>NC_140585.1:1136176762-1138972796 GCF_964204655.1 Triturus cristatus | reverse complement strand
AGGCGCCAAAAAAGACTTTTGCGCTAGTGCTAAAGCAGGCCCTGTTATGCCCTTCTGTTTTTGTTTATTTAATTAGCAGTCAGGTCATTAGGGCAACTGTGGTATATATTTTAAAGTGCGTGCTAATTTTATTTACTGATATATTCAATGTTTTACGTTTGAAGGTGATTTTACTAATGTTTTTTACAGTAATAATGAAAGTGGAGCTGGATGGTGACTGATATGGGGCTGGGGCCCAAGGTCAGCTGTGAGATAAGGTGCACAGGAGAGGGATGCTAGAAAAGTGGATAATCGGGCCTGGATGATCTTGTGTTGAAGCCTGGCCTGCTGCAATGTGAGGGTTTGCACTTAGTTCCAGACATTGCTCTTGCTTTCAAATAACTCTCCACATGCTCTGTATACACACTGAATCGATCCGTTGTATCATGGTGACTGTTTGCAAGTAGATGTGAAGTAATCTAGGGCTTGTAGGCTACCACAATTGGGCCTGCAGTGGCCCACCCAAATGCATCCTTGTTCCACCCAAATAAAAATTCCTGGAGCCGGGCCTGGCAGCAAGTGGTGTTTTATTGCAAAAAGTACGTCTTCGAGTGGCTCGTCCCTAAACTACACAGTGTGTGACCTGAGTCCAGACAGAATGAGACTCTCTCTATCTCACTGTGTGCGATTTCCGAGAACTTCAGCTGTGTAACACAGCAGGGCAGGCAGCGGATGCAGACTGGGCACTAAATTTATAAAGCACATTTTATTAGCAATCAGTGACATGATTAGGCTGCTCTCTAACACACACAGTCACATACTTATCTGTGCAAGGCGGAGTGTGAGACAGTCCGGGCAATTCGGTTTTTGGGCCACCTACAGCCCTGGCAGTGGAGTGGCTGCAACAAATCATCCCGTAGCAAACGGACTGCTCGGGCTTGATTCTAGAGGGTCAGGCTCACCATACAGCAGCATCTTCACACAGTCAGTGCTGTGACTGCTGCTCTGGACTCCAGCAGCTGTTGTGGTCCGTGGGTTGGCTCCCATTTGCGTGGGACAATGATGTTGATTTTAAAATGTGACTACGGCGGTGCAAGCAGCACTGCCATTTGCCGCAGTAACACTCATATGCCTGCTCAGCCACCCCAGCTTGTGCCAGAGGTGGCAGCAGAACGTAGCATACGTACCACCTTTGTCGGCCGGGCCGTGACGTCAGGCTGTCACAGTGGCGCCGCGCAGGGTGGGAATGCACTACTAGGCTTTTAAAAAAGGATACACTGTAGCAGCTTCACTGCAGTGTTCTGTGTTGCTGGCAGCGTGCCCCCAGGCTGGCAAGTGACGTCTACGGGAGCAGCCCCGGCGCAGGCCAGCCACACATGTGCCCACGCTAGCTGCCTTTCGTGGCCAGCAGTGTACTAATTTAGCACTTTGTGTGACAGCAAAGAGAGTTGCATCAAATGCGTGACAATGCATTTTAGTGCGGTGATGCGGAGCACCACACTAAAATGCGCTAATCTAACGCCTGATGTGTGGTACTCGGCAGGACTGAATACCGACCTGGAGGTCCATTGCAGGCACGGAGGGTAACATCTCCATGAGAGAACGCCTCCCACTCTCCACAGGGCCTCTCATGTGCACACACCCAGACTCTGCCTGAAAGAGAAGGCAACAAGTTTCCCTTTGACCTGAGTCAGCAAGGCAGCAGTACGCTCACACACAACGTACTGATCTGCTGAGAGGGATCCTCTTCAGGTAAGGGAGGCCGTGGCCAACCCCGCACGCTTGGGATGCAAGGGTGTGCATTACACTCCTTGCTAGCATATCACATTCTTTTTTTTGTTTTCTTTTTTGCTGCTAATGCATCCACTCTGCGCATACTAGTACTTCAATTGAGATATCCATGAATCAAGCTAAGGACACTCATTTAATTTGTAGCCTCCAGTTTCAAATTTGTTCACACTTCTACAGCGTTTTAAAAGTTCCAATTTTGCATTTAGCTTTTTCAGGTGTATTTACTTTTTTTGTTGCTAAGCCTATTTAAGTTTTTTAAGAGACCCATGAGCAGGCAAAGCCTCAAAAGCTGTGGACCACAGGTTAAGGAAAGCTTCTCTAATGCGCTGTCCTCTCGACATGCTGTATCTCCTTCTGTGGGCTTTCACCACGCCAATCACACGCCCATCACTTTCATTCGTTCTGTGGGTAGCCTTTTAAAATTCCTTTGGTGTGATAGGTAAATGTTTTACTTTGTCCCGCCTTTTGGCTGTTTTGTTTCCGCCCTGCAGACTGACCCTTTTACATGGATTATTTCACCATCGGCCATATATAGTGTCAGTGCACTACTTTCTCTTTTGCCTCTGCTTCTTATCTTAATTTATTGCCAGTGTTCCAAGCTCTCCTCACGTGGCAAAGTTCCGCCCGTTGTCCGTGTTGCCTTTGCTCCCGCCACCCTCCAATGTCTGTGTTGACCACCTCCCTCCCCCTGTCCCTTTTTGTAAACATGTGGTGTTATTGTTTTTTTTTCTAAATGCTACTTTTTTATTAGAATACATGTGCCTCTAGCGTCTCCCGAGCAAACACATGCGGAGGCTGCTGCAGGTGCCTGCTGTCTTCATTGGAAGGGTTAACCTTCCCCACCCCCTCACCCTTGTCTTCCGATGCCTCCTTGGTGGCAGCGTGACTTTCCTCCTGCGTGTTAGTGCTTTATTGGTGATGCCCCATATTTGGACCCATGGATTCCAGATGCTGCTCCATTATCTTGGAGATCCCTCCCCCAAGACGCCTTGTTTGGTTGCGGATCATCTTCAGGGCACGGCAGTCAGCAAACTGCTGCTCAGATGAAGGAGCAGTTTGTTTGGGAGTTCCGCAGCGGGATAGCGTCAAAACACAACCTTTCAACTTCAAGGCACATGGTTGCAAGTCCTGGACATGGCTTGGGTTGTTGTCTTGAAGACTCTAGGATTGTGTGGCCGCTGGGCTGTCAGTTCTTGCAGGATGGTGTTCCTTGACAAGCCTTCGTGGCCCACACCCTGGGAGGGAGGCAGCTGTGGAACAAAGGTACCAACTGAGCACTTTGTCAGTTGCCTGCAAGGAAGTCTCCGGTCCATCTATGGTTCTAGTGTCTGAATCGTACAATGAATGTACACGTGTCACACAGGTTAAGCCCGTGTTTATCTGGCGCTTGGTTCCTGTGAGTTACATCAGTTCTGGTGTTGGTGGTGGGAGGCACACATGCACTCTGTTGGGTTTGTGGGCAGCTTCAAGGCTGGCATCCTTTCTTTAACCACATCATTAAGTTTATTTATGTCTTATTAGTTTCCTCGTCTCACTCTGTTTCATTTTTTCTTGCAAATGCTGTCCCTCCCAGCAGTTCCCCTCTTGCTTCTCCACCCCTCCCTTCTCTGTGTTGCTCCCTGTGTAGCTGTAATTAGTTACTCCCCCTGCACCCCCCTGGTTTTTTATGGATCTTTTTATTCAGTGGGCTGGCTGCTCCAATTTGCTCCAGAGCTGCTTTTTTCTCTGTAAGGCACCTTTGTGTGCTTTTTATTTTATTAAATTTACTGCTCCAACATGACTGTCCATCATCTTGGAAGGATAAATTAAAAACTATGTGTCAACTCCTGCTCTGTAGGCAGATAATGTTCCATGTGCGAGTTTGTAAAAACTGGACCCACACTTGGCCGTCTTATTTATGCTCTAAGTTCACAGAAGCCGTGCGTGGTGTCAGAGTTTTCCTTTCCATACCGTATAATGTAATCCAACTGGATCAAGTTAAATTAATCAAGACTAGAAATCCCAGAATGCATTAGGTTGTAAATAATGAATGAATAAATGAATGTGTTGAAAAAACAGTGCCCCCTGTGACCTGGAATCTGGGCTAACCATTCATGAGACTGCCTTTGGTTTACTGCTTAGGCCTCAAAGTACAACCCGGGGCACCCTGGTCAACAGAAGCACCGAGTTGCTGTTTACTTGACTCAGCACTAACATTCAAAATATGTTAAATAAACAGTCAAGTATTTATTTACAGACTGAATTAATGTTAAAGAAAGGCAGTAACTAGGGTGTCCTGCACCATAACTTTAGAAACACCTTCATCTAAAAAAAGACACCTTGCAGCAAAAGTGTAAAAGTATGATGAAGTCTGCTCAAAATTCTAAAATGTATTTCATTAGGATGAAGAACCATTTTACCTTAGTACATCATATTATATCAGTGCACAGAAAAGCATTTGTTTAAAGTGATAGTTTTCAAATAAGAATTTCAAAACATTCATTTGTCCCTCCCCCCCAACCACTCTGAGAACAATGCCAATAGTGAACTAAGAGGCAAGTCTGTTATGTGGCTTTGGGTAGCCTTGTTTGCCAACTTGGCGATGCAGCGCGCGCAAGGTAAATTGTTTTATTTATTTAATTACTTACCTTACTCCTTTCCATCGTATGTCGGACTCCACTACCCCCCTAACCCTGCCCCTCCCCCGCCCCACTACCCCCCTCACCCTGCCCCTCCCCCGCCCCACAGCACTCCCTTGGCGGGCCACCACTGCTCTCCTGTCAAGCCTAGCTGCACACGCCGGCCTTGGGCAGAACTCCCACCCTCCATGGCCACTGGCCCATGCAGATGACACAAGAAATAGGCCCTTTAACACAGGGTGAAGAATGATTTGCATTTGGCTGGGTCTGAACTGGGGTGGCAAAGTGGGCTAAAGACCGGTGATGGATTCAACGCAGATCTGTGAATGGGGGCGAGTGTCTGAAAAGTTTCAGCGCTTGTGTTTGCTTTGTTTGCCCTAAGTTGGCAGGGTATGCCCATATGTGGGTCCCTTGCTCACTTTGCCACTGGATTCAAACTAGCCTCGCTGATGAGGGGTGTTACCCCAAAACCGGTCCCAGGTTGCTTGTTTTCACTACAGGGAAGTCTTGGCTTGGCAGTTCGGGCTGGACTGTTCCATGAGGTACAGGGTCAAGACTGATTTGCATATGGCTGGGTAACTGGGGCAGCGAAGTGAGCTAAAGAACAATGATGGATTCAACCCAGATCTGTGACTGGGGGTGAGTGTCTGAAAATTTTCAGTGCTCCGTCCATCATCTCCTTTTGCTTGCTTTAAAAGCACAGGCATCAGAGCGGCCACCCCATGAGTTCATTTTACCTAGTAAATGATGATAATTCTGTAATTACACCTACCACGTTTCTTTTCCATAAAAATCTGTAACTGCGTAGATAGAAATAATATTTCCCAGCAGTGAAATGGCCCTCAGAGGCCTGTAAATCTAGACTTGAATCTGTCCAACAGTAGGTCGTTGAATCGTCCAAAAGCCGGTGTATGACCAACTCTGCCCCAGCATTACCAGCATCACCAAAATACTTGACTTGTCTGCTGTGTTCTCTTTTAATAGTTGTACGTGTATCTGTCTGAGATAACTGACTCAGTCCCATTCCTAACAGCCTGACATTTGAACCGGTCCTTTGAGTAAATGTAGCCAAACCTGTATAGATGTGTTAATCCTACATGTGATTAACTAATATGTTCACAATTTCTTTACTAGGATTCTATACATTAAGTGTTTACACTTTTTCCCTATGAACCAATTCCTAACGTAAACATTTCTGCAGCATTTAAAGCATTCTATGGAGCAATTCTAACACAGTGAGTACATTGGATTGTAAATTCATGCTCATTTCTCCCACCTTGTACACAATTACATATCTAACCACTGTTTTTCCTTAATATTCATACATTTCAGTGGCTATTGCTGCGAGAGCGAAGATGCCAGAGCCATTGTGGACTTTGAAAGTGCGGGTATGCCGTTTCTCGTGCTTTTCATTTACTGCAAGCAGGCAAACCTTTAGAAAATATTTTATAAAGCACACAAAGATAAGATGGAATCACATTCTCATTCCTGCCAGCAGGACTAGTCAGGTAATAATTGCTTTATATTTTGGATGGAGATGTATTGCTTCTCTCAGTGCTTAATTTGTAAAATATTAAGTCCAGGTGGTCAAATTCTTGTAGGCCACACCTACTTTCCCTGGCTCCACCCACTTACTCAACTGGCTCCACCCACTTACTCTATTGGCTCCACTCACATCCTCAACTGGCACTGCTGAAAGCCAGATGAATTTCAGCAAAGACTTAGTTAATAAAATCCAGGCAAACCCCATAAGAGAATTGATGACATAACTACTGCACTTGACACTGTAAAGCCTGAGTTTTTTCATTCTGAAGCCTATTTCCTGATCACAAAGTGGACTTTATTGAGCGTAGAATTAATTAAATTCGCTTTGTAATGAGTTGCGATTTAATTAAACCGATTCCAAGACCCATTTTTGACACGTCTAGCAAATGTGTGTTTTGTTTATTATAATGTAATATAATTATTTTATCCACAATTATGATGGGAATTGATTGTAGACCGGTTCTTCAGTCGTCACAGAGCTACACTGTACACAGTTGCAGTGACAAACATATGCTAGCAGTGTGTAGCTGTAGATCAGTGCTCTGAAAGTGATGCACTGTACACAGGTGCAGTGACAGACATATGCTGGCAGTGTGCAACTGTAGA
Organism: Triturus cristatus; assembly: GCF_964204655.1. NCBI lineage: Eukaryota > Metazoa > Chordata > Amphibia > Caudata > Salamandridae > Triturus > Triturus cristatus. The sequence goes on along the minus strand of NC_140585.1, from coordinate 1,138,966,257 downwards.
CTGTTGCTCTGAAAGTAATGCACTGTACACTGGTGCAGTGACAGACATATGCCTGAGGAAGTATGAATTTTGTGATCAGTTATGTCCGCTATCGTAGACCCCAACGGCTCCATGTGCATGCTATAAGTACATGTATGTTCCCTCCTGCTCCAGTTTTGAAGACGCAAATATATGTGCGTCCACCGTCAACATGTCCTCTTTCAGATCCGCCATGAATGGGTCAGATATTCCATTCCTAAGTATGAAAGGCCACCGACTTTATGTGGTTCACTTTCCACATTTTACAGATTCAGGCGAGTAGGCCCAGAATTCTGTCATCAAGCCTTTTCCTGCCTTCTGCCTCTGAAAGCTCCAGTCTGAGCCTGCATCTGTATCCATGAACTTTGTCCTACTCCCTGCGCGGCTAACGGTGCCTGATCCAGCCTGTCGCCTGCCAAAAACTGTATTTCACCTTCAAGATTATCTACTCCGCTCCTCATCCGATGCATTCCTGTCTAGTAGTTTAGGTAAACATTCCTCCAGCTACCGTGCAAAGGGCCAGGCCTCACTGTCCTCATGCAAGTAATTCATAGCCCCGTTACCATGGAATATTCCTACCCCCTCGCATCTAGTGTAGACACTTAGACGCTTGTACACGCACTAACAGTCAGTATAGAATAGATTCTATCCTAGAGACCTCTCCTTTTGGATAACACAGTTCTTTAAACATAGGATATTAGATATGATTTGGGATTAGGTTGACATGAACCCCAGACTTCTGTCTCCACATGTAGAGCTAAATGTCAAGTCCCCTTCACCCTCTAGTTGCACGTCAATCACACGTCATGCGGCTGCGCGCGCATCTCTGTCAAATATTTCTGCTGACATTGCAAGATTCTCTTATGGATCCACCCACTTGTGACATCATGTATGATGACGTTTATTAAATTACGCCCATACATCCGCCTCTATTAGTTACGTATGCACCTTTTATCTGTACTATCAGCTGTTACGCCTCTTGCATCTGTTTCACTGTAATGTATTTTCTATAAAACTGCCTATCTGTCAATAATGTATGCCCTTCCTTCCTGAACTTTCGTGGTGATGGAATAGAAAGCCTACAATTCGAATTGTATTCCTTTGTATAGGAATAAAGCCTTTTAAAACCTCTAATACCACGGATTCTGCCTCTTATATTTACTGAGTTATTCTTAATAGACTTTACCGCATAAAAAATAGTACCGGTAATGAAATATTTACCACATAAATTGGCGCCCGAATAGGGACACTTTCTCATCTCACGCGCCGGCGGTGCGTTGCAGGCCCGGTCTCCTGCCACAGCTGAACGGACAAAAACGCGTACCTGCAGGATTTCCTGTATCTCCCTCCGGCCAAGCAGGGACGACTGAGGCTGCGATCAACACCCAGACGAGGCGGTGAGAAGTGCGAAGTATCCCGACCAGAGCCTAGCTGAGAGAGCAAGATCCGAGGTATACAGAGGCCCACCAGGTTCCGAAGTTCCGAGTCCAGTCGAGTCGAGTCCAGTCCGGTCCAGTTTCAGTTCCGTTCCGAGGCCTTCCGTTCCGAGCTACCCGGTGAGTACCATTACCGGGGAGGCATTTAACGTGCACATAGTCTGTGCCGGTCAAGACGGGTTTGGGTACACAAATCCGGTCTGCACTGTTTTAGCAGTGTATCTGTACTGTTTAGCAGTATATATAGTATGTCTTGCATATAAATAAGTACTATCTAGTGTCAGTATTATGTCAGTAACTAGTTTTCTATTAGTTATCATTGTTCGTAAAACTGTTAAGTGTTAAATGTTTTAAATACGTTCTATATATTGTGGTGTGAATGACTGTTCGTTATTGTGTTTTCTTGTATAAAGTGTGTTCTAGTAATAAGGTCTAAAAAAATGCCGCTCTTTTCGAAACTAAGACAGATCAAAACTAGAAAAGGTGTACTCGAAGAAGCTGTTCCCATCCCACCTAGGGACACTCCAGGGTACTTTATGTATCATAAGCATGGCCTAGATGCCGTATTATTTCTTGATTTATGGGTGGACTACACCAAAGAATTACCAGAGAGTCAGAGATGGCCCGCAGCGGGGACCTGGGATGCAGATTGCATCATGAGAGTAGAAGAAGAATTATGGAAAAAGAAAGCCAGACAGTCACAGAAAGATGCCATTGAATTATGGCGTAAAGAATCATATAGACGTACAGAAAAAGCACTCAGACAGGAAGAGAAAGGTAGAGAGAATTCAAATAAAACCCGAGAGAATCTATTACTTGAGGAAGGTACCCGAGTAAAATCAGAACAAATAGATAGACAAAGAAACACTCTTATGAATGGTATGTATCCTCTTCTGGCCGAAGGGTCACCTAAGGCTACCCCGGAAATACCAAAAGACTTAACTCCTCCATTGCTCCCGATAAAAACACATCCCAAAACAGCAAAGGACGTTTTCCTTTCCTCCTATTTAGATGACGCAGCTCCCGAGTATGCTAATGCCATACCACCCACACCGCTTGCCGATGGTGTTCAACACCAAGAGCATTCGTCTGTATCCCCGCAACTACAAACTCCTACGCAAGTCCCAACAGGTCCGTCCGTTTCTACAGTTTTTCCCGCATCTACAATCTCTATCCTACGCCCAACGAATCCTTTCGTGCCTAGCACCTCAGATGGTGCTACAGGAGGTACGACAGACATGTTTGCCACACCGCCGCGAAATAAACAGACCCTTAGAGATTTAGCACTCCAACGTACACCCCAACTAGCGACATCCGACATGTTTAAAGAACAGCTTGTGGATTGTAGATACGACCCAGTACCAGGTAGACAGGATAAATTGCTCATATCATCACTACGTATAAGACGAGCTACATTATATTTAATGACGATACCAGGAATGGGTGAACACCTAGACGAAATATATCGCTTTGTCCAAACAGGGCGAGGTCCAGAAAGTATTAACGAAGCTATGGAATACCAGAAAGTGGATGTCCAAAGACAACTACTATGTTTTTTCATAAATTGTGTAATTAGGAATCAAGACAGGCCTGGGGCAGATCACGATACCATGCAAAGACTTGCCAAATGGGGTCAGAACATATCAGAAGAGAAACATGATAGACAGGCGTGTATAATCGCCATGTGTCGAAAGATCCGCAAGGAAGTAGAACGAATACATAAAGAAAGACGAGAAACAGACAGAGTAGAATCAGAAGAAGAGGAGGAGCAAGAATCAGAGCAATTAGAAACGATAGCTTATGTAGGTAGAGGAAGACCCCATAATAATACCAGAGGTTTTAACGGCCCGATACGTCCAGAACATAATAGACATTTTCAAACCCCTATGTTAAACACAAGATCCCCTGAACACCTATTCCAAGCCGCTGATAAATTACTCCGAGATCGAAGGGGGTACCATATGCTCGATTCCATGGACGAACAAGAATTAGCCAGGTCAGCAGTACAATGGGCTGACAGTCCCAGCGAATACAATGATGATGTACTTGCACACACGTTTCTGAATCTGGACCCATACGAACAGCGTTTAGCTAGTATATACATGATTCAACACCTCCTTATATTATATAAAAGCCAACACTCCGATCCAGGACCTTTACCTGACATATTGACAGAACTACTCACGAACATATGGAGAGGGTCAGGTACTGATTTGATTAGGGAAATTCTAGAATCCCGAAACCAATATTTAAATTTCGTATGCCCAGAACACGTTCCAGTTCCCATCATGGGAAGAAGAATATATCACATAGATAGACAGAACCCGTTACGCGAAGTACACCCAATCAGAGGTGACGGTAATAATTTTACACGCGTGTTTGTGTACACGCCTATAACTAAACTGGAATTATTAGAAATGAAGAAAGTAGTACCCAGCCATGACAAGGACCCAGCAGGTTTCCACCGTGAAATAAAGGACATGTTACTCATGGGAGAGTATACCTACCCCGACATTATGAAAATATTAAAAGTCCTGTTACCCGCCGGTGTTTACGAGAAACTCAAAGAAAAGGAATGGGAGGTGGGAGACCAAAAGATAGATTGGATAGCATTAGAAAACGAAGAAAGGGCCCGAGCTGCAGGAGCAGGACTTGGGGAAAAGACTACAGCACTAGCAGGACTACTAGTGCAGGTACTGCCACGTTTATTAACTACGAAAAAGGAAGACTGGGGTGCAATATCAGCCTGTAAACAAAAGCCAGATGAAGACACTAGTGATTTCTATTCCCGATTTGAAAAATGTTTTGGTATAAATAGTGGCATAAAAGCAAGTAGTGAGTCATATCCACATCTGTTTGTGACAAAATTAGTTGAAAATTCTCTGCTGCAAGTCAAGAATAGAGTATTGAAATTCGAAAGTACCTGGCAAGGTAATACCCCATCACAGATGTTACAGATGTTACAATATCACCACAATAGAATTAGAGAAGAACAAGAACACGAACAAAGACGTATGAAAGATACAAAAATGAAAATGCTTGTTGCACAGTCAGTTCCAGCTGATGGTCATCAAAAGGGTGATGCCGCAGGTCCTACGAAAGGGACATGCAACTATTGTAAACAACAAGGTCATTATATACACGATTGTCCAGTCCTGAAACATAATATTGCTACAGGTAGAACCCAGGAGAGACCACGTCCACCTAGACAGGATCAGAATCAACAACAAATCCCTCAGCATGCACAACCTAGGTTAGCTCCGCAACAACTAGCTCCGCAACAGGCAGCTCCACAACAGATCGTAGCACCACCACAAGCGCAGCCTATTGCTGCAACACAAGCGACAACACAACAGATGTATCAGTATGCACAAGCAGATTATCCCAATTATCAGCGATATACATGAAATAGCCTAGAGAGGGAAGTTGGCTTACCCCTTATTGAGGTTCCTGTAGACCAAGAGGGACCTTATGTACATAGTGAACTATTAGGGGAAGACAGAAAGTTTTTACTTGATACAGGGGCAAGCAGAACAACTATAAGACGCAGTGAAGTTCCAGGGGCACCCCTCTCAGGCTCACAGAATATTTCCCTTGGATTCTCAGGAAAACCCATAATTAATGACGTAACACAACCTCTTCCACTCACGATTGGTCCATTGACACGTACTACAGATTTATTGCTTACTAAATCATGTCCAGAAAACTTGTTAGGTATAAAAACATTGAAAGCTCTAGGAGCTATAATATGTTGTTCTCCGGAAGGAGTACGATTATTTCTACGTGACTTCAAAGGTCACTACGTATCTAGAGACATGGATCACCGGCTGCAGAATTTACCTACACATTTATGGGCACAAGGCCCCACTGATGTTGGTTGCATGAATATTACACCATATCGTGTCACACTAAAAACAGGAGTAATACTACCACGAATGCGACAATACAAGTTACCACCCGATGCTGTTGTGGCTTTGCTGCAAATAATTGACGAGCTCATTGCACAAGGAGTGGTTGTCGAAACCGACTCCAATGTATGTAATTCCCCGATAATTCTGATTCTTAAAAGAACGGATCCAAAAGCACCACCAGTATATCGATTAGTCATTGATCTGCGCGAATTAAATAAATGTATTGTACCACAATACCCTGTGGTCCCAGATATCTCTTCATTACTAACCACTGTTGACTCAGAAGCAACGTTCTTCACTGTAATTGATCTCAAAAATGCCTTCTTTAGCGTCCCGATAGATCTGGAAAGTCAATATCTGTTCGGATTCAGTTTAAATGGACGAAGTTTTAAATTCACACGCGCACCTCAAGGATTTACAGAAAGCCCCAGCATCTATAGCCAAGCACTGAAACGAGAACTTGACAGTATCCACATGCCAGTTAACACTGCCTTGCTTCAATATGTCGATGATCTGCTGATCACCGCCCGAAGCGAACCTGAATGTGAAAAAGCGTCACTGACGGTTTTGAAATTTCTGGCCGACAAGGGGCACAAGGTGTCCCCTTCTAAGCTGCAATTCTGTGTCCAGCGAGTTGTTTACCTTGGGCACTCGCTGTCCAAGGAGGGAAGGCAGCTTACATCCGACCGCATCCAGTTAATTGCTAACATGCCACCACCCAAGACACAAAAGGAGGTGCGGGCTTTTATAGCACGTTATGCATTCGGAGTCGTCCATGACTTCGGCGTACTGTGGCGAGAGAGAGGTTATTTAACTTCTCACGGTGCCCACATCCAACACGGACCCCTCATTCAAGCCCTATTAGACGCGATTCATCTACCTACTGCAATATCAATTATGAAATGCAAGGCCCACACAAAAGTTACCGACATCATTTCTCAGGGTAATGACCTAGCTGACAGAATAGCTAAACAGACTGCTCAGAATCAGACTCACATAACTGACATGACAAAGACAATAGTTCCGACACCAACACATTGCATGACAGTTAAGGATCCCGCCCTTGATGTAATTGACATACAGACACATGCTACACCAGAAGAAATAAAGAAATGGACTGAATTAGGAGGGATCCAAACGGATCAAGGATGGATGACGAAGGAAAAATCTATATGGTTTCTTCCCGACTCCATGGTTCAAGTTATCATTAACACAATACATAGTCCAGCGCACCTAGGAGAAAAAGCTATGCTAGACAGCATTCAACACATTTGGTTCAACAAACACTTGCGAGCAGCAGCTAAACAAAAAGTTCGTACCTGTATGATATGTTGTCAGTTTAATCCAGGTAAAAGCATCCCCGTAGAGCAGGGTGGATTTCAACCTCCCGATCATGCTTTTGAAGTCCTCCAGATGGATTATATCCAGATGGAACGATGTCGAGGATTCAAATATGTTCTCGTAGTTGTCTGTGCTCTTTCCCGTTGGACAGAAGCCTACCCGGTTTCAGATTACACTGCCCCGACTACTGCCAAACAGTTAGTTCGAGAATTCTTCCCACGGTACGGTTTACCACGTGTTGTCTACTCAGATAACGGCCAGCCGTTCTCATCCGAACTAATGAAACACGTTTCCCTTTTGTTAGGCTACCAATGGAAATTCCACTGTGTCCGGCATCCCGAGGCAGCAGGTCTCGTGGAACGCCATAATCAAACTCTGAAAATTAGATTGTCCAAAATATGTAGGGAAAAAGGTGTCGATTGGATAGTAGCCTTACCAGTTGCGCTCTTTTACATGAGAATGGTAGCACATTCTCGAACAGGGCTATCCCCGTACGAGGTGATCTTCGGTAGACCACCAAATATGTGGGGGACGCCTATACCTCGCAAAATCACTGATGTTGACTGTAATATGCTGACAGATTACCTGGCTTCCTTGATGTCTGCACTACAATCTTGTCGTTCACAGGTAGCCGCAGCTTTTCCCGATAATACTGAGGTGAAGCCCCATGACGTGGTACCTGGTGACCTGGTTTTGGTCAGGAATTTCGACCGGAAGACCCAACTGGAGCCTAGGTGGAAGTCGCCAAAGTTGGTTCTACTAACTACAAGGACAGCCGTGAAGATCGAGGGACGGAAAGGGTGGTTGCACTCGAGTCATATCAAGAAATTTTATGGACTACCATCCAGTGTGAATACTCAACCCTGTATTCCCTCACAGACAGACTCAAAGCTCCCCTTGGTTGAGCAGTCAAAACCAGAACTGTACAAACTAAAATTGAGGTCTAGCAAGTCAGACAATTTGATTGTTTAAGTCCTCTCCAAGGTGAATCGGTTGAATTTGTCTCTGACATGTATCCTCTAGACCGGAATAGAGAAAGAAATCAACAGATGCAGCTTAAGAAGCATGCGTATTGTAAATCACTTCGTAGTCACTGCACAGTAACATTATTAATTTTGTTTTTTCTAAGTCTTCTGATTATCTTTTCCAGCATACTATTGCACATGTATTACCCTATTCTTAAGCGTGCTTACAATGTAACTGCAGAACATTCTTTTAGCGAATTACCTCCGCATGAGTTGTCCTATAGATTTGCGCTGCGCAACAACACATTCATTAGCATGTTACATCATTCCCATCAAACCAGCAATGCCACAAATTGTTGGATATGTGGCCGACTCCCTCCCTATCAGAACTATAAGGGAGTTTTGCCCCTCTTTCCCTATCCGTTCACACACAATGGCTCCTGTGGAGCATGGTTTAGTTTGATTAATTCCCTAGATTCAAATTCCGCAGTTTATCAAGACAACTGGGTATGGGGAAACCTGAACCTAGTTTTGCTTAAAGTCTGCTACCCTAACAAGGAGGGACTTCCCAAAAGAACAGGAACTGATCTAGAAAATGAAGTATATGGATTAGGTAATTTTACACTTAACCTCATGATCCTGAACGTTGAATCTGAAGCTACACCAATCTTGCCCGCCATGTCAGTATTCCCAGTAAAAGGGGAATTATGTATAAGAAAGAATGGTTCCATACACATGGGCCATAGTAAATGCACCACTGTAATAAAATTCAGTGATCAAGGCAAGTCTACATTTAGAGCTTCCCATCATTCCTACTTCATATGTGGCCAGACCGCATATATATGTCTACCTTTAGATTGGGATGGTACCTGTTACATAGCATTCCTTCTGCCACCTGTTTTCCTAGCTCCTCCTGATTATCACCGAAATACCCATTTAGTACACAATAGACAGCAGAGAGATCTCCCAATTGTCGATTACACTGAAACAGCATGGGAAAAATACACAGATTTCAATAAAGGTTTCTTTCCCTATATAGGTACAGTCACTAATAGTAAGCTGATACGTAGATTAACCAGAACCCTTGAAGCAGTAGTGAACGAAACTATTTCCGCCTTAGGCAATTTAACAGAAGAGCAATCTGCTATGCGGATTGTTGTGCTTCAAAATCGTCTTGTCCTTGACGTCATCCTGGCCGATAGGGGCGGAGCTTGTAGGGTCATCGGATCAAGTTGCTGCATTTTCATACCAGAAAATTCGCCGTCAGTATATAAAGCCATAAGATTATAAGCCAGATACACCAGAGTCCAGGCACCTGGACTTGGTCCGGTTGGTTCTGGGGCGTGTTGTCAGCCTGGGGATGGAGAATACTATCCTTCCTAGGTATTGGCTTTCTCATACTATTCAGTTGCTGCTTATGTCTACAATGTGGGCCAGCGATTTGTGGTCTGTGTGCCACATCGTGTATCCCACATCCAAGTTTTCGTTCAAGATCCCGGAAGAAGAAAGAAGAACAAATGATGCTATATGAACAGATCGATGGATTGATGAAGATCGATATCTCCTGAGGGTCCGTAGGGGACAAGGAGGGAATGAGGAAGTATCAATTTTGTGATCAGTTATGTCCCCTATCGTAGACCCCAACGGCTCCATGTGCATGCTATAAGTACATGTATGTTCCCTCCTGCTCCAGTTTTGAAGACGCAAATATATGTGCGTCCACCGTCAACATGTCCTCTTTCAGATCCGCCATGAATGGGTCAGATATTCCATTCCTAAGTATGAAAGGCCACCGACTTTATGTGGTTCACTTTCCACATTTTACAGATTCAGGCGAGTAGGCCCAGAATTCTGTCATCAAGCCTTTTCCTGCCTTCTGCCTCTGAAAGCTCCAGTCTGAGCCTGCATCTGTATCCATGAACTTTGTCCTACTCCCTGCGCGGCTAACGGTGCCTGATCCAGCCTGTCGCCTGCCAAAAACTGTATTTCACCTTCAAGATTATCTACTCCGCTCCTCATCCGATGCATTCCTGTCTAGTAGTTTAGGTAAACATTCCTCCAGCTACCGTGCAAAGGGCCAGGCCTCGCTGTCCTCATGCAAGTAATTCATAGCCCCGTTACCATGGAATATTCCTACCCCCTCGCATCTAGTGTAGACACTTAGACGCTTGTACACGCACTAACAGTCAGTATAGAATAGATTCTATCCTAGAGACCTCTCCTTTTGGATAACACAGTTCTTTAAACATAGGATATTAGATATGATTTGGGATTAGGTTGACATGAACCCCAGACTTCTGTCTCCACATGTAGAGCTAAATGTCAAGTCCCCTTCACCCTCTAGTTGCACGTCAATCACACGTCATGCGGCTGCGCGCGCATCTCTGTCAAATATTTCTGCTGACATTGCAAGATTCTCTTATGGATCCACCCACTTGTGACATCATGTATGATGACGTTTATTAAATTACGCCCATACATCCGCCTCTATTAGTTACGTATGCACCTTTTATCTGTACTATCAGCTGTTACGCCTCTTGCATCTGTTTCACTGTAATGTATTTTCTATAAAACTGCCTATCTGTCAATAATGTATGCCCTTCCTTCCTGAACTTTCGTGGTGATGGAATAGAAAGCCTACAATTCGAATTGTATTCCTTTGTATAGGAATAAAGCCTTTTAAAACCTCTAATACCACGGATTCTGCCTCTTATATTTACTGAGTTATTCTTAATAGACTTTACCGCATAAAAAATAGTACCGGTAATGAAATATTTACCACATGCCGGCGGTATGCGGCTGTAGACTGGTGCTCTGAAAGTGATGCACTGTACACTGGTGCAGTGACAGACATATGCTGGCGGTGTGCAGCTGTAGACTGGTGCTCTGAAAGTGATGCACTGTACACAGGTGCAATGACAGACATATGCTGGCGGTGTGCAGCTGTAGACTGGTGCTCTGAAAGTGATGCACTGAACACTGGTGCACCAGCACCGACAGAGATACACAGTGAACTGGTGTTCAAACATGACTTAGATACAAATGACAGAGCTGCAGTGACAGAGATGCACTGTTGACAGAAGCTCAACCGTGACAGAAATTCACTGTAGACAGGAGCTCAATCATAACAGAGATTCATTATAAACCTGCTTCCAAGTAATGACAGAAAGACACTGCTGAGGGAGCTCAGCAGTGCAGATACACTGCACACAGGTGCAGTGACAGAAATATTATGTCAGGAGATCTGTGGTGACACAGACACGTTGCAGATAGGGGTGTTAGGGAGAAATGATTTATTATTTATAGGTGCAATGGCAGTGATACATTGCAGACTGGAGCTCAGCAGTGATGGAAATGCACTGTAGACAAGATCTCAGCAGTGACAGTGATTTAATGTAGAGAGGAGCTTGATGGCGAGAGTGATTGAATCTAGACAAGAGTGCAGCCGTAACAGAGATTTACTGCAGGCACTATGGGTGGGCGGTAAACTCTGCTCTGCCAACTGCCATGTGGCAGAGTTTTTCTCGCACGCGGCTTACCAGTGTTAAGTTATTGAGTGCAAACGAGAACAAACGAGTGCTAGACCGCCTCTCGTGAGATTTCTCAACGCAGGCAGGTGCAGTAGGTTGCAACCGCTCGCACTGAGAAAGTTGCCGTTTGCATTGCGAAAGCTGCTGCTGAGTGGAAAGTCTACTCAACTGGCAGAATGAGTGGAAAGTCTACTCAACTGGCAGAAAGAAACAGCGCCCTCGGGATTACAGCATGGTGCCAAACACGCAGATTTTACAGTGCAGGGTGAGCAGTGAAACGGAATTCCACCGCTTGTGAAATGCCGCGGAATCTTGCAGAGTTTTTAGGTAACTGCAGAATTCCACAGAGTAAAACTCCACAAGTTCTGCCCACACTTAGTATGCAAATGTCCCAGCAATGGCAGAAATATACTGCTGAAGGAGCTCAGCAGCGGCAGATACCAGGATGCACCTGCAGTTACAGAGTAGCTTAGTAATGCTAGACGTGCACTATAGACAAGAGCTCTTCCAACTCCTCAGTGAGTACAGAAGCCAAACAGAGCACAATGGACTCCTCTGGGAGGTCAGCATATTCACACTACAAATGACAAAACAACTGAGGCACTTAAACTGATTTGTTGTTCAGAGCATGTCTTCCTTCTGTTTAAGCTTGATATGATGCGATTTTTCTCAAACTAAGGAACACGTTCTTAGAAGCCCAGCACGCCCCCTCACCCCCACCCACCGACGGCAAGCACTTCAGGTAGAGTCTTATTGGAAGAAGTGGTGCTCAGTGTCCTGCACTCTGTTCCCTGTCAACCAGGGTGTTCAATACCGCCCAGGGGTTTAGGCAACTCACTTCTGATAAAATTATTGGTAACCATGACTAGCATCATTGACCAATCCATTCCCCAGCAATGGCATTATGTTATGCAAACTGATGCTGCAGTGGAAAACAGAACCTTTGTTTCTGCTAAGATAACGTCGTGGGGACGAGATCAGTGTCCACGTGCTATGTCACATGCTTGGATCTCTTTGGCTCCATTCTGCATTTGTGAGCAAATGCTGGAGTACGGGGGTCTCGAATGCAAAAAGAACAATTGATGGACAGAATGCAGAACAATGTCATACATTCACCCAAGTACAGAGATCTGGGCCTAATCCATCGTTTTTTTGCTCACCATGCCATTCCAGTTTGAACGCAGCCATATGCAAATCAGTCTTGACCCTGTGCCTCATGGGAACAGTCCAGCCCAAACTGCCAAGCCAGGTCCTCCCTGGACTGGAAACAAGCATCATAGGACCGGTTTCGGGTTTTCACCCACAATCAGCCAGGATAGCTTGATTCCAGTGGCATGGAGAGCACGGGACCTACGTCTGGGCATATGCGTCCCACTTGAGGTTTCGAATGCAAAAAGAACAACTGATGGATAGAATGCAGAACAACGTCATACATTCACCCCAGTACAGAGATCTGGGCCCAAATCCATCGTTTTTTTGCTCACCATGCCATTCCAGTTTGGACCCAGCCATATGCAAATCAGTCATTGACCCTGCGCCCAGTGGGAACAGTCCAGCCTGAACTGGAGTACAGGGGGTCTCTGCAGATTAAGGGGTTCATACTCTACAGACCCCCATACCTCTGTATGATCCCAGCCTCTTGAAGTTCAGAAGAACACTAACTACCTTCCTCTTCCAGTGGATCACAGGCCTCTGCTCGCCACATGTCCACATCTCCTGATCCTGTAACCTGTCCCACCTTGTAAGCGCACTGAAACAGGGAATTGATGAGAGCGAAGCACTATCTGAAACACTATTAATAACATAACGCATTAAAGCCATTTATGCTAATAACCTGAGTGCATTTAAGTTGGAACAAAAATAGCATTAGATACTTAAAGCCCTTTGACGCCTCATGCTCACCTCAAGAAGCTATATATACATATTTGTCCGAATGAGTTATTTCATTTGCGCTCTTGTTGCGCACATGTATTACTCAGCGCCAACATAAGGAAAGACAACTGACCGTTGGGTTGTAGTAACGTATCCGTCTTCCACTTAGGTGACCCCTGGCTGAAGGATCCACTTTATAGAACACTGGTCGCCTTTGGTTCGTCAGTCTTCGCCACCTTGCAGCCAAAGACAAAACGTGTGAACAAAAGACTTGAAATGATGGTCAGACATGAAAAACATCTGGTGCCTCATAGGTGTTAGATGGAGTGAAAAGACGTCCGATGAAAACTATTATTATTGTTAACAGACACACTGGACAGCCCCAAAGGCCATGGATTGTCAGGTTGTGTTTCGCTTCTGCTCGAGGCTTCGAGCAAAGCACGCCGAACGTAAAGGTAATGACGCAGTGCAGTGCAGTTAAACTGAATTAAGTGTGATCTGTGGCGTTCCTAGATTGCCATGGGCCCTACAACAAAGAAGGGAAATGGACGGCCTATCCCCTGAGTGGGTTGTAAAATGGCGCCATGATTGAGCTTCACAGTCCAGGCGTCACCCCACCTGTTATATAATTGATAACCCCGCCCCATATGGTGATGAAATTATAAATGGTGCTGGGTAGGGCCTTCGCTTCCTTTAATTGCCTTTATGAAGGAATGCACGGTTGATGTGGCAATAGTATTGACTCCCTGATCAGCTCCCCTGCCCTTCCTTGTGTTTCCGGCCGCCCCCCCCCCCCCCCACCCTTCTTCCTCGGTTCCTGCTGTCTCACGCTCTGCGTTGGATCCTGGTGAGCTCGAGTGATTGTTCGTCTCTGTATAGATGGAGAGATTAGCACTAGAATGTGGGGTTTTCCCGCAGACACCATGCAACACGACAACAACCATATGTCTTTTCAGCAATCATCAGACGGCGTGGAGCGCATGCAGATCAAATCACCACAGGACAGCGGGTGAATGTCAAAGGCGTTTCACAATGACGCCCACTCTCCAGTGGCGTAACACCAAAATACACATTGGTGGAAATGCCCTTTTCTGTAACAAAGAAAGTCGCTAAATTGTCACGTTCGACTCAAAAACAGGCAACAGCTTTGAACAAGCATTGGCATAGTCAATAGGTCTCGCCTTTGGGACCTTATAAGTATTTAGCTATGCAGCACACTATCCCTGGTGCAACAACATCAACTGTTGCATGTCTACAAATTCTACGGTCCCAAAGGCGAGACCTATTGACTATGCCAATGCTTGTTTGTAGTTGGATTGGTAACTATAAATAACAAACCATACTAAAGTATTTCTTTTTTTTACAAAGTGGGTGGTGGAAACAAAAACGGGGTGGGTGCTGTGGGATTACTGTTAGGGGATAGAGCAAAATGCAGATGAAGGCAGCATCATAGGGGAAGGCGGAAGTAGCACAAAGGACGTGAGTGGGGCGGAAGCAAGATGTACGGTGGGGGGCAGAAGTTAGTCAAGGTGTGGGTGGGAGGTGGAAGTAACATGGAGGGTGCAGGTGTGAGAAAAGCAAACAGGTGAGAGACAGTAATGTGGAGCTGGCGTGAAGAAGCACACAGGCGAAAGAGAGGAACACAAAGCATGGCGAAGGGAGAAGATGATTACACAAAGGAGACAGCTGGAAAACACATGAACTCTCACGGAGTGCTTAAAGAAAAGAACGCAGTAGTGCTTGGAAAGCGAGCAATTTAAGGGCCCAAGGAATGCATCTATGCTCCAAGGAAAGGACAAACTCAAGAGGAGAAAGGAAAGCCTACACAAAGTGACGAATCAGAAGCAAGCGAAGGAGAGTGACAAAAAAAGCCAACCAATGGTAAGCAATAGACAGATTCGAAGCCCACTGTAAGTTAAGTGCACGCGCCATCAAGTAGGCAAGACGTAAAAAAAAACCAACAGGGTTGGATCTTTTTAACTCAGGTGGGGAAGGGAGTGAAACAGTTCCTACATGCTTGGTCTATTCACCATAATGTAATGTGGTGGTAACATTAGAGCCTTTGGAGCAAGCAGAACTGTTGCTGTTGGTAGGGGAGGTGGGGGGGGAGTGGGGGTTGCCAATTCTCTCTGGGGGCAGAGTGCCTCACGGCCTCCAGTGTGGGCACAGTGCCTGCATCAATTCTGTAAGGGCATCTCGTCATTTTGTGGGCGGTTGAAAGGAGGAGACACCTTGAAGCTGTTAAGAACCCCAGGGTGCGAAAACTCAGAGTCCAGTGCAGGCTCGTATCACAATGATCACAAACAAGACTACTGCACAAACTAGTGTTCACTTCGTGGTAAAGCAACGATTTTACTGGCGTCCAAATAAAGGAATCTTCCCAAATAGGTGACGGCGGTGTAAGGCGTCCCTGGCACTTTTTCGCCTCTTGTCCCAGACATGTGTTCCATTTGAGAAGCAACAATCCTTAAGCTACTCTTCCTCGTTTTAGGACAGAGTACATCAAGCTATAGCAGTGTGGACCAGCACAACACACAATAGCATACCATGATATTCCCTAACTACTTGGCGCGCTACGAAGCCATCCAGCTGGCAGCAATGCACTAGGCAAATGCTGGCAACAAACCATTTGCATAACACATTGTCGCACGCCGTACATATCATAACACAAAATTTGACGACTTAACACTTCGTAGGATAGTATCCCAACAACGCAGAGTATAACAAAGCATAGACTAAGATGTTGTATCTGAAAATAACACATCCAAGATTAAACTACACAACAGCATCACTCAGCATCGTGTCAGATAACAGTGCATGCCAGGACATACCATAGCGGAGCATATAAAATGGCACAACATAGCCCAGCACAAACGTATACACCATGCTAAACCAAAGCAACACATGTAAAAGAATAACATGCCATAATGCAACATAGCATTGTAGTGCATAGCAAACATATTACAGCATAGCCTCCCATACTGTGATATAATTTATCATAACATAGCATATAAGTATGATGACATAAAATGATATCGCATACCATAGTATAACATCACATCATACCACGACCCAGTATATAGCACAGTTCAACACTACAAGAAAACAAGCCAAGGCACACAACCTTTGGGAGAACAACATGCCATAGCATGACATAAGATTGCAGAGCATAGCTAAATATATGCTAACTGCACCGCACAGCGCCTCTTACTGTAGCATTAAACATCACAGCGTAACACGACACCGCGTAGCATAACACTTACCTGCAGGCCCGGGTAAGTTGCTCCTGAGCTCCTGGGTCACTGCTTGCAAGGGATGAGGTATGCGGGTGTGAGTTATCTAAAGAATACGGGGTAGGCAGGACAGGGAGCATCTTCTTGGCGCTGGAGCAGGAGGGCGCTTGGAGCTCACCGGCAGCACATGCTCTGACTGCCTCCGGGCCCGAAGCAGTATTTATAGGTTTGGGGGAAAAGAGGGCTCACGCAGCTCCTGGAATCCAGCGCACTTGGCAAGTGTTCTCGTCTCCTCTGATGAAATCAGAGGCAGTGTCGTCGAGGTCCGAGGAGAAGGAGATACGCTTGCTTCCGAGGGAGGGCCCGGTCCGCGGTGTGTAGGAGGAGCAGGAGGGGGGCTGGAAGGGTGGGAGGGCTGAGGAGGATGGATGTGGGACTGGCAAACTTGTGGGAACCAAACCAAACCCTCCTCCTCCTGAAGCCACCCCGAGAGGGGGCAGGAAACCCCTTGCTGTGGCAGGACGGCGGGCCACGGCGAGAACGGCCCTGGACGTTTCAGAGTCAGGTTAGCAAACAATGCCAACGGTGCGAGCCGACAAACAATAAGAAAGCGCTGAGAAGCAGTCATTGAAATGTAAACCACAGCATGTTTGCACCAGCATATATTGCCTGCTGGCACCCCGAGGGCACTTGTGATCCATGATGCAGGTTAAAATCACTTCATGAACGAGGATAACACAGCACAGCATCACACACTAAACTTAACAAGCATTGGCCGCGCGGCCGTGAAAGTGAAAGTGATCGCGATCAAGCGCGGCGAGCGAAGCGATCTGTGGTGGGGGAGGGTGAGAAGGGACAGTTGTGTGATGGAGGAAAGACAGATGGCGGCTGCGCGCGTGCACGCAAACTTTAGGCCACCAAAAGCCTGTGGCAGCACTTTGAAAACCCATACACTAAATGTCTCGCAGCGCAGCGTATGCACTGGCTCATCGAGACCTAAAAAGGAAGGCTTAGGAAATATGCAGGATTGTGCCACAGTTGCTCGGCAATGATGTCAAAAGCAGCACATGAAACTGGGCCAGTCAGTGCAATACCCATAGCTGCCAAGGTTCAGATTGCTATCTGTGACATTTACATAATTTCAGTGTAATTATGAGTGACATTTCAACGACTAGGAGTGACACTTTCTGGCGAGCAAAATCAAGCACTGAAGACGAGGGAATCATACAGTTATCAGAAATTACACCCATTTGAGAAACAAGAAACTCTAAGAAATTCGTAAAAACTGTAGAGCATCACAGCGACAGTGTGGACTCCACGGCCTCTCTGTCCCACGTGGTACCCAGCCCAAACAGTATTTGAGGCCCCAACAACATTCTTTTCTCAGCCTCCTAGTAGTGCTGCAGGTCAGACTTGTAGAAAAACAATAACATTGATTCAAGCCTTAGCAAGCCTTTCCCTACTGGGCCCCTGGATCCTCCTAGTGGCAACAAAGCAAATCAGATGCTTCAGAGCATCACTCAGTGGACTCCAGGACGGTCTCCTCTGCCCAAGTGGGACAGGATGTGAGGCCTCAACAACAGGGGTCTCTCTGTCTTCTCGGCTGCAGTGCCTAAATAAAATTACAAGTCAGTCAACACAGTCAGCTGATTAGTCAGGGACAATAGGCTAGCCTCAGGCTGAGCCACACAGTCCTGTCACATAGGTCACAACCGGCAGCCAGGGCGATGTAGTGCTCTCAACCCAAATTATTAACTTGAAGTGGTTCTGGTCGGTGTGCCACTACTGGCTCCAGCCCCGCAGTCAGCAGGACAGATGAGCTCTCAGCTCAACTGCCTAAGTATAGTTCATATTATGGGTCCCATGCATCAAACCAAAAACCGATCGCAAACATGCAGATTCGCAGAATCTGCTCCTTTGCGACCGGTATTTTTGCATTTGGGATGCATCATCCCAAATGCAAAAAATCACAACTTAAAAAATCGCTAAAATTGCGATTACTTAAATTGTGATTGCATTTAAGGAATAACAAATTGCGATTCCTTAAATGCAAAGTATTAAGCTAAAAATTATTGCGATTTTGCTATTAGGAATCGCATTTTACCATCAAACTAAAGTTGATGGTCATTTGCGATTGCTTTGAAAATTGCACTAAAGTACATTTTTTAAAGTCACATTTTACACAGACCCTTGGCGCATGTGTGTGCGCAACACGTGGAAAAGGGGGAATTTCAGGGGTGCAACAGGGTATTCTTTTGGAACCCTTGCACCCTTGAAATTGCATGCGCAATTTGCGAGAACCTATGGAGTACTCGCAAATTGCGCTTGCAAATCCCATTGATTCCTATGGTCCTCTAGGCCCATAGGAATTAATTGGAATCAAATCCTTAATTGCAACTCGCAATTTGCGAGTTGCAATTAAGGAATTTTAAGGAATTGCATTTTTTTTTGCGAATCCTACATGCATTGCAGTTTGCGTTTTCTAAATAGAAATTCGGTAAAATTTGCTATTTAGAAATCGCAAAATGCGGGCTTGATGCATGTGCCCCTAAGAGTCTAGCTGTCAGCACACAGAGTCAGTACTACCCACTGACTGACTCGACAGCAGCACCACCGGGCTGCATTGATTGGTCAAGCCTCAGGCTCTACAGTGCAGCAAGCAGGCCCGGTTCTAGCGGGTGGGCCGGGTGAGCCTTGGCCCTTGCAGTGAGGACATTAAGGCCAATAGAAAATGGCATCTTTAATTTAAATCTTTTCTCCGAATGTTGTTTTCCTTCCTTTCTGGGAGTTGCGTGATTGGGCCTGGGCTCTTTCTCACAGGCACCCCCAATCACGCATCTCATTTTAGAAGGTGAGCTGTGTTGTGCAGGTACAGTGGAGCATGGAAAGGGGAAAATTATTTATTTGGCACCAAGTAACTTCCATCCTGCTGTGTATGGAGAAAAGAAGTTTGTTTATCCTTATTCGCTTTTCCTGACCCCTGCAGCAGCTTCTCAGATCAGGCTGTGACACAAAGTTTGACTAACCAAGTAGGTAAGAGAATGTGTTACTATTTGTTCTTGTTTTTAAAATCTGCACAGGCCCAACAAGGCACATACTTTGTGTTTGCTTCATTTGCATATTTTTTTCATTATCATGGCCATGGATGCAAGACACCAATAAAAATGTCCAGGTAACTGGCGATTAATGATCCTGCCGGAGAGCAATCCGTGGTCTGTTGGCAGTTTTGAAATGCGGAGAAGATGTATTTTATGTTGATAGCTCAGCGGGTTATTACCCTTGTCACAGAGATTATTTTGTTACTTGCAGTTCAGGAGTTACAATCCTAACATAGGACAGGGACCTATGAACTGTCATCAAAGAGCTGCAAACAACCATGAATGGTATAGTTAGAACTTCACTTTTTTGTGTTGCTATTTAGTTAGAACTTCCCCAGTCTTTCATTATTTTAATGATGCTAAAAAGAGTTTGGGCAGATATACATTTTCGTTAGTAAAGCCAACCCCTAACCACAAGGGTATGCTTTAAATCCTGAGTTTGTGCTTCCCCAGCCCAAACCCTCTTAAAATATACTGCCCACCAGTATGGATGACAACTGATTCCTACACCTTGTAATCCTCATTGGCTTATGTGACATTCCATATAGGCTGATTTACATACTTGTATGATTCATTGTCTCTGTATAATGTATGCATGATGTAAAGTACTGTGACACCCTACACAGATATAAGTAGCGCTATACATCAAATGAAATGCATATGAAAGAGGGGCTACGGAGAGATGAGGGGCACTGTTGGAGGGTGGTAGTAATGGTATATGCGAAGAAAGAAGTCACTGGTGGGGCGCCAAAAACGACTTTCGCGCTAGCGCTAAAGCCGGCCCTGTTATGGCCTTTCTGTTTTTGTTTATTTAATTAGCAGTCAGGTCATTAGGGCAACTGTGGAACATATTTTAAAGTGCGTGCTAATTTTATTTACTGATATATTCAATGTTTACATTTGAAGGTGATTTTGTTAATGTTTTTTACGGTAATAATGAAAGTGGAGCTGGATGGTGACTGACATGGGGCTGGGGCCCAAGGTCAGCTGTGAGATAAGGTGCACAGGCGAGGGATGGTAGAAAAGTGGATAATCGGGCCTGGAAGATCTTGTGTTGAAGCCTGGCCTGCTGCAATGTGAGGGTTTGCACTTAGATCCAGACATTGCTCTTACTTTCAAATAACTCTCCACATGCTCTGTATACACACTGAATCGATCTGTTGTATCATGGTGACTGTTTGCAAGTAGATATGATGTAATCTAGGTCATGTAGGCTACCAAAAGAAGCGACAAATTGGGCCTGCAGTGGCCCACCCAAATGCACTGTTGGCCCACCCAAATAAAATTCTTGGAGCCGGGCCTGGCAGCAAGTGCTGTTTTATTTCAAAAAGTACGTCTTTGAGTGGCTCGTCCCTGAATTACACAGTGTGTGACCTGAGTCCAGACAGAATGAGACTCTCTCTATCTCACTGTGTGCGATTGCCAAGAACTTCAGCTGTGTAACACAGCAGGGCTGGCAGCGGATGCAGACTGGGCGCTAAATTTATAAAGCAAATTTTATTAGCAATCAGTGACATGATTAGGCTGCTCTCTAACACACACAGTCACATACTTATCTGTGCAAGGCGGAGGGTGAGACAGTCCGGGCAATTCGGCAGTGGAGTGGCCGCAACAAATCATCCCGTAGCAAACGGGCTGCTCGGGCTTGATTCTAGAGGGTCAGGCAGGGCCGGACTGGGAACCAAAACCGGCCCTGGCAAAGTGCTCGGCCGCCCCCCTCCCCACCCCCGCGGGGGGTGTGGGGTGCCGCCGAGCTCTTTGCCAGGGCCGGTTTTGGGCCGATTTTGTTACAGGGCTGATTTTGCAGCTATGCTGCAAAAACGACCCTGTAACAAAATCGGCCCCCAGGGGCCTGAAACCGGCCCCCACCCGTGCGGAGCACCGGGGGATAGTCCGCTGCCCGTTACGGCCAGTCCGGCCCTGGGGTCAGGCTCACCATACAGCAGCAGCTGCATACAGTCAATGCTGTGACTGCTGCTCCGGACTCCAGCAGCTGCTGTGGTCCGTGGGCTGGCTCCCATTTGCGTGGGACAATCATGTTGATTTTAAAATGTGACTGCAGCGGTGCAAGCAGCACTGCCATTTGCCGCAGTAAAACTCATGCCTGCTCAGCCACCCCAGCTTGCGCCAGAGGTGGCAGCAGAACGTAGCATACGTACCACCTTTGTCGGCCGGGCCGTGACGTCAGGCTGTCACCGCGCAGGGTGGGAATGCACTACTATTCTTTTAAAAAAGGATACACTGTAGCAGCCTCACTGCAGTGTTCTGTGCTGCTGGCAGCATGCCCCCGAGCTGGCAAGCGATGTCTACGGGTGCAGCCCTGGCGCAGGCCAGCCACACATGTGCCCACGCTAGCTGCCTTTCGTGGCCAGTAGTGTACTAATTTAGCACTTTGTTTGACAGCAAAGAGTGGCATCAAATGCGTGACAATGCATTTCAGTGCGGTGATGCGGAGCACCACACTAAAATGCGCTAATCTAACGCCTGATGTGTGGTACTCGGCAGGACTGAATACCGACCTGGAGGTCCATTGCAGGCACGGAGGGTAACATCTCCATGAGAGAACGCCTCCCACTCTCCACAGGGCCTCTCATGTGCACACACCCAGGCTCTGCCTGAAAGAGAAGGCAACACGTTTCCCTTTGACCTGAGTCAGCAAGGCCGCAGTACGCTCACACACAACGTACTGATCTGCTGAGAGGGATCCTCTTCAGGTAAGGGAGGCCGTGGCCCACCCCGCACCCTTGGGATGCAAGGGTGTGCATTACACTCCTTGCTAGCAAATCACATTCTTTTGTTTGTTTTCATTTTTGCTGCTAATGCATCCACTCTGCGCGTACTAGTTCTTCAATTGAGACATCCATGAATCAAGCTAAGGACACTCATTTAATTTTTAGCCTCCAGTTTCAAATTCGTTCACTCTTCTACAGCGTTTTAAAAGTTACAATTTTGCATTTAGCTTTTTCAGGTGTATTTACTTTTTTTTGTTGCTTAGCCTATTTAATTTTTTAAAGAGACCCATGAGCAGGCAAAGCCTCAAAAGCTGTGGACCACAGGTTAAGGATAGCTTCTCTAATTGGTTTTCTAGAAAGAACATTTTTAAGTCGAGCCTAGTCAGCGCACGTGCTGTCCTCTCAACATGCTGTATCTCCTTCTGTGGGCTTTCACCACGCCAATCACATGCCCATCACTTTAATTCGTTCTTTGGGTAGCCTTTTAAAATTCCTTTGGTGTGATAGGTAAATGTCTTACTTTGTCCCGCCTTTTGGCTGTTTTGTTTCCGCCCTGCAGACTGACCCTTTTACATGGATTATTTCACCATCGGCCATATATAGTGTCAGTGCACTTCTTTCTCTTTGCCTCTGCTTCTTATCTTAGTTTATTGCTTGTGTTCCAAGCTCTCCTCACGTGGCAAAGTGCCGTCCGTTGTCCGTGTTCCCGTGGCTCCCGCCCCCCTCCAATGTCTGTGTTGACCACCTCCCTTCCCCTGTCCCTTTTTAGGAGAGTTTTAGTAAACGGGGGATTTGGAAGTGCAAACTAGTGCTTTTCAGGCCTCCAAATACAGTGCATGTGCACCGGACGCGCGCACTATTTGGCAGCGTGCCTGATCACTTTCGCAGCCGCTTTGATGTTCTCAGTGAGCCGCGCGGCCACTGAGAACATCAAAGCAGCCGCGAAAGTGCTCACCATTTGCCACCCCCTCCCTTATCCCACTTCCTGCTTGTTTCATATAGACTATCATTTGAGCAGGATTCGAAAGAATGGACTGAAAATGCGACATCAAATACATACAGATTGTCTTCTCTGTAAAGAAGTTCTATTGGCATAAATTAGATTTGTGCAAAAATAATCCAAATACAGGCACTCCTCAAGTCTTTGATTGCAATGCTCCCCCAATTGTAATTAACTTCTTTTCCAGAAAGAATTTTCACGATCTTAGGATGGATCTGTTTCTGTTTGTGATCGTGCCCTCATGGAGGCGCGCTCTCGCCCTCATGGAGCCGCGCTCTCGCCCTCATGGAGCCGTGCTCTCGCCCTCATGGAGCTGTGCTCTCGCCCTCATGGAGCTGCGTCTCGCACTCATGGAGGCACGCCCTCGCCCTCATGAAGGCGCGCTCTCCCCCACGCCCTCATGGAGCCGTGCTCTTGCCCTCATGGAGCCGTGGTCTCGCCCTCATGCAGCCGTGCTCTCGTCCTCATGGAGGCGCGCCCTTGCCCTCATGGAGGCGTGCTCTCGCCCTCATGGAGCCGCGCTCTCGCCCTCATGGAGCCGCGCTCTCGCCCTCATGGAGCCGTGCTCTCGCCCTCATGGAGCCGCGCTCTCGCCCTCATGGAGCCGCGCTCTTGCCCTCAGCGCGCCTTCGCCCTCATGGAGCCGTGCTCTCGCCCTCGCCCTCATGGAGGCGGGCTCTCGCCCTCATGGAGGCCCGCTCTCCCCCACGCCCTCATGCAGCCGTGCTCTCGCCCATTTTGCAGCAAATAGGAGAGAGAGAGAGAAAATATATATATTTTCACACACACTTATACATACATGCATATAGGGCTTTGCGTTAGCCCCCTTCATCTATTGGTCTGTTCAACTGCCCTCCACGTTTTGCTTCTGCCCGCTGAAGCATACAACATGGGGGCAGTGGTGCAGCCCACTTAATTGTACAGCTGCCTGAAGAGAAGTGGCTTCAGAGCAATACTTAAAGTTGCCACTATTTTGCTTTCCATTCTTTATCCTTTGTTTGTAGTCATCCTAGTGTATTTATACGATGTCTTCAGGTTACAGTAATTCAACAGCAATACTAACTTTGTGCCAGTAAACCACGTATTTTCAATTGTTGTGCGGTAAAACTAACCAGGATTTCTATACCTGTTCTAATTACACCTAGGACTCATCTGTTCTGTTATTTAAAAATGATTTTTATTTTTAATTTAAAGTTGTTATTCCAAGCATAAGGCCACGTCAAGGCAGTAAGCTTTCTTATTTTTATTTTTGTGGCATTTGTTTGCAATTATAAAAAATAACCATCAGACCAGCTTACCAGAGCTGGACTCTTTGGCTTTGCCAATGCACATTTAAATTTTATTTTACTGCTTCTCTCTTGTCGCATTTCAGCTGAAATGATTTCTCTGCATAGAAGATGGAGTGTCACTCCAGGTCATGCCCACATTTGCTCAGGGTTCACACTCTTCCTCCAGGGATCAAGGGACACCTCTTCGCATTCATCCAAATATCCACTCTTGTCATTACCTGTGCCCAGAGGAGCAACCTTACAGGCCCCAATTACTCTAATGAAAGGGTACTCTTATTGTGTCAGGATTGTCCAAAACATATGCCATTTCTCGGACGGCTTGCCTGTTCAACAAAGCCCCCACCTGTGCTTTTCGAGTTTCATAACCGGCATAAAACAAGCATTTGCAATGCAATAGGTCTCGCAATGACATTATTTTGAGCTATTGACATTGTAAATGGCAATGCCTTTAAAAAATTAAAAGGCATTATTATTTACAATACCAAAAGCAACACCTATTGCATTGCATAGCGCGGTGTCCGTGAAAACGGCACCGCGCTTATTAAAGTTTTTTTTTAAAAAGTGTGTTGGGGGGGCAGAGAGCATTGGCATAGCCAATAGGGAATTGCTTTTGGGACCTTATACGTTTTTAGTTATGCAGAACAATATCCTTGGTGCAACAACATCAACTGTTGCATGGCTAAACACTTATAAGGTCCCAAAGGCGAGACCTATTGGCTATGCCAATGCTTGTTGTAAACATGTGGTGTTATTGTTCTTTTTTCTAAATGCTACTTTTTTATTAGAATACATGTGCCTCTAGCTTCTCCCGAGCAAACACATGCGGAGCCTGCTGCAGGTGCCTACTGTCTTCATTGGAAGGGTTAGCTTTCCCCACCCCCTCACCCTTGTCTTCCGATGCCTCCTTGGTGGCAGCGTGACTTTCCTCCTGCGTGTTAGTGCTTTATTGGTGATGCCCCATATTTGGACCCATGGATTCCAGATGCTGCTCCATTATCATGGAGATCCTTTCCCCAAGACGCCTTGTTTGGTAGCGGATCATCTTCAGGGCACGGCAGTCAGCAAACTGCTGCTCAGATGAAGGAGCAGTTTGTTTGGGAGTTCAGCAGCGGGATAGCGTCAAAACACAACCTTTCAACTTCAAGGCACATGGTTGCAAGTCCTGAACATGGCTTGGGTTGTTGTCTTGAAGACTCTAGGATTGTGTTGCCGCTGGGCTGTCAGTTCTTGCAGGATGGTGTTCCTTGACAAGCCTTCGTGGCCCACACCCTGGGAGGGAGGCAGCTGAGGAACAACGGTACCAGCTGAGCGCTTTGTCAGCTGCCTGCAAGGAAGTCTCCGGTCCATCCATGGTTCTAGTGTCTGAATCGTACAATGAATGTACACGTGTCACACAGGTTAGGCCCGTGTCTATATGGCGCTTGGTTCCTGTGAGTTACATCAGTTCTGGTGTTGGTGGTGGGAGGCACACATGCACTCTGTTGGGTTTGTGGGCAGCTTCAAGGCTGGCATCCTTTCTTTAACCACATCATTAAGTTTATTTATGTCCTATTAGTTTCCTCGTCTCACTCTGTTTCTTTTCTTCTTGCAAATGCTGTCCCTCCCAGCAGTTCCCCTCTTGCTTCTCCACCCCTCCCTTCTCTGTGTTGCTCCCTGCGCAGCTGTAATTAGTTACTCCCCCTGCACCCCCCTGGTTTTTTATGGATCTTTTTTTTAGTGGGCTGGCTGCTCCAATTTGCTCCAGAGCTGCTCTTTTCTCTGTAAGGCACCTTTGTGTGCTTTTTATTTTATTAATTTACTGCTCCAACATGACTGTCCATCATCTTGGAAGGATAAATTAAAAACTATGTGTCAACTCCTGCTCTGTAGGCAGATAATGTTCCATGTGCGAGTTTGTAAAAATTGGACCCACACTTGGCTATCTTATTTATGCTCTAAGTTCACAGAAGCCGTGCGTGGTGTCAGAGTTTTCCTTTCCATACCGTATAATGTAATCCAACTGGATCAAGTTTAATTAATCAAGACTAGAAATCCCAGAATGCATTAAGTTGTAAATAAATGAATTTGTTGAAAAAACAGTGCCCCCTGTGACCTGGAATCTGGGCTAACCATTCATGAGACTAGGGTGCGGCCCACCGCCTTTGGTTTACTGTTGAGGCCTCAAAGTACAGCCCGCGGGCCGCATGCGGCCCTCCTGGCCTTTACATGCGGCCCCCTGGTCAACAGAAGCACCGAGTTGCTATTTACTTGACTCAGCACTAACATTCAAAATATGTTAAATAAACAGTCAAGTATTTATTTACAGACTGAATTAATGTTAAAGAAAGGCAGTAACTAGGGTGTCCTGCACCATAACTTTAGAAACACCTTCATCTAAAAAAAGACACCTTGCAGCAAAAGTGTAAAAGTATGATGAAGTCTGCTCAAAATTCTAAAATGTATTTCATTAGGATGAAGAACCATTTGACCTTAGTACATCATATTATAGCAGTGCACAGAAAAGCATTTGTTTAAAGTGATAGTTTTCAAATAAGAATTTCAAAACATTCATTTGTCCCTTCCTCCCTCCCCCCAACCACTCTGAGAACAATGCCAATAGTGAACTAAGAGGCAACTCTGTTATGTGGCTTGGGGTAGTCTTGTTTGCCAACTTGGCGATGCAGCACGCGCAAGGTAAATTGTTTTATTTATTTAATTACTTACCTTACTCCTTTCCATCGTATGTCGGACGCCACTACCCCCCTCACCCTGCCCCTCCCCCGCCTTGCCCCACAGCACTCCCTTGGCGAGCCGCCAATGCTTTCCTGTCACGCCTAGCTGCAGACGCCGGCCTTGGGCAGAGCTCCCACCCTCCATGGCCACTGGCCCATGCAGATGACACAAGAAATGGGCCCTTTAACACAGGGTGAAGAATGATTTGCATTTGGCTGGGTCTGAACTGGGGTGGCAAATTGAGCTATAGACCGATGATGGATTCAACCCAGATCTGTGACTAGGGGTGAGTGTCTGAAAAGTGTCAGCGCTCTGTCCATCATCTCCTTGTGTTTGCTTTGTTTGCCCAAAGTTGGCATGTGGGTCCCTTGTTCACTTTACCACTGGATTCAAACTAGCCTAGCTGATGAGGGGTGTTACCCCAAAACCGGTCCCAGGTTGCTTGTTTTCGGTACAGGCAAGTCCTGGCTTGGCAGTTCGGGCTGGACTGTTCCATGAGTTACAGAGTCAAGACTTATTTGCATATGGCCGGGTAACTGGGGCAGTGAAGTGAGCTAAAGAACGATGATGCATTCAACCCAGATCTGTGACTAGGGGTGAGTGTCTGAAAAGTGTCAGCGCTCTGTCCATCATCTCCTTGTGTTTGCTTTGTTTGCCCAAAGTTGGCATGTGGGTCCCTTGTTCACTTTACCACTGGATTCAAACTAGCCTAGCTGATGAGGGGTGTTACCCCAAAACCGGTCCCAGGTTGCTTGTTTTCGGTACAGGCAAGTCCTGGCTTGGCAGTTCGGGCTGGACTGTTCCATGAGTTACAGAGTCAAGACTTATTTGCATATGGTCGGGTAACTGGGGCAGTGAAGTGAGCTAAAGAACGATGATGCATTCAACCCAGATCTGTGACTGGGGGTGAGTGTCTGAAAATTTTCAGTGCTCCGTCCATCATCTCCTTGTGCGTGCTTTAAAAGCACAGGCATCAGAGCGGCCACCCCATGAGTTCATTTTACCTAGTAAATGATGATAATTCTGTAATTACACCTACCACGTTTCTTTTCCATAAAAAGCTGTAACTGCGTAGATAGAAATAATATTTCCCAGCAGTGAAATGGCCCAGAGAGGCCTGTAAATCTAGACTTGAATCTGCCCAATAGTAGGTCGTGCAATCGTCCAAAAGCCGGTGTATGACCAACTCTGCCCCAGCATTACCACCATCACCGAGATACTTGACTTGTCTGCTGTGTTCTCTTTTAATAGTTGTACGTGTATCTGTCTGAGATAACTGACTCAGTCCCATTCCTAACAGCCTGCCATTTGAACCGGTCCTTTGAGTAAATGTAGCCAAACCTGTATAGATGTGTTTCTGACGGCTCCGGTGCCATGATCATTGTGGAGGGACCTGTTGTGTCCCCAGGCCAGCCAGCCTTGCAGCTGGTTGGGTCTGACCTGTATTTGGCATTGCTCCAGGCTAGCAGGCTTCCAGAGGTGCAAGGACCTGCTCCAATTGATTTAATCTTTCAGGCTAGACTCCAGCCCGCTGTGTGCCTGACAGAGTTCATTCCTCTGTGTCCCACTTTACACTTCAGAGTTGCCAACCTGACTTTTGATTGGCAGCCTTTCAGACTCCAGCTGGAGGCTGACAGGTTATGCTCCAGTTCTACGAGCTTTCGAAGTGATCTGACTTCAGACTGCAATGATCGGTACCATTCTAAAAAAAAAGTATGTCATGCCGCAGAATATCCCATTATCAATAGGAGGCGAAGTTTGTTTAGTGAAAGTAAGCCCATATAAATCACAGAGGAATGCGTGTCGCAAAAGAGCAGTGCTACGGAATGTCTGATTGTAGTGAACCCCTTTCAACAGTGAGAGTAGAAAGGAGTGCAGCAAACAGTATAAAAAGTCTGTGTCTCAAACTTCTAACCACGACACTACCGCGTTTAAAAAAAAATAAAAAAATGTGCAGTGCTGTTTAAGTTAAATATTCTGCTGATTTTCCGTAGTGGTTTCCACTAGTAAAAGTAAACGGGACGGAATTCAAGTTGCTCACGTCAATGTTTTCCTTTGGGCTCTTTGTAGTAAAAGAGCTCTGCCTTGGCATAGACAGCGCTTGGCGTTCTTGCTTCCTACATTTGAGATCCCTGAATTTTCTGCGTCCATGAACAGTGTAGGGATGCCACTGAAGAAAACCGATAACATTTATGCAAACTGATCATCAGGTGAAGCACATTTAAAACATATTAATAGCGGCTATAGAAGGTTCTGCAGACGTATTCAGCTGAAGACCAAGACTGGTTGAATCACAAAGGATTCCCCTTGTAACGCCCTGAACGTCTCAGGATCGTTTAACAGACACGATAATGAGGACGCAACCACTTGTGAAGGGTTAGTTATTTTAATGAAGGCAAAAATAATACAAAGAATAAACAAAAGTTATAGTCACTGGAATCCTCCAGGCTAAGTACGTTACCAGCCCACCGCACGGATGGTCCTAACCGTCCTCTGCATATACGCCGATCCCGGCGTATGCCAACAGAGGGCAGAAATGAAATGGCCGACAATGCCAATCGGTAGGCTGTGAGGGGCACGAAGAGTGTTGGGGAGAATCGAGGAGTCAGGGAAACACCCAGCCGGGGTCTCTACCTGAAGGGAGCAGCCGCTCAACCTCTTCCTCAGACTGCACCGGGACGCGGAGTCACCTCCTGGTGATGCGTCACCGATACCCCAATCAAAAAGCAAGAAGACTGAACCGAGAGCAGCCGCTCGATCGATCCTGTGGACTTCCGAGTCTGTAACGCGGCAAACACCTCCTGGTGTGCGTTACAGCTGGCAGTCCCTGTATCTCTGGTCGGGCTGGGAGTTACGACTCCAACCAGCAAAAGCGCCACTGCGCTTTGACTCAGCCGAGTCAAAAAGCGAAGCTCAATGGTTGACCGGTAGAGCTTCCGGGTCCTTCACAGGTGACGATGGGGCAAGACACGGCCCAGGGAGTAACGACTCG
This sequence comes from Triturus cristatus, assembly GCF_964204655.1. Classification (NCBI taxonomy): domain Eukaryota; kingdom Metazoa; phylum Chordata; class Amphibia; order Caudata; family Salamandridae; genus Triturus; species Triturus cristatus. The sequence continues at coordinate 1,138,936,128 of NC_140585.1, read as the reverse complement.
ACCTACCTCCGTTCTTGCCTTACTGGAGCACCACTCCGGAACACTGCTCTTCACGAAGCAGGTACGTCGGTGTAAACACAATATCCGACAGCGTTGTACCTCCCGGTTCCTCCCTTTATAGGGCGTGTTTTCCTTGAGTTATGTAACAGCTCTCCTGTTTACATAAGGGCGTGTTTTCCTTGAGTTATGTAACAGCTCTCCTGTTTACATAAGGGCGTGTTTTCCTTGAGTTATGTAACAGCTCTCCTGTTTACATAAGGGCGTGTTTTCCTTGAGTTATGTAACAGCTCTCCTGTTTACATAACCTCTCAACCGCTAAGCATCCTGGGAGATGTAGTCCGTTTTCGCTGGTTACCGTTTTCTTCCCCTCGCATGACAGGAATTCTTGACAGTACATCCTCCCTCTCAGCGGCTCCCCCCGGGTCCAGCGCTGGCAGGAAAACGCCGATGGAACAAGGAGACCAAGCGCGGAGCATGAACCCCTTCAGCCGGTTCCCATGATTGCTCCTCCGGGCCATAGCCTTTCCACGCAACCAGGTACCACAGCTTCCCCCTGCGCCATTTGGACGCCCGTATGCCCGATACTTCATACTCCACCTCCGACTCCACGCATACCGGCCTAGGTGTCCCAGACGGCTTGGAGGGTGCAGGTTTGAGCAATGATACATGAAAGACAGGGTGTATCCGCAATGACTGGGGCAAGCACACCTTCACGTTCACGGGACCCATACACTTGGCAATTCGATAGGGGCCCATGTACTTGGGATGGAACACACTGTTCTTGCGAAACCTCATGTTTCTTGTGGAAATCCAGACGTAGTCTCCAGTGCGGTACAGTGGCCCGGGCCTTCTCTTCCTGTCTGCCGCAGCCTTGTATTTTCTCTTGGCCTCTATTAGGACAGCCCTTGAGCGCATCAACGTGTCTTTTATGTGTGCCACCCTGTCCGCTGTGGCGGGAATCCTGTCCTCTCTGAACGGATGTAGAAATGGCAAGAACCTGGGATGTTGGCCATAGTTGCTATAGAACGGAGACGACTGTGTGGAGCTGTGAGTGGCGTTGTTATAGGCTATCTCTGCAACCCATAGCAAGTCGACCCATTCTTCCCTGCCCTGGTCCACAAAACATCGCAGATACTGTTTGAGCGTTTGGTTCAGGCGCTCGGTTTGGCCGTCCGTTTGAGGGTGGTAGCTGGTGGACAGGGCGGTCTTAACATGCAGCGCAGTGCACCAAGTCTTCCAGAATTGCGCAGTAAACTGCGATGTTTTGTGGACCAGGGCAGGGAAGAATGGGTCGACTTGCTATGGGTTGCAGAGATAGCCTATAACAACGCCACTCACAGCTCCACACAGTCGTCTCCGTTCTGCATGCCTCACACTGCTGCATGCCTCACACTGCTGCATGCCTCACACTGCTGCATGCCTCACACTGCTGCACGCCACACACTGCTGCACGCCTCACACTGCTGCACGCCTCACACTGCTGCACGCCGCACACTGCTACACAAAACACTGCTACACAAAACACTGCTACACGCCACACACTGCTGCACGCCACACACTGCTGCACGCTGCACAATGCTACACGAAACACTGCTGCACGGCACACACTGCTGCACAGCACACACTGCTGCACGCCACACACTGCTGCAGACTGCTGCATTACTCACTGCTGCATGCTGCATGACACTGCTGCACGCCATACACTGCTGCACGCCTCACACTGATGCACACCTCACACTGCTGCACGCCACACACTGCTGCACGCCACACACTGCTGCACGCCACACACTGCTGCACGCCGCACACTTCTGCAAGCCACACACTACTGCACGCCGCACACTGCTGTATGCTGCACACTGCTACACAAAACATTGCTGCATGCCACACACTACTACTGCTGCACGCCGCACACTATCGCACGCCACACACTGCTTCGCACACTGCTGCATTACACAGCTGCACGCCTCACACTGCTGCACGCCTCACACTGCTGCACGCCTCACACTGCTGCACGCCGCACACTGCTGCACGCCGCTCACTGCTGCACGCCACACACTGCTGCACGCCTCCCACTGCTGCACGCCTCCCACTGCTGCACGCCTCCCACTGCTGCACGCCGCACAATGCTACACGAAACACTGCTGCACGGCACACACTGTTGCACGGCACACACTGTTGCATGCCGCACACTGCTGCACACTGCTGCACGCCGCACACTGCTGCACGCCGCACACTGCTGCATGCCGCTGCACGCCACACAGTGCTGCATGCCTCACACTGCTGCACACCTCACACAGCTGCACGCCTCACACTGCTGCACGCCTCACACTGCTGCACGCCTCACACTGCTGCACGCCTCACACTGCTGCACGCCATACTGTTGCACGCCTCACACTGCTGCATGCCTCACACTGCTACACAAAACACTGCTGCACGCCTCACACTGCTGCACGCCGTACACTGCTGCACGCCGCACACTGCTGCACGCCGCACACTGCTACACGAAAAACACTGCTGCACACCACACACTGCTGCATGGCACACACTGCTGCACACTGCTGCATTACTCACTGCTGCATGTTACACGACACTGCTGCACGCCTCACACTGCTGCACGCCTCACACTGCTGCACGCCTCACACTGCTGCACGCCTCACACTGCTGCACTCCGCACACTGCTGCATGCCGCACACTGCTGCATGCCGCACACTACTGCACGAAACAATGCTGCACGCCACACACTGCTGCACGAAACACTGCTGCATGCCACACACTGCTGCACACTGCTGCATGACACTGCTGCACACTGCTGCACGACACTGCTGCATGCTGCACGACACTGCTGCATGCTGCACGACACTGCTGCATGCTGCCCAACACTGCTGCATGCTGCCCGACACTGCTGCATGCTGCATGACACTGCTGCATGCTGCACGACACTGCTGCATGCTGCACGACACTGCTGCACGCCGCACACTGCTGCACACCGCTGCACGCCACACAGTGCTGCATGCCTCACACTGCTACACAAAACATTGCTGCACGCCACACACTGCTACTGCTGCACGCCGCACACTACCGCACGCCACACACTGCTTCGCACACTGCTGCATTACACAGCTGCATGCCTCACACTGCTGCACGCCTCACACTGCTGCACGCCTCACACTGCTGCACGCCTCACACTGCTGCACGCCTCACACTGCTGCACGCCTCCCACTGCTGCACGCCGCACAATGCTACACGAAACACTGCTGCACGGCACACACTGTTGCACGGCACACACTGTTGCACGCCGCACACTGCTGCACGCCGCACACTGCTGCACACTGCTGCACGCAGCACACTGCTGCACGCCGCACACTGCTGCATGCCGCTGCACGCCACACAGTGCTGCATGCCTCACACTGCTGCACGCCTCACTGCTGCACGCCTCACACTGCTGCATGCCTCACACTGCTGCACGCCTCACACTGCTGCATGCCTTACCCTGCTGCACGCCTAACACTGCTGCACGCCTCACACTGCTGCACACCATACTGTTGCACGCCTCACACTGCTGCATGCCTCACACTGCTACACAAAACACTGCTGCACACCTCACACTGATGCACGCCACACACTGCTGCACGCCGCACACTGCTGCATGCCTCACACTGCTACACAAAACACTGCTGCACACCTCACACTGCTGCACGCCACACACTGCTGCACGCCGCACACTGCTGCACGCCGCACAATGCTACACGAAAAACACTGCTGCACGCCACACACTGCTGCATGGCACACACTGCTGCACACTGCTGCATTACTCACTGCTGCATGTTGCACGACACTGCTGCACGCCTCACACTGCTGCACGCCTCACACTGCTGTACGCCTCACACTGCTGCACTCCGCACACTGCTGCACGCCTCACACTGCTGTACGCCTCACACTGCTACATGCCGCACACTGCTGCACGCCTCACCCTCCTGCACGCCTCACACTCCTGCACGCCTCACACTGCTGCACTCCTCACACTCCTGCACGCTGCACACTACTGCACGAAACACTGCTGCACGCCACACACTGCTGCACGACACTGCTGCACACTGCTGCACGACACTGCTGCACACTGCTGCACGACACTGCTGCACACTGCTGCACGACACTGCTGCACGCTGCACGACACTGCTGCACGCTGCACGACACTGCTGCACGCTGCACAACACTGCTGCACGACACTGCTGCATGCTGCACGACACTGCTGCATGCTGCACGACACTGCTGCATGCTGCACGACACTGCTGCACACCGCACACTGCTGCACGCCGCTGCACGCCACACAGTGCTGCATGCCTCACACTGCTACACGAAACACTGCTGCACGCCACACACTGCTGCACGCCGCACACTGCTGTACTCCACACACTGCTGTACTCCACACACTGCTGCACTCCACACACTGCTTTTCGGCGAGTTTATGCTACTGACATTGTAAATGACAATGCCTTTTATTTTTTTTAAAACCAAAACATAAATAAAAGGCATTGTAATTTTGCAATGCCAATAGCTCAAACTCTTATAAATGCGAGACCTATTGCATTGCAAATGCTTGTTATCTCATGCAACTAACAACCATTGACAAAGCCAATAGTACTGGCTTGTTGTAAGTGTAATGTTAATTGTTGCATCATTTATTTGGCTGTAATGACAGAAGTTGCAAAATACCAGCTAGGTGGCACACTATGATGATAAGCATAGATTTTCAGTTTCTGGGCTTTTAAGCCACACCCTTAATTACATCCGTCGCGCCCCTTTGAGAGACCCCCAGTTTTTTCATCCCACTTAAAGCACTGTTCCTCCCTGATTTAACGCAATCACCTGCTCCCTTCACTACTCGGCCTGTCTCTGTCATTCACCTCTTGTCCGTCGCCCCTCCGCGTTAGCTAGCCCCGCCCCTCAGCCGCGTCTTAAATAACGCGCTCTTTGTCCACGAGAGGCGCTTTCTCATCCACCCGAACAGAGGCAGCAGCTCCCGGTAGAGACGGCACAAGGTGAGAAAAAAAAATCTCCATCAACTAAGAGCATCTTTAATAAGGGGTGCGGATGAGAGTTTCAGGGTAACGTGATATCGAATTGGACGTTTAATTGAAGGTTTCATTGTAACTTGTGGTAATTGGTGAAGATGTCATAGTGTTACCTACGCACAGCGTCATGTTGGGAAGGCGGGTGATTAGCCGGTGCCTAAGGGTCACCTGTGGTCCGTGTCTCTTTAGGACCTCAGTCAACCGGCCCCAGAGCCTTACTGCCTTCCGTGGTCCCCGCAAGGCCACTGTGGTGTAACATGCAGGCAGAGTCGGCCTTTGCTAACATAGCGCCCCTGGGCGTGGGTGGAAAAAATGCGTCGCCCTTGCTGCTGTTAGTGAGTTAAACTAGGCATAGGAGGTCCCGTTTGTGTTAACTGGTCAGAACCTGCCTGAGCAGGGACTTAGCACAAACAACTCCCTGCTCACCTTAATCACCGATTGCTTAGCTGCCCCACATAGATGAAGGATTTGTTGATGTCTGCCAGCAGGGGTCAGCTGGTGAAGGGAGGGCAAGGAAGAGGACTAAAGGGGTTTAAAAAAAAAATTCCCGCTGTATTATACTGAAGGACTAAAACGGCTTTAAACTGCCAAATCAGACCGGGACACGGCTGGCGCAAGATGAGGGGCGCTGCTGTGGGTATACCTTCTGCACACAGCTCCACGCGCCCCTCAGAAAAGTGGCCCATGACGGGCCCAGCTCGCCCATGTTGAAGGGCGGCCGGCCCTGATAATTCTCCCTGTATTGTACGCTGCTCCGCAGTCGGGCGAGGTGTGCGTCTTGCGTGATACTGCTTCTGGAATGTTTGCATGAGCGTCAGTTAAATGTATTTATTTCATAGGAATTTTGTAAACCTACCATTTTGAGCACTAACAATGAAACAAGATTATGTAGAAGGTATCCCTTATCTAGAAAGTTCTTGTAGACCTGCTTTACAGTAGCACTGCTAAAAGGAATTTAAAAAAGTGCTATGATGCAGCCAGAATTAATGTAGTTTTTTTATCCCCCCCCAAGTGCATATGTGGCGCAGCAGCCAGAGCTGTTGATTCTGGAGCTGGGGATCCAGGTTAAAGTCTCAGCATCGGCTCAACATCATGTGATTCTGGGCAAATTACTTAATCTCCCTGTCCCCATGGACATTGCCTGGAAACCCTCACGGCTGATAAGCCGTGCTAGTTTTGTGCTGGATCTCTCTCTATCTATCTATCTATCTATGGACACATCACATATTTGAACCTGAAACGGCACCTTTTTCTCCAATGTGGGTAGCTGTGTATTTTGGGCCATAGCTCAGCCAGTACCTAGGCAAGCCAAGTAAACCTACACATTGTAAAAACTAGACACTGGGGAAGGGGGGGGGGGGTTACAACTTTGTGACTTGTTTGGTTCCCACTAGGTTTTATCCAAAAGCCCATGCAAGCATCCAACTTTCGGAAGAAACCTATTTTCCTCATTTCTGTGACGTAAAGTTCTGGAATCTGAGGAGTCATAAATTCCCATTGCCCTCGGTTTGGTCCACTTCTGTTGTGGGCACTAGGCCTAGCCACACAAGTGGGGCAGCATTTTTTCGACACAAGTGGGGTAATGCTTCATGGTAGGAAGTTTGTGGATTCCTGCCAACTCCAGATATTTCCAACTCAGAAATGTAAGGAACTGGTATCTTAAGGCATAGTTTGAGGTTTGCATGGCATTGTGGTTAAGAGAACCTTGTGAGATCCATGCAAGGCACACCATCCTAGAATTCCCCTGATTATCTAGTTTTAAAAAATGTCTGTCCTTCAGGTTTGCATGGGTGGCACAAAACAGCCCCGTATACCCCTATTGCTATCACTTGTAGATTTTAAGGCCTTTTTTGTCTTGGTCTCTTAGTCTACCCACATAAGTGGGGTACTGGTCTTATCAGGAGACATGTGGGAACTCTGTGTGGTAAGACAATTTGTGGCTCTCTGCAGATTCCAGAACTTTCCATCACAGAAATGTGAAGAAAATGTGTTTCTTACCAACGTTGGAGGTTTGCATGGGCTTAGTTACCTAGTCTGAGCTATGCAGGTAATGAACCCCTGGACTCACCTGAGTGTCTAATTTAAAAAAAAAATGTGCAAGTTTTCTTGGTTTGCCTAGGTGCCAAATAAACTAGGGCTCAAAATTCACAGCTACCCACATTATACAAAATGGGTACATTGTCATTGCGAAAAATGTGATGCATTTATGTTGCGTTTGGGGCCCTTTCCTGTCACTGGCACTAGGCCTAGCCACACAAGGCATGTGGGAATACTGAGTCGTAGGAAATTTGTGGATTCCCATATAATCCACCACTTTCTGTCACAGGAATGAGGGGAAAAACACCCAGTTTCTTTAGATAAACTGAGGTTGCACGAGATTCTGGGTAGAATTATCTAGAGTCACACAGGCCCCTGGACTCACCCATTTGTCTAGTTTTCATTAATTTGTGTATTTGGTAGGTTTTCCTGGGTGGCGACCCAGGTAAGCCCCAAAATCCACAGCTACCCACATTGCAAAAACTGTTTCAGTCAAAAAATAATTTGCTATGTCCATGTTGCGGTTTTAGCTTTTTCCAATCATGGGCCACCCACCAACAAAAATTGGGGTCAACTTGTATATGGAGACATATGGGAATGCTGGTTGTCAATTTGTGCATCTCAATAGACAGCAGAATAAAAAAAAAATATGTACCTCAGCTATGTATGGACTTAAGTTTTGGGGCCTTTATGGGAAAGTGGGCAGAATAAAAGCAAGTTGCAGCAGGCTGGACACCTGCAGTTTAGTTTGAAAAACAAAAAGGCTTTCTTACGAACTGCCTGACTTAAATTTAGGTTAGCTGAGAAGACTTTGTTGGCTTGGCGAAAGACTTAATTTTTGATATGCTGAGACTACTCCACCTGCCAATTTTAGAAACTGCCTCCATTGGCAGGAACCACCACCACTGTGGTTCCTGTGGATGCCTTTTTTTATGCTTGATGCACAGCTCCATCAATATGACGGAGCTGTGCATCAATTTTATTTCCAAAAACAAAATCCCAAAGCTGTATTTTCATTTTGAAAATAAAAAAATTGCCCCACTCACCATAAGAGGTACCTTTCGTGGCGAGTGAGGGTCCTTTCAGTGCTGCTTACCACCAAGGAATTCCAGGTGGTGACAGGCAGTGAAAAAAGACCTGTATGCTCACCCATCTAAATTAAGTGGTCAGACATAGAGGTCGGCCTCTGATGGCCCTTACTCTGTCGGGGCAGGACCATACCAGAGATAGGAGTACTCGTCACCATGGTTAAACCAATGGTTGTCTATATATCAATCGGGCAGGCAGACCATTAACTTGGCAGTAAGAATACTCTGCTGCTATTGCAAGAGTATCCATAAAACAAAGTAAATCTGGCACTACATTTTTAAAGTTAATCCACCACTTACAACTGGCTGGTGTTGGCACCTCCTGAAAGTGCTAGTTTCAAAGAACAGATACTAATCACAGTATCATAATATCGAAACTAAGCCTACGGAAGGCTGAGCTATAAAGCCATGTCAAGGCCCCAACGGCTTAAACCCAATGTGTTCACGGGCTAGTGACGCACCACACAAGACTTTCATGCTGCCAGCCACATGGCACAATCCCACAGAACAGTGTACTCACATCAACATGCCTCCGCCATTCAAGGGCCCAATGCGTTCACATGCCACAGCAGCTGCGGCTCGCTGAGGGAGTGCAGCGGGGTGGATGGGCCGTGGTGGGGGACGGGCAGGGCGCGGGATAGTGGAGTCCGCCATACGACGGACAGGAGTAAGGTTAGTGATTAAATAAATAAAACTATTTACCTTGCACTCGCTGCATCACCAACTTGGTGATGCAGCGAGTGCAAGGTAAATAGTTTTATTTATTTAATCACTTGCCATACTCCTGTCTGCGGTATTTTGAACTCCACTATTCTGTAAACTCTATAAGGAGTTAAGAAAGACTTGGATAGTTCCAATTTTACAGAACTATGGCTTGAGACAATGCCGCCCCCTGTTCATTTAGCTTCAGCTTTTAGAAAACGAGAATGTAGCTTGGAGGATGTCTGTTTTAAAAAAAAACCACTGCATCAAAGAGTATTGCAATCTAGGAATGAGGAGGCGGCTCATTTTAGATGTATCGTTTCTATTCTTTTTATCATACTTGTGATTATGTAATCTAAATATACATGAAATGTACTTTTTATCAGACAAAAATGTGTATCTGTTTTTTAAATTTGCGATGTATTTTATCTGTGCTTTTTATGATTGTTACAATACATTTGAAATAAAGCTGACTTTGACTTTGAACTCCACTACCACCCGCCCGCAGCACTTCCTCGGTGAGCCGCCACAGGATGGAATCCCCATTCAAAACATCCTCTCAACCAGTCAAGTTTAGTTACATATCGACGCCATTAATATCGATGTCAAACTTTTTGTAAATTTTTTTTTACATAAATAATAGATTTGAATAATATATTAAAGTAGCAGCAATATAAATTATTAATACTTTGGGCCTTATTATGAGTTTGGCGGTCCACTGAGTGGCAGATTTACAATGACGGTCTCCCGACCGCCCTATTACGACTAGGGAGGTCAGACCGCCCTGGGACCGCAACTGCCAGGGAACCACAGTTTCCTGGCAGTTGTGCAGAGGTCCTGAGGTCGCAACATGCTTGATGGGATAGCCACCACGGTCCCGCCAAGCATATTATAAGTTTACTCTCTGCCATAATTTTCATGGCCGTGAGCCCGCCACGAAGACTGTGGCAGAGAGGAAACAGAGGGGGCCCCCTACATGCCATGCGCCTCCCTGTGTGCATGCACCCCAGTACCTGCAGCAGGCCATGCAGGTGCTGCCTTTGATGTTCCCATTGTGCTGCCCAGTATAGGCACCGTGCTGGGAACTCTAAAGAACAGCCCACCAGACCAGGAGAACTCCTGACCTGGCTGGCGGTTCGTACATGGGTTTGGAAGTGCTGAGCTGTCTGACTCCTGCACTGCCAAACTAGTAACAAGGCCCATATACTGTAGCCACTACTATTTGTAAAGCAGTACAAAACATTGAACTCGGGCGAGGAGGGGGCGGGGGTAAGAGTGCAAAATACTATCCACACTGCAATAAATACAACAGTGGGAAAGCTTCAGGCTCACTAGCAACACTGAATTTACAGGCCATAGGCATATGGTATACTCCTTTACAAGGTACTTGCAAGTAAACTAAATATGCCAATTGTGTGTATACACCAATTTCACCATGTTTAGGGGAGAAACACATGCACTTTAGCATTGGTCAGCAGTGGTAAAGTACCCAGAGTCCTATGGCCAACAAACCGGTCAGAGCAAGGCAAAAAAATTATGATAACCTTTCAGGGAGGGCAATTTAAAAAAAGGAACATATCTGGTTTAGAGTGGAGCCCTTGCCTGTATACACTCTAAAGCTGTATACATACCCATTGGAGCTCACACAGCATATGCACAACTTGATACAACAGCAAGCATTTTCGCTCGCAATGTACTGCCTGAACAGCAGCTGCTCTTTCAATAGGATCAAGGACTCCGCAATGGCTATACTCTTTCCAGGAGTATAAAGCTCTGGAAATCTGGCAGACCCAAGTGCGACGACAGGCTGAATTTTGAATAACCTGTCATGGTCTGGCTGGTCCCAGTGCAATGTAGCAGAATTGTCATTGAAATGCATCATATGCCGTAATTTCGTACACCAGTCTCTGCCCTTGTATGGTGCAAAGGTGTGCGTTCCCCAAACCGTGCAAGTAGACCAGTAGGAATGCATGGTTTGTGCACTAACCCCACTTTGAGCATAAAGCCTTTTTCCACTCCACATGTGAAGTGGGCTAACCCCCAAAATAATAAAAATTCCTGACTCTAGTGGCTCCACCTTGGCGACAGTTGACCATTCAAAATCCATGAGCAGGAATAGTTTTGAGAAAGGCATCACTGTAAAGGGGAGGCTCTCACCTTTACATCACATAACATAAGGTGTATTTGTAAAGCTTATGTTCACCTGTAGGCATCTTGGCACTGAATAATATGCTTATTGGTATCCAACTCAATAGTACTAATTTTTTTGACTCTCCAGCGATGCCTTTCTCAAAACTGGGGAGGCTGAGTAACCAAATCCCCACCAGATGCGGTCAAGAAACACTCCCCTTTCTCCTAGATGCTCTGATGAGGAATAGTAAAGTCATTGCTCTAATGAGTGGGGTGGGGGCGGTGACATGGAAGCAATTTCGCTTGGCCCACCAGCCTTTTCCATTTAAACATTTTTTGTTAAGCTCCAGATCCTTTCTAGCTCTGCCAGTAGCAGATGCACTGGGGAAAGAGTGCAGTGTCAGCCCCAAAGGGATTAAAGGGGAGGTTTTTGATATGGGTACTATGCCACAATCTTGCTTGGTACAGGTAGAGTGAAAGGAAAGCCTGTAGGATGTCACTTTTTTCTAAACCAATTTAAATGCCTGTAAAGCACAAATGGAGCACGTTTTGTTGGCGCTTCTGAAGTGTGGTGATAAAGATTTGAATAGGATCACAACAAATTAACACACTCTGATGCACCGTAGAAACCAGATTCCCACACATTCTCGTTTGTGCGCTGTATAGTTTTATTAGTAAGACTGTATTTCTCTATATATTTAGTGGCCATTTGAATAGGAAATGGACAGTAAGCTACCAAACCATGCATTAGTAATATATCTGCAACAGTGTGCTCCAAATTGCACCACCGCTGCGTACCTCTCCCTTTACCACACTCTTGCTGAATAAATCTGCTACACTTGAAATTTGTGATGTAGAATTTTTCACAAATTTTGTGACTTCAAAGAAAATTGTTCCAGCACCACTAGACGGGCAAGGTATTTTATTTCGTACATGCATGCTCATTCCAATCACGGCTGCCATGACCCGCAGGGGGGCGGGGCGAGGATTCGCGCAGGGAATTTGAAATATTAAAAAAAGACTTCACTTTCTCAGTCCTGTGATGTTGCAGCTCCTGGTAGTGTCCTGTTTTCCTGCTAAACAGGAAGCGTGCAGCCTACCTCCTCTCCCTTAAGCCAATTGCAACGCTGCCATGGTATTCATAATGAGGCTTGTTAGTCCCTCCTTATTACCACCCTGTCTCCAATTGGTACCGTCCATGAGGTTTTGATCTTTTACGGTCTTAACTCTGGAGCATTCATTACCAATGTTGCCAGGTTGGGCTATTTCCTGCACAATTGGGCGACTTTTTTCCCCAGTTGTGCGGGAAAAAACCATGCCTGGCGGGGGGGCTACTTTTTGGGCTAGATTTTAAAGGTTGTACGCAATTTTTTGGCCTGGGCGGACGCCGACCACGAGGAGTCCGTCGCGTTCAGTGCACTTTGCACATGCGTCGTGTGTGGGTCAATGTGGGGGTCAGCCCCTGCGGTTCTCTATGCTGGCTGGACTGCGTGCGTGCGTCACGGTGCGTGACCTGACAGAGTCACAGAGCTCTTACTTTTGGCTCTCGCCAGGACTCAGAGTGGACGCATCACGCATCATGGATTCATGAGGCGTCCGACTGGACTGGAGTCGGACGCATGTGGTGTCCCTGCTGCTGCCGCCCACTGTGGTCCACTGGTGGTCACCCAGGCCACAGGCAGCGGCGGGTGGTGCTCGCAGGCAGCGCTCTCTGCGCTGCGCAGGCTAGCCAGCCCAGTGAGCCCACCACCAGTTGACAGCACAGCCTGGAGTCACGCAGCACAGCAGCAGGCTGCCCGGCGGCACCCGCAGTTGCTGAGTCCGGACTTCAACGCCTGCCCTGACCTCAGGTGAGTGAGTCAGAGGCGCAACTAGAGCCAAATGTCGGCAGGGGGGGGGGGGGTGCTGAGTCTTTAAGCAATAGACAGAGTGGCGATTGGGGCAGGGAATTCTTTCCGTCTCATTTTAGAAAAGTGCAGTTTCAATATTATATTCAATTAAGCCATTGTTGCTGCATTTTTATTTTTATTTTATGAAACTAACAACCATTACCAAAGCAAATGGTTCTGGCTTGTTTTAGGTGTAACGTTACTTGTTGTGATATATATCTCTATTAATCTCTATCTGGATGCAATGACAGAGGCAAAATACCAGTCCGGCGATACACAATGCTAAGCACAGATTTTTAGCTTAGTTGTCTTAAGCAACACCATTAATTACATCAGACACGCCCCTTGGAGACACCCCCCCCCCCCCAGTTTTTTCATCCCGCATAAAGCCCTGGAAACACCATGTCACAATCACCTCGTGGCCTGGCACTGTGCATAATGCATGACTTCCACTTTTTTAGATTGCCTATGTGCAGGTGCATAGTGAACCGTCCCCCACCCCACCCCTTGCTTTAGGAAGACAGCAAGGGCGAAATTCTAGATGGGCCTCTTCTGTCTGCAACTCTGCAGACAAAGGCTCAGTTCATAATTAAGAGGAAAAGGTGGGCGAGTGAGTAGGTGAAGGGAGGGGTGGATGGCTGGATGGATTAGTGAAAGGGTGAACGGATGAATGGAAGGGTGAATAGATGGATAATGAGCGGATGGATGGATGAGTGAAAGGGTGGCTGATCGGTGAGTGAATGGGTGGATGTATGAGTGGATGGATGAGTGATAGGGTCAATGGATGGATTCATGAGTGGATGATTTGAAGTAGGGGTGGATCGAAGGAATGATGGCTAAGTGAAACGGTCAATGAAGAGAGAAAGGGAGGATGAATGGATGACTGAAAAGGGGACTGGGTGGTAGGATGAGTAACTGGGTGGATGGATGAGTAAGTGAAAGGATGGCTGGATGGGTGAGTGGATAAATGGCTGGATGGATGAGTAGATGGTTGGGTGGAAGAGTGGATGGATGTGTACGGATGGATAGGGTGGATGAATGGATGAGTGAAAGTGTGGATGGAGGGATGGATGGAAAGATACGTACGTTTTCAAATGGATGAATGTTTGGATATAGATGGAATTACTTGTAAACTATTACGCAACCTCCTTTGTGTCTGTAAACGTACGTTTTGTCCTGAATTTTGACCTCCCGTCCTGAATTTTGACCTCCCGTCCTGAATTTTGACCTCCCGTCCTGAATTTTGACCTCCCGTCCTGAATTTGCACCCATGCTAGTTGGTCACCCTATTTGTAGGAAGTGATGAATATTGATAGATGCCAGGAAGTTGACGTAGGTAAAGGGAGTGTTTTTAACACCCTAACCAAAACTGACCACATGGGTTGTTCGTAGGCCAGCCCAGCTTCGAAAACGGTCGTGCAGGGTCCACCCAACCTCGCACGCACCTGCTGGCAGCACCACGTGCATCTGTTTACCACAGTCCTGGCATGGATCTGACACTCTGTGCTTCACCACATTGCTGATGCCAAGGCGCGCACTGACGCACACTGTTTGCTGCTCGAACTGGAGCTGATTTCGGGGGGGGGGAGCTGGATCTTTAAGCAATAGGCAGAGTGGAGCTGCAGGGGCTCTTAGAAGTCGCAGTGAGAACTGGTCTTAAAAATTCATAGCATTAAGGCAGGTGCCCAGTTAACACCCTCCCACCATCTGTATATTGAATAGAATGTATATTTGTCGTTAAATGTTTCTGACAATTTGTGCATAATTGGAGACTTGCTAATTTGGGCTGGTTTTTGGGCTGAAACTAGTCTGATTGGGCTAATTTTGGCCTTATATTTGAGTGGCTTTGGGCTTGGGACGGGTCTAAAAATCTGGCAACACTGTTCATTACCAGTTCCGAGAACTATTTACTTCAATAAGGGACACAGCACCCATGGGGTGCCAGCTTCGGTAATGGTGGCCGCTTATTAACCTAATCTGCATTTTGTTTTCTGCAAACTTTAATATGGAGCGTGGCGCGAGACTTATTGCATTGTTTCACAGCACTTCTAACTAGTCCTCTGAATATTTTGTTGGCCTGAAATTATTTTAGTGTTGGCTAGAGACATTTGTGCCACCAGTTAAACATTTTGAAAATACGTGCCCATGTTTGTGGTTGAGGGCCGCTTCCGTTTACACAAGTGACAGATGTGTGACCTCTCCTAACCAAACAGTTGCAGGCATTACATGGGCAGGATCAGTTCACCCACTGTTTCCTTGCCCCTTCAGAGTTTGGCCTCTTATCTGCCACAGAGCTGCATTTGGGTGTCTGTGATGACAACGTGTTGCGTACATATCTGAAACATGGGTAAGATTATGTGTGTACAGAAGTCGAATGCCCATTCTCCTTGTTCTGTAGCGAGCACAACCTTTACGACGAGGAGTAACAGATGCAGGAGGCTAGCCCCACCTTTTGATATCTTATGTTCTCTCCTGAATCTTAATTGCGCATCAAGAGAACAATCGTGAATAGAGATGTGAGCTAAATACAGACCTTGCGCAGCATATGCCAGGGGATGCAGGATAGATGGCGGCCCCGGGCCCCTTCCTTGCGGACTGTTTGCGAAGCCTGCTTCCCCCCACATGCCCTGAATTACTTTGAGGTGACTGCTTGTGAGTCAAGTCTGCAGACTCCGGCAGCAATAAGAGTGGAATAGAATACTTCAACCAGCGCCTCAGTGAGTCTCCTTGGAGATGGGTGTTTGAGGGGTGGGGGAAAAAAAGTAGGGCAACTGGGGGGAGTAGGGGAACTGTGGGTGGAGAATTAGGGGGTGGGAATAACCAGAGGATTGGATCAGTGGGTGGAGTCGGGGGTGTGGCAAGAAATAGCAAAACATACCAATTTTTACTACATTTTGCATTTCACTGACCAGTTACAGCTTTTAACGTTATTTAATTCAAACAATGGATAAAAATGTTTGTTTGGGTTTAATTCGTGAAAAAGCAAACCCTCATAGAGAATGCAGGTTTATGTAAAGCGTGCGAAATATAAGCAGGAACAACGTGTTACCTAATGATTTTTCTCTCACTTTTCAGAAATCAAGGAGTATTTTTTGTCTCAAACATTGAGGACATAATAAAGGGGCTCCTCCTGTACACATCTTAAGCAGGGCTCAGAAGAGAAAGGGACTCTTCAGGAGAATCTGATCTGACTCGCATAAACCCACAAGGGCTCCTTCATATTCATGTCGGCCAGCTAGCTGCTCTAACATAGTATAGTACATATGTATTCAAGTTTCACTGCCTTTGGCGAGTAACACAAAGCAGTAACCCACTGAACTATGCACTTAAAAATATTACTCTTTGATATGCATGGTACATGTTCTTTGCATCAGGCATATTACCCCTCTGCGCTACATTAGATGAGTCAAAATAGCCAATAGACAACACGCTCCCATCTCAAGCAGGTACGTTGATCACGAGTCATCGCGGCACTTTTATTGTTGACCACAACCTGCAAATATACAAAACTTTGCAGTGTTTTTTTTAAAACTCCTGCACAGCTACAAAACTGCCCCCACAAACCAAACCGGACGCCTATCCTTCCAGTCGCCCTGGGAAATACCTGATGCCTGGAATGGCCAGTCTGGCCTAGTTACTTTAAAGCCGTTTTCATTGCAATACTGCAGATATGTATGCATATTTGATATAAATGTCATGGATCACTGTTAGTGCAAGACAGCTTCTTCCTGAATATCCTTTGAATTGGGTTCCTGCCTGAATGATAGTTTGCACCTTTAACATAATCTTTCTAACAAGCAATGTAATGTTTTTTTAACTTCTAGACAAATTTTAATTTTTTTTTAGGGCCATGCCGTACAGAATAGAAGTAAAGGCAGAATGCAATCCTCTGATTTGCAGTCCTGTGACTTTGAGTTGAAGAGAAGTCGTATTGTGCAGAGATGGGATTGGGTCCAGGCCGGGGTAGCTCCCAGCCGAACCCTTGCTGAGGCAGAGGTTCCTGTGTTGTGCCGGAGGCTAAGCTCTCCTCGCTGGTTCAGAGACACACTTGCCATAAGTGGATTGGAAGCTGCATGACCCAGACGGTGCTTTGTCAAGCCAGAGGATCACCCTGCTCTTCAGAGTAGGAACAGTGTGTCCTGCCTCTTCATGGCCCTTCTACTAGTCCCAGATTCAGTTGCACAGTCTAATCTCACGTCTCTTGTTGTTCACCATGTTTCCAGTTTAGGGTGCACGGGTACCCTTTCCGGTGTAGTCGGTTTGTTAAATTTAGTTTGTGTGCCCTCCCTGCACCACAGCATCCTCTACACAGGATTTTACACTCCTTGTTCTGGACTCAACTGCTAATCAAGGGCCGATATTGCATTGTTAACAATCTGCTCTGCCACCAGTTAATTCAGTTGTCATGTGTTCGAACACCTTCTTGTGACCAGCATTCTGAGATCTGCTTGTGTGGAGTTTGTGTTTTATAAAACAATAAATGGATCTTTGGCGTAGCCAGACACTGCATCACTGCGTTCAGGAGCCATCGTATGCACTAGTTCATAGAAGCTCAAGTCATCTGCTGGCCGCTTCAGAGCACTGCAAGGGGATAGAGGGCTGTGTGGAGTTGGTGGCGGGAATTCGCTTTATGGCTGACTACGCCACTTCGAAGCACTAATGAAGAGGAGAATTTAGTGTAGGTAAGCGCGAGAGAACAGAAGTGAAGAGGGGTGTCAGGGAAACAAAAGGGAACACTTCTTATATGCGTGCCACCCTTCACTATTCAGGGCTCCATTCATACATAGGGAGGACTCTTATTTGAGACTGAAGGACATCCAGGCCACAGAGAACGAGTGGGTAATGGGGATGGGGTCAATAGAACAGGCAAGACTCTTCCTTTCGGGGATGGAGGTGGGTCTCAATGGACTCACTCGGCGTTCTCTGCCACGAGTGGCTCTAAAAATGAAGTTAACATTAGGCAGGTGGGTTCGTCTCATCTGCCTTAATCACATCCCATCCTATAATTGTCCATATATTAAGGTTAATAACCTGTTTCGTGCCAAGTTTTAACCCACACTTCTAAGCATTGTAAATGTTACTGTTACCCTGTAAAATTATATTTAATTTACCATCCTCTGAAGGATTGAGGTCTCAATTAGCCTTTCTGTGGCCAGCAGATCTCAGCGGTGAGTGTTTAACTATGGAACCACCCTACCGAATATCTGCACCTGCAACCACTGGCTCAAATTAAGCACTGGCTGCAGGCTTCATCATGAACTGAGCAGAGACCACGGATTCACTTTACTGGCTCTCTTTAGTGCAGAGACACAGGTGAGAAACACTATGGACCAGGCCTTGTGATCTGCACAAGTGGCATGTAGTTTTGCTGGGAATTTTTGTACAAATATTTGGACCCTACCACTGGTAGAAAAATAAAATGTTATGTTTAGCTGATATATCAGTGCAAATTTGGATTTGTAACTGATCGTCAGTGCATCGCTGACTGTATAATGTTGTCAAAGCCTGTACACAATTGTCCAGCAGGTTAATTGCACATGATTTGGCACTTGACCTGGTTGTCAATAAAGCTCCACCCATGTGCACTTCTCCACCTGAGTAAATGCGCTCTTCTATATCTGTGCAAGCCTTGTGGTAGGGTGTGCCACTCATGGCTTCCACCTTGTAACCAACACAAAGCGCACTGAAATAGCGAACAGGAACCATGGACAGTATTTCTAAGGTGCCAACATACCTCAGTCAATTAATACTAGTCATTGACGTCTCATGTGTATGGATCATGCAGGCAAAACCAATTAATCCTTCCCAGATCGGTTAATTTGAGTATCGATAGATTGTATACATAATGCTTAGAAACGGCAGAAGTGATATAAAGCGATCTGCAACTAATATTGACTTGTACACGAGCCAAGTTGAACTGATGTTGCAATTTATCAACAGACCACAGGGTGGTGCTGCAACGCTGGCTTTGCAATAGCACAGCTCACATGCTTGGAAACTGATTCTATTTCGTATTTAGTCAGCCCTTAGTCTGACCTCTACCCTGCTTCAGAGTGAACGAGGCTGCTACTGAGGAGCAACTCTAGAAGTAGCCATTTTGGTGCCCTACAAAACTGAAGCTGGGGAACCAGGTTCGGGTCTGGTAGGAGGCTCAAGCATCCTATGATTGTGGGCAAATCACTTATTTTCCTCGTGCCTAAAAAAGCAAATGTTTGCAATGCAATAGGCCTCGCATCACTAAGTTTGAGCTATTCGTGTGAATTATTTACAATTTCAATTGGTCAAACTTTCAGTACTGAGACCAATTGCATTGCAAATGCTTGTTTTACAAGACCACATATCTGAACAGACAAAGCAGTGGTACACATTAAAAAATAGCAGATCAGACATTTGATATTTTCCAGTTAAGGAGAGAGAATACCCAGTGCATTTTATTTATTTATTTATTTATTTTTTAACTAACTTGATCTTTATTTTAGAGGGTGGAGTTCAGAGGCAGTCCAGGCTCCTTGCAGGCCCCAGTGCAGGGAAAAGAGCAGAGCTGTAATGGAGGGTTTGGGGACCTCTGGGCAGGCACGCAGAACAATTTCCAGGAGAGGCTGGTGGGGCTGGGGCTGGGTCAGCGGAGGGGCTCTGCTACAGCAGCCACCGCCCTCCTATTTTCCAGTTCCGGGTGGATAGCAGATTTACAGCAAGCCACGAATCCCTTATCTTCCTTTCCAGGTGCTGTTGATCAGTCTGCGTGAGCCTGAAAATAAAGGGCAGGGGAGGTCAAGGGTGGGGCCACCAAAGCATCCTGATGTGACCATTGTAGTGGTCACAGTGGGGGCAGGCAGCGTCCTCACTAAATGAAGTGTGAATCGCAGCAGGGCCATCAGAGGTTACAGTTTTCGTGCTAACTTAAGACTGACCCTTTCAGGGTTGTTTTGCAGGCCCGTAGATACAAAGGGGAAGGGGGAGGACGTTGTGGGCACTGCAGAGGCCTTCCTAGATGTGCACCACACAGGCTGAATGAAAGTTATAATTATTAAGTAGGACTATTCTTGCCGTCTCGGGGCACTTTTTTAAAACAAAAGTTGGGGAACAAACACATTTTTAAAAGTAGGGGCACACAGTGCCCTTCCGATCCTGCCCACTTCTACCACTGGGTGGGGTGAGCAACAGGGACCTCTTTTGGGCGTGTGGGTGCCAGACGAGGCCTCGTGGTTGGGTACCAGCCAATAACCGCGCGAGGCAGAAAGGCCACGTCTGATCCTGTTCTGTTGAACTCCAGGCGGGCGTCAGGGTTCGTGAGGGCCCCGTAGGCTTCCGAGCTGTAGGGTCCATGCAGAACATGTCACCCTCCCTGCCTAGCCCTTGGGAGGTTCTGAGTGTGAGTCCGAGCGGGAGTGAGTGAAATAGCGAGAGTATGGAAACGTAAAGGACTTATTATTTTTTAAGTCGTATGGATGACGCAAAGACCATTCCATTTTACCTGGTAAACCACGAGTTCTCAGAGGCCCTGCTCTTCTCTGCCCCACCCCTCTTGTCCTGGTCCGCAGGTTTGCCGCCTATATCCCATCAGGGTAGGGCAACTAGCCACGGTACAGTCTTTGGCCCTATATTGGAGAGCAGTGCCTCTCTGTGGGTCAATGTGTTCCCAGGGGCATAGCTCAATCAGTAAGGGGGGGGGGGGGGGCTTCAGATTTTCCAACAATCACTGGCACATAATGTTAAAATACATTCTACGACAAGCAGGGCGCATGAAAGGGGATTCAGGGGGCAGTAGAAGTTGAGGAATGGGGTTTGGTAGGGGGTACTAAGTGAGTGAAAACTACATTTTGTAAAGTAGCGAACATTTTAAAACTGTCTGTGCTACTCCACCGCCTCAAACCCCAGTGCTCTCCATGTTTCCTTCTCTCCCCAAGCTCTCTTGCTTTCCCCATCCTGCATATTTTTCTTTGCCCTCCCACAGGCCAAGCCAAAAGGGCCTGTGTATCGATTAAATTTGGGTTCTTTTTTTTGTTAATGTTTTATTTTTCGAGGGCCTGGGGGATGTCGTTTGCTGTCAATCTTTCTCCTATTGTAAAAGGTGTTTGCGCAACTAAAGTTCAATATTTTTTTTACCCGCTTTTAATAGCATCTGGTTGTCCATTTTATCTGCCTCCAGAGTCTGCAGCTTGAAGCCCCAGCTTCTTTCTGTCACACATTTTTAATGACCAAGGGTGTTCAAGGTCAGAGCCAAATCAGTTGCAAATTTTGAGGATCACCACTGACTGTAGATTAATTCTTCATTCATTTTTGCTTCAAGGTATCCTGCACACCTAGCATGGATATGCAGACACTTCTGCTTAGACCATCTCCGTAGCATTCCTCTGAAGGAAGTAGTAAAGTGACCCCTTTTAGACTGTCCTCCACAGAATCCTTTGTTTTTATGATCAGCAGAGCTTCCCTTTTTAAGCCGAGCCTAGGCAGCACGCATGCGCGCTGTATGGAAGACCTGTTATCTCCTCTATCTGCTTTTGGCATCAGCATTTATTGCCATTTGTTCTTTGTGCCATTTTAGGAATACTTTATTATTTATTTATTTTTATTGGTGAAATGGGTCCAATTCTTCCGCCTTTGCATGCTTTGGTCACACCCAGGGTATTTCACTCATTGCTTGCGTTGGCCATCCCAATACGTCTGCGGTTCCTCCTGGTCATACTGATCTGCCTTCTTTTCTAGGCTATTCACCTTGTTTTAGGCTTTCAGGCTGTTTCACAGAGCGATGCACCTGCAAAGTGGCAATTCTGTCTGGTAGCTGAGCTATGCCATAGCTCTAACTCAAATGTGAGTCCTATTGCACTTCTATAGCCTTATAGCCCGCCGTAGCAGGCTATACCGGCTGTTAATGGCCCGCTGCAGCGTTAAAGGCCCGAGCCGAAGGCGAGGGACTTTAACAGCAGCGGGCCATTAACAGCGGTATAGCCCTGCTACGAAGGGTTATAAGGCTATTAGAACATTCTGCCACTAGAGGGCAGAATGTTCTACCAAAACAAAGCCCTTCAGGGAGCGCGAGGGGATTGAAAGCCCCTCAGGCTCCCTGAAGTCTTTGTTCACAGCCAGAGCTGTGAACAAAGACAATCATTGGAATGTTGGTGCTCCGGGCTTATACCGGCCAGTATTAGCCCGGAGCGCTCCATTGTCTTCAATGGAGCTGCCAACGTTCCAATGTTCTAATAATGCTTGTTTAATTGATCACAAAGTAGAGCAGAGGGTTACTGCAAAGAATGCGTTATGCAGATCACAGAACTGTATTTTCATAGCTCAGTGGATTCTGATTTTGTCAGATACTCGTCTTAATTGCAGTTCACAACTTACAGCCCTAATATACCATAGAGAGCTATAGACTGGCTTCAAAGAGCTGCATGTAAACTGTAAGCCATTTCTTAAAACGTCCCAGATCCTCCCCCCCCCCCCCCCCCAACCCAGTCTCATTATCCTAATGTGGCAAAAAAGTTTGTTTGGGTAGAAATACATTTGTATTAGCAAAGCTAGCCACTTATGTTTTTATATCCGGCGTTTTGTGCTTCTCCAGACCAAGCACTCTTAAAATATACTGCCTGCCAGTATGGATGACTGGTGGCTCCTATACTGTAGTCCTTCTTTTATGTAACATTTCCTACAGACTGTAGCCACTTTGTTTTTATATCCGGCGTTTTGTGCTTCTCCAGACAAAGCACTAAATATACTGCCTGCCAGTATGGATGACTGGTGGCTCCTATACTGTAGTCCTTCTTTTATGTAACATTTCCTACAGACTGTAGGATTCGTTATCTCTGAATGTTTGTGATGTAAAGCAACGTGACACCCTACCCTGAGTAACGCTATATAACAAATTAAAACCATGCGTCAGATAGGCTATGGAGAGGCAACGGGGCCCCACCGTTGGAGTTTGATAGTAAGGGAACGCCAACAAAGATTGTCACATGCGGCGCCACCGGCGCTAAAGCCAGCCCTGAGTTCAGTGCTTTAAGGCAGGTAAGAACGTTAATTTGTGCTAATGTCAGTCAATGAGCTGAGAGTCCCATGTGCATTTCATGTTCCTTCTCTCATTGGGTGCTTTAGGCAGTGCTTAATTTGAAGCAGTGGTTGCTGGTGGGATCCATCGGCACTCAGACATTATCCAAGAGAGCGAGGAAACGCACAAAGGAGAAGGGCAGAAGACAAGTGACAGAACCGTCACAAAGGTAGAAAGCCGGAACCTGTGCGAGTGAGACAAAGGGGCAGGAAGTGTGTGGTAGTAGTTTAAAGAAGCCTCAGGGGGGTTTAAGGCTCGGCATCCTTGGTATTAGGTGTGCCGAACACTATTGCACTGGCCGCAGCTCCTGACATGAGCTTTGGGCACCTACATGCCAACAAAATTAAGCTCTGCTCTAGGCGACGGTGAGCTCAGTCCACAATTTTACCAGCATTTGGCCCCTGAAGTCATTCCGAGAGACTTATACTGATGGCACCAAGAGACCAGAGTTATCTAAGCTTCCGTTGCTTGACCAGATTGTGTGACCCTGGGCACATATCTTCTCTCCGTGCTTAGGTTCCCCTATGCACAAGAATGCACCGTGCTTGACCAGCTCTAGCCTTTGTTTTAGTAGAACAACTGTTACCTTTGGTTTCTAGCGCTGTGAAGTTATTGGAAGAACCGAGGGTAGTGATCCTTTTAATGCCCGTGTATAGAGCAAATGAAGAGCGATAAATTCTTGTGTCTCGTACATATATTTTTTTTATGTAGAATGTGCCCATTTCTTACATGAATTTGAACACAATGCCTCAATAACTGAGATTAGATTTGAAATTGCGTCATCAGTTTCTCCTTGGATCCCTGTTTGTGGGTCATTTTGGGGAAAAAAAATATATAGGTTGTGAGAATTCTTCTAATTTTTATTAGAAGGCAACGCGCGGCGCTCTATAAAGCACCTATTCATGCAGAAGTGCCCATTGGCGAACCGAGGTTGTGCTGCACGTTAGGTGTGGGTGTTGAACAGAAGTGTAGCTATCGATATTGCAGCAGGTGCAGTTGAGCATGGAGCGCACTGCGGCCCAGTTAGGGCTGATTTTTCAACTAAACCAGGTGGTGGGGGCTCTATGTTGCTTGCTTATGTTGTGGCCCATGCTATCCTTTCACCAGCACTGATGTTCAAGAGTGCACTATGCCTACTCATATATGGAGTTCTGGCCAGTACTACCCCCTCAAAGGCACAAGATTAATCACTGAGAGGAACAACCCTTTCTCCTCCTCCCCCCCCCCCCCCCCCCCCAACCCCACACCCACCCCACCCAAAGTGCCCACCATGGCTGCCCTGGGATAGACCATTGTAGGGATGTGCATGAATGGAGCACGTGCAGCACGTCCAGCATGCACATTTACTTTCATTTTAAAGCCACAAAAAATTACTGCAGGCCTTAGATTTAAGGGGCCTATTACGATGTTGGGCTGACTTGCATCCGCCAGACACCATCTCAGAAACCGACTGACATCCGGTTGGTGGTCCCGACTGCCTCATTTTGATGCTACCATACATGGTGCGGTTGCATTCTCACATTTCCCTATGGAAGCATGTTCGTGCCGTAGTACATGCTCCCATAAGGAAATGTGAGGTGGTGTGCCTGCTGCACCCCATAGCAGGCACATCACGGTGCCTGCCACGTGGTGCAGGGATTAACAGAGGGCACCATAGGTGCGACCAACATCCTAATTGGCCCCCAAATGTGTAGCTGGTTGTCATGCGGTGTACCACTAGGGGTGTGCACGGTACTTTTTAGGTCTCGGCTGTCGAAAGCAGCGCATGCGCTGCACTCTGCATTCGAGAGCTTCTTGGAATCCACTCAGATTCCGAAGCTCTCGGAGGTGGAGTTGAAGCTCCGCCCATCTTTCTAATTGGTTCTCGTCATGTTGCATGCAAAACGTAGGCTTCTCATTGTAAAGGAGGATTCTTAGTCCCTCCTTGTTGCCGTCTTGTCTCCTTTTGACCACGCCCCCCAGGATTTGATATTTTACTGGCGGCGACACTCACCTTTATTACTTCCTGCGCACTTTTTTCTTTGCATTTGGCAAAGTCAGCCGCATGTTTACTTTCCCATCGCGCTTTCACTTAAAGTGAAAGCGCGATGCAAAAGTAAACACTCGTCTGACTTTGCTGTACCGCACTTGTGGTTTTTTTAAAGCTGTGTGCCTGTGTGTGCCCCCCTCCCATGGTTGAGACTCCGCTCCATGTGCAATGGAGACAGGGGGGTGGGGGAGGCAGAGGGCACGTGCCGAGATCTTGCCGAGACAATCACAGGAACTGCAGAGTATGCAGCAGCGCGGGCGACCATGCTGATGGATTTCAAAGGTATGTGGGGGCAAATCATTTAATCTCACTGTGCATAAAAAAATTGTCCTTGTGTAACATAACCGGAGCTCATGTGAAGTACTCCAATACCTTCGGGTCGAGGTCATGCTATATAAATTTGGAGAACTACAAGCCCGCTTTCATTTTAACTTCGCAGGTTTAATGGCGACCGCTTGTTTCGCTGGTGTTTGAAGTTGCGGAGGCAGATGGCACGGGACTGTGACTGCTTCTGCTTTGTCCTGTGTGCCTGTGGGATGTTTGCACCTCTCGTCTGTGCCTGGGAAGCTTGCGCCGCTGCTGCTGCCTGTACTATGCCTGCTCAGTGTCTGGGATGCTTGCACCGCTTGCCATGGGATCTGTTTTTTGTGAGGATGGTGATACTGGTGAAGGCCTTTACACTAGACTATAAGGGAGGGTGGTGTGAGGTGTGTCCGTGTCGATCCCTTCACGTGGCCTCCAAGTCCTGCCCCTGGCCCCCGTCATCAGCTGGCAGATGCTCCCCTAGAGCATGTGCCTTGAAGTGGTCATGTACTCGTGGCTGAGGGTGCTTGTGACCTCTTGACCAAATTAAGGTGCTTTGTGGCCGGGCAGCCATTCATGCTGCAAAACAGCAGAGCCTTATTTCCCAGGCTGACAATGCAGTTTTCCCTTCATTGAAGTAGGGAGGGAGCCAGTCCCTGCATGATCAGGGACCCAGGGTCAGAGGCTGCCCCTTGAATTTACCCCCCCACCCCCCTGTCGCACAGCTCCATGATGGGGCAGACGTTCGCTGCTACCCATGTCCGCCCCAGGACCCGTAGAAGGTCTGTGGAGAGCTGGAAACACTTTGAGGCAGCGCCAGGGAGAAATGTGCACTATACAAACAAGGGTGTTGCTGTAACATCATGACTGGGACAGGCTGCAGCATATTGCACATCTCTGTGGGTGGCAAGACAGAAGGAGCGCCTCCTGCTGCACCCTCCATCCCGAGGAGGGACCCCCGAACCTCTACATAGGACTACATTTCCCAGAACTCACTGGTCGAGTACATTAAAGCATGGGGCAGTGACAGTGTCACGGTGACTTAATACTATCCACCTGAAGGGCAGAGCACAAAAGTGAGAGTGCGCCACTGCGCTGCCCGACAACTTCCAGAATGCACTGATTTGTTCCATGAAAGGCTGGGGCACTAGCTGCGCACAGGACTCCTGGAAGGCAGCCATTCTGCCCCTTACAGCCATCTCCACCACTGCCTCTGTGATCCCTACAGTCCCAAGTCCACCGCCTGTGAGTGTAACACGGAGAGGATGTGGTCTGACTGCCAGAGCTGCCTACCTTGGAGCTGGTGAAACCAAGGTTCGAGCCTCTGGGTCGACTCTTCATCCCGTGATTCTGGGCAAATCATTTAATCTCCCTGTTCTACCCCAACATTTTCATTCAAAAATGAACGTCCTTGTGTAAGGTAACCGGAGCTCATGTAAAGCGCTTCAATACCTTCTGGTCGTGCTTGTGCTATATAAACTGCAAAAAACACTGGCTGAACGACCGCATCAATTTCATGCTCTAAATATGTAATATATAATTGTACAACCATAATCGCTTTTTATAATGTAATCTTGAGTGAACTTGCAACGCGTACATATGTAACTCTAACCACTAGTATCTGTAGTAGACATGCGTACTTACTACCATTCTAATGTTAGTTTAGAGTTTTTCTGTTTCTATCTTAAGTAACTCATGTCGTCCTGAAGTCCTTATGTAATTTAATTGGTTCTTTTGTAAAGCGTTCTCACACCTTTGGGTAAAGTTGGCTCTATATAAAATGGCATTAAATAAATAACCAGCATTAAAAATGCAATAGGTCTCGCCTTTCATTAAGGTAAAGCCATTTGCTTTGCTATACAGTGCCATTTGCAAAGCAAATGGCTTTAACGTTATCCAAGGCGAGACCTATTGCATTTTCAATGCTTATTCATTCTGGAAGTTTTGCAAAGCTCCCAATTTTCACTCTTCACATAGGGCGTGAGGTTTCCCCAGTTACTCTTTGCCACTGTGAAGCTAGTAAGTAACTTTTTGTTAACGCATCCGAGCCAAGCGACGCATGCCTCAAAGTGCTAATAAAAGGCACAACATGTTTACAATACTCTATAACCTGCGAAGTATAGATAGCAGCTCCACCTTCTTTCTTAGGAACAAATTCTCTAAAGCAGTGTATTCCCTGCCCTTCTCTTCCCAGTAAGAATTGAAATTGGCATGCCAAGGCCCAGAGTGGGCTACAAGTATGTAAGCCGGTGGATTCTGTAAAGGACCAGCCTGGCGGGAATCGGGAAGAGTTGAGGATGAGATGCTGTTCTGCTTGGGTTTTCGGATCAGATAGAACCCGCTCAGCAGAGCCTCTCTAACCCAAACCAGAACGTTACCCCCTCCCTAGGGCCTATTTACACCTAAATAACCACATATATGTACCACCTAAGGACAGGGAATTCCTACTATATATACCAAGACCTACAAGTCACAGCCTCGCGGTCCCAAACGGACCCAGGACTTCCTGCCCAGACGGCAGCCACAGCCTTGCGGTCCCAAACGGACCCAGGACTTCCTGCCCAGACGGCAGTCACAGCCTCGCGGTCCCAAACGGACCCAGGACTTCCTGCCCAGACGGCAGCCACAGCCTCGCGGTCCCAAACGGACCCAGGACTTCCTGCCCAGACGGCAGCCACAGCCTCGCGGTCCCACACGGACCCAGGACTTCCTGCCCAGACGGCAGCCACAGCCTCGCGGTCCCAAACGGACCCAGGACTTCCTGCCCAGACGGCAGCCACAGCCTCGCGGTCCCAAACGGACCCAGGACTTCCTGCCCAGACGGCAGCCACAGCCTCGCGGTCCCAAATGGACCCAGGACTTCCTGCCCAGACGGCAGCCTTAGCACGAGTTCATCCTATAATTACCACGACATACAACAAGGGAATCAGTGTTACTATATATCAGATCACACAAAGACAGCTAGTTGAGCACAACTTGTTCCCCAGTTCGAGGGGCTCCTTTCTCCCTTATTCAGTTACCACCTACCTGATCAGGATTAACATCTGTTCATGTCAAGTCACAGCTGACTAGAAAAATAGGTTACCCTCTTACACAAGAACACGTAGCACATATTGCTTTACTACAAACTGAATACTTTATTTAGTTATTACATGCACACTCACGGAACATAATACATATCACATAACCTGCAAAGAAAAGTGAAAGATTAAGTTGTACGCTCTAATAGTAAGGGGTTGACATCACCTTGGTCGTATGTAGCCTGCACTCAATGGTCATCTAGGTTCCCTTCTCGTCTGCGCCTCGGCTTCGCCTGGAAGTCACACCTCCGCAATCACGGGTTTACTCCCGTCTCCCTCTCCGAGTCACTGGGACCTCTTCCTCATCGGCTACTCTCTTCTCTTTGGAATATCTATTTCTCGGTTTTTCTCCACCTCCAAGTTTGTCATCTGTCTTCCCTGGAATAAGTAGCAGCTTTACTACTAGCGGCCAGGTGCCGCCTATGGACTAGAAGCAAGTGCCAGTATCTGCCTCAAACTTTTACTAATATAGACGTGCATTTCCTCATGGAAAATTCCAGCCCGTAACCTGCCGCCCACCAAATTCTTGTACCTCCCCGTGCCAAGGACACGTTCCCAGCCGGCCGGCCTGATGTAGTGTCTTCGGCATGAAGAAAAATACAATCCTTCGATAAGGGCCGGCCTGAACCGGTTCTCTCCAAGCGAATAACACCTCCTAACTAAAACACTGCCTATGACCTAGAAACATCCCAAGCTGCCAGAGCAGGAGGAAAGATGGAGTCTCTCCCGTTTAAGGCCTACCAGGCCTGAATTCAGCACGGCTCCATGAAATACCCTCACTACAGAACAGATTACCCCTAATGCTAACGAATCTATCCCCTAGGATATATATGCAAACCCTGATCTATGGGGAAGAACACAGGATCATGTCGAAGTGCCTAATAAATAGGCTCTATACACTACTCTAACCCTTAGACTTGAATGGAAAGAGACTGAAGTCACCTAAATCACCCTTCAACACAATAAGACCGGAAAAATCGAGCAGTACAGATGCCAAGAGTAGAATTTGGTCACTCTGTTCAGCTGTACTAGACAGATGTTTTGGAGGGATGCAGCAGAGCTTGAGATTTACTTTATTGGCGCAACTTGACGAGTCACTATTGAAAAGCGCCAATAACACGGATCAGCTCTGTTTTGTTGCTGCGACCATGATTTAGATCTGCTCAAATCTAAGTTACTGAACAGACTGCAGGTGGTGAGTATGGCAGATCAGTCGGGCTTTGTGTGAGAATCTTTCTAGAGTAAAGCACATTGAAACCAAGGGTTATTGAGTCCCACCATGAGTAAGACTTTCTAGGTGAGTGAGACCCGCTGAAGTATACTTGGCAAAGATTCGGCCATCATTGGAACTGTGTGGGTGAGTGAAACCCATAGTCAGAGCGGGCCCCATGAATAAAGCTGCAATTGCTCATATACAGACTAAAGTCTGACTCCATACGCCAGAGCGGGCCACCGTGAAGAGCAAGGTTCTTTGCCCTGAGGGTCAAGATGGATGGCTTTACTGGGTGCAGCATGTAACCATGATGAAGCATTGGCTTATGGCCCATGTGCCCAGTGTTCCCACTGAGACACAAAGGTGAGTCTGTGCCAGACCTGCCAGCATGATCAGAGGAACCTTTTGCATCTGAAAGAGTGCCCTGGATGACCACCCGCCAATCCCAACAGATTACTGAACACTCCCCGGGTCTTTTGCATCCCAATACCACGGAGTGGGTAAGACAGTGTGGGGTTGGAGAGCCCACGGGACACTTGCTCTGCCTCATAGTGCCATAGCCCTGGAACACTTTGACTTCTAAGGCTCAGACTGCTAGCCTCAGCACGATCAACATCATACTGGACGTATCTGCTGTTTTCCTTTAATAGTCGTACATGTATGTCCCCGAGGACTGACTCCATCCCGTTGCTCATAGCTTTATCCTTTGAGTAAATGTCACCAAACCTGTATAGATTTTTGACTGCTCCGTCGCTACAAAACTTTTGGACCATTCTTGCCTGAGTGCCGGCAGGACACAGATGCAGGTCAGTGATGTGCTCAAGTGAACAGGTGGGATATTCAGCAGTATAGACTCTTTGCTGTGGTCTACAGTTATATCCCTGATGACGCATTGTAACGAGGGAGAAACATTATTGCTGTGACTTACCCAGCCGTGTCTCACCAGATACTGGGCAAGGCTGGCTTTAGGGCAGTGTGACTGGTGCGGCCACACTGGGCGCTGACCTGTGGAGGGGGGCACTGACCTGTGCAGGGGGGCGCTGACCTCAGGAAGTTTGCTGTGTTTAGCATTGACTTATGACTGGAGACATGGGCACTTTTTCCTGGTGGTAGGGAGAATCTGAGGTCATGGGGGTGGGGGCGCCAAAATAATTGTTGCACCAGCGTTAAAACTGGCCCTGGGCAGAAGCAATCCTTTACATTTGGTGCTGCCATTACCCACCCCCTAGGAGCCCATAAACAAGTAACACAAAGGTTTCTTCTGCCCACTGTGGTAAACCTCACATCGTCCATTGGATCTTGTGCCAAAAACGAAATATTGAGCATGTTTGTAGGTTCCTCATTATGTGACCAATCACTTGTTCCCCCTCAGCATGAGTTGCTTCAAATGGTGTTCAAATTTCACTTCTGTGTTGTGTAGTCCTGCACAGGGAGTAAATCTTCATAATAGAAGAGGTAGGCTCTTTAGATACTTCTTGTCTTTTAACTGGCATGGCGCATTTACCCTGGGCCTAAGTAGAACTGACTTGACTACTGGCTGATGGCAACGCTCTAATACATGAACTATGTATTTGTATCTTCTAAATAATACCACTTCTCAAATGGGGCTCGCTGGCTGTTGTGGATTGACCTGCTTGCAGAGTGCATTTGCACTGCTGGGTCCATGTAAACAACTGACCGAAATAGCTAGTAGCTTTGTAGTTCCCTTCTGCCCAGAACATTGGAAAATACCAAAACCAGATCTTAAGCCTCCAAGACATTCAGTGAAAAGTTGGATGGGTGGTGGAGCATCCATGTGTCATCTGCCTCTTATCATTGAATTCAAGGCCCTGAGCGCCTGGCCTTCAGATGTCAGGAGGTATCTTGGGGCCATTACTTGGTGGTTGGTCAACATGGAAAAATTAATTCGAAGTTTAGTTGCACACACGCCATGAGTGCAGCACATTCCACATTTTTTGTATTTTCAATGATCCATGTTTTCTGTAGGGTTTTTGAAAACGCAAGTGTAAAACGATGTCATTTCAGGCCCAAAATGGACACCAAAGACATTTTACCCAATGTGTGGCTTCAAACTATTTGAACACACACCCCTAATTACTTCAATGCCTTTGCCTGTGTCAATTGGGTGACTTAAACAAATAATAAACTGTGTGGCGTGATGAACCAGTAGACAGATGTAAAACTCATTAACATTATATTTTTCCTTCAATCCTCTTCATTTTGTTACTAATCAAGTCTAATTATTTTTTACAGAAAATCATGAAATATTTCATCATTCTTCAAGCCTTTCTTGTGTGTGCAACATCAGGTCAAGGTAAGACATTTACAGAAAGGGTGGAAGTCCTAAAAATGAAGTGGGTGGACTAACCAGGTTAGGCAAAATGCTGTGATGTCATGCACAGTGTCACTTGCAAGTGGCGTATTGACCTCTAAGGAAGTGACATCATGTTTAGCAGATTATCAGGAGTACATGTGAGCACATTATGAGATTTAACTAATAATCTTTTCAAAACTTCAGTCTTTGACTTGGGTTTCCTGTCTAAAGGAATTATCAGCCCAAATGGGGATGAAGTTTAAAGTCTATCTACAGTAGACAAGCCACTAAGTGCAACAAGACAGGCATACTAAATGGGGCACCAGGAACGAAGCGCAGTTTAGTCATTGCATACAAATTGTAAAAACTGCAATTGTAAATAGTTAAACTAACGTTTAACCTACCAAATGTACCACTATTATATACACTGATAATTTTAGCACGCTTTGACCATTTATCAAACCATTGCAAGGCCCACACTGTATTT
Organism: Triturus cristatus; assembly: GCF_964204655.1. Taxonomy (NCBI): domain Eukaryota; kingdom Metazoa; phylum Chordata; class Amphibia; order Caudata; family Salamandridae; genus Triturus; species Triturus cristatus. Next base: position 1,138,903,742 of record NC_140585.1, on the reverse strand, counting down.
GGTATTCTGAGCATGGCACTATGAAAGCTAGTTATACTTGGATATTCTGTGTTAGAAATTGGGTTTCTGTTTGGCAGAGGTATGCACCCTCACCAAGCAGGAGCCATAAGTCAGATAGACACTATAAATTAGCCTGCGCTCACCCTCTGGTAGCTTGGCACAGAGCAGTCATGCTTGCCTTATGAGGCAATTTATAAAGTTTTTGTGCAAATCTTCAAAACAGTAAGACAGTTATGAATTTTTACAGAATAAACTGAAAAGTAGTGCTTAGAAGCAGAACGTGAAGGCCGAAGCTGTCTGGTCGTACCACACCTGATCACTTCTAAACATTTAAGCAGAGCATGGGTCGGATACAAGAACCAGCTTTGGCCCACTACGAAGAACCTTTGTTCCGTTGTTGAAGCAAAGAGGCGATGTATTGGTGCTGTGCCGCCCAAAGTCAAAGATGCATCAGAACAGGAAGTGGTGCCCCGAACAGTCGGCGATGCAATGTCCTTGGTCCTCGCAGTGTCGCTGCATCAATGGAGATGTGCCGGTTCCAAGCAGCGCAACACCATCTATGCGTAGCATTTTGTTGCAGCACTTTACACCCATGTCCAAGGGTCCAGGACTAGATTGACACCACTTGACAGGGCAAGACTCTCAGCACTTGGACTCTGCCATCTGAATCTAGTGAGTTGGAAGTCTTTCATGCCCCTGAGACTGCAAAACAGGAGGCAAGCCCTTGGAGTTATGTTAAAGGGATTTCTTAAGCGCACGTACGCCAAGCGGTTTCATGGCAGTGTTACTATGGTTCTGGGTTGGAGAGATGCAGGTCCAGTCTTTCTCACTCCCAGGCAAGGAGGGCAGCATGCAGCAGGTCCGTACATGAGAGCAAGACTCCAGCAGAGTGGCCATCCTTTGTGCAGCACAGCAGTCCTTCTGGCTGTATTGGTGGTGTCAGAGGTCAAGTACTTCTACTTAGTTGTACCTTTTTGAAGTGGGAGAGACGTCAAAAATATGCCTTTGAAGAGCACAGAGTGCCTGCCCTGGCCCCAGTGTCACCACAGGCTGGTATGCAGCCCTTTGTTGGGGCAGAAGACAGCCTAGTCAGGTGAAGGTGTCCGCTCCTACCTCCCATTCTGCCCAGGATGGCCCACAGCCTCACCTAAGCTCCTGTGTGGCTGGCTAGAGGGAATGCACAATGCCATACTGTCACCCACCCCAGACTTCTAGTCAGACGGACAGAAGGCACCAAAAGGTTAAAGTAATAAAATGCCAACTCTCTAAAAGTGGCATTTTTCTGACGTAAAATTGAAAAATCTTACTTTCAGTAAGTTGTGATATTTAAATTGTGATTCCAGCGGCACCAAACTTGGGAGTTTTTTATTTTACCAATTGAAAATTAAGCCTCTAAAATGTAATAAGTTAGTCCCAATGTTATCCTTTGGGATAAATAGGCCTTGCAGTAGTAAACTGGACGTGTAAAACCTAAAAGTTAACGTCCTACTTTTTAAATACACTGCACCTTGCCCTTGGTCTGTCCAGGGCCTTCCTTATGAGTGACCTGCATGTATTAAAGGTTTGTGCCTGGCAAAAAGCTTAACTTGCCAGGTCGACATGGCAGTTTAAAGCTGCACACACAGGCTCTGTAAAGGCAGGCCAGAGACCTGTTTAAGGGACTACTTAAGTGGGTGGCCCAATCAGGGCTGCAGGCCCACTAGTAGCATTTGAGTTACTGGCCCTGGGCACACATATTAGTTTACCAGGGACTTTTAAGTAAACGAAATATCCAATTTGCATAAGCCAATGACCCCATGTTTGAAGCAGAAAGCACATTCGCTATACTACTGGTGAGCAGTGGTATAGTTGCAAGTTAGCAAAAACAGGTCTGAAGGCAGTCAGGGAAACCACAGCAAGCATGCCAGGTTTAACACTGTAAATACATTGAGTCACTGTTCCTGAGATGGGGAATTAGAAGAACGGGTCAGTCCTTTTTGAAAGGTGGAGAAGAGTCGGATAGACTTACTTGATGCCCTCACACACCCTAAAGGATGTCATGCTTCATCGGGCGTCACGCCAAACAATTCCCAAGCTGGGGAGAGGTCGGGTAGGTGCAAGATTCTGTGTTCTCCGAGAACTGTCAGCACACTTCCTCCTCACGCATACATACGTTACGAGTCCACTGGTAAATGCGGCAATAATACCTTTCTACTATGTAGATAGTGACGGCAAGCTCCCTCTAGCTATGACTTATGGAGCATCCTGCCCCATTTTGAATAGGAAAGCTGCCTTTAGCCATTTTCACTCCACTTCCTATCCCTGCTACCCCTACTATCACGGTGTGTATTAAAAGGCTTGCCAGAAAAGGGAACTGGCTGATCACTACTACCATGATGGTCACGATATGATCATCCTCTACCATACCCTGCCTCCCCCTGCCACGCATCCTGATATCTAATGGCACAGTCTGTCCACTTGTACACCATGAGTAATGCTCGTGACTAGATGATTCATAGCTCACGTTTTAATTTTATTTTGCTCGGTGAAACTCATGAGGGAGTTTTAACTATTCACCCAACTAATCCACATGAGACCACCTTAACTTGTGGCTCACTCTCATATTATGAAACTGGTCCGCCAACTGGGGACCTCTAGTGTGCACTGCAATGGCACTACTTCATTGAATTTTGAATTATCTGATTTTCTTTCTTTCCTTTTTTCCCTCTTACATAAGGACCACTTTTTGCAGTGGACCTTTCTTTTCAATAACTCCATTGCACAATCCCTCTTCTCACTTCCCTACGGTCCTGAATCACGTAGGATCTCCTCATGAGACCATTCAATAGCATGGAACATGTTGACCTTACCCTCTTGTCTAATAACACTGCACTTGTCTAGCTAATGAGGGTCATAACTGCTCTCAACACATAACCTTTTAACTATGACAGAGGGATCACCCTGATTAAATGAGTCTACCAGAGAGACCCTCTAGTCACATTAAAGTTTTACGCTTCTCTTATCACTGCACACAGACCCGCACACCTTATGGCTAGCTCTATAAAACCTCTCCAATAGTGACTTTTCGGGGGACGTGTGGGGCATTGCAGCGCCGGGCCAACATGGAGCATCGCCCGATAATGAAGCATGACGTGTGAGGACATAAAGTAAGTCTCTCGGACTTCTCCACCTTTCAAAAGCGACTGACCCTTTCTTCTAATTCCTATCTCATGAACAGTGACTGTTTAGTAACTGATCTACGATTCTGGAGCGCGAGCCACTGGACCTACATCCAGCTCCTTGTTTCCTCCCCCCCCCCCCCCCCCGCCTTCCCAGCATCTATTGAGGCATTAGGGACCATGCTATATTACCACAGAATATTTACCATAAGAACTCGGTAATTAGGGATTCCATTATGTAAAATGTCTCACTATCATGTAGGTAACAAATCACTTAATCTCATGTTTCTGGTATCTTTTGTTGTGATAGGCAGTGGGATCTACCTTCCTAGACTGAGTATCATCCTCATGCCGATGAGCAGTCAGCCACCTGTTAACATATGTCGATGGGTTCCAAAGAGGCAGAGAAGGTCCCTGAGATCTATAAACATTAGTGAAGAAAGACATGCACTGCCAAGACTGTCTTGTATGGATGACATTATCCAGTTTATTGCGCTGAAACCCTTTTGCAGTCAAAATAGATTGCAGTTGTTCTGCAGTCCTGTTCCCACCATTTTCTCAACTTTGAAACCTGATATGAGAAAATAATTAAGAGAATCTCCCGCAACGGTCTATACACACACACAAAATTACTCCCTTGTGCATTTGTTTGAGAGTAGGGTGTTTGTTCGCCCTTGAGTTTAGCTCGGGTCTTTAACTACCTGGTCAGCCAGCACTTGCTGAGCATAAATAAGTTGCCCGTGCATGATCTGTGGGTGCGACTCCTTCAGCTTTAAGCCCATATTTTACCATGTCCCTGGAAAGAGTAGCAAAAGAATGCAGGAAGAATACTTCTGCATCCAAGGATTAAGTGGTCAAAGAAAAATGTAAAGCATTTGGGGGGGGGGGGGGCGGGGGGGGGAGGATGTTTAAATTCCTTAAAGGCTGAAATATACAAGGTGAAATACTGAACAGTGGTGAACTGATCATTTAGCTCTTAATTAAATGGATGAATTTATAGAGGGCACTGCTGTCTCCGAGGTTTCCTTGCGCTAGTGGAGATCTTTGAAGAGAAGTTGCCAGTCTAAACACCCATTAGGCAGGTGTACAAAGTAGGGGTTTGAGGCGGTCTGAAAACAGATTTTGAGGGACTGCATTAAGGGGCTGAATATGCGTCTGGCGGTCCACGGACCGCCAAACTTGGGGTGGGGGGGTGCCCGCTGGCGGTCTCACCACCTCCCTTTTACGAGAGGCAGTGGGACTGCAGCAGCCAGAGAACCACCATTCCCTGGCTGTGAGTTATCCATATGCTTGGCGGGACTACTGGTCCCTCCAAGCATATTAGGACTCTTCTCTCTGCCAGGTTTACATGGTGGTTCATCTTTGTTTGCATCCCCATTGCCAGTCCTCTTTACTTAAGAGTACACCAACTTACAGGACTGGGGGGGAGGGGGGGGGGGGTCGGGTAGGCCTTACCAGCAAGACGGACTGACCACAGTGGGTACGACACACCAAAAGACCCAGCCTGCTGACACTGACTACATTACGAAAGAGCGAATTCTGGTGAGAGGCTATGCTCCCTGGGTGACAACCCCTGATGTTTTATCCCTTCCCACCCTCCTTTCCCAGTCCCCCCCCCCCCCCCTTGTATCATCCCTTCCTCGCCTTATATCTCCTTCTGTTCTATCTCATTGGCCCTTGCATTTCGGTAAGAGTATTTGTTCCTGGATAAATCAATAAAAATCTGAACCATAAAAGATCAATGGGTCTGCAAAATATTTTAATTTTAACATTTAATTTTACTTGTGTTGATGGAATATGCAGCTCCGTTTCAGTAAGAGCCAGGTCTTGAGGTTCTTCCTGAAGGTGTCCAGGGTGGGTGAGCGTCTGTTCACTGGGAGCTTGTTCCAGGCCTTGGCTACGACATAGAAGGCTCTTCCGCCTGCTCTGTTCCTGCAGATGCGGGCAGGTCTCTACCAGGGCGAGATCAGCAGAGCGGAGGTTCCTTTTGGATACGTGGAAGGCGATTCTCTTGAGGCAATTGGTTCTGATGTGGAGGGATTTGTAGGCATGGGTGAGTAGTTTAAAGGTTACTCTCCTCGCTGGTGAGCCAGTGGAGGTCTCGTAGGTGTTGGGTCATGTGTTTGTGCCGTGGGGTCCTGAGGACTAGTCTGGCTGCAGTGTTCTGGATGGTTTGGAGCTTGTGTAGGAGGGTTCTGTTGATTTCGGCATAGAGGGTGTTGCCGTAGTACAGTCTGCTGGTTACGAGTGCATGGGTGACGGTTTTTCTGCGTTCGGGGGGGGGGCTCCATTTGAAGGTCTTGTGGAGGATGCAGAGGCAATTGAAACAGGTGGAGGTGACGGAGTTGATCTGGCGGGTCATGGTGAGGGAGGAGTCAAGGTTGATGCTGAGGTGGCGTGCGTGGTCTGTTGGTGGGAGGACTCCAGAGGGCCACCAGGTGTTGTCCCAGGCGGAGTTGGAGGGTCCAAGGAAGAGGACCTCCATCTTCTCTGAGTTGAGCTTCAGGCAGCTATTTTTCATCCAGGCTGCAACGGCCTTCATTCCTATCTGGAAGTAGTCTGGAGTCTTCGGTGTTCTTCGTGAGAGAGTGGATGAGCTGGGTGTCATTGGTGTTTGATGCTATGCTGAACCCATGCTGTCTGACGATGGTGGCAAGGGGGGGGGGCATGGAAATGTTTAAGAGCCTGGGGCTGAGCAAAGATACCTGGGGTACTCTGCAGTTTATCTGTGGGTTCGGAGAGGGAGTCTGATCCTCTGGGTTCTCCTGGGTCCTATTTTAAGGTATTTCTTTCACTCTCTCCTAGGTTGTCTAACATTAGCTTTCTCTCTTTGCTCATCCTCTATTTCCTGACACCGGTCCACGCAACACAATCTACCATCTCTGGCTTCTTTCATTTTCTCTGCACAACATATCTTTTTCAACCAAAAACGTATTGTTCAGTGAACCTTATGTGAGGCTGGCTTGTATATGCTGCCCACTAGTTAAAGTGGCCACCTTGCACCAGTCCAAACGACCCTTATTGATTTAGGTTAAAGACAACTTTTATTGAAAGCTATCCTAGTGGTAGCTATGGAGAGCAACCTTCAGGCTATGTCTCGAAGGCATGTAAAGCAGCTTGGATTACCAGATTATAACCTCTTGAATGACCAAATGAAAGGAGAGCCACACTGACTGTTTATATGTGCAGTGATGTGGATAGATGTAGTGAACATATATTTAAGTAAGGGGTGCATGCACCACCTTACACAGGCTGCTGTCATTTTGAATGGTCTTCCAGGGGTGTCATAATACATGCTGCAGCCACTGAGAGGCCTCTGGGGTACCTATGTACATAGTATACCATATACTAGGGACTTATAAGGGTACCCCAGAATCCAATCTGGTGTACCTAAAGTACATTCAATCAATTTAGAGAAAGCAGTTAGGCTGGGGTCTTGGATAGCAGGATCCCAGCCAGTCTAAGTTAAACAGTGAAACATCAGCAAAAAAGTGGGGGTAACTATAAGAAGCAGATCCTACACCTTACAAAACTCCATTCATAAGCTCTCGCGTGGCTTAGCTGTCTTTCTCCCTCATTCTCAAGGGTGCCTTGTTTGCTCTTGTGGGTCTCTTTCACTCTTTATGTTGCTCTCTAGGTTTGTCAGGCTTCTTTTATACTTTAACTTTGGGGATTTCTTTCACCTTTTTAATCTTGTATTCTTTCTTGCGCCAGAGTTTTTACCGAAGTGCAAATTAATACATTTCCCATAGCTCTAATCCTTTCTTTCTCACATGTACCCATTTGTGCTCTTTAAAGATTACTTTTTTCCTCTGTATTATATATTCACATCTCTGGTTGCTTTAAGGTTTTTCAGATTTGTGTTCTTCTAGTTTGCTGTTGCACTCAAACACTAAACTTATTTCACTCTCCTTTGGTCTGCGGAATTCTCTGATAAGTCTTCATCTCAAGGCACCTCTTATAATAAAGTGTTCTGTATTTCTATAGTCTCAAAGGCTTTACTGTACAAATTTACGTACCTCAAAATGATGGAACTATGACTTAGCCTAGTTGAGATTCAAATTCATGAACAGTGAGATCAAAAGACATTTTTTGTGTTGTATCTTCTCTCACTTGCTCCATCTCAAGTATTCTGCTCTTCTTAGTTCTCTCACCCTTCGTCTTTCTTTCTCCCTCTGCCTCACTTATAATTTTATTTAGCTACTTCTCATTATCTTGCTCCTCCTCTGTCTTGCGTTCTGTTCTTCCTCGCTCTGTCTTCACCCCTTATGCTCTGCTTCGTCTGTCACCTAATCATTTTTAGGTCTCGCGCCTAGCGTTGCAGTGCATAGCACTGCTCGCGCAGTGAGACCTTGTGAGAAGTTGGCCTGGTATATGATGCTCACTAGTTAAAGTGATCACCTTGTACCATGCCAAGCAACCCTTATGGTGTGGTTGTAAGTCAACCTTTTCGGACTAGCTGCCCTAGTGGTAGCGTAGGCTAAGCAGTCTTTGAGGCTAAACTCGTGATGCGTGTTAAGCCAGCTGTTTTACCAAATGCAACCCCCTTTTATACCAATGAAAGGACACCACACAGATATATATTCAAAATATATATGTATTTATTTCTCAAAGTAACCCCTAGTCTCTTTATGAGCACAGGAGCACAAATCGTCAAACAAGATTATCACAGAATACACAGAAGTTGCACTTTATATGGATAGGCCCTGGTGGCCACTCGAACCATATACTAAAATAGTGGTATAAGTACCACGAACAGAAAAGGGAAAAGGCCTAGGGCCTCTAGAATCGCTGGGCCTACAAGGAGCTAACGTCAGTTAGTGACCAGGAGGTCCACGGGTGGCGTGTGCAGAGCAAATAGTCACACGCGTGCTCCCATAGGTTTCAATGGGTGCGTAAAAAGTACAAAGTTACTGCAAAGAGGATCTTCCGGATGGACTAGGAACTCAAGATTTGGAACACAGGCACTAGAGATGTAATACTACACATGGGCACCGGAGTACCAGCTTTACCTCACCCACAGGAAGCGGGTGCATAGGCCTCAAAGTGCGTCGGGTTTCTTCTATCTGTTCCGTTGAGCCTGGGACAAAGATGCTGCAGGCGGTCGGTCCTGGAGAGATGCGGTGGATCCAAGGGTGGATCGGAGTTGCAGAAGACCTGAAAGCAGAGGGGACAGTGTTCACAGTCACTAGCCAGTGACCGGCGTGGCACCAGGTGGGTACCAGGCGATGTCGGGTGCAAACAGGTGATGAGGGGTAGCTTGTCTCTGCAGCCACGTGGTCCCTGAAGGTCGACGACGTCCAGGAGTCGGCTCACGAGCTGTCCCACGCAGGCTCTCGCTGTCGGCGGTGTCGGCGACTTGGTCGAAGCAAACAAGCCTTGGCAAAAGCAATTGCAGGAGGATTCGGAAATCAGCTGTTGGTTCTGACCAGCAAGGTCAGAGGGATTGCTCCTTTGGAGAGGAGCAAGGGCCAGTCTGGAGCAACCAGACCAGCGGTGTTTTTCGTAGAGTTCGTCGCCAAGATGGCCACTAGCCAGCGGGCCAGCAACCGGTTAGGCGCGTCAAGTGGCAAAATGCAGAAGGGCCCCACGCAGATCGTGGAGATGCTGGAGGGCTCACCTTTGGTGCAAATGCTGCTCGAGAGTTGGGCTTCTCAGATCCCAAAGCACAACTTGGAGGGAGCCTCGGTTGTTGCACTTGTCAGCTTGTCGTAGTCGATCCAAGATGGCTGGCTCCACGTGTCTCGGTGCCTCCACGGGTCTCCTCTTTTCAGGGACTGTGGATCGGGCGGTGAGAGGTCTGGAGGTCCAGGTCTTGTCAGTCTCTGGGCTCGGGCTCCGGCGGGAGGCGGCGGCAAAGCGGACGTTGATTCGCTGGATGGTGCTTGCGTTAGCAAGGTGGTCACTCCCTGACCACAGGGGAGATTGGCTTCAGTCCTCTGTGCAGCAGAGCGTCGAAGTTCCCGTCTTCTTCTTAGTGTTAAGTTGATTTCAGGATGTCTGAAGTCTTAGGACACAGCTCCAATCCTTTGTCCAGCTCGCCCCAGGCCCGGGACTGGTGTGCCCCAGGACCGGTTTGAACTGGCATATGCACCGAGGCTCCTTGTGAGCCACAGGCATGTCTGGTTTCTTTCAAGCCCTACCTGACCAATACACAAAATCCTGTCTGGGGTGGTGCACGCACCTCCCCTGGCAGGAAACCCTTTGTCCACACCTCCCAAGCTGGAAGGACTCCCAGCAGCAGGAGGGCAGACTTGTGTCTGTGGTGGCAGCATCCATTTTGTGGAGCTGAGGCAATGTCTGATTTTACCCGGGTTTCAGGTACTGTACCTGTCGTGTCCCTCTAGAAGGGTGGAATGCTAACCCCGTCGCCAGAATTGGCGAGGGGTTAGTATTCCAATTCGTATGACACCTTACTCGACATGTTTTGATAAAGCCAAACCAAAGATAGCATTTAACCGCGAGGTTCATAATGCACTTAAGAGTATATGGTATGACGATATCTGGAAACAGTAGAAGGAAGTTGTTCCGACCACTGCAGACAGGCTCAGCTCATGCCAGAGCACCATCTCACATGGAACCAAGCACTCTGCCTTCAGGATTGTTAAGGCCTGCCATAGGAGTGACTTATAGGTTACCAGGTGTCCCATTTAAGGTTAGGTATAGGTATACTACACCTAAGTAAGAGGTGATTACACCAACTTACCCCAGCTGAGTGATCAGCCAGTTGTGTCAAATTGTTAGGCCAAGCCTGGGGTGGCATAATGCATGCTTCAGCCCCTGGCAGGCCTTGGGTACACCAATGCCCTGGGTACCTAGTGTACACTGGTACAGGGGCTGACAGGGTGATCCAACCAATTGGGTATGTACCTAGGGTACATGGAGTCCATTTTAAAGAGAGAACAGCCAGGCTGAGATCCTGAATAGCAGGATCTCAGGCCAACTAAGTCGAAAAACCAGCTAGACACTAGGCAAAAATTTGGGGGTAACCATAGTCAGATATCCACCTTCCTACAGACCTCTTGGAGGGGGTTTGAAAATCGACCTAGGAATCTCACATGCTTGTGCGTGTGCTTTTCCTTTTGTGGCACACTATTGGACTTTGCGTGCGTCTTGTAATGAAAGTCAGCACGCAATAGGCCAAAGGCAGGCGCATTGCTCCGCCCATGGCCTATTGGTGTCTATTACGTGCGCCAGCCGTCATGTGGTTTCAATTATCGTGCCCGGGCACGATAATTGAAACCACATGGCTCGCGCACTGCTTGCGGCTCTTTTGGATCTTTTTCCCAGGGAAGCGTGGTGCAGTTGCGCGAGCCCTATTAAGACTGCGGAGCCCTATTAAGACTGCGGAGCCCTATTAAGACTGCGGAGCCCTATTAAGACTGCGGAGCCCTATTAAGACTGCGGAGCCCTGTACAAGTTTTAAGGTAGTGACAGTAAATTTAAGTGGGGTGACTGCTGAGAGGCAGTGTGGGCTATTTAGTATGTCCTTCTTCATAACTCGACTCCTCGCCACGGGTAGCAAGTAAGATGTAAATGCAATTAAAACTGTGTGCAGCTGGAAGTGTGCGACGCACTGGTTCCTATTTGTTTTTTGGAGATGCGTTGCCTTCAGTGTTTCTTTGCCTCCTATTCTATTGGTCTCAGACACTTCATTAGCCCAGATGTGCCTCATCTACTGTCTTGCTGGCGTGCTTTCTGTTCTCCGATTCTTAACACCTCATCCTCTGTCCTCACAGTGAGGCGCTGTGCTACAGGCAGGGTGGACCAGAGCAGAAGCCTTTTACCAATGTAAATCAGTGACCATCGGATATGCAGCTGGCCATGGACCTTATACTGGGGTGACTGTTACAGGGGCTACTGCCGATGCCAGCAATGAGAATAGCACTAATGATAGGACTAGTGCTCCTGACAACAATGAGAATAGCACTGATGATAAAAACTGGACTAGTGGTGATAACAGTGAAAATAGCTATAACAATGGGACTAGTGCCGACAATGGCAAGACTAGTGCCGACGACTAAACTGCATGATTAAGAGACACTATCCTGGACTCGCATGCCTCATCAGTGTGCACACTGGTCTTTAACCATATTCCTCCAACAGATTCTGGCACATTATTACAGGTTAATGTGTTCCTTGTAAGGCCTCCTGACTCCTGCCATTGGGATTTAAGTTCTGCCACTATGTTGATTTATAATTCCAGTGCTGGAGCATTGTGCTTTTGGTAACACGAAGCCATTTTGCGCTTTACCTGTACTTATTTGTTTTTTGTGAGTAACGTTAAAAGAGCCAATATGCGCTGTGGAAAGGGCTTTTCGGTAACAAGCATTTGCAATGCAATATGTCTCGCATTTACACGAGTTTGACCTATTGGCGTTGTAAATGACACTGGCTTTTATGTTTCAAAAACCTAAATAAAAGGCAATGTCATTTACAATAAAAATGGCTCAAATGCGTGACCTATTGCATTGCAAATGCTCGTTTTTCATCTGGCTTTTCACATTTGTTTCCTCTCATATTGTTACATTTCTCAATCCTCTTTCCCATCTCATTTTCTTGCTATGACGGACGCGCTCTCTGCTCTAATTTCATCTTCCACTCTCTTATATTTCTCGGAGTTCAGACTGTGTGGACATCTCGCTTTGCACTTGAGAATGAAACTATAAAATAGGTCTAGAATCCCATACCGGAGTAATAACTTAAATAACTCCAAGGACTGCATTCCCTCATGGATAGGCAGCATTCTAATATAACAATGCACATAGGTTTTAACATAATGCCATCTGAAAAATACAAATTGCAGCATTATTGCCCCTACACTGAAACCTGCACTGGCCTTTGTGCTCTTGGGTCCTCTGCAGTGTTTACTATGGAGCTGAGGTCAAGGAACCTTTCTCCAGCACAAGTGCTGTCCCAAATGGACTGCTGTGAATCTAAGCACATTTATTACATTGTGTTAATGAGCTCTGGCATCTCCAAAAAATGGAAGAGACTTTGCACCCCAGGAGGGACTGTATGTACAACAACAAACCATTAGTTTAATGGCAAGTAAGTGTCTGTTTCAAGAACAGAAGCACTCTCCTTCGTTCACCCTGGAAAATCACTTGGTCTTAAATGTGTTAATTTCAACTTTCCACTACTGGCTCCTTTTTATAAGTTCTTCTAGCTTTTGGGGGAAAATATGCATCTAGCTTGGGAGTGGTGAGCAGGACCGGCTTTAGGGCAGTGCGAGTGGTGCAGCCACACTAGGCGCTGACCTGGAGAGGGCACTGTACTCCGGAGGGCCGATGTGCTTAGCAGCTTCTTGCAATTTTAAACACCTGCTGCAGAATTCCTTGCGCATCCCACTTTCGGGCAGCAATAAAAATGTCAAAATAACTCTTGCAATGTTCCTGCTAGAGAAATTGATCAGGGTTGTGTGTAGTGTCAGTTTTGACTCGTCATAAAGTAGCACAGTGTTAATATGCCTGCTGCAAAGAACAGGTCTGTATTTTATTAGGCTAGGTGAGTGGGTTAGTAAAACCACCCTTTAACAGTGCTTCGAAACAAATTAAATGTGATAGGGGCTATGGAGAGATGAGGGGTACTCTTGCCACATGGTAGTGAGGGAATTCTAGGAGGAGGTCATTGGATGAGGGCTGCCTAAAGACTGTAGCACAAGGCACCACCAGAGCTAAAGCCGGCCCTGGTGGTGAGTGGCGAACTGAAAGCATTGCATGTGACGAGAGTGCTTACCCTGCCTTCTCGGCACCTCCTCTAAAGTGTCTCGAGTATGAACTGCTCTGTCATTGGATGGCTGATGCTGCACCAGTCGCTTATAAAGAATCGCAACCCCTGACAAGCAGCCAGAGCACGATTGCAATACAGCCTCTCAGAAATAATCTACAAATTAAACCACTGATCATCTAATGTCAATCTGTAGCTGTGTTTTTTTTTTTTTTTGTCCTTCCAGTTTCTTTTTCTCCAGCGAGTGGAAACAGGTTGGTGCAGGGCAGATACAAGGAAAAACACATATCTGAGAAGCTTACAAGTTAAAATAAAGGCAGTCTACACCGGCAAGACGCCCCCCTCCCATTGCTCCTGAACCCTGGTGTCGCTGCCCCACTGATAGCCCTGCCCCTGATGTTGTACCCTCCAATGCATCCTATTAGTCCTGCTCCTGGAGCTGCGAATCTTCTCCTGTCTCATCCACTCTCATGGGAGCTGTGCCGTGTGAAATTCTGAGCCCCCCCCTTGTCGGGGTCCTAGCGGGCTCTGACTGAAGAGTTGTTACTTTGGTTCTCTTCAGCCCTGGAGCTCGGAGCAGGCTGCACTCTGCAGCTGCTTCAGAGTTAGACACAGCTGTCTACAGATGAGCTGAGGGCTCCCCCCCCTTCATGTACTGAAGACTGGGCCCCCGCACCACGGGGATTGCAGGGATGTTTGTTATGCCCCTTGTACCTAGATTGGACCCTTCTGCACTGCTTTATAATACTTTCTTTCAGAATGTTCCTTATTACCTGCTTTAAGTCTTCTGTGCTTTCAGAGGGTGAGTTAATATATTGACGGAGGTTCTTTAAACTACAAAGGAAAATGTGCTATTGTCTGGTTTTCCGGTTTGTCCTAAACATTTATTGATACATTTTTATATAGGGTCCTGTGTGCTTTCATAATATACATTTCTGTCTCTGTTTTAGATCCTACTCTCTTACCGAATGTGGACTTTCCTGGAAGTGACCTTGAGAGAATCTTCACTCCAGATGCGGAATGCTGCCAGATTTACTGCACTGCCCATCCTCGATGCACATTTTTCACCTTGGTTTTAAGGCATCCCGACATTCCAAGGTATCTGTTTTATCATGTGTATTTATGGGCATATTGGCTGTTGCACAAGAAAGACCTATTACTGGTCTCTAACATGACAGCAGAATTGCAAACGTATATAAGCAGGCCCTTAAGTGGAGGCGAGTATGGAAGTCCCAAAACGAAACGAATTCCTGGGTGCAGCTTTTTGCACCCAATTTTCAGCAAGGTGCAGAAAGGCGTGGAATAACAGGTGCAAAGTATATTTGCACCGCCTCTGCATCATTCATATATATAATCTACTGGCGGTCGCCAGTAGCTAGTTATAGTTAGGATTTTTTTTCTCCATAGGAAACCTCAATTTTATTTTGAATAACTTTGGCGCCGGTTGACGAATCCTCGCGAAATTTTCAAAACAGATGGGGCGCTCAGCTCCTACTCTGAAAGTCTCGGGGTGATTCGTCAAGCGGGGCCGAGAAAAAAGGGGGGGTCCCAAAACGCGTTTTTGCCATGCATTTTTCCATAGGACCTTTAGTCTGAGGTACAGCCCGAACGGCTGAACAGAATTACTTGAAATTTGGCAGAGAGGTAGTCCTCAGGTCAGGAAAGTGCCTTTTGCAGGTCTGGTGTAAATCTGTACAATATTTCCTGAGAAAATAGCATTTAAAAGCATATAAATATCTATGCGCGCACCGTGCGCGAGCGGTGCCGTGCGTGATCGAAATTCTGATTGGTTGTTAGATGTCAGTAAACATTCAAATCGGTCAATCAGGAAGTGTCGGCCGCCACTTTGTCTCTCGCAGTCTGAGGCAGTGAAACAAAGGTGAACGTGAAAAGGGGGCAGGGTGGACAGTTCCTGACCCCCTAGCCTTTGTCAGGGGGTCCCTGAAGGACCCCCAAGGGCCAAAAAAAGATTTGATTTTTTTTTTCTCAAAAATCGCAGGGTGCGCACACTGTGAAAAACCCTAAAATAAAACATAAGAAAGTGAAAAGGGGGCAGGGTAGAGATTCTGACCCCCTAGCCTTTGTCAGAGGGTCCCTGAAGGACCCCGAAGGGTGAACTTTTAAAAAAAAAATTTACCAAAAAAATCGCGAGGTGCGCGCACGGTGATCCCATTAAAAAAAAAAAAAAACATACATACATTAGCATTTAAAAAAACCTTTGAAATTCACTGGAAAAAAACATAGGTTTCACACACGTTATAGTTAGGAATTAGCATTTAAAAAACCTTGCAAATTCACTTAAAAAAACATAGGTTTCACATATGTTATAGTTAGCTGGACATTTCACTCATACAAAACCGATGAAATACCCCTGTTATAGTTAGTGCAGGCAACTATAACTCACGCGACCGCAATCCACTGCTGATGACTTCTGATATTACATCACTGATGACGTCTTTCTGTAAAATAAATATTTAATATATGTATAGCTAAAGATTAATGGAAGAAAAAATGGGTAAATAAGTGTCTAAATACAGTGATGTAATATCTGACGTCATCAGCAGTGGATTGCGGTCGCGTGAGTTATAGTTGCCTGCACTAACTATAACTAGGAATTTCATTGGTTTTGTACGAGATGCCAGTGTTCCCTCATTTAGTAGCTCTATGTTAAGAGGTGCTCCTGGTGTGCAATCTCAGCATGAAGCTGGGCCCAAGTCCCCACCACTGCTGATATGCAGTGACCGCATGCTACTAATTTAAAAGCCTCCAATTCCGTTAGTCAAGAAGAAGCAGCCCCATTTTCTCCCTAAAGTAATGACAGATCATGTCCCTCAGTGCAAACCTGAAGACAAGGTCGTCAAATGTTGTAGTGTTGAGTTTCGAGGTCGGAATGCTAGGTCTGGTCATCTTCCAGTCAAGGGGATGTGGTCCGTTAGCTATATTGCAGACTTTGGTGCTGGAAACCAAGGTTCAAGCCTCTGGGTCGCGTCCGCATCCTGTGATCCACGGCAAATCACTTAATCTCCCCATTCCTGAATGTGTCCTTGTGTAATGTAACCGGTGCTCATGTAAAGCACTCCAATACCTTCGGGTCGAGTTCACACTATATAAATCTGCATTTAAAAATAGTCAGAAAAAGCGGGTTATGGTCTGAGTGAGTTTTTGTTATTATTCTGCGCTTTTGGTTCTCCTGTCAGTAGAATGTAAGCAAACATCTAGGCGTAATAATAGTTCATGCATACTCAAGTAAAAAAATAAACTCTGCCCTCTGGCTACAAGATTCACCAGGTATCATCAAATCCCCAGTTGTTGATCCAGTCTTAAAACAATTGGGTACTCTTGTGTATCGTGGAGCGGATGTAGGTAGTGTGGGTTGTGGTCAAAAATTACATCAGCCACACAGTTAAGATCTCCTCTGAGTAATATAGGGTAGTGGTGTATACAGGAGAGGAGGGCCGCTGGGAAAAGATGGCTGGCCCACATTAGGAGCATAAATGTTCACTAGGGCTATGTCTTTGCCATTTAACAACTGCAAATATCACTACCTTCTGGCAGTGCTTAATTTGTAAAAAAAAGTGCTGGTGCTGAAAATGTTGCCAGGGAGGCCACAACTCACATTTCTCCAGTGTACCCAACTTTAAACTCTCGCACTGGCGCAGTCTCTATCCTGTAACCATGCTCTGCTGTCTGTTCTTTAAGTCATGCATTTTACTTCTTTACCTACACCGACAGATGAGTGCAAAAACAAAATGCAAGTAATATTGAGCCCACCACCTGTAGGGTCAGGAATCGTAGCCCCAGCCCTGTGAAAGAAGTGCCGGTGCTGAGCACTGGTAAGTACCATCTCAAATTAAGCACTGCCTTCTGGGTCTATCTCAATCTGAGAGGAACAGGGTCCTGGAAAGAATCAAAGCCAGCATCCCTCTAGTGAGTTATGAATACATGGGAGCAAAGATTTTTTTCCCCCTCCAGCACCAGGCTATATTCATTTGTTAAGTGAGTCTCCTGGAGGAAGGCAATTTAGACCCTTCAGCATTTAAGATCTGTCTGGACCTTGTGTCTCTTGGAAGAGGAATTCCTGGGGAGCACATCTACAGTGGTGGTAGTGCTAGCTATCGGGGCTAGAGTCTGTCTGAGCGAGTTGTATCCCAACATGCGGCCACTCCATACCTCCCTCCAGTAGGACGTGTGTAGGAATAAAGCAAACACCCAATTATATGATGAATGGAAACTTCTACAGTTCCCCCCCTCCCCCACCACCACTACGCCTTCCCCGGGCAGTCGTTCCATGACACTCCATTCACACAATAATAAGCCATAGCATTAACGCTTCTCTAGTGAGGTCTGATGGTACTGTCATTTGAGTTTAGGGCGGGGAAGTAAACCCTCTTGGTGCTGGGATCTAGAGGTCCCCCTTCCTCCCCCCCCCCCCCACCCCCCTGTCCCAAGCACTCGCACATAAGCCATGCAGAAGGCAATTGAGTTGGTGTCACAGATATCGGGAAGGGTCTTTCCAGCAGATCTCCTGAGTGCAGCTTACTCCTCCACAGCAGGCAAGACTGGAATATTGTACTGTCAAATGTCATCCACCGATTTAGGTGTGATCTCAGGCAGATGGGTGCAGGAGCTAGGGATACTGTCCACACGAGTCCTCGGCTGAAGGGACTGCACCTCCCTGGTCTCCCTTGCTGTGCCCCATCAGTGCAGATGTTGCAAGAACCCGGCCTCTGCCTGCCCAAGCTTGTTACACTGGGCCCTCTGCTTTCTTTCTCCTGAAGGGAAACCATTTGAATCTCCACAGTATGGGGATACTTTTCCTATGGTCTGGACTGCATTGGGGCACCTGGGTGTGAAGCCATTCCTATGCTGCAGTGTGGGGTTTTTAAAAAAAAAACACTTTTCATTCTGTTGTACACTGAGCTTGGCAGGAACAAAGCATATGGAATATCTAGATCTCGCAGCCTCTTTAATGGGTATAAAGGATATCATAGGAAGCCCTGACAGCTACTGTTAAAAAAAAAAAAAATCTTTTGTATTTTCCACTTGTAAGGGGCCTGCAATGCAAGCCTGTTGTAGTAGATAGTCTGTCACAGTAATGAAGACGCCAGGCCACCACAGGCCGAGGTAGTATGCCTGACATTGGTGAAATTGGTGCGCTACTGTATGTTCACTACAGCGCATACATTTTGCACAGGCCATCTTGGGCTACCACCTCTTGTAGCCAATACTCAAAGGAAATCCTCGCGTAACCCTCAATATATTCAGGAAGACCTATTGTTACATTACACTATGCCCTGCCCTCTTGGTCTTCAATTCTGGCCTCCAGTGTGGAGATCTGATCAGACATATCGTGCAATGTAGAAGAGATTTTTTTTGTAACCAGGGCCAGGTTGGCAACAGTCTACACTGTGTGCATTCGGTCTACAGATTTTCTGTGATCTGAGTAAACCGAGAGCTGTTGCCACTGATTATCTTGTCCTCCAGCGCCTCTCTGATAGTTGATGGCTGTGATGGCTGTGAGCATAGCATCCAGTTTGTCCCCCTGTGGTGGTTACATACATCCACATCTGAATGTATGGGGGGCAAACTGGTGTACCCTGTCGGGGGGGGGGGATGTCCCTGTGGAGGTGTTCTTACTTGGTCCTATTAGTGCACCCCATGAGCCTAGGAGTGATGATGCAATGGTATTAGACCATTGTGTAAGGACTATGTGTATACATGTGTGGGGTCTGGCTAGAGCCGGGGCATGGCGCACAGGCAGTATACAGCCCCTGCGTATCGGGCTCAGCGTTTGTGTGCTACTCCTGCAGTGCAGAAGGAAAGTTTCTGATGAAGACCAAAAGGAGGCAAGCATAGAGACTGGGGTGAATGGGGCTGTACTTCTAAAGAGCCACTGCTTACGAGGTCTCGGTGTGTTGACTAATGTTGGATAAGTCTCCGGATTGTTGAACGTGGAGGGAGCCCCTTCCGTCCAGTAGTCAGTAATGCCCTGTCTGTTCCCCTCTCAAAAGGAGTAACATGGTGTCCTGCCGCTTGTTATCCCAGGTTGCTTGGGCTGTAGGTCCTGCTCGGGCTATGCCCTTGGTGCCCTCTATGCTGTTAGTGTGAAGCCCTCTGGGGGGAGGAGGTGCACAGATTGAGGCTCCGAGTTCAGGTCCTCTCTGCAGGGCAACCTGGCCATGACAGTGATGGGCTATTACCCCCTGCAGTCCCCCAGCTGGCCAAGTATGACATCATGGTGGCTTTCAAGGAACTCAGTGAGGTCTGAGTAAAGAAAGCACTGGGGCCTTCCTGAGAATTTGTCAGAGGCTAGCCATATTGGGTATTTTACTTGTGATCTCCTGGACGCATTCTCCATATTGTACACAGGGGGAGCTCCACTTTGCTGCTCAGGGCCCACGATCTGTCCTAATTCAGCTCCATGCCATTCACACCATCTCTCCATTGTCCAGGCAGCCGGTGATATGTTCAGAATGGTGAATGCAACATTCCCCCCCCCCCCCCCCCACACGGCACAGGACACACTGACACCAGGTGCCACACCACACACTGGATGGCAATTGATCCGGTGGGTGGGGGCATCCTCCACTCCCTGGGAGAATCGACCCATAATAGGAAGGGAACAGAGCAAACCCCACGCCCCCCTAACCCCCTCCCCCCCTGCAGCCCCATGCCAAGAGGGTCAGACTGCATTCAAGGCTGCAGTCTAGCTGCAGTCTAGTGATTCCCATCGGGTAACAGCAGTGGGCCACGCTTTGCAGCACAGCCGCAGCTTTCTTCTGACACCATCTTGAAAGGACCAGGTCAGTTGCATGCCATAGTCTCAGGGCAGCAATCCCAAGCAGTGCCGCCACTGCCGAGCAGCCTGCCGCCACCCTCTTGGTCTTGGAGACCCTGGGTCGAGTGAGGAGAGATTTGAAAGTGCTGTTTAAAGCATGGTGGGTAGCTCTGCCCCCTCCCCATCCCCAGGATCAGAACTGATCACTGGAAACATGGCTTTAGATGGGGTTCCTTGAACAAAGACTCCCTCTGACGGGCACCAGGGTTTAATAGAAATTAGCATTACATAGTTTCACAGATTCAATGTGTGCTAGATGAACAGTAGAAAATAAATCACCGGTGACATTGCACCTCAACTTAATTGTGGTCCAAGTCTCTGGAGTCTGCAGGTGCCTGAAGCTTCATTTCCGCAGACTTCAAAAAACGGCACATGACTGTGCTAAGTATCTGAAAAGGATGGGCGTGCTGCTGATATCCTGTTCAGTGGTAGCACACATTTCTAGAGACGTGCAAGAATATCAATGCAGCAATGTGGCTTCAAGCTGGGACCACCACTGTGGGTCACCTGTATGAATCATGCGTTCTCCACCCATTTGATATGAAGTCCAAATATAAATCTATTGCACAGTTTGTGGCATAAATGTTCCTCATCCAGGAGTCTCCTTTGAGGCGCTGCAGAACATGGGAATCTGAAATACACAGGAACTTACACCTTATCAGACACCAGGGATCAGAAGGAAGGCTGTTACTTTGCTGTATTGGGACAGCCTACACACAGGCAAGGTGTCACTGTGTGGGATTAGAAGCCTGTGGTCTAGGGACATTGAGAGTTAAGAGATGACGATTGGAGTAGGTTGGTGGGCTGTTTGCTGGAGATATCTCCTAATGCTAGGGTCAAACTGCCTCAGTTTTATTTTCTTTGTCGCACTTACAAGGCAACTCCCGTATTTTGTATGATTTATAGCTGTGTCTCTGTACTTTGGCCCAAATATCGCCCAGAAGAGGGAAACCTCATCCATACAGTGTGGTAATGCCCAATGGTGTGGAGCTATTGAGCAATTAATCTCACCTTGATTGGCCAGAACATTGCAGTGTACGTGATTGCCCCCTGTAAGCCGTGGCCCTTTTATTGGCTTACCAAGAGATTGCCATGGCCGGTAAGTCTGCTTTGCTGCCTCTATGGACTGGGTTTCTAGATTGATACGGGAGATCATTTGCTTGAGGTTGTTAGACATTCTGTTTGCAGACCTCTGAATGGGAGGTTTGGGTGCTGTGTACCTACAGCAATGAAATGTTTGTGGATGTGAATACTGTTTGGAGGGTGGTCATTAAGTGTATTTAACTTCAGGGAAGTTTGAAGTGCCACTTCACATACCAAAGTTCAGCTGTGTACACGGATGAGGAAGCCCAGGGCATGTGTAAGTGCCATACAGTTGATTGCAAAATGTGCATAATATGATGTATTGGTGTTTGAGTAGTTCTGCCAGACATCATTCCACTTTACTCATGTCTGGGTGTGCGACTAATACACTGAGTTGAACATCGGTACCGTGTGTTGAAGGGGCACAGGATACATACAGAAGTTCTGTTCATAGTTTAGTGCAAATAGATGTATAATTGTAAGTCGATAATGTGTGTGGTCCATCAGGCATTTTAATGTTTGAATCCCCTTTGGGATATTGTGTGTGACCTCTTTGGCTAGACTTTCTTTACTATGATAATGTATGTTCTACACATAAAACAATTACAGTCCCACGTTGTCACATGAGAACCCTAACACACCACTTAAACAATTGTCGCATTACGCAACAACACCCCATCCAGACACATGAATGACCATTTATGCACAGAGTACTCTGTCAAAATACAAACGCTCCAATTCACTTCCTGCACTCATTCATGGAGATACTTACACAGCTCACATAGGCAAACCTGCACCAACCTACCATGTTCTTTGAAACCAGCAACCAAACAGACCATTCATAAAGAGGCCAACACATTGGATAGAATGTATCTTCATACTATAGTTAGACAGTCGAACTATATATGCCATTTTAATTGTATGTACTGCCAATATGATTGAGTTTAAGAATGTAAGCGTTTGTAGCATAGTAAACCTTAATTGACTGTCGAGTGCACAGATTCACAAAGTGATTGATTTTAGGGCTACAGTTCCATCAATAATCATTTATAATTTCTTTCTTTGCAGCTATTCCTGTTTTCTGAAATACACGGACAATGGTCTTCCATTAAGGAGAGCATTTCTGGAAAATGCTGTGTCTGGGTTTCGTTTATCCACAGTTGACCCCAACACACACAGTACGTATTGTATAAATGAATGCTTCCTATTGGAATCATCTGTCCAATCGGTTTTTATTAGATGAAGGATGCAAATCTGAGAAGCGTGTGCATAGTAACGACTTCAGTGTCATCACCATTCATCCTTATGAGGTTATAGTCTGAACAGTTTCTAAATTTTTATATATTTGATAACATTGTTTTGTGCATAGTAAACATATATTCTAAACACGTGATCTTAGATGTTTAATAATACTTTCTATTCATTTGTTTCATTACTTTCCTTTCATGTATTTTGTTTCAGTATACATATTACTATTTGCATCAATATGTTAAAAAAAAAACTTCTAGACTGAGTTGTATTCCTTAATTCTTGTTTCTTTTATTCATTCTTGATTCGAACATACGTTGTAAAGCAACACCAATTAATCGATCAGTCTTAAGCACAATAATTGACCTGAGTGTTCTAATTACATGGTGTCAGTAATTTTTACATTTGGTTAATTTTCAATATATAAGTTCCACCTCCATACGTTAACGAGGTCCCCAACTTCATTGCTTTTAAACCACCAAAGGCAGAGCTGTTGTCCAACCTCCAACACAGAACCTTGGATTTCATTTTTGTTTGCCTTGGACAACCCTTTGTGAAAAATTGGGTTGTTGATTAGCTAGGTTGAGTCCTGGTCAAGCAGCAGCCACAGTCCCTTGCAGGGTGAACCACATAGTCCCTAAATTGACCTGTGCCTAATCCTGGCTAGCTTGGCACAAAAAGCAGTCCGGTGCAACTTGGAGGCAATGTGTTAAGTTTTTATACAGCACACAAACCGTAATAAAGTGAAAACCAACACAAGAAAAATCCCAAAGCAATTTATAAAAACAATATTAAAGTATTTGACTCCGAAATGACACAAAATCCTATCAGTAGGATCAAAGTTATCAATTTGCAATGTTTTAAGTGCAATCTAATGCCTAAAACGACAAAGATCTCACCACAGACATCTAGTCATGCGAGACCTGATCAAAGTCTAAAGGTCAGGCCAACTGCAATGGAGTGCGTTTCTAATACAAGTGGGTTGTGCCCAATCACCGCCTACCTTTGGACTTTAGAAAGAAAAGTGTCTTAGAAGGTAGAAGTTCAGCAAGGCTGCAGGAGTGTCCAAAAAGGGGGCATCTTTGTCGGATGGCCTTAAAGTGAGGTTTCAGATTTTTTACCTTCAGATTTAGCCGTCATAATGGAAGTTGAAAATCCCCAGCGGGATGAAGCAGGAGGCTGTAGCTGAAGACAGTCTGTTTCACGAGGTTGATACCCCTTTGGCGAAGGACCCACTGAAATGGATTTGCTGCTGTAGAGAAGGTAGCAGGAGAAGCAGCAAAGTCTAGCTCACCGGCAATTCATGTTTGGTGGATAGACGAGCAGGTTGGTCCCGGTCTCATGTTTAGCAAAGAACTTTTTGACTACATTTTGTTTGTCCGCAGTTTTGGAAAATGGTCCTCTTAGCACCCACAACCAAGGGTTCATGAGCGGACGGAGACCTCTTGGGAGTTCAGGTGGGGACCAGATGTGGGCAAGATGGTGGGAGCCAGTTATGTCCCCGTGGCTCTGAACAGGTCAGAAAACTAGCCCTTGGAGGTACTTCTGGTAATCCTGGGTGAAGATGCAGGGCTGACCTCTGAGGGTTGAAATGGGCTCCAGGCAGCAGCAGTCTGGCAGAGTGCACAGCAGGTCACAGAAGCAGGCAGTCCTCTGAACCCCTTTGCAGGTCCAGTAGTTTATCCTCTGGTGTCCTGCCTCTAGAAGGTGGTAGAAGCTTCTGGAAAGGTTCTTTGAAGTGCATGGCATTTTCTGCCTCCACGCTAGATGCGGTGACCATATAGGGCCGTTCAGCTTATGAGGAGACTGGACACAGTTGTAAGAAATTGGATCTATATATACTGCACCAAGTGAGGTACAGTGTGTATAGAGTCCAGGAGTCTCCAGAGGTTAGTTAGAACCTTACACTCTAAAGTGGTAGCTTGGTCAAGCAGAAAGGCAGTATCGGAGGATAGTGTAAAGCATTTGATGTAGACAGTCAGCAAATGTTCTCAAGAACTGAACTCTAGGCCGATTGTGTGTGTAAAAAAAAAAAAAAAAGTTTTATTTCTAGAACCATGCCTGGTACAAGTAAGCATATGCATACTTTGCAAGGGAGGGTGGGGGTGTGTTGCCCTGGGTACATGGGGTACTATTTACTAGTGACCTACCTGTGGCCAGAGCTGTCAATTGGGTTTTGTTTTGGGGGAAAGAACACAGGCCCTGAGGTCCTGATTGGCAGGGCCCCAGAGCACAAAGTCAAAAAGCATCAGTAGTCTGGCAACAAAAAGGATGGGTGGGGGTTTACTGCAACAGAAACCCACTTTTTCACAACAGTCTATTCAGTTGCAAGTTGGCTGTGCTCGGCTCTACCCCACCTGTCAGTGATGGCCGATTGATTCAGTTAATGCCACTATTGGCCTGATGTGAGGAATTGACAGTCTAACCCAGTCATGTGACGCAAGGCAGGCTGCAAGCACAAAGGTCTAAGTGCAGAAAAATGCCAACTTAGTGAAAGTGGCAATTTCAAAATTGTAATGTAGAACATTAATGATGGTTTTATCATTTAAATTCCATATGTACCAAACGTGACCTATCTACCTCAATTAAAAATTTGAGTATTGAATGTAATGAGGAATCTCCTATAATCTTATGGGAGGTGTAAGCTTCACAGTAGTGAAAAACGAATTTGGGAGTTTTACACTACCAGGACATGTAAAATTTAAAAGTACATGTCTAATCATTTAACTACACAGCACCCTACCATATGTGCTAATTGGAATTACCTCGGTTGACCTCTGTAATAAAAGGGGACTTTAAGATTTGGCAGGGGGTTTAAAAATACTAAGTCCACATGGAGTGTGGCACTGCATTCAGGCTGCAATGGCAGCACGTGAGAACTGCTTAAAGGGCTATTTAAGTGGGTGACGCAAGAAGTTCAGCATGCCCAATTGTAGCATTTAATTTAGAGTTCACCACTCCACAGCCTTACAAGTAAACTAAACAGGCCGAACGGGTATGTCAATCAAAACCGGTTTAGGGGAGTGAGCACAATCACTGATATAGCAGTGACAGTTAACAGAGCCCTAAGGCCAACGCAAGCAAAATTGGAGGCAAGCAGGCAAAAAAAGTTTGGGAGAAGACCACATTAAGGCTGACAGATGGAACACCCTTTCTCAGAGGGATCTTCGGGCAGTAACTATGTGTGCCTTAACCCGATTTTTTTTTTTTTTTTTTTTTTTTTTTTTTTTTTAATACATAAATGTCTGCAGGAACTATATGTAAATATTATTCATTGTTGGCTTGAGCCCCTTTCTCTTCTGCCAGACTTGCAACTGGAAAGGCCATTCATAGCAAACTCATACCTTATGCAGTATACTGTAACATAGTAAATGCTTTTACGTACATTTACTGACTACTTTAGAGTGTACAAACTCATTCTTACTCTACATACACTTAGTTTTGAACTTTGATTACGTTTAGAGGAGTGAATAAAGAAAGGTATTTAGACAGAATATCAGAAA
Source organism: Triturus cristatus (assembly GCF_964204655.1). Lineage (NCBI taxonomy): Eukaryota > Metazoa > Chordata > Amphibia > Caudata > Salamandridae > Triturus > Triturus cristatus. Next base: position 1,138,878,183 of record NC_140585.1, on the reverse strand, counting down.
CCGAAATATCATGGACCAAAAGATCGTGTCCAGAATATAGTGCTCCAATATTGTGAAGGAAAGTCTCTACAGCTAAAAGTTTTAGTATTTGTAACTCCACATATATGTACCTTGGATTTGGGGTCCATAGTGAATCGATACTTAACTATTTGCCCTTACGGTCTCCATTTTGGTCCTTTATTTATTTTTTATGACCCGGTAAGTCCACATGATACTTCTGTTTCTGATATTCTGTCACTGATCCCAAAGAAATGCATTCAGAATGTAGTCACACATTAAACTAAATCATACGTTTGTGGGTGTTCACAAGCAAGTGTAATGTATTTCCTTCACGTATCATGAAATCCAGTAGATCCAACTACGTATGCCATGGGATTGCAGAAAAGAGTTCTATTAACGTTTGAAATAAATGAATTGGTGTATGGCTGCAACTCTTTATTGATGGAAGTGAAATTCCACAAATGTCCTAACCTAAGGCATGCATGCTATCCACACCGCATACAATGTGCCTACATAGATTAAATAAAGTCACTATTTTTTGTGAATCCAAGCACTTACACAGCTTCTTTGCATTTTTCTGTTGGAAACGGGAATTTTTGATACCCGGTCGAACAAAATGTTGATGATTATTGAGTTGTAAATGGTTCTGTAGAGCTTAAATCTTTCTTGGTTGTAGAGAAAGCATAATTTTTCCTTAGTGTTCCTGTTTCCTCAGACCAATGATGAGCTGGGTGTGGAGTGCAATACTACTTCAGGGTAGTCATATTGGATCACAAGAACCTGCCGAAGGATGCAGGACCAGGGCTGCTTCAGTGTTTTATGAAGCAGACTTCATAAAGGTCAAGTTCTATGTTTCAGAGATAGCATTGATGGTACTATGCTGTCTAGTTCTCCTTTCATTGTCTATGGGTCAAAGGATGCATTTGGTCACTTGCATACCCTGGCACTGCTCACTTTTACAGTCAGGGTATTTTATTGGGTATACCTTGGTTAAGGACTTGACTACAAGAATCCATAATAAATAGAAAATATTCTATGTGCCAGTTCCATGGAATCTACTTGTTAACTAATAAACATTAGGTGAACTTTGTATAACACTTTGTTCTGCTTACTTTAAGGTTGTTTCACGAAAACCTATGAAAACCTTGATTTCCCTGGCAGCGACATCTGGGCTGACATCCGAGAGAACCCCACTGAGTGCCAGGATTCATGCACCAACTCTCCTGACTGTCAGTTCTTCACCTATATTACAGAGCAGTATAATCTGGCTCCATACCTGCGGTAGGTACACGGTGGCATGCTATTGTGGAACAATATTGTGTATTGTAGAACAGCTGATAGGCTATAGTTCAATCTCACACCTGAACTTCAGAAGATTTGCCAGAGGTACAGTGGTACCAAATTGAGAGAGGCTCCACAATACCAAACAATATATGCAATCAAATGTATACCCATCAACATTTGGAGAGCTTTACTTACCCATCACGAATCATCCACCTACAGGGGGAAACTGCTCTTAGTTGACAGGACATTCTAATTTAGATTACAGGTGTTGCATATTGTGGTTTTCTTTTCAAACCCGTATACCTGCTTTTATTCATTCCAGCAAATGGAAGTCTTTGGTTGTAGAATTCTGAACTCTAAATTCAATTTTGCTAGCAAGCCATAGGTAGGGTCTCATACATATACGATCCACCTAGCATTACAGTGGATCTGTGCTGGGGAGAACTTTTTCGACTACAGATTTTATGGTTGTGACAGACAGAAAAAAGACATTACATCACCCACCAGAAATAGGATTTGTGATGTAATGCCTTCCACTGACAGCCCTACGGATGCTTTGTCGACAGAAAACCACAGGTCTGGCTGCTGTAAAGTGAGGCAGGTGAACCAAGGGTTTGCAGGACCAGGTATTTTGTCATGTTTACCATGGAGTACCCTGTAGACCTAACTCTAATTGAGGCCCTTAATCAACAAAGATATATAATCAATTGGTCATGAGAATTTAATAATCTTATAGATGAAGGCTATTTCATAATGTTCTATTTCAGCAATAAACGTCTTGTATAATAAAATATGAGACAGAAACAGATGGGATCAAAACATGGAATGATGCTTAACCATCATTATATAATACATCATTTTAGATATGATTGAGCATATGCTAAGAGGCTGCTGCATTTCAAGTCATACACTTAGATGATCTTCCAGTCACTTAGTGCGAAATAACTCCTAATCTATGATAGGAAATCTTTGCATTTATTGAATCATAATAAATTTATGTACAGACGTTTTTGTGTATTGGGCGGAAAGCGCATTTTGGCTTGTTTACATCAATAGGAAACCTTCATCAGAATAAAAGGTAGACGGGTATTTATAATTTGTTCTCTTATTACAAGTTGAGACAAAACAAGCGTATGACAATGGGCCCACATTCTTGAAGGAATTCAAATCAAATGATCCCCGTTGAAAGCATCCCTGAGCAAAATCAACATCTAATTTGTGCAGTAATGACAATGGTCATTGGGAGTCTTGTGTAGTTTGTTTGGAAACAAACTACACCAGTCTCCCGCCAAATTGATCTGAGCTAAAAATCGAGCTTGGGAAATCAGTAAATGTTTGCGTTGTGCAATGTTGTGAAATTTTCTTTATGGGAGACTGGATTGATTAGAAAATGTCTCGCCACATGAAATGTTTTTGCTTACACATTGTCCTGACATTGTCTTTCATGTCTTCTTTCATTGGGTTATGTCCTCATTTGAAAATGTCATGCATATAACAGCCAAATGAAATTTTGCTCCATTTGTGTGATTCCGCAAAATGTAGCAAATTTTATTAAGTTGTATGATTTTGCACACACCCGACCCTTAAATCGCATAAGCAGTGGGTTTTGTTGAGTCTTTTCTAAAGATGTACTGAATCTTAAAGCCAAGGCTGTTGCCCATGGTAATGCCACCTACTGCAGGATCCTAGCACTCCTCTATGCTCATGAGAGCTGTTTCTCTGGTGAGGAAGGGCCCTTAGCGATCAACACTGCTACTCGGATACATTTTCTGTGCCCCCCCGCCCCGTAGGAGTTTCAGTTGCAAAAGGATGAAGACCGGGCATGGATTGAATGGCTGCGGGGGAGGCTTGGGTCATTGAGCTCAGCAAAGATGGCATTATCTGGGGAAAGCTCATTTGTTTTTATTAAAGTGAGAGCAGTGTTTCATGCTTGCGATATGCACTGCAGTATAGTACAGCCTACTAAGGACCTAATTAAAACACTGTAGGATCAAGGCTGTGTATCTAATGAGTTCTGGGATCACCATTTTGTATGTTTATGTAAAAGCTCTGATATCAATAAAAATAACTTTAATGAGTATGCTTTCCCTTTCAATTCCAGTAAGTTGTGCTTCCAGAAATTCTCTACAAATCTGCCATCTCCACCAGTCATTAATTTCCTTAACAATGTTGTGTCTGGGTTCAGCCCAAGGGACTGCGATGACAGCACTTGTAAGTATTGGACAATAGTCAGGTTGCTTCTGTGAAATGAGTGTAGAAATCCATGCAAGAAATATTCCTGGGTTAGCCAGCATGATGTTTATGGTCAGAGTACTGCTTGGTATGAATTGAATTTCTTGTCCTCATCCTCTGCCACATGTTTCAAGCGACAACATACACTAAACAGTAAATTCAGACATTTAAAGCTCTATCTGATCTCCCATCTCCTCCTAATTACAAATCAGTACTCTCTTGATGGCTCCATTGCATACCTCCCCCCCCCCCCCCACCCCAGTCACAAGACACAACTCAAAACGTTCTTCTCTTTCCGGACCAGACAATCCCCAATCAAGCCTTGTGTTCTGGCCAACAGATCCCAAAGACCCTTGCCTGCCCATGCACAATGTCTACTCCATCTCAGCAAAAGGGGTCATTAAACATTGAAAGCAATGCATAATTCCACTGCCAGGCCCACTTGCAAGTGAGGTGAGCACTGGCCATTCATGGCCATCCTACTTGACCCCCTAGCAAGGCCAGTCACACAACCACAGCAATTGTGCCTCATTTCATGTGCACACTCTTCAATCACTTCGGAACCCACTTCCATACTATTTTCCAGCCGCTCTGGTTCATGGCTGCAAAATCTATCTCTTGAGCACTAGAAGCACCCAGAAGGACACAGCTGAGGTCTCGCAGTACAGGACAACAGGGTGTGGTGACCATAGAGGAGAAGTGGTTTCTTTGGCGGCTGCTGGCAGGAACAAGAGGCTGGGGGAGGAGGATGGATGGCCAGTTGGCTGGTTTTTAAGGTTTGTCTGAGAAGGACAAATAGTGACCAAAAAGCAGCTACAGTGAGGCAGATGGAAGGAGTACTGCAAGGAATAAGGTAAGTGTATGTACTGTGGGTATCGTGGAATTTACATGATTTGCGTCTGTAGGAGTAGGCCACCTACTGCTAGGGTGGTGGACAAACTCAAATGGGATGACCTGGATGAGATGTCTTGGCGGTATCCCCCGTAGGAGATTTAAGAATTACATGAATGACTTCAAACATAGACTAATAGTACCATCGTCATTCATCTACCTGGTCTCCCTGCTTTCAACCACCACTTGCTTTTTAAACATGTTGTTGGACTAGGCCCTTCTGGCAGGTTCACCCCTAAACTTTTTGCGATTATCAAAAGCTTTGTTCCCTATGTGGTGTAAGTGGTTTTAGGCATCTAGGCGCTTTTACACTGTGTCTCAGTGGAAAGTGCGTGCGCTGTGACATTTAGTGAGACTGGCCTGCCCTCCCATAGGAATGCGTGGGCAATGTATGTGTCCCTGGTAGTTCCTGATGCGTGGGGTGTGCAGGGTCGAGTTTGGTATGTGCTGACTCATGTGATGAAATGCTGCGCGATTATGTGTGCGGCATCAATGTACCTAGTGTGGAAGTGCCATTTCTAGAAATTGGCATTTCTGTGTGCAGTGTGAGATGAATGCCTTGTCTGGCGATTGGCTGGCTGGGGTCATGTGATGGGCTAGGGAATCCCCAGAGTCAGGATGAGTCACCCAGTGGTGAATGGGGAGGTCAGCAGCCAGATGGGTGGGAGGAGTACACCTGGGACCTGAATAGGGCTGGGCTTTCCCCACACAATTCTGGCTCCGCCCCCTGTGGTGCGTCTGATGGCCCTGGCCTGTCCTGTGGAAGGAGAGGAGCTGAGCAAAACAAAGTGCTCCTGAACCAGTTGTAACTGGTTCTGCCCTAAACCCTGTGCTGTGTCACAAAAGAAATGTGTATAAAAAGGGGCTGTGACCCCTTAGAAAATGTTCTCTGCGGATCCTAACTGGGGGCACCTGCTGCTGCTGGGCGCCAGGAGAGACTGCCACTGGGTATTACCTCCCTGCCTGGAGGGCCCTGTGAGCTGGCCCCTGAGCCCAGCCCTTGCCCCCCCTGCCTTCCTAAAGACTTTTCCCTGGCCTTGGCCTTTGTTAGGGGAGTTCTCGCTCTTTATTGCTGGGGAGAACTGTTTTCCTGGACTGTGGGCGTTTGATTTGATTCCCTGGAGAGCGCTTTGCTTAGCGCTGTGCTTCGTGAGCAGTTCAGGGATTCCCCGACGTGTGGAGGATTCCCCCGTGCTCCGAGGAAATGCGGGAGCCCACCCCGCGTTGTGCAGCATCGTTGGCGGGTGTGGATTGCGGGATCCCACCCCACTTATTTGTGCCGTCGCGGGTGCCCACCCCGCTTATTTCCTTGTCCTAATTGCGGCAGCCCACCCCGCATACTTGTGCCGCCGCGGGTGCCCACCTCGCATCTGAGCCGAAGAAGAGATCGCCGCCGCCGGCCTGGGGCCTTGCCAGCACCGTTCCCGGCCAGCGCTGACATCGGGGGAAAGCCGCGCTGAGATTGGACTCAGCGCGGCGCATCTCCTAGCAACCGAGGGGGCTCGTCGACCCAAAGCCGCGCTCGGATTGGAGGAAGCAGACTGGAGCCTACCCCGCGCTCCTCCGGAAGAAAGAGCGAGTCAGCGAGACACTGCTGCCCGGCCGAAGTGCTGCCGGCAACAGAGCGGAGACAACGCGGGAGTCCCAGGTGAGTGGGACTCCACGTGGTGGTTGACTCTGCCCCTGTGCGGCACTGCAGTTGCGGGCCGCTCCAGCGGGGCATAATTGATTTAAGCGCCGCTTCGCCCCAGGAGGGGCTTTATAGGCCTAGAGCCCTGAAAGGCTCCTACGACAGGGGCAGTATTATTCTTTTAGAGCCCAGTGTTGCTCCAACGTTTGAGGGGCATTGTTCCAGAGCCTGTGAGGCTCCAACGAAGGGGGCATTGTTCATCTAGAGCGCCAGTGCACTCCAACGTGTGATATGTGTTTAAAGGCACAGTGGTGCCCAGGCTCAGTTCCCCAGCTGCCCAGCTCTTAGTGGGCAGCTGCAACGTTTAGGTTGTGCGCTTTGGTTACTGCTGCCTGCGCAGCCCAGCCTGGACTCTGGGGACAAAGGGCGTTTGAGCCCCAGAAAGGCCAAGTGGCCTGGAGACATTTTTCTGTGTTGTGCCCTCACCTAGGGTACATGGTGGTTTTTGCATGTGTACTTTTGCACCATGTGTATTGCCTGTATGCTTATGTTCTACTCCTAACTTTGACCAGTCGTTGCTGGTTGTGCGCTACATTTCTGATTTGTTCTACCTTAAGGTGCATTGCCTTGATGCTATTTTTATTTCTAACTGTGACCATGCGTAGGAGTCTGTTTTCCTAGTATAGGTTATGCTATTGTGTTCATGGTTCCCTGCGTGATATATGCCGAAGCTGTTTAGGATTGCATAGGGTGTACTTACCTTTTACCAGTGGTTACTGGTTGTGCGCTACATTTATTATTTGTTCTACATTTCTACATTTACAATCTGGTGATTTGTGATTCTGACAGTGGTCCATGTGGCCCTGTCTTGTGTAAATAGTCCCCTGTAAATTCTGCCCAGTGCCAGTTGGCACAGTGTAAATTGTGTGAATATTATCTAATGTGTTTATTATAATACAAAGACAATTTTTGTATATAACCTTGTGTGGCGTGCCTTTTGTGGTGGGCCTTGGGTGTTGTTGCTGGGTGCGCGCCCGCAAACGCTTCACACATTGCCTCCGGGATAAGCCTGACTGCTCGTGCCAAGCTACCAAGGGGGTGAGCAGGGGTGATCTTTGGCGTCTAACTTCCTTGCCCTGACTAGAGTGGTGATTTCTGCCTGGCTTTGGTGCAAGCCCTAGCCAACCAGTAATCCCATTTCTAACACGCGTCTTCCTCTGTCTGCCCCCACTCTTACCCCCTGTACTTAACAGTACTGTTTCTACTTCTGCCTAACCCGCTGACACTTTCCAAAACTCCGTTGTCTTTGTTTGCCCTCAGTTGTGTTGACCCAAAGTATTTTTCTTTGCTTGCTCTCACATTATCGCTCCTCTACAGCTCCTATTGTCTCCATCGCTCCATTCCTCTGCTTGCTATCACTAATCATGCTGATTTGATCTCCTGATGTTCCTCTGCCATCCATCATGACTTGCACTGTTTGCCCTCTTGTCTCCATCCTTTGCCACCATCAGCAGTCTCTCATGCCTACCTCTGCTGTGCTTCTTGCCTTCTGCCTTCATTCATATATCCTTCCCTCGTGTCTTCCTGTGCCTGCCCTCACCTCTCCTCACAGCTTCAGTCATATCTTCCTCTGCCTACGCTCATGTTTCCTCTGCCAGAGTTGTGCTTTCCTCTGTTTCATTCCTCCTTCTCTGATGCCTCCCTCTCTTCTCTCGTGTCTCATTCCACCTCCCCACATGTCGCTTTACCTGCCCTCTCGTTTCAATCTACCTTCCCTCCTGTTACCCTTTGCTTGCTTTCGTGTCTTCTACTTGCCTTAAGTCACCTGATGCTGAGGTGGAGACGGACCATGTAATAGATGTTCTAGCGAAACTAGTCAAAATAAAATCTGTTTAAAATTCTTTTTAGTTAGTGGGAATGGATGTTCATCTCGTGGCTTTAGTTGGCTTGTGTAGTCTCAAAGTATATCTAGATTTTAGTTTAGATATTTTTTGGGGGCTGGCTGCAGCATGGGCAGATCTGTTTCTGATTGGTTTCCTACCTCCTCAACCAGCGCTCACTGGAGTCAGTCAAGGGTCCTTTTCAGTGAGTCCAAGCCTCACACTACAGGTGTGTGGGTTAAGGGCATGCTGTCCACTTCCAATGAATTGTCCCTTATAGAAGCAGCAGAGTGGAAGGTTGACCGTTTTATATTGGTGAAATGGAAGGTAGTGTTTGATTAAAATGCATTCTTCTCTTCTCTCCCTACTCAGGTGATTCCTCATGTCCTGACTATCTCATTCCCAATGTTATTTTTCCATACAACGAAATTGGCCAGGTTCTGGCTCCTGATGCAGAATCCTGCCAGCTCATCTGCAGCAACCATCCTCGCTGCCAGTACTTCTCATTTCTCACAGAAGACTGGGCTACTGACAACCGCAGGTAAAACATGATCTGCCTATATATAATATACAGTGGTGATCACCACTATGTAGTAATGCTATTTAACTTTTGACCTTGTGGCTAGATTTGCATGAAACCTGCTAATCTACTAACCATGTAAGCTATGTTTCAGCACGGCACGTTTCTAAGATTTTCATCTTTCATTACTCCTGTGCATTATTCATGCTCATCTTTTAATAGGAAATGTGATCCGGTCCCTTAGAAACCAATTATTTTGAGATTCAACTGAGCTTGATGTTTTTCCCCCTTCTTATTTGTGGGATATATTTTGGGTGATAGAAAATGTCTCAAAGCAATCTAAATGTCTGTTACTCTTTTAGGAACATGTTATAATTTGGACAAATTCAAACACTTCTGAAGTCCAGGCTGAAATACAAAATCGAAAGCAGATCTGGAAATTCTCCAGTATTGGGGTGTCTTTCATAGATTCACATGCTTGAATATTCCCCGTCGTCGAAGTCCCACGGTATATAAAACGCAATGTCGTGTGTGTGTGTGTATATGTATGTGTATGTATATATATATATATATATATACCACATAAGAGCATATACATATCCAAATAAACTTTATATATTTCAAAATAACATATCAAGTGAAAATACCAAAGGATAACAATGACACATAGGAAGCATTGAGAAAAAAAATCACTTTACTGACATCCCTGTCGTTTTATAGTCCAAACTCCAGCCAATCAGGTGTAAGCACCCTCTAGAACCTTCTCCTCAGAGGCTCAGGCCCTCAGATTTTCTACTGCAGGTCGTGTGAAGGGAGTCTCCATGAGCTCTGCTCAGTCTTTGGTCTGGTTTGAGTTTTTCTCAGCAAGTCTTCAAGTAAGAAGTCTCTTTCCGTCCCTGTTCCTCTTGTGGGAAGTTGAGGCTTTTTTCTGAGGACCCTCATGAAAAATGTATCTACTCTCTTTACCCTGACCATAAGGTAGCCAACTGTAAAATTTGTAGTACTTTCTCTCAAAAGACTTTGAAGGACAGGGAGGGTCGCCTATTGTTGTGGCTTCAAAAACTGAAGGATACGAATAACCCCCTTTCTGAAGTGGAAAGTGTAGCCTCTGCTCAAACAGGAGTCTCCTCCAAGCGTAGTAGTGTTCAGGACTTGCCGTCTCCCTTTCTAAAAAAGAAGAGACTTCATCTTGTGGAAGTGTCTGCAGGCCAAGTCTCCGATACTACGCTAACGCCCCCGAGATCTAGCTCTCAGGCATCTCTGACTCTGTCAGCACATGTTTCTGGCCAAAATCGTGCAAAACCGTCGACTGGCCCGTCGACGGTCCCTCCGTTGACGAGATCTGCCACTTCATCAACCTCGTCGACTGTTTCGAGCAGATTTCCTGCGTCGTCGACGACTACTTTGTCGACGTTTTCACCGTCGACAGTGGTGTGTTTCCCTAAAGACTGTCTCGTCGACTATTCCACTATCTTCTTCTTCGTCGACGACTAGGAAGATTGTGCTTCCGTCGACGTCTAAAGCTTCGTCTATGATATTAAAGAAGTCATCGCTGCTGACGCTTAAAACGTCGGCGTGAGCTTCGTCTACGACTGCCTTGTCGACAGCAACCTCATTGACGACTGCCTCGGTGACGGTGGTGTCAAATTTTGCAACTATGCCACTGGTGCCAATGTCTACACCAGCGCCAGTGTCGATGGACTAATCCTTGTTGCAGCTGAACTCTGTCATGTCACCGGTCACTTGGCCACCTCATCAGCTATTCCCCTTGGGTGATGCGGAAGTTTCTGATTCTAATGAGGATGCTCAGTCCACTTTTCGGGATGCTCGTAGTCCTTCTGAGCGCCATATTAAGTGCCAAGATTTCCAGGAGGATGACTATTCGCAGGACTATTACCATCAGGAGCAACATCCCCCTGCACAAGTTCCTATGGCACAGCTTCCTTTATCGCTCATCTCCAACCTTCAATTTATGTTGGAAGATTACAATCGTCGCTTTCCACCTTCCTCATGGTTCTCCACGTGACACGCCATCTGCCGTTCCGTCTCCTCCTGTGGTGTCAAAGGTGCCGGCACCATCCGCACCTGCATTGGATCCCCCTGCAGCAGGTGTGGTTGAGGATAATCTGGATACGGAGGAGGGAGAGATTCAAGATGACGACTCTATGGCTGACTGGGATGATGGGATGACTATCAAATTAATTTGCCCGCATCACCTCCAACATCGCCAGTGAATTCACCACCTGTCGACATCACAGGATTCCATCAGCTGATGGAAAGGGCGGCTCAACGGTTTCACATTCCCATGGTTGTTAGGGAAGAGGACTGCTTTCTGTACGACTTCAAGTCCCAGCCGCAGAAACAGGTACGGGCTGTGCCCATTATAGACTTTATCTGGAATGAAGGCATTAAGCTAATGAAGACTCCTAACTCCATCCCGGCAGTGCTCCCGCGATTGAAGTACAAGGCCCTGGACTCTTCTCCAGCTTGCTTAGTGTCTCAGCCTAAGCCAGACTCTGTGATCACCCAGGCGGCACAACGTCGCTCCAAATCCCTCGTCTCCACTTTCGTCACCTCCGGATCGTGACGGCCGCCGCCTGGATGCCATTGGCAAAAGTTTTCTACCATGGCTTCAACAGTCCGAGCAGCAAATTCTTTGGCCATCTTCAGTCGTTACGATCGACAAATGTGGTCGGACATGGCAGCTTTTGTTAAGCTTATCCCAGAAGACTCTAGAGCAGACTCTCTAAAGATCCTGCAAGAGGGTGAGAGGGCATCCTCTGAAATCGACTGCTCCGTCGACATTGCCTCCACGGGTTTTCGTCAATTGGCTGGAGCGGCTGTTTTAAGAAGACAGGGCTGGCTTCGTGCCACCTCGTTCCGACAGGAGGTCCAGGCCAAGATTCTGGACATGCCCTATGATGGAGAATCTTTGTTCGGCCAACATGTGGAGGACGCTTTGCAAGCCATCAAAAAGGACACAAAGACGGCTCGCTCCCTTGGCACTCTCCAGTTCCGGAAGCAGCCCTTTCGGGGTGCGCGCAGACTCGGCACCACCTCTTCTTTCGTGGGGCTTCTTCCCAGTACCGCTCCTACAACAAAGGACAACAACGTTATTGCTCACAGCCTCAGCAGTCTTACAGGCAACAGTCTGGCAAATCTTATAGAGGCAAGTCCAATTACAGGGGAAACTCTTCCAAAAAACAATGACTGTGTACATCAAAGGTCCCCTCTCTCCAGTTTTTCCCCTTCTCCAGTTGGAGGACGAATCTCCCAGTTCTTTTCGAATTGGTCCTCAATCACTTCGGACCGTTGGGTTTTGGACATTATTTCAATGGGCCATGCCTTAGAGTTTATAAAGGTCCCCCCCCCCACACACCCCTCCATCCGGACCTCCTCCCGCTCACCTCAAAGAACTTTTCAACCAAATCCAGATAATGCTCAAAGGGGCCATCGAAGTGGTTCCGAAATCACAAAAGGGGTTGGGGTTCTATTCCCGTTTTTCCTCATACTAAAATCTGGGGAGTGGCGCCCCATCCTCTACCTAAGGTCTCAACAAATTTCAGAAGGACCAATCATTCCGCATGCTCACACTAAAGGACAGCCCGACTATCTATCTTTTTGCAACCCCACAGAACAGCAAATGCCAGTCCTACGCAAGCTGGTCTCCCCACAGAGGGTCGTGCGGAAATGCCCTTTCGATAGATTGGTGCAGGATATTTGCTTACGCTCTTCCACCGATCCCTCTGATTCCTCGAGTGTTGCGGAAGATGCGGCAACAACCGTGCCATGTGCTCCTCATAGCTCCACGGTGGCCTCGGCAGGCATGGTTCTCGGAGTTGCTTCTCCTCTCCCAATGCGAACCCATCCTTCACCCGAGGCCGGACCTTCTAACCATGAACGACGGTCGGATATGCCATCTGAATCCCAGTTCACTCAGCTTGTCGGCTTGGAACCTGAGCACCTTGAATTTGCTCATTTGAACATTCCACCAGCCTGCAAGGAGGTGTTAGCTAGGGCGAGGGCGCCCTCCACAGTGAAGTCTTATAAGCTAAAGTGGAAGCTATTTTGTCTTTGGTGTGCGTCGGTCCACATCCATCCAGTGCACGCCTCCCCTGGAACACATTCTGCCGTTCTTCCTGCAGTTGGCGCAGTCTGGACTGTCGCATCCCACCTTAAAGGTCTTTCTAGTGGCAATCTCTCGCTTTCGTCAGGACGGCTTGTCCTCTCTCTATTCATCTAGAGTAATACAGCAATTCTTCAAAGGTCTCTTCCGGATGTTCCCGCCCGTTCGGCGTCCTCCACCCACGTGGCGTCTTAACATCGTATTGGCTCAGCTCATGAAGGCGCCCTTTGAGCCAATCCATTCGGCGGATTTCAAATTCTTAACATGGTAAGTGGCCCTCCTCCTTGCACTGACTTCCTCCCGCAGAGTAAGTGACATTCACGCCTTTACAATACAACCTCCGTTTCTTCAATTTAGATCGGACTGTGTAATTCTCAGCACTAATCCTGCTTTCAAGCCTAAAGTGCCATCCGATTTCCATCTCAATGAACCAGTAATCTTGAAGAACTTTTTTCTGCAGTCTCCAGCGGAACAGTCTACACTCTTTGGACTTAAAGAGGTGCCTTAAATTCTACATCAGCAGAACACAATCCTTTCGCAAGTCGGATCAGCTGTTTGTGGCCTACAGGCGCACTTGTAAAGGACAGTCTGTTACCAAACCCACGATTGCACATTGGGTTTCTTCAGCAATCTCCTTTTGCCATCAAAAGGCTGGCAAGCGTCTTCTGGAGTAAGGGCTCATTCTACGAGAGCTATGTCCTCTTCCACTGCCCTGTTCGCTGGTGTACCCATTCATCAGATTTGCCGGGCAGCTACGTGGTCCGGCAGGCACACGTTCACAAAGCACTACTGCCTGGAGTCGATTAATGAAGCGGACACGGCTGTGGGACAAGCAGTTCTGCGGAATCTGTTTAATGTGAGCCTCTGCTACTTCCCTCCTCCTTGGGTATTGATGTCTTTTATAGATTCACATGCGACCCACCCTCCTCCCCTCAGAGGCTCTCTTCTCCTCATCAGACTGTCACTCTTGTGCTACGAAAGTCTGAGGGCCTGAGGAGAAGGTTCTAGATGGTGCCTACGCCTGATTGGCTGGAGTTTGGACTATAAAACGACAGGGATATGTCAGTAAAGTGATTCTTTTTTTCTCAATGCTTCCTATGTGTCAATGTTATCCTATGGTATTTTCACTTGATATGTTATTTTGAAATGTATAAAGTTTATTTGGATATGTATATGCTCTTATGTGGTTTATGTATGTATATATGACACTTATTGCTTTTTATATACCGTGGGACTCCCACTTCGGTGAATATTCAAGCATGTGAATCTATGAAAGACACCAATACTGGAGAACCACAGTTTAGAGGTAAGTAACATTTGTTCATATGTTCAAACAAAGCCTGCTCCTTCCTCCAATTACCTCCCTCTTAATCTATTTTTCTTGCTTTGTCTCCTTCATTCCACCTCAGGGAGCTGGAGAAAGTCACACGTGCATGCAATGGCCGTAGCCTTCCAAAGCCTCCAGCTCCCAGTGGGATGCTCAATGAGATACACGGTCGATCTGGCTGTCTGGAATCCAAGCTGAGCTCTGTTGCAGGAAGCAAAAGCTACAGCTATAAATAGACTTCATAGACTTGAATGTAGGTTTCTTTACACGTTCGCCAGATATACAAGGCACTTTCACAGACACACCACCAGGAACATAGTGGTTACCTCAGCCAGTTCTCAATTTCTGTTCTTTGGCCAGGGCTGATGCCATGAGTATTCTTCGACTTCAGAAGAAGCTTGCCTCCAGCATCTTGCACTGTGGCAAAGTATGGCTGGGTCAAAATGAAACCAATGAGATTGCATTGGCAATCTAACCAGCAAGTCAGAAAGCTGGTGAAATATGGTCTGATTATCCACAAGCCTGGACTTGTTCACTCCTGTGCCCGCTGCAGAAGAAACATGCTTGTTCTCAGAAAGAGAAGGCACATGGGCCTTAGTAAGAGTACTGACAATGTATGTATGCCAGAAGAAGCTCTCATGGATGAAGAGAGTAAGAATCCTGTGCTGTCTTCCCTGAAGATACCGTGAGTCCCAGAAGATTGACCGACTCATATACCACAGTCTTTATCTGAAAGTCCAGGGTAATGTGTTAAACAATTGCATCTAATGTAGCACATTCACAAACTGAAGGCAGACGAAGCCCGCATGCAGCTCTAGTCTCACTAGGCTGAAGTTTGCAGGTCGAACACTAAGGCTCGCAAGAGATGCAAAGAAAGCCTGCAAGCAAAGAAGGAAGCGATCATAAAGACACTGTCAGAGGAGGGAGAGACCAAAAAGTAGTCAGTCCTTCCAGTGTGTAAACAGTGAGCGTCTATTGGTGCCAAAAAACATCCAATACTAATGATTCTCAACTTGCACCAATAGAACTCCTCCCAGTAGAACAATCTGTTATCCCACCCAGCCTGACCTGGCTCAGACGCCCTGCCAGTGGCGTCACTAGGGTTGGTGTCACCTGGTGCGGGTAACTCATGGTGTCACCCCCTCACGACTTACCGCATGGACCTCCTCCGCTCCGAGTCCACCAGTGGACACAGTTGGCAAATAACAGGACCATACAGAATACTTAGTAACGTTTGTAAATGTAGGTCCTATATTTACAAAATGTGCCTGTTAACAGTGTGAGTGACTCATTAATCAGGTTGTACAGTGGGCTACCTGCTAGTCAACAGTTTATTGGACTTTATATTATTATAGGTATGGTACTTTGTACTGGTGTGGTGGTCCCACTATCCAGCAACACGATCAGTGGTCGAAGTGGGGGGAAAAAAGTAGGGGGAACTGTGGGTGCAGAATCAGAGGGCCGGAATAACACAAGGATTGGATCAGTGGGCGCAGCCAGAGGCGTGGCCAGAATGCGCAAATATCCCAATTTTTTGTATTTGTTTGGTTTCACTGCCCAGTTTTATCAACCAATGGATACACATGATTATTTAAGGTTTTAATGAGTTATTGACAGTAAAATGTATTCACAAAGTGAGATATGCTGCTAACCACAGAGTCCCCAAATACGATAAAATGTGGAAGCACAAGCCATTTGTCTCCGAGCCATGGAGTTTGTCATCAGCACTTCTCCCTTTTCCAAAACAGCAGTTCAAACCTGAATGGCTAAAAATCCTAGTTTGCAAATGTTTTCTAAATAATAATGGCTCTGCCATATTTGCCTCATAATGCAAGATCTGCAGCATGATCTGACCATTTAAACTAATTGTTTGTAGCTCAAATGTATCAAAAGTTAATAAAAGTGACTTGTGTTGCTGCGGAGTAGATGACAGTTAATAGCTCACTGTTCTATGTTAGGATTTTAACTTATAAACTGCAAGTAACAAAAGGATCTCTGACAAAAGCAGTAGCCCACTGGCCTATTTACATTATGTGCACTTTGTGATCTGCATGGTACATGTTCTTTGCAGCAGGTACATTAACCCTCTGAGCTACCTTTCCATGAGTCAAATCTTTCATTAGAAAAAATTCCGATCTCTCTAGGAACAACATTAATCACCAGTCATCATGACATTTTTATTGTTACTGAAAATTGCTGGAGGTCAGGAAGGAGGCAGCTAGCGCTTTTAAAACCATAATATACTTGCAAAAATGATGCCTCCACCTAAAGTCAGCACCTGGTGCGGTCACACTGGTTGTATTTCCCTAGAGCTGGCCCTTCTCAAGGGTCCTGTGATCTCAGTGACCGGGTCATTGTTCTAGGGTGTACTGCTTCATAGGCCTGCCCGCAAGACTGGAGGTGAACTGCAGTATGAATAGTGGTGGACAAGCCTTGAAGGTTAACCTACACTTGTCATGCTAGGGTCCACCATGTCTTGTGAAGCCTTCTAAGGTCTAGCATGAGATGGTGCTCTCTCAGGAGAGTGGTCTGGCGGACTGGTTATTAAGGCTGAACCTGGTTCCCCAGTTCCAAATTCAGCAGCTCTGGCCATAGTGCCACATCCTCTCCCCCACTGAACACCATACTGCCCCAGTGAGAAACTCAGAACTGCCTTCAACTACAACCCAATTGTTGCCAGCTATAAACACCTGGATGCGGCTCAATTTAAATTACGCACTGGGCAAGAGCAATGTGTGGCCTACAAAAAAAGTGACAGCATCCTGGAAAAAGCAAACTATCATAGGGAATGCAAAATTTTGCAAACCATGAGAAATGTAAGCAGGAACAACATGGTTACCTTAACGCTTTTACACTCCCTGTTCAGAAATCAGTGAGTGCTTTTGCCTGAAAAGTTAAGGACATGACAACAGGGCCCTGAATGGACCCATTTCAATGGCCATTGCCTATATCCTTACAAAATGTTATCATTATGGTAAAAAAACAACATCCCTAGATGCAGAGCAACAGTACAAATTTTGTTTTTCAATCCTCACATTGCAGTACCTTCAGGATTGGTGCACTAGTTCCAAGCCCAGGGAAAACCAAGCCAAGACAACAAAAATAGCGCTTCACTGGCAAACTCTGTAAAAGCGGTGCTAATGTGTTTCGGTGTGAATAAAATTAATCTGGCCAGTTTGCTACCACTCTGTCTTACTTTATTTAGTTATTTATATTTCAAATTTTTTAAACTTTTATTCCCGATGCTGCACTTTGGAATTAAATGTCTGAAAAATACGACATTGATTTCCAGCAAAAGTGATCTTCTTTTTTGGATCCATTTCACAGGGGAGCAAATAAAAGGAGAGGAGACGGTGCGCACAGGCACCTCCTCCTACTGAAAGGTTAGGTTGCTCTGCGCACACTGGCCCTGTTGGTGTCAACCCATGTGAGGGTGTCACCCGGTGCGGGCCGCACCCCCATAGTGACGCCGCTGCAACCTGCATGAACTTATAGGAACACTGAAGCTATACAAGACAAAATACCACTCACTTTGCAGTTGCATTGTTGAAGCATCAACTTCAGATATGCATTAACAAACTTTATTGTTAAAATTCTTATTTCTCTTCATTCCTGCCTGCAGCTTTGAACTGCCCATATAGAGCATGTTCGTAATGGGTTTGAAGGCAAGCTGTTTTCGTGTCTAATATTTGCTGGTGCACTATCCATGGACTTGCAGTCCATTCTGGGTCTTCTATGGGGCATAAAGCATGGGCCATAAATGGCATGTTAAAAACATGATTATTTCTGACCACCACAGTACAGGCACATAGGAGCTACTTTTGTGTCCTCGGTCACTGAAATCTGTCCAAGAGGAACAAAGTAAGACGTTGGACCACGGGACAGACTGCTAGGTCCCCAGACTCCAAAAGGTGCTTAAAGCCAGACCTCTCAAACTCTGCCTCACTGAAAGGTGAGAGAAGCTGGGATTGGAGGCAGAAACCTGAGAAAAGAGGAAGCAAGAGGAGAATCTAGTCAGAGCAGTCACAATTTAATGTAGGAGTGGAGTGGACGTTTTATACTCCATAACATCCCGGGGAGGCTTTGACAATGTCCACTTCCCTTTTTAAATGCTCTGAATGTAGACAACCCAGAGAAGAACCAGCAAAGGAGCAGCAACTGGGTCTTTTCAGATCACTCAGTTGGTTAAACTGTGAACAAACGCACATTATGCCTGTAGCCCATGATGGGGCAGATTTCAATATTTAATTTGATTGGTTGTTAATCTGTTTTTCATTAGGTTCTTTTGCTATCTGAAGAGCTCTCCCACGACGCCGCCATCATTCCTTGAGTTAAACAACATAATTTCAGGCTTCTCGCTAAGAAGCTTTGGGATTAAAAGCAGTAAGTTAAATATATTCTCCTGCATGTCTTCTGTTTAGGGTGGATTCCAAAACCGGCTTCACATTTGGGGTGTCTGTAAGTGCCATGGGTTTGAAACCTCATTGTATGGCAAGACAATCTGCCAGGTTCATTTATGATAATGTTATCTGCAGATGTACCTCAAAGGTAATACTATAAATCAGGAGCTAAGGTTTTAGAACTGTTTTGAGAAAAATATGGTCATTATGTGCAGTGTTGATCTGCCATTCTTTCTTTCACCACTTTTGTGTATTTCTGACTACGAATTTTAGTTGAGCCCATGCATTGCATGGTGATGTACATGGATTCATGCTAACTTTTGAAGGTCTTGAATCCATGACTCTCAAATGGATCCACCTCATTTATGTACTGCCAAATAAAGGATAAAAATATTGACCTGGTATCCTAAAAAAACACCTGACAAAACCGTAACCATTTTGATCCTTTGTTTGATACATAAGTGTCTTTGGGCCTAATTCACAATGGTAAACCTACACTTTTGTGTAAGTTTGCAATTATTTGCTGTGCAAAAGGGGATTTATGAGTAGTATCTTTAACAGTGCAGAGTCTCCGCACATAGATACGTCTTTTAATGTGAAGAGACTCTGCACTTGTAGAGCTACTTCTCGTAAATCCCTTTGTGAATCGTAAACTTACTCAAGTGAAAGCTTACCTTTAAATTAGGCCATTAATTTCTGGTTACAATTGTACCCTCCGGAATCCAAAAATTAATGGTAGCTTAAGGAACCTAAAGAGCAGTGGCGGCTGCTACTTAACGGCGGTGGGGGAAGCAGAGTTCTGGCGGGGGGGGGGGAGGGATTTACATATATATATATATTTAAATCTTACCTGCGGCCAGCCGCCGCCTCTTCGACCCGTCAGTCGACTGCAGGAGCAGGAAGCACACATGCTCCAAGGCTCCCCTAGCTAATCACATGCTGTTACAGCAGCATTGTGATTGGTCTGAGCGCTGTGGTTTGGTGCTCGGAGAGGGACTGGAAGCCTGTGCATGTTCTCCACCAGGCTGTACAATACAGCCTGGTGGAGAACATGCAAAGTGCTCATGTCTATTTGGCTGGCCCAAGACATCCAGTCAAACCTTCATGCGCACAAGACTGCTCACCATTCCCCCTCCCCCCGCTCCTCTAACAGCCCAGTCCAGCCCGCTCCATCCCCAACCAGCTTAGCCACGGAAAAATAAAGTGATAATGCATTGTCATTATCATTTTATTTTTCCTTTTTGACCTGCTCAGAGCAGTCATTCGATGCTCCGTCACTTTAGCAGAGGAGCTGCCGCTGAGAGAGCGAAGGCATTTTGGTGAAAATCAGCTTCAAGCGAATTTTTCTGAAAAAGTGAAACACTAATGACACATGGAAGGGTCCTTTTGCTCTCAGTTCCCGAGACTAAAAAGCCAAATTGAATCCTTTGCAGAGGCTATAGATTCTGTCTTCCTAAATTAAGAGAACACAAATTAGTTTCAAACTTCCAGACAATAGTGTTTACTAGTTTTATAGTTAAACTGGCTTAAGTCTGGTTTTGGAACATTGGCAAAACATTTCTTGGTTTTATTAATCATTAGACTGTAATTTAACGAGGAGTAGTATGATAGATCATGCCTCTGTAACTATGATGAACACATTTGGTTGCGCAGAGTAGAATAGTATGCCTAAAACATTGAACATGGTATTGTCAAAATCGTGTATTGCTCACCTTAAACATACAAATATGACTACGATGCACATTTCACTTCCCTCTCGCAAGAAAAGCACACATATCAATTTTACAATTAATTGCGAGGATGGCTACTTACCTAGAAAAAGAAATGGAGCCAGTAGGAACTTGAAGGGAGTAGAGTAAGAGCAAAATTGGTCAGGTTTGGAATTAGAAGGAAATGGAGGTAAATAGCAAAGGTAGTCAATTGTGTGACCTATCTAGTAGATCTAACCCTCTTCCTGTCTGATACTAATACTGGGCTTTCAGCCATGAACACCATGTGGATATTTATACTTTACTCATGAGGTGTGTACCAAAAATATGGTAATACCAATGGTTTACCCTGATAATTTGTGAGACTAAAAAGAGAACCCACAATTGTCACTTTGAAATTAGGATAATACTTTGGGGTCCTGGCCTACTGTGTTTCTGGAGCTGCAGACAATTGTTTTGTTGATTAAATGGATACCTCCACTTCCATCCTCACTCCGGGGGTGGTGGATACATTTAGTATGGGTTAATATGTTTTTTGCTCGGATAAAGGAAGTAATTAGAGGGGTTTATCTTTACAATTGCATAGGTAACATGACATACCTACCTCTTCTTGGGTAGGAATTACAGCTTATTAAATGTAATTAGGAATCTCCAGTATTATCCTATAGGCGGGGGTAGGTCTCCCAGTAGTGTGAAATGAATAGTAGGTGTTTTTCACTACCAGGGCATGTAAAATGTACAAATTCATGTCCAAACTTTTAATTACATAAAACCATGACGTATGAACTACCTAGACCCTACCTTCTTTGTGACACATCATAAAAGGGGACTTTGTCTTGGCAATGAGGTTTAAATGCCGACATCTGAATGTGACACTGCATCCAGGCTGCAATGACAGGCTTGGAAGATGTGTTAAGGTGCTAATTAAGTGGGTGGCACAGTAAGTGCTGCAGGCCCACTTGTGCATTTAATTTACAGGCCCTGGGTATATCTTAATCCACGCTACAAGGGATTTATAAATAAATTAAATATGCCAATTTGGTACATGCCAATCAAACTATGTTTAGGTAAGTGAGCTTAAGCATTGGCTTGAAGTGGTAAAGTGCCCAGCCTGAAGGCCAACAAGGAGGTCGATTATCAAAACATTTGCAAGTGACCCTGCTGAGGGGGCCTGATCCATCCGTGCCCTTCAATTTAGTTCCAGTATTGTACTATGCCATTCCACCTTTAAAAGATCAGCACACTAATATAGGTGTATCTACAATAGATATTAGTTTGTATTCTATTAATCTTTACATTATTTTGTAACTTCTGCTATGCCAATTATTGTCAACTCATCCTGCTCAAGGTCAAGTGACTTCACATCCTTGGTAGATTTAAGGTCAAAGGTCATAGGAGATTGCTTTGATGTATTTGTCAAAGATGTATGATGTAATTTACGCTACCCCTGCAATTTTAGTGAATTGGCATCCGTAAGCAGTAGGTTTGGACCATCCTTTATTATAATCATGTGTGCTTGAGTTTAGAGCTCGAGCAGCCCACTATCACCCTGAGAAGCCTGTGACCTCACTGGAAGTCCACCGCTGAAGGAGTTTTACTTGGTCCTGCTTGCAGAGCCATAGTTGGAAGGACTGCCGGACCAAAGAGGCAAACCATCACAACCCACAAGGTTGAGACCCAGTAGCCCATTCTTGCCCCATGGCCCATGAACACGGTCTGACAGTTGCACTTCTAGAACATGTCTCTAATAGCAAACACATGTACAGTTTGCCGTCATGCCAGGTGTTCAATAAAAATTTCTAATTTTGTGGAAACTTAACTGCTGAATAGAAAAACATGTAACACTGTCTGCACCACCAGGATCTGTAATTGGTATAGCTGACCGGTAGATACTAATGTAGAAGAGACATTGATTTTTGCCTTCCTAGTCAGAACCGAAATGTCCAGTGTTGAACCTTTCTTTAAAGTATATGTACATTGGTACAATTCACTGCGGGGTCCTCTCAATTCAGCTTGTCAAGGAACCTTAGTAGAGGAGCTAACAGCATAGTAAACAAGAATCCATCAGACTCCATTTGTATGCTTCGCTAGGATTGTAAGTGTGTGGTCCTTCCATCAGCTGTTACTTTTCTTGCAGGATGCAGTGACCACACTTTTAAAGGATTGGAGTTTTTCGGAAATGACCGTAGGGTGGTGAAGGCCGACTCGGACCAACAATGTCAACAGTTGTGCAAAGAAGATCCTTTATGCCAGTTTTTTACTTATTTGGATGGCGACTTCTTTAACGTACCCCAACGGTAACTTTTCCTTCTTTAATTCAAGTTTGAATAAATTTCTTATCACACTTGTATAACGAACTAGAATGAAGTAATGCATCCGAATATTTTTATTGCTTCTTGAGATGAGCAACAAGGAGCTCTAGGTGGCTTAAGTGTGTGGTTGTTTTTATTTATTTTTTTATTCCAATGTATTGGTACTCCGATGTATCAGTGTTAGATGGCTTTTGATTTATTGTGCTATTGGTAGTTTCAAATAGTGCTCAGATCGCCAGTTAGCTGGTTCTGTGCACTTACAAACAGTAATGTGTTATAGGGACCAGGAGATGTGTACTTGTGGTGGGTCAGATACTTATGAGCTACTGTGACCGGAAGGTTTGGCTGCACTTCAAAGGCCTCGTGCCATTCAGAAGTCTGGGGGGCTCGCCAGGAAGTTATTAGCAGGTACAAAGGTTCTGTTTTACACTGTAGCCTCAGTTTGTAAAACATAATGATATTGCTTGACCATGGATTCCTCAGTGATATTCATGGCAGCCAATGGCTTGGCTTAGTTTATTTACAAATGAGTTGGCCTACCTGATTAAACACTGGGGAGATACTGAACATCCCAGTGTACTGGAAGTAAAGTGCAGGACACTGAACACCACTTGTTCCAATAGCCCTCAGGACAGAGTGCTTGGGATAGAAATCTGTTCCCACTATTGAGAATGACATTCCATCCACCTTAAAATGGTGTCCTGTTAAGTTTGTTTTATCAATTGGAGTCTGACTACAGCGTTTTCTCTTTGGAGAAGATGGTATCACACTGGTTGATCTTGCTCTGTTCGGCTGCCACGCTCCCAGAGGAGTTGGAAGAGCACCTATTCATGGAATATCTCACTGCTGAGCACCTGTACTCTGGTGTTCTCTGAGAAAGTGGCTCTGTATATACTGTTCCCAAATGGGTACAGAGTCCACAGTCCCCAGAGGTTTGGCAGAGGTTAAAGTTTGATATAACCTTACTCCCTAAAGTGGTAGCTTGGTCGAGCAATAAGGCGGTATCAGGACAGTGTAAAGCATTTGTTGCACACACTGTCAGCAAATGGTGTCACATACTCAAGAACTGAACTCTAGGCCAATGGTTTATATAAAAAATATATGGTTTTATTTTAGAACTAACAATGGGTATCCAAATATACTTTCTCAGAATGAGAGGCTTTAGTTAAATACTATTGCAATATGCAATTGACGTTACAGGTTGGTGCAATAGGCAACACCATTTCAAACACAATAATACATTGAGCTCAATGTGAGTTTTAAGTTATTTGCAATAGATTACTTTCAGTATTACTTTTCTAACTCCAGGACTGGATCCTAGATTCAGTCTTGGGACAGTTCTTGGAAACAAGTGAGTAAATTAGTCTTAGTTACTGTTGTGATTTTTAGGCAATATTTTGCTTTTTTAAAAGTTGACACTTCGAAGAAATTTCAGAAGAAACCAGTCAATGTTACCCTATGGAAGAAAATTAGGTTATGGGATTTTGGGTAAATACTCGACTGGCAGAGTTAAGGTTCTGGGCGCAGACTCTGGTCTCCCAGGGTCAGGTTGGTACAGTTGTTACACCCTCTGCAGCACTGGGGCGGCCGGGTGCAGTGTGAGTTAGGCCCAATATCCTATAGGAGGCAGGGGGGGGCGCCTTGGTTGGTGGCTGCTGACTGGCAGGCCACGCGGCTGTGGGAGCTGGGCTACTGGTCACTTGCTCAGGGCAAATGGGGAAGTAGAAGTAACTGCCAGGGCCACTCTGGCGGCTGGGTGCTTTTGAGCCTTCGGGTGCTCAATGGATATCAGTGGGAAAGCTCCAGGACTAACTAAGGCTGCAAGCTCGGACGAAGATTCTTCAGGTGTCACCACCACTTTGAGAGGTAAGTTGGGTAGTTGGAGGATAGGTAGGTACCCATGAGTCCGGCACGGGGGCCGCAGGGTGCTGGGGTGCTTTTTGATGTCGGGGAAATCTTACCCTCTGTTGATCACGGTTGGGGGGGGGGGGATCCCTGGTTCTGAGGCTGCAGGCATCCGGAGCATCTAGGTGGGTCCTTGGGTGCCAGAATTTGGGGTCACGGTCACTGGGGGGGGGGGACGTCCTCTGGGTCTTTGTCCACTCTGGCACAGGCCAGGCTTGGCAGGTGCAGTGTGTGTCAGGTTTGCGGTTCCGGGCTGGTGCCAGGGGTTAGAAACTTGCTTTGAGCAGAGCCGCTGCTCATGGGAGTCCCAGATGTCCAGAGTCAGAAGGTAGCCAGGTCCTCCGGGGTTTGTGAGGTTGCTGGCCACAAGAGGTGCTGGGATTTAGCAGGGGCAGGTTTGACAGTCGACAGGCCGGTAGGTCTGGGACCAAAGCAGTGGGTGTCTTCCTCTTAGCAGCTGCACGGCAGGTCTTCTTTCTTCTTGCTCTTTGCTTTTTCGGAATTTGGAATCTGAGGGAGGAAGGTTTAGGGGGCCCCTAAGTACTAGATTTAGGGGCATTACAGGTAAAGGGCAGGGACCAATGGGTCCCTGGGGTGGGTACACCCCTATCCTGCCACACTCCTGTGGGAGGGGGGGCAGTAGCATAGTCCTGATTGGGCAGGGCTTCCCATATTCTAGATGGCGAGAGCCCGGAGATGTGCTTCACCTCGCCTCCCCCACCTGAGGGGTGGGGTTGGCTGAGGCTGGCACATCCCCTGTCCTTACTTGGGGTTTCCGGACAGTCTTCCCACCAGAGTGAGGGTCAGAACTGGTGGGGGACAGTTTGCTGGGTACAGCAAGTGGCCTGGAGAAGCTCAAAGGCGGCATGTCTTTGAAGCTCCCCCCTGCCCATCCTGGGGGAGGAGACCTAGCACCTTGCCCAGGAAGTGCATTGTTGCAGGCCCAGAAGAGCGGGGGCTCTCCACCCAGGGGTCCAACATGTCTGCTGTGTGGCAGCCTCCCAGACAAGACATGGATTGTAGGTTGGGTTTCAGGGGGCATATCGAAGATGCCCTCTGTAGTGCTTTGTACATTAAACCCGCACTGATGCAAGTATGGGATTTAATGTGCTGAGAAGTTTGATATCAAACTTATCGGTGGTGCCATTATGGTGCTGTGGAGTTCGTGTTTGACCTCTCAGCACCATATACTCTTAAATGGCAGCGCTGCACTTAGTGCTCAGGAATGGACCTGGGTACTGTAGGGGCACAGGGCTCATGCTCCTGTGGCCACCACTGGCATAGGGCACCCAGCTAGAGGGGTGGCTGATTTATGCAAGGGCAGTGTAGGTTGTGGGCATGGCACACAGAGGTGCCATGTCGACTCTGTTTTGTCTTGTACCCAGACACACAGCCTGTAAGGGCAGTGTGTGTTACGGTACAGGGCCTCTAAGGGTGGCACACGAAGTGCTGCAGCCCTTAGAGGCCTTCCCTGGTCACAAGGCCCTGGGTACCTAGGGTACCATTTACCAGGGGCTGACATGTGACCAGGGTTTGCCAATTTGGGGTTTTAGGGAAGGAACATAGGCCCTGGGCACCTGATTGGCAGGAGTCCAGGGCACACTCAGTACATTCAGCAAAAAGTGGGGGCATACCATGCAAGAAAGATGGCACTTTCTCAGTCTGTCACTGCTGAGCACCTGTGCATGGAATATCTCACTGAGCACCTGTGTACGGGTGGTCTCTTCCTGCTGAGCACCTGTGTACAGGTGGTCTGTCACTGCTGGAACTTGTCTATGCTGAACCTCTGCCACTGTTGCGCTACTGTCCAAAGCGGATCTCTGTGCCTGTCTCCAGTGTGTATTGCTTACTGTTGTGCCCAGTCTACAATGTATTTCTATCACTTCATCTGTATACAATGCATAGCTGTCTGTGCTGGGGCAGACGTGTCTACAGTAAATCTGTCACCGCTACGATCCTCCCTACAGTGCCGGTCACCACCGAGGTCCTGTGTACAGTGTAGCGTGGTCACTGCACACGAGTACAATGTAAATTTGTCACCATCGACCTCCTGTCTACAGTGTATCATTGTCACTGCACATAGATACAATGTATCTGTTTTACCACTGAGCAACGGTGTGCGGTGCACCTCTTCCACTGCTGGGACTAATGCGCCTACAGTGTGTCTGGCACTGCTGAGCTCCAGTCTACGAGGTATCGCTGCTGTTGCGCCCACTTACAATGTATCTCTTAGCACTGAGCTCCCCCTACTCCCTGTGTGCAGTGTATCTGCCTCTGCTGAGCTCCTTCAGCAGTGCATTTCAGTCACTGCCGACAAGTGTCTACAGTGAATCTGTTATGTCTGCGCTCCTGACTACACCCAATCTCTGTCACTGCTGAGGTGACAGTCCGCAAAGTATCTGTTTCTACTCCGACATTTGCCTACAGTGAATCACTGGCACTGCTGAGCTCCTGTCTACAGTGCACCTGTCAGTGTATCTCGGTCACTGCACCTGTTTCCAATGTACGTCACTTTCGAGCTTCATTTCGCAGTGCACTTGTGTCGCTGCTGATGCACCGGTGTACAGTGCATCACTTTCAGCGCTCCAGCCTTCAGGGGATCTGTCACTGGTGCAGCCAGCCCACGGCGTATGTCTGTCACTGCACCTGTGTACAGTGTAGATCTGTCACTGCGGAAGGACCTGTCTACAACGGATTCTGTCACTGGAACTCTTTCCTAGAGTGAATCTTTCACTGTTTCTATTCTGTCGTTTCATACACTGCACCATGTTCAAGCAGCGCAGCACGTTGTCAATCAGTGAAATGAGTGCTGTGTAATAAGAGTATAAATGCGTTACCAGTGTGAATTACCAGAGGTCAAGTGACATTTCCTTCTGGGAATATTTCTCAAAGCTAAGTTTGCTGCAAGCTGCTCTTTCAACCTGTTCAATGCACTGAGGATGATGGGAGTGAGGAGGAAAGCAGGGTGCTGTGTGTGCATGAGCGTGCTGTGCCTCCAGCCCCGCCTTCGTCTAATCAGGTTAGTCTGAAGTTTCTAGTCTTTTCCGTGGCTAAGGAGTGGTTTACAGCTGGTGGGAAAACAAACAACTCCCCAGCTAAAACCAGAGCAAAACCTCAAACGTGAGCAAATGGAATTTGAACCATCTTCTTATGACCAGTTAAATTGTGTAATAAGGAAGTAGATCAGAATACATTCCAAACAATCCCTTTATGTAATGGTATTAAAAATAGAATGCTGGATTTCAAGTACATAAATAAACCATCTGGAAAAATACAAACCAATTCAGAAAAAAAATCACGCCAACAAATTTAAAAAAAGCATAATTGGTTGATTGAACCTGATTTATTGAGATGTTTTTATTTTAGGGTTGACAGCTCCAGAAATATTATTTATATTGATTTGTTATATTATAGCGGTCATGTTTCTTTTTTTGTTTCGTAAAAGAACGAAGTTGCATCTAGTAAATATCCCCATGAACTTAATAGATAAATGAATGTTCACAACTTGTGTAGGGTATTCCTGTTATGTACAACAACAAAAATTCACTCCTGAAAATATGAACTGTAGTAATAGCACATGTGCACAGAACTGAACTTCTGCAAGCCATATATTTTTTTTAATGATATGCGCTGTGCATGCACACAGCAAACTGGGAGGTTCCTGGGCACCCTTTTCAGCGGTGTGTGGTTAGTGCGATGTTGGATGTAGTGTGGGATATGTTGGTTACGTTGCGGCATATATGCGTGAAATGTTGGGAGAATGTTGGAGTCGTCACAGCTGGGCATACTTATTAGTTTGAATTCATCATAGTTAATAACTTGTGTCTATATTGATGGGAGATGCCAGGTTTTTATTGCTTCTGGAATTGGAGGTGGCCTGCCCCTTATGACGGAGAGAATGGAGAGACTCACAAGATAAAATATTTTTCTGTTTTTAGTTGCATGTAAAAACCAGAATCTGCAGATAAGTGGACTCCCGAAATATGAGGGTGGACAATATTGTGTATTGCCACCTACAGAGCTTGGAAAAATAGTGCTTCCACTAAACTATAAAAAAGCGATTTAGTATTTACTTCAGATGAATGACCATTGGTAAAACCAATAGGTCAGACGTTGGCCGCCAGCCTTCTGGCAATTCTTGTTATGGTTTTTGCAAAACTTTGTTTTGGAATATGCCTAGCTCTTGTCAATATTTAATAATTTGCGACTGGCAAAACTTTTTGGGTCTCAAACACAAATTATCATAGTACTATCTGGCACTGAAGGGAGCTACTTAAGTTAATTAATCTATTGGCTGAAGGAAGACTTCAAGAAAGAACCGGGTCAAGTAAGAGGGAAGGCAAGAGAATGAGGGCAAGTGGGTAAAAGAGGATACGTAGGCAAAGGAAGTAGGGAAGAGGGGAAGACAGGCTAAGAAATTATGATGGCTAAAAAGAAGCAAGATGGCAAAGAGCAAGAGGGCAGGAAAGTTAGGAAGAAGGAAGGCAACTAATGTGAAAGAAGGAAGGCAAAAACAAGGAAATACAGAATGATAGAGGAAAGGAAAAAATGGTAGGTAAGAGCAGGAAAGAATAGAAAAAAGATGGGAAGACGGAAAGAGGAGAGTAAGCAAGTAAGGGCAGGCAAGAGAAGGAAATCAGAAAAGAGGGGGAAAAAAAGGGGAAACAACAGGGAAAGGAGGAAACAGAAGGAAGTAAAGCTATAGAGAAAGCAGAGTGTTTAGGAAAGCAAAGGGCAAGAAAGAAGGCAAAAAAATGGTAAGGAAGGCAAGATGGCAAGAGGAGGAATGGAAGAGAAGGGGGGAAAAAGGGTACAAGGGAACTAAGTAAGAGGGAAGTTGAGAGTGAAGGAAAGACTGCAAAGTGGGAAAAGCAAAAGGTGAGAGGCAAGCATGAAAGGCAAAACCAGGGAAGAGGGGACAGAGCAGAGGAAAGAAGGAAATAAAGACAGAATGAAAGGCCTGAAAGCAGGCCAGAATGAGAAGGAAAGAAAGCAGTTAAGAAAGACCAGAATGAAATGGCTAGAGGGGGGAAAAGAAAGAAGGAAATCAGACCAGAGAATGAAGAAAAAGGAAGGAAATCAATAAAAGAGGTTCCAATATACAAAAACTACTGAACCGTTTCAAATGGGCATAATCTGGTATGCTGTGAAACAGCAGCAGTCAAATGCAAACCACTCCCTGATGAATTTACAACAGCATTGGCAGGAAATGGGATCTGATCAAACTGGAAAGGTCACCAGAAGCATCCTGCTATCACATCAAGTTCTAAATACAAAGGCAACACTAAAATTATACGGTAAACACCAAAGCACTGCACCTGAAGGACTAGCTTGTGTGCGGACGTGCTACTTGTAAGAGCAAACTGCAGTCACTCAAAGTAAAGTGAACCTGTGGTTTAAGTAGGCTGACCCGCTGCCACATGCTAAATTCTGTGGTGGGAAGAACCAAAAATGTAAATGACGCGACTGACCAATGGATGAAGATTGGTGACTAAAAGCACCAATATGTATCTATTGTATATATATATAAAAATAATCAAAAGGTCTTGGCTAACGCCAGACCTAAAAATAGGATAAAGCATAAATCCGCTCCTGTCCTGAAACAAAGCATGCAAATTGAACCCAAGCAGCCTTTCCAAGGGAAAATACCACATAATTATCCCCTTTCAAAAGATTTCCACCTTAAATGTGTCTAATTGTCTTCTCCTTGTGATCCATGATGCCAGCAACACATTAAAACTTCCAAAGAAGGAAATCGCACCTCCTGGTGAATGAGAAACCAAGCTTCACGGAGAAAAATCTGATCGAAGTAGCTATAGTCAATTGCCTTTTCTCTTTAAAATAATTTACTATAGTCTGATAAATTTGAGAATTATGCTGATTTTCTACCAGTTCGCAGAAAGATGGTTTGCACCATTACATTTCTCAATATCCGTGTCAACATTTAATTTTGGGCATTTGTGCGTTTTGCATATTAGTTGTTCATGACAGTGGAATCTCAAACGTCAGCAAGTCCTAAATCCGTGCAAGTCCTAAAATGAACGCAAATACTCTGCGCCTGTTCCAACCATAACACCAGTAAATAACCCCACCAAGGCCTCATTTCACCCAATGAATTGAGTACGAATGTTTGTTCCTGTTTTAGCAGTTGTAATTATTTTGCGTTGTGTGCAAATAGAGCAACGTAGTAGTCAAATAATGAAGTTCTAAATTATCTACTAAAACCTAGTGACAATCCAGTGTAAAACATAATTGTGTCATGGAATTTTAGAGCCAGTTTTATCCCCTGCTCCAAAATGGACATGATTGATTACGTTTTAAATCTAATAAACGTTGTTTTTGGTTTTTTAAATTTTTACGGGTTTTTTCCACTGCAGGAAGGACTGTTACATGAAGAGCGTGATTGCACTCCCGAAGCTTTCTCAGATAAATGACCTAGCAGGCGCGGTGTCTGGATTTTCGAGAAGACCATAGAAGGATTCCATCACAGGTAAACCAGACATGTCATGACAAGCTTTGGCCATATGGATGCCACTTTCAGGTAGCCTGGGTTATCTGTCATGTGATTTATTTTATTTCTTTATTTTTTATTGTTAATGCCGTTCTACCTGTAAATTCTGTAGTAGAGGGCTACGACCAATTTACAAATATCCCACAAGTTAACACATTGTAGGGAAGAAAGAGAATTAAATGGTTGATGGAACAAATGTCAGTAGATCATGTGGTATTAATTTTAAGTACAGTAGGAAAGGAGAGACCACAGATTAGGAAAATCAACAGGTGGCAGTGAGGGGGCAGGAGGAAATATTAATTAATGAGGGAATGGAGACCGGGTAGAAGACAACCGGTGAGGTCAGTGGGAGCAAAACAGTTCCACAATTGGGCAACGGGTGATCAGGTGGGTTTTCAGTTTTTTCCTGAAATGAAGATCTAAATGTAATGTGCGGAGACCCGAGGTACAGCTGGATGAAGGGGTCTCTTTCCCTGAAAGCAGACCTGGGCCCCAAAAGCCAGGCAACCATATGGCTGTGGACATAAAACCTGGTTTAAATGAGACGAAGGAAAAAACTGAACATCAAAACAGGGCATTGCAGAGGGAGGAATGGAGGTCTAGAGATTATTTTGTAATCAAATTAAGATAAGTGCATATAAACTAAATTTCAGTCAACAGTTCAAGAGCAATTCTTTTAATTTAGGCTACTAATGAAAGAATCATTAAAACACTTTATAGACGGACCATAGTAGCAATGGAGGCAGAATTCAATTTATGTAACATTTGAATGACCTCTCACTCTGCAGAAGACAGATGTATTTTACGTATTTGAAAACACTTTGGACCAAAAAGGATATGACATGGTTCATTAGGGGTCATCCACGTGCTCTTGCAGACCTCTTCTCTTGGAGGCCTAGTGCTTCTCTTTAAATAAACTTCTAGGCACACACCCAAAAGCACCAAGAGATGGGCCAGGAACCTACATTAATCAGTAAGACACCACATTACTGAATTCTCTCAGGCTGACTTGATACTACAAAGTTTTCACTTTCATGTGAGTCAAATCATTTGCAGCGAAGGTCCTTCCTACAACCTCTCCTCCTGGGGAACAACTGGCACCTTAGGAGCTGCTATTGCACGTTTTACCAAAGACCTTTCCACTTCTGGGTTAGTTAAAAAAATGAAAAAAGTAACTCTAGAGAATGAACTGCATCTCCCTTCTCAGTCACTTTAACATAAAGTAGTCATTCGATGTGACCAGAACATGAAACTCTGTGGATAAATTAAAGTTTCAAAAGACAATGAGGAGAACAAATTAAAAGATCACAATGGGAAGCTGCAGGCTGAAGAATGGAGAGCTCGAGGCCCCCATTTAAACCCCTACCCTATTGGTAGACCAACTAGGAGCTGAGTATTAGAGTGCGAGAAGAGAAATATGGCTCCAGAGAATATACGTCACAAATGTTTTCTGGTGTAGTTGTGTAGGATAGTGGGCATCAGATATCAAGCCTTATACTTGCTAGTGAGTGCAATATTGAAGCAATTTGCCAGCCATGGAAGCCAATCAGTGAGTCACTTGTCCCCTCCCCAAGTCACCACAGCTCAACGCTCAAAGTGAGATTCAGCCTGTGAAGACAGGCACTCTAGGAGACCTAGCAGACTTCTAGCATACATACCATCCATAGCAGTCCAACGAGCCATCCCACCACATTTGAAAAAGCAGATTGTGATGGGAAAAGGTCAACCCTGAGTGACCAGATAAGAGCCCATTACAGGAAGTGTACCCGTTGCTGGGTGTTTTGCATAGATGGATGCAAGCTCAGAACAGATGACTTGGGGTAGCATGCATGGAACACATGACTTGGGGTAGCATGCATGGAACACATGACTTGGGGTAGCATGCATGGAACAGATGACTTGGGGTAGCATGCATGGAACAGATGACTTGGGGTAGCATGCATGGAACAGATGACTTGGGGTAGCATGCATGGAACAGATGACTTGGGGTAGCATGCATGGAACACATGACTTGGGGTAGCATGCATGGAACACATGACTTGGGGTAGCATGCATGGAACAGATGACTTGGGGTAGCATGCATGGGCTGACAACAAACACTTCTGCAAGCCGCTTGTCCCTTTCCTCAAGGTCCCAGAGCAGTCCAAGTGAGGCTTCTGGAGGCTAAAGAGCAAGTGTATGAAGACTGGAGTCAGGAGGCCTGGCACACTTCCAGCAGGAGGACAAGCCTTAGGGGCCAAAAGATCCATGCCTAAAATGTGGGAGGGTTGAACAGGGAACAGGTCACCACTGAGTGACAGGAGGAGATTACCTATACCAGGATGTGTATCTGTTTCTAGGTAAGGATGTGAGTTCAGAATAGGTTGGCCACAGATTAGCACAATACGACCAAGAAGTTCTAGGTTCGTGGAATAGACCTTATTAATATCATTGACTCGGCTGTTTCTTTTGTGGTGTGGGTGGGAAATATAGCAGAGCTTTACCCCAATTTTAGTGTCAGTTTTGAAAATCGCTGATTCCACTGCCCAGTTTTGAAGCAGAGCTCTGCTTCAACCTGGGCTTCACCTCCTCCGATGCTTTTCTGCCTCAATGAAATGTGTAAACTGCTACATTACTTAACAATATAATGAGAAATATGAGTCCAGCGTCTTGAACTAGGATTGTGAAATCAATCAGTTTAAAATTCAACACATTTCTCAGTATTTGCCTCTGCAGTACATGGTGAGGGGAATGAATGACTCCACTTCCACCCCCCCTTGTCCTCTGTCTTGCCCTGCTCATCACCCACACCCCTGTTTGTGGTGTCGATGCCTAAACAAGGGTCACTGGACATACCTGACAAAGGTCTTTATTTTCACTTAACACTTTAAATTATTTCTCTTATGATTTATGGCTGTAGCTTCTGGTTTAAAAATTTTGTTTTTATATACAATGTGAGCTGTAATTTCTCTTTATGATGATTTGTGTTTTTTTGAACAAATGTCGAATTGTTTACACATGTGAACAATCATTTTCTATATGTCTACCACATGCATGCAATTTAAAATAATTTTTAAAAATGTTTTCTTAACGGATTGTTGGCAACGCCCCAGTCTAAATTGTTTTCATGCAAAATTTTATCTGAGACCAGATAGTTACTTTGGAGTTCATAGAGCCTTAAATGAAGATCAATAGTCTCCTTCAATTTGAAACAGTACCATTAACATTTAAAATAAAAATTTTAACCACAGCCCTCCCCGCACGACTTGTTCAATGACCTAGATTTCCAAGAGCGTCCTGCATACTGAGTATAATTCATTTCCCTATTTAAAGTAGAAGGGCAGTGCAAGCTCCCCCCTTTATCTGCCCCCCCCCCCCATTCATCGCTAAGCAGCCAATCCGTGCCAATTGGTAAATAATGGTGGCCGATTGCCCGTTTTTTTTTTTCTTTTTGCTCAAAGCAAGTATTGGGTTGGTTAGACCAGCAGCCCAACACTAGCCTAGTAGTTGTCTGCCTGAGCCTGGTCAGTGCTTTCCACCCGAGTCCTGCATGATACTAGCCACCATAGACCTAACCAGGGCCAGGTTTTCAGAGTTTCCACTGGCTGTGAAAATTTTGTGTATGTAGATGCATGTTATGCAGATCTTCTGAAAACTGGGCTTGGATCAGGCCTTCGTTAGGCATCTGTGGTTTAAGACGTTGTGCATATTTGGCGGGCACAGCTTTCAAATCCACATTCCTCAGTGAATAACCCATTTTATCTGACTTACTTAAATGGTGACCAGGTTTCTGAGCTGACGTTCTTTTGAGAATTACTTATGTCTTCAACACACAAAGCTGACTTGTTATCTTCATTTGACAGGTTGATTAACCCCATCCCTGAGAGCTCCTGCTGGGCTCAGGAGAAAAGGCTGCTGATTGGTCCAGCCAATAACGAGATCACACTCCACCTGATATTCTGAGGTCTTCTGGGTGCTGTTTGGTGAATCCTTTTTCTGTAGAAATCTATACTTTTTACATTTAAAAAAAATAAACCCAGTAAAATGCAAATCTTTGAATTGGCTGGTCTGTATTTTTTTTATTTGATTCTTGTATATGTTTAGTTTGCCTGTACAGCATGAGTTGCAGAACCGGATTACTTCTAGGTACTATTGGATTAGTGGAGTCTACTGGTTAAAATTGTTTTACTCCATAGACTTTTTTGGATTCACATACTGTGCATATTCCGCCATCTACTGGTTGGAGTCGGAAAGTGCTTTACATTTTTTCCCTCTTGGATGGTTGCCTGGTTCCCACGGTCAGGCTATTACCCCCACCTCCCCCCTGTGTGTGTAAACTCTCAGATTTCTTGTTTTTTCCGCCATGGAGATGGGAGGTGCACCGAAGACGTCTGGGGAAAACGCAGTAGTAGGTGCTGGCAAGAAGGAAAACCCACCAGAAACTCCGGAGAGAGGTGGTACCTTGAAAGGTTGCACGAGGGAAGAAATCTTCGAGCAAAAAAGCCCTTTTCGGCACTGCTCACTTGGATCCTCATGCACTGCAAGTAAATTTTTCCCAGGCAGAATACAGCCTCCAGGTATTTAGGGGGGGTTTCCTGAAGCTGAGGCTTCATCAAACGAGTTAAGAATTTGCCTTTTCATATTTAATATGAGCGAAGCACACATGAATTGCCCCAGGTGCTAGTTAGAAAACTTGAAATAAAATACCCTTTTTTTTTTTTTGTCTCGGCTAGCGAAGGCTGCGCTTGCGCAGTCTCACTCGTGAGATTTAATGACTTGGAGAAGAGGGGCTTGAACCCGCCTCTCTCCTCTTCTCCATTGGCTGGCCTCTTAAATACTGGTCAGCCATTGGAGAAGAGGTTTGTCTCTCCAAACAAGCCCCGTCCTTTTCGGATTCGAGGGCATGTTTTTTCGATTCTTTCTCTCCTCTGGAATGTAAATATTCCAGCCAATGGCAAGAGGAGAGAAAGAAAAACACTCCCCCCGAATCCGAAAACGCCGCTGCGTTTCTCCGAAGCATTTCTTCTTGGCCTCGGAGAAAGGCGGTGGTGTTCAGGGCGATTCCCAATCCAAGCAAGTGGGAGGCTTACATTTCACATCTGCTAAACCTACTCCTGTTGATCGCATAGGTACATTTATTTGAAAGATCTGATTTTTGCACAATGTTTGTTTCATCTTGTCTACAGGGACCGTATTTTGCCAGTGAATGAGTATGGCGGTGCTGCCTTCTGGTTTTCACCCTGGGGAGACCGAGGCACGCACTCCTGTCTTTCGCAGAGTCCGACACTTTGAATCAGAAGATCCGACCTTAACACTTAGTTGACCTTTTTGTGCACATAAACTCTATCTCAGTGCATTAAAAACTCTGCAAATCGTCCCCTTGAAACTTTGTCTAACATGAGGCAACTGTACCCACTGGGGCCCACATCCTGAGATGTCAGGCTGACCTATGCCCGGCATGAGCAGCTGGCAGGCTTTTTTACCCCAGTACATTCTGGAATTTGTAGATTTGCATTTATATTTGGAAAATAGAAACTTAAAGATTGAAAAGAAACTCGTATTTCGTACTCTCCGCTGGCGTGGGCCACTTGAGACGTCTGCGCCCTGGCAGGTTGCAGCCTCGGGTCCTAAAGCTGTGTGATGTGAAACCAGCGGCGGCCGGCTGACTCCACTAAAGACAGACACACAAGCACGCACTTCACACCACTCTATTCCAAAACACAGGCACAGCCACGCCTCGCCGATAACTGTATTCTTGTAGTTCGAATATTCACACTCCGCTTTACACCTTTTACTGTAGACACTGCAAAGAGGTGTATGTGTTTATATTGTCTGTATCCTATGTACGACCCCTGACAAGGCGCTGAAGTGAGCGAGCAAGGCATCTAGGCGTTGAAGTGAGCGTGCAAGGTATGCACGGGATTCCCGACCCCTGACGAGCCGCGGGCTTGAACGTGCTAAGGTGGTACAGTGCATACATCTTTAAAGTTTCACTGGGTTTGCATTTTTCCCACCCACAAGACTTCTTACAATGCGCGTGAAGGTTTTGTTAAAGAATTTGTGGCTGCAGAATGTGCTCGTGGATTCGAGGAGTCCACCCCAATAATAGCGGCCAAACCATACAGTTAAAGACAATCCTTATGTGTCATACTTACTTGGGTAGCTAAATCCCCACGAAGTACAGTGCCTGGGGGTTTGGAAGACATGCAAGTGCCCCTGGGCGAATTGCCAACTGTACGGATATAAAACCGACTTTCTGAGTAGCAGGGCCGGACCCTGAGAGCGAAAATGTGGGCGATTATGAGGATGCTGTTGGAATTAAACTTACATTTCTGAGCATCGGGTTAAACTCGGAGATCTCACGCCTCTGGCTGTCTCTACCCTGACAAGCTTGAACACGTGCGCTTCAGACCCTGTAAGCTCCAAACACGCTACGGGAGTCTCCCTGCCCACACCCCCAAGAAGCAGGTATTCGGGTGGTCAGACAATACGCACCCCTGGACCATGCGCCGTCCCAGAAGCAGGTATTAAGATGGTTGAGACCTCAACCTCCCAGACACGTCTCATGGGGTCTCTCCCGATAGAGACCCGTTTCGAGGCCCCATGTAAAATAACTGCTGATGCTCTTCACTGGCGAGACCCGGCCCTCTTAAAGCCCTGCCTGTAGCGTGTGTGTGTGGGAGGCTCTGTGTGTGTGTGGGAGGCTCTGTGTGTGTGTGTGGGAGGCTCTGTGTGTGTGTGTGGGAGGCTCTGTGTGTGTGGGAGGCTCTGTGTGTGTGTGGGAGGCTCTGTGTGTGTGTGGGAGGCTCTGTGTGTGTGGGAGGCTCTGTGTGTGTGGGAGGCTCTGTGTGTGTGTGAGGCTCTGTGTGTGTGTGGGAGGCTCTGTGTGTGTGTGGGAGGCTCTGTGTGTGTGTGGGAGGCTCTGTGTGCGTGTGGGAGGCTCTGTGTGCGTGTGGGAGGCTCTGTGTGTGTGTGGGAGGCTCTGTGTGTGTGTGGGAGGCTCTGTGTGTGGGAGGCTCTGTGTGTGTGTGTGTGTGTGTGGGAGGCTCTGTGTGTGTGGGGGAGGCTCTGTGTGTGGGAGGCTCTGTGTGTGGGAGGCTCTGTGTGTGGGAGGCTCTGTGTGTGGGAGGCTCTGTGTGTGTGTGGGAGGCTCTGTGTGTGTGTGGGAGGCTGTGTGTGTGGGAGGCTCTGTGTGTGTGTGT
Organism: Triturus cristatus; assembly: GCF_964204655.1. NCBI lineage: Eukaryota > Metazoa > Chordata > Amphibia > Caudata > Salamandridae > Triturus > Triturus cristatus. The sequence continues at coordinate 1,138,840,275 of NC_140585.1, read as the reverse complement.
GTGGGAGGCTCTGTGTGTGTGTGGGAGGCTCTGTGTGTGTGTGTGTGGGAGGCTCTGTGTGTGTGTGTGTGGGAGGCTCTGTGTGTGTGTGGGAGGCTCTGTGTGTGTGGGAGGCTCTGTGTGTGTGGGAGGCTCTGTGTGTGTGGGAGGCTCTGTGAGTGTGTGGGAGGCTCTGTGAGTGTGTGGGAGGCTCTGTGTGTGTGGGAGGCTCTGTGTGTGTGTGGGAGGCTCTGTGTGTGTGTGGGAGGCTCTGTGTGTGTGTGTGGGAGGCTCTGTGTGTGTGTGTGGGAGGCTCTGTGTGTGTGTGTGGGAGGCTCTGTGTGTGTGTGTGTGGGAGGCTCTGTGTGTGTGTGTGTGTGTGTGGGAGGCTGTGTGTGTGTGTGTGTGGGAGGATCTGTGTGTGTGGGGGAGGATCTGTGTGTGTGTGGGAGGCTCTGTGTGTGTGGGAGGCTGTGTGTGTGGGAGGCTCTGTGTGTGTGGGAGGCTGTGTGTGTGTGGGAGGCTCTGTGTGTGTGTGGGAGGCTCTGTGTGTGTGTGGGAGGCTCTGTGTGTGTGGGGGAGGCTCTGTGTGTGTGGGGGAGGCTCTGTGTGTGTGTGGGAGGCTCTGTGTGTGTGTGGGAGGCTCTGTGTGTGTGTGGGAGGCGCTGTGTGGGTGGGAGGCGCTGTGTGGGTGGGAGGCTCTGTGTGTGGGAGGAAATGCAATAGGTCTCGCATTGGAGAGTGATTAAGCTATTGACAATGTAAGTAACAATGCCGTTTAACCCCTTGTGTGCGCGCGACTTCTCCCGGCAGTCGTGCATCACGGGTGGCGTGTGCGCACGACGGCCGGGAGCCGTCGTAATCCCGCCCACCGTTTATTTCTCCCACACAGCGCGGGAAATAAACTCGCACACAAGGGGTTAAATGTTTTAAAAACAAACATACAAGAATGTCATGAGCAATGCCAACAGCTCTAACTTTAACAATGCCGAGACCATTGCATTGTAAATGCTTGTCATTACAAGGTTAGAATAATCCAACACAACTACCATGCAGCGCCTAAGGCAATTTGTCAATGTGATGTTCATACGCTACGAGTGCGTTCTTTAAGTTATATTAAACGTATTTGCAAAGTTTTGTACTAAGTTAACTACGCACAAAACCTCTACCATGCTGCACCTCAGGCAATGTATCAATGTACTGTTTATACACTACTTGTGTTCCCCCCCCACCCCCCTCCAGGTATTCTTAACCTACTTTCATAGTTGTTGTACGTTTGAAACGCACAACAGTGGCTCTTCCAAAAAGCACAGCGCACAACAATTCTAGGAACAAATTATTCCTGAATCTTTTCTGTTCCTAACCTGGCTGGGGCTCAAACTTGTGTGCTAGGCTTGCAGGGGGTAAACGAAACTCAAACTGTTTTTTCCTTTACTTGAGACTGGATTTAACAGATGTTGAACAATATTCAGGCCTACACGGGAGGGTTAACTCACAAAAATATTTTCTCCTATCAACATAGGAAACATGCAATAAGCCATCCGATATTATTCGGATTCACGGCAGAACAAACCCTGTGTTTATCGCAAACAGTAAATATCTGGGCACAACCCTGCTAACGCGGCACCAGATTCAGCACGGGTATGCATAGGGTTTCTAGGCAAACGGATCGAAGGGTCGCAACACCCGCGCCCCACACTCCACTTCAAAAGTGGACACAAGGAATTATTGGGGTAGGACCAAAGGACCCCATAAAACTTGTGCTTATCCCCAGGAAGTGCATTCCTCAAAGGCTCTCTGAAAACAGGCAGATACGCAGGAGTGAGGCCCCAGCAACAACACAGGCTGTTCATGGGCTGTTACCAGAGCTCTCGTAGATATTAAAGCGTACACTAACCAAGGGGGGGGGAATGCAACCGTTGGCAATTTCACTGAAAGGCATTTGACGTCATAGAACAGATCACAACTAGTCTGTGCTGCTGCCTCAAACGCGCACTAACACATGTGCTACATTACTGCAGCTTAAAAGTAAAGCAAGTGCCTTACAACCATTTCATATGTGTAATAAACAAAGGTACAAAACAAGTATATTTAGGCAAGCAACTTATTTTTCAATCCATTGCAAAATATTTATTAACAGCTGATACTATTTAACACATGGCACACAAGGTAAACAATGTATGGCCCTAAATAACACACTATTAGTTGTACTATGTACATTTTTGCCAGTAAATGCAGCAACTTCAACAAATGTAACAAACTTGCTGCTTTGCAACAAGCATTGTAACAGGAACATTGTACTTCAAGGTACAAATACGTGTAGTATTACCTACTGAGCCTACAAACGCTAAGGTTGCGATGGTAGGTTAATAGTATATGCTAACGTGCTTACACCAACAAAACCAGGTACATTTGCTCAAGGACAATACGAGTTTGGCTCATAGTCCATAAAACATGGACTAGGCCTACATATAGACAAGTGCATAGGGCCATACACATTTCCCTTCAAAATTACCCCCATTAAGGGCAGGGTAATAAAACATAATGGTTTATATTTATTCTGCACCTAAAAATAAGGGAAGTAGGTCGTGTTTCCAGCTCAAATATTTGGACACATCCCTAAATAACAGTGCACAATAAATTCATCATGGTATAGTTTTAAGAATGTGCATATCATGTATAGCTAGATATTTCATTGTATACAGACATACATATAATTAGGTGGGAGACACACAATCAAGGACGTGCATATATATATATATATCAACCTCCAACTCCCATCTTCTATCAAAGAAAGGACGCCGACACCAACGATTTTCACCAAATCCACAGATTTAATAATTACAATCCCTTGCGACGCGTTTCGGCATCACCTGCCTTAATCATGCAATGGACATCTTGTTCAGTGTGTGGGTTAAAATACACAAACAATGATTACAAAAAAAAGTCACATGATAGAATCCACCAATTACTGACCACTAAAAATGGACAAAAGACTTTGTGGTCGACCTAGATCCAGGCAAGCATATGTAATTCCCATTTTTTGTCCAAATACAAACAACTTTATCGACACAGCCACTGAATAAAACCAAAATATTTTTTCATATTCCTATGAATCGACTGATACATTTATACTGAACCATCCGATTAGCGAAAGCAAAGTTGATATCAAAATAGAAATGTATTAACCAATATGCGCAGAAAAAGTTTTGAAATAAATGATGGGACATTTGTTTAAACAGAAATATCATTCTAAGTTTAAAAAAACCATGTTCCCAATCAACTTATCGTCATGTATACAATATTTGCAAGGATAAAGTGCATAGTGCTTCTCTCCTAAAGTGCAAATGTAGTGCAGGTTCAAAAAAAAGGGGGTGCTAACACTCAACGCATATTGTGTAAAAAAATGTATCTAAAATCTTTGCTCTGTAGGCTGTGGACATTGTGTCTTGATGATCTTAACCTGCCACAAATGTTGGTTTGTATGCATGCCTTCCACATCACTGATTTCCTTTAATTAAATTCTACCATATCATCATATTAAAGCATATAATTTCATTCGATGGCTTGATTATTGGTTTCCAGAATGACATTGCTGGGCCTAGAATGGCACTCAATCTGCTGTCAGGTCTGTGTCCCAAATTTAATTCTATACACGTTGCCAGAGCTTCAAATGAACTGTTGTATTGAGGAGGGTGTCATGATGTGACTTCATCATCCTTGTGTTCTCCAATCGCATGTCTCTCTCTCTGAAATATCCTTGATTATAAAAGAAGTCTAAAAGGCAAATTAATTTAAGATTTTTTGAATTTCAAAAGGCTTCACAAATGCTGCCCTTTGGCCTTAAAATACTGTCTCATATTCATGAACCAATAAATATATCTAAAATATGTTAAAATATTATATCCTAAATAGGTAGAGAGATTTATTGTTATTTTAAGTTTATATACCTTCTCATTAAACTATCAGAGAGACTAGTACATATCGAGTGGTAAAACCATGTACATAAAGTGCAAGTGCTTGTGAGTACATATTTACTTGGTGTTAATAAATTGATCAACCTCTGTCAAATATAATCTTGTTGAACGTGGGATACAGAAACCGGTACTGAAACACCTAAAAAATTATTAAACATGATGCTTTTCAACTGTAATAACAAGCTTACACACTTATAGTAGAAAAGAAAACCTTTTTCTTTTTTGATTAAATAGTGTCAGTGGAAACTAATATTGACCTTTAAAACAATATAAAATACAATATCAATAAAATAAAGAACATATGGATGATACTATCTGATAGAGTTAATTTATAAATGAACATGTAGATCTTCTTCAGAGTTCAGGCCATGCGGCATCCTAGTGTTGAATAAAATAATGTATTTGGATTCAAGTTGTCTTAATTTCCGTTCTCTATTACCTCCCCTCCGGGATTTAGGAGCTTGATCAATAGCAAAATAACACAACTCATTAGCATTTCCATTATGGGATTCATGAATATGCCGGGCAACTGCATAATTCGGATCCTTATTATTGATTGCCCTAAGATGTTGTAAAATCCGAGTGTATACCATGTGTATCGTGCTCCCCACATACAATTTAGGGCAGGAGCATTTCAAGACATAAACTACAAACTCACTTCTGCAATTGAGTGAACATCTGATTTTCCATGGGTTTTTTATCAGAATCGAGGACACTTGAGTTTCATTTTTCCCAATCTTACATGCCTTGCATTTAAAACATCGATGGAAGCCTGGGCTGGGTCTAAGCCAAGTTTGTTTAGTTTTTAACTCAGGGCTCGTTACCACCAATTCATCCCTCATTGACTTTGCCTTTCTAAATGTCAGCAGTGGTCTGTTGGGGATGAGGGTGTTTAGGATTGGATCCCCTTTAAGTAAATGCCAATGTCTGGTCAGACTATGTCTGACATCGGCTTGATAAGCTGAAAAACCAGTTATAAGTCTTATAACTGCACCCCTGTCCTGTCTCATTCTTACAGTTTGTTCATTTGGCCGCACGAGGAGTTGGTGTCTCTGTAGTTTCTCGACTTTCTTCATGGCCTGATTCAACGTTTCGGCTTTAAATCCTCTCTGTGTAAATCTTGCATTGAGGTCAGATTGTGCTTTAGCTAAGTCACTGTTCTCACTACAGTTTCTTTTCATTCTGATATGTTCCCCATATGGAATGCTCTTTTTCAGACTCTGTGGGTGGAAGCTACCTGCATGCAGTATTGAGTTTCCTGCCGAGGTCTTCCTGTAGGATTTTGTATGAATATTCCCACCCACAACATATACTTCCAAGTCTAAAAACGGTACCGATGAACTACTGATAGTTTCCGTGAATCTAAGATTTAGATCATTGTCATTGATATGATCTATAAACTCACTTGCACTGGCGATGGTCCCATACCATAAATAAATCATCGATGAAACGGACCCAGAAAATGATGTTGTTTTCCCAGGCCGTTTTGTGCACTACCCTGAGCACCTGCTCCTCCCACCAGCCCATATGCAAATTAGCATAGCTGGGGGCGAAGCGGGTGCCCATCGCCGTGCCCCGTTGTTGTTTGTACATGTCTGTTCCAAAGAGGAAAAAATTGTTTGTCAGACATAGTCTACACATCTCCCGAAGCATCAAAGAATGTTGGTAAAATTGAATAGGTCTACCTTTCAAGTAGTGTGAAGTGGCTTTTCAGACCATCAACATGTGCTATACTCGTATATAGGCTAGTCACATCCATAGTAACTAGGATGTATGATTCCTTCCACTCAATCTCTGCAATTTTACTAAGAAAATGCCCTGTATCCTGGATATATGCAGGGAGTGATTTGACACATGGTTGGAGGAAAGAGTCCAAGTATTTCGATGTGGACTCAAATAGACTACCAATATATATGCTCCCTTTAACACGAACACACCGCATTACACCTGTGTTAAAGGGAGGACGGGTTTTTCTACGGAGCACATACCTGCCTCTTTTTAAACCCAGTCACATAAGACCTACAACGCATATCAACTCCCTGCATCATTCACCTCTACGGTGCCTCACAATCCTGTTTTACAACCGGCATAATTCCGCAGACCGCCCCAACAGAGGTCTGCACATAGAAGCACTATACACGCTTCGTACGTATACCTGTCAACTTTTAATAAGGAAATAGATTCAGCAGCTGCTCCCTAATAATATTGCGAATACTCTTTGTGAGCCGCACTCCCATTTCTCATTTAGTCCAGTTTTTATATGAAATCAACCTTTTTATGGATGATGCAGGGTTTTGTGAAGCAAACCTTACCCTGCAAAATGTCTGTAAAAGACTTCCATACATCACCCACAGTAAAAATAAATTAAAGGAAAACTATATTTAAAACAATCTGCTTAAGACTTCGTTAAGGTCATCAGGGCAAGAGACTCAGCAGAGATCAGAGCTGGCTCTATCAGGGGGCCCCTTGAAATGCTGGGGCCCTCTGCCAGGGCCCACTTTGCCCATACCTTAAAACATCTCTGCTCTCCAAACACTGAATGGCTGTGCTGGTTTATGGGTCACAAAAGCCTACTGCCCCAGGAGAGATGCCCTGGGCTGAGTGCCCGGACCGCAGGAGCATCCTACGGAATATTGTTAGGATCACTTATCTCTAATCACTGTTTTTGGATCCAAATGCACCCCCATGCAAACATTTACATTTTTCACGGTTTCTTTGTGGGGCAATGTTGGTTTTCCTGTTTTTAGGGCTGCATTTGTGTAGAAATTCAGTTGTAGTTTACCCTTCCTGATTTCATGTTGGCTATGAACGAAAGACGCAACTGGAGGGAACATGCTTTTGTAAACAAAAGTTTGAAACCGACTAAAACATAGAATAAACTTACCGAAGAAACCTTAGCGGCTGGATTGAATATTTGTTTAAAACCTATGCTCTCCTTTCCCATTCATCTTAATTACTCATCTTGTTCACCATTACATATCTTACTGGTGTTTTTCCTTAATATTTATATATTTGAGTGGCTATTTGTGTACGCTGCAAGAGAAAAGATGGGATATTCATTTTGGACTTTCAAAGTGTGGGTATGGCATTTCTCATGCTTTTCTTTTTCGGCAAGCACACTATCTATATGCAGACTTGCACATGACTGTAATCACACACTACCTCTATGGGGATTTGAACACTACTATAATCACTCATTTTCTCCTTGGAGACCTTAAAATAACTAATCACACTTATCACTGAGGGTACTTGAATCTTATTGAAATCACACACTTCTGTGGGTTTTTGGGTAACACTATAATCACATACTGTCTCTGTGAGGACATGAACATCCCAATAATCACACACTATGGTCGTTAATTACAATATTTTGGTGTAGGGCAGCGCCACAAGCCTACATGCAGCTCCACCCTACGTCACAAGAAACTGCAGTAATACTCTAACTATGAGATCCGGCGCATGCCTGTTCTCTTTCACAGTGCAGGGGCACAAATGGCTGCCATGTGCCAACGCAGGTGCAAGGTCCTCTGAGTTGAAATCGGGTTTTGCGGAGGAAGGGACACCTTCCATCACAAACAACCCTTAAACCACTCATGGGGAGGCGTAGGTTTTTGCCCATTCCCAGGTTTACAGCATGTTGTGAATCTGGGAATGTGTCTAATGTCATAGGTGTTATGTTGGGACACCAACCATAACCCCCATGACAGGCTCCCCCCCCCTTGCAATGTAAGGCAACGCAGTGACTTGCGCTGCGTTACACCATGTCTACAAGGCCATTAATAGTCACGCAGGGTGGCTTGATTTTATTAAAGATTTATAAAGCGCACACATGCCCATGGGCGTCATGGCGCTGTACAGAGACGAGGACTACCAGAGAAATGACACGGCTGGGTCTAAATGGAGGTAAACATTCAGGTTTTTACCACTTTCCTGAATGACAGGATAGAGGGAATGTTTTTGATTGTGGTTGAGAGGAGATTCCAGGCCCTTGCTGCGTGTAACAGAAAGCTTCTCTCCCCCACCTAACCTGTTTGAATCTTGGGATCTGAATTAGGTTTGCTTGGCTAGAGCAAAGATTCCGGGAAGGCTCATAGTTGTAAATGAGTTTTTAGAAACTGAGATCCACTCCCATGCAGGGCCTTATGGGCCAGGCAGACTGATTTAAACTTTATTCTTTTGTCCATTGGAAGCCAGTGTAGAGATCTTAGTCTGTGTGTGATTGGCTCAGACCTGGGAATGTTAAGTATCAGTCTTGCTGCTGCGTTCTGCAGGCGTTGTAGTTTAGCTAGGTGTTGAGCCTGCATACAGAGCGTTTCCGTAGTCCAGCCTGGATAAGGCTAGGGTGTTACCACCGTTTTACGAGAATCTAAGGGGATGAAAGGCAGTAGCTTCCTTATTACTTTCAAAATGTACCACATGGTTGATGCCAGTTTGTTGGACTGGGCTTCAAAAGTCAATTTGTTGTCCAGTATAAAACCCAGGTTTTTCAGTTTATTTACTGGTTGTGGGCAGTGGCCCAAATTGAGCGGCCACCACTCTGGAGACCAGGTATCCCTATCGGTACCTAGCAGCATAACTTCGCTTTTATCTCCATTTAGCTTTAGACAGTTACTCTGCATCCATTGATTGACTTGTCTCATGCAGTTTTGAAATTTTTCTGCTGTTTCACTGACATTATTTTTAATCGACACCACTATTTGGGTGTCGTCAGCGTACGAGACAGGTATAAAATCACAGTTCCTAATGATTGCAGCTTGAGGCTCAACATACAGATTAAAAAGAGTGGGGCTTAGAGATGACCCCCTGAGGTACACCACATGGTGAGCTGAAAGGTTGTGATTTTGCTTCCCCCTACTCTACTGTAAATGTCCTGTTGGACAGATAGGAGGCAAACAATGATCGGGCTGACTAATGCACTCCTGCTTCATCTAGACTGGTAAGAAGTGTATAATGGTTGACCGTGTCAAAGGCTGCCGAGAGATCTAAAAAGAATCAAGGCGGCCTTCCCACCGGCGTCTAGAATATTCCTAAGTTCCTCGATTGCCGTGATCAGTGCTGTTTCTGTCCCATGTCCCTCCCGGAAGCCAAATTGAGAGTGGTCTAGGGCATGAGTGTCAGAGGAACAAGGACAATTGCTTATTCAGTAGTTTCTCAAGAACCTTAGCGGCGAAAGGAATTCTTGCGATGGGTCTGTAGTTCGCCGGAATCTGTGGATCCAGATTTGGGTTTTTAAAGAGTGGCAGTACAGAGGTGGATTTCCATGTATCCGGGAAGTGGCAGGAGTTTACTACATGAGAGAAGAGAATGCATAGTTTTTCACTCGCTAGCTCAGGAAAAAGATGCATGACCTTCGGGGGGGCAAGGGTCTGTTAGACTCCCAGACTTGGTCATCTTGTTTGAAGAATTTGATCCACTGAAGGTGGGACGAAGTGGAAACATGGGTTCTGCTCTAGTGGATGTAGAACGACTTTGGGAGCTGTGTGGAAGAGACCTTATCGGTCAGTTTGAAGGATTCGTAAACTGTGGTCACTTTATCTGGCCCAGGGTGTCACAGAAATCAGAGGGGATTGTTACCTGTTTGTCACTATCAGTTTTTGTCAGTTTTTAACAGTAGCAAAGAGTTCTTTACTAGAACTCTTTGCCTCGTCAATTTTTCGAACAAAGCATTTGTTTTTTTCTTCAAAATTTTTTGTACAAGGCCAAAGATGTTTTGTGTTCGGCTTTCAGTTGAGTCATAATTGGACCTCCATCTCCTCTCTGCCCTTATAATACAGTTTATGTGATTTAAATAAGCCCGAGAACCAAGGTTGGGAAGGGGTTCTTCTCTTAGAAGTGGCCTTGTTTTAGAGGAACTAGTGCGTTAATGGCTTCCTTTATCCAGCTTGAGATTTGATGTGTAGCAATGTTACTATCAAGTACTAAGTCAGGGGTGGTGAGAGTAAGCTGTTCATTTAGTTTAATGGGGTCTAGCCTGCCCCAATCATAATATGATGTACTTCTAGTAGGGTGGGCGGCTGTGTTTGGGGTTTTTCTTACATTAATAGTGAATAATATGACCTTATGGTCCGACCAAGGAACCAATAAGATGTCTGAAAGTTTAAAGTCGGGATTAGAAGTTAAAATCCCATTGAGAGTATGCCCGGCTATGTGGGTGCTCTGATTGACAATCTGAACCATAGCTAGGTTGGCCAGCGCGTCAGTGTAGCTGTGCCTGTATCCGCGCTTTTTTCCAGATGTAGGTTAAAATCTCCCAGAACGGAGAAATCGGAGCCTTTCACACTAGATTCCAGAAATGGGCTGAGCAGTTGTCAGTGGTGTTCTTGCCTTAGGTGGCCTATAAATCAAAAGGCCCGTAAATGTATAGTTTTTAGTGATATTAATCTGAAAGAAAAGGGTTTCGCAGTCTGGGTTACTGCCCTAGTCTGAGCCCTTGGTCTTTAGTTCATTTCTAAAGATAATGGCTAGGCCTCCACCCCGTTTCCCTTTCCTGTCTGACCTAGTGATAGAGTAACCCTCAGGGATTGCTAGTGATAAGTCTATATCGGAGGCGTCATCAGCCCAGGTCTCGGTGATGAAAATGAGGTCTATGTTTTGGGTTTCTATTAGAGTAGCCGTTTCTGTGGTGTTTGACTAAGGAACGTGCGTTAATTAACCCGGCATTAATGGTTTGACAAGTTGGTTTGATGGGGTGGTTCTAGAGCAGTGTTAGCCTTCTAACGTGTGAAAAATCGAAGGCGAGTTGGCATCGTGGGCATTGCTTGGTTTCTTTTGTTACAATTAAAGTGCAGCAGCGGGGTTTGGGCCTGAGCGGAAGCATTTCCCCACTAGTGTAACTTATGCTCCTAGGGACTGATAATATTTGAGTATAGGTGGTGGCCCTGGGCCCGGTCGAGGCGCAGACTGGCTTGCCTTTGGTGCGCCGGCGGCGCGCCCGCTGCGCACGCCCGCCGGTCCATTGTGTTGAAATAGATAAGGGGTGTTGAGCAACTAGACCGCTCAGCACCGGAAATGCCCCCAGCCCGGAAGTGTCTGCTCTCGCCTCCTCTGCACCCTCCGTTCAACCGGCACTTGCCGTGACGGACTGGGGTGCCTGGAGCTGAACTAACACCGGGGATAGGAACAGGCAATGTGCAAATCACGCAAGGTAGGAAGGCATAAAAACTGTTTAAAATATTTTAAGAACAAAGTTGCAATATCAGCTAAAATCCTGTGTCCGATTACTGTGGAGCGACAGCAATTCTAGAATAGCCAAGCCGCGTAGTCTGTCGGCTTTACATGGCCTTGTCGATATGGGTAAGCCAGTACACAACTGAAACATTATGAAAAGTGAAGTTTCGGCATCAATATAATCTGACATTATGCTTGCGGGGGTTTGAACACAAGTATAGCGCACACTATCCTAACAGGGACTTTAACATGTCTATCCAAAAAGAGGATCCCTACAGGGTCTTGAACTTGACTTTCACTATTTCTAAAGTTCTATAATCACTGTCTCAGTGGGAACCTGTGCATCACAATCACACACTATTTCTTTGGGGACCTGAGCATGAGTATAATCACACACTATCTGCAGGCACCAGGGTACCACTAATCGCATATCTGAGCATGACGATCATAATGCATTATCACTCCAGGAACTTGGACTTGACTACCATAATACTCTGTAAGTGGAGATTTGAACTTGACTATAACCACAATTATGCCCACTATCTCTATGGGGACTTGAACATGTCTATAGGCAAACACTATACCAGTGGAGAGCCAGGCATGACTATGATCGGATACTATGTTTTAGGAGATTTTCATACGACTACAATTACTCTGTCTGTGTGGCAATCTGGGCATCACAATCTCATGAGACTTCAAGATCACTATCATTAAGCACTGTCTCTGTGGCGACTTTGATCATGAACCTATTCACACACTATCTTTTAGGGGTACTTGAGAATAACTATAGTTAAATGCTTTCTCTGTGGGAACCTGGGCATCATAGTGCATGATTATCTCCTCAGGACCTTGTCCATCACACACTCTTACTGTCGGGTCTTGAGACCATTACTATAATCACATGTACAGTCATTTAAAAAAAGGTGATGCCTATCGGTGACTATATTTAAAAAAAACTGGTAATCTTAACCTGCCTTTCCTATCCCACTACAGTGCAGGATCTTTGCCTGCAGATGATATTAACTATGTATTGTTTCCTTATCCCTTAACGTTTGTGTTCACTTAGCAATAGGCTAAAAACCTGTGAATCCCTTTCCATGGACTTGATATCCTATGGTTTTCTGGTAAAGAATGCATTATCAAAATCCATTTTCTGTGTGCCCATAGGACACAAGGAGCTATTAATATTTGTCTAAACTATCATGTAATTTAGGTACAGCACTAACATAGAAATTTTAGCTACCTGTTCATGAATGTATTAATGACAATTGTGGAGTAAGTCCTCACAAGGGTAGTAACATGCGTTCAGGTCCCCATAAGGATGGTTCTGTTTGCGTGGTTAAATAAAACTATATTTGCAAATTTAAAGTAGGATCCCGCATCTGAGATTTTTTTAAAACTATTTTCTTCAATCATATTTTAAGCACACTAGAAAAGGTTAGTCTCCAAGGCAGGTATTCACACACAGCCCCCACAGAGAAGGTTACACGTGTGTGTGTGTGTATATGTATATATCTAAAACACAAGAGTTGCCCTCAACAGACGCACCCACACAGGTTAGTGTTGCTGCAATCTTTAATGGAGGCTGCCGTGAGGATCACAGAAGTACTGCCACACAGATAGTCCAGCCAACACGTTTCGTGATGTTTGCACTGCTTCTTGGGCTGAAGACTTATTTTGGTGTGTGGCCCAAAACAAACAAACAAGGACATTTGTGGTAAAGGAAAATACTGTAGACAAAGTACCTAATTTCACATACCTGGGGAACGTCTTCAACAATAAACTGAATTGGGATCATCTGATCATAGTGAGGGCCCAATTAACTAGCAGAATCCTAGAGGGTTTGTTCCGCTTTGCATGCAAGTTGGGTCATAAGCCGGTCACGGAAATGCTTACCTTGTATAAATCAAAATGCCTGTCAGCCACAACTTATGGGGCAGGAGTATGGGGGTATCCAAAAATGTAGCCAGATACAAAATCTGGATTTTTTTTTAATTATTAAAAAGACACCTGACGGTCCCTATTAGTTCTCCTACAAAATTTTGTCACTCCGATTTGGGAGTGGATTATGTTGAAGACCGAATTATAATTGCCCCATTAATTTTATGGGATAGTGTGGTCTTCAGAGGAATTGTCATTTACTAGAGATCATTAAGGACTGTATGAGCCCTGAAAATGTATTGTCCATTCTTTGGCTCCGTTATGTTAATAATGCATTCTATAAGATTGGTCTGGGAAATTATGACAATCCCAAAAGCATACCAGCTAATATGAAACCAATCATGAAAAATGCTTATTACAAAGAATTAGGACTGCTTGACTCGGTCGAGCTTTTAGTTTATAGGCAGCCAAGAGACCAGGAATTTTATCTATCTTTTAGCACCCATACACAATCATGCTTTCTTCTGACTAGGTGTTGTTTCTGCACAGTGCAGTTTCTTCTGGCTTTTCCTAACCCAGTGAGCTGGTGTGAGACTGACTCGCTGTTCATGTAATAATTTAGCACAACAAAGCACAATGCAGCTTATGCTCTTTTGCACATTATATAAGGGCCCGTTTTATTAGGCCAATTTTGAAGGAAATTTGTCCTAGTTCACATCAAGAGGGTTTTAATTATTTATTATCTTTATCTTTGGTTGCCCTTTGTAGTGCTGTGCTTAATTTTATTAGAACTGCATTATCAATTAGGAAACGATATGAATTGTGTTAGGAAATCCGGGTAATGCGATTGAAGGGTTTAAATCCATGCAGTTATTTTCGGATAGTGATAGAATACGCTGAAAGCTTAAGATCCTGTTTTTAACATTTTATATTGTGAAATCTAAATATTTATCCACCCCAAATGTTGTATTGGAAAATTTTAAAGATGTTTTACGTATGATGCTTGCTTTTATGATTCAATGAATTGAATAAAGTTTATTTGATGATGACTGAAGACTTCGAACAACATGGACAGTTTTTTCAGCACTTAATTCAGATCTCTGCACTGGTGGGCGTGGCCACTCCCATGGTCTCCTGGAATCAGTAGTGCCTTCGTATTACTCTTATGAGTCGCCATGCGTTCAAAGTCACAATAATAAACAGTAAATGCCCCAGTAGGTTGTGGTGCAATTTCCTGATTCAACACACCACTTTGCTGCTTCCATTAACAGCTCCTGTCCCTAGTGCTGTTACGCCGATTGGTGTCTTAGCGGGGCTGCTTCGAGGCAGCGGGGCTCCTTCAGTGGCTTGGGCCAGCCGCTAACATCAAACACAAGAGTTGCCCTCAACAGAAGGACCCACACAGGTAAGTGTTGCTGCAATCTTTAATGGTGGCTGCCGTGAAGATCACAGAAGTACTGCCACACAGATAAAGTAAAGTCCAGCCGACGCGTTTTGTGCTGTTTGCACTTCTTATTGGGCTGAGGACTTTGAACACCACGGGCAGTTTTTCCAGCACTTAATATACATTCAGAGCCCTGCACCACATACCACTGGGACTTTTTTATACTGTTTATTATTGTGACTTTGAACGCATGGTGACTCATAAGAGGAATATGAAGGCACTACTGATCCCAGGAGGCCATGGGAGTGGCCACGCTCACTGGGGCAGCCTCCATTAAAGATTGCAGCAACACTTACCTGTGTGGGTCCAAAAAACAATGAGAGGCTGAGTGTATATATATTACATTAAAGTGTTTCTATCATATAAGATAGAATATTGCAGTCGTCCATGAGGGGTTGAATAACAGCATTTGGCACTTTATACTCATGCACGACAGCTCGTAGTTAATCTCAATAGAGCACGTCACTTAAAATTGCTAAATAAATTATATCCAATATTCCTCTGAATAAAGGTCCTGAAGTGGAGAACCCTTGGAAGTGGGGAACTATTATTGATAAGCACATGGCACTTTAAAATTTTGTCAGATTGGCTTGGAAAACATAAGTGATCTTTTTTTTCATCTTTTATGCTTCTTCTGCTCTTTTAGGGATCTATTTTTTTAAGGATTCATTAATTCTACACTCACACTTAGACCATTTCCCCTCTTCAACCACGCATAGGTATTACATCTTAACCAATAGGAAGTGCAATAGGGAGAATCATTTGTTTACTTGTACAATAATTGATTTGTAATTTAAATCTCTATTTGCTTTGGCATGTTAATGAAATGTAATATAATGTGTCATAAGTAAAAAATCAAAATTTATCCCATGAAGTCAGAACAAGGAAGAAAAAAGAAAAAATATTAAGTTTAGAAATTCTAGAATATAAATGTTAAAAGATTTTCTTTCAAATGTGATGAAGTGAATTACTAATGGCGGGGATTTTTGGCCAAAGGAAAACAAAGAAATGTATCGCTCTAGTGGCAACCAAGGGTTATAGACATGGAAGAGGGACCTGCAATATAAGGTATGCAATGTCGAACCTACAGTGACCCAGTGGAAGGCAACTCGCTGAAACATGTTGGGCTAGGATCGTAAAGAGAAGAACTGTATGATGCCAATTGGTTAAGCCAAAATAAACGCATTTTAAAAAAATTGACCTGGAAGTTGGAGTCACAGCTGGTGTTTGTTGGACGGGTGCCACTGTAGGATCGGGTGTTCAGGATGAGGAACACTCAACTGAGACAGATAAAGAAATATATGAATACAATGAATCTGTGTATGTATGCAGATAACATATATGTACATGAGCCTATGTAAATGGGAATATATTTCTTTCTATGATAGGACTGACATCAGTAGCCATCATATGTGAGATTTAATTGAAACACTCCGTATTCCTCCCAGTACAGTTTGGTCAATGTTGTCCATCTCTGCAAAGTTGCAGTTTTTCCAATGGTGCAAAGCTTGATAACTGTTAACGTCTGTAAAATATTTAATTTTTTGAAGCCTGTCACAGGTTTCATTCTTTTTGAGCTCTTAAGTTGAGTACAGCAGGTGTTTAGTGCCAACCTTGTTTGTATCATAACATTCAAAGACCCATGTCTTCTGAACTGTCCAACCAACAGCATGTTTCTGCAAGGGTGATGCCACTCTGGTGCAAGCCGTTGTCTCCGGGAACACATTTATGCAAAATATCCTTCCAGTGGCAACACTCAGAGCAGGACTGGCACTCCTCAATAGCCATCAGCTGTGAGTTTCATGTGAATCAAGATTCAGTATTCCTCCCAGTACACTTTGGTGAATGTTGCCCATCTTTGCAAAGTTGCAGTTTTTCTAATGGAGCAAAGCTTGAAGCTGTTAACGTTTTTCAAATATTGCATTGTTTGAAGCCCCAGACACATCTGTTTAATTCTTTATGAGCTATTCGGTTGAGTTCAGCAGGTATTGAGTGCCAACCTTGTTTGTATCATAAGATTCACAGACCAGTGTCTTCACTGTCCAACGAACAGAATGTTACTGCAAGGATCATACAACGCTGGTGCAAGCCATTGTCCCCGGGAACCACCAGCTGTGAGTTTCATGTGAATCAAGACTCAGTAGCCATCCCAGTGCATTCTTGTCAATGTACTTCAAACCTTGCAAAGTTGCAGTTCTTTTAGAGGGGCAAAGCGTGATACCTGAGAGGGGACAGGGTAGTGGTACTCTGACCCTGTTAGTTAGGTGGCCAAGTCCTACTATGCCAGACCCTTGTTCTGTTCAAAGTCCTTTGTGGATAGTAGATCTCTCATTGGGACCAACCACATACGGGTGGGTAAAAATCTATTGTGCACGATGTTCGCCCTGTGCACATGCACACACAAAAGAAGCTACCCTGAATGATCAGTCATTAACAGAATGCAACCATATCCTTACAAAGCACTAAGTCAGTAAAGTGCTAGGTATCTCAAAAAATGTAAAGGGCTGTCCTCGCATACCACCAGGTGTCATGTTTCATCATTGGCAGTCCTCGCTCTCTAAACACCATGTTTGATGGAGAGCAGGCCTACACCTGGAGACAGGGAGGCACTTCTAATATACTAAGTGTGGGCCTGTGATTTTAAACCCCAAGGTAATAGCCCAAATACATTTATTCGCTGGGTAGTAAATGGCATTAAAAACGGAAGTGTGGGGATTGGGAGAACTATTACCCATAACCACCTCTGTCATCAAACAGTTTCTGCCTTTGACCCAAATGGGCCTGTGGCATTCATCAGGACGAAAAACAGGGGTCCTATCTTACCTCTGCGGTCAGATGTTACCATTATATTAGGGTGACCTGTGTCATCCTCTAACTAAACTGGTGTTTCTTAAACCCTAAGTTAGGGTCCTAATTGCCCCATGGGAAGAGGGTAAAGGGAACCCATGTAGTCACACTTGCCTCAAGGTGAGTCCCTTGCCATCTCCTAGAGATGTCCACTCCTCTTCCCCGCCAGGCCCCTACTATGCAAATCCTTTGCCCTTTGCACAACTCTTCACAGAGAGATCACTACCTCAATATCCCAGCCCATACTGCACACAATGTTCACTGTAGAGCAGAGGTCTTCAAACTGTGGGGGGGGTCCCCCTGGGGGCGTGGATGGGTTCCCAAGGGGACGCAGATGCCTCGGCAAGTACATGTAAATGAAGATGGCCTGGAAATGCGGCAATGTTTATTTGCTGCATTTCCAGGGTGTCTTCATTTACTCCAAAGCACATTGGGGCCAGATGTCCGGGACTGTGCTGCAGTGGACTTGGCTGGGGTCTTATCTCCGGCACACCTGAATTTTTCACAGGTCTTTAAAGACCATTTGCATATTTATATACCTTTGTAAACTGGTTCCCGAGGCTTTGTTTTTTTTCTGGTTCCATTACTCCCTGGCCTCCACTCCGCCTATTCCTTACATTTGTATTTTATATTTACTTTTGTAGTGTGAAAATGCATTTCGTGAAAAGGAATATAAAGTAGGGTTGCCAATGGAAAAATGTCAGCCATATGTTGTTTAAAGAGCCTGCAAAGACCTTGTCTTGACACTAAATAGGGTTATATATAAAAAAAAAATGTATTCATTTGTAATGTGACTTTTCTGTCTTTGTTCCCTTTAGTTATTAGCCATGAACCATTCAGGCCGCCCTAGAACAGAATTAAAAGTGCTTTCTATTTATATATGCTGTTCGAAGTATGCACAGATAAGTGCTGAAAATATGGCTTTAGATGACTGCTTTTGTACCGTCTGTGATGTCAAAAAAATGAGTTGACAATCTTAATTTCCTTCACTCTTGATCCCTGATTAATGCCATATTAGCAATAGTTTAACTTGTATCTGAAACCCTACGCCACCGTCAATAACATGCTAAATTACATCAAGTGTCTGAGAATGCACCCTCCATTCAGGCAACTCGCACCTCATTATCGCCATTAACTTTCAAGCTCACCCTGCACTCAAAGCCTCACAGCGCATAGTTATGGACTTCCCGCATTTACCACATAATCCATCATCTGCTGCATAATTTGCAGATTTAAAAAAAAAAAAACTTGTTTCCAGCTCAAACGTTTAAAAGGTTACAAAAAATGCAGCAACACATGTTACCTTGCAGTGGAAGGCCCTTTCTTAAGGTTGACTGGTCACATTTCTGTTGCTAAGTGCCTTATGTATGTGTTAATGTGGTACGTATGGGGAGCAATAAAGGCCAGGACAATGTTAACAAATATAAAAATTGCAAACTAATGCAGTAATGCTATCACAAAATATGCAGCATTATGCAGCATAATTTGCCTTTGCTTGCTGCAGAATTTAGTCAACCATGCTGCAGAATTTGGCCTTCTCCTGCCGCATAATTCCAGTGGCCCTGTTCATGATTATATGAGGGACCCAGCCTGTGGCAGAAAGCACTGTGAATATGCAAGTCATTATTTTAAAACCGTATTTACATGATCTATGATGCTGCAAAATGGTGCAGTGATTGAGATAAAACAAGTTCTTACAAAATATACTTTTTAGTAATAAGTAATCAAACTGTATCTAATGCTGACATTTTTGTAAGTGTCCCCACTATTCCAGATGTCAGCTGATAACACCCTTAAGTTACATCTCAAAAAGAATAAATCTTTGCCATCATGAAGCTTTAAGCAGAGCCACTGGAATTAGTCAGAAGTAGAGGACCACATTATGCGGCAGGTTTGAATAAATTATGCAGCAAGAAAAGGTAAATTATGCAACACAATGCGACACATTTTGTGGTTAGCATTGCTTCATTATTTTGTCACTTTAATTCAAGGGGACTCTGTCAGGGGAAATATCTCACCTCATTATTACCAGTTTACATCCAAATACAGCAGTAAGCAAATACAAGATTACCAGTCAATCTTTGCAAAGGGCCTGCCACTGCTCCGGAACACTTTGTCACGCTTTAAGTAACTTTTGTTCCGTTTGAGCTTGAATCAAGTTTTTTTCGTTGAAATCTGCAGATTATGTAGCAAATGTGATGAACTTATAATTATGTGAAAAACACTGCTGCTGTAGAAACTCCTAATTCCAGTGGCCCTGGATATAAGTGACTCAATCAGTTGAGGGCTGGTAAGAAGATTGTTTCTTTTTTAACTTTACGCACTACCACTACACCCTTCGATTTCAGGCAGAGGGACCTTAAGGTCAGTATTAACCATTCAGGGGCAGTTTTTTTTGTGAAAGTTGAGTTCATGGGGTGGCAGGTAAAAGGCCAGCAGGGTTGCATTCAGATGCAGAGACCTAATCCCCTCAATCCCAGGGGCCACACAGTAATGGTCTAGGAGACAGAGGAAAGGAGCGAAATTCATAGATATTGTCAAAGAGAAGGCCCAGAATAGGGAGCACTGTATGGAGACTCATGTTTATGTGTACAAATGGCCAGAAACAGCTTCATAGAGATACCCCAAAGAAGGGGACAATATAAGTGATTTTTCTTTTTTTAAACGGACATTCATTAGTGAAGCTGGCACTGATGCCAATTGTGTAAGTGGCTACTGCTGGTTATCATTAAGGAAGCAGATGCAGCAGGACTGGGGCCCAGGGATTTGAAGAGCTCACTGCATCACGGTTATGACTGTCTACCTTTAAAAAAGGGCATCAGAACTCGTATTTCTTTCAAGCATTAGGCCCGAGGTGATGATCCGTCATGGTGGGGAAGAGGTAAAAGATGTGGGGAAGATAGCCTGCTACTCAGGACTACAATTATCATTAGTGCAGCAGGTGTAGTTGCATTGGGGTCAAAGAGTGTCAGGGCTCACAACACCCCAATTATAGGGAGCCATTTGTTTGGGATAATATCTGTTTTTGTTTGATGCATTTGCTGTTTTACAAGTCTCATATTTAGTGCGGTTCATAAGCTAAAGAGAAAGTATTCCTGAAATCACCTCATAAGCCCCGCTCCCTGCACGCAGCCATGTCTCTCTGGCTCCTCCAACCCTTTCCATAAAGTTTTGGAGAGGGGCCTGACCTCAGAACATTTTGCTTAGGGGGGCTCAGAGTAAAAAAGTTTGTAGACCTCTGCTGTGGAGAATTCTTCACGAATAGGTGACCTCCTGTGGGAACCAACCACATTCGGGTGGACAAGTACCTTCTGCGCACAATGTTCGACCTTTGCACAACCTCTCCATGGAAGGCCCACTCCTTGCAGACATGCAATGCTCTTTAAGTGGTCAAGCCCCTACGAAGGACATCTTTCACCCTGTGCACAACTGTTCATGGAGAACGCACTCCCTCTAGACACCCAAGGCTTCTTCGGTGTCCAAGCCCTTACTATGCACAGCCTTCGCCAAGTACACAACTTTTGGCAGAGAGCTCACTCACTCAGACACTCAAATCCCATTAGGTGGCCAAATCTCTACTACGCCCAGACTTCCTTCTTCATTGAACCTTCCCTGGATTGCCAACCTCATGTGAAGGACCAACCACATAAGGGTGGGTAAGTACATGCATGCACATGATATTCACCCAGTCACAACTTTTCACAGAAACTCCACTCCCTCCAGATACCCAAGCTTCCTTGAGTGGTCAAGCCCCTACTACACACACCCTTTGCCCTGTTCACAACTGTTGACAAAGAGCCAGACCCTCTGGACACCCTAGGCCCTGTAGGTGGCCAAGCCCATTATACGACAGCCTTGCCCAGGGCACAACTGTTGAGAGCCCACTCACTCAAGACATCCAATGCCCATTAAGCATCAATGTCCCTATAGCACACAGCTTTTTCCCTGCACGGAACCCTTCATAGTTATCCAACCTTTTGTGGGAAATTCAATACAAAAGGGTGGGAAAGTATATCCTGCGCATGGTCTTCATCCTGTACACAACTCTTCACAGACAGTCGACTCCCCCAGACACCAAAGCCTCCTTATGTGGCCAAGGCTTTTCTATGCACAGCTTTTGCCCAGTACACAATTGTTCACAGAGAGCCCACTCCCTCCAGACACCTAAACCCCATTAGGTGGTCAAACCCCTACTATGGACAGTCTTCTCTCTGTACTGAACCCTTTGCAGATAGCCAACCTCTCAAGCTTAGCCAAACACATACGGTTCAGACGTATCTGTTGCGCAAGGTGTTGACCTTCTGCACACAGTTTTTATGAAGAATGGTTGTAACCCCTCCCTTACTAATCCTGGGGTACCTGATGATCCACCCACTATTGATTCCTTCTAGGCACTTCCTCATGAATCCTGGCCGGATGAGTTTCTCCACTTGGAGCCACACTGGGGGAATGCTATACAAATGTAAGCATATTGCACCTTAGAGCGCTTATTGGTATTTTTGGGAACCCCCTCCACCCCACTTGGCAACACCTGGCCCGTAGCCCTCTCCATATGACCAGGCATGTGCTCGGGCGAAATCTTGTGATAATTCCGATGAGATTTGCTCCGACCACGTGACACAGCGGCCATCTTGGTTGGCAGGCTATATAAGCCACACCCAATTAACATACAGTGGGTGATTGTATTCATTTTTGAAGCCTCACACTCCCAAACGTACCTGTGCCTTCATGCTGAGGCTGAAGTTGATTGGATCATGGTTCCTCAACTCTTGCCGGCTCAGCATCCTTTTGCCACAGTTCTGCACAGATTGCGGACCTGGAAAAGAACAGGAAAAACAAGGTCCGTGACAATTTACACCTAAAGAAGACATGGAATCCTCTCGAGTGGGTCAATGGGGGTGATTGACTCTGTGGAATCATCGTTTTTGGTACCTTAAAAAGGAATAAGTCATCGGTTGTTGAGCCCCATTCCAACAAATCCCAGAACACAATTCTAGTACAAGGGCCTGTTTTGATGCCCCCTGAACGCTACCAAATGACCTGTTTGGTGTGCATACCTCAATGAAACTGCCTGGGTAAAAGATGTTATATTTGGTTAACTAAAGAGGAGGACAATGGAAGTTGCCACCTGTGTAAATTGTAAGTGAGAATAATTTATTGATTAATGTCAAATGCACATGAAGGGAAAATTTCATTGTTAATACAACTTTGTGTCATTATATAGTGGGACTTCAGGGGAATAGTTGTGAGGCTGAAGCAGATACCAACACCCAGACCACTCCAGAGAGCCAAACTCTTACGTCACCATCTGGATTGACTGAAAACCAAAGTATCATCCCAACCTACTCTCCCCTGGCGGGATGCGCACACCACAACAAGTTAACATGTGGTGAGCTTGTTTGAGGAGGTATTGTTCAGATCTAGGCCGCTTCTGCAATTCTTGGCACCAATGGCGAATCGGATTACTCCTTGACTCAAGGCCCTAAGTTGGCCATGCACCTACTGCTTGCAGCTTTCACCCTGCCTCTGCATAAGTCTTCATGGAGAGCCCACTCCCTCCTGGCACCCAAGTCCCATTAGGTGGTCAAGCCCTTGATGTGCACAGCTTTTGCCTTGCACTGAAGCGTTTTCAGACAGATGCCATCTTGTGGGGATGCAACCATGCATGGGTTCTTTGACCTGAGAGCCACTTCCCTTCATTTTATATGCTATCACAGCAGCATCTACCACTAAAAGTCAACTCTCTTGTTCTACACCCTCATTTTTCACTTGGGTGAATTACTCGAGTGAGCCTTTTATGACTAACATATACTACTACTGTAGAATTTAAGGATATATATGTACATTCTGTGATCATACAGCAGAATGTTCTTCTATAATTATAGTTTGCTGTAGCATGCTATTGCAATTATTAAAGTTGTGAACTGTATGCTTACTACCCCTGATGAGGGCTTCAAGTGCTTTGCTGCGAGTAGCTTGCTACTCCAGAGCCCAAGGTTAAAGTTAAATACCAATAATTTAGTAATAAGTAATTCCCTGTTTCCTTGTGGATTAGTTGTGGTACATTTGTTAAGATTGCCCTCTTTGGTTCTCATTCATTAGGTAGTGTTTTGAGTAGAAATAGTAAAATGATTTTGGAAATAATGGACATGTGCACCTGTTAATTGGGTAAAAAAGAGGGGGAAGTTTGAAAAGGATATTTGAAAATTCATAGAAATCAGAAAGGCGTTGGTTGAGTCAGAGAGAGGAGGGATGGGATGAAGCTTAAAGGCAATTTTAAAATATTTAGTTGATATATTTTTAAACAAATAACTGAAAGAAACACATACATGAATACAGACATACCCACACATCTAAACATGCACTGATATGCATACATACATATATAAACAATGCTTAAAAAAATGTTAGTGCATCTCTAAACATACACCCACATTTGCATAGAAGCAGCAATATTTGGATGGTCTGATCTACACTTGAATGTTGTGGCTTATCGTGCAAAGCTCTGATTTGCCTGGGGTGCTCCTGCTATCCTATTTGCACAATTGCTGCTTCTGTCTGTTAGGAGATGTTGTCCATGCTGATGGAGTCCATTGTTTTGTATTATATTGTATTATTGTATATTTATATTTAAATAGTACTTACTACCCCTATGTTGGGCTCGGAAGCTCATGCTCACACGGGTGGAACACTACACCCAACATGAATAGAACACTACACCATTTAGGGTGTTCTTGGAAGTGTGTTCTCTTTATTTTGATCCTGGTTGTTGTTTTGTTAATAGTCCTGCACAAGCATAGGTTAAAGGGAGACATTCTGGAGAGTTCTGCTTCATTGGACTTTGTAAATATGATTTCATATCTGATTGTATTTGAGATGTCAAGGAACAATCGTAGTATGTAGCTAGTTGGGTACTGCATAGGTGGACTAAATTACATTCTTCCATTGGCCAGTTGCATATGGCAGATCTCTTCAGTTACTCAATGCCTGTTCAATTGTTCAATTCAGTGGCGTAGCTGAGGGGGCGATCCGCCCCAGGGGGCATTTTTTGGAGGGCGGTGGCGAGCTCAAGGTAAGTTTTGTTTACATTTTATGCTCCTCTAGCTACGCCATTGGTTCAACTGGTTGTTTATTTGCTGTGGACTGGTACAGTACTGGTAATGGGCAGGACCCTTAGCAGTTTTATCTTATGTGAAAGCAAGAGTGTCAAGCAGTAAAAGGGAATTCAAATGCAGGCCGTATGAACTACAGTCAACTGATCAACCGCTGAGTGTTATGGTATTACTATTAGTATATTGTATTTGATTTTAATTGCACTGATATTGTAATTGAATTGCATTTATATAGCTCTTACTACCCCTGACGAGGCATCAAAATGCTTTTTTGGCAAGTAGTATTTAAAACCGCATATGAGGTTTTGCTGCCCTTTAAGCCAGGCAGCACGTGCTCAGAAATCCTGGGTGGTAGTTTTTTTTAATGTATTGTTGGTTATTGGGATTAGTTTTGCGCTCTGAAGGAACACTATTCCGTGCATTTATTCTAGCTTCAGTTGTGCTATTTAGTATTGAGGGTCTAAATGGATTCATGCATTGGTTGGTGGTATTAATAAATGATCAAACACAAGGAGATGATGGACAGAGTGCTGAAACTTTTCAGACATTCACCTCCACTCGCAGATCTGGGTTGAATCCATCATCGTTGTTTAGCTCACTTCGCCACGTCAGTTCAGACCCAGATATATGCAAATCAGTCTTGATCCTGTGCCTCATGGTAACAGCCCAAACCAAACTGCCAAGCCAGGGCTTCACTGAACCAGCACCATGCATCCTGGGACTGGTTTCGGGGTAACACCCCTTATCAGCCAGGTTAGCTTAAATCCAGTGGTAAAGTGAGCAAGGGACCCACGTTTGGGAATACCCTGCCAACTTAGGGCGAACAAAGCACACACAAGGAGATGATGGACAGAGTGCTGAAACTATTCAGACACTCACCCCCAGTCACAGATCTGGGTTGAATTCATCATTGTTCTTTAGCTCACTTCGCTACCTCACTTCAGACTTGGCTGTATGCAAATCAGTCTTGATCCTGTGCCTCATGGGCACAGTCCAACCGGAACTGCCAAGCCAGGTCTTTCCTGAACCAGAATCAAGCATTCTGGGACCGGTTTCAGGTTAACACCCCTCATCCACCATGCTAGCTTGAATCTAGTGGCAAAGTGAGCAAGGGACCCACGTTTGGGATTACCCTGACAATTTAGGGCGGACAAAGCCAACACCAGGAGATGATGGACGGTGTGTCGAAACTTTCAATGTTTCTTTGTATTCGTGATCAACCCACCATACTATATATGCTAGCACTTGGGAATGATACATAGACTTAGAAAAACACTCTGGAAAAGTTAATTGTTCCTTTCTGCTGCACCCGATTGTTCTTGCTTGAATCCACTCGTTTGCATATGCATGCCTCAAAGAAAACTGATATTTTCTGCAACTAAATGCCGTCTAACACTCTTGCTAACTTACCATGCACATCCATTGGCGTCGGACGTAACGTCACATGTCGTGCAGAGCTTTGTGTGAACTCCTCACCGAAGCAGAAGAGTGTGTTGACCAAGAGCTGCTGCAGGGGAAAGCAGAGGCGACTCCTCTCTTCCTACTGCCCTAAAGCACGGCAAAAAAGGAAAATTAAAATGATGATAATCAGATGTTAAGATCATTTTATTTTTCTGTGCTGGGGCAGTTTTGTGGGGCGGAGCTAGGTAGCGCAAGGGGAAAAAGTGGTGGCAGCCTCCTAAGTGTGCATGAATGTTTGGCCAGACCTCTGGGGCCGACCAAACATTCATGCGCACTTGCATGTTCTCTACCCAGGCTGCATTACATCCTGGGTGGAGAACATTCCCAGGCTTCCATTTCCTCATTTGAGCGCTAAACCACAGCGATCAGACCAATCACAACGCTGCATTTCAGCATTGTGATTGGCTCAGTGGAGCCTGGGTGCTTACCAATCTCAATGCTGCACTGCAGCATTGTGATTGGCTTAGGGGAGCTTATCCTGCTTCCTGCTCCAACAAAATCAGAAAGAGGGCGTAAGAGGCAGAGGTCGGGCAGCTGACTGGCAGGTAAGTGGATTTTTTTTCTGTATTTTCTCCTCCCTTCCTCCCTGCCCCACTACCGATTCGCTAAGGCATCAGAAACAAGCAAATCATATATATCGGATAGTAAATTCCCAGCGAGTAACAATTAATAATTGTGGGGTAGGGCAATGTTGGTTTTCCCGTTTCTAGGGCTGCATTTATGTAGAAATTCAGCTGTAGTTTACCCTTCCTGGTTTCACGTTGGCTATGAACAAAAGACCCAACTTGAGGTAACATACTTTTGCAAATAGTTAAAGTTTGAAACCAATTAAAACATAAAGAATAAACTTACCGAAGAAGCCTTAGCGGCTGGATTGAATATTGGTTTAAAATCTATGCTCTCCTTTTCCATTCAGCTTGATTACTCCCCTTGTACACAATAACATATTTAACCACTGTTTTTCCTTAATATTTATACATTTTCAGTGGCTATTGGTGCACGTTGCAAGAGCGAGATGGGAGAGCCATTGTGGACTTTCAAAGTGTGGGTATGGCGTTTCTCGTGCTTTCTGGTGTTTCTTGTGCTTTTCTACTTCTGCAAGCATGCAGACCTCTGCAGGAGCCCAAGGACTCACCAAGATGGTTCAATCTTTTATATACACCCACTTACAAATTTCACAGTGGAGAATCCTTGTGGCTTCGGAGAGAGCGAATGACCTTTTCCACTGTAGGTGAATTAGAGCTCTTTCAAAATAACCAATACATCAATGACATTTAGGTTTTGGTGATTTAGTCAATGATGATACATTTATCATAATGTTAGAATCTCTAATTATCATTATTCAGTTCACTAAGTTTACGGAAATATAAAAAAGATTTGGTTAGAAATCGGCATTAGAAAATTACACAGTGTTGCATAAAGAAACCCCGTAAGTTAATTAACAGATTTTAAATAGAACCCATAAAGTGTTCCTCTGGAGAATAGTGAGTAAGAGATGAACTTCTCATAAAGAGTATTTATTTTTTTATATTGATTTATAAAGTTTTATATAGCGCGAACATGACCTGTGAGGGTATCGTAGCGCTTTACAGATGATCGGAAGGAAGAACCAGAAAAGCAAACAACAACATAATCAAGACGGGTACAGACTGTGTAAGCTCACAAATTGAGGAGCGTTACCTGCGTCATGCAGGCAATTTTTAACAGTATCCAAGTCTCATATGGTGCCCTCTGGGTCCTTTAAACTCTGCAAAGGATCAATTCTAGGTCAAGGAAGATGATATTAAGGGGGAACTGCCAACAGAATCTGCCCGGGGAGTGGATTGTACCCTCGTCGAGTTTAAATATATCACTTTAGAGGAGTCTACGCAAGCCATTCCTAGGGGTAAATCCGGATCCGCTTAGGATCTTTGCACTCCTCGTGTGCTAGCTAATGCCCTTGTTGTTATTAACCCGGTCTTCAACACTGGATTCCCATAAGTTTAAGATACTCAGGATCCGGCGTACCCGAAAGGGAGGTTGTTCCTTTTCCTTTCTGGTGGCTGAGGCGTGGAATAAGTTACCACCTGTACTCTGCCATAACACCAATTAAATGCAACTTAGGAAACGGTTGGAACCCTGGCTGTTTTTCTTTTCTCTAACTTGTCAGTTGTGTGAATGTGTCTTTTTTCTGTGGTGATGGGATGCTCTTTTGGAGCGGCTGCGATTTATAAATGTTTTAATTTATTCAAGGCACAGCCAAAAAATGGGGGAAACATGGGTGGGATGGTTAGCAATGCACGACCAGGAAGGGCTTGTACAAAGAGATGGGGTGGTCAAAGCATGGCTGCTGCTAAATTTGAAAGTAACTTTAAATAGTTAATTGTATACCCTGTTTAGAATCAACAGCGGTAACGCCAATAAGTTACAAAGAGCAATCTTGCTGTTTGCCAATGATGCAGTTCAATTGGCCTTCACTGAAATTTCCATGCACAAACGTTTGAAAGATTTTCAATTATATTGTTCCAAGAAGAAACCTAAAATAAACATTTCAAAAATCAAATACATGAAGCTCAACTCTCGGCACAGCTTGAAGAATTCCTTCAGAGTCTACAACCAGCCACTTGAATAGGTTGATTCCTATTATTACCTAAGGTTTGATTATAATTGAACCTGCTGCAAACAGCAGAAAAAGAGCAAGATTAGCATACCTCAACAGTCAAATGCTGTCCTCAGTTTCAGCAGTAGTGTTTGAGCAAAGATTGGAAAGTTACGTGGCTATTCATTAGACAACTTAACGTTTGAGTTCTGAAACAGTCCTCAAGTTGAAAACATTTCAACCAACCTTTAATTTCTTGCACAAAGCACCTTACTTAGGCCCTCTGCTATTTTAAGTGCACGGTCCAGGCAGACCCCAATTTTTAGGTCTCGCCTGAGCCAGCATATGCGCTGGCCTGGCGCGACATTTAGTGATTGGGCTTTAGAAATCCGACCACAAGCTTTTGCTTGTGGGCTAAAGCTTGCGGTTGCGCGCGGACACGCGCACAGCCGCCATCTGGCTTTCCTCGCGGCACCCTTACAGTGCACGATCAGGCGCCATCTGGCTTTCCTCTTGCTTGCTCTCCCAAGCGCCTCGCTCCGCCCCTCCCCCACCACCGAGCGCGTCTTGCTTCGAAGTTAGCTCCCCACACCTTCGCCCCAATGTTTTCGGTGTGCGTTTTTGGTCCAAAAAAATGTCCTTTTAAAATACAACTATTTATTTTATTAAGCGCCGTGTTAACTTCACGCTATACAAAATTGACACGCGGCACCGCGTGCAGAGCTTTAAAGCCAGTTCCCTACACAGAGGCCCTGCGTATAAACTGTAGCATCCTGTTGCTGCTGCTGGCTGCAGTATGTATTTGTGAATTTTTGTGTGTGGGGTAAACACTGTGTATTATCTGCATACATATGTAATATGTGTGCATTCAGTTGGTGTGCGTGTCTGCATGTACTCTGTATATGCATGTGTATATCATGTTCGTGTGCTGCGTTTTTCACGCCAACACAAATATTTACCAAAAACAATGGTTACAAAAAGATGGAGCAGGAGGATTCTGTTTTTGCTCCGAGAAAGCAAGCCTTTTGGTATTTCTAAGTAGAGTTTATTGCAAGTGTTCACACTACTGCCAAGGTGTTTTATGGGTGCTGCAGAAAGGAGGTAGCCCTGATAAGATAAGGATCAGGAATCAAAGGCTATGTCTCTCTTTGTGAAACAAGCGTGGCTGTATTCTTGGCTAGAACGTGTGCAGCTTTTCTGTTATGACAATATGGTATATGCGTGCCTATGAGTTTTGATCCTTTGAAGGCCTACACTAATAAGGGGCTTTAAATCTTGCCCTAAAGCTAAAAATTTTGTGGTTCTAACAAACTTATTTTTCTCCACATGCCTACAAAAAGATATGTCCTACTGTAAAACAACTGGTTTTCATATGAAGCACTATAATATCTTTAGGTTAAGTTCACGCTATAGAAAATTGACAAGCAGCACAGCGGTGCGTGCAGAGCTTCTATGCCAGCTCCCCGCACACAGGCCCTGCTTGCAAACTGCAGTGCCCTGGGGCTGCTACTCCTAGATGCCTAGTGTTTGAGTGTGGGGGAACATTATATGCTCCTTTTGTGGGTAGATATGTAATATGTGGCATTCAGTTGGTGTACATTGTGAATGTGTGTGTTCCTTCTACACCTGTTTGCCTGTGTACCTTGTGTGCATCTACGGCGCTTTTGTGCCTACAAATAAAATGTTCCTTTATAATGCAACTGCTGCTCACCTGAAGCACTTCAGGTAAAGTTGAAACCCTTCGGCCCAATGTTTTCCACGTGTTTGTTTTCGGCTCACATTCATCACGTTATTTCGCAAGCCCATCACAAGTCAACAGCAATCTAAAGCCCACCGAGATCACATGGACAATATAGCCAACTGATGCAGGCTGCTTCCTGCACTCAGCTGGCTTAAGAAGACAAACAATCAACTCTACATAATTCAAAAACACCGCCACACAAATAACTGCTATGCAATACTACAATATACAAATGCACACTTCATAATTCCACTGCATAACACGTTCAGCATCACCACAGCATCAATCTGAGCCAGCACAGAATCACTCAACGTCACCACAGCATCACTCAATGCCACCACAGCATCACTCAACGCCACCACAGCATCACTCAACGCCACCACAGCATCACTCTGTGCCACCACAGCATCACTCTGTGCCACCACAGCATCACTCTGCGCCACCACCGCATCACTCTGCGCCACCACCGCATCACTCTGCGCCACCACCGCATCACTCTGCGCCACCACCGCATCACTCTGCGCCACCACCGCATCACTCTGCGCCACCACCGCATCACTCTGCGCCACCACAGCATCACTCTGCGCCACCACAGCATCACTCTGCGCCACCACAGCATCACTCTGCGCCACCACAGCATCGCTCAGCGCCACCACAGCATCGCTCAGCACCACCACAGCATCGCTCAGCACCACCACAGCATCGCTCAGCGCCACCACAGCATCACTCAGCGCCACCACAGCATCACTCTAGGCAACGACAGCAACACTCAGCACCACCACAGCATCACTCTAGGCAACCACAGCATCACTCTAGGCAACCACAGCATCACTCTAGGCCACCACAGCATCACTCTGCGCCACCACAGCATCACTCTGCGCCGCCACAGCATCACTCTGCGCCACCACAGCATCACTCTGCGCCACCACAGCATCACTCTGCGCCACCACAGCATCACTCTGCGCCACCACAGCATCACTCTGCGCCACCACAGCATCACTCTGCGCCACCACAGCATCACTCTGCGCCACCACAGCATCACTCTGCGCCACCACAGCATCACTCTGCGCCACCACAGCATCACTCTGCGCCACCACAGCATCACTCTGCGCCACCACAGCATCACTCTGCGCCACCACAGCATCACTCAGCACCACCACAATATCGCTCAGCGCCACCACAGCATCACTCAGCGCCACCACAGCATCACTCAGCGCCACCACAGCATCACTCAGCGCCACCACAGCATCACTCAGCGCCACCACAGCATCACTCTAGGCAACCACAGCAACACTCAGCGCCACCACAGCATCACTCAGCGCCACCACAGCATCACTCCGCGCCACCACAGCATCACTCCGTGCCACCACAGCATCACTCTGCGCCACCACAGCATCACTCTGCGCCACCACAGCATCACTCCGCACCACCACAGCATTACTCCGCGCCACCACAGCATCACTCCGCGCCACCACAGCATCACTCCGCGCCACCACAGCATCACTCCGCGCCACCACAGCATCACTCCGCGCCACCACAGCATCACTCCGCGCCACCACAGCATCACTCCGCGCCACCACAGCATCACTCCGCGCCACCACAGCATCACTCAGCGCCACCACAGCATCACTCAGCGCCACCACAGCATCACTCTTCACAAAACAATATCGCTCAGGGCCACAACAGCATCACTCCGCGCCACCACAGCATCACTCTAGGCAACCACAGCAACACTCTAGGCAACCACAGCAACACTCAGCGCCACCACAGCATCACTCAGCACACAACAATATCGCTCAGGGCCACAACAGCATCACTCAGGGCCACCACAGCATCACTCCGCGCCACCACAGCATTACTCCGCGCCACCACAGCATCACTCCGCGCCACCACAGCATCACTCCGCGCCACCACAGCATCACTCCGCGCCACCACAGCATCACTCCGCGCCACCAAAGCATCACTCCGCGCCACCACAGCATCACTCTGCGCCACCACAGCATCACTCCGCGCCACCACAGCATCACTCCGTGCCACCACAGCATCACTCTGCGCCACCACAGCATCACTCTGCGCCACCACAGCATCACTCAGCGCCACCACAGCATCACTCTTCACACAACAATATCGCTCAGCGCCACCACAGCATCACTCCGCGCCACCACAGCATCACTCTAGGAAACCACAGCAACACTAGGCAACCACAGCAACACTCAGCGCCACCACAGCATCACTCAGCGCCACCACAGCATCACTCAGCACAAAACAATATCGCTCAGGGCCACAACAGCATCACTCAGGGCCACAACAGCATCACTCCCGGCCACCACAGCATCACTCCGGGCCACCACAGCATCACTCCGCGCCACCACAGCATCACTCCGCGCCACCACAGCATCACTCCGCGCCACCACAGCATCACTCCGCGCCACCACAGCATCACTCCGCGCCACCACAGCATCACTCCGCGCCACCACAGCATCACTCCGCGCCACCACAGCATCACTCCGCGCCACCACAGCAACACTCTAGGCAACCACAGCAACACTCGGCGTCACCACAGCATCACTCGGCGCCACCACAGCATCACTCGGCGCCACCACAGCATCACTCGGCGCCACCACAGCATCACTCGGCGCCACCACAGCATCACTCGGCGCCACCACAGCATCACTCGGCGCGCACACAACATCGCTCAGGGACACCACAGCATCACTCAGCGCCACCACAGCATCACTCAGCGCCACCAC
Source organism: Triturus cristatus (assembly GCF_964204655.1). Lineage (NCBI taxonomy): Eukaryota > Metazoa > Chordata > Amphibia > Caudata > Salamandridae > Triturus > Triturus cristatus. Next base: position 1,138,807,338 of record NC_140585.1, on the reverse strand, counting down.
AGCATCACTCAGCGCCACCACAGCATCACTCTAGGCAACCACAGCAACACTCAGCACCACCACAGCATCACTCAGCGACATCTCAAGACCTGGCTCTTTGAACAGTAGCAGCACCCCCCCCCCCTAGCGCCTTGAGACCCTCACGGGAATGTAGTGCACTTTACAAATGCTATGATTGATTGATTGACATCATCACTCAGGGCTAACAATGCATCACTCACCACCACCACAGCATCACTCAGGAACACCACAGCATCAGTCAGCACCAACACAGCATCACTAAGGGCAACCACAACATCACTAAGGGCCACCACAACATCACTAAGGCCCAGAACATAATCACTCAACACCACCACAGCATCAGTCCGCACCACTCAGCATCACCACAACATCAGTCAGCACCACCACATCATCACTCAGCACCACCACAGAATCACTCAGCACCACCACAGAATCACTTGGGGCTGCCACAGGATCACTCACCTTCACCACAGCATCACTCAGCACCACCACAGCATCACTCCGGAATACCACAACATCACTTAGTACCACCACAGCATCACTATGCGCTACCACTGCATCATTCTGCAGCACCACAGCAACAATCAGCACCACCACAGCATCGGTCTGCACCACCACAGCATCACTCAGGGCCAGCACAGCATCACACAACGCCACCACTGCATAACTCAGGGCCAGCACAGCATCGCTCAACGACACCACAGCATCACTCAGTGCTTCTTACACTTTTTAATTACAATTTCTCAGCATGCTGTACAGCAGCCACACTTCTCTACGGCACAGCTTAGAAACATTGGCAAAGTCAATAGCTCTACCTAAACACTTATAAGGCCCCACAATGCATAGCCAATAGGTTTCGCCTTTGGGACATATGCTTCATTAAACAACATCAAGTGTTGCATGGCTAATCACTTATAAGGTCCCAAAAGCAAAACCTATTGGCTATGCCAATGCTTGTTTTAGGTAGCATTGTTGTCTCTTGACTTTGCTGTCTCTTGTTTTTACACCTGATACCGATTTATTGCTTCTTTAATATTTATTCTATTATTGCACTAGATAGTGTAATGCTGGACTTCTGAAGTGTCTTAAGTGTTGTAACTTATTGTTGTTATTTCATTATTAACTGTCCCGCTCCCAAGTAGTTCTGGACACTCAACCGAGTTGCCTACATCTGCATTACCAACTGTAAATAAAAGTGTGATCCTTGCAGTAGCATTGATCACGAACAATCCAAAAAGATCAAAAACGAAAAAGAATCAGTGACCAAAGGGAAATAGTTAAAGAAAATTAACTCTCCATAAAGAAGCGTCTCAGAGCAAAGGAAAGATCCAGCAACAGGACCACTGGATAAGTTGAAAGAATTAAGAGGCAAGGGGGTGTCTTAGAAAAAGTGATGTCTAACTAGCTAGGGACACTTATTAATATAGGTTTATACTTTTGTAATAATTCTGTAGGCTTTTTCTGTTGATATCCAAGAAAAATAGTTCATGAGTTAGTGTCATCAGTCATACTATATTTCTTCTTCTCTGATTCCCATAGTCTGTACTCTTGTCGCCATGATCAATACATATTATTACAGCACTTATTACATGAGGGGTGGTTCCCATGAGAACCCTCTTATCTAAACTAAAGGATGCACTATGAGTTAAAATGTGTGAACAAAGGCTAGTCAGTAATATGAAAGCAACTATCAGTTATTCGGAAGCAGCATTCACAAAATCTCTAAGTCATCATTTAATATAAGCAGATTTAATAAGCTCATTATACTCTAACATATGATCTAACATGGGGTGAGGAGCTGGATGAACATGTTATAGTCGGCATATTTCTAAAAGATGTCACTAATGCTAAACAGTTTTACTAAATGTCTTATTCATATAACTATGAGCAAGAGACAAGTGAAAAGACTCTGGGCTTACGTTAATAAACACGTTAAGCAATGGTTGCATGATACAATTTTGGGGGAAACACACATTAATTTGTCAACATTCTAAGAGCATTCTCAATTCTACATGTGATTAACTAATATTTTCACAGTTTGTTTACTAGGATTCTAAACATTAAGTGTTTACACTTTTTTCTCTACGAGCCAATTTCTAACGTAAACATTTCTGCAGCATTTAAAGCATTCTATGGAGCAATTCTAACACAGTGAGTACATTGGATTGTAAATTCATGCTCATTTCTCCCACCTTGTACACAATTACATATCTAACCACCGTTTGTCCTTAATATTCATACATTTCAGTGGCTATTGCTGCGAGAGCGATGATGCCAGAGCTATTGTGGAAAAAGATATTACAACAAAACAGGCACAAATAAGCGATAAAACAAGGGAAAAAAGAGAGTTAAACCAAGCAGGCACAAAATAACGTCAAAACAAGGGCAAGGGAGAATGAAATTACAACAAAACAGGCACAAATAAACGAAAAAAACAAGGGAAAAAAGAGAGTTAAACCAAGCAGGCACAAAATAACGTCAAAACAAGGGCAAAAACAACCGCAGCGGTGGCAGCCGGCAGACGAGGCAGCAGCGAGGCAGAGGGCAGGCAAGGGGCACACGCAGCAGCTGGTGGCCGTGCGGCGCGGGGTGTCCCACAAGTGGGTCACACTCACCTGCGTCGCACGGTCGCCATTTAAGGCCAAGTGCGCGGGTGGGCGGAGCAGCTGGGAGGCGGGAGCGGGGAGGGTTACAGAAGACAAAAAGGGGCGGGGACAAGCGGCGGTGGCGGGAAGGGAGGGCGGAGGGCGGCGAGGTAGGCGGACAGCAAGGAAGGATAGCAAACACGGGGAAAAAGATATTACAACAAAACAGGCACAAATAAGCGATAAAACAAGGGAAAAAAGAGAGTTAAACCAAGCAGGCACAAAATAACGTCAAAACAAGGGCAAAAACAACCGCAGCGGCGGCAGCCGGCAGCCGGCAGACGAGGCAGCAGCGAGGCAGAGGGCAGGCAAGGGGCACACGCAGCAGCTGGTGGCCGTGCGGCGCGGGGGTGTCCCACAAGTGCCTGCTTGGTTTAACTCTCTTTTTTCCCTTGTTTTTTCGTTTATTTGTGCCTGTTTTGTTGTAATTTCATTCTCCCTTGCCCTTGTTTTGACGTTATTTTGTGCCTGCTTGGTTTAAATCTCTTTTTTCCCTTGTTTTATCGCTTATTTGTGCCTGTTTTGTTGTAATATCTTTTTCCCCGTGTTTGCTATCCTTCCTTGCTGTCCGCCTACCTCGCCGCCCTCCGCCCTCTTTTCCCGCCACCGCCGCTTGTCCCCGCCCCTTTTTGTCTTCTGTAACCCTCCCCGCTCCCGCCTCCCAGCTGCTCCGCCCACCCGCGCACTTCGCCTTAAATGGCGACCGTGCGAACGCGCAGCGGCCACGCGCAGCGGGTGCGCCGATTGTGCGCCGAAGGCGCGCCAAAGGCAAGCCCGTCTGCGCCCGTCCGCGACCGGATCGCGTCCAGCGCCAGGACCCCTGGCCCTCGAAGACCCCGACCTACCCGCCTGACGTACTCCGCCGCCACCCTCATCGCTCTCAACACCGGCCGACTCCCAGAATGCCACCAAGCCACACCACGATGCACCCACGGACCTTTCAGCTGCCACGCCTGCAAGTTCTCCTGCATCCAGACCAGCCCCGCACCAGCACCCGCCATGTCGAACACCAGCAGCACCCACCTCAAGTGCATCCTGCTCAACACCCGCTCCGTCCACAGACACGCCATCGAACTCTGGAACCTCCTAGACGCCACAGCCCCTGACGTTGCCTTCCTCACGGAGACCTGGATGAACGCCTCTTCAGCTCCCGACATCCCCATCGCTATCCCAGAGGGCTACAAGATCGTCCGGAGGGACCGAAACGCCAACCAGATGGGAGGAGGCATCGCCATCATCCACAGGAACACCATCCGTCTCACGACCAGCACCGACAACACCCTGACCAGCGCCGAACACCTGCATTTCCAGATCCACACCAACCCGAACACCACCCTCAGAGGCACCCTGATCTACCGACCCCCTGGACCACGCACACAATTCAGCGAGGACATCGCCGACTTCGTCAGCCCGCATGCCCTCCCCTCCGCTGACTACATCCTCCTGGGAGACCTCAACTTCCATCTGGAGAACAACAACGACCACAACACCAGCACCCTGCTCGACAACCTGGCCAACCTGGGACTTAAGCAACTGGTGTCCACCCCCACCCACCTCGCCGGACACACACTCGACGCCATCTTCTCATCCAGCACAGACATCGACTTCAGCCACGCCACAGAGCTTCAATGGACGGACCACAGCTGTGTCCACTTCACCTTCAAGAGAACGACGACCCACCATCACCAGCAACAGGCCGCCCGCAGAAGCTGGAACAAGATCACAGCAGACCAGCTCGCCACCTCCCTGAGCCAGCACCCTCCTGCCAGCTCAGCGAACCCCAGCCAGGCCGCCGACAACCTCACGAAGTGGATCAGCAACTGCGCGGACGAACTCGCCCCGCTGAGGACCCCGCCTAGCAGACCCGGCAGCAAGAAGGCCCCATGGTTCACCGACGAACTCAAGAGCTCCAAGAAGAACTGCCGAGCCCTCGAGAAAGTCTGGAGAAGGGAACCGACACCGGACAACAGGACCTCCTACAAACTTGCCACCCGGAAACACCACCAGCTGATCCGCGCCGCCAAGAAAACAGCATTCAAGGACCGGTTGGACAACAACGCACACAACTGCAAGGAACTCTTCAACATCGTGAAAGAGCTTTCCAACCCCAGCGCAGGAAACAACGACATCACCCCATCGCAAGACCTCTGCAACTCCCTCGCCTCATACTTCCACAACAAGATCACGGACATACACAGTAGCTTCAACAACCAACCAACGCACACCATGACCGACCAACCACCCCCCCCCACCACCACCCTCCACGCCTGGACCCCGATCAGCACCGAAGACACCATCCGCACGATGAACTCCATCCACTCCGGATCACCGACCGACCCCTGCCCTCACCACGTCTTCAACAAGGCCGACGCTGTCATAGCACCCCACCTGCGAGACATCATCAACACATCCTTCGACACCACCATCTTCCCTGAGAGCTGGAAACACGCCGAACTCAGCGCTCTACTCAAGAAACCAACAGCGGACCCCACCGACCTCAAGAATTACCGCCCCATCTCGCTTCTCCCGTTTCCAGCCAAAGTCATCGAGAAGACCGTCAACAAGCAGATGGCCGCCTTCCTCGAGACGAACGGATTCCTCGACCCCTCACAGTCCGGCTTCCGAGCCAAACACAGCACCGAGACCGCCCTCATCGCCGCCACCGATGACATCCGAGCCCTGATGGACAATGGAGAAACAGCGGCCCTCATCCTCCTAGACCTCTCCGCGGCATTCGACACGGTCTGCCACCGCACCCTAGTACGGCGCCTCAGCAACATCGGAATCCAGGACAAGGCGCTGGAATGGATCATCTCCTTCCTCGACGGAAGAACACAGAGAGTCCGCCTACCACCGTACAAGTCAGAGGCCTCCGAAGTCATCTGCGGCATCCCCCAAGGATCATCTCTGAGCCCCACCCTCTTCAACGTCTACATGAGCCCCCTCGCGGCCATCGTACGCAAACACAACCTCAGCATAATCTCCTACGCCGACGACACCCAGCTGATCCTCTCCCTGACCAACGACCCCGCCGCCGCCAGAGCCAACCTGCACGAAGGGATGAAAGAGGTAGCCGAGTGGATGACGTCCAGCCGCCTGAAACTGAACTCGGACAAGACGGAGGTCCTCATCCTGGGCTCCTCACCCTCCGCCTGGGACGACTCCTGGTGGCCTCCCGCCCTGGGCACCGCACCCAAACCGACGGACCATGCACGAAACCTGGGCTTCACCCTGGACTCCTCCCTCTCCATGACCAGGCAGGTCAACAACGTCTCCTCGGCGTGCTTCAACATCCTACGCATGCTACGGAAGATCTTCTGGTGGATCCCCACAGAGACCAGGAAGACCGTCACCCAGGCCCTCGTCACCAGCCGACTGAACTACGGCAACGCCCTCTACGCCGGTACCACCGCCAAGCTCCAGAAGAGACTCCAGAGGATCCAGAACGCCTCAGCCAGACTCATCCTCGACATCCCACGATCCAGCCACATCTCCGGACATCTGAGAGACCTTCACTGGCTCCCCGTCAACAAGAGAATCACCTTCCGCCTCCTCACCCACGCACACAAAGCCCTACACAACCAAGGCCCGAGCTACCTCAACAGCCGAGTCAACTTCTACGCTCCCAAACGCCACCTCCGATCAGCCAACCACGCCCTCGCCGCCGTCCCCCGCATCCGAAGAGCGACTACAGGAGGAAGGTCCTTCTCCTACCTGGCCGCCAAGACCTGGAACTCCCTCCCTCCCGACCTGCGCCTGACCCAAGACCACCTCTCCTTCAGGAAGAAGCTGAAGACCTGGCTGTTCGAGCAGTAGCGGCACCCCCCCCCCCCCCCCCCAGCGCCTTGAGACCCTACGGGTATGTAGCGCGCTTTATAAGTGATTGATTGATTGATTGATTGAAAGTGCGGGTATGCTGTTTCTCGTGCTTTTGTTTACTTCAAGCATGCAAACCTTGAGTGCGTGGTTTAGAAAATATTTTATAACATAAGCACACAAAGATAAGATGGGTTCGCATTCTCATTCCTGCCAGCAGGACTAGTCCGGTAATAATTGTTTTATGTTTTGGATGGAGATTTATTGGCTTCTGCTCAGTGCTTAATTTGTAAACTATAAAGCCCAGGTGCTCAAATTCTTGTAGGCCACACCTACTTTCCCTGGCTCCACCCACTTACTGAACTGGATCCACCTACTTACTCTATTGGCTCCACTCACATCCTCAACTGGCACTGCTGAAAGCCAGATGAATTTCAGCAAAACACATAGTTAATAAAATCAAGGCAAACCCCCATAAGAGAATTGATGTCATAACTACTACACCTGACACTGTAAAGCCTGAGTTTTTTCATTCCGAAGCCTATTTCCTGATCACAAAGTGGACTTTATTGAGCGTAGAATTGATTAAATTTGCCTTGTAATGAGTTGCGATTTCATTAAACCGATTCCAAGACACATTTTTGTCACATCTAGCAAATGTGTGTTTTGTTTATTAAAATGTAATATAATTATTTTATGGACAATTATGATGGGAATTGATTGTAGACAAGTTCTTCAGCCGTCACAGAGCTACACTGTAGACAGGTGCAGTGACAGACATATTCTCTCTGTGTGCAGCTGTAGACTGTTGCTCTGAAAGTGATGCACTGTACACAGGTGCAGTGACAGACATATGCCGGTGTTGTGCAGCTGTAGACTGGTGCTCTGAAAGTGATGCACTGTACACTGGTGCAGTGACAAACATATGCCGGTGTTGTGCAGCTGTAGACTGTTGCTCTGAAAGTGATGCACTGTACACTGGTGCAGTGACAGACATATGCAGGCGGTGTGTGGCTGGGGATTGGTGCTCTGAAAGTGATGCACTGAACACTGGTGCACCAGCAGTGACAGAGATACACAGTAAACCCAGTAGCGGCTCCTGGAGGGGGTGCAGCCAAGCGGTGACGTGGGGCGGGGGAGGGGGAGGGAGGGGGGTAGTGAACTCCGGATTATCGCTGAACGGAGGTAAGTATACAAATAAATAAATCGAATTTTGTTACGCGTGCTGCATCGCCAAATGCGCTCCAAAACCTCTGCCAACTGCCATGTGGCAGAGATTTTCTTGCACGTGGCTGACCAGTATGAAGTTATTGAGCACAAACAAGAAAAAACGAGTGCCAGACCGCCTCCCGTGAGATTTCTCAACGCAGGCAGTTGTAGCAGATTGCAACCCCCCGCACTGAGAAAGTTGCCGTTTGTGTTGCGAAAGCTGCTGCTGAGTGGAATGTCTACTCAACTGGCAGAAAGAAACAGCGCCCCTCTGGTTTACCGCATGGTGCCAATCACGCAGATTTTACAGTGCAAGACAAGCTCCTGCTGCAAAATGTCAGTGAGCAGCGCAACGGAAATTCCCCGCTTATGAAATGCAGCGGAATCGCGCAGAGTTTTTAGGTAACTGCAGAATTCCACAGAGTAAAACTCCACGAGTTCTGCCCACCCTTAGTACACAAATGTCCTAGCAATGGCAGAAATATACTGCTAAAGGAGCTCAGCAGCGGTAGATACCAGGATGTGGCTGCAGTCACAGAGGAGCTCAGTAATGCTAGACCTGCACTATAGACAAGAGCTCTTCCAACTCCTCAGTGAGTACAGAAGCCAAAAGGAGCATGATAGACTCCTCTGACTTGATCTTCTCCAAAGTGGAAGGTCGGCTTATTCACACTCCAAATAACAAAACAACTGAGACACTTAAAGTGATTTGTTGTCAAAGCATGTCCTCCTTTTGTTTAAGCTTTATATAATGCAATTTTCTCAATCTAAGAAACACGTTCTAAGAGCCCCCCCCTTTCCTGCCAAGCACTTCGGGTAATGGGTCTTATTGGAAGAAGTGGTGTTCAGTGTCCTGCACTCTGCTCCCTGTCCCCCAGGGTGTTCAATGCCACCCTGGGGTTTAAGCAGGCAGACCAACTCACTTCTGATTAATGTCATAAAATCATTGGTTGCCATGACTAGCATCACTGACAAATCCATGCCCCAGCAATGGCATTATGTTACGTAAACTGCGGCTACCGTGGAAAACACAACCTTTGTTTCTGCTAAGATAACGTCATGGCGACGAGATCAGTGGCTCCATTCTGCATTTGTGAGCCAATACCATGGCACGGGGGTCTCTGCAGATTAAGGGGTTCATACTCTACAGACCCCCATACCTCTGTAGGATCCCAGCCTCTTGAAGTTCAGAAGAACTCGAACTACCTTCCTCTTCCAGTGGATCACAGGCCTCTGCTCGCCACATGTCCACATCTCCTGATCCTGTAACCTGTGCCACCTTGTAAGCGCACTGAAACGGGGAACTGATGAGAGCGAAGCACTATCTGAAACACTACTAATAACATAACGCTTTGAAGCCATGTGTGCTGATAACCTGAGTGCATTTAAGTTGGAACAAAAATAGCATTAGCTACTTAAAGCCCTTTGATGCCTCATGCTCACCTCAAGAAGCTATGTATACATATTTGTCAGAATGAGTTATTTGATTCCAGCTCTTCTTGTTGCGCACAAGTATGATGGGGGGGTTACTCAGCACCAACATAAGGAAAGAAAACTGACCATTGGGCTGTAGTAACGCAGCTGTCTTCCACATAGATGACCCCTGGCTGAAGGATCCTCTTTGTAGAACACTGGTCACCTTTGGTTAGTCAGTCTTCGCCACCTTGCAGCCACAGACAAAACAGGTGAACAAAAGACTTGAAAGTAGGGTCAGACATGAAAAACATCTGGTGCCTCATAGGTGTTAGCAGGAGCGAAAAGACATCTGATGAAAACTAGCATTTTTATTATTAACAGACACACTGGACAGCCCCAAAGGCCATGGATTGTCAGGTTGTGATTCGCTTCTGCTCGAGCTAACGACGCCGAACGTAAAAGTAATGACGCAATGCATTGTAGTGACTTGAATTAAGTGTGATCTGTGGCGTTCCTAGATTGCCATGGCCCCTACTCAGTGGTCGAAGTGGGCGGGATCGGCAGGGCACGGCGTGCCCCTACTTCTTCAATTCCAGGGATTCCGTTCCCCTACTTTTTAGGTCTCGCTGAGACAGCGAAAGCTGTCTCTTTGAGACATTTTGTAAGTGGGCTTTCAAAAGTGCTACCCACATGGTTTGCTGGCCTAAAGCTTGAGTGCACGATGGCGTGCACGTGCACAGCTGCTCCTCTGCTCCTTCCATTCCCCCTCCCTTCTCACCCAGCCCTTTGATGCTCTGCTCGATTACTTTCACTTTCGCCGCCCTTCTCACCCAGCCCTTTGATGCTCTGCTCGATTACTTTCACTTTCGCCGCTTTGATGTTTGATCGCAAACGCGATCACTTCCGCTTGGCATAGCCTGTACTAGTTCTCTTTGTCCTCACATATGCTCTTCCCTCTATGTTTTTCTCTCTGGTCTCACATGTGCTATTCTCTGTATTTTCACTCTGCCCTCACATGTTCTTTTCCCTCTCTATTTTTCTCTCTTTCCTCACACATGCTATTCCCTCTGTATTTGTCTCTCTTCCCTCACATGTACTCTTCCCTCTGCAGCCCAGATCTGTAAATAACTCTTCCATTTTCCCTCATCTTCCTCCGTTACTTTTTTTTTCATCACCCACAGAATTCCCGTGTCTTGCATAGTGATCGGAGGCTCTTACAAATATGTTTTAAATGATTTAACGTGTTCATGTTTCTTGCCTGCTTTTTTCCTTCTAGCACATTTAGAATGTGACATGTAAGCGTTGTTTCGGGTCTGTCTGCTGTGTACTGCTTTCTGCTGGACCTGGGTAGTTCTATTTTAACAGTGTAGTGTGTGTCTCCCCTCATTACTGTTTTATTTCCGTCTCCCTGCTACAGCCTCGAATGCCACAGCTGCTGGCCGGGATGATGGCAGAGCCCGCTTTCCTCTCAGAGTACACTATCTTTGCCGTGGAGGATCCCAAGCAGCCTAAGCCACAGACTGGCAGTGCAGTGAGTCCCACCCCGCCCTGCCCTCCCCGCAGCAATGCCTCTAGCTATGGGACCACAAACATCTGTCATACGGCACCAGAAAACCCCATGTGTGATCGTGTGCTTTACAAATACATCTTACGTCTCATCGCCTTTGTCAGTCACTCATAGCGCTAGGAAACCTCAGACGTGGTTAGAAAGAGCTGCATGAAGAAAATGTACTGTTTCTTAGGCCTCTCAGAGGCGTGTACAATCCTTATGAGGACTCGCGCACTCTGATGTGTGCACTGCATTTAAAGATTGATTACAGCGCACCAGTGCTTCTTGGCACTTCCAAACGAGGCAGAAGCAGTCATGTATAGTCCGATTCTCTTGCAGGCTCTCTCCCCACGCTCTTTCTGCCTCTCCTGCTCCGTCCCACCTTACCTGTACCCTCTCCTCTTCATGCCATCTGTCTCTCGACCCTTTCTTGCGTTCTTTCCTTTTTTTTCCTCCCCTTCCTTGATTTTTCTCTTCCTCTCCCACTGTTCTCTTGGTCGTTCTTTCTCCTACCTCTTCCTTTATATGTGCTTCTCCATATTCCTTTCCTTCCCTGTCCAGTGGGTTGCAGTGTGGCCCAAGTAATTACCGGAGGCTGAGATTAATTCCAGCATTTTATTCTGTTTTTTTAGTTCACTGCACATCAGCATCACAGCTTCCTCGTCTTGTACACCTACAGCATAGGTGTTTTCTGCTTTGCACAGCTGTCTCTCCTCTCGCACAGCTGCCCCTCCTCCTGCACATCTCTCGCACAACTGCCTCTCCTCCCACATCTGTAGCACAGCTGCCCCCTCTCACACATCTCTAGCACAGCTGCCTCCCACACAGCTGCCTCTCCTCTCCGACATCTCTAGCACAGCTATCTCTCCTCCCGCACATCCTAGCACAGCTGCCTCCTCCCATATCTCTAGCACAGCTATCTCTCCTCCCGCACATCTCTAGCACAGCTGCCTCTCCTCCCATATCTCTAGCACAGCTGCCTCTCTTCTCGCACATCTCTAGCACAGCTGCCTCTCTTCTCGCACATCTCTAGCACAGCTGCCTCTCCTCTCCGACATCTCTAGCACAGCTATCTCTCCTCCCGCACATCCTAGCACAGCTGCCTCCTCCCATATCTCTAGCACAGCTATCTCTCCTCCCGCACATCTCTAGCACAGCTGCCTCTCCTCCCATATCTCTAGAACAGGTGCCTCTCTTCTCGCACATCTCTAGCACAGCTGCCTCTCTTCTCGCACATCTCTAGCACAGCTGCCTCTCTTCTCGCACATCTCTAGGTCAATAGGTCTCGCCTTTGGGACCATATAAGTGTTTAGCCATGCAAGATTTGATGTTGTTGCACCAAGGATATTGTGCTGGATAACTAAACACTTATAAGGTCCCAAAGGCGAGACCTATTGGCTATGCCAATGCTTGTTTATTTTGAAAATGCGTCCCAGGACGCAAGAAATCACCATCACCTATAAGTAAAGCTCGGAGCTCCTGGCGTTCGAGGACGGGCGGCAGAGAAGTAACAAGACTCTGTCTTTTCTTTCTCGCCCAGAGAAGAAAAATACAGTGTCCACTTCTGCTCTGTCGCTTCAGCTGCCCCCCCACCACTCTTTTTTTCCCCCTCTCTTTCTGTCTAGCAGTTCTTCTCTTACTTAAAACCGAGACTTCAAGACGGAGTTTTCACTCTTTCCTCTCCTTTCTTTTATTTGCTCCCCTGTGAAATGGGTCCAAACAGAAAGACATTTTTGCTGGAAATGTCGTATTTTAATTCCAAAGTACAGCATCTGGAATAAAAGGGGTAAAATTTGAAAAATAACTAAATAAAGTAAGACAGAGTGGTAGCTAACTGGCCAGATTGAGTTTATTTACACCCAAACACATTAGCGCCACTTTTACAGAGTTTGCCAGTGAAGAGCTATTTTTGTTTAAAGTGCTATTTTTGTTTTCTTGTCTTTGTTTTCCTGGGCTTGCAACTAGTGCACCACTCCTGGAGGTACTGCAAAGTGTGGATTGGAAAACAAAATGTGTACTGTGGCTCTGCCTCCAGGGATGTGGTCTTTTTACCATACTGCTTACGTTTTGTAAGGATATAAGCAATGTACATTGAAATGGGTCCATTCAGGGCCCTGTAGTCATGTCCTTAACTTTTCAGGCATAAGCACTCACTGATTTCTGAATAGTGAGTGTACACGTGTTAAGGTAACCATGTTGTTCCTGCTTACATTTCATATGGTTTGCTAAATTTTGCTTTCCCTATGAGGGTTTGCTTTTTCCAGGATGTTACTTTTTTTTGTAGGCCGCATATTGCTCCTGTCTAGTGCATCATTTAAATTGAGCCGCAGCCAGGTGTTTATAGCCGGCAGCAATTGGGTTGTAGTTGAAGCAGTGTGAGTTTTTCTCATTGGGGCAGTATGGTGTTCAGTAGGGGAGAGGGTGTGGCACTATGGCCAGAGCTACTGAATTTGGAACTGGGGAACCAGGTTCAACCTTAATAACCAGTCCACCTGACCACTCTCCTGAGAAAGCACAATCCCATGCTAGACCTTAGAAGGCTGCCCAAGACCTTAGAAGGCTGCCCAAGACCTTAGAAGCCCTGGTATCTTAGCACCAGCAGGTGGATCCTAGCAGTGGCAAGTGTGGGTTAACCTTCAAGGTTTGTCCACCACAATCCATACTGAAGTTCACCTCCAGTCTTGCAGACAGGCCTATAAAGCAGCATACCCTAGAGCGACAGTGACTCTGTCACTGAGGTCACAGGACACTTGAGAAGGGCTAGCTCTAGGGCAGTGGAACCGGTGTGACCACACCGGGTGCTGACTTTGGGTGGAGGCATTATGTTTGCAAGTATATTAAGGTTTTAAAAGCGCTTGCTGCCTCCTTCCTGGCCTCCAGCAATTTTCGGCAACAATAAAATTGTCATGATGACTCTGGTGTTTAATGTTCTTCCTAGAGAGAGATCATTTTGTCAAGTGGAAGTTTTGATTCATGGAAAGGTAGCTCAGAGGGTTAATGTGCCCGCTGCAAAGAACATGTACCATGCAGAGTGTGAGAAGTTGGCCTGGTATATGCTGTCCACTAGTTATAGTGGGCACCTTGTACCAGTCCAAACAACCCTTATTGATGATAGGTTTAAAGACAACCTTTATTGAAAGTTATCCTAGTGGTAGCTATGGAGAGCAGCCTTCAGGCTAAGTCTTGAAGGAGTGTAAAGCAGCTTGGTTTACCAGAATATAACCTCTCGAATTACTAAATGAATTGAGATCCACACAAGGTATATATAAAATATATGTATTTATTTCTAAACACTCACTACTAATCTCTTTATGAGATTAGAGTCCAAGATACACAATAATAGTTCTAAAACAACAGTATATAGCACAATATACAATGAGCCCTAGGGGCGGACCAAACCATATATTAAGAAAGTGGTATAAGAACCATGACTTGACTAGACACAGTGCCTAGAGCACGTAGAATTGCTGGGACCCCAAGGAACCACCCAATGTAGTGACACAGGAGACCCACGGGGGACGTGTGCAGTGTGAGAACACATGCGCAAGCCCCGTACTATTCTATAGGAAAGTCGCTGTTGGAATTTTAGAAGTTAAGGACACTTAGGAGAGGACTTTGAGCAAATCCATTTAGACTTGGGGGGGTTCTAGGGCCAGCACCCATGGGAGCACCGGAGTACTGGAGTTACCTCACCCAGGGAAGCCGGGTGCATAGTTGTCAAATGGTGTCAGAAATCATCGTTGATTTCAATGGCGATCTGCTGCGAAGTGCTGCTGCCAGGAAGGAGAAAAGTGTCCAGTGTGATCCAAGCCTGGATTGAAGATCAGAAGAACCTGAAAGCAGAGGGGACCGAGTCTGGGTCACTTGCCAGTGACCAGGGGCATGATAGACGAATGCCCAACGATGTCGGGTGATTCAGGTGCGAAAAGGCGAAGCTTGACTCTGCAGCCCCGAGGACCAGGAGGCATCAACGAAAACCAGGAGCTGGATTCGAGCTGCCCCACAAAAGATGTCGAGTGTTGCAGTGTTGGTGCTCGGATTGAACACAACAAGCCTTGGCAACAGCAACCCACGTAGGAAGATAAAAGATGCTTCGGTGCTGACCAGCAAGGTTCTGGGGACTCTCCAAGCAATAGAGAGTCAGGGCGCATCTGGAGCAACCAGCTAAGCCCAATTAGAAGTAAAGTTGCCTTCACAGGGACCCACCAGTTGACGGACTAGGCATCGCAAAGGGACCTAGAGAGAAAACACAAAGGGCCAGCTCACGGAACACTCGTGGAGTGTAGGCAAGCAATCTTCAGTGGAAATGCTGCTCGGGGTCAGGGCTACAAGTAACCCAAAGTTCAGCTGCAGGAGTCGTTGGAAAGCTGATGCTTTGCACGGTCGCCACGAGGGATAGGGGCGTCAGACTTGCTGTGCGCACTGATCAACCTCTATGACCACGGAAACCCACCTCCTGTGTTGCAAAATTCTTCAGAGTCCGGCAGGAGCTTTGGGGATACAAACCGGTCAGATGTGTCTTTGGTGTCTGCCTTGCAGGGGAGTAACTCCTTTACTCCAAGGGAGATTCTTCACTCATTTAATTCAATGTAGATCGTCGAAGTTACAGGATTCAGTATCAGAGTTTCATCCAGGTGTAATCTAAAGTCCTTTAGCCAGGAGTTCCTTTCTTATACCCAAGGAAGGGGTGGGACAAACTCTAGGGAGCCACCTATGGGATGGTCAGGAAAGAGGGGTGGCTACACCCATTTCCTTTGTCCAGTTTTGCGCCAGAGCAGGGGCTGGTAGCCCCTGCAACCAGTTTGAGCTGGACTATGCAAAGGGACACCAAATGTGCCCCCAGTGCTGAACTTCAAAGCACTCTTGGAGTGCACCCAGCCCCAATACATTAAAGCCTGTCTGGGAGGTGGTGACAGCTCCATGTGACAGGAAACCTATTGTCCAGGCCTCCCTTGCCAGAGATTTGTCCAGCAGCAGGAGGGCAGACTTGTGTCTGTGGCTGGCAGCATCCATTTTGTGATACCAGGGCTCTGTTAGCTGGTACCGGGTATACAGGTGCTGTCATGTCTCTCCCTCTGGAAGGGTGGGATAATACTCCCACACCAGTTACTGGTGTGGGGGTATGATTCCAAAGTGTTTGACACCAAACACAACATGTTTCCGTGCAGCCATCGCAAAGTTAGCATTTACCGTTTGGTTATAATGCACTTAAGAGTGTATGGTTTGGCTGCATCACAAACAACCCCGGAATAAAGGTTTGGAAGGCTGCAGAGGGGCTCTGCTCATGCATGGGCAACCTCTCACATAAAACACAGCACCCTGCCTTCAGGATTGGTAAGGCCTGCCACAGGGGTGACTGATAGGTTTATATGTGCAGTGATATGGAGAGATATAGTGAACCTATATCTCAGTAAGGGGTGCATGCACCACCTTAACCAGGCTGCAGTAGCAGACCTGTGGTGTAGGTTTGGAAGGCTTCCCAGGGGTGGCACAATACATGCTGCAGCACCTGGTAGGCCTCTGGGGTACCTATGCCCTTGGTACATAGTATACCATATACTAGGGACTTATAAGGGTACCCCAGAATCCAATCTGGAGGGTATCTACAGTACTTGTAATCAATTTAAGGGAGAAAGCAGATAGGCTGGGGTCCTGAATAGCAGGATCCCAGCCAGACTAAGTCAAAAACCAGCAAAACACCAAGAAAAAAGTGGGGGCAACCATGCAGTCAGATTCCACCTTCCTACACAGATCACAAAGTGCACATAATGTAAATAGGTCAGTGGGCTACTTCTTTTGTCAGATAGATCCTTTTGTTACTTGCAGTTTATAAGTTAAAATCCTAACATACAACAGTGAGCTATTAACTTTCATCTAAGAGCTGCATACAAACTGCAAGGTATAAATTAGAGCGTTATGTTTTTCCCCCCAGTCTTTGATTATCCTAATGTTGCAAAAAGTCTTCTTTTGGACAGAAATCAATTCTGATTATTAAAGAGAACCCCCAACCATGGTATTACGTTTTAAATTCTGAGTTTGCGTTTTCCAGACCAATCACTATTAAACTATACAGCCTAGTAGTATGGTTGTCATGTGACTCCTACACCCTGTAGTCCTTAGTCTTATGTAACAGTTTCTATACAGTGATTTACACATATTGATTGTCTCTGAGTAATGTGTGTGATGTAAAGTGCTCTGACACCATACACTGGTATTAGTGGCGCTGTAAATCAAATTAAATGCATCTGAGAGAGAGTGTGGTTATGGAGACTTGAGGGGCACTGTTTAAGGGTGGTATTGAGGGAATCCATGGCAGAGGTGGCCATTAGGGGATAATAACAAACATTAATGCACAGGGCACCACCAGTGCTAAGGCCGGCCCTGCCCTTGAGGCCAGTCTGCCTCACCCATAGTTAGCTCCATTTTCCTTGTTTCAGAAGTTGTAGCTGCAACTCACCAGGGATTGGCAATGCAGAATGTGCGCGCACACCAAACTAAGTTCGCAAACTTCACAGTCTCTCTGCTTCATTCACAAGCACTTTTAACATGTGCTGCTTGCTGTGGGGTCACTGGAATTAAATATACAGCAACAGAGGATAAAATTATGCTGCAGTGTTGACTAAATTAAGCATTAAAAAAAGGCTGCAGCGTAATGCAGTATATTTTCTGAGATTTTATTATTTTGACATGTGTACACATGCTAACAGTCTTTGGAAATATTTTGCCTTATTAGCACCACTGTAACACATAAATGCAACAGTGAGAAATGTGATCAGTCAACCTTTGCAATAAGCCATCCACTCACAGGAAAACAATTCACATTTTTTATTAACTTTTGATACCTTTGAGCTATAAACAATTTATTAGTTTAAATGGTCAGATCATGCAACAGTTCTTGTATTAGGAAGCAAATATGGAAGAGCCATAATTGTATAGAAAACATTTGCAAACTAGGATATTTTGCCATTCATGTTTGAACTGCTGTTGTGGAAAAAGGGAGAAGTGCTGATGACAAACTCCATGTCTCGGAGACAAATGGCTTGTGCTTCCACATTTCATCGTATTTGGGACATTCTGTGATTAGAAGCATATCCCACTTTGTGAATGTGTTTTAATGTCAATAACTCATTATAACCTTAAATAATCATCTTTATCCATTGGTTGATTAAAGTAGGCAGTGAAATGCCTAACAAATATTTAAATTGGGATGTTTGCGCATTCTGGCCACACCTCTGGCTCCGCCCACTGAGCCAATCCTTGGGTTATTCCCGCCCTCTGATTCTCCGCCCAGTAGTTTCCCTACTTTTTTTTCCCCCACTTCGACCACTGCCCCTACTACAAAGAAGGGAAATGGGCGGCCTATCCCCTGAGTGGGTTGTAAAATGGCGCCATGATTCAACTTCACAGCCCTGGGTCCAGGCGCCACCCCACCTGTTACATAATTGATAACCCCGCCCCATATGGTGATGTAATTATAAATGGTGCTGGGTAGGGTCTTCGCTTCCTCAAATTGCCTTTATAAATGAATGCACGGTTGATGTGGCAATAGTTTTGTCTCCCTTATCAGCTACCCTGCCCTTCCTCGTCCACGTGTTTTCGGTCGCCCTCTGTCTTTATCGGTTCCCTGCTGTCTCTCGCTCTTCGTTGTATCCTGGTGAGCTCGAGTGATTTTTTATTTATTTAATGCGTTTTTATATAGCGCGGACTTTACCCGAAGGTGTCATACCGTCTCTGTATAGATGGAGATATTAGCACAAGAATGTGGGGTTTTCCCGCAGCTGTCATTCAACACAATCACACCATATGTCTTTTCAGCAATCATCAGTCGGCGTGGGGCGCATGCAGATCAAATCACCACAGGACCGCGGGTGAATGTCAAAGGCGTTTCACAATGATGCCCACTCTCCTATACACATTGGTGGAAATGCCCTTTTCTGTAACAAAGAAAGTCGCTAAATGGTCACGTTCGACCCAAAAACAGGAAGCAGCTTTGAACAAGCATTTGCAATGCAACAGGTCTCGCAGTTGAGCTATTTGCATTGTAAATGGCAATGCCTTTTATTTACGTGTTGGTTTTTAAAACATAAATAAAAGGCATTGTCATTTTCAATACCAATAGCCCAAACTCTTTCAAATGCGAGAGGATGTGGTCGTCGGCTTGACTGCCGACTTTGTTGCTAGAAACCAGGGTTCGAGCCTCCGGGTCGCGTCCACATCCTGTGATTCTGGGCAAATCACTTAATCTCCCAGTGCCTGAAAAATGTAATGTAAATACGGTGCTCATGTACAATGCTCCAATACCTTCGGGTCGAGTTTGCGCTATATAAACGATGCAAAAAACAAAACAAATGCGAGACCTCTTGCATTGCAAATGCTTGTTCTGATTTCTCTGAGATCGAGAAAATTAAAGGACTGTCCGTCTGGGAGCTCAGTAGGGCCGAACTGACTACCGGGCGTTTTGGAATGCTGCTGAGCTGGGGGCTGATTTCGTTGATGGGGACCTGCGTGTACTGAACGAAATTCGTTTTGCTTTAAATATTTCGAAGTACACGGAGGTCTCCATGAACGAAATCAGCCCCCACCTCAGTGAAATCAGCCCCCTGCTTGGCAGAATTCCAAAACGCCCGGTAGTCAGTCCGGGCCTGGAGCTCAGCCTCGCCTTAAGGGCAGACTGCGATATACCACCATTGATGAGCGGCTGGCTGAGTCTGCCACAGCTATCAGCAGTAGGTGCACTCGCACACTGAGCTTCCTGCCCAAGGTTTCTCCTTACACCCCACTGGTGGGAAGCAGTAAAACATGGAATGTAATCTGAAACAAACAGAAGCAGTGGAGTGCGCTTCCGGCTTTGCTTGTGATGACCGTGTAATCATGAGACTTGTATGAGGGATACCCCTGCAGTGCATGGGGTCACTGCAGTGCACACCCATACAGAAGAATCTCATGCAGAGCGGGCGTCTTTGCACTACAGAGCTTACAGCACTGGAGGAGTGAACCCTAGCCCATCGTACAAGGGATACCCCAGCAGTGCACGGGGCCGCTGTGCTACTCCCACGGGCCTCTTCTGCACCGTGCCACTCACGCGGCACAGGGAATGGAGATACTGGACTAGAGCCATTCCTTGGCTCTCAGTGCTGCAGTGAACAGAATAACTGTACCCAGACACTACCGCACCCGGTGTGCCACTGGCGTAATGAAACTTGAAGCCCCCCCCCCGCACGGTATTTGGAGCCCCCCCCAACTGTCAGGAGATCTGTCCATCGTATTGTGCTGACGGGCCCCCTGCAGCTGCCCCCCCAGCACTGCGGGGGCAATGTTACACCACTGCTGGTGTCCCTAACTGTACATCACCGTCTCTTGCTTCCCTCACTGCTGCAGTGAATGAGGTTAATACATCACACAGTGTCTTACTGTACTGCACCTCGCCTCCCACTACTGCAGTGTATGTGGTAACAGTATCACGCTAGTGCCCCTCACTGTACAGCACCATCCCTCACCACCCTCACTGCTAAAGTGGAGATGAATGCATTGCACACGGTGTCCCTCACGGCACTGCACCTTGCCTCCCTCACTGCTGCAGTGAGGCTACTGCACTGCGCCCTGGCACCCGCACTGTACTGCACCCATCCCTTGCCTCCCTCACTACTGCAGTGAATGCGAATCACTGTACAGGGGGCTTCCTCATATGGCAGCAAAGGGGGTGTTACTGCACTCCCGGACTACAAAACTGATAGGGCAGTGGGGTGCCCATGTGCGTTTTATTTGAAACTGCCTTGGCCCTCACAGGGCAGCGGTGACTGGACCATACCTTGCCCCAACAACACTACACCAGAGACAAGGTGCCACTGAACATGTACCTGGATTTCTCGCAGCAGTAATCAAAGTGAAGTGAGGAGTCACTGCTCACCTAACCGAGCAGCGCTCACCAAAAAGCAGTGATGTTGTGTCTATATTCCCTCACGCTGCAGAAGTTACAGCATTCATACCTCGGCTCTGATACTAGCAGTGGCAGGCTGCACTCGTACGTCAAGCTCTCGCACTGCAGCAGTGATCCGATGTTACTGCATTCACTGCTCAGCTCTGACTCTGCAGCACTGATTAGCTGCCCTCGCACACGCGGATCCCTCGTAGGGCAGCAGTGGGCAGTTGTTACTGCATTCATATTTCGGCTCCGTAGCATAGACTGATCCACCCCGTACGCACTTCAGGCTCTTGGGCTGTACCAGTGACAGGTGTTACTGCACTCACTGCATCAGCTCCCGTTACTGTAGCACTGAGGCTTTCCCCGTACGCTTTCACTGTAGCAGGGACCAGATGTTACTGCATTCATACATTGAATACCCAGTTACCTTGGACGCTCACGCTCTGCATCAGTGGGCAGATATATCCGCGCGCCAATTACACCACACGTCCGTGTGTCTTGTTTTCGCCTGTCAGATTCCATCTGACAGTGGTGAGTTTTTGGATACCGAGGCGATAGCCTCATTACTCCACATTCATTTTGAGTTTTTTAGTCTCTGTTTAGGTTGTCTTATTGATATGTGATGCTTTGTCACAGTTGAGGTTGGATCACAAGGTCAGCGCTGTGATAGGCCGCGGGTTGCGGTCAATGTGGTTTGCGGAAGTGTCAGCAAGTTTTATCGCAGAGTCTTGTATTCGTCTGCCAAATGTCTTCTGGCGGTGATGAGCTTTTGATGGCTGCCGCGGTGGTTGCCTTCTGACAGTGATGAGTTTTGGATACCTGCCGGGGCGATTTGCCCTCAGGCAGTGATGAGTTTTTGGATGCTGTGTTGCTGTTTCAGTTTCACAAGGTTAGCGCTTCGATGGGCCTCGGGTACCGGTCAAATGGGTTTGTAGAAATGTCTGCAAGTTTCCTGATCAGTGGGTTATCTTTTTGATCCAATCCTTTGTAGAATGTCCTGTTGAGTTTGTGGAGATGGTCGTCCAACATCTCAACGCCTAGGTCTCTGTGGAGGTCTGCTGTTCTTGTGAAGATTGGAGCACCTGCTGCAATCCGTAAGACCCTGCTCTGTAGTCTCTGCAGGTCTTTCCGATGCTGCGGGCGGCAGCCACTCCAAACTGGTGAAGCGTACGTCATGGTTGGTTGAATTATTGCGCTGATTACTCGAACCTTGCTCTGCAAGGGCATCGACTTGGTCTTCAGGAGTGGGTATAATGCAGACAGTTTTGTTGCTGCCTTCTGGCAGGTCTTCTCTATGTGGTTTCTCCATGTGAGTTTAGAGTCCAGTCTCACCCCCAGGTAGGAGCTGTTGTTTTCCCATTTGATCTCATCCCCATTGAGGAGGATCGGTGGGTGTTTTCTGTTCAGCTTCCTGGTGAATAATGCTGCTGTGGTTTTGCTTGTGTTCAGGGTGATCTGCCAGTCGCTGTACCATTCGGAGAGTCTGCTGAGTGATGTCTCAAGGTTCTTAGCCACTTCCTTTTCGCTGAAGGATTGGGAGATGACTGCAACATCATCGGCGTAAAGAGCAAGATCAGTCTTCTTTATGTCCGTGGGGATGTGGTTTGTGAATATATTAAAGAGGAATGGTCCTAGGATTGATCCCTGAGGCACTCCAGCAAGGATTGGGCGTGACGTTGAGCATTCGTCTAGTACCGCCACGTGAAAGGTCTGTTTTGACAAGTAGCTTGAGCAGTTTAATCAGGTAGCTTGGGAACTTGAGCTTGATAAGTTTGTAAAGCAGTCCCTCATGCCATACTCGGTCGAATGCTTTGGCTACATCCAGAAAGACTACTCCAGTAGACTTGTTGATGTTGAATCCATGGCTGATGATGTCCACAACTCTGAGGAGTTGGTGATTGGGTGAATGGTCTTTCCGGAACCCAAACTGTTCTTTGGTGAGGAGGTTTTCACCTGTCGCAAAGTCCACAAGACGGGCAAGGTTAACTTTTTCGAAGAGCTTTGATAGGCCAGGTAGCAGACTTATAGGGCGGTAATTTGCAGGATCTCATAGTGGTTTCCCAGCCTTGGGGAATACGATGACTTTTGCTTCTTTCCAGGCATTAGGGAAATACTGGTGCTTCATACACGAGTTGAATATCTCAGCAAGGTGATCCACTTCGGCATCTGGGAGCATCTTGGTCGCTTGGTTGGCTATTCTGTCCTTTCCTGGTGCCTTGCTGTTTTTTAGTGTCTCTACCAGGGCCAGTAACTCACCTGTTGAGCATTCCTCAATGTTTGCAGCTTCTGTTTCTGGTGGGTGCTCCCGGTGGTGCTTAGCGACCTCTTGCTCGACTTCTGCTGCCAGTTTGCTTGCCTGGTTAGGCCTGAAGGATGCCTCCAATGTGTCAGCGAAGACCTCAGCCTTGTCCCTGTTGCTGCATGCCAAGTGAGACTTCCCTTGTATCGGTGGGTTTGGTTCCTTCTTCCCAGTCAAGCGTTGGGTCATTCTCCAGAGAGAGTTGTCAGTCCTTTAAGTTAGCCGTAGCTGCTTCCCACTTTTCACCTCTGTGCTGGCTTATTTGCATCTTCAGCTGTCTTGTCAGCTCATTGTACTTCTTCAGCAGGTCGGGGGTGGGATTCCTTTACCACTCTCTCCGGGCTCTGTTCTTGTCAGCAATCGACTGCTTGATGCCCTTCGGGAAGTCGTAGATAGTGCAGCGTTGGAGTTTCTGCTCGGGAACGCTGCGCTCGATGGCAGTGTGGACTGCAGCTGTGAAGTGGTGAACCGCCTGGTCAATGTCTTCAATGCAGCGTAGGGGGCCACGGACCAGTGTATCCCCCAGGCTTCTCTTGTATAGGCTCCAGTCTACCTTCTTGTAGTTGTGTCTGGTGCCCTGTTGCTGGTCTTCAAGCACGTCACCAACTGTGATCAACACTGGGTTGTGGTCGGATGTCAGTGCTGTTAAGGTTTCCAGCTCCATAGACTGGGAGAGATTCTTCATGACGACGATGTCCAGAATGTCTGGTTTATGCAGTGCAGTGCCTGGATAGTGTGTTGGTTGAGTTGGGCCAGCCACTGCAAAGTCCTCCTTCTTTGAGTGGGCAAGTAGAGCGTGTCCTTTGCTGTTTACCGTGCGAGAGTTCCAGCACTGGTGCTTGCCATTTAGGTCTCTGCCAATTAATGTTGGGATGTGGGGGTCCAATAAAGCATCCAAGTCCTTTGGGCTTAGCTTGCCCGAGGTGAGTAGGCGGCAATCAGCCATAGGGGGCCTGCAGATGTCTAGATCTGTATGCCAGTTGCTTCAATACTCCCCACTGGTGGTAGTGAGATCTCGTGGTGCTTCACTTTTGTGCTGACAATCACCGCTGTTGCTCCGCCCTTGGCTCCGGTGGTGCGATCTGTGCAGTACACCCTGTGGTTTGCTAAGTTGAGCTTCTGGCTTCCTTGGAGATGGGTCTCAGAGATAAGTGCTATACTCACATCCATGGTTTCCATCAGGTGCAGGAGTTCTGCAGTTTTCTTCTGAATGCTGTTAGCATTCCACATCAAGAAGAGGGAGTTTCCTTTAGATTTTGCTGCCATTGCGGGTGTTTTCTTCACCGTGGAAAAGTACGGTGATGAGATTCGCCACCATTGTCACCAAAGGGTGGATGTTCATGTCTGCGACTGTCTTCGCAATCTTCGTGATGAGTTCCTGCCAGTTGATGGCTGAGCCTATTTCACAGGATGGTGCTGGGGCAGTTGGTGGTGGTGATGGTGGTGGGCTATCCTGTTTGGGTCCTGTTACTTCTGCGTATGTTCTTCCAACCACACGCGCGTCGCTATGGCTGTTGTTGGATTGCTGGTTGGGGTCCTGTGTGCCAATGCGGGTTTGTAAGTCTTCCTTTGTCCCTGGTCTGTTGCAGTTGAGTGTTGGGAAGTCTTTTGTGGTTGGGGTGGTTTGTGCGGTCCATCCTTCTTTGCCTTCTGCAGGTAGGGACAGCCGCGATAGCTTGCTGGGTGGGGTCCTGTGCAGTTAGCACATATTGCTGGTTCGGTTCGGTGTGCTCACCTCCACAGCATACGCACTTTGGCTTCTGGTGGCAGAAAACAGAGGTGTGCCCCAAGCGCTGGCAGTTGTAGCACATGACCGGTCCTCATTTCCCTCTAAGTCAGAGGTCTTCAAACTTTTGGATGCCGAGATCCCCCTGTCAACATTTTGAGGCGTAAGGACCCCCTCTTGACAAAAATGTCTAAACCTGTTGACTAAATTGCGTGGGATGAAAATGTAAATAAGGTTATGTGATGCCGCGTATTTTGGGATAGCATTGCTTCATTATTTTGATATTTGTTACACACAGTAACGCTGAGGAAAGATTTCACCCAATCAGTACCCATTTATAACCAAAATACAGCAATTATCATCAGAAAGATTTCAAGTCAACCTTTGTGAAGGGCCTTCCACTCTGCAGCAATACGTGCTGCCACATTAGAAGCTCACCTGGCCCTGACCGGAAGAAGCAGGGGTCCCTTAAAACCCTGGCGGTTTTGTGTAGAGTTAAGCCTTTTACCCATGCAGCTTTCCTCTCACCCCCTCCCTTCCATCCCTCTCTCCTCTCCTAACCCCGGATCCCTCTCTCACTTTGCAGGTCATTTTCTTTCACCCCTTTTTACAACTTCTGAACTCTCCCCATTCAACCTCTCACTTCACCTTTAATCACCTCTTGCCATTCTGTCCTTTCACTGCCCTCATCTCTAACAGTCTCTCACATTTATCTCATGGCCTCTCTGGCCCTGTCACCTCCCGTGCCCCTCAGCACTTCTCATTCACCTCGTCTCTTCATTCAAATTTTTGTCTATTTGTATCTTACACCTCTCCAGTCCCCCCCATTCCTCTTTCACATCTCCCCTATGTTCTAACAGAAGCCCTCACCTTTGGATCACACTCACTTCTTGCGTGTCCACACTTCTCTTCGGCAATTCACATTTCTCCTCATCCCTGACCTCTTCAATCAAATTCTCTCACTCCCTTGCTGTCCTCTCTCATTTTGGGTGCGGATGCAAGTTCAGAATGGGATGAATGAATGTATGATTACTGACGGGCTTGTTTGAGTGAGTTGCATATTGAGTAGTGAGGGGGACAGGTGAGTGAAGTGTCACATGAGTGCAGGATGAGTAGTGTACTCGTGTGACTGCAGTTTGAGGTATAGTGTGAGCAGGACAAGTGCATTTTGAGAGCAGAGTGATCACTGTGAGTGCAAGGTGAGCGGGTGAATGGTGCAAGTGCATGGTGATCAGTGTGAGTGCATTGTGATCACTGTGAGTGCAAGGTGAGCGTGACAATAAAGGGCGAGAATGAGGAATGAGTTGTCTGAATGCAGGGCGCATTCCCAGACCCATGAAGTAACTCAGCATGTTATTGACGGGGGCGTAGACTTTAAGATCTAAGTTAAACTATTGCGGCATTAATCGGGGATCGAGGGTGAAGGAAATAAATAATGTGCTGATCCTGCAACAAACTTCCAGTCCTATGGTTAGGGTTACCAGCAGATTATTTTGATGGCCCAGTCGGTACAAAAAAAAGCAGTCACCTAAAGCGGTATTTTCAGCGCTTATCTGTGCATACTTCCCAGGGCCGGCTTTAGTGCTGGTGGTGCCCTGTGCGACAATGTTTGTTGGTGCCCCCCCAATGACCACCCCCACCACGGATTCTCTCACTAGCACCCTTTAACAGTGACCAAGTCTCCATAACCCCACACTCTCAGATGCATTGAATTAGTTATATAGTGCCACTCACACCAGTGTAGGGTGTCCGAGCACTTTGCATCACACACACACATTACACAGAGACAATCAATCATAAGTGTGTAAATCAGTGTATAGGAAATGTTACATAAACCAAAGGACTAAAAGTGTAGGAGTCACATGTCATCCATACCGGTCGGCAGTATAGTTTAAGAGTGCTTGGTGTGGAGAAGCACAAACTCAGAGTCGAAAAAGAAACAGCATAGTTGGGAGTTTCCTTTAATAATAAGAATTGATTTCTAGCCAAATTAACCCTTTTTGCAACATTAATCAATGGTCTAATAATGTATTCTTTGTAGTGTGCATGCTGTTCTAGGATGAAAGTTAATAGCTCACTATTCTCTATTAGGACTTTAAGTTATAAATTGCAAGTAACAAAAGGATGTCTCTTTTGAAAGCAGTAACCTGCTGATCTGTTTACATCATACGCGCTCTGTAATCTACTTGGTACACGTTCTTTGCAGCAGGCATATTAACCCTCTGCACTAACATCACCCAAGTCAAAACCTCAACTATACAACATTCTGATCTCTCTCCAGGAAGATAATTAATCACACAAGTTATCTTGACATTTATGTGAGGCCTGGTAATTGCCGGGAAAGAAACGCTGCAGCAGGTGCTTCAAAAGCACAATAAACTTTCACTCACGGCGCCCCCAGGAAGCCAACTTTGTATTCCTTTCCATGAAATGCATTCTCACACTACGGCAGTGAATGTAAAATCCAAATGTAAGGAATAGGCACAGTGGGGACCCAGGGGGTACTGGAACCAGCAAAAAAACCTAAGCCTCTGTAAGCAGTTTACAAAGGCATGTTAAATGGTCTTTAAAGACCTGTGAAAAAACACGGGGGTGCCGGAGATAGGAATCCAGACACTGCCCAGCTGAGCCCCCAGCAGCTCAAGTTTCACTGCAGCAGCCCTGGCTGAGACACAGGACGGGAGAAGGGGGGGGGGGGCTGAAGCCCTTGGGCCTGGGCAGAAGTGTGACTGGGAAGGCGCGACCCCCTTTGCATCACTCCACGGCCCCCCTGGGGGTCGCGCCCCACAGTTTGAAGACCCCTGCTCTAAGTGCTTCTGTGGTGACGTGCAACTGCAGGGCCGTGTGACTGCTGAGAGGTCTGCTGGCTTCCCATCCTGGCTTGCCAACAGGGTTACCACAAAGAGGGGAAACTTCTTGTTCCTGTCCGCTGGAGAGGCGATCTGCGTTATATTTTGGACTGGAAGTCCAAGTTACGATAAGTCTTGAGTGATGTGCCCAATTGATGCGTTTGCTGGGAGCCCCCGTATTACAAAGTGCTGGGCTTTTGCAGCAGTCAGTAAAAAGGTGTGGTACTCCATTTTCTGTTCTGTAAGCATGCTGGTCACGCTCCTGTAGTCCTCTGGTGTGGTGAGCATGATCTTGGCGTGGTCCTGCCGGGGCTTGATTGTGAAGGTGGAGGTGCAGTGTTCCTCCAGTAGCTCCACAAGGACCTTGTGGGTGGCTAAGTTCTTCAGGATGATGGGAGGGATCCGTAGTCGCTTTGTGGGACCTGAAGAGGTCCCGGGTTCAGATCCCGTGTGGTCCTGTGGGTGGGCGTCATTGTCCTGGGTACTTTGGAGAACCAGATAGCGGTTTGTGGTTGGAATCGCGTTGCTTGTGGGGGGTGCGCAGGCAAGCTTTGTTGCTTTTTCTGGTGAGCTCGGGCACGAGTCACGTCCTCTCTTTGCCTTAGTGTTCCATTCCATGTCGTCTTCGGTGTTGCCGGATTGAGTAGTGACGTCTTCCTCGATGGTTGGTGCTGTTTGGTGGGGGTGCAGTGGGGCGCCTTGGGTAGCCGGGCGAACCAGAGGGCGAAGGCCGAGCTTTGGGGTTCAGCTGCACAGGGTATGAACTCTCAGTCCCTCTCCACTGAGGTGCGCAGCCTGGCCCCTGTCAAGCCAGGGAGGCGCAGGCCCAGCACCTTAGAGGAGTGGGAGAGAGGGCGGAGCCGGTCGGACTGCGAGTCTTCCCCCGAAAATCTGAGCGCAAAAAGAATCAAGCAAGGCGCATAAATGATGAATCTCAGTACAAAATTAATCAAGCAGAGCGCATAAATGATGAATTGCAGTGCAAAATTAATCAAGCAGAGCGCATAAATGATGAATTTCAATCTGAATAAAAATCAATCAAGCAGAGCACATAGATGATAAATTGCAATCTGAATAAAAAAATCAATCAAGCAGAGTGCATCAATATTACATTGTAATCAGAATATAAAATCAAACAGAGCAAATTAAGCAAGCAATCAAACAAAAATCGGTATGCAAGATAAGTAAAGCAAGGAAGCAGGGCCCATCTATCACAAAGGATAGAAAATGGCGCTTACCAGGTCGACTTGCTGGCTGGCTGCTTGGCAGGGATCATGGGGGTCAGTCATCAGGCATGTCGTTCTCTGCTGCGAAGAACCACGAGCGTCGCTGATCCAGGGATCACCACCGAAGTCCCCACCGATGCAAGAAAGTCCGATCCCCCGTCTGGGCGCCGGCACTGAAGCAAAATGTCCGCCCGCGAACGTCCGATCATCGTCTCCCGAACGTCGGAGCATCCATTATTTATAGGCACGGGGAGATTAAGTGATTTGCCCAGAATCACAGGATGTTGAGCCGATGCCAAGGCTCGAACCCGATTCCCCAGTTCCAGAGTAGGTAGCTCTGGTTGTTACGCCACATCATTTTGTTTTATTTTTTTTTACCTCAAACTAACATTTGTGTTAAGTAAACCTCAATATAATGATTAATTAAAATAAATACAGCAGAGAAAACACATTAACAACTTGGCAGTCGTGATAAACATTTGCGCTGCATGGAAAGGTGTTGAACAGAGGGGATTACTGGATCAATCCATTCACTCCTTCTCAACAATGCATTCTTGTGGGTTAATAAGAATCGTTCCAAGCTCTCTTTATGCCGGGCTGAAGCAAGCACAAGACACTACAAAACTAAAGTGATAATGTTTTGGAGTGCGCACTGCAGAAGCGGACGGGCTCTGGGCCAGGGCCGGTTCTAGAGGTAGGGCAGGTGGGCTAAGCCCTCCCAAGGTAGCCCCCTGGCCCACCCAAGGCTCATTTACAATTAGAAAACTTTTGTTCTGTTTTTTTTTTTTTATGTGTTCCATGGACTTCAGCCTCGGATTTTCAGCTTTTTCAGCGTTTTGCTACTTGAAGTGTCTGGGACAGGTGTGAAGTTAGTCGGAATGGGAGTGTGTGTGTGGGGAGAGTGTGTGTGAGAGAGTGAGGGAGACTGTGTGCGAGAGTGAGGGAGTGTCGTGTGTGTGTGTGTGTGTGTGTGAGAGAGTGAGCGAATGTCCGTGTGTGTGAGAGTGAGAGGGAGTGAGAGTGTGTGCAAGAGTGGTGTGTGTACACTTCAATTACATCAAAAGAGACCTACCTAAGCTCACAGCACTCAAGAGACGCCGTGTAACAGAAAGAATCTGAAAGGATTTTTCCATCCCAAGAACAGTGCTTGAAAGCATATGCACAATTGTACAGCTATCTCCAGTCTGGTAACATCACTTGAACGACCTTAAGGCACAGACACCACACTTCGGCAAGCTGGTGGCTGTTTTTATTGTCTCCCAAAAAACTATCTTGCAAGAAAGTGTCGGATTTAGTTATCTGAGCAACTACAAATGCATTACAGCACTGCTGTAACAGTCTCTAAACTGATAAGACAATATAGCTGGCTAATGCTGAAATGCTCCTACAAGCTGTGGCTTCACTAATTCAAATTTTGCTGCTCACACTTTCATTTCCGACACAAGAGTGCGACTGCAAGTGCTGAAAAAACATAAGTGTCCTGGCATTGATATTACATTTTGGAGTTGCCAGCTGTCCCTCAGCTAGATCACCACAAGTATTTGAGTTTCAAATAACTATGACGTTTTGGGAATTTGAAAACAGAGTGCAGAACTCACATCGATTAATGTTATTAGCTTCTGAGTAACCCGCAGCTGTGGACGTGGCTGCCTTTTCATCAGAAGTCTTGGAAACAAGGCCACAGTTTTCACAACTGTGGTGCTGAAGGATTGAGAGCATGAACATTCTAGAATCGGGACAAGAATAAAGAATCGGGACAAGAATATAAGAAGAAGAGACACAGATAGATGAGAGACGGAGAGTGATTAAAGGAGAGAGGAGGATAGAAAAGACGATAGCAAGGAAGAAGAGAAAATAAAAGAAAAGAGCTGAATCAAATAAAAGTAATGGAGTGAGAAGGAAAATTCACAAGCGCTCGCCAGGTAGCCGCTGTTTATTTTTGCATCGCGCTTTTACTTTAAAGTGAAAGTGAGATGCAAAAATAAACAAGCGGCGCAATGTCTCCTATTTTGTTCGGCCCATCCGGAGTGGCTCGCAGGCTTGTTTACATAACATGCCTCTGCGATAAAAAACTGCTTCACGACAGCCGTGAAGCAGGCGATCCAGTACGGATGGGCCGGATAAAAAAGCCAAAAGGAGGCACCCTAGAAACCTTATTTCCAATGGTAGGCCACCATTTAACATAAACGGTGACGCATGCAAATGGAAATAAGGGGCTGGGCTTCAAGCCCTTTTCTAAAACTCCTCATCTGCAATAAATCTCGCCGAGTGAGCTGCGCATGTGCGCAGCAACGCTAGGTGAGACCTAAAAAGGAAGTCTTAGGAAATATGCAGGATCGTGCCACAGTTGCTCGACGATGATGTCAAAAGCAGCACATTAAACTGGGCCAGTCAGTGCAATACCCATAGCTACCAAGGTTTCAGATTGCTATCTGTGACATTTCCATAATTTCAGTGTAATTATGAGTGGCATTTCAATGACTAGGAGTGACACTTTCTGGCGAGCAAAATCAAGCACTGAAGACGAGGGGAACATACAAATATCAGAAATTCCACCCATTTGAGAAACAAGAAACTCTTAGAAATTCATAAAACTGGAGAGCATCACAGCGACAGTGTGGACTCCAGGGCCTCTCTGTCCCACGTGGTACCCATCCCAAACAGTATTTGAGGCCCCAACAATATTCTTTTCTCAGCCTCCTAGTAGTGCTGCAGGTCAGACTGGCAAAAAAACAATAACATTGATTCAAGCCTTAGCAAGCCTTTGCCTACTGGGCCCCTGGATCCTCCTAGTGGCAACAAATCAAATCAGATGTTGCAGAGCATCACTCAGTGGACTCCAGGCCGGTCTTCTCTGCCCAAGTGGGACAGGATGTGAGGCCTCAACAACAGGGGTCTCTCTGTCTTCTCAGCTGCAGTGCCTAAATAAAATTACAAGTCAGTCAACACAGTCAGCTGACTAGTCAGGGACAATAGGCAAGTCTCAGGCTGAGCCACACAGTCCTGTCACATAGGTCACAGCCGGCAGCCAGGGCGATGTAGTGCTCTCAACCCAAATTATTAACTTGAAGTGATTCCGGTCGGTGTGCCACTACTGGCTCCAGCCCCGCAGTCAGCAGGACAGATGAGCTCTCAGCTCATCTGCCTAAGTATAGTAAGTATTATGGGCCCCATGCATCAAACCAAAAACCGGTCGCAAACGGGCAGATTCTCAGAGTCTGCTCCTTTGCGACCGGTATTTTTGCATTTGGGATGCATCATCCTAATGCAAAAATCGCAACTTAAGAAATCGCTAGAATTGCGATTACTTAAATTGTGATTGCATTTAAGGAATCGCAAATTGCGATTGCCTAAATGCAATGCATTAAGCTAAAAATTATTGCCATTTCGCTATTAGGAATCAAACTAAAGTTGATGGTCATTTGCGATTGCTTTGAAAAATGTGGAAAATGGGAAATTTCAGGGGTGCAACAGGGTATCCTTTTGGAACCCTTTCATTCTTGAAATTGCATGCGCAATTTGCGAGTACTATGGAGTACTCGCAAATTGTGCATGCAATTCCCACTGATTCCTAGGGGCCCCTAGGCCCATAGGAATGAATGGGAATCAATTGCTTAATTGCAACTTGAAATTCGCGAGTCGCAATTAAGGTATTTTAAGGATTTTTTTTTTTTTTTTTTTTTGCGAATCCTACATGCATTGTATTTTGCGATTTCTAAATAGCGTATCGGTCTAATTCGCTATTTAGAAATCTCAAAATGCGTGCTTGATGCATGTGCGCCCAAGAGTCTAGCTGTCAGCGCACAGAGTCAGTACTACCCGCTGACTGACTCGACAGTAGCACCACCGGGCTGCATTGATTGGGCAAGCCTCAGGCTAAGGCTCTACAGTGCAGCAAGCAGGCCCGGTTCTAGCACGTGGGCCGGGTGGGCCAGGTCCACCCAAACATGAGCTTGGCCCACACAAACAAGAGCCTTGGCCCTTGCAGTGAGGACATAAAGGCCAATAGAAAATGGCATCTTTATTTTAAAACTTTCCTCTGAACGTTGTTTTCCTTCCTTTCTGGAAGTTACATGATTGGGCCTGGGCTCTTTCTCACAATCACGCATTTCCTTTTAGAAGGTGAGCTGTGTTGTGCAGGTACAGTGGGGGATGGCAAAGGGGGAAATTATTTATTTTGCAGTGAGTAACTTCCATCCTGCTGTGTATGGAGAAAATAAGTTTGTTTATCCTTATTCACTTTTCCTGACCCCTGCAGCAGCTTATCAGATCAGGCTGTGACACACAGTTTGACTAACCTAGTAGGTAAGAGAATGTGTTACTATTTGTTCTTATTTTTAAAATCTGCACAGGCCCAGCAAGGCACATACTTTGTGTTTGTTTCATTTTCAAAGGTTTTTCATTATCATGGCCATGGATGCAAGACACCAATAAAAATGTCTAGGTAACTGGTGATTAATGATCCTGCCAGAGAGCAATCCTTTGTCTGCTGGTAGTTTTGAAATGCGGAGAAGATGTATTTTATGTGGATAGCTCAGTGGGTTACTACCCTTGTCACAGAGATTATTTTGTTACTTGCAGTTCAGGAGTTACAATCCTAACATAGAACAGTGACCTATGAACTGTCATCAAAGAGTTGCAAACAAACATAAATGGTATAGTTAGAACTTCACTTTTTTGTGTTGCTATATAGTTAGAACTTCCCCGGGCTTTCATTATTTTAATGTTGCTAAAAAGAGTTAGGGCAGATATATATTTTTATTAGTAAAGCCAACCCCTAACCACAGGGGTATGCTTTAAATCCTGAGTTTATGCTTTCCCATCCCAAACCCTCTTAAAATAGACTGCCCACCAGTATAGATGGCAGCTGATTCCTACACCTTGTAATCTTCTTTGGCTTATGTGACATTCTATATAGGCTGATTTACATACTTGTATGATTCATTGTCTCTGTATAATGTATAGATGATGTTATGTACTGTGACACCCTACACTGATATAAGTAGCGCTGTACAACAAATGAAATGTACATGAAAGAGTGGCTACGGAGAGATGAGGGGCACTGTTGGAGGGTGGTAGTAATGGTATACGCGAAGAAAAAACACTGGTGGGGCGCCATAAAAGACTTTCGCGCTAGCGCTAAAGCAGGCCCTGTTATGGCCCTTCTGTTTTTGTTTATTAATTAGCAATTCGGTCATTAGGGCAACTGTGGTATATATTTTAAAATGCGTGCTAACTTTATTTACTGATATATTCAATGTTTTAAGTTTGAAGGTGATTTTAGTAATGTTCTTTACGGTAATAATGAAAGTGGAGCTGGATGGTGGCTGATATGGGGCTGGGGCCCAGGTCAGCTGTGAGATAAGGTGCACAGGAGAGGGATGGTAGAAAAGTGGATAATCGGGCCTGGAAGATCTTGTGTTGAAGCCTGGCCTGCTGGAATTTGAGGGTTTGCACTTAGATCCAGACATTGCTCTTACTTTCAAATAACTCTCCACATGCTCTGTATAAACACTGAATCGATCTGTTGTATCATGGTGACTGTTTGCAAGTAGATATGATGTAATCTAGGTCGTGTAGGCTACGAAATGAAGAGACAAATTGGGGCTGCAGTGGCCCACCCAAATGCACCCTTGGCCCACCCAAATAAAAATTCCTAGAGCCGGGCCTGGCAGCAAGTGCTGTTTTATTGCAAAAAGTACGTCTTCGAGTGGCTCGTCCTTGAACTACACAGTGTGTGACCTGAGACCAGACAGAATGAGACTCTCTCTGTCTCACTGTGTGCGATTGCCGAGAACTTCAGCTGTGTAACACAGCAGGGCAGGCAGCGGATGCAGACTGGGCACTAAATTTATAAAGCACATTTTATTAGCAATCAGTGACATGATTAGGTTACTCTCTAACACACACAGTCACGGGCAGATGGACGGAGACGGGGAGAGGGACGGAGACGGGGAGAGGGAGGGAGACGGGGAGAGGGAGGGAGAAAGAGGGAGGGAGACTGAGAGGGAGGGAGACTGAGAGGGAGGGAGACTGGGAGAGGGAGGGAGACGGAGAGGGAAGGAGAGAGGGGGAGAGGGGGAGGGAGGGAGACGGAGAGGGAGGGAGACGGAGAGAGAGGGTGTGAGGGGGAGAGAGAGGAAGGGAGACAGGGAGGGAGGGAGACAGAGGGGGAGACAGAGAGGGGGAGACAGAGAGGGGGCATATGTGTATGCCGGGTCTGGTGGCTCAGTGGACGAAGGCGTCCGCTGCAGAGACCTGTGTTCCACCTTATGGTCACAGTTTTTTTTGTTGCTCTAGCCCCGCCCCCGCCCCCTCCCCCAATGACCCCGCCCCCAAGGTGCGGCCCTCGGCCACAAACCACACTGTAAATTTGGCCCCCAAGAGAAAGTTTGTGAGTACCCCTGCTCTAGAATCAAGCCCGAGCAGCCCGTTTGCTACAGGATGATTTGTTGCAGCCACTCCACTGCCAGGGCAGTAGGTGGCCCAAAAACCAAATTGTCCGGACTGTCTCACCCTCCGCCTTGCACAGATAAGTACGTGACTGTGTCTCCCTCCCTCTCCCCGTCTCCCTCCCTCTCCCCGTCTCCCTCCCTCTCCATCTCCCTCCCTCTCCGTCTCCCTCCCTCACCGTCTCCCTCTTTCTCCCAGTCTCCCTCTGTCTCCCCGTCTCCCTCTCTCTCTCCGTCTCCCTCTCCGTCTCTCTCCCTGTCTCCCTCTCTCTCTGTCGCCCTCCCTCTCCGTCTCCCTCTCCCGTCTGTCTCTTTGCCTCTCTGTCTGTCTCTGCCTCTATCTGTCTGTCTCTGCCTCTATCTGTCTGTCCCTGCCTCTATCTGTCTGTCCCTGCCTCTATCTGTCTGTCCCTGCCTCTATCTGTCTGTCCCTGTCTCTATCTGTCTGTCCCTGTCTCTGCCTATCTGTCTCTGTTAGTCTCTATCTCTGTCTGTCTGTTTCTGTCTCTCCCTACTGCCCTCTGTCACCCTCTGTCCCCTTACCTGACTCTCACACCCTGCTGTTCTCTTGTCATTCTTTGTCACCTCTCCCCCCCGCCCCCCTCCCCTTTTGCTTGTGTGGCAGCTGAGGCAGCTTCCCTTCCAGGGCACACACACAGACCCACCCAAGTATTTCACAGGTCTTTAAGAGACCATTTGCATGACAACGAGTCTTTGTTGTATTTCACCTCTTAGCGCCCCAGCAGCTCCACTCGGACTATCGCTGGAATCCCCGGGCCCCCACAGAGCAGAGTCTGTGTTTGCTGACACCGTTAAAAAAAAACCAAAAAACACCGGTACGATGTCTGCAAGGTCCGCGGGCCGCTAAGAAAGGCTTGCCGGGATGCTGGCGGCCCACGGGCCGTACTATGAGTACCCCTGTTCTAGAGGGTCATGCTCACCACACAGCAGCAGCTGCACACAGTCAGTGCTGTGACTGCTGCTCCGGACTCCAGCAGCTGCTGTGGTCTGTGGGTTGGCTCTCATTAGCGTGGGACAATCAAGTTTATTTTAAAATGTGACTGCAGCGGTGCAAGCAGCACTGCCATTTGCAGCAGTAACACTCATATACCTGCTCAGCCACCCTAGCTTGAGCCAGAGGTGGCAGCAGAACGTAGCATACGTACCACCTTTGTCGGCCGGGCCTTGACGTCAGGCTGTCACAGTGGCGCCGCGCAGTGTGGGAATGCACTACTAGGCTTTTAAAAAACGATACTCTGTAGCAGCCTCACTGCAGTGTTCTGTGCTGCTGGCAGCGTGCCCCCGGGCTGGCAAGTGACGTCTGCGGGAGC
Organism: Triturus cristatus; assembly: GCF_964204655.1. Classification (NCBI taxonomy): domain Eukaryota; kingdom Metazoa; phylum Chordata; class Amphibia; order Caudata; family Salamandridae; genus Triturus; species Triturus cristatus. The sequence continues at coordinate 1,138,770,877 of NC_140585.1, read as the reverse complement.
AGCCTCGGCGCAGGCCAGCCACACATGTGCACGCGCTAGCTGCCTTTCGTGGCCAGTAGTGTACTAATTTAGCACTTCGTGTGACGGCAAAGAGAGTGGCATCAAATGCGTGACAATGCATTTCAGTGCGGTGATGCGGAGCACCACACTGAAATGCGTTAATCTAACGCCTGATGTGTGGTACTCGGCAGGACTGAATACCGACCTGGAGGTCCATTGCAGGCACTGAGGGTAACATCTCCATGAGAGAACGCCTCCCATTCTTCACAGGGCCTCTCACGTGCACACACCCAGGCTCTGCCTGAAAGAGAAGGCAACAAGTTTTCCTTTGACCTGGGTCAGCAAGGCCGCAGTACGCTCACACACAACGTACTGATAAGTTGAGGGACCCTCTTCAGGTAAGGGAGGCCGTGGCCCACCCCACATCCTTGGGATGCAAGGGTGTGCATTACACTCCTTGCTAGCATATCACATTCTTTTTTTTGTTTTCTTTTTTGCTGCTAATGCATCCGCTCTGCGCGTACTAGTTCTTCAATTGAGACATCCATGAATTAAGCTAAGGACACTAATTTAATTTTTAGCCTCCAGTTTCAAATTCGTTCACACTTATACAGCGTTTTAAAATTTCCAATTTTGCATTTAGCTTTTTCAGGTGTATATACTTTTTTTTTTTTGCTATGCCTATTTAATTTTCTAAAGAGACCCATGAGCAGGCAAAGCCCCAACAGCTGTGGACCACAGGTTAAGGATAGCTTCTCTAATTGGTTTTCTGGAAAGAACATTTTTAAGTCGAGCCTAGTCAGCGCATGCGCTGCCCTCTCGACATGCTGTATCTCCTTCTGTGGGCTTTCACCACGCCAATCACACGCCCATCACTTTCATTCGTTCCTTGGGTAGCCTTTTAAAATTCCTTTGGTGTGATAGGTAAATGCTTTACTTTGTCCCACCTTTTGGCTGTTTTGTTCCCTCCCTGCAGACTGACCCTTTTACATGGATTATTTCACCATCGGCCATATATAGTGTCAGTGCACAACTTTCTCTTTGCCTCTGCTTCTTATCTTCGTTTATTGCCTGTATTCCAAGCTCCCCTCATGTGGCAAAGTGCCGTCCGTTGTCCGTGTTGCCTTTGCTCCCGCCCCCCTTCCCCTGTCCCTTTTGAAAACATGTGGTGTTATTGTTTTTTTTTCTAAATGCTACTTTTTTATTAGAATACATGTGCCTCTAGCTTCTCCCTAGCAAACACATGCGGAGCCTGCTGCAGGTGCCTACTGTCTTCATTGGAAGGGTTAGCTTTCCCCACCCCCTCACCCTTGTCTTCCGATGCCTCCTTGGTGGCAGCGTGACTTTCCTCCTGCGTGTTAGTGCTTTATTGGTGCTGCCCCATATTTGGACCCATGGATTCCAGATGCTCCTCCATTATCTTGGAGATCCCTCCCCCAAGACTCCTTGTTTGGTTGCGGATCATCTTCAGGGCACGGCAGTCAGCAAACTGCTGCTCAGATGAAGGAGCAGTTTGTTTGGGAGTTCAGCAGCGGGATAGCGTCAAAACACAACCTTTCAACTTCGAGGCACATGGTTGCAAGTCCTGAACATGGCTTGGGTTGTTGTCTTGAAGACTCTAGGATTGTGTTGCCGCTGGGCTGTCAGTTCTTGCAGGATGGTGTTCCTTGACAAGCCTTCGTGGCCCACTGTTCTGCTTGGGTCTTCGGATCAGATAGAACCCGCTCAGCAGAGCCTCTCTAACCCAAACCAGAACGTTACCCCCTCCCTAGGGCCTATTTACACCTAAATAACCACATATATGTACCACCTAAGGACAGGGAATTCCTACTATATATACCAAGACCTACAAGTCACAGCCTTGCGGTCCCAAACGGACCCAGGACTTCCTGCCCAGACGGCAGCCACAGACTTCCTGCCCAGACGGCAGTCACAGCCTCGCGGTCCCAAATGGACCCAGGACTTCCTGCCCAGACGGCAGCCACAGCCTCGCGGTCCCAAACGGACCCAGGACTTCCTGCCCAGGCGGCAGCCACAGCCTCGCGGTCCCAAACGGACCCAGGACTTCCTGCCCAGACGGCAGCCACAGCCTCGCGGTCCCAAACGGACCCAGGACTTCCTGCCCAGACGGCAGCCACAGCCTCGCGGTCCCAAACGGACCCAGGACTTCCTGCCCAGACGGCAGCCTTAGCACAGCCTCGCGGTCCCAAACGGACCCAGGACTTCCTGCCCAGACGGCAGCCACAGACTTCCTGCCCAGACGGCAGTCACAGCCTCGCGGTCCCAAACGGACCCAGGACTTCCTGCCCAGACGGCAGCCTTAGCACGAGTTCATCCTATAATTACCACGACATCAGTGTTACTATATATCAGATCACACAGAGACAGCTAGTTGAGCACAACTTGTTCCCTAGTTCGAAGGGCTCCTTTCTCCCTTACTCAGTTACCACCTACCTGATCAGGATTAACATCTGTTCATGTCAAGTCACAGCTGACTAGAAGAATAGGTTACCCTCTTACACAAGAACACGTAGCACATATTGCTTTACTACAAACTGAATACTTTATTTAGTTATTACATGCACACTCACGGAACATAATACATATCACATAACCTGCAAAGAAAAGTGAAAGATTAAGTTGTACACTCTAATAGTAAGGGGTTGACATCTCCTTGGTCGTATGTAGCCTGCACTCAATGGTCATCTAGGTTCCCTTCTCGTCTGCGCCTCGGCTTCGCCTGGAAGTCACATCTCCGCAATCACGGGTTTACTCCCGTCTCCCTCTCCGAGTCACTGGGACCTCTTCCTCATCGGCTACTCTCTTCTCTTTGGAATATCTATTTCTCGGTTTTTCTCCACCTCCAAGTTTGTCATCTGTCTCCCCTGGAATAAGTAGCAGCTTTACTACTAACGGCCGGGTGCCGCCTATGGACTAGAAGCAAGTGCCAGCATCTGCCTCAGACTTTCACTAATATAGAGGTGCATTTTCTCATGGAAAATTCCAGCCCGTAACCTGCCGCCCACCAAATTCTTGTACCTCCCCGTGCCAAGGACACGTTCCCAGCCGGCCGGCCTGATGTAGTGCCTTCGGCATGAAGAAAAATACAATCCTTCGATAAGGGCCGGCCTGAACCTGTTCTCTCCAAGCGAATAACACCTCATAACTAAAACATCCCCTTTACCCTAGAAACATCTCAAGCTGCCGGAGCAGAAAGAAAGATGGAGTCTCTCCCGTTTGAGGCCTACCAGGCCTGCATTCAGCACGGCTCCATGAAATACCCTCACTACAGGACAGGTTATCCCTAATACTAACGAATCTATCCCCTAGGCTATAAGTGCAAGCCCTGATCTATGGGGAGGAGCACAGAATCATGTCGAAGTGCCTAGTAAATAGGCTCCATTCACTACTCTAACCCTTAGACTTGAATGGAAAGAGACTGAAGTCACCTAAATCACCCTTCAACACGATAAGACCGGAAAAATCGAGCAGTACATTTCACCCTTGACTTCAGTCTATTATACATTCATTAAATGGAGCTAACATCTGTGGAAGAATAATATGAAACAAAGCTAACTGATCTATGTCTAGTACCAAGTGTGCAGAATTGAAATAATGAAGGAATACACTGAATAAAGCAACAGATAGAAATCAAAACAGCAATAGTAATCAAAATACCACCTAATATTTGGCGTAGCAAGTGTATATCAGGTAACCAATTAAAGAGCCAGTCAAACCAGCCCTGGTCAATGTGTTTTCTAACTTCTTCTGTTAAGTCACGCAACTTGTCGATGTGAGCACGAATGGATTGTGTATGGTCAGACAAGTTAAAACAACAGAGACCTTCAAAGTCCGAGCAATCATGTCCATGTTTAAGCAAAAGATAATCAATGGCTGCTCTATTTTGCAAAATGGCCCTACGTTCACCCTGGGCGTCTAATAGCATGTCAGACAAAATTGTAGAAGTATGATTAATAGATTTCACCATCCAGCAGGCCATTTTCCCAATAGATTTGGCATTATAAACCGCCAAAGCAGGAACACCAATAATTGAAACAGCTAAGCTAAGGTATTCAGACTTGGAATATAAATGCAAAGATGGGTCACAATCCTCCTGTAACATTACAGTATCTCGAAGCACACGAGAGTTGGCATTCGGATGCGATGCGAACATCAACAAACTGAGTCTCGTAATGGCACAAGGGCCTCCGGAAATGTTTGCAGGGACAAATGGCCAGGAAGTATTACCACATGAGAAAAGCCATCCGGCAGGTAGTAACATCGTGCGATAGTGACTGGGGGTAACTACCAAACTATTACAAGTCATATTGTTCTGAACTGAAACACATGTGGTCGGTGTCCTTTGAAAGCACAAAGTCCGTTCGTGGGTTGTAAACGAAGTGGCGCCTTTTAGTTTTAGGCGCAGACATTCAGAGATCGCACTAGGATTACACGTAAGAAAGAAGCACAAATCACCTTGTGTGATATTATAAGTAAGTAATTGGGACTGGATGGGGGTTTGCTCGTTCGGCAATTCAATACACAGGGGGCAATATACATGGGTAGCAAAATCACCCAGGAGAATATTGGGACGGGCCTTCGAGACATTAAAAATATGAGTTAAAGTTTCCAATGAGGCGGGGACAGCAACCAGGCAGGTCGCCAGAATGTCATGAACAGATCTCATCGGTGTCAAACAGAAGTGAGGGGCGTCAGTCACCCTCTTAGCCAGTGCGGTCCAAAAGTTCGATGATGAATCCCATGCAGCGAAGGAACGCAACACTCGGGTTCCCAGTTCATCCCGGGTTGATAGGATCCCTCCTTTCTCGTCGTACCAGTCCAAAAACAGTCCGGCTCCGACACATCCTGCAGCAACAATCCAAAGAATGATCTGAAAGAAAACCAAATACAGGCATTAATCATTCTCGTAAATAACATTTATCAGCCGGGACCGCTTCCCAGCTATCTTTCCCTGGTCTCATAACCAAAATGGTATTATCCTGACCGGTGGCAATGACCTCTGCTTGTTCAGGGGGATTCTTAGGCGACTGCACCCAAACTCTGGCCCCAGGATTATCCGTGGAGCCAAAACCTTTCTGGCCACGTACAGTTAGCAACGTTGGAGCAGTGCCTTTCATTAATACACCACTGAAAACAGGCATTATGAGTAATTGAGCCACTCGGTCAGTGCGATGTATCAGTAAGTCAACCTCACTGCTATTCAGCAGGAGCACCTTAATCTCTCCCTGATAATCACTGTCGATAATTCCTCCAAGCACCTGAATGCCTTTTACAGCCAGCCCCGATCTAGGGGCGATCAATCCGAAATTTCCAGGTGGTATCTGAACACCAACACCTGTCTCTATGATGACTCGATCTCTACTTTTTATAACAATGTCATCCATAGCATGCAAGTCTAAACCTGCCGACCCTGGGGTCGCTCTGCATGGAGCCAAAGCTCCGGGAGTAATTTCCCAATACATCACAGTTTCTCTGATTTCATTAGGCATAGCCTCAGCATTCGGGGGAAACAAACGCATAAGTGGAGATTCAGCATTTAAAAAAGGACGATTATTCAAAATCAATAGTGCTTGGGGCAAAAAGTCTCGCCAATTTTTATACTTGTCATCCGTTAACTTACGCAGCTGGTCCTTTAGCAGGCCATTCAATCTCTCCACCAGGCCCGAGGCCTGTGGGTAGTAGGGGATATGGAATATCCATTCAATATTGTTTTCCGCACAGAATTCCTGTACCAATCTTCCACGAAAATGGGATGCATTGTCAGATTGAATTTGGAATGGCACACCATAGTACATCATAATTAATTCTAATGTTTTAATGGTATTCAATTGGGTAGCTTGCTTACAGGGAAGGGCTACCAGCAGGCCACTGTATGTATCAACAATAGTGCAAACATATTGACAATTCCTATTCATGGGAAGTGGACCAATGTAATCGATCTGCCAAATTTGAGCGGGCAGTTTGCCGCGATGTAAATGACCTTTAACAATTTGGGGCACCTTACGCCGTCTGATATGCTGACAAACGGGGCAGTGTAAAATAACATTTTTGATTAAATCTAAGGGAATATAAATTCCTCGATCAGCAGCCCACCTGCTAGTGGCCTTCTCTCCAAAATGTCCTGCCTTCTGGTGTGCCCATTTCGCCAATCCCGCAATATCAGAATCTTGCCTGTCCACCGCTGCCTCAGCAATTTTAGACTTCTCATCTGCAATGTTATGAAAAAATTTGTCAAGAGAATCTATCGGGGTGTGAGCGTCCACATGGAAGATTGTAACAGTACTCTGTGGGAGCATCTCCCAAATTTCTTGCCATAACTCTTTTCCCCATAATTCTTTGGAATGTAACTTCCAATTATGGGAATGCCAAGTTGGCAACCAAACAGCCAGTCCATTGGCAGTAGACCAAGAATCAGTGAAAATATGACATGTACCAGGTAACTCTTGTTTCAAAACTTGGTAAACAGCGTAAAGCTCGGCAAATTGGCTGCTTTTACCTTCACCAGTTGTGCTCAACAATTTCTGAGTGATCGGATTATAGGACACCGCCTTCCAGTGCCGTGTCATCCCTATAAACCTCGCTGAACCATCAGTGAACCAAACATGGTTTCTTTCCGCTGCGGACAAATCATCAAAAGGCTTACCCCACTTGACAGGAGACTCCTGTGCTAAAGGTACGGAACATTCACTCTCAGTCTCAGTCGATGGCGCTCGCGCCACCTGCTCATGTAAAGAAGCAACTCCTTTCGGGCCCACACGTGCCCTGTCTTGTATGTACCATTTCCATTTAATCACACTCGCCTCTTGAGCGTGTCCAATTCGGTGAGTTTTCGGCGAACTCAGGACCCACTGCATGATAGGAATTTCCGGACGCAGAACTATATCATGTTTCAAAGTCAATTGCTCGGTATCCACCAGAGCCCAATAACAAGCAAGTAACTGTTTCTCAAAGGGTGTGTAACGCTCACCAGCATCAGGTAACTTTTTGGTCCAAAAACCTAACGGTACTTTACTCCTGCCTTGTTTCTGCCACAAACTCCAATTTGCATAAAGGCCCTGTACAGACACATTCAAATCCACGTCACCATCACGTACAGGCCATAAATCCAGAGCATGTTGAATTGCCTCTTTTGCCAGACTAAACGCATCTTGCTGTGGTTTATCCCATTCAAATGCATTCTTTTTACGCGTGACCCGGTACAAGGGGGCCAATATTTGACTCAAATGAGGAATGTGCTGGCGCCAAAAGCCAAACAGACCAATGAAGCTCTGGGCTTCTTTCCTATTTCTAGGAACTGCAAAATCAAGAATCTTCTGTTTAACCTGAGGGATCACTTCACGGTGCCCTTCATGCCAATTAATACCCAAAAATTTTACAGCCTGGGACGGACCTTGCAATTTATCTGGGTTGATTTCCCAACCTTTCTCACGCAGGCACTCAATGACTCTGTCTAATTGGGTCTGAACTTCCTCTTGTGTTTCGCCTTGGATCAAAACATCATCAATATAATGACATATCTGAATTTGGGGATGAACCGGTACCTCAGCCAAATGCTCTGCCACCAGCCGGTGACATATCGTAGGACTATGCACATAGCCCTGGGGAAGACTTCTAAACGTCATCTGACGCCCGTTCCACGTAAAACTGAATTGTTCCTGACACTCTGGGGCAATCGGAATTGAAAAGAAAGCATTAGCAATATCAATGGACGCGTACCATGTACCTGGATGCTTTTGGATTCTCTCAATTAGTGTAATAACATCCGGTACTGCAACAGTCAAAGAGGGTGTGTGCTTGTTCAATTCTCGATAATCAACGGTCATGCGCCAAGAGTTATCACTCTTACGCACCGGCCAAACAGGATTATTCCAAGCAGAAGTAACTGGGGTTATGACTCCTGCATCCACTAACTCCTGAATAGTGGTACTAATCTCCTCATGACCACCTGGAATACGATACTGCTTCTGACAAACCACTTTTGTCGCATGGTGAACTTGTATGGGGGGCATTCTTAAACGACCAACCCGTATAGGTCTGGACGATATATAATGCGTTGTTCCAAATTGGTAACATCCGTCATCTAGATGCAAAGTCATTCCTCTCAAAATATCAATCCCAATTATGAATTCTAGAAGTGGCACTACTAGTACAGAATACTCTTTTCTAGGAATTCTACCTATTCTCATTTCAAGCAAAGTTTGAACTGCAGGGGTTTCTTTTCCACCTAATCCGGTAATAGTAAAAGGCTGACCTGTAAACTTCTTCGGTTTTCCATTAATAAGAGTGGCCTCCGCTCCTGTATCTACCAATGCTCGGGCCCTTTGGATATTACGATGTCTCCAATAAATGTCAATATCTACATAGGGTCTATTATCTCTGTGAGCCCATCTGTGTACCGGAGCTTGACCTCTTTCCTAATCATTCTTACTGCATTCTGTATACCAGGATAAATCAGGATAAAGACTCTCACGCTTCTTAGGTATCGGTACCTCCTGTTCATATCCATTCCCAGTACGGAACGGATTCGTATCTTCTGCATTGTACTGCGGGTTACGATCGACCAAACTGTGACGATCCTCTCTCCTCCTCAACTCAGGGGATTGATCCCTATCATCTCTACGTCTGCTGTAAACATAGTCAGTTCTCCCCCTTTCTCTTTCCCCCTCTCTCTCCCCGTCTCTCTCTCGACGGGGGGACACATCACGTGCAGAACGTCGATCATCACGACGAACAGAGCGCCCACGGCGGTCGTCATCACCGCTACCGTCAGAACCACCACGATCACACTCAGTGGTCCGAACACGCCGGGCACCCTCCTTTCGATCCAAGCCACGTTTGCGAAACAACTCCCACAAACGAGCGGTAGTCTCACCATCAATGTCCTCCCTTCGCACACCATCAGCCAGAAGACCAGAAAAAATATCACGTCTAGTAAGTTTATTTTCACCAGGAGTACGAGTGTCAGGCCGGGACTGACGTTCAGGTTTAAACCACTCACCCAACTCACCGAGTTGGCGCACCGATTCCAAAACCGTAGATAACACGTTACCAGTCTGATTAATCAATAAAGTCATCATGACCTGCTTATAGGCAACAGGGGAAGATCGAATGATACGGTTCCGCACAGAAGATGTCAACGAACCATCAAGCAACCTGTCAGCAGTACCCAGAAAAATTGCCGTTTTCATCACCTCCTCTTTGAGACGTTGAGCAGCATCACGCAAAGTATACCACGGCTTGTCATTCACAGGCCAGTCAGATTCAGTAGGATATTTTACATTACAACCCTCAGTCGCCAATTGGAGTAAAGAAATCTGACCAACACCATTATAGTTACGAAAATGATCCTGCACAGTAGAATCCAAACTCAAGGAACAGAACTTTAAACAATCGCCAGTATCCAACATAATACCAGCAGCGCCCAGTTCATAAAGGCGCACCATCCATGTGAGCAAGGACTCACCAGCTCGCTGCCGAAATCGCTGCAAAATGTCACTAATTTCCTGCTGAGTAAAGTCTTCTAAACAGTCCAAAGAAATACCCTGCGGAGCATTGGGAGACTGCTGCAACTTCCGACGGAAAACTGGATGCGCAGAAACCGCGGGACGAGCATCACAAGGAGCCCGATCAGTACTCGTAGAGGGACAATCAGTGTAAGAAGCATTGATCCCACTCGAAGAACGAGCGTAATCACGGGGTGCACCATCAAAGGTGCGAGAAGCAGACTTACAATCATGGCGGGAGCGAGAAGACTCGCGCTTGGCAGACTCCTCACCCGAGGAACAAGAATCAGTCGAGTTCCAGATATTACCATCCCATTCATCAGGATTCCAATCCAGCCCGGCTGTCGCCACGACCAGACGCACCTTTCGCGTCGAAACCCGACCGCGCCTGTTCTTGTATTTATAACGAGCAATTCGCACAGCCGCCCGTTCGGCAATAGTTTGGTAAGTCTCAAGTTTATCAGCAAGCAACTTATTTTGACACCGCAACAAAGTATGAGAATTCTGAATCTCAACAAAGTACGCTTCCACATCTTTAAGAGATATCTGTAACTTCAACAATCTCTCATGCAGAATCCTGTATGCAGACAAAAGAATCCAACCTCTGCGCCCCAAAATGGGAATCTCCTCACCCTTCGATACGGGTGCCTTCTGCAAACAAGCAATCACATTAGCCGGCTCTGCCAGCTCCAAAGAAGAATTCCAATTCTCACTCAAACCAGTAGAATCAGCCCACTCACGGGCCAAGGCTTCATAAGGCGTTGAATCCCATCCGGGAATATCAACGGGCAACTTAAAAGTAGATTTAGACCTTCTAGAAAACATCGTGAAAAAGGAAAAAGAAGAAAAGAAGAAAGAAAAAAAAAAAAAGAAGGAAGAAAAATAAAAACTATACACAGAAATATACAAAAATAAAATGCAAACAAAACCACGCACGCGCCGAAAGCAAACACAAGACAACCACAACGCACACAGGTTTCGTAAACGGTTCGTGACGCCAAATGTTCTGCTTGGGTCTTCGGATCAGATAGAACCCGCTCAGCAGAGCCTCTCTAACCCAAACCAGAACGTTACCCCCTCCCTAGGGCCTATTTACACCTAAATAACCACATATATGTACCACCTAAGGACAGGGAATTCCTACTATATATACCAAGACCTACAAGTCACAGCCTCGCGGTCCCAAACGGACCCAGGACTTCCTGCCCAGACGGCAGCCACAGACTTCCTGCCCAGACGGCAGTCACAGCCTCGCGGTCCCAAATGGACCCAGGACTTCCTGCCCAGACGGCAGCCACAGCCTCGCGGTCCCAAACGGACCCAGGACTTCCTGCCCAGGCGGCAGCCACAGCCTCGCGGTCCCAAACGGACCCAGGACTTCCTGCCCAGACGGCAGCCACAGCCTCGTGGTCCCAAACGGACCCAGGACTTCCTGCCCAGACGGCAGCCACAGCCTCGCGGTCCCAAACGGACCCAGGACTTCCTGCCCAGACGGCAGCCTTAGCACAGCCTCGCGGTCCCAAACGGACCCAGGACTTCCTGCCCAGACGGCAGCCACAGACTTCCTGCCCAGACGGCAGTCACAGCCTCGCGGTCCCAAACGGACCCAGGACTTCCTGCCCAGACGGCAGCCTTAGCACGAGTTCATCCTATAATTACCACGACATCAGTGTTACTATATATCAGATCACACAGAGACAGCTAGTTGAGCACAACTTGTTCCCTAGTTCGAAGGGCTCCTTTCTCCCTTACTCAGTTACCACCTACCTGATCAGGATTAACATCTGTTCATGTCAAGTCACAGCTGACTAGAAGAATAGGTTACCCTCTTACACAAGAACACGTAGCACATATTGCTTTACTACAAACTGAATACTTTATTTAGTTATTACATGCACACTCACGGAACATAATACATATCACATAACCTGCAAAGAAAAGTGAAAGATTAAGTTGTACACTCTAATAGTAAGGGGTTGACATCACCTTGGTCGTATGTAGCCTGCACTCAATGGTCATCTAGGTTCCCTTCTCGTCTGCGCCTCGGCTTCGCCTGGAAGTCACACCTCCGCAATCACGGGTTTACTCCCGTCTCCCTCTCCGAGTCACTGGGACCTCTTCCTCATCGGCTACTCTCTTCTCTTTGGAATATCTATTTCTCGGTTTTTCTCCACCTCCAAGTTTGTCATCTGTCTCCCCTGGAATAAGTAGCAGCTTTACTACTAACGGCCAGGTGCCGCCTATGGACTAGAAGCAAGTGCCAGCATCTGCCTCAGACTTTCACGAATATAGAGGTGCATTTTCTCATGGAAAATTCCAGCCCGTAACCTGCCGCCCACCAAATTCTTGTACCTCCCCGTGCCAAGGACACGTTCCCAGCCGGCCGGCCTGATGTAGTGTCTTCGGCATGAAGAAAAATACAATCCTTCGATAAGGGCCGGCCTGAACCGGTTCTCTCCAAGCGAATAACACCTCATAACTAAAACATCCCCTTTACCCTAGAAACATCTCAAGCTGCCGGAGCAGAAAGAAAGATGGAGTCTCTCCCGTTTGAGGCCTACCAGGCCTGCATTCAGCACGGCTCCATGAAATACCCTCACTACAGGACAGGTTATCCCTAATACTAACGAATCTATCCCCTAGGCTATATGTGCAAGCCCTGATCTATGGGGAGGAGCACAGAATCATGTCGAAGTGCCTAGTAAATAGGCTCCATTCACTACTCTAACCCTTAGACTTGAATGGAAAGAGACTGAAGTCACCTAAATCACCCTTCAACACGATAAGACCGGAAAAATCGAGCAGTACACCCACACCCTGGGAGGGAGGCAGCTGTGGAACCATGGTACCAACTGAGCACTTTGTCAGTTGCCTGCAAGGAAGTCTCCGGTCCATCTATGGTTCTAGTGTCTGAATCGTACAATGAATGTACACGTGTCACACAGGTTAGGCCCGTGTCTATCTGGCGCTTGGTTCCTGTGAGTTACATCAGTTCTGGTGTTGGTGGTGGGAGGCACACATGCACTCTGTTGGGTTTGTGGGCAGCTTCAAGGCTGGCATCCTTTCTTTAACCACATCATTAAGTTTATTTATGTCTTATTAGGTTCTTCATCTCATGGTTTCTTTTTTCTTGCAAATGCTGTCCCTCCCAGCAGTTCCCCTCTTGCTTCTCCACCCCTCCCTTCTCTGCGTTGCTCCCTGCGCAGCTGTAATTAGTTACTCCCCCTGCACCCCCCTGTTTTTTTTGGCTGCTCCAATTTGCTCCAGAGCTCCTCTTTTCTCTGTAAAGCACCTTTGTGTGCTTTTTATTTTATTAATTTACTGCTCCAATATGACTGTCCATTATCTTGAAAGGATACATTAAACACTAGGCGGCAACTCCTGCTCTGTAGGCAGATAATGTTCCATGTGTGAGTTTGTAAAAATTCGACCCACACTTGGCCGTCCTATTTATGCTCTAAGTTCACAGAAGCCGTGCGTGGTGTCAGAGTTTTCCGTTCCATACCGTATAATGTAATCCAACTGGTTCAAGTTAAATTAATCAAGATTAGAAATCCCAGAATGCATTAGGTTGTAAATAATGAATGAATAAATGAATGTGTTGGAAAAACAGTGCCTCCTGTGACCTGGAGTCTTGGCTAACCATTCATGAGACTAGGGTGCGGCCCACCGCCTTTGGTTTACTGCTTAGGCCTCAAAGTACAACCCGGGGCCCCCTGGTCAACAGAAGCACCGAGTTGCTGTTTACTTGACTCAGCACTAACATTCAAAATATGTTAAATAAACAGTCAAGTATTTATTTACAGACTAAATTAAAGTTAAAGAAAGGCAGTAACTAGGGTGTCCTGCACCATAACTTTAGAAACACCTTCATCTAAAAAAAGACAACTTGCAACAAAAGTGTAAAAGTATGATGAAGTATGTTCAAAATTCTAAAATGTATTTCATTAAGATGAAGAACAATTTTACCTTAGAACATCATATTATAGCAGTGCACTGAAAAGCATTTGTTTAAAGTGATAGTTTTCAAATAAGAATTTCAAAACATTCATTTGTCCCCTCCTCCCTCCCCCCCAACCGCTCTGAGAACAATGCCAATAGTGAACTAAGAGGCAATCTGTTATGTGGCTTGGGGTAGCCTTGTTTGCCAACTTGGCGATGCAGCGCGCGCAAGGTACATTGTTTTATTTATTTAATTACTTACCTTACTCCTATCCATTGTATGTTGGACTTCACTACCCCCTCACCCTGCCCCTCCCCCGTCCTGCCCCACAGCACTCCCTTGGCGAGCCGCCACTGCTTTCCTGTCACGCCTAGCTGCACACGCCGGCCTTGGGCAGAGCTCCCACCCTCCATGGCCACTGGCCCATGCAGATGACACAATAAATGGGCCCTTTAACACAGGGTCGAAAATAATTTGTATTTGGCTGGGTCTGAACTGGGGTGGCAAAGTGAGCTAAAGACCGGTGATGGATTCAACCCAGATCTGTGACTAGGGGCGAGTGTCTGAAAAGTTTCAGCGCTCCGTCCATCATCTCCTTGTATTTGCTTTGTTTGCCCTAAGTTGGCAGGGTATGCCCATATATGGGTCCCTTGCTCACTTTGCCACTGGATTCAAACTAGCCTGGCTGATGAGGGGTGTTACCCCAAAACCGGTCTCAGGTTGCTTGTTTTCGGCATAGGAAAGTCCTGGCTTGGCAGTTCGGGCTGGACTGTTCCATGAGGTACAGGATCAAGACTCATTTGCATATGGCCGGGTAACTGGGGCAGCAAAGTGAGCTAAAGAACGATGATGGATTCAACCCAGATCTGTGACTGGGGGTGAGTGTCTGAAAATGTTTAGTGCTCCGTCCATCATCTCCTTGTGCTTGCTTTAAAAGCACAGGCATCAGAGCGGCCACCCCATGAGTTCATTTTACCTAGTAAATGATGATAATTCTGTAATTACACCTACAATGTTTCTTTTTCATAAAAAGCTGTAACTGCGTACATAGAAATAATATTTCCCAGCAGTGAAAACCTCAGAGGCCTGTAAATCTAGACTCGAATCTGTCCAACAGTAGGTCGTTCAATCGTCCAAAAGCCGGTGTATGACCTACTCTGCCCCAGCATTACCAGCATCACCAAGGTACTTGACTTGTCTGCTGTGTTCTCTTTTAATAGTTTCCTGTCATAAATGTGCTATATCTATTTGGTCTGGTTCAAGCTTGTTTGGTTAGTTTCCCTGCCACACCAATCCTGCCAGTCAGACGATCCACTCACTATGGAGAGGAAAGGCTCACAGCCCAAGTTTCCCTTCACATGGAGATACTGAAAATATGTTGTCCCCATCACCCTCTTTTAGTTTTTCAGGTGAACATGACCATTCTGCTTCACATGAACTCAAAATACTCACTGGTCCCACTTCAGCATTAGTGCAGCATCACTTCAGCACCAGCGCAGCATCACTCAGCACCACGTCAGTTTCACTCAGCACTACCTCAACACCACCCCAGCATCACTCAGCACCCCCTCTGCACAAGCACACCACCACTCTAGCCCCACCTCAGTGGCACTCCACACAACCCCTGAATCAATGCAGCACCACCTCAGCATCAGCAAAGCATCACCTCCACACCACCACCAGTGCAGCCTCATCTCAGCAGCAACTCAGCACCAACACCGCACTACTTCAGCATCAGAGCAGCATCACCTCAGCACAGAACCAGCTCAGCACCAGATCAGAACCACCTGTGCACCAGTGCAGCATCCCCACCTCAGCATGCTTCAGCACCACCACAGCATCACTTTGCACCAATACAACAAACACTCCACCTCAACATCACACTGCACCACCTCACCATCAGCACAGCACTTCCTGAGCATCACCACAGCACCACCTCAGCACAGGACCATCTCAGCATCACACCACCTCCTCATCAGAGCGCCATCACCAGTGCAGCCCGACCTCAGCATCTGCACAGCACCACCTCAGTATCCGCACAGCACCACCTCAGCACCAGTGCAGCACCACCTCAACATCAAAACAGCACCATATCAGCACAGCACCATCTGAGCATCAGCTCAGCACCACCTCTGGATCAGTGCACCACCACCAGATTTTCACCAACTTAGCATCACTCAGCACCCCCTCCCATCAGCACAGCACCAGCTGAGCAACACCACAGCACCACCTCAACACAGCACCATCTCCGCATCGCACCACCTCCTCATCAGTGCACCACCATGAGTGCAGCATCAACACTCAGCACCAGCGCACCACCACCTCAATATCAGCACAGCACCATCTCAGCATCAGCACAGCACCACCTCAGCAGCAATTCAGCACCAATGCAGCACCACTTCAGCATTAGCGCAGCACCACCTCAGCATCAGTGCAGCATCACCTCAGCACAGCACTAACTCTGCATCACTCAGCATTACCTCAGCATCAGTGCAGCACCACCACCTCAGCTTGACTCACCACCACAGCATCACTCAGCACCACCTCACCATCACACAGCACCCCCGGAGTATCATTCAGCATCGCCTAAGCATCACCTCTGCAACACCTCAGCATCTTTCAACACCAGGGCAGCACCAACTAAGCACCACCTGAGCACCACCTGAGCAACACCAAAGCATCATTTAGCACAACCTCAGCATCACTCAGCACCATCTCAGTATCACTCAGAACCACCTGAGCACTACCTCCACACAAGCACACCATCTCCTCAGCACCTCCTAAGTATCACTCAGCACCAGTGCAACACTACCTGAGCACCACCTCAGCATCACCGCAGCACCACCTCAGCATCATGACAGCACAATCTCAACATCAGCACAGCACTACATCCTCATCAGTGCACCATCACCAGTGCAGCACCAATTTAGCATCAGCACAGCATCACCTCAGCACCAGAGCAACATCACCTTAATGCAGCACCACCTCAAAATCAGCATAGCACCATCTCAGCATCAGCACCGCACCATTCCTCATCAGTGCGCCACCACCAGCGCCGCCCCACTTCAGCACCAGTGCAGCACTACCTTTGCCCAGGTGCAACATCAGCTCAGCAGCAACTCAGCATCAATGCAGCAGCACTTCAGTATCAGTGCAGCACCACCTCAGCCTCCCACAGCATCACCTGCGCACCGGATCAGCCCCTTAATTTAGAAACAGAGCTGAGCAAGAATCAATCAACACAAATATATCTGCAGCCATACAGTATAAAATAACCAACAAACAATTAGATTGTAATTTGTTAAATGATTTGGATAACTACTTGTATTATCGATACAAAATAGTTTTCAATCTTTTTTGTTTAAAAATTATTAGAAAGCTTCACTTTATTAAAAACATAATTTTCAATTATGTTGTCCTGTACAGTAGTCAAATAAAACAAGCATTGGCATAGCCAATAGGTCTCGCTTTTGGGACCTTATAAGTATTTAGTTATGCAGCACAATATCCTTGGTGCAGCAACATGAACTGTTGCATGGCTAAGCACCTATAAGGTCCCAAAGGCGAGACCTATTGGCTATGCCAATGCTTGCTGTGTTTAGCAGCCTGTGTGTGTTTATCTGTGTGCTGGGGCGTGCATGAGTATGTCTGTATGACTGTCTTTGTGTGCGTGCCGGCGACTTTGTGTGTGTGTATGTATGTTAGCTTGCATGCCTGAGCTCGTGTTTAAGGGTATGTGTTCATGGGTAATTTGAAAGCCTGTCCAACTGCCGGGTGGTCCAATACAGTTTGGAGGTGATTGTCCTACATTGGTGGTCCCATTATTGATGGAGGACTGTAATACTGGCGTAGGTTTCGCCGTTCCTCTTGCATACTCACAGGATCATCTCGACCCTTCTCTCCCACCTAACCCAGTGCCTGCCCCTCCTGCCATCTCGGTGGCATCAGCTCAGGAGATTTTCACATCCTTGGAACATGACATTAGGGAGATAAAACACCCGGAAATCCCATCAGTCCCTCCTTGCAAGATTATGAGTTGGAACGTGGCGGGTATTAGGGCTAAAATGAATGACTCTAATTGGCAGGAATTCCTATGCTCATTCCACATAATATCCCTACAAGAGACTTGGGACACACAAAATAGTTTTTCTATGGATGGCTATTGCCATTTCCACATTCCAGCCAAACAAAGTGTAGCAGGGAGAGCAAAGGGTGGCTTGATCACGTTGTTCTCCCTTGAGATAAAGGGCTCACTTAGGCAGCTTGATGCAGGTTGTCCAAACTGTTTAATTGTGGAACTTTCGGCTCCCGATGTAAATAAAGTTTTATTTATTAATCTATATAACTCAATGGATGCCGACAATAATCTGGACCTTTTAGAGCAGTTTCTTTTATCTTATAGTTCAAGGTCGAATTCCTTTGAGATTTTTCTGATGGGGGATCTAAATATCCACCCCTGCGATAAATTGTGTCGAGGTGATGATCATGAGGATCCGCAATTCTCGGCCGCCCCACATTTTGAACACTCTAAACAGGGGGAAAAATTAGAATATCTCCTCGCAGAATGGAATCTTTATGAATCAGCCTGTGGGGAGGGAGAAAATAGGATCCCAACCTTTAAAGGGAAAGACAAAGGTACAATCATCGATTATATTTTTTTGAGTTCTTTAATGCTAGTCCAAGTTGTACGTTATTTTACAGAGGTCTCTATTTTTAGTGATCACAACCCGGTGATTCTGGAGATAATCCCGGGTGGCCGAACATTAACGTTTAGGCATCCGTCACAAAACTTGGCGAAAGAAGTTGTCCTAACTGATCAGGGTAGGAAACTCCGGTGGACTAAAGTGGTTCCAACTACTTTTTTGTCCGAAGTTCGGTCTCAAACCGAAACGGAGTTTAATATTTGCCTAGATCCTCAGTCTCAAGGCCCAGAGGTTATAAATGCCTTTAACATTATCTGTAAACAAATAAATCAGAATCTATTGGTTAAAGGGAAGCAAAAACCTCAGTTGGAAAAAAGATGGTTTAACAAAAATTGTTCCCAATCCCACGCTGACCTTCTTAAAGCCTTGAAAAAAATCCCCAGAGATAGGGATCTTGTAATTTCGAAAAGGCTAGTATATAAACAGGCCTTAGCCCAAAGAAAACAGGAACTAAGGGAGGAAGCTTGGGCAAATCTTCTATCTACTGACACCCTGAAAGATAGTGGGAAATTTTGGGCAACTATAAATCAGCCCTTGTTCTCTAATGAGGATACAAATCACGAATTTGATTGTAATATTCCCGACGAGGCATGGCTAACCCATTTCGAAAAAATATACAGCCTGCCTATAGATGGTAATCGTGCTTCATCAAGCTTGCCACAAAGTAATTCTTATTCCCTGGACTTTCAGGTTCCTGAAGTAGAAAGGGCCATAGAAGAAATGTCGCGAAACAAGGCCCCGGGACCTGATGGGGTCCCTGCGGATCTGTTTAGAGCTGATCCACATACTTGGGCAAATATTTTAACCAATGTATTCAATAGGACTGGGCTAAATAATAATAGTTTTCCTGCTACCTGGGCAACCTCAATCATTATTCCAATTTTTAAAAAAGGAGACCGACAGGACCCCTCCTGTTACAGACCAATCTCCTTGATAGATTCATCTGTCAAAATACTGGGTAGAGTGGTCTTGAACAGATTAAGCGAATGGTTGAAGGGGAGTGGGATCCTGTCGGATGCACAATACGGTTTTAGACCTAAACGGAGCACCATTGACCAGTGCTTAAACTTGCACCTTTTAATAAATAAATATACAGTGGCCAAGGAGGGGTTTTTGTACATGGGTTTTATGGATCTTTCCTCTGCGTTCGATCTTGTCAATAGATCTAAACTCTGGAATATCCTATTGACCATGGGCCTCCAACCTTCCCTTGTATATTTTTGGGCCGATCTTCACTCGGATTTATCAGCCAAAATTAGAGTCAATTCAAATGGGCGATGCACGAGGCACTTTAGGTCAGACAGAGGTGTCAGACAGGGATGTATCTTGGCCCCCTTGCTGTTCACCCTTTATATAAATGCTCTCGATTCCCAACTGGGAGAGGTATCTTTAGACATCCCGCGTATAGGAGACCAGGTTGTCCCGGTTCTCCTATATGCGGATGACGCAGTGCTTCTGGCTCGCACTGGAGTAGGGTTGCAAAAGTTGCTGGATGCCTTCGGAGATTTCATGCAAAATCTGGACCTTAAAATAAATGCGAAAAAATCTCAGGTCCTGATTGCGGGGAAGGGAAGGCAGAAATCCAGGGTTAAAACTTTCTTTTGTTGTGGGGATGTGGTAAACAGGGTCTCAACATTCCCTTATTTAGGGGTTGTTTTTGATGAAAAGGGCACCTGAAACCCACAAATCAATAGCCGGAGTGTGGCATTTGCTAGGACAGTTTCGGGAGTCAGAGGCTTTGTTAAAAGATTAGGGGCTAGACCAGTTGTAGCCCTACTAAAAGTTTACGAGGCAAAATGTCTAGCTGTTGCAACGTATGGTTGCCAGATATGGGGCTACACCAACCATAATAAAATACAGCTTATTGAAAATAAGTTCCTACGAGAAACCCTTTCTGTTCCACAGTCCACTCCGACTTTCTCTACACACACGGAAGTGGGGATTGGTTTTGTGACAGACCTGATTAGAATCACCCCTCTCCTTTATTGGCTCAAGATTTGGCTGAACAAAGAAATTACTTTAAACCATGTAATATTGAATAACTGTTTAAAACTGGATAATGTAAATAAAATATCATGGTTAGCATACATAAAATCTGGGTTCCAAAAGATAGGTCGCGAGGCCCTCTTCCGATCACCAGAAACTATCACGAAGAAGGATCTTGCAATGATCAAAACTGCCCTTGAGACCTTATTTTCCTTAGAACGTGAGGAGCTAGAAATGACAAAGCCAACAGTTAGAGCCAATTATGCCTTGATCAGTTCCCCTGGTCCTGAACCATATCTGATTGTTGTGAATGCCTCATACCACCGGTTCCTCCTAATCAGATTTAGGTTTAACTTGGTGCACTTTTCTCTGGGCTTTTTTAAAACCTGGTGCACTGTGGACCATGCAGAACCCTGCAAATGTGACAATAGTTCAAGACAGGACACTCTACATTTTTTAATGTTCTGTAGTTTTTACAAGGATTGCAGGAGGAAGTTTTTGCTGCCGATATTGAGGGAGCTGGGTTTTAGACAGGTTAGGCCAGCACTTATATATTTACTGCAACTAAGTACCCCACGAATTATGTTTCACGTCGCAAGCTTCCTGGTCGCAGCTATGCGTATTAGGAAAAAAATTGTTTTTCCATTGCAGGTTTTAAACTAGATCATTTTTTAACTTTTTACGTACAAATTTTATAACTGTAGTTTTTACATTATTTATATCTGAATGCGAAATAGGTCATATTATGATCGGGATTCATGGCATGAATTGTGTGTTTTATTCAATGTTTTTAATTGTGTTTGTTAGGATTGTATGTGTCTTTTATGATATTAATTTATCGAATAAAGGAATTTTGACTGACTGACTGACTGAAAGCCTGTGAAGGTATACGGCCCAGGGGTTGGCAAAGCCTGAAACTGGGTGCTATGGAGTGATTTGAACTCTGAGGCGTTTGCTGCTGTATGCCCAGGCTCACCACTTCCAAAATCCACCAGCCACCACTGCCACAACCCCTGGCATTCAGCCCTTCATTGAGGAGTGAGGCTTCTTGGAGGGTAGTGTGCTGGAGTGTGAGGGATGTAACACGCCCAAAGGGATCCACAGATGGACAGAAAGTATACTCTGGTACTGTTCAGGGCAGATCCAGTTAGAGACGCAAATGTAACTAGTCCTGAAAGGGAGCTGTAGTCTGAAGGATGCAGGTGCAAGTAAACTATTGTATGCCACTTGTGTACTAAGGGCCAACATATTAAACATTAAAGTATGAAACGTGCTTTCCTGGTCGTTGGGTGGGTGCTGTAGAGCTTGTATATGCTTGTTGGCCCCCTCAGCACTTTTGATGTTCCTGTGATCTTCCGCTAACCTGTCTCGGAGCCTTGATACTGCTGCTAGTCCTTTGAGCTCCAGTATTCACATTTCTTATTTAAAAAAATTTGATGGATGCCCATTGCGTTCTTGACAAAACTGTGGCTGAATGTTGAAACTCGTCAGCGTAACAAAGGAAAGAAAAAACAAATTAAACCCCAGTTGCCTTGTGTGGTGGCCAACTTAGAATGCTGGGTCTCATTGTATATAAAGTGGGGATTATTTGGAAACTTCTGCACCTGTACTGGAACTCAGACTGTAATGATCGGTACCATTCTAAAAAACAAATATGTCATGCCGCAGAATATCCCATTATCAATAGGAGACGAAGTTTGTTTAGTGAGAGTAAGCCCATATAAATCACAGAGAAATGCGTTTCGCAAAAGAGCAGTGCTACGGAATGTCTGATTGTAGTGAACCACTTTCAACAGTGAGAGTAGAAAGGAGTGCAGCAAACAGTATAAAAAGTCTGTGTCTCAAACTTCTAACCACGACACTACCGCGTTTCAAAAAAAATAAAAAAATGTGCAGTGCTGTTGAAGTTAAATATTCTGCTGATTTTCCGTAGTGGTTTCCACTAGTAAAGGTAAACGGGACGGAATTCAAGTTCCTCGCGTCAATGTTTTCCTTTGTGACCTAATTCTGTTCGCATTACATTAGTTCTTCAAATTTTAATACAATGGCAATTTAGTCCAAAAAGTGATTGATATGAATATCTAGCAAATTAACTTTTTTTCCAATATGTAGGCATATGAACTGGCGGTATGTAGACACTATGCGCGAATGCCTTCATCTGGGAGCCATCACTTCATTCGCTAATGATGCGACCCAATTGTCCAATGTCCAATCAATGGACAATTGAATGCAATATGTCATTCGACAATATTTCTTCCCGGGATTACGTCGTTTTATCGGGTACTAGATCCATTGAGGTTTCTCCTACTCGAGGAGATCAAATGGGCAAAGTTAAATGTTGATTGCTTCAGACAGCACGGGTGATTACTTGGCTAATACTCTTCAGTTGTTACATACAGCAGCTGCTGCCTTTAGCAACCCCACAAGCAAAACAAATGAGTTCTTGCTGCTGCCCAGTTAGACAGCTCAGTCAATGTGGCTATTCGCACTCGAGAGTCATGGACTGGTGAGGCGAGCCTCTCTGCTGTCCCCCGTCCCACCAGCTCAGCCCCACCTGAGCACCCATGCAGCACCACCACATCAGCACGACTCAGCACCACCTCAGTATGACTCAGCACCACTTCAGCACCACCTCAGTATCACTCGGCATTACCTGAGCACTACCACAGCACCACCTCAACATCAGCACAGCACCACCTCAGCATCAGCACCACCTCCTCATCAGTGCACCACCTCTGCACATGCGCAGCACCATCTCAGCACAGGCGTAGCACAACCTCAATATCAGCACAGCGCCATCTCCTCATCAGCACAGCACCAGCTCCGCACCAGCGCACCACTACCAGTGCAGCACCACCTTAGCACCACGCAGCTCCACCTCAGCAGCAATTCAGCACTAAAGCAGCGCCACTTCAGCATCAGCACAGCACCACTTCAGCACAGCATCACCTCAACACAGCACCAACTCTGCCCTCTGAATCTGGCATCTGATTCTCCCCTCCTGTCCGTCCACTGCTCGTGTTGTAAATCAGGTGCTATTTCCGAACCTCCACCCTCCCGCTGGTTCTGTCTGGCCCCTAACACACAAAAACGCCATAACAAACAAGCATCAGAACAGCAGGAAGAAGTTGCCAGCATTGCAAGGATAAAGAACTAGAAGACATTTATTATGTTAATTCTCTGAACAGGGCTGTTCAGTCATACATAATGTCTTCTTGGTTATAGATAAGGCAACAAAAATGCTTCTAACACTTTTTTGTTATAACCTTTCAACATGCTGCACAGCAGCCACACTGTTCTACACCGCAGCTTAAAGACATTGGCAAAGCCAATAGCTCTGGCTAAACACTTATAAGGTCCCAAAGGTAAGACCTATTGGCTATGCCAATGAGTGTTTTTCAAGGTCGCCCAGAGGAGTAATTGACAAAATACAAAAGTATCAATGTGGTAACAACCCCATATCCGTGGGGTGTTTCCCTGGGCACAGGTCAAAGAAGCTGAAAGGTCAGCTTATCCATATTTAAATAAATACACTTATCAAAAAGTTATTTTCAAGAGTTCTTTGTTGTGTCAATTATTTTTTACACAGTCATTTGTTGAAACTTCATTTCCCAAAATGCAACATTCCTGGGTTGCTTAATCCAACATCATCCCTATGCATTTCGGCCTGAAGCCTTCATCAGGGCACTGTCTCCAAAATCAAAATGAATCATTGTTTAATAGTGGGGAATTACATAGTTCAACTACCCTTCACTGCAGGCAGCGCTATTTTGTGTACGAATTTAAATCTATGAGTGAATAGGTATTTATATAGGCAGGTATAGAGATATATTTATAGTCGGCTTTTAAGCAAGAGTGCATATATAAATACGCACACCGCTCCTTACAATTGCGCTTTGTAGGTTGCCCCAGCAGTTTTATCTGCGACCCGTTGTGTGTCCAACTTAAATTATCTTCCAGTTACGCCTCGCCCTTTACTTATCTTCCTCCTCGGGTTGTAAGTGGGCCGGATCTTGCCGGTGCCCAGCACCGGCAGTTTTATAAAATAGGTGCTGAGATTGGCCCCTGTCGGGCTCTACATTTTTGCCCTCACCATCCGGATGCAAAAAACATAAATCTCACCTCTGCAGCAGTTGCACCCTACACTGCCTTTGATGTAACTTCAAAGAGACTCGGTATAGTCCTTTCACAGTCTCATCATTTCAGAATTGAGCATTTTTAATCTGCTATACTACGAAGCCGTAGTTGTTACGTTTTTTATCTCATGCAACTAACAACCATTGACAAAGCCAATAGTACTGGCTGGTTGTAAGTGTAATGTTAATTGTTGCATCATTTATTTGGCTGTAATGACAGAAGTTGCAAAATACCAGCTAGGTGGCACACTATGATGATAAGCATAGATTTTCAGTTTCTGGGCTTTTAAGCCACACCCTTAATTACATCCGTCGCGCTCCTTTGAGAGACCCCCAGTTTTTTCATCCCACTTAAAGCACTGTTCCTCCCTGATTTAACGCAATCACCTGCTCCCTTCACTTCTCGGCCTGTCTCTGATTTCATTCACCTGTCCGTCGCCCTCCGCGTTAGCTAGCCCCGCCCCTCAGCCGCGTCTTAAATAACGCGCTCTTTGTCCACAAGAGGCGCTTTCGCAACCACCCGAACAGAGACAGGAGCGCCCGGTAGAGGCTGCACAAGGTGAGGAAAAAAAATTCTCCATCAACTAAGACCATCTTTAATAAGAGGGGCGGGTGCGGATTAGAGTTTCAGGGTAACGTGATATCTAATTGTACGTTTAATTGAAGGTTTCATTGTAACTTGTGGTAATTGGTGAAGATGTCATAGTGTTACCTACGCACAGCGTCATGTTGGGAAGGCGGGTGATTAGCCGGTGCCTAAGGGTCACCTGTGGTCCGTGTCTCTAGGACCTCAGTCAACCTGCCCCAGAGCCTTACTGCCTTCCGTGGCCCCCGCAAGGCCACTGTGGTGTAATATGCAGGCAGAGTCGGCCCTTGCTAACATAGCGCTCCTGGGCGTGGGCGGGAAAATGCGTCGCCCTTGCTGCTGTTAGTGAGTTAAACTAGGCACTAGGGGGTCCCGTTTGTGTTAACTGGTCAGAACCTGCCTGAGCAGGGACTTAGCACAAACAACTCCCTGCTCACCTTAATCACCGATTGCTTAGCTGCCCCACATAGATGAAGGATTTGTTGATGTCTGCCAGCAGGGGTCAGCTGGTGAAGGGAGGGCAAGGAAGAGGACTAAAGGGGTTTAAAAAAAAAAATCCCCGCTGTGTTATACTGAAGGACTAAAACGGCTTTAAACTGCCAAATCAGACAGGGACATGGCTGGCGCAAGATGAGGGGTGCTGCAGTGGGTATACCTTCTGCACTCAGCTCCACGCGCCCCTCAGAAAAGTGGCCCATGACGGGCCCGGCTCGCCTGTGTTGAAGGGCGGCCGGCCCTGATAATAACCCTCGCACTGCGCCTAACCGGTGGAACACATCCACCCCAGCCCCCGTTCCGCTGGCGACCCCAAGAAACTTCGCCAACAAGGATGGTATAGTTGTGGTCGTTGTTGGCCGCAGATTTTATTATGGTTACATACATATCTGGCATGACTTCGGTCATATTGGGTTACTTGCGAACTGCCATGTCTTTGGGACACAAAGCCCTGCACCCCCATTCGCAGTTTGTTGTACATCCAGTTCGTAAATGACCCGACCCCCCCCCCCCTAACCAGTTCTGTCGTTGGTCCTTGGCAGTCCTTATTTGGTCCTGTTACCACCGGGACCACCATTTGGTTGGTCACCCCCGCTCTCTGCGTGTAGGGAGGGGTAGCCAGACTTTAGCGTGATTGCCTTTCGATGCTGCCCAATGCCGGGACGTGATCGCTGCACCAGCCGCTTGCTCGTCACACAGTTTGAGAGGGCCTAGCAGCAGGCTAGACCGAGCCGGGATCCTCTCCGTGACCTGGCCTTGCAGCGGAGGCGCACCTGGGTAATCCGGCGTACCGTCGCGCAGAACTTCATTTCTCCAGCACTTCGTCCTTCCAGAACTTCTTCCCGTTTGCACGATTCCACCGTCGGTGCGCCGCTCTCCCCGCTCCACGAAGTTAGGAGCTGCTTGGGGGAGCGGTTCCTTATATTCCCCTTTTTGCTTCCCACCGTTCCGGGCAGCCAACCCCCATTGGGGGGTTTGTACCCCGCGTCGCCCCCCCATTGGCCGATGGAGGGGGGGGGGGGGGTTAGTCGCCACCAGGCTGGCCTGTGGGTGGGACGGGCTACTACTGGTTGCCGCTTCCGGTCACCTGAGGCGCCCAGAACTGGTTTTTCTTGCCAACTTCTGCGCGGGTTATGGCGCCGGCCCCTGAGCCTTCCCCCCCTCTCCCCCTCCTCCTCGGGGGAGAACGGCGGCCTATGCAATTCTCCCTTTATTGTACGCTGCTCTGCAGTCGCGCGAGGTGTGCGTCTTGCGTGATACTGCTTCTGGAATGTTTGCATGAGCGTCAGTGAATGTATTTATTTCATAGGAATTTTGTAAACGTACCATTTTGAGCACTAACAATGAAACCAGATTATGTAGAAGGTATCCCTTATCTAGAAAGTTCTTGTAGACATGCTTTACAGTAGCACTGCTAAAAGGAATTTAAAAAAGTGGTATGATGCAGCCAGAATTACTGTACCCCCTCCCCCCCCCCCCCCCCCAAAGGGTATATGTGGCGCAGCAGCCAGAGCTGTTGATTCTGGAGCTGGGGATCCAGGTTAAAGTCTCCGCATCGGCTCAACATCATGTGATTTTGGGCAAATTACTTAATCTCCCTGTCCCCATGGACCGCCTGGTAACCCTCACGGTCGATAAGCCGTGCTATATAAATCTACTAGTTTGTGCTGGATGCATCATACTTTTCTTCTCTTCTTTCTCTTCTCCTTTCTCCCTTTTTCCCCCCCCCCCAAAAAAAGTCCCTTTCCAGGTGCCACACAACTCGGAAGGGCCCCAAACACAATGTGGACACATCACATATTTGAACCTGAAACGGCACCTTTTTCTCCAATGTGGGTAGCGGTGTATTTTGGGCCCTAGCTCAGCTAGTACCTAGGCAAGCCAAGTAAACCTGCACATTGTAAAAACTAGACACTGGGGAGGGGTGGGTTACAGCTTTGTGACTTGTTTGGCTCCCACTAGGTTTTATCCAAAAGCCCTTGCAAACATCCAACTTTCGTAAGAAACCCATTTTCCTCATATTTCTGTGATGTAAAGTTCTGGAATCTGAGGAGTCATTAAATTCCCATTGCCCTCGGTTTGGTCCACTTCTGTCGTGGGCACTAGGCCTAGCCACACAAGTGGGGCAGCGTTTTTTCGACACAAGTGGGGTAATGCTTCATGGTAGGAAGTTTGTGGATTCTGCCAAGTCCAGATGTTTCCAACTCAGAAATGTAAAACTGGTATCTTAAGGCATAGTTTGAGGTTTGCATGGCATTGTGATTAAGAGAACCTTGTGAGATCCATGCAAGGCACACCATCCTAGAATTCTCCTGATTTATCTAGTTTAAAAAAAATTCTGTGTTCTTCAGGTTTGCATGGGTGGCAAAACACAGCCCGTATACCCCTATTGCCGATCACTTGTAGATTTTAAGGCCTTTTTTGTCTTGGTCTCTTAGTCTACCCACATAAGTGGGGTACTAGTCTTATCAGGAGACATGTGGGAACTCGGTGTGGTAAAACAATTTGTGGCTCTCTGCAGATTCCAGAACTCCATCACAGAAATGTGATGAAAATGTGTTTCTTAGCAAAGTTGGAGGTTTGCATGGGCTTAGTTACCTAGTCTGAGCCATGCAGGTAATGTACCCCTGGACTCACCTGAGTGTCTAATTTTAAAAATGTGCAAGTTTTCTTGGTTTGCCTAGGTGCCAAATAAACTAGGGCTCAAAATTCACAGCTACCCACATTGTACAAAATGGGTACATTTTCAGTGCAAAAAATGTGATGCATTTATGTTGCGTTTGGGGCCCTTTCCTGTCACTGGCACTAGGCCTAGCCACACAAGGCATGTGGGAATACTGAGTGGTAGGAAATTTGTGGATTCCCATATAATCCACCACTTTCTGTCACAGAAATGGGAGGGAAAAAACCCAGTTTCTATAGATAAACTGAGGTTGCATGAGACTCTGGGTAGAATTATCGAGTCACACAGGTCACAGGCCCCTGGACTCACCCGGTTGTCTAGTTTTCATTAATTTGTGGATTTGGTAGGTTTTCCTGGGTGGCGACCCAGGTAAGCCCCAAAATCCATAGCTACCCACATTGCAAAAACTGAGTTGTTTCAGTCAAAAAATAATTTGCTATGTCCATGTTGCCGTTTTTAGCTTTTTCCAATCATGGACCACCCACCAACAAATTGGGGTCAATTTGTATATGGAGACATGTGGTAATGCTGGTTTGTTGTCTATTTGTGCATCTCAATAGACAGCAGAAATTTCAAACACAAAATATAAATAAATAGGTGCCTTATCCATCTATGGACGTAAGGTTTGGGGCCTTTATGGGAAAGTGAGCACAATCAAAGCAAGTTACAGCAGGCTGGACACCTGCAGTTTAGTTTGGAAAAACAAAAAGGCTTTCTTACTAACTGCCTGATTTAAATTTAGGTGGGCTGAGAAGACTTTGCTGGCTTGGCGAAAGATTTAATTTTTGCTATGCTGAGACTACTCCACCTGCCAATTTTAGAAACTGCCTCCATTGGCAGGAGCCACCACTAACGTGGTTCCTGTGGATGCGTTTTTTTATGCTTGATGCAAATCTCCATCAATATGATGGGAGCTGTGCATCAATTTTATTTCCAAAAACAAAATCCCAAAGCTGTATTTTCATTTTGAAAATAAAAAACTTGACCCACTCACCATAAGAGGTACCTTTCGTGGCGAGTGAGGGTCCTTTCAGTGCTGCTTACCACCAAGGAATTCCAGGTGGTGACGGGCAGTGAAAAAAGACCTGTATGCTCACCCATCTAAATTAAGTGGGCAGACGGAGGTCAGCCTCTGATGGCCCCTTACTCAGTCGGGGCATGACCATGCCAGAGATGGCAGTACTTGTCACCATGGTTAAACCAATGGTTGTCTATATATAAATCGGGCGGGCAGGCAGACCATTAACTTGGCAGTAAGAATACTCTGCTGCTATTGCAAGAGTATCCATAACACAATGTAAATCTGGCACTACATTTTTAAAGTTAATCCACCACTTACAATTGGCTGGTGTTGGCACCTCCTGAAAGTGCTTGCTTCAAAGAACAGATACTAATCACAGTATCATAATATCGAAACTAAGCCTACTGAAGGCTGAGCTATAAAGCCATGTCAAGGCACCAACGGCTTAAACCCAATGTGTTCACGGGCTAGTCACGCACCACATGCAAGACTTTCATGCTGCCAGCCACATGGCACAATCCCACAGAACAGTGTACTGACATCAACATGCCTCCGCCATTCAAGGGCCCAATGCATTCACATGCCACAGCAGCTGCGGCTTGCCGAGGGAGTGCAGCGGGGCGGATGGGCCGGGGTGGGGGAGGGGCAGGGCGCGGTGTAGTGGAGTCCGCCATACGACGGTCAGGAGTAAGGTTAGTGATTAAAACTATTTACCTTGCGCTCACTGCATTGCCAAGTTGGTGATGCAGCGAGTGCAAGCTAAATAGTTTTATTTATTTAATCACTTGCCATACTCCTGTCTGTGGTATTTTGAACTCCACTACCACCCGCCCGCAGCACTTCCTCGGTGAGCCACCACAGGATGGAATCCCCATTCAAAACATCCTCTCAACCGGTCAAGTTTAGTGACATATCGGCGCCATTAATATCGATGTCACAAATTTTTTGTTAAATCTTTTTATATAAATAATATATTTGAATAATATATTGGAAAGTAGCAGCAATATAAATTAATACTTTGGGCCTTATTATGAGTCTGGCGGTCCACTGAGTGGCAGATTTACAATGACGGTCTCCCGACCACCCTATTACGACTAGGGAGGTCAGACCGCCCTGGGACCGCAACTGCCAGGGAACCACAGTTTCCTGGCAGTTGTGCAGAAGTCCTGATGTAGCAACATGCTTGATGGGATAGCCACCACTGTCCCGCCAAGCATATTATGAGTTTACTCTCTGCCATAATTTTCATGGCTATGAGCCCACCACGAAAGCTGTGCCAGAGAGGAAACCGAGGGGGCCCCCTACATGCCATGCGCCTCCCTGTGTGCATGCACCCCAGTACCTGCAGCAGGCCATGCAGGTGCTGCCTTTGATGTTCCCATTGTGCTGCCTAGTAAAGGCTGGGAACTCTAAAGAACAGCCCGCCAGACCAGGAGAACTCCTGACCTGGCTGGCGGTTTGTACATGGGTTTGTAAGTGCTAGGCTGTCTGACTCCTGCACTGCCAAACGAGTAACAAGGCCCATATACTGTAGCCACTACTATTTGTAAAGCAGTACAAAACATTGAACTCGGGCGAGGGGGGGGGGGGGGGTAGCTTCAGGCTCACTAGCAACACTTAATTTACAGGCCCTAGGCATATGGTATACTCCTTTACAAGGTACTTGCAAGTTAAATAAATATGCCAATTGTTGTGTATACACCAATTTCACCATGTTTAGGGGAGAAGCACATGCACTTTAGCATTGGTTAGCAGTGGTTAAGTGCTCAGTCGTATGGCCAACAAACCGGCCGGGGGGGGGGGGGGGGGGGTGTTAGGATTCGCGCAGGGAATTTGAAATAATAAAACAAGCATTTACACTGCAATGGTCTTGGCATTGTTTAAGTTAGAGCTATTGGCATTGCTCATGACCTTTATTTTTGATTTTGTTTTTAAAACATTTTAAAGAAACTGCATTGTTTACAATGTCAATAGCTTAATCTCTCTCAAATGCGAGACCTATTGCATTTGCACCCACAGAGCCACCTACACAGCTATTCACATAGAGCAACCCACACACAAATAGAGCCACCCACGCTTAGAGCCACCTACAAAAAAAGCCACCCACACAGGCACACACTAAGAGGCCCACACATACACACACATACACACACACACACACACACACACACACACACACACACACACACACACACACACACACAGAGACCTCTGCAGCAAACACATTAACCCACTCAGAGGGGGGTGCATACACTCAGAGGGGGGTGCATTCTTGAATTCTCTCTTCTGAGGGAGAAGTCCTGGCTCATCACAGCACCATCTCTCGGATACTGACGGAGGATATATTCTTGCGTCCTCCAAACACTTTGCGAGAGACGTGCCCTGACCCAGCTGAGCCGCGCCTCCATTTAAAAAAAACACTGGCAGACACTTTTTCAAAAGCCGGGCAGCTTTTACAGCCTCGTCCACACATTCCAAAACATTTAAATGCGTACATAGAATAACTTTTCGTATATATGTTTACAGATAAAAACTAAAGACGTACCAGATTTGGGAGCCAGGTCTTGCCAGAGATAACCCGGAGTGGTAGGAGGGATAGTCCCTCGTTTGTTTCTATGACCTGGGCAGGGGTTCTGTGAAGCCAATGCCTAGACCAGCATTGTATTACTTTTAGCGAGTTATCATGGGGTAACGGTGAGGCAAAAGCCTCTCTAGGAAGGAGTGGGACAAGGAGGAAGACGGATGAGGGGGGAGTTGCGTGTTCCATTCTGCTCCCCAGGGACGGGGTTCCCCACTCTGAATGTCTAGGCGCTAGGTGAGTGCACCCGCTCAAGGTTTCCCCTGCGCCCACTGTGACCCCCGTGCATGGAAGACTGGACTCTCACCTGCCAAGGACCAGCGAGAGGGCTTGGGGGGGGGGGGGCTCAGTCTGCTAGCACTGATTACCGCCGCTCCTGGCCTCGCCTCGGGAAGGTGCAGCTGACTCTAGCTCACCGGCTCCGGATTTAAATCGCCCGCATCCGGCACAAAAGCACAGTGAGCGCGGCGCCGCCTCGCAGCGCACAATCCCCGCTCTCTGCTCGGTTTCTTTTGTAATCTCCCCTCGCTTTTGTCAGACTCCATTCCAGGCTTGGAGGGCCTGGTATTTTCCAGAAATAAAAGCCCGTCTTTCTGTGATTCCACTCGAGGCGATGCATTAACAAACAGAGCGCGGCACCGCCTCGCAGCGCACAATCCCCACTCTGTGCTCGGCTTCTAAACCGCATCTCTCGCTGAAGGACACGAATAGCAGCGTGCTGCTGGCCCATATCACTTTAAGGCGTGCAGTGACTAGTGCGTCATGAGCAAGGCAGTGAAGAGCCAGTCGACCTTTACGGCCTTGGACCCTTCAGTCGAGGTATGAACAAACCAGCATCTCAGACAGGCCACAGTGTGTCTAAGCCAATTAACGGGTTTGTCGCTGATCCACTAATTGCCTCACGCTGATCTGCAGCGCTCGCGTAGATCCCCGGGCTACACCTCGAAGAAGCAGTGTTCGCTCCTTCCTTCGTGCAGTTTGCGGCTGTATTCATTGAACGACAAACATTGAAATCCCTTCAGAACATTTGTGGGGTGATCCTTGGACTAACTAATGTCTGGGCTATTAGGCTTGAAAATGCCATCGCAAGGAGCTTTCAGCAGCACCTCTGCTTGCAGTCTCCTCTCTCTGCCATCTGAGAGCAGGGGGAATGGAAGACGAAACGGCGCGTCATTTTCGCATTGGGGAACGTGTTTTTCTTTCTCTCCTGCCATTGGCTGGAATGTTTACATTCCAGAGGACCGAAAGAATCGAAAAAACACGCCCCTGAATCCGAAAAAGACGGGGCTTAAACGGACAGACACCCCTCTCCTCCAATGGCTGGCCTCCATTTAGGAAGCCAGCCAATGGAGA
Organism: Triturus cristatus; assembly: GCF_964204655.1. Classification (NCBI taxonomy): domain Eukaryota; kingdom Metazoa; phylum Chordata; class Amphibia; order Caudata; family Salamandridae; genus Triturus; species Triturus cristatus. Next base: position 1,138,737,869 of record NC_140585.1, on the reverse strand, counting down.
AGAGGGGCGGGTTCAAGCCCCGTACTGAACTCAGTAAATCTCGCGAGCGAGACTGCGCAAGCGCAGCCTTCGCTAGCCGAGACCTTTAGACTTCACTTTCTCAGTCCTGTGACGTTGCAGCTCCTGGTAGGGTCCTGTTTTCCTGCTTAATAGTAAGCGGGCAGCCTACCTCCTCTCCCCTAAGCCAATTGCAACGCTGCCATGGTATTCATAATGAGGCTTGTTAGTACCTCCTTATTACCACCCTGTCTCCAATTGGTACAGTCCATGATGGTTTGATCTTTTACGGTCTTAACTCTGGAGCATTCATAACCAGGTCCGTGAACTATTTACTTCAATAAGGGACACAGCACCCATGGGGTGCCAGCTTTGGTAATGGTGGCCGCTTCTTAACCTTATTTGCATTTTGTTTTCTGCAAACTTTAATATGGAGCGTGGCGCGAGACCTATTGCATTGTTTCACAGCAGTTCTAATTAATGCTCTGAATATTTCGTTGGCCTGAAATTATTTTAGTGTTGGCTAGAGACATTTGTGCCACCAGTTAAACATTTTGAAAATACGTGCCCGTGTTTGAGGGCCGCTTCCATTTACACAAGTGACAGATGTGTGACCTCTCCTAACCAAACAGTTGCAGGCATTACATGGGCAGGATCAGTTTGCCCACTCTGTTTCCTTGCCCCTTCAGAGTTTGGCCTCTTAGCTGCCACAGAGCCACATAGCTGCATTTGGGTGTCTGTTACAATGACAACGTGTTGCGTACGTATCTGAAACATGGGTAAGAGTGCGTGTACAGAAGTCGAATGCCCATTCTCCTTGTTCTGTAGCGAGCACAACCTTTACGACGAGGAGTAACAGATGCAGGTGGCTAGCCCCACCTTTTGATATCTCATGTTCTTTCCTGAATCTTAATTGCGTATCAAGAGAACAGTCCTGAATAGAGATGTGAGCTAAATACAGACCAACCCTCCCCCCACCCCCCCCCCCCAGCACAGCACGTGCCAGGGATGCAGGATAAATGGCGGCACCGGGCCCCTTCCTTGAGGACTGTTTGCGAAGCCTGCTTCTCTCTTCCCCCCCCCCCCCCCCCCCCCCCACATGCCCTGAATTACTTTGAGGTGACTGCTTGTGAGTCAAGTCTGCAGACTCCGGCAGCAATATGAGTGGAATAGAATACTTCAACCAGCACCTTAGTGAGTCTCCTTGGAGATGGATGTTTGAGGGGTGGTGGGTAAAAAAGTAGGGAACTGGGGGTGGGGGAATTGTGGGTGGAGAATTAGGGGGCGGGAATAACCAGAGGATTGGATCAGTGGGTGAAGTCGGGGGTGTGGCTAGAAATAGCAAAACATACCAATTTTTACTACATTTTGCATTTCACTGACCAGTTACCGCTTTTAACGTTATTTCCATCAAACAATGGATAAACATGTTTATTTAGGTTTAATTCAGGAAAAAGCAAACACTCATAGAGAATGCAGGTTTATGTAAAGCGTGCGAAATATAAGCAGGAACAACGAGTTACCTAATGCTTTTACTCTCACTTTTCAGAAATCAATGAGTATTATTTTTTTTTTGTCTTTAACATTGAGGACATAATAAAGGGGCTCCTCCTGTACACATCTTAAGCAGGGCTCAGAAGAGAAAGGGAGTTTTCAGGAGAATCTGATCTGACTCGCATAAACCCACAAGGGCTCCTTATATTTATGTCGGCCAGCTAGCTGCTCTAACATAGTATAGTACATATGTATTCAAGTTTCACTGCATTCGGGAAGTGAACACAAAGCAGTAACCCACTGAACTATGCACTTAAAATATTACTCTTTGATATGCATGGTACATGTTCTTTGCATCAGGCATATTACCCCTCTGCGCTACCTTAGATGAGTCAAAATAGCCAATAGACAACACGCTCCCATCTCAAGCGGGTACATTGATCACCAGAGTCATCTTGGCACTTTTATTGTTGACCACAACCTGCTGAATATACAAAACTTTGCAGTGTGTTTTAAAACTCCTGCACAGCTACAAAACTGCCCCCACAAACTAAACCAGCCGCCTATCCTTCCAGTCTCCCTGGGAAATACCCGATGCCTGGAACGGCCAGTCTGGCCTAGTTACTTTAAAGCCGTTTTCATTGCAATACTGCAGATATGTATGCATATTTGATATAAATGTCATGGATCACTGTTAGTGCAAGACAGCTTCTTCCTGAATATCCTTTGAATTGGGTTCCTGCCTGAATGATGGTTTTGCACCTTTAACATAATCTTTCTAACAAGTTATGTAATGTTTTTTTAACATCTGGCCAAATTTGTAAATTTTTTTTTTTAGGGCCATGCTGTACAGAATAGAAGTGAAGGCAGAATGCAATCCTCTGATTTGCAGTCCTGTGACTTTGAGTTGAAGAGAAGTTGTATTGTGCAGAGATGGGTTTGGGTCCAGGCCTGGGTAGCTCCCGGCTGAACCCTTGCTGAGGCAGAGGTTCCTGTGTTGTGACAGAGGCTAAGCTCCCCTCTCGCTGGTTCAGAGACACACTTGCCATAAGTGGATTGGAAGCTGCGTTACCCAGACGGTGCTTTGTCTAGGCAGAGGATCACCCTGCTCTTCAGAGTAGGAACAGTGTGTCCTGCCTCTTCATGGCCTTTCTAGTAGTCCCAGATTTGGCTGCACGGTCTAATCCCACGTCTCTTGTGTTATTCACCATGTTTCCAGTTTAGGGTGCACAGGTACCCCGTTCGGTGTAGTCGGTGTGTTAAAATAACTAGTTTGTGTGCCCTCCCTGCACCACAGCATCCTCTACACAGGATTTTACACTCCTTGTTCTGGACTCCACTGCTAATCAAGGGCCGATATTGCATTGTTAACAATCTGCTCTGCCACCAGTTAATTCAGTTGTCTTGTGTTCGAACCCCTTCTTGTGAACAGCATTCTGAGGCCTGCTTGTGTGGAGTTTGCGTTTTTATAAAACAATAAATGGATCTTTGGTGTGGCCTTGCGCGGCATCACTGTGTTCAGGAGCCATCGTATGCACTAGTTCATAGAAGCTCAAGTCATCTGCTGGCTGCTTCAGAGCACTGCAAGGGGATGGAGGGCTGTGTGGAGTTGGTGGCGGGAATTAGATTTATGGCTGACTACGCCACTTTGAAGCACTAATGGAGAGCGGAGAATTAAGTGTAGGTATACGCGAGAGAGAACAAAAGTTAAGAGGGGTGTCAGAGAAGCAAAAGGTAACACTTGTATGCGTGCCACCCTTAACTATTTAGGGCTCCATTCATACATAGGGAGGACTCTTAATTGAGACTGGAGGACATCCAGGCCACGGAGAACGAGTGGGTAATGGGGATGGGGTCAATAGAACGGTCAAGACTCTTCCTTTCGGGGATGGGGTGGGTCTCAATGGACTCACTCAGCATTCTCTGCCACGAGTGGCTCTTAAAATGAAGCTAACATTAGGCAGGAGGCTTCGTCTCATTTGCCTTAATCACATTCCATCCTATAATTGTCCATATGTTAAGGGTAATAACCTGTTTCGTGCCAAGTTTTAACCCAAGCTTGTAAGCATTGTAAATGTTACTGTTACCCTGTAAAATTATATTTAATTTACCATCCTCTGAAGGATTGAGGTCTCAATTAGCCTTTCTGTGGTTCCGACTAATGGCCAGCAGATCTCAGCGGTGAGTGTTTAACTCATGGAACCACCCTACCGAATATCTGCACCTGCAACCACTGGCTCAAATTAAGCACTGCCTGCAGGCTTCATGAACTGAGCAGTGACCACAGATTCACTTTACTGGCTCTCTTTAGTGCAGAGACACAGGTGAGAAACACTATGGACCAGGCCTTGTGATCTGCACAAGTGGCATGTAGTTTTGCTGGGATTTTTTGTACAAATATTTGGACCCTACCACTGGTAGAAAAATAAAATGTTATGTTTAGCTGATATATCAGGGCAAATTTGGATTTGTAACTGATCGTCAGTGCATTGTTGACTGTATAATGTTGTCACAGCCTGTACACAATGGTCCAGCAGGTTAATTACGCATTATTTGGCCCTTGACCTGGTTGTCAATAAAGCTCCACCCATGTGCACTTCTCTACCTGAGTAAATGCGCTCTTCTATATCTGTGCAAGCCTTGTGGTAGGGTGTGCCACGCATGGTTTCATCTTGTAACCAACACAAAGCGCACTGAAATAGCGAACAGGAACCATGGACAGTATTTCTAAGGTGCCAACATACCTCAGTGAATTAATGCTAGTCATTGACGTCTCATGTGTATGGATCATGCAGGCAAAACCAATTAATCCTTCCCAGGTCGGTTAATTTGATTGTATACATAATGCTTAGAAACGGCAGAAGTGATATAAAGCGATCTGCAACTAATATTGACTTGTACACAAGCCAAGTTGATTTATGTTGCAATTTATCAACAAACCACAGGGTGGTGCTGCAACGCTGGCTTTGCAATAGCACAGCTCACATGCTTGGAAACTGATTCTATTTCGTATTTAGTCAGCCCTTTGTCGGTCTGACCTCTACCCTGCTTACGAGTGAACGAGGCTGCTACTGAGGAGCAACTCTAGAAGTAGCCATTTTGGTGCCCTACAAGACTGAAGCTGGGGAACCAGGTTCGGGTCTGGCTGGAGGCTCAAGCATCCTATGATTGTGGGCAAATCACTTAGTTTCCTCGTGCCTAAAAAAGCAAATGTTTGCAATATAGGCCTCGCATCACTAAGTTTGAGCTATTCGTGCGAATTATTTACAATTTCAATTGGTCAAACTTTCAGTACTGTGAGACCAATTGCATTGCAAATGCTTGTTTTACAAGACAACATCCCTGAACGGACAAAGCAGTGGTACACATTAAAAAAATAACATAAGAAAAATAGCAGATAAGACATTTGATATTTTCCAGCTAAAAAAAAATGCACTGGGTATTCTTTCTTCTTAACTAACTTTATCTTTATTTTAGAGGGTGGAGTGCAGAGGCAGTCCAGGCTCCTCTTGCAGGCTCCAGTGCAGGGATAAGAGCAGAGCTGTAATGGAGGTATTGGGGACCTCTAGGCAGGCACGCAGAACAATTTCCAGGAGAGGCTGATGGGCTGGGTCAGCAGTGCCTAAATCCGAGAGGTGAACCCCATCGCCTTTGAGACATCCCGTTGATTTGGCATGCAGAAGGCCGTGCCTGATGAAACCAAAGCCTCTTTGCTCCGTGAACTTGCGCATAGCGCTATTAACCTTTCTTCTAGATGCCTCGATGGCAGCGCCTGAGCGAGCACCATGCCAAATAGTGCGTGGAGTCATCTCAGACCACCACAGCTCACACGGCCCCAACAACACGCTCAACTTGCAGAAAGTATCCCTCATGTCTTGTAGTAGAGCTCTCCTTCCTAGTGATGTGAGGTCATTCCCCCCCAGGTGAACCACCAAGAGGTTGGGCGGGAGCCACCCTCCCCGGAGTCTCTGCTTAACTTTCCGTAACAAGTAGCACCAGCGCAAGCCTGGGAAACCCAACCATGTGATGTCCGTGTTGGCAAAGCCGTTCTGCCACTCTCTTGCCGCCGCCCAATGTGCCAGTCTTGCAATAATTGAGTGACCAATTACCCACACCTTCATACCTAATAAAGAGAAAATTGGTTTTGAGTATATGTTTATTAAGCGGAAAGAGACAACAACATAAGCAAACTTCAGCACATCTGCAGTAAAGGTATACGTCAATCAGGAAACCAGCGAGGGAGGGGAGCCCTAATATGATTGTGGTCACGACAGACAGCCCCCCCCAAGTGACCCACAGCCCCCCCGGCCACCCTTAGGGCCGGATGTACCGCTTGAAGCAATGCGACTGCCAGCGCCCCACCATCATAATACCTTCTGCAGGCATTCCAGCCAGGAACGCTGTGGTGGCCGCACCTATGCGGAAAGAGTGGCTGCTGAATATTTTGCCCCTAACCTCATGGCCGGACAGCCTAAGGCAGGCCTTGAGGATGTGGTCCACTTGAAATCTAGTGACCGGGAGGCCATCCTGATGCACTAGCAGGTAACCCGCCCCCCGCGGGCGAAGCAGCAGGTAGTTTCTGACACAAGCTACCGGGCAATATCTCTCATCCCCCAAGCCATGTAGCACCACTACCCTCCCTCGCCCTAGCTGGTCAGTTTTGGACTGTCTAATGACTATTTTCAAGCACCCCGGTTCAAGTTCTACGTCCTTTACGTTCAGTGCCACCCCGGAGGGGTCAGATTTAGAGCGGGCCACTAGTTCCCCTATCCTGAAGGCCCCAAAGAAGGCCAGGGAAAAACAGGCCGAGAACAGTGTAGCTTCGTACCCCGAGTGAGTGGCCCTATCCATACAGTCCAACATTCCTTGTAGCAGTGAGAAAGTAATGGGGGACCTGGGATCCGGTGATCGCGGATCCAGTTTCGCCCACCCTCGCAGTGCTGCCTTGATCACAAAAGCCTTGGTGGGATCAGCCTGCCCCCTCAATCTGGCGTGGTGGCTGATGGCAGCGAGGTGGCCCGATATCCAGGAATGAGTTTTTCCCTCCCCTCTGGCCCACAGCAAGAATTGTTGGACTCTAAGTTCCAGAGCCACCTGATCCTCCTCCCAGCCCCCTGTAATTGCACAAAAGAGGGTGACACAGCTCCCGTAGCGCTTCGCAGTTCTGGGGGCTAACGACCGTTCTCCCAGCTCCCTCATCCGTGGTCCCACTTCAGCAGCCGCCACAAGTGCGGCGGGAAAGGGGTCCCCTCTTGACGCGCGCTCGGCCAGGCCTCCCGGAAGCGGTGCCACTGGAAACGAGACAAAGAGTCAGCGGCAACATTAGAAATCCCTGGAATGTGCCTGGCCCTGCACTCTACGTTGTTAAATAGGCAGGCCCTGGCAAGCTCTCGCAGTAGACACAGGACTAGGGGGCAGCTAGCAGACTGGGAGTTGATGGCCTGCACCACCGCCAGGTTGTCAGACCAGAAGAGCACCCGTTTGGCGGCCAGGGCCCTGGGCCAGAGATGAAAAGCAACCACAATTGGGAAAAGTTCCAGGACCGTGATCTTGGACGTGACCTTTTTCCTGTGCCAGGCGTTAGGCCACCTCTCTGCGCACCACTCTTTGTCCAAAATCACTCCGAACCCTTCCCGGCCAGACGCATCAGAAAAGAGGGCCAGCTCCCGGCTGTTGGCCCAGGGGTCGCGCCAGATGACAGCCCCATTAAAGTTGACTAGAAAGTCTGCCCACATGACTAGGTCTTCACGCATCCCCTTGTTCAGCTTAACCATGTGGTGCTTCCTGCTCACCGAGGCCGTGGCTCTAGCTAACCTTCGCGCAAATGCCCTACCCGCGGGGATGACTCTGGCAGCAAAGTTTAGCTTCCCCAGGAGGCTCTGAATGGCAGCCAAGGAAACCTTCTCCCTCCCTACCACTTGGCTAATCTGATCTCTCAGGTCCCGCACCTTGTCAGCTGGCAGCCTGGCCTCCCCCGCCACAGTGTCCAGCTCGATCCCTAAGAAAGAGAACTTGAGCCGGGCCTTCCGTTTTCTTAGGGGCCAAGGGAACGCCGAAATGATGCATCAGGACCTGAAAATCAAACAGGGCTGCCCTACATTCCTGAGTGCCATCCCTCCCGATGAATAGGAAGTCATCTAAGTAATGGGGAAACCCCGGAAAAGCTGTACGTGTGCTGGAAGGCCCATTGAAGGAAGGAGCTGAAAGCCTCAAAGAAGGCGCAGGAAACCGCGCACCCCATGGGCATGCACTTGTCAAAGTAGTACATGCCGTCCACCTTGAAACCCAGCAAGTGTTGGCTGCTGGGGTGCACAGGTAGTAACCGAAAGGCCGACTCAATGTCGGCCTTCGCCAACCAGGCTCCTTTGCCAGCCCTCCTTACCAGGTCAAGTGCAACATCCAATGTACAATAGGACACCGAGCATGACCCCTCCTGCAGGCCGTGGTTTACTGAGCCCCCCTCAGGGTAAGACAAGTGGTGAATTAACCTGAAAGACCCCGGATCTTTTTTAGGGACCAAGCCAAGGGGGGGAGACTACAAAGTTGTCTAACGGGGGCTCCCTGAAAGGACCCGCCACCCGCCCCAGCCTCAGTTCCTTCTGGACTTTTTCTTTCAAGACCTGTGGGAGGACCCTGGCAGATCTGAGGTTCTCCGCATCGCGGCCGGACAGGGGACCTACATAGGGGATGGTGAAGCCCAGCGAGAAGCCTTCAAGCAGGAGCGCACTGTCAGCGGAGAGGGGGTACAGTCTGAGTAACTCTAGCATGCGGTCCAGGAGGACCGGGGAAGGACCCTTGCTGGCCAGGGGCGCAGGAGAGCAGGCGACTAGGTCAGTAGGAGGGAGAAGGAGGGGTGGGGCCGCAGCCGGGGGAAGGAGTGGAGGCGAATCAAGCCGATGGTTTGGCGGAGTCAGCAGGCTTCTTGTCCTGTTTGGTTTGGCACGAGGCAGCGGGGTGACGCCCCCCGCACTTGCTGCAAGAGTGCTGGAAACGGCACTTGACCCCCCAAGAGCAAGCGCCGGCATTGAAAAGGTTGCAAGTCCCAGGAGAGACCCGCTTGGCCCCTCCTCCCCTGCCACCCCCTCTACGCCCCCCCCCGAAAGGACTGCCTCGCTTGCTTCGCATTGAACTGGGAGCTCCCTGTCTGTCCGCCACCTCCTCCGGACCCTTTGGGAAGAGAGGCAGGACTCTTGGATCCCCGAGACCCCATGTGGTCCATCCACAGCTGTACCTCTTTCTGGTCCCATTCCATCTCTGGGCAAATGGCCATCTTTTTTCTGAACTCCATGTCATAATTGAGCCACCCTTCCCCGCCCCACTTCTGCGCCTCTGTGTGAATTAGCCTCTGGTACAGTACCAAAGCCTGGCCCTGTTCAGGAAATTTTTCAAGTATAACAGATTGAAGGATGGAAAAGGCGGCTAGCCAGTTATCTATTGTTTTATCCGGCCACTGCTGGAACCTGACCTTCTTGTCGTCCTCTTTCCCCCCAAGCCTACGCGCGTCTTGCCCATGCTGGCCCAGCAGCAGTAGTGAAAAGATGTCTAAAAACTCACGCCTCCAGATGAATTCTTTTACTGCTAAGGGGACCTCCCAGATGAGCGAGCTATGGCCAGACAGGAGCGGGGCATGGGTAAACTCCTTTTTAGCTGGGACCTGCAGGGGAGAGCGTGGTGCTGTAGCGCTAGCTAGTTGCGTGGACGCGCTGCCCCCCGGGGCGGGGGGGGGGGGTGGCGATATCAATGGCGGCAGCAGACTGCCCGGTTAGCGGCTCACCTCCTGCTGGTTGGCGCAGCTCCCCCCCAGCCGGGATGGGCCCCGGGGCCGGGGGGCCAGCGGGAGCCGCCTTCTCCTGCCTGGCGGTCAAGACAGGCCCTACCACCGCCGCCTGTTCTGCACTTCTGGGCAAGGAAATAGGCGGTGTGCACGGCACCGGGGACAGCTCGGGGGCGTGACGACATGTCCCTTGTGGCGCCCAAACAGTGGCTGCAGCGGAGAGGGCCCCTCCCGCGCTGTCAGCAGACGGCCGCCCCACCGCTGAGGCTGCCCGCGAGAAGCCCGCCCTGACCTCATCCATGAAATTTTTTAGTGTCTCATTGAGGTTGGCGAGGTCCTCCCTGGATGCAAAGTTAGTGGCATGAGAGCTTGAACTGCTCGGTGTTGGCGGGCCAGCCGGGGACGTCGGGGGCGGAGGCCCGGAGGAGCCCTTGACGGCGGGCACCGAGCGGACCCTGAGTGCAGTACGTTCAGCCGGGAAGTCTCTAACTGTGGCCCTGCGGATTCGTTTGGGGCGAGGGGGTCCCGCCTCCTCGTTCGACTCTTGTCCCGTTGTATGGCCCCCAGAGATGACCCCAGAGTCCTCAGGGCAGCTGGCCTTGAGGAGGTCTGCAGCCCAGGCCAGTCCTTTGGATTTGGCCATCTCAATAATTGCTGCTAACTGTGCGTCTTGCGAATTGCCCGGCTGGGTCTCATCGACCTGGGACGGCGTTGAGAAGAGCGCTGGGGTGCCCTCACTATCCATCTCGGACTGGGTCCTAACCTGAAAGAGAAATGAACGTAAGCCTTGGCCAATACCACTTTAGACCGGCCCCTAACCCCCCTTAACCAACCGCGCCGTCACACACGCTCCTACTTACTCTCGCGGAAGAGAACGCACCTCCTTCAACTCAGAGCGTAATGCTGTCCCAGATTTCCTGCATACAAAGAACAAAGCTGTTAAAACGTGCCCCAGGGCGATATTGTCCTTGGCCGAGCCAACCAGGAGCCTACTCTCCCCTTCCTTCCCCAGCAATTGCCACACTTACACCCTTTTTCCGGCAGCAAGCGTGATCGTCTGGTACACCTAAAACCTTCGCACGAACCTTCGCACGATCTAGGAGGAAGAGAAGAGAGGATGACACGACAATATTACTTCCCTGCTGCTCAGACCCACATGCATGGAGGTGAGGCGCGCGCAAAATCCTGGATACAAGGCATTCAACACAGGCCTGAGTTTATCTCCCAGTTCCCCGGACGCTACATTTCCTTCGCTACTGAAGAACGGGTGACCAGGAAGAACGAGGAGAGTGCCCTGCTCAATCATACGACCACGGTGTGAGATGCTACCTTTAGATGACGTACCATTAGTTTGTTGGTACTTTCATGTCCTGCAATGGCACGCGACGAAGCACAGCCTTCACGTTATGATGCTAGCGTGCGATAGTGAAAGCCAGTCTCCCGAGCTCCAAGGTACGCCGGAAGGAAACTAGGGCGGATTGTGGCACGCATGCCGAGACGCCCGGGAGGATTTGCCCAAAATTACCTGCTGAGGACGAACCCTGGTGTCCCGACCTGGAGGCGGCAGCGCATCCGACGGACCACTTCCTTCGCCTGGGCGCGACCCCCGGGCTCAGGAAATACACGTTTTGCGGTAGTGCTGTGGGCGCACGAACATACGCCTTCTGCGGCCAAAGTGCGTAACCCCGTAATCTACTGAGCCATCTTGCCAGCGTCAGTACCCTGCGGCTAATTGCCACGCCGAGCACAGAAATGCTGCGAAACAGAATTGACAGGCCCAAGTCGAGCATGGCAGCAATCTGGCAAGCATCGTCCCAGCTGCCCATGTGAGGAACAACTGTGGGAGTGTGCCGAAGCCACTCCCCCGAAACCCCATGACGTCTCCTTCAGCTGGCCAACACGCAAACGTTCCCAAGCTTGCAGGGCCAAACAGGACTGGAACGTGCAAACACGCCACACCACGCAAAAGGCCGCTGCCGGCCACGCACCCAAGACAGCGCCTTCAACCGCAAGCGAGTGAATCGTGCGTGCCCCCCCGTCCGCCTCGATGGACGGGCCGAAAGTCCACTCACTGACCACCGCAGGAAGGGATGTCCCCCAGACACACGCGCGCCCCGAGGCGGCACACATGGCGCCCCGAGCAGTGCCCACTGTGGCCTGATCCCGTCCGCTTCGCGACGCACTTTCCCCCCCCCCCCGCGGGCCCCCAACATGGCGGCCGGGGGGGGGGGGGGCCAAACGCGATAAGAACGCATGCCGGGGCAGCTGATGAGAGCTCGCAGGCTCGCAAGCGCAGCTAACGTACAAGCTTCCTAAACCCGCGAACCCACGTCCGAGGCCCCTGCGTCCCCAGGGCAGTCTGTTGTATGCCCCGTGACTCAGGGCCAGGCTCGTAGCCCAGGGTGAACCTGACTGCATACCCGAAAGGCATGTGAGATACCCCACCCCGCCCCGCGATCCACAACATTTGTCGAAGCAGGGAAGGGGGGGGGGGGGGGAGGGGGGAGGGGGAGGGGAGCGTGGGCCGCCGACCGTGACGCCACCCCTATATGATTAATAAAGCAAACAAAATCAGAATTGCAGTGTTTACGGTATTCTTTCAAACAAATGGGACTGGCTACCTTGCTCCATACCGCAGAAATGTACGAAACGGCTTGGGAACACAGCCTCCTATAACGGTATTTTTGGAACACTTTAGGTACACATGCCAAGTCTGATAAAGCTTCTATGAATTGTCGGCTCGTGACAGTAAAGTAGTTTGCGATAAATAGCGCCACCATTCTCACATTTCTCCCTCAATTCACCGCTACTTTTCTCCAGCCAATCACATCACACTTCCTTTGTGTGCATCACTTAAAATGTCCCCTCGTACTCCATCCTGTGCAGCTCTGTCCTCCTGGGATGCGAAGGTTCGTATGACTGGGAAACGGACGGCGCTGTTATTCTTCTCGCGAGGTCCAGGACAGCATCGATGAAAGGAGCCTGGCCCAGGTAACTTTCAATTAATCACAAACGCGCTTTCCCCTCAACGTGTCCCCCGCCACAACTCTCCCCCCGGCTAAAACACCAACAATAATCGCCACGAGCGACCAGGGGGGGAGAGAGGAATCGGACGCTCCTACACCCGAGCGCGACCGAGGCCTCCCGCAGGAGCCGGCTCGATATACACATAACGATGTGGGGATCAAAAGGACGCGGGGCACAGGGCCGGGGCACTGGCCCCTCGCACTCTACTCGACCGCGTGGCCCGCGACCCACAGCATTCTCCCTCAACGCACACCCGATCCTGCCCCCTCACAAACTCTTTCCCGAGCACGGCCCCCCCCCGCCCGTGGCACGCCGACCACAGGGCCCTGTCTCCTGGTACTGCCCAGGGACAAGGCCGGGGCGAGAGGGAAGTAACCGGCAGACTCACCTAAGTGAAGACGGGCGACACGACGGAGCACGACGGACTGCAGGCAAGGCAAACGAGCGGACAAGAGGGCGAGGAGGGGGCGGGGACCGAATATGTACCCCCCCTTGGCTCCTCCCCGCCGGAAGCAGCTACCTGACTGGGGTCTCCCTAGGTCAAGCCCAGGGACACGACCTCCCACCCCTGTGCCTTCCTGTGGCACTAAGGCGGCCGCCCTCAAGGGGGCGGGCCGCTGCGCAACCCCCACCCCGGGCAGCCTTACAGAGCAGAGCTGTAATGGAGGTATTGGGGACCTCTAGGCAGGCACGCAGAACAATTTCCAGGAGAGGCTGATGGGCTGGGTCAGCAGTGGGTACATCGACCAGCGGAGGGGCTCTGCTACAGCAGCCACCGTCCTCCTATTTTCCAGTTCCGGGTGGATAGCAGATTTACAGCAAGCCACGAATCACTTATCTTCCTTTCCAGGTGCTGTCGTTCAGTCTGCATGAGCCTGAAAATAAAGGGCAGGGGAGGTCAAGGGCGGGGCCACCAAAGCATCCTGATGTGACCATTGTATTGGTCACAGTGGGGGAAGGCAGCGTCCTCACTAAATGAAGTGTGAATCGCAGCAGGGCCATCGGGGTTTACAGTTTTCGCGCTAACTTAAGACTGACCCTTTCAGGGTTGCTTTGCAGGCCCCTAGATACAGAGGGGAAGGCGTTGTGTGCACTGCAGAGGCCTTCCTCGATGTGCACCACACAGGCTGAATGAAAGTTATAATTATTAAGTAGGACTACTCTTGCAGTCCCGGGGCACTTTTTAAAAACCAGTTGGGGAACAAACACATTTTTAAAAGTAGGGGCACACCGTGCCCTTCCGATCCCACCCACTTTTACCACAGGGACCTCTTTTGGGTGTGTGGGTGCCAGACGAGGCCTCGTGGTTGGGTACCAGCCAATAACAGCGCGAGGCAGAAAGGCCACGTCTGATCCTGTTCTGTTGAACTCCAGGCGGGCGTCGGGGTTCATGAGGGCCCCGTAGGCTTCCGAGCTGTAGGGTCCATGCAGAACATGGCAAACTCCCTGCCTAGCCCGTGGGAGGTTCTGAGTGAGTCCGAGCAGGAGTGAGTGAAATGGCGAGAGTATGGAAACGTAAAGGACTTATTATTTTTTAAGTCGTATGGATGACGCAAAGACCATTACATTTTACCTGGTAAACCACGAGTTCTCAGAGGCCCGGCTCTTCTCTGCCCCACCCCTCTTGTCCTGGTCCGCAGGTTTGCCGCCTAGATCCCATCAGGGTAAGGCAACTAGCCACGGTAGAGTCTTTGGCCCTATACTAGAGCGGTGCCTCTGGGGGTCAATGTGTTCCCAGGGGCACAGCTCCATCAGTAAGGGGGGGCTTCAGGTTTTCCAACCATCACTGGCACGTAATGTTAAACATTATATGACAAGCAAGGCGCATGAAAGGGGATTCAGGGGGCAGTAGAAGTGGAGGAATGGGGTTTGGTAGGGGGTACTAAGTGAGTGAAAACTACTTTTTGTAAAGTAGTGAACATTTTAGAACTGTTTGTCTGTGCTACTCCACCGCCTCAAACCCCAGTGCTCTTCATGTTCCCTTATCTCTCCCCAAGCTCTCTTGTTTTCCCCATCCTGCATATTTTTCTTTGCCCTCCCACAGGCCAAGCCAGAAGGGCCTGTGTATCGTTTTAATTTGGGTTATTTTTTTTGTTTTATTTTTCGAGGGCCTGGGGGATGTAGTTTGATGTCTATCTGTCTCGTATTGTAAAAGGTGTTTGCACAACTAAAGTTCAACATTTTTTTTTTTAACCGCTTTTAATAGCATCTGGTTGTCCATCTTATCTGCCTCCATTTCTCGCCTCCAGACTCTGCAGCTTGAAGCCCCAGCTTCTTTTTGAGACGCACTTTTAATGATGACCAAGGGTGTTCAAGGTCGGAGCCAAATCGGTTGCAAATTTTGAGGATCACCACTGACTGTAGATTAATTCTTCATTCATTTTTGCTTTAAGGTATCCTGCACACCTAGCATGGATATGCAGACACTTCTGCTTGGACCATCTGAAGTGTGTTCTCTTCACCATCTCTGAAGGGAGTAGTAAAGTGACCCCTTTTAGACTGTCACCCACAGAATCCTTTGTTTTATGAAAAGCAGAGCCTCCCTTTTTAGGCCGAGTCTAGGCAGCACGCATGCGCGCTGTTTGCAAGACCTGTTATCTCCTCTGTCTGCTCTTGGCATCGGCATTAATTGCCATTTGTTCTTTGTGCCATTTTAGAAATACTTTTTTTTTATTTTTTTATTGGTGAGATGGGTCCAATTCTTCCGCCTTTGCATGCTTGGGTCACAGCCAGGGTATTTCACTCATTGCTTGCGTTGGCCATCCCAATACGTCTGCGGTTCCTCCTGGTCATACTGATCTGCCTTTATTTTCCAGGCTATCCACCTTGTTTTAGGCTTTCAGGCTGTTTCAAAGAGGTCGTTTTGTTTGGCACCTGCAAAGTGGCGATTCTGTCTGGTAGCTGAGCTATGCCAATAGCTGTAACTCAAATGTTAGTCCTATTGCACTTCTAATGCTTGTTTAATTTATCACAAAGTAGAGCAGAGGGTTACTGCAAAGAATGCGTTATGCAGATCACAGCTGTATTTTCATAGCTCAGTGGATTCTGATTTTGTCAGATACTCGTCTTACTTGCAGTTCATAACTTACACCCATAATATACCACAGAGAGCTATAGGCTGGCTTCAAAGAGCTGCATGTAAACTGTAAGCCATTTCTTAAAGTTATCTCCTCCCCCCCCCCCCCCCCCCTCCCCCCATCTCATTATACTAATGTGGCTAAAGAGTTTGTTTGGGTAGAAATACATTTGTATTAGCAAAGCTAGCCACTTTGTTTTTATATCCGGCGTTTTGTGCTTCTCCAGACAAAGCACTCTTAAAATATACTGCCTGCCAGTATGGATGACTGGTGGCTCCTATACTGTAGTCCTTCTTTTATGTAACATTTCCTACAGACTGTAGGATTCGTTATCTCTGAATGTTTGTGATGTAAAGCAACTTGACACCCTACCCTGAGTAGCGATATATAACAAATTAAAACCATGCGTCAGATAGGCTATGGGGAGGCAACGGGGCCCCACCGTTGGAGTTTGATAGTAAGGGAACGCCAACAAAGATTGTCACATGCGGCGCCACCGGCGCTAAAGCCAGCCCTGAGTTCAGTGCTTTAAGGCAGGTAAGAACCTGAATGTGTGCTAACGTCAGTCAATGAGCTGAGTCCCATGTGCATTTCATGTTCCTTCTCTCATTGGGTGCTTTAGGCAGTGCTTAATTTGAAGCGGTGGTTGCTGGTGGGGACCATCGGCACTCGGACATTATCCAAGAGAGCGAGGAAACGCACAAAGGAGAAGGGCAGAAGACAAGTGACAGAACCGTCACAAAGGTAGAAAGCCGGAACCTGTGCGAGTGAGACAAAGGGGAAGGAAGTGTGTGGTAGTAGTTTAAAGAAGCCTCAGGGGGGTTTAAGGCTCGGCAGCCTTGGTATTAGGTGTGCCGAACACTATTGCACTGGCCGCAGCTCCCGACATGAGCTTTGGGCACCTACATGCCTACTTTTAAAAATTAGGCTCTGCTCTAGGCGACGGTGAGCTCAGTCCACAATTTTACCAGCATTTGGCCCCTGAAGTCATTCCGAGAGACGTATACCGATGGCACCAAGAGACCAGAGTTATCTAAGCTTCCGTTGCTTGACCAGATTGTGTGACCCTGGGCTCATATATTCTCTCCGTGCTTAGGTTCCCCTATGCACAAGAATGCACCGTGCTTGACCAGCTCTAGCCTTTGTTTTAGTAGAAAAACTGTTACCTTTAGTTTCTAGCGTTGTGAAGTTATTGGAAGAACCGAGGGTAGTGATCCTTTTTATGCACGTGTATAGAGCAAATGAAGAGCTATACTTTCTTGTAGTGTCTCGTACATATATATTTTTTTTAATGTAGAATGTGCCCATTGCTTACATGAATTTGAACACAATGCCTCAATAACTGAGATTAGATTTTGAAATTGCGTCATCTGTTTCTCCTTGGATCCCTGTTTGTGGGTCCTTTTGGGAAAAGAAATATAGGTCGGGCGAGCTCTGCTAATTTTATTTTTATTAGAAGGCAACGCGCGGCGCTCTATAAAGCACCTATTCATGTAGAAGTGCCCATTGGCGAACCGAGGTTGTGCTGCACGTTAGATGTGGGTGTTAAACAGAAGTGTAGCTATCAATATTGCAGCAGTTGAGCATGGAGCGCACTGCGGCCCAGTTAGGGCTGATTTTTTCAACCAAACCAGGTGGTGGGGGCTCTATGTTGCTTACATTGTTGCCCATGCTATCCTTTCCACAGCACTGATGTTCAAGAGTGCACTATGCCTACTCGTATGGAGTTCTGGCCAGTACTACCCCCTCAAAGGCACCAGATTCATCACTAAGAGGAACCACCCTTTCTCCCCCCCCCCCCCCCCACCCCCCCTGCAGTGCCCACCACGGCTCCCCTGGGATAGAACATTGTAGGGATGTGCATGAATGGAGCACGTGCAGCATGTACATTTACTTTCATTTTAAAGCCACAAAAAATTACTGAAAGGCCTTAGATTTAAGGGGCCTATTACGATGTTGGGCTGACTTGCATCAGCCAGACACCGTCTCAGAAACCGACCAACCTCCGGTGGGTGGTCCCGACTGCCTCATTTTGATGCTACCATACATGGTGCGGTTATATTCCCACATTTCCCTATGGAAGCATGTTAGTGCTGTAGTACATGCTCCCATAGGGAAATGTGAGGTGGTGTTAATCCCTGCACTCCATAGCAGGCACATCACGGTGCCTGCCACGTGGTGCAGGGATTAACCGAGGGCACCATAGGTGCGACGAACATCCTAATTGGCCCCCAAATGTCTAGCTGGTTGTCATGCGGTGTAACAATAAGGGTGTGCACGGTACTTTTTAGGTCTCTGCTGTCGAAAGCAGCGCATGCCCTGCACTCTGCTTTCGAGAGCTTCTTGGAACCCACTCAGATTCTGAATCTCTCGGAGGTGGAGTTGAAGCTTTGTCCATCTTTCTAATTGGTTCTCATCATGTTGCATGCAAAACGTAGGCTTCTCATTGTAAAGGAGGATTCTTAGTCCCTCCTTGTTGCCGTCTTGTCTCCTTTTGACCACGCCCACCAGGATTTGATCTTTTTCTACGGCAACACACCTTTATTACTTCCTGCGCACTTTTTTTTCTTTGCATTTGGCAAAGTCAGCTGCATGTTTACTTTCCCGTAGCGCTTTCACTTAAAGTGAAAGCACGATGCAAAAGTAAACACGCGACTGACTTTGCTGTACCGCACTTGTGTTTTTTTTAAGTTGTGTGCCTGTGTCTGCCCCCCTCCCATGGTTGAGACTCCGCTCCATGTGCAACGGAGACAGGGGGGTGGGGGAGGCGGAGGGCACGAGCCAAGATCTTACCGAGACAATCACAGGAACTGCAGAGCATGCAGCAGCGCGGGCGACCATGCCGATGGATCTGAAAGGTATGTGGGGGCAAATCATTTAATCTCACTGCAAAAAAAAAAATTGTCCTTGTGTAATGTAACCGGAGCTCATGTAAAGCGCTCTAATACCTTTGGGTCGAGGTTGTGCTATATGAGTTTGGAGAACTACAAGCCCGCTTTCATTTTAACATTGCAGGTTTAATGGCGACAGCTTGTTTCGCTGGTGTTTAAAGTTGCGGAGGAAGATGGCACGGGAGTGTCTGACTGCTTCTGCCTGCCCTGTGGGGTGTTTGCACCTCTCGTCTGTGCCTGGGAAGCTTGCACCGCTGCCATTACTATGCCTGATCAGTGTCTGGGATGCTTGCACCGCTTGTCATGGGATCTGTATTTTGTGAGGTTGGTGAGAACTGCTGAAGGACTTTACACTACAGACTATAAGGGAGGGTGGTGTGAAGTGTTTCCGTGTCGATCCCTTCACGTGGCCTCCAAGTCCTGCCCCTGGCCCCCATCATCAGCTGGCAGATGCCCCCCTAGAGCATGCGCGTTGAAGTGGTCATGTACTCGTGGCTGAGGGTGCTTGTGACCTCTTGACCAAATGAAGGTGCTTTGTGGCCTGGTGCCATTTATGCTGCAAACAGCAGAGCCTTATTTCCCAGGCTGACACTGCAGTTTTCCCTTCCTTAAAGTGGGGAGGGAGTGAGCCAGTCCCTGCATGATCAGGACCCCAGGGTCAGAGGCTACCCCTTGAATTTCTCCCCCCCCCGCCCCCCTCTGTCGCACAGCTCCATGATGGGGTAGACGTTCGCTGCTACCCATGTCCGCCCCGGGACCCGTAGAATGTCTGTGGAGAGCTGGAAACACTTCGAGGCAGCGCCAGGGAGAAATGTGCGCTATACAAACAAGGGTGTTACTGTAACCTCATGACTGGGACAGGCGGCAGCATATTACACGTCATCTCTGTGGGTGGCAGGACAGAAGGAGCGCCTCCTGCGGCACCCTCCATCCCGAGGAAGGACCCCCGAACCTCTACATAGGACTACATTTCCCAGAACGCACTGGTCGAGTAAATTAAAGCATGGGGCAGTGACATAGTGTCAAGGTGACTTCACACTATCCACCTGGAGGGCAGAGCACAAAAGGGTGAGTGCGCCCCAGCGCTGCACTACAACTTCCAGAATGCACTGATTTGTTCCATGAAAGGCTGGGGCACTAGCTGCACACAGGACTCCTGGAAGGCAGCCATTCTGCCCCTTACAGCCATCTCCACCACTGCCTCTGGGATCCCTACAGACCCAAATCCACCGCCTGTGTGTAAGGTAACCGGAGCTCATGTAAAGCGCTTAAATACCTTCCGGTCGTGTTTGTGCTATATAAACTGCAAAAAACACTGGCTGAACGACAGCAACAATTTCATGCTCTGTAAATATGTAATATATAATTGTACAACCCGAATTGCTTTTTATAATGTAATCTTGATTGAACTTGCAACGCGTACATATGTAACTCTAACCACTAGTATCTGTAGTAGACGTGCGTACTTACTACCATTCTAATGTGAATTTAGAGTTTTTCTGTTTCTAACTTATGTAACTCATGTCGTCCTGAAGTCCTTATGTAATTTAATTGGTTCTTTTGTAAAGGGTTCTGACACCTTTGGGTAAAGTTGGCTCTAGATAATGGCATTAAATAAATAACCGGCATTAAAAATGCAATAGGTCTCGCCTTTCTTTAAGGTAAAGCCATTTGCTTTGCTATACAATACCATTTGCAAAGCAAATGGCTTTAACTTAATCAAAGGCAAGACCTATTGCATTTTCAATGCTTAATTCTGGAAGTTTTGCTAAGTTCCCAATTTTCATCCTTCGCATAGGGCGTAAGGTTTCCCAGTTACTCTTTGCCATTGTGAAGCTAGTAAGTAACGTTTTGTTAATGCATCTGAGCCAAGCGACACATGCCTCAAAGGGCTAATAAAAGGCACAACATGTTTACAATACTCTATAACATGCGAAGTATAGATAGCAGCTCCACCTTCTTTCTTTGGAACAAATTCTCTAAAGCAGTGTATTCCCTGCCCTTCTCTTCCCGGTAAGAATTGATATTGGCATGCATACGCCTAGACTGTGCTACAAGTATGTAAGCCGGTGGATTCTGTAAAGGACAAGTCTTCTGGAATCGGGAAGGGTCGACGATGAGATAGTAGAAGTTGGTCACTTTGTTAATCTGCATCAGCTGTACTAGACACATGTCTTGGAGGGATGCAGCAGAGCTTGAGATTGACTTTATTGGCGCAACTTGACGAGTCCCCATTGAAAAGCGCCAATAACACGATCAGCTCTGTTTTGTTGCTGCGACCATGATTGGGATCTGCTCAAATCTAAGTTACTGAACAGACTGCAGGTGGTGAGTATGGCAGATCAGTCGGGCTTTGTGTGAATCTTTCTAGAGTAAAGCACATTGATACCAAGGGCTTTTGAGTCCCACCATGAGTAAGACTTTCTAGGTGAGTGAGACCCGCTGAAGTATACTTGGCAAAGATTCGGCCATCATTGGAACTGTGTGGGTGAGTGAAACCCATAGTCTGTGGTGACTGGGCCAGACCATGAGGGAGAGCATTTCTAAACTGAATAACTCGTTCAGGTCTAGTCCTTCCGGCTCACTTGAATGTGATTGTTTCTAAAGTAAGACTATTCAAGTACTGGGTGTCATAGGGCCAACCAAGAGTGAGGCTCTTTCTACAAAGACTCCTCCAAGAAACAACTGTTTCCCATTGAGATGAGGCCTGTAGGAGGGCGAGGAGGAGCTCTGTTTATAATTGGATAGCATACAAAACAAGTGGGAATTTAGGCCTCCACCATGGGAAAGTGTTCCATGCTGGAACCGGAGCAACTCTTCCATCATCCAATTTTCTTCTACATTGGACCAACACCGGGGCGCTCCTCTAGTTCTGTGCTTTGCAGGGAAAGCCTCCCATACCTCCACAGCAGTCACTGCTGTGAGGGAGCTCCAGAGATGGTCACTCCTGCCCATAGGGCCCCTGACTCCAACCTCTTAGTTCTTAATTAGACATAAGTTATTTTGCAATGAGAAACTACTCAACCACGTAAACGCCAAGGTTAGCAGCTTTGTCATGTAGCATTTTCTCTGCTTGGGTTTTCAAGCTCCGAGCATAGGGACAGAAAATGTCCTCTTGTCACTGCCTTTAATCCCTCTTTGGCACCCTTCTCTTTTCTCTCTTTAATATGTTACCTAAACGTAAAGCCTCTTCTGTTTTCTTCAAAAAGTCTGACAATTTGTGATGCCACTTCTCCAGGGTGGACATCTCAGCCAATGTAGCACATCTGAACGTATCCTCTCCTATGGGATGTGTCCACTGCTCTAGAAGTAGATTCCTCGGGACTGATGTGGTTTTCTACAATGGCTGCTCCTCTGCCACTCGGGTTGAACTCTATATAGCATTCGCTTGTTGGGTGCCCATTCCTCGATGTGAGGTGCTTGTGTCCTGCTTACGTAAACTACATTCAGCATGTTATGGAAGATTAACCGCCCCATGGAAATAAATGACAAATGTTCTGTGCCTTCTTCTTGACCTCTATTACCACAGCTTTGGTGTTTTGCCAAAACCAATAGGTGGTATCACACCGAACAAACAGCGTAGGCGAGCAGTGCATGTACCAGGTTTATCTAAACAAACCGCTCTGCCATGCAGAACAAATATTTCACCTGTCCAGATTATCAGTAATTCTCAAAGCTCATTTATACAATTGCATAACAATTCCTAGTAAAGTATGCATTGTTGGCACTTCAGTTCTCATCACATCGAAGCTTGGCGCTGTTCAGCTTCAATGCAGACTGAGAAGGAACATGTGGGAAATTGTTCTCACCTCCACCCTTCTAAACCAGTTTTTCAAGACTGTTGGGACAGAAGTCCCTTTCATCTTGACAGGCCTGCACCCTGCCCTGAGGGCTCCAGCTGCAATGATGTATGGATCACTGGTGGTCATTTTTCATCATGGGCGAACTCTGATCATTCATGTGAGCCAGGACCTAGGCCTGTCTCTTGGATTGTGGTCTTGCTTAGACTGGGAGGCGTGCCGAAAGCGCTAGTGGTAAAGAGCTACTAGTCTTACCAAAAAGGGAAGTAGTGTGCGCACAGTGGTGGCATCCATAATGGTGATCAGTAGTGTGGGCATACCTTTTTACCGGTCTACTGGCACTCGTGTAATCACCCTTGGCCTAGATGGAGCTGGCATGTAGCGCTGTGCAGTGCAAGTGTGTGCATGCTGTGATGTATGTGTGCGTGTGAGTGCTACAATACATGGTGGCCTATGGGTTCCATATTGGAAGCCCAGGGTCTTGAGGAGGACATGTGGAGAAGGAGACCTCTCAGACAGACTTGTGGATTTCTGAGAGGTGACGGACACACTAGAGGGGAGACTCTCCTGTGTACTACAGAGGATTTGTTGTTTCCAAAGTACAGCGAGTCTGATTAAAACTGAGGCAGGAGATGGGGCTGATAAAGGAATCCCGTAGAGTGAGGCTGGGGCCTTTGTAACCTTTGGTAGGCATGTCTGTGAGGCTTGCATTTGGGTGTCATCAGCAAGGAACTCCTATGGCTTTGGTTCTGGGGCTATCTGGGTTGGAGTAGCTTGGACTGTGACGGGCTGCTTCCTAGGCAAAGGACAGGACAGAGGAGTGGGCACTTCACAGAAGACACCCGCCACTTGAACTCCACAGCATCCAACACTAAATGTCATCTGTGTCTGAAAATGAATGACAATTTGAGGGCTTTCAGCTCCCCATTTTATGAACGATCGAGCAGCCAGTGGCTGTACCACAACATGGAGAAGCTCAGTAAGAGTTCTGCCTTGTGTGACCAGAAATGGGAATTAAGGCCCGTCTCCCAGCTAGGTGAAGGGACAACTCCCCGGGAAATCCAGACCACCGGCCCTGGAACAAGGAGAATCTGTGCCTGCCGGGACCAGATGACCCTATGAGAAGGAGAGCCTGGTGGGGCAAGGTCCAGTGGGGGATCCTGGTGAGTTGATCCCATTAGTGAGGTGTGATATAGCAGCTGATGCACTGATCGGGCTATTGTCTGTGTAGACTGAAGTCAGCAACCCAAATGCCAGAGCGGACCCCATGAATAAAGCTGCAATTGCTCATATACAGACTGAAGTCTGTGACTCCATACGCCAGAGTGGGCCACCATGAAGAGCAAGGTTCTTTGCCCTGAGGGTCAAGATGGATGGCTTCACTGGGTGCAGCATGTAACCATGATGAAGCATTGGCTTATGCCCCATGTGCCCAGTGTCCCCACTGAGACACAAAGGTGAGTCTGTGCCAGACCTGCCAGCATGATCGTAGGATCCTTTTGCAACTGAAGGAGTGCCCTGGATGACCACCCGCCAATCCAACAGATAACTGAACACTCCCCGGGTCTTTTGCATCCCAATATCACACGGAGTGGGTAAGACAGTGTGGGGCTGGAGAGCCCATGGGACACTTGCTCTGCCTCATAGTGCCATAGCCCTGGAACACTGACTTCTAAGGCTCAGACTGCTAGCCTCAGCACGATCAACATCAGACGAAGTATCTGTTGTGTTTTCCTTTAATAGTCGTACATGTATTTCCCCGAGGACGGACTCCATCCCATTGCTCATAGCTTCATCCTTTGAGTAAATGTCGCCAAACCTGTATAGATGTGTTTTGACTGCTCCGGTGCTACAAAACGTTTGGACCATTCTTGTCTGAGTGCCTGCAGGACACCGATGCAGGTCAGTGATGTGTATCATGTGAACAGGTGGGATATTCAGCAGTATAGACTCTTTGCTGTGGTCTATAGTTATATACCTGACGCATGGTAACGAGGGAGAAACATTACTGCTGTGACTTACCCAGCCGTGGCTCACCAGATACTGGGCAAGGCTGGCTTTAGGGCAGTGTGACTGGTGCAGCCACACTGGGCGCTGACCTGTGGAGGGGGGCGCTGACCTCAGGAAGTTTGCTGTGTTTAGCATTGACATGACTGGAGACATGGGCACTTTTGCCCGGTGGTAGTGAGAATCTGAGGAGGTCATGGGGGTGGGGGCGCCAAAATAATTGTTGCACCAGCGCTAAAACTGGCCCTCGGCAGAAGCAATCCTTTACATTTGGTGCTGCCATTACCCACCCCCTAGGAGCCCATAAACAAGTAACACAAATGTTTCTTCTGCCCACTGTGGTAAACCTCACATCGTCCATTGGATCTTGTGCCAAAAACGAAATATTGAGCATGTTTGTAGGTTCCTCATTATGTGACCAATCGCTTGTTCCCCCCCCCCTCAGCATGAGTTGCTTCAAATGGTGTTCAAATTTCACAGATGAGTAGCTTAGTGGATATCTTCTGTGTTGTGTAGTCCTGCACAGGGAGTAAATATTCATAATGGAAGAGGTAGGAGCTTTAGATACCTCTTGTCTTATAACTGGCCTTGTCACATTTACCCTGGGTCTAAGTAGAACTGACTTGACTACGGGATGATGGCAACGCTCTAATCCATGACCTATGTATATTCTAAATAATACCACTTCTCAAATGGGTCTTGCTGGCTGTTGTGGATTGACCTGCTTGCAGAGTGCATTTGCACTGCTGGGTCCATGTAAGCAACTGACCGAAATAGCTAGTAGCTTTGTAGTTCCCTTCTGCCCAGAACATTGGAAAATACCAAAACCAGATCTTAAGCCTCCAAGACATTCAGTGAAAAGTTGGATGGGTGGTGGAGCATCCATTTGTCATCCGCCTCTTAATGAATCCAAGGGCCTGAGCGCCTGGCCTTCAGATGTCAGGAGGTATCTTGGGGCCATTACTTGGTGGTTGGTCAACATGGAAAAATTAATTCGAAGTTTAGTTATACACACACCAGGAGTGCAGCACATTCCAAATTTTTTGTATTTTCAATGATCAGTGTTTTCTGTAGGGTTTTTGAAAATGCAAGTGTAAAACAATGATAATAAGGTCATTTCAGGCCCAAAATGGACCCCAAAGACATTTTACCCAATGTGTGGCTTCAAACTATTATTTGAACACACACCCCTAATTACTTCAATGCCTTTGCCTGTGTCAATTGGGTGACTTAAACAAATAAACTGTGTGGCGTGATGAACCAGTAGACAGATGTACATTATGTTTTTCCTTCCATCCTCTTCATTTTGTTACTAATCAAGTATAATTATTTTTTACAGAATCATGAAATATTTCATCATTCTTCAAGCCTTTCTTGTGTGTGCAACATCAGGTCAAGGTAAGACATTTACAGAAAGGGAGAAAGTCCTAAAAATGAAGTGGGTGGACTAACCAGGTTAGGCAAAATGCTGTGATGTCATGCAAAGTGATGTCGCTTGCAAGTGGCGTATTGACCTCTAAGGAAGTGACATCCTGTTTAGCAGATTATCAGGAGTACATGTGAGCACATTATGAGATTTAACTAATCATCTTTTCAAAACTTCAGTCTTTGACTTTGGTTTCCTGTCTAAAGGAATTATCAGCCCAAATGGGGATGAAGTTTAAAGTCTATCTACAGTAGACAAGCCACTAAGTGCTATAAGACAGGCATACTAAATGGGGCACCAGGAACGAAGTGCAGTGTCATTGCATACAAATTGTAAAAACTGCAACTGTAAATAGTTAAACTAACGTTTAACCTACCAAATGTATCACTATTATATATACTGATAATTTTAGCACGCTTTGACCATTTATCAAACAATTGCAAGTCCCACTCTGTATTTGGTATTCCGAGCATGGCACTATGAAAGTTAGTTATACTTGGATATTCTGTTTGGGTTTCTGTTTGGCAGAGGTATGCACCCTGTCCAAGCAAGAGCCAGAAGTCAGATACACACCATAAATTAGCCTGCGTTCACCCTCTGGTAGCTTGGCACAGAGCAGTCATGCTTGCCTCATGAGGCAATTTATAAAGTGTTTGTGCAAAGCTTCAAAACAGTGAGTGATGAATTTTTAAAGAATAAACTGAAAAGTAGTGCTTAGAAGCATAACGTGAAGGCCGAAGCTGTCTGGTCGTACCACACCTGATCATTTCCAAACATTCAAGCCGACCATGATGGAGCATGGGTCGGATACAAGAACCAGCTTTGGCCCACTACGAAGAACCTTTGTTCCGTTGTTGAAGCAAAGAGGCGATGTATTGGTGCTGTGCCAAGCAAAGTCAAAGATGCATCTGAACAGTAAGTGGTGCCCCGAGCAGTCGCCGATGCAATGTCCTCGGTCCTCGCAGTGTCGCTGCATCAATAGAGATGTGCTGGTTCGAAGCAGCACAACACCATCTATGCGTGTTTTTTTTGTTGCAGCACTTTACACTCGTCCAAGGGTCCAGGACTAGATTGACACCACTTGAAGGGCAAGACTCGCAGCACTTGGACTCTGCCATCTGAATCAGGTGAATTGGAAGTCTTTCATGCCCCTGAGACTGCGAAACAGGAGGCAAGCCCTTGGAGTTATGATAAAGGGATTTCTTAAGCGCACGTACACCAAGCGGTTTCATGGCAGTGTTACTATGGTTCTGGGTTGGAGGGATGCAGGTCTAGTCTCGCCCTCCCAGGCAAGGAGGGCAGCATGCAGCAGGTCCGTACATGAGAGCAAGAGTCCAGCAGAGTGGTTGTTCTTTGAACAGCACAGCAGTCCTTCTGGCAAAGTATTCACAGGTCCTGTATTGGTGGTGTTGGAGGTAAAGTACTTCTACTTAGTTGTACCTTTTTGAAGTGGGAGGGACGTCAAAAACATCTCTTTGAAGAGCACAGAGTGCCTGCCCTGGCCCCAGTGTCTCCACAGGCTGGTATGCAGCCCTTTGTTGGGGCAGAAGACCGCCTAGTCAGGTGAAGGTGTCTGCTCCTACCTCCCATTCTGCCCAGTCGCACCTAAGCTCCCTTTGTGTGTGGCTGGCTAGAGGGAATGCACAATGCCAAGCTGTCACCCACCCCGGACTTCTAGTCAGATGGACAGAAGGCACCAAAAGGTTAAAGTAATGAAATGCCAACTTTCTAAAAGTGGCATTTTTCTGAATTACAATTGAGAAATCTTACTTTCAATAAGTTGTGATTCCAGCGGCACCAAACTTGTTTTTTTTTAATTTTACCGATTGAAAATTAAGCCTCTAAAATGTAATAAGTTAGTCCCAATGTAATCCTTTGGGATAAATGGGCCTTGCAGTAGTAAACTGGACATGTAAAACCTAAAAGTTAACGTCCTACTTTTTAAATACACTGCACCTTGCCCTTGGTCTGTCCAGGGCCTTCCTTATGAGTGACCTGCGTGTATTAAAGGTTTGTGCCTGGCAAAAAGCTTAACTTGCCAGGTCGACATGGCAGTTTAAAGCTGCACACAGGCTCTGTAAAGGCAGGCCAGAGACCTGTTTAAGGGACTACTTAAGTGGGTGGCACAATCAGGGCTGCAGGCCCACTAGTAGCATTTGAGTTACTGGCCCTGGGCACACTTATTACAGCAAAATATGAAAATTTTGGATAAGCCAATGACCCCATGTTTGAAGCAGAAAGTGCATTCGCTTTACTACTGGTGAGCAGTGGTATAGTTCCAAGTTAGCAAAAACAGGTCTGAAGGCAAAGTCAGGGAAACCACAGCAAGCATGCCAGGTTTGACACTGTAAATACGTTGAGTCACTGTTCCTGAGATGGGAATTAGAAGAACGGGTCAGTCATTTTTGAAAGGTGGAGAACAGTCGGATAGACTTACTTGATGATCTCACACATCCTAAAGGATTTCATGCTTCATCGGGCGTCACGCCAAACAATTCCCAAGCTGGCGGTCTGGTAGGTGCAAGATTCTGTGTTCTCCGACAACTGTCAGCACACTTCCTCCTCGTGCATACATACGTTATGAGTCCACTGGTAAATGCGGCAATAATACCCTTCTGTTATGTAGATGGTGACGGCAAGCTCCCTCTCGCTATGACGTATGGAGCATCCTGCCCCATTTTGAATAGGGGAGCTGCCTTTAGCCATTTTCCCTCCACTTCTATCCCTGCAACCCCTACTATCACGGTGTGTATTAAAAGGCTTGCAAGCAAAGGGAACTAGCTGATTGATCACTACTACCATGATGGTCACGATATGATCATCCTCTACCATACCCTGCCACCCATCCTGATATCTAATGGGACAGTCTGTCAACTTGTACGCCATGAGTATTGCTTGCGACTAGATGATTCGTAGCTCACGTTTTAATTTTATTTTGCTCGGTGAAACTCATTAGTACGTTTTAATTATTCACCCAACTAATCCACATGAGACCACCTTAACTTGTGGCTCACTCTCATATTATGAAACTGTGGTCTGCCAATTGGGGACCTCTAGTTTGCACTGCAATGGCACTACTTCATTGAATTTTGAATTATCCGTTTGTCTTACTTTCCTTTCTTCCTTTTACATAAGGACCACTTTTTTTGCAGTGGACCTTTCTTTTCAATAATGCCATTGCACCACTAATCACTTCCCTACGGTCCTGAATCACGTAGGATCTCCTCCTGAGACCATTCAATAGCATGAAACATGTTGACCTTACCCCCTTTAATAAAACACTGCACTTGTCTAGGTAATGAGGGTCATAACTGCTCTCACAACACAACCTCTTAACTATGACAGAGGGATCACCCTGTTTAAATTAGTCTACCAAAGATACCCTCTAGTCACATTAAAGTTTTACGCCTCTCTTAACACTGCACACAGACCCGCACACCTTATGGCTAGCTCTATAAAAGATCTCCAATAGTGACTCTTCGTGGGGCATTGCAGCGCCGGCCCAACATGGAGCATCACCTGATGATGAAGCATGACGTGTGAGGACATAGTCTCCCTGACTCTTCTCCACCTTTCAAAAGCGACTGACCCTTTCTTCTAATTACTATCTCGTGAACAGTGACTGTTTAGTAACTCATCTACGATTCTGGAGCACAAGCCACTGGACCTACATCCAGCTCCTTGATTCCTCCCCCCCCCCCCCCCCGCCTTCCCAGCATCTATTGAGGCATTAGGGACCATGCTATATTACCACAGAATGTTTACCATAAGAACTCGGTAATTAGGGATTCCATTATGTAAAATGTCTCACTATCATGTAGGTAACAAATCACTTAATCTCATGTTTCTGGTATCTTTTGTTGTGATAGGCAGTAGGATCTACCTTCCCAGACTGAGTATCATCCTCATGACAATGAGCAGTCAGCCACCTGTTAACCTATGTCTATGTCCACGGACCGCCAAACTTGGGGCAGGGGGGTGCCCGCTGGCAGTCTCACCACCTTCCTTTTACGAGAGGCAGCAGCCAGAGAACCAACATTCCCTGGCTGTGAGTTATCCATATGCTTGGCGGGACTATTGGTCCCTCCAAGCATATTATGACTTTTCTCTCTGCTAGGTTTACATGGTTGTTCCTCTTCCATGTAAACCCTGGCAGACAAAACAAAGGGGGGGTGCAACATGTGCTTCCCCCCCCCCCCCCCCCCCCCCCATGTTTACCTGCATGGCATGGACTTTTCAGTACATGGTGTGCTGGAATTCTTTGTTTGCATTCCCATTGCCAGTCCTCTTTACTTATGAGTACACCAGCTTACGGGGGGGGGGGGGGGGGTGTTAGGCCTGACCAGCAAGACTTGACCACAGTGGGTACGACACCAAAAAACCCAGCCTGCGACACTGAATACGTTGCGAAACAGCGAATTCTGGTAAGAGGCTATGCTCCCTGGGTGACAACCCCTTAGGTTTTATCCCTTCCCACCCACCTTTCCCAGTCCCCCCTTGTATCATCGCTTCCTCGCCTTTGATCTCCTTCTGTTCTACCTCATTGGCCTTTGCATTTAGGTAAGAGTATTTGTTCCTGGATAAATCAATAAAAATCTGAACCATAAAAGATCAACAGGTCTGCAAAATATTTGAATTTTAACATTTAATTTTACTTGTGTTGATGGAATATTAGATTAACAAAGTGGTGTACTTTAAAAAGCGCTATTTACAAGGAGAATTAAGCAAATTAACACGTTTTTTTTTTTAAGGAAAAAGCCAAGACCTCATTATCAAGCAGAATAGAATATGCCACCAAATACTTGGATATTTTATAAACCGATATTCTAATTGCACCAAGATTGGGGAACAGTACATTCACGTAGATTAGTGTGATGGTAAATGTGAGCCTTTAATGTAAAATCTTCACTGTATTAAGAGTTATCAGTTTAGGAAGTTTAATTCCTGATGGAGTTGGATTTTAATTATGGAATATGCAGTAGTGCAGTCCATGAGCCTTAATGAATGAACCTTGATCCAGATGAGCAGTCCGAGAAGGTAGCACTGTTGGGGGATACGGCAGTGGCTGATCAGAGCAGTGTGAGCTATTTACATTTAACTAGAGAGCTTCAAACACTGTGCTCACAATCCAGCACATCACACATGCACTGAACACTGACCAACTCGTGTAAGGGAATACAGTTATCTCCCTCGGTTTCCTAATTTTCTTCCTGTCTCCTTTACCCATTGTTTCAGTGGATTTCTCCTTCTGCATTATTTCTCTTTTGCAAAGTCGTAATACTTTTCAGAAGCCTTCTCCCTTTGTCTTTCACTGGCTTTTACTTTTTCACTTTGTTCATTCTCAGTCTCTGCCACCCATTTTCCTATTTGGGATCTTTTTACCCTACATTTAAGGATCTTTCTTTCTCAACATTATCACACCTATGGGCTTGTTTCCTTCACCCTTTCTGCCTTCCTGGGTCCCATACTATTGCTCCCGGAGGCCTTACTTCATCCATCTTCTCCCCATCTCTCAATCAGGGTTTTATTTTATTTTTTGAAGCGTGCTACTCACCCGTGAGGGTCTCGAGGCACTGGGTTGGTGCAGCTCCGTTTCAGTCAGAGCCAGCTCTTGAGGTTCTTCCTGAAGATGTCCAGGGTGGGTGAGCGTCTGATGTTCACTGGGAGCTCGTTCCAGGCCTTGGCTACGACATAGAAGGCTCTTCCGCCTGCTCTGTTGCTGCAGATGCGGGCAGGTCTCTGCCAGGGCGAGGTCAGCAGAGCGGGGGTTCCTTTTGGATACGTGGAAGGCGATTCTCTCGTTGAGGTATTTGGGTCCGATGTTGTGGAGGGATTTGTAGGCGTGGGTGAGCAGTTTGAAGGTTACTCTTCTTGCTGGGGAGCCAGTGGAGGTCTCGTAGGTGTTGGGTCATGTGTTTGTGCCGTGGGGTCCCGAGGACTACTGGCTGCAGTGTTCTGGCTGGTTTGGAGCTTGTGTAGGAGGGTTCTGTTTTAGGCATAGAGGGTGTTGCCGTAGTACAGTCTGGTTACGAGTGCATGGGTGATGGTTTTTCTGCATTCGGGGGGGGGGCTCCATTTGAAGGTCTTGTGGAAGATGTAGAGACAATTGAAACAGGTGGAGGCGGCGGAGTTGATCTGGCGGGTCATGGTGAGGGAGGAGTCAAGGTTGATGCTGAGGTGCCGTGCATGGTCTGTTGGGGTGGGAGGACTCCCAAGGGCAGAGGGCCATCAGGTGTTGTCCCAGGCGGAGTTGGAGGGTCCGAGGACCTCAGTCTTCTCTGAGTTGAGCTTCAGGCAGCTATTTTTCATCCAGGCTGCGATGTCCTTCATTCCTTCCTGGAAGGAGTCTAGAGTCTTCGGTGTTCTTCACGTGAGAGAGAGGATGAGCCGGGTGTCGTTGTCATATGATACTATGCTGAACCCATGCTGTCTGATGATGGTGTCAAGGGGGGCCATGGAAATATTGGAGAGCCTGGGGCTGAGCAAAGATACCTGGGGTACTCTGCAGTTGATCTGTGGGTTCGGAGAGGAAGGGAGGGAGTCTGATCCTCAGAGTTCTCCTGGGTCCTATTTTAAGGTATTTCTTTCACACTCTCATAGGTTGTCTAACATTAGCTTTCTCTCTTTGCTCATCTTCTATTTCCCGACACCGGTCCATGCAACATAATCTACCATCTCTGGCTTCTTTAATTTTCTCTGCACAACATATCCTTTTTCAACCAAAAACGCATTGTTCAGTGAACCTTGTGAGAAGCTGGCTTGTATATGCTGCCCACTAGTTAAAGTGGGCACCTTGCACCAGTCCAAATGACCCTTATTGATTTTGGTTAAAGACCACTTTTATTGAAAGCTATCCTAGAGGTAGCTATGGAGAGCAGCCTTCAGGGTAAGTCTCGAAGGCATGTAAAGCAGCTTGGTTTACCAGATTGTAACCTCTTGAATGACCAAATGAAAGGAGAACCACACTGACTGATTATATGTGCAGTGATATAGATACATGTAGTGAACGTATATTTAAGTAAGGGGTGCATGCACCACCTTACTCGGGCTGCTGTCATTTCGAATGGTCTTCCAGGGGTGTGTTAATATATGCTGCAGCCACTGAGGCCTCTGGGGTACCTATGACCTAGGTACATAGTATACCATATACTAGACTTGTAGGGGTACCCCAGAATCCAATCTGAAGTGTACCTAAAGTACATGCAATCAATATAGAGAAAGTGGCTAGGCTGGGGTCTTGGAGAGGAGGAGGAGCAAGTCAAACAGTTTAACATCAGCAAAAAAGTGGGGGTAACTATAAAAAGCAGATGCTACACCTTGCAAAACTCAATTCATATGCTCTCGTGGCTTAGCTGCCTTTCTCCCTCATTCTCAAGGGTGCCTAGTTTGCTCTTGTGGGTCTCTTTCACTCTGTATGTTGCTCTCTAGGTTTGTCAGGCTCCTTTTATACTTTATCTTTGGGGATTTCTTTCACCTTTTCATCTTGTATTCTTTCTTGCGCCAGAGTTTTTAACGAAGTGCAAATTAATAAATTTCCCATAGCTCTAATCCTTTCTTTCTCACATGTACACATTTGTGCTCTTTAAGATTACTTTTTTCCTCTGTTTTTATATATTCACATCTCCGGTTGCTTTAAGGTTTTTCAGATTTGTGTTCTTATAGTTTGCTGTTGCACTCAAACACTAAACTTATTTCACTCTCCTTTGGTCTGCGGAATTCTCTGATAACAGTCTTCATCTCAAGGCACCTCTTATAATAAAGTGTTCTGTATTTCTATAGTCTCAACGGCTTTACTGTACAAATTTACGTACCTCAAAATGATGGAACTATGACTTAGCCTAGTTGAGATTCAAATTCATGAACAGAACAGTCTTTTTTGATCTCACTATCTTCTCTCACTTTCTCCATCTCAAGTCTTCTCTTCTTAGTTCTCCCAC
Organism: Triturus cristatus; assembly: GCF_964204655.1. NCBI lineage: Eukaryota > Metazoa > Chordata > Amphibia > Caudata > Salamandridae > Triturus > Triturus cristatus. Next base: position 1,138,704,439 of record NC_140585.1, on the reverse strand, counting down.
CCTTCGTCATTCTTTCTCCCTCTGCCTCACTTATAATTTTATTTAGCTACTTCTCATTATCTTGCTCCTCCTCTGTTTTGCGTTCTGTTCTTCCTCACTTTCTTCACCCCTTATGCTCTGCTTCGTCTGTCACCTAATCATTTTTAGGTCTCGCGCCTAGCGTTGCAGTGCATAGCACTGTCGTGCAGCGAGACCTCTTGGAGAGGTTTTGAAAATCGACCTAGGAATCTCACAAGCTCGTGCATGTGCTTTTCCTTTTGTGGCACGCTATTGGACTTTGCGTGCGTCTGGTAATAAAGGCAGCACGCCATAGGCCAAAGGCAGGCGCATTACCTACTGGTGTCGGTTACGCGCACCGGCCGTCATGTGGGTTTAATTATCGTGCCCAGACACTGGCACGATAATTGAAACCACATGGCTCGCAGTGGCGCGCACACTACTTGCGGCTTTTTCGGGATCCTTTCACAGGGAAGCGTGGTGCAGTTGCGCGAGCCATATTAAGACTGCGGAGCTCTGTACAAGGTAGTGACAGTAAATTTAAGTGGGGTGACTTCTGAGAGGGAGTGTGGGCTATTTAGTATGTAATGCATGACTCGACGCCTCGCCACGGGTAGCAAGTGCGATGTAAATGCAATTAAAACTGTGTGCAGCTGGAGGTGTGCGACGAACTGGTTCCTATTTGTTTTTTGGAGATGCGTTGCCTTTAGTGTTGCTTTGCCTCCTATTCCATTGGTCTCACTCACTTCATTAGCCCAGATGTGCCTCATCTACTTTCTTGCTGGCGCGCTTTCTGTTCTGATTCTTAACACCTCATCCTCTGTCCTCACAGTGAGGTGCTGTGCTACAGGCAGGGTGGACCAGAGCAGAAGCCTTTTACCAATGTAAATCAGTGACCATCAGATATGCAGCTGGCCATGGACCTTATACTGGGGTGACTGTTACAGGGGCTAGTGCCCATGACAACAATGAGAATAGCGCTGATGATACCAATGGGACTAGTGGTGATAACAGTGAAAATAACTCTAACAATGGGACTAGTGCCGACGACAAAACTGCATGATTAAGAGACCCTATCCTGGACCCGCATGCCTCATCAGTGTGCACACTGGTCTTTAACCATATTCCTCCAACAGATTCTGGCACATTATTACATGTTAATGTGTTCCTTGTGAGGCCTCCTGACTCCTGCCATTGGGATTTAAGTTCTGCCACTATGTTGATTCTATAATTCCAGTGCTGGAGCATTGTGATTTTGGTAACACAAAGCCTTCTCGTGCTTTACCTGAACTTGTTTGTTTTTTGTGAGTAACGTTCAAAGAGCCAACATGCGCTGTGGGAAGGGCTTTTCGGTAACAAGCATTTGCAAGGCAATATGTCTCGCATTTACACGAGTTTGACCTATTGGCATTGTAAATGACAATGGCTTTGATTTGTTTCAAAAACCTAAATAAAAGGCAGTAATTTACAATAAAAATAGCTCAAACTCTCGCAAATGCGAGACCTATTGCATTGCAAATGCTTGTTTTTCATCTGGCTTTTCACATTTGTTTCCCCTCATATTGTTACATTTCTCAATCCTCTTTCCCATCTCATTTTCTTGCTATGACTGACGCGCTCTCAGCTCTAATTTCATCTTCCACTCTTATATTTCTCGAAGTTCAGACTGTGTGGACATCTCGCTTTGCACTTAAGAATGAAAAATAGGGCTAGAATCCCATACCAGAGTAATAAATTCAATAACTCCAAGGACTGCATCCCCTCATGGATAGGCAGCATTCTAATATAACCATGCACATAGGTTTGAACATAATGTCATCTGAAAAATACAAATTGCAGCATTATTGCCCCTACATTGAAACCTGCACTGGCCTTTGTGCTCTTGGTCCTCTGCAGTGTTTACTATGGAGCTGAGGTCAAGGAACCTTTCTCCAGCACAAGTGCTGTCCCAAATGGACTGCTGTGAATCTAAGCACATTTATTACATTGTGTTAATGAGCTCTGGCATCCCCAAAAAATGGAAAAGAGTTCGCAGCCCAGGAAGGACTGTATGTACGACAACAAACCATTAGTTTAATGGCAAGTAAGTGTCTGTTTCAAGAACAGAAGCACTCTCCTTCGTTCACCCTGGAAAATCACTTGGTCTTAAATGTGTTTATTTCAACTTTCCACTACTGGCTCCTTTTTATAAGTTCTAGCTTTTGGGTGCTTAGCAGCTTCTTGCAATTTTAAACACCTGCTGCAGAATTCCTTGCGCATCCCACTTTCGGGCAGCAATAAAAATGTCAAAATAACTCTTGCAATGTTCCTGCTAGAGAAATTGATCAGGGTTGTGTGTAGTGTCCGTTTTGACTCGTCATAAAGTAGCACAGTGTTAATATGCCTGCTGCAAACAACAGATCTGTATTTTATTAGGCTAGGTGAGTGGGTTAGTAAAACCACCCTTTAACAGTGCTTCGAAACAAATTAAATGTGATAGGGGCTATGGAGAGATGAGGGGTACTCTTGCCACATGGTAGTGAGGGAATTCTAGGAGGAGGTCATTGGATGAGGGCTGCCTAAAGACTGTCGCACAAGGCACCACCAGAGCTAAAGCCGGCCCTGGTGGTGAGTGACCTTAACTGAAAGCATTGCATGTGACGAGAGTGCTTACCCTGCCTTCTCAGCACCTCCTCAGTGTCTCGAGTATGAACTACTCTGTCATTGGATGGCTGATGCTGCACCAGTCGCTTATAAAGAATCACAACCCCTGACAAGCAGCCAGAGCACGATCGCAATACAGCCTCTCAGAAATAATCTACAAATTAAACCACTGATCTGTCAATCTGTAGCTGAGTTTTTTTTTTTTGTTTGTGTTTTTTCTGTCCTTCCAGTTTCTTTTTCTCCAGCGAGTGGAAACAGAGGTTGGTGCAGGGCAGATACAAGGAAAAACACATATCTGAGAAGCTTACAAGTTAAAATAAATGCAGTCCACACAGGCAAGATGCCCCCCCCCTCCCATTGCTCCTGAACCCTGGTGTCACTGCACTGGCTGCACCACTGATGGCTCTGCCCCTGATGTTGTACCTTCCAATGCATCTCATTAGAGTCCTGCTCCTGGAGCTGCTAATCTTCTCCTGCCTCGTCCCTTCTCATAGGAGCTGTGCCGTGTGAAGAATGATCTCTCTGAGCCCCCCCCCCCCCCCTTGTCGGGGTCCTAGCGGGCTCTGACTGAAGAGTTGTTACTTTGGTTCTCTTCAGCCCTGGATCCCCGCGGGGAGCTCAGAGCAGGCTGCACTCTGCAGCTGCTTCAGAGTTAGACACAGCTGTCTACAGATGAGCTGAGGGCTCCCCCCCCTTCATGTACTGAAGACTGGGCCCCCGCACCACGGGGATTGCAGGGGTGTTTGTTATGCCCCTTGTACCTAGATTGGACCCTTCTGCACTGCTTTATAATACTTTCTTTCAGAATGTTCCTTATTACCTGCTTTTAAGTCTTCTGTGCTTTCAGAGGGTGAGTTAATATATTGACTGAGGTTCTTTAAACTACAAAGGAAAATGTGCTATTGTCTGGTTTTCCGGTTTGTCCTAAACATTTATTGATACATTTTTATATAGGGTCGTGTGTTTTTTCATAATATAAATTTCTCTCTGTTTTAGATCCTACTCTCTTACCGAATGTGGACTTTCCTGGAAGTGACCTTGAGAGAATCTTTACTCCAGATGCGGAATGCTGCCAGATTTACTGCACTGCCCATCCTCGATGCACATTTTTCACCTTGGTTTTAAGGCATCCCGACATTCCAAGGTATCTGTTTTATCATGTGTATTTATGGGCATATTGGCTGTTGCACAAGAAAGACCTATTACTGGTCTCTAACATGACAGCAGAATTGCAAACTTATAGTGGAGGCGAGTATGGAAGTCCCAAAACCAAACTAATTCCTGGGTGCATCTTTTTGCACCCAATTTTCAGCAAGGTGCAGAAAGGCTGGGAATAACAGGTGCAAAGTATATTTGCACCGCCTCTGTGTGCATCATATATATATTCTGTACAGTGAGTAGTTGGGGGATGTCATCAAGTTGGATGTCTGTGTGGACCAGTACACCGAATGATACCTGTTGTGCACCACAGACCCTTTAGTTAATGGCTTGTTTTAAGTGGGCTTTGTAAGAGGCAGATAGCCAACGAGGACATGGAGAAGGTATAGATCCGAGTTACATTCCTTCCTAGGTGAAACTAAATGATTTCAAGGCACTGCAGCTACCTCGCCCCCCCACCCACCATCCCCTCCCCAGAGAAGAGTTGACCCCTATCTATCACTGATACCCTTGGCTAACTTTAGACACCCAAAGATATGGCAAAGTGGGCTGGAGTAGGGAAGTGACTGCATGAGTCCTCACAGCTGCCATTTTGGTTTCAAGGAGCAGCAGGGAAATTTGGGATCCGAAGTGCTGAAGACCCAGGTAGAGACAGCATCAAATACAGCCAGTCTGATCAGGATTCTGGTGCCCATGGCACTGCGGAAGGGTGGAGCGTCCTGGCAATGGTCAGTCTGACACACAGGGAAGGCACCGGGCTAGTGAGGGTGTGCCTTGTCCTCCTTGCATAGCGGCCGGTTCTGACCAGAGGGACCCGTACATAGTGTGGAATCAACAGCACAAAATTAAGGAAAAGGTGTGCAGAGACAAGCCACCGTGCAGGAACTTGCCTATGAGCCCAGTGGCCTTCGTCTCTGATTTTGCCAACAGGGTAAGTTAGTGAGCCACGTCATCGTTCTACCAGTCTTGTCACGTTCCGCATGCGCTCTTGTTATGTATGCTCTGTACTCGTATGCGTGTTGTCAATCCATAAACATGAAGAATTTCTCCATTTCTGCCCAGTTCTTGAGATGCCAGTGTTCCCTCATTTAGTAGCTCGAACTATGTTAAGAGGTGCTCCTGGTGTGCAATCTCAGCATGAAGCTGCGCCCAAGTCCCCACCACTGTTGCTATGCAGTGACCGCATGCTACTAATTTAAATGCCTCCAATTCTGTTAGTCAAGAAGAAGCAGCCCCATGTTCTCCCTTAAGTAATTACAGATCATGTCCCTCAGTGCACACCTGAAGACTAGGTCGGCAAATGTTGTAGTGTTGAGTTTCGAGGACGGAATGCTAGGTCTGCTCATCTTCCAGTCAAGAGGATGTGGTCAGTTAGCTAGATTGTCGACATTGGTGCTGGAAACCAAGGTTCAAGCCTCTGGGTTGCGTCCGCATCCTGTGATTCTCGGCAAATCACTTAATCTCCCCATGCCTGAATGTGTCCTTGTGTAATGTAACTGGTGCTCATGTAAAGCGCTCCAATACCTTCGGGTCGAGTTCGCACTATATAAATCTGCATTTAAAAATAGTCCGAAATAGCAGGTTATGGTCTGAGTTTTTGCCAGATATTCTGCGCTTTTGGTTCTCCTGTCAGTAGAATGTAAGATAACATCTAGGCGTAATAATAGTTCATGCATACTCAAGTAAAAAAATAAACTCTGCCCTCTGGCTACAAGATTCCCCAGGTATCCTCAAATCCCCAGTTGTTGATCCAGTCTTAAAACAATTGGGTAGTCTTGTGTATCGTGGAGCGGATGTAGGTAGTGTGGGGTTGTGGTCTAAAATTACATCAGCCACACAGTTATTATATCCTGAGTAATATAGGGTAGTGGTGTATACAGGAGAGGAGGGCCGCTGGGAAAAGATGGCTGGCTCCACATTAGGAGCATAAATGTTCACTAGGGCTATGTCTTTGCCATTTAACGACTGCAAATATCACATTACCTTCTGGCAGTGCTTAATTTGTAAAAAGAGTGCTGGTGCTGAAAATGTTGCCAAGGAGGCCACAACTCACAGCTTTCTCCAGTGTACCCAACTTTAAACTCTCGCACTGGTTCAGTCTCTATCCTGTAACCATGCTCTGCTGTCTGTTCCCGAAGTCATGCATTTTACTTCTTTACCTACACCGACAGATGAGTGCAAACTCAAAATGCAAGTAATATTGAGCCCACCACCTGCAGGGTCAGGAATCGTAGCCCTGGCCCTGTGAAAGAAGTGCCGGTGCTGAGCACCGGAAAGCACCATCTCAAATTAAGCACTGCCTTCTGGGTCTATCTCGATCTGTGAGGAACAGGGTCCTGGAAAGAATCAAAGGTAGCATCCCTCTAGTGAGTAATGAATACATGGGAGCAAAGATGTTTTCCCCCCTCCAGCACCAGGCTATATTCTTTTAAGTGAGTCTACTGGAGGAAGGCAATTTAGACCCTCCATTTAAGATCTGTCTGGACCTTGTGTCTCTTGGAAGAGGAATTCCTGGGGAGCACCTCTACAGTGGTGGTAGTGCTAGCCAACGGGGCTAGAGTCAGTCTGAGCGAGTTGTATCCCAACATGCGGCCACTCCATACCTCCCTCCAGTAGGACGTGTGTAGGAATAAAGCAAACGCCCAATTATATGATGAATGGAAACTTCTACAGTCCCCTCCCCCACCACTACTATGCCTCCCCCGGGCAGTCGTTCCATGACACTCCATTCACACAATAATAAGCCATAGCATTAACGCTTCTCTAGTGAGATCTGATGGTACTGTCATTTGAGTTCAGGGCAGGGGAGTAAACCCGCTTAGTGCTGGGATCTTGAGTTTGGGTCCCCCTTCCCCCACCCCCCTGTCCCAAGCACTCGCACATAAACAAGCCATGCAGAAGTTGTCACAGATATCAGGAGGGGTCTTTCCAGCAGATCTCCTGAGTGCAGCTTACTCCTCCACAGCAGGCAAGACTGGAATATTGTACTGTCGAATGTCATCCACCGATTTAGGTGTGATCTCAGGCAGATGGGTGCAGGAGCTAGGGATCCTGTCCACACCAGACCCAGAGTCCTCAGACTGTACTTCCCTGGTCTCCCTTGCTGTGCCCCATCAGTGCAGATGTTGCAAGAGCCTGGCCTCTGCCTGCCCAAGCTTGTTACACTAGGACCTCTGCTTTCTTTCTCCTGGAGGGAAACCATTTGAATCTCCACAGTATGGAGATACCTTTCCTATGGTCTGGACTGCATTGGGGCACCTGGGTGTGAAGCCATTCCTATGCTGCAGTGTGGGTTTTTAAAAAAACAGACTTTTCATTCTGTTGTACACTGAGCTTGGCAGAAACAAAGCATATGGAAGATCTAGATCTCATAGCCTCTCTTTAATGGGTATAAAGGATATCATAGGAAGCCCCGACAGCTACTGTGGTGATGAGAAAAAAAAAATCTTTTGTATTTTCCACTTGTAAGGGGCCTGCAATGCAAGCCTGTTGCAGTAGTCTGTCACAGTAATGAAGACGCCAGGCCACCACAGGCCGAGGTAGTATGCCTGGCACTGGGGAAATTGGTCCGCTATTCTGTATGTTCACTACAGCGCATACATTTTGGACAGGCCTTCTTGGGCTACCACCTCTTGTAGCCAATACTCAAAGGAAATCATTGCGTAACCCTCCATACATTCAGGAAGACCTATTGTTACATTACACTATGCCCTGCCCTCTTGGTCTTCAATTCTGGCCTCCAGTGTTGAGATCTGATCAGACATATTGTGCAATGTAGAAAGTTTTTTTTTTTTTGGGAACCAGGGCCAGGTTAGACACAGTCTCCACTGTGTGCATTCGGTCTACTAATTTTCTGTGATCTGAGTAAACCGAGAGCTGTCGCCACTGATTATCTTGGCCTCCAGCGCCTCTCTGATAGTTGATGGCTGTGAGGTCTGTGTGTTTACTAATGGCTTTCAATGAACTCGGAGGTCTGAGTAAAGAAAGCACTGGGGCCTTCCTGAGAATTTCAGAGGCTAGCCAGGAATGTGGAGAAGTGTGGTAAATGGTTAGAGCGGCAGACCCTGATGCAGAGGTCTGGCCCGGGACCAGGGTTCAATTCCTGCCTCGGTGGGTCTTGGGCTCAAAATTCCACGGACCTGACAACTCTCGCCTCGGTGCCTATTCCAATCATGGAGTCCCACTCTGTCTCTGGGCAATAGCTTGCTTAATCTCCACAATGGCCCCCACAATGCTCAGGATGCCTGGCCTCCACCTTGGGGGTGCCCAGGAGTGGACACCTCACAGGGAAAGCCAGGATGGGTTCCACAACGGTATTCGTACAAGCGCCTTGAGACACTTGCAGGTGAGTAGTGCGCTATACAAGTATCAATTTACATATTGGTTATTTTGCTTGTGATCTCCTGGATGCATTCTCCATATTGTACACAGGGAAGCTCCACTTTGCTGCTCAGGGCCCACGATCTGTCCTAATTCAGCTCCATGCCATTCACACCATCTCTCCATTGTCCAGGCAGTCTGTGATATGTTCAGAATGGGGAATGCAACATCCCCCCCCTACACACTGCACAGGACACACTGACACCAGGTGCCACACCACACACTGGATGGCAATTGGTCCTGTGGGTGGGGGCATCCTCCGCTCCCTGGGACAATCGACCCATAATAGGAAAGGAACAGAGCAAATGCCCCCCCCCCTGCAGCCCCATGCCAAGAGGGTCCGACCGCATTCAAGGATGCAGTCTAGTGATTCCCATCGGGGTAACAGCAGTGGGCCACACTTTGCAGCACAGCCGCAGCTTTCTTCTGGCGCCATCTTTAAAGTACCAGATCAGTTGCATGCCATGGTCTCAGGACAGCAATCTCAAGCGGTGCCTCCACTCCCGAGCAGCCTACCGCCTCCCTCTTCGTCTTGGAGACCCTGGGTCGAGTGAGGAGAGCTTCGAAAGTGCTGTTTAAAGCATGGTGGGTAGCTCTGCCCCCCCCATCCCCAGGATCAGAACTTCTCACTGGAAACATGGCTTTAGATGGGGTTCCTTGAGCAAAGACTCCCTCTGACGGGCACCAGGGTTTAATAGAAATTAGCATTACATAGTTTCACCGATTCAATGTGTGCCTAGCTGAGCAGTAGAAAAATAAATCACCGGTGACTCTGCACCTCAACTTATTTGTGGTCAAAGTCTCTGGAGTCTGCAGGTGCCTGAAGCTTCATTTCCGCAGACTTCAAAAAACGGCACATGACTGTGCTAAGTATCTGAAAAGGATGGGCGTGCTGCTGATATCCTGTTCGGTGGTAGCCCACGTTTCTAGAGACGTGCAAGATCAATGGCTTGAAGCTGGGACCACCACAGTGGGTGACCTGCATGAATCATGCGGTCTCCACCCATTTGATCTAAAGTCCAAATATAAATCTATTGCACAGTTTGTGGCGTAAATGTTCCTCATCCAGGAGACTCCTTTGAGGCGCTGCAGAACATGGGAAGATGAAATACACAGGAACTTGCACCTTATCTGACACCAGGGATCAGAAGGAAGGCTCTTACTTTGCTGTATTGGGAAAGCCTACACACAGGCAAGGTGTCACTGTGTGGGATTAGAAGCCTGTGGTCTAGGGACATTGAGAGTTAAGAGATGACGATTGGAGTAGGTTGGTGGGATGCTGCTGGAGGTATCTCCTAATGCTAGGGTCAATCTGCCGCAATTTTATTTTCTTCGTCGCACTTACAAGGCAACTCCCGTATTTTGTATGATTTATAGCGGTGGCTCTGTACTTTGGCCCAAAATCGCCCAGAAGAGGGAAACCTCATCCATACAGTGTGGTAATGCCCAATGGTGTGGAGCTATTGAGCAATTAATCTCATCTTGATTGGCCAGAACATTGCAGTGTACGTGATTGCCCCCTGTAAGCCGTGGCCCTTTGGCTTACCAAAAGATTGCCATGGCCGGTAAGTCTGCTTTGCTGCCTCTATGGACTGGGTTTCTAGACTGATACGGGAGATCATTTGCTTGAGGTTGTTAGACATTCTGTTTGCAGACCTCTGACTGGGCGGTTTGGGTGCTGTTTACCTACAGCAATGAAATGTTTGTGGATGTGAATACTCTTTGGAGGGTGGTCATGAAGTGTATTTAACTTCAGTGAAGTCTGAAGTGCCACTTCACATACACAAGTTCAGCTGTGTACAAGGGTGAGGAAGCCCAGGGCATATGTAAGTGCCATACAGTTAGATGCAAAATGTGCATAATATGATGCATTCGAGTTTGAGTAGTTCTGCCAGACATCATTCCACTTTACTCCTGTCTGGGTGTGCGACTAATACACTGAGTTGAACCTCAGTACCGTGCGTTGAAGGGGCTCAGGATACATACATAAGTTCTGTACGTAGTTTAGTGCAAATAGATGTATAATTGTAAGTCGATAATGTGTGTGTGGTCCATCGGGCATTTTAATTTTTGAATCCCCTTTGGGATACACTGTGTGTGACCTCTTTGGCTAGACTTTCTTTACAATGATGTATGTTCTAAACATAAAACAATTACAGTCGCACTTTGTCACATGACAACCCTAACACACCACTTAAACAATTGTCGCATGTACGCAATAACACCCCATCCAGACACATGAAAGACCACTTATGCACAGAGTCCTCCATGACAAAATACAAACGACACCCCAATTCCCTTCCTGCACTCATTCATGGAGATGCTTACACAGCTCACATAGGATAACATGCACAAACCTACCCATGTTTTTTGAAACCAGCAACCAAACAGACCATCCATAAACAGGCCAACACCATTGGATAGAATTTATCTTCATACTATAGTTGGACAGTTGAAAACTATATAATGCCATTTTAATTGTTTAATGTTTGTACTGCCAATATGATTGAGTTTAAGAATGTAAGGGTTTGTAGCGTAGTAAACATTAATTGACTATCGAGTGCACATATTCACTACACTAAGTGCTTGATTTTAGGGCTACAGTTCCATCAATAATATTTATAATTTCTTTCTTTGCAGCTATTCCTGTTTTCTGAAATACACGGACAATGGTCAACCATTAAGGAGAGCCTTTCTGGCAAATGCTGTGTCTGGGTTTCGTCTATCCACAGCTGACCCCAACACACATAGTACGTATTGTATAAATGAATGCTTCCTATTGGAATCATCTGTCCAATCGGTTTTATTAGATGAAGGATGCAAATCTGAAGCGTGTGCCTAGTAACTACTTCAGTGTCATCACCATTCATCCTTATGAGGTTATAGTCTGGAAACAGTTTCTAAATTTTTATATATTTGATTGTTTTGTGCATAGCAAACATATATTCTAAACGCGTGATCTTAGATAGATGTTTAATAATACTTTCTATTCATTTGTTTCATTACTTTTCATGTATTTTGTTTCAGTATACATATTACTATTTGCATCAATGTTTAAAAAAAAAAAAAAAAACTTCTATTCTAGACTGAATTGTATTCCTTAATTCTTGTTTTTTATTTATTCTTGATTCGAACATACGTTGTAAAGCAGGGGTCTCCAACCTTTTCTGTATTGAGCTACTTCAGCTCAAGGAAAGTCCTGTTGAGTTACTAGCAAATTTTATCACTGCAAAATATTGAAAGCACATGTAAACCTTAAACTATGACCACCCGAAGCAGGATTATCATAGTGCCACCCAAGTATTCCAGGTGATAGTACCAGAAGATATGCTAGGGAAACATTTATCAATATTAAATGCTAAATGCCTATACCTGACTGATAAAGTAACATTCAAATCTTCACATGCCTTGTGGCACAAAGCACATGACCACAGCAATAAGTCTCCTCAATTCAGCTTGGCTTATCTTTCAAGTATCCACTTTAAATGTTTTGGAATTGCAACCTTTTGTCTTCATCAACATATCAATTTCTGAAAATACACAGATTTTTCTATCACCACTCTCCATTTTGGGCAATCTAAATTTTCCTGAAGAAAACCCGTGTTTGGAAAAAATGCCTTTAAAATACCAGTTTTCATTTTTAGGAAATACATAGTCCCGAAACATAAGCTAGTCATTTTAATTGGGCACTCTCCTGTACAAATGCCTCACATGGACAGACTGCTTAAAATGCTCAGGTATTAGTCATAATCCATGGCACCGTAGCACAGAGGAACACTGTATAATGCCAACCAGTATAAATTGTGCCAAGTCTGGACACCGTAAGGACCAGGATGACCACCATATTAATCATGGTCATTATTATGCAAGGGGCAGCCACAATTATATCAAGGATAAAAAATATAGTGCAGTCATGCTCTTAATATGTCACTTATGGCTGCCAGTATACCATAACTAGACCATAAATATCAAAATAGTAAAGGATGGCCATAATTATGTCATTGGCACTATTATGCCATGAACTGACACAATTGTGCCACAGACAAAACCCATATGATGGGGGCTAGCATACCCATTTAGTAGTCCTTGACACCAGGTGTAGCTTACAGGAAGCAACCGGGTTTATAATGGACGCACACAAAGATGAATGCAGATGAGGCTCTCCATTTGATCTGCTCAGGATCATAGCTTTCCTCAGCCCTTGGCTGCTCCTGCACCCAACAAACATTTTCACTGACTCCTGCAGTCCCACACTTTAGTGGGTCAGCACTGATAACTGCTCAGGCTACCACTCCATTTATGGCCCACTGTTCACACACATGGTGAAATTGATAAAGCAGGGAACTACCACATGGCTAATCACCTTGTGACTTAGTCAGACACTGGATAAAGGTGACCATGTGGCAGACTCAATGGGCCAACAGTGCGTGTTTGAGTGCCTTCCGTAGGCTGGTTGGCTAAAGATCTCCAGGTGAGAAGTGCTGCCTTTTTTAATATGCTGCCTTCGAGTCTCTGCATAGACTCTGAATGGGATACTGGGATTGACTTCACCTCGGAGCTACTTTGAGGGTACTGGCGAGCTACCAGTAGCTCCCGAGCTACTCGTTGGAGACCCCTGTTGTAAAGCAACGCCAATTAATCGATCAGTCTTAAGCACAATAATTGGCCTGAGTGTTCTAATTACATGGTGTCAGTAATTTTTACATTTGGTTAGTTTTCAAAATATAGGTTCCACCTCCATACGTCAGCGAGGTCCCCAACTTCTTTGTTTTTAAACCACCAAAGGCAGAGCTGTTGTCCAACCTCCTCCACACAGAACCTTGGATTTCACTTTTGTTTGCCTTGGACAACCCTTTGTGAAAAATTGGGTTGTTGATTAGCTAGATTGAGAGTCCTGGTGAAGCCGCCACAGTCCCTTGCAGGGTAAACCACATAGTCCCTAAATTGACCTGTGCCTAATCCTGGCTAGCTTGGCACAAAAAGCAGTCCGGTGCAACTTGGAGGCAATGTGTTAAGTATTTATACAGCACACAAACCGTAATAAAGTGAAAACCCAACACAAGAAAAATCCCAAAGCAATTTAGAAAACAATGTATTTGACTCTAAAATGACACCAAATCCTATCAGTAGGACCAAAGTTCTCAATTTGCAATGTTTTAAGTGCAATCTAATGCCTAAAACGTCAAAGATCTCACCAGACATCTAGTCATGCGAGACCTGGTCAAAGTCTAATGGTCAGGCCAACTGCGATGGAGTGCGTTTCGAATACAAGTGGGTTGTGCCCAATCACCGCATAACTTTGGAAAGAAAAGTCTTGGAAGGTAGAAGTTCAGCAAGGCTGCAGGAGTGTCCAAAAAGGGGGCCATCTTTGTCGGATGGCCTTAGAGTGAAGTTTCAGAATTTTTACCTTCGTATTTAGCAGTCATAATGGAAGCAGGAGGCTATAGCTGAAGACAGTCTGTTCCACGAGGTTCATACCCTTTTGGCGAAGGACCCACTGAAATGGATTTGCTGCTTTAGAGAAGGTAGCAGGAGAAGCAGCAAAGTCTAGCTCACCGGCAATTCATGTTTGGTGGATAGACGAGCACGTTGGTCCCAGTCAAATGTTTCTCAAATAACTTTTTGCCTACATTTTGTTTGTCCTCAGTCTTGGAAAATGGTCCTCTTAGCACCCACAACCAAGGGTCCATGAGCAGACGGAGACCTCTTGGAAGTTCAAGTGGGGACCAGGTGTGGGCAAGATGGTGGGAGCCAGTTAGGTCCCCGTGGCTCTGAACAGGTCAGAACTAGCCCTTGGAGGCACTTCTGGTAATCCTGGGTGAAGATGCAGGGCTGACCTCTGAGGGTTGAAACGGGCTCCAAGCAGCAGCAGTCTGGCAGAGTGCACAGCAGGTCACAGAAGCAGGCAGTCCTCTGAACCCCTCTGCAAGTGTAGTAGTTTATCCTCTGGTGGGAGAAGCTTCTGGAAAGGTTCTTTGAAGTGCATGGAATTTCCTGCCTCACTATCCTGGCTCCAAGCTAGATGCGGTGACAATATAGGGCCGTTAAGCTTATTATGAGGAGACTGGATACAGTTGTAAGAAACTGGCTCTATATATACTGCACCAAAGTGAGGTACAGTGTGTATAGAGTCCAGGAGTCTCCAGAGGTTAGTTCTAACCTTACTCTCTAAAGTGGTAGCTTGGTCGAGCAGAAAGGCCGTATTGGAGGATAGTGTAAAGCATTTGATGTAGACAGTCAGCAAATGGTCTCGAATTGTACTCTAGGCCAATTGTTTTGTGTAAAAAGTGTTTTTATTTCTAGAACCATGCCTGGTACAAGTAAGCATATACATACTTTGCAAGGGGGGGGGGGGTGTTGCCCTGGGTACATGGGGTACTATTTACTAGTGACCTACCTGTGGCCAGAGCTGTCAATTGGGTTTTGTTTTGGGGGAAAGAACACAGGCTCTGGGGTCCTGATTGGCAGGGCCCCAGAGCACAAAGTCAAAAAGCATCAGTAGTCTGGCAACAAAGGATGGGTGGGGGTTTACTGCAACAGAAACCCTCTTTCTCAACAGTCTATTCAGTTGCAAGTTGGCTGTGCTCGGCTCCCCCCCCCCCCCCCCCCCCCTTGTCAGTGATGGCCCATTGATTCAGTTAATGCCACTATTGGCCTGATGTGAGGAATTGACAGTCTAACCCAGTCATGTGACTTAAGACCGGCTGCAAGCACAAAGGTTTAAGTGCAGGAAAATGCCAACTTGGTGAAGTGGAATTTTCAAAATTGTAATGAAAAACATTAAAGATGGTTTTATCATTTAAATTCCATATGTACCAAACGTGACCTATCTACCTCAATTAAAAATTAGAGTATTGAATGTAATGAGGAATCTCCTATATTATCTTATGGGAGGTGTAAGCTTCACAGTAGTGAAAAACGAATTTGGGAGTTTTACACTACCAGGACATTTAAAATTTTAAATTACATGTGTAATTAAATGATTAGACTGCACCTATGTGCTATTTAGAGATTACCTCAGGGTTGACCTATGTAATAAAAGGGGACTTTAAGACTTGGCAAGGGGTTTAAAAATGCGAAGTCCACATGGAGTGTGGCACTGCATTCAGGCTGCAATGGCAGCAGTTGAGAACTGTTTAAAGGGCTATTTAAGTGGGTGACGCAAGAAGTTCAGCATGCCCAATTGTAGCATTTAATTTAACCACTCCACAGCCTTACAAGTAAACTAAACTGGCCAAATGGGTATATGTCAATCAAAACCGGTTTAGGGGAGTGAGCAGAAGCACTGATATAGCAGTGGCAAAGTGCACAGTGCCCGAAGGCCAACGCAAGCAAAATTGGAGGCACGCAGGCAAAAGTTTTGGAGAAGATCACATTAAGGTTGACAGATGGAGCACCCTTTCTCAGAGGGATCTTCGGGCAGTAACTGTGCCTTAACCCTATTTTTTTTTAATGCATAAATGTCTGCAGGAACTATATGTAAACATTATTCATTGTTGACTTGAGCCCCTTTCTCTTCTGCCAGACTTGCAACTGGAAAGGTCATTAATAGCAAACTCGCACCTTGTGCAGTATACTGTAACATAGTAAATGCTTTTACATACATTTACTGACTACTTTAGTGTACAAGCTCATTCTTACTTTACATACACTTAGTTTTGAACTTTGATTACGTTTAGAGGAGTGAATAAAGAAAGGTATTTAGACAGAAAATCAGAAACCGAAATATCATGGACCAAAAGATCGTGTCCAGAATATAGTGCTCCAATATTGTGAAGGAAGTCTCTACAGCTAAACAAAGTTTTACTATTCATAACTCCACATATATGTACCTTGACGATATATTTATCTTCAAGGTACTTGGATTTGGGGTCCATAGTAAATGGATAATTAACTATTTGCCCTTACGGTCTCTATTTTGGTCCTTTATTTAATTCTTTTTTTTTTTTATGACCCATTAAGTCCACATGATATTTCTGTCACTGATCCCAAAGAAATGTAGTCACACATTAAACTAAATCATACGTTTGTGGGTGTTCACAAGCAAGTGTAATGTATTTCCTTCACGTATCTTGAAATCCAGTAGATCCAATTACGTATGCCATAGGGATTGCAGAAAAGAGTTCCTAATAACGTTTGAAATAAATGAATTGGTGTATGGATCCGGAACTCTTTTTTTGAAGGAAGTGAAATTCCACAAATGTCCTAACCTAAGGCATGCATGCTATCCGCACTGCATACAATGTGCCTACATAGATTAAATAAAGTCAGTATTTTTTGTGAATCCAAATACTTACACAGCTTCTTTGCACTTTTCTGTAGTAAACGGGAAATTTTGATACCAGGTCTAACAAAATGTTTGAGTTGTAAATGGTTCTGTAGAGCTTAAATCTTGGTTGTAGAGAGAGAGCATAATTTTTCCTTAGTGTTCCTGTTTCCTCAGACCAATGATGAGCTGGGTGTGGAGTGTAATACTACTTCAGGGTAGTCCTATTGGATCACAAGAACCTGCCGAAGGTTGCAGGAACACGGCTGCTTCAGTGTTTTATGAAGCAGACTTCATAAAGGTCAAGTTTTATGTTTGAGAGATAAAATTGATGGTACTATGCTGTCTGGTTCTCCGATCACTGTCTATGGGTCAAAGGATGCATTTGGTCACTTGCGTTACCCTGGCATTGCTCGCTTTTAGAGTCTGGATATTTTATTGGGTATACCTTGGTTAAGGACCCGACTACAAGAATCCATAATAAATAGAAAATATTCTATGTGCCAGTTCCATTGGAATCTACTTTTTAACTAATAAACATTAGGTGAACTCTTTGTATAACACTTTGTTCTGCTTACTTTAAGGTTGTTTCACGAAAACCTACAACAACCTTGATTTCTATGGCGGCGACATTTGGGCTGTCATCCAAGAAAGCCCCACTGAGTGCCAGGATTCATGCACCAACTCCCCTGGCTGTCAGTTTTTCACCTATATTACAGAACAGTATAATCTGGCTCCATACCTGCGGTAGGTACACGGTGGCATGCTATTGTGGAACAATATTGTGTATTGTAGAACAGCTGACGGGCTATAGTTATGTCTCACACCTGTTCACATATGAACTTCAGAAGATTTGCCAGAGGCACATTGGTACCAAATGGAGAAAGAGGCTCCAATACCAAACAATATATGCAATCAAATGTATACCCATCAACATTTGGAGAGCTTTACTTACCCATCACGAATCATCAACCTACAGGGGGAAACTGCTCTTAGTTGACAGGACATTCTAATTTAGATTACAGGTGTTGCAGATTGTGGTTTTCTTTTCAAACCAGTATACCTGCTTTTATTCATTCCAGCAAATGGAAGTCTTTGGCTGTAGAATTCTGAACTCTAAATTCAATTAGGCTAGCAAGCCATAGGTTGGGTTTCCTACGTAACCAATCCACCTAGCATTACAATGGATCTGTGCTGGGGAGAACTTTTTCGGCTACAGATTTTTTCTGGTTGTGACAGACAGAAAAGACATTGCATCACCCACCAGAAATCGGATTTGCGATGTAATGCCTTCCACTGACAGCCCTATGGATGCTTCGTCGACAGAAAACCACAGCTCTGGCTGCTGTAAAGTGAGGCAGGTGAACCAAGGGTTTGCAGGACCAGGTATTTTGTCATGTTTACCGTGGAGTACCCTGTAGACCTAACTCTAATTGAGGCCCTTAATCAACAAAGATATATAATCAACTGGTCATGAGAATTTAATCTTATAGATGAAGGCTATTTCATAATGTTCTATTTCATCAATAAACGTCTTGTATAATATCTGAGACAGAAAAACAGATGGGATCAAAACATGGAATGATGCTTAACCATCATTATATAATACATAATTTTAGATATATTGAGCATATGCTAAGAGGCTGCTGCATTTCAAGTTATACACTTAGGTGATCTTCCAGTCACTTAGTGCAAACTAACTCCTAATCTATGATGGGAAATCTTTGCATTTATTGAATCATAATAAATTTATGTACAGATGTTTTTGTGTATTGGGCGGAAATCGCATTTTAGCTTGTTTACATAGATCAATGGGAAACCTTCATCAGAATAAAAGGTAGACTGGTATTTATAATTTGTTCTCTTATTATTACAAGTTGAGACAAAACATGAAAGCGTATGACAATGGGCCCACTTTCTTGATAGAATTCAAATCAAATGATCCCTGTTGAAAGCATCCCTGAGCAAAATCAACATCTAATTTGTGTATTAATGACAATGGTCATTGGGATTCTTTTGTACTTTGTTTGGAAACAAACTACACCAGTCTAACGCCAAATTTATCTGAGCTAAAAATCGAGCTCGGGAAATTTGTAAGTGTTTGCGTTGTGCAATGTTGTGAAATTTTCTTTATGGGAGACTGGATTGATTAGAATGTCTCACCACGTGAAATGTTTTTGCTTACACCATTGTCCTGACATCTTCTTTCATTGGGTTATGTCCTCATTTGAAAATGTCATGCATATAACAGCCAAATGAAATTTTTCTCCATTTGTGATTCCACAAAATGTAGCAAATTTTATTAAGTTGTATGATTTTGCACACACCCGACCCTTATATCGCATAAGCAGTGGGTTTTGTTGAGTCTTTTCTAAAGATGTACTAAATCAATCTTAAAGCCAAGGCAGTTGCCCATGGTAATGCCACCTACTACAGGACCCTAGCACTCCTCTATGCCCATGGGAGCTGTTTCTCTGGTGAGGAAGGGCCCTTAGCGATCAACACTGCTACTCTGATACATTTTCTGTGCCCTCCCCAGTAGTAGTTTCAGTTGCAAAAGGATGAAGACCGGGCATGGATTGAATGGCTGCGGGAGAGGCTTGGGTCATTGAGCTCAGCAAAGATCGCTTTATCTGGGGAAAGCTCATTTGTTTTTATTAAAGTGAGAGCAGTGTTTCATGCTTACGATATGCACTGCAGTATAGTACAGCCCACTAAGGACACATAATTAAAACGCACTGTGGGATCAAAAAGGCTGTGTATCTAATGAGTTCTGGGATCACCATTTTGTGTGTTTATGTAAAAGCTCTGATATCAATAAAGCAGTAACTTTAATGAGGATTCTTTCCCTTTCAATTCCAGTAAGTTGTGCTTCCAGAAATTCGCTACGAATCTGCCATCTCCACCAGTCATTAATATCCTAGACAATGTTGTGTCTGGGTTCAGCCCAAGGGACTGCGATGACAGCACTTGTAAGTATTGGAAAATAGTTGGTTTGCTTCTGTGAAATGAGTGCGTAGAAATCAATGCAAGAAATATTCCTGGGTTAGCCAGTGTGATGATTATCGTCGGAGAACTTCATGGTATGAATTGAATTTCTTGTCCTCATCCTCTGCCACATAATGTTTGAAGCGACGACATACGCTAAACAGTAAATTCAGACATTTAAAGCTCTATCTGATCTCCCATCACCTCCTAATTACAAATCCGTACTCTTGATGGCTCCATTGCATGCCTCCCCAACCCCACAGTCACAAGACACAACTCAAAACGTTCTTCTCTTTCCGGACCAGACAATCCCCAATCAAGCCTTGTGTTCTGGCCAACAGATCCCAAAGACCCCCTGCCTGCCCATGCACAATGTCTACTCCATCTCCAGCAAAAGGGGTAATTAAACGTTGAAAGCAATGCGTTATTCCACTGCCAGGCCCACTTGGAAGTGAGGTGAGCACTGGCCATGGATGCAGTTTCATTCATGGCCATCCTACTTGACCCCTAGCAAGGCCAGTCGCACAACCACAGCAAATGTGCCTCATTTCATGTGCACACAAACTCTTCAATCACTTCGGAACCCACTTCCATACTATTTTCCAGCCCCTCTGGTTCATGGCTGCAATATATCTCTTGAGCACTAGAAGCACCCAGAAGGACACAGCTGAGGTCTCGCAGTACAGGACAACGGGGTGTGGTGACCATAGAGGAGAAGTGGATTCTTTGGCGGCTGCTGGCAGGAACAAGAGGCTGGGGGAGGAGGATGGATGGCCAGTTGGCTGGGTTTTAAGGTTTGTCTGAGAAGGACAAATAGTGACCAAAAAGCAGCTACAGTGAGGCAGATGGAAGGGGTACTGCAAGGAATAAGGTAAGTGTATGTACTGTGGGTATCGTGGAATTGACATGATTTGCGTCTGTAGGAGTAGGCCACCTACTGCTAGGGTGGTGGACAAACTCAAATGGGATGACCTGGATGAGATGTCTTGGAGGCATCCCCCGTAGGAGATTTAAGAATTACATTAATGACTTCAAACAGTAATAGTACCATAGGCACATCTACCTGGTCTCTCTGCTTTCAACCACCACTTGCTTTTTAAACCAGTCTTCCTCTGTCTGCCCCCACTGTCTTACCCCCTGTATCTACCAGTACTGTTTCTACTTCTGCCTAACCTGCTGACCCTTTCCAAAATTCCTTTGTTTCTGTGCCTGCTTTCAGTCTGTTTGCCCTCAGTTGTGTTGACCCAAAGTCTTTTCCTCTGCTTGCTCTCATATCGCTCCTCGCTACAGCTCCCATTGTCTCTGCCATCACTCTGTTCCTCTGCTTGCTATCACTAATTTGATTTGATCTCCTGATGTTCCTCTGCCATCCATCAGGACTTGCACTGTTTGCCCTCTTATCTCATCCTATGCCACCATCAGCAGTCTCTCATGCCTACCTCTGCTGTGCTTCTTGCCTTCTGCTTTCATTCATATATCCTTCCCTCATGTCTTCCTGTGCCTTCCCTCTCCTCACAGCTTCAGTCATATCTTCCTCTGCCTACGCTCATGTTTCCTCTGCCAGAGTTGTGCTTTCCTATGTCTACTCGTTTCAGTCCTTCTCTGCCTTCCTCTCTTCTCTCATGTCACCTCCCCACATGTCGCTTACCTGCCCTCTCGTTTCAATCTACCTTTCCCTCCTGTTACCCTCTGCTAGCTTTCGTGTCTTCTACTTGCCTTAAGTCACCTGATGCTGAGGTGGAGACGGGCCATGTAATAGATGTTCTAGCAAAACTAATCAAAATAAAATCGGTTTTAAATTATTTTTAGTTAGTGGGAATGGATGTGCATCTCATGGCTTTAGTTGGCTTGTATAGTCTCAAAGTATATCTAGATTTTAGTTTAGATATTTTTGGGGGGCTGTCTGCAGCATGGGCAGATCTGTTTCCTGCCTCCTCAACCAGCGCTCACTGGAGTCAGTCAAGGGTCCTTTCAGTGAGTCCAAACCTCAAGCCTCACACTACAGGTGTGTGGGTTAAGGGCATGCTGTCCATTGAATTGTCCCTTACAGAAGCAGCAGAGTGGAAGGTTGACAGTTTTATATTGGTGAAATGGAAGGTAGTGTTTGATTAAAATGAGTTTTTTCTTCTCTCCCTACTCAGGTGATTCCTCATGTCCTGACTATCTCATTCCCAATATTATTTTTCCGTATAACGGAGTTGACCAGGTTCTGGCTCCTGATGCAGAGTCCTGCCAGCTCATCTGCAGCTACCATCCTCGCTGCCAGTACTTCTCATTTCTCACAGAAGACTGGGCTACTGACAACCGAAAGTAAAACATTATCTGTCTATATACAATATACAGTGGTGATCACCACTATGTAGTAATGCCATTTAACTTTTGACCTTGTGGCTAGATTTGCATGAAACCTGCTAATCTACTAACCATGTAAGCTATGTTTCAGCACGGCACGTTTCTAAGATTTTCATCTTTCATTACCCCTGTGCATTATTCATGCTCATCTCTTAATAGGAAATGTGATCTGGTCTCTTAGAAATCAATTATTTTGAGATTCAACTGTGCTTGATTTTTTTTCCTCCTTCTTATTCGTGGGATACTTTTTGGATGATAGAAAATGTCTCGCAGCAATCTAAATGTCTGTTACTCTTTTAGGATCATGTTATAATTTGAACAAATTCAAACAACACTTCTGAAGTCCAGGCTGAAATACAAAATCGAAAGCAGACCTGGAAAATATTTTCAAACAAAGCCTGCTCCTTCCTCCCATTACCTCCCTCTTAATCTATTCTTTTTCTTGCTGTGTCTGCTTCATTCCACCTCAGGGAGCTGGAGAAAGTCACACAAGTGCATGCAATGGCCGTAGCCTTCAAAAGCTGGCCTCCAAAGCCTCCAGCTCCCAGTGGGATGCTCAATGAGATACATGGTCGATCCGGCTGTCTGGAATCCAAGCTGAGCTCTGTTGCAGGAAGCAAAAGCTACAGCTATAAATAGACTCCATAGACTTGCATGTAGGTTTCTTTACACGTTCTCTAGATATACAAGGCACTTTCACAGACACACCACCAGGAACATAGTGGTTACCTCAGCCAGTTCTCAATATCTGTTCTTTGGCCAGGCTGATGCCATGAGTATTCTTCGACTTCAGAAGAAGCTTGCCTCCAGCATCTTGCACTGTGGCAAAGTATGGCTGGGTCAAAATGAAACAAATAAGATTGCATTGGCAATCTAACCAGCCAATCAGAAAGCTGGTGAAATATGGTCTGATTATCCACAAGCCTGGACTTGTTCACTCCTGTGCCCGCTGCAGAAGGAACATGCTTGTTCTCAGAAAGAGAAGGCACATGGGCCTTAGTAAGAGTACTGACAATGTACGTATGCCAGAAGAAGCTCTCATGGATGAAGAGAGTAAGAATCCTGTGCTGTCATCCCTGAAGATACCGTGAGTCCCAGAAGATTGACCGACTCATATACCACAGTCTTTATCTGAAAGTCCAGGGTAATGTGTTAAACAATTGCATCTAATGTAGCACATTCACAAACTGAAGGCAGACGAAGCCCGCATGCAGCTCCAGTCTCACTAGGCTGAAGCTTGCAGGTCGAACACTAAGGCTCGCAAGAGATGCAAAGAACGCCTGCAAGCAAAGAAGGAAGCGATCATAAAGACACTGTCAGAGGAGGGAGAGACCAAAAAGTAGTCAGTCCTTCCAGTGTGTAAACAGTGAGCGTCTATTGGTGCCAAAAAACATCCAATACTAATGATTCTCAACTTGCACCAATAGAACTCCTCCCAGTAGAACAATCTGTTATCCCACCCAGCCTGACCTGGCTCAGACGCCCTTTCAGTGGCGTCACTAGGGTTGGTGTCACCTGGTGCGGGTAACTCATGGTGTCACCCCCTCACGACTTACCGCATGGACCTCCTCCGCTCCGAGTCCGCCAGTGGACACAGTTGGCAAATGACAGGACCATACAGAATCCTTAGTAACGTTTGTAAATGTAGGTCCTATATTTACAAAATGTGCCTGTTAACAGTGTGATAATTACTCATTAATCAGGTTGTACAGTGGGCTACCTGCTAGTCAACAGTTTATTGGAATTTATAATATTATAGGTATGGTACTTTGTACTGGTGTGGTGTTCCCACTATCCAGCAACACAATCAGTGGTTGAAGTGAGGGGAAAAAAGTAGGGGAACTGTGGGCGGAGAATCAGAGGGCCGGAATAACACAAGGATTGATCAGTGGGCGGAGCCAGAGGCATGGCCAGAATGTGCAAATATCCCAATTTTTTTTGTATTTGTTTGGTTTCACTGCCCAGTTTTATCAACCAATGGATACACATGATTATTTAAGGTTTTAATGAGTTATTGACAGTAAAATGTATTCACAAAGTGAGATATGCTTCTAACCACAGAATGTCCCCAAATACGATAATGTGGAAGCACAAGCCATTTGTCTCCGAGCCATGGAGTTTGTCATCAGCAGTTCAAACATGAATGGCTAAAAATCCTAGTTTGCAAAGGATTTCTAAATAATTGCTCTGCCATATTTGCCTCATAATGCAAGATCTGCAGCATGATCTGACCATTTAAACTAATAAATTGTTTGTAGCTCAAAAGTTAATAAAAATGTGACTTATGTTGCTGTGGAGTAGATGAGTTAATAGCTCACTGTTCTATGTTAGGATTTTAATTTATAAACCAAGTAACAAAAGGATCTCTCTGACAAAAGCAGTAGCCCACTGGCCTATTTACATTATGTGCACTTTGTGATCTGCATGGTACATGTTCTTTGCAGCAGGTACATTAACCCTCTGAGCTACCTTTCCATGAGTCAAATCTTTCATTAGAAAAAATTCTGATCTCTCTAGGAACAACTAATCACCAGAGTCATCATGACATTTTTATTGTTACCGAAAATTGCAGGAGGTCAGGAAGGAGGCAGCTAGTGCTTTTAAAACCATAATATACTTGCAAAAATGATGCCTCCACCTAAAGTCAGCACCTGGTGCGGTCACACCGGTTGTATTGCCCTAGAGCTGGCAATCTCAAGGATCCTGTGATCTCAGTGACGGGGTCACTGTTCTAGAGTGTACTGCTTCATAGGCCTGCCCGCAAGACTGGAGGTGAACTTCAGTATGAATAGTGGTGGACAAGCCTTGAAGGTTAACCTACACTTGTCATGCTAGGGTCCACCTGCTGGTGCTATGACACCGGGGCTTCTAATGTCTTGCGAAGCCTTCTAAGGTCTAGCATGAGTTAGTGCTCTCTCAGGAGAGTGGTCTGGCGGACTGGTTATGAAGGCTGCACCTGGTTCCCCAGTTCCAAATTCAGCAGCTCTGGCCATAGTGCCACATCCTCTCCCCCACTGAACACCATACTGCCCCAGTGAGCAACTCAGAACTGCCTTCAACTACAACCCAATTGTTTCCAGCTTTAAACACCTGGATGCGGCTCAATTTAAATTGAGCACTGGGCAGAGCAATGTGTGGCCTACAAAAAAAAGCGACCGCATCCTGGAAAAAGCAAACTATCATAGGGAATGCAAAATTTTGCAAACCATGTGAAATGTAAGCAGGAACAACATGGTTACCTTAACGCTTTTACACTCCCTGTTCAGAAATCAGTGAGTTCTTTTGCCTGAAAAGTTAAGGACATGACCACAGGGCCCTGAAGGGATTCATTTCAATGGCCATTGCTTATATCCTTACAAAATGTAAGCATTATGGTAAAAAAAGACAACATCCCTAGATGCAGAGCAGCAGTACAAATTTTGTTTTTCAATCCTCACATTGCAGTACCTTCAGGATTGGTGCACTAGTTCCAAGCCCAGGGAAAACCAAGACAACAATAATAGCGCTTCACTGGCAAACTCTGTAAAAGTGGTGCTAATGTGTTTGGGTGTGAATAAAATCAATCTGGCCAGTTTTCTACCACTCTGTCTTTCTTTATTTAGTTATTTATTTTTCATATCTTTAAACTTTTATTCCCGATGCTGCACTTTGGAATTAAATGTCTGAAAAATACGACATTGATTTCCAGCAAAAGTGATTTTCTTTTTTGGATCCATTTCACAGGGGAGCAAATAAAAGGAGAGGAGACGGTGCGCACAGGCACCTCCTCCTACTGAAAGGTTAGGTTGCTCTGCGCACACCGGCCCTGTTGGTGTCACCCCATGTGAGGGTGTCACCCGGTGCTGTCCGCACCCCCATAGTGACTCCGCTGCACCCTGCATGAACTTATAGGAACACTGAAGCTATACAAGACCAAATACCACTCACTTTGCAGTTGCATTGTTGAAGCGTCAACTTCAGATATGCATTAACAAACTTTATTGTTAAAATTCTTATTTCTCTTCATTCCTGCCTGCAGCTTTGAACTGCCCATATAGACCATGTTCGGAATGGGTTTGAAGGCAAGCTGTTTTCGTGTCTAATATTTGCTGGTGCACTATCCATGGGCTTGAAGTCCATTCTGGGCCTTCTATGGGGCCATCAAAGCATGGGCCATAAATGGCATGTTAAAAACATGATTATTTCTGACCACTACAGTACAGGCACATAGGAGCTACTTTTGTGTCCTCTGTCACTGAAATCTGTCCAAGAGGAGCAAAGGAAGACGTTGGCCCACGGGACAGACTCTGTTAGGTCCCCAGACTCCAAAAGGTGCTGAAAGCCAGACCTCTCAAACTCTATGCCTCACTGAAAGGTGAGAGAAGCTGGGATTGGAGACAGAAACCTGAGAAAAGAGGAAGCAAGAGGAGAATCTAGTCAGAGCAGTCGCAATTTAATGTAGGAGTAGAGTGGAGGTTTTATACTCAATAACCTCCCGGGGAGGCTTTGACAAAGTCCACTTCCCTTTTTAAATGCTCTGCAGGTTCTTCTGTGGGTTGTCTACATTAATCAAAGGAGCAGCAACTGGGTCTTTTCAGATGGCTCAGTTGGTTAAACTGTGAACAAACGCACATGATGCCTGTAGCCCATGATAGGGCAGATTTCAATATTTAATTTCTGATTGGTTGTTAATCTGTTTTTCATTAGGTTCTTTTGCTATCTGAAGGGCTCTCCCACGGTGCAGCCAACATTCCTTGAGTTAAACAACATAATTTCAGGCTTCTCGCTAAGAACCTTTGGGATTAAAAGAAGTAAGTTAAATATATTCTCCTGCATGGCTTATGTTTAGGGTGGATTCCAAAACCGGCTTCACATTTGTGGTGTCTGTAAGTGCCATGGGTTTGAAACATCAAATTGTATGGCAAGACAATCTGCCAGGTTCATTTATGATAAATCCTGGTTTCTCAGTGCAATGTTGATTTGTCTGCAGATGTACCTCAAGGGTAATACTATAAATCAGGAGCTAAGGTTTTAGAACCGTTTTGAGAAAAATATGGTCATTATGTGCCGTGTTGATGATCTGCCATTCTTTCTTTCACCACTTTTGTGTATTGCTGACTACGAATTTTAGTTGAGCCCATGCATTGCATGGCTGATGTAAATGGATTCATGCTAACTTTTGAATGTCTTGAATCCATGACTCTCAAATGGATCCACCTCGTGTATGCATTGCCAAATAAAGGATAAAATTATTGTGACCTGGTATCCTAAAAAAAACACCTGACAAAACAACCGTAACCATTTTGATCCTTTGTTTGATACATAATGGTGTCTTTGGGCCTGATTCCCAATGGTAAACCTACACTTTTGTGTAAGTTTGCGATTATTTGCTGTGAAAAAGGGATTTATGAGTAGTATAACAGTGCAGAGTCTCCGCACATAGGTATTTTAATCTGAAGAGACTCTGCACTTGTAGAGGTACCTCTCGTAAATCCCTTTGAATTGCAAACCATCGTAAACTTACACAAGTGAAAGTTACCTTCATAAATTAGGCCATTAATTTCTGGTTACAATTGTACCCTCTGGAATCCAAAAATTAATGGTAGTTTAAGGAACCTAAAGAGCAGTGGCGGCTGCTACTTAACGGCGGTGGGGGAAGCGGAGTTCGGGCGGGGGTAGGGATCTACATATATATTTAAATCATACCTGCGGCCAGCCTTCAGTCGACGGCAGGAGCAGGAAGCACACATGCTCCCCTAGCTAATCACATGCTGTTACAGCAGCATTGTGATTGGTCTGAGCGCTGTGGTTCGGCGCTCGGAGAGGAACTGGAAGCCTGTGCATGTTCTCCACCAGGCTGTACAATACAGCCTGGTGGAGAACATGCAAAGTGCGCATGTCTATTTGGCCGGCCCAAGACATCCAGTCAAACCTTCATGCGCACAAGACTGCTCACCACTCCCCCTCCCCCCTGCTTCTCTAACAACCCAGTCCAGCCTGCTCCATCCCCAACCAGCTTAGCCACGGAAAAATAAAGTGATAATGACAATGCGTTATCATTTTATTTTTCCTTTTTGACCTGCTCGGAGCATTCGTTTGATGCTCCGTCACTTAAGCAGAGGAGCTGACGCTGAGAGAGAAAGGCATTTGGTGAAAATCGGCTGCCAGTGAATTTTTCTGAAAGTGAAACTTTAATGACACATAGAAGGGACCTTTTGCTCTCAGTTCCCTAGACTAAAAAGCCAAATTGGATCCTTTGCAGAGGCTATAGATTCTGTCTTCCTAAATTAAGAGAACACAAATTAGTTTCAAACTTCCAGACAACAGTGTTTACTAGTTTTATAGTTAAAATGGCTTAAATGTCTGGTTTTGGAACTTTGGCAAAACATTTCTTTGTTTCATTAATCATTCAGACTGTAATTTATCTAGGAGTAGTATGCAAGATCATGCATCTGTAAATATGAACACATTTGATTGTGCAGAGTAGAATAGTATGCCTAAAACATTGAACATGGTATTGTCAAAATTGTGTATTGCTCACCTTAAACATACAAATATGACTAAGATGCACATTTCACCTCCCTCTCAAAGAAAAGCACACGCATCAATTTTACAATTGATTGCAAGGATGGCAACCTACCTAGTAGAAAAATTGAGCCAGTAGGAACTTGAAGGGAGTAGAGTAAGAGCAAAATTGGTCGGGTGTGAAATTGGAAGGAAATGGAGGTAAATAACCAAGGTAGTCAATTGTGTGACCTATCCAGTAGATCTAACCCTCTTCCTGCCTGATGCTAATACAGGGCTTTCAGCAATGAACACCATGTGGATATTTATACTTTACTCATGAGGTGTGTACCAAAAATATGGTAATACCAATGGTTTACCCTGATAATTTGTGAGACTAAAAAGAGAACCTACAATTGTCACTTTGAAATTAAGATAATACTTTGGGGTCATGGCCTACTGTGTTTCTGGAGCTGCAGACAATTGTTTTGTTGATGAAATGATACCTCCACTTCCATCCTCACTCCAGGGGTGGTGGATGCATTTAGTATGGGTTAATATAATGTTTTTTGCTCGAGTAAAGGAAGTAATGAGGGTTTTATCTTTACAATTGCATAGGTAACATGACATACCTACCTCTTCTCGGGTAGGAATTACATCTTATTAAATATAATTAGGAATCTCCAGTATTATCCTATAGGAGGGGGTAGGTCTCCCAGGAGTGTGAAATGAATTATAGGTGTTTTTCACTACCAGGGCATGTAAAATGTACAAATGCATGTCCAAACTTTTAATTGCATAAAACCATGACGTATGAACTACCTAGGCCCTACCTTCTGTGTGACACATCATAAAAGGGGACTTTGTCTTGGCAATGAGGTTTAAATGCCGACATTTGAATGACACTGCGTTCAGGCTGCAAGGACAGGCTTGGAAGATGTATTAAGGTGCTAATTAAGTGGGTGGCACAGTAAGTGCTGCAGGCCCACTTGTGCATTTAATTTACAGGCCCTGGGTAGATCGTAATCCACGCTACAAGGGATTTATAAGTATATTAAATATGCCAATTTGGTACATGCCAATCAAACTATTTTTAGGTAAGTGAGCTTAAGCATTGGCTTGAAGTGGTAAAGTGCACAGCCTGAAGGCCAACAAGGAGGTTGATGGTCAAAACTTTTGCAAGTGACCCTGCTGAGAGGGCCTTATCCATCCTTCCCCCTTCATCAGCCATAGTGTCAGCAAATGTATATGAACTTGGGAAAATGCACAATTTGTGTGGTTTTTTTTTTTTTGTTTTTGTTTTTTTTTCTTCCCCCCCCCCCCCCCAACATTTTCTTGGGGGGGGTGGGGGGCATCTTCCCCCCCCCCCCCCCCTCCCCTCCAGTTCTCCTAGAAGAGATCTGGCCCTCTTGCATGTTTCATGCAACAATTTAGTTCCAGTATTGTACTACGCCATTCCACCTTTAAAAGATCAGCACACTAATAGATATTCGTTTGTATTCTATTAATCTTTACATTATTTTGTAACTTCCTCTATGCCAATTGTCGTCTCATCCTGCTCAAGGTCAAGTGACTTCACATCCTTGGTAGATTTAGGGTCAAAGGTCATAGGAGATTGCTTTGATGTTGTATTTATGTCAAAGGTGTATGATGTAATTTACGCTACCCCTGCAATTTTAGTGAATTGGCATCCATAAGCAGTGGGTTTGGACAATCATTTATTATAATGGTGTGCTTGAGTTTAGAGCTCTAGCAGCCCACAATATCACCCTGAGAAGCCTGTGACCTCACTGGAAGTCCACCGCTGAAGGAGTTTTACTTGGTCCTGCTTGCAGAGCCATAGTTGGAAGGACTGCCGGACCACAGAGGCAAACCATCACAAGGTTGAGACCCAGTAGCCCATTCTTGCCCCATGGCCCATGAACACGGTCTGACAGTTGCACTTCTAGAACATGTCTCTAATAGCAAACGTATGTACAGGTTGCCTTCTTCATGCCAGGTGTTCAATACAAATTTCTCATTTTGTGGAAACTTAAATGAGATGAATAGAAAAACAAACATGTAACACTGTCTGTGCCATCAGGATCTGTAATTGGTATAGCTGACCGGTAGATACTAATGTAGAAGAGTTTCCTATTCAGAACTGAAATGTCCAGTGTTGAACCTTTCTTTAATGTATATGTACATTGGTACAATTCACTGCTCTTGTAAAGGGTCCTACAAGCATCAGAGGGGTCATTTCAGCTTGTCAAGGAACCTTAGTAGAGGAGCTAACAGCACAGTAAACAAGAATCCATCAGACTCCATTTGTATGCTTCTCTAGGAGTGTAAGTGTGTGGTCCTTCCATCAGCTGTCACTTTTCTTGTAGGATGCAGTGACCACACTTTTAAAGGATTGGACTTTCCAGGAAATGACCGCTGGGTGGTGAAGGCTGACTCGGACCAACAATGTCAACAGTTGTGCAAAGAAGATCCTTTATGCCAGTTTTTTACTTATGTGGCTGATGACTTCGCTAACGTAGCCCAACGGTAAGTTTTCCTTCTTTAATTCAAGTTTGAATAAATGTCTTATCACACTTGTATAACAAACTAGAATGAAGTAATACATCTGAATATTTTTATTGCTTCTTGAGATGAGCAACAAGGAGCTCTAGGTGGCTGAAGTGTGTTTAGGCTTTTTTTTATTCCATTGTATTGGTACTCCGATTATCAGTGTTGGGTGGCTTTTGATTTATTGTGCTATTGGTAGTGTTTCAAATAGTGCTCAGATCGCAAGTTAGCTGGTTCTGTGCACTTACAAACAGTAATGTGTTACAGGGACCAGGAGATGTGTACTTGTGGTGGGTCAGATACTTATGAGCTACTGTGACCGGAAGGTTTGGCTGCACTTCAAAGGCCTCGTGCCATTCAGAAGTCTGGGGGGTTCGCCAGGAAGTTGTTGGCAGGTACAAAGTTTCTGTTTTCCACTGTAGCCTCAGTTTGTATAACATAATGATATTGCTTGACCATAGACTCCTCAATGATATTCATGGCAGCCAATGGCTTAGTTTATTTACAAGTGAGTGGGCCTACCTGATTAAACCCGGGGTAGATACTGAACATCCCAGTGTACTGGAAGTAAAGTTCAGGACACTGAACACCACTTGCTCCAATAGCCCTCAGGACAGAGTGCTTGGGATAGAAATATGTCCCCGCTATTGAGAAAATGACATTCCATCCGCCTTAAAATGGTGTCCTGTTAAGTGTCTGTTTTATCAATTGGAGTCTGACTACAGCGTTTTTTCTCTTTGGAGAAGATGGTATCCCACTGGTTGATCTTGCTCTGTTCGGCTGCCACGCTCCCAGAGGAGTTGGAAGAGCACCTATTCATGGAATATCTCACTGCTGAGCACCTGTGCTCTGGTGGTCTCTGTGAGAAAGTGGCTCTGTATATACTGTTCCCAAATGGGTACAGAGTCCAGTCCCCAGAGGTCTGGCAGAGGTTAAAGTTGGATATAACCTTGCTCCCTAAAGTGGTAGCTTGGTCGAGCAATAAGGCGGTATCAGGACAGTGTAAAGCATTTGTTGCACACACTGTCAGCAAATGGTGTCACATACTCAAGAACTGAACTCTAGGCCAATGGTTTATATAAAAAATATATGGTTTTATTTTAGAACGAACAATGGGTATCCAAATATACTTTCTCAGAATCAGAGGCTTTAGTTAAATACTATTGCAATATGCAATTGACGTTGCAGGTTGGTGCAATAGGCAACACCATTTCAAACACAATAATACATTGAGCTCAATGTGAGTTAAGTTATTTGCAATATTACTCAGTATTACTTTTCTAACTCCAGGACTGGATCCTAGATTCAGTCCTGGGACAGATCTTGGAAACAAGTGAGTAAATTAGTCTTAGTTACTGTTGTGATTTTTAGGCAATATTTTGCTTTTTTAAAGCTGACACTTCGAAGAAATTTCAGAAGAAACCAGTCCATGTTACCCTATGGAAGAAAATTAGGTTATGGGCTTTTGGGTAAATACTCGACTGGCAGAGTTAAGGTTCTGGGCGCAGACTCTGGTCTCCCAGGGTCAAGGGTCAGGTTGGTACAGTTACACCCTCTGCGGCACTGTGGCGGCCGGGTGCAGAGTGAGTTAGGCCCAATATTATCCTATGGGAGGCGGGGGATGGGGGGCCCTTGGTTGGTGGCTGCTGACTGGCAGGCCACGCGGCTGTGGGAGCTGGGCTACGGGTCACTTGCTCAGGGCAAATGGGGAAGTAACTGCTAGGGCGGTTGGGTGCTTTTGAGCCTTCGGGCGCTCAATGGATTTCAGTGAGAAAGCTCCAGGACTAACAAAGGATGCAAGCTCGTACGAAGATTCTTCAGGTGCCACCACCACTTTGAGAGGTAAGTTGGGTAGTTGGAGGAAAGGTAGGTACCCAGGAGTCGGGCACCGGGGCCGCAGGGCGCTAGGGTGGCTTTTGAGGTCGGCAAATCTTACCCTCTGTTGATCGCGGTTGGGGGGGGGGGGTGTCCCCTGGTTCTGAGGCTGCAGGGGGGGGGTCCCCTGGTTCTGAGGCTGCTGGCATCAGGAGCATCTAGGTGGGTCCTTGGGTGCTGGAATTGGGGTCACAGTCACTGGGGAGACCTCTTCGGGGTCTTTGTCCACTCTGGCACAGGCCAGGCTTGGCGGGTGCAGAGTGTGCAGGGTTTACGGGTCCGGGCTGGTGCCAGGGTTTAGTAACTTGCTTTGAGCAGAGCCGCTGCTCATGGGAGTCCCAGATGCCCAGAGTCAGAAGGTAGCCAGGTCCTCTGGGGTTTGTGAGGTTGCTGGCCACAAGAGGTGCCGGGATTTAGCAGGGGCAGGTTTGGCGGTCGACAGGCCGGTAGGTCTGGGTCCAAAGCAGTTGGGTGTCTTCCTCTTAGCAGCTGCACGGCAGGTCTTCTTTGTTCTTGCTCTTTGCTTTTTCGGAATTTAGAATCTGAGGGAGGAAGGTTCAGGGGGCTCCTAAGTACTAGATTTGGGGGCATTGCAGGTAAAGGGCAGGGACCAATGGGTCCCTGCCCCGGGGTGGGTACACCCCTATCCTGCCACACTCCTGTGGGAGGGGGGCAGTAGCCTAGTCCTGATTGGGCAGGGCTTCCCATCTTCAAGATGGCTTGAGCCCGGAGATGTGCTTCACCTTGCCTCCCTCACCTGAGGGGTGGGGTTGGCTGAGGCTGGCACATCCCCTGTCCTTACTTGGGGTTTCCAGACAGTCTTCCCGCCAGAGAGGGTCAGAACCGGTAGGGGCCAGTTGCTGAGTACAGCAAGTGGCCTGGAGAAGCTCAAAGGCAGCATGCCTTTGAAGCTTCCCCCTGCCCATCCTGGGGGAGGAGCCCTAGCACCTTGCCCAGGATGTGCGTTGTTGCAGGCCCAGAAGAGCGGGGGCTCTCCACCCAGGGGTCCAACATGTCTGTGTGGCAGCCTCCCAGACAAGATATGGATTGTAGGTTGGGTTTCAGGAGGCATATCTAAGATGCCCTCTGTAGTGCTTTGTACATTAAACCCGCACTGATGCCAGTATGGGATTTAATGTGCTGAGAAGTTTGATATCAAACTTCTCAGTGTCGCCATTATGGTGCTGTGGAGTTCGTGTTTGAGCTCTCGGCACCATACACTCTTAAATGGCAGCGCTGCACTTGGTGCTCAGGAATGGACCTGGGTACTGTAGGGGCACAGGGCTCATGCTCCTGTGGCCACACCACTGGCATAGGGCACCCAGCTAGAGGGGTGGCTGATTCATACAAGGGCAGTGTAGGTTGTGGGCATGGCACACAGGGATGTGTGCCATGTCGACTGTTTTGTCTTGTACCCAGACACACAGCCTGCAAGGGCAGTGTGTGTGTTACGGTACAGGGCCTCTAAGGGTGGCACAATAAGTGCTGCAGCCCTTAGAGGCCTTCCCTGGTCACAAGGCCCTGGGTACCTAGGGTGGCATTTACCAGGGGCTGACATGGGACCAGAGTTTGCCAATTTGGGGTTTTGGGTTTTAGGGAAGGAACATAGGCCCTGGGCACCTGATTGTGTGCCCTGGACTCCTGCCAAAGTACATTCAGCAAAACGTGGGGGTATACCATGCAAGAAAGATGGCACTTTCTCAGTCTCACTGCTGAGCACCTGTGCATGGAATATCTCACTGAGCACCTGTGTACGGGTGGTCTCTCCCTGCTGAGCACCTGTGTACGGGTGGTCTCTCCCTGCTGAGCACCTGTGTACGGGTGGTCTCTCCCTGCTGAGCACCTGTGTACGGGTGGTGTCTCCCTGCTGAGCACCTGTGTACAGGTGGTCTGTCACTGCTGGAACTTGTCTATGCTGAACCTCTGCCACTGTTGCGCTACTGTCCAAAGCGGATCTCTGTGCCTGTCTCCAGTGTGCCTTGCTTACTGTTGTGCCCCAGTCTACAATGTATTTCTATCACTTCATCTGTATACAATGCATAGCTGTCTGTGCTGGGACAGACTCGTGCCTACAGTAAATCTGTCACCGCTACGATCCTCCCTACAGTGCCGGTCACCACTGAGGTCCTGTCTACAGTGTAGCACGGTCACTGCACACGAGTACAATGTATGTCTGTCACCATTGACCTCCTGTCTACAGTGTATCATTGTCACTGCACATAGATACAATGTATCTGTTTTACCACTGAGCCCCGGTCTGCGGTGCACCTCTTCCACTGCTGGGACTAATGCGCCTACAGTGTCTGGCACTGCTGAGCTCCAGTCTACGAGGCATCACTGCTGTTGCACCCGCTTACAATGTATCTCTTAGCACTGAGCTCCCCCCTACTCCCTGTGTACAGTGTATCTGCCTCTGCTGAGCTCCTTCAGCAGTGCATTTCAGTCACTTCCTGACACGTGTCTACAGTGAATCTGTTATGTCTGCGCTCCTGACTACACCCAATCTGTCACTGCTGAGGTTACTGTCTGCAGTGTATCTGTTTCTACTCAGACATTTGCCTACAGTGAATCACTGGCACTGCTGAGCTCCTGTCTACAGTGCACCTGTCAGTGTATCTCGGTCACTGCACCCGTTTCCAATGTACGTCACTTTCGAGCTTCATTTTGCAGTGCACTTGTGTCGCTGCTGATGCACCGGTGTACAGTGCATCACTTTCAGCGCTCCAGCCTTCAGGGGATCTGTCACTGGTGCAGGCAGCCCACGGCGTATGTCTGTCACTGCACCTGTGTACAGTGTAGATCTGTCACTGCGGAAGGACCTGTCTACAACGGATTCTGTCACAAACTCCTTCCTAGAGTGAATCTTTCACTGTTTCTATTCTGTCGTTTCATACACTGCACCGTGTTCAAGCAGCGCAGCACGCAGTCAATCAGTGAAATGAGTGCTGTGTAATACGAGTATAAATGCGTTACCAGTGTGAAGTATCACAGTAGTAAAGTGACATTTCCTTCTGGGAATATTTCTCAAAGCTAAGTTTGCTGCAAGCTGCTCTTTCAACCTGTTCAATGCACTGGGGATGATGGGAGTGAGAGGAGGAAAGCAGGGTGCTGTGTGTGCATGAGCGTGCTGTGCCTCCAGCACCGCCTTCGTCCAATCAGGTTAGTCTGAAGTTTCTTTAGTTTTCCGTGGCTAAGGAGTGGATTACAGCTGGTGGGAAAGCAAGAAACACAACTCCCCAGCTAAAACCAGAGCAAAACTCAAACGTGAGCAAATGGAATTTGAACCATTTTCTTATGACCAGTTAAATTGTGTAATGAGGAAGTAGATCCTAATAAATTCCAAAAAATCCCTTTATGTCTTTATAAAAATAGAATGCTGGATATCAAGTACATAAATAAACAATCTGGAAAAATACAAAAACAAATTCAGAAAATAAATCATGCCAACAAATTTTTAAAAAGCACAATTTGTTGATTGCACCTGATTTATTGAGAGATGTATTTATTTTAGGGTTGACATCTCCAGAAATATTTTTTTATATTGATTTGTTACATTATAGCTGTCATGTTTCTTTTTTGTTTCGTGAAAGAATGAAGTTGCATCTAGTAAATATCCCCATGAATTTAATAGATAAATGAATGTTCACAAGTTGTGTAGGGTATTAATGGGTATTAATGTTATGTACAACAAAAATACACTCCTGAAAATATGAGAACTGTAGTAATAGCACATGCGCACAGCTAACTGAACTTCTGTAAGCCATATATTTTTTTTTAATGATATGCACTGTGCATGCACACAGCAAACTGGGAGGTTCCTGGTCACCCTTTTCGGAAGTGTGTGGTTAGTGCGATGTTGGATGTAGTGTGGGATATGTTTACATTGCGGCGCATTTGCGTGAAATGTTGGGAGAATGTTGGAGTCGTCACAGCTGGGCATACTTATTAGTTTGAATTCATCATAGTTAATAACTTGTGTCTATATTGATGCCAGGTTTTTATTGCTTCTGGAATTGGAGGTGGCCTGCCCCTTATGACGGAGAGACTCACAGGAAGATAAAATATTTTTCTGGTTTTAGTTGCATGTAAAAACCAGAAACGGCAGATAAGTGGACTCCCGACATATGAGGGTGGACAATATTGTGTATTGCCACCTACAGAGCTGGGAAAAATCGTGCTTCCACTAAACTATGAAAAAGCGATTAGTATTTACTCCAGATGAATGACCATTGTCTAACATTGGTAAAACCAATAGGCCAGACATTGGCCGCCAGCCTTCTGGCAATTCTTGTTTTGTTATGGTTTTTGCAAAACTTTGTTTTGGAATATGCCTAGCTCTTGTCAATGTTTATAATAATTTGCGACTGGCGCAACTTTTTGGGTCTCAAACACAAATTATCATAGTACTATCTGGCACTGAAGGGAACTACATAAGTTAATTAGTCGATTGGCTGAAGGAAGACTTCAAGAAAGAACCAGGTCAAGTAAGAGGGAGGGCAAGAAGGCAAGAGAATGAGGGCAAGTGGGTAAAAGAGGATACGTAGGCAAAGGAAGAAGGGAAGAGGGGAGAGGGGAAAAGAAAGGCTAAGAAGAAATTATGATGGCTAAAAAGAAGCAAGATGGCAAAGGGCAAGAGGGCAGGAAAGTTAGGAAGAAGGAAGGCAACTAATGTGAAAGAAGGAAGGCAAAAACAAGGAAATACGGAATGATGGAGGAAAGGAAAAAATGGTAGGTAAGAGCAGGAAAGAATAGAAAGAAGATGGGAAGATGGAAAGAGGAGAGTAAGCAAGTAAGAGCAGGAAAACAGAAAAGGGAATAAGAACAGGCAAAGGTTAAGCAGGCAAGAAAGGAGGAAACAGAAGGAAGTAAAGCTATAGAGTGTTTAGGAAAGTAAGTAAAGGGCAAGAAAGAAGGCAAAAAAATGGGAAAGATGGAAAGAGGAGAAATGGAAGAGAAGGGGGGGGGGAGGGTACAAGGGAAGTTGAGAGTGAAGGAAAGACTGCAAAGTGGGAAAAGCAAAAGGTGATAAAGGCAAGCATGAAAGTCAAAACCAGGGAAGATGGGACAGAGCAGAGGAAAGAAGGAAATAAAGACAGAATGAAAGGCCTGAAAGCAGGCCAGAATGAGAAGGAAAGAAAGCAGTAAAGAAAGGCAAGAATGAGATGGCTAGAGGGGGAAAGGAAAGAAGGAAATCAGACCAGAGAATGAAGAAAAAGGAAGGAAATCAATAAGAGGGTCCAATATACAAAAACTACTGAACCGTTTCAAATGGGCATAATCTGGTATGCTGTGAAACAGCAGCAGTCAAATGCAAACCACTCCCTGATGAATTTACAACAGCATTGGCAGGAAATGGGATCTGATCAAACTGGAAAGGTCACCAGAAGCATCCTGCTATCACATCAAGTTCTAAATACAAAGGCAACACTAAAATTATACGGTAAACACCAAAGCACTGCACCTGAAGGACTAGCTTGTGTGCGGACGTGCTACTTGTAAGAGCAAACTGCAGTCACTCAAAGTAAAGTGAACCTGTGGTTTAAGTAGGCTGACCCGCTGCCGCATGGTAAATGCTGTGGTGGGATGAAGCAAAAATGTAAATGACACGACTGAGCAATGGTTGAAGATTGGTGACTAAAAGCACCAACATGTATGTATTGTATACATATTTAAAAAGAATCAAAAGGTCTTGGCTAACGCCAGACCTAAAAATAGGATCCAGGATAAATCCGCTCCTGTCCTGAAACAAAGCATGCAAATTGAACCCAAGCAGCCTTTCAAATGGAAAATACCACATAATATCCCCTTTCAAAAGATTGTCCCCTTAAATTTGTCAGTGTCTAATTGTCTTCTTGTGATGCATGATGCCAGCAACACATTAACTTCCAAAGAAGGAAATCGCACCTCCTGCTGGATAAGAGAAACAAAGCTTCACGGAGAAAAATCTGATCGAAGTAGCAATAGTCAATTGCCTTTTATCTTTAAAATAATTTACTATAGTCTGATAAATTTGAGAACTATTATGACTTTCTACCAGTTCGCAGAAAGATGGTTTGCAACATTACATTTTTCAATATCAGTGTCAACATTTATTTTTGGGCATTTGTGCGTTTTGCAGATTAGTGGTTTATGACCAAGTGGAAGCTCAAACGTCAGCAAGTCCTAAATCCGTGCAAGTCCTAAAATGAACAAAAATACTCTGCGCCTGTTCCAACCATAACACCAGTAAATAACCCCACCCAGGCCTCATTTCACCCAATGAATTGAGTACGAATGTTTGTTCCTGTTTTAGCAGTTATTATTTTGCGTTGTGTGCAAATAGAGCAACGTAGTAGTCCAATAACGAAGTTCTAAATTTGCAAATTATCTACTAAAACCTAGTGACAATCCAGTGTAAAACATAATTGTGTCATGGAATTTTAGAGCCCGTTTTAAGCCCCTGCTCCAAAATGGACATTGATTACGTTTTAAATCTAATAAACGTGTTTTTTTTTTTTTCACCTTAGGAGGGACTGTTACATGAAGAGCGTGATTGCGCTCCCGAAGCTTTCTCAGATAAATGACCTACAAGGCGCGGTGTCTGGATTTTCGAGAACACCATAGGAGGATTCCATCACAGGTAAACCAGACATGACCTGGTATGG
This sequence comes from Triturus cristatus, assembly GCF_964204655.1. Taxonomy (NCBI): domain Eukaryota; kingdom Metazoa; phylum Chordata; class Amphibia; order Caudata; family Salamandridae; genus Triturus; species Triturus cristatus. The sequence continues at coordinate 1,138,665,103 of NC_140585.1, read as the reverse complement.
CCATATGGATGTTAACTCACTTTCTATGGTTCTGGCCTAAAGGGCTAAGGCCACTTTCAGGTAGCCTGGGTTAGCGGTCATGAGATTTATTTGATTATTTTTTATTGTTAATACCGTTCTACCTGTAAATTGGCTAGTAGAGGACTACGACCAATTTACAAATATCCCACAAGTTAACACTTTGTAGGGAAGAAAGAGAATTAAATGGTTGATGGAACAAATGTCAGTAGATCATGTGGTATTAAGTTCAAGTACAGTAGGAAAGGAGAGACCACAGATTAGGAAAAGCAACAGGTGCAGTGAGGGGCAGGAGGAAATATTAATTAATGAGGGAATGGAGACAGGGTAGAAGACAACCGGTGAGGTCAGTGGGAGCAAAACAGTTCCACAATTGGGCAACGGGTGATCAGGTGGGTTTTCAGTTTTTTCCTGAAATGAAGATCTAAATGTAATGTGCGGAGACCCGAGGCACAGCTGGATGAAGGGTTCTCTTTCCCTGAAAGCAGACCTGGGCCCCAAAAGCCAGGCAACCATATGGCTGTGAATATAAAACCTGGTTTAAACGAGAGGAAGGAAAAAACTGAACATCAAAACAGGGCATTGCAGCGGGGGGGGGGGGGGAATGGAGGTCTAGAGAAGTTTGTAATCAAATTAAGAAAAAGGTGCATATAAACTAAATTTCAGTCAACAGTTCAAGAGCAATACTTTTAATTTAGGCTACTAATGAAAAATTTATTAAAAAAACACTTTATAAACGGACCATAGTAGCAATGGAGGCAGAATTCAATTCATGTAACATTTGAATGACATTTCACTCCGCAGAAGACGGAGATATATTTTACGTATTTGAAAACACTTTGGACCAATATGGATATGACATGGTTCATTAAGGGTCATCCACGTGCATTTGCAGACCTCTTCTATCGGACGCCTAGTGCTTCTCTTTAAATGAACTTCTAGGCACACACCCAAAAGCACCAAGAGATGGGTCAGGAACATACATTAATCAGTAGGACACCACATTACTGAATTCTCCCAGGCTAACGTGATACTACAAAGTTTTCACTTTCATGCAAGTCCAATCATTTGCAGCCAAGGTCCTTCCTACAACCTCTCCTCCAGGGGAATAACTGCCACCTTAGGAGCTGATATTGCACGTTTTACCAAAGACCTTTCCACTTCTGGGTTAGTTAAAAAAAAAAAAAAAAAAAAATGAAAAAAGTAACTCGAGAATGAACTGCATCTCCCTTCTCAGTCACTTTAACATAGTAGTCATTCGATGTGACCAGAACATTAAACTCTGTGGATAAATTAAAAGTTTCAAAAGACAATGAGAAGAGAAAATTAAAATCACAATGGGAAGCTGCAGGCTGAAGAATGGAGAGCTCGAGGCCCCCATTTAAACCCCTACCCTATTGGTAGACCAACTAGGAGCTGAGTATTAGAGTGCGAGAAGAGAAATATGGCTCCAGAGAAAATACGTCACATGTGTTCTGGTGTAGTTGTGTAGGACAGTGGGCATCAGATATCAAGCCTTATACTTGCTAGTGAGTGCAAAATCTGAGCAATCTGCCAGCCATGGAAGCCCATCAGAGTCACTTGTCCCCTCCCCTCCCCAAGTCACCACAACTCAACACTCAAAGTGAGACTGCACAAGACTAAAAATTCAGCCTGTGAAGACAGGCCCTCGAGGAGGCCTAGCAGACTTCTAGCATATATACCATCCATAGCAGACCAACGAGCCATCCCACCACATTTGAAAAAGCAGATTGTGATGGGAAAAGGTCAACCTTGAGTGACCAGATAAGAGCCCGTTGCTGGGTGTTTTGCATAGATGGATGCAAGCTCAGAACAGATGACTTGGGGTAGCATGCATGGAACAGATGACTTGGGGTAGCATGCATGGAACAGATGACTTGGGGTAGCATGCATGGAACAGATGACTTGGGGTAGCATGCATGGAACAGATGACCGCATGCATGGGATGACGACAAACACTTCTGCAAGCCGCTTGTCCCTTTCCTCAAGGTCCCAGAGCAGTCCAAGTGAGGCTTCTGGAGGCTAAAGAGCAAGTGTATGAAGACAGGAGTCAGGAGGCCTGGCACACTTCCAGCAGGTGGACAAGCCTTAGGGGCCCAAAGATCCATGCCTAAAATGTGGGAGGGTTGAACAGGTCGCCACTGAGTGACAGGAGATTACCTATACCAGGATGTGTATCTGTTTCTAGGTAAGGGTGTGAGTTCAGAACAGGTTGGCCACAGATTAGCACAATACGACCAAGAAGTTCTAGGTTCGTGGAATAGACCTTATTAATATCATTGACTCGGCTGTTTCTTTTGTGGTGTGGGTGGGAAATATAGCAGAGCTTTACCCCAATTTTAGTGTCAGTTTTGAAAATCGCTGTTGATTCCACTGCCCAGTTTTGAAGCAGAGCTCTGCTTCAACCTGGCCTTTACCTTCTCTGATGCTTTTCTTCTACAATGAGATGTGAAAACTGCTACATTACTTAACAATATAATAAGAAATAAGGAGTCCAGCGTCTTGAACTAGGATTGTGAAATCAATCCGTTTAAAATTCAACACATTTCTCAGTGTTTGCCTCTGCGGTACATGGTGAGGGGAATGAGTGACACCACTTCCACCCCCCCTTGTCCTCTGTCTTGCCCTGCTCATCACCCACACCCCTGTTTGTCAGGTATGTCCAGTGACCCTTGTTTAGGCATCATCGACACCACCACAAAGGTCTTTATTTTCACTTAACACTTTAAATTATTTCTCTTATGATTTATGGCTGTAGCTTCTGGTTTGAAAATGTAGTTTTTAAATACAATGTGAGGTATAATTTCTCTTTATGATAAGGTGTTTTTTGAACAAATGTCGAATTGTTTACACATGTGAACAATCATTTTCTATATTAGGTCTACCACATGCATGCAATTTAATATAATTTTAAAAAAAATGTTTTCTTAAAGGATTGTTGAAGGCAACGCCCCAGTCAATCTAAATTGTTTTCATGCGAAATTCTGAGACCAGATAGTTACTTTGGAGTGCATAGAGCCTTAAATGAAGACCAATAGTCTCCTTCAATTTGAAACAGTACAATTAACATTTAAAACAAATTTTAACCACAGCCCTCCCCCCACAACTTCAATGATCTAGATTTCCAAGAGGGTCCTGCATACTGAGTATAATTCATTTCCCTATTTAAAGTAAACGGCCAGTGCAAGCTTCCCCCTTTATCTGCGCCCCCCCCCCATTCCCCCCCATTAATAGTTAAGCAGCCAATCCGTGTCAATTGGTAAATAATGGTGGCCAATTGTCCAGTGATTTTTGCTGAAAGCAAGTATTGGGTTGGTTAGACCAGCAGCCCAACACTAGTCTAGTAGTTGTCTGCCTGAGCCTGGTCAGTGCTTGCCACCCGAGTCCTGCATGATACTAGCCGCCATAGACCTAACCAGTGCCGGGTTTTCAGAGTTTCCACTGGCTGTGAATATTTTGTATATGTAGATGCATGTTATGCAGATCTTCTGAAAACTGGGCTTGGATCTGGCCTTCGTTAGGCATCTGTGGTTAAGACGTTGTGCATATTTGGCGGGCACAGCTTTCAAATCCACATTCCTCAGTGAATAACCCATCTTATCTGACTTACTTAAATGGTGACCAGGTTTCTGAGCTGATGTTCTTTTGAGAATTACATATGTCTTCTTCAACACACAAAGCTGACTTGTTATCTTCATTTGACAGGTTGATGAACACCATCCCTGAGCTCCTGCTGGGCTCAGGAGAAAAGGCTGCTGATTGGTCCAGCCAATAACGAGATCACACTCCACCTGATATTCTGAGGTCTTCTGGGTGCCGATTGGTGAATCCTTTTGTCTGTAGAAATCAATACTTTTTACATTTAAAAAAAAATAAACCCAGTAAAATGCAAATCTTTGAATTGGCTGTTTTTTCTTGTATGTTTAGTTTGTCTGTAAAGCATGAGTTGCAGAACCGGATTAGTAGAGTGCACTGGTTCATACTGTGCATATTCCGCAATCTACTGGTTGGAGCCGGAAAGTGCTTTACTTTTTTTTTTTTTCTTTCTCTTGGATGGTTGCCGGTTTCCCACGGTCAGGCTACAACCCCCCACCTCCCCACTGTGTGTAAGCTCAGATTTATTGTTTTTTCCACCATGGTGATGGGAGGTGCACTGAAGACGTCTGGGAAAACACAGTAGGCGCTGGCAAGAGGGAAAACACACCAGAAACTCCGGAGAGAGGTGGTACCTTGGAAGGTTGCATGAGGGAAGAAATCTTTGGGCAAAAAAGCCCTTTTCGGCACTGCTCACTTGGTTCCTCATGCACGGCTGCAAGTAAATTTTTCCCAGGCAGAATACAGCCTCCAGGTATTTAGGGGGGGTTTCCTCGGAGGAGCTGAGGCTTCATCAGAAACAAGTTAAGAATTTGCTCTTTCATATTTAATATGAGCGAAGCACAGATGAATTGCCCCAGGTGCTAGCTAGAAAACTTGAAATAAAATTGCCCTGACGCTTTTTTCATTACAAGGTTGGAAGAATCCAACACAACTACCATGCAGCGCCTAAGGCAATTTGTCAATGTGATACACTACGAGTGCGTTCTTTAAGTTATATTAAACGTATTTTCAAAGTTTTGTACTAAGTTAAATACGCACACAACCTCTACCATGCTGCACCTCTGGCAATGTATCCATGTACTGTTTATACACTACTTGTGTTTTTTTTCCCCAGTTATTCCAAACCTACTTTCATAGTTGTTGTATGTTTGAAACACACAACAGTGGCGCTTCCAAAAAGCACAGCGCACAACAATTCTAGGAACAAATTATTCCTGATTCTTTTCTGTTCCTAACCTGGCTGGGGCTCAAATTTGTGCACTAGGCTTACAGGGGGTAAAGGAAACACAAACTGGTTTTTTAGGTCTCGGCTAGCGAAGGCTGCGCTTGCGCAGTCTCGCTTGCAAGATTTAATGACTGAAAAGTGGGGCTTCAACCCGCCCCTCTTCTCTCCTCCATTGGCTGGCCTCTTAAATGCTGGTCAGCCATTGGAGAAGAGCTTTGTCTCTCCAAACAAGCCCCGTCTCTTTCGGATCCGTGGGCGTGTTTTTTCGTTTCTTATTTTTTTTTTTAACACTCCTACACCACCAGTCGGCTCTCTGATTGGTTGGCAACTACCAAATAAGCACTGATTGGTGGACCTTGTCAACCAATGAGAGCCTACTGGCGCGTGCAGGCAGCATGAGCAAGACACGCTGTAGACTCGCGTGGTGCGATGCAGGTGTTTCTCCCCCCCCCCACTGGCTGGCCTCCTCGTGGTTAGTGCTTCCCTTCTGATGTCTGTGAATAGAGCCCTTAGAAGTCAAGTGGATCCGTGTAACTTGCTACAGAGGAATTGGCATCCTTGAAACAAATGCGGAAGTTACGTCGATCTTAGCAGATATGGGACTTGTGATTTTCATTCCATGACGCTAGTGCTGATTGTCACAAGACTTGGTTCGCACGAGGCAGTGAGTCACTTTTCTTGGCTCGTTTTCAACACGTACACACAAACTCAAAATCAACATCTCCGATAACCTGAGAGTCCAGTGTTCGAGGGCAGTCGAGGGCTTGAACCTCAAGTCGTCGGCTCAGACGGCCTCCATACATTTTCTTTGTTTTGAACAGTGTAGTGCATTTTCGAAAAGTGTGCAGGGTGTAATTTAGTGCCTTTAGGCGCTTTTGACGAATCAGATTGTAATTCTCTTCACTGAGGTAAAGATTAATGATCATGTACATGATTACGTATGGCGCTTCAATACTTCAAATGGTTTGATTGTTTACTTAAATTCGGCCCAGATGTTATAGCGCCTCAGCTGAAATAAAACAATGCAATTGCCTCCTGCTGGTTTTCCCTCTCGGGTAACCACAAACACAAGGTAACCAATAGGGACAAAGCTAGATAGTACAAAGGGTGCATCTGCACCAGGGACCAGAACTCTGAGCCTAATGGACGTCATTGGAGCTGTTTTGGTTGCTACAGGATCAAGGGCTGTGGCGGCCATTTTCCTTGGCTGCATTGGGGCCTCGTGCCCTGTTGCTGTGTCACTGGGGAGCCGTCGAACGGAGGCTGCAGCGGCGCTGCCTCCTTTCAGGTCTGTGTAAACCCACAAGAAGCAGAGGTTACATCAGCCGCGCTCGACAGTGCCAAGGCCAGCCTTTCAAGGTGCTACCTGCGGGGGCTGCTCTGTAGAAGCGAGAGTGCTGGGATTATCTGCTTGCCCATAGACCGCCGCTTCGGGGTGTCTCTGCACGCTGTGCTCGGTGCTACAGCCCATCTCTGCTCCCGCAGGATGTGTTTTGAAACCTCTGGTGGTTATGGGGGTTTCACAGGTAAACTGATCACTTTATGTTCTCATATTTTGCTTTTTGTTTTCGGTGGTACCTCCAGTCCTCTCCCAATTGTTTTAGTTGTTATGACTCTTTGCATCCCCGCTCTTGATGCAGCTCGATCACGTTCTTTGTGGTTTTCCAAAAGTGCTTATCAACATCCTTGCTTGTTTTTAAAGTGCATATAACTTCAATGAAGCGTTGCATCTCTGCTCCCATGTGTAATTTTTTTTTTTTCAGGTTAGGAGCACTTAATTGTGTTTTTGTAGTCTTGTCATCTGTTTCCTGAAAGCATCTGCTGATGTGCAGTAAACCTTTCACATAAATTTGTCCTGCTTTGTACGGCTTAATCGTACTACATTGCAAGTAGTACTGTCACAGAAAAATAGTATTCTGCTTCAGCCCCGTTAACTTTATTTACTTAGAATGATTTCTACTGGTAAAAGCTCGCGATAACTTAATTGTTTGTCATTTTTCAGTTGCAACAGAAGTTTCATTTCTCTGCATAGGAGAGTTATGAGATGGTACTTTATAATGGAACATCTTGAAGTTTGAGTGTGTTTAATATGTGGGATTAATTGAAACTGGGTGTCGTTTTTAGGTCTCGGCTAGCGAAGGCTGCGCTTGCGCAGTCTCCCTCGTGAGATTTAATGACTCGGAGAAGAGGGGCTTGAACCCGCCCCTCTTCTCCCCTCTTCTCCATTGGCTGGCCTCTTGAATGCTGGCCAGCCATTGGAGAAGAGGTTTGTCTCTCCAAACAGGCCCCGTCCTTTTCGGATTCGGGGGCGTGTTTTTTGCTACTTTTCTCATTATCCCCTCCAGCCAATGGCAAGAGGAGAGAAAACGAAAAACACGCCCCCGAATCAACCGCTGCTGCCTTTCTCGAGGCGTTTCTTCTTCGCCTCGGAGAAAGGTGGCGGGGTTCCAGGCTGCCTGCCCCCTGTTTAAACCACTGTCTGCAACATGTGATGCCCCCTCCGCCTACACTCGCCCCTGATCTTCATGCCACAGCCTAGTGAAATACAACTGATGCTACAGGATATCGTGGAGTACAAGACACGACTTGGGTAAATGATTTCACGGCGCAGTATTGGTGTGGAAACAAACGTGTTTGGTGCTCGTTGTGATCACGAGTAAGTGAAGGAAGTGAAGAAAAATTAAGGGTGCAAATGACTAAGCGGCGGTGACGCTCTTCTTGCCTCAGTTTTTAAACTCATTTGGCGGTGCTTTTAGGCATGGGTTAAAACCAAAAACACGTTCTCTGATTACTTAGATGTTGCTTCTCAATTATTTCCATATACATCTTTTTTGTGTGTGATCACCATAAGCACAAACACTTTTGCTTCTGTTTCTGTCCCTATGTTCAGTATTAAAATCCGCATTAATCATCCGCTCCCGCCCCTTCTCTGTCCCCTTCACCGTGCTTTCTCTTTTATTTGACAAGCATGTCCTAGTCTCTGCGCTTTCCCTTTAATCTGCCGACCCTGTCCCATTCTCTGTCCCCTCACTTTAATCAGCAGTTCCTGCCCTATTCCTCTGTCCCTTTTCTTTGTCGGCCGCCCTCTGTCCCGTTCTTTTTTTCTCCAGCCGCTTTTGCCTTCTCGTTCCGTTCTCTGCCCCTCAATAACCCCTCGCCTTACCAGCTTCTCTCCCCTTTCTTCTTTGCAGCTCTTGTTAGTCTTTCTAGTCTTCCATTCTCCTCAGCTGCTCCTTTCTCTTGTTTCCCGTGCATCCCCATAGCAGTAGTTTTACTTGTCTATCAATTTTCGCGTCCTCAGCAGTTTCTGCTCCACCCCTCTCTGCCTTTCCTCTCAACAGTAACTACACCACCTCACTGCCCCTTTCCTCTCAGCATCATCTACTGTCCCCCTCTCTGTCCCTTTCTCTCATCACTCGTCCGAGTAGTTACTGCTCTTTGTGCTTCGTCTCTTTTCAGCAGTGCTTGCCAGCACTGTGAATCTGTCCTCTTGGTAGTTCTAAACCCTACTCATTTTTCTTTTCAGTAGGCCTTGCCCCCTCCTCGTACGTCTTCCCAGCAGCTCCCTCCTCTTACCGCCAGAGTAGTTCATGTACCTTCCTCATATCCCCTTATTAGATCCCGTACCCCCTCACACTAATATCTTCTCTTCTTAGTTCCCTTTTATTAGTTCCTGCATTAAAGCTCGCACCTTCCTCATGTCTTTGTTCTGTGCCGTTTCTGCCCCCTTGGACACACTGTAGTTCTCTTTGCAGCGCAGAATAGAACGCTCAGAAAGCGTTATAATAGTGTTTATGGGTTTCACATATCTGTGACCCCCCCTGTCCTGGCGCTACAGCCAGTGTCACACTCCTTGTCATTGCCACCCGCTGAGCCTCCCTTATCTCATAACTACAAATGACTACAAGTACATAAAGGCCAAAGAGGCCACATGACTGCAATTTGAGGATTTTGAAACCTGATTCACTGGGGCTGATGTACTATTTGAAGTACTAAATCTCAGGACGACAGATGGAAGTCTTTGTCGTAGCACAATATGGCCAAACAAAAATAATGTCATGAGCAATGCCAATAGCTCTAATTTTAACAATGCCGAGACCGTTGCATTGTAAATGCTTGTTTGGGACTGTATACGTTTTAAACCCTGCACTTCTCATCAAGTTTGAATTGAAAACCAGTTTTCAGCACACATCCACTCACCTTCTTGTATAAAATAGTATTGGTATGCATACAGTTGAATGATACACTTTAAGCCCTGGTGACAACACAACGATGTTGCTGCTCCTGAGTTTGAAGAGAAGGGCAATCTTTAAAGGATACAACGCTAAAGCTAATTTCTCCACCACGGAGAAGTGAGCACGCAAGTCAATGTGCCGGCTGTGACACAAAACGGACAAAAAACAGACCGCTGGTGCCAGGGCACAAAACAGAGCCCGATAGAGACCTGTTTCGAGGCCCAATTTAAAAAAACTGCCGATGCTCTTCACTGGTGAGACCCGGCCCTCTTAAAGCCCTGGCTGTAGCGTATGTGTGTGGGAGGCTCTAGGCTATGTGTGTGGGAGGCTCTAGGCTATGTGTGTGGGAGGCTCTAGGCTATGTGTGTGGGAGGCTCTAGGCTGTGTGTGTGGGAGGCTCTAGGCTGTGTGTGTGGGAGGCTCTAGGCTATGTGTGGGGGAGGCTCTAGGCTATGTGTGTGGGGGAGGCTCTAGGCTATGTGTGTGGGGGAGGCTCTAGGCTATGTGTGTGGGGGAGGCTCTAGGCTATGTGTGTGGGGGAGGCTCTAGGCTATGTGTGTGGGGGAGGCTCTAGGCTATGTGTGTGGGGGAGGCTCTAGGCTATGTGTGTGGGGGAGGCTCTAGGCTATGTGTGTGGGGGAGGCTCTGTGTGTGTGGGGGAGGCTCTGTGTGTGTGGGGGAGGCTCTGTGTGTGTGGGGGAGGCTCTGTGTGTGTGGGGGAGGCTCTGTGTGTGTGGGGGAGGCTCTGTGTGTGTGGGGGAGGCTCTGTGTGTGTGGGGGAGGCTCTGTGTGTGTGGGGGAGGCTCTGTGTGTGTGGGGGAGGCTCTGTGTGTGTGGGGGAGGCTCTGTGTGTGTGGGGGAGGCTCTGTGTGTGTGGGGGAGGCTCTGTGTGTGTGGGGGAGGCTCTGTGTGTGTGGGGGAGGCTCTGTGTGTGTGGGAGGCTCTGTGTGTGTGGGGGAGGCTCTGTGTGTGTGGGGGAGGCTCTGTGTGTGTGTGGGGGAGGCTCTGTGTGTGTGTGGGGGAGGCTCTGTGTGTGTGTGGGGGAGGCTCTGTGTGTGTGTGGGGGAGGCTCTGTGTGTGTGTGGGGGAGGCTCTGTGTGTGTGTGGGGGAGGCTCTGTGTGTGTGTGGGGGAGGCTCTGTGTGTGTGTGGGGGAGGCTCTGTGTGTGTGTGGGGGAGGCTCTGTGTGTGTGTGTGTGGGGGAGGCTCTGTGTGTGTGTGTGTGTGTGGGGGAGGCTCTGTGTGTGTGTGTGTGGGGGAGGCTCTGTGTGTGTGTGTGGGGGAGGCTGTGTGTGTGTGTGGGGGAGGCTGTGTGTGTGTGTGTGTGGGGGAGGCTGTGTGTGTGTGTGTGTGTGGGGGAGGCTGTGTGTGTGTGTGTGTGTGGGGGAGGCTGTGTGTGTGTGTGTGTGGGGGAGGCTGTGTGTGTGTGTGTGTGGGGGAGGCTGTGTGTGTGTGTGTGGGGGAGGCTGTGTGTGTGTGTGGGGGGGAGGCTGTGTGTGTGGGGGGGAGGCTGTGTGTGTGTGGGGGGGAGGCTGTGTGTGTGTGGGGGGGAGGCTGTGTGTGTGTGGGGGGGAGGCTGTGTGTGTGTGGGGGGGAGGCTGTGTGTGTGGGGGGGAGGCTGTGTGTGTGTGGGGGGAGGCTGTGTGTGTGTGGGGGGGCTCTGTGTGTGTGGGGGGGGGCTCTGTGTGTGTGGGGGAGGCAACTCTGTGTGTGTGTGGGGGAGGCAACTCTGTGTGTGGGGGAGGCAACTCTGTGTGTGTGGGGGAGGCAACTCTGTGTGTGTGGGGGAGGCAACTCTGTGTGTGTGGGGGAGGCAACTCTGTGTGTGTGGGGGAGGCAACTCTGTGTGTGTGTGGGGGAGGCAACTGTAGAATGCTCTGTGAGTGGCTGTGTGTGTGGGTGCAAATGCAATAGGTCTCGCATTGGAGAGTGATTAAGCTATTGACATTGTCAATAACAATGCAGTTTCTTTAAATGTTTTGAAAACCAACATACAAGAATGTCATAAGCAATGCCAACAGCTCTAACTTTAACAATGCCGAGACCATTGCATTGTAAATGCTTGTCTTTGACTTGAGATTGGATTTAACAGATGTTAAAAAATATTCAGGCCTACACTGGAGGGTTAACTCCCAAAAATATTTTCTTCTATCAACCTAGAACACATGCAATAAGCCATCAGATATTATTCGGATTCACAGCAGAACAAACCCTGTGTTTATCGCAAACAGTAAATATCTGGGCACAACCCTGCTAACTCGGCACCAGATTCAACTCAGGTTTGCATAGGGTTTCTAGGCAAACAGATATAGGGTCACAACACCCGCGCCCCACACTCCACTTCAAAAGTGGACACAAGGAATTCTTGGGGTGGAACAAAAGGACCCCATAAAACTTGTGCTTATCCCCAGGAAGTGCATTCCTCAAAGGCTCTCTGAAAACAGGCAGAAACGCAGGAATGAGGCCCCAGCAACAACACAGGTTGTTCGTGGGCTGTTACCAGAGCTCTCATAGATATTAAAGCGTGCATTAACCAAGGGGGGAAAATGCAACCGTTGGCAATTTCACTGAAAGGCATTTGACGTCATAGAACAGAACACAACTAGTCTGTGCTGCTGCCTCAAACACGCACTAACACACGTGCTACATTACCGCAGCTTAAAAGTAAAACAAGCGCCTTACAAACATTTCATATGTGTAATAATAAACCAACAAAGGTACAAAACAAGTATATTTAGGCAAGCAACTTATTTTTCAATAAATCGCAAAATATTTAACAGCTGATACTATTTAACACATGGCACACACAAGGTAAACAATGTATGGCCCAAAATAACACACTATTACTTGTACTACGTACATTTTTACCAGTAACTGCAGCAACTTCAACAAATGTAATAAACTTGCTGCATTGCTTTACAACAAGCATTGTAACAGAGGAACATAGTACTTAAAGGTACAAATACGTGCAGTATTACCTACTGAGCCTCTACAAACGCTCAGGTTGCGATCGTGGGATATTATATGCTAGACTGCTTATACCAACAAAACCAGGTACACTGGCTCGAGGACAATACGAGTTTGGCTCATACCCCAAAAAACATGGACTAGGCCTACATATAGACAAGTGCATAGGGCCATACACATTTCCCTTCAAAATTACCCCCATTAAGGGCAGGGTAATAAAACATAAGGGTTTATATTTATTCTGCACCCAAAAATAAGGGAAGTAGGTCATTTCCAGCTCAAATATTTGGACACATCCCTAAATAACAGTGCACAATAAAAATGCATCATGGTATAGTTGTATATAGGTGTATATGCATGTGTGCATAATCTAGATATCTAGATATTTCATTGTATACAGACCTACATATATGTAAACCTATAATCAGGAGGGAGACACATAATCAAGTACATGTGCATATATAGACTATTATATATATATATATATATATATATATATATATATATATACCTACTGGCGGTCGCCAGTAGGTAGTTATAGTTAGGACCACGTTTCCATAGGAAATCCGCAACATTCTATTTTGAATAACTTTGGCGCCGGTCGACGAATCCTTGCGAATTTTTCAAAATAGGTGGGGCGCTACGCTCCGCTCCTACCCTGAAAGTCTCGGGGGGGATTCGTCAAGCGGGGGCTGAGATAAAAGGGGGGTCCCAAAACGCGTTTTTCCCATGCATTTTTCCATAGGACCTTTAGACACAGCTACAGCCCGAACGGCTGAACAGAATTACTTGAAATTTGGCAGAGAGGTAGTCCTCGGGTCAAGGAAGTGCCTTTTGTAGGTTTGGTGTAAATCTGTTCAGTAGATTCTGAGAAAATAGCCTTTAAATCAATATATATATATATATATATCTGAGCCAGCTTACGGTGCGCTTACGGTGCGCTTACCGTACGCGTACGGTGGCGTGCGCAAGCGCGATTTTGATTGGCTCTTAGCTCTTAGTAAACATTCGAATCGGTCGAAACCAGGAAGCGGCGGCCGCCATTTTCTCTCTCGCTCCCTGAGTTGGGCAGCAAAAACGAACCCCAAAAATGTGTAAAGAGGCAGTTTCATGAGATCCTAACACCCAGCATTGATACAGGGGTCCCCAAACCACCCCAAGCCCAAAAAAAAAAAATTTTTTTTTTTCGGAAAATCGCCGATTACGCTTACCGTACGCGTACGGTAAAAATTAATAAAACAAATTATCCACATTCTCCCCACCCCGTGTGCAAATGGTGCCCGAAGGGCACCATTTGTGCATGGCATATTACAGCTATGAATTTAACAAAGAATACATTTCACAAAGATGCGCATAATATGTCCCCCATGTGCGCACGGTGCACGAAGCGCATCGTGCGTACATGGCCCATCCCGCTTAACGTGGGCACGCGGTGCGCGCAGCGCACCGCGTGACCACCGTGCGTGCACGGCACTAACTGCGTAAAGTGGGCGCGCGGTGCGCGAAGCGCACCGCGTGCTCACTGTGCGCGCACGGTGCGCGAAGCGCACTGTGCGCGCATGGAATGAACTGCGTTAACTGGGCGCGCAGGCCACGAATGGCGTAAAGTAACTTAGCATTTAAAAAACCGTAGAAATTCACTGAAAAAACCATAGGTTTCACACACGTTATAGTTAGGAATTAGCATTAAAAAAACCTTGCAAATTCACTGAAAAAACCATAGGTTTCACACATGTTATAGTTAGCTGTACATTTCACTCGTAAAAAACCAATGAAATTCCCGCGTTATAGTTAGTGCAGGCAACTATAACTCACGCGACCGCAATCTTCTGCTGATGACATATGTGTCTTTATGAAAAAAAAATATTTGTAATATATGTATAGCTAAAATTTAATGGAAGAAGACATGGGCAAATAAGTGTCGAAATACAGTATTAGCATCAGCAGAGGATTGCGGTCGCGTGAGTTATAGTTGCCTGCACTAACTATAACGCGGGAATTTCATTGGTTTTTTACGAGTGAAATGTACAGCTAACTATCATGTGTGAAACCTATGGTTTTTTCAGTGAATATATATATATAAATAATCTACTGGCGGTCGCCAGTAGATAGATAGTTACAACCCAGTTTCCATAGGAAATCTCAAAATTCTATTTTGAATAACTTTGGCGCCGGTTGACGAATCCTCGTGAAATTTTCAAAACTAATGGGGCGCTCCGTTCAGCTCCTACCCTGAAAGTCTCGGGGTGATTCGTCAAGCAGGGGCCGAGAAAAAAGGGGGGGGTCCCAAAACACGTTTTCCCCATGCATTTTTCCATAGGACCTTTAGACACAGCTACAGCCCGAACGGCTGAACAGAATTACTTGAAATTTGGCAGAGAGGTAGCCATAAGGTCAAGTAAGTGCCTTTTGCAGGTCTGGTGTAAATCTGTTCAGTATTTCCTGAGAAAATAGCATTGAAAAGCATATCAATATCTATACGCGCGCACCGTGCGCGCACTGTGCGCGCACCCTCGCGAGCGCAATTCTGATTGGTTGTTAGATGTCGGTAAGCATTCGAATTGGTCGAAACCAGGAAGTGTCGTCCGCCATTTTGTCTCTCGCAGTCTGAGGGGGTGAAAAACAAAGGTGAACGTGAAAAGGGGGCAGAGCGGACAGTTCCTGACCCCCTAGCCTTGGTCAGGGGGTCACAGAAGGACCCCCAAGGGAGAAAAAAATTATTATTATTTTTTTTTTAAATCGCGAGGTGCGCGCACTCTGCGCGCACTGCGAACGTTATAGTTAGGAATTAGCATTTAAAAAACCTTGCAAATTCACTTAAACCATAGGTTTCACACATGTTGTAGTTAGCTGGACATTTCACTCGTAAAAAACCAATGAAATTCCCCTGTTATAGTTACTGCAGGCAACTATAACTCACGCGACCGCAATCCTCTGCTGATGACGTCAGATATTACATCACTGATGACATGCGTGTCTTTCTGAAAAATAAATATTTGTAATATATGTATAGCTAAAGATTAATGGAAGAAGACATGGGTAAATAAGTGTCTAAATACAGTGATGTAATATCTGACGTCATCAGCAGAGGATTGCGGTCGCGTGAGTTATAGTTGCCTGCAGTAACTATAACAGGGGAATTTCATTGGTTTTTTACGAGTGAAATGTCCAGCTAACTATAACATGTGTGAAACCTATGGTTTTTTAAGTGAATTTGCAAGGTTTTTTAAATGCTAATTCCTAACTATAACGTGTGAAACCTATGGTTTTTTTCAGTGAAATATATATATCTGATAACCAAGAATCCTGAAACGGTTCCAGATAGAACCCAAAAAGCAGGTACGGACCACAGTGTGGAAGTTGAATTTTCTTTATTTGGTGTGCAGATTAAAGTGCATAGTGCAAAAAAATAATTCGCAAGTGCTCAGCCTGACGCGTTTCGACTGCCCCACGGCAGTCTTGATCATATATATACTCCCTTTAACACTAACACACCGCATTACACCAGTGTTAAAGGGAGGATGTTTTTTTCTACCGAGCCTCTTTTTAAACCCAGTCACACGACATACAACGCATATCAACTCCCTGCATCATTCACCTCTACAGTGCCTCACAATCTTGTTTTACAACAGGCTTAATTCCGCAGACCCCCCCCAAAATAGGTCTGCACATAGAAGCACTATACACGCTTCGTACGTATACCTGTCAACTTTTAATAAGGAAATGGGCTTTCACTCAAGAACTTACTATCCCCTAAATACAAGTGCATATTTTAAAACGCTACATGGCATCTTTTTCATCAAACAGCATATATGTATAACACAAGAAGGTGTTCACCCAACAGAGGCGAGTAAGTTTCATCGCACACACGTTCATTGGGCATGGTGACCCCAAAGTGAGTCTCCTCCTACCACAGAGACAGATCTCACCGTAAGGTAATCGGCAACTCTTCTATTGGAGTTGACCGAGTTCCAAGGTTATCCCATATAGCCGGCTACTGCGGTAGACCGCGACCATCAAATTCACCACAAAGTGGGGGGGGAATAACACCCTACCATGACATAAAACACCTAGGCACAATAAAAGGAAAATATTAATCGCCTTAAAACATGCATACACATACTGTACAACAAAACTGGTTAACCGGCACAAAGATAAGGCCATACCTCACATCTTATCCACCATATAGGGCCACCTACTCAAGATGTATTAATGACAATACAAAAATAACAGCCCTTTACCAGGTTTTTACACTTACAATAGCTAGTAACCTGCATAAAAGCAGATTCAAACCTTTACAAGGTGCATTATCTTTTTTTAAGCTGACTTACTAAGTTCTAAAGAGTGCAAAAAGTGCACACGCACACTCCATTGTTACTGTTTCTCTCCCTTACTTATTACCACAGGGGTGCTCAATACCAATCAGAGTATGAATTAGCCCACGTAAAGATGGGAGCCCATTCGCAAACAGTTGGACAAGGGACCACTGCACACCCTACATTTAGGGGCGTAACCCAGATTCAAAGGCCAGGGGCCCAGTTATGGCCGATAGATACAGAAGGAGCACACCCTTCAACCACATCCCAGGGAAATCCACCTACCTCCTAAATACCTCCAAACCAACAGAAGGAATAAAACGGAGATGACACCAAAGCATGCATAAACGTACGTAAGCATACTCACAGCACACATACATATGTACATGCGTTTACATGTACACGTCAACAGCTTTGGTATAAAAGGTGGGTTGAGTACTTCACATAAGGGAAAATATACAGGCATATGTAGGCCTGTGTGTGTGTGTGTGTGTGTGTGTGTGTGTATATTGGTTATAGGTACAAACTAAAAGTGCCCCACAAACTGCCAACACTGCCTTACTATCCAACACATTCTTTCCTCTCTCCTCAATTGCTCATATGCACAGAGCATGTGATCATGACACCGTCTACGTTTGGCAATACCATAAAGAGGGAAAGGTAACAGCTAACTTCAACACGTCAGAAGCATAGTCTTAGCATTTCATGTTGCTACCCAAAGCAAGTATCAACAAGGGGATACTTACACACTTAAAGCAACCAGACACCCCGAACAACCCTTCAGTTACATCTACACAACACATTAAAGCCTGCCCATTGCATCCAAATAAAAGACCATTTCAAGCAAAATACAAAGAGGAGCTAGTGGTTGGTAAAAAAACCATATTCTATATAACCAGCATTGGCATAGCCAGGTCTCGCCTTTGGGACCTTATAAGTGCTTAGCTATGCAGCATATAATCCTGGGTGGTGTGCTGCCAGGGATTGAATAGCTATACAATTACTATTTTTGCCATTCACAAAGCGCATGAGAAGCAGCTCGCTTCCTAGGACATATACTTACTGGTACAACAGGGTGCAAGGGCCTGCAGCAGCCACCTTGCTGTTATGTAAAGTTATTTATATAAATGCCAGTCCGCTGTGTCCTACAAATGTACCAGGGCAGGCTGTCCTCCCCTCACCCCATGGAGCAGGCTCGAAGAATGCACCAAGGCGTAACTTTCATCCAGATTCCTTTCGGCTGCAAGGCCCAGACATGCTGACATTAGGCCGGATCACTCTGTATTTCTAAGGCTAGCACCGCCCACCCCAACTGCGGCCGCCTCACCAGCATGCACATATATACACATCACTTGCATATGCCGGTATACTGCAGGGCCGAGGCGCTGCTCCCTCCCGGGCACCAAGCGCTAGATGGACATATTGTAAGTACCCGGGGAGGGTTGCCAACTGTGGGGGAAGGGAGTACCACAGGTTGAAGCACCCGGGCATTGCCCTGCTACAGTAGCACCCCTGAGATTGAACACAATAGGGAGGCTTTGTCAGTGGGGAAGTGCACACAGGACATGTAGGACAGTTCACAGAGGTAGTGCATTCAGGGCAGTGCACACCGGACGTTCACACAGGACAATACACATACGACAGTGCACTGAGGTGGTGCATTCAGGCCAGTGCACTCAGGACCATGCACACAGGAAGGACGGTTCTTCGGTGGCGTGCTGGCATCCTTCACCGAGGAATGCCGCTGACCGTGGCCCCCACAGGGGGCCACTAGAGCGGTCGGTGCCCTAGTGTCGCCTGGGCACCAGTCACCCCTCCCCTCCTCCTGGGGGCAGGGACTCCGGTCTGTGTTCCCCTCTTCCTGCCCGGAAGTGACACGAGGGGCGTCGCTGCCGGGGCTTCTTTGTGCGGGGGGTGCTATATAGCCCTCCCTCACCATGCTGGTAACCTCTTGACAGACGGACGACACATTTCATTTTGGCGATGACCATGACCGGATGTACCCTGTGCCTGCGACGACGATGATCCAACGCTCCTCGAGGCCATCTTGCCAGCGCCAGCACAGTGACGATCGGACCGCGGACCTTCCTGCATCGGTGGAATCGGTGGATCGGATCTCCGGTGGTGGTGATTTCTGCACCAGCGACGCTCCTTTTCCGAGCACCAGGGAAGGCCTGAGGACTGACCCCCGTGATAACTGCTTAGCAGCCAGCCAGCAAGTCGACCTGGTAAGCGCCATTTTCTATCCTTAGTGATAGATTGGCCCTGCTTTCTTGATTTACTTATCCTGTATGTCGTTTTTTGCTTAATTGCTTGCTTAAACTGCTGCAGCTTGATTTTCTTTTTCATAATCTGATTACAATGCATTATTGATGCTCTCTGTTTTACTTATTTTTATTCAGATTTCTTCAGATTGCAAGTTCTCATTTATGCGCTCTGCTTGACTGATTTTACTTTCAGACTGCAATTTATGTGCTCAGCCTGATTGATTTTTATTCAGATTGCATTTATCACCTATGCGCTCTGCTTGATTGATTTTTACCCTGATTGCATTTTATCATTTATGCGCTCTGCTTGACTGATTTTACATTCACATTGCAATTTACGTGCTCTGTCTGATTCATATTCAGATTGCATTTTACCAGCTATGCGCTCTGCTTGATTGATTAATTTTGTACTGAGACTCATCATTAATGCACCCTGCGTGATTGCTTGAAACCCTTTCGCGCCCCGATTCTCGGCGGGAGACTCGCGGTCCGACCCGCTCCGCCCTCTCTCCCAGGACTGAGAGTCCATACCCTGTGCGGCTGAACCCCAAAAGCTCGGCCCTTGCCCTCTAGCTCCCCCCACCAAGCAGCTCCAACCATGGAGTCCGACGTTACGGCTCAACCAGACAACACAGAAGACGACATGGAATGGAAGACCAAGGCAAAAAGGACGCGAATCGTGCCCTAACTCGCCAGAAAAAGCATCAAAGCTTGCCCGCGCACCCCCCACACACAACACGATTCCAACCTCAAACCGCTACCTGGTTCTCCAGAGTAACCAGGACAATGACGCCCAGGACAACACGGCTTCTGAACCCGGGACCTCTTCGGGTCCGCCAAAGCGACAACGGATCCCTCCCATCATCCTGAAGAACTTGGCCACCCACAAGGACCTCGTGGAGCTACTGGACGAACACTGCATCTCGCCCTTCACAATCAAGCCCCGGCAGGACCACGCCAAGATCATGCTCACCACACCGGGTGACTACAGGAGCGTGACCAGCATGCTTACAGACCAGAAAATGGAGTACCACACCTTCTCACTGACCACTGCAAAAGCTCAGCGCTTTGTAATACGCGGGCTACCGCCAAACGCATCCCTTGGGCACATCACTGAGGACTTAGCGGAATTTGGACTCCCAGTCAAAAATATAATGCAGATCGTCTCTCCAGCGGACAAGAACAAGAAGTTCCCCCTCTTTGTGGTAACCCTGTCGGCAAGCAAGGATGGGAAGCCAGCAGACCTCATCAGTCACACGGCTCTGCAGTTGCACTGTCACCACAGAAGCACCTAGAGGGAAACGAGGACCGGTCATGTGCTACAACTGCCAGCGCTTGGGGCACACCTCTGC
This sequence comes from Triturus cristatus, assembly GCF_964204655.1. NCBI lineage: Eukaryota > Metazoa > Chordata > Amphibia > Caudata > Salamandridae > Triturus > Triturus cristatus. The sequence continues at coordinate 1,138,645,106 of NC_140585.1, read as the reverse complement.
TTTCTGCCACCAGAAGCCAAAGTGCGTACGCTGTGGAGGCGAGCACACCTCTAACCAATGCACTAGGAACCGTGAAACCGAACCAGCAATATGTGCTAACTGCACAGGACCCCACCCAGCAAGCTACCGCGGCTGTCCCTACCTGCAGAAGGCAAAGCAGGATGGACCGCGCAAACCACCCCAACCACAAAAGACTTCCCCACACTCAACTGCGACAGACCAGGGACAAAGGAAGAGTTCCAAACCTGCATTGGCTCACAGGACCCCAACTGGCAATCCAACCAACAGCCATAGCGACGCGCGTGTGGATGGAAGAACATACGCAGAAGTAACAGGACCCAAACAGAACAGCCCACCACCACCAACACCAATGCCAACGCCACCACCTGCCCCAGCACCATCCTGTGAAATAGGCTCAGCCATCAACTGGCAGGAACTCATCACGAAGATTGCGAAAACAGTCGCAGACATGAACATCCACCCTTTGGTGACAATGGTGGCGAATCTCATCGCCGGACTTTCCCACGGTGAAGAAAACACACACAATGGCAGCAAAATCTAAAGGAAACTCCCTCTTCTTGATGTGGAATGCTAACAGCATTCAGAAGAAAACTGCAGAACTCCTGCACCTGATGGAAACCATGGATGTGAGCATAGCGCTTATCTCCGAGACCCATCTCCAAGGAAGCCAGAAGCTCAACCTAGCAAACCACAGGGTGTACCGCACAGATCGCACCACCGGAGCCAAGGTCGGAGGAACAGCGGTGATTGTCAGCACAAAAGTGAAGCACCACGATTTCTCACTACCTCCAGTGGGGAGCATTGAAGCAACTGGCATACAGATCCAGACATCTGCAGGCCCCCTACGGCTGATTGCCGCCTACTCACCCCCAGGCAAGCTAAGCCCGAAGGACTTGGATGCTTTATTGGACCCCCGCATCCCAACATTAATTGGCGGAGACCTAAATGCCAAGCACCAGTGCTGGAACTCTCGCGTGGTAAACAGCAAAGGACACGCTCTACTTGCCCACTCAAAGAAGGAGGACTTTGTAGTGGCTGGCCCAACTCAACCAACACACTATCCAGGCTCTGCACTGCATAAACCGGACGTTCTGGACATCGTCGTCATGAAGAATCTCTCCCAGTCTATGGAGCTGAAAAGCTTAACTGCACTGACGTCCGACCACAACCCAGTGTTGATCACAGTTGGCGACGTGCTTGAAGACCAACAGGGCACCAGACACAACTACAAGAAGGCAGACTGGAGCTTATACAGAAGAAGCCTGGAGGAGACACTGGCCCCTGGCCATCTACGCTGCATTGAAGACATTGACCAGGCGGTTCACCACTTCACAGCTGCAGTCCACACTGCCATCGAGCTCAGCGTTCCTGAGCAGAAACTCCAACGCTGTTCTATCTACGACCTCCCGAAGGGCATCAAGCAGTCGATTGCTGACAAGAACAGAGCCCGGAGAGAGTGGCAAAGGAATCGCACCCCTGACCTGCTGAAGAAATACGAGCTGACAAGACAGCTGAAGATGCAAATAAGCCAGCACAGAGGTGAAAAGTGGGAAGCAGCTATGGCTAACTTAAAGGACTCGGACAACTCTCTCTGGTAAATGACCCGACGCTTGACCGGGAAGAAGGAACCAAACCCACCGATACAAGGGAAGACTCACCTGGCATGCAGCAACAGGGACAAGGCTGAGGTCTTTGCTGACACGTTGGAGGCATCCTTCAGGCCTAACCAGGCTAGCAAACTGGCAGCAGAAGTTGAGCAAGAGGTCGCTAAGCACCATCGGGAGCACCCACCAGAAACCGAAGCTGCAAACATTGAGGAATGCTCCATAGGCGAGTTATCAGCCCTGGTAAAGACACTAAAAAACGGCAAGGCACCTGGAAAGGACAGAATAGTCATCCAAGCCATCAAGATGCTTCCAGACGCTGCAGTGGATCACCTTGCTGAGATATTCAACGCCTGTATGCAGCACCAGTATTTCCCTAATGCCTGGAAAGAAGCAAGAGTCATCGTATTCCCCAAGGCTGGGAAACCACTACGAGACCCAGCAAATTACCGCCCTATAAGTCTGCTATCTGGCCTATCAAAGCTCTTCGAAAAAGTTATCCTTGCCCGCCTTGTGGACTTTGCGACAAGTGAAAACCTACTCGCCAAAGAACAGTTTGGGTTCCGGAAAGACCACTCGACAAATCACCAACTCCTCAGAGTTGTGGACATCAGCCATGGATTCAACATCAACAAGTCCACTGGAATAGTCTTTCTGGATGTAGCCAAAGCATTCGACCGAGTATGGCATGAGGGACTGCTTTGCAAACTTATCAAGCTCAAATTTCCAAGCTATCTGATTAAACTGCTGTCTAGCTACCTGTCAAAACGGACCTTTCACGTGGCGGTACGAGAGGAATGCTCAACGCCACGCCCAATCCTTGCTGGAGTGCCCCAGGGATCAATCCTAGGACCATTCCTCTTCAACATATTCACAAACGACATCCCCACGGACCTAAAGAAGACTGATCTGGCTCTTTACGCCGATGATGCAGCAGTCATCTCCCAATCCTTCAGCGAACAGGAAGTGGCCAAGAACCTTGAGGCATCACTCGGCAGACTCTCCGAATGGTACAGCGACTGGCAGATCACCCTGAACACTAGCAAAACCACAGCAACACTATTCACCAGGAAGCTGAACAGAAAACACCCAGCGATCCTCCTCAACGGGGACGAGATCAAATGGGAAAACAGCAGCTCCTACCTGGGGGTGACTCTGGACTCTAAACTCACATGGAGAAACCACATAGAGAAGACCTGCCAGAAAGCAGCAACAAAACTGACTGCATTATACCCACTCCTGAAGACCAAGTCGATGCCCTTGCAGAGCAAGGTGCGAGTAATCACCGCAATAATTCGACCAACCATGACGTACGCTGCACCAGTTTGGAGTGGCTGCCGCCCGCAACATCGGCAAGACCTGCAGAGACTACAGAGCAAGGCCTTACGGATTGCAGCAGGTGCTCCACTCTTCACAAGAACAGCAGACCTCCACAGAGACCTAGGCGTTGAGATGTTGGACGACAATCTCCGCAAACTCAACAGGACATTCTACAAAGGACTGGATCAAAAAGATAACCCACTGATCAGGAAACTTGCAGACATTTCTACGAACCCATTTGACCGCTACCCGAGGCCCATCGAAGCGCTAAACTTGTGAAACTGAAACAACACCGCATCCAAAAAACCCATCACTGCCTGAGGGCAAATCGCCCCGGCAGGTACCCAAAACTCATCACTGTCAGAAGGCAACCGCCGTGGCAGCCATCAAAAGCTCATCACCGCCAGAAGACATTTGGCAGACTAATACAAGACTCTGCGATAAAACTTGCTGACACTTCCGCAAACCATATTGACCGCAACCTGTGGCCTTTCACAGCGCTGACCTTGTGATCCAACCTCAACTGTGACAAAGCGTCACATCAATAAGACAACCGAAGCAGCGACTAAAAAACTCAAATGAATGTGGAGTAATGAGGCTATCGCCTCGGTATCCAAAAACTCACCGCTGTCAGATGGAATCTGACAGGCGAAAACAAGACACACTGACTGGCGACCTCTTGATTGCCTTGCACGCTGCATAGAGGGGCTGTGTGTCCCGTCCTTAGGCCTGGTAGTGCCTTGTGTGCCCTTGCGCGAAATCGCTCACGGTGAGTGTGGCTCCATCCCCATGCCCCGTCCCTGGGCATGTCCCAGGTTTTGCAGGGGCCATGGTACGGCGTGCCATGGGGGGGGGGGGGTGCGAGGTCGTTGCAGGCACGTGTGGCGGGGATGCGGGCACTTTATCTGTGCTAGGCGAGTGCCCCTCGTAGGGGAGCTGCCACTGGTGTTTGGTGGGGGGAGATCCGGGGACAGCGGTGCCCCCCCCCCCCCCCGATGCGATGTGGTGGTAGCACTCTGTATAAGTGGGCACTTAGGTCCTTGTGTCGTATGAGTTGTGCCCTGGACACGCTGTCGGGCAGGTCACATTTCTTTGAGATTGTTTTAGTTTTACGTGCAGGGTCAGTGGGGCGTTAATTTCGCACAGGGACCACATTGTGGAGATTGTAGTAGGTGTTGCGTTGAGGGGCAGTGAGTCAGGCAGGCTGGCGAGTGTTACGTGGCGTACGGTTGATGGGTTGGCGACAGCGCTGGGTCAGTGGACGCGCCACCCTCGACACCCACAGGGCGGCATGCTCCTCGGAGTGGTGCAACTACCGGACACCGTTGGCCTGCGTTTGGATTATCGGCAAAAGATGTACAGGCGCTTTGAAGTCTGGAGAGACTGCTCCAGCCCCAAGACGGACTATAAATTGAGCGCTAGCAGTTCGATGTGCGTGGCTGTTTGTTAAGTGCTGACCCAGCCCTTAAACCTGCCGTAAGCAGAATGGACTGCGCGCTGTCACTAGGTCATACGGCTACACAGCGGTGCAATTTTTAATGAGGATGTGTCTATAGCACTGGGTAATTGAAAAGAAGTATTCCATAAGTAAAGTATGTTAGGAAGCTCCAATGAAACATTTGTGTACTCATTAGAACCTCATTGTACCTCGAGTCCCGAGATCCGTGCACTGCTTATTGAAACTCGATGTATACAACCCCTGCATACAGTGCGCACACCATGGGCAAGTATCTGCAAGATGCAAACGTTCTCCACTGATACAGGCAGTGCCCTTAACTTGTAAAACGATGGTGTTAATTACAATTTTCATACGGACGAACGAGCTCACCTGCATTTTTCCATGAAGCATGTGATACTTTGGCAGAGCCCTACACCGAATTGCCAGAATCTATTTAGCAAGCAGCAGCTTCCGCCCGTACACAACATTAAAACTGAAAGGAAGCTCCTGACTTCCCTAATGTGACCACGATGGCCACTTTGCTTTCACTTCGTTTAAAGATGTGAAAGGAGTTATTACACAGGATGCAAGGAATTTAAGAGCTGCCCCAGTGTTTACCCGCAGCAGAAGGCGACCCATTTATCCTATCCCCTCCACCCCCCCCCCCCCCCCCCATAAAAACTCGACCCGTCTGTGCATCATGTAGTTGAGAGGCCTTTATAGTGCAGATCAAATGAGGCCAATCGCTTCCCGTGCGCGACTCTTGCGCCTTAGCAACGGTTTTAGAAGAAAGGCAGCGGGATTTTAAAACTGACGTCACGCAGCTACTTAATTTCTTGTCATATTTGTCTGCTACTGATTGTAACTAGATATACACTCTGACCCACATAAGACTATCTAAGACACCTGCCCGCAGATTTGTACCGCCGGAGGTGCCTCGCCGTTGGCAAAGGGGATAATTTGAGAATGCACAGATAATAATAGCCCGGAGAGGCTCTTTGTTGCTTCCTGTCATTACGTCTCACTCTCCTGATTGTCTGGCGTAAGGAGCCAAATGCAGATGTAATTGTCCATTGCGACCGATATTGGCTGTATGTAGCAACTCCTGGAAGGCGCCCCCCCCCCCCTTTTTACGTTGGAGTATTTTCACTGAGTCCAGATCTGACGTGGGCGCAAAGATTGACAAGGTGTACGATGGTTCATCACTGGTGTCGGGCGGCCGTGCTTGTGGTGGGGCCTGTTGCTCACAGTATTTCAGATGTAGCGGATGGTGGAATGGGGTGGTGCAGCGGGAATCTCCCGCTACTGCTCTCTGGTTTGGATTTTCCACGCGAAGGTTTTCTCGGGACTCACGATGGCGAGGGGGGTGGGCGCGTGCTGGGCTGTGTGCGGCCTCCCGCTGGGCTGTGTCCGCGTCACGGAGTTGTTACTGTTTGGCGTAAAGTTGGTAGACAGTGCAGAGGCGTGGTTTAAATACCAGCCGTGGGTGAAGTTTGCCGTTTGTACCGGACGGGGAATTGAAGTGCCGGTGGCACCCGTTTTCTTCCAATTTCGGTTCTGGTTGGGTGCTGCTCGGGGGAAATTGTAGTGGTGAAAGAGAGCAGAGATGGCTGGACATGTCCTATTACTTACCGGTAATCTTCATTACTCCGGGTCCCGTAGTCCTCGACACCGTCATGGACAAGTGAGATCTACTATCTCACTGACAGAAAAAAGAACGAAGGAATGCTGGACCTACCCTCCCCCTCCCACTGGGAGTACTTAAGGAGTACCGTCCCAGCATTCCTCCTGAAATACCAAGCACCAATGAAGGCCGGCAGACAGGGAGGGAGGGAGGGAAGTCATGACGGTGTCGAGGACTACGGGACCCGGAGTAATGAAGATTACCGGTAAGTAATAGGACATTACCCCCAGGTCCCTCCGTCCTCGACACCGTCATGGACAAGTGAGAAATACCAAAGCAAACACCGGCATTCATACCAGAAAACACAACAAACCACCAGGATAGCAAACAAACCCAGAGATTTATTGGAAATAAGCAGAAAAAAACATTTAGGAGCGAACAGAGCTCAACACCCCCAATGCAAAACCTCCATCATCCCCCAAAAGATTGAGGAGACGATAATGCCTGATGAAGGTATTAGAAGAGGCCCACGTGGCAGCCCTGCAAATCTCAGAGAGAGGAACACCCCGAACCTCCGCCCAAGAAGCAGCCACCCCTCTCGTAGAACGACCCTGAACCCCCAAAGGAGGAGGAGAACCAGACAGAGAGTAGGCCAAGGAAATGGCTTGCTTCAGCCAACGGCCGATGGACACAGAAGAAGCCTTACACCCCAGAGAAGCCGCACCAAAGGAGACAAAAAGGGAGTCCGACTTGCGAAATTCCGCAGTTCGGTCAAGATAAACGCGCAGAGCCCTGCACACATCCAACAAAGACCACCGGGGACCACCGGGAGAATCCAAGACAGAGCCCAGGGAGGGCAACACCAACTCCTGGCACCTGTGAAATTGCGAAGAAACCTTCGGCACAAAGGAAGAATCCAGGCGGAGAACAACCCCACCCTCCGTGAAAGACAGAAAGGGAGCACGAGCCATCAAGGCCCCCAACTCCCCAAGACGTCGAGCAGAGGTGACAGCCACCAGGAAAACCACCTTGAGGGTGAGAAACTTTAAATCCACCGTCTCCAAGGGCTCAAAAGGAGGACCGACCAAAACCCGCAGGACCAAAGGCAAGTCCCACAGGGGAAAGGAAGGGCGAGGCACAGGCCGGGAAACAGTAAAACTGCGAAGAAGACGAGAAACCAATTCTTCAACATCCGAAAGATTCCCCCACGGGGAACGAAAAGCCCGAACAGCGGCCCACTGGGCACGCAGCGTAGAAACAGCCAAACCCTTCTCGAAACCTTCCCACAAGAATTGAAGGACAACCGGCACGGAACAGAACAAAGGGGAGACACCCAACGCAGAACACCAGCGATTAAAATTACCCCAATGACGATCATAAGCCTTAAGGGTAGAAGGTCGTCGGGAACGCTGATGAGCCATCGCTAAATGTTCCGGAAAACCGCGCCGTCGCCAACCCTGCCTTTCAACCTCCACACCGACAACCGCAACCGGAGAAGAGACAGGCACGGGGAAGACCGCAGAGGAGACGGAGACAGGGGAAGAAACCAAGGACCCTGCACCGCCAAAAGCCGCACCGTCGGAAACCAAGACCTCCGAGGCCAAAACGGTAGCACCGCCACCACCTCCCGATCCTCCTGACACAACCGGGCCAGAAACCTGGGAACCAGCGCCAGGGGGGGGAAGGCATAGAGGAGACGCGACGGCCACGGGAGAGACAGAGCGTCCACCCCCAGCAACCCTCCTGCAGAAACCGGGAGCAAAAACGAGGGAGCTGAGCATTGTGCCGGGAGGCAAAGAGGTCCAGAAAGGGACGCCCAAACTTCCCGCACACAAGCCGAAACGCAACCGGGGTGAGAGACAACTCCAGAGAATCCGGAAAGCACCGACTCAGGGCATCCGCCACAAAGTTGTCCACTCCCCGAAGATGAACCGCCGTCAGAGACAGCAGATGGCCCTCCGCCCAACAAAATAGGGGCACCACCACCGCATTCAAAGACGCCGAACGAATCCCCCCTTGATGATTCAGATAGGCCACCGTCACCATATTGTCGGACCGCACCAACACGTTCCGATCGAGCAACAGAGCGCGGAAACCCATCACAGCCCGGGACACCGCCGTGAGCTCTCTCCAGTTGGATGACCGGCGGCTCTCCAGGAGGGACCAACGACCTTGAAGGGAGCGAGACCCCAAGGTCGCCCCCCAACCCAAGGCGCTGGCATCCGAAGTCAAGACCAGAGAAGGAGAAGACTGCAGAGGCAGGCCCAAAGACAGATGATCCCTCACAGACCACCAAAGAAGAACCGGGAGGACCACTGGAGACACAGGAATGAGAATCTCCAAAGCGAGGGACCGGGGATCCCAAAGAGACAGAAGGTACACCCAAAGGGGGCGCAGATGAAACCGTGCCCAAGCCACTGTAAAAACAGTCGCCGCCATCAGACCCATAAGACGCAACCAAAGGCGCACCGGAAAGGCTCCCCCCAACCAGAAACGATGAGCAAGGGACACCAACGTCGTCACCCGAGGTTCGGGGAGGAACACACGGTTCAGATCCGAACGGAATCGGGCCCCAATAAAAACCATGTCCTGAGACGGAGTCAGTTGACACTTGGGGCAAGTTGATCAGGAAACCATGGGCCCGCAACGCCGAGCACACCACCTCCCTGGCCTCCAGTAACAGGACCCGAGATGGAGCATGGATCAACCAGTCGTCTAAATAGGGGTATACCATCACCCCTTGGAGATGAAGCCATGCGACCAAAGGCGCCACCACCTTCGTAAACACCCGTGGCGCCGACCGGAGACCGAACGGCAAGACCATGAACTGGAAATGACGTCCCTGAACACAAAACCTCAGAAACCTGCGGGACCGAGGATGGATCGGTACATGGTAGTACGCATCCTGAAGGTCGAGGGTACACATGAAGTGCCCCGGCAGTACCAACGGAATTATCCTTTGTAAAGTCTCCATGCGGAAAGGAATTCTGGCCACCCATTTGTTCATAACCCGCAGATCCAAAATTAAGCGGAAACCCCCCGTGTTCTTTGGAACCAGAAAGACCAGGGAATAGAAACCCAACCCCGTCTCCAGCGGGGGGACCTCCTGAATGGCACCTTTACGAAGAAGGTCCAGAAGCCCGAGAGAAAGATGAGACCGCTTTACGCGACTCGAAGGCCAAGGAGTCGGCCGAACACCCGAGTCCGGAGGCGGAGTCGTAAACTCCAGAACATAACCCTGGCGAATGATGTCCAACACCCAGACGTCGGAACAAGACTGAACCCAGGCAGCCAGGAAGAAGCGCAGCCGCCCTCCAACCAACAACCCGGGAACCACCGCCAAAGAGTCAGGAACGTGGCTTGGCAGGAGGAGGGGATTTAGCCTTACGGTCCCGACCACGGCCAGAAGCAAACCTACCCTGGCCTCTCACAAACTGTCTACGAGAAGCAGGGCGAAAGAAAGATTAGGGTTTAGAAGGGACAGGAGCAGTAGTAGAGATTTTAAAGGAAGAGGAATGTTTCTTTTCCTTAAACAATTTGTGTAACTTTGCCTCCAACTCCCCCCCAAACAACATAGTACCCTGAAAGGGCAACCTCAAAGCGCATGCTTTCTGCGCAGAGTCAGTCTTCCAGTCCATAAGGACAAGACTGCGCCGTGCAGCCACACAAGCTCCCCCGGAAAGAGCCGAAGCCCGCACAACGTCAAAGGAGACATCAGATAGGAGTTCCACCTGATGCTCAATCTGCTCCAGCAAACCAGAACAGTCCGTGGCATTATCCATAGACTGATAGAGGGACTTCAGGTCAGACAACAGTGACTGCGACACATAAGTCCCGTAGATGCCTGCTCGTAAGGCCAGGTGGGAACCAGAATACACTTTACGGAGCGCCACATCCGCCTTCTTGTCAACCGGATCCTTCAGTACAGCATCCTCAGCAAGGGAAGTACGCCCCACCAAACTAGCCACAAACGAGTCAATAGGAATCGAATCAGGTAGTTCAGTAGCCATATCCTGCAGAGGATAGAGTTTAGTCATGAAGCGCGGAATCAGGATGCGATCCGGATCAGCCCACTCGCGCTTCAAAACATCTCGGATGAAGGGATGGACAGGGACATCGACAGTGGCAGCACTCTGAAATTGTCGCAACAAAGGGCCCCTAGAGGTACTAGGCGCGTCTCCGTCAGGGAACCCCATGTTCTCTTTAACATGCTGCACAATTGCGGACATAGTCTCCTTGTCCACATATTTGCCTTTCAACTCCTCCTCTCCCAAACCCGCAGACTCATCGCCACTAGAGTCCGAAGACACAGGAGCAGGACACCTGCGACGGGATCCAGCATCACCCATCTCAGACAAAGTCTCCCTGATCAAGCGCTTAATATGCGCATCAGCACCAGTATCACGGCGCCTGGATCTGGCAGGAGAGGGAGACCTGGAAGCACTAGAGGAAGAGGACGACCTCTCCCGGTGATGACGTTTCCTGGAATGTTTTCCCATCACAAAAACACACCAACAACAGCAATATTACCAGAGATAACAACCGCTATGCGGTACTCACCCCAAACGCTCGTTTTTAAACGAGTTTCCCCAAAGCCGGCAATCACGAGGCGCCTGACTTCCGTCCCCACGCTCAAAAACCGGAAGTCAGGCATGACCACATCCGGCCAGGGAATCAGCGCCATCCAATCAGAGGAGCAGCGCGGCCGCGCCCCCCAGCAAGCCCAGCAGGCCGGGAGAGGCGGCCATCGGGCCAGGAGAGAACCAACGCGGTATTACACCGCCGCGAGGTCCGGAATGAAGAGGCCCGCGCCACTCCCCCCAAGCCCAGCAGGGAGGGAGAGGCAAACAGCGAAGGGCCGCCGGCATCCAGGTAAGACCCAGCAGCCACAACGCCACATCCAGAAAGAAGGCAGGAGCGCCCACGCTCCTGCCGCGTCCTCACACTGTCAGGATGACAGAAAAAAGAACAGGAGGAATGCTGGGACGGTACTCCTTAAGTACTCCCAGTGGGAGGGGGAGGGTAGGTCCAGCATTCCTTCGTTCTTTTTTCTGTCAGTGAGATAGTAGATCTCACTTGTCCATGACGGTGTCGAGGACGGAGGGACCTGGGGGTAATAGCTGTTGTCAGTTGGCTTCTTGACGGAACTGCGCATTCAGAGTCAGCTGGCTTGTGCTTTTCCTGGTAAACATTTCTCGGGTATTTGGGCCGAGCGCTGTAGTCACTACAGGGAAGTCGCAGTCTGGGACGGGTCCTGGAGAGGGAATTCAGAGTGTTCTGGTGTTTGCTCTAATATTCTAGGTGATGTCTGGGAGTCTATTAAAGAAATTTTGCAGAGATGTTACCAGCAACATCGGTAAAATGATTTTCATTATCATACAGGACCTCACAAGTGAAAAATGGGTGGGGGTAACAAAGATGACTATAATATTAGGGAGCTGCTGTATAATCGAATATTTAAAGGGGTATCTTCCTTATTATGAGATCTAACCCTTGTAGACTGCGGACCAGGGTACCTGCGCACTACCTAGAACTGGGCCAAAGAGGGCATGATGGAGCCAAAATTGGATCATAATCCTTTAAGGGGCTGGCCTTCTCTGCCTGCTGAGGCTCTCCCTAACTCAGCTGCTTGCGGTATTTGCTGTTTTTCTGTTGTGCCTGTGGGGCAGGATTTCTGCAGGCGCCTGCTTGATCTCAGGGGAACCTAGAATTACTCGCAGTTTTAAGGGCATCCCAGCCCTACCTGCTGAGGCCCTCCCACTCAGCTGCTTGCTGTATCTGCGGCTTGGCTTTTGCACCACACAGCATTACAATGCCGTAAATTTACGTGCCTCATGGGGGAGCAGCTGGTACGTGCTGGCTTTATGGCAGATGCGTTGACTTAAACCCTACCAGGCACTTGTACTAAGTTCAACTACTCGCCTATTATTGCCCCTAGGTTAAATATCCGTTCACCACATGGGACAACATCCTCACATTGTGTAACAGTTAGCTGATGCCCAACCCATGCCAACAGAGGAACCACGGATAGGGTACATATCAGTTTCACATATTAGTTCCTCAGCGTTTGTGTGGCACTAGATGAACGGACACAAGCGAACGTAAGGCCTCATTGGCGCCTTGTCTTTGCAGCGCAATCTCACTACAGAGGGCAAAGAGGCTGTAGCCCTTTATGGAAGTTTATTTGGCGGTGTGGGATCACTCGGCGGTGTAGTAGGCGAGTGTTTTGACACAATTACCACTTGCCTGTAGTGTGGCGCGAGCTAAAGTTTCACTAAGCCAAAACTAAGTAGGGAACTAGATGGCAGATAGGGAGGCCAGCATGGCGACACAGCATCTGTCAGGCAAATGAGTGATGGGTTTGTAGGTCAAGGACGTGGTGATCCACCCTTGTCTTGGATTAGGCGAGGTGGCACACCGAGCGGCCTCCAGTGGTGCCTTGGTGAGTGACTTGTGCAGGGGGTTGGTTTTTTGGTGCCTTTCCTTTGGTGTTGGGATGTTCGGTAAACCTCGGTGTCCTGCTGGCACCTGGGTGGCGTACGCCGTTAGAAGTCTCTCGTATTTTGCATTGAGCGAATAGTTTGCTGCTTGGCCAACAAGGTCCTTTGGCCCCCAGGAGGTATGCATGTGGCCCTTCTCAAAGTCGCATTGATGAAGGTGCTACTGATGACGAATGGTAAAATGGTTGTCGGTTTTGGCCGGGGCTCGGCAAGTATGGTTTCATCTTTCTCACCTAATACTTGTGCAGTATTGGCCTAGAAGCCAAGTATACTTCACAGGGCCCTGCTCACACCAAAGTGGGCCAAGATCACACAAAGCACAGGATAAGTGCAGTGTCATATATGGCGTATTAGGAGAAATATGGCTTGAAATAGGCGTGTTTTCACGTTTGCACTATTACTCAGGTTAGTAGTTGTGGTGTTACTATGATTGGCAACATGGCAGGAGCACCGTGTGGTGCAAAGGAAGTAGCCGCCTGACAGGATTCCTGGCTTATAGCGGCACAATTGTCGGGTGTTCCTTGGAACTGCCTTGCGTTATGTAGTGCGCGCATATGCAGATTCTAGTTTTGCGCAACATTGGGAGTCACTATGTATGTGTCACCGCGAACAGCTCAGGGTCAGAAAAGGTGTTTTACCCTGCCTTCAGTTGGCATTGTGGTATGTCTGCCTAGGGGTTACCGGACAGGGTGCCCTGGATGGGGCAAATCAGTATATCAGTGGGGTTAATTATTGGTGCTCTAAACCAATTTATACTACCAAGGTGCCATTAAGCGAGAAGACCACTGGGGGCCGTCTCTCACAATTTGACTATACATGAATGAATAATGTCTTCATTCACCAATCCCGATAACGGGCATCGCTCCATCCTTCCCAGCAAAGTAGACCTAAGCAGGTAGTCATGTCCTTTTGACTTTGAGGAGCGATTCTTTCAATGATCTCCATAGAACTATTCTTGCCAACTTTGTTTCAGTAGTTTGGATGGTGCCTTTGTTTCAAATCCATCAATATTGAACTGATTATCGAGTGACTCGCGGTCCACTGGTCTTTGTTCAAGACTGTCTCATGGCGCCAGAGTTAATCGTGGACCATGTAGGTTTCATTTGTTTCAATATCAGTTTTGTCTGGGCAATCGAACCAATCGGTGTAGCAAGTGTCCACCCAGCTGGTCATTGTTTCCCTGCCCTATACTAGCACTTGTGCATGTCAGTGGGGACAAGGTGGGGCGCTCCAGTGAGGTCCACTTTCTCTTTAGTTTTGTTGGTTTTTGAAGTAGGCAGGAACTGTACTTCTCTCCTCAGGGGGCTTTGCACTGTAGCGGGCTGCTCTTTGACGTGGCACGGCTGTGTCCAGCTGTCTGTTTGTTGGTATTATATCAAGCCGCTTATTTTGGAAATTACAACGCAAGGAGAGGTGCTGTGAAATGCTGAGCTGCATTGGGTATGAGGGCCTCCATGAGGAACATCTGCTGGCACCATATAGAGACCGGTACCATGTACTCTGGCTAGGCACCCCCCTTTCAACCATGGGCAGGTTTCAGGTCGCTTCAGTAAGACATATTCACCAGCGCTTTAGCCAGGGCAGCAGGCTGGAGGGGGTAGTTGTCATCTAACAAAGGTGCTGCGGTGCATAAAGTTTGGTAAACATTGCGTTGGAGCCAAATGGCGACGGGGTAATATTGACCGTGGCATTGCCTTTATTCAGGAAAAGGGCAGGTAGTTGCACAGAATGTTCCCCTCTGGCTCCCACAGACTTGCCTGCCCCCTGGTTTAACCTTCTACGGGATAGAATCTGAGATTGGAAGGGGCATCTTCTGCTACCAGTGTCCCAAATACGTTGATGGTCAACCCTGGGGTAGATATACCATGAAGGGCATAATTAATACTTGGGTTTTTCCTAAGTTTCGGGGTCAAACTAGGTTGGAGCATTAACTCTACAGTCCTTAGGAAGCATCCAGCTTGCCTTCAATCAAGTAAGGGCAGTTGGTGAGAGATAAGTAACAGCAAGTGGGTAACAGACACCAGCTGTTCAGTGACATCGTGCCCCGGGGGGCACACGCTTCACAAACAGAGCTGCAACCAAAAGGGTGCCAATTGGCAAAAACCAGTAATCTGGTTTAAGATGTGTATCTTGCCCTACAGCTGTGCGAAGCCAGCTTCACTTCAAGGTACGCCCAGGTGAAAATTGCGTGCTTCTCAATGTTACCATGACCAAGGCAGTTTGTGGTATCTCCCAGCAGATCCACTGAAACTGTACTGCAGCTACCATGAAACTGGGAATCTGTGATTCCGACACTGTTACGAGTTTAGGCATCCAGGGTCAGAGAAGGTTAGCAGGCTTTGGCATCTGTGACCCAACGGCAGTTAAGCAAGCGAGGTGCTCTGCAGAAGTTGTCATGACATGAACGGGTGAGGTGTCACCAATAACGGTCATAATACATACAGGGTCAAACAAGATTTCACAACAAGGCGTTCACCAGGGTTAGCTCCCAAAGGGGTCCATGCAATTGTCTTGTCAACAGGGGGAGGTAAGTGCACTCCAGTGCACTTACTTCCCTCAGTCACTTTACTAAGTGACCTGTTCCTGCGGTCAATCTCAAAAGCCCTGCACGGTCAGCTAGATTAGTCATGCTTGGTGGGGACGCGGTCAGCCAACATAGTGTGCTGCCGTCCCAACAAATGGGGTAATAAGGTGTTAAGCACAATGGGCTAGCATTGCAGACAGTGCGCTTTGTGCAAATCAGACAGATTCTCTAAGAGGGTATTCCTAGGGGGTTTCACCACAGAAGGAAATGAGCTGGCGAAATTCCCATAAGGAATGCAGGGTAAGTGCTGGAGGGCAGACTTGCTCAAGTGTCACACACTCCTAGTTATGAACATTCCTGTGCGTTATGATTTCGAAAGCTAAGGGAAACCAGTAGGGATGGTTCTCTTGCATCTAGATTTGCAGGAGGCTCTAGACAGAGGTTGCGGGTAAGACTATAGCTGTTTTGGTGGGGGGCTCTGGCGGCGACGGTGGCCACTTCCAGAGCTGTGGTGCAGTTACAGGGCGATCTGGGAGCAGGCCGGTACCAAGGGTACCTCTGCGCTGAACCATAGGGGGTGCCAGAGCCAAATCCGAGGAGCCTCATGGGAGGGTCCTGGAAGCCGTGTCGGCGCCCCGCTTGTCCTTTGGGCGGTTGTGGGCCTGAACAACTGGGGGTTTGCTATGCGATGCTCCGCCCCGGGAAGGGGCGTGAGTAGAAGTTACCAACGGTCACGTGATCCTGTAAGAGAATCACTTGGATGGCAGCAAAGGTGGGGTGCGCACCAGTGCTGCCCGGCTGGTTGCCTGCCCTTGGATCGCCCGTAAGATAACCCACTTATTACATAACGGTGTATGTAAAAAAAACCTGCAGCATTTGTACCCAATCAAACAGTCTGTGTTGTGTGATTATTATTGGGTAATGTAAATTTGGTTGGAGGGGGGGGACTGAGGGGTGCCAATGGCGATACTATGCCGCTGACCGCGGCCCCCACAGGGGGTCACTAGTGCGGTCGGCGCCCTAGTGCTGCCTGGGCACCGGTCACCCCCTCCTGGGGGCAGGGACTCCGGTCGGTGACCCGCCTCCTCTTCCTGCCCGGAAGTGACGTGGGGGGCGTCACTGCCGGGACTTTTTTGTGCGGGGGGCTATATGGCCCTCCCCCACCATGCTGGCGACCTCTTGATCGCCTTGCACGCCACATGCCTCCCTACTGCTTACCCAGCGTGCTGATGACAGGTGGGGGTGAGAATATTGTAATGTTTTATTTTTGGTTGCAGGCGGAGGTCCTGGAAGACGTGTCGGCGCCCCGCTAGTCCTTCGGGCGGTTGTGGGCCTGAACAACCGGGGGTTTGCTATGCGACGCTCCGCCCCGGGAAGGGGTGTGAGTAGAAGTTACCAACGGTCCCGTGATCCTATAAGAGAATCACTTGGACGGCAGCAAAGGCGGAGTTCGCCCCAGTGCTGCCCGGCTCATCAGGTGGGCAGGTGGCCCAGTTGGTTGCCTGCCCTTGGATCACCCGTAAGATAACCCACATATTACATAACAGTGTATAGTAAACCTGCAGCATTTTTACCCCATCAAACAGTCTGTGTTGTGTGATTGTTATTGGGTAATGTAATTTTGGTTGGAGGGGGGACTGAGGGGTGCCAATGGCGATACTATGAATTCACTGAGCTCAGTGGCTCGTGCTTTAGAAAGCAGTGCGCGCTGCTCGGTGGAATGTCTGCCGGGTTGCTAATAGTAACAAGGGGAGGGAGGGTGAAGCGAGCAGCTGGTGTGTAGGTGTGATGGAGGACAGACAGAGGCTCTTCTGTCACAACCTCTCTACTGCTGCTGAGAATTGTAAGAAACTACAGACTGCATGGAAATTACTGGGACGAAACTCAATTTAAGGTGAGACACGTGCGTTCCACACATCTTTGAAAGTGAATTTAGTGTAGTATTTATCGAGTGATGCTGTGTGTGGAGCATGCATGAGCTAATAAGCACTGATGAGGACTGCCACAAAACAAATGGCTATTAGTGCAGTTACTGGCTCACACAGCGTGAACCCAAAGACCAGTGCAAATATAAAAAGTTTTAATGTCAGCAGTAAAACTTTAAACTATTTAGTTTCATTAGTGTAGTACTAAATTAGCGTTCATGAGCAGGGTACCGCCCCACAGCAAGCCAATAAAATCAATAATAAACAATACTAAAAAGAAAAAAATGGCCAGACCTTGCAGAAAATAAAAAATGAAATACAAATCCATCCCCAAAGAAGATTACGGAGTGGAGCCTCTGCCACTCGGCGCCGTCATGATGAACACCGAAGGGAAATAAAAACTTTTAAAAAACATAACCTGCTCGTGCCTCAGATAAGAACTGGGATGCTATTGCAAAATCCTCAGTCATCTGATGTTGGCGTTTGAAGATTTAAATATCCTCAGTTTGATTCATACTCATTAAAACTATTCCCGATTGAGCCACTGGATGGCAGGAGTGTGCAGTACAAGAATCTCTCTACAGTAGACACATCAGTACTCCATCGATGACAGATCCCGACTGAGTCTGTCGAAGGTGTCCGGCACAAGGACAGGTACTCCCGGGAGGCATCGAAATAGGGGTGGCAGACCAGGGGCGTAGGAGACACTAAAATTCTGGGGGGGACAGGGACAACCTTGTGCACTTTCCAGTGACCCTATACAAATCACTGCCCGTTAAACAAATACAATCGCATACTTTCGAAGTGAATATTGAGAAAAGCAGGCATGTAGTCACAGTTTGCATGTATGCTTTATTGTTATTTACATTCATATAGTAATGAGACCAAATGTTTAAAAAAACATATATATGAATCTTGCATCTTAATGCACAAAGCAAACAAAGGCCGCTGACTTAGGGTGGGGGCGTCGTGTTTGCAAGTGCATTAGGGTTTGAAAAGTACCTGCTGCTGCATTCCTGGTCTCCAGCAATTTTCAGGCAACAATAAAAATGTGAAGATAACTTTGGTGATTAATGTTCTTTTTTTGAGAGAGATCGAAGGCTTGTCTAATGAAAGTTTTAATTCAATAGGTCAGTGAGTTACTGCTTTTGTCTGAGATATTCTTTTGGTATTTGAAGTTTATAAGTTAAAATCCTAACATTGAACAGTGAGCTATTAACCGTCATCAAAGAGCTGCATAAAAACTTCAATGTATAGATTAGAACGTTATGATTTTTCCCCAGTCTTTCCCTATCCTAATGTTGGAAAATGGGTTCATTAGGATAGAAATCAATTCTGATTATTAAAGAGAACCCCCCAACCATGGTGTTATGTTTTACATTCTGAGTTTGTGTTTCTCTAGTGTTGCAAAGCCGCCCTGGGCACTCCCCAACTTTTTGCTGACTGGTACTGGTGGTACCTGACTGACTGACCCTGGCCTCTGCCTAAACAGCCAGTGCTATTCTGAAAGAGGCACTTAAAAATACAGTGAAAACACCTACATACACTAGGGTGCACTATGGGTTAGGGTACCCCTATGATTGGCATGACCTCTCCTATAAGGCCCTAGTACATAATAGGGCAGGGGGATTAGAACTACTGTTAAGTCCCTAGAATATAATAAGGCATGGCAGTTTAGAGGCCAGCAGCCCTTTCTGCGCTTGCATGTGTGCACTGCTGAAGCCTGAGGTCAGTTTAAAAGTAGCCCTGTGTTATAGGGCTGCTTTTAAAATGCAAATTGTGCCCAAACTCGACTTTTGGGTTTGGGGAACTTACAAATTGATCAACTACAATGTTGGGGCAAAATTAAGTGGAAAAATGTTTTCCACTTAACTATGGCTGTATCATATTTGCCACATAATACATCATCTGCTGCATAATCTAACGATTTCCTCCAAAACAATTTTGTAGCTCAAACGGATCCCAAATTACTAAAAGAAATGTGACTTGTGTTGCTGTGAAGTTTAGGGCCCTTTGCAAAGGTTAGTAAAGAAAACAATTCCTAAGAAAACAATTGGTCCCAGACACTCCTAATGACACTCAAATTAATACCTGTAGGAGTTTGTAGTATGCAATCAATTCATACAATCAAAAATTTATAATGTAAAGGCACATTCAACAGGGAAATCTCATAGATAAGAGGCCAACCAAAGTCAATTAAATTGCAAACATTTTATTTCCCGCTGAATCATATTCATAAAATGCAAACTTAGGGGCTGACTACGATGGCAGGCGGACTTCAGTACCACCGCCATCGAATCGGGGAATGGGACCGCTGGCCTTCAAAGTGGAGGCCCCACGATAGGCATTACAATGCGACTGCCACTACGGTGTTCGCAGTGCCTATCTTTTACATTGCAGCAGGTGCTGCTGGCTGCATCATCCGCCGCAAAGTAAAAAAAAAAAGGAACATGTTAAATATATCGGTGCCTGCCACATGGTGTAGTGATATGTTGTGGGGCATCATAGATGCCCCCCAGGACCCATGTCTGAGGGCCAGGGGTAAAGGGGCCTGCTACGGGCCCCCAATGTCCCTTTCGCCAGCATTTCCATGGCAGGAGAACCGCCATTGATAAGCTGGCGGGTAAGGGACATCGTAATCCCTGCTGCGGTGCATGGTAGGCACCACCAGCATTGTAGGAACCACGAGCCCCTCCACCACACCGGCGGGCTCAAGAAGCCCATCGGGTGCGTGGTGGTTGGTCTTTCCGACCGCCAGGTAACCACCCGCCATTGTAATATGGTGGGCTGTGATGCTGTCAATAATGGCGGTGGGACCGCCACCGACGGGGTGACGTGGCGGTCCCACTGCCATTATGATCACCTCCTAAGTTTGGTGTGCATGCAAATCCTACATTGCCAACCCCTGGCAAGTTGCACTGCTAGTGCTGGAAAAAGGCCAATGGAGGTACCAATGGGTGAGGTGGACTGGCCTCAAGGGTCTTGTGACCTCAGTGACAGATTCACTGTCGATCTAGGATGTGCTTCTTCATATGCCTGCCCATAAGACTGGAAGTGAACTGCAGTATGGATTGTGGTGGACAGGTCCACCTGCGGGTGCTAAGACACCTGGGCTTCTAAGGTCTATCGGGCCTTCTAAGGTGTAGCATCGGAATAAGCTCTGTCAGGAGTGTGGTATGGTGAACTGGTCATGAAGGTCTGAACATGGTTCTCCAGTTCCAAATTCAGCAGCTCTGGCCAGAGTGCTACATTCTCTCCCACACTGAACACCATACTGCCCCACTGAGAGAAAGTCGCACTGCCTTCAGCACAACGATTGTGCTGCGACTAAATTCAAATTATGCACTAGACAACAGTAAAATGCTGCCTGAAAAAAAATGAATAACACCCTGGAAAAAGCAAACACTCATAGGGAATGCAAGAATAAGCAAAGCATGTAATCAGAAAAAAACATGGTTACCTTAACGGTTTTAAACTCATTATTCAGAAATCAGTAAGTGATTTTGCCTGAAAAGTTCAAGACATGGCTACAGGACCAGGAAGGGACCCCTTTCAATGTCCATTGCCTATATCCTTTCAAAATGTATGCAGTTTGGTTTAAAAAAGACCACATCCCCAAACACAGAGCCGCATTTTATGAGCTAAAATAATTAAAAACTTGAAAACGATCATATTAAACGTTTCCACTCTACCCATCAACCAGGTGTGGAAATTTAGTTCATATCTGAACATTATCTGCGCCATCTTGTCTTTCCCCAGCACCACACGCAAAAACACACGGCAGCCATTTTAGGCACCATGGCCTCTCTCCCTGCTCATTGTCGATCGCCAACGCGTCCCTCTGGCGCTGCGAACATCCCCCCCCCGCGCGCCGGCCACCCCGCTCTCTCATACACGGGCCATAAACCCTCTCCGCGACCCTGCCATGGAACCACATCCCACGCCTGACCGACATCCCATACATGGTCATACATCTCTTTGATAACCCCCTTCCTCTTCGCCTGATTGTCCGGGCCGATCCCAGGCCATCACCTAGCCCTGCGGTGCAGTTTATTGCCCCTACTGTAAGGGAAACACCCCACATCAAAGGGATTACAGTAGATCAAGGCCCCCCACCCCCTGAGACCCGACCAGTCGCACACACCCCCGGGAATTGGCGGAATGTCCAGCTGTGTGATAGCCATCTCCTACTGTGGGTGGGGTGGGGACTTCCACTGTAGATGTGTGGGAACGAGCTTAAAGTGGGGATTCTGAGGATGTTCTTTCATGTATCAAAGCGATCTCAAGAATGTGCCATGTACGATAAACCTGCAATAAAGTCGTAAACCTGTGTATAAGAGGCCAGGCCTCAGAGATGCAGTTAAAGCACCTCGTGACGATACCTTGCTGATCTGATGTGTTCTTCTCCGACGGAATAAAACTTTGTTTCCTGCCTTCCTGTCTCCGGCGCCTGTCTCTTTGTTGGTTAATTATCGGATGGTATAAGAGGCGATTATCGCCGGGCAATACTTAGGTTATCGACTGCGACTGCCTCTACCTTTTAACAATTGGCGTCCCAAGCGTGGGGCCCATCAGCGACACGTGGATCCAGTGAGAGAGGTCCCAACGACAGAGTGAACGACTGCAGCGATCGGGAGAGCTCCTGCCTGATAGACCCTCGTCTGGCAGCCGATCATCCGAACTTCACTGGTTCTGAACAGACCTCTCTCAAGTGATCTACGGTCCTGACTGGGAACCATCAGGAGTGCCGCGGCAATTACGGAGAGTAGATGACGATCGGGCGCTGGAGGCGGAAGACGAGAAACTGTCCATGCGGTCCGGGTAAGGTCGTGAAACACGACAAATTGCGAAATGATTGATTGATTGAAAATACTAGTATTACTTATTTGATTGTTCTTTTTGAGATATTCGCTGTCTACAAACGGGGAAGAGTAGAAACACTCTCTCTCCCTTTGCAGATAGTGAAGGGTAGGTAACGCAGACTTTTGTCCCCATTGTAACCCGTCGTGCCTATTTTTATCTCCCCATTGATTGATTGATTGTCCGAACACTAGTTGTTCGATATTGGTTCTTTGGAGGTATTCTCTGCTTGCAAATAACGTGGAATAGAGATATTCTGTCTAGTCTTTGCAAACAGTGAAAAGATAGGTAGTGCAGACTTTTGTCCCCGTTGTAACCCGTCATGCCTGTCTTCTCCCCACTGATTGGTAGTTGGTTCTGCCCGGACCGCTTATTAGAGGTGAACCATCCGACCCCACTGGAAGGCACCCCTAATAAGGACATGTTCACTAAATATGGACTAGTCGCCGTAGCTTATAGCAAGCTATGGCATAAATATACAAAGGGGGACCCCGAGAGTCAGTGGCCACTGATGGGATCCTTCGATGATCACAAAATAGAAACACTAGAAATAGCTCTACATAGTAATAAAAAGACGCCTACTATGCTTGACAGTATCGGCATGTGGCGCAAAGAAGCAACGCAACGGAAAAAGAGGGAAGAAGTAAAAGCAGAAAGGGAATTACGAAAGGCAGCTCACCTTGCCGCTAGAAAGTTAGAGGAAGAGATAAAGGAGAGAAAGGAAGCTAAACTAAAACAAGTCTGGAACATCAGGCCAGTGCCCTGTTAGGACCTCCTCTGCGCTCTACCCTGAGTTACCTTCCAGGCAACAAACAAATGACGAATTACTATTAGGTCCCCCGATCATCTACATGCCCCCTCCATACGCCCCCTTCCAACCTGTAGTACAGCACCCTCAACCCCCAAACGCAAGTGAAAGCAGTACCAGGGCCTCGGTCCTCACGGCCTCCGCGCCAGCCGAGCCTCCTGTGCTGAACACAACATTAGCAATAACGTTAGATGACCCTGAAATGAGAAAGAAAGATTCCGCCAGAGTGAATCGACTAACAAAGGATGAACGAGCCGGACTCGATAAGATAGTAAGGACACTAGTAGAACGAAAGGAAAGTGAGGAGTATATAACAGACATGTATAACTCGTATGCCGACAACCACAGACGACACTTCGTCGTACGACTTTGTTATCACGCCCTGAATACATATGAGGATAGGTATCACGATAAGGGTCCAGAAGGCTTAGCGACCCTATATAGGAAGGTAGACATTGGGGAAGGAGGAGAGGGCGATGTGACGGACCTCTTCACTCGTACACTCGAGGTCTCCCGGCATCTTAACGAACACAGACAGACAACAAAAGCAGAGACCCCCATAGCGACTGAACCCCAGGCAGGAAGGGCTGATACCATGATGCCCATCAAAGAAGCCGCCCCCTACTGGGTCCCCCCACGAGGTCAGGGAACACACGATGACATCAACCACCAAGATGCGAAAGGAAGGGTTGTATATAACTGGGTCTACCAGCCATGGGACCGACAAGACATTTTGACCTTTAGAAAAACCCTACCCGACTTAAGAAAGAACCCAACTGCCTTCTACACCGAACTAGGTACAGCCTTAGGTTCAACAATAATGACCTTAGCAGATATCGACTTGTTCTTCGGGTTATGTCTGCTGGCTGATGTGTGGAAGCAAATCCAGAAAGTCGACCACGCTGAGCCGTTCGGATATACCTGGGTACAACTCGATACCATAGATAAACAGCGAGAACCGGGACAAAAACCCCCAAAAGCCATACTGGAGCTCCCAGACAAGATTGTACAGAAATTGAAGACTCTAATCCCAGAAAGAAAGGTAGACTGGTCGATAGTGACGGCTTGTCGCCAGAAACCCCAGGAGGATGTGTCTGAATACTTCTCGCGATTCGAGACAGTGTTTTCCGATTATAGTGGCCAGGACATGACCACTGCAACTGGACACCACCTCTTTGTCCAGAATTACGTGAAGGGTCTGTCACAAGAAGTCTCCCAGAAGCTACAGACCAGCGAAAGTAGTTGGGCAGCCTCCAAACCCGCAGCTATCCTTCAGATGGCCCAATACTACGAACACCAAAAGAATGAGAGCGATAGGGCGTCCGAAAGAAAGAAAAAGGAACTGAAGGAAAGAGTAATGATAGCTCAGTTACAAGGGGTGACCATAGGAAGGGAGCCTCCCAAAGGAAATTACCAACAGACCGCTCCTAGAAAGCTACCCCCTAGAGACCATACACCTGCACCCTACGCTGGACGAAGAGACTTAGATGGGAACCAATGTGCGTTCTGTAGAGGGTTCGGACACTGGAAATCCCAGTGCCCGGTCCTTCTGGAGATGAACAAAAATAGAGACACCAGAGACATAGCATATGACCCCAGAAATAGAGGACAGGGACGAGGGTACACGAACGACACCGCCAACGATAGGCCAGGCAGACCAAACACCTTTGATCGCCCCCGACAGAACCAGTGCCAGCAGTCCGACTACGAAAACACCCATGACTTTGCATAGGACCGCCAGGGGCAAGGGAGGGATCCAGTCGAACTCCGTGTTGACCAGCAAGGTCCTTACGTCACTGCTATGGTCTTGGGCACAAAGTCTCCATTTTTGGTAGATACTGGGGCGACACGTAGTGCGTTATCCGAACGACTGATTCCTAGGGCACCCTTGTCTGGCTCACACGTAACCTCAATAGGCTTTGATGGAACGCCCTCCACTAACCCCTTGTCAGCACCAATCTCCTTTGACTTAGAAGGTAACACCACTGATACGACATTCCTGCTCTCCTCCAACACCCCCGATGCTATCATGGGACTTGATTTGCTAAAACATTTCCGAGCTACCATCAGATGTTCCCCAGACGGAGTTCGAGTCATCCTGCACGATAACCCAGATCTGTTCAGGCCTTGTCTCACACGACGTATGTTCTCTATAACCGATGCTGACCTGTCCCTACTCGACACGTTACCCTCACATCTATGGGCTAAAACCGACTCAGATGTAGGGCGCATGGTGATCGACCCTGTACACATAACCTTCCGACCGGACGCAGTGCTCCCAAAGCTTCCACAGTATCGGATATCGCCCGAAGGCGAGAAGGCATTGGTGGAAATCATCCAGTCCCTAGTCGATGCAGGAGTGGTAGAAGAAGTAGTCAGTAATGTTTGCAACAGCCCTATCCTACCTATTGTAAAGAAGCAAGGCGAGGGAGACGAGAAAGCATACCGCTTCATTGTTGACTTGCGAGAGGTTAACAAAGTAGTCATACCCCAGTACCCCGTGGTCTCGGACATCACCACCATCCTCACCCTGATTCCGTCCACTGCCACCACCTTTACCGTTATTGATCTCAAGAACGCATTCTTTTCCATCCCCATCCACCCAGACAGCCGCTACCTGTTCGGCTTCACCCTAAAAGCCCGTTCATACAGATTCTGTAGGGCACCCCAAGGCTACACTGAGAGCCCCAGCATCTATAGCCAAGCCCTCAAGAGACAACTAGATGCAGTCCAACTACCAGATGGAGTGGCGTTAATACAGTACGTCGATGACATTCTTCTGGCGGCCGACACCACTCCACTTGCAATTACAGCCACCATTCACCTCCTCCACTTCCTTGCGGAGAACGGTCACAAGGTCTCCAGGAAGAAGTTACAATTCTGCCAGCCTCAAGTGACATACCTAGGCCACCTCCTATCCAAAGACGGGAGGAAACTTACACCTGACCGAATTCAGACCATCTTAGAAACCCCTGTCCCCAAAACTCAGAAGCAAGTGCGGTCCCTGGTTGGTCTCACCTCCTTCTGTCAACAGTGGTTGCCAAACTTCAGCCTCATGGTAAAACCTCTGCTTTCCCTGCTGGCTAAAGACGTCCCCTTCCCCCTCCCCTGGACACCCGAATGCCAGTCCTCCTTCGAAGAATTGCGAGATGCCCTCTGTTCAGCACCAGTCCTAGGAACCCCAGACTACACTAAACCTTTCTCCCTCTTCACCCACGAAAGGGAGGGATGCGCGTTGTCTGTTCTAACCCAGTCCATAGGTCCTAAACAACGCCCTTGTGCCTACTTCTCTGCCACTCTTGACCCTTTAGCCAGAGCTTTGCCTGCCTGCCTTCGAGCAGTAGCCGCCGCTGCTGTCTCTATCCGGCAAAGTGAGGGGATCGTGCTCTCGAACCCCCTCACTGTTAGTACCCCATGCGGTTGACACCCTCCTGAACCAGACCAAGACTCAGCACCTGACTAGCGCACGACTGACTGGTTATGAACTGACTCTGCTTGCACCCCACATCACATTGAAACGATGCACCACTCTGAATCCAGCTACTCTACTACCTCTCCCTGACACTGACCCCAATGCGTCCCCTATACATGACTGCGTGACCCTCACCGACGAACAGACCAAGAGTAGGGTTGACCTCCGAGATACTGCCTTCCCGGACCCTGACGGAAAACTGTGGGTAGATGGCTCATGCATCAAGCTCCCCGATGGCACCACCTCAGCCGCCTATGCAGTTACCACGGCCTGAACAGTTGTTGAGACAGCCCGCATCACACAGCGATCCGCACAGGCGGCTGAACTGATTGCTCTCACCCGAGCATGCATCCTAGCAGCGGGGACAACCGCAAACATTTACACTGACAGCCAGTATGCCTTCGGGGTAGTTCACCACTTTGGGCTCCTATGGAAAGAGAGGGGATTCCTGACTTCACATGGCACACCCATCTTACATGGAGATCTAGTCTCCGCTTTGACCGAGGCAGTCCTCCTCCCCACACGGCTAGCTGTGATCAAATGCCAGGCACACAAGAAGGTGACAGACATTGTAGGACAGGGAAATGCTCTGGCTGACATTACTGCCCGAACCACAGCCGAAAATAGGTCCACGACCCGCATGTATGTGACCAGGTCACAAACTGAGAAGTGGAAGGATGCTAGAGAAACGATTAGGGACATCCAATTAGCCAGCTCACCACACGAATTGACTGAATGGGCACGGGTGGGATTGAAGGATGATGACGGTTGCTGGCGAACTAAAGACTCGAACAAATGGTTACTACCTGACTCATACTTGATCCCCATGCTGACCATGGCACACTCCCCCGCACACATAGGGTCGGCCCCCATGATCGAACTCCTCTCCAAAGTTTGGCACAATGACAAGATCCCAGACTCAGCCAAACGTCTGGTCCAACAATGCCTGGTATGCCTCCAACACAACCCTGGGAAAGGAACTGCTGTACCCCGGGGAGGGTTTGGGGTTCCTAATCACCCCTTTGAAGTCCTACAAATGGACTACATCCAATTAGAAAGGTGCCAAGGTTTGAAGTACGTACTTGTCGTTGTGTGTGCCTTCAGCAAGTGGGTGGAAGCCTACCCAACCCGCGACAACACTGCTATGACTACCGCAAAAGTATTGCTGAAAGAATTCTTCCCCCGTTACGGCCTTTGTCGAATTCTGTGGAGCGACAACGGCCCCCACTTCGTAGCCGAAGTTATCCAACTCATCCTAAAGGGGTTGGGTGTAAAGCAAAAGTTCCATGCGGTCTTCCACCCCCAATCTGCAGGCTTGGTTGAGCGACATAATGCCATATTGAAGCTCAAAATAGTTGCCACCACAGGACTGAAATGGCCAGACGCCCTCCCGCTAGCATTGCTATCAATGCGTTCCACTCCTACCAAACACCACTTAACCCCCTACGAGGTCGTCTTCGGGCGGCCCATGAACCTTTGGACCGCACCGAAACCGACATCCATCCACGACGTCCCGGACGTCGTCATGTCTGACTATTTGTACAACCTAACTAAAACGTTGTCTGTTATCCATCAGCAGGTGCTGCAAGCCATTCCCGATGCTTCCAGGGGCCCCGGGCACGACATCCAACCCGGTGACTTTCTTAGTGCGTAACTTCCAGCGCACCAAGAGTCTGGAGCCCCGCTGGACGGGCCCCCTGCAAGTCCTAATCACCACCCGAACAGCTCTTCGAGTGGAGGGGAAGCGTAATTGGCTGCACGCACACCATTGTAAGAAGATATCACCGACCCTGACGACAACCGACAACATCACCGCCCAAGAGGAACCCCTGGACAAAGACTGACCATCCCTGGGCTGCTACCCGGATGCAGAGACACTTGAATAATGAAATATCCCGATCCCACTGTGCCATCCAAGGAAGGGTATAACCTGCGACGAAAGGAGGAAACCTCGGCTAAGCAGACCACGAACTAAGTCGAAATCTCAAAACGGTAGCCTAATCACCCCAAAGGCCTCCAGAAGAGAAATTAAACAAAGTCTGTGGTTCTGCCCGCTACCGAGTCCCTTGAAGATGATGGAAGCACCCGACATGAAGATGATGGAAGCAACCGGACGTCCGAAGATCCACTACAAAAACCCAAAGACTGACAAAATGCACAGCTCAAAGACTATTGCACTTTTTATTACCCTTCTCTTTTGCCTTCTCCTCATGGTCACCTTCTGGATCATGGAGGAGAGCGCACCCGCTCATAAGACATTGCTGACCACCGTTCAACCTACCACCATGAAAGAACACCATCTGATCTCACTTTCACCCCAACTCCGAGAAAGGCGTAAGGAGTTCTGGAATAACTCTTTTGTGCAGTTGCTCCACCAACACAATCTTGCCGCCAATGCCACTAATTGCTGGATCTGTGGATTGCTACCACATGCCACTGGACACTCTATCCCTTTCATCCCTTCACCTTTTTCTGTCCATTGTTCCTGCCTCGCCTGGCTAATCCTCCTGCAAGAAAGCTACAAGGACAATGCCACTTCCGGCAAAACTGTGTCACACTTCTACCATGGGTTCTGGCTGAACAAAACTGGAAAAACGTCTGCCCCCTTCTGTCCTCTGAGATCAAACACTCCCTTTCACATGGACATCCCTGCCAAAGAACGAGTTGAAATGCAAGTGTTCAACAACCCAGCCAGACCCACCTTCTCTTACCTCCGGAAACGAACGGCTGCCACCCTAACAGTGGCCCTATCCGTCATCAACATCACTGGACTTGTGTGCCTCGAAGGCCTGGGGGCGCAGCTGGTGGGCCACAGCTCCTGCCTCATCACCCGAACATTGGACTCAGTTGATCCACCCTCCTTTGTTACCTCCCCAAATATGTATTTCGTCTGTGGTACTAAGGCCTACACCTGGCTTCCGAAAGGTTGGGGAGGCACCTGCTACATCGCTTTTGTCCTTCCTCCGACATATGTGGCTCCAGCCAACCATCACCGACAAACGCGCCAAAGACATTGTGCAAGCCGACTCCACCGGAGCACAGTTCATGGACGCAGTAAAAGGACTTGTTCCATTTGGGGCCCAATGGCAAACAGCCGTGCCATCCGCCACTTAACCCAGGCAGTCGAAACAACAATGAACATTACAGCCGGCATCCTCACCAACAACACCGCTGAGCTTCAGGCCGTCTGCCTGGTAGCTCTTTAGAACCGCCTCGTTCTAGACGTAGTTCTGGCCGATCGTGGAGGAGCATGTCGCATCATTGGGTCCAGCTGTTGTACCTACGTACCGGATAACTCACCCTCAGTCTACAAGGCGATTGAACACCTCCACAGACTTTCCGCAGAGGTTCATCAGGAGCAAGAAGGATGGTCGCTTGGGAGCTGGTTTTGGGACACTATTAAAAGTTGGGGGTGGGGGTTGTTTACGTTTATCCTGATACCAATCGTGATACTATGTGGTTGCTGCCTGGGTATTCAATGCTTGCCACCTGTGTTCACTTTTTACAAACTGTATCTGTCCTAAGACTCTGGACTTTGAAGCCGAATGTATGAAAGCTTTGTATGAAGTAGAAATGCGTAATATTATGGGGATAGATCCGAACTAAGCAAGCTGGCGAGATATGTTAAAAGGGAGGACTGTGGAAATTTAGTTCATATCTGAACATTATCTGCGCCATCTTGTCTTTCCCCAGCACCACACGCAAAAACACAGGGCAGCCATTTTAGGCACCATGGCCTCTCTCCCTGCTCATTGTCGATCGCCAACGCGTCCCTCTGGCGCTGCGAACATCCCCCCCCCCCCGCGCGCCGGCCACCCCCGCTCTCTCATACACGGGCCATAAACCCTCTCCTTCTGCACGACCCTGCCATGGAACCACATCCCACGCCTGACCGACATCCCATATATGGTCATACATCTCTTTGATAACCCCCTTCCTCTTCGCCTGATTGTCCGGGCCGATCCCAGGCCATCACCTAGCCCTGCGGATGCAGTTTATTGCCCCTACTGTAAGGGAAACACCCCACATCAAAGGGATTACAGTAGATCAAGGCCCCCCACCCCCTGAGACCCGACCAGTCGCACACCCCCCCGGGAATTGGCGGAATGTCCAGCTGTGTGATAGCCATCTCCTACTGTGGGTGGGGTGGGGACTTCCACTGTAGATATGTGTGGGAACGAGCTTGAAGTGGGGATTCTGAGGATGTTCTTTCATGTATCAAAGCGATCTCAAGAATGTGCCATGTACGATAAACCTGCAATAAAGTCGTAAACCTGTGTATAAGAGGCCAGGCCTCAGAGATGCAGTTAGAGCACCTCGTGACGATACCTTGCTGTCTGATCTGATGTGTTCTTCTCCGACGGAATAAAACTTTGTTTCCTGCCTTCCTGTCTCCGGCGCCTGTCTCTTTGTTGGTTAATTATCGGATGGTATAAGAGGCGATTATCGCCGGGCAATACTTAGAAGGTTATCGACTGCGACTGCCTCTACCTTTTAACACAGGTATTGCAGTCCCTTTAGGAATGGCGCACTTACCCACCCTGGGAAAACAATGTTGTTCAAAGAAAGAAGATAAAAAGAAAGTAGCGCTTTCACTGGCAAACTCTGTAAAGTGGCGCTAATGTGTGTGGGTGTAAATAACAGTCTGGCCTGTCTGCTGTCCACTCTGTATTGCTTTATTTAGGTATTTAACTATTTTTTCCTCTTGTTGGACCCGGCCTCGTGGCGTGGTCTTAACCCTCTTGGATTGTGCTCGTCCCCCGCTCCGGCCTACACGGGCCGCCCTTTCAGGCCGCCAGGGACCCCTCCTCCCTTCGAGGTCCCCCTTGGATTGTACCCGCTTTCCTACACCCGCCTCAGCGGCCCCCTTTTCCAGGCCGCACAGGGACCCCTCATCCCTTCGGGGTCCCCCCCATGCTTGCTCCACGCACCAGCCCACGCAGCCCAGCTCCCTCCGGCCTCGGCCCCAGCGAAGCCCCGACATCGAGGCACCAAGATCGGGCCAGGGGGCACCGCCTGGCCACTTCACCACTCCCGGAGAAGGAGAGTTTCGATGGGACCCCCACCGTCCCTCAACACCTAGGTGCGATCGTCCTCCGGCCTCGCCGGGCCTGGCGCCTCTCCCGCTGGGCGTCTGGCCTCTCCCAGCCCGGCCTCTCCGCCCCCCCCAGGCGCAAGGGTCCGGACATCAAAGGGCTCCAGACCTATATCTGGGGCAACCCCGCAATGGGACAGTTGTATCCCGGAGTCAAGAGCCCTGCTGATGGAATCGCGGCTGACCCTACGGAGAAGAACTCTTGCTTGACCCTATACCCCGAGCCCAGCTGACTGTGTCGCGGCTCCACCTTAGTGAGACAAGGAACCTCACGGAACATTGGGCCCTGCTGACGCCGTCGCGGCCCAACCTCGCTGAAGCCTCCCCCCAGAGCCCTGCTGACGTTGTCGCGGCTCGAGCTGAACTGAACCACCTGAAGAGCCCTGCCGACCTAGTCGCGGCTCAAGCTCCACGAACTGATCACCAGAGCCCTGCTGACGCCGTCGCGGCTCGACCACTCCGGGACACGGAGTCCCTCCAGCTTGAGGAACAAGAACTGGGCCTAAGGTACCCTCATACCCAGCTGCTACCAAAGACTGTCCCGCTACCCCATCCCTACCAAAGACTTTGAGACTCTTGCGGATCCCTCGATCCCCCCTTGTATATATCGATAACCGTAACCTCCTAAATGCTGATAAAGAATTGCTCATCGTGATAAAACAGCCTCGAGTCCTGTGTGGTGGTGTTACTGTGCTGGTACGGTATAGGAGAAGGACCTCTCCTAGGAGGCTTCTCAGCAGCGCTCAGCTACTTCATACAGTGTGGGGGCCCCCCTGGGTGGTCTCTCCGACTCCCCCGGGGTACGCCTTCCAACACCTCTCCATTCCGAGGTTTTTCTTTTCAATAGAAAACGGTCAGAAAATGAGGACATTTACAGCCAAAGTGTTCAGCCTTTTTTGGATCAATTTCACAGGGGAACAAATAAAGAAAAGGAGAGGCAAGAGAGAGTACCTTAAGATCTGCCTCTTGAAATCAGCACGTAAGCAGGAGCGAGACAGAGACAGAAAGAGATGGAGGAATAAAGAGAGGAGGGCAGCCGCCAGAGGCAGATCAGGAGTAGTGGACACGGTCCTTGCCATGAAGGAAAAGAGACAGCATTTATTTTTTCTCCGTTCTCTGCCCTTCCCAGAACGGCTGAGCCTTCCTGCAGCATAACAAAAGGCAGAGGGCGGGTGGCCTCTGAGTCCAGGCAGGTCAAGTGCAAAAACAACAATTGATGGACAGAATGCAGAACAATGTCATACATTCACCCCAGTACAGAGATCTGGGCCTAAATCCATCGTTTTTTTGCTCACCATGCCATTCCAGTTTGAACCCAGCCATATGCAAATCAGTCTTGACCCTGTGCCCCATGGGAACAGTCCAGCCCGAACTGCCAAGCCAGGTCCTCCCTGGACTGGAAACAAGCATCCTAGGACCGGTTTCGGGCTTTCAGCCCTCATCAGCCAGGATAGCTTGATTCCAGTGGCATGGAGAGCAAGGGACTCACGTCTGAGCATACCCTTCCCACTCGGGGTGACAAATGCAAAAACAACAATTGATGGACAGAATGCAGAACAATGTCATACATTCACCCCAGTACAGAGATCTGGGCCTAAATCCATCGTTTTTTTGCTCACCATGCCATTCCAGTTTGAACCCAGCCATATGCAAATCAGTCTTGACCCTGTGCCCCATGGGAACAGTCCAGCCCGAACTGCCAAGCCAGGTCCTCCCTGGACTGGAAACAAGCATCCTAGGACCGGTTTCGGGCTTGGCAGGTCAAGTGCAGGGCCATTAGGTATCGCTTTCGCGTGCTAATGGCCCTGCGATAACAGAAGGGAGAGGGGAAATTCCTTTGTCCCCTCGTCCCCCGTGTCCCCCCCACTCCAAAATCTGGGGGGGGGGATATATCCCCCGCGTCCCCCACACTTCCTACGCCCATGTGGCAGACCTTGAATGGTAAGAACACGCCAGCCGCAGTCGTCGAAAGCGCGTGTCCCTGATGTCAACAGACACATCAGCTGCACGCATCCTCGAGGGCGGGGAGGTTCCGCAATAGGTGTACCCCCACGACCAGTCAAGGAAACCCGTCTCAAACTCAAATGCTGGAGGAGTCTGAAAGAACAAGCCTAGACTTCAAAGACTAGTCGTGCTAACATCCTGACAAATACAGACGCTGGATTATTGAAAACGTGTTAAACAGTAAAATAAGAGAAAGAGCCGGACTTTTGGTGAACGGTTTCTTTGTGGAGCACACAAGTCTAATGTGCTGCAATAAGTGCTTACTCCACTGGGAATAAAGAGTGGCCATTTTAGCTGATCGACCGCTGGCATTTGTCGTTCAGAGTGGCCACCTAGACCAGCCAGCCCCATGAGTTCATTTTATCTAGTAAAAAGCGATAATTCTGTAATTACACCTACCAAGTTTCTTTTCCATAAAAAGCTGTACCTGCGTACATAGAAATAACATTTCCTAGCAGCAAAGTGGCCCTCAGAGGCCAGTAAATCTAGGTTTGAATCTGCCCAATAGTAGGTCGTGCAACTGTCCAAAAGCCGGTGTATGACCGACTCTGCCGCAGCATTACCAGCATCACCGAGGTACTGGATGTATCTGCTGTTTTCTTTTATTAGTTGTACATGTATGTGTCTGAGATAACTGACTCAGTCCCATTCCTAACACCCTGACATTTGAACTGTTCCTTTGAGTAAATGTCGCCTAACCTGTATAGAGGTGCTTCTGGCTGCTCTGGGGCTGTCATACTTTTGGAGGCACCTGTTGTGTCCCCAGGCCAGCCAGCCCTGCAGCTGGTTAGGTCTGACCTGTATTTGGCATTGCTCCAAGTTACCAGGCGTTCAGAGGCGCAGAGCAGGACAGACGGCCTGCTCCTATGTATCTAATCTTTTGACTATCCTCCAGCCTGCTGTGAGCCTGAAAGGGCGCATTCCTTCATGTCCCACTCTACACTTCAGTTACTAACCTGAATTCTGAGTGGCAGCTTTTCAGACTCCAGCTTGAGGCTAACCGATTATGCTCCAGGTCTACCAGCTTTTCAGGTGTTTGGACTTCTGAGGGAGTAACTTTTCCCAGAGACTGGGCAGACAAAACAGCTGCTTGTCTGTAGTCTTACGAGTGTCCGGCATCTGAGTGACTCCGACCCAGCCCTACCATTTGTACAGAGCTCCATCCCAGCCCCCAGGTGTTGGCAGGTAGGCTTTTGTTGCCCTACAAACATTCCCTTCTCATCCGAGCTCCTGTTTCCTGTCACAAATGTGCTATATCTATTTGTTCTAGTTCAAGCTTGTTTGGTTAGTTTCCCTGCCACCCCAATCCTGCCGGGCAGGCGATCCACTCCCTATGGAGAGGAAAGGCTCACACCCCAATTTGTCTTCACATGGAGATACTGAAAAAATGTTGTCCTCGTCGCCCTTTTTCTGGTGTACATGTCTATTCTGCTTCACAGGAACTCAAAATACTCGCTGGGTACCACTTTAGCATTAGCGCAGCACCAGTGCAGCATCACTTAAGCACCAGCTCAGGATCACTTGGAACCATCAAAGTACCAGTTCAGCATCACCTGAGTACCACCAAAGCATCACTCGGCACCACCTCAGTATCACCCAGCACTACCTCAGTATCACCCAGCACTACCTCAACATCACCCAGCACTACCTCAACACCACCCCAGCATCACTCAGCACCCACTCTGCACAAGCACACCACCACCTCAACAACTGTGTCAATCTGCACAACCTCTGCATCAGCGCAGCACTGCATCAGCGCAGCACCACCTTGGCACCATCTCAACAAGCACCACCTCCTCATCAGTGCACCACCAGTATAGAACCACCTCAACATCAGCGCAACACCATCAGCACAGCACCACCTCCACATCAGTGAACCACCGCCACATCTGTGAACCACCACCAGTTCAGCCCCGCTTCAGCATCGGTGCAGCCCCACCTCAGTAGCAACTCTGCACCAACACCTCACCACTTCAGCATCAGAGCAGCAACACATCAGCATAGCTTCACCTCAGCACAGAACCAGCTCACCACCACCTGAGCACCAGCTCACCACCACCACAGCACCAGCTCACCACCACCACCTCATCATGCTTCAGTACCATCACTTGCCACCACTACAACAAATACTCCACCTCAGCATCACACAGCACAACCTCACCATCAGTACAGCACCACCTGAGCAGCACCACCTCAGCACAGGATCATCTCAGCATCGCACCACCTCAGCACAGGATCATCTCAGCATCGCACCACCTCCTCAGAGCACCATCACCAGTGCAGCACCACCTTAGCATCTGCCCAGCACCAGTGCAGCACCGCCTCATAATCGGCACAGCACCATCTGAGCATCAGCACAGCACCACCTCTGCATCAGTGCACCACCACCTGTGCAGCACCAATTTAGCATCACTCAGAACCACCTCCCATCAGCACAGCACCACCTCTGCATCACACCACCTCTGCATCAGTGTACCACTACCAGTGCAGCCCCACCTCAGCAGCAATTCAGCACCAACCCAGCACCACTTAAGCATCAGCGCAGCACCCCCTCAGCATCCGTGCAGCATCACCTCAGCACCACTTGAGCACCAGCGCACCACCACCTCAACATCAGCACAGCACCATCTCCGCATCAGCACGGCACCAGCTCTGCATTAGTGCTCCACCACCAGTGCAGCCCCACCTCCGCATCAGCACTGCACCACCTCCCCATCAGTGCAGCATTACCTCAGCACAGCACAAACTCTGCCCTCTGAATCTGGCAACTGATTCTCCTAGTGTCCGTCCACTGCTCGTATTGTAATTGAGGTACTAATTCCCAACCTCCACCCTCCTGTTGGTTATGTCCACCCCATAGCAAACAAAAAACTATAACAAACTAGCATCAGTACAGGCAGGAAGAAGTTGCCAGCATTGCAAGGACAAAAAAACACTAGAAGACATTTCTTATGTTAATTCTTTCTTTTAACAGGGTTGTTCAGTTGTACCAAATATATTCTTGGTTATATATACGGTAAAAAAAATGCTTAACACTTTTTTATTAGGTCGAGCATACGAGACCTCTTGTATATACTTTAGTATATACTTATGTGTATGTACTTTGTGGGCTCCGGAGATCAGCCCATTCAATCAATCATTGTACTTATAAAGCACGCTACTTACCCGTGAGGGTCTCAAGGCGCTGAAGGGGGGGGGGGAGGGTGCCGCTACTGCTCGAAGAGCCAGGTCTTGAGGAGTCTTCTGAAGGTGAGCAGGTCTTGGGTTTGTCGTAGGTGGGTGGGTAGGGAGGGTGTTCCAAGTTTTGGCGGCGAGGAAGGAGAAGGATCTGTCACCGAAGGTCGTTCGGTAAATGCGGGGGACGGCGGCGAGGACGAGGCTGGTGGAGCGGAGCTGACCGGTGGGGGTGTGGAAGCGGAGTCTGCTGTTAAGGTAGGCTGGTCCGGTGTTGTGGAGTGCTTTGTGAGCATCTTGAAGGTGATCCTCTTGTCGACGGGGAGCCAGTGTAGGTCTCAGGTGGGGGGTGATGTGGCTGCGGCGGGGGACATTGAGGATCAGTCAGGCGGAGGCGTTTTGGATGCGTTGCAGTCGTCGCAGGTGTTTGGCCGGGATTCCTGCGTAGAGTGCGTTGCCATAGTCCAACCTGCTGCTGACGAGGGCCTGTGTCGCCGTTCTTCTTGTCTCGGTGGGGATCCTCTTGTAGATCCTGCGGAGCATGCGGAGGGTGTTGTAGCAGGAGGAGGAGACGGCGCTGACCTGTTTCGACATGGAGAGGGAGGAGTCGAGGATGATTCCTAGGTTGCGTGTGTGGTCTGTAGGTGTCGGGGCTGTTCCCAGCGTGGTCGGCCACCAGGAGTCGTCCCAGGCTGAGGGGGTGGATCCGAGGATGAGGACCTCCGTCTTGTCCAAGTTCAACTTCAGTCGGCTGTCTCATTCCCTCGTGGAGGTTGGTTTTGGTGGTGTGCGGGTCCTTGGTGAGGGAGAGGATGAGCTGGGTGTCTTCGGCTTAGGAGATGATGCCCTAGGACTTGTCTGCTTCCGCCTATGGGCTTTTTTTCTGTTCAACTGCCTCTATTTAACTGTCTTGATGAAAAACGACTAGCAGAGGTCAGTAAAATGCCAGAACCACTTTAGCATTCTCTAGATTCCAGTCCTTAGAAATTGTCTTCCAAGAGCAGCTGTAGACAATATTTTTTTCAAATCTTGTATTTTCAGTGATATAAAATCTGGGCTTTCAGTGTTCATATTAAAAACATAGCTTTGGACTATACCATTTCCCGCTGAAAGGCAATATTTCTCTCCATGTGTTCCCATACCAGGCGTGTCACGCAGTTTGGTGTTTACTTTCCATCAATGTTAAAGAACAGTAGATGTTTCAGCACCCAGGCTAATGTGCTGCACAGCTAAATAAATATAAGTTGCCAAAGGCGAGACCGATTGCATTGCAAATGCTTGTTAAAACCTTTCAACATGCTGCACAGCAGCCACATTGTTCTACACCACAGCTTAAAGACATTGGCAAAGCCAATAGCTCTGGCGGCTAAACACTTATAAGGTCCTGAGGGTGAGACTTATTGGCTATGCCAATTATTGTTTTTCAAGGTCGCTTGGAGGAGTAATTGACAAAGTACAAAAGTAGTCGGCTAAGCGCATCTGCACTGGTGTAATTTTGCACGTCTGGTAAAAGGCACCTGTTGTCTAACTCTTGAAGGCTGAGCTGAGACTCTGCTTGGGGGAGAGGGTGACCAACATCCACTTCCTAAGGGAAGACGGACTATACACAGGGTGTGCATGTGTGTAAATACAGTTCTTATGAACTGAATGTCTGTGGTTAACAGGGCATTGCGATGCTTTGGGGGGGGGGGGGGGTCATGGGAATTAAAGAGTGGCCCAGGAGTCCATTCCTTACTTATCCAAGAAGTCTCTGACAGAGAGCCCTGGGCTCCTATGTGCTCCTGCCCTCCCCCCAGTCCAGACCCCCTGCTCGGTTGAGGAGTGAGCGTGGGCAGCACTTGTGGCTGTTTATTATCCATACAGACTGTTTGCAATGCAATGAAATGTGTATTTTGGCCAGATCTGGGCTTTGCCTGTTCAGGTACATGTGTAGTGCTTACTTGACAAAAGGCTCAATCTACACTCCCAAATCAATTCCATTGCAAAGAATGCACGTTACCAACTGCGGGATTTGTTGTTTCTTTCCAGAGCAAGACCTTAAAACCTTGGTGCAATCTCTAGTTCTCTCTAAATTGGACTATTGCAATTCTCTGTTGCTGACCTCCCCAAATCCCACCTTTCCCCTCTCAAATCAGTACTCCATTCAGTGCCTCGTTTTGGCTTTGGGGCCAAAAGAAGTGACCACATCACACCCATACTGTTTTCTCTTGGATGGCTTCCCATCGAAGCAAGGTCAATCTACAAGACTGCCTGTATCACCCACAAATCCTTGCACACTCCCTCCCCTCGATACCTGGCAAATAAACTTAAAATCTCTGGAAGCTCCAGACCTTCACGCAATGCGGTAAATGTACTGCTTGAGCCCCCCACCTTCAATGGGGAAAGATCAATGGCTCAGTCCTTCTCAGGCAATGTGGTTAGGATCTTGAACTCGCTTCCTCCACTACTCCCTACCACCACCTCTACCCGGACTTTCAAAACTGACCTCAAATCTCTCATCTTCCAAATACACTCCCAGAATTGATATTCATGTCCCTC
Organism: Triturus cristatus; assembly: GCF_964204655.1. Taxonomy (NCBI): domain Eukaryota; kingdom Metazoa; phylum Chordata; class Amphibia; order Caudata; family Salamandridae; genus Triturus; species Triturus cristatus. The sequence continues at coordinate 1,138,606,199 of NC_140585.1, read as the reverse complement.
AAGGAAGTTCTTACAATGTTGTAAATAGGTAATCTATGCCTTTACCATCCTAATCCTAATGTGTTTTTGACCACCTAATATTTTATTTTATTTTTTATTTACCTCGTTTGTATCTGTAAAGTGCAAGTATGTACATTTCTTCATGTAACGTACGTGGTTCTATTGTGAAGCGCTCTCTGACACCTTTGGGTAAAGTCCGCGCTATATAAAATTGCATTGAATACAAATTAAAGTGGCTCCCAGGAATCGCTTCGGGACTCGCTTCGTCCAATCGGGGAGAGGCGGTCTTTCCTGCCCTGCTGCCCTCCCTCCCTTCTCCTGTTCTCACGCATCGCACCCAAGGAGAGGTTCGCTCCTCATTCCTCTTGCTTACTTCTCTTCACGATTCACAATAGCCTCTGATTTCATTGCACTGCCAAGGCTACCCCCCCCCCCCCCCCCTGCCCGGATGGGGCCTGTGTCGCAGCTCTAGTTGTCCTTGCCCCACCACCACCGCTCTCGGATGTACCTGGAGGCAACACGATACTTCACCTGCCACACGCATTACATCCAGGCGCGCAACACCCATTGGACTCAAAGGGCTTCAGCCCCCCCCCGTCGTGTGTGGCAGCCCGCAATGAGACACCTTCCCGGGCAAAAAAGCAGCCGCACCCGAGCACTTCACAGGTCTTTAAAAGACCATTTGCATGTTAATGAGGCCTCGCTGTTGTTTCACCCCTTCCAAGAGCCCCTGCAGCTCCACTCTGCCTATTGCTTAAAGTTCAGCCCCCCCCGAAATTTTTGCTCAGCCCCCCCCCGAAATTTGGCTCTAGTTGCGCCTCTGATTACATCGTTCAACTACCCTCCACTGCAGGCAGCGCTATTTTGCTTACGGCTTTAAATCTGTGTGAATATGCGTTTATATATGCAGGTATAGATATATTTTTAGTCAGATGTAAACATTTTTTAAAAAGCATATATATACATATATATTCTTTGTAGGTTGCCCTACCAGTTTTATCTGCGATCCGTCGTGTCCAAATTAAATGTGCTTCTATTTACGCCCCGCCATTTACTCATCTTCCTCCCTGATGTAAGCTATTTACTGCTCCCTTCGCTACCCCCTCTGTCTCTGTCATTTACCTCCCGTTAGCTGGCCCCGCCCCTCTCCTGCACCTTAAATAACGCGCTCTTGGTCCAGGACAGCGACTCCCGCAACCACACGAACAGAGACGGCAGCTCCAGGCAGAGGCTGCATAAGGTGAGAAAAAAACCAATTTTCAGAGTATCGTGTGATTGTACATTTGATTGAACCTTTCATTGTTATAACTTGTGGTAATTGGTGAAGTTATTATAGTGTTGCCTACGCACATCGTCGTGTTGGGAAGGCGGGCATTGGGCGAAGGGCCGGTCCCTAAGGGTCACCTGTGGTCCGTGTCTCTTTAAGACCTCCGTCAACCGGCCACAGAGCCTTACTGCCTTCCGTGGCCCCCGCCAGGCCACAGTAATGTGCTGGCAGAGTCGGCCTTTGCTAAGATAGCGGCGTGGGCGGAAATAAATGTCGCGCCCTTGCTGCTGGTAGTTAGACGAGGCATCAAGGTCCCGTTTGTGTTCAAGGGTCAGTACCTGGCTGAGCAGGGACTGAGCCCTCATTGTAACATCCCCGGACCCCCTCCCCCCCACCAGCTCTCCTGAATCAGTGATAGCTCGGCTGCCTTGCACAGATGATGGTTTTGTTGATCTGTGCCAGCAGGGTTAGAGGGTGAAGGGAGGGCAAGGCATGCGTCAGACCTGCCGTACAAAAGGGGGTGGTGATGGACGGAGCATCAGAACCAATCAAACACTCGCACCCAGTCAACAGATCCGGGTTTGATCCATCACCGTTCTTTAGCCCACTCTGCCACCCCAGTTCAGACATGGCCATATGCAAATCAGTCTGACCCTTTGCCTCATGGGAACAGTCCAGCCCGAACTGCCAAGCCATGCCTTCCCTGGACCGGAAACAAGCTTCCTAGGACCGGTTTATGGCATTTCAGCCGTCTTCAGCCAGGCTTGCTTGAATCCAGTGGCAAAGTGAGCAAGGGACTCACGTCTGAGCATACCCTGCTGGCAGGATAAGAGGAACATTGAAGGAGTGCCCTGGATGACCACCCGTCAGAACACCAGAGACACTGCCCGGGTCTTCGGCATCACAATACCAGAGGGAGTGGGTACGACTGAGTGTGGGGCTGGAGAGCCCACGGGACACTTGCTCTGCCTCATAGTGCCGTAGCCCTGGAACACTTCGACTTCTAAGCCTCGTCCCAGCACTACCGACCTCACCGGGAGACCGGGCGTATCTGCTGTGTTTCATTTAATAGTTGTACATGTATGTGTCCGAGATAACTGACTCAGTCCCATTCCTAACAGCCTGACACATGAACCTGTGCTTTGAGTAAATGTCGCCGAACTCTTATAGACGTGTTTCTTACTGTCTGGCGCTACGAAACATTTGGAGGCACCTGTTATATCCAGGCCAGCCAGCCTTGCAGCTGGTTGGGTCTGACCTGTATTTGGCATTGCCCCAGGCTAGCAGGCTTCCAGAGGTTCAAAGCAGGACTGCTCCATGTCATCTAATCTTCCGGGCTAGACTCCAGCCCACCGTGTGCCTGACAGAGTTCATTCCTCTGTGTCCCACTTTACACTTCAGAGTTGCCAACCTGACTTTTGATTGGCAGCCTTTCAGACTCCAGCTGGAGGCTGACAGGTTATGCTCCAGTTCTACGAGCTTTTCAAGTGTTCTGACTTCGGAGGGAGTAACTTTTCCCATAAAAGGGGCTGACAAAGCAACTGCTTGTCTATAGTCTTACAAGTGCATGGCATCTGAGTGATTCTGACCCAGCCCTATCAGCCTTAGGCTGTTGGAAGGCCTCTGTTTTTAAACTGACATTTTTGCGTGACTTCCTCCCAGCCCCCATGTGAAGGCAGGTAGAATTTTACTCCCCTACAAATAGCCCCATCTCACCCGAGCTCATGTTTCCTGTCATTAAATGTGCAATGTCTATTTGTCCTGTTTCAAGCTGGTTTGGTTAGTTTCCAACCTCCTGGGCAGGGAGCTGCAGGCAGGCGACCAACTCTCACTATGGAGAGCAAAGGCCACAGCCCAAGATTCCCTTCAGAGGGAGATGCATAAAAGATGTCCCCATCTCCCTCTTTCAGTTTCTCAGGTGCTCCCTTTTATTCCGCTTCACAGGAACTCAAAGTACTTGCTAGGCACCACTTCAGCATTAGCGCAGCACCACCTCAGCACCACCTCCGCACCAGTGCAGCATCGGAGTACTGAACACTCCCCGGGTCTTCTGCATCTCAATACCAGAGGGAGTGGGTAAGACTGAGCGCCAGGCTAGAGAGTCCATGGGGACCTTGCTCTGCCTCATAGTACCATAGCCCTGGAACACTTTGACTTCTGCGGCTCAGACTCCTAGCGGGGCCTAACCGGAATGGTGCCTATCATTAATGGGGAATAACCACTGCCCGTAGACAGGGAAAAAGCTCAAGGATCTGCCGGAACAATGCTTTAGGAGGGCTCTGCATATTTATGTATGTCACATTTTATTTTGCTTTCGTATACAAATACTACTTTTTCATAAAAGCCAGTATTTGTCTGGACATTCATTTTTTTGGCATTGTTGGGTGTATTTTTGAGTCTTTAGCATGTGTTCGCCTTACACCTGCCTCCCATAAAAGTGGTCATGAACTGCTCGACCTGCATAACCACAGAGTGAAATGCTGAAGTTGTACTTCGCCCAGTTGCTTAGGACTCATAGTTGATTGATTCCCTGGGATATCAGGAGTACAAGGCCGCAACCGCCAAAGTTGGTACCAGTTGGCTCTTGCTTGCCCCATGGCCCTCTGAAAGGGCTTCTGAAATTAATCAATAACAACTGTGTCAAAAACAAATCCTCCCTCTCCTTGCGGTTTACTAAGAGCTGACTCATCTTTGAATCACTCTGTGCACATAGTTTGTTATAAACAAATCTCAAGTGTACTAATCCAAGTCTCAGGTGCGGCATTCCTGCCCAAGGGCCTGCAAGGTGTAGAGATACCTGTTCCAGGTCAGAAATGTGAACAGGTGGGATATTCAGCAGTACAGAGTATTTGCTGTGATCCACAGTTCAATTCCTGACTACACATGATGTAACAAGGGAGAACAATCCCGGTTGCGACTTACACCGCAGTGGCTCAACAGATCCTGGGAAGAAGCAATCCTTTTTCATTTGGTGCTGCCATTACCCACCTCCCAGGAGCCCATAAACTAGTAACACAAATGTATCTTCTGTCCACCGAGGTAAGAATCCCACATCGACCATTGGATCTGGTGCCAAAAACTAAATATTAAGCATGTTTGTAGGTTCCTCATTATGTGACCAATCTCTTGTTCCCCTCAGCATGAGTATCTATCAAATTTCATAGATGGATGAGTAGCTTAGTGGATATCTTCTCTGTGTTGTATAGTCCTGCACAGGGAGTAAATATTCATAATAGAAGAGGTAGGCGCTTTGGATACCTCTTGTCTTTTAACTGGCATGGCGCATTTTTCCCTGGGCTTTAGTAGAACTGACTTGACTACAGGATGAAGACAACGCTCTAATCCATGACATATGTAATATTTGTATCTTCTAAATAATAATTGTATCTTCTAAATAATACCACTTCTCAAATGGGGCTCGCTGTCTGTCGTGGATTGACCTGCTTGCAGAGTGCATTTGCACTGCTGGTTCCATGTAAACAATTGACAGAAATAGCTGGTAGGTTTGTTATTCTCTTCTGCCCAGAACATTGGAAAATACAAAACCCGGATGTTAAGCCTCAAAGGCATTCATTGAAAAGTTGGATGGTTGGTGGAGCATCCATGTGTCATCTGCCCCTTATTGAATCCAAGGGCCTGAGTGCTTGGCCTTCAGAAGTCCATGCCAGGAGGTATCTTGAAGCCATTACTTGGTTGTTTTTCAACATGGTGGAGAGGTGTGGTGAAGTGGCCAGGGCAGCTAACTTCAGAGCACAGGGTTCACGGTTCGATCCCCGGCTCCGGTGGCAGCTCAGCACCGTGTGACTCTGGGCAATAGCTCACTTAATTTCCACGACAGCCCTCAGTGCCTTGAGGCCCGTAAGGGTGAGTAGTTGGCGCTTTACAAATACGGATTAAAAAAATTTTTTACATGGAAAAAATGAATCAGTAGATCATTTGTACACCCACAGGGAGTGCAGCACATTCCAACGTTTTTGTATTTCCAATGAACAGTGAGTTTTCTGTAGCCTTCTGGAAAACGTAAGTGCAAAACAATGAGAATCAGGCCATTTCAGACCCAAAAGGAACACTAAAGACATTTTACCCAATTTGTGGCTTCAGACTCTAATTTGAACACACATCCCTTATTACTTCATTGCCTTTGACTGATAGAAGTGTCAATTGGGTGACTTAAACTGTGTGCAGAGATGAACCAGTGGAAAGATGTAAAACTCATCATGTTTTTCCTTTCACCCTCTTCATTTTGTTACTAATCGAGTCTATATAATTATTTTTTACAGATAAAATCATGAAATATTTTATCCTTCTTCAAGCCTTTCTTGTGTGTGCAACATCAGGTCAAGGTAAGAGACATTTACAGACAGGGTGAAAGTCCTAAAAATGAAGTGGGTGGATAAACCAGGTTAGCCAGAATGCAAGTGACATCACTGTGCATGACATTACAGCAAGTGGCATCTTGGCATCTTGACCCTTAACCTCGCAGTGATTTTAAATTGTGATTCCAGAGGCACCAAACATGGGAGGTTTTTAAAAAAAATGTTTTTACCAATTGGAAATTACACTTCTAAAATGTAATAAATGAGCCCAATGTTATCCTTTGGGAGAGATGGGCCTTGCAGTAGTGAAAAACGAAGGTAAGAGTTTTTCACTACCAGGACATGTAAAACCTAAGAGTACATATCCTACTTTTTAAATACACTGCACCCTGCCCTCGGTTTGTCCAGGGCCTTCCGTAGGGGTAACCTGCATGTATTAAAAAAGGTTTGTGCCTGGCAAAAAGGTTAACTTGCCAGGTCGACATGGCAATTTAAGGCTGCAAACACAGGCTCTGCAATGACAGGCCTGAGACATGTTTAAGGGCTACTTAAGTGGGTGGCACAATCGGTGCTGCAGGCCCACTAGTAGCATTTGATTCACAGGACCTGCACACATGTATTACACTTTACCGGGAACTTTTAAGTAAATTAAATATGCAAATTGTGGATAAGCCAATGACACCATGTTTGAAGCAGAAAGCACATTCACTTTAGCAATGGTTAGCAGTGGTAAAGTGCAGAAAGTCCTAAAGTCAGCAAAAACAGGAGGGCTTACGGCAAAAAGTCAGGGGAAACCACACCAAGGATGCCAAGTCTAACACTGTACATATATTAATTGAGACACTAGGGACCATGTTATATTACCACAGGATGTTTATCCATAAGAACAGAGTAATTAGGGATTCAGTGATGTAAAATGTCTAACATGTAGGTAACAAATCAATTAGGGGCAGATGTAGAACCATTTTTTTGCGGTCGCAAACGGGAATTCAGCCCATTTGTGACCGTAAAATTGGTCTGCCCCATGCACAAACCATATTACCGACTTGCAAAATATGTGTTGTAGAAGTGTAGAGGCATTCATATACTTGGCGGGACCGTGGTGGTCCCGCCAAGCATATTAGGACTTTTCTCCCCTCCAGGTTTACATGGTGGTTCCTCTTCAATGTAAACCCTGGTGGAGAAGAAACAAAGGAGGTCCTCCAGGGCCCCCTGATGCCTTAGCATCCTGTGGATGCACACAGGGGGTGCAACGTGTACCCCTCTGTGTGCATGCACACCAGTTACCTGCACGGCATTGACTTTTCAGTCCATGCTGTGCTGGAACTCTTTTGCCATTTCCATTGCAGGGCCTGTTTTTCGAGGCACCGCTGTGGGAACACTGAAAAAGCCCACCAGACAGGAGGAACCTCCTAATCTGGCAGGTGGCCTGACTATGGGTTTGCTACTGTAGTGGCAGGTGGACCCGGTGCCGCACCACCAAACTCTTAATTGGGCCCTAAAAGTCTACTACTGCAGAGACCTATGTGTAGCATTTAGATGTATTTGAATCATAGCCATGCCACCTCAGACTTTCAACATTGTGGAAAATTGATGTAATTAGAACCTCAGAGTAGAATAAGGAAAATATAAATGTATGTGGTAGGTACATTGACTAGAGTCAGACCCTAGTAACTGCAGAAAACTAATTACAGAGATCAGTGGCCAAGGCATCGGATGCGAAGTGAGCGCCATCCTTACCTTGTTTGGAGATCACACAGCATTCTTGCAGAGTTGTAAAGTGGATTATGTAGCCTCGGAAGGAGCTGCCATGTGGTCCCCTTCTCTAAATTAGCCCTCTACCAAGGGATTGAACTCCATGATCATGTAACAAAGCAGTGAGTACAAATGCATACCCTGATGAAATTAAACGGTCTCCATCGTTGGAGGACTTTGTTACTTTAAAAATAAGCTGTCATCCAAAGACAGAATTTTCTCTCATAATATTGAACAATCACAATTCCTTTTGCTCTGTTTTAAATTATCTTTATGATGCTCCTCACATGTTTTGTAAAAAAACAAAGTGTAAGGTTAATGCTACATAATGTCACAGAGCAGAAATGCAAAAACAGAAACACTCTGTAATCAGCAGTTTAAAACCCACATTTCTCCGCTCCATATGCATCTATAAGTTTATCTTTATTTGTGACTCCAATGAGAGCCACCCTTCTCACGTGGACACCCCGCTTGGGTTGCCCCTCTGACTCTCTATCTCCGACAAAATAATTGTTCTCCCTCAAGTATTAGGTCTGTTTGGCATGTTCGATTTACCAAGGCACCAACCAGTACATCCTCTTAAACATTGGCATTTCTTGATAAACTTAGGACCTCATTATGATTTTGGCAGGGCAGGAGCAGGACCCCCGACCCTGCTCTCGCATTGCCAAACCCATGTACACACACCTGCCAAATCAGGAGTTTTCTCCTGTCTGTCTGTTCATTGGGGTTAACAGCAAAACACACAAGATGATGGACGGAATGTTGCACATTGGCAAAACATTCACCCCCAGTCACAGATCTGGGTTTAATCCATTGTTATTTTGCTCACCACGCCACCCCAGTTCAGACATGGCTATATGCAAATCAGACTTGACCCCGTGCCTCGTAGGAACAGTCCAGCCCGAACTGCCAAGCCATGTCTTCCCTGGGCCGGAATCAAGCATCCTAGGACCGGTTTCGGGGTTTCACCCCTCTTCAGCCAGGATAGCTTGACTCCAGTGGCGTAGTGAGCACGGGACCCACGTCTGACCTACCCTTCCCACATAGTGTTCATTGGGGTTCCCAAGGCAATGTCTATGAAATAGGTGCCGCAATGGGAACGTCCAAGGCAGTCCCTGCAGGGCATGGACTTCTGCAGTCCATGCCTTGCAGATACTGGTGTGCTTGCACGAAGTGGGGGGGGGGGGGGTGCGTTTTGTGCCCCCTGTGTGCATTCACATGGTGTGAGGCACAAGGGGTTCCTTAGTTGCCTCACCGCCACACTTTTCATGGCAGTTGCGCTTCTATGAAAAGTGTGGCAAGGAGTTGCATTTTGGAAGCGCTCAGTCTGTCACTCAGGGGTTGCATTGTTAATGGGGAATCATCCAGACACAAACTTGCAAATTCCTTTGCACACTCCACTATGAGGAGTTTTAGCTTCTAGTTTTGTGGATTTCCCCCATATGTGGTTATTCCTGCAGACATCTTCTCAATACTAGGCTTGGTCCTTTATTCATACTGTGGAAGCTAAGCTAGACCTGACTGCATTCTTGATTTTTGAAGCATTTGTGTTTCTTTAGGCATTAGAATTGTTTTGTGATTGTTGAAATACTTTCATGTTGTCCTTTTTCCAACAATATTTCTCACCACCACCGTATAAATATTAGCTAAATTGAGGCAGAAACGCTAAATGTTATCCACCAAAACTGCTAGTTTGCCGCACTTTTTGTGCTTGTGGAGCGATTTTAGCACAGGTAACTTTCCCTTATAATATATTATAAAAGTGTGCTGCTCTTTTTCTCTCCTGTTGCATTTAAATAGAAGTGTTCTGCCAATTCACTGAGGACACTCCATTGGAAATATAAGGGACACCCAGTTGCCAGTGAAAGCAAATCAGATACAGTAGGTACAATTATCTGGGCAGCTCCCACAACTTTCCTTCATAAATGCAGTTCTGGGCAACACTTCCTGAGCAAAGAGTTGGGTCCCAGGAGACCAAAGTGGTCATTGTGCATCCTAATGTGGCGAGCAAATCCCATTTATTTAGGGGCGGGTGCTATAGTACTCACGGTATCCAATGTCTGCAAATCCCTACCCACATGGTGCCCATTCAATTGTTTTTATTCACTTGAGAGCTATACCATTTACAATTTTACTTTACAGAGAAGTTGAACAAACAGGCAAGTTCCAACTATTTGTAAGTATGTGTCAGTTGAAAAGCACAAACCTAGGTAATAGGAAGCATAATGCTGTGCACAGTTGAAGACCGTGATATAGAGATAGATTTGAGGTGAAGATAATGGGTTCTGGAGAGACAGATGGACTGTTTACTGACTTACAATGTAGTTTTCCTTAAAGAAGTGCATTTTGAGCTCTTTCCAAAATTGTAAACTGCAATGGTGGTCCTAAGGGATACATGGATGCTGTTCCAGATCCTGGGCATGTAGATTAAGAAGGCTTGTTGCATTTTTTTCTTGAACTCCAGCCTGTAGTGTCTTGGCTGTGAGATGAGCTTGTGAAGAGGATGGTCAGGGGCCAGCCTTGATGACTTTGTAGCTGATGCGCCAGGTATCCAAGGCATTGTGGGCTGCATAGAGATCCAGTGGAGGTGATGTTTTATTTCATTGTACCATCATAGAAGCATGATACAGCATTTAGTGTGCCCTTAAGAGGTGCCAGTGGGGTGTCTGGGAGTACAGAGAACCAGGAATTGATACCATCTAGATTCAAGAGTAAGAGGGCTCGAGCAGCAGTTTTAAAGACCTTTTCTGTGCAGTAGCATTTTCACTTTCTTTGGTTAAAAAAAAAACTGGTACCAATCTATATTACATGCAGGAGGGGGTTGACATTGAAATATTGTTGTCTGTGAACACTTTTTTGGTCTTACTGATGAAGGGTAAGTGATTGATACGACTGTAATTAGCAAAATCAGCAGGGGTTAGTGTTGATTTCTTCAGGAGATGAAGAGTATCAACCAATCCAGATTTATAAAGAGCCGCAAATCACCAGTGAGGGTCTCAAGGTGCTGGAGTTGCTAGCTGCTTCGCAGTACTCTGTTCATTCAAAACTGTGTCTAGAATCACTCTGTATTGAAGAAAAACAAGGTGAAGCAGTGAAAAACTAGGGAAAAGCAAGAGAAAGCAGTCTGAAGCACTATTTATGGATTGATCACATAAAATTGTATTGCATATGTGCACATGTTGTGAAGGTCCAGTAGGAACTAGTCCTATAAAAGTCATTTGTATAACCTATTGTCTAAGTTGCCTATAGACTGATATTACTTCAACCAGTAAGTGTGTTAGATATGGAAGTGTAAAAAATGTGTATGCCAGCACATTGTCTAAATCCATCCAACACGTGATGGGTGACTGTCACTCTTTAGAAAAGCCTTACTAACTTTCTGTTATGTATGGGGCAACTGACCAGTAGGCCATGTCTGGTGTACTTAATGTCTCATAGAGACTTCTAGGTCTCAGTAGAGTGCCCATGTAACTACAAACTGTGTAGGTCTGTATGTCTAAAGCTCCCAATATTTGCAAGCGAAAATGCAGCGAATGCATGTACAAATATTTCAGCGGTATGCAGCATGTGCATGCACCCTCTTATGAATATATCTAACAAAGAGTTGTGTGTGTCCTGATAACTCCTATCACAATAAAAATTGATTGTGCAATGTTAGCAAATAGATTCAGTAAACATGACATTCATACTCTGAAGTCAAATGGGGAATCGACTTTTATCAGTCAAGCACTTAACAAGCCTATGTTAAATAGTGCTCCCTATTATACAGTAGATGGTAAAGCACCATTATTACGCTAAATGGTCTGGACATCCTTTTTTAAGCATAAAATTGATATTTTTAGTGTGCAATCAACCTACTAAAAAGTCCAGAAAATCCAAACGCCAAATATTGAAGCACCAATGTTGTGTAAACTAAGTCCTTGGCTCAGCTCTGCAAGGTTTATTTTCACACCCTTGGTGATACAATTGAACTAAGTTCAATGCACCAGCACTGAATGTGAAAAACAGGTTTTGGTAGTTCCGCAGAATCCCACCCAATATATAAGGAGGTGATGTCCATGCTTTCGGGTTAGTCACAGAGAGCAGTGGTAGTCCAAACGATCCTTCATTAATGATTTACACACTCAAGGTCACTGGAAACGGAATATGAATTTCAAAATATTTATTTGAATATGCCATGATCTAGTGCACATAACATCACAGAAGATAATAAAAAGCAGCTAAGCTTTTCAATAACAGGGAAAACAGGGAAAAATTAGAACATCACGATTTATAGCCCTTATACCCTCGATGTGCTATCTCTAAGTGCTATGCTACTTATTGCAGATGAATAAATAATAAGCCTGAGTTTCGGAAGTGGTGCACGCACAATGACAACAGGGTTTGTTTGGAATGACTTGTCCATTATTTCGAGCACAAGGCAAAGAGCTAGGAGATTGAGTGTGTGTGAGGACACTATCTTGGCACCAGTTTGTGAAGGTTGTATGGCATGCTTCACAGAGCCTTAGGAAGTTTTGCTGGCGGCTTCATCTGTTGAGATGGAACCTGATGCTCTTCTCATCTGAATCTGCGACTGTGACCTGGGTGAAGTTTCTCTCCACTTGAGGAAATGAGTGGTGATCCTTAAATACTAAATTATATTCAGGGATGAAAACCTGATGTTTCAGGAATGTTGGATACAGATTACTAGTACCAGAAGAAGTGTTTTAGATGCATATTTAAGAAAATGGGAGACAAAGGGACTTCAATTTGGACTACACCCTTTTGATGTGTTTATGGATGTTGTTTTGATGATGTCCTTGATATTATGATAAGTGAACACTTGCCTCAGACTGGATATTACATTAAATGTTATATCTAGGTTATCTGAATGAGTTGACTCTGTCAGGTCTCGGAATAATAAGGGCCTCATTAGTGATTATGCCAGAGGTATGAACAAGTTGGAGAGGCTAATTAAAATGGATACTATAGCTAAAATGGAACCTGTGGTGTATGTGTTTAGGAACCTAAAACTAAACGAAAGAAGCCTGAAAGAATTTGCTAAAATAGATAGAATAATACAATTATGGAGGAAAACCGTATTAAGACGTGACATTCCTGGAATAATTTCAAAGCTAAATAGTCACAACATTATCACTGAATGTTTTTTTGATTGATTGATCTTCCTTAGAAGAGATATACATTATACATTTACAGAATTAAAGCATTTTCAAGCAACGTGCATTTAATGGAACAGTAATTCATCATTTGTTAAATGTTCAATAATATGTCTAAAGATTGAAATGAAAAAGGGGTCTCTGCCCTGGAAGACCTGATCCATATAACAAAAGTTTAAGTCTCTACATTCAAAAGAATGCTCTACTCGTATTGATGAAGACTGTTAGCAGTATTTAAATACATCTATTAAATGAAAAGAGTATAGAATAAGAACTTTACACAAAGGTAAGTGCTTATCTCAGCATATTTTCTCAGCATATTTAGGCAACACTTTTAAACAAGAGGCATATTCATTTGAACCGAACTGAGCTCTCCTTTTCCATAAATATTGATGAATTGCAGTATCAAAAGGAATGTGTGACTTAATAATCACCATTTTAAGAATTATAATGTGTTTATTACCTCCCCGTGCTGATTAAATGAGGCTCATGTAGATTTCCAGCAATACACTGCAATTTGTAGTCCCTAAATACAGACTGGGAAGATACTGCCTTCTCCATCTTGGGCTCAAAAGTTTGGAACACTTGTCCTCTCAATCTGTGCATAGAATAAAATCTCCTTTTCCAGATCTTCAGCAACTTTCTGAATCTGTTTCCACATTATGCCCAAAACTGTTAATTTCTTCTGCCAACTTTTTATCAGCACCCAATGTCTGTGAACAGTGATGGATGCACTATATAAATGTCAATAAATGAATACACTTATGTAAAGTTAATATCTTGAATATCAATCGTTGATCCAGCATTGTGTACCTAGATTGAACCCTTCTGCACTGCTTTTATAATACTTTCTTTCAGAATGTTCCCTATTGTCTGCTTTTAAAAGTCTTCTGTGCTTTCAGAGGGTGAGTTAAGATGTTGACTGAGCTTCTTTAAACTACAAAGGAAAGTGTGCTATTGTCTGGTTTTCCTACTGTTTATTTTAAACATCTATCCACACATTTTTATATAGGGTCCTGTATTCTTTCATAATATGGATTTCTGTCTCTGTTTTAGATGCTACTCTCTTAGAGAATGTGGACTTTCCTGGAAGTGACATTGAGAGAATCTTGGCTCCAGATGCGGCATGCTGCCAGATTTACTGCACTGCCCATTCTCGATGCACATTTTTCACCTTTGTTTTAAAGCATCCTAATGTTCAAAGGTATCTGATTTGTTATAATGTGTATTCATCGGTATATTGGCTGTTGACCATGAACAACAGATTACTGGCCTCTAACATGACAGCAGAACCACAAACCAATATAAGCAGACCTTTAAGTGGAGTTGAGTATGGAAGTTCCAAAACCACACTAATTCCAGGATGCAGCTATTTGCAACCAATTTTCAGCAAGGTGCAGAAAGGCGGGGGATAACGGGTACAAAGCATACTTGCACCTCCTCTGTGTGCACTATATATATTCTGTACAGGGAGATGTTAGTTGATGTCATCAACAAGCTGGATGTCTATGTGGACCAGTACACCGAATAATACTCAATGGCACCTGCAGTTGTTGTGCACCACAGACCCTTTAGTTGTTAATGGCTGGTTTTAAGTGGGCTTTGTAAGAGGTAGGTAGCCAACGAGGGAATGGAGAAGATATAGATCTGAGTTCCATTCCTTCCCCGGTGAAACTAAATGATTTTAAGGCACTGCAGCTCCCTCCCCATCAGAGAAGAGTTGACCCCTATCGATCACAGATACCCTTGGCTAACCTTAGACACCCAAAGATATGGCAAACGTGGGCTGGTGATAGCTGGAGTAGTGAAGTGACTGCATAAATCCTCATAGCTGGTTTGGTTTCAAACAGCAGCGAAATTTGGGATCAGAAGTACTGAAGACACAGGTAGAGAGACATCATCACACACAGCCAGTAGGAGCAGGATTCGAGTGCTCATGGGCTCATGTTCCATACACATCTGGGGTACTGTGGCACTGCGGAAGGGGTGAGCGTGCTGGCAATGGACAGTCTGACACACTGAGAGGAGGCACCGGGCTAATGAGGGTGTGCCTTTTCCTCCTTGCATAGTGGCCGGTTATGACCAGAGGGACCTGTAAATAGTGTGGAATCAACAGCACAAAATTAAGGAAAAGGTGTGCAGAGACAAGCCACTGTGCAGGAAGTTGCCTACAGGGCCAGTGGCCTTGTCGACGTGGTGTTGCCAACAGGGTCTGTGGCCTCACAGTGCATAGCTTGTCGGGGATGTGACCTTGCCTCCTGCGCATTGACTAGGTGAGCCCTCAAAGCTTTGCTTATGTAGGGGTTGTATGAGGGCCACCTCCAACCACCCATAGAGATTAGAGTAATAGACCGCGAAGGCCTTGTTGATTTCTACCTGACTGTACAGAAGTTTGCTCTCTGTGCTGTGCATTTGCAGTACTTGAGAACCCTTTTATCTGAGTTAGTGAGCCACGTTATCATTCTACCCATATTGTCACGTTCTGCATTCGCTCTTGTTATGTATACTCAGTACTTGTTTGCATATTGTCAGTCCTCTAACTTGCGGAATTTCTCCCTTTCTGCTCATAGTCTGTCTTGAGATGCCTGTGTTCAGTCATTTAGAATCTCTAACGATGTTAAGAGGTGCTCCTGGCGTGCAATCTGGGCATGAAGTTGGGCCCGTGTCCCCACCACTGCTGATATGTAGTGACTGTATGCTATTAATTTAAATGCCTCCAATTCTGTTAGTAAAGAAGAAGCCGCCCCCATGTTCTCCCTAAAGTAATTACAGATCATGTCCCCCAATGCAAACCTGAAGACTAGGTCGTCAAATGTTGGAGTGTTGAGTTTCAAGGTCGGAATTCTAGGTTTGGACATCTTCCAGTCAAGAGTCCAAAATAGCGGCTTATGGATGGAGTGAGCTTTTGCCAGATATTCTTCTCTTTTGGTTCTCATCTATATGTAGAACATAAGAAAACATCTAGGCATACCAATAGTTCATGCATACTCAAGTAAAAGGAATAAACTCTGACCACCGGCTATAAGATTCACCAGGTATCATCAAATCCCCAGTTGTTGATCCAGTCTCGAAACAAATGGGTAGTCTTGTGTATCGGGAAGGGGACGTAGGTAGTATGGGATGTGGTCTAAAATTACATCAGCCACACTGTTGAGATCTCCTCTGAGTAATATATGGTAGTGGTGTATATGGGTGAGGAGGGGCGTTGGAGAAAGATGGCTGGCCCACATTAGGAGCATAAATGTACACTAGGGCTATGTCTTTGCCATTTAACTTGACTGCAAATATCACATGTACCTTCTGGGTCGATGATCTCTATCTGTGAGAAGAACAGGGTCCCGTAAAGCATCCAAGCCAGCACCCCTCTAGCGAGTAATGAATACTAAGTAGCAAAGTTCTCCCCCTCCAGCACTTCTGCAGCACCAGGCCCTCCTCTTTTGTGAAGCGAGTCTCTTGGAGGAAGGCGATTTGGACCCTCCGTCATTTAAGATATGTCTGGACCGTGTGTCTTTTGGAAGAGGAATCCCAGGTGAGCACCCCTACAGTGGAAGTAGTGCTAGCCATCGGGCTAGAGTCATTCAGAGCTAGTTTTATCCAACCATGTGGCCCACTCCATACCTCCCTCCAGTAGGACCTGGGTTTAGGAATAGTGCAAACACCCCATTATATGATAAATGGAAAAACTTCAACAGTTCTCCCAACTTGGGGATGAACTCATAAAAACAAACCCCAACTAAGCCTCCCCATGCAGTCGTGCCATGACACTCCATCCAAACACTAATAAACCATAGCATTAACGCTTCTCTAGTGAGATCTGATGGGACTGTCAATTGAGATTAGGGAGGAGGAGTAAACTCTCTAAGTGTTGGGGTCTAGAGTTTGAGTCCTTCCCCACCCATCCCCAGGGCCCACACATAAACAAGCCATGGAGAAGGCAATTCAGTTGGTGTGTCGCAGATATCAGATGGGGTCTCTCCAGCAGATCTCCTGAGCGCAGCTTACTCCTCCCCAGCAGATCAGCCGGGAATATTGTACTGTCAAATAATGTCATCCACCGATTTAGGTGTGATCTCAGGTAGATAGGCGCTAGAGCTAAGGATACTGTCCACACCAGACCCAGAGTCCTCGTCCGAAGGGAATGCACTTCCTGGTCTACCTCGCTGTGCGCCATCAGTGCAGATGTGGCAAGAGCCCGGCCTCTGCCTGCATGAGCCTGTTGTTGCATTGGGCCCTCGGCTTTCCTTCTCCTGGACCATTTGAATCTCCACAGTATGGGGATACCTTTCCTATTGTCTGGACGGCATTGGGGCACCTGGATGTGAAGCCATTCCTATACTGCAGTCTGGGTTTAAATAAAAGACGTTTCATTCTATTGTACGCTGAGCTTCGCAGGAACAAAGCATATGGAATATCTAGATCTCGCAGCCTCTCTTTAATGGGTATATAGGAAGCCCTGACATCTACCGCGATGTTCAGAAATGTTTTAACTTTTGTATTTTCCACTTGGAAGGGCCCGCAATGCAAACCCTGTTGCAGTAGACAGTCTCTGTCACAGTAATGAAGAAGCCAGGCCACCATGGGCTGAGGTAGTGCACCTGGCATGAGGAAAATTGGGATGCTACTCTGTATGTTTACTACAGCGCAACAAAGCAAACACAAAGAAATGATGGACGGAGCACTGAAACTATTCAGACACTCGCCCCTAGTCACAGATCTGGGTTGATTCAATCATCCTTCTTCAGCTCACTTTGCCACCTCAGTTCAGACCCAGCTATATGCAAATCAGTCTTGACCCTGTGCCTCATGGGAACAGTCCAGCCTGAACTGCCAAGCTAGGTCTTCCCTGAACCGTAAACAAGCATCCTGGGACCGTTTTCTGGGTAACACCCTTGATCAGCCAGGCTAGCTTGAATCCAGTGGCAAAGTGAGCAAGGGACCCACGTCTGGGCATACCCTGCCAACTTAGGGTGAACAAAGCAAACACAATGAGATGATGGACGGAGCGCTGAAACTTTTCAGACACTCACCCCCAGTCACAGCTCTGGGTTGAATCCATTATCATTCTTTACCTCACTTCGCCACCTCAGTTCAGACCCAGCTATATGCAAATCAGTCTTGCCCCTGTGCCCCATGGGAACAGTCCAGCCCGAACTGCCAACCCAGGTCTTTCCTGAACTGGAAACAAGCATTCTGGGACCGGTTTCTGGGTAACACCCTTCATCAGCTAGGCTAGCTTGAATCCTGTGGCAAAGTGAGCCAATACTCAAGGGAAATCATTGAGTCCCCCATGATACATTCAGGAAGACCAATTCTTATATTATTACTATGCTGCAGTCGGGGTTTAAAAAAAAAAGACTTTTCATTCTGTTGTACGTAGAGCTTGGCAGGAACAAAGCATATGGAATATCTAGATCTCACAGCCTCTCTTTGATGGGTATAAAGGAAATCATAGGAAGCTCTGACAGCTACTGTGATGGTCAGAAAAAATTTGACTTTTGTATTTTCCACTTGTAAGGGGCCCGCAATGCAAGCCTGTTGCAGTAGCTAGTCTGTCACAGTAATGAAGAAGCCAGGCCACCACAGGCCGAGGTAGTACGCCTGGCACTGGGGAAATCGGTGCGCTACTCTGTATGTTCACTACAGCGCATACATTTTAAACAGGCCTTCCTGGGCTACCACCTCTTGTAGCCAATATTCAAGAAGGGAAATCATTGCTTAACCCTCAATACATTTAGGAAGACCTACTGTTACATTATTACACTGTTCCCTGCCCATTTGGTCTCCAATTCTGGCCTCCAGTGTTCAGATATGATCAGACATATCGTGCAATGTAGAAGAATGTGTTTTGTAACCCGGACTAGGTTGGCAACAATAGTCTCCTCTGTGAGGTGTGCTAATGCTCTGTGCTCGCTGAGTAAACCGATCTATCGCCACTGAATCAATCTTGGCCTCCAGTGCCTCTCTGATAGAGTTAATGGCTGTGAGTATAGCGTCCAGTTTGCCCCACTGTGGTGGAGTTACATCCACATCTGCATGTATAGGGGAGGCAAACTGGTGTCCCCTGTCAGGGGGAGGTTCTGTGGAGGAGTTGTTCTTCCTTGGCCTTATTAGTGCACCCCATGAGTCTAGGAGTGATGATGCAATGGTACTAGACCATTGTGTAAGGACTATGTGTATACATGTGTGGGGTCTGGCTAGAGCCGGGGCAAGGCACGGAGAGGTGGGATATAGCCCCTGCATATCGGGCTCAGCGTTTGTGCGCTACTCCTGCAGTGCAGAAGGAACGTTTCCGATAAAAGCCAAAAGGAGGAAAGCATAGAGACAGAGGTGAATGGGTCTGTACTTCTAAAGAGCCACTGCTTTTGAGGTATATGTGGTTACTAATGTTGGATAATTCTCTCTGGGGTATTGAACACGGAGGGAGCCCCCTCCGACCAGGAGTCAGTAATCCCAGGTCTGTTTACTCTCACAAATGGAGTAACATGGTGTCCTGCTGATTGCTTTAGCTGTAGGTCCCACTCAGGCTATGCCCTGGGAGCCCTCTATGCCATTAGTGTGAAGCCCTCTGGGGGGAGGAGGTGCACAGATTGAGGCTCCGAGTTCAGGTCCTCTCTTCAGGGCAACCTGGCCATGACAGTGATGGGCTATTACCCCCTGCAGTCCCCCAGCTGGCCAGGTATGACATCATGGTGGCGTTCAAGGAACTCAGTGAGTTCTGAATAAAGAAAGCACTGGGGCCTTCCTGAGAGTTTGTCAGAGGCTAGCCATATTGGTTATTTTGCTTGTGATCTCCTGGATGCATTCTCCATATTGCACACAGGGAAGCTCCATTTTGCCGCTCAGGGGCCCACTATCTGTCCTTCTAATTCAGCTCCATGCCATTCACACTATCTTTCCGTTGTCCAGGCAGCCCGTGATATGTTCAGTATGGGGAATGCGACATCCCACCACAGGGCACACGACACTGACACCAGGTGCCGTCACCACACGCTGGATGGCAATTGATCCTGTGGGTGGGTGGGGGCATCCTCCGGTCCCTGGGACAATCGGCCCATAATAGGAAGGGAACCGAGCAAACGCCCCCTGCAGCCCCATGCCAAGAGGGTCAGACAGCATTCAAGGCTGCAGTCTAGTGATTCCCATCGGGTAACAGCAGTGAGCCACGCTTGCAGCACAGCCGCAGCTTCCTTCTCGCGCCATCTTGAAAGGACCAGGTCAGTTGTATGCCATGGTCTCAGGGCAGCAATCTCAAGCGGTGCCTCTACTCCCAAGCAGCCTGCCGCCTCCCTCTTGGTCTTGGAGACCCCGAGTCAAGCGAAGAGAGCTTCAAAAGTGGGGTTTACAGCATGACGGTTAGCTCTGCCCCCCCCCTTCCATCCCCAGGATCAGAACCTGGAAATATGGCTGTAGATGGGGTTCAACAAACTCCCTCTGACTGGCGGGCACGAGGGTTTAATAGAAATTAGCATTACGTAGTTTTACAGCTCTAATATGTAGCTGGATGAGCAGAGGGAGATAAATCACCGGTGACTGTGCACCTCGACTGAATTGTGGTCCAAGTCTCTGAGTCTGCAGGTGTCTGAAGCTTCATTTCCGCAGGCTACAAAAAATGGCACATGACTGTGCTAGGTATCTGAAAAGGATGGGCGTGCTCCTGATATCCTGTTCGGTGGTAGACCAGATTTCTAGAGGCGTGCAAGAATATCAATACAGCAATGTGGCTTGGAGCTGGGACCACTACTGTGGGTGACCTGTATGAATCATGCGGTCTCCACCCATTTGATATTAAGTCCAAATATAAATCTATTGCACAGTTTGTGGCATAAATGCTCCTCATCCAGGAGTCTCCTTTGAGGCGCTGCAGAACATGGGAAGCTGAAATACACTGGAACTTACGCCTTATCTGACACCAGGGATCAGAAGGAAGGCTCTTACTTTGCTGCATAGGTTAAGCCTACACACAGGCAAAGTGTCACTGAGTGGGATTAGAAGCCTGTGGTCTAGGGGCATTGAGAGAGTTAAGAAATGAAGACTGAAGTAGATTGGCTGGCTGATTGCTGGAGGTATCTCATAATTAAGACTCCCTGTTTTCCGTTTTTTGAGTGATTCTTATAACACTTTGCCATGACTGCCAGGCCAATAACTTTGTGGTATCATAGGTAAGGCGGTCAGAAAGAAAGGACTTTTAGTAAAGAGACTTTACAGCAGTAGATATGCACAAGGCTGATACTGAAATGTGCATATTTTCATATACGTTCATTGATATATCTTCTGGAGGTCTTCATATCACTGAAAACTGGCAGGCATTCAAGAATGACTGCATATTTATTGGTTAAATAAATGTGGAAATATACCAGTTTCAGCTTTGTTTTCACAAAACCCATAATACATATGAATAAATACACATAAAGTTGACCAAAAGCAAATATGGATAAATACAGACAGCAATGTCAAACAAATAAATACCATAAAAGCGGAAGCCCTACTCATATTGTCAGGGTCAAACTGCTGCAATTTTATTTTCTTCATCGCACTTATAAGGCAATCCCATATTTTGTATGATTTATAGCGGTGTCTCTGTACTTTGGCCCAAATATCACCCAGAAGAGGGAAACCTCATACATATAGTGTGGGAATGCCCAGTGGTGTGGAGCTATTGAGCAATTAATCTCATCTTGATTGACCAGAACATTGCAGTGTACGTGATTGCCCCCTGTAAGCCGTGGCCCTTTTATTGGCTTAGGTACCAAAGGAGAGGGATCAGGGGGGCTTTTTCCGCTCACAGAGTGAGTGGGAGGTCCAAACTGGTAAGGTGCCCCGGCAATGAAGTTATAAGAACGAAGACTACCAGTAGTTCCTCAAGGAGAGGAAAGAAGTGGAGATGAATCAGTGAATTAAGCCTGGAAGGACTACATGTATACTATGTGTAAAGTGGGTAATCCTTTTGTTGGATTGTAATGCCCTCACACACCCTTTCAGGTGTCATGCTTCATCATCTGGGCTGCTCCTCGTCGGGCCGGCGGTGCAATGCCTAACGGGCTCCCTAAAAAGGGGCACTTTATCGGAGTTCTTTTAATCCAACAGCCGTCAGGTGAAGTGCGGGTGTGTGGGCCTAAGTGTTGTAGATATAAAAGTGAATTAAAACAGGGTCGAAAGTACCAGTGTGAACAAACTATTTATTTTAATGGTCTCCTTCCCTGGTTAAAAAAGTGTGTGTAGCACTGAGTAGAGTATAATGTCTCTAATTGTAGTGCATGAAATTGGTGGTCAACATGTTTCTCGCAGTGAGCACGTGCGCTCGCGATTCGTCAGGACCTATCAAAAATCTTATATATATATCTACGATGGTAATAGGGGACTATCTAAAGTATAGTGGTCTCCTAATCATAGTTGGTCAAGTGAACAACAAACTTAATCCTAAAATACCTGTTGAGGTCTGGTGCTACCTGCAGAAAAAACAGTACATTAAATTGGTCAGTGTGGGGACACAAAGCCACAGGTATCAGGGATTATAAAACAAACAAAAAGGCTTACAAAGTGATTCATTCTCCAACTTGGTTAAAAATGTAACAGTGGTGACTGCTGGTGCTCGAGCGTCAACAGCTGCTCATAAAAAGTGGTGTACCAACATGGTGAACTAAAGTGGCTAAACACCTATGTGGAACAAATAAAAACAATCAAGGTTGCAGAAACCAACGTTGGACTCACCCTAATCAGTAGGACTGCATGCCACAACAGTTCTGGGTGGACTCAGCGTGCGGCGAAGGACCTCTAAAAGTAGGTCTAAACTAAGGAGTAACAATGGCCTTACATAATGCAGTAATCACAGTTGGCACATGTGGGGACATAAAGCGCTTAGAAACTTAGCAGAAAAACAGGAATACGCTGGTTGATTAGCCATATGGACAGACTGCGTTCCCAAATGATGTGCGAGGATGTCAGAGTCGAGGAAATAACATGATGCTTGAAACTAACTGGTAATTAAGATGTTTTAGTAACTAGAACAATGAGGTCCCACTCCTATAGCAATGATGTTTAAAGCGCTCCTGAGTTAGAGTGAATTAATAGTAAGCAAAAAGTGAATTTTGGCCAGAGCCTAGTTATAGCACCCGTTGCTGATAGCCAAGTGGCAGCGGTTAAGATAACATGCTGGTGCGTGCCTCGCTATTGTAATAGAGCTGCTGACAGCCAACAGTTAGGGTAACAAGCTAGTGCGTGCCTCGCTAGTGTAATTGAAGCGCTTAGGGAACAGGACGAGTGGTTACTAATTAGAAAGAGAGAAAAGAAACACGGGTTTCGTGTGCGTACTTACATCTGCCCCGCATACGCTCTGCGCTATGACCTACCCGGTCCACCGAGTCTGGGAGGTGGAGACCTAAGCGCTCGCTATCGATTAAATACTTCCGGTCACGTCATGTGACGGGGTCACGTGATCGCGATTCGCGCGAGTGGCTAGAATTCTATAATAACGGGCTGGGTAACCGTATGAGCACTGTGTGTGTGCGCAGTGTATGATATGTTATAAAATGGACAGAATGCTTCAAATAAATCGATCTCTAAAATAGTGAGTGAATATGTAAAGAGCAAAGAAGGACAATATCGTCAGCCATCTTGGCTTGGGAAGCAAGGTATCAATAAAGTTTTAGTAACAATTGGGTACAAAGTATAGGCAAGGTGCCAAGTAAGCCTTGATAGAATATATCAAAGGGTTGTGTATTGAAGTGTGAGCCTTGGTGTATACTGGAACTCATACTCAAATATTAATGCATACAGAACGTGAGAACGAACTGTGGACCAGTTGTAAGGAGTATGTCACGTTATAGCTTCAGGGCTATGACGTGACCGGAAGTATTTAATCGATAGCGAGCGCTTAGGTCTCCACCTCCCAGACTCGGTGGACCGGGTAGGTCATAGCGCAGAGCGTATGCGGGGCAGATGTAAGTACGCACACGAAACCCTTGTTTCTTTTCTCTCTTTCTAATTAGTAACCACTCGTCCTGTTCCCTAAGCGCTTCAATTACACTAGCGAGGCACGCACTAGCTTGTTACCCTAACTGTTGGCTGTCAGCAGCTCTATTACAATAGCGAGGCACGCACCAGCATGTTATCTTAACCGCTGCCACTTGGCTATCAGCAACGGGTGCTATAACTAGGCTCTGGCCAAAATTCACTTTTTGCTTACTATTAATTCACTCTAACTCAGGAGCGCTTTAAACATCATTGCTATAGGAGTGGGACCTCATTGTTCTAGTTACTAAAACATCTTAATTACCAGTTAGTTTCAAGCATCATGTTATTTCCTCGACTCTGACATCCTCGCACATCATTTGGGAACGCAGTCTGTCCATATGGCTAATCAACCAGCGTATTCCTGTTTTTCTGCTAAGTTTCTAAGCGCTTTATGTCCCCACATGTGCCAACTGTGATTACTGCATTATGTAAGGCCATTGTTACTCCTTAGTTTAGACCTACTTTTAGAGGTCCTTCGCCGCACGCTGAGTCCACCCAGAACTGTTGTGGCATGCAGTCCTACTGATTAGGGTGAGTCCAACGTTGGTTTCTGCAACCTTGATTGTTTTTATTTGTTCCACATAGGTGTTTAGCCACTTTAGTTCACCATGTTGGTACACCACTTTTTATGAGCAGCTGTTGACGCTCGAGCACCAGCAGTCACCACTGTTACATTTTTAACCAAGTTGGAGAATGAATCACTTTGTAAGCCTTTTTGTTTGCCTTTTATTGGCTTACCAAGAGATTGGCGGTTTGGGTGCTGTTTTCCTGCAGCAATGAAATGTTAGAGGATGTGAATACTCTTTGGAGGGTGGTCATGAAGTGTATTTAACTTCAGGGAAGTCTGAAGTGCCACTTCACATACCCAAGTTCAGCTGTGTACAAGGGTGAGGAAGCCCAGGGCATATGTAAGTGCCATACAGTTAATTGCAAAATGTGCATAATGATATATTGGAGTTTGAGTAGTTCTGCGGCACATCATTCCACTGTGCTCATGTCTGGGTGTGCGACTCATGGTACACAGGCTCAATTTGGTGTACGTGTTAAAGGGGCACAGTATACATACATAAGTTCCGTACATATTTTAGTGCAAATAGATGTATAATTAGAAGTAGATAATGTGTGTGTGGTCCATCAGGCACTTTAATTTATGAACCACCTTTGGAATACACTGTTTGCGTGTAACCTCTTTGGCTGCACTTAGTTTAAAATGATAATGTCTGTTCTAAACATAAAACAATTACACAGCGACCCAATGTGTCACATGAAAACCCTAACACACCATTCATACAACTGTCACATGCATGCCATAACACCCCATCCAGACACATGGATGACCACTTATGCACAGAGTACTCCATGACGAAATCCAGACACTCAAATTCACTTCCTGCACTATTTCATGGAGAAATTTACACAGCTCACATAGGCAGACACATGCACAAACCTACTCATGATCTCTGATACACGCAACCAAACAGGTCATCCATAACAGGCCGACACCATTGGAAATAATTTATCTTCACACTATAGTTAGAGAGTTGAAAACTACATATTTTGTCATTTTAATTGTTTTTTAATGTATGTACTGTCAATATGATTGAGTTTAAGAATGTTAGGTGTTGTATCGTAGTAAACATGAATTGACTATCAAGTGCACATGTTGACAAATTGCTTGATTTTAGGACTACAGTTCTGTCAATATTTCATCTTTCATTTCTTTCTTTGCAGTTATTCCTGTTTTCTGAAGTACACGAGCAATGGACTTCCATTAAAGAGAAACACTTTGGCAAATGTTGTGTCTGGGTTTCGTTTATCCACAGTTGACCCAAACAAACATAGTACGTATTGTATAAATGAACGCTACCCCTTGGAATCATCTTTCCAGTCTGTTTTTATTTGATTATTAGATGAAGGATGCCTATCTGAGAAGCGTGTGTATAGTAACAACTTCAGTGTCCTCACTTTTCATCCTTATGAGGTTATAGTCTGGAAACAGTTTGTACAATTTTTATAT
This sequence comes from Triturus cristatus, assembly GCF_964204655.1. NCBI lineage: Eukaryota > Metazoa > Chordata > Amphibia > Caudata > Salamandridae > Triturus > Triturus cristatus. Next base: position 1,138,580,675 of record NC_140585.1, on the reverse strand, counting down.
ATTTGATAACATTGTTGTTTTTTGTGCATAGCAAACATATTTTCTAATCATGTGATCTTAGATGTTTAACAATACTTTATATTCATTTGTTTCATTCTTTTTCTTTTTTGTTCCTGAATTTTGTGTTTCAGTATACATATTACTATTTGCATCAATATGCTGAAACTTCTAGACTGAGTTGTATTCCTTAATTCTTTACTCTTTATTTTATTTTTCATTCTTGATGTTTCAAACATACCTTGTAAAGCAACATCAATTCATCAATCAGTCTTAAACACAATAATTGGCCTGAGTGTTCTGAGTACATGGTGTCAGTAATTGTTTTTACATTTGGTTAACTTGCAAAATATAAGTTTCACCTCCATACGTCAGAGATCCACAACTTCTTTATTGTTTCTACACCACCAAAGGCAGAGCTGTTGTCCAACCTTCTCAACACAAAACCTTGGATTTCATTCTTGTTTGCCTTGGACAACCCTTTGTGAAAAATTGAGTTTGTTGATTGACTGGGTTGCGAGTCCTGTTCAAGCAACAGCCACAATCCCTTGCAGGGTGAACTTTAAAATGTTCCTAAATTGACCTGTGCCTAATCCTGGGTAGCTTGGCACAAAAACCAGTCAGGCTTACCTTAGAGGCAATGTGTAAATAATTTATACAGGACACAAACAGTAATAAAGTGAAAACCCAACACAAGAAAAATCCCAAACCAATTTAGAAAAACAATTTTAATAAAGCATTTGACACCAATATGATAAAAATCCTATCAGTAGGACCAACGTTATCAATTTTTTATGTTGTAAGTGCAATCTAATGCTTCAGACATCAAAGAGCTCACCACAGGCATCTAGTCATGCGAGACCTGGTCAAAGTCTAAAGGTCAGGCCAACTGCGATGGAGTGCGGTTCGAATACAAGAAGTGGGTTGTGCCCAGTCACCGCCTAACTTCGGACTTTGGAAAGAAAAGTGTCTTAGAAGGTAGAAGTTCAGCAAGGCTGCAGGAGTGTCCAAAAAGGGAGCGTCTTTGTCAGATGGCCGTAGAGTGAAGTCGCAGAGAGCATTTTTACCTTCAGATTTAGCCGTCGAAATGGAAGTTGAAAATCTCCAGCAGGATGAAGCAGGAGGCTGTAGTTGAAGACAGTCTGTTCCACGAGGTCGATTCCACTTTGGTGAAGGACCCACTGAAATGGATTTGCTTTAGCAGAGAAGAATGTAGCGGGAGAAGCAGCAAAGTCAATCTGACCGGCAATGCATGTTGGGCGGCTATGCGAGCAGGTTGGTCCTTGTCTCTTCATGTTTCTCAAAGAACATTTTGGCCAAATTTATTCTGGCCTAAGTTTTGGAAAGTGGCCTTTTGGGAGTTCAGGACTCATTCAGGCGGGGTCCAGGTGCGGGCAAGATGGTGGGAGCCAGTTATGTCCCTGTGGCTCTGAACAGGAGGTCAGCAAACTAGCTGTGGGATGCACGTCTGGCAATCCTGGATGAAGATGCAGGGCTCAACAGCAGGGCTGGCCTCTGAGGGTTGAAAGCAGGCTCCAAGCAGCAGTCTGGCCGAGTGCACAGCAGGTCACAGAAGCAGGCAGTCCTATGAGCCCCTCCAAAGGTCCAGTAGTTTATGCCCTGGTGCCCTGCTTCTAGAAGGTGGGTGAAGCTTCTGGAAAGGTTCTTAGAAGTGCATGGAATTTCCTGCCTCCACTACCCTGGCTCCAAACTAGTTGCAGTGACAATACAGGGTCGTTCAGCTTATTATGAGGAGACAGGACAGTCTATTCAGGTGCAAGTGGGCTGTGCTCAGCTCTGCCGCCCCCCCCCCCAATCCTGTCAGTGATGGCCCATTGATTCACCGTTAATGCCACTACTGTGTGACTTAATGTGAGGAATTCACAAAGGCTAACTGTCAGCTACACCAAGTCATGTGACTCAAGACAGGCTGCAGGCTCAAAGGTCTAAGTGCATGAAAATGCCAACTTTCTAAAAGTCAGAACACAAAACAATGAACCCGGCTCCGTACTACCGTGCACTCCTACTACTCATGGAGTAACAAACAGTCAACTCTTTTATCTGTCCGAATGGAATTTTCATTAGACCATTCCTGTTTCTTATTAATTTAAAAATTGATCAAAACAATTTTTTGGACTGAAAAAGAAACACAGACTTATCAAATTCACACATGAACTTACACGTATATACAATTCACATTGACATACACTTAAAGACAAAAATGGACTTAGACACTGAAAAAATTATTGGCAACAGCTTGCAACATGACAAAAGCAGCAAATGAATTCATACATTAATCTGATGCAAAACACATTTTTAGGAACATTTACATCATATACAAAATATAGTAATAAACATGAAAATATCCAATGTTATGAACCACATTCCAACTCCAGCGTCAAAAGAGTGTCTGAATAGTATATCAATCCTTTATCCAATAATTTACTTCAACTCTCGCCGCATTCAGAATTAACTAAATTCCTCCCAAAATGCCAATGCGTTTCAAGACCCAGGCGAATAGAACTGGGACGATCATCAGGGCTTCATAACGAGTTTCAAGACCCAGGCGAATAGTACTGAGACTATCATCAGGGCTTCATATATATGGACCGGATATTCTACAAAAAACAAAATAAATAAATGATGCAAAAACAGCGTCAACCCGAACTAACTCTCTCTCTTGTACATGTAACTAACTTAGTGAGTACCTGTTTTCTAGAGATGGAACGGCCGCTCCAGCTCATTTGCTCCAAGAGCTTTTGGCTTTTCTGCCACTGGACTAGTTTGTTACTGCCTACGAGGCTCCCTTAACACTTAGCTAGTATGAATTTCTGAAATGAAAGAACCAAAGTATTGAATATATCTAATGCTACTCTTGACTTACACCCCCAGAGGGAAGCACCAAAAAGATATGTACCTTTACTGCAGAGTATGGGCAGGACTGAGTTCCTTGAAGACTCTTTATTCTACAAATAGTACAAACGTAAGCACATTTAAGCATACGGTCGTATGATTTTTGTTATTGTAATTTTTAACCAAACACAGGGGCAAAACAGTGACTTACTTTTCACTCAAAAACGAGAAGGAATATTCAACTCGTGCACCATGCTGGTTGTAACAACTCGGCATCTCAAACCAGAGCACTTCCTGTTTGGAGAGCTATGATTCATGCGAAAAGGAAATTTGCCCAATCAAAACGCTCTAAAGTCCCTCTTTTTGCAAATGCTCATGAATTGCATTATGGGATTTGTAGTATACACACTACACTCTAGATAATTCAGTCATACGATTCAATCCAATGGAAGCACTGTCAAATTTTAAAATAAGATAAGCTGCCTTTCTCAATAATGCGACATCAATATCAAAATAGCGTTTGGTTGTTTCAAAGCTTGACAAAGCCGTCCATTTAAAATCCTTCCCAGTATGGGAATTGTCAATAAAGTGTTGCACCATAGGGGCAGTCAATACTTTCTTTTTAATCCTAGAACCGTGCTGCGTGATCTTTTGATTTATTTGTTGATTTGTTTTGCAAATTTATAATAAGGCACACTGGCAGACAATTGCATACACTATTTTTTTTGATTTGCAATTAGTGAATTCTGAATGGCGCCATTTGGTACCATTATGGGAAAATTCAACACCTTCAATGGTTGAATCGCAAGCTGCACACGTTCCACATTTATGATGCCCCTCAACCGGTTTCAATTGCCATTGCGATCTTAAAGACTGTTTATTTTGAATGGGAAAGATGTCTGCTCGTACTAGTTGTTGACCAATACTCATGTTTTTTCTCATTGCGAACAGGGGTCTTGGAAAACCGCATTCTAATTTGTCAAGCAAGTGCCAATTTTTCATTATAACTTGCCTGAATCTGTTTGTATCCGGACCAAAAGTGGTCGCACAAATCATACGTTCCAATGGTGGTTTCTCCTTCTTTTGTAAAAGATCTTCCCGAGGCGTGTACCACGCTCTCTTTATTGAATGCTTCAAGAGCTTTTTTGGGTACCCACAAAGGATCGTCTGTTCTTTAAATAACGCCGCATGATGTTCAAAATCTGATTTTGATGAACAATTGCTACGTATTCTTAGTTGTCCATACGGAAGATTTTCTTTCAAGCCCCTAGGATGAGCACTTGTATGGTGAAGGATGGTATTTTTATCAGTTGCCTTTCTATGCAAAGTAGTTGTTAACTTTTTATTATTGGACATTACTTCAACATCCAAAAACGTCAGCTTTGTCCTGCTCATGGTCAATGTAAATTTGATATCCTGATGGCGGGTGTTTAGCCAACCATAGAAACTTTCCAACTCTTCCTTAGACCCATTCCACAAGCACCAGATGTCATCTATATAGCGCAACCATTGCGCTATATGCTCCTTAAATAGATTGTTAAAAATAAATCTATCCTCATATTTGGCCATAAAGAGGATCGCCATTTCTGGCTCAAATGGACAGCCCATAGCTGATCCTTTGATCTGAATAAAAAAGGAATCCTCAAATCTGAAATAATTTTTCTTTATGGCAACCTCTGCTAGTTGAAGAATAAACTGTGAGGGTACCCTTTGAGGACGAGGTCTATCTTCCAAGTAGGCCTCAATCACTTGAAGCGCCTCATTGTGGGGTATCTGCGTGTATAATGAGGTGACGTCAAACGACACCATCCATTGGGTCAACTCATCAAATTCATGGCCTTCAATCTTATTGATAAAATCAGCCGTGTCACGCACATAAGAAGGTACCTCGGTCAAGAAGGGTTTAAGGAAAAAAATGTTGTAGAATATCCGGTCCATTTATATGAAGCCCTGATGATAGTCCCAGTACTATTCGCCTGGGTCTAGAAACGCGTTGGCATTTTGGGAGGCATTTAGTTAATTCTGAATGCTGAGAGAGTTGAAGGAAATTATTCGATAAAGGATTGATATACTATTCAGACACTCTTTTGACACTGGAGTTGAAATAACACATGTGGTTCATAACATTGGATATTTTCATGTTTATTACTAAATTTTGTATATGATGTAAATTTTCCTAAAAATGTGTTTTGCATAAGGATAATGTATGAATTCATTTGCTGCTTTTGTCATGTTGCAAGCTGTTGCCAATAATTATTTCAGTGTCCAAGTCCATTTTTGTCTTTAAGTGTATGTTAATGTGAATTGTATATACGTGTAAGTTCATGAGTGAATTTGATAAGTCTGTGTTTATTTTTCAGTCCCAAAAATTGTTTTGATCAATTTTTAAATTAATAAGAAACAGGAATGGTCTAATAAAAATTCCATTCGGACAGATAAAAGATTTGACTGTTCGTTACTCCATGAGTAGTAGGAGTGTACGGTAGTACGGAGCCGGGTTCATTGTTTTGTGTTCTGAATTTTGGATAGCCCTACCTGGCCCCGGTCCGTTGGGCTTAACCCCTATAGGTTTTTGCAACTTTCTAAAACTGGCATTTTGAAAATTGTAATATAAAATCCGACTTTACCTATTAAAGATGGTTTATCATTACAATTCCATAGGTACCAAATGTGACATATCTAGCTCTCAATTAAGAATTACAGCGTATTAAATGTAATAAGGCATACCCTATATTATCCTATGGGAGGGGTGAGCCTCCCAGTATTGAAAAGCGAATTTGGGCGTTTTACACTACCAGGACATGTACAATTAACTACACAGCACCCTACCAAATGTGATACCTAGGGCTTACCTTAGGGGTGACATATGTAATAAAAGGGAACTTTAAGAGTTGGCAAGGGGTTTAAAAATCAAAAGTCAACATGGCAGTGTGGCACTGCATTCAGGCTGCAATGGCGGCAGGTGAGAACTGTTTAAAGGGCTATTCAAGTGGGTGGCACAATAAGTTCTGCATGCCCAATGGTAGCATTTAATTTAGAGTATACCACTCCACCAGGCCTTACAAGTAAATTAAACATGCCAAACAGGTATATGTCAATCAAACCATGTTTAGGGGAGTGAGCACAGGCACTTTAGCACTGGTTAGCAGTGGCAAAGTGCACAGAGCCCTACGACCAACACACGCAAAAATCCAGCAAAATTGGAGGAAGCAGGCACCGATATGTGTGCCTTAGGAACCGATACAAATAAATTAATATATAAATGTCTGCAGGAATTATATGTAAATGTAAACATTATTCATTGTTTGCGTGATCTCTCTTTTTCGTCTGACAGACTTGCAATTGGAAAGGTCATTAATAGCAAAAACTTTCTTTATGCAGTATTCTGTAGCAATGAAACATGGTGAATGCTTTTACGCACGTTAAATAACTACTTTATAGTGTACAAGCTCATTCTTACTCTACATCTGAGTTTCTTTAAATGTTTTTGCTCTGAACCCCCGCTAAGCAAAATGTTTTGAGGTCGGACCCCCCTTCAAAACTTTGTGGCAAGGATTTGGGAGAGCAGGACAGACATGACTGCGTGCAGGAGGCGTGGCTTATGAGATGATTTCAGGAGTACTTTTTCTATAGTTCATAAACCACACCAAATATGAGACTTATAAAACCGCAAATGCTTCAAACAAAAACATGTATTGTCCCAAAAACTGCTCCCCAGAATTGGGTTTGTTCGTGAGCCCCTCACACCGTTGGACCCCAATGCAACTACACCTACTGCACTAATGATAACTGCAGTCTTGAGTAGAAGGCTATCTCCTCTGCATCTTTCACCTCTTCCCCATTATGCCTGGCCATCACTCCGATCTTGAAACAGGCTCTCTGTCCCATTTGGAAAAAAAGAGCTCCCATGTTGTATCCCTTTCTCTGCAAGGGTGGCCTCGGTCCTAATGCTAGAAAGGAAAATAATCTCCCATGTCCCTTTTTTAAAGGTAGACAGTCATAACTGTGATGCATTGGGCCCCTCAAATATCTGGGCCCCAGCCCTGCTGCATCTGCTTAATTAATGATAACCAATAGTGTCCACTTACACACCCGGCAGCAGTACCTGCTGCACTGATGAATGGCCCTTTAAAAGAAAAAAAAAAGAAACAGCCAGTTATATTGTCCCCTTCTTTGGGGGTATCGCTCAGAAGAAGCTGTCTGGCCATTAGTAAACATAAACTTTAGTCCCCATACAGTGCTCTCTATTCTGGGCCATCTATTTGACAATATCCATGAATATCGCTCCTTTCCTCTTTCCCCTGGACCATTACTCTGAGGCCCCAGGGGTCGAGAGGATTAGGGCTCTGCATCTGAATGCAACCCTACTGGCCTCCTACCTGCCTCCCCATGGACTTGGCTATGACAATAAAAACTGTCCCTGAACAGTTAATGCTGACTTTGAGGTGCCTCTGCCTGAAAGTGAAGGGTGTGGTGGTTGTACAGAAAGTTAAAGAAGAAACCACCCTTCTTGCCAGCCTTAATTGATTGAGTCACTTAAAGCCAGGGTCACCAGAATTATGAGTTTCTGCGGCAGCAGCATTTTCCTCATAATTATGATCTTACCGCATTTGCTACATAAACCATCATCTGCTGCAAAATTTGCAGAATTTTGCCCCAAAATAATGATTCCAGCTCAAATGGAACAAAAGTTACTTAAAACGTGACAGTGTTCAGGAGCACTGGAAGGCTTTTTACAAAGATTGACTGGTAATCTTGTAGCTGCTGTATTTGGGTGTTAAAGTGGTACTAATGAGGTGAAATATTGCTCCAAACATCATAACCATGAGTTAAAATGTCTAAATAATGAAGTAATGCGAACCACAAAATGTGCTGCATTGTGCGCATAATTTATCTTTTCTTGCTGCATAATTTATTCAACCATGCCACATAATGTGGTCCTATCCTGCTGAATAATTCCAATAGCTCTGTTTAAAGCTTCATGGTGGCAAATATTTATTCTGTTTGAGGTGTAATGTTGGAGTGTTATCAGCTGAGCTCTGGAATACATACAAATGTCTGCATTAGATACAGTCTGATTACTTATTACTAAAAACTATATTTTGTAAAAACTTGTTTTATCTCAAACACTGCATCAATTTGCAGTACCCTAGCTTAGACTATGTGAAATACTATTTTAAAATAATGACTTACATATTTACAGTGCTTTCTGCCACAGACTGGGACCTCATAGCGCCATAAACAGGGCCACTGGAATTGTGTCAGGAGAAGGCAGGGTTAACAACATTTTGCAGCAAGCAAAGGCGAATTATGCTAAATAATGCTGAACATTTTGTGATAGCATTACTGAATTATTTTGCAGTTTTTACACTAAACGCTGTCCTGGCATATTTCCCGTCATAAGTACCAGTTTAATACCCACATATAGCAATAATGCACTTAAATTAATGTGAATACACAAAACGAAGACTTTGTTTTTAGCAACAGCTTTGACCCTGCCAGCACACTCTGTGACCTCTGACCCCAAGGCACTCCAGATCATCGTTTTGACTTCAAGGGCTCTGAGTAAACGAAGACAGACTGGAAATGCAGCAAATACACGCTGTACTTCCAGGCCCTCTTCATTTACATGTGGTTGCAGAGGCATTTACGCCCCCCCCCCCCCGGGAACCCATCCACGCCCCACAGTTTGAAGACCTCTGCTCTACATACACTTAGTTCTGAACTTCAATTATGTTTAGAGGGGTGACCAAAGAAAGATATTTAGACAGAATATCAGAAACAGACATATCATGGACCAAAAGATCGTGTCAAGAATATCGAATGCACCAATATTGTGAAGGTAAGTCTTTACAGCTAAACAAAGTTTTACTAGTCAAGTCAAGTCAAAATTCTTTATTCGACATGCAAAAGCATTATCATAAAAGTACAGTAAAAACACATTATCACATCATAAAATGAAATAAAAGTTTAAAAGAGTGATAGTAGACATATCAAATTCAGTAAATGAGCATAAAAGCAATATGTTCTTTTATGGGTGCATAGAAGCCCTGGTCATTAAAATCTTTTTTAAGTAAAAAGAAACCACTGCGATAGCTAGAGGGCTGTCTAAAGCTTTCATTTTAAGATAGGCTGCCCTGCAGGAACGAAGTCCCCAGGATTTGAGCAGCGGTTTCAGATAAGCAACCCTTGACAGTTGGTAAAATTTACAAAAAAGGATGCAGTGGATGTTGGACTGAGATGACAGGCCATCACATGGGCATTTCTCCAAGTTTCTCGACCAACAGTTCTGATTAGGGAATGTCAACAGTCTGAAAAAAGTGTCAGTGCGGAACCGGGTCACGAGCATGCGGGAAAAAGGAGAAGGAATTACAGAAAGATAATGTTGCATCCCTTCCACAGTAGTGCAGAGTTGATGTTCCTGTACAGTATACTTGGAATTTTCAGTGATCCGGCGTCGGTTTGCCAGGTGGCTAATGGCCAAGCGTTTTAGAGTCACTCTAGGGATGTTATTTAGGGTGGCTGGATCAGTGAAAAATTCTGGATGTCCCATGTCGTGTAGCATATTTCTGACATAGTTCAGCCATTTGAATCGATCCGCATTGCTCAGGCTGAGACAGTCCATAATGATTTCCCTGTTGAAGTGTGTTTCAGGGGTAGTCCACACTTTGTGCCATAATATAACGGGTGCAGATTTTATCATGTCCATAATATATGTAAAGCCAAGTTCTTTATGCATAACAAAAACAGAAGTGCCGGGTGGTGTTGCCAAAAGGTATCGTAGAAAACGGTTCTCAGAGCGTTGTATTGGGTCTGCCTGGTCAATGCCCCAAATCCCAGATCCATATATGCATGTAGAAACGCACTTGGCACGGTAGATCTGTGATAAGGGGATGATCGGCCGTCCCCCTAGTTTTTTAGAGAAATTAATAAGTGCCCCTATAGCTTTAGAAAAGGCAACTCCTCTAGCTTGGGCGGCAGCCCGCCAGGAGCCCTTCTTCTCGAAGGTGATGCCCAAATAGGGAAACCTATCGACACTTTCAAGCTTGCTTCCATTAATAAAAATGGAGCATTTTCTTTTCCCTATTCCCAGGCCACAAGACATGGTAAAAGTCTTTGATGCATTAATGTTTAAACCTCGGTGTGACATGAATTCTGTAAAGTCATTTACTGCACTTTGGAGGCCCATGCGGGTCTGTGACATAATTGCGGCGTCGTCCGCGTAAAGTAATATGGGTATGGGTTTCCCATTTATAGTGGGGTAATCGTGATAATTTCTATTAAGATACTGGCCTACTGAATTTATATAGAGTGAACAGTAAGGGAGCTAAAATACAGCCCTGCCTTACGCCTCTTTTGATGTAAAACCTGTCCGAGCACTCTCCTTGTCTGCCATATCTGACACGAGCTGATGCACCCCTATACAGCTCTTTAATAAAGGCGAGAATGGGGAGCTCAAGACCAATCTCGGCCAGGGATTCCCAAAGCAGCTCATGGTTGACGCAGTCAAATGCAGAACTGAGGTCTACAAAGGTCACGAAAAGGTTCCCCTTTCTTGCCTGAGTATATTTTGCAATAATAAGGGTCAAATTCAGACCTTGCTCAATAGTACCTCTGCCCTGTCTAAAACCATATTGTAAATTAGAAATAATGTCTTGTTCACCCAACCAGTCATGCATCCGATTTGAAATAATACGCCCTGCGACTTTCATGAGAGAGTCGAGCAAAGAGATAGGGCGGTAGTTAGAGGGATTGTTCCTATCACCCTTTTTAAAAATCGGGACAACGACCGCTTCGGGCCATGTGTCTATAAAACCTGTTTTATTCAGGGAACAAAGTTTTACTATATATAACTCCACACATATGTACCTGGACAATATATTTATCTTCAAGGTACGTGGATTTGGGGTTAAGAATAGTAAATCGATACTTAACTACTTGCCCTTACCTTCTCTATATTTTGGTCCTCGATATTTTTGACACGTTAAGTCCACATGATATTTCTGTTTCTGATATTCTGTCAGCGATCCCAAAGAGATGCATTCAGAATGTAGTCACACATTCAACTAAATCATACGTTTGTGGGTGTTCACAAGCAAGTGTAATGTATTTCCTTCTTGTATCTTGAAATCCAGTAGATCCAATTGCGTATGCCACAGGGATTGCAGAAAAGAGTTCCTAATAGCGTTTGAAATAAATGAATTGGTGTTTGGATCTGAAACTCTTTATTGAAGGAAGTGAAATTCCACAAATATCCTAACCTAAGGCATGCATGCTATCCGCACTGCATACAATGTGCCTACATAGAATAAATAATAAAGTCACTATTTTTTGTGAATACCAAGCACTTACACAGCTTTGTTGGATTTTTCAGTTGGAAATGGAAAAATCTGTTACCAGGTCGAACGACATGTTGATGATTACTGAGTTGTAAATGGTTCTGTAGATTTAAAAATCTTTCTGGATTGTAGAGAAAGCATAATTTTTCCTTCAAGGGTAAAGTGGTCCTGTTTCCTCAGACCAATGATGAGCTGGGTGTGGAGTGTAATACTACTTCAGGGTAGCCATATTGGATCAGAAGAACCTGCGAAGCATGCAGGACCAGGGCTGCTTCAGTTTTTAATGATGTCTGCTGCTTCAAATAGGTCACGTTTTATGTTGCAGAGATAGAATTGATGGTACCATGCTGTCTGGTACTCCTATCACTGTCTATGGGTCAAAGGATGCATTTGGTCACTTGCGTTACCCTGGCATTGCTTGATTTAAGAGGGACAGGGTATTTTATTGGGTATACCTTGGCTAAGGAACTGACTACAAGAATCCAATATAAATAGAAAATATTCTATGTGCCAGTTACATTGTAATCTACTTTTTAAGTAGTATTAAACATTAGGTGAGCTATTTGTATGATATACTTTGTTCTGCTTACTTTAAGGTTGTTTCACGAAAACCTACAAAGACGTTGATTTCCTTGGCAGTGACATTAGGGCTCTCATCCGAGATAACCCCACTGAGTGCCAGGATTCATGCACCGACTCCCCTGACTGTCAATTCTTCACCTATGTTACAGAGCAGTATAATCCAGCTCCACAACTGCGGTAGGTACACGGTGGCATGGTATTATTGTGGAACAATATTGTGTATTGTAGAACAGATTGACAGGCTATAGTTCAGTCTCACACCTGTTTACATATGAACTTCAGAAGACTTGCCACAGGCACAGTGGTACCAAATGGAGAAGGAGGCTCCACAATACCAAACAATATATGAAATCACAAATGTATACTCATCAACATTTGGAGAGCTTTAGTTCCCCATCACGAATCATCAACCTAAAGAGGGAAACCTGTCTTAGCTGATGGGACATTCTAATTTAGATCACTGGTGTTGTAGATTGTGGTTTTCTTTTCAAACAAATATACCTGCTTTTATTCATTCCAGCAAATGGAAGTCTGTGGTTGTAGAATTCGGAACGCTAAATTCTAGCATGCTAACAAGCCATAGGTAGGGTCTCATACATATCCGATCCACCTAGCATTACAGTGGATCTGTGCTGGGCAGAGAACCCACTTTTTGGGCTACAGGTTTTTCCTGGTTGTGACAGACAGAAAAAAGACATTACATCACCCACCCGAAATAGGATTTGCGATGTAATGTCTTCCGCTGACAGCCCTACGAATGCTTTGTCGATAGAAAACCACAGGTCTGGCTGCTGCTAATTGAGGCAGGTGAACTAAGCGTTTGCAGGACCAGGTATTTTGTCATGTTTACCATGGAGTACCCTGTAGACCTAACTCTAAATGAGGCCCTTAATCGGTCATGAAAACATTTAATGAAATCTTATAGATGAAGGCTATTTCATAATGTTCTATTTCATCATAAACGTCTTGTATAATAAAATGTGAGCCAGAAAGATAGGATTACAACAGGGAATGATGCTTTACCATCATTATATAATACAGAATTTTAGATATGACTGAGCATATGCTAAGAGACTGTTGCATATTCAAGTTATACACTTAGATGATCATCCAGTCACTTAGTGTAAACTAACATTTAATCTATGATGGGAAATCTTTGCATTTATTGAATCATAATACATTTATGTACAGACGTTTTTGTGTATTAGGCGGCAATAGCATTTTGGCTTGTGTACATAGATCAATAGGAAGCCTACATCAGGATAAAAGGTAAAGGACGGGTATTTATAATTTGTTCTCTTATTATTACAAGTTGAGACAAAACATATAAAAGTGTATGACAATTTGCACACATTCTTGATAAAATTCAAATCAAATGATCCCTGTTGAAAGCATCGTTCAGCAGAATCACCATCTAATTTGTGATGTAAGGACACTGGTCAATGGGAGTCTTTTGCAGTTTGTTTGTTTGGAAACCAACCAACTACACAAGACTACCGCCAAATTTATCTGAGCTAAAAACCAAGCTTGTGAAATTTGTCAATGTTTGCATTATGCAATGTTGTGAAATTGTTTCTTTATGGGAGACTGGATAGATTAGAAAATGTCTCACCAAGTTGCATGTTTTGCTCACACCATTGTCCTGACATTGTCTTTCATGTCTTCTTTCAGCGGGTTATGTCCCCATATGAAAATTCCACGCATGTAACCAGCCAAATAAAATGTTGCCCCATTTGTGTAATTTCCACAAAATGTAGCAAATTGTATTAAACAAATGGTATGATTTTGCACACACCGCAGACAGTAAATGAAATGAAAGATTTATAAAGTGCTACACAAACCCGAAGGTATCTAGGCGCTAGATTGACAAGCAGGCAGAGGTCTACTTGTGAGGTAAGTTAGTAGAGCCAGGTTTTTAAGCACTTCCTAAATTGCAAAAACATTGGGTTAATTTTTGAGAGGAGTAGGCAGGTAGTTCCAGAGTTTGGCGGTGGTGTAAGCAAAGCTGTTAACTCCCCATTTTACTTTATGTATCTTGGGGATGGACAGGTTGCCACTGTCTGACGATCTCCGTGATCTGGCCGGGATATATGGTTTGAAGAATTGCGACAATTGCCAAGGGCCCTGGCTGCATATATCCTTGAATGCAATACATAGAGCTTTGAACTGAATGCATTTGCTAATAGGCAACCAATGAAGCTCAGTGAGAGCCTTGGAAGCTGAGTCAAAGCGGGTGAGCCCGAGCAGGACTCTGGCAGCGGCGTTGCAGTAGTCCAGCATAAACCCATTAAAGCTGTGACTACTGTTTTCCTTAGCTCAAATGAGATGAATAGAAGTACTTTTTTTCTAGAATTTTAAGAATGAAATAGCAAGCTGCTATAGTATGATTAATCTGGGATGCGAAGGAGAGATTGGAGTCGAAGAGAACTCCAAGGTTCTTTACCTTAGTGGCTGGTGTTGGAGGAGGGCCCATTTAGTTTGGCCACCAGCTGTCTTACCAGATAATTGGTGTGTTGCCAAATAGCATAACTTCCGTTTTTGATGTGTTGAGTTTTAAACAGTTAACCTGCATCCATTTCCCTATGTGGCTCATGCAGTCTTTAAATCAAGATGCCGTATCCGTAGACAGGCTGTTGATGGACACAATAATCTGTGTGTCGTCTACGTAGGAGAACAGCGTAAAACCGAAGCTTATCAGCTTGGCCAAGAGGGTAACGTACAAGTTATAAAGGGTGGGGCTGAATGCTGAGCCCTGTGGGACTCCACAGGGAAGTGAGAAATCCGGTGAAACGAATGCATCATGTGCCACTGATTGTGTCCTATTAGTCAGAAAAGATCTGAGTTAGGAGTGCTTTATCCCTGATTCCCAGTGAGGCAAGGTGCTCAACCAACTTATCGTGGTTGACCGTGTCGAATGCCGTCGAGAGATCTAAAAGGATAAGGGCAGCGCTCCCCCCTCTGTCGAACGTTTGCCTAAGTTCCTCCGTGGCCGTGATTAGCGCCAGCTCAGTGCTGTGATGGGCCCGGAAGCCATATTGCGAGTGGCCCAAGATGTCCCCTTCCACTAGAAAAGAGGACAATTCCTCATTTAAGAATCTTTCGATGATCTTAGCTGGAAATGGTAGCCTAGTAATAGGTCTATAACTAAAAGGGTCCTCAGGATCCAAATTTGGTTTCTTCAGGAGTGGCAGGATGGTGGCTTTTTTCCAATTAGTGTGAAAATACCCTGAGGTAATAATGTGGTTAAAAGTGGTCCAAAGTGCAATGGTTTCGGAGACCATGTGCAAAATTTTAGGTGGGCATGGGTCGAAAGGGTATCCAGACTTAACTAAAGATATTAATTTGGTAGTCCGGTCAAGCGTGATTTGCGGAAAAATAGGGAGTGTGGTGGTCAAGGAGCTATCTGCTTTAGCATAAAGAACTGGGCTAGTGCTCAGGTTCTTTTCGGGGGGTGCAGATAGGTTTGGTTGGGGCACAAAAGCATCAAAGACTTGTTTAACTTTTTGTTGAACGGCATCTGCTAACTTATTACAGAAATCACATAGGATCACAGTGGATTTTGCTCTGAGTCTTTTCTAAAGATGTATCAAATCAGAATCACAAAGCCAAGGCAGTTGCCCATGGTCATGCCACCTACTCCAGGATGCTACCACTCCTCTATGCCCATGGGAGCTGCTTCTCTGGTGAGGAAGGGCCCTTAGCGATCAACACTGCTGCTCCGTCTGTAGGAGTTTCAGTTACAAAAGGATGAAGACAGAGCATGGATTTAATGGCTGCGGGGTGGCTTGGGTCATGGAGCACAGCAAAGATAGCTTTACCTGGGGAAAGCTCATGTGTTTTCATTAAAGCGGGATCAGTGTTTCCTGCTTACGATATGCACTGCAGCATAGTTAAGACTACCAAGAAGGACGCATAATTAAAACACACAATGGTATGTTATATTATGTTATGTTAAAATGGTTTTATGAAGCGCTAGTACACCAATTGGTTTCTTGACGCTAATACTAGGAGGTGCCGAACTGGAGCAGTTATTCATAATGGATGAACAGCCAAGTTTTAAGGGATTTCCTGAATCTCAGTATATCAGTGCTTGACCTGATTTCCAGGGGGATGGAATTCCACAATCTGGGTGCCAGAATTGTGAACCTACAGCCCCCTTGGCGCATCAACTTGAAAGTTGGGACAGTCAGAAGTTGAAGATGAGCCGAGCGGAGGTTGCGTGAGGGGGTGTAGCGAGAGATGAGGCCGTCTATGAATTTGGGGCACTGGCCATTCAGGGATTTAAACACCAGGCAGCCGATTTCGAAGGAGCAGCATTGGGAAATAGGAAGCCAGTGCAGCTTCCTTAAGAGAGGGGAGGCATGTTGCCATCTGGGTTGTTTGTGAATCAATCTTGCCGCTTGGTTCTGCACCAGCTGTAGCTGTTTTGTAAGGCAAAGTGGCATACCAAGGTAGATTGCGTTGGCGTAGTCTAGTCGTGATAAGACCATGGCTATTACGACCTGGATCAGAGCTGCTTGGGTGAGTGGCCTGCTTATCTTCCTAATTTTACGCAGTTGAGAGAAGCAGGTAGAGATCACAGAGCCAACATTGGTTTTTAAGGAGAGGTCATTGTTTATAGTGACCCCTAAGCTTTTTACTGTAGAGGAAGGAATTGGGAGGGGAGGGGGGGGGGGGGTCCTAAATCATTTGGCCAGTAGTGTGGGCCCCAAAATTGCGACTGCCACCTGTCAGGACTAGTTCTGTCTTGCCTGGATTTAATTTTAGGTGGTTGTGGTCCATCCAGTGACAAATGAATTGAATGGTAGACTGAAACTCAGATATTGACTGGAGAGAGTTGTCAATTGTGAACAATAGTTGAAGGTAATCGGCATAATTAAAGGTGACCACTTTTCTTTCCTTCAGAGATTCAATCAGCGGGAGAAGGTAAAGGTTAAACAGGTGCTGGGAGAGCGACGAGCCCCGTGGGACCCCACACGTAGTTTTTAATTTAGGGGCCGTAAACTGGCCACTCTGGACTGCCTGAAAGCAGTATCAGCAAGACTGAGTATTTAATGAGAACGTTCTGTGATCACCATACTTTTGTGGGTTTCTGAAAAAGCTCTTTGATATCCATAATGCAGTAACTTTAATGAGGACGCTTTGCCTTTCAATTCCAGTAAGATGTGCTTCCAGAAATTTGCTACGAAGCTGCCATCTCCACCAGTCATTAATATCCTTGGCAATGTTGTGTCTGGGTTCAGCCTAAGGGACTGCTACGACAGCACTTGTAAGTATTGGACAATAGTCAGGTTGCTTCTGTGAAATTAGTGTGTAGAAATCAATGCAAGAAATATTCCTGGGTTAGTCAGTGTGATATTTATGGTCACACTGTACTTTTGATTCATGGTATGAATTGAATTTCTTTTCCTCATCCTCTTCAGCATCATTTTTGAAACTACAACATACACTAAACAGTAAATTCACAAATGTAAAGCTCAATCTGATCTCCCATCTTCTCCTAATGACAAATCAGTCCTCTCTTGATGGCTCCATTGCATACTTCCCCCAACCCCACAGTCACAAGACACAACTCAAAACGTTCTTCTCTTTTCAGACCAGACGGTCCCCAATCAAGCCTTGTGCTCTTGTGTTCTGGCCAAGAGATCCCAAAGACCCCCTGCCTGCCCATGCAAAATGTTGACTTCATCTGCAGCTAAAGGGCCATTAACAACTTTGAAAGCCATGCGAAATTTCACTGCCAGGCCAAATCGGAAGTGAGGTGAGCACTGGCCATGGATGCAGTTCCATTTATGGCCATCGTACTTGACCCCCTAGCTAGGCCAGTCGCACAACCACAGCGTTTGTGACTCATTTTATGTGCACACAAACACTCTTCTTCAAATACTTCATTGCCCTCACTTTGGAACCCACTTCCGTACTATTTTCCAGCCTCTCAAGTGGGTTCCTGGTTGCAAAATCTACCTCTTGAGCACTAGCAGTGGAAGCACCCAGTTGATGGGTGGACTGACCTGCAGTCAGAAGGACAAAGTGGAGGTCTCACAGGGTGGGGTGACCATAGAAGTAAATGGTGGTTTCATCGGCGGTTGCTGGCAGAAACAAGAGATTAAGGGAGGAGGATAGATAACCAGTTGGTTGGGTTTTAAGGTTTGTCGTCCGAGAATTACAAATAGAATGCAAAATGCCGCTACAGTGAGGTAGATGGAAAGCGTACTGTATTGAATAAGGTAAGTGTATGTACTGTGGGTATCATGGAACAGAAATGAATTGCGCCTGTAGGAGTAGGCTACCTACTGAGAGATGGGTGGTGGACAAAAACTCAAATAGGATCACCTGGATGAGATGTGTCTTGTCGTGGAGGCATAACCCGTAGGAGATTTGACAATTACATTAATGACTTCCAACATAGACTGATATTACTATATTCATTCATCTACCCGATCGCTTTGCTTTTAACCACTACTTGCTTTTTAAACACTTCTTCCTCTGTCTGCCTACACTGACTCACCCTCTTTATCTACCATTACGGTTTCTACTTCTGTCTAACCCTCTGACCCTTTTCCATAACTCCTTTGTTTCTGTGCCTGCTTTCACAGTCTTTGTTTGCCCTCAGTTGTGTTGTTGACCCAAAGTCTTTCCCTCTACTTGCTCTTACATTATCTCTCCTCTCTACAGCTCCCACTGTCTCTGCTATCACTCTGTTCCTCTGCTTGCTAGCACTACTCATGCTTATTTGATCTCATGGTCTTCCTCTGCCATCTTGCATTGCTTGCCCTCTTGTCTCCATCCTATGCGACCATGAGCTGTCTCTCATGCCTGCCTCTGCTGTGCTTCATGACTCCTTCTTCCTGCCCTCATGTCTCCTATGGCCTTTTTTCTTGCCTCCTTCTGCCGTCATTCATATATCCTTCCCTTGTGTCTTCCTGTGCCTGCCCTCACCTCTCCTCACAGCTTCCGTCATATCTCCCTCTGCCTACCCTCATGTTTCCTCTGCCATAGTTGTGCTTTCTTCTGTCTACTCTTGTTTCATTCCTCTTTCTCTGATGCCTTTCTCTGTCTTCTCTCATGTCATGCTCCACCTCCCCACATATCGCTTTGCCTGCCTTCTCGTCTCAATCTACCTTCCCTCCTGTTACCCTCTGCTAGTTTTCATGTCTTCTACTTGCCTTAAGTCACCTGATGCTGAGGTGAAGATGGACCATGTAGTAGATGTTCTTTGGTTTATTTATAAAACATCCCAAAACAGCTAAATAACCCCACTTTAATTGGACAGGCCACAACTCACAAACCTTACTACCACCCTGCCAATTCACCTCAATTTGCAGTTCAATCAAAATGCAAAATTAGTCAAAATAAATTGTTTTAAATTAATTTTAATTAGTGGGAATGGATGTTCATCTCACGGCTTTAGTTGGTTTGTATATTGTCAAAGTATATCCGGATTTTAGTTTAGAAATTTTTGGGGCTGGCTGCAGCATGGGCAGATCTGTTTCTGATTGTGGTTTGCTGCCTCCTCAACCAGTGCTCACTGGAGTCAGTCAAGGGTCCTTTTCATGGAGTCCAAACCTCAAGCCTCACTACAGGTGTGTGGGGTAAGGGCATGCTGTCCACTTCCAACGAATTGTCACTCACAGAAGCAGCAGAGTGGAAGATTGACAGTTATATTGGTGAAATGGAGGGTAGTGTTTTATTAAAATGCATTCTTCTCTTCTTCCTTTCTCCCTATTCAGGTGATTCCTCATGTCCTGAATATCTCATTCCCAATGTTGATTTTCCTGGCAATGACTTTGACCAGGTTCTGGCTCCTGATGCAGAGTCCTGTCAGCTCATCTGCAGCAACCATCCTCGCTGCCAGTACTTCACATTTGTCACAGCAGACTGGACTGCTGACAACAGAAAGTAAAACATTATCTGTCTGTCTATATATAATATACAGTGGTGATCACCGCTATGTAGTAATGCTATTTAACTTTTGACCTTGTGGCTAGATCTGCATGAAACCTGCCAATCTACTAACCATGTAAGCTACGTTTCAGCACGGCACGCTTCTAAGATTTTCATCCTTAATTACCCCTGTGCATTATTTGTGCTCCTCTTTTCATAGTAATGGAGATTCTGTCCTTTAGAAACAAATTATTTTGAGGTGTGCCTGAGCTTGATGTTTGCCCCCTCCTATTATTTGTGGGTTTTTTTGGGGGGTGATAGAAAATGTCTCAAAGCAATCAAAATACAAAAGTCTGTTGCTCTTCTAAGAATATGCTCTAATTAATTTTGTCATAGTCAATCAAAACTCCCCTCTGGAATCAAGGCTGAAATTCAAAAGCAGCCCAGGAAAATATGTTCAAACAAAGCCTGCTCCTTCCTCCCCATTACCTCTTTTAATCTATTCTGCCCCTCTTCTTCTTACCTCACTCTCACATTTTCCTTTCTAAACTGTTTTCTCTCTCTTGCTCTCTCTCTCTACATTCACACTTTCACTCACACTCTCATTGCCGCTGTGTCTGCTTCATTTCAACTCAGGGGGCTGGAGAAAGTGACACACGTGCACGCAATGGCCCTGGCCTTCAAAAGCTGGCCTCCAAAGCCTCCAGCTCCCAGTGGGCTGCTCAATGAGATACATGGTCGATCTGGCTGTCTGGAATCCATGCTGAGCTCTGTTGCAAGAAGCAAAAGCTACAGCTATAAATAGACTCCATAGACTTGCATGTAGGTTTCTTTACACGTTCGCCAGATATACAAGGCACTTTCACAGACACACCACCAGGAACATAGATGCTACCTAGGCCGATTCTCAATTTCCGTTCTTCGGCCGTGCTGCTGCCATGAGAATTCTTCGGCTTCAGAAGAAGCTTGCCTCCAGCATCTTGCGCTGTGGCAAGAAAAAATATGTCTGGATCATAATGAAACCAATGAGATTGCATTGGCAATCTAACCAGCAAATCAGAAAGCTGGTGAAATATGGTCGGATTATCCACAAGCCTGGACTTGTTCACTCCTGTGCCCGCTGCAGAAGAAACATGCTTGTTCGCAGAAAGAGAAGGCACATGGGCATTTGTAAGAGAGAGTACTGCCAATGTACGCATGCCAGAAGAAGCTCTCATGAATGAGGAGGGTAAGAATCTTGTACCGTCTTCCCTGAAGATACCATGAGTCCCAGAAGATTGACCGACACTTGTACCACAGTCTTTATCTGAAAGTCAAGGGTAATGTGTTAAAAAACAATTGTATCTAATGTAGTACATTCACAAACTGAAGGCAGACAAAGCCCACATGCAGCTCCTGTCTCACTAGGCTGAAGTTCGCAGGTCGAACACTAAGGAGGCTCGCAAGACATGCGAAGAACGCCTGCAGGAAAAAAATGAAGAGATCATAAAGACACTGTCAGAGGAGGGAGAGACCAAAAAGTAGTCAGTCCTTCCAGTGTGTAAATAGGGAACGTCTATCCGTGCCAAAAAATATCCAATACTAATGATTCTCAACTTTCACCAATAGAACTCCTCCCAGTAGAACAATGTGTTATCACACCCAGCCTGACATGGCTCAAAGACAACATGCATGTACTTATAGAAACATTGAAGCTATACAAGGAAAAATACCACTCACTTTGCAGTTGCATTGTTGAAGCATCAACTTCAGATATGCATTAACGAACTTTATTGTAAAAATTATTATTTCTCTTCATTCCAGCAACTGTGAATTGCCCATATAGACCATGTTCATAATGGGTTTATAGGCAATCAGCTCAAGCGTCTAATATTTGCTTGTGCACTGTGCATGGGCTTGCAGTCCATTCTGGGTTTTCTATGGGGCCATCAACGCATGGACCATAAATGGCACGTTAAAACATGATCACTTCTATCACCTACAAAAGATCAGGCACATAGGAGCTACTTTTTTGTCCTCAGTGACTGAAACCTGTCCAATAAGAGCAAAGGAAGACTTTGGACCACAAGATATTCTCTGCTAGGTCCCCAGACTTCAAAAGGTGCTGAAAGCCAGACCTCTCAACCTATTTGCTAAACTGAGTTGAGAGAGGAGTTGGGATTGGAGACACCTCAGAGGAAGAGGAATCAACAGGAGGATCCAGTCAGAGCAGTCACAATTTACTGTAGGAGTGGAGTGGACGTTTTATACTCAATAACATCCCCGGGAGGCTTTGACAATGTCCACTTCCCTTTTTAAATGCTCTGCTGGTTCTTCTCTGGGTGGTCTACATTCATCAAAGGAGCAGCAACTGGGTCTTTTCAGATGATTCCGCTGGTTAAACTGTGAAAAACCACTCATGATGCCTGTAGCCCATGATAGGGCAGATTTCAATAGTTAATTTCTGATTGGTTGTTAATCTGTTTTTCATTAGGTTCTTTTGCTATCTGAAGAGCTCTGCCACGATGCCGCCATCAATCAGTCGGTTAAACAACGTTATTTCAGGCTTCTCACTAAGAAGCTTTGGGATTAAAAAAAGTAAGTTAAATATTCTCCTGCATGCCTTATGTTTAGGGTGGATTCTAAAACAAGCATCACTTTTGAGGTGTCTGTGTAAGTGCCATGGGTTTGAAACATCAAATTGTATGGCAAGACAATCTGCCAGGTTCATTTATGATAACTCCTGGTTTCTCAGTGCAATGTTTATTTGCCAGCAGATGTGCCTCAAGGGTAATACTATAAATCAGGAGCTACAGTTTTAGGAGAGCTGTTTTGATAAAAATATGTTCATTTTGTGCAGTGTTGATAGTCTGCCATTCTTTCTTTCAGCACCTTTGCATTGCATGGTTTATGTACATGGATTCTAGCTAACATTTGAATGTCTTGAATCCATGACTCTCAAATGGATCCACCACAAATATGTAATGATTCTGAGAAAACCCTTAAATATGTGAAAGCATAATTTATGTAATGCCGAATAAAGGATAAACTTATCGTGACCTGGTATCCTAAGAAGACACCCAATGAAACAGTTAACATTTTGATTCTTTGTTTGATACATAACGGTCTCTTTGGGCCTGATTCACAATGGTAAACGTACACTTTTATTAAGTTTACGATTATTTGCTGTGCAAAAGGGGATTTATGACTAGTATCTTTACGAGTGCAGGGTATCCGCACATAAATAAATAGGTCTTTTTATGTGAAGAAACTCCGCACTTGTAGCGACACTTCTTGTAAATCCCTTTGTGAATAGCAAAAAATCCTAAACTTACACAAAATTGAAAGTTTACCTTTAATAAATCAGGCCATCAATTTCTGGTTACAATTATACCCTCCAGAATCCAAAAATTAAAGGTAGCTTAAGAAATCTAAAGAAAGCAATGGTGGTTGCTACTTAACGGCAGGGTGTGGTGGGGGAGGTAATTATTATCTATTTTTTAATCTCTTACCTGCAGGCCAGCCGGCGCCTCTTTTTTTCTTTTCAACTCTTCAGTCGACTGCAGTACTCCCGGGGCAGGAGGAACTCATGCTCCCAGGCTCCCCTAGCTAATCACATGCTGTTACAGCAGCATTGTGATTGGTCTGAGCACTGTGGTTTGGCGCTCAGAGGGACTGGAAGCCTGTGCATGTTCTCCACCAGGCTGTACAAGACAGCCTGGTGGAGAACATGCAAAGTGTGCATGTCTGTTTGGCCGGCCCAAGACATCCAGTCAAACCTTCAGGTGCACTTTAGAGACTGCTCACTACTCCTTCCCCAGCTCCTCTGTAACAGATCAGCCCGCTCCACCCCTAACCAGATTAGCCACGGAAAAATCAAGTGATAATAACAATGCATTTTATTTTTTTTCCTTTTCGATCTGCTCACAGAACATTGGGGAGATGCTCCTCCACTTTAGCAGAGGAGACGCCGCTGATAAAGGGAAAGGCATTTGGTGAAGATCTGATGCCAGAGAATTTTTCTGAAAAAGTGAGACACTAATGATCCCAAATAGAAGGGACCTTTTGCTCTCAGTTTCAGAGACTAAAAAGCCAAATTGGATCGTTTGCAGTTGCTATAGATTTCTGTCTTCCTAAATTAATAGAGAACACAAATTAGTTTCAAACTACCAGAAAATTGTGTTGATTAGTTTGTAGTTGAAATTGCTTGAAAAATGTTTGGTTTTGGGACTTTGGCAAAACATTTCTTGGCTTCATTAATCATAAGCAGACTGTATTATAGCAAGGACTTGTATGAAACATCATGCCTCTGTAAATACGATTAAGACATTTGCGCAGAGTAGAATTGTATGCCTAAAACATTGAACATGGGATGGTCAAAATTGTGTATTGCGTGCCCTGAACATACAAGTATGGCTACCATTATGCACATTTCACCTACCTCTCGAAAAAAGAAAAGAACACGCGTCATAAATTTTACAATTGAGTGTGAGGATGGCGACCTACCTAGAAAACATTTTGACCCAGTAGGACCTTAATGGGAGTAGAGATTAAGAGCAAAATTGGTCGGGTGTGGAATTGTAAGGAAATAGAGGTAAATAGCAAAGATAGTCAATTGTGTGTGACCCATCCAGTAGATCTAATCCTCTTCTTGCCTGACCCTAATACTTGGCTTTCAGCCATGAACACCATGTGGATATTTGTACTTTACTCATGACGTGTGTACCAGAAATATGGTAATACCAAGGGTTACATTTGTAAGACTAAAAACATGTAAATGTTACTTTTAAATTAAGATAGAACTTTGGGGTCATGGCTTACTGTATTTTTGGAGTTGCAGACAATTGTTTTCTTGTTGAAATGGATACCTCCTCTTCCATCCTCACTCCGGGGGTGGTGGATACATTTAGTATGGGTTAATTATGTTTTTGCTCGGATAAAGGGTGTTATTAAAGAGGGTTTATCATTGCAATTTCATAGGTACCAAACATCACATATCTACCACTTCTCAGGTAGGAATTACAACTTATTAAATGTAATTAGGAATCCTAAAGATTATCCTATAAAAGGGGTAGGTATCCCAGTAGTGAAAAATAAATGTAGGTGTTTTTCACTATCAGGACATGTAAAACGTAAAAGTACATGTCTAAACCTTTAATTACATAGCACCCTGCCGTATGAGGTACCTAGGGCCTACCTTAGGTGTGACATATGTAATAAAATCAGACTTTAAGGCATGGCTATGGGGTTTAAAATGTCAAGTCGACATGGCAATGTGACACTGCATTCAGGCTGCAATGACAGGCCTGGGACATATATTAAGGTGCTAATTAAGTGGGTGGCACAATAAGTGCTGCAGATGCACTAATGTATTGAATTCAAAGGCCCTGGGGATATGATGATCCACTCTAAAGGAGATTTAGAAGTAAATAAAAAATGACAATTTGGTTTATGCCGATCAATTCATGTTTAAGGGAATGAGCACAAGCACTTTACCACTAGCTAGCATTTGTAAAGTGCACAGTCCTAAGGCCAAAAAAGGAGAAATTGGAGGTAAGTGGGCAAAACGTTTACGAGTGACCCTTCTGAGGAGGCCTGGTCCATCAGTGCCCTTTAATAATCCATGGTGTTTCAGCAAATTTATGTGAAAGTTTTTTTTTAAATGCACTATTTGATTCCATTTTTTTCAACATTTTCTTGGGGGGAGACAGTGGGGTAGCTAGCCCTATGGCCGCCCCATGGCAGCCACATTGAAGAGGGGGGCTGCTGGCGAGATTCTACACCAATTGCCGCCCTTTGACAGCTACAATGTAGAGCAGGAGGGGCAATTGCCGCCCCTGAGACAGCAGGTGAGGTCGGCAGGAGGCCAATGCCCCAAAAATTTGTGCCGCACAGGGCGGACTGCTACCCGCACCCCCCTTAGCTACGCCACAGCGGGAAAACCATTCCCTTCCCTCCTCCAGTTCTCCTAGAAGAGTTCTGGCCCATTTGCTTGTCTCATGTGCTACAATTTAGTGCAAGTATAGTACTACGCCACACCACATTTAAAGATCAGCACACTAATAGAGGTGTATCTAAAATAGATTTTTGTGTTGTGTTATATTAATCTTTAAGTAATAATGGAACTTCAGCTATGCCAATTATTGTTAATTCATCCTGGTTAAGGTCAAGTGACTTCACATCCTGCGTAGATTTAGGATCAATGGTCGTATGAGATTGCCTACTTTGATGTTGTATTTATGTCAAAGGTGTGTGATGTCATTTCCGCTACCCCTGCAATTTTAGTGATTTGGCATCCATAAACAGTGGGTTGGACAGTCGTTTATTATAATTGTGTGTTTGAGCGCAGAGCTCAAGTAGCCCACAATATCGCCCTGAGAAGCCTGTGACCTCACTGGAAGTCCACTACGGAAGGGGTTTTACTTGGACCAGCTTGCAGAGCCAGAGTTGGAAGGGCCGCCAGACCACAGAGGCAAACCATCACAACCAACAAGGTTGAGACCCAGTAGCCCATGCTTTCCCCATGGCCCACAGACAGAGTCTGACAGTTGCACTACTAGAACATGTCTCTAATAGCAAACACATGTACAGGTTACTTTCTTCATGCCACGTGTTCAATGCAAACTTCTAATTTGCTGGAAACTTAAATGCTGAATTGAAAAACAAACTTAACACTGTTTGTCTAACTGCCAGCAGGATCTGTAATTCGTATAGTTGACCGGTGGATACTAATGTAGAAGAAACATTGATTTTGCCTTCCTATTCAGAACAGAAATGTTCCAGTGTTGAACCTTTCTTTTAAGTATGTGTACATTGGTACAATTTACTGCTCTTGTCATCTCAATTCAGCTTGTCAAGGAAACTCTTAGTAGAGGAGCTAAGGGCGCAGTAAACAAGAATCCATCAGACTCCATTTGTATGCTTTTCTAGGAGTGTAAGTGTGTGGTCCTTCCATCAGCTGTCACTTTTCTTGCAGGATGCAGTGACCACATCTTTAAAGGTTTGGACTTTCCAGGAAATGACCGCGGGGTGGTCAAGGCCGACTCGGACCAACAATGTCAACAGTTGTGCATAGAAGATCCTTTATGCCAGTTTTTCACCTATGTGAATGGTGACTACTCTAACGTAGCCCAACGGTAAGCTTTCTTTATTTAAGTCAAGTTTGAATAAATGTCTTATCACACTTGTATGTGACAACAAGACCTAGAATGAATTAATACATATGAATATTTGTATTGCTTCTTGAGATGAGCATCAAGGGGCTCTAGGTGGCTAACGTTTTTTTTTATTCCAAGGTATTGGTACTCAGATTATCAGCGTTAGATGGCTTTGATGTATTGTGCTATTGGTAGTGTTTCAAATAGTGCTCAGATCGCCAGTTAGCTGGTTCTGTGCACTTACAAACAGTAATGTGCTACAGGGATCTGGAGATGTGTAGTTGTGGTGGGTCAGATGCCTATGAGCTACTGTGACAGGAAGGTTTGGCTGAACTTCAAAGGCCTCGTGCCATTCAGAAGTCTGAGTGGCTCACCAGGAAGTTGTTAGCAGATACAAAGGTTCTGTTTTCCACTGTAGCCTCAGTTTGTATAACATAATGATATTGCTTGACCATGTATTCCTCAATGATATTCATGGCAGTCAATGGCTTAATTAGTTTATTTACAAGTGAGTTGGCCTACCTGATTAAACCCCTGGGAGATATTGAACATCCCGGTGTACTGGGAGCAAAATGCAGGACACTGAACACCACTTGCTCCATTAGCCCTCAGGACAGGAACTGCTTGGGATAAAAATATGTTCCCTCTATTGAGGACATTTCACCCACCTTAAAAAGGAGGAGACCTTGCTCTGAACAAGAAATCAGTTTAAGTATCTCATGTTGAGTGTCTCTGATGTTTTGTCAATTGGAGTGTGAATACGGCGTTCTTGTCCCTCTTTGGAGAAGATGGGATCACAGTAGTCAGTCTTGCTCTGTTCGGTTTCTGCGCTCCCTGATGAGTTTTAAGAGCACCTATTCATGGAATATCTCACTGCTGAGCACCTGGGCTCTGGTGGTCTCTGTCACTGCTGAGCACCTGGGCTCTGGTGGTCTCTGTCACTGCTGAGCACCTGGGCTCTGGTGGTCTCTGTCACTGCTGAGCACCTGTGCTCTGGTGGTCTCTGTCACTGCTGAGCACCTGGGCTCTGGTGGTCTCTGTCACTGCTGAGCACCTGGGCTCTGGTGGTCTCTGTCACTGCTGAGCACCTGGGCTCTGGTGGTCTCTGTCACTGCTGAGCACCTGTGCTCTGGTGGTCTCTGTCACTGCTGAGCACCTGTGCTCTGGTGGTCTCTGTCACTGCTGAGCACCTGTGCTCTGGTGGTCTCTGTCACTGCTGAGCACCTGTGCACGGGTGGTCTGTCACTGCTGAGCACCTGTGCTCTGGTGGTCTGTCACTGCTGAGCACCTGTGCTCTGGTGGTCTCTGTCACTGCTGAGCACCTGTGCTCTGGTGGTCTCTGTCACTGCTGAGCACCTGTGCACGGGTGGTCTGTCACTGCTGAGCACCTGTGCTCTGGTGGTCTCTGTCACTGCTGAGCACCTGTGTACGGGTGGTCTGTCACTGCTGACCACTTGTGCACATGTGGTCTCTGTCACTGCTGAGCACCTGTGCACGGGTGGTCTCTGTCACTGCTGAGCAC
The DNA here is from genome assembly GCF_964204655.1 of Triturus cristatus. Classification (NCBI taxonomy): domain Eukaryota; kingdom Metazoa; phylum Chordata; class Amphibia; order Caudata; family Salamandridae; genus Triturus; species Triturus cristatus. The sequence goes on along the minus strand of NC_140585.1, from coordinate 1,138,552,362 downwards.
CTGTGCTTTGGTGGTCTGTCACTGCTGAGCACCTGTGCTCGGGTGGTCTGTCACTGCTGAGCACTTGTGCTTGGGTGGTCTCTGTCACTGCTGAGCACCTGTGCACGGGTGGTCTCTGTCACTGCTGAGCACCTGTGCACGGGTGGTCTGTCACTGCCAAGCACCTGTGCATGGGTGGTCTCTGTCACTGCTGGAACTTGTGTCTATGCTGAACCTCTGTCACTGCTGAACTGCTGCCCAAAGAGGATCTTTGTGCCGGTCTCCAGTGGTTGTATGACATTACAACGCATGCCATTACAACGCATGTCGTTACAACGCATACCTTTACCCGACTTGCTGTTGGGGGTGCGCTGGAAGTTGGAATAGTATGATTCACTATTCCAACTCCAGTGTGTGCAACAGTAGGGAAGGTGTTGGAGTTCGCTCCAACACCTACTACCCCCTGCAACAAGCCTTTCGTGTTGTTACGGCATGCGTTGTAACGCTTCCGTTGTAAAGGCTGTTTCCCATCTCCAGTGTGTCTTGCTTACTACTACACTACAATCTACAGTGTATTTCTATCACTTCATCTGTGTACAGTGTATAGCTGTCACTGCTGGACAGTAAATCTGTGTCAGCGCTATGATCCTCTCCACAGGGCACCTGTCATTACTGAGCTCCAGCCTACAGTGCATCATTGTCACTGCACGTGTGTAGAATGTATGTCTGTCACCACTGAGCTCCTGCCTACAGTGTATCATTGTCACTGCACAGAGATGCAATGTACCTGTTTTACCACTGAGCACCGGTCTACAGTGCACCTCTTCCACTGCTGGGACTGACATGTCTACAGTGTGTCTCTGTGACTGCTGAGAACCGGTCTACGGTGCACCTCTTCGACTTATGGAACTGACGCGTTCACAGAGCACTGGTCACTGCTGAGCTCCAGTCTACAAGGTATCACTGCTGTTGCGCCTGTTTACAATGTATCTCTTAGCACTGAGGTCCTACAGTGTATCTCTGCCACTGCACCTGTCAACAGTCAATCTCTTATGTCTGCGCTCCTGACAACACCCAATCTCTGTCACTGCTGAGGTTACAGTCCGCAGAGTATCTGTTTCTACTCAGTCATTTGCCTACAGTGAATCACTGGCACTGCTGAGCTCCTGTCTACAGTGCACCTGTCAGTGTATCTCGGTCACTGCACCAGTTTCCAATGTATCGGTCACTTTCGAGCTTCATTTTGCAGTGCACTTGTGTCACTTTGATGCACCGGTGTACAGTGCATCACTTTGGGCGCAGCAGCATTCAGGGGATCTGTCACTGGTGCAGCCAGCCCACGGCGTATGTCTGTCACTGCACCTGTGTACAGTGTAGATCTGTCACTGCGGAAGGACCTGTCTACAATAGATTCTGTCACTGGTACACCTACCTAGAGTGAATCACTTTCACTGTTTCTATTCTGTCGTTTCATACACTGCACCATGTTCAAGCAGCGCAGCACGTTGTCAATCAGTGAAATGAGTGCTGTGTAATAAGAGTATAAATGAGTTACCAGTGTGAAGTATCACAGTAGTAAAGTGACATTTCCTTCTGGGAATAGTTCTCAAAGCTAAGTTTGCTTCAAGCTGCTCCTTCAACCTGTACAATGCACTGAGGATGATAAGAGTGAGAGGAGGAAAGCAGGGTGCTGTGTGTGCATGAGCTTGCTGTGCCTTCGCCCAATCAGGTTAGTCTGAAGTTTCTTTAGAGTTTTCTATTGCTAAGGGGTGGTGGGAAAGCAAGGAACACACCTCCCTCAATCAAAAACGTGAGCAACTGGAATCTGCACTAATATTTTCCCTGACCAGTTCTATTGTGTGATTAGGTTGTTGATCATAATACATTTAAAAAACTATGTATTTATATTAAAAGTAGAATGCTGGAAATCAAGTGCATAGATAAATTAAAAATAACGAAATTCAGAAAAATAAACCAATCGCACAAACCAGTAATATCAATAAAGGAAACATAACTGGTTATGCGTGCTCCTGTTTTTGTTTATTTCTGTTTGACGTCTCCAGCTATATTTCTCTATAGTACATTTTTCTCACATTATTGTGTTTTATCACGGTTATTTTTGGCTCGTAAAAGAACGATTGTAAATTTCCACATGAACTTGACAGATAAATTAATGATCACAAGTTGTGTAGAGTAACAATACACTCACCTGAAAATATGAGAATTGTAGTAATAGCACATGAGCACAGCTAACTGTACTTCTTTTGGAATCCATATTTCTTTTTTCATCATGTGTGCTGTGCATACACACTGCTAACTGGAAGGTTCTCCATTTCTGTGGTGTGTGGTTAATGAGATGTTGGTTACGTCACAGTACATGCGTATGAAATGTTGGGAGAGTGTTAGAGGAATCACAGCTGGGCATACTTATTAGTTTGAATTCATCATAGTTAATAACTTGTGTGTATATTGATGGGAAATGCCAGGTTTGTATTGCTTCTGGAATTGGAGGCGGCCTGCCCCTCCTGACAGAGAATGGAGAGGCTCTCAAAGGAAGATCAAATATTTCTCAGTCTTTAGTTATATGTAAAACCCAGAAACAGCAAAAAAGTGGACTTCCTAATTATGATGGTGGACAATATTGTGTCTATTGCTACCTACAGAGCTGGACAAAATAGCCCTTCCATCAAACTACAAAAGCAGTTAGTATTTACTTCAGATGAATGACAATTGTCTAACAAGCATTGGCAAAGCCAATAGGTCTGGCGTTGGTTTCCAGTATTCTGGCAATTGTTTTTTGTGTGATGGTTTTTGCAAAACGTTATTGTTTTGGAATATGCGGAGTGCTCATCAATGTAAAAAAAAAAAATAGTAATTTGTGACAGGTAAAAATTGATTTTTATGTCTCAGAAAAACACAAATTATCATAGTACTATCTGGCACTGAAGGGAACTACTTAATAAGTTAATTAGTTTGGTATTGGTTCAAGAAAGAGGTCAAGAAAGAAACAGGGCAAGAAAGGAAGTAGGCAAGATAGGGAAAGAGGGTGAGAAAGAGGGGAAGAGAAAGGGTAAGAAGAAAGAAAGATTGCAAAAAAGAAAGATGAAACAAGAAGCCAAGAAATATCACAGGAAAGTAAGACGGCAAGAAAGAAGGCAAAGAATGTTCAAGAAAGAAAGGAGGAAAAGAAACAAGGAAATAAGAATGATTGAGAAAAGGAAAGAAGGAAGTAAAAGGTAAGAACAGAAAGAATAGCAAAAAGATGGTAAGAGGGAAAGAGAGAAGGAAAGACGGAAAGAAGAGAGAAGGAAAAGAGAGAAGGAAGGAAAGAGAAGGAAAATGTGAAGGAAAGAAGGGTAGTAAGAGAAGGAAAGAGAAGGAAAAAGGAAAAGAGGGCAAGAAAGAAGATAAGCAGGATGGCAAGAAAGGAGGAAAGAGAAGGAAGGAAATATAGAGAAGAAAGGGAGAAAAAAGAAGGCAAGAAGGAAAGAAAGTGTGAAGGAAAGAAAATGAAGGAAAGATAGGCTAAGAAAGAAGGCAAACAAGAATGGGCAAGAAAGAAATGGGGAAAAAAAGGAAAGAGAAGGAAAGAAAGAAAGAAAATGTGAAGGAAAAACAGCAAAGAAAAGTGAAGGAAAAGAAAGGAAGGAGAGAAAGAAGGCAAGAATGAAAGGCAAAACATGGGAAGACAGAGAAGGAAAAAGTAGGAAAGAGGGAACAAACAAAAAGGAAAGAAAAAGGAGAGAGAAGGAAAAAGAGAAGGAAAGAGAAAAGGAAAGAGGGAAAGAAGGAATGAAAGAAGGCAAGAATGAAAAGGCAAAAGGGAGAAGGAAAAAGGAGTAAAGGAAAAAGAAAGAAGGCAAGAATGAAATGGTCAGACGTGGATAGAAAAGGAAAGAAGAAAGAAAGAAGGAAATAATTAAGTCAAGAGAAAGGAAAGGAAAAAACAAAGGAAGGAAATAAACAAAGAAAGTAGGAAAAAAAGGTTATATAATATACAAAAATTACAGAAGAGTTTCAAATGGACACAATCTGGTATGCTGTGAAAAAGCAGCAGACAGAAACACAAACAACTCCAAAAGGAGTTTACTACAGCATTGGCAGGAGATGGAATCTGATAAAGCTCGAAAGTGCATCAGAAGCATCCTGCTATCACATTATGTTCTAAATACAAAAACAACACTAAAAATATTATAAGGTAAAAAAAAAAGCACTGGCACTGAAGAGAGAACTAGCTTGTGTGCGGACGTGCTCTTTGTAAGAGATCAAAATGCAGTCACTGAAAGTAAAGTGAACCTGTGGTTTAAATAGGCTGACCCACTGCCCCATGCTAAATGCTGTAGTGGGCAGAAGGAAAAAATGAATGACAACGACTGACCAATGGATGAATATTGGTGGCTAAAAGCCCCAATATGTTAGTATTGTATACATATTTAAGACTAATCAAAAGGTCTTGGCTAACGCTAGAACTAAAAGTAGGATCAAACATGAGTCAGTTCCTGCCATGAAACAAAGCATGCAAAATGAACACAAGCAGCCTTTTAAAGGGAAATTACCACATAATTATCCTCTTTCATAAGATTTTCACCTTGAAAAACTGTCAGAATTTCACATTGTCCTCTACTTGTGATCCATGATGCCAGCAACACATTAAAACATCAACAAAAAAAATTGCACTCCCTGCTGTATAAGAGAAAAACAAAGCTTCAAGTAGAAAAATCAAATCAAAGTAGCTATATTAAACTGCCATTTCTCTTTAAAATAATTTACTGGAGGTCTGATTAAAAATTTGAAAATTATGCTTATATTTTTTATCAGTTCGCAAAGATATGGTTTGCAACACTGCATTTTTCAATATCAGTTACCCAAAAATAAATATTGAGAATTTGTGTGTTTTGTATGTTAGTTGTGTCTCTTGTGACTGTAAGTGGAAGCTCAAACGTCAGTAAGTCCTAAATCAGTGCAAGTCCTAAAATGAGTGCAAATACTCTGTGCGCCTGTTACAACAATAACACCAGTAAATAACCCCACCAAGGCCTCATTTCACCCAATGAATTAAGTACGAAAAATGTTTGCTCCTGTTTTAGCTGTTGCAATTATTCTGCGTTGTGTGCAAATACAGCAACCTAGTAGTCAAATAATGAAGTTATATATGTACAAATATGGCAAATTATCTGCTCTAACCTAGTGACAATCCAGTGTAGAAAACAATAATATCATGGAATTTTAGAGCCCGTTTTAGCCCCTGCACCAAAATGGGAATGATTGATTGAATGAATATCTAATCAACTTCATCATCATGTAACTTTATTCGGTCATTTGTACAAAAAACATCAAAGTATACAAAAGTAAAGCATAAGTGTATTTACAATTAAAGTATTAAACCATTACTATCTTGAGTACAAATGACAGTCCCAGGTCAAAGTTAAAAGAGACATGAATCCATAAATATGGTCAACCTGATCATACATAAAATATGCAAAAGCAGCTGCCAGTGCATGAGGGATACAGAACCATGTTTGCAAAACTTAATATTTAAAATACATAGACAGCATGGGAAAGTTAAGTGTGACAACACAACTATTTTAAAAGTTTTTGGCGAATTATCCAGAAAGAGAATAAGAAACGACTAAGAGCAAAGACTATTGGCCCAGAGGTGTCTGTTTTTAAAATTCTGAACGCAATCTGGTACTGCCAAGCACCCAAGCAAGTTGAGGCATATTGGTCTGATCCACCTCCTACGTATCTGCCGAAACTTGAGTCAGAAAAACAGAACATGTTCTAATCAACTTATTTCTTGTTTTTTTCACCGCAGGAAGGACTGTTACATGAAGAGCGTGATTGCGCTCCGGAAGCCACCTCAGATAAATGACCTAAAAGACGTGGTGTCTGGATTTTCGAGAATACAATGGGAGGATTCCGCTACAGGTAAACCAGAAATGACATGGTATGACATGACAAGCTTTGGCCATATGGATGTAAACTCACTTTCTATGGTCCTGGCCTAAGGGGCCAAGGCCACTTTCAGGTAGCCTGGGTTAGCAGTCATGAGATTTATTAGATTTTTTTATTTTTGTTGTTAATAATGCTGTTCTACTTGTAAATTGGGTAGCAGAGGGCTACGACCAATTTAAAAATATACCAAATGTTAACACAATGTAGGGAAGAAAGTGAATTAAATAGTTGATAGAAGTTGATAGAACAAATGTCAGTAGATCATGTGGAATTAATTTTAAGTATAGTAGGACAACAGAATAGGAATAAACAGGCGGCCGTGAGGGGCAGGAGGAAAAATTAATTGATTAGGGAGTGGAGACAGGGTGGAAGACAACAGGTGAGGACAGTATGAGCAAAACAGTTACACAATTGGGAAACTGGTGACAAGGTAGGTTCGTAATTTTTTCTTAAAATAAAGATCTTGATAAAATGTGAGGTAACCAGATGTAAACCTTGGCTGTGAACAAAGAGAAAACAGTTTAAATGAGAGACAAAGAAGGAAAAATTGAACATCAAAACAGGGCAATGCAGAGGGAGGAATGGAGGTCTAGAGGTTATTTAGTAATCAAATTACGTTTATTAAGATGAGTGCAAATAAACTGTAGATTTCAGTGAACAGTTCAAAAGAAATACTTTTAATTTAGTCTACTCCTAAAAGAAAAGCATAAAATAAACTACTTTATAAACGGACCATAGTAGCAGAATTCAATTTATGTAACATTTGAATGACATTTCACTCAACAGAAGACGGAGATATTTTTTCTTATTTGATAAAACATTGGACAAATAAGAAGGATATGGTCATTTCTGTGCACTTGCAGACCTCTTCTATTGGAGGCCTAGTACTTCTCTTTATATAAAAATTTCTTGGAACACACCCAAAAGCACCAAGAGATGGGTCAGGAACATACATTAATCAGTAAGACACCACATTACTGAATTCTCTCAGGCTGACGTGATACTACAAAGTTTTCACTTTCATGCAAGTCCAATCATTTGCAGCGAAGGTCCTTCCTACAACCTCTCCTCTGGGGAAACAACTGGCACCTTAGAAGCTGCTATTGCACGTTTTACCAAAGGCCTTTCCACTTCTGGGTTAGTTAAAAAAAATGAAAAATAAGAACTCTAGAGAATGTGAACTGCACCCCCACTTTCTTAGTCACTTTATCATAAAGCAGCCATTGGGTGAGACAGAACATGACACTGTGGGTACAGTGAAGAAATGGTTTAAAAAAAAGCAACAAGAAGACACAATAAAAACATCACAATGGAAGCTTCAGGCTGAAGAAAGGAGATCTCGAGGCCCCCATAAAAGCCCCTACCCCATAGGTAGACCAACAAGGAGCTGAGTAATACAAGAGCACAAGGAAAAGAGAAATATGGCTCCAGAGAATATACCTCACAAATGTTTTCTGGTGTAGTTGTGTAGGATAGTGGGCATCAAATATCAAGTCTTATACTTGCTAGTGAGTGCAATATTGTAGCAATCTACCAGCCATGGAAACCTATCAATGAGTTGCTTGTCCCCTCCCCAAGTCACCACAACTCAACGCTCAAAGTGAGACTGCACAAGACTAAAGATTCAGCCTGGGAAGACAGTCACTCGAGGAGGCCTAGCAGACTTCTAGCATGTATAACATCCATAGCAGTCCAAAAAGCCCTCCCACAACATTTGAAAAAGCAGGTTGTGATAGTAAAAGGTCAACCTTGAGTAACCAGATAAGATAGCCCATTACAGGATGTGTACCCGTTGCTTGGTGTTTTGCATAGAGGGATGCAAGCTCAGAACAGATGACTTGGGGTAGCATGCATGAGCTGACAAACACATCTGCAATCCGCTTGTCCCTCTCCTTAAGGCCCCACAGCAGTCCAAGTGAGACTTCTTGAGGCTAAAGAGCAAGTGTATGAAGCAAGCTCTCCGCCATCCCCGCGCCCGCAGTCTTCCCTGGAGGCGCCTCAGGTTCCCCACTCGTCGGTCAACCTTCCCCCATTCTGGGCTTGGCCTTTCCTTCCTCCGGTTGGGCTGGGGGATGGCAGCGGGAGGCCCGTTCGTTAGATTCCTGGGGGCGCAACATCTTTGCCTCCTCCAGTGCTGCCTTGCGGGCGCTTAACACGCTTTGTGTGTTGGCCAGATGCACTTCTTACTTGTGGGATTCGGTGGAGTCCGCTTCTCAGGAGGGTGCCTGCGCTGATCTGCGGCACCATGGCTTCTTCAGTGGCCCTCCGTCGCCATGCTTGGCTGAGGGATAGTGTTTTCCCTAAGAACGTTCGGGAGCGGCTGGGTGACCTTTCCTTCGATGGTGCTCTTTTGTTTCACGCCCCTGCGGATTCTGCCATTCAGAGGTTCCTTGCGGGGCTTTGTCCTCCTCCTCCTCCTCCCCCTCCTCCTCAGTGACCCTGGATGTCGATCTGTGTTCTGGGAGATCTTCCCCCGTTGTTTACTGGGGTCTAGTAACGAGTAGCCCCGGTTGTGTGTTCTGTGTGGTTGGTGTGCCTTCAGGGTCCTTCTGTTGGCCCTTTGGTGCTGTTGGCTTCTGGTCTGGCCCTTTTTTGACTTGTAGTTTTGGCTGTTGGTAAGCCTGAGTAGGTCCTGAGATTAGGCCTTCTGTCTCTTCTTTATTGGCCGATTGGCAAGCCCTCTGCGGTTTTCTCTGCAGGTCTTTGTTTATCCTCTGCTGCGGCAATTTTTCCTAAGAGGTGTTTCCATGATTCTTGGGACGTAACATACCCTATGTGGGGTAATTGTAGCTATTACATAGCTCTGTCATGTGCTAGGGAGGTGTGGTCGCCCTTTTTGGACTTCTTGCTCTGTGGCGTCACGGTATGTCGCAGGTGCGATCTTCTTGCCGATTGTCTTGAAGCAGCTTGTGTTGCGCCCATGTCCGTCCTTCTCCTTGTTCGCTATGTCACTAGGCAAGTCTGGCCTGCCGTCTGCAGCGTCATGTTGTGGCGGTTCTGCACTTCTGACCGGTGTTTCGGCTTGGTCCTCTGTCTGGTGTTCCGGGGGACTGGCTTTCCTTGGCTTCTGTGTTCTGGTGGACGGCTTGTTCCGTCCTCTCTCTTTCTCTTTCTTTTCTGCCTGGTTCCACTTCTTTTGTGGGTCAGTGTGTGTGTTTCTGGACAGGCCCTTCCTTTGGTGTGTGTCCTGGCCCTTCCTGTCCTCTGCCTGTGGCTGGCGTCTGGCTTGTCCTGGGTGCGCCGTTCCGTGGTGTTGCCTGCTGCTGGCTGCGCATGCCCGTGCAGGCCTGCTCGTTCTAATCCACCATTGTGGCCTTTGATGTGTTCCCTTGTGCCCCTGCCTCTGGTTCCACTGGGGCTTTGCGCAACTGTGCCTTTCTTCTTCTGTCTGCGCTTTTGGTGGTGGAGCTGTTCCTGCTTTGTCCGCTGCTTGCGGCTGAGGTGTGTTCAGCTATTTTCTGTCACTGTGTATGTTTTTCTTACGGTGGGCCCTGCCTCCGGTTCTACCTCTTCTCCCTGGGGTTTGAGGTGGTCCTTGTGTTCCTTGGGGCTTTTCGGCAGCTGTCTGCCCCTGTGGGGTGTTGGGCAGGTCTCCCTTGGCTGGGCTTCGGTTATCCTGGCCTTTCCCTTCTTGTCCCTGTGACATGTCCCCTGCTGGGGCCCTGTGTCTCTCCTGGTGGGGAGGCTCTCTCGCAGGCCCTCCTCCCTTCTGGGTATGGCTAGGGTATCTATTCTATGTTAAGGAATCTGCGGCTAGTAGTCTCTATCAGATGTACAAGTTTCTTACCGTCGGTAACGATGTATCTGGTAGAGACGATTCTAACCGCAGATTCCTTCACGACCCGCCCTTCCTCCCCATTCTGCGAGGACCCTCTGTTTGGGTTTCTGCAGTCACCTCCCTCTGTGTGGCTTGTCTTCTGTGGGTGTCCTCTTCATTTTCTTCCGGTCAGGCATCCCTCCAGCTGGTTTCTCTTCAGTGTAAGGACCTACTTTTACTCTTTCCCTCTGTTAGAGTTTCTGATCCCCTTGCGGTCTTCGTTGGGAATTCTTTTGCCTGTCCTTTGTCCTCCTACTCCTTTCAGGGGTTATGGCCATCCTTGGCAGTGTAGTTGGGGGATGGGTTGTTCTGGCTCCTCTGTTCCGGGCTTGTGGCCCTTCAATCTGTGATTGTGGTTGCAGACCCTCTCTCTTTCTGTCACGGCGTTTTCACATTCTTGTGCCTACAGGATGGCTCTCGCCTTGGCTTCCATGGTGGTTCCACGAAGTGGTGCTTTGCGCTTTTCTTGCTATGGCTTCGCTGCTCTGGCCTTATGGCACTTGGCTTGCTCAGTTGTTTCTCAGAGTGGTGCTCTGCTCTTTTCCTGCTCTGGCTTTGCTGTTGTAGCCTTCTGGTGCCTTGGTGACAACTGGTGCTGTTCCTCACTTTTTGTTTCTCCCTATTATGTTTCTCTGTTTTTTTTCGCACACTGTTCCCATGCTCTCCTCAGTTTTGTTGTGATGGCTCCGCGCTGTGGCGAGGAAAAGTTCTCTGAAGCAAACTGATGTCAGCGCGCCGGGGTGGGGCTTATGTGACCTCGCTGACATCACGCCCGTGGAAGACGTCGGGGCGGAGTCACGTGTTACCACCCCCCTGGTACGCAGGGATGCTGGGCAGGAAAGTTTTACGGGTCCAGTCTCACGCCTGGGGATAATTCTACATTAAGGAATCTGCGGCTAGAATCGTCTCTACCAGATAAATCGTTACCGAAGGTAAGTAACTTGTACATTATCACCATTTAAAGTGAAAGAGTAGGGAAGCTTTCTCTGTCCTATCAGCTCCCGATTCATCACCAAGCAGCTAATCAGTGCCAATTGGTAAAAAATGGTGACTAACTGTCCAGTGTGTGATGATGATTTTCACTCACCAGCAATATTGTGTTGCTTGGACCAGCAGCCTAAGCACCTGTCTAGTCTAGTGGTTGTCTGTATCAGTCTGGTCAGCGCTTTCCACCCAAGTCCTGGATAATACTAGCCACCATAGACCTAGCTAGTTCCACTGGCTGTGTATCTGAACTCAGTTAATATTTTTTATATGTAGATGCATGTTATGCAGATATCCTGAAAACTGGGCTTGGATCTGGCCTTCGTTGGGCAACTGCTTTAGGACGTTGTGCATATTGGGCAGGCACAGAGCTTTTAAAATCTGCATTCCTCTGTGGATTGCCCATCTTATCTTGCTTACTAAACTAATTCTGAGCTGACGTTCTTTTGAGAATTACACGTCTTCTTCGACTCACAAAGCTGACTTGTTCTAATATCTTCATTTAACAGGCTGATGAACCCCATCCCTGAGAGCTCCTGCTGGGCTCAGGAGAAAAGACTGATGATGATTGTTCCAGCCAATAACAAATGATCAGACTCCAGATCTGGGTACCGAGGGCTTCTGGGCATTAACATGTTGAGTTTACATACTGATTGGTGAATCTTTTTTCTGTAGAAATCAATTTTTATACAACAAAAAAATAAACCCAGTAAAATGCACATCTTTGACTTGGCTGGCCTTTTTTTTCATTTGTTGCTTCACATGTATGTCTAGTTTGTCTGTATAGCATGAGTTGCAGAGCCTGATTGCTTCTAGGTACTATTGGATTATAACAGTAGAGTGCAATGATTACAATTGTTTTGTTTGATGGATTGGGCTGATGATTTATGATGGGTCACGCAGCAAGGTTTTATGATCCTGTCGATATGATATATGTATGGCAGAGATGATTTATGACTGGTCAACCGTGATAAATGGCCTGCCTCCGAATTATGATTTATGATCCTGTCGGAATGATTTGTGGCACTCAATGAGTTCTGGCACTGTAATAATGTTTTATGGCCTTGTCATCTTGAATTATGACTGACCGCTGTGATTTACGAGGTCAATGATATAACTTAGAGTCCATGCATGCAATCAAACTGCGGCCAAGTATTCCCATAGATAATTCAAACACATGGATGGTGTAAGTTTACTCATAAACGTATAGCTGGCATGTGTACTAAATGGCGTGTGCCAAGTGCATGGGTTATGGCAGAGGCCACCCCCGAAAGGAGCATTAGGCGGCGGCGCGATAGCCACTGGTGACCTGGAAATTACCAGCCTTTCCTGCTTGCTGCCCCTGCCCCATGAATGCACCTTCTGCAAGGGGCATCTCAGTCCTTTTAACCTCCCCATGACCCAGCTGAGTGCAGTGGTGTCACACCATAGTGGGGCGTAAAAAGATTACTTGGCATTACCAGGCCCTTATTGGCCCGTGCCTCTTCGCGCCAACCTTGGTGTGCATTTCTTCCCCTGAGGGGTAGGGGCGGCATGCCCCTCCCTTCGTTGTTTGCTGCTATGGTGGATTAGACTGGTAATTTCCGGGTCCCCTGAGGCTGTATGCCGGCCTCTGATTCCCCTTCGGGGCGGCCTCTGCCATTTCAAGCGTGAACGCTGGGTGCAACTTGACTTTTAGGTGGTCGGATCGTGGAGTGCACGAGCAGTGTCACACAGCTTCAAAAGGCAATGTGTGGATTCTTGGTTCTCAGTGCGACGGTCAGTGACGTACACACTAATTTTGGCAAGCCTATGTGGCCTTGCGCTTACACAATCGGCAACATCTGCATACCCGATCCTCAGTGCATGCGTCAGTGACATGCACACTAGTTTTTACAAATTTATGACAAATAGTACCAGGCACCTGTATCTGATCAAGAGCATTGCGTGCTTACATACCTAGCATTCTCCTTATGAGGGAGACTATCAGCACACCGGAAGGCAGCGCAAGGTGCATGCCTTCTCACAGTCAGCACGATTTTAATCACCTCGTATAGAGACATCAAATGTGAATAAACAATAAAATATTGCAAGGGTCGTCTTAATAGTTTTTACCAGCCTTAGAGAGAGATCGTTAACGAGCAAGGATTCTCCCCTTCATCCACTGTTTCTGGAGAATGACACATTGCTGGAGGAAGGGGCTGGCTTGTTTTGAGGTCGAGCCTGGGCCGTGCATGCGCTGCTCCGGGAGGCATGTTGAAATCTAGACTGTTGCTTGCTGCACCTCCCATCTTTTCCATTTGCTCCTGTTCTTGCCCGTCATACTGCCTGCAATTGATTGGTTAGCATACTTAATTAGTCCCGCCTTTTCGTGTTTCAGCCCCTGTAGAAATGAGATTACCCCCAATCTCATCAGTGTAGGGTCACCCTTAGTCTACGGCTTCACAAATGAGGATCGATACTGGAGTGAAATCAAAGACAAGTTTATTGCACTCAAGAGTGGGGCTCTGTCATCCAGCCACGATTAATGTCTGAGAGGGAACTGCCCAACATATATTGCAGTACAGTTTTTATACTATTGTCCAAGACTTGAGCCAACAGGAGTGAATTGCTGAAAGTTCCCTTTGTTACTGATATGCAAAAGCTGTTAAGCCATAAACCACTCACCCATTTACAAAGAATACATTTATAGCCTTATAACATTCATGTTATTAAAGAGCACCTGCTTGCTCGAAACATTTCCACAGTGGCAAGCCTTTAGTTTCTGCACGTAAGCATGTTTGCATAATTCTGTGTGATACACAGACACACACACGCATTTGGAAAGTCCCTGGCAGATGGCAATGGAGAGCAGAGAGACATAATGGATATAAAAAACAAAATGGATGACCGCATAGGCTAACATTAGAACCCATTTTCACAGTTCAACACCCCTCCCAGCAGACTGCCCCTGGTACATGTGGTCTCACACGCTTTGTAATCTATGTTCCTGCACCATTTTTTTTGGGGGGGGAGGGCTGACTGGGGCTTATGTATCAGCATGGTGCCCGCTTCATGGACACCGCGCTTGCATTTTCTAAGGTATATTTTTTCTATAATCAGCACGGCAGCCGACACACGGAATCTTGTTGGCTCTCCTCTCCTTTATTGCTGCTTTCATGTTAGTGGCGCCCCCCACACCCCCACAACCTCCTGAACTTTGTTCTATTTCAGAGCTTCGTTGTTGTCCAACCTTTGACCCTTACACTAGGTAATCACAGCAGAAATTCTTTGGAATTACAACATTTCCTTTTTTTTTTTTTTTTTTAATTCTGCAACTGTTTATAACTGCACTTTGGGCACATTCCTTTTGCGTGCAGTGTGTAACGGCTTTCAGTTTTCCTTCCTGCCTCCACTTATGTTTCACTGACTGTGCATGCTTCTTTTCTCTGCTTTTATCCTCATGCATCACTGTCTCCGTGTTGCTGGCCCCCTTTCTCTCACCCCTCCCCACCGTTTAGCATTGGAGTGCATATTCACATGATCCCTCTCTGTTTTTTGCATGTATGCTCTATTTTGGTGTTTTCTTTTGTGTATCCGCTTATGTTTCATTTAGTGTGCATGCAGTGTCTGTCTTTTTCACTCTGCCCGTCTGTTCCTCTGTCTCTTTTCTGCTGAGCCCCTCTTTCTCTTCCACTGCCTCCCTCCATGCCCAGTCTCTGAAGCTCCCATTATCTGTCATTTATAGCCATGGCTCAGCCAACCAGAACAAAAAAACAGCAGAACAAGCATTGGCATAGCCAATAGGTCTCGCCTTTGGGACCTTATAAGTATTTAGCCATGCAGCACATTATCCTGGGTGCTACAACATCTACTGTTCTTTAACGTGTAAGCTTTGATACTAATAGGCACATTATAGCACTGCACTAAGAAGTACTTAAAGTGCTATTTTTGTACAACTGGTAGTCTGAACTCCTATATCTGGAAGTGCTTTAATACGCAATATTGAAAAACAAGACTGAACTATAAAAGGCACACAAGTGGCACATATATTATTAATGAATCTGTACTTTTAGACTTGTGCATTTTATCCAGAGATACAACGTGCAATACACATTCGGTCCCCCTAAGAAGCATCGCAGAACTAAAACCTAACGTCACATTTAGCAAAGAGGCTCCAGAGTAGGTAAACAATGTTCTTTTTATAAGTAATAAAGTAGACAGAATAAGGTAAGAAATTGACAGTTTTCCCACATTCATAAATGGTTAAAATGTCAGTTATTTTACAACAGTGTTCACATTTCCTTACGTTAGACAGTAACCCACAAGTTACAACATTCAACACACGTATATTAATGACCGGTACCTAATCTCAAAGTATACCCAACATTAAGAATGGAAACGAGGAACAGACAACATAGGATATGTTCCAGTCGTAAAAAAACATAATAACATTGAATATGGGTAGCAGTAAAACAATATGCAGGGTGTGCCATGGCACCTGGTGGTAGGTGGGCAACAATAATTCATGGTAAAAACTTGAGTAGGTGGAGAATCACAGTTCGCACTGGTGTAATTTACTTGCCCCATTAAAGAAATCACGGCGCTCGCCAACACCGTGCAAGCAGCAAATGCAACTTGTTACAACAAATGACTGAAACATTTTGAATGAACAACCTAGAACAGCTCTCGTGCCATAAAGAATACATTTATGACAGACACTGAAAGTGTTTGAGCAAAGCGATCTATGCAAACCTTAACAGCCGCACTGTGCCTATTCCAGGAACAGTACCATACTTGTGCATCTGCATCACTAAACATAGCCAACAGTCACTGTATTTTGTGGTGGTTGTTGGCTGCAGTTTTATTACTCATTACATACGTCATATTTGTACAACTCCCCCAGACGCATTCTTGGGGCCGGGGTCATAAATCATTATCATATATTATCGCAAATTGTGTATCACTCAGTGTTATTTGGACATCATAAATCAGAGGTAATAAATCATCGGGTATCGTAAATCATTCTGCCGCAACCTGCCATTATTTGCTGTCATAAACAATGTTCCCTCTAATTTTTTCCCTCTGTGTGTGGCAGTGTACGGTCTATGTGCGCTGCAGCCATGGCTATGTGAGCCAGGAACCAGTCAGCGCGTGTGGGTGCAGCGCCACATATCTCTCCAAACTTATGCTTAAACAAGTGAATAGACTGCGCATTTCCACACATACAGCGCCACATTAAGAGTCTTAAGGCACGTTTGCAATTTAGATACACAAGCCATGACAGGAATTGGTTACACAGGCAAGTACACTTCGGGTTTAGAAAAGCACAAGACTCCAATGCTGGTCCCATCATAAGATTTTACTGCTGTAGGTGTAATGTTACTTGTTGTATTATATATCTGGATGTACAGAGAGAAAGAAGCAACAAAATACCAGCCAGGCGGCACACTACGCTAAGCAGAGAGATTTCTAACTTACCTGTTACCTAGAAGAAATGCAGCAAGTCCAAAAGAACGACGTGTGCTTTACACGTCGTGCTTTTGGACTTTGGGCAGCCAACTTCCACTAGGCACAGCCAGGGCCGCCTTTAACACTGGTGGCGGCCTGTGCGACAATGTTGGTTGGCGCCCTCCCAATGGCCACCTCTACCACGGATTCCCTCACTAGCACCCTTTAATAGCGGCCCTCAAGTCTCCAGAACCACTGTCTCTCGGGTTCATTTAGTTTTATAGCACCACTCATACCAGTGTACGGTGTCAGAGCACTTTACGTCACACACACATTGCACAGAGACAACCATAGGTGTGTAAATCAGTGTATAGGAAATGTTACATCAGACAGGACTACAAGGTGTAGGAGTAACATGTTATCGATACTGGTAGGCAATAGAGTTTGAGTCCTTATTCTGGAAAAGCACAAATTGAGAATTTAAAATGTAACACCATTGTTAGGGGTTCTCTTTAATAACAAGAATTGTTTTCTTCCCAAATGAACACTTTTGGCAAGATTAGGATAGTGAAAGACTGGACAAAAAAGCATAAAGCTCTAACATATACCTTGCAGTTTACACGCAGCTCTTTGATGACAGTTAATAGCTCAATGTTTTATATTGGGATTTTGACTTGCAAACAACAAGTAACAAAAGGAGCTCTTTTACAGAAGCAGTAACCCACTGACCTATTTACATAATATGCACTTTGTGATCAGCATGGTACACGTTCTTAGCAGCAGGCATTTTAACCCACTGCGTGACTTTTGGATGAGTCAAAACTCCCACTAGACAAACCTCTGTCTCTTTCCAGGAAGACGATTAATCACTGAAGCTCTCTAGGCATTGTAATTGATGCCTGCTGGTGACATGATTAAGGTGGCGGCAAAATAGAGGCGACGGGAGACGCGCGCCTATTCACTGCAAGATAGAGGCAGGAGACAACGCCTATTCACGTCTTTTATTTTGCACTTGCTGCATTGCTTTTTAATGGGCCGTGGCTGTGTGCTGTTGGTGGCCCTTTGTGAAAATATTTGTTAATTGCAGCACCGTCATGCGCTGCAATTAACAAACTTATTTTCAAAATGGCTCACAATCAGCGCCAGCCGCGCTCCATTAAGAGAAGAAATGCAGCAAGTCCAAAAGCACGATGTGTAAAGCACACATCGTGCTTTTGGACTTGCGCGCTCGGGGTTAGTGAGGTGCGCGCGTGCGCACCTTACAGGGAACACTGGTCATAAATCACTCTGCCTGATCATCATAAATCAGCAGCCATAAATCATAGTCATAAATCATCGGGATGTCATAAATCATTCTGTCTCAAATCTGTCATCATTCTGTTGTCATAAATCATTCTGCATGAGCATCATAAATAATCAGCCATAAATCATCGGCTGGCCATAAATCACTGGTTTGTCTTTTGCTCATTTGCATCTCCTAGGGTCGTAAATCACCCCGACAGCTCGTAGATTGTTCTTTGTTGTTTCCCACGCCCCTTTGCGTGTGGGGGGTAGCCTTTCCCCGGAGATAGGCCCCAACTCGCTACCTTGCTAGTCTCTTTTGTGCCCTGCCATCTGGCGTGGGCTGGGCTGCGAGTGCTGTCTCCGTTTGCTACCCCGATTTTTGTCAGGCGTACTCACCCAGCTGTGAGGCATCCCAGAGTGAGTGGCCCTCCTTCTTTCCATAACCAAAGCAATACACCTTTTGTTTCCGCCACGCCTCCAGGGAGGCTTCTGTCTTCCTGCGGCTCCCCCAACCTTATGTCGTCCCTTTGCGCCTCCCGCTGCCCTTACCGTGGAGCCTGCCCATGCCGTTAGGATACCAAACTCTAGCTGTGTCACCGGGAGGCTGACGTCTGGTAATCTCTGACGGTAATCTTTCCACACACGCCATGGTGTGCCCTGCTCTGTCCTTGCCCTTATGTAGTGGCACGCTTGTGTTCTGTTCGGAGTCTTACAGCGTTGAATCCTCTCACCATGGGTCATACATGAAATCAAACAAAATTGGGAGATACTCAGATACCACTTGTGGTAGTGTGATACAGCATACATTACGTCAATAACATCCTCTACTTCACCCATGCTCCTGGTGGGCTCCCCGCCTGTAAGTGCCACTGCGAAACCAGTAACCCTGACTAGTATCCGCCAGGCTGTACTACCCCCTCCCCTGTACTTATTTCTTACTCGGGCGGGAATTTGAGGGGAGTAGTAAAACCAGAGTTTGCGCTGCCGGGGGTGTAGGGGCCCATGCCTATATAAAGATTATTAATTTGTTCCTGCAACTCTGGATGGGCACTCCTTGAGTGCCCTTGACCAAGGGAATCCTGGTGCTGATTGACAGTTGTTTATTGTTACCCACTTGATGGTACTGATCTCTTATTATTATTTTTTTTTTACCTCAGCAGGATGAACAACTATGGGGCCTGCCGGGTTTGAACCAGTGGTCCAGAGGCAAGCAAAGGCCCCAGCAACAGGCGCATTAGTCTACTAAGCCACCCGATCAGGTGTGTTGCTAGGTTTACCCTAGGTCTCGCGCAACTCACACTTTCCCCTGTGTCCTGCTCATCGGCGCGTGTGGCACAGGCGCTATTCCATCTAATAGCATGGGTGCCCCAGGTCTCCATCTTACCCCTGACCTTGGGGGCCAGGACACTACCAGAAAGCTGCCTTTGACGTTCTCTATTCCAATGGGATATTTTTCTTTACATACCCCAACTCAACTGTCCTTATTTCTTGCTTGGAAGGATGCATTTACGCGATGGTGCCACCGAGTTCCGTGCGCTGCGCTCTGCTGTGACCAGTCCAAAGCCGCGCGTGCTCTAGCCCACGCTGTTGCTAATATTATCAATGCTAAGCCCAGAAGAACCTCAGGTGACTGCTGTAAGGCTGAACAGCACAGCCGTACCTTCGGAGGGGCCCAGCTTGCTGCTGGCTGGAAACTGGCCCCCATGAAAAACTGGAAACTTGCAGCGAGTTCTTGTAAGCATTAATAGTGCTATAAACATCCGTTTCTCTCTCTTTTTAGGTCTCGCTGAGCCAAAGGCTCAAAGAGACATTTTGTATGTGGGATTTTCAAAGTGCTACCCACAGTCTTTTGGCTGGCCTAAACCTTGAGTGCACGATCACATGCACGTGCACAGCTGCTCCCACTCCCCCCTCCCTTCTCTATAGCTTTGGCTCCTTTGTAGTTTATTACACCCTCCCTTCTCTCCCCGCTCTTTTCACACTACCCCCTCCCTTCTAATCAGTTTCCTTTCTGCTCCTTGGATTGACCTTCCCCCTCCCTTCTCTCCCCACCTCATGCAGAGACGGAGGAGACAGAGCCATCCTGCATGGTTAATGCTTTTGCAGGTTTCAGTTTTCAAATGTAGTTTTCAAATGTATGCAAACGTAAGTGGGTTTTTGAAAGTGCTTCACACCAGTTTATCAGAACTCGCGCTTCTCTCCCCCACACCCCCACCATCGCGTCTCGCACGTCCAATGCTTGTTAGTTCATGGGAGCATATTTTTCCGGCATTGATTTTAGCAGTTGTTTTAAACGTGCAGTGTTGTCGTTTGAGAAGTTTGTGTTTCATGATTCTGTGCCCTTACGAGTACCTTTCTGTCTGTTTCAGTGTGGTGGGAAGCACCTTTATTGGTACTACTTGGTACTACGGGGACACACTACACGAAATAATAAAAAACTGCCGTTGAGTTTCTTTAGCTCTGAAGCAAACATGATTAAGCATTTCGCATGCTGGCAGATAAGGGACTTTAGATGCAGACAAGCACGAGACGCGTTTTAATATATACCCTCAAGAAACGTAATCTTTTTGTTTCGCTTCTTAGTACTTTATTCGCCCTCCTTACCCCTCCCTCATGACCCAACTGCGTCAGCAGACAGAGGCTCAGAAACGCGGTTTACTGGGTCACTTGAGGTGAGCGAAGCTCGCTCCCACTCCTTGCTTTGAAGTTTTTTTCCTGTTCGTGAAAACAATCATTACTAGCACCAGAGACGCCAGGGACCGCCCTCTGCAGATAAGCAGGAGCCAAGCGAACTGCTACATGCGCCGCAGCAGGGCAGGGCGTTTTTATATGGGGAAAATGTAATCTGATGGTGCTCATAGCCAGGTTTTAACCTGCGATGGATTTCTTATTTACATTTTTTCAACCTAAGCAAGGACATATTCACTATTAAATCGTTTTATTGAAAATCATCAGCAGAGAGAGGAGAAAGCCTCACAAATATCCAGTCAGGAGGAGTATTTACAACATTTCTCAGTTTGGTCTCAGTAGTGTCAGTTTGTAACCTTAACAGCCAGGAGAGTGCTCTTTGCCCGGTTCATAACGGTGGCATTCCAAACAGTAAAAGGGTAGGTGGTTAAATTTACCTTGTTTGCACTGGTGCCCATGCACACATGCTACGTCACAGCCAGGACACTCAATCCAGGCTGCCTCCTCCAAAGAGAATAACTGGCGTCGACAATAGGTTCTGAGACCCGAGAGAGGACAGTGGCCTCAGTAGGCAGGTCCGTTCTTTTGACAGACAGTCCCCTGGCAAAAATAGATTTGCGCCATGATCCGTTTCCTTCCCTCACTGTTTAGGTCTCGACAGCGTGCGCAGTAGACAGGGCATCATTATGAGCGCTACTTGTAACATGGTTTGCAGCTTGTCTGAGCTCAGTGTACCTTAACAACTAATCTCTAGTGTTCACCTCTCTCTCCAGTCTCCCATGTTTGATCCTGGATAGAGCCTGTACAGCCTCAGTTTTACACACGCCAACAAACCTCTATTCAATTTCCTTCACTTCCGTTTCTCATAGTTGGTGCATGAATACTTCGCAGTGCAATGACTGGAATGCGCTCCCCCGCCCCCAAGCGCGCGCGCGCGCCACGCTCCGCCGGGCTTGTCTTGTTTGTTGTTGTTTGCAGACTCTTAAGAGCCCCTCTGGAGCATGTCCTTGCTTCAGTCCCACCTCTCTTCCTGCAGAGCTTTTAACGTGGATGCCTCTAATTCTATGTTCATTTATCTTACTTGGATAACTTGAAAAACTGTCCTGGATTCAGGCCTTGTTTTCTCCTGTCCCCTTCGCTGCCCCCGTGATTCGGTGCGTTTTTCTCCTTCTGTCCCCTTCGCTGCCCCGTGACACACCACACACAACCACAACCACTACCACAACCACACATACAAAACCACACACACAACCACACACACAACCACACACACAACCACACATATACAACCACACACACAACTACACCGTCAGTGCACACTTTCACCAGGCACAGACACCACCAGCCGTCAGTGCACGCTTCCACCAGGCACACACCACCAGACGTCAGTGCACGCTTTCACCAGGCACACACACACCACCAGTGCACAATTTCTACAGGCACAAACACCACCAGCCATCAGTGCACAATTTCTACAGGCACAAACCCCACCAGCCATCAGTGCACGCTTCCACCAGGCACACACCACCGGACGTCAGTGCACGCTTTCACCAGGCACACACCACCAGCCGTCAGTGCACATTTTCACCAGGCACAAACACCAAGCCGTCAGTGCACGCTTCCACCAGGCACACACACCACAAGCCGGCAGTGCACACTTCCACCAGGCACACACACCACCAGCCGGCAGTGCACACTTCCACCAGGCACACACACCACCAGCCATCAGTGCACAAATCAATTGTTAACGGACCCACAATTAACTATTGTAGCAATCGCAGTAAGGCGCACTTTACTTTGAAACATATTCATCTAAAGCGCAGCATGCCACCATTGCTACAAAAAAAAATACACATTATTTTGGCCTACAATTTATAGACTTTTGTTGCAATTGGTGTTGCAATATTTAGCAATGCCAATAGCTCAAACTTAATTAATGCGAGACCTATTGCATTGCAAATGCTTGTTTTGCCTTCTCTCCGGATTTAACGGGGCGCAGCAACGGCTGGGGCGGAGGGAACCTAGCACTCATAATCTCGCTTGCTCGTGTTTCGCGTTTGTTATAGAGTGGACGTGAAGCGCTTCACCTGTGTGCCAGCTATACTACACAGCGCCTGCGCAGGCACGCAAGTGACCCATCTTGCAGGTCGGCTGCTTTCGCTTTGCGCCCGTTGCACAAACTTCGTAGGGGCATATCAACAACCGGCGATAATTATCGCAAAGCGCACTCAGCGCTAGGATAATTATCGCCGGCTAGCGTGGATTTTTATCGCTGAGATAGCGTGCTATTAGCAACGCTTATCTCAATAGCGATAAAAATCCTCACGCTAACTCTCTAACGTGAGATTATCGCTGGAAACCCAGCCATAATCTCACGTTAGCTTGTTGATAGGGACAAGCAAACTTAGCCATGATATCCTCCTTCCATAGGATATCATGGCTAAGTCAGAAAAATACCAGACGTAAAAAAGCTGCGTTAACCGCGGTTAGCGCTGCTTTTTTTGTCTCTAACAGGGTTAGCGACATTCTTGATAATAGGAGAAATGTCGCTTAGCGACATTTCTCCTATTATTTTACTCTGGAACGCCCCCTTTGCATCTCATTAGAGATGCAAGGGGAAGCGTAGAGTAAAAGGGTGCTAACATGCAAATTTGCATGTTAGCACCCTGTTGTTGATAGGGTGCTAATTTTATCTCTGCTTTTTTGGCTTTTAAAGCCAAAAAAGCAGAGATAAAGCCCTTGTTGATATGCCCCCTAGTCTTTCATAGACTGGGACCGCTCTTCCCACGTTGAAAGAGCGGCAGTGCATGCGATTAGCTTTCACCTGCTTATCTTGATTTCCATTAGTTTGTTTTCATTGCGCTTTCACAAGAGGGCGGGGCAAGGACCTGGCTCTGTATTATGGGTTCCTTAGCTATCATAACCTGTTACCTAGCAAAGTCAGGCAGGGCGTTGGAGGGGGGGGGGCGGGGGGTGGCAGGGTCTGACGCTTGCCTCTGCACCTGAGTCACCATACGTTATTCTTGAGCTACAAAAACTTGGTGTGAGGTCTGCCCCCTTATCCTTTGCATCCTTCACTGCCACCTTTTATCAGACCTTAAGCACCCTACCGCCCCCCGCTTGCCGATCGCGGGGGGTTTTAGCCTCCCGATGTCCCTTTCCCCTGGCACTCCTGCAGGCCATCAGCATTTGCCGGCTAGATTTTTTATTGATTTATTGATTTTGGCAACCTGCCTTCTCGAACGCACCGTGCAGCTGGGGGAAGGGCCCATCCCCACTCGCACAATAACCAAGTGAGCAGCTAAGTGCGGCAATACCCTCATAATGCCAAGACCGCTAACCAGCTGGGGTGAGGCCTTACTCTGTCCGCTTTCTTTTCCTTTAGGGAGTTTATGTGGCGTGGCCTTGACCGGCCGATATCAGAGCCCTGTACCTAATACATTACAACAAACAAATGATGGACGGAATGCTGACAATGCAGACATTCTCCCCCAGTCAAGAGATCTGGGTTAAATCCATCGTTCTTTTGCCCACTACTCCACCCCAGTTTAGACATGGCCATATGCAAATCAGTCTTGACCCTGTACCTCATGGGAACAGTCCAGCCCGAACTGCCAAGCCATGTCTTCCCTGGACAGGAATCAAGCATCCTAGGACCGGTTTCTGGCTATCAGCCGTCATCAGCCAGGATAGCTTGACTCCAGTGGCGTAGTGAGCACGGGTCCCACGTCTGGGAATACCCATCCCACTTAGGGCGAAAAGCATTACAACAAACAAATGATGGACGGAATGCTGACAATGCAGACATTCTCCCCCAGTCAAGAGATCTGGGTTAAATCCATTGTTCTTTTGCCCACTACGCCACCCCAGTTTAGACATGGCCATATGCAAATCAGTCTTGACCCTGTACCTCATGGGAACAGTCCAGCCCGAACTGCCAAGCCATGTCTTCCCTGGACAGGAATCAAGCATCCTAGGACCGGTTTCTGGCTATCAGCCGTCATCAGCCAGGATAGCTTGACTCCAGTGGCGTAGTGAGCACGGGTCCCACGTCTGGGAATACCCATCCCACTTAGGGCGAAAAGCGTTACAACAAACAAATGATGGACGGAATGCTGACAATGCAGACATTCTCCCCCAGTCAAGAGATCTGGGTTAAATCCATCGTTCTTTTGCCCACTACGCCACCCCAGTTTAGACATGGCCATATGCAAATCAGTCTTGACCCTGTACCTCATGGGAACAGTCCAGCCCGAACTGCCAAGCCATGTCTTCCCTGGACAGGAATCAAGCATCCTAGACCGGTTTCTGGCTATCAGCCTTCATCAGCCAGGATAGCTTGACTCCAGTGGCGTAGTGAGCACGGGTCCCACGTCTGGGAATACCCATCCCACTTAGGGCGAAAAGCGTTACAACAAACAAATGATGGACGGAATGCTGACAATGCAGACATTCTCCCCCAGTCAAGAGATCTGGCTTAAATCCATCGTTCTTTTGCCCACTACGCCACCCCAGTTTAGACATGGCCATATGCAAATCAGTCTTGACCCTGTACCTCATGGGAACAGTCCAGCCCGAACTGCCAAGCCATGTCTTCCCTGGACAGGAATCAAGCATCCTAGGACCGGTTTCTGGCTATCAGCCGTCATCAGCCAGGATAGCTTGACTCCAGTGGCGTAGTGAGCACGGGTCCCACGTCTGGGAATACCCATCCCACTTAGGGCGAAAAGCATTACAACAAACAAATGATGGACGGAATGCTGACAATGCAGACATTCTCCCCCAGTCAAGAGATCTGGGTTAAATCCATTGTTCTTTTGCCCACTACGCCACCCCAGTTTAGACATGGCCATATGCAAATCAGTCTTGACCCTGTACCTCATGGGAACAGTCCAGCCCGAACTGCCAAGCCATGTCTTCCCTGGACAGGAATCAAGCATCCTAGGACCGGTTTCTGGCTATCAGCCGTCATCAGCCAGGATAGCTTGACTCCAGTGGCGTAGTGAGCACGGGTCCCACGTCTGGGAATACCCATCCCACTTAGGGCGAAAAGCGTTACAACAAACAAATGATGGACGGAATGCTGACAATGCAGACATTCTCCCCCAGTCAAGAGATCTGGGTTAAATCCATCGTTCTTTTGCCCACTACGCCACCCCAGTTTAGACATGGCCATATGCAAATCAGTCTTGACCCTGTACCTCATGGGAACAGTCCAGCCCGAACTGCCAAGCCATGTCTTCCCTGGACAGGAATCAAGCATCCTAGACCGGTTTCTGGCTATCAGCCTTCATCAGCCAGGATAGCTTGACTCCAGTGGCGTAGTGAGCACGGGTCCCACGTCTGGGAATACCCATCCCACTTAGGGCGAAAAGCGTTACAACAAACAAATGATGGACGGAATGCTGACAATGCAGACATTCTCCCCCAGTCAAGAGATCTGGCTTAAATCCATCGTTCTTTTGCCCACTACGCCACCCCAGTTTAGACATGGCCATATGCAAATCAGTCTTGACCCTGTACCTCATGGGAACAGTCCAGCCCGAACTGCCAAGCCATGTCTTCCCTGGACAGGAATCAAGCATCCTAGGACCGGTTTCTGGCTATCAGCCGTCATCAGCCAGGATAGCTTGACTCCAGTGGCGTAGGGTCCCACGTCTGGGAATACCCATCCCACTTAGGGCAGAAACCGGTCCTGGGAAGCTTGTTTCCGGTCCAGGGAAGGCATGGCTTGGCGGTTTGGGCTGGACTGTTCCCATGAGGCACAGGGTCAGACTGATTTGCATATGGCCATGTCTGAACTGGGGTGGCAGAGTGGGCTAAAGAACGGTGATGGATCAAACCCGGATCTGTTGACTGGGTGTGAGTGTTTGATTGGTTCTGATGCTCCGTCCATCACCACCCCCTTTTGTACCGCTTTGTTCGCCATAAGTTGGCAGGGTATGCTCAGACGTGAGTCCCTTGCTCACTTTGCCACTGGATTCAAGCAAGCCTGGCTGAAGACGGCTGAAATGCCAGAAACCGGTCCTGGGGAGCTTGTTTCCGGTCCAGGGAAGGCATGGCTTGGCGGTTTGGGCTGGACTGTTCCCATGAGGTACAGGGTCAGACTGATTTGCATATGGCCATGTCTGAACTGGGGTGGCAGAGTGGGCTAAAGAACGGTGATGGATCAAACCCGGATCTGTTGACTGGGTGTGAGTGTTTGATTGGTTCTGATGCTCCGTCCATCACCACCCCCTTTTGTACCTCTTTGTTCGCCATAAGTTGGCAGGGTATGCTCAGACGTGAGTCCCTTGCTCACTTTGCCACTGGATTCAAGCAAGCCTGGCTGAAGACGGCTGAAATGCCAGAAACCGGTCCTGGGAAGCTTGTTTCCGGTCCAGGGAAGGCATGGCTTGGCGGTTTGGGCTGGACTGTTCCCATGAGGCACAGGGTCAGACTGATTTGCATATGGCCATGTCTGAACTGGGGTGGCAGAGTGGGCTAAAGAACGGTGATGGATCAAACCCGGATCTGTTGACTGGGTGTGAGTGTTTGATTGGTTCTGATGCTCCGTCCATCACCACCCCCTTTTGTACCGCTTTGTTCGCCATAAGTTGGCAGGGTATGCTCAGACGTGAGTCCCTTGCTCACTTTGCCACTGGATTCAAGCAAGCCTGGCTGAAGACGGCTGAAATGCCAGAAACCGGTCCTGGGAAGCTTGTTTCCGGTCCAGGGAAGGCATGGCTTGGCGGTTTGGGCTGGACTGTTCCCATGAGGCACAGGGTCAGACTGATTTGCATATGGCCATGCCTGAACTGGGGTGGCAGAGTGGGCTAAAGAACGGTGATGGATCAAACCCGGATCTGTTGACTGGGTGTGAGTGTTTGATTGGTTCTGATGCTCCGTCCATCACCACCCCCTTTTGTACCGCTGTACCTAATACAGACCGTCCACCCAGGTCAACCCATAGCAAGCAACCCGGCAATATAGAGGTGTGGCTATCTTATTGCCCCAAATATTTCTTACGCTCGCACAGCTCTCGTGCCGCCATATTCAGCCTCCACACAGGAATACATCAGTTGCAGCAACCAGCATGGCATGCATACTAACAGCAACCGGTACTAGAGCATTAAAACTTGTCAGCATAGCAAGCGAGTCTCACCCCTTCGACCCGCACCTGCTTAGCAATCCTCTTAAACTGGCTGGCTTTTTGTGTTGATTTATAATGCTCATACATTTTTTCAGTCGCTGCTTCTATCACATGCGGTAGTTTTTCGAAAGTATTCATTTGTAGTGAAATGTTTCTTTCAACTTAGACAACGATCCTTTTTCAAAATTAACACTAGATATATATATATATTTTTCAAACCAAAACTCGTTTATCTCTAGAATTTACCTGGGCATCTGCATCTGCTATCGCGTCACAGCAATTCAAACGCTAAAGTATTGCGACTAAACTTGCGAAGCTGCGACACGACGCTGCGTGCATGCCTCATATTTTTTCTTTTAAATAGCTCTCCTTCATTCAGACAGTGATAGCTAGCGAAAATGCATTTTTCTACATTACTTGTACATTATCCCGGCCACGTGTGTTTTGCGGAGGCCGCTGGCGACCGTGGAGACGCTTTCCTCTAATGGCTTATACTGTAAAAGTTTATATTTAAAGTTTTATGATCCACTTCTTTTCACCATTATGTTTCTCTGCTTACAAGGTGTTTTCGAAATGTGCTCAAAACATGCGGCCATTTCCCAGAGAGTGTTGATGTTCCATGCCTCTGGTGGATGAGGTCGCAGTCTAACTGGATTCGAACTTGCGACCTTTGGTTTAATGAGTTCCTGCTTTAACCAATTGTGGCAGCCCTGATCCCTTTAAGTGTTGATTGGGACTGCACGTGTCTTTTAAACAGCTGGGTAATCCAGCCATCTACCAGTGGTCCATTCCCTATTCTACAAGGACCTTCCTAGCTCAGGCAGCCTTGTGATATTCCTGCACGGTGTGCTGAGTCACAAGGGTCCGGGCAATTCCTCTGCCCTCTTCCCTCCCGACTGCCTCCTCTTTCAGGTTAATGTGGCGGGTCTTAAAAGATCAGTGATGCCGCCCGTTCTATCTGGTGCCGGTGTAACCCAAAGCCCACAGGGGCAAAAGCCCACTGAAGCGACTCTAACCACTATGCCCATCGCCTGGGGCACAGATCGTGAAACCAAGTGACCGGTCATTTGCAGGCTCAGGTCTTTTTCGATAATGGGTGCTATTGCTGGGTTAAATCGCCTCAGCCAGACACGATGGCAAGCTCCATCTCACGGAGGAGCGAAATCCAACGGAAAACACCGGCTGTGCAGACAGAAAGCACAGGTGAGCAAACTGCTTTGTAAAAAATAAAATATTAACCGTTGTGATAGTTCATCAAAATGCCACAAAATTGCACTTTGCTAAGCAATATTATTTTCGGAGCACCTTACACACCTCGTATGTAGCCTTTTCTTTTCTGCAACTTGGCTCCGCCTGAGATTGCATGCTTCCCGGGGTCACGGCGGTGTGTTGGGCAGCAAGCGGGTAGGTCCCACCGGGCAGTGGCGACTATTGCCTGCTGTTCCGTGCCTCGCTTTCCAAGTGAGCTGCTTCCGGTCCGTCACCTCTCTGAGATTACTGTCCCGACCTTCCCTTGATGCAGGCCGCACTCTGGTGCAAGCCCAGCCGCTCTGCCGTCTTCGCCCACCAGCTGCCCCCAGCCGTTCCGCCGGCCTGGGCAGTGCAGCTCGACGCCATTGAACATGAGAGGCGGTACTGGGCACAGGGGGCACAAACACCAGGCGGCAGGCACAAGTGGGAAACTCGAACCCCGTGGAGCCTGGGGAGAGCTATGCCAAAAACGAAACCGGCAAGCGCCCGCCTTCGCAAATCGTTGGCGTCGCTCCCCCAGCTCCCTGATGTGAAGGTAAGATGCCCATCCGTGTGTCTTGTTTTCATCTGTCAGATTCCATCTGACAGTGGTAAGTTTTTGGATACCGAGGCGATAGCCTCATTACTCCACATTCATTTTGAGTTTTTTAGTCGCTGTTTAGGTTGTCTTATTGATGTGTGATGCTTTGTCACAATTGAGGTTAGATCACAAGGTCAGCGCTGTGATAGGCTGCTGTTTGTGGTCAATTTGGTTTGCGGCAGTGTCAGCAAGTTTTATCGCAGAGTCTTGTATTCGTCTGCCAAATGTCTTCTGGTGGTGATGAGCTTTTGATGGCTGCCGCGGCGGTTGCCTTCTGACAGTGATGAGTTTTGGGTACCTGCCGGGGCGATTTGCCCTCAGGCAGTGATGAGTTTGTGGATGCTGTGCTGCTGTTTCAGTTTCACAAGGTTAGCGCTTCGATGGGCCTCGGGTAGCGGTCAAATGGGTTTGTAGAAATGTCTGCAAGTTTCCTGATCAGTGGGTTATCTTTTTGATCCAATCCTTTGTAGAATGTCCTGTTGAGTTTGGGGAGATGGTCGTTCAACACTCAACGCCTAGGTCTCTGTGGAGGTCTGCTGTTCTTGTGAAGATTGGAGCACCTGCTGCAATCCGTAAGGCCCTGCTCTGTAGTCTCTGCAGGTCTTTTCGATGCTGCGGACGGCAGCCACTCCAAACTGCTGAAGCGTACGTCATGGTTGGTCGAATTATTGTGGTGATTACTCGCACCTTGCTCTGCAAGGGTATCAACTTGGTCTTCAGGAGTGGGCATAATGCAGACTGTTCCCTGCAAAAGGGCGATAACCATGCTGATACGACCCACAGGGTCATATCAGCATAATCCACCCCTATGTTAGGGATGGCTAAATCAGGATTTTAGCAGACATTAGGTTTTGGCCGTTTTCTCCAAAATTTAATGTGTGCTAAAATCATGTGGGCTGCCTTGTAAATATTGTGATGTAAACATCAGCGATATTTGCAAGGTAGTCCATCTTGGGTACGCCCAGTAACGCCCACTTTGCATCTCATTGGAGATGCAAAGTGAGGCGTTGGGGAAAAAGGGTGCTAACATTCGATTATGCATGTTAGCACCCTCTTGTAAATAGGGCACTGGTTTTATCTCCGCTTTTTTGGCTTTGTAAGCCAAAAAAGCAGATATAAAGCCCTTGTAAATATGCCCCACAGTTTTTCCGTTCTCTGCCTTAACCACTAGAAATAATGTTAAAATGTTGTGGAAATAGAGCAAATGCCAAAACGTGAAATATTTTAAAATTCCATAACAAAAATAACCTTTGAAGAAAATAACTGGGCAGCATACTTTTTTTCTCGACGATTTCCTGAAAACATGCTTGATGTATGGCATTTCGTATCGGGCACATCAGAGCATAATGTATCAATATGGCCGCCCCGTCTATCATATGTGGCCGGACGGTTTCTCAAACGGCCCTATCTGTAAAGATCTCATTGGTAAACGGCTGCAGTCAGTCTATAACGTATGTTTCCTGTTTGCAACAGATCGGTTACTGCCCCTCCCCATTCACCGTAAGGAAACAGAAGTACTGATTAGCAAATCTTAGTCAATCGGTTAAACTAATACCATAAATGTACTATTCCACAAACTCTTCACTCTTTAAAACAAGCATTTGCAATGCAATAGGACTCGCATTTATGCGAGACCTATTGCATTGCAAACGGGAGTGCGGGTGGGCAGGAGGGCGAGAAGGCACGAACAAAGGGAGTGCGGGCGGGTGGGAAGAAAATAATGCTCACAAACTAAATAACATACCATGCAACACTCGAAGTAAAGGGGCCAGTAACCATGGAAGGACACAAATAACGACATGGCCGTCATAAGGAGGGACTAACAGCCTATAAACCAATTGGAAGGCAGCATTTAGAAAGGACAAAGACACAAGCCAATGAAAAAGACGGGCGGGGGAGTAGGCGGAGCTTCCACTCCATACTCCAATAATGCATGCCTCTCAGAGCAAGCAGCGCATGCACGCTGCCGCTATAGGCTCGAACGAAAAATGTCCAAGCAGTTGAACAGCATTCACAAGCAACAACTTTGTCGTGCGAACCAACACAGGCTGAGGTTAGTACCACGATAATGAGAATGTCCTCATCTGAAAACCAGGGGCTTTTTATATTTCTTGTCTGATGTAGCTGCAGAAGTTTCATTTTTTCAACTCATAGCAAAAGGGACGCTCTTGATTTTAACTCTTAGCAAACGGGGAGCTCTTGAGGCGACATGGGAAACAGAAGGGGTCAACTCAGTGATGCCTTTGGGAAGGTCGAAGGTGTGTGATGTAACTTCCACCTGGCATGCTTATTTTCTGAATGGACATCTTGTTACTAGCTATGGTATTTACCACTATCCTGTTCACTTGACAGCAGAATCACAGTTGCTCCACACTTACGGTGACAAGTGTGAAAGTGGAGAAAACAGGTGGTGATGGATGTGAGTAGATAGGGCTGAACAAGTGTATTCTCGATAGAGAGAGGGGCAGCCTGAGAGAGAGACAGAAGGATGTTTGACGTTTTGGTCTGTATGTATCCGCATTTATGTTCTTCTCATCCAACTGGCAGTCGTCCATACTTTTTGTGAGTGAAAAATTGAAGTTGCAAGTAGTATAGTATGAATTGCTTCTAGGCTCTTCAGAGAGCTGCCGTCTGGAAGAAGGTTAGTATTTACATCAACTGACCCAGGAGTTCCTCATAGTCTCTTCAGGGGTATGAAGTGATGCTTACATTATAGAATACCATACCATACAATACAGGCCCTGGCACTGCAAAGAGATATGCATCATAACCATGAAGAGCATTCAAAACCCTTGTGCTGTGACAGAGCCTGGTTCCAAGACAGGGGCCAATTTTGGGGTGGAAAAGTAAGGGAGTGGTGTGCTGTGACCGAACCTGGCTCCCATACAGGGGCGGGTTTTGGGGTGACAAAATAAGGGAGAGTGTCCCCCTGTAAAGTATTAACACGTGCACTTGTATGTAGATTTAATAGTAAATATCGTCCTTTGTTTATTGAGTCTCTATTCTATCAACACGGCTGTTGACCTGACAGGATTGATAACAGAGAGACACTCAAATGAAGGCCTAACGACCACATTTTTCAGTTTTTCAAAGTAAATTCAGACATGAAGTGCCTATTCAGTCATTAATGGCTTTAGAGACTCAATGAGGCAGCGATTACACATGCACGGCCAATCCTTCTTGCACACATGCATCCATCCAACCTCTCACTTACTCATTCTTGTATTCACTCATTAACAAAATCACAATAAAACACATAATGAAACTCAACAACATATGAAGATAAATTAACAGATTAAAAGTAGAAAAAAGAAAACATGCTGCTGCCTAGACATGGTGGAAATATGTCTGTAATCATAAAACTAAACCTAGGACGTAGTGGCCATCTTGAAATGGCAGTTTTATTGTTAGAGTGTCTTTGTGTATATATTCCTCCATGGCAGCTACATTTAGAATGAACATGTTGACCATCTTGGAATGCTAAAATAATTATACACTTTAGACAATACAATGCCATGATAGTTGTCTTTAGGTAGAGCCAAGCAGCACGCATGCTCTGCGAGGCAAAGTGTATTCAGTACATGGGCTTTGAACTGGCCCATCGCTTGTCATCGGTTGTTCTAGGTGCCTTTCTAAAATCCTTACTTTTGAATGGTAAATCTTGCCCATTTGTCCCTCCTTTTAGAAGTCCTCTAGGCAGTGCTGCCGATGTGTCTCTGTTCCCAGTGGTATTCCTCATTCTTAGTCCTCTAGGCTGCGCTGCTAGCTGCTTCTCTGGTCCCGTTGGTAATTCCTCACCCTAAGTTTTCTAGGCAGTCCTGCTAGCTGCTTCTCTGGCCCCAGTCATAATTCCTCATTCTAAATTCTCTAGACAGTGCTGCTAGCTACTACTGTGGTCTCATTGGTAATTCCTCATTCTAAGTCTTCCAGACAGTGGTACTGTTAGACCTGTCAGCCCTTTGGGTGGTCCCTCCTCATCATTATTTATTTTGTCCCACTTTTGCCTCAAACCCTGTTATAATTTTTCCTTTTTGGGAACCACCAGACTTTTTAGTGTTGATGCAGGGTCAGGGAGCCATTTTCCCTACCCCTGGAACTTCTGTCTGAGGGCCTGAGACACAAAATGGTGGCCATCCATTGTCACCTGTGACATAACTAGAACCTTCTGGAACATTCTAGAATCCTGTGATAGGGAGAGGCAGATTAGAATGTTGGGAGGCCATCTCAGAGTGGCAGTTGGCATCTGACTGGAGAGGAGAGAGGACAGATATAGAAGGAGGTCGGAGTAAGGCAGCAGAGGTGGAAACCAGTGCTTGGAGTGGGGTCCAGAAACCCACCCTTGATGCTAGTCCCTACTGACCAAGCCCAGCCTAAAGCCCTGTGTGGGACCAAGACCAGAAGAACCATCTTAAGGATCTGAACATTTGGAACAGGCCTTAAAGAGGAAGAACAGCAAGCTCCTGACCTTTTCAGCGGTGTCCTCCTGGAGTCCTGACATCGAGAAGCCTGGAGACCTGGGGCCTGAGGTAGAGAAGCGGCGCTGACAGAAAGCAGACGTCGTACCCGGAGGTCGAGTGAGGGCGCCGACGGAGGTCGTGGAGAGGCGCCGGAGGTCGAGTAAGGAGTCACCTGAGGTCGAGGTGAGGGCGTCGACGGGGGAGTGAAGTCCGCCCACCGGAGTCGCCGGAAACTGAGGTGAAGCGCGCCGGAGGTCGGGAGTGGAGATCGCACTCCGGAGACACCCGGAAGCGGGGAGACCGTATCCCTGCGACGCCGGAAGGCGACATCGAGTCGAGACCGCCCAGCGACATCGAGTCGAGACCGCCCAGCGACATCGAGTCGAGACCGCCCAGCGACATTGAGTCGAGACCGCCCAGCGACATTGAGTCGAGACCGCCCAGCGACATTGAGTCGAGACCGCCCAGCGACATTGAGTCGAGACCGTCCAGCGACATTGAGTCGAGACCGCCCAGCGACATCGAGTCGAGGCCGCCCAGCGACATCAATCCGGAGCCGCCTCACGGCGTCGACACGGCGCCGAGCGGAGCCGATCGTCGAAGAAGGGACAGTAAGTGGTAGAGGGGGCGTCTGAGGCCCCGTGGAGCCCTAAAGACCATCCTAGGGATTAGAGGGGTGTTAGGACCAGCCTGGGAGTGCCAGGGGTGAACTGAGACTGGCACAGTGACCTCCGTAAAGGGCTGTGTAGTTTGGAGGGCCAGATCTTTAGGTTACCCCTGTTCTGCCTCAGCTTAGGCCCCAGCCTTGTCCAATCTAGGTGGGACACCCCCATGCCATCCAAATGACCATAAGCTGTGTATGGGCAAAGTGAGACCAAGTGATCTCATGAAAATGATCTGATCTGTAATTGTCATTGATTGTTTTACCTTATTTATTGAAGGTGCTTTATTTATTGTCTTCCACTAATTTATTCCTGCACTGTATTTATTGTCTGACTGTATTTATTTGCCGTCTGTATTTATTGCACATCTATTTATTCTTTGCTTAATGATGACCTGAACCTATTTGTTGAAATTCCGAAGTGGTATTGTTTATTTGACCTGCTCTGTTGAAGGAAAATCCTAATGTATTGTATTTATGATATGAAGCCTGCAACTAAGAGAAAATAAGATAAAGACATATATATTTTCATCTTGACTTCCATAATTTTGACGGTGTAGTGTCGTTTTTGGAACGGATGAACGCATGGTTATTGTGAGGGTGTGACGTACGCTTAACACGGTGCCTGACTCCCAACCGCTCGAGCCAAGCTACCACTGTGCTGGGAACCTGGTGACTGCTAACCCGGTTGCCCGGTTTCCAACAGGTACTATCTGCTACGCTCCTACAGTTGGTAATTCCTCTTCCTGAGTCTTACAGACAGTGCTACTAGCTGCTAATCTGGTCCAGTCGGAAATTCTCACATTTGAACTCCTCTAGGCAGGTCTACAGCTGTGTCTCTGTTCCCAGTGGTAATTCCTCATTCTTAGTTCTCTAGAAAGTGCTGCTAGCTGCTTCTCTGGTCCCGGCAGTAACTCGTCCATTCAAAGTACCTTCAAGTATAGTTTTTTTTTTCGTGAAAAAATTACACTTCTGTCATTGTGAACACATGGACACAATCTTCTCCAGTGAGTCACACGCTTTAAAGAGTAATAGCATTATTCAAAAGTAAAGTAATACAACTATAGTGGAGGAGTGAAGGAACATATTTAGTGATTCGCACACTATTGCACCATTGAGCTGAATGTCATTGTGAACCCTTGATAATAAACATTTATGTTTTCAGCAATTTGCACACTTAGCTGTAATATCATCAATTTTCCAAATTTGGCCCAGCTGACAGTGTATGTTATTCTTAAACTTGGTTTTGAAGGTTTTAGTCTATGTTTCCTCACAATTAGTTAATCTGTCACAGGAGTCCAATCCCAAAACATGCAAAACGCAACACCACCCCTTTTTATTATGCCCTGGTGAACCGCCATTGAAAAAGGTGTTCCACAATTACGCAATAGTATTTGGACCTAATTTAAGTTTAAAAAGAAAAACAGCCTTATTATGTCATTGTTTTGGGGCGGAGGTGCAGGAAATATTAGAACACCTTCCTGATCTAGGGGCCAATTAAGCTAGAGGGTAAAATTATTATGAAATCTGTATTATAAGATTAGATAATCATTTTCTCCCCAGAATCTTCACCATTTTTAGAAGACTTTCACGTTGACAATCATTCACAGAAAGAGGGAGAACGTGTCGAAGAGTATGTGTCAGTACTTAGGAAACTATCAGCCACTTGTAACTTTGGGGCTAGTTGTGTTAAAGAGATCAGAGATCAGGTTTTGTTAAATTGCA
This sequence comes from Triturus cristatus, assembly GCF_964204655.1. NCBI lineage: Eukaryota > Metazoa > Chordata > Amphibia > Caudata > Salamandridae > Triturus > Triturus cristatus. The sequence goes on along the minus strand of NC_140585.1, from coordinate 1,138,516,440 downwards.
ACATAGAACAAATTCAGGGAGAATTCTGGATTATAGACGACCCTCCCTTAAGTGAAGTGTTAATTATAGCCAAACAAGTGGAACATTTGCTGAAGTGTGTGCGTGAGATAAAAAAGGATAATGTGAGTGAAGAAGATGTACATCAAGCAGAAACGGAAGAAAGTAATGTCCAAGTGGCAACAAATAAAATACTCACATATGGGAAGAAAACTTACTAGAAATTTAAAGTGGGATGTTATAGGTGTGGGTGTACTGGACATCTGGCAAAACAATAAAGATTTCCTGACTATCAAAATTCAATGCAACAAATGTGGGGGGGGGGGGGGGGAGGACCATAGATGACATGTTGCAAGAGTTTGAAGTTTATTTTAAAAAATGGATAAGATAATAAGAAAAGTATGCAATGAGATTGTGTTACAGAGGTCAGATACTAACCTGAATAATTCAAAAGATTGGATAAAGATAGAGATATAGAAGTCATGTTTGGCTATTATTCCAGGTTAACAATTATTTCTGAATGTGTATTCAATTTAATGCACAAGAGACAAGTCAAACTTCATAAAATGAATATTTCTCCAGGAGGGTAACCTATAAAAATGAATGGTTACCTCGTAGGAAGGGTTGAATACAAAAAAAGATATGCAGTATGCAAAATGTCTGTTTGTGGTGACAATATTCTGGATGGCCAGTACAGAAGGATTTAGGTGCGTTTCTCAACCCTAACTCTAATCCACAAATTTTAGTGCAAAACACCTCAGTGTGGGGATGAAAACTGTAACATTGAAAAATAATTTCCTAAAGTCTTCTTTGACAAGTTGGGTTGCCTTAACTTTTTTACACAAAATAAAACTAAAAGATAATGCCATCCAGGGTTCACCTAAAGCAAGAAGAGTACATAAAGCAGTCAGCGCCAAGTTGGAAAAAATATGCAAATTGCAAGTTATCATTCTAGTTGAGTCGACAGGATGGTTGGCTCCAGTTGTAGTGGGTAAAAAAGTGGATGGAAAAATTAATCTATGCATAGATCTTAGAGCCCTTAATAAAGAGATTGTAGTGGAGTAGTTTCAATTGCCGAAAATTACAGAAATGTTTACCAAAGTAGCTGGAGCTAAGAATATTTCAACAGTAGACTTAATTTCAGCATATCACCACATTCGATTACATGCTGATTCACAAGATTTTACAGTTTATAACTCCCATGGGGGCTTACAAGTTGAAACGGATGCCATTTGGTCATGTGTCAGTGACATCAGTTTTTCAAAGGGGCATGTCTTCCATACTAGCAAGAGTCCCAGAGGTATTCTTTTATCAAGATGATGTGGTGATATTTGGCGAAAATTAGACAATATATGACTATATGCCGCGGGGGCTGTGTGTGTGAATCCGCCCCTCCCACCACCATCTGGAACCAATCACCTGACGGATATAATTGACCTGGACCTCCCGCCACGCGGGACGCGCGCGGGACGAGCCGGGCGAAGCCCGGGCAAAGGGCGGGCCCTCTGTGGTCCTCTGAGGGCCGATCGAGGCCGGGCTGGGCCGTCCCCCTTGGTTGCTGCACCCAGATTCCAGTAAGTGTTCCGTGACTGTGTGTTAGACTTTGGGAGCTAGTGTGTGTTTCCCATGCATTTGGGACATCGTGTACTTTCGATCAGTACCCCCTGAGACCTACAGCCCGTACACCTTTAAGTAGCTGTGGCAACCGTTAGTCCCATAATGACTAAACAAAAGTCAATTATGGACAATTACCTAGTTAAAGTCGTAAGTAAGATTAACAGCGACCGGAGAAAATCCTTAGGACGAGATAATCTATCTGACTTGCCCCTGGGACTTTCTAAAGAGGATACTATTGACACTGCTGAGTCTGTGGTTACCGGTTGTAATTCCGAAGTTTTACCCACAGTAGTTTTAGATGTCTGCGCCCCGATTGAAGATCTACTAGTAGCCCCGGAGGTTATTCCACAGCAATGCCCGCCGGTCCCGCGTTCAGTGAGAGCATGCAGAAAAGTGACTACTAAAAGGGGAGGAAATATTACCCGAAGAAAAGCAGAACCTGCACCTAAGAATACCGTTTGTGATAAGGGGACCCTGACCAAGGACAATACAGTTACTATTAACACCGAGCAATTTGACCTGCTAGTTGGTATTATAGAGAGCAAACTTGAGCTGATTGTCAAACCATTAATTACTAAAATAGATCAATTAACAGCTGAAGTATCTAGACTAGGGAGTGTTCTAGACGGGCATACGAATAAGATGGTTAATCCTGGGCCCCCAGTGAGGGATGGTCCAGGAGTTGATTTTGCCCCTAAGCTAGTTAATGGAAGCGCTTGCTCTGTGAAAGCTGCTACATTAGGTTCACAAGCAGGTAGTCGGGCGATGCAGGTCCAAGCAGCACCAGCAAGTTTGAGTGGAGTGTCGGCTTGTAAGACAAGTAGAACTGTGCGGGTGCCTGTAGTGACTGCAAGACCAGTAAGGGAAGCTGTACCCAACAATAATCGATCCGTAGACCTTCCACCTGAGTGTGTACCCTATGTTGTTGTTCTATCCAATGTCCCCTCTCTAGATCTTAGCCAGACCAGAACCACTCCAGAGTCGCAGGACTCATTAAAAAACAAAACGATTTTCTGGCTAAACAGGCACTGTGGGTTCCCGGTTAAGTTCTCTGACCAAATTATATCAACCAGAAGGGTTAGTTGGATCGGAAATACAAGAAAGTCCTGTAGGGGTGACTGTGTTATCGTTAATTTCCAACACCCCCAGCATGTTGCGACGGTCTTGTTAAGAGCAGCCTCCATAACACAGTATGAGACTGATGTAATTGTACGCCCTTTGGGATACTTTTACAATCAGCTTAGCAAGACGCTTCATGCTATTAACAGAGATAGAGCCTTCCCTCCTAATCGTGCCACCATTAGAGATAGATCATTTCTCCCCAATTACGGATCAGTTTTCGATATCCCTGTCCAGAACAGATATCAATCCCTGAGTTCCCAAGATCAGAATGATTGACATCAGAAGGCATCTGGACCCCAGTTGGCCACTACCCTGAGTGACCTGTCTAATCAATCTAGTGTGACAAGGTTAGCCATTGAGGGTCTTCAGGTTAATGACAACCTGGAAACTATTAACAGCGGGTCAACAGTAGCAAATGTCACTGGGAGTAACCAGGAATTGATCAATGATGTAGACGGGAGTTTTGGTGTGACTGAATGAACTACATGGTGACGGAGATAACTCCAACACTGCCCAAGATGAGCCCAATAGCTGTTCCTTTGGGGGTATCTCCGTCGCCAGCTGGAATATAGCCGGTTGGGCCTCTAAGGGAAACAAACTGAGATGGGAGGCTTTGATCAGATCATACGACATTCTATGTCTCCAAGAATCTTGGTGTACTGTTAAACCAAGTTTCGATGGTTATGTATGTTATAGCCTAGAAGCTTCAGAGTCCAGACATGGAAGAGCCAAGGGGGGACTGCTTTTTATTATATCAGTAGACCTAAAGCTGACGGTTGTAAAACATCTGTCAGTCGGAACCCATTCTCAAATTCTCTGGGTGCGACTACCAGAAGGTATAGAGGTGCTTTTAATAAACTTTTACAACAATATTTTTAATAATTCTCGGCACAAAGTGATAGATGAGCTTGATAGTGCCCTCATGAAGCTTGCAGCAGAAGCAAAATGTATTCTTACTTTCATTTGGTTAGGTGATTTTAATTCCACAACCTGTGGTTTGTCCTCCTCTAGGGCTTGCGGGGTACAAAATAATAGTGGTGAGAACACGCCCCATTTCCCACATAACGCCTATGGGGAGGCTATTGATAGTGTAATGGCAACTTATGATTTAGAGCTGGTGAGGCCTGATGTAGAGGCCAGTGGTTATTCTATTCCCACATTTACTGGGAGGAACGCTAGCTTCAGTATCGACCACATTTTGGTGTCATCTAGTTTAGTGCCCCATTGTCTGATCAAGATAAGGGATGCCTCTAATTTGAGCGATCATAACTGTATTATTATGCGAATCGAATCATGGAAGTGTAGAGACCAGCCGGAGCCAAGAATTTTAGCTAACATCGAGCCGCATAGAGTAAACGGGACTAGGCTAAGGTGGAAAGGGGAAAAATCTGCAGTAGTAGTGCCCATAATCATATCTAAAAACTTAGTAGACATTAACGCTATTTTAACATCAGGGTGTTCACCTACCTCTGTTGTGACTAATTTTATTAATATCAATATGATTATTAATAACATATTTACGGGAAACAAGCTGGGTACGAGAGGCAAGGGTAGGGTTGATTTGACCATGCTTGCACAGCCCTTCTTTCCCAACTTAAACAAGCTTTAGCCCTTATACCAAGGGATAAGAATCAAGTCACACTTCTGCGATACGATTATAAAATGGCACTTATTAGAAGGAAGAAGGAACTACAGCAGGAAGCTTGGGATAATTTAACACAGGCGGCAGAAACTTTGCACAGCCGCTTATTCTGGTCTACTATTAATTCCCCCTTCCTACAAGATGATAAACTCCCCCAATTTTCTTCTAATGTGGGAAGTGAGGTCTGGGTGTCCCATTTCTCAGCCATTTTCCAAGATAGTGCCCCGACTGACAACGAGCAAAGGCAGTGGCCCATGGTTTCACTAGACATCTCCTTAGGTGAGGTGGAATATAGTATTAAAGCTAGTAAGGGGGGAAAGGCACAGGGGCCCGATGGAGTCCCTATCGATGTTTATAAGGCCCAACCACTGATTTGGGGACCGATACTTACTTTGGTCCTCAATGCAGCGGTAACCACTTTGATTCCACCCACATGGGGAGATTCAATTATTGTCCCTATTTACAAAAAGGGGGACAAGGCATCAGCCTGTAACTATCGGCCGATTAGTCTGCTGGACTCATCGGTGAAAATTATGAGCAGGGTGCTGTTGTCTAGATTGGAAACGTGGGCTGAGGAGAATGGGATTCTTGCCAACTCCCAATATGGCTTTAGAAAGGGCCGTGGGACCCTAGAACAGTGCTTGAACCTAGAATTATTAACAGGCAAGTTTACTAAGGCTATGCATGGTAATTTGTATCTTTGCTTTGCCGATCTAAGTAGCGCTTTTGATCTAGTTAACCATTCGCTCCTTTGGTCAGTTTTGTTAGAATTAGGTGCCCCCAAGGAAATCATGTTCTTCCTTGCTAGATTATACAATAAGATGCAAGCGTGTGTTCGATATGGGGTCAATGGGGAGTGTACCCCGAATTTCAGTGTGAAACGCGAAATAAGACAGGGCTGTGTCCTCGCCCCTTTGTTGTTTACTTTATTTATTAACGGGGTGGAAACCGTCCTGAAAGCAGTTAAGGCTGATGCACCTCAGGTTGCCGGGACTAGTGTGCCAGTTCTGCTTTATGCGGATGATGCTGTGCTCCTATCTCGGACACCTATTGGTTTGCAGCGCCTGATGGATCGATTTTCTGAATTTATAGGGGAGAGGAAGTTGCTGATAAACAAAAGCAAAACCCACACCATGATTTGCGGGGCCAAGACTAGCAAGAATCATGCTTTTTTCATAGAAGGTGTGAAAGTGCAGCAAGTAAATAATTTTTGCTATTTGGGTGTCACTTTTTCGAGTGATGGTAGCTGGGCCCAGGACTTAATAAGTGTTAGGACTAAAATGGTCAAAAGTTCCTATGGCATATTTAAATTCGCCGCAAAGATAGGGGATAGGCGAATCAGAGACATGATGGAGATATACAAGGCAAAAAGTGTCTCCATTGCCCTATATGGGGCAGGGTTGTGGGGTTACTCTAATGTTGGTTGCTTACAGAGGGAAGAAAACATCTTCCTCAAGAAACTAATGGGTCTACCTGCTTCTGCCCCAACAGAGTTGATTTATAAAGAGGTTGGGGTCGCCTATTTGAGTGACCTTGCCTCACTTAGGCCTTTGTCGCTTTACCAAGCAATTTGGCACAAGGAAGAGACCGAGTTCAACCAACTTGTTATTAGGGATTGCCTCAAATTAGATAATTGTATGAAAATCCCATGGCTCAAGTATGTTGTTGAGAGCTACCAGGCTATTTTCGGGTTGAACTTGTTGTTAGATTCCTGTCCCCCCCGAGTTCTTGTCAAACATGATATGAAAAAATCTTTTATGTTGTTTAGAACCCAAAAACGTTTAGCTGGGACTGGTCCCCTCACTCCTGTTCAACTTTATAACAAATACACTGTAAATGAGGGCTTCCAGCAGTATCTGAACATGGTAACCCGCCCAGCTCACAGATTTGTCTTAACCAGATTAAGGTTAGGAATGGCTCATGTCTTGGTGGCCTTCCCCCAACAAAAAAGGTACCCTGTCGGCCCTTGCCCGTGCGATGGACGTTCAAAACAAAGCAGTATGCACTTTATGCTTATCTGCACTCTCTTCTTGAATGTAAGGATTACATTTTTAAAACACATGTTTTTAAAATATGGTATTTCTAATATGGAAGATGGAATGAGGTTGCTTTTTAATATGAACTCTCCAGATATATGTTTTTATACTGCCAGTTTTATCTGTAAATCTATTTATTACAGGAGAAGTATGACTTTTTAAATGTGTTTCTATTTTGTTTGTATTTTTTGTATTTCTGCATTTTGCTGTGTGCTTTTATGGTCATTACATGTTATGAACCGAATAAAGCTTCATGAACTGAACTGAACTGACTATATGACAAAACGCTACAATGGGTTCTTAAGAAGTTTAGAGTATAAGGTAACAGAAAAAAAAGACAAATGTATGGTCAACTGTGCAGAAATAAATTATCTGGGACACATCATTTCATCTCAAAACATGCTACCTAAATTGAATTGGTGAACACAATAATGAACTTAGCTTCTCCTGAGAAAAAGGATGAATTGAAGTTGTTATTAGGAATGGTGGAGTTCTATTATTCATTTACAGTCAACATTTCAGGCCACACATTTCAGATCAGGAAATTACTTACAAAAACCATTATTTACACTTTGGACAAGGTGTCTGAGGATGAATTTGAAGACATTAATAAAGCCCTGACTAACACACCCAGTTTGAAATCATTTGTACCAGGAGAGAAACAATAGTAGCAAATGATGCAAGCTCAAAAGGATTACGGGCAGTACTTTTACAAGAAGTTAGTACTGGTAAACAAACTATAGCCTTAGCTCCCAGAGCACTTAGTAAAAGTTAATTACTCTGTGATTGAGAGGGAAGCATTAGCAGTATACCCTTTATACTTCAGAGACTTCATCGGGGGAACTATGTTTAAGGTGAGAACGGACCATAAGCCGCTTAAGGAAGTATTTACAAAGACAGGTATTATGGCAATCTCAAGTAGGATCATGAGGTGGGTGGTAAATATCCAAGAGATCAGCTTTGATTTAGAGTACGTTCTAGGAATTAGAAATTGTGCTGATGATTGTCAATCATAACTTGTGACAGAAACAGATACAGAGCATGATTGTGAGATAAATTGCAGTTAGGATGTTGATGTATCCAAAGATGTCTGTGTAATAACCAAGGACGCCATTGAAGAGAATTGTTGGAAACAGAAACTACAGGAGAACCCATTTTGATGAAAGTTAGACAAAAACTAGTTAAGGTGTGGGGCGCACAAGGGAAAATGGAGGACTGGATGGTCAGAGAGGAATTGTCTGAGTTGGATGGTACTAAATTAATACCGCCTAGCAATCTATGGATGAGTTTTATGGAACTGGCTAGATGGAGCAGTGGAGAGAGCAGTCAAGAGATTGTATATTGTGTGCAGACAGTATCAAGATGTTGATATCATTTACTTCACCCATGTTGTGTCATCCATTACCTTAAGGACCTTGGATGGATGTGGCCATGGATATATTTTGGCCGTTGACTGTAGAAAAGAGCTATCCATATATATTAGTATTAGTGGATATCTTCTCAACATGGGAAGAAATAAAAATGGTTTCTGATATCACTTCCAATACAGTGATCACATTTCTGATAAGTTTTGATGCATGAAAGTCTTCCCAACACTTTGTTGACAGACAATGGGACACAGTTTTACTCAAGAGAAAACTAAGGAGTTTCTAGAATACAATTCCAGCATGCAATGGAATAAAACACAAATTCTGTGTTATTTATCATGCTGAAACTAACGTGGTAGTAGTGAGATTTAACAAAACCATCAAGGAAGGCATTCAACTACCGAAGACAAATGGATTGTGTTGGAAGGAGGAAGTAATGTGAAGGATGGAAGCTTATCGTTTCACTCCACATCAATAAACTGACCTTACGCGTTTTGGATTATTAAAGGGTAGGAGACTTTACTCCAGATTAGTGCCTGGGTGGATGAAGAGGTATAGATGCTGGGTAAGGATAGACATAAACCAAGCATGGAGGTGAAAAGAGCTGAAGTGGCAAAATGCACAAAAGAAACATTATGATCAGACACATATGACCATGTTAATTAATTTCAAATTAGGTGAATGGGTTAAAATGAGATCTACTAATGGTCAAAAAGAGGGATCTAAATTAACAGAACCAAAGAGGATAATTAAACTGTTTTGCAATGCAATAAAAACTCCAAATGGGAGGATATGTAATTTGGGGAGAGTTGTCAAATGTGTGGGCACAAGACCGGCATGATGTGGAGATGGAATTTTTAGGACAGAGCATGATAGACAGAGAAATCCGAGGTGACATCAGTTAAGCAATTGCTCACTCATTCTGGTATTTTCAAACAACAAGTCCAAAGTCTACTCTGAACAAGTGGGCATGTGGCACAGCCCCCGGCATATTTCAAAGATTAGGAGTTCAACTGATATTTCACATACTTCTTTGGAAATTGTTCACTGTGCTGAAACATTTATATTCCTCATTTAATTCAATGCAAGTGTTGTATTCCCAAGCAATGTTCTAATGTTATTCTCTTGTTATTTTTGGTTCTTAATGTTATTATTATAAGCAACTTTATGCTTCAAATTATTGTTATTAGTGAGTATATCTTTGTAAATGTATGAAAAGGGAAACATGTGACATCCTGTTCCACAGCTTCTGTGGATTGGCCTGTGTCCATGGAATTCTGGTGCCCCCAGAATTCCAATGCAGCCTCTCTGAGGGAATCCAGAGTGTAACAGCAATTCAGATCTAGTCTGAGGTGTAAGCAATAAACTAAAGCTCAAGCTTCCTTATGTGTGGCACTACTTTTTTTTAGCGTTAAACGTACATTTTAACAGTGAGCTCTCCGGGTGGAGCAATGTGAGACTGGCCATTCTGAACACTGGCATTTCCTGAGTGGCTGGGCAGCTTTCAGAGCTGGGATGGGCTATCATGGCCCATAAACGTCCCTCTATTCCCATTATAAGGGTGCATTTTGCAGTGTGGAGTAGGTTTGAACATTTTGATTATCTTCCCTTCTCTTCCCAATTTCCATTCACTCATGAAAGAATAATAATTACTATGTAAGCCTGGGTGTCCAACATAAGTTCAAGAAGTCAGGGCTCAGCCCGGAATTTCAATATTTCAACATTATATAAATGTATCAACATTCGATGCATGTACTGACCATGATCTCAAAATAAATAATTGTGTATGGTCACCTCTCTCTAGAAGGCATGGAGACGATTGATTGGATGCAGGCAGGGATGCTTGAACCCAGACCCAGACTATATTTTGATCTGGTAACCTGTCAAACCCAAGGATTTTGAGGAATAAAAAGTGTCAACTTGTATTCATGTCCAAGGTCCATTGACTTGAAAGAAAACATGGGGGTCTTAAAATCTAAAACCCCTAATTACTTAAAAACAAAAATCCAGCACCAAATCAAGCACCAAGTAAAGTCTTTAGGTTGTCACAGTATTGTTAAGAAAGTATTTGTGTCTGCTCAAACAAGTCCAGACTGGGACACAATTCAATAATAGAAATTCCATTCCAGTATCCACAAGGTTTCAGAATATGGTGATCATTCTTAATGCGTGTCCCTTGGGTGTTTGCAATTTTAGGCAGTTTATAACTCAGAACCCAGGGGCTCTAGCAGTAATGCTTAGAAATCCAAGGAAGTATCCATAAGTGTTCTCACATATGAACTCTGAGCTTGCTCCTGACTCCCACCCCTGATCTTTTCTTCTTTATAATATTTTGCAAATATCGCATATTTACAGAGTGGTAATATGACTTCTGCAGAGGCGGTTAGAGGTACAAGGGGAAAGGCTAAGAGGTAGACATCAGCGGGAGGAGAGTGGAAAAGCATTATGCAGAACAATGCAGGGGCAGCCAGGCAGGTGTTTCTACTGCTGTGTGGTTTTTTAAAAAATATTTTTTTTTTATAGAAAGGTTTATACAACACATAAAGTAAACAGTACAATTCCCATGATATCAAAGTGCATTCTCCATTAGCATAAATTCAAACATAAGAATGCACATAGTCCAGATTCAGTGAAAGCTGAAACTTTTGTGGCATTTTAACTTGCTCATGTTACAGTAGTGGCATCAATTATGTCATATTCTGTACACCTCTTTCATTCGGGTTGGAGAGTTAGGTAGTTACTAAAGGGGCTGCAGATTTCCTTGGAACATGATTTAGCTGGCATTAGCGTCCAGTACTCGTTCAGTCTCTCCTAGCAATAGGATACATTCTTCAACCAATTCTTCATGTGAAGGGCTGGTATGCTGCTCCTCTGTATTGCCACCTTCATCTTGGCCAAAAGCAGCACCATAGCCGCCAACTGGTGGGTGCCAGTCGGGATGTCTCCAGCATATCCCAGCAGCCCTACAATTGGTGTTCTTGGCACCAAGTCACAAATCAATTCATCCATGCAGGCAGAAACTACAGCCCAGATATCTGGTATCTTAGTACACCCCCAGAATAGGTGTATGAAGTCAGTATCTACATAGTCGAAGCGCATACATCGTCATTTGGGCAAAAGACCCATCTGAAAGAGGCCTGCAGGTGTGCAGTAGTATCGGTGGAGGAGTTTGAGATGTGTGAGTCGCAGTTGATAGTTAAGCACGAGCATGCCCATCTAGGAGCAACGATACCCCCATCCCTTCTCTGCCAGGTCATCATCAAGATCTGCCTGCCACCTCTCTAAAGCTCAACCACGGGTGCCTTTTCCTCCAGTGTGAGGTATAGCCTAGGGGTGGGCGAAACCCACGGAGTTTCACTCCATGGAACGCTGCGGAGTTGCATTAAATCTCTTTAAGATTACACAGAGTTCTTCCAGCCATTGGAAAATATGCATGTCGCACTGCTCACACTGTAATTTAGTGTAAGTAGCATGAGCAGCAGAGAAAAATCTGAGTAAATGGCACCATGCAGTGGGCAAGAGCGCACAGCCATTCAAGTGGATTTTGCTTCTGCTCGAATAGAAAGTCTACTTGAGCTGCAGCAAATGTACTCAAGAACCAGTCCTCTGATAATGACCGCTTGCGACTGTCCACTACTGCCTGCATTAGAAAATCATGCTAGGGGATGCCAAATCTCACTAGCGCTCACCAGCTTGCATTTCTGTAGCATTGTGGGAAAAACATTACACCATTCAGTGATTGGCAAGATTTTGGCCCGAAATTTGCATTAAAAGACTAATGCAGAGTCACCAAATTCCAACCAATTCCGCAGGCAGAATGAAACCTTCTACCCACCCCTATTGTAGTCTAGAAATCAGTCTCCTGGGGAAGGGTGATCAAGCACACAGTCTAGGGCATGCAGGCTCTCTGGCTCTGGGGGAAGGAGCCACGTACTGGCCTGCAGGTTCTACATATGCAATGATGAAGGAAGCTTTCAAGCAGAGTGAAACTCCAGTGGGCCTTTAAGTCTTGTATAGTAAGAAACATGTCCGCTGGATACAAGTCTCCTGTCGTCTCCCCCATGACTCTTAAATGTCACAGTACTCACACATCCACTGTAGGAGGAAAAATTGAATTATCAGCAAGTTTTAGGGAAGCGGGGTAGAGGCAGTCCAGTCGACACATGACAGAGGTAATTCCAGCCCCATACTGTAGTTTGTACTGTCATTCGTGTCCCAATAGAGTTTCAGCTCAGCACTCCGTCAATAGGGGGCATTGGTTAGCCTTGTGGGGGATGGACCAAGTGCAGAACATATTAGGCCTGTGCACAGAGGTGGAATAATTCTATATCGGGAGAACACAATCTTCCCTGGTCAAAGAGCGCGGTCAGTGCCTCCCAAGTCAGACTTGGCTGATGACCAGCCCACACCAATCTGGTCAAGAGGGCTTGATTTCAGTCGAATAAGGCCCTGGTGAGTGAAATGGAAATATTTGTGAATAAGAGGTTTGGGCAGTACAACCTTTTTTACGATGGCTATTCTACCCGCAAGGGACAGCTCCAATCCGGCCCAAATATGGAGCTGCTCCTCCAGCCACCCCAAGACCTTGCCATAGTTTTCATTTCAGATTTGGGACAGATCTCTGCTTATCCATATCCCCATATACCAGACCAACTTGCCAGCCCACTCAAGAGGGTACTCTGTGGGGGACTTTGCCATTTTTACCGTTAGAGGGAGGATCACCAATTTATAGCGAGCCCATTTAATAAACCAAATTGAATGAGTTTGTGAAGCATGGGCACAAGATTCTGGACAGGATCTTTTACGTAGATGGTCAGATCATCTGAGTGCATGGACAGCAAGCCTCCAGGCCAAGTAGTTTAGGCCTCAGTCAGCATAGTGTTCCCTCAGGTGGGCCTCAAGGGGTTCTATGGCAATAGCATGTAGAATCAGGGGGAGCAGCCATCCTTGTCTAGTGCCTATGTTAATCACAATAATGTCAGAGAGCACCTCATTGTTCTGGAAACTGGTGGTGGGCAGCGTGTACAGGAGCCTGATCCACCAGAGGAAGAAGGAGTTAAAGCCAATGCATTGCAGTAATGTGAAGAGATATGGCCACTCACAAGAGTCAAAGGATTTCATAGCATCAACAAAAACTGTTATAGCCGAAAGCTGTGGGTTTTGAGAATGAAGATGTAAAAGAGTCTTCCAGACACAATCAAAGAAGTTTAGTAATATCTTTAATGGAGCTTGTAAATCAGCTTCCACATTTATCCCAGCATATCAATTGAATGCCCCTTGTGCATTCCTTCAGTCTCAACATTCGTTTTAGAGCTAATGACATCATAATGTCATTTACTCATTACTACATTCTCCCCCTCCCCCTTAAAACAAATACAACAAAAAGAAAAACAGTATAAATAAGGTAAACAGTTCAACATTGTTCAATTAGTCTTTTTGGTTTTTTAGAAACTCTTTCTGATTTTCTCTGTGTCCACTCATCTTGTTGATTATTGGAGTGTGTAGATTCTTGTTCAAAATTTGACGTAATTTTTCTAAAGAAACACTTGTTTCTCGTTATTGTTCTATTATCATTTTCTGCAGTCATTGCTGTACCTTGTATTTTTTTAATTTCTAAAGGTGTAGGATGAAATCTGGTTTGTGATTTGTTTATTTGGTGTTGCCAAACTAATACCAGGTCACCAACTTGATAATCTTGACTTTGATATTTGTTTCCTTTATCTGCGTAGTATTTCATTTTCTCTTTTGCTTCTTTATCTTTTTCCATTACTTCATTGTGTACCCTTGGAGGAATTGGAGGCAACGGAGGTAAACGAGTTCTTCTTGATTGCCCAAACATTAGATCTGAAGGGCACTTTCCTGTTGATGGATGCGAGTATTCCTATAGTCTCTTAAAATTTGACACACCGCTTGATTTATAGAAATTTGTGAAACTTTTTCTCTTTGTATCGCTTTTTTGATAGTTGCCATCAATCTTTCTACCATTCCATTTGCTCTAGGCCACATTGGAGTTACTTTCCTGTGTATTATTCCCAAATACTTCATAAATTTTCCAAATTCTTCTCTGCTAAACGGTGGCCCATTGTCTGTTTTTAACATATTAGGTATTCCCCATGTTGAGAATATTTCATCTAGTACTGGAAGTACTGTCGAGGTGGAAGTAGAAGATATTAGTTTTACAATTGGAAAACGAGAGTATTCATCTACTATTGCTAGTAAATAATGTCCAGAGTCTAATGGGCCATAGAAATCTGCTGCTAAATTTGACCATACAGCATCTGGTAGATCTGACATATGTAATTCTTCAACTCCTTTTTCCTTTACTGTGCATTGACAGACATGACAAGACTGAATGTTTTCTTCTACCTGTTTATCTAGCCTTGGAAACCACAGCTTTTCTCTTAGAACATTTTTTGTTGCTGAGACACCTCGATGACTTTCGTGAGCTAAATCAATTACACGACGTTGAAGACTCTCTGGTATTATCATTTTAGTTCCCCTGAGTAATATTCCAGACAAAGTTACATACAGTTCTGAACTTATGTTTTTAAATGCTAATATATCATTTTTTAATATTTCTTTGGAATTGACTTCCATTGGTTATTAGTCTCCATTTGTTTTCATGTAAGATTTTTTTGACCTCTTGGAGAGTATTGTCTTTTTCTGTTTCCTCAATTAATTCACTTTCTTTCACAATTCCTGGAACGGCTGATCTTACTATAAAATGTATGTTTTCTTCCACTTCTAGCTGGTGCTTAATTGTTGCTTTGGATGGATGCCTTGATAAATAATCTGCAGGATTATGTTCTTTTCCTGGTTTATGTATGATTTTAAAGTCATAGTCCATAAGCCTCATTCTCCACCTCTCAATTCTTGGTGGCATTTTAGTTTTAGGATTTTCAAAAATAGAAACTAGTGCTTGATGATCAGTAATGATCACAAAAGATTTTCCATAAATAAAATCGTGAAAATGTTCACATGCCCAAACAGCTAGGCTTTCCTTTTCAGGCTGTGAATATCTTTGTTCTACTTCAGATAAACTTTTGCTGGTATGTGAGATTACATATCTTGGGCTTTCCCTTCCAGGTTTATGCTGCACTAATATTGCACCTAAGCCTACAGGACTTGCATCCACTATTAGTTCTGTACACAGGTGTGGGTCAAAATATTTTACGTTTGCTGCGTTTGTTATTTCTAATTTAATTTTTTCAAAAGCTTGTTCACATTCGGTGTTCCATTGAAATTTTTTTCCTTTCTTTGTTAATTCTCTTATGGGTGAGCCTAAGGTTGTGAAATTTTTTATGTATCTTGCACAATAACTTGCCATTCCAAGAAAAGATCTCAGTTTTGCTACATCTTTTGGTCTCTGCATTGCATTCAAAGCTACTATTTTGATAGGATCTGGTCTCATCCCGTTTTCTGAAAATATATGACCAAAGAATGTTCATTTTTATTTATTTCACATTTTGTTCCATTTAAAGTTAATCCAGCGTTTTCAGGCTGTTGACACACTTTTTCTAATGCTTGATCATATTCTTCTTGCGTTTTTCCAAAGACCAAAATATCATCGCTGTAATTCATACAATTTTGTATTGGTCATATGACATTCTTTATAGTTTCCTGAAAAATGTCTGCTGCAGAACAAATTCCAAAGTTCAACCGCTTGTATCTAAATAATCCCATGTGTGTTGAAAATGTTATGTATCTAGATTGGTTATCAAATAGCAACTTATGATACCCTTTGCACAAATCAAGTTTTGAAAACACTGTCGCCCCATTTATGGTACTTATCATGTCATTTAAATGTGGGCCTGGGTAACGTGCTCATTCAATAATGGTATTAGGGATCCTCATGTCCACACATATTCTGATGACATCGGTATCTTTTTTTGGCACAAAAACAATAGGACTTACCCACAGTGTTGGGCCCGTTAACTCCTCAATTATGTCTTGCTCAAATAGTGATTTTATTTCCTTTTCAACTTTTTCTTGCATGTGGATTGGCACTCTTCTATGCATTTGTGCTGATGGTTTTATCGCTTCATTTATGTGTAAGGTAATTTCCTTTCCTTTAAATTTACCTAATCCTTCAAATAATTTGGGGTATTTCTTTAAAACTGGATGATCCGTTAAAATATTACAGTTCATTGCTAGTAGACCCATTGATTAGTTGAGCAGTTACATTGCTCAATAAACAAGGACCTGGAACTTCACCCTGCAACACATGTATCTCTTCTTTACTTGTTATGTTTCCATGTTTTAAGATTTCTTCAAATCTTCCTAAGCATAAAACTGGATGATTGGCACCCCATTGGAAAACATTAACATTTGATGGTTATAGTAGAGGTTGTTTTTTCATTTTCGTATATTCAGTTATGCACATTATGTTACATGTTGCTCCGCTGTCCAACACAAAGGGGACTTCTTGTGACCCTACTAATAGATTTATAGATGTAGGTTTTTTAATGTTTTCTCTTTTAATCATATTAAAATGTTATTTCCTTGTGTTACATCACTTTTTTGCATCATATATAATTATTCTGATTGTTCAGATTCTTCCTCAGATTCTCCTTCAATCTCTTCCATATGTCTTATGTATTTTATATTTCCAAATTTTTTTAATAGGATTAATTTGTTTCCAACTTTCTTTATTTTCTCTTTTAAATCTGCAAACACTTGCAAAGTGATTATATCCCTTGCATTCTTTACATTGTTGTCCCATTGCTGGACATTTCCTTTGGTGTGGGAACTGAAATCCACACCTGTAGCATAACCTTTTCCCTTTAAACTGTATTTAATTAGTTTTTTCGAAGCTTGTTTTTTTGACATCTCTCTAATTTGTTCAATTGCTTTGATTCTTCCTTCTTTCAAATTTGTAGCAAGTTTTTGAGCTTGAGTTTCCATTTTCACCATGCGAATTATTTCTTGCAGGTCATATTTTTTTTCCAAGAGTTTTTTTCTGAACTTTATTGAGTTGCATCCTTGTATTACTCTTAACCGAATGGCTTCTTCGTTGTTTAGTTTATCAAATTCACAAAATGTTACTAATTTCTTAAGTCTCGTAACAAAATTATCCATTGTTTCATTTTCTTGCTGACATGCTATATTGAAATTGTATCTTTCTAAATCTAAATTTCACTGATGGTCAAATTTCGCATGTAAACATTTCATAATTCCTTCATAGGTGTCTTTTTCATTTTCTGGAAACGTAGTTATTAGGTCTTCAACATCATCGCCTACAAGGTTGAGCAATAACTCTTTTGCTTGTTCATCAGAGTATTTTTTACATGATGTTTTTAAAAAGTGTTTAAGCCTCCTAGTCCACTTTTCCCATCTTAGTGCAATATTTTCTTGTTCAGACAGACTGAACAGTAATGGTCTTCTAAAAATAGTGCTTGGAATGCTTTCAGTAGCATCTTCCTCATTGTGCATGTCCGAATTCATATTTATGATAACATTGCTTGTTTCCTCTTCAGTCATGTTTAACTATAATTAAAACTGTTTTTTTTTTGTTTGATGCTTTATGTATTATAATTTAATTAATGTATTTAACCTCAGTTAATGTGGTGTGTTCAAATAATACATATATATTGATGGTATTTCCTTAAAGTCCTTTCAATACTTGCTCTTAAAGACTTTTCTCTATTTCAATGTTTGCCTCTAAAGTCCTCTCTTTCTTTCAAGTTTTTTCAGTTGGACTAGATGTTTCAGTTGAAAGAGAAAAAAAATGAGCACAGCTAATCAGACCTTTCTGAACTGTTTGTTTATTTAGTCTTATTTGTTTAATTCATCTGCCTGTTTTTGTTCCTGCACGTTTATTTTCTTCATAGCAGGCTTTATTTCTTTGAGTCGTGCTTTGTTTGTTTAGGGAAATGATGTGCACGTTTTATTCATTGTGTCTTTAAGAGATAAAAGCTTTTGGTATTTGTTTAGCTCTCACATTTAATTATATACATGCGCTGACAAGCGTTTATTCAATTTTCATGCTTGGCTGCACACATTCATTAACCACCACAAGGGCAGCCCAAACCACCTGAACCAGGGGCATACAGTAATTATTCCAAACAAAGGATCAGAGTATACAATTTCACAGTAAGTAAGAGAGAGCAATTAATGAACTAAAATTACATGTATAGCAATGCACACATTGAAATACAAAAAGTGAAGTAAAAGACCCTAATGAAAAAATAGTACAAAATGTATTCAGTGAAAAATATCACCAGGGCTCAGTATCGCAAGCTGGTACATATAACATATTACAATCATATACAAAACCAGACAGGTGGCAGACAAGGAGAAAAAGACATAAAAGGCAGAGTTTCAAAACTTTATATAAAACTCTGAAAAAAAAAAATGTGTCCTCCAATAATTGCGGCCACAGTAGCGTTGACGGCGTTTCGACCTTTGGCATTAATCCATGGTCATCTTCAGGACATAAATTGTAACTGAGCATCCCAAATGAACAGTATATATATCAAATGGATTCTGTGTTGCTCTAAATTCAATTCAGCAACTGACCACCAAGGCAAGTTAAAGAAATAAGAGTCTCATGGGGCCAAAAATGAATAAATCCTCTTCAAATTATGCCCATGTAGTTACCAGGCAGGATGAGCGTACAGCGCAGTAAGTTAATTACCGAGTAGCGACTTCATTGCAATGAAGTCGCTACTCTGTTTTTTTTTTAAAGAGAGAAAGTCACTCACCAGTCTGTTTCCAATATAAGTCTTGTGTAGTCCATGTGATTCCTGTAACTATGTGATTCAGCTTGCAGTACTCTGAAATCTTCAAACTGCCAACAGTCAGCTGTAATCAGTATAAAACTTCTATAGCACCTTTCCTTTAGGAGAGAAATCTTCCCTCTTCATGTGTCTTCATCCCGCTCGCCGCCAATGTAAAAGAGTCTTCCAGACACAATCAAAGAAGTTTAGTAATATCTTTAATGGAGCTTGTAAATCAGCTTCCACATTTATCTCGGCATATCAATTGAATGCCCCTTGTGCATTCCTTCAGTCTCAGCATTCTTTTTAGAGCAAATGACATCATAATGTAATTTACACATTACTACAGAAGATGGGTGGAGAGAATGCAGAGATTTTAAAAGGTGGAGCGTCCCGGGAGGCAGCCTGACTGATACGGTCACACAGAGTCGGGGAGGAATGGGAAAAATCAGGCCTATAATTTTATTATCCATGTTTACCATGGATAAGGGCCTGTATGGGTCACATAGATTGGATTGGATATCAGGTTTCAGAAGAGTGACTTTTAGGGCTTCCCAAACCTAATGCTCCTGGTCTCCTCATACTGCAGATGTTGTGCTAATTTCTCTGCATTTTCCTTATAGAACAGGGTAGTCTGTCCATCCAGATAGGAGCCTTGTCACCTGCCATGTTGCAGATTACTTAAAGAATGTAATCTGTAGAAAAAGGGGCTTTAAGGTAGAGTCTATTACCATTGTCATGCCAGAGCACCCGAGTCAAAGTATTCAGTAAGCCTGTCAGGGGAACTTTTTCAGTAGAGTAGAGGGAAGCTTAAAATCTAAGCATTATTTGGGTAACGTCCTCCAAGGAATATAATGATTCCCCAGAAGAATTCAGTAGCTCCATGATGTATAATCTACTACATTGTTTTTTGAGCAGGGCTAAAAGAGTCTGAACCGCTCCATCTCCAGTGGCCTCCTTATGTAGGAAGCGTACTTCTCTTTTAGCACTTTCTCAATATTCCGACAATTTGCTGTGGAATTGCGCAAGGTATTGCTTCACCGCTGTGTTGAAATAGCGAAGCTCAAGTTTCTGCATCTTGCACTCTAGCATCTGCAAATAATTGAGAGAACACTGCACTGTTTTGATGTGTGTGTGTATATATATATATTTCACCAGATGCAGATCCAAAGGGAAAGAAGAATCCACACAAGCCCGCTCGATCAGTGTAGCAGTTTATTTCAGTTAGGCAGGGAAAGACGACGCGTTTCGACCACGTCCGTGGTCTTGGTCACATGACCATTCTCTCCATTACACAGCTTTTAAAGGGTAAGTGCAAATTTCGATTCCATAAACCTAAAAGAAATCTTGACTGATAGATCAATCCATAATGTGGTTTACAGTCATATAAAATTAGATTCAAATAATAAGTGCAATTTAAATAACACAGGTAATTTTGTCACAATACAATTATTTCTATTGGTTGTTTGTACCACTTTAGAGTGGGGGTCTGAGTATTATAATTATTGACTCAATGATGTGAGAGTCAGTGATTTAAGCAAGGATGCATTAGTAGCTGTGTTTGTTGGAGTTATAGGACTAGTGCCTTTCTGACAAGCTATGTGCATTAATGTGGTTTAGAGGGATAACCCTCGAATGAGTCACTATGTTGAACAGTCGATGTGATCAAGGGTATCTACCCTTGGCATGCATTCGATGATGACTAAGAGTAACGGTGGGCGATCCGCCGATATCACCAGGTGCTCATAATTCTATCACAGGTGTGAAGTACAAGGAGGTTCACAGTAGTATCCCTGTGTGAATCAAAATACAGAATTGGTTAGCAACATAGCATATCAAAATTCACATTATCAATGATCACAGCATTAATTCACTCTAACTGGTTACATTTCATTCTAATTCAAAACAGATAAGATTCAACCTGTATGTTATTAAAACAGAGCACGAAGGGAAAAAGAAGGGGGTGCAACTAAAGATTAAAATTTTAAAAGGGGAGAGGTATAGATCGGGCGTGAGTAGCTTACCAATGCCTTGGTATTTCTGTAAATGACTGTTTCTTTATAGGTGGGAATACAGTTCCTCATCCTGATTCAGGCCGTCTGGGAATTTAGTGCCTGCTAGAAGGATGAAACATGACTCGAGTTTGCGTAAAGCAGCTGTACGGTTACCTCCTCTTGGGTTGGGTTTGACTGTATCCAGTCCAAAGAATTTGGCTTTGGTCCAGTCTGCCCCATGTTCCCTTGAGAAGTGTCTTGCTGTGCTGTATGCTTGGTCGCAATTTGCAATCGCTCGCCAGTGTTCTAAGATGCGTTTTTAATCGGGAAGGTAGTCGACCCGATATACCACAACTGGCAAGGACATACTATTGCATACACTACGAAGTCAGTGTTACATATAATAAGTTTGGGAATTTTCCAGGTCGTTTTGGTTCTCTCTAGTGTAACTTCAAAAACATTACTGCTGTTTTTACACGCTTTACAGTTCCCGCATTTACGGAAATATGCTTCCAAAGGGTTGCGGTTATGCCAGTGTGCTGCCAAAGCGCTGGTGGTGTCCGATAAAGCACCACCGCAAGTGCTTGTTAAACATACAAAAAACATCTTCCTACTTCAGTGTAGGAGGCGGCACTCCGGGGCAGAAGTAAATCTGTTAATTGGTCACTCCGGACAAACAGCACGCGTTTTGGCTGGGCAGCAGCCTTGATCACCGGGCGTCATCTTGTAACAGGTATATATACTTAATAAACGTGTAAACCTAAACAAAATACTCTTGCAGATTTCTCAACACAGTACGTTATCGTAAAACACTATTAACTCACTCGGGGTTGTACTGAAATGCTCCCATAAAAAATACATTTCCTTTAACAATGCTATCAGTTCAAGATTCAAGTTGTGCAATAATTAATTTAGTAAATATCAAAAATACATGACGGTTTTCCCTCACTTATAGAGAGCACATTCAAGATATGCCAGCATGAAATGAAAGTTTTCACAAATCTACCAATTAGGTAGGCACTATGGATCTTCCAATGTCACAAACATTAAAAATGTATTTATAACAAATACGGCCTGTTCTTTGCTTAAATAGCCTTGACCTTTTACC
Source organism: Triturus cristatus (assembly GCF_964204655.1). NCBI lineage: Eukaryota > Metazoa > Chordata > Amphibia > Caudata > Salamandridae > Triturus > Triturus cristatus. The sequence continues at coordinate 1,138,494,839 of NC_140585.1, read as the reverse complement.
CCTCCAACTTTATTATTTTATTTAATTGGTTGCAGAAAAAATTAACCTCTGTAAAATTGACATTGAGTCTCTTTACCACCCCTGAGAACAAGTTATTTGATAATCCGTCCTTTCTTGTGCTGTGTTTATTAATTGAAATACAAAACAGCTTGCATCACAAGAATTCAGTTCACCATCCATAATTAAAGATTAATGTCTCCAAGATTGGGACTTGGTAGGCATTTGCAGTCATTACCTCGTGCTGTTTGGAACTGCATGTTTCCACCACTACTCGCTGTGCAGATTTGATTTACTTCTGCCCCAGAGTGCCGCCTCTTTCACTGAAGTGGGAAGATGTGTGTGTGTATATATATATATATATATATATATATATATATATATATATATATATATATGTTCAAGGCTCAAGCGAGCCGAAACACGTAATGGCGACGACAGAGGAATAAACGATTTTGCACTACAGTTTTGGGTCCGTGTCCATCTCTCAGGAGAACTGTTTACAAGTCAAACATAGGAATACTTGCGATATATATATATATATATATATATATATATATATATATATATATATATATATTATCTACTGGCAGACGCCAGTAGATAGTTATAGTTAGGACCGTGTTTCCATAGGAAATCCGCAACATTCTATTTTGAATAACTTTGGCGCCGATTGACGAATCCTCGCGAAATTTCCAAAATAGGTGGGGCGCTCCGCTCCTATCCTGAAAGTCTCGGGGGGATTCGTCAAGCGGGGGCTGAGAAAAAGGGGGGTCCCAAAACGTGTTTTCCCCATGCATTTTTCCATAGGACCTTTAGTCCAAGCTACAGCCCGAACGGCTGAACAGAATTACTTGAAATTTGGCAGAGAGGTAGTCCTCAGGTCAGGGATGTGCCTTTTGTAGGTGTAAATGTGTTCAGTATTTGCTGAGAAAATAGCATTGAAATCAATATATATATCTATAAGCGCGCTCAGAGCGCGTAGGGTAAGCTTACCGTACGCGCACGCTGCCGTGCGCGAGCTTAATTCTGATTGGTGGTTACATGACTGTAAACATTCGAATCGGTCGAAATCAGGAAGTGTCGGCCGCCATTTTGTGTGTCTCACACTGATAAACAAAGGTGGAGAACGTGAAAAGGGGGCAACGAAGAGAGTTGCAGACCCCCTAGCGTTTGTCAGGGGGTCCAAGAAGGTTCCAAAAGTATGAAAAATACATTTAATTTTTTTTTTTTTAAATTGCGGGGTACGCGTACGGTAAGCTTACCGTACGCGCACGGCAGAAAAAAAACAATAAAAAAAATAGAAGTAAAAATCAAATTTAAGTTTTTAGATATTATGGGGCTCTAAAAAGAGCCGTTGTGTTTGTGAAGTGTTTTTTTTGTGGTACCTACAAGTAAGTACCGATGCAGAGTCTAAAGTTCAAGAGGAAGACTCTGTTGCCTTCATCAGTGGAATGTACACCGTCTCCTCTATAAATGCCTTGCATGTTGTAACGCAAGTTGTTGTGGTATATAGAACCCATACCATAGTCTCTGAGGAAAGCAGAAATAGATTTGTTGACGTGCTTTCTTGCTTTGTCAATCTGCGGACAAAATTGGTTGGACCAGTTCCACTTTTGCCTTTGGCATATGTTAGAATATACAAAGGCAGATTGAGGAAAAAGCGACATCAATTGCACAAAGGTGTCCTTAATAAGCATTTCCAGATCTAGCCCAGTTAAAGTGCCTAGGTCATTTCCACCACAGTGCACAATAATAAGGTTAGGCTGTGGGAGATGTAGAAAGGTTTTCACCAAAGGCATTAATTGGTGCCACTTTAACCCTCTCTGACCAATCCATTTAATGTCTACATTTGGCAAAGCAAGGTCTCTCACCATACCTCTTTTTTCTTCATACTTTTCACTCCAGAAGACATAGCTGTGACCTACAATCCACACTGTGAACATCTTTCAAGGAGCTCTGGATGCACTCAGGAGGTGTCTTTCAGTAGAATGGCAATATGAAATGAAAGACAGTTGTAAAATGGAGGCATACATATTTATTTTAAATAAAAAGAACTCATTGGCTGATTCAAATCATTTTACAGTTAAAACTAGGCTGTATGTGTACATTTTTAGAAGCATGTTTTGTATTGGTTCAGAAAATTGTGTTCCCACAGAAGATTAATTTGGATTTGCTGTTAGGTTTGACAGGTGAAGCACTCTTGCTCTTTGGATTTGAAACATTGTGTGCTGAACTTCTGACCTCTCTGCTCACACCAGTGTTCCATGAGCTGTTGCTATGGTAGCAGGCAGAAGTCAAGTTGGGGGAAGGGTTCATTTGGAAAAGGGTTGAAGTTTTCAACCAATAGAAATGTGTGATTTCATTTGTAAAAATGTGGGAAGCACTGAGATTTGTAATTAACATGTATATGTGTGAAAAAAGAGAGGGAAACATTGCCATTTACTGGTTCCGGAGAGAGGAGAGAGGTGTAGAGCTCTGATATTCTGACTCTGATAGTCTGCTGTTTGAGTGCCACATTTCTTTCTCAACTAACTAATTTTAAAGGTGAGATATGAGTTTGAGAGAGGATGTATGTGGTGATTTTTTATATAAATATTAGAATTGTGAATCTTCTTTAAAAGTTATGTTTTACATTTTGTGGTTTGGGAGATATTTAACTGTCTTGAACTTGTAAAATATTATGGAGTATGTTTTCACCATAAGTTAAGGTGTACTGGTATCACTGAGGAATACTGTTTTGTGCCTAGAATCAAACCATGAGTTTGTGTGCACACAGGAATTGTTGTCAGAGATTTTAATAGTGTTGGTCCGGTTCTGTAAGAATGGCATTTGTAGGAAAGGGGCAGCTTTATTTATGTAAATATGATGGTTTCCATTCAGCATAAATCAGTAACACACAAATGGGAGGCAAATGCTAACACATTTGAAATTGATATAGTAGATTTTGCTTCTAATCATGCAATTGCTGAGCTTGGTCATACATATACAAAATTGCAATTAAACCTTGCCACACATGTACTTTTACATACATTACTACAATGTTTATGCTGTTATGGATGCATGCATGCATATGTCTCTTGTAACTGAAAATACACAGTCTGCAGAAGCACACTCTTAGCACACAACCAAATGTTTATCCTGTAGAATCATGCTTAGTATTCACAAGTGAGTGGTGTTTCAGGTAGCAGTGAGTAACGCTAATACATTCAACATCACTAAGGCTGATTTCTTTTGCTGGAGTGTAGTCAGTCACCAAGGTTACACATGTTCATGGTCTCAAAAAGCTGTTTGCACATGTGCTGTTTTCTGTTTCTGAAAACTGTAATGAAAATGTATCAGACTGTTAGAGTACTTATCACTTGCAGAAAAAACAGTAGTAAGTGTGCTTTCAAATTGGCAAGCAAATTTCGTTTTCTGCCTAGAATTACACCATGAGTCTGTGAGCCCACAGGAATTGTTGTCAGAGATGTATTTCGTGTCACTCTGGTTCTTTTAGAATTGCATTCGTAGGAAAGGGGAAGCTTGTTTTCTGGAAATGTGATGGTTAGCATTCAGCCCAAATCAGTATCTCAAATGAGAGGCAAATGCTAACATATTTGAAATCAACATGGTAGATTTTTCTTCCACTCGTGCAATGGGTCATGTAGTTGCTACATGCTAAAAACTCATATTAACCCTTACCACACATGTAGTCTTACATACATGTTTACAGTGTTTATGCAGTTATGTAAGGGTCCATTCAAGTCTCTCTTGCACCTGACAGTAGACAGTCTCCAGAACCACACCCTTAGCAGAGAGCTAGCTGTTTTTCCTGTACACTCACGCTTACTAATCAGCACTGTGTGGTGTTTTAGGTAGGAGTGAGTAACGCTAATGCATTGAACATCACCAAGGCTCATTACCTTTGCTGGAGTGTAGTCAGTCAGCCAGGTTACACATGTACATGGTCTGAAAAAGCTGTTTGGACATGTGCTCTTTTCTGCCTCTCTAAACTATAAGGAAAATGTGTCAGACTGTTAGAGTAATTATCACTTGCTCTACCACAGTAGTAAGTGTGATTTCAAATTGCCAATCAAATTTCGTTTTCTGCCTACAATCACACCATGAGTCTGTGTGCACACAGCAATTGTTGTCAGAGATTTAATTCGTATTACTCTGGTCCTTTTAGAATTGCATTCGTAGGAAAGGGGAAGCTTGTTTTCATGAAGTGTGTTGGTTAACATTCAGCCCAAATCAGTATCTCTCAAATGAGAGCCAAATGCTAACATATTTGAAATCAACATGGTATATTTTCCTTCCACTCGTGCAATGGGTCATCTAGTTCCCACATGTTCAAAACTCAAATTAACCCTTATCACACGTACTCTTACATATATCTATCTACTGATGAGGCAGTTGTGCAAGCGTCAATGCAGATGTCTCTTCCACCTCACAATAAACAGTCTCCAGAAGTACACTCTTAGCACACAGCCAGCAGCTTCTTATGCACAGTTATGCTTACTAATCAGCACTGTGTGGTGTTTCAGTTTGGAGTGAGTGACACTAATACATTCAACATCACCAAGGCTCATTTCCTTTGCTGGAGTGTAGTCACTTACCCAGGTTACACCGGGTTATAGTCTCAAGTAGCTGTTAGGACATGTTCTTTTTTCTGCTTCTGAAAACTATAATGAAAATGTGTCAGACTGGAAAACGGAACTGGATGATCTATCTTTTTTTGTCTATCTGTGAAATCTTGCTCATGATTGTATGTTTGTGACATGATTCTTTTTATTTGTGAAATTTTGTTTATGATTGTATATATGTGACATGAACTTTTATGATTGTAAGTTTACAATCGAATAAAGATATTTGATTGATTGATTGTGTCAGACTGTTATAGTAATTTTCACTTGCAAAAAAAACAGTAGTAAGTGTGCTTTTGAATTGCAAATCAAATATCGTTTTCTGCCTAGAATCACACCAAGAGTCTGTGTGCACACAGGAATTGTTCTTAGAGATTTAATTCGTGTTGGTTTTATTGTGTTTTTCACTTGTAGGAAAGGGGTAGATAGTATTATAAGATTTGAAAAGCTCATAAAAAATATAGTAATATATTTAAATTACAAAAAGGTATTTTTTTTTAGTTTCTTTCAGGTATTGCTGCAGAGCAGTGAAGCAAATTTAAGATGCCTATAAAATCAAGAAAGCGAAAAGAACAGAAAAAACATGTATATTTGAAGACAACTGGAGGACCCAAGTTAGTTGAAGATGCTCATGTTGGAAAAAAGAAAAAGTCTTCTGGTAAGCAGACAAAGGAATTCTTTAAAAATATATATTCAAAAAAAGGAAAAATTTAAAAAATGTCCCCACTGGAAAAACTGTTTCAAGTAGAAAACAACAGGACAAAAGTGAGAATTTACTAAATGCTAATGTACAAGCAGAAGCAATAAAGATTGACTTAAAAAGAAAAACAGCATTTAAAGAGATCCGTAGAAAAATGTTTCAGAGAATAGTGATGTCCAATTTGCTAAAGGATGTGAAAAAATATAAGAAAAAAGCGATATTTTACAAGAGAAAAAAAGATATTGAAGCCATTGTAGCTAAGGCTTTAGAATTAAAAAGAAAACTATTCATTTTAATTTTGAACAGGATGCGTACATTAGAAAAAATAGTCAATGTAATGAAGTCACAAAGCATAAGGAAAAGAGTAGTGAAAAGAAATAACTTTTGTAAAGTGTTTTTAGGAGAATGGATGCATAGTTCAAGGACTGAACCATTTTTTAATGGAGAGAGTTATCTTCAAAGTAATAGTTTGCTGCATGCAGTTGACACCACTGGACGTGCTTATGAAGTGAAAGATGGTTGTATAATGGAAAAGGAGAAAATGGTTCCAAGAAATGAGGAAGAAGGGATTGCGGATGAGGTTATGGGGAGACGTCCTAAAGCCCCAGTGTATACTTGGAATTGTAGTAGTATTTGTACTTTGCGACAGGAATCTATTGATAAATTACGTGAGTTTTTAAGAGAATATAGTAAAAAGAGTGTTAAACAGAAGATTAAGGTGCTTCAAAGACTAGATCCATGCAGAGTGAGAGAGAATACTGGTTTGCAAGGACACTCTCTGGCTTGTCTATCTAGGAAAGTTTGTCAAAGTGTTTTTCACCATTTTAGGATGCTGGCAGTTCATCATACTGAAATTAGAAAATTTGTGAGAAGATTGTATTTTGCTAAAAGTCCAGCACTAAAGTTAAATGAGTTGAATAGGGCTCTGTTCCGTGGAACTGTATCAGATGTTGAGAAGGTTACTGATGAAATTCAGTTTAGTTACTTTGGTCCAGAACAAGAAAGTGCAGGGAATGACACAGTTATTGAGGAAAATGTGGAAGAGAATGTAGAACCCTCTATAAATAAGAAATTTGAAGATCAAATGACAAAATTTGCTATCATCTCTAATGAAAGACCAAATATTACTTGTATTTGTTGCCGGAGAAGCCATTATAAAATCCAAACAAGGAATGTTGATCTCTACAAAAAAAGTGAAGAAGATAATTATAAGTGGAAGGATTTTGCAACATATATATTTCTTGAAAATTGTTTTGATTTGGGTGAAGATCATCGTATTTGTAAATACTGTTATAACAAGTTAGAAGAAAATAAAATGCCAGCTAGAGCTGTACATAATAATTTAGAATTGGTTGATATTCCTGCAGAACTTTCTGGTTTAAATACGTATGAGTCTATACTCATTCAATGTGTTCATCCGTTCCAGACTATAGTACGTATGGAGCCCAAAACCGGTAAATTACCTCCTTCAGATTTACAGAGAGGTTTAAAAGGAAGAGTTGTCTATTTGCCGTTGGATTTGAAAAAAAATATGGAAACTATTGATACAGATACTTTGGAAACTGAACCATTAGTTATTCTGGTTAATGGTGTACCTACAAAGAGTAAGAAAATTTGGCAGGAGCTGGTAGATGTACGGAAAGTACAAAGAGCAAATTTATATTTGAAAAGGAATAATAAATGGTTTGAATCAATTTATAAAGATGAAGATGAAGAAGATTTACTAGGAGACACAGAAACACCAACTGGGCAAATTGAAAAAGTGGACAAGTCAAAAGAAGAAGAAATTTATGAACATTTCAGCATACATCCTCTTCATTCAAAAGAAGTTATGGCAAACACTATTGATCTGTTTCAGATGAAAAAAGCCAAAGGAACTCCCGTGAGTGTATGGGAGGAGAGCTTGGAAGCTCGTTGTTTTCCCCAGATGTTTCCTACAGGAGAAGGTGGACGATACGATGAACGTCCAGTCCAGATTCCTGCTTCTGAGTATCGGACTACAAGATTATATGCAGAAGATCCCAGATTTCGGCAATGTATTCCTTATTTGTTCCATCTGTTATTTTAAAGTGACTTGTCTGCACTATCTTATGCAGTAAATCACATTTTAAAAAGTGGAGTACATCTACATAATGTGTCTGCTAAGGATTTTATGAACAAAGTGCAGCAGCGAGATGATCATTTGGAATCACAATTGATCAATCTGATGGCTTGTCAGCGTGGGATAAATGAATATTGGTACCGACGCCATGGAGAATTAAAATGTATGTTACGGAATTTAGGAACTCCTACATGGTTCCTTACCCTAAGCTGTGCAGAGTACGCTTGGGATGATCTTCTGGATTTTCTTCGAGAAGCAAATTCAAACATTAAAAACATCGAATACAAGACAGCAGGAGAACTGTGCTCATTGGATCCGGTTAATGTTTGCAGATATTTCAATCATAGATTTGAGGCTATGATGTCCTTCATCTGCAATAAAAAAAATCCACCTCTTGGAGAAGTTGTGGATTTCTTTTGGAGAAAAGAGTACCAAGCAAGAGGTGCTCCTCATGTTCATATGCTGTTGTGGATCAAGGATGCCCCAAAATTTGGAACAGATGCTGATGAAGCAGTTTTATCTTTCATTGAAGAATATGCAACATGTGCTATACCTAAAAGCACAGAAGAGAAAAAGTTAAAAGAGCAAGTTTTACATTTCCAAAGTCATCGGTGTGGAAAATACTGTCGACGGAAGTACAAGAGCAAAGATAAATTCTACACAAAATGTCGATTTGGATTTCCCAGACCTGTTCTTTCAAAAGGAAGAGTAAACAGTTTTATGTCAGCTGTGCGACATACTATTACAAGAAAATCTCCAAAAAATACGTACAACCTAAGAAGAAAAAAAGAGTCAAAATATATAAATGACTACAACCCAGTCATTTTATCCATGTGGAATGCTAACATGGATATTCAGTATGTGGCAGACAATTCTATTGCTGTTGCTCGGTATGTCACATCTTACATCACTAAATCGGAGAAAACTGAATTGAAAGAAATGTGGGAAGAGATTTCTCACGAGAAAACTGTCAGTAAGAAGCTATACAGTTTCAGTTTAAAGATGTTATCGCATCGAGAAATCGGATCCTACGAATGCTCAGATAGGTTATCATCTGCAAGTCTGTAATCGAAATCAAGAAGAATAATTTGGGTAAGTTTAGGCCTTGCAGCAATGCGAAATCGGGTACTGAAATCTGTTGGAGAAATTTAATATTTGGCCGAGAACTACGCGGAAAGTACAGATATTTTGAAAACAATGGAAAATATAAAGTCATTGGTGAGGAAGGATGTTTGGTGAAGCAAACAAAAGGAAGTTTGATTAATCATACGAAGCTGAGTTGCGACACTACTGACAAAAAGGAATTTTACTACTTGGCACTTTTACAGCTGTTTAAACCATGGCGTACAGAGGACGAACTACTTGGAGAATTTCAAAGCTATGAGGATTCATTCAATGCATGTAAAGATACGATTGAATGCAGTACTTTCATAAATTATGTGCAAATGTTAAATGAAGAAATTGAACAGGAAGCAACAATTGCAGCTGAAGTAGCTAGAGACAGTTCTCAAGACAGCCAAAGTTCTGAAACGCTCAGTCAAGATCCCCTAGGACAACCAATCGTAGAAAATGAAGCTGCAATAGCCATGAATGAAGTTGAAATGGCTATGAATCAAGCTCAAGAAGATTTAATAGACTTACCAAATTTGGAACAACAACTGAATGAAGAACAACAAATTTATGAAGAAGTCAGAAAAAAAATTGATCACGGATTACTACATGAAAATAAAGAGTGCACATGCACATCATTTGAACCAATCAGGATGTATGTGAGTGGACAAGCTGGAACTGGAAAAAGTTTCCTAATTAAAGTCATCAGAAGCTACCTACAGCAAAAAACAGATTCAACTTTGTCTTGTGTTACTGCTCCAACTGGGTTAGCAGCATATAACATAAAAGGAATTACCTTACATCGATTGCTAATGTTACCAGTGGAGCATGAGAACAAAATAGAAATCACAAGCTTACAGGAGAAGCATGCTTCGAAGTTTCAAGAGTGTTGAAGAAGATGCAAGTTCTCATTATTGATGAGGTAAGCATGGTATCAAACTTAATGCTTGCCTTTGTGCATTTAAGAATGCAGCAAATTTTAAAGAGAGACTATGACGTGTTATTTGGTGGAAAACATGTTATAGTTTTTGGGGATCTTCTACAGCTTACTCCAGTTAAAGGACAACCAGTGTTTAATACTGTGACACATGAAGACACGAAGAAGTCATTAGGAAGCATTGGTAATGCGAATATTTGGTCGTTCTTTGAGTACAAAGAACTTACTACCAATATGAGGCAAGCAAACGATGAAGATTATGCAAGTATTCTGAAAGATATCAGAATTGGACTACTCACAGAAGTTGGCAGAAAAGCATTACAGAGTCGGTTGCTACATAATTTATTTCCAAAGGAAGAAATAGTTGCAGAGAAAATATACAAGAACATTGCAGAAAATAATACTGTAATCTGCTTAATGCCAACACTACGTGAATGCTCGATATTCAATGAGGAACTTTTGAAATTGGAAAAGGAAGAGATTAAGAAAATGGAAGCAGTTGACAAAATTCAGCTTGAAGGAATTACTATTACAGAAAAAAATCTATATCTTTGCATGAACTGTCGAGTATTTTTAAGGAGAAATTTGGATGTTGAAAAAGGTTTAGTGAATGGAGCTATGGGTAAAGTTGTGGGTTTTGTGAAATACCAGAAAAAAGATGGAATTGAATTTTTAAAAATAAAATTTGATCAGATTGCAGAGGTTAAAGAGATTAGTCGTTGTTCAGTCCGTTTTTTTGCTTGTAAAAGACTTATATGTACGTAGGAAGCAGTTTCCGTTTTCTCTAGCATATGCTGTACCTATTCACAAGTCTCAAGGATTAACTGTAGATAGTGCTTTTGTAAACATTGGTTCTACTGTTGCTTTGTCACGAGTGAAAACATTATCTGGTTTATTCATGATAGAGTTTGATGACTCAAAAGTTAGTGCAGATGCAAATTGTGTAAAGGAGTATAATAGATTAAGAAGAACCTATGCTCCTCATTTAGGTCAGTATCCTGTGTTGGAAAAACGTGTTGTTTCTCGGAAAAGGAGATTTGAGAATATCTGTAATGAGGATGTAGAGAAGAGAAAACAATGTTGAAGAGGTTGTTGGTTGTCATTTTGAAAATAGCTCTGGTGTCAACTGCTACGCTAATGTAGTGCTAAATGTTGTATTTTATCTTGAAAGTTTGCAAGAGCAGATAATAGTAAATCATGATAAAAGATTCTGTTCTGTGCTAAGTCTCCTTTATGAGAAGCTGAGTATTGATAAAACTAAAATAGTAAGTGCTACTGAAATTAGAAATCTTTTAGATGTATGTTCAGGACGTACACAGTTTACTCAAAATGTCCAGCAAGATGCATAGGAATTCTTGATGTATGTCCTTATGGTACTGGAAGATGAAGGCATAGATATTGAGAATATGTTCGGTCTCTCTTATAAATGGGAACATACTTGTGAAAACTGTTTCTACACATGCAGCTCTAATGTTGATTCAGAAAGGTTTATCTATTTAACATTGCCAGAAAGTAAATCAGTGAGTTTTAGTAAATTAGTTAAAGATGCCAATCATAGCATGGAATGCTGTGAATGTAAATCTGACATGTTTTCAACGTTATTTTTAAAGAAATATGGACAGTATGTAATTTTAATGATGCAACGTTGTAGTGCTGATGGTTCAAAATTGGTCACTTCAATAAAGAAGTTTATAGGACAGCAATTATCAATTTCAGGAAAAACTTTTGTTGCAGTTGCAATAATTTTCCATGATGGACCTACTGTAACTTCTGGTCATTACACAGTTTATCTTAAATGTGAAAAAGGCTGGACACTGTAATGATTCTCAATTGGTTTTTAAGCAACGTTTGCCTTTTGATTTAGCAAATTCCTATTTAATTTTTCTGAAACCAACATTTTAGATAGAATTTGCAACATCTGTACAAATCATTTTTGCAATTTTATTGGATTACCATGGGAAATTTCACCAAAAAAGAATTTAAAAATTACCATTTGGCCTAAAGGAAAGGTAACAATTTGTATTTTGGACTTCTTTGACACATATTATTTTGGTGATTATGCTTATGCAACAAAAATTTTCAGACGACATTTAGTGGAAATAGTTATTGTTCTTAGATGATATTTTTAAAGAATATGTTACATTTCTATAAAGGTATGTTTCAGTGACAAGACATTCTGGGCTTTTTTTAAACAATCTTTCAGATTGTTATTTTTTTTTGCCCGCTGTTAAGTGATGAATGCAATTGCTTTCACGATTTACAGTGAAATGCAATATATTCTGAAAACAGCAAAAATAAGGCAAAAAATTGTTTTTAAATATGAAAATATGTTTACTGTATTCTAAAATGTATTATTAAACATTAATACTTTTTTCTTTTTTTCCAGATTGAGAAAGAAAATTTAGGAAAAAATAAACCTTTTTTCTAGCAATTTAAATAAACCATTTATTAATAAATACGTTATTTTGTTGGTCAGGTAAGTGTGAAATTTCTGTATTTATCACACATTTAGTTTCATGCTCCCTTTTTTTCACGTCTCCTCTCTCTGCTTTTCTCATTTCCGTTGTACTCCCTCAAGGACCTTGTAGGGTAAAAAAAAAAATTTTGTTTAAAAAAAACAAAAAAAAATGCGCGTACTGTACGCGCACGGTAAGAAAAACATTAAAAAATTAATAAAAAAAAGAAAAAAAAAGTTGGGAGGTAAGGTTGGCTCTTAAAAGAGCCGTTGTGTTAATACAGGGACAGAGGAAAGAAAGAATGGGCATATTAACAAGGACCACAGATGTGCTGGTCTATCTTATTGTTTATTAGGGAAACACTGGTCTCCCCATGAACAATTAAACCATAACATCTGGTGCACCTCATTTGTACCCTCTGAAATCGAGGGTTCGTTTCCAGAGGAGCAGAAGAGGGTGATGCTCCCACCGCAGAGGAAGGGCTCGGCTGAGCTGCCGAAGATGTACTCGGCTGAGCTTCTGCGGGTGTGCTCGGGTGACTTACTGAAGGGTTTGCTTCAGAATGTCGAGCAAAAGTCCTGGGATGTACATCCCTAATGTGTCTCACCATAGTGTGATTACCAAAGGAATACTTCTTCCTTGGGTTACCTCTAGATAAGACACGCTCACAAAGTGAGCAGGTGACTAATGGAGCATTTACCTTTTTCTGCCCCTCTGGAAAAGTGAAATACTCCCAAACAAAAGAATTCTTTTGTTTCCTCCTTCTCTGTCTGATGATGCTGCTGCCCTGCTCACTCTCAGAAGAGGTCTGCTGCTCTGCCATTGTATCCCAAAGACAATTCAGCTCCTTCTCCTAAGAAATCACAAGCAGTAATGAGGGGAATGGGTGTGGTGTAGGAAGATTCTGGAACTGAAAGTAGTTTAAACCAATCAAAAGTGTTGTTTCTTGATCACATGACCAACCGTACGCGCACGTTATGCTTACCGAGCGCTTACGGTAAAAGTACGCATGCGCGTACGAAAGACACACGCACGCGCACATGCGCATTACAGGCACACTCGTACACTTCCGCGTAACGTGCGCGTACGCGTGTAAAGCATGGGCTTACGCGTCGCGTAGGAAGTACGGACGCCTACGCAAATTGCGTGAGCATGCGCACACGGAGTATAAATATTACGTACGGTCACCGTACATAAAGCGAAGCGTGCGCTTACGGTAAGCTTACCGTACGCGCTCGGTAAAGAACATTCAAAAAAAGGTTTGTTGAAGATATTAACTATGTTATACAACTATATCTAACCATTTATTTAAAACAAGTGAATCTTTATAAATTGAAGAATGCATTAAAACCATGAATATATACATTGGTAGAATAGTGTTTAAAGGAAAAAAGAAAAAGAAAAAAAATGATGTAAAAAAACAAACAAATTCAATGAAAAAACCATAGGTTTCACACACATTATAGTTAGGAATTAGAATTCAAAAAACCATGCAAAAACACAGAAAAAAACATAGATTTCACACACGTTATATTTAGAAATTAGCTTTTAAAAAACCTTGCAAATTCACTGAAAAAACCATAGGTTTCACACACGTTATAGTTAGGAATTAGCATTTAAAAAACCTTGCAAATTCACTGAAAAAACCATAGGTTTCACACACGTTATAGTTAGCTGGACATTTCTCTCGTAAAAAACCATTGAAATTCCCCTGTTATAGTTAGTTCAGCTAACTATAACTCGCGCACCCGCAATCCACTGCTGATGACGTCACATATTACATCACTCATGACATGGTCAGTGACATCACTGATGACATCACTGATGACATCTCCACCACTGCAAATGTGGCATGTGGTGCACTACTGATTGGGGAATGAAGTCTACTTTACTCCTGAGGGACCTTGTGGGCCAAGAAGCCCTCCTGGTACCTCCTGTGAGGCCTACATAGCAGGATTCTTGAGATATGGTTGGAGGCCCAGCCCTCTTTCTCCACCACTCTGCAAACATGACTAATTTTAAACATAGACATTGTGAGGAAACGTATATATCTATATGTTTGCATCAGCCAAATAAGTGAATCAAGCCCAAATTCTCTCCCACACTATCTCAGACGCTGAGCTAACTATGTCTGTCGCTGACCAAACTGCTTGCTCTGTGCTCCTAAAATCACCCTTCCTTTACAAATGTATTTCAGCCAGACCCAAGGACCTTTTATTGATCTCTCTGACACGTCCTGGGTTAGCAGCTGTCAAAAACCTCCGATTCTTGCAGGTTTCGCTTAAACTTGCTTTCTGTTCCCTTGTGTCCTTATTTTGCTCTATGTCTTGACAATTTTATTTGTATATGTACAACCGTATTTGACCTTGTCCACATCTAAGTATTTTACTGACGACAGCACTTTCTGCCGTATATATGCTCCCCTGAATATCTATGTGGGGCAGAAGAAGCTTGTTCCAAGACGTGACACTGCGTTTGCTTTCTGCCTTGGCATGCCAATAAAAGAAGGTGCAAATACATTTCCTGTGTTTTGGGGCTGCTGGAGTCTATTTGCTTTGCGCTGCTCTGAGGAGGGTTGGAAGATTTATTACCCAACAGACATTCACTGAAAAAACCCAAAGATTACAAGGAGAAAACTTTAGAAATTCACTAGATTAACTAGAGGTTACAAGAACATTATAGTTAGGAAATGGAATTTAAAAAACTTAGAAATTAACAGAAAAAAACACTGATTTACCAGTACACATTGGTATGTATATTTAACACCCAAACTTTTAAAACACACTCACAGTCACTGGATGATATCATCAGTGATGTCATTTGAGATGTCATTAGTGATGTCACCGACCATGTCATGAGTGATGTGATATGTGAGGTCATAAGCAGTGCATTGCGGGGACGCAAGTTCTAGTTAGCTCAGGAAACTAGAACTGCTGAACCTCTCTGGTTTTGTACCAGTGAAACCTGAGCCTAACTATAACATCTCTGTAAGCTTTGTTTGTTTGTGAATATATATATATATATATATACACACCCACAAAAAAAGAAGCAGTGAATTCTGGGTAGTTTTCAAGTTTAGGTGTGGAAGCAACTCCTGTATAGAGCGCACTAAACACCAGCGACACTCTAGATCTGCTCAGCTCAAATGTCTGCTTTTCTATCAAAGTCTTTAAGCATAGGATTGGCACAGTGCCACCCACGCCAAAATAGAAAGGGACAAATTCTTTTGCCATTTCTACAGCAAAGTCTCTAAGCATAGGACTAGCACAGTGCTTCCATGCCGAGCTGTAAAATGACAAAAGCCATTTACCACTCCAGGCACAGTATTACAGCTTTTAATTGGTAAAATACCAACCAGGCCAACCTGAAATGAGTATATACACCGCGGATATAGGTCTTTAAGGCTTTCCAAAGCATGCCAGAATAGGGCAATGTACCACCATTGTGCAGAAAGAAGTCAACAATAGTGCCCCATATCTCATAATTGACGAGGAAGTCTCTGAGTGCATTAAGGGGAAGTTTCCAGGCACGGTCAAGCACAATGACTGATGAGTGTTAAGACCACTGGAGCATGAGCATATAGATTTCAAGCTAGATGCTCAACACTTGTAGTGTGTACGTAGACATCCCTGGTAATAAGTCAATATTCTATCCGCTATCTATCTGCTACCAGGAGCAGCAGCAGGATGTAACACAAGTGCCTTCTATCACCTGGGATTGCCTAACTCATCAGACATTGACTAAGTCATGGTCGGTCCAGAGGGACTTCAGTTGCACAGCAGTGTCCAGCGGGCCTCCAATTATACTGAGACTAGTGTATATGGGGATCTAGGACTGCACTGAAGTTGTACCCCCGAACTCTCACCCCTCCAAGATTACTGTTGTGTGGCCAATGGCTACTATTTTGTCCCATACTGCAGCGAAAAAGCCTGGGGAGTCAGCATTTGGGCTGTATGCACAGGCAATGACAGCCCATGGTGACCTTCTTGCCAGGAAGACCCGATGCAGGATCATGTATCTTCCTTCAGTATCACAGATCAATTTCAAGGTCTGACACTGTAGTCCTCTTCTAATTATCACTGCCACCGTTGCACATGAGCAGTGTATGTAGATGCATGCTCTTACCAATCCATCCCACCCGCAACTGCCCAGGGTGCTGGAAGTACCATAGGAAAGCAGGTGGCTGACAGAGACAAGAGGATACATCCAGCTTGCTGAAAATTGTAGGAGTGGTAGAGTGCCATGATGATTTTGGACCCCGAGGGCCCAACAGGGGGGATCTGGGTTTCAGAACTTAGCAAACCGGTATTGGTCTTGCAAGGTGTATTCAACACAGCCCAAAGTGGGTCATGGAGGCTGGCAGTTGGTGCAGGTAGGCGAGGAGACTAATTGGGACCAATGACCCCCCCACAGCAGCTCTGGTCAAGGAGAACGGCCACCTGGCAAGTAGGTCTAGCATTCCAGTTCGAAATAGGCATATATTTCTGGGTGGGCACCACCCACACAGGAGTGAAGGTAACCAGCAGGGGGCTGCATTGGAGGCTAACACAAAATACATTACATAAGCAGTCACAGATGCTGCAGAGGGTACAAGGGGGATGAGGGATCTAGATGTATGGTGTGATTAGCAATAGTGGTAGTGCCCACCGCAAGGTAGTCAGGACGGGGAGGGTGCGAGCAGGAGTGGAACACTGGGACAGTGAGTTGTGGGGGACTGGCAGTGGGACAAAGCATATGAGGAGAGATTGGGATGGGGAGTTGAAAGAAGATGGGGATGATCAATCGACGGGGGCAGTAAAGTAAGGACGTGGAGTGAGGGAGAGATTACATCAATGTGTGGGGGAAGAGCAGGAGAAGAGACGATTGGCAACAGAATGGTGGTAGAAGGGACCAGGCAAAGGATACAGAGCGAAGGAGCGGCCTGGGTGGATAAAACAAGGTGACTGTGGGAAATAAGCTCCAGTGGCCAGGAACCAGTGCAGAGGAATATCGTCGAGGAAAGAGGACCAGGACTGCTAGAAACCGAGAAATTGAAGGAATGGTGGGACGGGATAATGGCAGTGGCAATGAGGAATAAAGGACAGCACAATAGAGGGTGGAGAGTAGGGAAACACAGAGGAAGGGGAGTGGCCGGTTTTCAGTGTTATTTGAGTCATGTGACATATCTGGAAGAGAAAAGGGAGCGGCACGTGAATGGAGCAGGCAACAAGGTACAGGCTCTGAAGGAGAAGTTCAGATTCCCAGAAGTAGCGGAGACAAAGGGAGAAGAAGAGTGTGGATAAGGGTGATCAGGAGGCAGTGATGCTAGGGGAATCAGATATAGGCAAGGAAATATCCTCCAGCGTAGTAGAACAGGTCAGCAGGGAGAAAGGAAGATGCTGCAAATGTGCAAGAGGAAAACACAGAGAAAAAGATAACGTACGTTAGGAGTTAACGATCCTTTAGGTAGCTACTTAATGATGAGTACAAAAGACAAAATCTGGACAAGAGTATGTGGACATCTTCAAGCTATTAAATAGGGAGACAATGTGCAATAAGGGCTGAAAAAATTAGGAATTGGCAAAATTTCCATGAGTGCCTAGGAACCTAGAAAAGTAAATGGAGATGTTAATTATATATGCTAGCATAATCTGTGAGACGGTGCCAGAGGCAAGTGAAGGCCTTTGAAAATACATGGATGTGATTGGAATGGCCATTACAAGTTTTTGTGGGCATGCCTGGTTGAAACATGATGAGAATCTTTGGTTTCACAGGAGTGTGAACCCCTACAAGATGTGGGGGTAGTTGGACAACAAGTTATAGTTGCAATTGATGACCTCCACCAGACCGCTGACAACACTGCACACACAGTATGTGTGTGTGGCCACTTCCTCTGCAGCATTTCTCAGGGTAGTCCACCCCTTGGGGGGCTGTTCAAGCAGGAAGAGGGATGCCATTGGCATCTGCTGGAACTCTAACAAAAAGGCTTGTTACCAGTACCCATGCTAGTTCCAACATGAATGTCCACACTGCAGTGGAAGGCAGCAAACTTGGCATTGCTGCGGAGATTTAGGGGGCCAGCAAGGGGGTAGCGGCGGGGGAAGGCAGGTACAGCAATTAATATGGAGGTGCTGTAACTTTGGCTGAGGTACCTGGACAGAGCAGCAGCGGACTACTTGGAGAGAGGTTTATAGAGGGATTTTGGATCCCCTGGTGGGTCAGAGGACAGGCAGGTGGGCAATGTAGGGGGAGAAAGAACAGATTATACAGAACAAATTAGAGAAAGAGGTGGGGTGGTAAAATGCGGGTCCATTCACTGACCCCCCAATGGTGGACCTCATCATTTCACCAATAGGTCTGGTGCATAAGAAGACAAATGGAGAATACAGGATGATACACCATCTGTCGAAGTCAGAAGGGTTGTTGATCAATGATTATATTGATCAGAGTGAGAATTTGTTGGTGTACAAGAGTCTAGATGAGGCAATACGGATGGCAAGAAGCTGTGGGGTGGGAAATTAAATATGTAAGACCGGTATTAAATCGGCATACCACCGGCTGCTGGTTAATCCCCAAGGCATGCAGTTACTGGGTGTACAATTCTAGGGACACATTTAAGTGACTAGAGTAATGTCAATGGGCTGTTCAGTAGCCTGTATAGCTTTTGAAAAATCGAGCACATTCATGAAATAAGCAGTGGGAAAAGTAGTGTGGTCAC
This sequence comes from Triturus cristatus, assembly GCF_964204655.1. Taxonomy (NCBI): domain Eukaryota; kingdom Metazoa; phylum Chordata; class Amphibia; order Caudata; family Salamandridae; genus Triturus; species Triturus cristatus. The sequence goes on along the minus strand of NC_140585.1, from coordinate 1,138,476,213 downwards.
AGCATGGGCTCCATGGCAATTTCCTAATGCTGGTAGTGAAGTACGAGGAGGGTGAGTGTGCTAGAATTATGTTGGCTTTAAAAGAAGTGACTAGAAACATGGGCATCCCTCTTGATGAAGAGAAGACTATGGGAATAGCTTGAAGTTTCTGGACATAGAACTCGATTCAGTAGCCATGGAGTTGTGCTTGCCATCAGACAAATGAAAAACATTACAGGACATTGACCGAAGAGGTACATATGGCTGGGCCTAAACTGAGGTGGCATGGTGGGCAAAAGAACAATGGGTTGGAATGCTACCCTTAGGGGTTGCCAGTGGTTAGACAAATTGCAAGCATTCCTCCCATCATCTTTTGTGTGTTTGATATATCACAAAGGACCAGCATGTGCTGAACCTGTTGCAGCTGCAAGACTCATACGCGACCCCCCATGCTGCATCCGTCTCACTGCGCACCTCAGAAGGCTTCACTGGTTCCCCATTCGCAAGTTCAGCCAATTTAAACTTCTCATGCACACGAACAAAGCCCTACACAACCCAGAACTAGAATACCTAAACAACCACATATGCTTTCCTCAACCCACTCACTTAATGAGTTCCACAAGAAGCTGAAGACCTGGCTCTTCATACTAGCACCTTGGCACGACACACCTAAACAGCTTGGGCAAGCGCCTGGATACCGTTTGGGGTGATTAGTATGCTATACAAATCAACATAACATAAAGTTGGTTTGCTGTCCTTGCTATGGACCATCTAATTCAGAACTAGGCATATTCTGAGGTTGGAAAATTAGGTGCCTGGTCCACTGTCTCATAAGTAGTGGTAGAGGTTCTGTGTTTTGGCTCCAGGAGCAAACGAGGCAGCATCATCAATATCCCCTGAGATGTGGACCCTAGACTGAATGACAGAAGGCTGATGGAAATCTCTAGCAGATTCCATGAGATGGTCATACCAGGCAGCGGAGAGCAAATGCATGAAGTCAGCAGCGAACCGGAGAGCTAAGTAAGGGGAAGGGTGCATTAGAGTCAGGAGGATGCAGTGCTATTTTTGATAGGGGTGACTGATAAGTGGTGCTCCCCAGTGACACTTGCTGGAAATTTGGCATGCAAAGCATTATACTGGAAAATATTTTTGGGGCTTGGAAGGATAGTCAAGGGAGCAAGGAAAAGCAGGGGATCAGAGGTGGCTGATTACCATTGATGTACTGGGCTTGGGGATGGACCAGTTGAGATATGTGTGTGCAGCCATCTGGGAGTTCTGTCTGTTTAGGGCTGTATTCACGCTTATGTTTTTTGGTTGTTCAGGGTGTCAGAGGTAGCGAGAGCCAAAGCTGGTACTGGGCTTCACCAGGAGGACATTGGGTTGCAGGGTGACATGGTAAGGGTGTATTGAAAAAGCAGCAAGCTGGATCAGAGAGGAAAGAGCAGTTTGGTGTTTACGAAGGCAAAACTGGGGAGTGCATTTGCCTGGTGTGGGCAGTAGCAACTTGGCTGAGAATGTAGGGGACATGAGGGGACCCCTTGTTCGGCCATTGCGATGGGAGCGTGTTGACAGCCCGGCAGCTATTAAAGATTCTGTGGCTTAATCTGCCATGAGGGGTTGAAAGGAGAGGACTTTGGTGCATACTCTTTTTATATATGGGTGGCAAAAGAGGGGTTCAAGAAGGGACTGGAAGACAAGGAGCTCAGGCAAATAGGATGGTGGAAATGTTACTGTATGTGGGGATATGTGACATGGGTTGTCAGGTTGGATTATCCTTGGTTGCTCCAACTCCGCTTCTGGGTGGCCCCCTGTAATAAGCTTACAGGACTGAACATAAGTCAAATAGTGGTGGTGTCTCTTTCCTTTATTGGGCACCTGACAGTAATGTAAGGACGATGAAGGTTGTGGAAAATAAAATAAAGAAATCAATCATGACTCGTCAGAGTTGCAGCACTCCAGCCTTCTCCTGTGTCACCTTTGGAATGTCATCTCTCTCAGTCTCCCCTTTTCTCAAGTCTTCTCTGTATACCACTGTCGACCCTCGGGAAAATAGAACAGACCCTGAGTATCAAGTCTTATGTTTACTCTTCTCCCTTTCCCCAACCATTTGTGCAGTACTTGGAAAAACCTTTGTGTAAAGTCCATGCTTCTCACAACACACCTTGTGAGCCCCAGCCAGACTTCTTGGGCTCTTATAATGATCTCCATCATCACACAGTGTAATCATGAACCCTTATTGGTGCCATTCGGTGATTGAGTAAAGTATATCTTGCCTAGTGCCGCAGCCCTCAATCTGGGCCGCAGCGGTCTTAATCACTGCGCTTTCTACCCTCAGGTTGCCGGGTATGCACAGGGTTAAGCCTTGTCATTCATTTTGTCAACTTCACTCTGCTCTTGATCTTTCTGGGTTGGCTCCTCTCAATCATCTCCATGGAAAGTAGACAAGCCATAAGCACGCTTCTCTTTCCCTCTCTTCGCACAGCAACTTGTCTCCACTAGTCTCTCCGTCGATCCAGGGTCTTCCTTTCCGCTGCTCTCCTTGTCCTCCCTCGATATTGTACTCTGTGAAGGCGGCAAATTCTCTGGTCGGACTTCTGCATGCATATCTAAGTTTCAAGCCGTATTCTACCTATCTTGCTGGAAACCTGTGATGGCTATCTTGGAATTCCCACAACTACTCCTGTAGTCCCTTGCATACACCCTTAGACCAACTTCTGATGTGTCTGTTGATTTATCTCAGTTTTCTCTAATTCCACTTCTAAATGTTCCACAAAGACCTACTGTCGTGGTGTCCATGTTTTATTCTAAGCGGCCCTCAGATTGAAAACCAGGTAACTTCCATAAAATGTCCAGCTAAGAAATAGCCAGGTGGTCTTTATAGATGTGCTCATATTGCTGCCAGTCTGCACCACCATCTAACATAAAACCTCTAACAGTCCCTTACAAGATGACGTACAGCATACTTACGTGCGGGGTACCACAGGGTTCAGCGTTGTCACCTCTTCTCTTTAACGTCTACCTCCAGCCCCTGATAGCTGCACTGAATCACATGGCGGGCCAGATCTATAATTATGCCGACGACACTCAAATTATCATCCAGATAGACAGCTCCCCGACTGCACACTTGAGGATTCAAAACATTCTAAAGTTCACTGTCAATTGGATGACGGCCAATTCCCTTAAAATCAATCCGGATAAGACTGACTCCAATCCCTGGAATGATCTTTTTTGGCCACAAGAGCTCGGTACCTATCCGGAGCCGGCTGTGGCTGTAAAAAGTCTAGGAATCAAAATTGATGCCAAGCTTTCCATGATTCAACAGGTGTCGGCAGTAGTGGGAACATGTGTTGGCTTGTTGAGACAGCTGCGGAAACTTGCCCTTCTGCTTACTTTTGCTACACTCAGACTGGCGGTATCAGCAATGATATTGTCGCGTCTGGACTATGCCAATTCCCTGTACATCGGCCTCCCGCAACAACTGTTGGCCAGACTACAGGTGATTATGAATGATGCTGCCAGATTAATTTACAGAGTGCCCAGACGAGCCCACACCACCCCTCTGCTGCGTCAGCTGCACTGGCTTCTGGTCAGGCAGAGAACTAAGTTTAAGGGCCTCTGCATTGCACACAAAGCCATTTATGGCCAAGCCCCGATATATCTCAAAGACCGCTTAGCTAACTACATTCCTAGTAGGGTGCTTTGGTCTGCGGAGGCCAGCCTACTGGTCTGCCCTCACTTCAGCCTGTCTTCCATTGGAGGTAGAGCCTTCTCAACATCTATCCCCCAAATCTGGAATAACCTGCAAGAGAATGTACGTAAGGAACAGGCCCTCCTCCCATTTAGGAAGAATTTGAAGACAGTTCTTTTTTCGGAAGCCTGAAGCACCATTTAACAGCTGACTTCTCCCCACTTGCTCGGATAGATGCTCTCTCATATAGCGCTTAGAGACCTGTAGGTGATAATGCGCTCTACAAATAGTAATTACAATACAATACAGCATTGGAAGTCTTTACCACTCACGTTACTAGGTAGAGCAGCATTATACAAAATGATGGCTCTGCCCCGATTCGTTTACGCCTTTCAAAATAAACCCTTCCCGGTCCCAATCAAATTTTTTCAAGCTGTGGAGTCAGAAGTCTGGACTCTTCTCTGGAACAATGGGATCCCCTGCATCTCATTGAAAAAGCTCACGGAAAGCGGTATGATGGGGGAATTGCCCTGCCAGCAATTAAAGTTACTACTGGACCTTCCAGTTAGTAGTCACGAATCACTGGGTACACTGGCCAGTAACCGAACCCGCTTATAGAATGGATAGGAACATATTGTTAGCAGGGTCTTTTCAGCGGGCATTATATGGAGGAAGGAAAAATGTCCCAAAATATACTCCAACCACGACCACAGTTACAGTATGGCACGCAGAGACAAACCGCTTAGGGTTGGAAAAACAAGATTACACTGGCTACCCCCCTTTTTGAGGCAGATTGCCTAGGGCTCCTGGCACAAACTTCTAGATTTGATAAATGGGACCTCATTGGGCTCTCAACGGTCAGGGATATATGGGCGGGAGGTAAGGTAGTACTGTTCAGTGACCTTCAACAAAACTATGAACTAAGCACGAGGGAAACTTTCAGATGCCCCCAAGTCCGGAACGCATTGTATAAGACTGTCCCTAAGGGTACGGATCTTCCTCGCCACTGGAGGACAGACTCCTCGATGATTATTTAAAAGAAAAAGCAATCTCTCTGACTTACAGAGTCCCAATCAAAACTGTCAGAGTTGTCAAGGTAGCTCAACTTTCACTGTGGCAGACCTCCCCAACCGGCATCAACATTTTTAAACCATTTTAGGACGACCAGCTTATGAAATATCCACAGAGGAGCACTCTTCAAACTTCTCATGCACAAATACAAAGCCTTACACAAAATTAACCCCACATACCTCAACAATTACATAAACTTCCACAAACCCACCAGAGACCTCCACTCTCTACTCGACTCCTACTCACACACAACCCGCATACGCAGAACCAGATCTGGGAGTCATGTCTTCTCCTACCTTGCTCGTAAAGCCTGGAAGGATCTGCCCCTGCACATCAGTGCCTCCTCTGCAGTTCTTGAGTTCTGCAAGAAACTGAAGACCTGAATCTTCACCTAGCCCCAACCCTAGCTTCGCCCATACAACGTCTACTTCAGCACCAGTATACCCTTCTGGGTGAGTTGTGCACTATACAAATACACATAACACATCATAACATGTGGCCCTAATAGCAGAACGTCTGTTTCTCCAACTCCTACAATATTACCTAGCTCCAGACCTGTCAACCTTGCAATCAAAAAATATCCAAGTGGTCTTGGTAACTTAGCTTGCGCTGATCAAGATATTATCCCACCCACAACTTAGCTGAAGAAGGAATACGGGTGTCCCTATTAGTGTAGCTTGCTCTACTCCACAACGTACTCCATCTGCCTAACTCAAGAAGTACCAAAGTGGTTCTAATACCTTACCTTCTTCTGTACCAGACTGTTTATTTCCACATCATTAAGATGTATCCAAGTGGCCACAGTAGTCTACCCTTGGCTGTAACAGAACCTGTATCTGGACACTATGATTAAACATCAGTACAGCAGAATAAAATGTTAATGAGTGGAAGCCCTAGCAAAATTCACATTTTCAAATGTTTCCTAAATGATAGAATGAAACAAAAGAAAAAGCTAAGGATCTAAAATCAAGGGCTGATCAGTACCTGAAATGATGGAACAGAGAAAAGTAAGCCCCTACTGTGAATAGCCTGTGGCACACACATTGTATGAATGTGATGCTTTTGCCGCTGCGACCAGCGGAGGGACATATTTTGGGAGCCTTAAATATAAGGGTTTTTGTAAGTGCTGGTAATAACTGCATGGATTCTATGGAGAAGAGGAAAAATCATTTTGAGACATTTTAACAAAAAAGTAGGAAAATGTCACCTTTGTAATATGGCCTTCAAAATATAGCCCAGATAATGAATTTAGGAAATAAGAGTTGGGGAGGGAGGCCAAACAGCCTGGTCACTAAGGGCCAGATGTAAGAAGACCCCATTTTGCTATTTCCTAATTGCGAATCCTTGCGGGCATGCATGAATTGAAGTGTGTTGAACACTTTCTACGATTCCTCATGAATATTAATGAGGTGAGTCGCAATTTGCGACCCCCCAGGAATCGCAAAAATCTCAGGGATGGTGGCCTGTTGGGGTCATCGGACCACCATGTCCCGATTGCTTTTAAATAAAGCAATCTTTTTTAGTGAAGCAGCCCGTTTTCCTTAAAGGAAAACGGGATGCTTTACAAAAAGAAAATTGAAAAGTTTTCCTTTCAGTTTTTAAGAGCAGGCAGTGGTCCGTGGGACCACTGCCTGCTCTTAAAACATGCATTTACAAACATTCACAAAGGGGAAGGGGTCCCTTGGGGACCTCTTCACATTTGCGAATGGGTTGCCACCTAAAATGTGAATGTTTTGCATTCATACATACCGATGCGATTTGGTATTAGGAAGGGACGCCCTAAACATGCACCTTCCTAATATCGAATCGCAAACCCAAATTGCGATTCGGTAACATGTTACCGAATCGCAATTTGGGTTTGATACATGTGAAAATCTTTTTTTGCGTTCGGAAACGTGGCGATTCTGTGAATCGGCCCGTTTGCTAACTCAAAAATGGTTGATACATGTGGCCCTTACTCTTTAGCCGCAGAGACCTAGTCCTGCTCTACCACAGGTATTCTCCTGTTCCTTTCATCTACTATCTCAGTGTTAAATTCCATCTCCTTCTAAGTGTCTGTGGCACCTGGTGGGGGCATTCCCAGGGTATTCAAGGATTCCTGAGCTCCAGTTATAAGAATTGGAGATGTTCACTACTGATGTCTGAGACCACATTAGTTGTAGTCTAACACAATTCTAAAGTCAGATTTGCAAAGCAAATCAAGACCACCATGCGTGGCCATGCAGTGCTTGGTAAATCCAGAGTAACAAAGGAAGTGGATGTCGCTCCCTTGCATTACTCTGCCCTGGATAGGCGTTCCATGATGGAGCGTGGGTGTTCTCATGCATCCACCCATGGATTTTCGGGCATTCCCATATTTACCTAGACTGGTAAACCTGGGAATCCGTCAAAATTCTATGCCTTCCCAGACCAGGGAACTATCTTTATTTCTCCTTGTTGTTTCCTCTTTTTAGTGTGGTGCATATAGTAGCACACTTACAAAGAGGAAAAAGCCTCAGATTGTTTGTGTGCAGGAAGGGGCCAGATCGGCAGAATCAGAAGTGAAGTCAGCAAATGCCTTGCCAATTAAAAGACAACAAATATGAGTGACAATGAACAAAAAAATGTTAAGCAACGGGCTGGCTCCAAGTCCCTTGTTATACACTATATCTCTTGCAAGCGAGTGCGCACGCTGTACATATGCTGTCGCAGGCGAGACCTAAGAACATTCTAAAGCATTTCCTTTCACATATCCTGCAAGATTGTTACATAAATCCTCCCAATTTGAAGTTAAAAAAAAGAAAAGTAAACAGCAAGTTCCCTGTCTTTATGTGGCACATGTGAGAAGATCCAACTAAAATTTGAAGGCCTCATCATTGCTTATTCACTTCTGAACTCCAGCATGGCCCCCACTCCCCTACTTTCAGCGCCTATGACATGAGCCTGAAATTGAGGATGAGGATTGTTCAAATTATGCTATTGATAAGGAGCATTGACCAAAATAAACATGCTTGTAGGCTTCCTCAAAGGCATGCAAATTGATGTACTGGTAGAGATAAGTAGAATAAGTCAAGCAGAAAGATAGGAGGAGGGAACCCTTTCAGTGAAATAAAGCATGTTTACTGCTGTAAACTAGCATACAGGAGACAACTGAAAACACATGTATTCTCCCGGAGTTTCTCACAAAAATGAAAAAGAGTTCCAAGAAAACACGCACTCATGTAAGAATACAAGGAGCCAGTCAGAGAGGTGCTAAACAGGTTATGCAGCATGGGTGGGACAAAGACATATGGACAGCCTAAAACAAACAAAGCCAACAAATGGAAAGCAAATGTGAGTTGCAAAAAACCAAGCCAATAGTATGCAATCGATGGAATGCATTCTTAGAGAAGCTTTCAGTGTGTCCCCAATATGCCTTTGCAGCCAGCGGTGTCTGGGAGGCTTCGACCTAAAAAGGAACCCCTGCTGTATACAGCCAAACATGCACATAGGCTTCATACTCTGCGCCGCACACACAGTGACTACACCATTGACCTATAACCTATACATGTGGGAGTGAAAGATTCTGGTTATTGGAAACTGACAGATTCTCTTAGAGTGGAAATGCCTGTAGGAATATATTACAATATATTAGAGCACTAGAATGTTTACTTATCTCCCCCTGAAGGAGACGAATAGAAATCCCAGTGTTGTAATATAATCTGCACTGCTATCATTGCCAACCCCACAAATCCCAAATAGAGGGCAATAGCTACTCTCTCAAGATGGGTGGACTTCTGGTGTGTTGTCTCAACCTCAGGGACAGTCTTGGGGTTTGCAGTCCATATAATACGGATGGATAAACGTGAGCACATATGATTGCCAAGCTCACTGGGGAAAAGACAAATAGCAATTGTGACTTAATGGGGAAACTAGCATAGAGCAGGGGTTCATGCTCTCCACGGGGCGTGCAAGTACCTTAGAATCTGAATGATGTTTAAAAACTGCAATCTGTTCATTTTCTTCCAACACTACCTATGCAAATCCTTTTTTGCAACCTCTGCCATGCAAGACACAAACCATTCTCAATATTCAATACATGTCCACCTCCAAAAAGAGCTGCATCTGATATACATCATTCTGGTTAGCACTCAGCCCCAGAATAAGTTCACAAAATTTGCAAACTTCCTCACAGACTTTTTATCTTTTTAATTTCGTCCCTCTAAATAATCCTTAACTAAATTCTCTATTTCCCCCAGCCTCACAAACATCATAGCCCTGGCCAGAGCCTATGGAACCTTCTAAATGAACTAGACAAACCCTGCACTTCAGATTGCCCTTAGACTGTGCTATCATAATGGTATGAGAAGCTAGACCACGGGTATCATCCAAAGAATCCATAGACATCTATCAGACCATTATACTCCTACCCAACGCTATACTAAACTTCCCAACTTCATCTCTACTGCCTCTCTGGGAAGAGCCATCACCAAACTCACTTCCTATGTAGCTTTGTGGTGAGAGCAATCCCCAGGATAATAGATCTGAGCAATCACTACAGCCCCACCTAGGATCTGTCATGATTCACGGCCTGTGCTCAGCTATAGTTACATAACAGATATGGAGATCCATCCCGCCAAACCTTTTAAGTGCTTGAGTTTTTCAAAGGAGGACAGTGACACATGCATTTTGTGGAGGCCGCTTTGTGCGAGACTTCGCATCTGTGCACAAAATGCACAAATGGAGTCAAGACACACTATGTGTAATAGAGCGCTGTGGGACTGTCATGACGCTTGCAGTGGTGGTGGTCATCACGCATTCATAGAGCATACGTTCCTCCTGGTTCTGATCGGTCTTTGCCAGCCAATTGAGATTCTTAGTTGCTGCAGCCGAACCCTTGTTTCTAGAGATTAGAAGTCAAAGCATTATTGATTGGATTTATCAACACTTACTGGACAAAGATAAGTCATTTGGGATACACGTAGGTTTTCCGGTTTTCAGTTAAAACCAATTCTAACTAATAAAACACCAGAAAAGGGAATATTTGGTGTTCAGTAGGAACTGGAAAGTACCTTTTCTGCTTTGGTCCCCTCTAGTGTCAAAACATTATACAGTACCCTCTACCATTTAACCATTTTTAGTGATAGATGCACCAGCTGCCACTGTAAATTATTTAATATGCCCTTGTGACAATCCATATGCCCTTTTGGCCATCAACAGGGTTCATGGACCCCTGAACTCCCTAACCTACTTCCTCTCTCCTTGTGGTAGCATGGCTGGTATCACAGGACTTTAGCTCACTGTTCACTGCACATGGCTGTGTAGTGGCCAGTAGTAGTGCACATAAACTATGAGCAGAATCACATTCCAGAGAAAGTGGTAGCTCTATGGTTTCATTGGGTTGGAAGATTGGGATGGAGCTTGGCTTTCTGAAAGCTCAGGTGTTAGTATTGTGGAAACAAAGATGAATGCTCATAAGGTTGCATCCAGAATCAATGTTTTCCTATAAAGCTCTGTATCCAACACTCCTGTTCTTAGTTTTACATTGTGATGGCCAGGAAAAAGATAAATAAAGAGCCACATCCCCTCATACAGAAGGACGATAACATCGTCAGCAACTATGCTTAGGTCCAGTAGGGGACCATGCACCGTTTTACTGAAACTGCACTCCCTCCATTGCATACTTGAAGTCAGAAAATCTATGAGCTACCGTATAAGATGCATACAGTGCAGCTCGGAAACAGGAAGAGGCAGCCTCTGCTCTGTTTCCTAGTATGTGCTGCAGACACCATAATTGGAGCAAACACTGGTGTTCCGACCTATGCCGAGCCTGCACACGGAACGTAGAACATGTTCACGATACAGCCTCAGAATAAACAAGTTCACTTCCCGTGTGCATAAGGAAGCCATTCTAGGAGAAACAGGCAAGGGGGGGAAATTCGCATCCTTGCATTACTTAACTAGGTTGTTGATGATGTGGCCTAAGATGGCAGTTTTGTTCACTTAATGGCTAATGGTAGCTGCTTCCCCCATGTCGCATGCCAGAAACTGTCTTTTAGCCCTTGACTCTTGACAGGACAAAGTTCACACTGTGCATCATACAGTGTGAAGGGGTGAGCGGCAAGTGTGCCTAACTGCGCTCCGCTGGCGGTAGGCAGAGGTTTTTTGCCGAGTTGCAAAAACTCTGGGAACTCCACCGGCAAAGCGCAGTGCTGGAGGGGAACTCCTCTTAGTGTTCTGTAAGGTCTAACTGACGCCACATTAGGGCATCACCATTCACTTCACAACGGTGGGTCAGTCTTCCTTGGCTGTTCTCTGGACACTGGCCGAACAATACTCCGCCCGCTGGCTGAGCTCTGCGGATTTCGGCCGAGTTTTTTGGTAACTCGGTGGAATTTGCAGTGTACAATGCCGCAAGCTCCGCCCAGCCCTATTGATATCCACCCCAAAAAAGTCCTGAGGGTCCCTCAGGATTGAAAGGGAATTATTTCCCCAACTTAAAACGCGCCACAGGGCATGTTTGCACACGTCACCTCAGGTCCTTCCCCTCCCTTCACCACTGTGTAAATGCCCCCTGTGGCCGTTCTAAGTTGAGAGATTAAGTCCCCTTGAATCCTAAGGGTCCCTAGGGTCAAACTAGCCCACTAGGTACCTCCAGTAAGCGCCACAGAGCTGCGTTGCATAGAGGTGTAAAAAGGGGCGTGGCCTCAGAACACCTTTCTGCAACGCAGCTCCCTGGCGCATACTGGAGATACCTGTTGGGCTAGTTGGCCTTCAGGGACCCTCTGTATTGAAGGGGAATTAATTCCCCAACTTACAACTGGCCAGGGGACGCGTTTGCAGAGTGCTGCAAGGAGGGGGCGTGGCCTCCGGCGTGACGCCGGTCTTTTATTTATTTAATTTTTTTAAGAAGGAGGGCTGTGTGGCACCCCTTCTTTTTCTAATTTATTGGCCGTGGGGACCCCATTCCCCAGGGCCTGCACCCTAATTTTTTTTGTTGAAAAAAATTAATTTGGAAGGGGGCCGCGTGGCCCCCCTCCCGAGGCCTTAATCGGCCCCAGGGACCCCAACCCCCGGGTCATGGCCTTTTTTTTTTTTTCTTAATTCTTTAGGAGGCGGGCTGCATTGCCCCCCTCCTCAGGCCACTTATGGCCCCAGGGACCCCATCCCCCGGGGCCGGCCTTTGCTTTTTATTATTGTTTTTTAAAATATATTTATAGAAACACCTAGGACATGCTGGACAAACCGTATGTACCTATCACCATGACGATTTGCGTAATATTCATTAAAAGGCGACTATACATACGATGAATCCACGTGGAATGTATTTACACCGCTAGTAAAGCTCTGACATGTCTGACGCCCTACCGTGCCTAATCCCGGCGCCCCCGCCGGTGGGTACTCTCCAAGTAGACACCCTTGTTGTTTATTTACACAAACAGGGGTAGCTATTGTCGGGCACATTTAATACACACACACACCAAGCCATTCAAAGGGGATTCAACAAAAATTCGACCAAACTATGCTAGAAAACCCCCTGACGGTTAATAAAACACACATCCACTGCCGTATGTGTAATACTTTTTACTTTACTCTCTGGAAAGGAGACGAACCTCACTTGAGAGTCACAACGTGCTCCTGGCTGAGCCCAATGCTGTGTTACACCTACCAGTGCCCGCCGAGTGCCACACACCTCTGTGTTGTATTCCATCAGCTAGTGCGTATGCTATGACACTCTCTAGCCCATATGCACTGTAACACCACCCCAACAATATGTCATGCCACACTTGCCTTTGCACGGGTTATATTGCCCCATCTAACGTGCCTTCCTCGATGCCTATGTTATGACGCACAGCGCTATGCCATACATATTACAATCTGGGATCCATATCTTTGTCACAGTGCATAAGCAACGTTACACTCCCCAGCACATATTTTATATTACAACGTTAGAGACTAGTTAGGTTATAAAACACTGCCCTGTACATATTACACTGCAAGGCGCATATCGCATAGCACGCGCTAGTGCCTGTGCTATCTCGCGCTCACCAATGAATCTGTCATTGCGCAGAATGTATTGCATATTATATTTCACGCCCCGGTTCATCTTCTATCACACTTTTTGGTGCATAGTTTATACCATATACTATATCTAGTTTTCATTTTCAATCGTGCTCTCAGGACTATGTTCTATATAACACTGTGTTCACCTACCCTTTTCACGGGCATTACATTTTGCGATGGGGGGTGGAGGGTCAGGGGGTGTTTCTGCCAAGTGAGCCCGGAGTCACAGTCAAAAACGTCCTCTTATTCCTGACTAAAAGTAAGATTATGCTGCATACTTGTTCATATTTTAAGTAGTTCGCACATACACACATTTTAAAAACAATAAAGGGGCATATCAACAACAACCGGCGATAATTATCGCTGAGCGCACTTATCGCTGAGGTAGCGTGCTATTAGCAATGCTTATCTCATCGGCGATAAAAATCCTAGCGCTAACTGGTTTACGTGAGATTATCGCTGGAAACCCAGCGATAATCTCACGTTAGCTAGTTGATAGGGACTCACAAACTTAGCCATGATATCCACCTTCCATAGAATATCATGGCTAAGTCAGTCCTGAAGCAGCCGTAAGGAAAGTAGCGATAACAGGGGTTATCGCTACTTTTCCTGACGCTATGCTTCATAGCGTTAGGCTTGCTGATAGGAGAAATGGCGCTTAGCGACATTTCTCCTGTCATGCCAGGTCAGGAACGCCCACTTTGCATCTCATTAGAGATGCAAAGCTGGTCGTTAGGAATCCTGACGCTAAAGCAAGGTTTCACGCGTGACCTTGCTGATTAGGCGATAAAATTATCGCCGCTTTTCGGCCGAAAACGGCCGTAAAAGCGGCGATAATTATTTATCCCCTGCTTGTTGATATGCCCCTAAATTCCTAATACCCACCTTCTCTGAACAGTTAGCCTGCTGCCCCATCCACCTCCTCCCTATCCTCTGTTGTCTGAATCCATGGACTAGCCTCCTCCCTCCTGCCATGCATAGTCTGATGTGCTGCCACTGCCCTCCATTTAGCATGATGTACCAGTCCACTCCTCCTGCCCTCCATTGCCCAATTCTATGGCCCATCATTGACCTCCTGCTTAGCCTCTGTGCTTAGCTTGCTGCCCCTATTCTCCTTAGCCCTGCCCTCCGATGTCTTTGTGCATGCCCCTGCTCCATCCTTTTTGACCACCATGTTCCATGGACCTGCCACTCCTATCTAATCTGAGTGTTTTGTTGAGCTGCCACTCCCCTCCCACCTGCCTAGCATTGTCAGATGACTGTAACCTGTCCCTGCCACCTCCACCCTGCCTGTCCACATGCCATGCCCCTATCCCCTTCCTCCTGTCCTCCATGGTCCATTTTACTGCCACACCCTTCTGCCCTCCCTGGTCTGTTGTGCTGCAACTGCTCCTCCTGCCTGCCCCACGCGGTCTGTTATGAGGCCCCTTCCCCTGAACTCTCTTGTCTGTGCCCAGGTCCTGACCCTCCCTTCTATCCTCCATGGTCCTTAGTGCATGCCCCTGCACCCTCCTTTCTTGCCCATCATAGCCATTGTGCTGCCACTAACCCTCCTGCTTGCCATGCATGGTCTTCTGTGCAGCCATGGCCCCTCCCACCTTCCCTGTGTGGTCAGCTAGCTGCCCCTGACCCCCTCCCATCTTCCCTCCATGGTCTGTGTGTATGCCATCATAGTCTCACTGTTACTCTCCATGGTGTGTCTTGTTTCTAGTGCCCATCCTGCCTGACCTCCATGGTCATCTTGCTGCTCCTGCCCTGCCCCCTTGCCCCCAGCTCTCTGTTTCCATGTGCAGACCCTTATTCCCTCCCTCCTGGCTTGTCTGTTCCATTGTAATGCCCCTGATCCGTCCCTCCTGCCCTTTATGGTCTGTTATGCTGAAGCTTTCTCTCCTGTCTGTCCATTATGGTCAGCTAGGCACCATTGCCTCTTTCCCCTCTCTTCTCTGTTGTCCATGTGCATGGTCCTGTCCCCTCCCTATTGCTTTCTATGGATTGTTGTGCTGCACTCCCGTCCCGCATGCCCTGTGTGGTGTATTGTGCTGCTGCAAACCCTGATGCCTGCCCTATAGGGTCAGTTTGGTGCACCTCTCCATGTCCCTCCTGTCCTCTGTTATCTGAGACCATATCCCTACCCCAATTCCTCCTGCCTACCATGATCCAATGTACCATACTTGCGAACATTTTGAACTTGGTAAGAGGGAGATTTTGAAAAAAAACTGGGGTATTGATTTTCTCCTTTGAGTTACATTGAAAAAGAGGAGATTGTAGACAGGAGACAGATCAAATAAAGCCCATTTGAGCTTAAAAACATTGGACGTTTCCTGGCTGAAACTGGTCTGTTGGCATGTATGGTTGTACTACCACTGCCTCTTCCTTCTGCCCACAATGGTCTATTATATTGCCACAGCCTCTCTTGCCAGTCCTGTATTGTTGGTTTGTTGCCCCTGCCCCCCTTTCCACTGCCCTTCATAGTCTGTTGTGCTGCCACTGCCCTTCCTGCCTGCCCAGTGTGGTCAAATTGTTGCCTCTGCACTCTCCTACCTGCCTTCAATTTTCAGAGTCCGTGCCCCTGGCCTGTGCCTCTCAACAGTATCCCAATGAACAACTAGATTGCTAACATTCTATATTTATTACAAAAGTGTGGAACA
This sequence comes from Triturus cristatus, assembly GCF_964204655.1. NCBI lineage: Eukaryota > Metazoa > Chordata > Amphibia > Caudata > Salamandridae > Triturus > Triturus cristatus. Next base: position 1,138,460,805 of record NC_140585.1, on the reverse strand, counting down.
CCTGACGTCATCTTGATGGAATCAAAACTGTAATACCTAGAGCATTTCCTTTAGAAATTACATATATGAGAGGGTCTTATTTGCATCAAAATTATGGTTAGTGCTCTAAAAATCTAAAATGAGGACATATTTTCTGAGTTTTCAAATAGCGAAAAAGAACTTTTAAATTATTTGTAATCTTTGTTTTTTTATCTAGTTGACCACTTGATTAAATGTTGCACTTAGGGGAGAGGATGTGGTGTTACTTCCAGAGCTGCAGACTTTGCAACTGGGGAACCAGGTTGGAGTTTCTGCTTCAGCTCAACATTCTGTGATTCTAGTCAAATCACTTAATCTCCCCATATCTACAACCAAAATGAATTTGATCTTGTGTGATGTAACCAATGCTCATGTAAAGCACTCCAATACCTGACAAGTCTGCACTATATAAAACTGCAAATACACAAAAAATAAGTGTTTTGCACACTTCTGTCTTTGGGCTACATGTTGGCTACATCTGGGTGATATTTGTGCTGCATTTGGGCTCTTTTGTCTCTGGTGGCCATCTAGGGAGATTTATTTGTTATGAAGTTTCCTAATTTCCTCATTTACGGCAGTCTCCTCAGTAGGAAATGCTTTCAGTTTTTTACTTTGATTCCATCAAGAAGATGTTCAGATATGTCACACATTTGCCATACATTCTGAATGTTGCTCATTAGATCAATGTAGTAAAGCTACTGCTCACCACGGAAGTCTGCTGCTGGTATTAAAAGTGCATGTTTCAGTCTGCATATTAGAATTTTTTAATGAAATAGAAGAGGATTTGAGAAGTCACTCAAAATGTGCCCTAATTTTTCTTTCTTCAGCACTAATCATAATTTCTATGGCAAAATGAACACCCTCATTGTGTTCCTTTTTAAATTAAATGTTTTAAGTGTTACCAGTTTATTCCAATCAAGATGGCTTCAGGTGTGCCATACTTTTGTCATAAGTAAGACAGTAAGTGCTCTAGTTGTTCTTAAGAACACTCTGGGACATTCTGTCATTGGGCTATACTTGGGCTACATCTGGGTGATATTTGGGCTACATTTGGGCTCTTTTGTCTCTGGTGGCTATACTGGGAGATTTATTTGTTATGAAGTTTCCTAATTTCCTCATTTACTGCAGTCTCCTCAGTAGGAAATACTTTCAGTTTTTTACTTTGGTTCCATCAAGAAGGCATTCAGATGTGGCACACATTTGCCATAAATTCTGAATGTTAGCACTCTAGTTGCTCATTAGATCACTGTAGTAAAGCTACTGCTCACCAGGGAAGTCTGCTGCTGCAATTCAAAGTGCATGTTTCAGTCTGCATGCCAGAATTTTTTTATGAAATAGAAGAGGATTTGAGAAGTCAAAATGTGCCCTAATTTTTCTTTCTGCAGCACTAATCATAATTTCTACGGCAAAATGAACCCCCTCATTTTGTTCCTTTGTAAATTAAATGTTTTAAGTGTTACCACTTTATTCCAATCAAGATGGCTTCAGGTGTGCCATACTTTTGTCATAAGTAAGACTGTTAGCGCTCTAGTTGTTCGTTAGAACACTCTGGGACATTCTGTCATTGGGCTATACTTGGGCTACATCTGGGTGATATTTGTGCTACGTTTGGGCTCTTTTGTCTCTGGTGGCCATTTTGGGAGACGTATTTGTTATGAAGTTTCCTAATTTCCTCATTTACTACAGTCTCCTCATTAGGAAATACTTTCAGTTTTTTACTTTGATTCCATCAAGAAGGCATTTAGATGTGTCATACATTTGCCATAAATTCAGAATGTTAGCACTCTAGTTGCTTATTAGATCACTGTAGTAAAGCTACTGCTCACCAGGGAAGTCTGCTGCTGGTATTGAAAGTGCATATTTCAGTCTGCATGTCAGAATTTTTTAATGAAATAGAAGAGGATTTGAGAAGTCACTCAAAATGTGCCCTAATTTTTCTCTCTGCAGCACTAATCATACTTTCTATGGCAAAATGAACCCCCTCATTTTGTTCCTTTTTAAAATAAATGTTTTAAGAGATACCACTTTATTCCAATCAAGATGGCTTCAGGTGTGCAATACGTTTGTCATAAGTAGGACTGTTAGCGCTCTAGTTGTTCTTTAAAACACTCTGGGAAGCTGCAGTAGAACACAAAGGAATCAACTGACAGTCTCTGCCCTTGTTGGATGTACATGTTTTACTGAGAATGTCAGACTTCATTCTCACATCACTGAGAAAGATAATGTGAATTTACAGAAAATATGCTCTCAGTTTAGCTTATAGATCACCTTCCAAACCTCTGTGGGAAAAGCATGAGAAAATAGTTTTCTCTCAAATATGATTCATGATTTCGCAGCAGAAGGCTTTTTCACATGGTAAAATCACCTTAGAACACACCACAATTCCTAAAATGAGTATGGTACCATCAACAAATGATTTATAATGTAACTAAAGCCTTAAAATCTTCTATTAACTGCAATGCTTTTTAATGAGGTGCTATCATGTATATTGGTCCCAAGATGGCTGCCAACACTTCTTGGATGAAGTACTGACAGCCAATCAGATCTCACGATGAGATGTGTGGTTAGGCTCCGCCCAGATATATCTATCTTTTTAACTCTAATTTTCTCAAGAACTACTGAATGGATTTACACCATTTAAGCAAAAGGCACGAGTCTGAACTGAGGACTACCTCTTTGCCAAATTTGGTGTAATTCCGTTCAGCAGTTCGGGCTGTAGCTGCGTCAACAGGTCCTATGGGAAAATGTATGGGGAAAACGCGTTTTGGGACCTCCCTTTTTTCTCGGCCCCTGCTTTACGAATCACCGTGAAATTTTCAGGATAGGAGCGAACCGGAGCTGGCCAAAAGTTTGGAAAATTTCGCGAAGAATCGTCAATCGGCGCCAACGTTATTCCAAATAGAATGTTGCGGATTTCCTATGGAAAATAGGTCCTAACTATAACTACCTACTGGCGACTGCCAGTAGGTAATATATATATATATATATATATATATATATATATATTTCCAAAACGAAGTTCCACTCGCGCTCTCAGAGTCTCCTGACATTATATATATATATTCAGGTAAGATAGAAAATACTGGTATACTGGTGTCACCCTCGCATTTCACGGTTGGTGAGTCATGGACCCCATAATCACAATATCATCTATACCAGATGCAACATCACATTATAAGAGGGTGTCATTTCTAATAAGGTAGGGGTACTGGTTTTGTCAAGGGGTTGCCACAGTATTGATAATAACCACATGTCAGGATTTACAATTATATCACCATTAATACTCATGGGTAAAATAAACCTATTCAACTGTATTCATATTTTTAAGCATAAATGTGAAACTGTTCCTTACTTGTATGATCAATAAAGCAGTTTAATTCAAAACAACCATAAATGTGTGTCAGAATCTTTCTTCACGTGCTTCAAGCCACATAATGTAACCATGAACCAACCAGTATGGGTCCGTGAACTCAGGGGCCTGAGAGCAAAAGCTCCAGTACTGGAAGCGCTTAAAATTAGTGAAAACAACTCCAGGGGTCATGCTTATAACATTCCTGAAGACGTAAGTTTACTTTCTGTAAAACATTCCAGGGGGACTGCTGCACCTCCTGCAGCCCACCAGATACACTTAAAACATTGTTGGCGGTGCCCCCAGTACTTACTTTGTAAAGAAATAAGTATCAGGGCCCTTGTCAGGAGACTGCATCAGTTTGCACCAAATATTGCACTACTAATAACAATGTAGACTTTTTATACATTAACAATGACTAATACCTCTCACTCTGCCAGATCCTGAGCTTCCTGCGCTGTAACCTGGGGTGATTTCTGCCCCTCAGAGTGCATTTAACATTTCAGTGGAGCAAGGTTCTCTTTCTCTTCTGGTAGCTATCCCTTAACTGAACTCCTACTTTCCCGTTCATTAGTGGAAGCTGCATTTGTGGACATTCCCATGCCAAATCTATAAAGATGCAGTACACAAGTAGGCCGTTGCTTGGTTTCTCGTTCCCTATTGTGACCACGCCCTCTCCCATTGTCTTGGCGGGAACCCACGTCCCCACTTCCTTTCTTGCTGATTTAACTGTGACGTTGAGTCTGGACAGCAGTGTCAGGACGAAACACTGCTGCCTGCATCCCAACTCCTGAAAAAATCCTTGTGTGTGTAAGGACGATTATACACACTGTAAGGACTTCCCGTGGCAGAACAGAGCCCGTATATGGTTTTTCTTTTGCTGTGAGAGATGTGAGTTTAGCCTTGCTGTTGGTTGCGCCGGGACACTACCATTACTTACGGAATGCTGTTTCCCTACAACAGCGCTGTAGCGCTTTGGGTCTTTTAGCCATTGTTTTTGTCCCCTGGGCGCAATTAATATTGGTGACTGATATCTCTTTCAAAAGTGCTGGAGCGCTAAAGTCTTTTGGTATCCTAAAAATATAAGCGTTGGAGCACTACATCCCAGGAGGTTTCTTTGCCAATAACCCTAACTGCTACAATGTCCTTGAAGTCTCGTTATTCAGGTGTGAGCGCTGCCTCTAAGTTTTGGCTTTGGCATTATTATTTTTTTTTTTTGCATTTGCACTACAAAGCATTGGGGAAAGTTCCTTAGTATCACTGATTTGCTATACAAAGTACTGTGTGGTAATTTCCCTAACCACGGAGTGATACAAACTCCTGGACACTCCTTCTTCAGACTATGGGTGGAAGCAATCCTGGTAAGTGAATCTTGGCTTGTGCATATGAAATATAAATGCACTCAGTTAGGCGTTTATTGCTATAGCCTTGTGGAAAGTCGCTTGTCCTAATAGGTGTTCTTACTTATTTATTTCTCCAGTTGGGGATTCTGAAGACACGCTTTCACAATGGAAATCTCTTTTCCCTGCTGGTGTGGTCTCTCCAGCAATTCTCCTTCCCCCTCTCCCCCTGAGGAAAGTGGCCTTGAGAGGACGGCATCCAAAAGTTAATCTCAGCACTTGCTTCGGAGATGGAGGCGGACTTACTCTTCGCTCCTGTGGAATCCTGCCCTAACAGGTTAGTGGTTATTCTGTACTGGTGACACACTCAAGATATTTTTATCTAGCTTTGTGTGGCAGGTATTAGTAATTTCTAATGTATATAGACTTATTAAACAACTGCCAGAGCTTGATGCTGTGAGGGTGCCCTCTTGCATAGAGATTTCCAAACCACATTACATACGGGCTTATCATAGTCAAAGATAAAGAATTCAAGCTGCAGAAACAAGGCCAGGTGGACCGATATACAAAAGTGGTGGCCCGCAGACAGGCCCCAATGACCATTTATGGGAATCTCCTTCTAGGTTTTGGTCTGTAGATGTAAATTAAAGGGGTCACCCCAAGAAATTCACAGGGAGAGCAGGGATGAGAGCTAATGGTTTAGTTTGGCTCCAAGAGCTAAAGCATGAGGTGAGCGGACAAAAGATTGAGCTTAGAAATCACACATCAAACATCACTAAAAAATATGATAAAGTGTCTTTCAGATTAAATGTAGTTTATTTCTTGAACACTTGTATAGATGTTTTCACTGCATTGACAAGTAGGGAACAGTAACTGTTTTTAAACACAAATGTTTCCTGATCTCAGTTCATTGACGACAATGCTATGAGTGAGCCAAGAGATGTCAGTTGGTCTTGAGCGCTGTATATACACGGCCACTATTGCTCTATGTGGAGCAACATTATTGGCTATCAGGCTCGGACTGGCCTGTAGGGCAATCGGGCTGTGCCCAGTGGGCTGCTCTGACAGGTCAGTGTGTGGGTTGTTTTTTTGCAGGTTATGGAGCTGTTTTATGACAGGTGACCTGCTTTTTACTGTTGTTTGACCTGATATTGCCACAATCATTGCCTGCCCTGATTAAGTGTTCGACACTTTTTTTAGCTATGTAATTTGCTAATGAGGCACCACTTTTAGTTTGGTGACTGGGCCTATTTGTATTCTAGTCCGACCCTGTTGTCTTATGACCTATTTATTAGATTTATTTTCTGTTTTAATTGCTTACTTAAGTAAGGTACAAATGTGGAAAAACAAATTCGATGAACTAATCAAAGTTTTCTAATTTTTTTATCCAACAACATTCAAACAATTATTTAATCTAAAAAAAAAAAGCATTCATAAATCCACAGCAGAAGATATACTAATTTATAGAGCTACTATTTTTCAACATTATTATGCCTTACAACCCATCCCCACATTTTGACAATTTGCTGTTGTGCTCCACTTTTGCAGGAGTGCACCTCTTCTAAGGCATTTATTTAGTTATTTTCTTATTGTTTTGTATTCACCCATAGACAATTGGTGGCTTTTTAGCTTGCTGAATACCTTTTATGGCTAATCTGTGAACCATGCCTTAAGTGCTCCTGGAGTGACTGATCTCAAATGCCTAAAGCTACTTAATAATAAAGAAATGTGGTCTGTATTTACTCCAACGCTTACGCATTTGCCCATGAGAGAAAATACTGGCCACCAATATTCCTGTAATGTTGGGTATGCCCATATCATTTACATCCAATCCCCTTCACTTTGACATCTGAGGCACTGGCTGAATATACACTGATTGCATTTATGAAAGGTATAGGGAAGTACCATCTATAATATCCATAAGTCAAAGAGAGGCATTCTCCTGAAATTAGCACCTCTTAATACCTTAGTATTATATTTACAGACTTCTTCCCAGATCTCAAGGGTCATATCTAGCTCTTTTTCTGATTTACATCTATCTAGACTTCATTTTACTTCTGAAACCATTGTTTTATGGGCGTTCCTTAGATATTTTGCTAATTTCCTGATACCCTACAAGGAGGATATTTCTGCAAATAATTTACCAACCAATGCCATGCTTGTTTTCTAAATCTCCTACATGGAGGCCTCAGAGTGTGCTATTAATTTGACGATAAGAAAACGGGAACCACCCCTCATGTTCCAGTATTCTCAATTTGATTTTATCCTGAGTTATGAGCCCCCTGAATAACCCAATCCCCAATTTTCCCTAATTCGATCTTCTCCCATCTTTCTCTCTCTCTGAGACCTCACACAGTTTTAGATTAAAAAAATAATACAGGTTTATTTTATCATATATATAAATATTACGTATTTCCTTCCAAATTGGTGTCTGTGAGCGTGAAACATAATGGTGCGATAATGTGCTAACTTTGAATTATGCATTGTTTCACTGCAGTATAGTAGTTTATGCCACTCTGTTTAAGCATGTGATGCAGAATAAAGTTATCAAAAATATGATCTGATGATGAATTGTTTATTAAAATGTAGGATAGGGCAAGGGGTATAGAATGTGATGTGAATTAAGGAAATGCCCCCCCCCCCTCTTCTGAAAGATTTAGGGCCAGATGCAAGAGCATTTCATTTTGGGACTAGCAAGTTGCGATTTTTAGCAACTTACAATTTGCGACTCACAAAATGAAATCTACTAATGTGTCTCAGACACATTTAGTGATTCTCAATGGGATCGCAAATGACCTACTTCATTAATATTCATGAGGCAATTTGCGACCCATTGGGAAAGGCCGGCACTCACTGGGATAGTGGCATGCTGGGGCACAATGTCTGTGACTGCTTTTTAAATAAAGCAGTTTTTGCAAAAAAAGTGGCCTGTTTTCCTTAAAGTAAAAAAGGATGCATTTCAAAAATAAAAATGAAAAGTTTTATTTTTATTTTTTTTACAGTGGGCAGTGGTCCGTGGGACCACTGACTTCTCTGAAACAATGTTTGCGCCCCCATTCACAAAGAGAAAGGGGGTCCATTGGGGACCCCTTCCCGTTTGTGAATGGCTTACCACCAATTTTAAATTGGTGGTAATCTGCGATTGTTTTGCGACTGCATTCCTAGTCACAAAACATTCATACACACCAGTGCAACTCAGCTATTAGGAGGGGACGCTCTTAACAGTACCCTTCCTAATAGCGACTCACAAACCCTATTTTGCGAGTTGTAATAGGTTACCGACTAGGGTTTGCACATAGGATATGCATTTTACCAGTCACAAACAGCCCGGTGGGCCCTCCGCGACCGGGAAAATGTGCCATACATCTGGCCCATAGTCCTTTAAGAATATTTCGGGTTTGCTTGTAGCTCCATAAAAAAACGGTAAGTAGTGCCCCTCCCTTTTTGAAACTCTGCTCATATATTATACATGTGAGAGTGGGAGAAATGTGAAGAATGGACCTATATTCATATTTATTAACAGAAATCTACCCATTGATGACAGTGGTAGAAATGTCCACCTTTCTACAAGTGCCCTGGCAGTCATTACAAGTGGACCTTACTTTATAGGTCATTATAATTTTTAGAAACCTAAAATCCTCTTTGGCTTCTTATTACAACCCTGTTTTAGCATACTGTCATGGAAGGAGGGTGGAATTCTTTCCTCATTTAGAGGATTGTAAATAGCATTTCTAACGCAGTTTACAGCTCCACCACAAAGGACTTGTGCCATTCTGATGGTAAGCAGTCTTTAGCAGTGGCTTTGTAATTTGCAAGCGTGTGTATCTCTGCCTCTTTTTAATCCTCTGAAAAGGATGTATCTGTAAACATGGTGTATTCCAGGGTGAGACAGGCGATTTTCAGTTGTGTTAGATATTCCTTTATGGCTGCCAAAGGCATGGTGTAGTTAATCTGGAAGATCATTTGATAATGGTTATGGAAAATCTGTCCTACGTTTTCAAAGTTTCTGCTCCTGTGTCAGGATTCTTCACTATGATAATCTCACTCTTTGTGTTGATGATTTTAGCTTGCCATGTCAGTGGCTTCCTGGCACATTCACCTTTCTTGTATGCTTGCTCTTCAATCATTTCAGACCTCAGAATCAAGCCTTCTAAATCATTCCTCAGCTTCCATCTATTTCTTAAAGTGAAACTATTGTTTTTCAATATTCAAAGCTAATCCAGCCTCTGCTAATCTAGTTTCAGATGGTTTTCTCTCTGCTTCTGCTTTTGGCTTGAAATATAAAATTACGTCAGCTCTAAATATAGCTTTAAAAGTTCTCAAATGTATTCTAAACTAGTTATTCCTTTATTTTCTTTAACAAATTGTGTTATGTGATCTATGATCTTTACTTCCAAGCCTTTATCTGAAAAGCAGGAATCTTGGCAAGAGCTACAGATCTTTTTTAAATAGATGTAGGTATTTAAGACACCTGGAGAGCTCAAAACCAGGTAGCAAGACAACGTACATGCTTCTCAAAGTGATATAAAACCACTTCAAGACTAGACTATTTTATTTTGGTATCTATGGTACATAGGGAAATAGATGTGAATCATAGATTGAAGTTTATGTGAGGAGGTACTGGACTTAATTTTTTCAAGATTGCCTCAGGTTTAATACTAAATTGAAAGGAAGCAGGGCAAAGTAAAGTGATTAGCTTAGTGTTAGAAATTGGGTTGTTGGTTGACTGGGGTATAAGCCCTAATTGAGCAGCAACCACAATCCCAGTCAAGGTAAGGTACAAGCAACCCCCAAATTAGCCTGTGCTCGCCCTCTGGTAGCTTAGCACAGAGCAATCAGGCTTAGTTTAGAGGCAGTGTGTAAAGTATTTGTGTGACACATCAAACAGTAAAACAGTGAAAATACCACACAAAATGATCCCACACAAGGTCCAGAAAAATTGTGATTTTTTTTCAATACAGAAAACAAGACTAAAACGACAGACATCCAAACAATCAAATGGGAGATATTCAATTTTAAAGTTTTAGTTTGAAAATATCGGCAAAGATCATCAAGCGCCAACAAGGCACATCTAGTTGCACCAGACCAGGACAAAGTCACAAGTTCAGACCACAATGGAGCACAGCTGGCTAAAGGGAACCAGCTAGGCCTGCTGAACAAAGTACCTTATTTGGGTTGAAGAAGCGCTGTGCAGCTGAAGTGATACATTGATTCCAAGATGCGGTGAGGCTGAGGTAAGATGTCCTATTGCGTCGTCATCAAGGACCCCGTCAACTGGGCTTGCGTTGTGAAGTCTGGAGTCGGATATGCAGCACGTAGCTTGCGATGCGTCGGTCCTGAGGAGCTGAGAGGTAGCGATGAATAGTCCAGCATTGTCATAGAGGCTGCCATCAATGAGAGATGATAGGACCTGGGCCAGAGATGTGGCGTGCCTTCAGCGATGTGTCAGTTCTGAGACTGTGACGACAGAAAAGCACATTTTTGGATTGTGTGTGCTCAGCTGTCATGCATCTTGTATGTTTAACTGCACAAGAAAGGGGAAAAGGCAGTGCCTTGGATCCTAGATTTTGGTTTGCTGGTCTTTTTGCTATATGGGTCGAAACTGTAATTGACTTTCAGGTTAATGCATACTTGAGCCTTGCTTGTCTTGCCCACCTCTAATGAAGCAAAATGTTTTTCAATGCAGGCTGCTTTAGCTGTATTTACGAAATGTTCATTTATTCTTTAATCTAGTGTTATCAAGGAGATCGTCAGCTACCCATCATCTTGAGACTTTTCATTGTTTTCATTGCTTAGCAACTGATGAAAAAATAAAGTTTAAAGCTCTCACTACCGGTTATAAAGCAAATTTCATACCTTGCCCCACATTTGTAAAAATAAAAAAACAAGATTGAGGCTTATGTATCCTTTTGCAAATTGCACCCCTCCGACACGGGTTTTGTAAGACTCCCTAAAATAAGACAAGAAAGTTGAGGAGGATTGCCCTCATTATGTGCAGTCTCTAAGTTATATGTCTTTGTACAGCTAAGGACTACTAGCAGTCAATGATTGCCCAGGAAATTGCTGAAGACTTTTCTGTATGAATAAAAGATCAAATAAAATAAATTTCCAATATCACATAATATTACTCAGATCAGACAGTTTCAACACCAGGACACCATTTTTGGTAATTGCACTTTACAAAACTAACGAATATAACAGTATTTCTTATTGACTAGACAAAGCAACTGGCAGCCATTTTACTCGGGAGCAAAACTTTCTCTCCCAAAGCAATTTCCACCCTTTCCCTATTTCTATGTATCCAGAGATTGTGCCTGAGAGTGAAGTCTATGAGCTGCGGATATGAGCACATTTCACCATGAAGGGCTTCTTAACTTCAAAGATTTCAAGTAAAATACATGGGCATATTTAATTACAGTAGGTGACCAAGAAGCTGTAGAACCTGCAGGTCTTGACTCAGGATGTTGTGCCAGGACAGGAGATAGGTGGGTCCACAGGGCAGCACACCAAACTGGCATTTTATCTAAAGACTTTTTTGACTCTGAGTGAAAGGAAGCATATGTGTGAATGGTTGTTGGCCTGTAGTGAGTGAATCATTTGTATCCTTCTCAGTTTTAGGTGGTTACTCATTATCCATGTGTCTATATCATGGAGGCAATCAAAAGGCCTTTACTTATAGTGGTCTTCTGGTTCATCCATTTTTAAAATTGTTTGTGTAACATCTACACAGTTTGTGACGTGTGAAGTTAAACAATCACATGAGTCTTGTATGGGGGTTATATACATGTAGAATAAGAAAAAAGAAACGCTGGATAGCCAAGGAAGGCCACAATGTTGAGTGTGAGGGGCAGATTAGAAAGGTGGTAAGAATAGCCGTCTGTCTTTGAGATAGAAGGTAATCCATGGTACATCATGTTTGCATTTTTCTAGAGAATGGAGTCTGTAATATTGACATAGGAGGGGAGGCAGAGTAAAATGCTGCTAATAGTTCCAGAAGTAATAGTATGGCCTCTCGATTCTTTTGAACTGTGATTTTTCAAGTTGTCCCTTATAAATGTGAGGACTGACGCTGTGCCTCTGCCTGGCCTGAAAGCAGATTTTTAATCCAACAAGAAGTTATTTTTCTCATTAAAATTGGAGAGTTGAGTAAAAGGTTGAGGCTTTTCTTCTTGAGCAGTGATCTACTATAAGAGGATTTTAACTCAGGCATTGGGGAGCGTGGGTGAATCCTAGCTCCATGGACTTCTTCCATATGTTTCTGTCTACATACCCTGCACAGATTTTCTGAGGATGTATTTGAAGGTTTTGGGAGCTCTGCATCTGAAGGCGACCCTTCACTTATAATGTCATAGAATTCTTCTTCGGTGAGGAAGATGAAGATGGTTCCATGTTCATGAAGCAACCATTTTAGATGCTGATGCTGACATTTATCCACACTTTAAGCCATGGCCAGAACTGTGAAGTGAGTTGTTACTGGAAAGCACCCAGTCCAACTTCCAGAGGGTTTATTTGCTGATGGTGATGCAATTACAAACTTGCAGGTTCCATCTTCCACACCCCCACCAGGAGGCACCATGATATGTCGCAGTCTTTGCAGATGTATCTTCATAATGTACTTTCTCCATAATGCACAACTGAGATATAAATGCTGAGCCAACATAAAATATTCTAACCGCAATAGGAGCCTGATAAAGGCCTGGCATAATTCCTGCATTTTAGAGTCATCATTGCTTTTTCAACATTTAGAGAACGTTCTGTGATGTAAGTACACTTTACCATCACCATTTTCTCTATCCCATAGCCACTGTCTCTTTCACATTACTCAAACATTGCTCACAGTGGAAGCAGCCAACGTGTTCCTCCTTGTGCAATAACAGCCCGATTGGTAAGAAGAAAGAAATCTTGCTGATATCCTGCAATATCAGAATGTACTTCTAAAAATTCTCCTCTGGTGCACGTATGGAGGGACGATCCCCTATGTACTATTCTTGATCTCAGAGAGTGAATCTAGCAGTCAACTGAGCAGAGAGCACCAGCTTCAGGCATGTACTGGCACAAGGCAAGGTAAACATAATAGTCTAACAAGCTAATAAACTATTTTTAAGGAAACGATTGAGCTAATTAACAACAGTTTGATTGCCATTTGTGAAAATAGTAATGTACCTAGTCCAACATATTTTGAGTCAGGAGTGAACATTTTCTTAAGCTTTGTGTGTGCATGAATGACCTACACTAATAAATGTCACCTACTACAAGTTTCTGGGGAATAACATGAGGATTTTGGTGTTTAACGCACCAAATTGCACATGGTACGGTAAATACTTCAGGCTTTTCACCGTTAAATTTCGGCAGGTATGACCTGCCGAAATTTAAAGAAGGTTTAGGTATTTAATGCATCTGATAATTCTCTGATTTGTAAAATACTTCCAAACTCATAACAAGCAATAATCAGGGCCTTAGTGTCAAATTAACAAAGTATTCAGATTTAAAATGTACAAAATTTGTCAACTGCACACAGTCGCACTGTTTTAAGCCCTCGTTACAATTTGGATCATTGTGGGCTAGTGAGGACTAGGACTGCTTATTTTTTTTTAAAAATAATAATAATAATCCACGGGCCTTAACTTTTCTTTCAAGGCTGCCTCTTGCACCACCAAAGCTGGAATTGCAGAACACCAAGGCTGCCAATTTTTGATTCCACATCACGCCTCTTTCCTCCACCGCTCTACACTACCTCTCTCTACCGCGTTCTCACTTTGTCACTGTTCTCTCATGTTTTGCTCTGTCTGTTTTTTCGCCCTTTTCTGCCATTCTCTCTCTTGCTCCTGGTCAATGTCCAATGATGAAAATAGCTTGAAATTTTTCAATTATACATAAGTTGCTAAGAGCAGGAATTGTTCCCACAAAACCTACTTTTATAGAATTTCTGTACCTCAAGTTTGAAAAATAAGTTGAATCTTTCACAAGATTACAAAGTTTCATAAAAAATTCACTAAGTTCGTATATGGCCATTTTCCCGTCCAACTAAGATCCCAACACAGTTCTGGTGATATGATTGCAATTGTCTAATACTGAACCATCTAGATTACTTGAGATCAGTTGAGCTCAATTTACTCCCATCATTAACATTCAAAGTGTATTTTTAAATGAAAATTCCGAAAGAGGTTGAATTTTCATAGGGAGCTGGTCGACTCCCAATCTTTCCCTTAAATGATTGAGAAGCTCGCCCCAATTTCATGCTCATGGACAAACCAGGGTTATCTGTAATTAATATGGTAAGGTCACCTTTGATATGGGGACTGCTTAGGAATGGTACAGAACTGACTCCGTTCAGACACCGCAGATTGGCTACTGCCAGTAGGAGCTGCTCTACTAACACTTAAGCACCACTGTGATGCTTTCCATGATGGTACTGGTAGAGCTCGCTGCAGGAAGGTGCATTGAATGTGTCTACCAGGCAACCCATCCGTAGCCTCAATGAACGCTGATCATATATTTCCAATGTCTAGAGGGTGGCCTCCTGTAATTAGCATGGAAGTCCTTGCATGGGTTGGAAAAGATTTTTGTCCCATTGGAATTTTGCAAAATTCCCAATGCTCCTCATTCACATAGTTAATGAGGTTTCCTTGTTTCCCTTTGCCCATACACGTTTTTTTAATGAACATAGCACCATCATTTTCACACTAATTAAAACACAGCCAATACAATACATGAGCAGCTGTGTGTAATTCATGCTACACATCTCCGTCATAATTCTATGCGGGGAAAATGTATGCAGAATTTTTCTCCAAGTTTAGATTTTGAAAGCTTTTTTTATTCACAATGTAATTGTGGAGGAGAAAAAATTCATTACACTTTCTGCACAATCACGTTTTAGTTTTATATAGGCATTTATTCTACTTTAATTGTCCAACGTTGGGATTTTCAAGCGGATTTTCCAAAGCAAAATATGTTTCAAACTATGAAATTGAAAATATTTGCACAGACTTTCGTAAAGGTTTCAGCAACCTTTTTGCACCTGATTTCTTTTCACACCTTTGTGGGATGAGTCCACCCTCTGTCCCTCCTGGCAGAGGCGCTGATCATGCCACTGTACACTGTATACATGCCAATCATGGTGACGTCACTGTAGCTTCAAATGGGTGAAAACTGAAAGAAGCGGTCAGGAGATCTGTCACTACATTTAGATTTCCATGTCAACTCTCAGGGGCTTATTTAGAGTTTGGTGGACAGGGTACTCCGCCACACACACACTGGAGTTAAGGAAGCACCATGTTTCTGTCAATGGAGCCTCCTTCGGAACAGACCTTTGACCACCGACCCTACTGGTATTGCACCGTCAGTGGACGTCAGACCATGCAGTCTTTTGACAAGAGAGGTTCCAACAAACCTTTTTTCTGTTTAGGATACTGGAGGAACCATGGCAGTTCCCAACAGGGAGGAGGATTAACGATCTCTGTGAAAAAAGCTCCCAGAACATCAAGGCTATTATTTTCACCAACAAACTCCCGCTTTGGTTTATTGTTTTTGAAAAACAAAACATTTTGCTGTGTGGGGGCATTGCACGTGGCACTCGGTCACAGCACAGCTCCAGAGCCATCAGTGGAGCCTCTGGCAGCAGCTGCTCTAAAGCCACAGTGATCTCTACCTCCCTGGGGCAGAACTCTAAATTTAGTGGGATGCAGAGTATATTTCCCTGATGGAGGGCCTCTCTTTTTTTGTGTTCTTTTCTATCTTGTCTTGGAAAACAACATGATTTTTTAAACAAAATAGAGGGGAACTTTCAATAATCACATCAAATAAAAAGCTCAAATCATAAGGGCTCTCTGTTATGTTCCCTCAGCAGGGCCTTTGGAAACGGACATTCTCCCGCTTTTGGTCCCATGGTAGAAATGCTGATGGTTTCCAGGAATTGCAATAACCAGACATCCTGGATTTGTTAGGAGAGTCTCGGGGGCATATGTACGAGCCCCTATTGCCACCACAGTGTCCCTTTTACGGACGTTGTGACGGTGATAGGGGCTGAGCCTTATGTACAAGGCAGCGTTAAGCCACTTAATGTGGCTTAACGCTGACTTGAACATAAGGCACCCTTTCACTCTATGGTTAGCGTGAAAGGGGAATGCAGTTGGTGTTGTGGTAGGCGTTCCACCACAACACCCATTGTATTTGACGCTGCCCGCTATGTACAAGGGTGGCGTACATAGGAGGCAGCGGCAAAATTAAGACCAGGAAAATCCTGGTCTTAAGTTGGCGAAACGAGGAGAAATGCATTATTTCTCCTCGTTTTTGCCTTTTCCATGTGTGCTGCCTTGTGCAGCACACATGGAAAAAGCAAAATGCCATGGTTTGTTTATGTACAGGAGGGTGTCACTACACAATATACATAAGAGGGTCCCTGTAACGTGAATAGGTAAGGGGAGAACCAGGGAAGAAAACAGAGAAATATACAACAATCAACCCCTCACAAAATAATCAACATCATACATTCATTGATAATAAGGACTGTCCCACAGAAGAACAGTTGATTTATTTTATTATCAAAAGGTCTTTTTCAATCTTTTTTTATTTTTTTTTAAAGGTAAATAAATATACATATAAATGATCTCAAGCAATCAGTTCAACATAAACAGTATTCTTTACAGGCACAATTGTGCTAATTGTGTTATTTGTAATGATATCTTTTGTCTGAGTCAATAGTAATATTGTGAGCTTTTGGTATTGTGTGAAGTTATCTGTATTTGTTTTTCTTTTTTTGTGTTCTATGTGGAGACATGTACCGGAATTATGTTTTTCTCCTGATTAAATGGTGGCTCTATATGACTTATAAAGAATACTGTTTATGTTGAACTGATTGTTTGAGATAATTTATATGTAAATTTATTTATATTTTTTTTAAAAAGATAAAAATAAACTTTTGATAATAAAAAGAAATCAACTGGTCTTCTGTGGGACATTCCTTATTATCAATGAATGTATGGTGGTGATGATTTTGTAAGGGTTTAATTGTTGTATATTTCTCAGGAAGGTGTCCCCTCCTGCACATGAACAAACCTTTCTAAAAAAATTCCATTTTGCAACTTTCATGTGTGCTGCATGGAGCAGCATACATGAAAGTGACAGAATGGCATTTTGGGATTGTTTATGCGCAGAAAGGGACACCTTCCTACACATAACCAATCCTCCCCTGCACACAGACACCCTTGCACTGTGGTGAAAGGGTGCCTGCGTTGGTGCTAAGTTGTTAAACTTAGCACCATCGCAGGGGGAAATGCAAGGCTGCACCACATTCTTGTAAATATGATGCAGCCTTGCGTTTCCGAAGTGGGGAACGTGTCGTTAAGCCAAGGAGGCTAACGACACGCTCCGCCACCTCCTAGTACATATCCCCCTCAGTTTTTATACATCTGTCCTGGCATTCCAGCAAGTTTATGTTAATGATGAAAGTCAAGCCAAGTCAAATCAACTTTTTTTGGTGTATTAGATAGATCATAAAAGTATATGAAAAACAGGACACCGTAAAATAAAGAATAGCAATTTGAAGCCGCACCCATCCAGGTAAAACCATAGTGCACACAAAATACAGTCCCGACGGTTCGGTTCTTGATGTAATACTACAATAATAAAACATCTGTCATAAGAAAGTTACAAATACATTGATTAAAATATAACTCAACAGTAAAAATTATTCAATCAATACAGGAAACAGGATTACAATGAGTCTGTAACTTCAGTGCAAAAAAAGTGTGTCATCCTTTTGGGCAGAGCTGCCTGTGCAATTTCCTTGTCTTGAGCACCTGCCTCAAAAAGGAATAAACAGTGAAAGCAATCTCCTCTGATCCCAAAAATTGTAAAAGGTGCAAAGCTTCTGTACAATGACCCAAGGAATGCTTAATTTAAAAAGGTTTGAGTACCGTGGATCTATGAGAAGAGTAAGAAGTGCAAAAAAAATTACTTGTAAAGTGGGTTGACCTGACGTCTGATCATATGGGCAGGGCCTCAGGTTACTAGACCATACACAACACTAATAGAAGGCGACCAGTCTGTGGAGTATGTTAAGACACAACCTGAGGGAAATAAATTGCTGATAGTGCTGTGTATCGTATAATAAAAATGGTTGCATGCGCCTTGGGGACCAAGATGCAAATAATGAATGACAGGGGGGAGAGCAGACATCCTAGCCTGTCTTTCTTCCTCCTAGAGCATACAGCATGTATCCCTCGGTGTCTTTTTAGATGTTATTTGCAAGGATGGCAAGGGCTCCTCAAATACATCCTGCCTGCCCAGGGCCACTGTCAAGCCCCTAACGCCCCTCAACCAGGGAATATCTAGGGACTGTGAAAGACACAGGCAGTCCTTACATTAGCTCTCTATTCAGGGAGAGCGCCTTATTCACCCAGATCCTGTGCCACAATAACAATGGACAAGTCCTTAAAACATCCTCAAGGTGCATTTGCCCTAACTCCCTGTGTGTGATAAAAGATAAAGTATATGGTGGTAAACCCGAAAGGTGGCATGTACATTTATTTTCAGTGATCTGTAGTGGCAATAGCACTTGCGCCATATGTAGCCAGTCCAACACATTTAGCACAATAAATGGCCAATATGTGAGTTTGCCTAATTTGGCAGCAAAGGAAAAGACTGCATTAATGCTCCATGCAAGCGTATTGTTTCTATTACCTATCTGCGGGCACCAGAACCCCCTGCAGTTGGAAGTTACCCCCTGATAGTTGAAGTTAGTCTCATGTTTAGCAGGGGTTGCCTGAAGCTCGAAAGCAGGCCTCGGGCCCAACCTATAGACGCAAAACATTTCTAAAGATTTAGATAAATAGTGACTTTTGCATCAGTTCCTCTCTGTCTATCTTAGAGGTGGTGAAGGTAGTTTTTTTTTTTTTAGAAAACTCAGATATTGCATAGCCTTAAACGTACTCTTAATATATTTATACACAATAACATTCATTTTGACATGTTTAATGTAACCGTAGAGATTGTGCTTTTATTCCTTATGTCTAAAATGAGCATGAAACAGCAATACACCAAGGATTTAAGCAGTTTTTAATAAGGGTGATGGTGTGACCAAGTATTATAAGGAATAAAATAATTTCTACCATGCATTAAAAAAATGTTGAAGGAACTCAGATTCCACTCATTCCTCTATAGGGTCACAGAACTACTTTGGGGCTTGCAATATCCTTATAAAGTATGGCAGGTTATTCTTTATCCCATATATAATGAGATTGCACAGGAGGGATTGGCAGAATCTTTTTCAGAGAATTAGTAAGAAAGAAACTGGGCAATGAGACCTTAGGTAGACAGAAAGTTAAAGGAAAATTCATCATCCAATTAAACTCCCAATTGTTTGGTATTCCTTTTAGGAGAAGAACATTGGCCTGGCATGTCTGGCCCCCATGAGGATGGCCTTACTGAAAGGAGATCTCCAAGCACCAGAACCTCAGACATGTTAAAGGCAGCTATGGAAATTGGCTCGAGTCCAATCTAAATTTACTCGTAGCTTTACAATCAGTGTTGTCAGCATAGCACATACAGGTTAAATTGAAATATCTGGTAAGCCTAGCTAAGAGTGCCCCATAAATATTAAACTTAGTGAGGCTTAACGAGGAACTCTAGGGAACACCCAATACTAGATGACCAAACGATTATGGCATCACATCTGATTGGCTAAGATCAGATAGAGGAGCTTCCCCTGGGAGGTCTATAAACCAGGGGTCGTCAACCGTTCTGAAATAAGAGCTACTTATGATCAATAAAAATAGTTCTGAGCTACTAATACCATTAGTGTTGTGATAGTAACCACATCAGACAAGGTTATCTTAGTAGCCACTCTATATAAAAGACCCGGAGTGATTTCCTGAGTGCATCAGGCAGAATTGCCAGCAGGAATGTAAAAAAAAGGCTTTTGAATGCCTTCCCCTAGGTAATATATAATGACAAAACCTTAAATGCCCTGGGCACTGTAGTGTCCTGCGAGAGGCCCAACACCACAGGCACCAAGATAATATTAATAATAATATATATCACACTAAAGGGTTCTAAAGGTTGGAGTAAATCAAAACATCAAGCATCACTAACTCCTAATGAATGTAACTCACAAAAAGTGATGGGATGCTACTATACATAAAAGGGAGTGTGCAAGTGGGGACCCAATGATGAAGCATGTCACCCTCGGGTGAGTGAGGGTTCTCGTCTTTAAAAGAAAAGATTCCCTGTTTTCACACACACCGTCTTTCCCTTTTATGTATAGTAGCATCCCATCACTTTTTGTGAGTTACAATAATAATAATAATACCTCCCTAACGCCGCCTGAATCGGGTCTATTAACAAGTATGCCTCAAGTACTCCACTTTAAGTGGGGAACCGAAGTGTGTAATATCTTAGTGAATATGGAACATTAGCTCTCTCCGTTTCATGGAACGCAGCACTTGCTGCCCTGGGTTGCGTGGAATGTTATTGCATATGCCCCTATTTTTGTAATGTGGAGTCAAGTGAATCTATTGTACAAATCCCCTGCTTGCTGGTCATTTCTGTCTATTTCAATGCAGCAGTGTCCGCCTTGACTTAACAGCAAAGCTACATCATAACTAGGGTCATGATAACACAACCTGCAGCTACGTCAACTTGTTAGGGGTTGTAGGAGAGGCTGAGCAAACCCGCCAATTATTTCCTTATTAGGCACTTTCAGCTGCTATCATCCTAACAGACCACCTCCTCATGCGGCACTTTCAGCTCCGGATCTCCTACCCACTCACCACCCTCGGAAGATGGTGCAGATGAAAGAGTGGGAGCTGAGCAGATGGAAATTATGTGCAGCAGAAGACAGAAGGTTAGTCATGCCTAGGAGAAAACATGTTCCACATGTCAGAACCTTTTAGGTTCCCAATTTTAAAAGAAGATGAAGCCACATTGGAGTGTTTAGCTGTTTAGGGTGCTTTGACGAGTAACACCTGGTGTAATAGGTAACCACTGCAGGGATTTTAAGAAGGGAGAGATCAAATTCCAACTAGGCAAACACAGGATGAACCGAGTGGCAGCGTTCTGAACAACCTGAAAACGACCTAGCAGAGCTTTGGACACCCCAAGGTAGAGGCCGTTGGAGTAGTCCAGCCGAGATGTAATCAATGCATGAACCACGGTCTTCCTACAGTGCAAAGGCAGGCGAAACAAGAGTTTCCTCAGAGTTCGAAGCAGCCCAAAGCACTGACCAACCACCGCAGAGATCTGGGTTTGCATGAAAAATGGATTGTGCAATTTCACTCCCAGTTTTCTTACCACCTGATATAGAGGGGGAGCTAGCAGGGCTAGTGTGTCTCTTTAATCATAACTTGTCATCATTCTGAAGACAACCATTTCGCAGAGATGTTCAACAATCACATCTGCATTTCAGTCACCTTCATGTTGCAGGTGGTATATTCTGCAACAAACAAAGCATGAGGGATGTAAGTATCATATAAAGTCAAAGATGCAGCAGGAGAAACGAATATCCTGGGCTTTCTGAACGTGTCAAACCAAAACTCCTCCACGTGCTTTATTAAGCGTTTGCTCTGCATTTTTGACCCCCATAGATGCCAATGACCTTACCCCATGGAAGTGTCCCCATCACAGCTCACCAACAAGGGTTTGTCTTTCTTTACAAAAGGAGACCAGGACATTGTATGGTTCATAGGTCTTGTCTCTGTATTTTCTATCAGGGCACATGCATGAATGAGTCTTCAGGGCACAGTGAGAGGATCAGGGCTGAATTAATTTCCTCTTTTAAGGGAATCCCGGGTTTTTCGGTCTTTGTGAGTGGTAGTGGACATGTGTATACATTTCTTACGGTGTGCAGATGAGAAAATCACTTACGTTCCTAGAAGGACACCACTCCCAGGGAATCACTCCCCTTCCAAGTACACCCATGCAGATCAAGCCTGTTTGTCTTGTGGATTTCCCAAAGGTCCACTCTATCCCTCTCCAATCCCTTCAAATGTTACTAAAGTGAATGAGATTAATTATTTCTTCTCTTTGTAGAAATATTTGAAGCATAGGCCCAGATTTACTGTCATTTTGCATCGGAGTTGTGTCACATTTGTGGCACAGCCCCAACCCAAAATCATTTTTGTCATTTACTAACTAAGCCACGCAGAGCAACTTTGTATGGTTTAGTAAATACAAAGGAACTCAACTCAGATCATGGCGCTGCCTTGCATTACTTTGTGTTGGATAGGCGTAACATGGGTGGAGCTTCGGCGTTCTCATCCATCCACCCACATATTTTAATGCAAACTCAGATATAAAAAGATGTGCAAACATAGGTTTGCACCACAATGGTGTGCTTACCTGACAGAGGCCTAACAAGGTGAAATATTTGTATTTTTCCTCGTTACTTCCTATTTCCATGTGTGCTGCATTCTGCATATGAGTCCCTTCCTGCATAAAACAAATACTGCCTTATTTCCTTCCAAAGAATGGGTCTACTTTAATTGAACCATAGTATTTGAATAAATCAATACATACAATGGAAAACAGATCCTAAATGGATATATTCTTTAAAAACAGGTGCACAGAGGAGTGAAGTGATAGGTGAATAGGAAGGATTGTGAAAAAGGACAGTGGTGCATACATATATACATCAATCAGATAATTGTAAACTATCCCGACCGTGTTACTGTCCAATCATTAAATGTTAAGTCATAACATATTTACAGATAAACATTCTCTGTCATATATGTCTGACATAAAAATACAGAAGTGTTGACGTTTCGACCCCTAAGTGGAACAGCCAATTTCACGCATTGTGGGTGGGGTCTTCATCAGGACAAAGGTGAGGGTGGGGAGGGGTTTTGGCACCAGTAGAGACTTTCGGGCTGTATTTGAGAAATGCTGAGCTTGTAGGCTCTCAGACTTTTTAAAGATATTCGAGGTATTCAAAAAGTAAGGGCCCAGGTTGATGAGTAACCTGTGGCTCCCGGCTGCTGGCATGAACGGTGATCAGCTAACCTGAATACAACCCGAAACAATAGAGCTGTCTCTACTGGTGCCAAAACCCCTTCCCACCCTCACCTTTGTCCTGCTGAAGACCCCACCCACAATGTGTGAAATTGGCTGTTCACTTAGGGGTCGAAACGTCGGCATTTCTGTATTTTTATGTCAGAAATATATGACAGAGAATGTTTATCTGTAAATACGTTATGACTTGACATCTAACGATTGGTCAGTAACACTGTCTGGATAGTTTACAATCATCTGATTGATGTATATATGTATGCACCACTGTCCTTTTTCACAATCCTTCCTATACACCTATCGCTTCACTCCTCTGTGCACCTGTTTTTAAAGAATATATCCATTTAGGATTTGTTTTCCATTGTATGTATTGATTTATTCAAATACTATGATTCAATTAAATTAGACCCATTGTTTGGAAGGAATTGATGGTGGTGTTTGACTTTGGTTAGATTCTATTGATTAATATGCTTTATCGATTTTTCGGTTTCATTTGATTTTCACTGGGACATATCTTTTTGTACCACCTCATTTATGTGGTCGCTGTTTTTTGTCTTTTTATATTTGTGCCATATCCTTACAATAAAAAATACATTTAAAAAATCAGCAATCACACCAACTTCCCAAAACCAGAATTATTGACTTTGACAATGCTTGCTTCACTTACAGCTAAACTGGTAGTGCAGAAGATATATTTCCTTATCCTGTAACATCTGAACATACTATTAAAATTCTCCCCATATTCACTTAAAAGGGGTGTTTCCCTCATCCACCTATGGTGCTTTCCTAGTAACAACGGAATCTCATTTGTAACTGAATACTTGCACTAGAGCAATGTGCTTGTAATCGCGATATCGACTACTACCACCACCATAGCCCTCTCAGGAACACTTCATTGTCTGGGGTTAATTTTCAAAAACGTAATAGCCCGGGTACTCGTCAGGAAGCTACTCCAGCTTACAGTACCCATTGCCCCTGCTAGCGCTGCCAATGGCAGTGCCAACACAACTGCTAAGTATCACACTACTTCAAGTGTGACAATTCAGACTAATCCAGGACCCCAAAGCTATAAGAATGGCTTGGGGCAGGTATTAGTGATTTTTAATGTATATTGAATTACTAAACAACTGTTGTTGTGCTCATCTCTAAATTACACAAACATCGCCACCATGTGGCAGATGACTGCCATTGTAGATAATTAAGTGCTGGTGCTGAGCTCTGAAAGCCACTTGCTCAAATTAAGCAGTTTTCAGTGGCCTCTTCCCCTGACCATGGAGTTAGGCCCCGAGAGTCCACAAAGGCCTTCAGGCTCAAAGAGCACCACGTTTTAGTGAGGGGTGGCTGTGGTCAGATAGCACACACCAGTGCAAGTATGCGCCTGCACTTCTTACCGCAGCAACTGCATCTCTTTTTAATAATTGGTCCTATACGTTTTCACCAAATTAAATATAATAGTGTATAATCTGACTGTCTTCGTGTTTCATCAGCCTAAGTGGACCCCGCCCTGCCTTGCAAAGTCTACCAAAGTATATTTTTTTTAGCATTCAGTTGCGCCCATGCGATTTATAGCAACACACTGTGCTGGTGTGCCCCTTCAGACATTCTGATCTCGTGCGTGACCTAAAAGGGATTTAATTAAAAAGAATGCGGGTTGGCATTTCAAGAAAAGTACCTGGCAGCAGGATTCTAACAGGTCTAACAAGTGGATGAGGGACATTAAGGGAATGTGAGGCGTGCCCGCAATGAACACTGGGGAGATTATGTCATCAAATGTCAAGCAAATAGTGAAACATTTTTAGACAGGCGTGTTTGTCTCTGAACCCAGCTGTCCTTCCCTAAGCAAATACTCATGAATTGTGGCATGGAAGGAATCACATGGCTAAAAATACATAAGTATTACAATATTTATTCATACAGCCCAGAGCTATTGAACGTAGGTCAGTAGAAAGTCAGGTTCCAGTTCAAAAAGAAAACGTCACCTGCCTTAAATACAACTAAAAAGGTAATGATTGGGAGCAGAAGTTTGGTTACTAGACTGTGAGAACAAATTGTGTACTGTGAAAAATAGTAAAGGGAATGGCGATGTCAACAAAAAAAATACCGTGAACACATCCCTTTCCAAAATGTGGAAAGATCTTTTTTTGAGCATTCACTAGTGCAGCGGTGTCCATCATAGGCCCAGGACAGACTCTTACATCTAGCAACTGATGGAATGAGCTCCATTCAGGTTTATTGTACGTTGACTTATGTTTGCATTGTCTTTTAGTCGTTTCCAAGTTCCTGGTATTCCTGTTTCACTTATGGCATTCATTGTAATGCATGTGATGGCGCTAGGTGGGACTAGCGCTGTACCTCTCATTCGTTGTCTGATCCTGACTACAGGGCTTTCATTGGCGACGAGGTACAGATATATGAATCTAATTGCTCTGCTTCATGTCAGCCCTTGGTGCTGATGCGTTCCTCTTTGCTGAGGAGACTGCCTTGCCTGTGTGACGAGTGAGTTGAGGTATACCCAAGGATGTGTGTAGGCAATTAGCAGTGATTCCCTCTTTCAAAGTTGTGCTGTCTGAGGCCCATGCATTAACTCTGCCAAATGTTGTTAGACGTATGCACTTTACACAGTACAAACGCAAAAACACAGGTGCTTAACTCAGCTCTGAGCCAGCCCAACTGCTCATGGTACGGTCCCAGAAGGGGGGAGCATAGCAAGTCCATTAACCATTCTAAACATTGACCCTGGCATCAGTATTTAGCCGACATTGACCACAGCCCCAACCCCACCGCCTTTAAAGACATCCTCAAGCACACAGTTTGACACACATCTACTGAAGTGTCACTGGTATTTAATTACCACACTTCTAGTGAAATTATTTTCACAAGTTTGCTTTACTTGATTTAACTTAACAGCACAGTATTTGCTCTATAGTCATTATTGATAGGACTACCAATGGGAATACAGTTGTGATGTCAACAACATTTTCAGAAAATCAAGGTGCACCTCATGAAAAGTGGTCTCAGCGGATAAAGGGCTTGGGAAATATTTGTTAGCAATCGATTACACAGATTTGAGGTAAGACAGGAAGCAAGCGATGCTCTGTAGTAATTTGTATAGTGAGGGGGGTGGGGGGCTGTTTGAGCCTATTGCTCCAGCAGAAAATAAACCTCGAGAGGGCCACTTGGCTGAACATATGGAGGCAAAGAAAAGGGATCGCTATTTTAACACCGTAATGAGCATCACAATGGTGAGGAGGTGTTTCTTCTATAGGTATCAGGAGATGGTACAAAATATGGAGGCATGTGCTAGAAATATGAAGATGTTAGAATCAAGGTGCCCTTCACAGGCAGCAACAAAATGATTTGTGATGTGCATAGCTGGTGTAAAGGCAGGAGAGAGCTTACTGATCTACAGAGATCCCTACCTGAAGAAGGCCAATGCAGTTCTTAAAAGTGAGAAACGTTCTGTGACCACTGTTTAGATTCTAAGAACACTCGAGCAGGTCTCGCCAGCTGTGAATCTAAGCCGTAAAAGGAGGCATGTTTTCACGTGCATGTAAAATGTCTAATTCAAGGCTAGTGTTTTCAATTAGTAAGAGTGCTAATGATTCAGGAAAAACATTTTGAAGACTGAATCCCACACTTATCAAACGTAATTTAATGCAATAGTTGACGAGAAACTGACGCCTTGTGTAAAGTCACGTTTCTGTGCAGTGGTAAATTTAATAATCATGCGTGTTCATGATGACCACCTGTGCACATTTGCTGTGCACAATTTGCATACACAATTATAATTTCCACTGTGGAAATGTGCTTGACCCAAAAAAAGATTCACAAAAATGCAGGAAAGTAGCAAGTGAGTAGAAAATACTAGTGAAGAGACAGGACCCCATAATGGCACAATGCGGGATGCAGGCAAGTCCGGAGAATCCAGGTACTCAAGACACCTAAAGAATTGATGGCAAGAAGAGGTAGAGGAAGTTTGCAGATGAAGAGGTGGAACTGTTCATCAGTGAGCTCAACCGACAACAAGTCAAACTTATTTTGTCATCAAAAACTGCACCCTCCACAAAATAGGATCGCCTGGAACAACATCTTGTGGGAAATGAATGCTGTGGAACACACAATAAGAACCTTGGATGAGATTAAGAGATGCTGGCATGCAGCACAGGCTTTAGGTTGTGGGACCTGTGCAGCTAAACTGGCGTTGACCTCGGGGGGTGCAGTGTGTAGAAATAATTTAAGCATTTAAAAGCGGCTGCTGAAGAATTCCTTGTGTGTCCAGCAGTTGTTAGGCAACAGTAAAAATGTCAAGATAACTCTGGTGATCACAGGTGTAACGAAACTTGAGGGCCCCTGCAAGGAATGTGGAGGGGCACCTCCGAGCTCACCAGCCAGAGTATTGTGCAGAGGGGGCCCCCTGGAGCTTGCCCCCTCCTCCACCCTCCCCCCAGGCACTGCAGGGCCTGTGTTATGCCACTGCTGGTGATTAATGTTTCTGCTGAATAGAGACAGAGTTTTTTTCTAGTGCCAATTTTGACTCAACTTAGGGTAGTAGTGCTGAGGGTTAATATGCCTGCTGCAAAGAACGTGTACCATGCAGATCAAAGCACTGTATATAATGTGGATAGCTCAGTGGGTTACTGCTTTTGGCACAGACATTAATTGATACTTGTATAGCGCACTACTCACCCGCAAGGGTCTCAAGGCGCTTGTACGAATACCGCTGTGGAACCCATCCTGGCTTTCCCTGTGAGGCGTCCACTCCTGGGCACCCCAAGGTGGAGGCCAGGCATCCTTTAGCATTGTGGGGGCCGTTGTGGAGATTAAGCAAGCTATTGCCCAGAGTTGCAGAGTAGGACTCCATGATTGGAATGGCAGCGAGGCAAGAATTATCAGGTCTGTGGAATTTTTGAGCCCAAGACCCGCCGAGGCGGGGTATTGAACCCTAGTCCCGGGCTAGACCTCTGCATCAGGGTCTGCCGCTCTAATCATTGAGCCACACTTCTCCACCCTTTTGTTACTTGCAGTTCATGAGTTACAATCCTAGAATAGCACAGTGATCTGTTAACTGATATCAAAAAGCAGCATGCAAACTGCATGGTATGGCTTAGAATGTTAGGTTTTTTTCCACAGTCTTTCATTATCATACGTTTGGTAAAAGGGGTTTGTTTGGGTAGAATTACATTCACGTTTTAGATCCAGAGTTTGTGCTTCTCCAGACAAAGCACTCTCAAAATATATTGCCTACTAGTATTTATACCATGTGATTCTTACACCTTGTAATACTCATTCTCTTTTTTAACATTATCTATAGATTGTTTTACACATGAAGAAGTATTTTGTCTCCGTATAATGTTTGTGTGATGTAAAGTGCTCAGACACCCTACACTGGTAGGAGTAGCGCTATAAAACAAATGAAACACATGTGACATAGGGGCTATTTTAAAATGAGGGGCACTGATTGATGGTGGTAGTGAGGAAATCCGTGGAGAAGGAGGTCACGAGGGGGCGTCAAAAATAATTTCTCGCACCTCGCGCCACCAGTGTTAAAGCGGGCCCTGCTGGCAAGTTGTGAAATGCTACATCAAAGAGACTCGGGCCCAAAGCAGGAAGACAGTAGAAGCAACCAGTGGAAGGCGAGACACCCTTGAAAACATCACTGCAATGGAGGAGCCGGTGAGTGCTGTCATAGCTCTGCAATTGGCCAGCAGTCTTCGAGGCCAGCGGGCCCTGAGGAAGAGCCAATCCTCAGGAATGCGAATCAATATACACTCATATGTAACTGCGGGGGTCATTTAGAGTTTGATGGACAGTACTTCATGCCACTAGGATAGTGGCAGTATGTACTCTGCTTCCCTGGAGGACTCCAGGCCCCCATATTAGAGAAATACACTTGCCTGGCAGACTTCTCTGTACCTTCAGAGAAGACCAGCAGCGGTCCGCGGAGGGAGTTCCGTGGGGCGGAAAGGCGGGGCGGGGGAGGGGCAGGGTGGGGGGTACTAAACACCGGAATATGGATAATTGGAGGTAAGTAAACAATTAAATAAATAAAAACGAATTTTGTAGCGCGCGCTGCACCGCATTTTCTGATGCAGGGCGCGCTACGAAATTCGTTTTATTTATTTAATTGTTTACTTACCTCCAATTATCCATGTTCCGGTGTTTAGTACCCCCCGCCCCGCCTTTCCGCCCCACGGAACTCCCTCCACGGACCGCTGCTGGAGAAGACGTCACAAAACGGTTTCTCGGAAGGCACTGTGAGGTGGTTGAAGGGCCACCATGTCTCATGAAATCCCTTCAAAAACAAACACCCATGATGAATGTTTGTTTTTCCAAAATCAAAAAACAAATGACCCTGACACCCTGGGCGTTTTCTTCCAGGGCATGAGGGTAATTTTACATCTTTTGGGGGGGGGGGGCGGTATATTGGCTTTCCCTGGGACTCCCAAACAGGGAAAAAAGGTACATCAGAATGTCCAACCTAATTTTGGCAGATGGTTCTATGGTATGTAGACTGATGGCCCAATATCCATGTGGCTCTCAGTCTCAGGTTTCTGCTCATGGAACTAGAGGGGACCCCGCTGGCTAAAATATGACAAATTGGGAAGGCCATTAGTTTGCCAGACAGGGTATTGCACCTCATTTCGATTTGGACAAAGTATGATTGCGTAAAAACACATATAGTGAAGGGCTGATCAAAAGAAGAACTTTTAACTAATAAAATACAGTCTTTTTTCAAAGTGAGTAATGAGCATTTGATATAATAGGGAGGATGTTAGGAACACTTATTATTTTTGAGAAGTCCTTTCATTAAGTTTGGCCATTATGGATGTGTAGGAATCATTGGAATGTGACAGAGAGTGCAATTAGCATATTTGAGGTATGCCATAGATTTAAATGTAGAGGTATATGTGAAGAATAATAGATTGTGCAGGGAGTCTGGGAAAACTGGAGATTATTTGGCATGTCCATTACTTACCAATGGGTTACCTAAATGGCCATGACATAAACCAAGGTATATTTATGTGGCTCAATAACAGACCAGTCAACAGGAATACAATATGTTATTCTGATTGACTACTACAGCAAGTGGGTTCAGTTGAAACTCATGTCTACCACAGAGGGCGTTCAATTTTCTGAGACTTAGGTGCCGATCACGATCCGGTAAAAACCGGGTACGAACCGTCGGACGGAGCATATTCTCCGTTCGACGCGTACCCGGTCGTACCAAACTACAAACATGGAATTACGATTCGCACGGAAACACCTTTCCCGTACGAATCGTACAAAACCCCAACCGAACAAAATAAACGTACCAATGCGATCCGGGAAAGCGCCGACGTGACGTCGGGACGCACGCAGCCTGCCATTCACGAACCAGGAATTACGATTCGCACCAACGTCATCCCGCACGGTGAATATTTTCCGGCTGCCAAAAACTGCCGGGAAACCAGGACGACGCGAACAAGGAGGACCCGTACGCGACGGACAGACAGGACGACGCGAACAAGAAGGACCTGTACGCGGCGGACAGACATGGACCCGAACCTACGTGTCATCCCGGCCCTCATAGCAGTCGACCTCCTCTACAGGTTACGACGCAGACGCCGCAGAAGGTCAGAACAACACCCATGGGCAAAGGGGGGGGGGCAGGGGCAGGACACATAACCCCCACCAAAGTCACACAGCACACATGCCCTGGACATACCTGACCCTCAGACCCTGGTCACTACGAGGGGGTGGGTGCGTGTCCAGCCAAGGCAGCGACCGCCACAACGGAAGTCCTTCACGACGCGAACCGGCAACACAACCATACAGGTACGTCCCGTACCCACGCCTTAAGAGCGTGGGTACGAGTCGTACCACGCCCACACCTACGTCACCCCAACAATTGCGGGACGGCACGTACCCACATGGCAAAGGCCTGGGGACGGCTCGCACAAGCATTCCACAGCGTGGGTACGGCAATGAACGGACCGTACCCCCACCCGCGTATGCATGGAGCGTACCCCCCACCCCAACAGTGTAAGTACGACACGTACCCCCACCCGCATACGTACGGAGCGTACCCCCCACCCCAACAGTGTAAGTACGACACGTACCCCCACCCGCGTACGTACGGAGCGTACCCCCCACCCCAACAGTGTAAGTACGACACGTACCCCCACCCGCGTACGTACGGAGCGTACCCCCCACCCCAACAGTGTAAGTACGACACGTACCCCCACCCGCGTACGTACGGAGCGTAACCCCCACCCCAACAGTGTAAGTACGACACGTATCCCCACCCGTGTACGTACGGAGCGTACCCTCCCACCCCAACAGTGTAAGTACGACACGTACCCCCACCCGCGTACGTACGGAGCTGTTAGACGGCGACCTCAGAGGAGCCCGGAAAGGGGTCCTGACTTCCCTGAGTCCCACCCGTGTAGTATTGTAGCCGGGCACTGGCGGGAGATTCCCCAGGGGGAGGAATCTCGCAACTAGGATCGTACTTCTGGCACCACACGACACAGAGAGACCACACTGGGTATTCTCAGAACAAGCTTTATCAAATAGGTATCACTGCAAATATGTACAAGGTGAGCACGGGCTCAAGAGTCTCGGAAAGGTAGGGGGTAGCGGGACTGTCTCTGGTAACGGTTCAAGCAGGGACGTATCCGGCGCACAGCTCACAATCCTCGAGCTGGGGGATACGTGGTCGGAGTTGGGGTCCGGCGGGACCGTGAGAGTCTGGGGGAGCCGCGAGTCACTCAGCAGGGCTCAGGTACCAGTTCGGAGGTCTTACGATCTTCAGGGAGCCGCGAGTCACTCAGCAGGGCTCTGGTACAAGTTCGGAGGTCTTACGATCTTCAGGGAGCCGCGAGTCACTCAGCAGGGCTCAGGTACAAGTTCGGAGGTCTTACGATCTTCAGGGAGCCGCGAGTCACTCAGCAGGGCTCAAGCACAAGTTCGGAGGTCTTACGATCTTCAGGGAGCCGCGAGTCACTCAGCAGGGCTCAGGTGAGTTCCAGTTCCAGGAGCCGCGACCACGTCAGCAGGCTCTCGTTGTTCCAGCGTCGAATCTGCCGGACAGCCCCAGAGCACTCCTTGTTATAGTTCGACCCCTCTTTGATGTCCGGAGTCTGTGCAGGCAGGGGTCTTGTCACCTGGGGGTCGCTTGTCGGGATTTCCTGCTATAGTCTTTTGATCCTTTCAGGGCCGGGTCGGGAGGAGTCCCAGACACCCAGCAGGCGTGGAGCCAGCCCTCAGGGAGGCCGGAGGGCCGATCGAAACCCATCGTCCCGGGGGAGTTCAGAGGTGCGATAGAAACTGCTCCTCCCTCTCTCATCCCCTGGAAGCGTGATGTCCTCCAGCCGGGGTGGCGCCTCTAGGCCCGGGTCGCGCTGGGGCCGGGCGGCCATCTTGGTGCATGAAGTGGGCACGCGGGCCCGGGGTGGCCGAAAGGAGAGAGGCCAGGGACGGGGATGTCCGGATCGGTGCGTGTGTCCTGGTGGGGAGGTTCGGCTGGGCCGGGTGCTTGGGCTGTAGGTACCAGGTTTCGGTGGTGCGGGGGCACGGAGGGCCATTCTACGAGGCCGGGTCCAACACGCGTCCCCCCCAGCTGAAAGCCGGAGAGAACTGCCCATCAGCTTGGGGGGTTCTCTTCGCTGAGGCGGAAGAACCGGGAGAGGCCGTCAGCATTGGCGTGGTCCGTACCAGGGCGGTGTTCCACGGTGAAATCCATCCCCTGGAGGGAGATTGACCACCGCAGTAGCTTGGGGTTTTCTCCTCGCATCTGCATGAGCCAACGTAAGGGCCGATGGTCAGTTTGGACTCTGAAATGGGTGCCAAACAGGTAGGGTCGTAGCTTTTTGAGTGCCCAGACCACGGCAAAGGCTTCGCGCTCTATGGTGCTCCATCTTTGTTCTCGGGGCAACAGCCGCCGACTGAGGAAGGCGACGGGCTGGTCTAGGCCTTGGTCATTTACTTGGGACAGGACGGCCCCAATGCCATGCTCGGAGGCATCGGTCTGGACTATGAACTCCTTGGCGTAGTCGGGAGCCTGGAGGACGGGGGCAGTACACATGGCCCTTTTTAGGGCATCGAAAGCTTCCTGGCAGGCAGCCGTCCACTGCACTTTCTTTGGCTGTTTTTTAGACGTGAGTTCTGTGAGAGGGCCGACAAGGCTGCCATACCCCCGAATGAATCTTCGGTAGTAGCCCGTGAGTCCCAGAAAGGCTCGGACCTCCGTCTGGGTGATGGGTGGTTCCCAGGCCAGGATGGCGTCGATCTTTGGCTGTAGAGGGGCGACCTGGCCACTCCCGACCTGGTGCCCCAAGTAGACCACGGATCCTTGCCCGATCTGGCACTTGCTGGCTTTTACTGTGAGGCCTGCCTGGCGCAGGGCGGTTAGCACCCTTCGGAGGTGCTGGAGGTGCTCACTCCACTCTGAACTGAAGACAGCGATGTCGTCCAGATATGCCGCGCTGAACTGTTCTAGCCCGGCCAGGACCCTATTCACCAGTCGCTGGAAAGTGGCCGGGGCATTTTTCATCCCGAAGGGCATTACGCGGAAGCGGTAGTGCCCATCGGGGGTGGAGAAAGCGGACCGCTCTTTGGCCCCTTCGGTGAGCGCAATCTGCCAGTATCCGCAGGTGAGGTCGAATGTGCTGAGGAACCGGGCTGCCCCTAGGCGGTCAATGAGTTCGTCGGCTCGTGGAATGGGGTGGGCATCGGCTCGGGTAACGTCATTGAGCCCCCGGTAGTCCACGCAGAATCGGAGCTCGGGGGCGACACCGGGGGCCGCTGCCTTCGGGACCAGGACCACGGGGCTGGCCCAGGGACTGTCAGAGGGCTCGATCACCCCCAGGGTCAACATCTTCGAGACTTCCGCTTGAATGCAGGACCGGACCCGGTCAGGAACCCGGTAGGCTCGGTGTCTCACCGGCGGGCTGTCCCCGGTGTCCACATCATGAACACACCAGTTGGTGACCCGGGGGGTCAGGGAGAAGAGGTCAGAAAATTGTCTTAGGAGCTGGCGGCAGTCCGCTTGTTGCTGGGCAGTGAGGGCTGGGGAGAGGTTTACTCCTTCCACGGAGCCATCCTGCTCCTTGACACACAGGAGGTCCGGGAGGGGATCCGACTCATCTTCGGCCCCGTCATCGGTGGCCAGCAGGAGGCTCAGTTCTGTCCGCTGGAAGTGAGGCTTGAGGCGGTTCACGTGCAGGACCCGGAGGGGATCCCGAGGCGACTGGACGTCCACCAAGTAGGTGACTTGGCTCTTCCTCTCGACCACTTTGTAGGGCCCAGTCCATCGGTCCTGGAGAGCGCCAGGCTTCACGGGGGCCATGACCCACACCTGCTGGCCCGGCTGGAACTCGACCAGAGTAGCATTCTGGTCGTACCAGCGCTTCATTTCTTCTTGACTCGCCTCCAGGTTGGCCTCGGCCAGTTCTCGGAACCTCCTGGTCTGGTTCCGGAGGGCCAGGACATATTGGAACACATCTCGGGGGGTGGTCTGGGGTGCTGCCTCCCACCCTTCCTTAACCAAACTGAGGGGACCTCGGACGGGGTGCCCATAGAGTAATTCAAACGGGCTGAACCCTAAGGACTTCTGGGGGACCTCCCGGTAAGCGAACAAGAGGCAGGGGAGCAGGACGTCCCACTTACGCCGGAGGGGCTCTTCTAGGCCAGCGATCATCCCTTTCAAAGTCCTATTAAACCTCTCTACTAGGCCGTTCCCTTGGGGATGGTACGGGGTGGTGAACTTATAGGACACCCCACATTGTTGCCACAGGGACGTCATATACCTGGATATAAAATTAGTGCCGCGATCGCTCACGACCTCGCGGGGGAAACCCACCCTGGAGAAGATCCCCATCAGGGCCCGGCCCACCACGGGGGCCGTAATGGTGCGTAGGGGAATAGCCTCTGGGTAGCGGGTGGCGTGGTCCACTAGGACCAAGATGAAACGGTGACCTTGGGAGGTGGGGTGGTCCAGTGGCCCCACGATGTCGATCCCGACTCGTTCGAAAGGGGTACTGACGACCGGGAAGGGTTGGAGGGGAGCCTTGCGCTTCCCCCCACTCTTCCCACTGGCTTGGCACGTGGGGCAGGACTTGCAGTGTGCCTCTACCGCTGCTTTCATCTTAGGCCAATAAAAATGGGTCACGAGACGGCTGTAGGTCTTGTCCTGACCCAGGTGACCGGCGAGGGGGACATCGTGGGCTAAGCCCAGGAGGAAATCCCGGAAGCGGAGAGGTACCACCAGTACCCGTCCGGATCCCAGCTCCACTGATTTCTGCTCACTATACAGGACGTTATTCTCCCAATAGATTCGGTGCGTTCCGGTCTGGTCACCTGCGGCTTGGCCCTCGGCCTGGCGCCGCAGCCCGACCAGGGAAGGACAGGTGGCTTGCTCCCGGCAAAATTCTTCTCGGGTGGGCCCGCCCTCGTGGCGCCAATGGGCCAACTCGGGTAGATCCCCCAACTCGGGGACCGGGGCGGGGTCGGATGGTGCGGGCTCGTCGCTGGCGACGGACCCTTCCGATGGGGGAACGGGAGGACCCTCGGCGGGGACGGTGCTGGCTACTTCGACCGGGGTGCTCTCGACTTCTCTCCGGGGAGTGAGTCGGGCTGTCATAGATCGGGTGGTGGCACACACCCACTCGGGGAGTCCCATCATTCCTAGGTGGGCCTTGCGCTCTACGTGCTTCCAGGGAGAACTCTCCAGGTCGTTCCCTAAGAGGCAGTCGACCGGCTGGGAGGTTCTTACGGCCACCTTGAGTTTACCTATCACCCCTCCCCACTCAAATGGCACCAGGGCCACCTGACACATACTTTCCCTATTGTCTGCAGATATTACGGGGCAAAAGACATTGGGGAGGATCTGCTCCTCGGGAACTAGGTGCCTGAGGACACCGGTGATACTGGCCCCGGTGTCCCGCAGGGCCTCTACCTGGTGGCCATTGATCTTGACGAGCTGCCCATATTTCTGTGTGTTGGAGGGTAGGAGGCTACCAGGGATCATTTCCCTATCTCCCAGGGATACCAGGGCCATAGCGGCGGGTTCCCACTCCTCGGCTTCCTCAACCTCCTCCCCCAGGGCTACGTTGGCTATCTGTCTCGCAGGGGTGACTTGGGTGGCCATGGGGCACTCTGGGTCATTGGCGTAGTGCCCGGGTTTCTGGCAACGAAAACATGTGACGGTCACCCGGTGTCCCCGTCTCCCAGGGGGCCCTGTTACTGGTGGGGGGGCGCCGGGAAAGGTGGAGGTGGTGTCTTCGGGGGGCTAGGCTGGGACTCCCTCGGCCCTCCCTGGTTCCCTCCCCCTCTCTGGCGGGGTGGTCCCTGACTGGTTCGGGGGTACTCTCCTACCATGCCCCGGGAGACCCGGGTGTTGGTCCAGCGGTCGGCCTCCACGGCCAGCTTCCGAGGATCTGTGAGCTTGCTATCCAGCAGATGTTGACGTAGCTCTACGAAGCAGTTCGCAGCCAGATGTTCCCACAACATGAGGTCAGTGAGTTCGGCAAGGGTGGTGACCTTGCTGCCCTTGACCCACCCATCGAAGGCCCGACTAAAAAAGTTTACATACTCCACCCAGGTGGTGCCCGGGATCTTCCTGCAGTCCCGGAACCGTTGGCGGTACATTTCTGGGGTGAGGCCGTATCTTGTGAGGAGAGCCTCTTTCATGTGGCTGTAGGAGGTCTGCAGGGAGAGGGGTAGGTCGAGCAGGGTGTCCCTTCCTTCGCTCAGAAACCGTCCCCACAACCCCGCCCCCCAGTCCTTCTGTGGAATCCGATGGGAGGTCATGGCGACCTCGTAGGCCCGAAACCATTGCTGAATGTCATCGTTTTTATAATATTCTTTGACCACATCCTTGGGGATGTGGACCTTCTGTTCCGCTGGGGGGGCCGTCTCTCGGTTCCCCGAGGGCCTCCCGTCCTCATTTCGGGCCTTGAGCTCGAGTTCCTTTAAGCTCCGTTCGTGCTCCAGTTGGAGCTTCCTTCCTTCGTGCTCCCGTTGGAGCTTCTTTTCTTCCAGTTCGCCTTGTACGCGCATTTGCTCTACTGCTAGCTTTTTCTCCGCTAACTTCAATTCGCCCTCGATTTTGAGTTTGGCTAACTCGAGTTCATGACTGCGGCTTCTCTCTCTGTCCGCGAGCTCTTCCGGGGATAGGCCCCCGTCTGGTACGATGCCTCGCACCTGATTGCTACTGCTTTCACTTTGGGGGGTTTCGGCTTCGTCGGAGCGCTCCCCCGTGCCTTCCGGGCGGGAGGCCCCGGTCTCCACCCAAGTTTTCAGTGCTTTCTGCAAGTATTCTTTAGTGTTGAGGCCAGTGGTAGCGATTTTAAGTTCTTTGCAAAATTGTTTTAGCTCTTTGTGTGTGTATTCTTCCAGATGCTCCACCTGGAACACTCTGTTGGCGTTGGTTTCTGCGGAGCTCGTGGCGCTTCCTTCTGCCATCTTTGTTGGTCGTGCGTCCGTTGTTCACTTGTACGATCTCTAGGTGATGGGCCCGAATCCCGTTGCTTGCCACCAATGTTAGACGGCGACCTCAGAGGAGCCCGGAAAGGGGTCCTGACTTCCCTGAGTCCCACCCGTGTAGTATTGTAGCCGGGCACTGGCGGGAGATTCCCCAGGGGGAGGAATCTCGCAACTAGGATCGTACTTCTGGCACCACACGACACAGAGAGACCACACTGGGTATTCTCAGAACAAGCTTTATCAAATAGGTATCACTGCAAATATGTACAAGGTGAGCACGGGCTCAAGAGTCTCGGAAAGGTAGGGGGTAGCGGGACTGTCTCTGGTAACGGTTCAAGCAGGGACGTATCCGGCGCACAGCTCACAATCCTCGAGCTGGGGGATACGTGGTCGGAGTTGGGGTCCGGCGGGACCGTGAGAGTCTGGGGGAGCCGCGAGTCACTCAGCAGGGCTCAGGTACCAGTTCGGAGGTCTTACGATCTTCAGGGAGCCGCGAGTCACTCAGCAGGGCTCTGGTACAAGTTCGGAGGTCTTACGATCTTCAGGGAGCCGCGAGTCACTCAGCAGGGCTCAGGTACAAGTTCGGAGGTCTTACGATCTTCAGGGAGCCGCGAGTCACTCAGCAGGGCTCAAGCACAAGTTCGGAGGTCTTACGATCTTCAGGGAGCCGCGAGTCACTCAGCAGGGCTCAGGTGAGTTCCAGTTCCAGGAGCCGCGACCACGTCAGCAGGCTCTCGTTGTTCCAGCGTCGAATCTGCCGGACAGCCCCAGAGCACTCCTTGTTATAGTTCGACCCCTCTTTGATGTCCGGAGTCTGTGCAGGCAGGGGTCTTGTCACCTGGGGGTCGCTTGTCGGGATTTCCTGCTATAGTCTTTTGATCCTTTCAGGGCCGGGTCGGGAGGAGTCCCAGACACCCAGCAGGCGTGGAGCCAGCCCTCAGGGAGGCCGGAGGGCCGATCGAAACCCATCGTCCCGGGGGAGTTCAGAGGTGCGATAGAAACTGCTCCTCCCTCTCTCATCCCCTGGAAGCGTGATGTCCTCCAGCCGGGGTGGCGCCTCTAGGCCCGGGTCGCGCTGGGGCCGGGCGGCCATCTTGGTGCATGAAGTGGGCACGCGGGCCCGGGGTGGCCGAAAGGAGAGAGGCCAGGGACGGGGATGTCCGGATCGGTGCGTGTGTCCTGGTGGGGAGGTTCGGCTGGGCCGGGTGCTTGGGCTGTAGGTACCAGGTTTCGGTGGTGCGGGGGCACGGAGGGCCATTCTACGAGGCCGGGTCCAACAGGAGCGTACCCCCCACCCCAACAGTGTAAGTACGACACGTACCCCCACCCACGTACGTACGGAGCGTACCCCCCACCCCAACAGTGTAAGTACGACACGTACCCCCACCCGCGTACATACGGAGCGTACCCCCCACCCCAACAGTGTAAGTACGACCTGTACCCTCACCCGCGTATGCATGGAGCGAACCCCCACCCCAACAGTGTAAGTACGACCCGTACCCTCACCCGCGTATGCATGGAGCGAACCCACACCCGTGTATGTTCAAAGCGTACATATTGTGAATTAGGAGGGGTGTGTGCAGGTCCCCCCAGCAGTGCCCAGACATATGAGGGGTGGGTGCCTATCACTCCCAGCAGTGCCCAGAGACAGGAGGGGTGTGTGCAGAGTCCCCCCAGCAGTGCCCAGAGACAGGAGGGGTGGGTGCCTATCACTCCCAGCAGTGCCCAGAGACAGGAGGGGTGTGTGCAGAGTCCCCCCAGCAGTGCCCAGACACAGGAGGGGTGGGTGCCTATCACTCCCAGCAGTGCCCAGAGACAGGAGGGGTGGGTGCAGAGTCCTCCCAGCAGTGCCCAGAGACAGGAGGGGTGGGTGCCTATCACTCCCAGCAGTGCCCAGAGACAGGAGGGGTGGGTGCCTATCACTCCCAGCAGTGCCCAGAGACAGGAGGGGTGTGTGCAGAGTCCCCCCAGCAGTGCCCAGAGACAGGAGGGGTGTGTGCAGAGTCCCCCCAGCAGTGCCCAGAGACAGGAGGGGTGTGTGCAGAGTCCCCCCAGCAGTGCCCAGACACAGGAGGGGTGGGTGCCTATCACTCCCAGCAGTGCCCAGAGACAGGAGGGGTGTGTGCAGAGTCCCCCCAGCAGTGCCCAGAGACAGGAGGGGTGTGTGCAGAGTCCCCCCAGCAGTGCCCAGAGACAGGAGGGGTGGGTGCCTATCACTCCCAGCAGTGCCCAGAGACAGGAGGGGTGTGTGCAGAGTCCCCCCAGCAGTGCCCAGAGACAGGAGGGGTGTGTGCAGAGTCCCCCCAGCAGTGCCCAGAGACAGGAGGGGTGGGTGCCTCTCACTCCCAGCAGTGCCCAGAGACAGGAGGGGTGGGTGCCTATCACTCCCAGCAGTGCCCAGAGACAGGAGGGGTGTGTGCAGAGTCCTCCCAGCAGTGCCCAGAGACAGGAGGGGTGTGTGTAGAGTCCCCCCAGCAGTGCCCAGAGACAGGAGGGGTAGGTGCCTAACACTCCCAGCAGTGCCCATGGAACGCAAAGGGTGGAGTAGCCACAGATACCATGCCCACAAATGTCAGTCAGGTGCACAAAGACCCTGCAGTACATGTACCACATGTGTGCGAGGCTGGGAGTATACGCATGCATAGCGCCGAAAAGAAAACATGTCCACATGAAGTCATGTCAATAGTCCACACACACAAGTACTATGACTACCAAGGATGCCACGAATGATGCAGGTGGAGACATCGCTCAGCATGCATGTGCAAAGTTGAAGGAGTCCGTCACACACCCAGCTGATGTAGACACAGCTCAGCACCACATATTGGGAACACCCTGCAGGGAAGATGTCAGGGTACACAGAGGAAGGAATACACCTTGGGACAATTTCACCATGCAGCAACTGCGTACATGGACAGAGAAACCTAGCTAACACCGTGTGATGGCACACAGATACCAGGGTCCCCCCTATGACCAGCACACTACTACATTTCCCACACACCCAACACATGATTACCACCCAAAATCAGGTCGCAGCCCCACCAACAGCAACATCAGAAAAGCAGTAGTGTTCAAAGGAAACAAAAATGGCTTTAATCAGCATGATCTTAAATAGTGTGTTAGTAGAAAGTTCAATATTTACAAAGCCCATAGGGCAGTCCATGAGTCACAGCTGGATGGGGGACACAGTGGGATGCGTGTCCCCTAGCTTGCCTGCACAGTTACATTCCGTCGTCTTCCACAGGGGTGAGGGCATCATGTGGGGGGGAAGGAACAGGCACCGCAGGGACAGGAGGGCGAAGGGTAGGCGACGTGGGTGCAGGGATGGAGGACTCCACCACAGGGGGTGGGGCAGGGCCAAAGGTGGATTCTAGGAGCGCGCTGCACACCTTAGCAAGGTCCTCCAGGGACTCCCCTGCACCCGAAGGAACCACAGGCCCAAGGAGGGGGGGGGGGTCAGAGGGATGGGTCACAGCGCCACTGGGGGAGGGTGTGGACAGGGGGGGGGACTCAAGCACCCTGACCGTGGACTTCCTTGACCGCTTGCGGGGTGGTGTCACTGTGGGGCTCAGGGACAGAGCGGCCATGAAGGAGTCTTTGGGGGAGATGTGGCCAGGAGAGCTGAGGGGAGGGGATTTGGAGGGAGTGGATTGGGTGGAATGCGGACTCCCACTCTGGCTGCGTGTCACACGTTTGCCCCCCGACCCAGTGGGTGTGCCTACTACACCCTGTGTGTGCGTGTCAGGAGGTGTGCGGCGGACCTTCCCTGCTGGTGTGGTGCCTGTGTCTGTTGTGGTGGGTGCATGCTGACGTCTGGGTGTATGTGGGACAGGCATGGGAGTGGGAAGTGTGGAAGGGGCAGGGGTAGGGGGTGGGACGTAGCGCTGCAGGAGACCCACTGCTGCAGTCAGTGTCGAGTCTATGGACCTCAGCAAGTTGCGTTGGTCAGCCTGTGATGAATGAATGCCCTCCAAGTATGCCTCCATGTTGTTGAGGACCTGGCTGTGGGCATGGAGGACATTAAGGATCGCAGTCTGACCAACCTGCAACTGCCGCTGGATGTCCACAGACTCGGCATTGGCGGCAGCAGTGGAGACAGGGGCAGGGGGTGCGGTGCCTGGCAGGAAGGAGACATGCGGTGACTGGGCACGCTGGGAAGGGACATGAGCACGTGGGAGGCGGCTGATGCCAATGGAGGGGGCGGTGCGAGATGTAGGGCTGCTGTCAGATGGTGGTGCAGCCACCGCCCACTCGGAGAGATCATCCTCGGACCCGTCAGCTTCATACTCTGTTGTGCCAGTTGACAGGTCCCCGGGTTCACTCTCCTCCGCCTCAGTCCCACTCGATGTGCCAGCCACGATGTCACCGCTGGCACTGGTGCTCGGTCCCTCTGCGCCGTCTGTGTCCATGTCTCCCTCCGTGTCCCCCGACGATGCTGTGGGCAGGGTGAAGAGACAGAAATTAATCATACACCTGTATACATATGTCACATGAGTCCAATCTACTTAGGTTACAGTGCATAGCCTGAAACAAAAGAAGAGTTACAACTACAAAACAAGGTACATATGTAGGGCATGCAAGACACAGTTGTTTGACCCACCATGCCACGGAAAAACTATGGAGAGCATGACACAATACCATATGAGATGACATGGAATTTTGACTGAGGAGCAAGGCCCTGGGGACAATCCAGCACTGCATCTGCACCACACAGCGTGGCAGGAAATAGGGATGAGCAGGGACCATATCCAGGAACTAGAGGCACATGCAGCATAGGTAATACTGATAACATGCCCACCCTGACTGGCACACTGCACCTTGAGTGTATGTCCAGACAAACATCACACACTGGCCAGTCCTAGCAAGGAGATTTCAGGTCTTGACATGTAGGCCATGCCCGCACCACCCACCCCCTACATGAGACAATTCTTTGGAGACACAGGAAGCACGTACATCTCTTAGTCTGGGTGAAATACACATGGGATGCAAAAATTCAATATTGCACACAAAATACCCAAGGTGCGCCTGTCCAAATAATCATGTACAAATGGGCATCATCAGATGATTGCAACAAGACA
Organism: Triturus cristatus; assembly: GCF_964204655.1. Taxonomy (NCBI): domain Eukaryota; kingdom Metazoa; phylum Chordata; class Amphibia; order Caudata; family Salamandridae; genus Triturus; species Triturus cristatus. The sequence goes on along the minus strand of NC_140585.1, from coordinate 1,138,418,557 downwards.
CACAGGCAATGGCCACCGTGAGTATGTACTTGCGAAATCAGGTCAGGCTGGACAGTGGACACTTGTACTACATTTCACGTCAATATACATGGTGCCAGGGGACAATGGCACAGAGCACAACCTATGCTGTAGACACAGAGATTGTCGACATTTTCGGATTACACACATGATACCTAGGAAAAGATGCCCCTGGGGACAGTAGTGGCCACACAACTCCATGCTCCTGAATGGGAATGACTGCAACACACACTAACATCCCTGCACTATGCGTACCGCACACTCATGCACATCATGTCACAGGCCACCACATAGGACATGCGTGCTGGAAGGCCTAGCACTTGAGAGATTAACTCCCATGTCTGGACTCAGCATTAGTGCCAACTGACATGGAACCCACAAGTCCAGAACTGGACAGGGCACAGGCAAGGTCCCAAAACCTGTTACACACCACCCCCACACATGATGCTGCAGGCATAGTACACTTGGAGAAGGTGCCAGGCTACATAACCTTGTGACGGAGTGACTACACACAGACCAGGGAACACATTGCAAGGAGGGGAAGGGAGGCAGGAGAGCACTGCAATACTGTGGGTAACAGGATCTGCACAGCACCATAAAACCCTGGCAGTGTATCCATGGAACAGTGCACGTACAAATGCTGGTGAGACACAACAAACACGCATGTACCTACCCCTTCCTGCTGCTGCATCTCCTGTAGGCGCCTGTCCAAGTCTGGAAAGACCACCGCCAGCACACGCTTGTGGATGTGGGAGAGACGGCAGCACCCGCGGTTCTTATGGCTCTTAGGTGAGTCCCCCAGCAGGACCCGTGCGATCCTCCGCATCCAGCACCGGATATCCTGCCAGCGTTTCCTCACCTGGGACAGGCGCCGCCTCCGACCATCCGCACTCCTCACGGCGCTGACGGCGTCCAGCCATATCTGCTCCTTGGCAGAGGCGTCTACCTGTGAGGATGAACAAGTGACACTACATCAATACACCTGGCACATGTCACAGAGACACAGATTAGAACACATTTGCTGTTTACAACAAGGCATAGTATGCATCCAACGCATTGCACCTTTGTCATAGGGTGTTGGACAGGCCTCACAGACGGCTCGCGCCCTCCCCGCTCGACAAGGCCAGGACTCCGGGCCACCTGGCATAACCCCGCGACCAGCACCTGTACCCTGTCCCCCGACGGACCCTCTGCCTCGGACCCCTACTCATCACGGGGTCCAGCCCCACCAGCTTTCCCGGCCGGGTCAAGCCGCCATCTTGGACCCTGTACCACGCGGCCGCCTGGCCTCCCCTCGACCCTAACCCCGGGCCTGGCCGGCCCCGACATCCCGGCACCACTATCCACCCAGGAGGTGAGCGGACCACTTGGCAGGTCAATGGGAGACCGAAGTGTCAAGGGCTCTCCCCCCGCCAGGTGCCGATCGCTCCCAGCTCCCCCAGGCACTGGCTCCACCCCCTGCTGGGTGTCTGGACACCTTCATCCCGGACCCTCCGACCTCCAAGTGCGAGGGTCCGGACATCAAAGGGCACCAGCCCTATAACTGAGGCAGCTCCGGAGCAGGAAGGCAGTTGTATCCTGGAGTCGAGAGACACCGAGTGAACTCAACCCTGACGGTCTACTGGCGCTGCCGTAGCCTGCTCTTGTGAACCATCGTCCTGCCTGCTGGCGCTGCCGCGGCCTTCTGCAACCTTCATCTTCCTGGGACCTGCTGGCGCTGCCGCGGCCCGTTGTACCGACCATCCTCACCGGGACCTGCTGGCGCTGCCGCGGCCCTCTGCAACCTTCATCTTCCTGGGACCTGCTGGCGCTGCCGCGGCCTGTTGTAACGACCATCCTCACCGGGACCTGCTGGCGCTGCCGCGGACCGTTCATCTTCTAGGGACCTGCTGGCGCTGCCGCGGCCCGTTGTATCGACCATCCGCACCGGGACCTGCTGGCGCTGCCGCGGCCCCTACCACCTAACCACCAAGCTCGAGGATTGTGAGCTCATCACCATCTCATCCGAATTACCTGATTGGTAAATAGACTGTCCCGCTACCCCCTTCCCTACCTTACGAGACTCTAATCGAGGGGACCCCTGAGTCCAGACCTCCTTGTACCATTTTACCGTACCTTAAATAAGTGCCTATAAAGATCACTGAACCTTATCCGTGTGTGGTATTTGTCTGTGGGGGGGAAGTTACTTGTCTGTACGATCGCTGGAGACGGCTCTCCCCGGAGACCTCTCCTCCTGACCCCGGCCGACCCTCCCGGTCCGTCTACCTTTTCTAACATTGGTGGCCAGCGGCGGGATCCGAATCAACGCGTAATCGTACAGAGAGTAGCTCACCCCACGACAAAGCACGATGTCGACCAAAGATAGCAGCTCCACCGAGAAGTTCCAAATGGAGAAACTAGAGGAGTACAACCACCGCGAACTGAGACAATTTTGCATAGAACTTGGCATTGCTACCACTGGCCTGAGTACCAAGGATGACCTAAAGCACGCCCTTGAGTCGTGGACAGAAACGGGGGTCGCAAGACCCTCCGACCAAAGCAGCGTCACACCAGACCAAAACAGCGTTACACCAGAGGGGAACGCCACGACTCCCGAGGAGCGGGGAACGGGCCTCTCACCGGAGGAGATACGAGAAAGAGACAGAGTCAGACTGCACGAATTAGAGATGGCACGACTCAAGATGGATGGGGAGCTCAAGTTAGCTGAACAGAAACTCAACCTCGAGCATATGCGGATTCGAGAGGAGCGAGAAGAAAAACAGAGACAGAGAGAGCTGGAAGAGAAAAAGATAACGCTCGAGCACGAGCGCCAATTGGCAGAGATAGAACTGCGCAAACAGCATAAGGACTTGGGGGTGCCTGAAAGACCACACACCCCGGGACCAACTGAGAAAAAAGTTCACATCCCCAAGGATGTGGTCCGCGAGTATGTCCGAGAAGACGACATACAACAATGGTTTAAGGCCTATGAGATCGCAATGACCTCCCACCGGATCGACCGGAGTGATTGGGGAGCCGGACTTTGGGGGAGATTTATCAACGAGGGTCGCGATGCCCTGCTGCAGCTCCCCGATCACCAAATGTCGTCCTACGACCACATGAAGGCTGCCCTCCTCACCCGCTACGGCCTCACGCCCGAGATGTACCGCCAGAGGTTCAGGGATTGCACCCGGATCCCAGGTACCACTTGGGTGGAATACGTGAACTATTTCAGCCGGGCCTTCGAGGGTTGGATCAAGGGAAGTCAGGTCACCACCTACGAACAGCTCTTCAACCTCATGGTATGGGAACACCTGTCAAACAACTGCTTCGTCGAGCTCCGGCAGCACCTACTCGACAGTAAGCTGACTGACCCCCGGCAGCTCGCCGCCGAAGCTGACCGGTGGGAGAGCACCCGAGTGGGCCGGAAAGGGCCACACGACCAGAACAGAAGCAACCAAGGCCAGCACCGTCCTCGGGGAGGAGGAGGAGGCCAGGGGCGGGGGAGAGACGCCTTACCAGCAACAACCGTGGCCAGCACCCCGCCGCCGGCCGGCCGGGGCAACCCCCCGTTGCGGCCTGGGTACCGAGCCAACGTCACGTGCCACAGATGCCAGCGACTAGGCCACTACGCCAACGATCCGAACTGCCCGCTGAACCAAACGCCCAAGCCCCGCCAGGTAGCTGCCGCTGCCCTGGGGGAGGAGCAGTCGTTGGAGGGGCCCGAGGAGTGTGAGCCAGACCAGCAAGGGTGGGAACCGGCCGCCATGGTCCTGGCATGCTTAGGGGGAAGAGACATGGTTCCGCGGGCTCCCCTACCCGCCAACACCAGGAAATACGGTCAGTGGGTGACCATTAATGGACAGAGAGCTGAGGCCTTGCGCGACACCGGCGCCAGCGTGACGGCCGTCCGCTGTCACCTGGTGAAGCCCGAGCAGATCTTGCCGAACATTCTCTGCCCCGTCCGCTCGGCAGATAACTCTGAAAGCATGTGCAAGATCGCCTGCGTCCCGTTTGAATGGGGAGGGGTCTCCGGCCTACTGAAAGTGACGGTCCGGGACGATGCCCCCGTGGACTGCCTCCTGGGGAATGACCTCGAGAGTTCCCCGTGGGCCACCGTCGAGAGAAGAGAGCACTTGGGGATGCTGGGCCTCCCGGACTGGGCCTGCATAACCACCCGATCCATGGCCGGCCGGGCCGCCCCCCGATCAGAAGAAACCGAATGGCCGGCACCTCCGCCCCCGGTTGCCCCCGTAGAGGACAACGGCGAGGCCGACCTCCCAGACCCGGCCCCCGAAGAAAACGCGCAACCCCAGGACCTTCCGGATCTGGCTCAGTGGCGGCAAGAAGGGGGGCCCACCCAAGAACAGTTCCGCCAGGAGCAAAAGACCTGTCCCTCCCTCGAGGGACTTCGCCAACAAGCCAGCACCCAAGCCGCCGGGGACACCACCGGAACCCACTGGGTCTACTGGGATAACGACCTGCTCTACAGCGAGCAAAGAATCGCCGAGCTGGGGGCCAGTCGAGTTCTGGTGGTACCGCTCCGCTTCCGAGACTTTCTACTCAACCTAGCCCACGATGTCCCCCTGGCTGGGCACCTGGGCCAAGATAAAACGTACAGTCGACTGGTGACCCACTTTTTCTGGCCAAAAATGAGGAATGACGTCCTGAACCACTGCCGATCGTGCCCCACATGCCAAGCAAGCGGGAAGAGTGGCCGGAAGCTTAAGGCTCCTCTACAACCCTTCCCGGTGGTCACCACCCCGTTCGAGAGGGTGGGGATAGACATTGTGGGGCCGCTGGACCCTCGCACGGCACAAGGACACAGGTTCATCTTGGTACTAGTGGACCATGCCACCCGCTATCCCGAGGCGGTGCCCCTACGGACCGTGACCGCTCCAGTGGTTGGCCGGGCCCTGATGGGGATCTTCTCCCGGGTAGGCTTCCCCCGAGAAGTCGTCAGCGACCGAGGTACGAACTTCATATCGAAGTACATGAAGTCCCTCTGGCAACAATGCGGGGTCACATACAGATTCACGACCCCCTATCACCCCCAAGGAAACGGACTAGTGGAGCGGTTCAACCGCACTCTCAAAGGGATGATTGGGGGATTGGAAGAGCCTCTCCGTCGCCAGTGGGATGTACTGCTCCCGTGCCTCCTCTTCGCCTACCGAGAAGTACCCCAGAAGTCCCTCGGCTTTAGCCCCTTTGAACTCCTATACGGACACCCTGTGCGAGGGCCCCTCAGCCTCGTGAAGGAGGGCTGGGAGTTGGCCCCCCTAACGACCCCTCCAGACGTCTTCAAATACCTCCTGGCCTTACGAAACCAGACCCGGCGCTTCAGGGAGATTGCCAAGGCGAACCTCGAGGCCAGCCAGGAAGACATGAAGAGGTGGTATGACCACAATGCCTCCTCCGTGGAATTCGAGCCGGGGCAGCAAGTATGGGTAATGTCCCCCACCGAACCGTGTGCCCTGCAAGATAAGTGGACGGGGCCCTTCAAAGTGGTCGAGCGCAAAAGCCCCGTCACTTATCTCATCGACCTGGGGACCTCCCGGAACCCCCTTCGGGTCCTCCACACCAACCGGCTCAAACCGCACTTTGTGCGCTCCGAACTAAGCCTCTTGATGGCTACGGACAGTGGCACAGAAGAAGACTCCGAGCCCCTCCCGGATCTCCTGAAGACTCAAGAGAAGGACGGGTCCGTGGATGGGGTCCGGCTCTCTGACGCCCTCACTACGGAGCAACGACAGGACTGCCGGGACCTCCTGCTGCAGTTCGCTGCCCTGTTCTCCCTCACCCCCGGGGTCACCCCCTGGTGTTTGCACGACGTAGACACCGGGGACAGTCCCCCTGTCCGGCACCGGGCCTACCGCGTACCAGATCGGGTACGGGCCTGCATACAGGAGGAAGTGGCCAAGATGCTCACGATCGGGGTCATCGAGCCCTCGGACAGTCCCTGGGCCAGTCCGGTCGTACTAGTCCCCAAAGCCGCTGCCCCCGGCACCGCACCTGAACTGAGATTCTGCGTCGACTACCGGGGCTTGAACGCTGTCACCCGGACCGACGCTCATCCCATCCCCCGAGCAGACGAGCTGATCGACCGGCTGGGGGCCGCCCGCTACCTTAGTATCTTCGACCTAACGGCGGGCTACTGGCAAATCGGCCTCACACCCAGGGCTCAGGAACGGTCGGCCTTCTCCACCCCCGATGGCCACTATCAATTTAAGGTCATGCCCTTTGGCATGAAGAATGCCCCCGCCACGTTCCAACGCCTTGTGAACCAGGTCTTGGCGGGGCTTGAAGAATTCAGCGCTGCCTACCTGGACGATATCGCTGTGTACAGCCGCCACTGGTCCGACCACCTCCGTCACCTCCAAGAGGTCCTACAAGCCCTCCAGCGGGCCGGCCTCACCATTAAGGCCGGCAAGTGCCAGATTGGCCAAGGGTCTGTGACCTACCTTGGGCACCAAGTGGGGAGCGGGCTGGTGGCCCCCCTACAACTTAAGATTGCTGCCATCCAGTCCTGGCAGCCCCCCGTCACCCAGACCGAGGTCCGAGCCTTCTTGGGGCTCACCGGCTACTACCGGCGGTTCGTGAAGGAATACGGCAGCATCGTGGGGCCCCTCACGGGTCTCACATCCAAGAACCAGCCAAAGCGGGTCAATTGGACTCCTGACTGTCAAGCGGCCTTCGAGGAGCTGAAGGCCGCCCTGTGCACCGCCCCGGTGCTCCAGGCCCCCGATTACAGTCGGGAGTTTGTGGTGCAGACCGACGCCTCCGACCACGGCATCGGAGCCGTCCTCTCTCAGTTGAACCCCGAAGGTCAGGACCAGCCGGTGGCCTTCATCAGTCGACGTCTCCTGGCCCGAGAACAGCGTTGGAGCACCATCGAGAGGGAAGCCTTCGCAGTGGTGTGGGCCCTCAAAAAGCTCCGGCCCTATCTCTTCGGTACCCACTTCCGGGTACAGACCGACCATCGACCCCTGCAATGGCTGATGCAGATGCGGGGGGAGAACCCAAAACTCTTGCGCTGGTCCATTTCCCTGCAGGGAATGGACTTCACTGTGGAGCACCGACCGGGCCGAGACCACGCCAACGCGGATGGCCTGTCCCGCTTTTTCCGCCTCGACGAAGAGAGTCCCCAAGGGGATGGGTGACTCTCCCCGCCTTCAGCTGGGGGGGACGCATGTTGGACAGGCCTCACAGACGGCTCGCGCCCTCCCCGCTCGACAAGGCCAGGACTCCGGGCCACCTGGCATAACCCCGCGACCAGCACCTGTACCCTGTCCCCCGACGGACCCTCTGCCTCGGACCCCTACTCATCACGGGGTCCAGCCCCACCGGCTTTCCCGGCCGGGTCAAGCCGCCATCTTGGACCCTGTACCACGCGGCCGCCTGGCCTCCCCTCGACCCTAACCCCGGGCCTGGCCGGCCCCGACATCCCGGCACCACTATCCACCCAGGAGGTGAGCGGACCACTTGGCAGGTCAATGGGAGACCGAAGTGTCAAGGGCTCTCCCCCCGCCAGGTGCCGATCGCTCCCAGCTCCCCCAGGCACTGGCTCCACCCCCTGCTGGGTGTCTGGACACCTTCATCCCGGACCCTCCGACCTCCAAGTGCGAGGGTCCGGACATCAAAGGGCACCAGCCCTATAACTGAGGCAGCTCCGGAGCAGGAAGGCAGTTGTATCCTGGAGTCGAGAGACACCGAGTGAACTCAACCCTGACGGTCTACTGGCGCTGCCGTAGCCCGCTCTTGTGAACCATCGTCCTGCCTGCTGGCGCTGCCGCGGCCTTCTGCAACCTTCATCTTCCTGGGACCTGCTGGCGCTGCCGCGGCCCGTTGTACCGACCATCCTCACCGGGACCTGCTGGCGCTGCCGCGGCCCTCTGCAACCTTCATCTTCCTGGGACCTGCTGGCGCTGCCGCGGCCCGTTGTAACGACCATCCTCACCGGGACCTGCTGGCGCTGCCGCGGACCGTTCATCTTCTAGGGACCTGCTGGCGCTGCCGCGGCCCGTTGTATCGACCATCCGCACCGGGACCTGCTGGCGCTGCCGCGGCCCCTACCACCTAACCACCAAGCTCGAGGATTGTGAGCTCATCACCATCTCATCCGAATTACCTGATTGGTAAATAGACTGTCCCGCTACCCCCTTCCCTACCTTACGAGACTCTAATCGAGGGGACCCCTGAGTCCAGACCTCCTTGTACCATTTTACCGTACCTTAAATAAGTGCCTATAAAGATCACTGAACCTTATCCGTGTGTGGTATTTGTCTGTGGGGGGGAAGTTACTTGTCTGTACGATCGCTGGAGACGGCTCTCCCCGGAGACCTCTCCTCCTGACCCCGGCCGACCCTCCCGGTCCGTCTACCTTTTCTAACATAGGGACATGATCCTCTGGGGAAGGCCAAAAGCAGTACATGCCATTGAAAGGACACAGGTGGAATGAGGGCAACTACACAATCAATGATCCAGGCTCACACTGTGCATCACACCCACCACTCCTGTCTCTGGGCACTGCTGGGAGTGATAGGCACCCACCCCTCCTGTCTCTCGGCACTGCTGGGGGGACTCTGCACCCACCCCTCCTGTCTCTGGGCACTGCTGGGTGTGATAGGCACCCACCCCTCCTGTCTCTGGGCACTGCTGGGAGTGATAGGCACCCACCCCTCCTGTCTCTGGGCACTGCTGGGAGTGATAGGCACCCACCCCTCCTGTCTCTGGGCACTGCTGGGGGGACTCTGCACCCACCCCTCCTGTCTCTGGGCACTGCTGGGAGTGATAGGCACCCACCCCTCCTGTCTCTGGGCACTGCTGGGGGGACTCTGCACCCACCCCTCCTGTCTCTGGGCACTGCTGGGAGTGATAGGCACCCACCCCTCCTGTCTCTGGGCACTGCTGGGAGTGATAGGCACCCACTCCTCCTGTCTCTGGGCACTGCTGGGGGGACTCTGCACCCACCCCTCCTGTCTCTGGGCACTGCTGGGAGTGATAGGCACCCACCCCTCCTGTCTCTGGGCACTGCTGGGAGTGATAGGCACCCACCCCTCCTGTCTCTGGGCACTGCTGGGGGGACTCTGCACACACCCCTCCTGTCTCTGGGCACTGCTGGGAGACATCAGGCATTCCCCCCCCTGGGACCCCCCCTACAGTACATAGCATGTGTGTCACACCTGGACACAATGGCAGAAGTCACAGTCACAAAAAAGGGACACAGTCTGTGCCAGTGGACACTGCACTCACCTGATAACCTGGTCGCCCATACAGCATGGGGTACTGTGGGAGGATCACATCCACCAAAGCCATGTTCTCCTCCAGGGTGAATGGCTGTGACCTCTCCACAGCCCTTGACATGGTTCCAGGGAATCAGTAGCAGCAGCTGGGTCGTGGAATACAGAGATGTGCAGGCAAGTGCTCCCTCATAGGACCTGGCTGCCTTATATCTGCCTTGCTGGCCCATTTCATGCACAGGAGTGCAGAGTGATTGGTCACTCACATTTGCATCCTATGTTTCCGCCAATCCCTTCAAACCTAGCAGTCAGTGGGTTCTTATTCGGTTTTTTTCTTCAGCATGATGTCAACCCCACAAACACATTGCAACAAAGTAGATTAATTCCAACTGACTTCTGCTGTGCACCTTCCAGAACAAAATCAAAGTTTAAACTTGGTCTCCATGACAACCAGCATGCATGTAGGCCTTAATACTTGTCCCTCATGTGTCCCCTATGTAATTTTGTGCTTCACACACAGGTACGGTGCGTTCCGGGGCCCTAGGGCACCCCAAATGCATAGCAACGGCCCGTACACGCGTGCGTACGTTCACTATCACTATGGGTGTCCTCGCGTATGCGTACTCGTAGTGGTACGGCCCGTACACACGCCTGTACGCTCCCTATCACTATGGGTGTCCTCGCGTATGCGTACTCGTAGTGGTACGGCCCGTACACACGCCTGTACGCTCCCTATCACTATGGGTGTCCTCGCGTATGCGTACTCGTAGTGGTACGGCCCGTACACACGCCTCTACGCTCACTATCACTACGTGTACGCATACGCGAGGACACCCATAGTGATAGGGAGCGTACAGGCGTGTGTACGGGCCGTACCACTACGAGTACGCATACGCGAGGACACCCATAGTGATAGGGAGCGTACAGGCGTGTGTACGGGCCATACCACTACGAGTACGAATACGCGAGGACACCCATAGTGAAAGTGAACGTAGGCACGCGTGTACGGGCCGTACCACTATGGGTGTTCTTGCGTATGCGTACTCGTAGTGGTACGGACCGTACACATGCCTGTACGCTCACCATCACGATGGGTACACATACGGCAGCACTCCCATAGTGATACGGGAAGGTACACAGGCCCTCTTAGCAGAAGTACGGTGTTTTTCACACATCACAGTGGTGAGAGGCAAAACACAGGAAGGAATAGGGCTGACATACTTGTCCATGGATGGACATCAAGGCATTGTCTGGGCAGTACTACATGTGTGGGGCACAGGTGTGAAAGGCTGTGATGTGGCACAATACTCCTGAGTGGAGAAGGCACCAGATGTATGATGAGATGTGTACATATGTAATGTGTGACGGTGCAATGTGTGCCAGGCATGCCCTTGACTCCTTTGACATGTGTGCATGTCGTACTGCACACTTGGCATGAGCGTCACTGGCATGGCACGGACACCAACACACGGAAGTGTCCCCTGAGGCCCGGTACAGGGGTTACCACACCTGACATGTCACTACCCACGGTGCACGATGTGACTATGTCATGTATGTGTGGGGGGGTTCACATTAAGTAGATGTTTGAGCTCCCTCAAAAGCTGCAGCCGTTGCAGCAACCAACATGTGTCTGTGTGTAGATGGCCATGGCACACTGTTCCGCACACCATGCCACATGTGGTATCGGATGTGAGGTGCGTATGTATGCATGGGACACGGAGTAGCGTAACAAGGACATGTCTGCATCCTCTCTATGAATGTGTGGTGAGTCATGACATGTGCACCTTCATGGCAAGGTGTGTGGGCTGTCCTAGTGTAATGTCATGTGACCTGTGGCTCTAGTGTTCCGCTACCAGTCTCTGCAATCGACATCCTACTTCTGCTGATGTGTGGGTGTATGTCACTCCTGTCTTGCGTCTGGCTGTTCACTTGCACTGGGACACAGCTAATCCCATGCCATGGCATGTGGAGGTTCTCAATCTCCGTGTGTAGCTGGGTCTTGGTAGGAGTGTCACCTGCCAGCCATACGTGTCCAGGGCATGTGGCACATACCTGACTCCGTATGTCGCATATGTGTATAGACAGATTAACATGTGCTCAGGACAAATTATTTGTTGTTGTGGTGCACTCACTCTTCCTTGTCACTTCCAAATTACTGCAGAGCGCCGCCTCTTCCCCGACCAATTCCGGACTTGGCTGCCATGGGGGAGAATGATTGTATCCGGTGCTACCGCTTCCCCCAACGGTTGATTCTGGATTTGATGGCGAGACTGGCACCACACCTGCAACCGCTGCACAGGTATCCTATGGCACTGACACCCAAGCTGAAGGTAATGGCAGCCCTACATTTTCTAGCCACGGGTACCTTTCAAAATACCATAGCTCATGTTGGTGGCATGTCCCAGAGCATGTTCTGCCGTGTGCTGCATGATTTCTTAGAGGCCATGTTGATTCACCTGGATGACTTCATACATTTTCCGACCCCTGAAATGTTGACTGGGGTCAAGCGTGGATTCTATGCCCTGGGAGGGATGCCCCATGTCATTGGGTCCATAGATAGGACACATGTTGCTTTGGTACCACCACACGCACAGGAGGTAGCGTACCGGAATCGCAAGCACTACCACTCCATCAATGCCCTTGTGGTGTGTCTGTCCAACATGGTGATTTCACATGTCTGTGCTCGTTTTCCAGGATCAGCACACGATGCCTACATCATGAGGCGTAGCAGGATGCCTGAAATGATGATGCAGCTGCGCAACGAACGAGCATGTGTTGTTGGTGGGTACAGTCTGTCTGTCCTGTATTTTGCGTAGACTTCCAGCACGACCGCTTCTCCTGTTCTAACGATGTCCATGTGCTTCCCATGTAGGGGACGCTGGCTATCCCAACATGCCATGGCTGATCACACCTCTCCGCAACCCCATCACGCCGGCCCAGCTCCACTACAACACCGCCCATGGCCGGACAAGGCGAGTGATAGAGAGGACGTTTGGTCTGCTGAAGAGCCGATTCAGGTGCCTACACAAGACCGGCGGCGCACTCCCATATGCCCCGGCGAAGGTCTGCAAAATCTTCATGGCAGTTGAGGAAGCTGTGCCACTCATCTTGGATCAAGATGACCAGGACCATCCACCCGTGGAGGACGAAGGGCGTGGCAATGGGGCTAGTGATGTGGAGGATGTGGAGCCACAAGAGGACATCCGGACTCGGCTCTTACGCGACTTCTTTGCTTAGTGGTGAGTACCAGTGTCTGAGTGTGCACGCATTGGTCCCCGTGTGGCATGTGTTGTGATGTGTGTCTCCACCTGCATGTATGGCACGTGAGTCAGAGGTGTGTGTGGGTGTGTCACTGGAGTGATGGTGCCAGTGATGGTTGTATTTCCCCAGTCATAATTGTGACCTAGCATGTTGTCATCCATACATGTGTCGAGTAAATGCACATGCAAGTGGCTGTGCTTTTTGTGGCTGACTTCTTGTGTGTCTCTCTTCCCCAGGTACTTGCGCATGCCGTCTGCTGCTTGCATTGTTGTGGCACTGCTATTCCTCATGGACACGTCATCGTGTGCTGACTCAGCGTTACAGGCACGGACACGTTTGGAAGTCTCCTTAGGGTAAGGGATGCATCAGGGGTGTATTGGGTGTGGCAGTTGTTCACGATGTATGCACACTGCCCCTGTCGATGTTTGGTTCCTCTGCAGACATGTTGCATCACCATGGTACACATGACATGCAGCTGGGTACACCTGAATAGATGGTCAGACTTGTTGACAGTCATCAGTGATGGGATAGTGGATTGTGATGATGGCATCAATGTGTGTAACACTGCCCTCGGACACATACGGTTTGCATTGGCTGGACATGCTGTGGGACTTCCACATCAGCGGATCAATGGTGTATGGCAGGCTCTCCGTGAGCAGCTGTGGGTGTTTAGCTGTTAGCCGACACTTGTGTGCCAGTTCCATGGCTATCACGCATTTGTGCTGCAGAAGGGGGGTGCCAGTGTTGGACCCACATGTTACTCCACATGAAGTGTTCATGTGTACTTCAAGTTGCCTCTGCAATCCCGAAAACATGACTAATAAAGGTGTCCCTATGCCTCCAAGGTGCCTCTTCTCAGCCAATGCTGGTGTGTTGCCACGGTGCATGCAGCATGTCTGGCATGGTTTTCACTGATAGTGGCTATGTGTCTATGTGTCGAGTAGCAAGATGCAAGCTGTGTGTGTGGGATGAGACTGTGTATTGTGCATGATGTCCATGACTGTGTGGGTATTGTGACATGTGCCATCCCCATGCATCCAACGTTGTCCAGGCCCCCATTATCAGCATCCACCGGACTCAAGCTTGCAGGACATGGTTCTGCCACCTGTCTACACATACCTGGGTGCCCCCCAGGACACTGGACATGATCCCTGACCTCTGCGCATGACTGTTGCTGTACTCAATATGTCTGTCAGCACGGTTGTGCGGCCACCCCCTCAGCTGGTTGGGCCCATCACGGGTGTGTATGGTGCTCCATGTCTGTCTTGCCTAATACACTGTGACCCGTGTGTCCTGTGCCAGACTCAGGCCCCAGGGTGTGGATGGTTGAAGTCAAAAGAGAACTCAGGCATGTTTAGACTTTACAAGACACATGTAAGGTAATAATGCAACCAGCAGGCATCTTCTCTTCATGGTGTGACTTTTTATTTTAGTGGGGGGGGGTATGACATGAGGGGCTTTCCGGGTGTTTGGAATCCAAAGTTCAGTAGGGGAGTTGGTGTCCTTGCCATTTGAAATCCTCAGAGTCCATGCCACAGTCTTTGTCAACATTGGTCAGACAGTGACCAGCAAGGCCATGTGGCAGAGAATGTCTTTTGATGCTGTGCTGCTGTTGCTCCAGTGGGCCAGGTGCCAGGCCAGGTGTCCTGGGAGATGGTGCTGTAGCGCCGACCCTCACGGTCTTTTCCGTGGACGACCCGCCCTCCTGCGGGGACCCTCAGAAGCAGGCCGTGACGATGTTTGGGATGCTCCATCGGATGTTTCCTCCTCCTCCTCCTGATCCCTCCCTGTGGGTGGTGATGTTCTACGCCTTCTGGCACAGGGAGGGTTGCCCATGTTGTCGGCCATCCGACGGAGTGTATCGTGAATTCCCGTGTACACCGTCACAAGCTCAGCCTGTCCGTCCTCCATCCTCCGTTGGTGTTGCAGTAGACAGGCATGTAGCTCCGCATGTTGCTGGGCCTGCTGGGTCTTGATCCCCTCGAGGACGGACACAACCTGGGCCAGGCCCGTGGTGTCCTGCCGGTATGTGTCCAGGATGTTTCGGACTTGGGAATATACCGGATCCCCAGCCAACTGGTCAGGCTGGCGCCTCCGCCGTCCTCCACTCCCACCACCCCTGCCCACTTGCACCTGGCCTACCCTTGTGGGCACATCGGGTCTCCGGGACCCCTGAGGGGTGGCATTGGCGTTGTCGCCTGCCTCCTCCTGGGTGCCCGGGACACCGTGTCCCTCCTGGCCAGCCTGGCTGCTTTGTGGTGGTGGGGCAGGGATCCTGGGTGTCTCCTGGGATGTGGCAGGAGTGGGGGTGGTGGTTGGCCCCGTTGTACCTGACGCAGGTGCTGCAGGTCGTTGGACACCAGAGGGGCCAGGTTGGTCGGGGTCGTCCACAGAGTGGTGAGAGTCGTCGCTGCCGGTGGGATCGGCCTCCCGCAGAGCCGGGTCCTGTGAGTCTTCCCCCCCAGTGTTGGGGGGTGAACCACGAGGTTGACCTGTGTGTGAGAGAGACAATGTTAATTTTGGTCCATGCAACATCCATGTTTCATCAGTTTCAAAGTTGGAACATTTCCTCTGGGAATTTGGATCTGTCTTGCATTCCACTCACAGTGCACTTGTGCATGGGTGTGTCCCTTGGGCACAGCTTTGGCGCCTTTAACTATGTGTGGCACAGTCTTACTTGCTGCGTCAAGTGTGACTGCAGTCAGCAGTGGAGTGGGCAGGTGTGACGAGCCGTGCATTGGCGCCTTCCGTGTTGCACTGTACGTGGGCACATGAAGTAGTTACACACACTTATATGATGCAGGTAGCTGTCGTTGTGCTCGTGCACAGGTTGTGACATGGCCCTGTGTTTTGCCATGGAGGAGAGGGGGGGTGCTGGCACTGGCCACCCTTGTCTACATGCACGCAGTCCACCTGCTGACGAGCAGACATTCCCACACACCACATGGCTGATTTGCTCTCCCTGTGTCTCCCTCCCTCTCTGTCCCCCTCTCCCTCCCTCTGTGTGTCAGCTAACTCCCTCTGTCCGTCTCCCTGTGTCTCCCTCCCTCTCTGTCCCCCTCTCCCTCCCTCTCTGTCCCCCTCTCCCTCCCTCTGTGTGTCAGCCTCCTCCCTCTGTCCGTCTCCCTGTGTCTCCCTCCCTCTCTGTCCCCCTCTCCCTCCCTCCGTGTGTCAGCCTCCTCCCTCTGTCCGTGTCCCTGTGTCTCCCTCCCTCTCTGTCCCCCTCTCCCTCCCTCTGTGTGTCAGCCTCCCCCCTCTGTCCGTCTCCCTGTGTCTCCCTCCCTCTCTGTCCCCCTCTCCCTCCCTCTGTGTGTCAGCCTCCTCCCTCTGTCCGTCTCCCTGTGTCTCCCTCCCTCTCTGTCCCCCTCTCCCTCCCTCCGTGTGTCAGCCTCCTCCCTCTGTCCGTGTCCCTGTGTCTCCCTCCCTCTCTGTCCCCCTCTCCCTCCCTCTCTGTCCCCCTCTCCCTCCCTCTGTGTGTCACCCTCTGTCACCTCAGCCCAGCTTCCTGGGCGCACACTGTTAGCAGATCTTTGAATGGCCCTTGTCTTGTTGATGTGAGTTTGTTTCTGATCTCCAGGCACCCATTGGGTGTAGTGTGTGTCTCTGCGCTGCTGCTGTGGTGGTGTGTGCTGCCACTCTTTCACAATGTTGGATGTTCATTAGCTGCTGTCATGTGCAAAACAGTGCCTTCACCCCCATGTGTTAATGCAAGGCGTCCGCCATTTGCTGGCGAGTCTTTCCTGTGTGGGGACACACTGTTTGTCTGGCTGTGACCTAGGCCATATGGGCAGAGGGCATTGTTGTCTGCTTCTGAGTTGCACTATGTGATTTTTTGGGCCCACCCTCCCGCCATCCGGGTTACCGTGTCATGTGTTGGTGTCTTCTGTGGCCTGTGACTTGACATTGTCCAGCTGGGTGCATGGGGCATGGTGGCGCCAGTGGCATGTGCGTGTTCATGGAGTGTGGTTGAGTCATGCGATAGCTTGGGGTGGTTGCGTGCCTGTTTGTGAGTTTGGTTGTGGATGACGTTCCCCCCATGTGAGGTGCGTTGTTTGTGTACTCACCCGGGTCTCGGAGTCCTCCTAATCCTGCGACTGCCTCCACCGGCAGTATGGCCATCACCCTCTCCTCCCAGGGATGGTAGTGTACGGGTCTGCGGGACGGCCCTCCTCCAGTGACGTTGGCCTGGTTGTGTTCATCCGTCATCTTGGCTCGGACCCTCCTCCGCAGATCGTACCACCTGGCTTGGCATTCCTGCTTGTTCCTTCTGGTGTCCGCAATAGCATTCACAGCATCGACGATGGTCTACCACATGGCTGTTTTTTCTGAAATGCTGGTCTGTCTGACCAATGTTCCAAAGAGCTGTGGCTCGACTCTGAGGATTTCATCGACAAGGACCTCCAACTCTCGGTTGCTGAACTTTGGATTCTTGTTAGTGGGCATGGTGAGGGGTGTGGGTGTGGATGGTGGGGGGATGGGTGTGGATGGTTGTGGGTGTGTGGGTGTGGTTGTTTGGGTGTGTGTGTGAATGTGATGAGGGGGTGTTTGTGAAGGTGGTTGTGTGAAGGTGTGCAAGTGTAAGGTGTGGTGAAGTTTCTAGTTTGGTGCTGTAGGTTGTCTGTGGGGTCTGGCAGCAGTGAGTCTGTTGCAAAGGCTCATGGTTTGTGTGTGGGGGCCCTTTTTATTGGTCCATTGGTGGGTGTGGCTGTGTTTGAAGTTTGGGTGGGTGTGTTATAAGGAGTGGTAGTGTTTTGGGCCTCTGTTTGTTTTTGGCAGTTGCAGGTCAGTGAATGTGTTGTTTTGGTAGTTGTTGGACATGTTTTGTGGCGTTGTGCCATTCGAATGGTGTATTCTTGTGTCGTTTTGGTTTGTCCTGGTTGTGTACGTGCGTTTTTTGGCGTGTATACGGTGTGTACATGGCCCATTTTGTTGTACAGTGCTGTCCTTGTGTGTGGCTTGGTACGAGTCGTACATTCGGTTGTGATGTTGGGGTCTGGGGTGCGCTCTGTCCTTAGGATGTTGTGGTGGGGGTACGCTCCATGCATACGCGGGTGGGGGTACGACTCTGACGTACACGGGTGTAGGTACACGGGGGTACGACATGTACAGGGGTGTACATACACGGGTGGGGCTTCGACACGTACACGGGTGTACATACACGAGGGGGTACGACACGTACTGGGGTGTACATACACGGTGGTACGACACGTACATGGGTGGGGGTAGGACTCGAACGTACTGGGGTGTACATACACGGTGGTATGACACGTACACGGGTGGGGGTACTACTCGAACGTACAGGGGTGTACATACATGGTGGTACGACACGTACAGGGGTGGGGGTAGGACTCGAACGTACAGGGGTGTACATACACGGTGGTACGACACGTACAGGGGTGGGGGTAGGACTCGAACGTACTGGGGTGTACATACACGGTGATACGACACGTACACGGGTGGGGGTACTACTCGAACGTACAGGGGTGTACACACACGGTGGTACGACACGTACAGGGGTGGGGGTAGGACTCGAACGTACTGGGGTGTACATACATGGTGGTACGACACGTACAGGGGTGGGGATAGGACTCGAACGTACTGGGGTGTACATACACGGTGGTACGACACATACACGGGTGGGGGTACTACTCGAACGTACAGGGGTGTACATACACGGTGGTACGACACGTACAGGGGTGGGGGTAGGACTCGAACGTACTGGGGTGTACATTCACGGTGGTACGACACGTACAGGGGTGTACATACACGGTGGTACGACACGTACAGGGGTGGGGGTACGACTCGAACGTACAGGGGTGTACATACACGGTGGTACGACACATACAGGGGTGTATATACACGGTGGTACGACACGTACATGGGTGGGGGTACTACTCGAATGTACAGGGGTGTACATACACGGTGGTACGACACGTACAGGGGTGGGGGTAGGACTCGAACGTACACGGGTGTACATACACGGTGGTACGACACGTATAGGGGTGGGGGTACGACTCGAACGTACACGGGTGTACATACACGGGTGGGGGTTCGACACGTACACGGGTCTACATACGGGGGGTGTACATACACGGGGAGTACGACTCGAACGTATGGGTGCTGGGGGGAGTGTTGGGCGCGTATGCGGGCACATGTCTCCATGGTTGCTATGGGAGTTCGGTGCGGACGGTGTTTTTACCATACGGTTGTAAGATCGGACACACAGGTTGGATCGTGATTCCTCGGTCGGACTTCACTTTTCACATTTGTACGGTAAATCGTCCGAGGACGTGTCGGACACATTTTCCCACCCGAGGATGTGTGGGGAATAATTCCCAAGGCGGTTCGTATGGACTTTTTACCGTGCGAATCATGATTGCCAGTTTGTACGGCACTTGTACGATTCGTATGGTAAAAAGACCGGATACGAGTCGGACGGGCCTTTTTTTTACCGGATCGTGATCGGCACCTAGGTGTTTCAAGAGAAGTCCCCCAGCAAGACAGTTATGGACAATACTTCAATTCCTATTACTGGTTATCAAAGACCACATAAACTGCCTGTTGAACTATTCAGACATCAACTGACAGAAGGAGAGAACAAAGGGAGTGTTAGACCGGTCAGCTGTAGGATGGCCTTCCCCCAATCTTTCTGCTTTTTGTCTCCACGTTTTGATGAATATTTCTGTTGGCCATAGGACTCTGAACCCTTTACCACTGCTAATCAGTGCTAATGTGCATGTGCTTCTTCCCTAAACATGTGTATAATTGGTGTATACCTTGTTGACCTATTTAATTTACTTGTATGTCCCTTGTAAGGTGGTATACCATATACCCAAGGCCTGTAAATTAAATGCTACTAGTGGGCTGCAGCACTGATTGTGCCACCTATGAAAATAGCCTTTCAAACCTGTCTTAGGCCTGCCACTGCGTGTGTGTGCAGGTTACTGCTACTTCGACTTGTTATTTAAAACTACTTTCCAAGCCTCATACTACCCTTTTGTTACATATAAGTCACCCCTAAGTTAGGCTCTACGTAGCCCTAAGGGCAAGTTTCTATGCAAGTAAAAGTTAGGACATGTACGAATATTTTTTGCATGTCCTGGTAGTGACAAACAGCCTATTTTATTTTACTACTGTGGGGCTACTGCTACTTCGACTTGTTATTTAAAACTACTTTCCAAGCCTCATACTACCCTTTTGTTACATATAAGTCACCCCTAAGTTAGGCTCTACGTAGCCCTAAGGGCAAGTTTCTATGCAAGTAAAAGTTAGGACATGTACGAATATTTTGTGCATGTCCTGGTAGTGACAAACAGCCTATTTTATTTTACTACTGTGGGGCCTACTCCTCTCATAGGTTAGCGCTGAGAATACCTTAATACACTTTTAAGTTATAATTACTGATCAGAGAGAAGGAGCTTTTCATGTTTCATATGTTTGGATTGGTATTGATAAATCCTACTTACTGGTGAAGTTGAATTTAAGATTACTATTTTAGAAATGGCATTTTTAGAAGGTGGACATTTCTCTGCACTTACTGCTCTGTGTGCCAGACAGCCTATCTCCAATACACATCTGGAGTGGGAGACAGCTACACTTTGTGCATTTCCTCTAGACAACAACACAGGAAGGATAAGTGTGTCTGAGTTGCCATTTGCATTCTGATGGCTTTGTTTGGGCAGGATGGAAAGGAGGGGCTAACAATTCACATGAAAAGGTAGTGTCAGGAGGAGCTTAGCGCGTGATCAAGATGGCCGCGTGAGCCTAGAGCTCCCGAGACCCTCGCTCCCTCCGGCATCTATCCTGTCTATTATCCTGTACTTGATGCCCGGACTATTGGAGAGGATCTGCTGCTGAGGCGGGAACCGTTGTCCGGGTCGAAATCGCCCACCGGAGACCGAAGTTATACTGCCTGGAAGTTTGGGGCCTAATCCCCGCACGGTGCCCGGGACTTGCGTTGGCACAGTGCCCGTGCCCTAATTGAACAACAGCGGCCTGGTCGGGGAGGAGTCGTCGGAGGTGGAGGGGATTTCACTTTCACTTTCGATTTCGCCTTCCAGTCTCCAGGGCGCCCGTGACGGGGCGTGCGCGGCGCCAGCCACTGGTTGCATGCCCATTTACCCTGTACGGGCCAGGAGATTGTCTACACGGCAGATTGAGATGTCGACCAGGTCGGACGCCGAAAAGCAGAAGCCCAAGAACACCAGGCGGGGCACCTCCACCCAGACTAATACCATGGACCGCTATGCCCATCAGAGGGGGTCCCCGGGCGAATCGGGCCCGACGTCGGAAGCCTCGAAGGACGCGGCGTCCCCCTCCACAGAATTAACCCTGCAGGATATCATGGGGGCCATCGAAGGGATGAAGTCCTCGATTGGGCAGCAATTTGAGACCCTGGCACAAAAAGTAGATGCCATATCGATAGATGTCAACCTGGTTCGGGCCGACCTCGGCAAAACTAATGAGCGGGTTCAGTCCTTGGACCTCAAGACTGCCGGCCTCCTGGGCGATGTCTCCGGCCTCCAGCAGGAAGTCCGTACTCTCCGGGCAGCAAATGATCACTTCGCCCGCCGGTTGGAGGACTTCGAAGGCCGTGCTAGGCGCAACAACGTCCGCATCATTGGGGTCCCGGAAAATTCGGAGGAGCAGTCGGTGGACCTGTTCGTGGAGGACCTGGTGGCGAACCATCTGGCACCCAAAGGCCTTAGCAAGTTCTTTACCGTCGAACGGGCCCATAGAGTTCCTGGCGGGAGGCCCAAGGTGGGGGCCCCACCAAGGCCGATTGTCGCCCGGATCTTTAATTTCAGGGATCGAGATGCCATACTACAAGCATCGCGGATGGCCGGCCCGCTGCCATTCCAGAACACCACTGTAAGCTTTTATCCGGACTTCACTCAGATGGTGCAAAAGCAGCGGCAAGGCTTCATGGCGGTCAAGAGAAGACTGCGTGAGATGGGACTAAAATATGCCATGCTCTTTCCTGCAAGGTTGCGGGTGGTGTTCGAAGAGCGAACTTTCTTTTTTGAGGCACCCGACATGGTCGGAGACTGATTGGACACTCTGCCCCAAGGGCGGCCTGGCGTGGAACGCTCTGGTGGCGCAGATGGTGCCGGTGACGAACATTGAACCGGGACTTAAGTACCACGACTCCGATTCCTCCGGGAGGTTGATAGTCCGGGGGGTGGCGGGGGCAGTAGGGGAGCTTTTCCTCCTCTGGGGTTCTTTCCGTAGACTAGTTTTATAAGGGGCGACAGGCACACTGCAAGTTGGGGGGCACTTTAGAGCTTACGCAGGGGTGCAGGGTGGGGGGTGGGTGGGGTTTGTTGTTGGGGTTGTTGTTGTTTTTGGTTCTGCAAGGCGTCATGATGCAAGCTCCTGTGGTTCGGGTCGGGTTCCACGTGGGTGGTGGTGGTCTCCTTACATGCTGGGATGGGGGGTAGGGGCCTCAAAATACTCAGTTGGAATGTGAATGGCCTGGGGGATCGTATTAAGCGTGGGATTGTACTGCAATTTCTGAAGAGATGTGCCCCTGATATTGTCCTCTTGCAGGAGACGCATTTGATTGGCAACACGTGCCAAGCACTCAATCGTAAAGGCTATAAGTTTGTCGCGCATTCCGGGTTCACCTCGGGTTCCAGAGGGGCGGGAATACTAGTCAGGTCCTCTCTCCCATTTGAGGTTGACTCTACTACTGTAGACGATAGGGGGCGCTTCGCGGCAGTAGCGGGACGGTGGGAGGGCAGGACGCTGGTCCTGGTGTCGGTTTATGTCCCCCCTGCATTGCAGCCCACTACCCTAGCGGACTTAGAGAGGACATTACTGGATCTCCCAGAGGGCGTGTTGGTGGTGGGTGGTGACTTTAATGCGGTCGGCTCAGGCCTGCTTGACAGGCACCCGCAGAGGATTTCGGGGGGGGCTCAGAAGTGGCTTCCTGATTTCATAGATACCCTAGGGCTGGTTGATTGTTGGAGAATGTTGCATCCCACACAACGGCAGTACACTTTCCACTCAGGTGCGCATGGCAGTCTCTCCAGAATTGATTATGTCCTTACTCTGGCTGCACACGCTTCCAGTGTCTCTGAGGCCAGGCACATGGCACGAGGTATTTCTGACCATTCTCCGGTGTGGATCTGTATGGATGTTGCCAGAGGAGTGGGTGGTAGGGTGGCCCCAATTAACCCGTGGCATCTTAGAGACCCTGTGACTCGTAGTGAGGTGCTTAAGGCGATCGACCGTTATTTTCAAGAAAACCTCGGTTCGGTCACGTCGGCGGTGTCCTTGTGGGAAGCATTCAAAACCGTGATTCGGGGTGAGGCCCTCTCCTTGATTACAGCGGCCAGGCGTCGGAGGGACGCGGAGGTCGCCCAGCTTGAGGCGGAGATCGCAGACCTAGGGCTGGCCCTGGAGGGTGAGGTCACGGAGGAGGCGCTGCACGAATTGAGCCTTAAGCAATCGGAGTACAGGGCCCTCGTGACTGACGCAGCCAAGGCTCTGAGTAGGGAACAGCGGGGCCGTCTGTACGACGTCGGGGACAAGGCCGGGAAATTGATCGCGTGGCTGGACAAGAAGGAGAGGGTCAATCGAGTGGTGCCGGACCTAGTGACGGAGGCTGGCGTCCTGGTCACGGAGCCGGAGGACATAGTCCAGTGCTTTGCGGATTACTTCCGCACGGTCTATACATCCGTGTCGGACAGGCCTGTGGAGGACTCATGTGCACTCCTGCGCGATCTCGCCCTGCCTTGCCTCTCCGACGTGGACAGGGACGACCTTGATGGCGACATCACGGTCGATGAGATTGCGGGGGCGATCCGTTCTTTGCGTCCGGGCAAGGCCTCGGGTCCGAATGGTCTGCCCATTGAGCTCTACAAACTCCAGCCGGACAAGATCGCTCCGCATCTACGAGCCATGTTTGTGGAGGCGCGGGCGACGGGTTCCCTCCCGCTCGACCAGCGCCTGGCAATGATCGTGGTCATCCATAAAGATGGCAAGCCTAGAGACAGGTGTAGTTCATACCGGCCGATCTCGCTCCTTAACGCTGAGCCGAAGATCCTTGCTAAAATCCTCGCAAACCGGCTAGTCAGGGTGATCGGTGACCTGATCCACCCCGACCAATCTGGATTCATCCCACATCGGAATACTGCGTTGAATCTTAGGCGCATTCATGGTGTGATCGCAAGGGTCGGGACGATGCGGGAACCGGCCGTGGTGGCGGCGCTCGACGCAACGATGGCGTTCGACACGGTTGAGTGGGCATATTTGTGGGCCGCGCTCGCGAAGTTCGGCTTCGGGCCCGGATTTGTGGGCTGGGTGAGGCTCTTATACGAAGGACCTCTCGCCAAAGTTGCGGTTAACGGGAGGGCCTCCAATCCCTTCGACTTGGGAAGGGGTACCAGGCAGGGTTGTCCCCTCTCGCCGCTGTTGTTCGCTCTCGCCCTTGAGCCGCTAGCGGCATGGATACGGTGGCACCCAGACGTGAGGGGGATTCGCTGGTCCCCCGATCACGAGGACCGCATTTCCCTCTATGCCGACGACATTCTGCTCTATCTTACCTCACCCCGGAAGTCCCTTATAGTTGTCTGCGACATCTTGACTTCCTTCGGGAGGAACTCGGGGCTCACCATCAACTGGGGTAAGTCATATCTGTACGCCCTGTGTGGAGACGCTCCGGTTCCCCCGCGGAATTGCCCGATTCAGATCGCCCGGGAGGGCTTTCAGTATCTTGGGATCTATATTTCAGCCGACCCCACGGTACGGTATGAGCGAAACCTGCTCCCTCCGTTGGCGCGCCTGCGGCGGGACGTGGCAGGCTGGAGGCGGCTGCCGCTTTCCCTCCTCGGTCGTGCGGCGCTCTTTAAAATGATGTCGCTTCCCCGCTTTCTCTATGCCCTGCAGAACACCCAGGAGCTGGTCCCGGCCAGTTACTTTCGGGAGGTTGAGAGTCTACAGCGTTCGCTGCTGTGGGACGGCCGCCCGCGTATAGCGATAGCAAAACTAACTCTCCCTTGGTATGACGGGGGTATCGCGCTTCCCGACATCCGGAGATACTATTGGGCCTCCCAACTGAGCGCGGTCAACCACGGAGTCTATGGTCCTGCGCTTAGCCCCGGCTTCGCTATGGACCGGTGGTTGTTGCGGGGTGGTGGCTACTATAGAGCACTCTATTCAAGGGCCCCGGCTGGATCCCTCACGGGGCCGACCGGGGTGGCGGTGCACGTGTGGAAGGCAGCCACAAACTCCCTGGGGTGGAAGGATAGACTCACACTGGCCACTCCGCTGTTTGACTCGGACATGCTGGGGAAACTCTGGAACTCTAAGGGTTTCGACAAATGGGACCTGATTGGTATCTCCAGGGTGGGGGACATGCTGGCCAAGGGGCGGATTAAGTCGTTTACAGAGCTGCAGACGGAATATGCGCTAGAGGGCACGGAATACTTCCGGTACGCGCAGGTACGTCATGCGCTGCGGTCGGTCCTCGTTGAGGGGGAGAAGGTGCCCGAATCCTCTCCGTTGGAGGACCGGATCTTGGACGGCCATGTGCCGGAGAGCACAATCTCTCTCATTTACAAGAAGCTGGTGAACGTCCGTACCGATCTCCTCCTGGGGGTGCGGGACCAGTGGACTAGAGACGGTCTTGAGCTGGACGATGAGGACTGGCAGTGCGCTGTCTCCTCCCCGAAAGAGGTTGCCATCCCCGCCAGGCTGCGGCTGGTCCAGCTTAAGATACTCCACAGAGTCTATGTCACTGGCCCCCGGTTGGTCCACATGGGTTTCTCCGAGGACGGGCTGTGTAAGAGGGGCTGCGGGATGGTGGGCACCTTTCTGCACATTATATGGGAGTGTGGTGTGATTGCGGAATTGTGGAAGCAGATTCATGTTGTGATGCAGGAGGTCACGGGTATTGTGTTGCACTCAGAGGCGCGGCGCTGTCTCTTGAACGCGTGGGGCCCTACAGACTACGATGCTGCGCAGACTCAATGGGTGACCCTTGGTAATATGGTGGCCAAGCGGGATATTGCACGGTTGTGGGGATCCCCTAGCCCGCCCACCCTGGATGCATGGAAGAACAACATGGACTGGTGCATGTTTCAGGAGAAAACAGTGTATTGTGCACGGGGGAGGCCCAAGAAATGGCACAAGGTGTGGGGGGGGTGGAACCAGTATAGGGGGTACATCTGCCTGCCTCCTGCCACTGACCCACCAGAGGAGCATCTTTCCCCCTAGCCCCACTTCCGACTTGAGTTTTGCGGATGAAATCTGATAGAAAGTTAGTGCCTCTGCCTCTCCCTCCACACTTGAGGGCTGATCTGATGGTGGATATGGGGCCGCCTCATCGGTGGGATCTGACGCGAACACATGATGTATATTGCCTTGCTCGTTATATTTTTCTTTAAAAATTGAAACCTTTTTTCTCTCCTGCATGACAGCTATAGAAGACTACATATGTTGATTGACGAGCTGCCGAACCTCCGGGTTGTCGGCTGAATAGCTGTGTATCTGCAATATCCGAATAAAGGTTTTTAAAAAAAAAAAAAAAAAAAAAAGAAAAGGTAGTGTCCACAAAGGGCTGATGTAACCCCCATAGATAGCCTGGCAGACAGGACTGGCCTGAAAGGGGAACCTGTGTACTTCGGAGAGCTGCTATGAAGTCTCCTCCAACATCAAAGGCACTTTTGGGTATAAGTACTGGGTCCCTAACCCATCAAATCAGACACTTCTGGATCTTGAACTGAACCTCTGTCAGAAGGACTACTGTAGCATTTAAAGGACTCATTTTTGGACTGCAGAATTTGAAGGCCTACTTTCTTTTGTGTTGCCCTGCTGCCTGCTGCTCTCTGACTTTGCTGAAGGAGAGCTGGACTCTGCCTTTACTCCAAGTGATTGCCAAGGGGTAGTTGGCTTGCCTCCTGTTGCTTGAGACTAAGGGAAATCAAAGTCTCTACCCCTGCGCCTGTGCTTGGCTCACTGGAAGTAGCCCAGATACTTGCAACATGGATTTTGATGCATCTCCTGTCTGTTTGTGAAAGAACCGGTGCATCAACCCGGTTGCAAAAGTAAAATCGGCACTTCGCATCGGAACCAGCACATCGGCGCATTGGACAGCGTATCATGGCCGCTGCAACTTGGTGAGATCGTCGCATCCCCTCGACTATGTGGCAGAATACTATGCATCACTTGACACCTCTCAACTTCGGCATCCATCTTTGGAACTGAGACAACACCTTCACTCCGTGGAGAAGATCAACACATCTCATTGCTTGCATCTAGGAAAGGTACTTTGTTCACCGGGGCCTGCATGGGTCCTGTAACCGGCCTACACTTCCATGAGATTGGCCCGAACTTTGACTTTGCCCTGGTCCAGCGTGACCTAAAGTAACCTTTTAGCTCTACTTGCTTCTAAGTGCTTTTACTGCATTTATTCTTTGAGAATTCAATATCTCAACTTCTATTCATTGGATTATTGTCGTTTTGGTCCTGTTTTGTTTATAATATAATAATATATTTTTCTAAACATTTTTGAATTCTTTTTGTGGTGTGTTCACTGTGTTACTAGTGTGTGTGTGTGTGTGTGTGTGTGTGTGTGTGTGTGTGTTTGTGCTGCTCAGTTCAGTTCAGTTCATAAGGCTTTATTCGGAGCTTAAAAACAAAAGTCCATAAAAGCACAAAACATACATAAAAACTTCATCATTTTAACAATTAGATATATAAATACATTAAAAACAATTTAAAATGACAGATTAGGCCTTGCTTTGATAGCCCGCAAAAGGAAAGTGGCAATAAAGAAACAAACATCAGGTGGCATGTTAAATAGCAGGTTCATAGTGTCTTTTACAGTTCTGACTCCATGTTTCTTAAAAACAGGTTTTAAAAAAGCTGATCGGAGGTTTCCATAAAATGAACAGAACAATAAGAAGTGTACAGTACTTTGTGCGGTAATATGGTCACATGGGCAAGGGCCTGTTGGGTGTTTCTTAATGCTTGGAAATGCGACCAGATGATGAACAATACCAAAACGGAGCCTTGTCAATACAAATCGATGGGAGGGTCTAGAGACAAAACTCAGATAAGGTTGAAACCCTATCGTTTCACTAAAACTTCCATAAAAACGACAGGTTATTAAGTTGTCACTGGTCCTCCCACGCTTCTCATTTCTGTGATTCATATAAGTAGATTTCAGCTCGTTTTTGGTAAAACAAGAGGCTGCATGATGATCCTCTAATATATTGAGATCAAAAATTTTGGAAAAACTTTCAGAGACATATTTTACCCATGGAATCAATAGATGCTTATCAGTGGAGAGACAATCTTCAATGATGGCTCTATTTAGAGATGTCTCTTCCTTTATCCATATTGCACGCCAAAGCATAAGCGGTCTAAGGGCTACATGGTCTGAGAGATGTTGGATCCCAAACTCCCTATGCACTAGATCAGTGGAGGCCGAAGTAGGTAAACTTAAAAGTCTTTTGAGAAAGGTGTTTTCTTCCACTTGAAGACTGCTACTCGATGCATGCCCCCAGATACCGGCACCATAGAGAGTAATAGAAAGACACCTCATTTGATAAATTTTTAACATGTCCATGAGCCGTTTATCCCCTAATTTAGAGGCGAACTGAAAAACCCAATGGGCACTTTTCGCCATTCTACCCCTTACATAATTAATCTCATTATTCCAACTACCAGAATTAGAAAAGGTAATACCTAGGTAGTTGAAAGTGTCCACTGTTAAAACCTTTTGTCCTTCAATAAAAAAGGAATGTGGCTTTTTACAACTTTTGCCACACTCCATGACAAAGGTTTTAGATTTGTTAATCTTTAACTTCCTGTCCTTAATGAACAGAGAAAATCTGTCCAGTAGACGTTGCAGACCGATGGGAGTCCTAGATAAAATAACGGCATCGTCTGCATAAAGTAGGACAGGAATATAAAAATCAGGGGTTTTAGGGGTGTCGGCCGCAACGGTCTTTAGGACCGAATCAACCTCGTTGATAAAAAGTGTAAAAAGCAGGGGAGCCAGTACACAACCCTGCCTGATACCACGTCTTGTGGGGAACTTAGGGGTACATTCGCCAGCCGAGCCGTAACGTACGCTCGATCTAAGATTGGCATAAAGCCTGGCCAGAAAATGAATAATGCCCTCAGGAGCACCCATTTCCAGGAGTTTCTCCCATAAGATCTTATGGTTCACCATATCGAAGGCGCTGCTCAGATCTGCGAAGCAGAGATAAAGGGATCCTTTCTTTGCCCTCGTATATTTCCCTATTAAAAGTTCAAGATTGAGACACTGTTCTACTGTTCCCCGTCCCTTCCTAAAACCATATTGAGAACTAGCCAGGATATTATTAGAATCAGCCCATTCTTCAAGTCTAACCAATAGCACCCTACTCATGATTTTCACGGAGGAATCAAGAAGGGAGATTGGGCGGTAGTTTTTAGCATCACTTCTGTCCCCCTTCTTATATATTGGAACTATGATAGATTCCTCCCATGAGGGTGGGACACCGAGGCAGACTGCTGCATTAAACACAGTCGTTAATAACGGGCCCCAGATCTCTGGCTCTTTTTTGTAGACATCAATGGGTACCCCGTCTGGCCCCTGGGCCTTGCCTCCCTTACTGGCAGAGATACTGTTCACAACCTCAATGATGGAAATATCTAAGGGAATGGCAGACCAATCATTTCGGACTACATCCGAGTTTATGTTAGACTCAAAAATCATTGAAAAATGGGAGACCCAGCTTTCCACGCTGACGTTAGCGGTCAGCTCTGGCATTTCTTCGTTTTTAAGGAATGGACTGTTAACGGTAGCCCAGAATAGGGAAGAGTCTGAGGTTTCGGCAGCTTGTTCTAACTTATCCCATGCCTCTGATCTTAATTCGGCCTTCCTGTTATTAATTGAAGACCGATAGCTGGCTCTTAGTTCCCTTACCAAATTTATGTCTCTAGGTTTAGCGGCAAGCGCCTCCTTGAGACCCTTAAGTGCATTGGTACTAGCATGATCGAACCATCCTCTAGACCTGCAAGATTTTCCCTTTAGATACACTGTAAATTTGGCATCTATGACAGTGTTAATATTTGTAAACTTAGGGATGATTACATCCGATACTTCATAGCAATAATATCGTTTAAACAGCTATTAATAATGGAGTTGGACAAGATATCTGCTTTACCCCCTTTCCACCTAATTCTAATGCCATTGGGACGATGGGGTTCAATGTTAAAAATGATATTAGGTTTAGGACCCCTTATCTCCTTCCATAGTACAGCTTCCATAGTTAAACAATTATGATCACTGATAAGGTTTTCCACTATCAGAGGGGCTGTACACCACTGGTTAAGGCTGGATGAAATGCAAATAAAATCAATCACAGTATTTGCATTCCGGCCCGTAAAAGTGGGGATAGTTTCACCAGAGTTCCCTGTCAGATTCTCCAACGGTTCCATATCGTAGGTCACCAGGATTTTATTAAGTGATTCTCCATATAGATTGTGGGGAAAATGACAGACACCTTCCCCACAACAATTAACAAAACCACATGCCCTTTGAACCAGAGGTGGACAGACAACAGTGTTAAAATCCCCTAGCCAAATAAAATCAAACATAACATTGTTACCCGTTACTATGTCCGCCAAAGCGGATTCTAAAGCAGAAGCCACCTCATGTCTGGTGTTATCAAACACATTATTATAAAAATTGATTAAAAGGATATTTCTACCCAGCTCCTCAGAAAGCCATAAAACCTGGGAGTGGACCCCTATGGTTACGTGTTTCTTTACAATAAGTGGCACCTCTACAGAAATCAGAGTCAGAAGCCCACCCTTAGCTCTGCCTGAAGTGGATGCCACAGCCGGTAAGTGGTAAGAAACAAAACCAGAATAATTAATGGGTACCAAACTCCAGGTTTCCTGAAAACAAATAATACTAAAATTATTAATAAAATCAGACCATCCTAGACAAGTATCCTTTTGTGAGAGACCAGCAACATTCCAACATGCAATAGTGCACCGGCCTCTATTGTCTAGTGTGGTAGGCATAATTTGGTCAGTCCTATCCGCAACGCCATTGGCTGGCCTTACAATACTGCTGTCCATTAGGACATCATTTAGTTTAACATTAGAGTCTATTATACAAATGGTGTCAGCTAGTTCGTGAGCCCCCTTGATCGGACTACAATTTCCACTTCCCAAGGAAACAATAGCAGGTTCTGAAACCACCAAAGGTAGCCCCAGTCAATCATTACAATCAAGGCCACTCAGGGGCTGAAATCTGTTAAACAAAGAGATACTAGGGCCGTCGCACATGTTCAGGCCACTAGACCTCGCTTGAAAGCGCTCAACGTCAGATTGAATTTGGAAATCCCTGTAAAAAAACCCCAAAGGGCGCAGGGATATTCCTCCATCCCGGGCCGGAAGAGAAGCAGCTTTAATCAGCACTGTAGATGTAAGTTGGGGGTTCCGAAAGTTGATGACTACACAATCCCCTTCACAAGTCTTGGGTGATTTCCCCACCCAGTTCGTTCTCCTAGTGCTTAGAATATCCCCCGAAAGTGCAACTGGGAAACCGCACTGCCTATGGAGCCAATCCACGGTTCTGTTCTTTAAAGATGAATGTGATTCAACAAACCCGTGGTTGCTTCCAGAGGTATTAAAAGGGGGGACATTTGTTAAAACTGCTACAAATGGTGCACAGGACGGTGGTAAATCCGGCTGGGGTCTGCTAAGACTGGCGTGACTTAAGTTGGGGTCCATGTTTATCCTCGATACTAAATTAAGAGTGGATTTGGCCTGAGCCGGCAGCTCCGAAAGGGAATTAGGTATGACTGGCACAGCAGGGGTTGTTACCCGAACATTCTCAGAATTAACAATAATACGATCGGTCCTCGTTGTGTCAGATATATGGTGGTTGGAGGACACCGCAGCAGATACTTTCTCTTTATCAACTACAGATACTGTCTTAATGGAACTTACTGAGCTTATGAGGGTATCCACTAAACCACCCAGTCTGGCTACTTCACTAGTGATTGTGGCGAGTTTGGTCAGTAGGGGTTTAACTAGGAAGTCAAGCTTGGCCTCTAGAGCATTCAGCAAAAAATCTAGTTGCCCCTTATCCAAACTGATCGTAGGCCCTTCCTGTGGCTTAGTTAGATCATGCTGGATATTAGACGTTGAGGGGTCAATTCTTTTCGCAGGGCGATTCCCCCCTCGTTTGGGCTGGTTGGTTTTACTGTTAGTTCTACAAGAACGTAATGATCTTTGTGTCCTAGGGGCCTGCACATTTGGGGTTGGATCTAGAAACAGATCCGCAGCTGGTGCTAATTCAACTGTGGGCGTGATAATATCTGCGGTCTCACTTGTAGAATCGTTGAGATCACCCAAAATGGGGCTGTTTGATAAATTCGTATGGACACTAACATTTAGGGGGGAGGATGGCTGAGAAGCTGACTCAGTAGGAGGACAATGGCTTAAACTAGGTGGCCCCGGTCGACCTAGGGACTTTCTCCTTTCCTGGTTAATTTTGTCCACCATTTTTACTAAATAATTGTCCATAGTGGACGATGTAGACGCTGGTTTAGCTTTGGGCATTTTAGATAACGGCTATTACGCAATCAATATAAATATACACAAACTGGCACACTAATTGACTGCATACATATGCTGACCAGCAAATAATCAAAGTTGGTAGCCCACTCCTACCCGCTCCTGTCCCGGACTGTCACAGACTGTCCGCCCTTTGTCCGGGCTTCGTCCTGGGTGTCCCGCGCGCGTCCCGCGCCGCGTTAGGAGAAGATATTAATAGAGGGCAGGAACCAATTGGCGGGTGGGCGGACCTCGGTGCAGCTGTGGACGCGCACGGACTCCTGGGTGAGTGAGTCCCGTGCAAAGACCTTCCGTGAGCACAGCGATGGCGATGGCAGCAGGCTTAGCCCCTCCTAGGCAACAGCAGCAACAGAGAACACTCCTGTCCCCGATAGCGAAGCGGGACCCGCGCCAGCGGGTTCCGCGAGGTGTTTTAAAGGTCAATGGCGGGAGGGCGGACCTCGGTGCAGCTGTGGATGCGCACGGACTCCTGGGTGAGTGAGTCCCGTGCAAAGACCTTCCGTGAGCACAGCGATGGCGATGGCAGCAGGCTTAGCCCCTCCTAGGCAACAGCAGCAACAGAGAACACTCCTGTCCCCGATAGCGAAGCGGGACCCGCGCCAGCGGGTTCCGCGAGGTGTTTTAAAGGTCAATGGCGGGAGGGCGGACCTCGGTGCAGCTGTGGACGCGCACGGACTCCTGGGTGAGTGAGTCCCGTGCAAAGACCTTCCGTGAGCACAGCGATGGCGATGGCAGCAGGCTTAGCCCCTCCTAGGCAACAGCAGCAACAGAGAACACTCCTGTCCCCGATAGCGAAGCGGGACCCGCGCCAGCGGGTTCCGCGAGGTGTTTTAAAGGTCAATGGCGGGAGGGCGGACCTCGGTGCAGCTGTGGACGCGCACGGACTCCTGGGTGAGTGAGTCCCGTGCAAAGACCTTCCGTGAGCACAGCGATGGCGATGGCACCAGGCTTAGCCCCTCCTAGGCAACAGCAGCAACAGAGAACACTCCTGTCCCCGATGGCGAAGCGGGACCCGCGCCAGCGGGTTCCGCGAGGTGTTTTAAAGGTCAATGGCGGGAGGGCGGACCTCGGTGCAGCTGTGGACGCGCACGGACTCCTGGGTGAGTGAGTCCCGTGCAAAGACCTTCCGTGAGCACAGCGATGGCGATGGCAGCAGGCTTAGCCCCTCCTAGGCAACAGCAGCAACAGAGAACACTCCTGTCCCCGTGCTGCTCAAATACTTTACACATTGCCTCTTTAAATAACCCTGACTGCTCTGTGCCAAGCTACCAGAGGGTGAGCACAGGTTATCTTTTAATGTGTATCTAGCTGACCCTGACTAGGTTTGTGGATTCTGATGGACAGGGTGCATACCTTTGCCAACCAGAAACCCAATTTCTTACATTGGTGGCAGTGGTGAGACAGGACTTGTGTTTGTGCAATACCATATAGTTACTTACTGTTCACTACAACTACCAAAGACCAATTTGTATGTTTCAATTCTCCCTGATTTGGCCTTGGTTGTGCCTTAAACATGTCTACCTCTGGGAAAGTAGCCACAGTACATGCACCTGTTTGATCTGGCCTAGCTACAGTCATATACTGTGACCCAGATGAAGAGCTATTGCAGGGAATTTTAAATATCTATGAGAGGCTTCAAGGAAAAAGTGGAGCAACAGAAAGCTTTGAAACCTTGGACAGAGGCCCAAGTGGCAGGAACAGAGGTCCTAGAGGAGGAAGAGGAGCCAGAGATTACTGAGGAAGAGGAGCAGTGTGGCTCTCTAGTGGCAAATGTGCAATAATGGCAGAGACTGTGCGAAATCACACCCTAGAAACAGTGTGCCATTATCTGTGCACAATTTGCATACCAACACATACGTGGCTCGGGTTTTCTCCAATCTGGGGATGACTTAATTTGTCAAGGTGCTGGTCACTATTTTCACTCCTCTATACTTTGACAAGTCATCAATCATAGCAAGCATGTGCCTCCCATCAGGCAGGCTCCCATAATCTGCACTAGCACCAATCCATGGTTGCTGAGGAATGTCCTGGGTGATAACCGAGGTGGAGGGACAACAGCTCCCACTGTCTGGCAAATGTCAGATCCTCACACCACTTGTTCCAAACCTTCGTCTAGCAGAGTGTAGGGGGGCCCAACATCACGCCCCCCAAAGCCCACCACGTACCACGGATCAGAGCACCGCCATCGCAAACCAGGGAGCACTCGGAACCAGCAAGGGTTAATCTGTTGCTCCCAACCTTTACCCTGCAGGAAGAAGGAGGAGTTCCTGAGGAAGGGAACCAATCGGACATTCCAGAGGAGAAGAAAGGTGTATCCAGAAGTAGAAGGGGGACGCGAGGAGAGACAGAAAGGTGAAACCAAGGGGAGCTGTAGAACGCTGGAGACGGAGGAACCAAGGAGATGCCGAGGAGAGAAAGCGGAGAAGCAGAAGATGACCTGGACGGTGACGAGGTGACTGAAGAGTGGTCTGAGGACTGGTGGATTTCCCCAGGAGGTGCAACATCACTGCCGCAACTAAGAAGAGTTGCAGCTCGGCGGGGAGTGACCCATACACGGGTCACAGCGGGGACAATGGGGGAGTGGGAGGGAGACTTAAGGAAGCAGGGAGTATAGCGAGGAAAAGGGTCGGAAAGCCCAAAAAGCATCGAGCAGTAATTTTCGCCTCTGTGTTTTCTTGGGGGGTGTTGCAGTTGTTTTCCCTTCTTTTTTACCCCTTATTTCCCCCTTCTCATTTCCTTCCTTACGCCTGGCATAGGCTGCACATGAAAACACTTTTGGGCACCGAAACCATGGACAAGGCACTATAAAGAGGAGATTGAGCAATACCCTAATACCGGCTTATAATTCTAGGGACATCTATATGGTGGCAAAACGTGGGCTTTTGAATGTGTTAATTTTGTCCGCAAACTGGTTAGGACCATAAAGAGAGGCCGTAGGCAGTGGGAACAAGGAGCCTTGAAATAATGTTTCCCTTCAGTCCATATAATTTATGATCCTACAGCCAGTCAAGGAAAAATCGCTTCTTTGCACTCTTGGTGTGGTGACGGACACTATCCAACTTTTCAATAGAAAGATACCTACCACTAGATACTTACCGTCATCTTTCTTTCTTTATTTGAACTTTCTGGGGACGTCCAGTTGAAGATAAGGACCTGAAACGTAGAAAGAAGAAAAAGGTGAAGACACACATTGCCATGAACCAACCCAAGAAGGACTTTCAGATCAAGCTTGGAACTAAAACGTAACAATTGATAAGCACATCTAGCTTCTATTTCCGCCCGTCCCTCCCACACAGAGAGAACCACACTGCTGAGAAGGTAGCTTTTGATGCAAACAGTCCCTTGGTGACCTCCATGGGCCATTTGGACGACTCTGAGGTAATTCAGTTTTAACTCCATTCTGTATTCTGTCGCCATTTTGTTGCCCTCACTCAGGCAGCACAATGAACGAAGTTTTTCTGCTGATCTTACTGCGACGTGTCAAATAACCTCCTGCCTCTGTTTACGAAACTGATGTCAGGGACTGGCTGAGTCCACTAATCCTCGTCTGGTTTGACTAAACCCTGTCTCGACTGTCTGTTGGTTCGCACCATTCTTTCCTGACTTTATCTTATCTTCTGGCCTTCGCTATCCTCTACATGTATTCTCTCATTTCACTACTGTACTCCAAAGCATACAAATGTGTCCTGCCTCCTGCAAGTTGAGTTGTAGACACTACCACTCATTAACTTGTGGCAAAAACAGTTGGAAGAGAGGTTTATTAAGGTTACTTGATATCTTGTTTTCAAACTTTTCTCATTGGTTATATCTTGTTTTCAAACTTTTCTCATTGGTTATATCTTGTTTTCAAACTCTTCTCATTGGCTAACCATGTATGCATTGGGAGTGTTCTTGGTGAATCTATGTGCTATAAAAGATTGTGCGCCACGGAGTAAAGTGGCAGTCTCCTAAGAACATGCCGAGTGTACTTCTGGGACAACTGTACTTAGCTGCAGCTAATAAACCTGATCTTCTACGCTCAACAGAGTGTCCTGTGTCTCTGTTCAACAAAGCAGGTGAACTCAGGAGATTAAGGCGTGCCCTGCGTCGCCAGGCCCATAAGGCCCTGGTTCTGCAACTCGGGGGGGGGGAGACTCTGAGAAATAATATTCATTGGCCTCGTAGCAAACACCCTTCCTCCGAGGTGACTAGTTTTTATTGCACATTTCAAAGGGCTCTAGGACCTGTGGGCTTCATATGTTCAGTGAGTTAGATCTTGCTTTAGTATACCCCTGTTGCCTCTTTACATCACTTCAAATGCCACATGGAGGTATTCATCTCGAGCAGTGGATTCAATTGTGTACTCCAGGGACACAAGTAGGGGTATCAACCTTTCAATTACTAACTGAACAAATTCCTCCATCTCTGCGTCTTCTAGTTCATCATGGGTTTTTACTGCCCGTGGAAGTCATGAGAGATAGTTTGACAGGCTTTGTGCTCCCAGCCTGGAGACAATGTTTAACAAGTACTCCTGAACTTGGAAGTCCCCTCTCCCTATGCATGGCGGTGGTTTGGAGGTAGGCCTCTTAAACAGAGGAATGAGGTGCTTATGGTCGGGGTGTAATATGAATGGTTGGCCATAGACATATATGTAAAAATGTTGGCACACCTACTGTATTGCAACGGCCTCCCGTTCAATTTGGAAGTACCTCTCTTGGTTGCAGTGAGCGCCCTGCTGGCATAGGCAATCAGAGCCCATGCTCCATAGGGTTGTTGATAGTACCGCTCCCAGTCTGTGGTGCTGGAGTCTACCCATATCTCTGTGAGTTTAGTGGGGTCAAAGTATGCTAGGGTGGTGTTAACTGACAGGGACTTCTTGGTTCTTTTGTATGCCTTCTCCTGAGCCGGACCCAGCTCCCATCGTTTTGAGGATTTCAGCATGTTTCACAGTGGTGTTGTGAGGGTTGTTAGGTTGAGGTTAAACCAGCAACAATAATTGATTGATGATCTGGCACTTACTGCTTTGATGGCAGTGACCTTCTCCAGGTCGGGGCAAAGCCCTCTGCCATGAACTGGTACCAAATAAAGCTGAGAGAGGGTTTTAGGAGCTCACGTTAGGCCCGGTGCAGGTTAAGGCTACTGTCTTGGGGTCGGTTAAGGACCTTCTTTAGGCTTTGGTAGTGTTTGTCAAGGTTGTTGGCATGGATCTGTATGTCATCGCAAGCATTGAGTACTCCAGGCAATCCTACCTGGGCTTCCTTTACCATGTTCTGAAAGGGCTCCACAGTATTGGGCATCTCTACAGCAAAGAAGACCAACATGCACAGAGAACGTTGTAATGTACCTTGATTCCAGTGCTAGCAGGATTTTGGGCAATCCGGAGCATAAGTCTATCTTTGAGAAGTATTTGGCCTCACTCAGCTACCCCACTCTGTTGTCTTCAGAGGGGATCAGACGTTTCTCTCTTTTGATGGCCAGGTTGGGCAATCGCTTATCCACGCATATGTGCAACTCTCCTAGCTGCTTGGGCTTTCTTGTCACCACAATGGGGGAGACCCATGGTGTTGGTTCTTCTACGGGTTCAAATATGTCGACCTATTCTGGCTTCCGCAGCCCTTCCACAGCTTTGGGACAAAGATGTAGGGCTACCTTTCGGTGTTGCAACTTTGTAGCTGTATGTTGCATGCTCAGATCAATGTGGAGCCAGGCCTGCTTGTCCTTCAAACAGCCTATGCCCTGAAAGAAGTCTTGAAACTCCTCAAGTAGTTCTCCAAGTTCCATTGTGTGAACCAGGAATAGAAATTGGATGAGTCAGAGGTCCTGAGCAGTCTGGCAGCTCAGTAGCATTCCTTGGTCTTTTACAGTTACATATATTTTGGTCGTGGTTGTGACCCCTTGGTGCTTGAGGGTGGTTGCAAATACTCCAGCTTCACTGCTCTTCTGAGGTAGCTGTGTGCTCAATAAATGCCCTTTATTATTATCATTATTAGTGACTGAGCATGTCCATTAGCACATACTTTCACTCTTTCACTTTGGTAGGGCAGAGCAGTGGTGGGTCCAGGAGTGTCTGGAATTTCTCTCTGACCACTACGTTAATGACGCCCCTGTATGAACAATGGCTACCACAGGGTTTTCTCCAATGGTTCTTGTATGATTTGCTCCCTCCATTTAGCAGACACACACCCTTGTATTATCTGGGCCCAGATTTCCTCATTTTCTTTGGGATAAGTGCAAATGCTTGCGAGTGCTTTCAGTTGGGAGTAGAAGGTACGTCGTTGGTTTGTCATAAATCCGGAATCTGCGTTCAGTGCATCTACCATGGTGGGTACCTGTGTGGGCGCCTCACTACGTTCACGGCCCTGGACAGTGCATTACATCGGCCCCCCTCTAGGTGGAGCAGCAGTGGCTGCTTGCGGGCATCATTCACGGCTGTGACAGCAAAGTACAAGTCCAGGCGCTCCAGTGTCCAGTTTGGGGTTTGTGTTCAAGGTGGGCCAGAGATGATGAAATGTCAGCTATGTTAGGGTGTTACCACGTGGTGTTCGCCCCGGTACTGGAGTGGTGGGGACTTGCCGAGGGTTGACAGCTACCTGTGCGATCCTCTCTCTACTCTCTTCTCTTCAGTTTTTCACCCTCTGTGGTCCTTGGCTCTTTGGCACAAGCCTATGTGCGTGTGTAGGGAGGAGGTGGGGGGGGGGGGCAGTAGTCCCAGCCTTTATGGCCCAGCAGTGTGGCGTTTGCCATGTGTCAGGGTCCGGAATAGTGTTTAGGGAGATATCACATCATGCCTATGTCCCGGTCTTCTTCGCCACTAAAAACGCTCTTGCATCCAGCTGGCGCCCTCCAGTGGCCATTCAATATTATTGCACATATACAGGAATGTGGCTGAGTCTTTTCTCCTAGCTGGGCTTTGTCAGCAGAGGTCTGGGCTGTATCCACCAAAGCAAAGCAGTGCACACTCTGGCTGCATGGGCACCGGCACGTGCGTTGCTCTTAGGCCCCTGATCGCGTTTTCGCCCCGCCTCATGGAGGGAAGGCTCCCACTTCCTCGTCACCAATCGTTGCATCGCCGAGGATTCCAGGCCTTTCTACATTCCACCCTGGGAAGGGAGATAGGGGCCCTCAGAGGCAGATCAGGCAGACTGTTGTGAGATAATGAGTGCACATAATGCATTCTGTCCTAGAGACGGTTCAGAGGCTCTATATTCTGTATAAGACCGTCGAAGGTGGTGGACGCCATATCTATATACATGCATTGTGTCCTTGCGACTGTTGGGAGCTGGAAAAGTGGCGGATGCACTTAATGCATTTTGCCCTATAGACATTTGGGTGGTTGTGAGGAACATTTAATCTGCTCTCCACCTTGTGAAGGGAGACAGGGAGTCTCAGAGAAAGAACAGGTGTCCTTATCTAGAGACTTTTGAAAGGTGTGGGGTGGGGGGGGGGGGGTGCACATTATGCATTCAGTCCTAAAGATTGTTGGAAGGTACGAGAAAGTGTAAGTTTTGTCTATACTTATATGTGTGGAGTAGTCCACCCCGACTGCAGAGTTTCTGCACGTCAGTATAGATTTTAGTAGTAAATGTGGAAGCGACATAGGGGAGTGAGTGGGAAAAGGGGCAGGCTTACTACTAAAGGAGATGGGATTAGGGAGGAGTAAGCAGCCGCGGTCCTTGCAGGTAACAGCGGTGG
Source organism: Triturus cristatus (assembly GCF_964204655.1). Classification (NCBI taxonomy): domain Eukaryota; kingdom Metazoa; phylum Chordata; class Amphibia; order Caudata; family Salamandridae; genus Triturus; species Triturus cristatus. The sequence continues at coordinate 1,138,378,796 of NC_140585.1, read as the reverse complement.
GGCCGGGTAAGGGGGCATTTCGAGGGATGATACAGAGGGAAAATGTATTATTTATTTAATTTTCCCTCTGCATTGACCCTCGAAATCCCCCCTTACACAAGAGTAATCCAATTGCATGACCCTGGGGATGAAGACATCTAACCTATACATTTGCAGTAAATTTACACTTGGAGTTTATAAATGCCAAAAGAAGTAAACTTACTCCAAAGTGTAAACTTACTCAAAAGTGTAACGTAACTTTGTGAATCTGGCCCTGAGTGTTTAATCTCTGATCTAAGTATTAATGAGCTTTTTATAGAGACCTTTCCATTCAGTAAAAAATACAGAAGCTCTCAGTGCATTCCACATAAGCCCTCCCCATGTTGCCACCACATGTGCCTAAACGTCCACATCACACTTCCATGTGCAATGGATGTTTGATTGCTTCATTAACCACTTAATGGCATGCGGCATTGTGAGGGTCATCATTTGCTTTCTGAGTTTTTGTCAGACACAACACATTTCTTCAACCTTGTTTGGCCGCGTGAGGCTGACCCAAGAGGGGAAGGGGAGTTTGGTCCTGCTTAAAATTATTTTTAACAGGTGTGACTTCATTTGAGACGTGACACCAATTGTCCAAGCGGTGCCTAATGGTAGAAGTGGACTTTTGTACCAATTCGCACTAGCTTTGCAATTCTTGTACTATTTTCAGTGTCAGCGAGTTCTCGCGAAGTGGAGCTGGAGCTATCACCGGTCACCTTTTGCAGGCTCATTACCCATGATGAAAGATGAACTCCCCTTAAAAGTGAGGGTATCTAGAATGTAGTTGTGGTCAGCTACTGTTTGCCAAGTGAGTCATGCCAATGACTTGTACCACCACCACAAAGTCCTGGTATCTAGTGTCCCTGAATAGAACCATCCAGTAGGCTTACTTCTACTCCTTGATAGTGGTGCTTTTGACATAACCCATTTTTTTCCGTTTCTTTCCCCATTCAGTTGATCAAACATATGCCAAATTCCTCATTCCCAAGGTTGATTTTCCTGGCAATGACCTTGAGCTGGTTCTGGCTCCTGATGCAGAGTCCTGCCAGCTCATCTGCAGCAACCATCCTCGCTGCCAGTACTTCTCATTTCTCACACCAGACTGGACTGCTGACAACAGAAGGTAATGTTTTTATATTCAGCTATTGATTGACATTATTTTACATCATTAACTTATTGCAGGATGGGGGAGGCAGTGCTCACATGCATATGTCTCTTACGTCATTCATAAATATACATAGATAGATAGATAGATAGATAGATAGATAGATAGATAGATAGATAGATAGATTATCTACTGGCGGTCGCCAGTAGATAGTTATAGTTAGGACCGTGTTTCCATAGGAAATCTGCAACATTCTATTTGAAATAACTTTGGCGCCGGTTGACGAATCCTCGCGAAATTTTCAAAACTAATGGGGCGCTACGCTCCGCTCCTACCCTGAAAGTCTCAGGGGGATTCGTCAAGCGGGGGCTGAGAAAAAAGGGGGCTCCCAAAACGCGTTTTCCCCATGCATTTTCCCATAGGACCTTTAGTCCGAGCTACAGCCCGAACCGCTGAACAGAATTACTTGAAATTTGGCAGAGAGGTAGTCCTCAGGTCAAGGATGTGCCTTTTGCAGGTCTGGTGTAAATCTGTTCAGTAGGTCCTGAGAAAATAGCATTTAAATCAATATATATATCTGTAAGCGCGCTCCGTGCGCTTACGGTAAGCTTACCGTATGCGTACGGTGACGTGCGCGAGCTCAATTCTGATTGGTGGTTACATGACTGTAAACATTCGAATCGGTCGAAATCAGGAAGTATCGGCCGCCATTTTCTGTCTCTCGCAGTGAAAAACAAAGGCTGATAACATGAAAAGGGGGCAACGAAGAGAGTTGCAGACCCCCTAGCGTTCGTCAGGGGGTTCACAAAGGACCAAAAAGTATGAAAAATAAATTTAATAATTTGAAAAAATAATCGCGGAGTGCGCGTATGGTAAGCTTACCGCACGCGTACGGTAAAAAAAAAAAAAAGAATTAACAATCACATTTATTATATAAATCTAAGGACCCCCAAGGGAGGAAAAAACAATTAATATTTTGTAAAAAATGGCGAGGCGTGCACGGTACGAAATGCGCAACGTGGGCGCTCGGTGCGCAAAAATTACAAATAAATACATAACTTAGCATTTAAAAAACCGTACAAATTCACTGAAAAAACCATAGGTTTCACACACGTTATAGTTAGGAATTAGCATTTAAAAAACCTTGCAAATTCACTTAAAAAACCATAGGTTTCACACAAGTTATAGTTAGCTGTACATTTCACTCGTAAAAAACCAATGAAATTCCACGTTATAGTTAGATCAGGTAACTATAACTTGCGCGACCGCAATGCACAATGTGTCATTTCAGATGTCATCATTGATGTCATGAGTGATGTCACTGACCATGTCAGAAGTGATGTAATATGTCACGTCATCAGCAGTTTATTGTGGTCGCGCAAGTTATAGTTACCTGATCTAACTATAACGTGGAATTTCATTGGTTTTTTACGAGTGAAATGTACAGCTAACTATAACTTGTGTGAAACCTATGGTTTTTTAAGTGAATTTGCAAGGTTTTTTAAATGCTAATTCCTAACTATAACGTGTGTGAAACCTATGGTTTTTTCAGTGAATAGATAGATAGATAGATAGATATATTTTAATCATTGCCTTTGCGTAACTATGACTGCAGCAGCCTTGTTTTCTGGCTCATGCTTAGCGTGCCTAAAGGATGCACCCATTCATCACATTTAGAGCCTTTCTTCCATATCTTGGCTTTTGAGATGAGAAAGTGTTGATTAGCTTGCTCAATTGTAAAAAGTTTACACATTTGAACAAATATATGTTGTCTTCTTCATTTCTCATGATTTCAGCCTATGACAGGAGTGTGCTCTCCTCCTTTTATTTTCCTGAAACCCTGTGACTCTCATTGAAAGCCGGGTTTAAAACGACTATTTATTTGCGTTTTGCCTTTGTTTAGTATCACTCACTTGTATTCTCTTGTGTTACCCCAACTTTATTGGGGTTTCATTTGGTAGGTCCTCTAAGGCCTGAAAGGTATTTACAATCTTTTTGGAGAAAGGGAGATATGGCAGGTGTCTCTCAATATACACCCTCTGAGTCAAGCTTGAATTAAAAGGAGTGTTTAGAGTCAAATATACCTGTCAGAGATCTGGCACTATTAAATAATATTTATAGAATCCTGCACCCACAAAATCAATACACACGCTCACAATAGTTTAAAAAAAAAATTAGGATTATTTATTATTTGCTATTTATCTTTTAATCAAGTGCATCAGAAGTATGGCAAATATTACAAACAGCACAGCAACAATTACGCATTTTAGGGCCCAGGTCAAATATGCTACATTAATATCCCATCACGCGTTCCTGCTCTACTGGTTTTACCTACATTGTTTGTAACCAGCCTTCTAATGGCATAGCTAAATGTTGTTTTTGTTGTACATTAATATCCCAAATCATACAATGCCTCCCTGGATACCTTATGAAGCTTTCACGCTCGCAGTGGGAACTTCATTCTTCAGCGCAGTGTCCCCTCCAGCAAAAAGTCTCTATGGGCCATATTCTCAATGAAGTGGTGGAGAGAGGCGTTAGCCTTCTTGGCTTAATGCCTCTCTCCGCCACTTCGGAAACGCGAGGCTGCACCCTATTCTCAAGGATATGGTGCAGCCTCACATTTCCCCCTGCGATGGCGCTAAGTTTCACAACTTAGCGTCAGCGCAGGCACCCTTGCACCAGAGTGCAAGGGTGTCTGCAAGCAGGGAGGTTTGTTTCTGTACAGGAAGGTGTCCCTTCCTGCACATAAACAAACCTAAAATAACAGTTTGTAACTTACATGTGTGCTGCTTCATGCAGCACACATGTATGTTACAAAACAGCATTTTATAAAAAGGTTTGTTTATGTACAGGAAGGGACACCTTCCTGTACATAAACATACCATGGCATTTTGCTTTTTTCCATGTGTGCTGCACAAGGCAGCACACATGGAAAAAGCAAAAGCGAAGAGAAATAAAGCATTTCTCTTCGTTTCGCCACCTTAAGATCAGATTTTTCCTGGTCTTAAGTTTGGCGGTACGTCCTATTTATGCTGCCTTGAGAATAGCAGGTAGCGTCAAACTCTTCTTTTTTTTTTATTGAAATCCATATAACAAACGTTTTTTTTATCCATAAAAATTCATTAAATATGACGATGATAATACAGAGTTGTTAAATAGCACAAATTTACAAAGAGGGAATAAATCTTAAAAAACAGAAAAATAAGCAGCATAAACATTTAAGCCACGAAGGACAAAGAAAAACAGTATCCACTACCAGTCATAGATATAAGCGTCAAACTCAATAGGTGTTGCTGTGGAACGCCCACCGCAACACCCACTGCACGCCCCTATCACGCTAAAAACAGCGTGAAGGGGGCCCTATTCACAAGGTAGCGTTAAGCCGCGTTAAGCCACTTAACGTGGCTTAACGCTGCCTTGTGAATAGGGCTAAGCCCATATCGCCACCACAACGTCACTGAAATCTAAGAACATGCCAACTAATTGCAAAAATAACAACAAGCTGGTCTGCTTTCTGTGTCCAGATCTTTCACTTGACCCTCACACGCACAGCATCTGAGTGCAAAAAGGAACGACACATCTGCATCTGTTGCATGGAACAAGGACTGTATTTAGTGGTGTAGCTGGACCTTTTGCATCCCGTGGCATCCCCAGCGTTTGCGTGGCAGCCGTATTTAGGAGGGGGTGGGTGGTGGTGCTGGCGATTCCTGTGTTTGCTGCCCCGCAATGGCCGCAGGTAGGAGGGAAGAGGCCGCCGCCCCCAAAACTCGTGCCGCCCAGGACGAACGGTCCCCCACCCCACTTTGCTACGCCACTGACTGTACTGCATGCAACACTTACAAACATGTAAAGACTCTGACACACATGACAATACAACTGCAGCGGGATCTTCTTGTGAACTAATTCTGTGATTCACAGATATATTTTTCATTTGTTAATAAAGTCTTTAATTGGACGGAGCGCAGAATTTCTTTTACAAAATCATTACGTTTTACCCTAGAGTAGTCAGGTTTTTGAAGTTCATTTTTTCTTGGTATCACAGATCTTGTGTATGGAGTAATTATTTTTGAGGAATATAGTAGCTTTATTTGTATCCTTCTATTTCAAGTCACTTTTTTTTACCCAACGGTGCTACAACATGTGAACTTATACAAAGGTTTTTCATACTGTTTATACCAAGTTAACAAATCATGAAAATACATAGAAAGCATTCATATGTTTTATCACAATAAATCATAACAATATAATAAAATTATGATCAACCATCAAGTTCATCTGCCTTTAAGATTATAACCTCTAAAATTGGGACTGAGGCACAGGGCTGAAATACTGAGATGTTATGCCCTTTGGTACCCTCCTGTCGGTAATGGTGTTCGTCAGCTTCTGTAATCCCTGGCGCCTAATTCTGTGATACAGCGCTTTGTCAGGCACAGGTTCTGTTCACTGAATCACCCTACAAGGCATTTATGCATCCAACAGTTCAGTTCAACTCTTAAATCATTCGGCAGATATCGTCGGCTACTCACTCATTCTCACACAGTTCTCAAGCCTTGCTAATACTGGTATCTTCGTGTTGAATCTTGGTGGGTGCCAGAGGGGCACATGCTGTGGTCAGCTCCTGCTGGGGAGGCTTCTGATCTGTGGGGGACGGGTGGTGGCCTTGCTTGGACGTACACAACTTTGGCAATTTCAGTACAACAGCTCCCTCCAGCTCTCTTCTTCAGCAGTTGAGGCATCCTTAGGCTGGGTGCAGACAGCACACCGGTGCAGAAGAGGCAGCTCAGGGCCGATCCCAATCTCGTGGATGACTTTGGCAGTTGCGCCCCTGGGCTCATCAGAGTGGCCACTTCGGTGTTAATAAAGCATTCAGATTCAGACATCAGCAATCCCCCTGGGAAACCTCTTGGTGGCCCTCCAAACCTGGCCCCCCAATCCTAGCCCCCCACCCCTGCAGACCATGCCAAGAACCTAAGGGTCATCCTGGACACTAACTTCTCCAAGAGCAGAAAGTTCAACGATGTCTCATCATTATGCTACCTACGCAGGATTTTCAAATGGATCCCACTAAACACCAGACGAACGGTCACCCAGGCTCTTTTCACATGTAAACTTGATTATGAAAACACCCTGTACATCGGAATTCCAGCCCACATCCTGCACCCACTCCAAACCACCCAAAATGCCTTCGCCAGACTCATCCTGAACATCCTGCGAAATAACCACATCTCTCCACACCGCAACAATCTCCACTGGCTCCTAGTCCAGGAAAGATGTAAACTCACCCACACCTACAAAGTTCTCTACGACACCGTTCCAACTTACCTCAAGCACCGCCTCAAACTTCTGGCAACCCACCAGACACCTTCGATCTGTGACCCAGGCAAGAGTACACCTCATTCGTATCAAGACCAGATGCGGAGGATGCTTTTTCTCATACCTGGCAACCAAGACCTGGAACAACCTCCAGAAACACCTCAGACCCACCCCCTCTCCAAACGGACTTCTGAAGGATCTTCAAAACATGAGAGAACAAATGTATGATAGGAATACACCAAAATATGTAAGTTGACAAAACAAAGTTTCACTCTTTTCTTTTTTCAAAAAGGATGTAAATATGGCTGTCAAAAGCACAATTTTAATATAATATCGGCGAAATATAGAAGGTGACTCTTATGAATTAAGTGCAATAGAGTGACAAGGTGAAGTCAATGGTGACATAAATAGATGCATTCTTTTTTATAGTTCTGTCCCATATAAAATTTAGTCACATGAATTCACATGGCCCAAAGTGATTTTTAGATTAGGGTTAAGGAAACTCTTACGACATGAATAAAGATAGCGTTGACGTTTCGACCCAGAGATCAGCGCAGATTGGCATGCGTCACGACGGGCCATCCTCAGGACTGTAGAGATAGATGTGGACAGCCACCTGAGTGTGGAAAAATCAGAACAATGGAGTCTAGTAATACGTGTTTCAAAAGGTTCCTCACGAAGTGCGGGGATCCAAAATGGATATCCATCAACTGATGTTAATCACGTAATCCGGTGTGAATCGAGCATTAAAAAACATCAAGGAATGACTCATCAAATGGTGCTAGGATCATAAATAGGTATCCAACATCCAGTAATAAACTTTTTGTAGCTTCCCGATTTATGACATTAATTGCACATACTCGAGATCCCAACCTTTTGGTGGCCCCATGATTATACGATTGGCTATTTTCATTGAAAGACTCCAGCCGGATGCTGGCTGTCTTCTTTACCTCTTTGATTCAAGATACTATCTCACACAAAAAGATATAGTGGAGGTGATATAGTGGAGCCTCACCCAAACCCCAAAATCAGCATACACACATGTTGTGTTTATATATTGTATAATGATCATTATACTCTATTCGCCTGCATATTGTATGAGTAAAAATAATTGTAAAGATTGTGAACAACCCAGCAAGTAATATATATATAAAAGAGCAATGGTTAAATGTGCCCCAATCATATTATATCACATACCTCGTTGATTAGTCTAATTCTCCACCAAAGTTTTGCCTAGCTCATTAACAGCATAAATGTATTCGTTTATTTTTTGCTGAGCCACGAAATAGCATCCTCAGATGCCTTCCAATCATCAGGCCTATAGTCTGAATTCCACCTTTCAGCACCAGTCTAGCAACTGGTCCATCTTGCGCTCAGCTCCTGTTTTGCTACACAGTGAGCAATAAGTCTGTTCAATAGGAAGTACACAGAAGCCTACTGAAGCAAGATCTCCTCTCCTTCCCTTAGGACAGAATTTAACACGTAATTTCTCCCACTTGCTACATTTCAGCTATCATGGTGAATAAAGAGATTTAGAGAATGGAAAAAAAATCCCCTGTCCCACTGGTTAATGTGAGCCTCTCTTGATCTGTAAGCAATGCATGGTTCTTGTTAGGAAATATTTAGGCATGATTTCGATGGCCCTATACTTCCATCATGCACAGCAAAGTTTTCAATGCCCGGAGAGGCCTGTGCAGGTAAGAGAATTGGGGCGGGTGGGGGGGACTCAAGAGACGACGAAGAGGGAAATTTAAATAAATACGTGATTTTCCGTCGTCTGTCGAGTAACCTCCCACCCCCGCCCCACTGCTCTTACCTGCACGGGCCGCTCCTGTAAAACAGCAGCCATTTTCAAATCCAGCAAGGGCTGATGTTAGGGGCGATTCTCATATTCCTAAAGAGAAACGGTGTATGAAACCCCTTGCCTAGGTTGAGGGGTGAGGACTTTTCATAATTCCAGCAGATATTATGCCAATAAACTGAGTGCCCTGCCCATGAGCTCTATGAGGATGCGCTCACCATTACTGCTCCAGGGAGGGGTATGAGAAGGTTTGCAGACCAACAGAAAATTAAATGTAAACTCTTGTTAGCTCTCAATAAAAAGGTTGGCAATTTTTATCATAGCAGTTCTAATGCGTGCCTGTGTTAATGTTTTACCTATTTTTACAATATAAGGCTTATATCTTGAGGAGTCTAGTTTAATGGCAACTGAAGACTTTCTCTTGCCTGTCTTTGACTTCTCAGAACAACGCAGATGATGCCAGGTTTCTAAATTTACCCTGCAAAATCTCTGGCGGGCCTGCGGTAGTTTCCATATGGGCTCATCCTCCTGAAATATTCCCACAGACGGATTGGTCAGACCCCAGCCTGATTTCCCAACCCTTTGGATCCACAATAAAATATGTGAAAATTAATAAAGTAACATTTCTTTTATGTCTACGTATTGGTGTATGAACCAACAGCTGTGTGATCTGAAGGGTGATGCAGAAGACTAAAGATCACATTCTAGGTTTAAAATAGTATACATTATTAATCAATTCCTTTCCTGGATTTGATCCTTTCTCACCAAATAGAAGCTGGTTAGAAACATGGCTGTGCGATCAATAAAGCATATTATATTATGGTCAAGCCATATCATTGCTCGGCTGAATATGCAGTGTGATTTGCAACCAGCAACATAATTGCATATATGCATTAGAAAGCATTCATTAAAACACGTGAAAATAACAGAGATTGAGCTGAATACAGAATTACACTACAGAGGAAGCATTTCATTGCATGTTTCATAAAACAAGATAACCTGGAATCCAAAATGTCCCACTCTACAAGAGAGCTCGGAGCAAAATCATTAATTTACAATGGATACCAAGATGGAGTATTGCTTTCCAGCCCAATGCTTGTCACTGCATCCTTCCCTTCTAACTGCCCCTAAAACGGCCCCCTTAAAGTCTCTCTGTTCCACCAATTGTGCTCTGCCCTTCTTTCCATCTCTTGTTCTGCACCTGGTCTCTTTGTCCTCCAACAAGTGTTTCTCTGTTCACTCTCCTCTCAATACCATGCATTTTTCCTATCTCTATAGTTTTCTTCTTCGGCCCTCCTTTTTTACCATGTTTTTGTCCCTGCTTCTTCCAGCCTTATTCCAATTATCTGGAACCCATACCTTTAACCTACACTGGTTTCTCTCCAGTGTGGCTGATAGCCCTTTGATCTGGCTTTCTGCACTTATTTGAACCTATTCAAGGCCTGTATCAGGAACTGTGATGGTCGTTTTCAATAATGAATGCATCAAAGCTGTAAAAAAAAGTCTCACAGCCTAATGGTCAGTGGTCCAGACCAGAAGTGTCACTGAATTAGACATGAAGAGGGTAGTGCAAAACAACATTCAGAGGGGAGAGGGATTCACAGGCACTGTGAAGTGGTTTCTACACTCCTGTCACCAACTCAAGAGCCCATCAGAGTCAGTGTGCCAGCCTCTCTTAGGGGGAGGCAGGGAATGCTCGTTGTTCTTACCTCAGCTCTCTTTTCTATGTCTTGTAGGATGCAGCAACCATGTTTTCAAGGATTTGGACTTTCCTGGGAATTATTTCAAGGTGGTCATGGTTGACAGGCCTACAAGTTGCCAGACATTATGCACAGATGACCCATTTTGCCAGTTTTCACCTACGTAGGGGATGATTACGTTAACGCAGTCCAAAGGTATGTGCTTGAAATCAGTGTTGAATAATACGCTTATTGTATCGGTCTGTGACAACAGAAGCTAGAAAAAAATAATTAATCTGTAAATCATTCATTTAATGATTGGTGTGACAAGCATGAGGCTTCAGAATGCTCTAAAGAGCTTATTTTATTTTCTTTTTTCTTTTTTTTTTTTTTTTTATGTTTGAAAAGCTTTATTCAAGAAGGAATAAATACATAGGCATCAGCCGCAATACAAGAGAAAGATAAATGGAATAAATTACATTAAACAAGCTAATGTCATTAAAAAATAGAACAAAGCATTTTATAGAGTTTTAAGGAAAGATGGGACGGGAAAAAGGGAAAGGAGGACCAGGAAAATAAAGGGGGAAAGGGGAAAGGCAAAAACGTATTATATAATAAAAGATCCTAAAACCTTGCTATAAGGAAGGAATAAAAGCTGTAGGCAATACAACAGTCAAAATGTTACACAGCAAACCCAATAGTGTCATAAACCAATCTGATATTATTAAAGTAGGAGAAGGAGGAGTAACTCCCTCAAGGTGGTTTGAAGTTTTCCGAAGTGATGGCGGGAACATTCCTTGGGGCCATCCGATCTAAGTATGTGGTAAGAGGCAGCCAAAAAAGATCCCAATTATGTGTAGGATTACAGAGGGAAGCAAAGGCAGTATCTAGTCTGTGAAAGTGACACAAGGAATTCCACCAGTGACGGATGGAAAGGTTAGACAGGGTTTTCCAGTTAGAGGAAATGTGTTGAAAAGCGAGAGCAAGCATGAGGTCAAAAAGACCATGAGAACATAGAGGGAGATTTAAAGAGTCCGATAAGCTGCCTAAAAAGAGAGTAGAAATTGAGTATGGAGAAGGGAGAGTGAAAATACGAGAGATATAGAGCCAGACAGAATTCCAGAATTGAGAGACAGAGGGACATAAAAACAGGAGGTGAAAAAGATTAGCGTTGGGGGCAGAACAAGTCCAACAACTAGAATCAGAAGAGGAAGAAAAACGGGCTAGAGAAAGTGGAGAGAGATATAGTCTATGATATAAGTAGAATAAAGATTGAGTAAGGGAGGCCGAACGAGAGATTTTCAAAGATCTAGACCAGTATTTGTCCCACAAGGCGACGGGCCAAGCGCAACCCAGGTCTTCCTCCCAAGCAAGTTCTACCTTAGTTTTAAGGCGCTCTGGATTAGGGGATGAAAAGAATTTGTAGATGAGAGACGCTTTGGGTAAGGTTAAGAGAATTTTAAGAAGAGGTGCTTGGGAGAACGAAGAAGGGGAGGGGGGAAGAGAGTAAAAAACATCCAGAATAAGCGTCATTAGGACAACAAACTTCTGGAAGAAGGAGCGCGGACAGCGAAAGGTCAACTGAAACTGGGGAAAAGAACAAGGGGATGCTCCGTCAAAAAACTGGTTCACCCAAATGATGCCCATCGATCTCCAAGACTTCCAGAAGATGGGTCTATTTCTTATAAGAATAAGGGAGTTATGCCAGACAGTGGAGTTCAAGAAGGACTCTCGAGTAATAGGTGTAGGGTTGAAGAGTGGCCTTAGAAGAGAAGAAGTATGTTTAAATAAGGGAAGAGCCAAGTGTGGAACCCTAGCAGAGAAGCGAATAACCTCCCCAAAAGAAAAGGGTAGTAATAATGTATGCTCGATGGAAAGCCAAAGAGGGGCAAAAGCAGAAGGGACAGAAGCAAGCCATCTAGATGCCTGGCGAAGGGAAAAAGATTTATGATACAGACGGAAATCTGGAAAGTTGACCCCACCATTGGCCTTCGATTTACGGAGTGACGCCAAAGAGATTCTAGATCTTTTCTTGTTCCAAAGGAAGCGAGACAAACAAGAGTCTATACGTTTAAAGAAAATTGCGGGGATATGGACAGGTAGCATAGAAAGAACGTAAATTAAAATGGGAGCGATCATCATTTTGATGGAGTCTAATCTCCCCCACCAAGAAAGGAAAAGAGGATTCCAAGAAGAAAGTAAACGTTCAATGCGGGACAAAACCGCTGACATATTAAGAGCAATTGAAGAAGAAACAGAGTTAGAAAACCATACTCCTAGGTATTTAATTTTAGAGCCATTCCAAGCAAAGCCCGTGGGGGCAAAGGCATGAGGAGTGCAAAATTTCGTAAGGGGAAGAATTTCAGTTTTATCGGAATTAATTTTGTAACCAGAAACCTGTGAGAAAGACTCGAATTCGGACAGTAATGGGGGAATAGATGTTTCTGGAGCGGAGATGAAAAGAAGAATATCGTCTGCGTATGCAGAGAGTTTCAGTTGCTTGTCACCATAAGGAAAACCAGTGATGGTATTATTGTTCCGGATAGACGATAAAAAGGGTTCAAGGGCAAGAACAAAAAGCAAGGGAGATAAAGGGCAACCTTGACGAACCCCACGCTGAAGAGGGAAATACGAAGAAACTTGACCATTGACCAGAACTGAAGCCTTAGGGGCAGAATATAACAGAGAAATAAGAGAGATGAAGCGAGGACCAAAGCCATGCCAGCGCAATGAAGCAAATAGGAAAGACCAGTCAACTCTATCAAAGGCTTTCTCTGCGTCAACCGAGATTGCCGCTAAGGGAATAGAAAGAGATGGAATTTTATTTAGTACATTAAGGAAGAGGCGAGAATTATCAGATGTCAACCGACCCTTCACAAAGCCACACTGCTCCCTACCAATGAGATGGGGCATTAAGGGATCTAGGCGTAGAGCCAATACTTTGGCAAACAACTTATAATCAACATTCACTAAAGAAATCGGGCGGTAGTTCTTACAGTATTTGGGGTCGCGGCCGTCTTTAGGGATAAGGCAGATGGTAGCTTCTTGAAACGTGCCTTCCGCTCTCCCCGATGAATGAAACGATTGAAAAAGAGACAGGAGTTTAGGAAGTAACAGGTCAGAAAAATGTAAATAAAATTCAACTGAAAAGCCATCAGGACCTGGAGTTTTGCCCTTGGTAAGAATAGCCAACGCCGTGGAGAGCTCATGTAAAGAAAGGTCAACTTCCAGATCCGGGAAATGAAGATGAGACGTCAAGGGCTTAGGAAGTTTATCTAGGTAGGCTTGGACAAGAGAAGGAGAGGGAGAAGACTCAGGAGTATAAAGGGTACGATAAAATAATTGAAATTGTTCAAGAATATCCTGAGGTTTATGCAATAAAGTATTATCAGAGGAGTAGATGGAATCAATGAATGAACGTTCTTTGCGTGATTTGAGATAATTGGCTAGAAGCTTCCCAGATTTGTTGCGACCACCATAAAATCGGGCAGAACTCCGAAGAAGCATTGACGAGGCGTTATCGGTAGTTGATTTGTTAAAATCTAGTTTGGCACGAATAAGTTCCGGAGGTACAGAATTCTTGGAGGAAGAATAGAACTGGCGCTCCAGAGACTTAATGTGAGCTAATGTATCTTTCCGCTTCTGAAGAAAGCGTTTCTTTTTTTTGGAAACAAAATCAATGACAAATCCGCGCGCAGTGGCTTTAAAGGAGTCCCAGAGAAGATGGGGGGAAATATTAGAAGCATCATTTAATAGAAAGAAATCAGTAACAAAAGAGCGGAAGGAAGAGGAGAAAAGGGGGTCAGTAAGTAAAGAGTTGTTAAAGCGCCAACGAGAGGATCTGGGAGGAGGGGAGAGAAGGTCAAGATCTGTTACAATAGGAGCATGGTCAGAGATAAGTATAGGTTCAATAGAAGATGACAGCAAATTTTGCGACAAGGAAAGAGAAAGAAAGATATAATCAAGACGAGAGAAAGAGGAGTGAGGAGGAGAAAAAAAGGAATAATCAAGTGTGTCAGGGTGTGAGAGTCTCCAAGAATCAATGAGAGATGTTTGAGAAATGGTGTCGAGAAATTGTTTGTGGGGCTTGTGGGGTATGAAACGAACACTTGACTTACGATCAATAAAGGGGTCCACAATCTGGTTGCAGTCGCCACCTAGAATGAAGAGGTCATCTTTATATTGAAAGCATTTGCTAGTAATTAAAGGCCAAAAAAGTAAATCAGGTTGCGTAGGGCCATAAACATTAAACACAGTTAAAGGGATAGAATTAATTGACAATTTAGCTAGAGTCCATCTACCATCAGAATCCGACTCTTGTGTTAAGACTTTACATACTAATTTTTTATGACATAGAATAGCTACACCATTCTTCTTGTTTGTAGAAGGGGAAAATAGCACCGTACCCACCCACCCACGTTTTAATTTGAGAGACTCAGTCTCCGAAAGATGCGTCTCTTGTAAGAGAACTATGTCAGGATTGTAAGTAGCAAGGTGGGAAAGAATTCTCTGACGTTTGATAGGGTTAATAAAACCTTTCACATTCCAAGAAATTACTCTGAACTTAAACAGTGAATAACATTATCAAAAACAATAACTACAGCAATGGGGAAAAAGTGAAACATTCGTAAAAGGTAGACATAGAAAAGAATAGATACAAGAAAAGGAAGCTCAAGCAAGGTAAGGGAAACGAAGAATAAAGAAAGTAAGAATAAAGAAGGAAAGAGTGGGGAAAGGTGAAGAGAAGAAGATACAAGAAGAGACAGTACAAATCCATAAAGGACGACTGAAAGTAACATACCTGAGGGGAACACGGAGAGGATATCGGGGCAGTGGATGACGCAACAATACAAGCATGACCTCCCGACACCAGGAGGACAATCCGACCGCACCAGGACGAAATGGGAAACACGACTCACATGAGGGAAGAAGGGAATACCTTAGTCGATCTGGGCAAGGAAAACAAACACAAAAATAGATGAATAAAAAGCACTGATGAGGACAAAGGACACGTAAATAGAGGAATAAACAATAAACAATGGAGTGCAGACAGCCCAAAATTGTGGGCAATAATGAAAATGGAAAAAACAAAGGTTGCGCAAAAGAGAGCAACCAGCAGGAATAATCAAAGACAATGAGAGAACATATCAAAAAACTCTTAAGAGCAAAACAGAGTGAGAAAAACCAACATCATAACAAGGTATGGCAATGCAGAAACATTATCAGGAATACCCTGTAAGATAAAAGGAGAGGAGCGTTCAGCCACTAGTAGAGGCGGAAGTATCCATGCCAACGTTGGACTGTATGTGAATAAAGTTTTTAAGCTCCGCAGGATCTTGAAAAGTCCAAGTCTTATTCTGATGAGTGACTTTGAAGGTACAAGGATGGAAAAGACCAAATCTGGCACCAAGAGCACGTAAGGGTGTACGAAGGCTCAAAAATTCCTTCCTTCTTGCTGCGGTAGCATTGGAAACATCCTGAGCAAGGAAAACTCTCTGGCCCAACCAGGAAACTTGGCGCTTGGCTCTAGCCGCGGAGAGGACAAGGAGCAGATCAGTGAACTTCAGAAAGAGAATGATAACACCTCGAGGTTTAGTTGCGGATGATAGGCGAGGACCAAGCCTGTGTGCCCTCTGAATGGTGAGAGAGGTGGTAGGAGGCATGTCCAGAAGTTTCGGAAGGAAAGTAGAGAAGAACGAGACGGGGTCATCGCTCTCCAAGGATTCTGGCAAACCATAAATGCGTAGGTTGTTCCTCCTATTCCGGTTTTCTAAATCCTCGGTATGCTGCTGCAAAGCAAGAACAGATTTCTCCAATGAGGTGATACGTTGAGAGTGAGATTGAATCTCCGAAGTTTGAAGTTCCACCACCGACACTCTGCTCTCGATAGTTGACCATCTCTCTTCAAAAAGTTGCATCTTGTTGTTGGTTTCCTCAATGAACGGACGTAAGGCCCGTATTTCCTCAAGTATTAACTCCATGGAGATAGGGGGTGACGGTGGATCTGGAGGAGGAGAGTCTTGTTTTAAACGTTTGGTTGACGTAGCAGAAGAAGAGGCCTTACTAGAGGTTGACTGTGTCAAGGAAGGACGACTGGACGACGTTGTCGCCATTGGATCTGCAGGACTGGAAGAAGGATCAACTGATGAGGAGGAGGAAGGATGAGCCGCCGAAGAGCCCTTTGAAGGCACGAAAACAAACTTTGGATTGCGAAGCTTGCCCATAAGTGCGCTCCGAACAAATCCCCACAAGTATCACACTTCAGGAGAGCGTGCAACGTCGTCAGCAGAGGTTGAAAAGGCACATTAACAGGTCACAACGTTCCACTCAAAGACCCCACAGTCACCTGCACCTGCCACGCAGAAGAACCAAGGCATCCGAAGGAGTTGGCGCAGAAAATAAAGTCACTGAGAATAGCGTCTGACCATGATCCTCAAACCGCAGTCAGACCAAGGAGAGAATAAAAACTGTGTATCCTTGAAGATAGACCATGGAGGGTTATAAGCAAAAAGAAAAATAAGGTATTATAAAGTATCTACCTTGGTCATGATCCAAGAATCCATGTTTCGTGAGGAGAAATGTGGTTGCGTGGGAATCATCGCGCCGAAAAACAAAATGGCGGCCGTTATGAGGTGCTCACAAAACGGCTTGAAAACGAAGGATTGAGGAGTCCCAGCGCGTTTATTTTAGGCTCATCCTGAACAGGACATGTTCCGATTACAGGAACCAGCAGGTAGCGTGTGATAACATCGCGTAAAATAACGCGAGGCGAAAGAAGTCGTCCCGATGCAGCGGAGCCCCGGACTCAGGCGGCCATCTTGAACGGCGTCCAAGCCACGCCCCTCAGCTTATTTTATTTTCTAACCAAGTTTCTGGGATTATCAGCATCAGACGGTTTTAACAAGGGCTGATGTTAGTGGAATGGTCAAAGTCAGTGCCAGGATTTTACTTGTAGTGTTTAACATATAGCTAATATATTTAATAGACCAGAGATTCTGAATCTTTTCCCTTCTGTGAACCCCACTTAATCATTACTGGAGCCCCGGAACCCCCACTGAATCAATATTTGAATCTGGGGACCCCACTTAGTAATTACTGGAATCTGGGGACCGAGGCCTAAGCATTTTCAATAATTTGAACCATAAAACAAGAGCGAAAAAATACAGAAATAAACATTCATCAAACAAATATACAAATGATGAAATATTTGATTAAATTCACAAACAAATATAAACAAATCTAAATTTTATTTTAACGGGAAGGCTGGAGAGTGGCTAAATTCAATTGAGGTCACTCAGTGTCAAATACTATATTTTGTTTGATGCATTTGCACGGCTCCCATGAATCAATATGAGGTTACCAACTTAATTTTTAGCCTCCAATTTTAAATTCCTTCACAGATTCAGATTTGTTTTAAATTTTCAATTCTACATGTCTCTTCTTTATTTATATACACGTTAATAATCTGTTAATTTTATTCATTTTTCTAACCGGTCACTGACTCCCCCAGTAGGCTTTGTGAACCCCCCAGGGGTCCTCAGACCACAGTTTAAGTACAACTGCAGTAGATGGTTCCATAGTACTTAAACTGGAAGGGGAGCATGTAGAGAGCAGGAGGTGGGCATGTGAAGGTGGTGAGCAGGTGGGATTTTAGTCCTTTTCTATATTTCATGAGGTCAGGTTCAATAAAGGTTTGGAAGAGGGGCTCCAGAGGGTGGACCTCATGAAGCGCAGCTGCTCCCTGGATCTGACTACAAATGCAGTGTGATGCCACAGAGTTCCAAGCCTGTGAGTTGGCAGCTGCACACTGATCTCATCATCAGTCGCTGAACCCCGTGAGGTATCTGAGCAGTGTGGTATGCTATATCTGAATGGAGTAAGAAAACTATATTTCTTATAAAGTTGTGATCCCAGAAATATTAGACAAAGATCTCCTTGGCAGACCTCAAGTGCAGGAGCTCTTCAAGACAAAGATGTGGGGGCATATGTATCAACATCACCATTTGCGATTCTCAAATAGCGATTTTTAAGGAATCGCTATTTGAGAATTGCAAAATGGGATGTATTTAAAAAATTGCAAACTTTTTGCGATTTCTTAAAATTCCTTAATTGCGATTAGCAAATTGCGAAATCGCAATTAAGGAATACCTGCCCATTCATTCCTATGGGCCAGGAGACCCATAGGAATGTATGAGAAGTAATTCTCAAATTGCGAATCGCAATTTGCTAATCGTAATTTGAGAATAATTTCAAAGGTGCAAGGGTGTCAAGATGACACCCTGATACACCCCTGAAATTAGCATGTGTGGTCATATGGCGCACATACATGCCCTAAGGGCATGTATGTGCGTCACGTGGCACTTTGTAAAATTACAAAACGTGCATTTTTAAAAGAAATCGCAAATTAACACCAACTAGTAGTTGGTGGTAATTTGCGATTTCTTAAGGATTAATCGCAATCCTTTGGTGAGTGTTACATTTCATTAAATTTGCGATTTCTTAAATGCTTACCCAAACTTAAGAAATCGCTAAATTAGCGATTCCTTAAATTTGCGTTGGGAATTTGCCTAATACATCCTGTTTTGCGAATTTTTAATCGCAAACGCTGTATTTTGCGAATCGCAGCGTTTGCGACTAAAAATTCGCTTGATACATATGCCCGTGCACATTTATAGCAATATTCAAAGCTTCTCGAATAGGGTTACATGTTTATACGTTTCAGTTGTCGGGAAGCAGCTGTTAGAAGGAGATTATGAGAAATAGAGAGACTCAGTGTGAGTGTCCTTCAGTTGTATCTAAACATGGAGCTTGGCTCCTCATTGTTCCACACTGAGCAAATTTCAAATTTTCACATTCCAGGTGTCAAGTACTCCTTTTGTCTCACTGCATGGTGAGGGCTTATGCTTAATGTGTTTATAAGGCTTACAAAAAGAGGGTTGCAACTGGTTACACAATGAGCTTAACACAAGTAGACATTCACAGCAGATACAAAGGTTGTGTAGAACTCTTTCCCTTGTAGCTTCACTATGTATAAGATAATAGCATTCCTGGGGTTCAGATCTCTTGAGTATGCTACACAAGGCAGTCAACGGCTGAATTGTAATTATTGGCAGTTAGTTAATCTTTTTATTATTAAACAATTTTATTGAGTTTTCAACATTCCAGGAACAATGCACATTTATATAAATCGTAGATACAGGCATAATATCAAAGACATATCAAGGGTACTGAAGCATTGTTACAGGCAGTAGCCATAGAAACGGGCAATACTGACGATCAGAGTGACGCCTTAAAGTAGCTAGTCCTTCCAGCAACAGTGAGTTTTTCTTTGTGTTTGAACCATGGTGAGATCTTGGAAAGCCCAATGGACACACTGGAAGTGCAGGGCAATAAAGATCCATGTCTCCCTTTATTCTGAGGCTAGGAGGAGCTTTGGTGGTGAATTGACTTCAAAGAGCACATCCCCTAGAGATCGACAAAATTACATTTCATTCAGATTACAAAGAGGAGGACTCACACTAGACAAGCAAACCAGGTTTAGTGTTTCAGATGTGCCCCACCCGCAGAGGAGTAGAGATATGAGTTTGATGATCTTCGCCCTCTGTGGAGAAGATCAGTTCAGAGGAACTCATAGCTGCCTTCATCAAGGAGCTGGAATGTCTCTGTCTCCTTTTTCTCTTTCCTGTGAGTTACTCCTTCTCTGAAACACAAACACGCTGTTTTTAGTGCTTCTTACGTTTAGAACATTACAGTTTTATGGAAGTTAGAATGGTTTTTAGACCTTCAATGTAACTTTATGAGGACATTTTAGAATTTGATTCTTCAATGTATTTTGATTTTGACACACTATTTTGCACCTCTTAGTTACCTTCTCCATAAATCTTCCAGTCCAGAATGTTCTCCGAACCAAACATCATTGTCCTGACATGCCTCAAACCACTGGGTGAGAAAAAGGTTGAGCATTATCTCAATAGATGCAGGGAGAGGGTCTGCATTGTGTTGCAAAGAAGATGTCAAAGAATTATGTAGAAACAAACTAATGTCCCTAACATACCATGTCTGAAAAAGAAGGTCAATCTCTTAGGAGACTAATGTGCCTGGCTGCCTTTGTTAGCCATCTTATACAGATTTGGAGCACTGAGAATACGTATACTATCAAAGGCAGCCAGGCAATCTGTGTCGTTGACCCAATTCAGGAAGGACCTCAAAACCTGGCTCTTTGACTGAACCACCACACCCAGACAGATCAGAAGCCCCCCCCCCCAACCAGTGCCTTGAGACCCTCACGGGTGAGTAGGCATGCTAGGAAAATTATTGATTGATTGAGAACACCAAGAGGCAATGCCCCAAAACAAATTAAAGCAGAAATATAACAAATTATTGCTGACAAAATATTAAAAGGCAGTTTGAGAGAGCTACTATCTCTGAGAGAAACACAACTTTTCTCTGCTTAACGCAGCTGCACAGTGTATGGGTTCAATAGATCAGGAGTTTGTGGCCCAGTGCATTAGTGCTCTCAAAATCAGCACCCTTTTAATACAGGGATGCTTGTTAAAATATAAATCGAATTCCAATTCTTTGAGACATCTGAAGAAGCAGTCTAATAATTGCTTTTCAATTCAGATGTATTTCATTTTTATGTATAGCGTGTAATGATTCAATTCAGTCCTTGACTTCCATGAATTTAATCCTCATACACCACACGCTATCTCTTTTCATGGTAGTGCCCGCTTCCTCAGGGCTGTAGATCAGATCCGGGCCAGCTTTGGGGTGGTGCGACCGGTGCCACTGCTTCAGGCACGGATCTCATGGGGCGCTGAGTTTTCAAATACATTTTGGGTTTAAAGGCACCTGCTGCAGAGTTCTTTGCCTAAAGCAATCTTCAGGCAACCGTAAAAATGCCATGGTCACTCAGGTGATCAATGTTCCTGCTGGAGAGAGAACAGAGTTTTGTGTATTGAAAGTTTTGACTATCATTATGTCGTACAGAGGGTTAATATGCATGCTGCAAAGCATGTGTACCCTGAAGATCACAAAAGTGCATAAACTGTAGATAGTTAATTGGGTTACTGCTTTTGTAGAGAGATGCTTAATTTATTTGCAGTTTATAAGTTACAATCCTAATACAGCACAGAGAGCTATTAAACGTCAAAGAGCTGCATGCAAACTTCAAGATATAGGTAGGACCACTGGAATTATGCAGCGGAGGAAAGACAAACAATGCATTAGGGTTGCGTAATACAGCACATTGCATGGTATTACTTCATCATTTTGCCATTTTTAGGTCGAGCCTAGCGTTGCAGCGCATGCGCTGTCGCTCTACGAGGCATGCAGAAGTCCAGTATGGGGAGACAAGTTGCCCTCACTCTCCGCCCATATTTTTCATTTGCTTCTGTGTTTGTCCTTCGTAAATTCTGTCTTCTGATTGATAATGAGGCTTGTTAGTCCCGCCTTATTATGCCATGTCATCATTTGTATCCTTCCGTGGCTACTGGCCCCTTTACTTCGAGTGTTAGACTGTACCCTACGAAGCACTATTTTTTCCCGCTCCGCCGAAAACAACTTGAAAAAAAGCAGCAGAAGCAGAAAACAAAAGTGTAATGGCTGGAAGGCCCGTGACTGGAAGGGAGAGACCTGCCTGCACAAGGGCCGCCGTCGCTGCTACTGCGCATGAGGAAGTGACGGGAGCCCTGGCCTGCCGCACACAACACCAGCACCGCTGCTCAGCTGATAGTGGATCCCTTGTTCTGCGGATTCAGCGCGGACCCTCTGTAACATGGCTGGCATCAAAGGTACCGGGGGCCGAGGGAGGGCATTTGTAGGGTGCAGCGGTTTGCTTAAGCTTATCTTTATTTTCGGGCATCTCCTGTTTCTTTGCTGTGTCGGCACCCAACAAAGGCTGCAAGCTATTGGGGGTATTTGTCTGGTGGGTGTTGGGGGTTGGGCAATCTGGGAAGTGAGGCACATCCTCTGGAAGTTAGCATTCAGGGAACAGAGGGGTTGGGGCAACGATCTGTGTAATAAGATCAGGAAATTCTTCAATGGCTCGCCTTTTGTACTGGATGTTATTACCTGGATTTGAATGGCTCCGGCGTTGCATGTTTATCAGTAATCACTGTGATTTTCACTGTTCTGGTTATGTTTTGGAGTGACTGTGCTAATGCACTCGCGTCACCAAAGCATGAAGTGTTTGTTGCCTGTGATGAGGGTTTTGGACATCGGCGTATTACGATATATGTAACTTGCTAGTTGGATAAGTTTTTTGAAAGAACATCTGTCTCTTTTCCTGGTGCGCTCACTGTTTAACTAATCATTTATTTCAACTTCATTTATTGGACCCCTCTTCTCGCCCTTTAAACAGATACGCTGTGACACAATTTTTTTATACGTAGGAAATGAAAACTGTCAATAAGTGTTTCGAATGATGTGAGGGTGCAATCAACACTCTCAAACCCCATGTGTTTTATGGTTACGTCGGAAGTGCTTTCTGTGATGGAAAAAAAAACATCTTCTGAGAGAAAAAAGTACTGTGGTTGTTAAAGCTTAAGATTGGGGCATTGAGTCCTGGGTGACCCGGAGTCACCTAGGATCCCTAGCCTAGATTCAGTGGCAAGTTGTGTGCGTTCAGTAGTACCAGTGTACAAAACTTCTTTATGTGCCATTTTGCTAATTTGGAGGAAAACTGGTTGTTAATTGTTGTCGATGCAAATGGTTTAGTTATGTATACATTGGCATTCCTAATGTTGTCTCTGCGATTAGAGGGAATGCAGCGCATGCCCTAGACCAGTGTTTCCCAAACTGTGGTCCACGGACCCCCAGGGGTCCCTGACACATTCCTAGGGGGTCCGCAGGCAGCAGTTTTGAAAGCACTGCAAACTATCTTGTTTAATTGGCAGTTTTCAAAGAACAATATAAGTGTCAAGATAACACCAGTGATTAATGTCCCTGCTGGAGAGAGATGAGAGTTTTGTCCAGTGGCAGCTTTGACTTATCTAATGTAGCACAGAGGGTTAATATGCCTATTGCAAAGTACGTGTACCATGCATTTTTTTAAAAAAAAACGGTATTTTATATGCATAGGTCAGTGGGTTACTACTTTTGTCAGAGAGATTCTTTTGTTACTGTGAAGTTCATAAGTGACAATCGTAATCTAGCACAGTGACCTATAAACTGTCATCAAACAGCTGCTTGCAAACCGCAAGGTACAAGTTAGTGACTTATGTTTTTCCCAGTCTTTCCTTATCCTGATGCTGCTAAAAAGGTTTATTTGGGTGGAAATACATGTTTATTGTTAAAGTCAATGCTAACCACTGTGTTATGTTCTGAATCCTGAGTTTGTGCTTCTCCAGACCAAGCACTCTTTAAAAATGCCTACCAGTATGAATGACATGTGAATTCTACACCTTGTAGTCCCTTTTGCCTTATGTAACATTTTCTATACACTGATTTACACGTATGATTCACTGTCTCTATATGTGTGTGATGTAAAGTGCTCTGACATCCTACAATGGTATGAGAGATGCTGTAAAAAATGAAACACAGGTGACAGAGGGGCAATGGGGAGATGAGAAGCACTGTTGGAGGGTGATAGTGGGGGAATCATTGAAGACCCCCAGAAAGATTGTCGTATTCTGGTGCATAGTCAGGTCTACATTTACTATTCTTTAAAAGCTAATACAATTCAATATATAATGATAAATGTGTTGTAGACTGCACCATTGTTTCCTAAATGTTTTGGGGGAGAGCCTCCCATAGACCCCTTTTTAGTGGTCAGGCTCACTCAATGCACTTGGTGTGCACTGTATGGGGACTGGTCTGAAATCGTTTGCCAGGGCTGCTTTGGATTTCCAGTCTGGCCCTGGCAGGAGCAGGAGCCTCGTACTGCGAAATAAAACCAACCATTGAAAAGTTAGTCACGGAGATGCAGCACCATCCATCCCATTAACTTTTTTCGTTTTCTTGCAAATTCTTTCAATATAAAATACAACAGAAGTGGCGGAGAGTGTTGTTAGCCTCCTTGGCTTAACAACACACTCCACCACTTCAGAAACGCAGGGCTGCACCATATTTACAAGAATATGGTGCAGTCCTGCGTTTCCCCTGCGCTGGCGCTACACTTAACAGGGGAAGATTGTTTATGTACAGGAAGCTCCCCCTTCCTGCACATAAAAAATCTTGAAATGTCGTTTTGTCACTTCTATGTGTGCTGCTTAATGCAGCACATATGGAAGTTACAAAATGTCATTTTTATTTTTAAAGATTGTTTATGTGCAGGAAGGGTCACCATCCTGAACATAAACAATCCAAGGCGTTTTGCAAAAACGAGGAAAAATGAAGCATTTCTCCTTGTTTCGCCAAGTTAAGACCAGGTTTTCCCTGGTCTTAATTTTGGTGCTGCCTCCCATTTACGCTGCCCTTGTAAATAGGGGGCCGCATCAAAATCAAAAATCACTGCCCACCCCTTTCACGCTAAGAATTGGGTGAAAGGGGGTCTTATTTACAGCCCCCTATCGCCACGGGAACGTCTCAAAAAGTGATGTTCCCATGGTGATAGGGGCTTGTAAATATGCACATAAAATCATTAGTAATTTGAGTATTTTTTTTGTGTGCACACGTGTTTTAATTTTTTTTTAATTACTGTTTTAATGTTTGAAATTTAAATCCTACAAATTGCTTGGGGGTCCCCGGCTTCCAGTGGTGACTCAATGGGGGTCCTCAGGAGTCAAAAGTTTGGGAACCACTGCCCTAGACCTTGTCCCTGCACGCATGCCATTTCCAGGGACCCTGGGCATAGATTTGCTCGGTTAGATTGGGTGGGGTTGAATTTCAGATTTCTCAACAATCATGCTGGCATATGTTAAAACACATTATACGGTGAACAGGGTGCATGAGAGGGGCCTAAGGGGCAGTTGTAAGGGAGAGGACTGTGGATTGGTAGGGGTATGAAGTGAGAAAAAGCACATTATTTCATTAAACAGCCAGCATTTTTGAAGTGTTTTCAAACAGAGAGAGGAAGTGCAGGGGTGTGCCTTTTTGCCTGTGTGTTGTGTAAAAATTCCTGAAGCAATTCAACAGACACCTCACCATACCCGACTGAAAGCACCTGCACCCAACTATTTATCCCAAAATACATTAATTAGGTGGGTGCAACACCTCCCCACCTAACCCGCCCCTGTCCCCCCTCTTTAAGCTACGCCCCTGCCTGGGACTCTAATGGATACAGGTTCCCAACCTGCAGCCTCACATGGTCAGTGCCCAGCAATAAGTCTGCGACCCAGCATCAATACTCCTGCATGTCACCTATCAGTGACCTGTTAATATTACCAACCCCTATCTTCACCACTGGCAGTTTGGATAATTTGGAGCCTGTAGACTTTTTTGAGGCTGGAAGCATGTTATCCTAGCTCTAACCCCTGACCTCAAAGCCAGATCCCTCTCTCTTTCGGAGTCTCCCTTTCATGCTGGTGGGTTGTGGTGTCTTGGAGAGAGGGCTGACTGGCGGGTTTCCAAGGTGTGCTATGGGACCTCTATAATGGTTACAATTACCAGTAAGTAAAATATGTGGTAGGATGCTCTGTAAAGAAAACACACTATAGGCACCACCCTTTCACTTTAATTTTCCCTATGGCATTGCCACTCATGGGATGTGACCTGAACATACACAAAACGAACACGTTGGCTTCCATCAACATCTATTAATCGACATCTTCCCCTGGGACCCCCTTCATTCACTACCCCTGAGCTCAGATTACTGACATTGGATAGGAGCGACCCTTGGATGGAAAACACATAGAACTACGAGTGTAGGTAATGAGTTGCTAATGTCCACGTTCAAATGCAACTTAATGTAACATGGCAATGCCAAAACATACCACCGCACTCATAAGTATGTATTACCAAGATAACAACATTTGATGTAAATATTCATAGATCTAACCCATCTCTTTTTAAAGAGGAATAAGAATCTGTTCTGATTAATCTGACTAGATGGGCTAATTAGGGGTCTCCAACGAGTAGCTCGGGAGCTACTAGTAGCTCGCCAATACCTTCAAAGTAGCTCTCTGAGGTGAAGTCAAGCCCTGTATCAATTTCAGAGTAGGTGCCTATTAGAGAAGGCAGCAATGATCATCTCAAAGCGCTAAGAGTGACAGCCAGCCAAACTTATCACAGTAACTCATACTAACACTCAAACACACACTGTGCCAGCTTATAGGACCTGCTACATGACAGTCTGTATCCAATCTCAATATAATTAAGCCACAAGGAGATTGACCATGTTACAGTCCCTCCTTTATCAGTCACAACATGTGTGTGAACAGTGCACCATCAAAAAGTATGGCAGCTGTAGCCTGAGCTGTAATCAGTGCTGACCCAACAAAGTGCGGAACTGCAGGAGTCAGAGTGAAAACGTGCCAGTTAGATGCATGATCAGCTCAAGACCTGAGGAGAACAGGGTATGATCCAGACCAGAGAAAATTAAGAGATTCATCAACATTTATGTGTGTGCCCATAATAAACACTATTGCTTCCTGAAACTATGCCTGGTGCCAAGAACCACCAAATATATATGCTAGCCCCATCATAAGAGTGTTATATTTGGCATAATTGTGTCCATTCTTGACATAATAGTGCCAATGGCATAATTATGGTCATCCTTGACTATTTTAGTATTTTTGGTCTAGTTGTGGTTTGCTGGCAGCCATCATAGACCTACTCTGAGCATGACTGGCCTATATGTCCCTATTCCTGGCATAATAATGGTCATGACTGATATGTGGTCTTATCCCTGATCCTTCTGGTTTCCAGCCTTGGCACAACTGTGGCCCTAGTTTAATGGTGGGCATTACCTGCATAATCCAGGCATCCGTGGTGCTATGGTGAGCATCCATTATGATATAATGGGGTAACCCACAATTGTCCACGGATCTGGGTAACGATTGGTATAGGAAACAACGGTCCTAGACTTCTTTAAAGCTACACTTCAGTTATGAAAAACATTCATTAGTCAAAGGGCATCCGGTACATATAGAATTAGCATTGTATCATTAATGTACCACCATTTTCTTTACAATGCAAACAAGTATATCCTCAAAAGACACAAAGGCACAAAATATCGCTCCAATAGTGACTGTTTATTATTTAGTTACTTTTATAACAGATCACCATATTCAATGCTCCAAATAGAGAAAGAGGTTGCTCCAAGGGGAGTGTGAAAAAGGAAAGTGCTCTTGAGGTAGGACAGATATAAAGGAGGGGAATCCAAAAGGCAAATTCAATAACCAATCAATTACACATTCTGGTATCCTTAGTAAAACTGGTCGTGGTTCAAAGTGGCACCAGTTTTACAGATAGGCCAGTGCCTTATGGATTTACAAATATTCATTTCATGATTTTCTGATGATGCACAGAGAACATTCATCTGTGAAAAGGAAGGCTGGGATGATATCAGGTACAGGCCCACTGGGGGAGAGTGTTGACGTTTCAACCCTGGTGCAATTAGGGTAATTTATATCCTCTGCAGGCGAGTAATGGCTCAAATTCTCCTAAAAGTGCCAGTTTGAAACAGGTGCTGCTCGAGGAGGCCATTGTTGCTCTCCACTATGAGTGGGTGAGGAATTCTGCTCCTCCGGCGGAGTTCACGGAGTTTTGCCACTCCGCATTTTGCTTGTAATGCTGAGTCCCGGCGAAACTCGGTCAAACGCCGCATGGTTGAGTTTTTTCTTGCGCACTGCTCACCACAGTAAGCTCTCGAATGTGAGTGAAAATTGCCCCCCCTTAGCACTATTTTTGGGTGCTAAGAGGGTACCCGGTGTGATTTTATCTACGCGGGCGGTCATGGGCAGCCTCAACCATTTGCGGCGAGAAAGCTGCCGCACGAGTAGAAAGTTGACTCGAGCGGCAGCAAAGAAGCAGCACCCTGTGGTCCATTTGTGCTGAGTCTAAAATGTCTCAGTGCATTTCACAGTATAAACCACTCTTGGACCCCGAATTACCCTTCGACACAATAGTCACTCCTGGCTTTGGTCCCTCATATTTGCTCACTTCCTCTGAGTGTTCACTATGCCTGGAACACACAGTTTCTCCTCCTAGATAGTCTCTCCTCCTGCAGAGCCAGGAAAAATCTTTCAGTTTCTCAGCAGGCAGGTAGGTTGACTTCTTGAGTCAGACATTAAGCTCCTCCAGCAAAAAGTGCAGGTGATGTCCCCTCAATGCTTGAAGACTGGCTTACATACCAGTGGAACTATATACAAGATGGGTCAATAGACTTCACTCTCCTTAACACAGAGAAAAATGCCTGATCACATTGATACTCAAAAACTCAATACACTGCCACCACTTTTTCATATGTCTTACCCTAGGCATACACAGGCATCTTCTGCCTTTTATAAGGACACGCTCTGTGCACCCCTTTACATTAGAGCGCAGGTTCTGGACCTTCCATGACCAGGAACAAGCTTAGGCATCTGCATGCACACATACACACTAGGTTAGCATAGGAAGGAGACCAGTATCATATGCAGTCAGGCTCTCAGAGCAGGGGTACAGACAAGTTAATTGTGCAAGGGACACGCCTGTGCTAGCATACACTTTGTAGCATGCCTTCTACTGTGGCACAAATAGTTTCTACTATATATTGTTGCACCTTGGGCCATAAGTGACTCCTTTTGGATGTTTCTCACAAGGTATACTGGCAACGCTCAATATGAACACCTCATCATCACTCTACTAATATGTTTCAAGAACCCCTGGAAAATATGTATGGGTTTCATTCATAAAACAGGCACTACCTGTCTAGTTATAACAAATGTAGGCTGTTGAACATATTACTTGAAAATGTGCATATATGTTTTAATAGGCACGTTAATTATGACACTGCGCATAAACAAGTACTTTGCAGCATGTGGCATTTCTGCCACAGTGAACAGCATGAGTAGTTTAAAAAAAAAAGATATTCAGAGTTTTCTATTGAAACAAAAAAGATCATAATATATACAGTGAGAGGGCACACATCCAATCAATTTGTAGATTAGTGAAACTTGTAAAGCAGTATTTTACCGTAAAACAAATTCACAAAGAAAATCAAGACAAAGAAGAAAATTAGGCATGCTTATTATCGTATTTACATTGAGAGAAAAGGTCAACAATTAATTCGTTCACTACAACATTTAAGGATCTGATGTTTAATTTGCAAATAATAGAAGTTCACTGACAGATGTTGGGATAATAATTTGGTGGGGGAGAGACCTTCCATCAACTAAATAAACCTAATCTGTTACGGTCAAAACACAGTTCTAAGAGAATCTCTGCTCAAGTCCTGGTAGCAATGGCGCAAGCAGCAGGCAAGCCTCAGAAAAGTGAGTTTTAAATTCAAGCATTTCCAACAATTTAAAAGTAAAGAACACAACACAATACAATTTCCAAACTGATTTAGGAAAATTGAAAAAATTATAATGATTAAAAAGACGCCAAGATCAATAGGTCAAATTTCAAAAAGCAGATGTTCGATACACGAAGCAGGTCTTCCAGGCGTCTACAGACATAGTATCCAACTACTTAGAAAGATCCTGCAGTCCTAGCTGATAATGGCAGTTTCTGGGCATCAAGTTTCTCTCTAGTCTGGTCTCTTATAGGGCCCATTCCTTTGTGGACAGCAGGGCACTCTTGAAGTCAGGAGTCCTTTGTGTCCGAGAATAGGCAAATAAGAGGCCAACCACTCAAATCTTGCAGAGCAGTTCCAGTCTGTGGATGTCAGAAGGATTCAGGAGTTCTTGGGTGAGTCCTATTTTTGCAGCAGGAGTTAGGGTCTTCTTTCTTCCAGCAAGGCCTTCTTCAGTCAAAGTATTCCCAAGTCGATAATGTCCTGAAGTAGTGGTTTTGGAGGTTCCAGATTTATACAGTGAACGGGCTAGTGATTGGAGAAATTCTACCAACCAATCCTAACTATTTTCTCACCATCCCCATCTCCTTTTGCAGCAGTTCATCTTTTCCTCAATGTAAAATGAGCCTGGAGCACCTGTTTCAACACAGCAGAACATTTCAGCCTATCGTCAGCTCCTTGACAGTGTTCCTATTTAGAAGAGATCTCGCCCACCTGACAGGGTCCAAACTAGGCGTGGGTGGTAAACTCCAATCCGCCAGCAGAGTTTGTGGAGTTTTTCCCACTCCACGCTCCGCTTGGAGCTAGGAGTTCGGCAAAAACTCCACCTGCCGCTGCATGGTGCAGTTTACCGGTGCCTACCCTTACAAATCTTTTGGTTTTGACAGCACTGCAGCTTTAGAAGACTGTAAATAGCTTCTGGGTAGGGCTGGGCAGGGTTGTGTCAATGAATGAGCTGAAGTCCAGTAGTAAACGTGCACTCCTGCATGGAGCTAGATTCTTTTAGGATTTGTCAAGTTTTACATAAACCAGCCGTATGCAGAAACATTTTGCATTCTAAGCATGCAGCAGCATCTGTGGCAATTCCTTGTTCTCAGGGTGGAGATGCAGGAATTCGGGGTCCCCTGTCTCCAATCATCCCACTTGCACAGCCTCCCTCCAGTCCTTCTCTGAGCGCCACCATGAGGACTTCCGTTAGACAATGAAAAGGGACCCGGACGTAGCACCGTAAGATCCACTCAGGGAAATTAGGACACATACATTTCATTAATGGAAATATATTTGAAATAACTGGAGGTAAAAGGTTTTATGCGCGTAAACATTCATAAGGGATGCCGCTAAACATACTTATATTTGACCCTCATTCCGAGTTTTTCACTTTCACAGCAGCAATTTCGGCTCCTGAAAACAGCAAAACCTCAAGATGAACCTGAGATATAGATGATTAAATCTGACCCTGAATTACCGATTACCTGTACCCATTTAAAATCCGCCCCCTTTCCACCACTTGTAATGCACACCTTCTTAGTGGAACTGCAACTAATGGCATGCTCATCCATGAAGGAGTGCCATTCTGTTCCCCTGCTTTGTTACAGCTGATGTCCATGCGACCCTTCTGGGATATTTAAAAAAATTAAAAAATGTAAAGCCTGGGTGTAGTATATTAACTTGCAGTTAACTCCAGTTCGTTATACAAAACAGACCCCCGAACACACACAGCTTCACTTAGCATGCATCACCCTCCACACCAAGGTTTGGACTTAGTTGCATGCTTGTTCGGATACTTCATCCTTCAGAGTAAGGCATAAATACATCTACTGGATGTCTGACTCAGTCCTGTTAGCCTGATGATGTTGTACTGTAGCCACCTGTCCCGCATATCTGCACGGCTAACGTCCGATCGTATGATATCAAATCGCACTGTTTCTTTACTAAGAAGAATAATGGTCTGTGACGTCATGATAATCCTGCATCTCCCTCGACTGTCAAAAAACCTTCGATTATGTGGTGTTACGTCACAGACGTGATTCCTTTCCTTTTCCA
This sequence comes from Triturus cristatus, assembly GCF_964204655.1. Lineage (NCBI taxonomy): Eukaryota > Metazoa > Chordata > Amphibia > Caudata > Salamandridae > Triturus > Triturus cristatus. The sequence goes on along the minus strand of NC_140585.1, from coordinate 1,138,347,456 downwards.
CGATCTTCAGAAGGTTTGATTGCATGATGTCATAATGCACCGTTCCTCTCATGAGTGCATCTTTTAGAATGTTTGTGTGGTGTCACAATGCAGCACAGCTCCTCGAGGCACCTTTGTTCTAGTGTTTGTGAGTATATGATGTTATAGTGCACAGTACCTCCCCTTCCATCTTTTACGCTGCTGGTTCGTGTAATGTAATAATACACCGCCCCCTCCAATGTTCTTGTCTTTTAGAACGTTTGACTGTGTGATGTCACAATGCACTCCAGCACCTCGAGGCATATTTGTTCCAGTGTTTGTTACTATATGATTTCATATTGAACGGTATTAACATTCCCGTTTTTTACACTGCTGGACTTTGTGATGTCATAATGCACCGTCCCTCCCATGATCGCATCTTTTATAATTTTTGAATCGTGATGTCACAATGCACTACAGCACCTCAAGGCACTTTTGTTAAAGTGTTTGTGAACATGACCGTGTGATGTCACAGTGAATGATATTTTCCTCCTGTCATTTACTGCGCTGGATAGTGTGATGTTATAGAAGCCAGTTTTTTTCACAGACGTCGATTGTTCATGACATGGCTGCTGCGTGTATGCAAATACCATGGTGTACTCACACCACTTTTTGCACAGTAGCTCACTCACTGCTCATGACAGCCCCACGTTATTTAATTGCTTCATAGGTCTCACTTCCAGGTAGCTGGTATAGTAAAAAGAAGAATCTGCAGACAGATGTAAAACTCTGAATATAAAGTACTTTTTGTCTCCCACCCAGCCGCAGGTTGTGGCTCGAAGCAGCCTGCAAGTGTGAATGCCGCTGCGTATGCTTCCGTCCTGGGCTCGGCATCTGACAAGAGGCTGTGACACTCTGCTTCTTGACGTGTTTATTTACTTCTGCCAGGATACAATTTTCTAAAACATGCGCAATTGCATTCCCAGCTGGATTGAATCACACCAGGCACTTCTCCTGACAGTGAAGGAGGGTCGCCCTTGGGCGCTCTCCATGGTTCTGACATACAGTAATCTTCTAATGTTAGCATCTGCACTGCGTCTTTTTGGTTCAGATATGTATAATATATTAATTAATGTTGGGCAGAAGTCCTTGGAATCTGGCTGAGTTTACACTCTGTGACATCTTCATTCATAGCCCTGTAATACGCAATGCAGACGCCCCCGGAACTAACTGCTGAAACTACCATGCGAGCCTCGAAGTAAGAGAGCGATGCCCCATTAAGGAAGCGGCGTTATACCAAAAAAAGCGACCATAAGTTGCAAAAAGTGAACAATGAGCCATACAACAGATGCTTGAGTGATCTGCTACGCAGGAGAACACTTACTTGCTCCTCAATAGCATCCTACCACAAAAAAACCCAGCCCTGAGGAAGACCTTCCTTGAAACCTCACGGTCCCCCACACGAAGGTCGAAACGTGTCGGCACACTTTCCATTCCCCCTACCCCCCTTTTTTGAGGCCAGGAGCTTTTCTGTCTCAATTCTGAAATCGAACTGAAATCAAGGTCATATAAACCGAGGTTACAACCAAAGCCAGACGGTTTCCCTCTCATTGATAATCAATACCTTGAGACTTGCTCCGTTCTCCAAACTATTTGGACCGTTAAATGACCAGTACTAAGGATAGTCAGGTTTCATTTATCCTGGTACATGTATCAAAAGAAGTAGGACACAACAAGTTTTTATCAATGTTGCACATGTAAATACCGGTCACTACTTTTGGACTTTATCATTTGCTATTGCTTTGATTCTTTATGTATTTTTGCACTGTAAAAAAAGTTTGCATGCATTATACAATGATCAGCATGTAGTACATATAAGCACAAATTTGTGACGTATGATATGATCATGCAATGATGTGTATGTGATCTTTAAAAAAAGTCAAAATAAAAAATTGAAGTAAATGATGTTCTGATGAATACATAAGATACTGTTTGTATGAACTTTATTGCACATGTTATGAAATGGTTCTGCATGTCTTTTTCCCAGTAGAATTGTATTTTGTAATCATTCCAGCTCATAATGAAAGCAGGTACGAAGGTAAAGAACGTAGACCTTTTGTATTAAAAAACTTGAAACTATTCATGGTCCAAGAGGTACCCTTTCTTCATAATAAATCCGTCCTGGGCTCGGCATCTGACAAGAGGCTGTGACACTCTGCTTCTTGACGTGTTTATTTACTTCTGCCAGGATACAATTTTCTAAAAAATGCGCGATTGCATTCCCAGCTGGATTGAATCACACCAGGCATTTCTCCTGACAGTGAAGGAGGGTCGCCCTTGGGCGCTCTCCATGGTGCTGACACACAGTAATCTTCTAATGTTAGCATCTGCACTGCGTCTTTGTGGTTCAGATATGTATAATATATTAATTAATGTTGGGCAGAACTCCTTGGAATCTGGCTGAGTTTACACTCTGTGACATCTTCACTCATAGCCCTGTACTAGAAGACGGTCTGATAATAGAACACTGAACTTCCCATGCAGTGTCATAATACCCTCTCTCTGCCTCTGCAGGGTTCTGAGATGATCATTATTTTAATGCGCGGGTGAGCAAGGTGCTGGATAGAGGCCTGTTCAATAAAATGATCCTTATGAATATTCTAGCGTGTAGCAGCTTTGTTACACCTTTCTCCTCATGGGTGGAGTTACATTGTTGTATATTTCTCCTGTTAATTTAATATAAGAGAACATATTTGCTTTGTGATATTTACAGCCCTAAACTGACATTAACAGTCTCAGCAAATATTAAGGTTCCAATAAACTGAATTTAAAAAAAATAATTCCTAAACATATATATATCTCACAGCCCTTGCAATAGCCTCAGAGCCTCTTTTACTCTACATATCTGTCTTTCTCACCAAATCCTGTTTACTGATGAAATAAAATTATTTCCCACATTAACTTTAAAGGGTAGAAATGCTTACTCTCACTAGCCTACTCCCAGATCATGGGCAATTAGTTGATCTGCACCAAGTAACAGTTTGTATTCAGTGAAGAGAACCTTTTTTTGCACCAGAACTTGGATCAGGCTGGAACACTGCCTTTATATCGGCATGAAAATGGCATCCGCATGATAATTTGTTTCACTCTTGGCCAATATGGCGCTGCTTGGACCTGCAGATCAAGACCTGGCTCTTCCTAGCCTTATGGAGAGGTGTGGCTCGCTGGTTAGAGGCGGCAGACCCGTAAGCAGAGAATTGGCCAGGGACCAGGGTTCAATTCCCGACGCGGCAGGGTTGTGGACCAGGGTCAAAACGGACTCGACTCGATAATTCTCGCCTCGGTACCTACTCTAACCAGGAACACACTTGGCAACTCTGGGCATTAAGCTTGCCTCATCTCTACAACGGCCCCCCACAGACGCCGGGGATGCCTGGTTTCACCTTGGAGATACCCAGAAAGGGACCATCTCACAGGAATAGCCAGGACGGGTTCCCCAGCGGTCTACAGCGCTGGGACGCCCCGTTGCTGGGGCAGCTGTGCGCTTTACAAGTCTACAACATTTACATTTATGGGCCTGAGTCAATTTACTCAGTGGCTTCCTGGATCTTTTTTTTCCAGTTCCTTCGCGAACGCTAGCCCCACTTTTTCATATCACTTAGCGTTTTCCCACTAACAGAACATGTTAATCTATGCTCCGTAAAAGAGCACAGAATGGGCATATTCTTCAGTTTTGAAAACTAGGTGTGTTTTTAGAGTCTGATGTCAAACACCATGGCAATAGTCTGCAGCGGTACCATATATTTGTGGGGCCAGTAATGCTTTAAGAAGCCATTCTGTAATAAAGATATAGGATAACCAAAATAAATTCCCCAACACTTTACAGGGTGTGTTCTCTTCCGGTTTTTACCCGTCTGAAAATATTGCTATTAACTACCAAAGGATGTCAAGGATATTACCATCAATGCTGTAATGCCGCAGAACTGTAAAAACATATACTAAACTATTACTAGTCATTTTCTCTGTTCTTCCAGATTATAAATGATTTCATAACCTTTCTTTCTATAAAAACCCAAAGTTATAATTTTGTTGTTTGTTTCTCATACTTTTTAAACATTTTATTAAATGTTGGTACTGTTGGTTAAAGTTACGATACTTAACAATTATGCTTTGTCATCCCATTCACAAAACTGCCATAAAGCACAACAGAAAACATTTAACAGTTAGCTAACCAGCCAAAGAAACCCACTTATTTCAGTATAAAACAACCATAAAACAGTACACCACCAAATACAGACTTCTTGTTCACTCAATAACAAAAACAGTTGTTTGCAAAACGGATGACCGATCGCAACCCTTACACTGAAACCTGTGACACCTATTCATCAAATGTATCTTACAAGTCAGACATGAGATTGAATTTATATGGTAAAGTTGATTAAGAAACCGGCGTTAAAATTATCGCTGCTTTAGCGGCAGGAAACTGCAGCTAAAGCGGCGATAATGGGCTTGATAATATGCCCTGGAGAACTCCCATAGAAGCCCATGTTGACACCAGAACATGGGCTTCTATTGGAATTCACAAGGGCATATTATCAAGCCCATTATCGCCGCTTTAGTGGCAGTTTCCTGCCGCTAAAGCGGCGATAATTTTAACGCCGGTTCTTGATAATATGCCCCTTAGTAACCTCAATATATGTACTACGTCTTAAAACACAGACATGTAACAATGACCAACTCCAGGTCATCTTTTCAGGACATGCACATAGGATAAATGTATACACAACAGATATAAATGCAGCTGTTTTACACAGTCAGCCCTTGTCCTGAAACTCTGACGTGACTCCAGTCCTCGTGGACAAACCAGGAGTTGCCTGTTTATTATAACAAAAATGTCTATTGTCATCTTGGGTCCCATTACCTTAAAATTCTGTTGATGCTGATAAGAATGAATACCAGTGTGGGGCAGTTTTGGGCTCCTGGCTGGTTATTTTCAAATTATAGTTGCATATTCTGTGGTATGACCTCAGCTGGCTGCAGTATCCTCAGAGGCCGGTTGTCACCGATCGTGGTCCAGGAAGGCGCGATCGACTTTAGCTCCTCAGGGGAAAAAATAATATGTAAATCAGGTTTATCTAGCACCATTACATGAAAATGTATCTTTTGTGGATATACTGTAAACCTGGAGTTGATCTAGCCTTTTTTGGGCGCTTCGCTTTAAAACATTGGGGCAGATTTACAAGCCCCTTGCGCTACTTTTGCGTCACTTTTAACATGGGAAAAGTGACGTAAAAGTGGCGCAAGGGGCTTGTAAATCTGCCCCATTGTACATAAATGGAAGCTAACGCATTTATAAATCAGCATTCCTCTGCGGAAACTCCCTTGCCCTCTTGGCTCGCTCAACAAGATAATTGTCAGACAGAGGTTTCCAAGCTGGTGTTCTTCAGATAATTACATCTGTTCCTCACTCAATCGAACAAAGACTGTCAAAAAGTTCCCAAAGCTCATCTGTTCCCATATCTTAACATGACAGGCTGATGGACCAAACCTCTGAGCCGAGCCCTGGAGATGAGATTGCTGCTGGTGTCCTCTTGCCAGTCATAAGTGTGCAGATTCCTGATCGGACCTTCTGGAGGGCTTCTGTGTGCAGAGGTGTTTGATTGTTCTCCTGACTGCTGTCTCTTCTTTCCTTAAATAATAAATGCCTTCGAAATCAATAAATCCAGTAAAATACAACTTTTTGTATTCACTGTCTTGTGTTTCATTTCTGCACATGTTTGCTTATGTATATTCTGTTTGAGTAGCACATGCTACAGAACTGCTTTGCTTTTATTAAGGCCATTATCTGGTTACAGTATTTCAATGTTCTCAGCTGGATGCTAGGCAACAGAAGGGGTCATCCTGCATTCTCCTTCCATGCCTTGCTTCTCCTTGCCTCGTTGTCAGGGACGGGATGCATACTGAATGCTCAGAATTCATGAGTGTCAGATGTGGTGCTTGACTGCTTATAAGGCTGGGCTGTGCTAAAGTACACTTACTACTATTGTGTCACCGTTAGGACAGTGGTAACTTTGGAATCACAGTTTATTAATAGCAATGTACTTACTCGTTTGATGCCAATGTTTGTAGTAGCCTTCCTCATTTTTTCCAAATCCATTTCACCTCTCCCTATGGTCCCTTACACATTTACTACTTACTAGTAAACTTACATATGATGAGCTCTCTCCAGAAAAAAAGATAGGAGAGGTAGACATTTCCTCTCATGAGTTTGTAATTTGCATTTTGTAGTAAGTAAATAGTAGTACTGTAGTACTGTAGCACTATTTTACTCCCTAGACAACACAGTTTGTGACAGCGGGCATTAAGTCTTTAATTTCCAAAACCTCACATCATTCATGTCCAGCCTGCTCATATTAGGACCATGACTGCCTCTAATTTCTCCATTTGAAGTGTTTTCACCCCTGTCCTCCTGTTCCTAAAGTCATCCCTGTTACCCCTCTAACTATTCTGATCCCTCGCTCTCTCTCTGTAATACAATAAAAACCTTTCCTCAAGTTATTTCTCTCCCATCCTAAATTCTTCTACAACTTGCATAAGCTTCATCAAATATATCCCATTTCCAACAGGGAGAAATGCACCACGCATGCTGAAACAGTATCAGTATGTTAAAGACAATGTCCATATGTCTCACCACTCTTATATTTCTAGACCTGCAGAGGTCCAACATATTCATGTGCTCCCCCTTCCTTGTCCTATTTATAGCTGCTGGCACTTTGCCACATTCTCCTCGGATGTAGTTGTGTCCAGTAAAGCTCAGTCCTTTCCCACTTCTCCTGAACCACTTTATGCCTTGTTTCATCATCTTTACCAGCTACAAACTGGAACTCTGGACCAGATAATATATTCCAAATCAATTTCTATCTAATCCGGCCTCAACTTCAATTCCCCTACCTAATATAATACAGATGACATTTGTCCCCAACAGAATCCACACTTTCCAAACAAATAATTCGCTTTTATGATCCCCCAATTTTAGACTTTTTGCTGTGGATCAGCCTTTCAACTGGTGTCTCAACCATGGTAAACGGAATGTACATGTTTACTGCCAGTATCTGCGTTTTAAGATAAGGCCACTGTGAACAACAAGGGTAAGAGGCAGTTGACTTGTTACACATGAACATGTTTGCTCACGCTTGCGCACACATGAGGACTGCACATGTGACACTACCATCGTGCACAGCCCAGTAACTGCCCACAGGTAGCCTGGTGCACAGGGGACTCTGCAGGGTTAGATAGTGACCTGGGGTAGGCCTGATAATATTATTGGGCACTCATAGGTAAAGTCAGTATGATTTACTTTTTTGTCTGCAATGACACTTTATTATACACATAGGGGTAATCTGCCTTGGAGTGCAGTTTTACTTCCCTTTGGCCTACAGAGTCCAGCTATATATCTAACTGGGGTGAAACGTGTGCACCAAGTTTGAATATGCAAGTCCCACGCAGATACATGTACACCTTATGGGCCGCCATGGAGTTTCATATTTCTCTACCTTAGCTCCAGGTCTGAGCCCATCCTTTTGTCACCCTGTTGGGACATAATTTTACATTTGTCCCCAGTAGAGTAGAACAAAGGCCTCCCCATACAAAAGGAGCAATTAACAGTGCTTCACTCAGCTCCTGAGGAGGAATGTGTTGGAAAGAAAATCTGCAGATAATTAGTTGTCACATTGTACCAGGGTTGAGACAGCTTAACCACAATAAACAAAGGAGGAAGCTGAGAACTCTGGAGCCAACGTAGGAGTGGGCTTCCCATTTGAGTTTTGGTGGAAAAGTCCCTGGCAGTGATATCAGCTAGATACGGAGCAGAGGCCCCCAGAGGAGATGTGAGCACAGAAAACTTGATGGAGCCATCTTGATTTGTCCCAGCATGCTGAGCAGGAGGGTTGGGGACAGTGGGGAGGGGTGATCTGGCACCCTAGGATTGGCCATTGGTGCCTGGCTTCTAGAACTTTCCATCCCCAGTTAAAAGTTTTTGCACAAGGGAGAGAAAGTTGGGCACTGGACTTGGAAAGCAGCAACACCATGGACAGCTGGTAGGACAAAGCCCTGATGCCCTAATGGACTCTTCCTACATTTGACCCCAGGACCACTAGGTCTCAACAGGACCAGAGAAGCTGGTTCCCTTAACTCCTGAGTATTTGTTAGGGACAGATCTGGATTACTGAACCCAGGCAAGAGAAGATGAGCTAGGAGGCCTATGTAAAGGCTTCAGTTGGCTAGAGCTCACTACCAGGAGCAAAAGGAGACCAGGATTGTGCAAAATGATCGAGTGGGGACCCAGATATGGCTCACTTTGACTCCTCAACAGAGAAAAACGCATGGAGCTCCATTGCAAATGCTGAAGGTTCCCCTCGGGGCGGGCCAGTGCCCAGGGGTCAATGCAAGGCTCATATTTTCAATGAGCCTGGGAGCGGGCGTGCTTGGGACCCCTTTCCAGAGCTCTCCAAAGCCCAGTGAACCTATCCCTGGGATGGTTTATTCAAAGAAGGGGCCTGAGATTCCATCTCCAGGGCCCAACAAGGAAAGAAAGGAAGAGAGTGAGCGCTGTGGTGTTCTCCTCCCCTCAAGAAACTAGAGAGGGGCTTGGGTCCCCAACTACGGGCATTTAACAAAATACTAAGGGGAGAACATCGTTGCACTCCCCACAACAGCAGTGAGCTCGCTCCAAATACCTGTTTCTAGGGGAAGCTGGGCAGCCACCGCACCAGAGACAACCTGCCTGCAGGGAGCAGGCTGGGGAGAGAGAGGCTGCCGGCTCCCACACTGGTCGAGAAGGACGGCCGGGTGGGGAGCAGTCGGTGTTGGGATCCCAGTGCTGCACCCAAAAGTAAAGGCCAGTCGGGTGCCCAGGTAGGACCAGGCACTCCCCAAAAAAAGGAAAAAGTACCAAAAAGAGATGCGAGGAGGCCCTCGGAACAAAATCAAAGTCAGAGATGCTTCAATATTATGCACGTTCCCTTACAGATGCCCCCCATAGTGCCCTGCTGGCCTCACTTTGCTAAAAAAAAATCTCTAGATGTGGTGGCCCCATTAGGGCGAGGGAACCACCAATGTTTTCAGGATAGTGTGAGGGGCATATAGGATGACTTATTTTTTTAGTGAATTCTTTATTGTATGATTTATTAAAATATTCACAATAATATCACAAAGAAGAACCTTATACAGAGAGAAATTATTGAAAAGTGAACTCATTAAAAGAAAATCCATCAAGGCAACATCAAATTAATTTCATGCATTAATACAGGTTAAGTATGAATATGCTGAAAAAGTGCAGTGTGTAGTGCAAGCTATACCTTGAAAGGGAGAGCTCCAAAGGTCGTTGAGCATTCTCACAACATCATCACTTCAGTGCAATCTTATACAACAGGATGTTAGTAAAAAGTCAGCTCATTAAAAGGAGAATGAATGAAACCAACTGCAAATTATTTTCATACGTTGAAAGTTAGTGTAAATATGTGTGGGGAAAAGCGCAGTGTAGATGCAAGCGACACGTTCAAGGTAAAGATTAGCACTTCATAACAAATGTAAAGTGCTGACCAAAAGTTACTTTGGTCAGAGAAACTATTCAGCCAAAGTTGAGCAGGTCTAAGGCTGGAACTTTTGTTCTATAGCCTGGGAGAGCAGCAATCTCTATTGGTAGGTTCTATAGCTGCAGGTTTTATGACCTAAACTGGTTGAAGAAAGACACAGACACATTTCATGTTGAGTCATAGGGTTTTATTCCCAAGATATTGCTGGTAGCAATTTTCCCATGAATCTGCAATGCTTTATTAATGATAATTGTATAATGATTGCGGATGAAACATGGATCTGGATATCAGCATTTAACATGCAATTCTGGTCTTTAGGTTTAGTAACATTGATAAAGCCAATAGGCCAGATTAATTTAAAGTGAGACCCTCCTACATGGTTATGTGCTTTATGGTATGAGTGGTATTCTTATTTTTGGGGTCATGACCGTTTAGGGGTCAGATGTAATGTCATCAAAGGTATATCCAACAGCGTTATGTATACTTGTAAATTAATGCATAGTATTCAGTAGATTGGGTTTAATAAAAGCACTTTTCATTTTCGAAAGATAAAGCACAGACTGGACAATAATTTATGGAGTTTTATTATTGTGTACTAGTGAATGGTGATTACTAACCCACACCACCGCCCATGAGTACGGCTTGGGCTGCTCTGCTTTACTACCTTGAGAGACTTCAGAGATACAATGGGGTGCTTGGTTGCCAGTGGACCTATTACGAGTGCAGGCAACACCCTCTGGTCGGTTCATACCTCCACAAGCATTTCTGATCTCCACCTGACAATGCATTTCAGTCTTTCCACGCTCAAGCCAAACTGAAGCCCAGATGTTGCTGCTTCCATCTAGAAGGAATGTTTCCTAAACTGTCCAGGTTGCCACTTGCCATTCCTTAGACACTTCCATAGGACTCCTAGCACGTGCCTGTTACCCATCCTCCATCCAGGGTGCAAACGGCAATTGCAGTCACTGGCGATGTGCTCTGATGAGACTGGTCTAGTCGTGATCATCGTCTGTAACTACAGGTCACTGACGATCCTTCCCACAAATTGAAATCATTAAGTCTTCTCCTGGCCCAGAAATCTTCAAAGGTACAGAATCCATGCAAAACCTCTGAAACTGTTACCTGTCCTTACCATGTCTAGGTACTTGAACAGTGCCACTCTGCTCTTTGGGTACCTCTTGCAGTATATACTGGTATATATTGTGAAAGAACCATCTATGCATCTATATTGGTCTGAAGTCGGTCTCTTTGCCAGTTACCTCTCCTCAAACTTTGGCCCTGCTTAGCATATGGCCTCCATGTGCAGCAGATCAAATGATTACAGACTTTTTCCCCAAATATCTTCTCTTTGGTCCTGAGAAGCAAATGCCTCCCTATCGACTACACAATGTCGAAATATGAGAGTCTATTATTGTAATCACCCATTTCTTCCACTCTCTGTTCAATCTGTCACTCCAGGATCGGCCTCATGCAAGCCTGTGGCCCTCTTGCCTGACCGCTCAGTTGACAGCTTCTTAGCCATGGCTACTAAAACCTGTCAACACCTGTACTTTTGACACCTTCTCGGTGTCCTTGTTTCTCCATTCGTGAATTTCAAGTCCACCTTGGACTCTTTCCTCTCCATCATTTCTCCTGCTGATCATTGTCATTTGCTCGTCCTGATGTTCTCTCTAGCCCTCTACGGGCTGAGGCTCAATGCCCTTCCCTTGTCCACCGTTCCACCCGACTTCCATCACCCGGCTCCATGCACTTCCCACTCGACTCCCTCCTAGACACCATGAAACTTCTTTACCGCCATTTCAGCCAGCTGCCCTCATCCATCACCTCACTTCTGCCATGAGACATCCTGCCAGTGCCAACAGCATCCATAGACTGATGGCTCTCCTAACCTGGGGTACTCTCCCCCTCAGACTCTTCTGTGCTGCCCTCCTAGACCACCACACCGCCTGTCAATTTTAATGGCACCCAGTTCCCATTTTGCAAGCTCCAGGTGCTGAGCCCAAGTCTGAAAGATGTCTGATGCCCTTCTGCCACTGCCCTTTCCTCTCATGGGTATCCTACTCGCAGTGAATCCTCCGCACTAGAACTACCCCTGGAATCTCTGTAGACTTTCCTGAGGCTGAGGTGGCTAATCCGCCTCCATCTTTTCTGCCACGTGCCGGGATGCTGCTGCCTGTCCTGCTCCTTTGCAGTGGGGGTGCCCGTACCAGTCAGCCTGCCCATCCACCGGAATCCTGGATTGAAGCCGGAGTCATTCCTCCTCCAGGGTGCCTGCACTGCCCACTTTCCGCCCTGTGCAACTGTCCCTGCCTGAGGCGGGAGCACAGATGTCGGTAGTAAGCATTGACTGACTAAACTAGCTTGCTGTTTCTGCATTCATAGTGTTGGCCTTGATTTCAAATTGTCCTATATGGCAATATGTGTAACAAAACTGAACATTACATCCAATGGTTTATTTATTTTCAGCCAGATGCTTTCAATTAGCAAAAATAGCTGTGTTCACACCGCGTAAATTACGCACACTCTTGAGTCTGGGTCGACAAAAAAGTTCTTTTTTCGCGGATTTTATCCTTGAGAAATTTAAGCCTTATCCAGAGTGCACTCCACCGATTAGTAAACACATGATGACGGAGATAACATTAAGAAAAGTACTTTCTGCGGGATGCAAGTATAAACATACAGGCAGAACATGGAAAGATGGGCATATACCACCTACAGGGGAGGTCAGAATTTCCCAAAATGTATGTTTTGTTAAGAAACGCCGCACTCCTCCACCATGCACCTCTACCCTACAGCCATCGCCCCCAACCTTGAGCCAAGCCCGCCCCTGGCTCGGCTGTGCCCATGAATTCTCTGGCTTGCCCATAGACTCCTTCCCTGTTATGTGTCTCACTCACCTTCGTCATTCCCGCCCCCCTCATTTAATTCCCTTTTGAAACAATAATAATTACTATGACGATGCAGTGGTGTTCAACATAGGCGAACGAAGAGACTTTTACAACCTCTTCACGGGAATAATTTTCAGAGAGGGATATAAAGGAACTGAAGTACAAAGCACCGGGGATCTTAGCGATCTGGCATGGAGCCCACCCCTCCTCGTCCTATGTTGGACACCTCTCATTTGATGAACCCAGCTCAATTTATCTCATGGTGTCCACCCTTGAATTACTAACGCCTGCGCCGACCCTGTCTGAATTGAAACATGAAAAGGCGGTGCTAAGTACAGGGGCTATTTTACGGCCTAACCAAAAATTTCAGCTGCATCAGTAATCTCCCAAATGTATTCTACACAGGAAAAAATCTTTTCTAATGCAACCCTCCCCCCCCCCCCCCCACCCCCCAACCCCCCAAAAAAAACATTTGCATGGGCAATATGGCAGAATTTAACGCGATAAAGAGTATTGGTGTGGAATGCATGCAAACGGCATTTGTGTATGTATGACTTTGTTTAGAAGCGCAAGCACATTAAAGCCGCCCTTGTTGACTTTACCGATGCTTGTTGTTGCATTTCAAACTCTGAGCCATTGCACCACTTGTAGGTACAAGGAAGTCTCCCTTAAAGACTACAGGTGTCTCATTTGTGAGCTCGCGCGCACCCTCCTCTTTTTAATTAGTTGCTAATCTCTCCCACCTGTGCAGAGCGTTATTCTTCCTCCCAGAGACGCTGACGCCTGCTGAGGTCAGAGTGGTTCGGGAGAAAGGTGCAAAGGGAGGGAAGAAGGGGGCGGGCAGTGCAGCCAATGCAGAGGAGCAAGGGACGGGAGGGAGGAGAACCGCAGATGGGCAAGAGGCCAATTGGGCAGACATCATGAAAATGAAAGTGTGGTAGAGGAAAGAAGGTGTAAAGACAATTGAGATGAGAGGGGTGAGGCGGAATTGGGAGTGATGCAGAAAAAGGAGGGCAGAGACCCTGTAGAGTGGAGATTGGCGTAGGGTGACCAGGCGTTCCCGTTTTGCCAGGACGGTCCCAGTTTTTCACCTGATGTCCCAGCAGATTTGAAGAAATTTAGCTCATGTCCCGCTTTTTAGAGAGGGTCGACTGAAAACGGTGGGAGATGTTTTTTATGTTTTACAAAGCAGGGATAGTTAGAAGTTGTTTCAAGAAAGCAATTTAATTATCAGACAAGCCACTGGGTTTAAAAATTGGATTTTATGTATGTTCTTACTGCCTGTTCTGTAATTCTCTGCTGATGAGCGCTCTCATTGCTTGAAGTAAAATTGTAGTCCTTCTTCTATTTTTGTGAAATGTCACCGTTTTTGGCTTTAAAATTCTGGTCACCCTAAGATTGGGGCAAGAGAACACAGATCTAAAACTTTCCAGTTCCATGCGTGGTTAACTCGTTCAGTCCAGGTATGGGTAGTTCCTTTCAACCCACCATAAAGCTGGGACTACAAGTTCCAGAATTCAAAGGAGAAAATTCAGTGATTGGATGAGCAGGGCAGGCATGGAATTGGGAAACTTGTGAGCTTTGGGAATGGAAGCAAGGATTACAAATTTGGAAACATTCGTGACAAGAGTTCTCAATTCTATTAAGGACACGGAGGCGAGGATAATGCTTCCCTTTTCCTTACTAAATTCACAGCAGCCAATCACAAAGTTTTAACATTACTACATGTCCCATGATGCCATTGTATCACATGACTAACCATAGAGCCAGGGATTTAAGTGGGCCAGGTGTTGATGGTGCTGAGCACCGGCAGTTTTTAGGTCTCGGCTAGCGAAGGCTGCGCTTGCGCAGTCTCGCTCGCGAGATTTAATGACTTGGAGAAGTGGGGCTTGAACCCGCCCCTCTTCTCCCTCTTCTCCATTGGCTGGCCTCTTAAATGCTGGTCAGACATTGGAGAAGAGCTTTGTCTCTCGAAACAAACCCCGTCTTTTTCGGATTCGGGGGCGTGTTTTTTCGATTCTTTCTCTCCTCTGGAATGTAAACATTCCAGCCAATGGCAAGAGGAGAGAAAGAAAAACACGCCCCGAATCCGGAAACGCCGCTGCGTTTCTCCGAGGCATTTCTGCTTGACCTCGGAGAAAGGCGGTGGTGTTAATGGCATCCTCTCCCCCTGCTCTCGGCTCCCGTGTTCGGCTGCTGCTCTGGTCTCCTCCCCCTGATCATGTATTAAATCCGAGCTTTTTAAAAAAAAATGTGTATGAAGGAACTTGCAACAAAGAAAATTGTGTTTTGGGATTAAAAGCAAATCAAAACGTTTAGGGCAGGAGGAAACTCGTTACATTAAAGCAGAATTTAGAGTGACGCAGGGGGCATATGTTTAAGTTTGTATGGCTGCTTACCAAACCCGAGCCCCTCCCAAAAAATATATATATTCACTGTTAAGATCGGAAGCAAGTTTGGTCGCTTTGCTAAAAGAACCAAACTCAAAAATAGTATTTGACGAACTGACATTTAAAAGATTATGTCCTTTCACATATGTGACTGGGCCTCTTCACCCACCCCAAGGCCATCCCTCTCAGTTCTGTACCCGGGCTGGGGTACCACCACCCTCCTGAAAAATAGATTTGAAGACTCACCACGTATTTCAGGGGGCCGAATGTAATAACGCGAATGAAAAGCGGCTTGAGGGGGGCACCTTGCCTGCAGTCTGTTGCCACCGCCAGCTTTTTCTGGAAAGACACAAAATGAAATCGGTGATACCACTCAGAGACAGCACTGTCTGCCACCTGGAGCGAGCACCTCCCCCCGCCTTACATACGTGTATAATAAGTCCATCCACCACACCCAACGGAACTCAACCCCCACCCCAAAACAAAAAGTACACCAAAACAAAACACACACACACACAAATCACCACCACAAAAAAAAAAACGACCCCCCCAAAAAAAACACATCGCCACCACACACACACCAAAACAACCCCCCACAACACAAAAAAACAAAACAAAATCACCATCACATCACTGGGTAAAGAGCGCCGCACCCAACCACTTTCTGTGGATAACTAAAGCCAACATATTTCTTGGCTAACAATTAGAGCACCCCAGTTCTTTGATTACTAACCAAGCATCAACCCCCACTTTTTTGAGGACACAAGCACACACGCCTCAACCACCGCCCCTAAACTTCCTCCCTGTGATGAGTAGCCATCCCCACCCCCTCGCCGGTCTCCACGTGGGAGGACACCGCGCCGGCAGACACCCCCTTCCACTCCTACCTCAGCGCCCTCCTTTGAGGGGGTCTTCGCGGGCTCCGAGGTGGGTCCAGTGGTGCGTGCGGGCTCCTGTGCCATGGCTCGGGATGTGCAGGAGGCGAGCTGTGAAGGTCTGTGGGCCACGAATCCTGCAGCCCGCACAGCACCTATTATCAGCTCTGCGAGGCTAAGCCCAATTAAGTTAATGAGGAGGAGCCCGCCCGCCCGCCCAGCTTCAAAACGCGGCTGTGCTCTCTCTCCCACAGCTCCTCCACCGCGCGCTGGACCAGCCAGAGTGTTTCACAAACCCCACTCTTTCTCACATTATTTTTATAATGTTGTAATGAAAGAAAAAATGTTGGCATGTGCAAGGAATATTTTTAAAGACAGATCAGATCTGAAGAGTCATTTTATTGGCCTATGTCATACATAGAGCTACTGTGGTCAGGATTTTCCCGTTGCATTCTGGTATTTGTAGTCCTGTCTGTCTTCATCATGGCCAAAATCCAACACAAATGCCAGATGGTACACAGAGGTGGCATGAGTGGCATGGGATGCTTTTGAAACGCTGCCAACCTGGAGAAATTGAGCTTTCGCCAAGACCTGCAGGAATCTTTGGAAGTTAACCCCGGGCACGAGAGAAGCAAACGCATGCTAGAAATGGGAGAGGAAAACTCACGTTCTCTCAACAAGATTTCGCCTGGACAATTTTTGTAAATATCAATTCAAATACCTGTGCATGCTGGGACTTGTAGTCCCCAAATTATAATGGGGAAAAGCAAAATTACAAGCACTGGAAAACCCAAGTGCTGGTGACTGAATACCTGGTCTGTCTAGTTAAGCAACATATGACATGGGGCTGGCAGGCACATCTTTCCTCGTTGCACCAAGCAGAGCATTAGTGTGAAAAGGTGCAAAAGTTTTTATTAGCAACTTTATTGTGTTTTTTTTTATTCAGTCTTTGCAATTTTCGTCATCATTAACACATTTCTAAGCACAAAAAAAGGTTATTCTGTGAAAAAGTCCTCTAAAAGTAGATTTGCCCATAAATTATGGAGTTTACCCTGCAAAACCACAGTTTTGGTGGGAGAATCCTCGCTTGTAAAAATGTTTCTATATCGAAAATTGCTCTTGAAAGAGAAATTGGGCGAAAACCATAGACCCGTGGGACTTCATCAGCAACTTAAATGGTGGGAGTTTAGGACTGGCTGATAGTCACTTCATATTATGGGTCCAGTTGGCCTTCATGTGGTCTGAGGACAGGCCAACGAAGGACCGCTACTTTCTGAAGGTGAGGTAAGACTGTGGGAATCAGGCGCTACCACTAGGTTAAGAAAATCGTACCAAATACGCCTGAAACACAGCCTTGTTAATAGTATATAGAGCGTACGCCAGAGGCAAATTCTATTTTACTAGGACTCACAAAAATTCTGGCACCATTCGTGATCCCTCCACATTAGGTCTGAGCCCAGAGTTGCTTCATGACTCATTTCTGTTCTTTTCATGACACTTTTCTTCTTAACTTTTTCTCCTTCAGTTGGCTGGAAGACGCATCCGCTTACAAATAGCTTAGGTCTTGCCTATGAGACTGCTTTTATCTGTCTACCTATCACACCGTTCCTCTAGGAGTGAATCCAACAATGGGCTGGTGCTCGCCTATAGGTGATGTCCTTCCACCTGCACCCTGATCCGGTGCACACAAAGCCTTAAGACCGCTGGGGATGTCCAGCTAATAAGTCATCAGCACACTCTATATTTCTCATAAGGCTGCTTACACACTCGCTTTTGGGACCTTATAAGTGTTTAGTCATGCAACAGTTGATGTTGTTGCACCAAGGATATTGTGCTGCATAACTAAATACTTATAATGTCCCAAAAGCGAGACCTATGTCCTCTCAGCGGATTAGTGAAAAGGCACAAACTAAACTTTCCCTAATTCAGACATATGGTCTACAGGTTACACCCACGTCACGCTTGCATGTACATCAGCCACCTGTGCTATTTCACTGGGACTATAACGTGCTCCTGCAGGGCTGATATTCGCATCAGGTGAATGAACCCACTGAGAAAGCCTACTGGAATGAGAATATACGGTCAACATATTATACACAGTTTTCTGCTTTTACTACTTTAAAGGGATTAAAACCCACGGAGAAAGGCGGTGGTGTTCTTGGCGTCCTCTCCCCCTGCTCTCCGCTCCCTCGGTGCTCCCGTGTTCGGCTGCGTGTGTGTGTGTGTAGGTGACCCTGTGGGTGGCTCTATTTGTGTGTGGGTTGCTCTATGTGAGTGGCACTCTGTGGGTGGCTCTGTGTGTGTGGGTGGCTCTATTTGTGTGTGTGGCTCTGTGTGTGGGTGCAAATGCAATAGGTCTCGCATTTGAGAGTGATTAAGCTATTGACATTGTAAATAACAATGCCGTTTCTTTAAATGTTTTAAAAACATAAACAAAAATAATGTCATGAGCAATGCCAATAGCTCTAACTTTAACAATGCAGAGACCGTTGTATTGTAAATGCTTGTTGAAAGGGGGCCTCGAAACGGGTCCCTATTGGGCTCTGTTTTGTGCCCTGGCACATGCGGTCCGTTTTTTTCTGGACTGCAGTGGCAGCAGGCACATCGATGTGCACATGCTCTCACTGCTCACTTCTCACTAGTGGAGAAGTTACCGCATTACGTCATGCAAGGTGGGCGATGTAGGGGAAGGGAAATCCTTTAACGAGAGTCTTACTGGATTTTTGAAAAGTAGGAGCAGCAACATCGTTGTGGTGTCACCAGGGCTTTAAGTGGAAGTGTTTCATTATTATATACAACAAGCCATAGTTGCTGTTTATTTATTGTATGTAACTAACAACCATTGACAAAGCCAATAATCCTGACGTTGTAGGTATGATGATACTTGTAGTATCATATATCTGGATGCATTGACAGAAACAGCAGAATACAAGTCGGGCGGCACACTATGCTAAGCACAGATTTTTAGCTTACATGTTTTTGAGCCACACCCTTAATTACATCAGCCATGCCCCTTTGAGAGACCCCCCAGTTTTTTCATCCCACTTAAATCCCTGCATAGAGCCACTGCCCTATATAAACCCTATACAATGTTTTAGGGCCCTCTTTCTTTGTGAAGATCCAAAAACAGTTTAATCAGTTCCAACCAAACAACTCTGTAAAATGCTCCAAAGTAAATCCAGCTCAATCCAGAATATATCTTCTCCTCTATTCCAATACGAGGCCCAATTTGTATCCAACTCGGAACTTCAAGCAAAAGGAACAACAGATTCAATGACTATCCAGCCTTAAGTAATGGCCCACTTCTCACCAAACCACAGTTTGCATGTACCGGGTACCTCCGTTCCATAGACGATCATTTGCCACCCAAACTTGGAAAAGTAAAGGGGAACACCGTAACACTGACCTCGTCACTCTTATCACCATTCAATGACATTAAAGAGGGAGGGGAAAAGCATTAGAACATTAAATCCATTAAATCAATGCAATGTAAATAACTTAACCTGGGTGGGATAATCCTCACCTCCGTGTCCTTAATAGAACTGAAAATTCTTGTCACCAATGTTTGCAAATGTTTAAGTCTATGTCAGGATCGGAGGCTCCGTTTATGCTTGTTTAAAGTTTAGCCACCACAACAGAAGCCATATCAACAATAGGTTTTCAATAAAAAGTCTTGAAAGTGGACTCTGTCAACCAGTCTGCTGAATTCATGATGTCAGCCAGGCTGGCGCCCAAGGAAATAGATTTTGAGGCCATAGCCCCTCGAGCAGAGTGGGCCCCAAATTTGGAAACATCAATGCCCGCTTTACCCATAAGCCAACCGTATCCATCTCGCCAGAATGGCTGAAGTCACTGAGCGAAAAGGCTTTTGCAATGCTATCATCAATTGTCCTTTCATATCTGAATGAAATTCAGCAGTACTCACCTCATAGGTCTTCAAACATTTTACTACACATAGTATGGGTTTATCCTGGAAGGCCGCATAGGAGACCGAGGAGGTATTGCATTTAGTATGCCTGGAAATGGAGAATGTAACCCCTTCTCGGGAGAGTCTGTGTCCCGCCAAATCTAAAGCATGGATGTGCAACACTCTTTTGCATGATACAAGGCAAAGTAACATGGTCAGTTTGGCAGGCAATTGTTTTCTTGACAAACATTTATTAGCTGGCCAGGCTTCCAAAAAATCGCAGAACAATGGACATGTCCCATAATACCAAGTACTTTTGGCACAGGGGCTGAACCATCCGAATGCCCCTCAGAAGTTTGCATACCAAGGGATACTCTCCCACCGGTTTACAATCCACCGGATTGTGGCCTGCAGATATGGCTGACCGGAAGATATTAACCATCCTGGAAGCTATCCCTGAAGAAGTGATAGAAGACAGAAAATTAATTACTAAAGTGTAATGTGTTCAAACGGGATTGATGTCCCGTTCACTGCACCAGCGACACCATTGTTTCCAAGTGGAAGCCAAGCGCTTGTGGGTATTGGCCGACCAGGGCTCACTGATAAAGCTGTTAGCTTCCTTCGAAAGTCCAGGGACACTCAATCTGTCCCAGAAACCCACCAAGCCTCTAGGGAGAGATGCCCGGATTATATCTTTGGATGTGGAGAGCCCTCCGGCTCCAGAAGGAGGTTCCACCGAAATGGGAGAAGGATCGGAGAGGCACACAACATTTCCAGAAGCACCAGGAACCATGCTTGCGCCCTCCAGAGAGGTGTTATCAATATCAGTTCTGCCAGCTGGCGGCACATTTGTGCCAGTACACTGGGATTCTTAAGAATGGGGGAAACACATAACACAGTTCGGACGTGCAGTCCTGGAGAAAAGCGTCTGTGGCCAATGCCTCCGGGTTTGGGTGACAACTGAAGAAGATTGGGACTTGTCAGTTGAGTCGAGATGCAAACAGGTCTATTCGGCATGGACCCCAAAAACGATTCAACGCCTGGAAAATCCGAGGATGAAGTCTCCAGTCGCTTAAGTCGCCTAGATACAGGGACTGCCAATCCGCCACCGTGTTGTTGTGGCCAGGCAGGTACTCTGCCACTACTGATCTCCGGTGTTGGAGGCAAAAGTGCCAAAAATCCTTGGCGATCTCTGCTAACACTCGAGATCTCGTCCCCCCCACCTGCTGAGACATTGTCCATGCGGAGTAAAATACAACAGTCTCTTCAGTGGTGAGAGACTGCGAATTGCAAAGGAGCACGCCAGAAGCTCCAAGCAATTGAAATGTAAAGACAGTTTGTCCTGGGACCATCACCCCCGTGGTCATCGGATCACATTGGCACCCTAGCGGCTGGCGTCTGACTCAATCACCACTTCTGGGATGTTTAACCAAAGATGGCCCTGCCATTCCAGGCCTCAGTGTGGTCTAACCACCACAACATCTCCGACCATGCTTCCTCTGAGATGAGAATCTGCTCTGCATAACTGAGGCCTTTCTGGAGATGCTGAATTTTCATTCTCAGAAGCGCTCGATAGTGAAGGGGGGGCAGGGAAAATCGCCTGTTTCGAAGAGGCCAGCAGTCCCACCACTCCGGCTACTGATCTCAATGATACGGTCTGCCTGCTCAAAATCGATTTAAATTATCTCTTGATGGTCCTGACCTTCTGTGTCTGTAGAATCAGTTTACACTTTCGGGGGTCAATCTGGAAACCCAGAAATTCTATTGTTTGGGTCGACGTCAGAATCGATTTCTGTGAGTTCACAATGAACCTCAAGCTCCGATTGAGTGTGATAGATAATTTGAGGTGATTGACCACTAACTGGGGACAACTCGACATGATAATTATAGTGTCCAGGTAAATGATTAGCCGGACCCTCAAGCCCTCAAGGACTGCACTACTGGACATAGTAGTTTCGTGAAACACCATGGCGCCAATGAGAGACCAAAGGGAAGGACTTTGTATTCGTAGTATACTACTGGCCACAGGAATTGCAGGAAGCACCAATGGGGTGCGAAAATGGGAAAAGAGAGGTACGCACCTTTCAAGTCCAGACAGACCATCCAGTCCCCTTCCTGGAGGAGATCGCGAAGAAGATGGATGCCTTCCATTTTGAAATGTCAGTGAATGACCCAACCATTGAAATCTTTTAGAGTCAGCACCAGGCAAGATCCGCCCCCTTTCTGCTGTACTTAGAAGACAATGCTGATAAACCCCAGGGGTGAGGATCCAGGACTACTATGGCCCCTTTTTGCAGAAGGGACTGAATATAGGAGGAAATAAAACTTTGATCTTGATGGGAAAAAGACATCATTGTGGGGAGGGATAGTTGTCTGGGGGAGTTGTACAGTTCCAATCTGTACCCCTGCACTGTCTCTAGAACCAATGCATCCTGCAAGATTTTTTGTTGGGCCTGAAGGAAGGATTGAATCCTGCCCCCCAATACCACTTCTGAACATAGAATAAGTCTCACCTGTGGTTCCTGAATCCTGGCCTCCTCCCTGGTTTCCTCCATATCTGCCCTTTCTAAAATAGTTCCTGGAACGTCGGGTTGGGTAGAACGTGGGGTTATTGAGGTCCTGATAATCCCCATGTTGTTGTTGATAATGGCCTCATTGGGGGCTTTGCTGGTTAACCCCGGCTGAACAAATGCCCTCTAAATCGTCTGGCCCTGCCAAAAACTGGTCTGAAGACTCTTCGGAGGGTCCCTTGAGTCTTGTCCAGGTGCTAAAGGTAGCAACAAATTTAGTCAGTTCCTTGAGGAAGGGCTGTCCAAATAGCAGGCCTTGGGCCAGGGGACCGGCTACAGACATGGAGAGCTCAGATAGCTTGGGGTCCAGTTTCAAGAGGATAGAGCGTCATCTCTCACTCAACATGGCACAGTATGCATTCCCTAATTGGCATATGGCACGCTGAGCTCAACCTATTAGCTCTTCTGGGTCCATTGCCATGACTGATTCCTTCGCCCGGTAACCTGGTAGCAGATAAACATTGTCAAATCCACTAAAGCAAAATTTTTGTATTTGCATCAGGTTTGATGGTTTGTATACAATGCACAATTTATAATGTGGAATGATATATGTGATTCTATGTAATTTTAATGAATGAAGTTGGTGTCAGTATTGAATTTTAATATTTAAGAATGTATAGAATTGTTGAAAAGTGACATGTGATTGTGGTACACAGTATTTTTTTTTTGTTAAAGATTGTTCAAAAGGAAGGATTTGTGTTTAATTTCGTACAGCAAGAAGATTATTGTGAGGGGGAGATTTATTCTTTGTTTGGACTTTTCTACCTAAACAATACTCATTTCCCTTTTTAAAGATCTGTCAGAAGCAGCTAAACATTGTCAAATCCACCACAACATGTGTGTTGTATTTGCATCGGGTTTCACAAATATGTCTACAATGCAAAATTGTTTAAAATGTAAACCCTGCCTCCAAACCCAATTTCCCCCACTGCCGCTGATGTTCGTTCGGGTCTAGTTGCGCCCCTGACTCTGGTTGGATGTGCTCCTTGAGAAAGGGGAGAATGCCTTCACTTTCAGTGAAGTTAGCCATTGACTGACCTACTGCCCCATGCTGTATACGGTAGTGCGCAGAACAATCATTGGCAGAGCCAATAGGTCTCACCTCTGTGGCAGCTATTGGTTTAGTTTATTGTAACTGTGTGGTACAGCACTGTGGTTGTACAATATGCTTACAATTTTATTCTAAATTGCTATGACACAGCCATTATTCTTGTTATTTATTAATGCATGTAGGGTGATAGGAGGTTTCAATTAAAATATGAGGGTTTCAATTAAAATATGAGATGAAAGTGAAGTAGCAGCACAAACAATGGCTTTTTTAAATAAGTATTATGATATAGTGAACACTGCACTTTTCATGGGAGAGCTGAGTGTGCTTACTATAGAGAATGGAATGAGTAATGGTAGGTAACAAGTGTGGTGGATAATTGGTAGTGCAATAGTAAAAATGCATCATGTTTAGTGGAAAGGACTGTTTAATTTTAAAACATGAAATAGTTTAATTTAAATTGATGGAAATGATTGTGACTATGGGGCAAATTAATTAATGTGCACATGTAAAAAAGATTAATGAAATTTTCCCCTGTAACATCGCAAAATAAAGAGAGGTGGAAAGCATATTGTTTAAAACTGTCTAACATAACTGAGAGGCAGCATTGTTTGAGTTGGAATAAAGGTAAAATTAAAGCAGAATATAAATCTTTCCCTCTTGGTCACTTTTTGGTCACCTATAAGGTAAAATAAGTGAAGCGTAACATTTTCCTGTGTACCTTGCACACATTCTGTGTTTTTGCAGTCACAACTATAATTGAAAGCTGTCTAACATAAGAATTGAAAGGCAGCATTGTTTAAGGTGGAATATCAGTAAATTTAGCTAAAAAAAAAAGCGAATGGTAACATTTTCCTGTGTACCGTGCACACATCCTATGCTTTTGCAGTCAGAACTATTGTTTAAAGCTGTCAAACAGTATAATTGAAAGGCACCATTGTTCAAGAGGAATAAAACGTAGGTTGTGGTTAAGATGAAGTCGCATATATTGTTTAAAGCTGTCTAACATAACAAATGAAAGGCAGCATTGACTGAGGTGGAATAAAGGTACATTTAAACCTGAATGTAAATGTTACCCTCTTGGTCACTTTTTGGACACATGTAAGCTAAAATAAGGGAATGATAAAATGTTCCTGTGTACCTTACACACATTCTGTATTTTTGCATTCACAACTATTGTTTAAAGCTGTCTAACAAATGAATCAGAAGGCAGCATTGTTCAAGGTGGAATAAAGGTAAATAAGCAAGCCCTCACGTGCAAGGTCCATTTCATGTGAGATATGTGCCTCCCATACTGCATTCACTTACAATGTTATGGGGTAAGTGGGGGGCTGGATTATTAATTTTTTAAATGTCCACATTAACTAATTCGCACCCCACTCACAAAAGGTTGTGGCGCTGCTGGAACTTGAATGGGGATCCCCAGCTTCAAAGGCCACAGCCCTGCACATAACGAAACACAAAGCAATGCAGGTCTCTCTATCTGCAGGTCAGTGGCCTTTGAAGCTGGGGAACCCATAAAAGTCCAGTGTCAGGGTTGGAAGCACATTTTCTTATCTCAAAGTAAACGGAATGTGACAGAGTGTGTGTATAACAGGCAAGCAGTTCCCCGAATGGTGTAACATGTTTGCGTGAGCTTGGAATAAACAAACACTCATGTGCAAGGTCCCGTTGCAGTCACACATTAAGCACAAACTCAGGCAAATTAAAATTAAGAAAAAAAAACAGTAAGGATTTGGCCAAGATGCAGTTAAAAACAGTGGTGAAAAAAATAAACAAGTGGTCATATACAACAGGAAGGTGGGAGGTTAGCAGACAGTAGAATCCACTACAAAAGATGCATTCTGTAGAGTGGCTCAACAAAAAGAAAACAACATCTCCCAAAAGTGCAAGCAGTAGAAGAACACAAGTACTTATGTCATGCTCTAGGGGAGGGTCAGATGAAAGAAGATGGAACTGCCAACTGTGGAGCTCACCAGCAGGAACCAAGCAATTTTGAGTGGCTTTGAAGCCCACCCATCGTAAGTAATGGGAGGGCTCCAAGCCCACTATCAGTAAATAAAATATATAGCAGAGACATGCGCTGTCTACGCGACACCTAAAAATATGAATGATAGGTGAACAGACCAGTGGATGAAGAAGGCAGATTTAAAGCTCATATAAAATAAGTATATGTCATATAAATGATTTTAATAAAAAGCAAATAGTATCTGCTGATGGTCAACCTCAAATGAATGGTTGAGTTAAGAGAGTTGGAAGGGGTGCACAGGGAGGGCCAGAGTCAGACGGCGAACCATGAATACACCACTCCCCCAACCACCGGCCTCAATACCGGACTCCAATAACTTCACACCCCTGGACAGGTGCCCAATAGGGTGAATGGTCAATCCAGCTCTGTCAAGGCCCATGCAGAGATGCTAGAGGTGTCACTGGTTTAATGAAACTTGAGAGGGCCCCTCTGCAAGGCACATAGAGGGGCCCAGTCCGCACTCAATTAGAAGCCCTCTGGCCAGAGTATAAGATCGTGTGGCTCCCCCTGGATCTTGCCCTGCCCCTCACCGCGGGGGCCTATGCTATGCCACTGAGAGGTGAATGACATTGGTGAAGATATGACGCTCAAATAAAAGTGTGTTCACTGTGTGGTACAGTTGCGCTGTAGAAGGGCAGAACTCCTGCAGACGGAAGTGGTGCAGGGTCGTAGCAAAAATGATGGGTTTGGGGAAATGTGGACAGAGCCAAATGCAGGTTGGAGAATGGTCCTGAGTGGACGGTAACACCTCTGTGCTTCAGTGGGGCAGACACTTCCTAATCGATTATGGTGTCCTGGCAGATAAGATACACCGACTCGCCCATGCCTTCTACACCCCTCTCCCGTATGCAGAAGCTGTCCTCTCTTTCTCCTGTCATCTCTGAATGATCCTGCCCACTTTTGCTCCTCTGTCTCAGCTGATGGGGAATCAGGGCTCTTCCACACGGCCCATCTCATCCAAACATCTGGGAACTAGCATAGACCCCCCACCCCCATAAAAGGGCTCTTCCCATGGCTCTGAGTGGAATGAAAATACTCCTCTCAAAGGGGCGTGGCTGATGGAAATAGGGCGTGGCTTGAAAAGTACGCTAAATATCCGTGATTAGCATAATGTGCCGTCCAAATGGTATTTTGCTGCTTCAGTCATTGCTTCCAGATATGAAATACAACAAGTAACATTACGCCTGCAACAAGCCAGGACCATTAGCTTTGTCAATGCTTGTAAGGTGCATGAGATAAATAAGCAAAAACTATGGTTTTGTTGTATAGAACATTGAAAATGCTTCAGTTCTGAATTGATGAGACTGTGAAAGAACTATAACAAGTTTCTTTGAAGTTACATCAAAGGCAGTGAAGGGTGGCACTGCTGCAGAGTTGAGATGTTTTTTCACCCTGAGGGTGAGGGCAAAAATGGAGAGCCCGATGGGGACCCATCTCAGTTCCTGCTTTTTAGAACTGCCTGTGCTGAGCAACGGCAAAAAGAACAATTGATGGACAGAATGCTGAACAATGTCATACATTCAGCCAAGTACAGAGATATGGGCCTAAATCCATTGTTTTTTTGCTCCCTATGCTATTCCAGTTTAGACCCAGCCATATGGAAATCAGTCTTGACCCTGTTCCCCACTGGACCATTCCAACCCGAAATGCCAAGCCAGTTCCTTCCTGGACTGGAAACAAGCATCCTAGGTCTGGTTTAGCTGTTTCAACCCTCATCAGCTAGGCTAGCTTGACTTGAGTGGCATGGAGCGCATGGGACCCACGTCTGGGCATACCCGTCCCACTCTGGGTGACAAATGCAAAAAGAACAATTGATGGACAGAATGCAGAAAATGTTATACATTCACCCCAGTAAAGGGATCTTGGCCTAAACCCATTATTTTTCACTCCCCATGCCTTTCCAGTTTAGACCCAGCCATATGCAAATCAGTCTTGACTCTGTTCCCCATGGGAACAGTCCAGCCCGAACTGCCAAGCCAGGTCCTCCCTGGACTGGAAGCAAGCATCCTATGACCGGTGTCGGTGTTTCACCCCTTATCAGCCAGGCTAGCTTGACTCCAGTGGCATGGAGAGTTCGGGGCCCATATCTGGCCAAACCCGTCCCACTCGGGTGACAAATGCAAAAAGAGCAATTGATGGACAGAATGCTGAACAATGTCATACATTCACCCCAGTACAGAGATCTGGGCCTAAATCCATCATTTTTTATGCAAAAGAACGATGGATTTAACCCAGATCTTTTGACTGGGGTGAATGTTTGATTTGCTTTGCATTCTGTCTATCATCTGCGTGTCTTATGCTTTCTCACCCGGATTGCACCGGGTATGCCCAGACGTCGGGTCTCAGGTTCACTGTGCCACTGGATTTAAGCTAGCCTGGCTGATGAGGTGTGATGCCTCAAAACCAGTCCCAGGATGCTTGTTGCTGGTACAAGGAGGACCTGGCTTGGCAGTTCGGTCTGGACTGAACCCATGAGGCACAGAGTCAAGACTGATTTGCATATGGCTGGGTCTAAACTGGGGTGCCATGGTGAGCAAAAGAATTATGGATTAAATCCAGATCTTTTGACTGTGTGTGAATGTTTGATTTGCTCTGCATTTTGTCCATCATCTGTGTGTCTTTTGCTTTCTTGCCCTAAGTGCACTGGGTATGCCCAGGCATGGGTCACGGGCTCACTGTGCCACTGGATTCAAGGTAGCCTGGCTGATGAGGGGTGATGCCCTGAAACCGGTCCCATTATGCTTGTTTCTGGTTCAGGGAGGACCTGGCTTGGCAGTTTGGGCTGGACTGTTTCCAGAAGGCACTGCTCTGCATTCCGTCCATCATCTGTGTGTCTTGTGCTGAGCAACGGCTGGACCCGGCCCACTTAAAGCACTGACCATGACCCCTTCTTTGTACCTATTGTTGTTTTCTTTGCCGCCAGCCACCACCTTGCAGCAGCTGTGAGGAGACTTCATTCCCCACAAACCCCAAGCGCCGGGGAGGCGCCAACGCGCTGTTTCGCGCCAGGAGGCGCACAAAGTAGGCAGGGCTTCTCGCAGTGTGGGAGCCCGTGTTGTTGTTTTCTTTGCCGCCAGCCACCACCTTGCAGCAGCCATGAGGGGGACTTCATTCCCCACAAGCCCAAGCGCTGGGGAGGCGTCAATGCGATGTTTCAAGCCAGGAGGTGCACAAAGGCGGCCAGGGCTTCCAGCAGCGCGGGAGCCAGTGTTGTTGTTTTCTTTGCCGCAAGCCACCACCATGCAGCAGCCATGAGGGGGACTTTTTTACCCACAACCCCAAGTACCGGGTAGGTGCCAGTGCGCTGTTTCACCAACGTGCTGTTAAGTTCCAGGAAGTGCACAAAAGTGGCCAGGTCTTCCCGCAGCATGGGACGCGTGCCTGGGCAGAGCTCGGGCCAAGGGTGAGCCCGTCTGCGCCCGCCCGAGCCCAGAAGAGACTGGGCTACCCCTCTTGGTTCTTGACTACTGATCATTCAGACTAATAAATCAAGCGGTCAGCCCATACAAGGTTAGAGCAATTATTGTTGTGTGTTTGCCATCACTAGAAGTCCCATGGAGCAACTACTTTTGGTGGCTACCACTGGGAAGCCCTGATCAAACATTGTTTTTTATTTTCTTTTTTCCTTCTTTCTTCCTAATATCTAAGAGCAACGGTTATCGCCACAAGTTGCTATGGGTAAGTGCACACTTATAGTAAAAAATCCTCCCGCCCTGCAACATGCTCCTCCCCCACAACAAACCTCAATTGATAAAATGTTACAAAGGGCAATTGGAGCTGTGGCCACAGAAATTGAGCGAACGGAAAGGACCCTTTCAATAACACCGGACATAGCTCCAAACTCCATCATTAGTGACTCCGAAACCCCCTCTTCGTCTTCAACGCAAACTATGGACCCAGCATCAGAACCCCCAAGGACAAGCACACAGTCTTGTGTGATTCATACTACCAAGACCCCTTCAGAGAGTGTTGGAAAAAACAGAAAGGGGGGACACATAAACCTACTGCAAACCTGGGCATTAAGCGAGAAAAAAAAAAAGCGCGCAAAGCAATGACCAGAGACTTGGGAGCAACTGGCTCCAAGGAGACGCCACAGGTTGACCCTGAGCAACCACCTTCGGTGACAAACCTGGTGATGGACCTTAAAGCGCAATTTAGATCCATCGTAAAGGACAAACGTAGTATACTAATGGATCGGATTGACAAATTATCATCATTGGTCGATTATAGGGCGGGTAAGACAGGGTTAACTCATCAGGGGGTTGAGTCAACTAAAACCTTAGTTAACCCCTTCGACGCGCATGACGGAACGGTTCCGTCATGCACGTCGGTTGGGCTGTGCTTATGACGGAACCGTTCCGTCATGGCCCCGCCCGCGCTCAGAACCTTCAGCGTGGCACGGAAATCCGCGCCGCGCTGAAGGGGTTAAAGAACTAGCCTCTCTTTCCAACAAGCCAGCATCCCCAATGCCTAATGTACCGAGCACTTCTATCAGGCTCAATTCGACCTATCAGGAAGTCGCAGATCCCAGTTTGAGAATTCCATTACCACAGAGTCTGGACACAAACATTTTACACCAGGCACCAGAGGCCCTCTCAAGGTCCTCCTGCAGAATTTACCTCTAGGCTACCACTGGCAAGATCGCAACCACTAAACAACCAGCAGTTAAACACAACCTATGGGGCCTGCGCAAGGACTGTACTTCGGGAAGAACCCATGGACAAAGAGACTGCCCTGCCATGTATTAATCTACCCCTGGCCTCAACTCCTTATGTTATTGTGCTATCAGGAGTACCGGAGTTGAAAAGGGGGTGTAGGGAATCTTATTCTGAGCTCAAAAATAAATGCATTTTTTGGTTGGCCAAAAACAGGCAAATTCCCTTTAAAGATGCAAATGAAATCATCCTCACGCGCAGGGTAGGCTGGTTGGGATGGAGGCCAAAAGATGTCCCTGGAGATTGCATAGTGATTAACTTTAGGGAACCACGGGTTGTACAATCCATCCTAGACTGTAGTCATCAGAGGAATACTGGGGGCATTACTTCTCTCCCTCTGGGATACTTTTTTCCACCAAGGTCCATGCCGCATAATACGAGAAGAATGGTTAATGAACGGGGATGTGCAACCAGAGTAGGCCATTGGCTAGAATGACTCAGGACTCAGCCAGACCACTCTTTTATAACGTCCCCATCACAAATAGATTCAGTGCATTAGATTCGATTGATTGACTAACGTGCACTGGGCATCTTTTCCAAAGACACAGTCGCAAACTCGAGGCTAGAATGGGATTACTGGATCTGGATGAGCCAGTACTACAGGGAGGCCTTACGAAACAGAAAGGAGACCAGGAGTTGGTTTCTTTTGGAAGTGCGAGAGCCATAATTAGTAATATTCAGGAGCAGGGGCCCAATGGCCATTTATTGCCCTATATATCCTATCTGGATTTAGAAGAGACTAAGACCGTCTTATCACCAATGGTAAATTCCCCTCCTAACCCAGCCAGTAATCAAAAGTTGGTTAATGATCAGAGCCAGACAGGAAGGGCGGGGATTAATGACCCACATCAGGTCTACCCAAGGGCTTCCTCCCCCTCCTCAACCTCTATAGCCAATGAAGTAAACCCATCGAGCACGCGGTTATTATCCTGGAACATAGCCAGACTCGCCTCAAAACTCGATTCTCCAGATTAGGGGCCAATTATAGAGCAACATGAGTTATGTATGTTCCAGGAAACATGGGTGAGGGCGGACATACACAGAGTGGGCAATGCGTCATACAGTATTTCAGCCGCTCAGGGGATTAGGGGAAGACCATTCGGGAGACTATGCATTTGGGTTGGCATGCACCTTGGTTGTGAGGTCAAGCAGATAGAGACCTCATCACCAGACATGCTCTGTATTTTTCTGTCCTTTGGCAAAAAAATCAGAATTGCCATGATTAATGTTTACTCACGGCCGGTCTCCTATGGGCAAGTCTCCCCATCCTCGATCACCTGACCTCCTTCCTTCCAACAATCCCGGATAATTACTGGGTAATCATGGGTGGGGATTTTAATTGTCAATTTGAACCTTTGAATGGCCTGGTCACAAGTATCTCAAGCGAGGAGGATTCTGTCTGGGCTATTCCAGACCTCAATATTTTGCCAATTCAGGCCTGGACTCCACTGGCTCTACAAATGCATGCACTAGTACTGAGTTTCTCATTGAGGGCATGCACTGGCCCCTCAGCATCTGATAGCCCCAGGAAGTCCACCTTTAATAGACCAGGTCAGGCTTCGATCATAGACCACATCCTGGTCGACATTAGATCATAGCACAGGGTGCTTGACTTTAAGATCACTCCTCGTTACAAGAGTGATCCCAATGCCCTACTGTTAGATGTAACCTCGCTGCATGCCGGGGGCTCCCAGATCATATCATCACGACCTGATTCCGGTCTATTATTGTCTAATGGAGGAAGAAGAGAGTGGTGTAACACATGGCCCCGCAGCCCCCGCGGTGCCGGGGGGGGCCCCAAGCTACAGGGGGCCCCCTCAGCACAAAACTCTGGCCAGAGAGCTCCCGAGTTTGTCCGGAGGGGGGCCCTCGCTGTACCTTGCAGGGGGGCCCCCTCAATTTTCTATACGCCAGTGGGAGGAGAGTCTGTTGGGGGGAATTTTCACAATCACAGGATAAGCTGGGCTCCTTATATCAACAAATTACCCCCTATCTAGCTGTTGCATATCAATCCTCGGAGACTAGTAGCACCCCAACCTCCCAAGCCAGAATCTCAAATAATCACCAAGATTTACTTTCTATATTAGCATCTTTTTTTTATACCAGTAAAAGGACTAGGCAGAACTGTAAACCACGGCATCCATGGTATAATGAACTTTGTAAGGCAGCCAAGTCAGCCCTCTTAGTTGCCATTAGAACAAACGATAGGCCACAAATCAAGGAAGCTAGGGCGACCTACAAAATTGCTGTAGCCAATGCAAAAAGTAGTTGGGAAAGTGAAAAATGGGACACACTCAAAATTGCGCTGGACAATCATGATATGAAGGCATTCTGGAATCTGATTAACACAGGCACATCTGAAGGTAATTTGGCCATATCGCCAAATTTGGTGGCGGAAGTCTGGAGAGCCCATTTTAAATCCCTTTACACTATGACTAATGAGGAAGTCGGGCGGGTGGAAATGTCCCCTCCCTACCCAGTGCTGTCTCATCGAGACACGCCCCTGTTCTCCCTAAAGGAGATTACAGAAGCACTGGGAAAATTATTACCAGGTAAGGCACCAGGGTTGGATAAGATCCCTGGCGACTGCTTTCGCTCTGAGCCTTTAGTTTGGGCCCCGTATTTATGGTCCCTGTTTAATGCCATCCTGCACGGTATGGCGCCTCCCTCTACTTGAGCTGGGGCTGAAATTATTCCTATATTCAAAAAAGGCTCACCGCTTAATCCTGCCAACAATTGCCCCATAAGTCTCCTTGACGCAAGTCAAAAAATATTTGCACGAGTACTTCTGGGGTGACTTCAGTCCTGGATTGAAGAGTGTAACGTGCTTACACCTCTCCAAGCTGGGTTCAGGGCTAAGACCTCCACTACTGATCACATTTTTAGATTACAACTCCTTCATTGGAAAACGGTGATTCTAGAGGGTGGCAGCCTCTATCTTACATTTCTGGACCTTAAATCCGCATTTGATTTAGTCCCGAGGGATAAACTGTGGGGTATGGGAGCCCCAGAGTCTCTCTGTCACCAACTGAGATGCCTACATAAAGACAACTTTGCACAAACAAGGTATGGCAAAAACGGAGAACTCTCGGCTCCGTTCCCTGTAGAGAAAGGGGTACGCCAAGGTTGCGTCTTGGCCCCGACTCTTTTTTACCTTTTCATAAATGGATTAATAGAGTCTTGTTGGCTGTCAAAGATATTGATGCCCCATGGCTAGCGATTTGAAAAATACCGGCCCTAATGTTCGCGGACGATACCCTCTTGCTTTCAAAATCCTCTATGGGTTTGCAAAGGGTTCTTGACGCATTCAGTGTTTTTTGCAGAAGCAGGGGTTTGGAGATTAATCTTCAAAAAACTAAGTATATGATCTTTAATGCGATCTCCAGCAATCGCCCAACCCCTGTTTAGATGGAAGGGCCCTTGAGAGGGTGTCTATTTTCGAGTACCTGGGGATCCCATTAACTGAAAAAATGGAATGGGGGGCACAAATTAAGAAAGCTAGCCTAAAGCTGGCCCAGTCCATGGGGGGCATTGCGAAGGTATATAAGAGCTTCACGCACAAAGTGATCGGTCCTGTGGCTGAACTCTACAAAGTACAGGCAAGGGGTGCTGCCCTGTATGGAGCAGAACTATTTATTTATTTTTATTTGAAATGTTTTATATAGCGCTGGCTAGACCCGGGGGAATTAGAGCGCTTTACATGTGCGAAAAGAAAACCAAAACAAGAATACAGGAGTTGCTCAAAAGAGAAAAACACAGTATTAACAATCAATAAAATAAACGTTCCATAGTTGTCTAATAAACAGATACATAGCACGAGCAAAATTAATTAACATATACAGTGGCTGGTCGGGGGAAGAATCAGGGCTGAGGGTGAGATAGAGATTTAAAAAGGATAGGCAGGGGAAAACAGGTTGTGGGAGGGGGGATGGTCATCTAGGCGGGGTTTAGGGAAGGGAGGTGGAAGTATAGTGGGATAGATTAGACTGGGAGAGGGGAGAGGGAAGGGGGTGAAGTGGAGGAGGATAGGGTCGGAGGAGGTCAGAGGGCTGAATTAAGGACCCCAGTATTTGTCGAGGAGGTGCAGTTTAAGGTCTTTTTTAAGGCAATGTATGAGGGGTTGCAGCGCAATTCCTTTGGGAGAGCATTCCGGATGGTCAGCGCGTTTCCAGAGAAGGAGCAGGATTTAGAGGTTTTCTTTTTGAATAATGGGGGGATGAGGAGGAAAGTGTTTGTACTCCTCGTCATTCTGGAGCAGCCCATTTTTTTTAGTTTGTTTGTGAGGTACAGCGGGGCATTTTGGTGTAGGGCTTTATGTGTGATGCATGCTGTCTTGTATGTGGTTCTACCTTCGGTGGGGAGCCAGTTGAGAGCCTTCAGGGCTGGGGAGATGTGGTCAAAGCATTTATAGCCAGTGATAAGTCTGGCTGCTAAGTGCAGCACAGACCTGAGTGGGGCTAGATGGACTTTGGGGGTTCCTGTGAGGATAGTGTTCCCATAGTCGATTTTTGAGAGTATCAGGGATTGGACGACCCATTTGAAGTCTTCAGGAGGGATGAAGGGTTTGATTTTCTTCAGGTGACGGAGAGTGAAGAGAGCACCTTTAGCAGAGTTTTTTAGGTGGTCGTTGAGGGTTAGATTTTTGTCAACGGTAAACCCGAGGGATTTCGCTGAGTTGGAAAAGAGAGCGAGCAGTTGAGTGCATTGAGGTCAGAGATCCAGGGTTGGATGGGCAGTCCATTATTTTTGGGGGAGGAGAGGATGATTTCAGTTTTTTTAGGGTTGAGTTTGAGATGGTTGGAGTGTAACCAGTGTTGGATCTTGTTTAAGCTATGGTTAAGATGAAGTACATCAGCGTGAGACTTGATCTTATAGTACAGTTGTGTGTCGTCAGCATAGAGGTGGTAGTTGATTCCTGCTTGTTTCAGGATGAGGGCAAGATGTTCCATAAAGAGGTTAAACAGTGAAGGGGAGAGGATAGAGCCTTGGGGGACAACTAGGGAAACCGGAGAGGTGTTGGATAGACAGTCGTTCATTTTGACTTGTTGTGTTCTGTGTTGGAGAAATGAGTTGAACCATTTAAGGACCTGACTGTTAAGGCCAAAGCGGGACTTGAGCGGGTTGAGAAGGGAGTTGTGGTTGACTGTATCAAAGGCAGCCGAAAGGTCAAGGAGAATGAGTACACAGGATTCACCGTTGTCAAGGGAAGAGTGGATGTCATCGATTATATTAAGCATGGCGATTTCCGTGCTGCAGCCGTTTCTGAAACAGGATTCTAAGGGGTCTAGAAGGTTGAAGTTGTTTGTGTTTATCTAGTTGAACATTTTTCCAGGGCTTTGGACAGGAGAGGTAGGTTAGAGATAGGGCGGAGGTTGTTCAGGTCATTAGGGTCTGCAGTGGGATTTTTAGGGATAGGCGTGATTTGACCGAGTTGAAGTGAGTTCGGACACAACCTGTGGAGAAGGAAGTGTTGATGATGTCGGTCCAGTAAGGGGCAATGATGTGGTTGAGATTCTGGATAAGACTGGCGGGGAAAGGGTCTTTGGTGTGTCAGGACGGTTTAAGTTTGGTTATGATGTTGAGGACTTCGAGTTCAGTCACAGGGAGGAAGTTTGACCAAGATGCATAGTTTTTTAGATGCAAGGGGGAAGGCTGTGTTCTGGGGGGGTAGTAGCGAAAGGGGGAGTGGAAGGCTGAGGAGACGGGGTCAAGCCGGTGGGATTGTTTAGTGTATTGTCAGCGACGAGAGGAGAATTGGGTGGGATCACAGTCAGGTGGAAGGAGTGATCGATTTTGGCAATTTTATCCGAGAAGAAGTTGGCAATTTCCTCACATCTATTTGTTGATGTAGTAAGTTTGGTGGGGGGCTGTGGATATTTGGTTGCGAACAATGTTAAATAATTCTCTGTGTCTGTTTTTTGCCCGATCGAGTTGTATTTGGAAGAAGGAGGCCTTCTCCTTGAAGATGTGTTTTTTATAGGATGATCTAGCGGCCCTGAGACAGGCAAGGTGGGCAGCGGAGGGATGTTGTCTCCAAGATCTTTCGGTCAGTCTAAGTGATCGCCTTTCTTCATTGAGACCAGAGTTAAACCAAGTTCTAGATGGAATGGTTCTTTGTTTTTTTAGTTTGGGAGGGGCTAAGAGGTCTATGACCTCACTGGCGGTCTTGTTGAAGTGTTCGGTAAGCTCATTTGCGTCTTGGGAGAGAGGGGT
Source organism: Triturus cristatus (assembly GCF_964204655.1). Taxonomy (NCBI): domain Eukaryota; kingdom Metazoa; phylum Chordata; class Amphibia; order Caudata; family Salamandridae; genus Triturus; species Triturus cristatus. The sequence continues at coordinate 1,138,311,270 of NC_140585.1, read as the reverse complement.
GAGAAGAAGTTTAGCTCAAAGTTTAGACTCGAGTTCTCCAGGAGGTATTTGGTTGTGGTTTCTGGTACATTTCAAGGCTAGGTGGTTTTTAATAGGGGGTAGGGGAGCGGATTCAATCTGGAACAAGATGAGGTGATGGTCAGACCAGTCAATGGGAAGGATGCTGGAGATGACCTCTCTTTGAATGCAGATGAAATAACAATACTGAATAAAGGGCTTGGGTTTGTCCCCACAACATATCTGGACAAATTCCAACTACGTTGTGAATTAAGTGAATTTTTCAGGAAGATACATGTAAAAATCTTATTTTTGGGAAACGAACCACCTGTGGATGACAATTCCCGTACAGCACTACGTTTAAAATCAAATTTCTTCCCTCCAACTTCACTTATGCCTCCAGAAATTATCACCTTCGAAGAAAGCGTCTTGAAGGATATCGAGGAGCTAACACCGAAATACAACAGCTATGATAATCTCAGTACAAAAGAGAGGAAAGCTCTAAAAACTTTGAGTATGAAAGACGACATAATCATAAAACCCGCCAATAAAGGCGGAGCCACTGTGATTCAGAGCATAACAGCATATAGAACCTCCTGCCTTAACCTTCTTACAGACACAAAATTCTACAGGAAGATTAACAAAGATCCTACAATGCGCTTGAAAAAAACAATTACCACTATCACTGCTGAAGCCTTAAACCATGGTTGGATAAACAAGAAAGAACATGAGCTTCTGAATCCTGACAATCCAAGAGTTCCAGTGTTTTACACAATACCAAAAATACGTAAAGGAAGAATTCCGCCACCTGGAAGACCCATTGTATCTGATGTGGGGTCTCTACTGGAACCTCTTTCCCAATATACGGACTGGTGTCTTCGCCCACTGGTCAAGTGTATCAAGTCATATGTACAGGATACGAAGCATCTATTAAACCTAATATCTGAAATTACGTATGACCCAACAAACAACCTATTGGTATGTTTTGATGTAGAAGCATTATACACAAGCATCCCTCAAGAGGAGAGCATCCGGGTAATTGAAAACCGGCTAAGACAAGAACAGTGGACCTGGGATGCCCCAATCGATTGGATCATCACTGTGATGCGTCTAGCATTAATGGACATTTTTTTCCGTTTCGAAGACCAGCTCTTTCTCCAAGTCCATGGCACTTCGATGGGCAGCACCTTTGCTCCTAGCATAGCATGTCTGTATGTAGACCAGATAGAGGAACAACATATCTGGTCAGCCAACCCTTACTCTATTAACATCTGTAAGTGGTGGCGTTACATCGATGATGTCTTGTTGATTTGGAAGGTAGATGCAGGAACTCTGTCTTATTTTCATGGGTGGCTCAACCAGCTGAATCCGCATTTGAAATTCACCATGACGTACAATCATAAAGAGGTCTCCTTCCTTGACGTTAAAATCAAGGCAAAAGATCAAGGCCTGTCAAGTTCCCTCTACACAAAACTGACCGACAGAAACCGTCTCTTGCACTTTGAGAGTGGACACCCACGCTCTCTCCGGGAAAATCTTCCCGTTGGTCAGTTTCTACGTATACGTAGAAACTGCGAAGACATAAAGGATTATAAAATTGAAGCAAAAACACTGACAAAGAAACTAGAAGAACGAGCCTATCCTAAACACGTCATCGAAAAAGCCAAGAAGAGAGCTCGCAATACACCTAGATCTGCTCTATTGGAGACAGGAAATAGAAAAGAATCTAAAGATTCCATCATCTGTGTTACAACATATAATACATCATCTAATGACGTCAAGAAAATTATTAATAAGAGGTGGCAGATTCTTACATCACACAAATTACAATTTGAAAAACCCATGTTCTCCTTTAAGAAAAACAGAAGCCTGAGAGACAATCTGATACATACAGATCTAAAGAGAAGAACATTGCAACAACTAACACTCTGGCAACAACCTTCGGTCATTGGACACTATCCGTGCGGAGCATGTGTAGTATGCCCACTGATAAAACACACAAAAGAGCTTGACCTGGGTATGCACCACGCTTGGGAGCAAAGGACACACACAAATTGTAATAGTGACAAAGTCATCTATATGATCAAATGCCCTTGGCAATTGATGTACATCGGAATGACTGGAAGAAAAGTCAAGGTTCGTATTAGCGAACATAGAAGTACCATCAGAAGAGCAATCACAGCCACAAGACTAACGTCGCATTATGTTGAGATGCAACACACAGATATGGATGTCCACTGGACTGTGATCGAAAAGGTCAAATGTGAAGGTGATCTGACAAGAAAACTACTTGAAAGAGAACAACGGTGGGTGTATCGCCTGAGAACACACATCCATGGACTTAACGATTCCATTCCCTGGAATCAAATTAATAATAAAAGAGGTGAAATATCAATATCCCATGAGATATAGTTAAAAAACTGAACATGGCAAACATACACCCCCGATACTCGACATCGACACAAAATGTCGCCTCTCATGTTTCTTACCCATTAAAATAAGGCCCACAGCTTGGGGAGACACATATATATATATATATATATAAAATACAACATCATACAGTCCCTTTATAAGGCCTTTTACAATAGTCATTTTGTCAAAAGCGCAGAATAAAAGGGGAGAGATCCCCCCTAAAAAAGAGGAATACTCCCCTAACCTTTTTTCATTATGAAGGGGATGAGTAGCTTTCATCAAGGAGTTTCCCCACATTTCTATTACTACTTAAAAACCATAAGCATGATTTGATAATGTCACTGTCATTATCAATTTAATATCATAAGTAGGTCACCTACCAGGGGTTGTTCCACCCGTTCCTATTCTCCTCAAAAAGGTTTTTTGTTCCCAATAATTCACAAAAATATTATTTGGGGGCTTTTTACTCTGGCTCCATCGACAGTCTAGCAGTGTATTGATCTGCTTCATATGCACATACAATGAAGAACAATGTGGAATGATTTATTATCTATCCATAATTTCATTTAGTTTTTTTAATCCTCTTTGACAATTACATTAATACACTCCCGTTTCTGGTTGTTTTAGACAAAAAAAGAACAACAATAAAACCTACATCTGCCATAACGTCCGCTACGCGGTTTGAGACTTCTTTCTACCATCGACGATGGTTTAGGTACCATCTCAAATGTATAAATTTGTTAGGAATAACGAGGAGCAGTCTAAAGGGATTTAACAACTATCCCGAGAATTGCCCATTTCGATTGTTAAACAAGAGACTCATCCGTGTCTTTTTCTGTTTCTTTTTCGTGTTTGTGTATAACTTTTATCGGCGAGGCTTACCCAAACCACATGACCTCGCTTAAACACCCGGAAATGAATGGTTTCCTTCTAGGATATTTAAATCGTGGAACGCGCTGGAACATCGCCTCAAGCCGATGGAATCCACGCCGCGTAGGTGATATGAAGGGAGAGACCGGGTAGTCCGTGAGCACTTCATGTGCAGTTTTGGTTATGGCAATCCCGCTTTTCTGAGAGTATCATCACAAGATTATACCTGATCATGCTACTTTACCCCCGCGCCTCAGCCCCACTCTCCTTTTTAATGTTCCCCGTTTTAATGTTTTCAAATGACCACCACAATTGTAATGGTCCTGCACTTTTTGTCGTTTGTCTTTTAACAAACCTGACAATCAGGGATACTCCTGTAACAGCGTGATTTCACGTGAAACATTATCATTCTCCAAACGGGATAAGAAAAACAATGTTACATGTTATGTTCCTTTGGTTTGAATAAATCTTTATTAAACTTATGAGCAGTACGTATACAGACGAGCATGCGAGTGAATGTATGGATGACTCAGGACTCTCTTCCTGTTTTCGTCACGTGGATGCACAATATATTTTTAAGAAGCAAATAGCATATACAAAAAAACCACGGCATGATAGAAAGTGCTCCTTATATTCAATATGGGTTCCAACTGACACACAATATGTCAGGAGCACAAATTGTTTTCACTGGGATCATATGAGGGTTTTTTCTCACGGTGTTGTGCCATTTAGCATCTATAGATTCGGATATATAAATACATGCCCTTATACATATTTTTTTTTTGTTCTGTTGTTTTATCTTCACAGATGGAGTGACACAACTATAAAAATAATACCAAGACACAAAGGAGCAGCTATCTGCCCTTTTTATAAATAGGATAGGGAAATTCTCTGTTCTCTGTGTACCAGGGGATCATACAGCCCTGAAGAAAGTCCTAGCAGCAAACCTGGCGTTTTGGGCATCAAAGGACTGAAACATGTTGGCCTTGGGGTCTTAGGACCATAACTTTCCATATGACCCTATCGTAAATATTTTAACATTCCTGCGAGACCTAAGAATAAAGGGATACTGGGGTTGAGCAGTGAATTTGTAATCTTTATCCCCCTGGTCTGTTATATGATTCAAGTGCTCCCTGGAACATTGTTTGAGCCAACCGCAACTTATAGGGGTCGCGGTGTCCCGATGATGAAGCATGACACCACTAGAGTGTGTGAGGGAAAATAAATAAAAACAAGGATTTTTTCCTGCAAGACCCCGTCAGGGGCCGCTTCACGTAGGGACATCCCAGTGCCTTTCTTTCTTTCCTCTAGTCTCGCGGTTGTTGATCTCTAACAACAATCTAATGAGAACAATAGTGGAGTACTTTTTTGTGATTAAAGTCTAGAATCAGGAGGGTGTACTCCTCCCCATCTCTCCTCTTGGCCCTTCAAATATTTAGGACCTTCCGGGTCCTGGATATCCAGTGTATTAGAAGGGCTGGAGATGGAAGCCAGGTCATTATTGGATATGATGGCATTGAGAGTGGAACCTTTGGTGTGGGTGGGCGAGTGACAGAGTTGAACAAGGCCATTGATTTCAAGAAGATTGAAGAGATGGGTGACTGTGTGGTCAGCAGTATTGTTCCAGTGGATGTTAAAGTCTCCAAGGAAGATGTTTTTTGAGTTGGAGAGAGTGGATTGAGAGAGAAGGTTGGGTAGTTCCTCAGTGAAGGGAAGTGGATCACCCGGAGGGTGGTAGATGTTATGTAGGCGAATTGGGGGGGAACCCTGGATAGTGAGTTCTGCGCCAAGGTATTCAAAGGTTAAGTGTTTGGAGTTTTTAACACAGGAGATTTGCAGTTCGTTTTTGTAAACAATAGCTAGTCCACCTCCAATTCTGTCTTTTCTGTCTTTCCTAATGATGGAGTAGCCCGGGCGGTGAATAGGTCAAGGATGGCCGTAGAGTGGTAATTAAGCCAAGTTTCTGTAAGAAAGGCTATGTCGGTGGATTCACTAAGGAGGGTTTCTGAAATTTCAGTTGCTTGTCTGACAGCCAAGCGGCAGTTAACGAGCATGCGGTAGAGGGGCTTTGGGTTGGCTTTGGTGATAGTGCATGAACGTATGGTGGTAAGTTGGGTTGGGGGTCTGGGCGAGATGGGAGAGGAGGGGGTTCTGCTCGTTCCCACAATCACTGGGATGTTGGATAAAAGGGGGGTGCATTCAGGGATCAGGTGTTTAGGAGGGTAGGAGTTGCATAGGTCTGTGGTGGTAGAGGGGGAGAGATCATTTCTAGCACGTGAGGCCTAGACGATCTGTTGTTGAGGGGAATATTTTTTCAGAGGTTATGTTGGGAGTGGTGAGTGAGGCAGGGGCAGGCGGAGCCATTTTGATTGAGGAGGGCCTTGCTGTTCAGAGCTCTGAAGTCTTCTCTGAGTCTCATAAGTTCCATCTGAACGGTTGAGAGATTCAGTTCAATGTTGTAGAGTGTCAGAGCGATAAGGTTGAGTGTTAGCTTGGGTGGCAAGGCTGGGGCGGAGCATGGGGGTTTGCTGTTGGCCGGGGACAAGAGCCTGATGGGTGGAGGGGGGGGAGATTCTGCGTGGAGGGGTCAGAGGGGAGCTAGGGCGGTAGGACGTAGAGGTGGGGAGGTCACTCATACAGGTAGGTCGAGAGGCCAGGGGAGGTGAAATGTTGGAGAGAGGGGAGTGGGTGGAGGTAGGGTCCAGCTGAGGGGGATGAGTGATATTCGGTGGAGGAGGTATAGGTGAGGTGGTGGGAGTGGTGGGAAGCAGTGGGTGAATGTGTCTGGAATTCATTACCTCCGCATGCGTAGGGTGAGTGTAGTTTGTGATAGGCATTGTGGGCGTCGGGAGGGTGGTTGTTCAGGGGGATACGGGAGGTGTGGAGGGGTCATCGGTAGCAAGGTGGGTTTGGGGAACTCGATTGTTAGATAAGGTGGGGATTTGGGTGGAGGGATGCTCAATTAGGGTGTCTAGGGGGTGTGGACTCTGGGCTGGTGGGGTAGAAATGTGGGTGAGAGATGTTTGGGAGGGAGGAGGGTTAGGGTTAGATTTGGATAGAAGGTCAGTCAGGGAACTGTGGAGGTGGTCGAAGGTGTTGAGGTGGTGTTTGGATACTTGAAGGAGAATTTAGCCGGATTTGAAAATGGAAATGTCGATTACTCCGCTAAAATCTGGGGATGGAGAGGTCGAAAATTTGAAACCATATGGGATATTGCCGGATTTAGTGATTGCAAGATAGTTGAGGAAGATGCTTTTCCATTTGGAGGGGCGTTTGGAGTAGAAAATAAGGTTAGTTTTTATAGGCGAGGTGAGGCTATGGTAGGAGTCAACAATGAGAGTTTCGGGGTGATGAGTCAGTAATTTATGCTTAACGTTTTTCTTGGCATGTTTGGACAGATTGGATGGGTATACGATGTTCCATTAATTTGACCATGTCTTGAGAGAGCGGGATCTGGGGGAGCTGGGACGGGAGATGGGGAGGGCATGATGGGCTGTCGGGGGATGGGGGAGTTAGGAGGAAAAAGAGGGGAGGGGCTGGGACAGAAGAGGTGAGAGGTAGGAGGCGTTAGAGATGGGAGGTCAGGGGAGAGACGCTAGGGGACGAGGGTAGGAAGAGGTGTGGTGGGGGAAGGAACCAAGGGATGATCAGATGTCAGAGATATAGAAAAGAAGGTGTTTGGGGGGGAAGCCAGGAGAGTAAGACAGAGTATAAATATATTACCAAATATAATGGGGGGGCAGAAGAGAAAAAAGTAGTGGGGGAGAGGGGGGAGTTGAGAGAAGAGAGCAGAGAGGGGGGTAGAGAGGGAATCAGAGGGACTAATAAGTGTGGGGGGACGAGCATGTAGCAGTGGGAGAACAGCCAGAGAGCACCTAGATTAGTTAAAAGTACGTCAAGATAACGACAGTTGACACTCAATCTAATATTCAAGAAGTGCAAAGAAGGTTCAACAAGCATAACAGTACTTATAGAGATAGCATAATTATAGTGGTAGTACGCCAGAAGCAGTCAATATTAAAACATGGTATAGTGACAGTAGTAATGATAGAGTAGTGAAGCTACTAGGGCTGGAACATCATCACTCAGGATAACAATCAAAGAGTAAGAGAGGGTTCAACAATAGTAACAATAGTTATGGAGTTAGCATAATTAAAGTGATAGATAGAATATAATAAAAATAAAAATTACATTAGGGGGGGCCAAGTCAATCTCTATCAGGAAGCTAGAGTTCTGGATTGTGAGTAACTTGAGCTGAGAAGGCTGAGGGCAGCCCGGGGGCAGGGCGTGGAGTAGTTGCGCGCTGTTTCGAAAACAGGAGAACTCGAGCGGCAATTTAAAGCACTACAGAGGACTCCAGCGAGTAAGGGTGAGGCACCATTGTTAAGACGTTGGTGTAAGAGGGAAGTCTTAGTCCGTGCCGGTAAATCACTGAAAACCACTTATTTATTATTCAAATAATACAGAGTTAGAACAGGAAAAACAGGACGTTTTTGTGCTATTCCTGTCCAGGCTACTAAGTTCAGAAATAAAAGAAGGCTCGCAGAATTACCTCAGGGCTGCAGCGGTGCGAGCGTCGGGAGGGGCGAGGTCGGGCTGGTTAGTGGTGAGATCGCAGGGGTCAAGAGGAAACACATGTCCTGGCTTTTTTGTGTGGACAAATGGATCGCCATTTTAGGGTTTAGGAAGTGGTGGCTAGAGAAAAATCGCCATTTTGGAACTGGCGGGGAGTCACCATTTTGAGGAGAAGTTTATTGAAGATGAGGTTTGCATAAAAAAGAATAGAAATAAAGTAAGGAAAGACAATGTATCTATTCAAATTCAAATTGTAATGCTCCGATAAACTCGTTCAGGCCAGTCCGGGCCCCCAAACGGAGGGAGGGGAACAGCCCAAGTGGTCAGAGAAGGGGCAGGGCACGGAGGCCTCACCAGGCCCTCACAACGGCCAGAGTGGAGGCAAGGATCAGGCACAGTGCTCCACAGGACCCACTAGGGTGCTGAGCGGCAGCAGTAGGCCGAATTAGGTCATCGAGCCTCGTCTGACTCTAGGATGCGGTCGGAGTGGAGGCAGGGCACTTACATCTCGTCAATCTCTTCTCGGGGGGAAGGCTCTGCTCCAGCTGCCGCCATGTTCAGGCCATTTGGCGGAGAGACGGGAGAGACGGTCGAGCAACAGGGGGAGGATGAGGCAGTGGTTAGGATAGCGGAAGAGCGCAAATCCAGTGACGCTGGAGCTCTGCACACCAGCGGGAAGCCGATATGCTAGGGGAGTCCTCCTCGGCCCAATCCGACACCGGGAGGAACACAGCTCCGAGGATCCTCCTGCGCCAGCAGCAACATCGACAAAAGAGGTGGCTGAGCGAGGATCGATCGACTCACGTGCATCCGCTGTGCCTCATCCCAGCACTCATTTAGAAAATGCCCACACGGTCCCCCAACGTCTGTAGGGACAGGAGGGGCCCATTCGAGCCAGGGAACACTCGGTAATGGATCCGAGTGAAAGCCAACAGAGGACTCGTCTCCGATCCGAGCAAGGAGGGCCCAATTTCGGCGAGGAACGGCCAGACAGGCGAGGCGAAGGACTGACCGGACGTCGGCTGTCAAGCAATCAGCTGGCGATGCATGAGGGAGGCAGCCGGTGGAGTGGTCCCATCCCAGCACAACTGGGTGAGGAGGTCTCACCTAAATCACATCAGGATGGCAAGAGGTCAGGCCACAAGGCAGCGGCGCATCAGGGTGGCCGTTGATTAAGTGAACCCACATCAGCACAGCTGGGTGTGGAGGGCTCGTCCTCAACCGGCCAGGGGGAGCTGGTCCCGGCAAGGAGCAGTCTGGTTCGCAATTCGGCAGATCTTGAAGTCGTCCGATGTCGTCTCCAGAGGGGTAAGTTACGCTGAAGTTCGATTTTGATGAAAAGTAAATAGATTGGATACAGTTTGCTAGTAGGATAGATGGGGATGGGTGGGTAAACAAGGGATATCTACTGGATTGGTAGTCCCTAACCCGGGAGCTTCAGGGGAGAGCTCCTACTTGGCAGCCATCTTGCACTTCTATGATGTCATTGTTCTACTACTCCTTTATCACTTACAGAGAACTCGTTTGCAAGGCAACTCTTGGGTATCCCCTCTAGTTCTCCCCTAACACCCCTCAGAATGGATTTAAGGATTAGTTCTATTGCAGATGCAGTTTCCTCTAGACCCCTTTTATATTGGCGATGCCTCTAGAGTACACCTGAATTAGCCTCATATAGAGATGAGCTGAGACATGTTATGAGCCTACAAGGTGCGGGTAAAATCCCTTGGCTGGCTTCTTTTAGGAACACCTGCCAGGCACTAAGGAGGGAAAACCTGTGGACCTTCGCTGAAGAAACCTGTCTCATGACTCCCAGAAAGGCACTCCTTGAGACCTACAGGGAACATAAACTGGCCCAGCTATGGAGGGGGACCAAGCCTGGATGCCTTACTTTTAGGTTCATGGAAGTAAAACTGCAATACAGGCTAGAACCGGCATTAGATTACATCCAGCCGCTTCTAGCGAAGAAGCTTCTCCTCCAATTCAGACATGGGGTGCTCCCGCTCCGATCTTTTACCAACAAGTGGTCGGGCACCCGTAATTTGGATTGTCCAGCGTGCGATCAGGTAGAGGAAACTGAATTGCATGTTCTTTTCTTCTGCTCTGCTTACAGGAGGAGGTCATGGTCTCATTGGTTGCTACAGTTGTGTAGGAATATGGGGTCTAGACACTGTTCTGAGGTCTTTAGGCTTTTCAAGTACGATACCGACATGCCCATTGTGTTCTCCATCTCGCGTTATTTGTACTCAATGTGGTGTACCCGTAGAGCCATCTTAAAGCAGACTCCATAGGCTAATTACAATGTAGCATTATTTACCAGGAACTCGGGGATAGGTACCCTCTTTCTTAAATTGATCGAATGTAACCATTGTCTCGCTGATTTATCATTTTTGTAAATCATTCACTGCTTAAGGTATCTTATAAAACTTTTAGAATTTTATTCCATCACATTTATCTTGGTCTAGCCATTACTTTAAAAAAAAAAATAAGAAATAGCTACTTGTATTTTTTACTTAGTCAGTCTCTTATATAATGCATCACTTAGGTGCTCCTTCAATTATTTGAATGAAATTACTGTTTGTTCATATGCACTTTATTGCCTTCCACTACGCGATTAATTTAAGGGACATGTATTGTAAGTATATTGCACAAACACCCGCTTGAGGACGTTTAGAAGAGTTGGATCTCTCAACGATCCTAGACATGAATGTACGCATAAAGCGCTATCAAAAAATTATATTTTATATGATGCTGTTATATTTTGTATATAATGTACTGTTTTTAACTTATGTGCTTTTATGGCCCTAGTGGCCGAAATAAAGATTTTTGACTGACTGACTGACCTATTTTCCACCTTACACTCTGCCGTAGCCTCTCCCTCTTCTCCTGTGCCTTTGTAATGTTCGTTAGGGCACAGGGCATGGTGGGATTCGTGCCGGGATCCGATTTAATCGAAACAATAACAAGGGTTGAACTGTACCGGTCCCCACTTAAGGGGAATTCAGCGCTGGGCCCTGTCTACGCACCCTGTGTGTCCTGTCTTTTTTGTCCCCCATTTGTTGCACATTGTGGTGACGTCACTAGGAAGCAGTGATTCATCTGTAAAATAATAAATGTTAATGTCTGTGCCAACATTTTTCTAAGAATGATGCAGTTTTGCTACTAAATGCTTGAGGTGCGAGATACCCAAACAATCTAGTCTTCATGTCACCTCGTGCCTTTTTGCCTCCACCAGTGCACACTCATTGTCTCAACTCTTGCAGGCTGTTTTTAGGTCGAGCCTAGAGCAACGCATGCGCTGCTTGCTCGACTTTTAGTAGGGGGTAAATGAAAGTGCTACCCACAAGCTTTTAGTGGCCTAAAGCTTGCGTGCATGTGCGCGTGAACGCGCGCAGCCGCCATCTGCCTTTCTTATCTCATTAATGATTAAGCCTTGTTTTACAGTTAGGAGCCGTCATGGCTCATTAAGTGCTTTCGCTCGCAGCACGCGCGCACACAACTCCCTCCGCCTCTCCTGCTGCAGCCCCCATCTGTGCATTCCGCGCGGCCAATGCTTGTTTTCTATTGCAGGGATATGCAATAGATATCGAAAGTTTAAAAGTGAAAAAATGCTATCTCATGGTACAAAGGGGGCATTCATATCTTTGCTCGTAAAAATAAATAACAAGTTCACTCCTTTTTAGGTGGCTCTGTACATGCGATCAGGTTGAACGCCACCAATCACTGAGCCAGAAGCCCCTTTCTGTAAACATATGTGTATTTTTTTGTTAGTTATTTATCTATTTTTAAATCATGAGGTGACGAAATAGTTAAATCTGTCATCATGCCAGACTTAAAACCAGTATTACAACAAACAAATGATGGACGGAATGCTGACAATGCATACATTCTCCCCCAGTCAAGAGATCTGGGTTAAATCCATCGTTCTTTTGTCCACTACACCACCCCAGTTTAGACATGGCCATATGCAAATCAGTCTTGACCCTGTGCCTCATGGGAACAGTCCAGCCCGAACTGCCAAGCCATGTCTTCCCTGGACCGGAATCAAGCATCCTAGGACCGGTTTCTGGCTATCAGCCGTCATCAGCCAGGATAGCTTGACTCCAGTGGCGTAGTGAGCACGGGTCCCACGTCTGGGAATACCCATCCCACTTAGGGCGAAAAGCGTTACAACAAACAAATGATGGACGGAATGCTGACAATGCATACATTCTCCCCCAGTCAAGAGATCTGGGTTAAATCCATCGTTCTTTTGCCCACTACACCACCCCAGTTTAGACATGGCCATATGCAAATCAGTCTTGACCCTGTGCCTCATGGGAACAGTCCAGCCCGAACTGCCAAGCCATGTCTTCCCTGGACCGGAATCAAGCATCCTAGGACCGGTTTCTGGCTATCAGCCGTCATCAGCCAGGATAGCTTGACTCCAGTGGCGTAGTGAGCACGGGTCCCACGTCTGGGAATACCCATCCCACTTAGGACGAAAAGCGTTACAACAAACAAATGATGGACGGAATGCTGACAATGCATACATTCTCCCCCAGTCAAGAGATCTGGGTTAAATCCATCGTTCTTTTGCCCACTACACCACCACAGTTTAGACATGGCCATATGCAAATCAGTCTTGACCCTGTGCCTCATGGGAACAGTCCAGCCCGAACTGCCAAGCCATGTCTTCCCTGGACCGGAATCAAGCATCCTAGGACCGGTTTCTGGCTATCAGCCGTCATCAGCCAGGATAGCTTGACTCCAGTGGCGTAGTGAGCACGGGTCCCACGTCTGGGAATACCCATCCCACTTAGGGCGAAAAGCGTTACAACAAACAAATGATGGACGGAATGCTGACAATGCATACATTCTCCCCCAGTCAAGAGATCTGGGTTAAATCCATCGTTCTTTTGCCCACTACACCACCCCAGTTTAGACATGGCCATATGCAAATCAGTCTTGACCCTGTGCCTCATGGGAACAGTCCAGCCCGAACTGCCAAGCCATGTCTTCCCTGGACCGGAATCAAGCGTCCTAGGACCGGTTTCTGGCTATCAGCCGTCATCAGCCAGGATAGCTTGACTCCAGTGGCGTAGTGAGCACGGGTCCCACGTCTGGGAATACCCATCCCACTTAGGGCGAAAAGCGTTACAACAAACAAATGATGGACGGAATGCTGACAATGCATACATTCTCCCCCAGTCAAGAGATCGGGGTTAAATCCATCGTTCTTTTGCCCACTACACCACCCCAGTTTAGACATGGCCATATGCAAATCAGTCTTGACCCTGTGCCTCATGGGAACAGTCCAGCCCGAACTGCCAAGCCATGTCTTCCCTGGACCGGAATCAAGCATCCTAGGACCGGTTTCTGGCTATCAGCCGTCATCAGCCAGGATAGCTTGACTCCAGTGGCGTAGTGAGCACGGGTCCCACGTCTGGGAATACCCATCCCACTTAGGGCGAAAAGCGTTACAACAAACAAATGATGGACGGAATGCGGACAATGCATACATTCTCCCCCAGTCAAGAGATCTGGGTTAAATCCATCGTTCTTTTGCCCACTACACCACCCCAGTTTAGACATGGCCATATGCAAATCAGTCTTGACCCTGTGCCTCATGGGTCCTAGGATGCTTGATTCCGGTCCAGGGAAGACATGGCTTGGCAGTTCGGGCTGGACTGTTCCCATGAGGCACAGGGTCAAGACTGATTTGCATATGGCCATGTCTAAACTGGGGTGGTGTAGTGGGCAAAAGAACGATGGATTTAACCCAGATCTCTTGACTGGGGGAGAATGTATGCATTGTCAGCATTCCGTCCATCATTTGTTTGTTGTAACGCTTTTTGCCCTAAGTGGGATGGGTATTCCCAGACGTGGGACCCGTGCTCACTACGCCACTGGAGTCAAGCTATCCTGGCTGATGACGGCTGATAGCCAGAAACCGGTCCTAGGATGCTTGATTCCGGTCCAGGGAAGACATGGCTTGGCAGTTCGGGCTGGACTGTTCCCATGAGGCACAGGGTCAAGACTGATTTGCATATGGCCATGTCTAAACTGGGGTGGTGTAGTGGACAAAAGAACGATGGATTTAACCCAGATCTCTTGACTGGGGGAGAATGTATGCATTGTCAGCATTCCGTCCATCATTTGTTTGTTGTAACGCTTTTTGCCCTAAGTGGGATGGGTATTCCCAGACGTGGGACCCGTGCTCACTACGCCACTGGAGTCAAGCTATCCTGGCTGATGACGGCTGATAGCCAGAAACCGGTCCTAGGATGCTTGATTCCGGTCCAGGGAAGACATGGCTTGGCAGTTCGGGCTGGACTGTTCCCATGAGGCACAGGGTCAAGACTGATTTGCATATGGCCATGTCTAAACTGGGGTGGTGTAGTGGGCAAAAGAACGATGGATTTAACCCAGATCTCTTGACTGGGGGAGAATGTATGCATTGTCAGCATTCCGTCCATCATTTGTTTGTTGTAACGCTTTTTGCCCTAAGTGGGATGGGTATTCCCAGACGTGGGACCCGTGCTCACTACGCCACTGGAGTCAAGCTATCCTGGCTGATGACGGCTGATAGCCAGAAACCGGTCCTAGGATGCTTGATTCCGGTCCAGGGAAGACATGGCTTGGCAGTTCGGGCTGGACTGTTCCCATGAGGCACAGGGTCAAGACTGATTTGCATATGGCCATGTCTAAACTGGGGTGGTGTAGTGGGCAAAAGAACGATGGATTTAACCCAGATCTCTTGACTGGGGGAGAATGTATGCATTGTCAGCATTCCGTCCATCATTTGTTTGTTGTAACGCTTTTTGCCCTAAGTGGGATGGGTATTCCCAGACGTGGGACCCGTGCTCACTACGCCACTGGAGTCAAGCTATCCTGGCTGATGACGGCTGATAGCCAGAAACCGGTCCTTGGATGCTTGATTCCGGTCCAGGGAAGACATGGCTTGGCAGTTCGGGCTGGACTGTTCCCATGAGGCACAGGGTCAAGACTGATTTGCATATGGCCATGTCTAAACTGGGGTGGTGTAGTGGGCAAAAGAACGATGGATTTAACCCAGATCTCTTGACTGGGGGAGAATGTATGCATTGTCAGCATTCCGTCCATCATTTGTTTGTTGTAACGCTTTTTGCCCTAAGTGGGATGGGTATTCCCAGACGTGGGACCCGTGCTCACTACGCCACTGGAGTCAAGCTATCCTGGCTGATGACGGCTGATAGCCAGAAACCGGTCCTAGGATGCTTGATTCCGGTCCAGGGAAGACATGGCTTGGCAGTTCGGGCTGGACTGTTCCCATGAGGCACAGGGTCAAGACTGATTTGCATATGGCCATGTCTAAACTGGGGTGGTGTAGTGGGCAAAAGAACGATGGATTTAACCCAGATCTCTTGACTGGGGGAGAATGTATGCATTGTCAGCATTCCGTCCATCATTTGTTTGTTGTAACGCTTTTTGCCCTAAGTGGGATGGGTATTCCCAGACGTGGGACTCGTGCTCACTACGCCACTGGAGTCAAGCTATCCTGGCTGATGACGGCTGATAGCCAGAAACCGGTCCTAGGATGCTTGATTCCGGTCCAGGGAAGACATGGCTTGGCAGTTCGGGCTGGACTGTTCCCATGAGGCACAGGGTCAAGACTGATTTGCATATGGCCATGTCTAAACTGGGGTGGTGTAGTGGGCAAAAGAACGATGGATTTAACCAAGATCTCTTGACTGGGGGAGAATGTATGCATTGTCAGCATTCCGTCCATCATTTGTTTGTTGTAACGCTTTTTGCCCTAAGTGGGATGGGTATTCCCAGACGTGGGACCCGTGCTCACTACGCCACTGGAGTCAGGCTATCCTGGCTGATGACGGCTGATAGCCAGAAACCGGTCCTAGGATGCTTGATTCCGGTCCAGGGAAGACATGGCTTGGCAGTTCGGGCTGGACTGTTCCCATGAGGCACAGGGTCAAGACTGATTTGCATATGGCCATGTCTAAACTGGGGTGGTGTAGTGGGCAAAAGAACGATGGATTTAACCCAGATCTCTTGACTGGGGGAGAATGTATGCATTGTCAGCATTCCGTCCATCATTTGTTTGTTGTAACGCTTTTTGCCCTAAGTGGGATGGGTATTCCCAGACGTGGGACCCGTGCTCACTACGCCACTGGAGTCAAGCTATCCTGGCTGATGACGGCTGATAGCCAGAAACCGGTCCTAGGATGCTTGATTCCGGTCCAGGGAAGACATGGCTTGGCAGTTCGGGCTGGACTGTTCCCATGAGGCACAGGGTCAAGACTGATTTGCATATGGCCATGTCTAAACTGGGGTGGTGTAGTGGGCAAAAGAACGATGGATTTAACCCAGATCTCTTGACTGGGGGAGAATGTATGCATTGTCAGCATTCCGTCCATCATTTGTTTGTTGTAACGCTTTTTGCCCTAAGTGGGATGGGTATTCCCAGACGTGGGACCCGTGCTCACTACGCCACTGGAGTCAAGCTATCCTGGCTGATGACGGCTGATAGCCAGAAACCGGTCCTAGGATGCTTGATTCCGGTCCAGGGAAGACATGGCTTGGCAGTTCGGGCTGGACTGTTTCCATGAGGCACAGGGTCAAGACTGATTTGCATATGGCCATGTCTAAACTGGGGTGGTGTAGTGGGCAAAAGAACGATGGATTTAACCCAGATCTCTTGACTGGGGGAGAATGTATGCATTGTCAGCATTCCGTCCATCATTTGTTTGTTGTAAGACTTAAAACCAGTGGCAACCCTGAGTGTGCCCGTCTTGATGAACTTTGGATTTAATGACAAATATTTCTGCAAGCTGCACCCACACAGACATCATTGTTACAGAAACTTGAATTTAGACTGCCCGGTGCACGCTTCATTTGCACGAGGGCCTCCCTGGAAGTTTCTTTTATTTCTTTCCACCTTTACACTTGGGTTTTCAAGACATGACTCAAACACTGGTTTGAGGTTTCCCAATGTTAAACCTCCCAAAAAAACGGGAAAACATCATTTCTCTGTTCTTTGAAAGAAAGAAAAACAAGCATTTGCAATGCAATCGGTCTCGCCTTTACCCTTATAAGTATTTAGCTATGCAGCACATTATTGTGGGTACAGCAACAGTTACTGTTCTACTGTGCATGCATAGCCCCCTATTTGCAGCTTAATTTGCATCTTCAAACAAATGCACTTGGTTCTACAGAAAATAATTTAAAATGGATTAAAAGCAAATACGTGTGCATAAACGCTGTACCAAAGATGGTGTAAAAAAAAGGATGAACTGGACGCGTTTCAGCTGTTGATTACTGTACTCAGCCATTTAACTAGCCACATTTTATATAACAGCTGCAGGACCCGAATAATTCTGCCCTGCATGCCTTGTGAGCAGGATTAAGCAAGAGCATTAACAACCGAGCTGTGGTGGTGCGGGGGGGGAGGGGTCATGGAAGCCAGCAAGGCAAGGTGCGCCAGCCAAAGCAGGAACCTGGTCCATCAAGCGGAGGTGGTAACTTGAACCATGCAGCAGTCCTTGTGCGAATTGATGCACAAATGCATGCACTGAGGGGATGTGTGATATTTGGAATAAAAGGGAGTTCAATGGCCATTGATTTACAAGATGGTTTGAGTAAACAAAATTCGGAGTACACTTTTTTTCAATATCAAATTGATGTGACCCCAAAGCATCTAGAGCTACCTTACTGCTGGTGGTTAAACTTCCACGCAAAAACATATGAGGGTGTACTAATCAGGGCCGGACTGGCCGTAGCAGGCACCGGGCATTTCCCTGGTGGGCCAGAGAGGTGGGGGCCGGTTTTGTGCCTGTGGGGACTGGTTTTGTTACAGGGAGCCGGTTTTGCAGCAGTGCTGCAATATCGGCACCTTGTAACAAAAGAGCGGTGCGTTTCACTAGCACCCCACATACCCTGCCCTCAAAACCAGTCAGGTAGCAGTCGCCAGGACTGGTTGCTGTTCCCATTCCGGCCCTGGTACTAATGGAACAAACAATGTTGCCTAGAGATGTGGTAATAGACTTTTGAACAAATTGCAAAACGCAGCATGGCAGGTAGCTTTCTAACTAAAGGGTGGGGTAAGAAATGAAATGTTAACTATCAACAAACATGTAATTTGTCATCGGATTCTTGGTGTACCGTTTGACAGCATATTAGACGTTACAAACATATTTGTGATGGGTAAAGCTTTAATTATATTTAGTTGTAAATGTTGCCAATAAAGTTTGTTTCTATGCAATCAGTCACATGATATTCCTCTGTCTGGGATTGTTCTGGCCCACGTTTTCCGAGTTTCTTTGTTGAACATCAAGCCTTTTCTTGGAGACCAGGCTGAGGCCGGCAGAGCTGTGCTCCACATAGGTTTTCCCCAGACTGCACTCCTGGGGGCTGTAGTATGCATTTTATAGCACCTTTGCGGGGTTTTGGTTAAAGTTCAGAAGGTGCCCTTGTGCTTTAATATTCGATTTGAAGTCTACCTAATGAACTTCATGGCCCTGTTCTCTCTCACCCTGTGTATCTGTTGGAGCAGATAAAGGTCGTAGTTGGTAAAGGGGCTACGAGAAGCCAGGCTCTCTTTTCATATGCAAGGTTTCAAATGGCTAGCAGCTGGTTTAGAGATCGTCATCCATATAAAATCACTTGATACCAGTGTTAAATCTGCAACCAGCATGGTAACCGGTTGAGTTACCGCTACTGTACTTCAAGACAGCAGTGCTAATACCACCAAGGGGCGCATTTTGGTACTCTGAATATTTGGCATTCCTCAGTCCCTTTCAGCTGCCAGGGAGTGAGAAGAGGCGGCTCGTGCGTCCTGCGGGGCATTAGCATGCAATTCGCAGCATTGCCGTGTAGAATCAGATAAGTGAGATAGGGACACAGAGAGCAGTGTTACAGGGTTGACCAAGGGATGATATGAGTGGGAGGGGCAATGTGACTGGGTGTCGCGGTGAGCGGTCGACAGGAGGCGGGCAATCTGGGAACAGAGGGAGATGTTGATATGGGGGATAAGATAAAATGTGGCACTCAGATGCCCAGTGTTTAAAGCATACCTGGCTGACAGCGGGCTTGGGTTCATATTCAGCCTGTGATTCACGGCAAACTACCTAAAGTCCTCATGCTTAACAAACAAGCTAAACATAGCCAATCACCCATGAAAAATAGACGTTCAGAGTTGCCAACTGTCCCATTTTTGCAGGGACAGTCACGGCAAGTTGGAGGCTGTCCCAGGTAATATTGTTGCAGAAACTGTTCCTCTTTATTACATAAAGGTATGCAAACAAGAACTTTCTATTTGCAGCAGCACTGTGTTGCAGTGTTCCAGGATTTTTTTTTCAAATATTGGCAACTATGAACGCCTTAACCGCAGGTTGGTATTCAAACAGTTACGTATGAAAACCAAATTGCGACAGTGTGTACATGGGCCAGAATGCGCCTTGAAGCTTCAACAAGTAGTAGTAAAGTGCTATCGAAATAGTGCAATATCTCAACTCTGCCCCTCAGTCAACCATATGAAGACACCTGGAAACCTAATTAAATGCAGTCTGCAATGGATACCCCAAAATAGTGCCCTGAACCTCACACAACCGACTGCGCTGGAAGCCCATATTACTGACATATAGCGCAGAACAATAATACCACTTATATATCTTTATATAATAAAAGAGGGATATGGATGTTAAAAAGGTTTCAGAAAGGTTAATTCCCCAGGATAATACACATCAGGGCACATGGGGCGAGCCTGCATGTACCATAGGTAGTGAGAAGGGTTAGCACCTGGAGTAGAGGGTTCAGGCAGGGGCGGCAGCGGAGAAACAGGCGGGTGTATGTAGGAAGAGGCCTCTATGGAGCTGATATCAGTGCACCAGAGGGACGCAAATGAGAGAGAGCGAAGACAGATATGACGGCAACATATAGGGCCACAGAGGGAGAGCAGCCAAGGGATCCTGACAGAAGAGAGACATAAGAGGGAATCAAAAGCGAGGTATGGGGGCACATAAAAAGAGGCAGATATGGGAGCACGACAGACGGGAGACACTGGGAGACTGGTATAACGACAAAAGAGGAAAGGCTGATACGGGGGCACCAGAGGAAACAGAGAAAAGGCTGATACGGGGACAACAGAGGAAAGGCTGATACGGGGGCAACAGAGGAAAGGCTGATACAAGGCAACAGAGGAAAGACTGATACGGGGCAGGAGCGGGGAGGCAGGAGGGTAGTAGAGGAAAAGCAGATATAGGGGTAAAGGGCGTGCTTGAGGTACGCATGGTAAAGGTGGTATTTTGTGCGTGCATAGCTAGAAGCTGGAATATTTGCCAGTGTACACCACAGGCAGCCAACACGTAAGGGATAGGTAAGGTATGCAGGCCTAGGGTGAGGGCAGCAGGCGAGGAGGATAAGTGGAACGGGTAACGGGCAGGAGGAATAAACAGCTTCTTGTTGCCGGTAGGGGGTTTCCATGGTAAGGAGTGCTATAACAGCTATAGGCTGTCAGACACTGCATGGTATGTGGAGATTGTTCAGTTGAAGGAGGCAGGTGAACGGGAGGGGGGGGATTCATGCAGAATGAATAGTAAAACCTGCTGGCTACTCACAACGAAGGCGCTTCTTTTTTGGGCCCTTTACTTTGTGCGTGGTGGATTTGCGCACAGCTTTTGAGATGGCGGCGCTGTGATCCGATCTGAGTTGGACTGTCCCGATGTCTCTGTCTTTCCTTATCTTTAGATTTCAATAAAAATATTTTAGGAGAAAAAAACAAGGAACCAATATTTTGTTTCCTTTTACATAGTGTGCACTGCTACAGTAAATGAAGGTACGTGCGGTGTATATGCTGTACCGTCTTTAACTCATTATGTTTGCCCCCGCGCATATTTCTTTTCATCTCTTGGTGACCCGAGGCACCCAGCAAGAACATGCAGCGCGACCTACGCGATAAATACATGGGCAACTTTACTTACATTTGGAAGTGTGTTTTTAAGCGGCATGGGAGGCTCGCCTTGTGCCGCTATGGGGCCAGCTCTGTGCCTTTTACTCAAGCCCGGTTTTCATTTGGACTTCTAGTGCCTGACCGAACTGCCCTATCATGTCTCATGCAGGGAGTTTAGGGTGAGGTACAGTACGTTGCAGTACAGTGCATCAATGTGTCACCGGCTTCCCGGCATAGGTTTCAGCCCTACCTGGCTTGGACTTCCAGCGGTAAAGAGGTCCATGCTGCTGATACTTCGCGTCCTCGCCCGGGCTCCCCCACCGAGCCGCCATCTTGGACTCTTAATTTTCTGCGAGTTCGACTGGCAGCAGCATACGGAGAAAAACACGTGGGGCAGCTGCAAGGGGAGGGGCGGAGTCTATCAATGCAAACATAGAGAGTAACCGGCAAACGCCGAGCCGCCATCACTGTTGGTGGTGTATTAATTCTGTCTAACGTTGATTAAACAGATGCCGCACCATTCAAATCTGGCAGTTAACGCCATATTGGAGGTGGCATTTCCCGTAAACAAACTTTTACTGAGCGATGAGTTATTATAAACAAGGAAATCAGGTGGACAGCTTTCACTGTTCACCCGCGGTTGTAATGAAAATCAAGCATATGCGCAAAAAGACACAAGTAGGACTGGGAGTGCCTGAAGGGGGTGGGGGTGCCAAATAGTCACGGACTGCGGAAGGGAGGGGGAGGGATGGGAAGAAAGTAGTCTGCAGTAAAGGGGCTGATAGCCATGGAAGGACACAAATGACGACATGGCTGTCATGGGGAGGGACTAACAAGCTGAAAACAAATCAAAATGCAGCATTTAAGATGTAAGCCAATCCAAAATATGGGCGGAGAGTGGGCGGAGCTTAAACGAAAGCTTCCCTGCTATAGTGTATACTGCATGGCTCAACGAGACAGCGCAAGCGCTGCCTAGGCGAGACCTAAAAAGCAGCACACTAGAGTAATTTTGTAGGGAGCATTCAAGGAGGTACTTTAGAGGACTGAAGCCACCAGCCGCCATAGTTCATTCCGATGAAAGGGCTTCAGGGCTTTTGCCTTCTCGAGAAATATACACATTCCAGGGATGCAACAGAAGTGGCCTGTGGCATGTGCGGGTTGTGTGCATCTCTAAAGCCGTGCCCCAACTTGCCACAAAAAGACACTGGTGTCCTAGGTCTCATATGAAACAATTCCTTCTTGCAAACTTATCTAATCTTCCTTTCCATGAAAGCTCTACCATACCGAAGGTAGAATGGGAAAATATAACATCAAAACAACTGCTGCAAAACCCTCCAGGAGAATTCACAGAGGAAACCTTCCTTTCAATGTCGGAGAGAGAAACCTTCTCTGAGGGTGACTCTGAGGCAGAGATCTGGAAGAAGCATTGTTGTGAATCCTACTGGCTACTCCACTAACTTGGGACCCTGCAGCATCGGGGCTAAAGCCTCACCAGCAGCTACTCAGCGATGGACCTCCGGAAAATCTCAAGAGCATGGACAGTTCATCGACAATATAAGAGATGCTTAAACTAATCAGGACATTCATGCACCGACTTAACTAAACTGAACACATTGCATCACAGACAGCCAGATACACAGAAGTTCTTTCAGTCCCAATTCGGTTTCAAAGTGAAAGAGAAGCTCTTTAAAACTGGCAAAGGAGGAATAATTTGCAAGTCTTTGCCATAAAAGGAGGAAGTGACAAAGGAGACCCTCAAGGGCTTTATGAAAGAATTGCTAACTAAAGCTGTTTGGGTTCTAAAAGAGTATAACTTCACAAAATGAATTTAGAGCGCACATAGCATCCCACTGCAATCATTCAAAGACACTTCTACAACGCGCCCCTTTACTATTCATTTCCAGCACTATAAGCCTGCTCGACCCTCTATGCAGGAAAGGCGGCTCACACAATCCAATAGGAGTAGACGACAAAACTTCTCACATGCCACAATAGATAAATGCTGGCATGTGAGAGGGATGATTGAAACGTTTAAAGCTAACCATGTAGAGGTAGTTGTACAGGAGTGACTAGACTATCAGTGATTTATAAAGGCCAAGCAACTTTTTACTTAATCTGAGCTGGCAACAACCGAAAAGGATTTTTAAAAAAAGGCCAAACAGAGCAGGCCAGGTGTGGAGTGACAGAAACGAGAAAGTATTGACAAGGAGAGTTAGTCTTCTGTCAAGACAATCCCAACATGCTTCTATAGTTGCAACCCTAAATGTATCTGCTGCAAGTAAAAAATACCTTTCAGAACGCCATTTTTAGATTTAGATGGAAGACTTCGATAAAGTCAATTTCGAAGCCAATTTTAAATGCAGAGGGCAGAATGAGAGAGTGTTAATGCAAAGTTGTTATATGAATGAAAGCAGGGTGTAGATGGGCCTCAGTGGCTGCAGGAGTGTGGGTAACCAAATGAGCAGGAGATCCAGGGAAGGTCCACACACTGAGAGCAGGGAAGAAAGGATATGGGAGGGCAGTGAGGTAGCTTTCAGAGAGCATGACGGCGCAGGAGAAGAGCAATGGGCACAGAATCAGCAAAAAAATATATATATTCGATAATATTTATCTACTTTGTAATGACGAGCTTAATTCACCTATATGAGATGTTGACTTGAAATAAGAAAGACAAATGGCAGCGCGTGATGAAGGAACTCCAAGCATTTCCCTCCAATAATCCTTTGTCTACTGGAGTGCCATCTTTCTAAAGAAAAAGCCGCAAAGCTTCAGGGCTCTCTGATTTGCAAACATTACCTCTGCTCTTGCTGCAAGATTTCTGTCTGGGGTGGAAGAATGGGTGCGAAAGGGTAGTAATAACAGTTCTTAATCAAGATTGATGGACGGAAAATCCAAGCCCTATGAGCAGTAGCCCAAATCAAAGTTTGTGCTAAATGGGTAACTATCTGCTTCCTCTGTGAAGGAAACATTGGCAGTGCACGGTTTGTCTAAGAGACTGCAACAGAACTAGCGAAAAATAACTTTAAAGTAGCCCATGAATAATTAAAACCTAGAAAATAAACACCATTTGCATAGGATCACGTTAGAATCAGAAACCAAGAGACTGCGGTGGTTTTAATTTTAAGGAAGCCTTAGAAATACTGGAGTTTCCGCTCTGGTAACCTTAAAAAAAAGCGGCTCACTAGAGTAATTTTGTACGGAACATTCAAGGAGGTGCTTCAGAGGACTGAAGCCACCAGGCGTCATAGTTCATTCCGATGAAAGGGCTTCAGGGCTTTTACCTTCTCGAGAAATATACGCATTCCAGGGATGCAACAGAAGGGGCCTGTGGCATGTGCGGGTTGTGTGCATCTCTAAAGCCGTGCCCCAACTTGCCACAAAAAGACACTGGTGTCCTAGGTCTCATATGAAACAATTCCTTCTTGCGAACTTATCTAATCTTCCTTTCCATGACAGCTGTCAGCAGGTTCCTAGAAGGCCTCCATGCAGAAAATCGCGACGGCTAACTACAACAAACGCCCCTACTAGCGCGTCATCACTGCTTGAATGACATGGCCAACTCTCATGAAGAGACCATGCATCCGTCCACGCGCAGTTGAGTGAGTAGGGTCATCCCGTTCGACCACTGCAACAATTTCAACGCTCAACCTCCTAAGAAAGATTTTTTGTGAGCCAGCTAGCTAGATAAAGAGATGTTAAGGTTTCAGCAGATCCGCATGTTTGTAATGGAATATGACAAGATTAGAATTTGCTCCAGGAATATGTGTGAGCTTAATATATCAATGCAAAAAAGTGCAGTTTCAAAAAAGTATTCTTATCCCATTAATATTTCGTGCAAAACTTTTGAATGTAATAACATTATTTTCAGTGCAACGAGCATAAGAAAGTAATAATTCCAAAGGCCAGTGCTTAGTTTGTGCCAGTAGAGGGCACTGGAAGTCGTTTTTGGAGTCAAAGACTTATTTTGCGTGCTCCTTCTGTAGCCAAGAGAAAAGGTCAGGTGAGAGAGATGGAGACAGTAAACCCTCAAAAAGAATGTGCAGGCGTGCGATAAGGCGACGGGTGGTGAAAGACAGAGGCACGGAGTGCAAATAAAACTACGCAGCCTTGGCATTCGGCGGGGTGGGCTCCTAAGAAAACCTCCGCGTTGACACTTGCGTTGCAGCCTGAAGCAGCATCCGAACTGGGAAACACCGCGTTAGCACTCACAGCTCTAAATTGGATTCTGAAACTATCACCGCGCACTCGGATGGGAGTTGAACGTTAGACTTGGAAACAAAAAGCACAAGCATTGGCATATGCTTTCGCGGCAGTGCGGCCGCGAAAGTGATCGCGATCAAATATCAAAGCGGCCGTGCGGCCGCGAAAGTGAAAGCAATCGCGGTCAAGCGCAGCGCGCGCGCCTGCGCACATGCACTGTAGCTCTAGGCTAGCCTGGTAGCACTTTTTGAAGCCCTCTCAATAAGTCTCGCCAGACCAGCCCATGCGCTGGGTCAGGCGAGACCTAAAAACAACAGTTGATGGACAGAATGCAGAACAATGTCATACATTCACCCCAGTAGAGAGATCTGGGCCTAAATCCATCGTTTTTTTGCTCACCATGCCATTCCAGTTTGAACCCAGCCATATGCAAATCAGTCTTGACCCTGTGCCTCATGGGAATAGTCCAGCCCGAACTGCCAAGCCAGGTCCTCCCTGGACTGGAAACAAGCATCCTAGGACCGGTTTCGGGGTTTCACCCCTCTTCAGCCAGGATAGCTTGATTCCAGTGGCATGGAGAGCACAAGACCCACGTCTGGGCATACCCGTCCCACTCGGGGTGACAAATGCAAAAACAACAGATGTCAGATAACCAGGCTGACAATGGGAGATGTCTAATTTTATTCCTTTGTTTATGTTGACTAAATTGTAAAGGGCTAGGTATGTCTGGGTAACTGAGAGCTGAGTTAAGTAGAGATTAAGTAAGAACAAATTTTGCCCATAGCAGGAATACTTCATGAGGTCTTTGTTTGCAACATAGAAAGGTTACAGGCTCAATTTCCATGTTCCTAAATAAAATGTTTGACCTAAATAAATATACCAAGCCTGTTAGCAGTCGTTGAGATTACTTTTACAAACTGAATCAATTTTTGGTCAAACCAACAACATCTAATGTCACGTATTCATTATTTTAATCAGAAAACTTTATGAGCAATTTACTTGTTTTATACCATATTCTGACGAGCCTGATTGAAGATTAAATAAACAGTGGGAAACATGAGAGCTGTATTAAGATATAAAGTTAGGCTTGCAAGTAACATATCTGATCTTTTCATCATTAAAATCTTCCTGAACAATTGACCATACAAGGAGATGTGGTCTCCTCGGCCTGTATGATGATGCTAGTTGGTGTTACGTGGACTTTAAACTCTCCTTTTTTTGGCCTTTGCCCTTTTACCAGAGTCTGTCACCTTCGACCATTCTTCCTTTTGTTAAGGAGGAGATGATGAGTGTCTTATTGTGCAAGTGGTTTGATTAATAACCAGGAAAATGCCTTACTGTCCTGTAAAGCTCTGGACCACCAAAAAGGGTTTCTCTAGGCTACAATATTCTGGCAGCGCTCTTTGACATGACCACAACCACAGGAGAAGTCACACAGAGCCGGGAGGGCATCAGACTGTGTGAAAAAGGTGAGTGAGATGAATGTATGACATTACAACACATACATTTACAAGGCATGCCTTTACAACGCAGTTTTTACATCGCAACATCCTTTACAACGCATTCTTTTACATCGCATGCCATTACATCGCATTTTTAGGAACGTCCTTTACAACGCATTGCGTTACATCGCATTATACCATTACAATGCATACCATTACAACACATACCATTACATCACATTTAAGGTAAGTGTTGGATAGTGTAGGGGTGAAAATTACTATTCTAACTCCAGTGAGTGCAATAGTAGGGTAAGTGTCGGATAGTGTAAGTGTACTATGCGTTGTAATGGTATGCGTTGTAATGACTTGCGATGTAATGCCTGCTTTGTAGTGACAAGCGTTGTAATGACATGCGTTGTATTGACATGTGATGTAATGGGTGCGTTGTAATGACATGCGATGTAAAGGATGTTGCGATGTAATGACTGCGTTGTAAAGGTAGTGTGATGTAATGACTGCGTTGTAAAGGTTGTTTCCCGAGTGAGATATGTGAGGAACATCAATAGTTCGATTTCGGTGCACCTGCCTCTGGTAGACTCCTCTGCCTTCTACAAAACTTCACGCTGGGCCCATTTCACCGCAGTTCATGCGCGGACTTAAAAAAAAACCAGAAGAAATCTTCGTTGCCATCAGAGGAAAATGTTGTGTTTTGCTCGCTAGTAGAGTTGTAATAACTTTCACTTCGATGTTCGCATGCAAGGACTGTCGCAAGACTTCTGAATACAATCTCCTGACTACGCTCTCAGCAACAATGACGTCTTGTCTCAGTAGAAGCCTGTAATCTGTGGGGTGAGGATCTGTCGAGTGCTTGACTGTGTCTACAGGTCAAAGGTTGTGTAGCAGAGGAAGCCTGTTGCCCTTGGAAGTGTTTTGTTGGTAGTAATGACAAAGGATTTTGTGCAAGTGATCCAAATGTACCATGTCACTGATGCACTAAAATGACATCACAGATTGTCCTGTTTTACGATGTAGCTAAAATGTAACGGGGAAAAACACGTTTCCCTTTGTTCCCCGCCATTGCCTGCAATTTAGTGAACCAGCCATTATTTATTGTGTTAAAAATCACTTGCACTTTAGCTGCAAAATTACACTCAGAGTTTGTGAATACTCAAAATTACTAATATTACTTCAAAGTGTAATTTACTCAAAAGTGTAAGTTACCTTTGTAAAACTGGCCCCAAGTATTGAGCTTTTAGAAGCGGGCACCTGTTAGTTGCCTGACTATTGTCAGAAAGAGAACCACAACAAACATCATAGCGTGTAAGAAGTGTTGTTCAGTCATCTCACTATGGCACATTCGATGAAACCAAAACATGAGTTCGCCGCAGGGTGGAAGGTGTGAAGAGCACATCCCATATTAAGCAGCTGAGTGAACGTGTTATTGTTCTTTTAATAAGCGCTTGCTGTGCTAAAAAAAAAATGAAAGAATGTATTTGTATCTGCTTTTTGGTCTTTAATTAGTGTGTTCGATTTACTGTATCAAGACTCTATTTAAAAGCAAGATTAACACTTGCAAATTGTATTGCTGGCTTGGAAGTGCCACAGGCGACACTCTGTGTTCAACATTCACAACAGAAAACCAGTTTGTCATGTTAGTTCCTGGAATGCTTTTGAGGCAACTGCCATTTCTTTCTGAAAGTTTGAATTCAAGAGAAGCGCTCTGAGGCAGAAACTCGTGTAACTACATCCGTGTGTAAGTATAAGTAATGTGAACAGTATGGGTCACTAGTGAACACAATACGGATTGGCAAAGCTAGTAGGTCTGTCTTGTTTGAGATGTGCTCCTTGTTGTAAGCACTGCTATTAAACAGGCTAATACTGAAATCTCAAGTTGTACAGTTGGCATGACGGTCAACAAGACCCATGTCACGTGTGACACCTCCTGACACTTCTCCATTGCAGCGCTGCATTGTCCATGATGTGCAATCGAACCGCTGCCCAGTTGGACTCGTCCAACTAATGTACCCGTGTCTGCTCATGAAGAGCACCTTTTTCATATGTTATGTTGGTGAATAATGGCTCTACTGCGGGCTCATTAAAATCTATGTGATGCTGACATCAGCCAGCGCCTTTGAGGCAACTTAGATCATTATTATGGACTGCTTTAAAGTGCCTAGCCACAGGATACGAGGTATCAGAGTTTACTGTCGCCCTTAAATGTTGGAGAATTTTAACATGCAACTGTAACTCGCAAATGAAAGTCTCACGAGACGTCCAAACAGCTAAAAGGGGCAATGTTTGTGATTCTGGACACAAACTATTGAGCCCTGCCACGATGTTTAAGATACAATCCTCACTGCTAACATAAGCCAACAATTTCTATCCCCTCACCATCACCATTAGGTCTAACGGTGGTACCACTAGCAAACAATATCCTGTCAAAACCAAAGACCATCTATACTAAATCCCATGACCCTCCCGCCTGTTAAATAGTTGCAATTGTGAACACCAAAGAAAATTCAGCTACAATAGCAAGATGTTTCAAATGATCCCTAATTCAGTGCTTAATTTGAGCCTGTGGTTGCCAGTGGGGCCCACCGGCACTTATTTTTGGGGAACAGCATTTATTTTTCCACATCAGACATTTCACAGACATTTCACGAGGACAAAAGAGGGAAAACACACAAAGCAGAAAGATTGAGGAAGAGAAAAGTAGAAAATCTGCCACAAAAGAAGAAAGCAAGAACCTGCAAGAGTGAGGTGAAGGGACAAAGAGTGTCTGGTAGTAGATTGGATTTGGGGCTACTAGCCTTGGCATCTGGTGCACAGACATTTAATTGCACTGGACATGGGCTTCTGAGCAGAGGCTTGGTACAAATTAACCACTGCCTGAGATGTTTCAAGTACTCCAGTCCATGAAATTTATACACATCCCATCAATCCCAGAAAATGAGCTGCTTGGTAGTTTGCAACATTCAACTAAAGGGGATTCACAAGAAGAGAGTAAGAGCCCGTATGCCAATAATCAATGAAACATAGGTGTCATCTCAACTGAGACAAAACAAAGAGTACAGTCTGAGAGAAAGACTCTGATAAGATAATCAAGATTTCTTGGACAATCAAGAATGTCAAGATTTATTATCAGAGAAAGAAGCAGTTTTCAGCAAAGTAATTCCCTCAATATCCATGCATAGGAGACATGCCTACCAGGCAAATTTAGATAAATCAACTCACTCTATGCAAACTCAACACAAAGCAAAATTAGCACTGCAGAACAAGTGGAAAAGTGCTTTACCATCAAAATTAGTTCCGTCAGACATCAGGCCCTTACTCAAACCCAAAGACATTCTGCTTGTAAGACAACTAGTGGGCCAGGCCACACAAGAGCTTCGTATGAGCAGAAGATAGAAGACACAGCATTAGACAAGCCGTTGACTCCATCCTTGCTACAAACCAATTCGATCTAAAGCAGTCTGTGCAGGACATAGACCAGGGTCAACTTCTGGATGTGGATGTTACAAGTGCCCCTCAACTTTAGAATGACAAGCAGACGTCACATATCTGCATAGTACCAAACACTACAATTAATACTTTCAATCAAAATGGTTCATTGTTCATAAAAGGGGAGCTAAAGGTGCTCTAAGACCACTATAAAACCTCAATAGGGAGAATACAATTATACCCAAAAGCTCTACCATACCGAAGGTAGAATGGGAAAATATAACATCAAAACAACTGCTGCAATACCCTCCAGGAGAATTCACAGAGGAAACCTTCCTTTCAATGTCGGAGAGAGAAACCTTCTCTGAGGGTGACTCTGAGGCAGAGATCTGGAAGAGGCATTGTTGTGAATCCTACTGGCTACTCCACTGACTTGGGACCCTACAGCATCGGGGCTAAAGCCTCACCAGCAGCTACTCAGCGATGGACCTCCGGAAAATCTCAAGAGCATGGACAGTTCATCGACAATATAAGAGATGCTTAAACTAATCAGGACATTCATGCAGCGACTTCAAAAGAAAACACCGACTTAACGAAACTGAACACATTGCATCACAGACAGCCAGATACACAGGGACTGATTCACAGAACTAACGTAAGACAAAATCCTAAACTTACTACCGTTTTCATATTCACAGAAGGCACTTACTCATTTTGGTATTCACAGAAGACACTTACTCACTTCGGTAATCACAGAAGTTAGGAGTCCTAACTTTAGGACTCCTAAATGCCTTCTGTGAATACCGAAAGTCTTAAAATTAGGATTTTTCTCAGTTTAGGAGTCCTAAAGTTAGGACTCCTAACTTTACTACTACTAAACTGACAAAGATCCTAATTTTAAGGCTTTCGGTATTCACAGAAGGCATTTAGGAGTCCTAAAGTTAGGAGTCCTAACTTTACTACTACTAAATTGAGAAAAATCTTAATTTTAAGACTTTCGGTATTCACAGAAGGCATTTAGGAGTCCTAAAGTTAGGACTCCTAACGTCTGTGAATACCGAAATGAGTAAGTGCCTTCTGTGAATACCAAAATGAGTAAGTACCTTCTGTGAATACCAAAATGGTAGTAGGTTTAGGATTTTGTCTTAAGTTAGTTCTGTGAATCGGGCCCACAGAAGTTCTTTCAGTCCAAATTCGGTTTCAAAGTGAAAGAGAAGCTCTTTAAAACTGGCAAAGGAGGAATAATTTGCAAGTCTTTGCCATAAAAGGGGGAAGTGACAAAGGAGACCCTCAAGGGCTTTATGACAGAATTGCTAACTAAAGCTGTTTGGGTTCTAAAAGAGTATAACTTCACAAAATGAATTTAGAGCGCACATAGCATCCCACTGCAATCATTCAAAGACCCTTCTACAACGCGCCCGTTTACTATTCATTTCCAGCACTATGGCCTGCTCGACCTTCTATGCAGGAAAGGCGGCTCACACAATCCAATAGTAGTAGACGACAAAACTTCTCACATGCCACAATAGATAAATGCTGGCATGTGAGAGGGATGATTGAAACGTTTAAAGCTAACCATGTAGAGGTAGTTGGACAGGAGCGACTAGACTATTAGTGATTTATAAAGGCCAAGCAACTTTTTACTTAATCTGAGCTGGCAACAACCGAAAAGGATTTTAAGAAAAAGGCCGAACAGAGCAGGCCAGGTGTGGAGTGACAGAAACGAGAAAGTATTGACAAGGAGAGTTAGTCTTCTGTCAAGACAATCCCAACATGCTTCTATAGTTGCAACCCTAAATGTATCTTCTGCAAGTAAAAAATACCTTTCAGAACGACATTTTTAGATTTAGATGGAAGTCTTTGATAAAGTCAATTTCGAAGCCAATTTTAAATGCAGAGGGCAGAATGAGAGAGTGTTAATGCAAAGTTGTTATATGAATGAAAGCAGGGTGTAGATGGGCCTCAGTGGCTGCAGGAGTGTGTGTAACCAAATGAGCAGGAGATCCAGGGAAGGTCCACTCACTGAGAGCAGGGAAGAAAGGATATGGGAGGGCAGTGAGTTAGCTTTCAGAGAGCATGACGGTGCAGGAGAAGAGCAATGGGCACAGAATCAGCAAAAAAATATATATATTCGATAATATATATCTACTTTGTAATGACAAGCTTAATTCACCTATATGAGATGTTGACTTGAAATAAGAAAGACAAATGGCACCGCGTGATGAGGGAACTCCAAGCATTTCCCTCCAATAATCCTTTGTCTACTGGAGTGCCATCTTTCTAAAGAAAAAGCTGCAAAGCTTCAGGGCTCTCTGATTTGCAAACATTACCTTTGCTCTTGCTGCAAGATTTCTGTCTGGGGTGGAAGAATGGGGGCGAAAGGGTAGTAATAACAGTTCTTAATCCAATATTGATGGACGGAAAATCCAAGCCCTATGAGCAGTAGCCCAAATCAAAGTTTGTGCTAAATGGGTAACTATCTGCTTCCTCTGTGAAGCAAACATTGGCAGTGCACGGTTTGTCTAAGAGACTGCAACAGAACTAGCGAAAAATAACTTTAAAGTAGCGCATGAATAATTAAAACCTAGAAAATAAACACCATTTGCATAGGATCACGTTAGAATCAGAAACCAAGAGACTGCGGTGGTTTACATTTTAAGGAAGCCTTAGAAATACTGGAGTTTCCGCGCTGGTAACCTTAAAAAAAAGCAGCTCACTAGAGTAATTTTGTAGGGAACATTCAAGGAGGTGCTTCAGAGGACTGAAGCCACCAGGCATCATAGTTCATTCCGATGAAAGGGCTTCAGGGCTTTTGCCTTCTCGAGAAATATACACATTCCAGGGATGCAACAGAAGGGGCCTGTGGCATGTGCTGGTTGTTTGCATCTCTAAAGCCGTGCCCCAACTTGCCACAAAAAGACACTGGTGTCCTAGGTCTCATATGAAACAATTCCTTCCTGCGAACTTATCTAATCTTCCTTTCCATGACAGCTGTCAGCAGGTTCCTAGAAGGCCTCCATGCAGAAAATCGCGACGGCTAACTACAACAAACGCCCCTACTAGCGCGTCATCACTGCTTGAATGACACAGCCAACTCTCATGAAGAGACCATGCATCCGTCCACGCGCAGTTGAGTGAGTAGGGTCATCCCGTTCGACCACTGCAACAATTTCAATGCTCAACCTCCTAAGAAAGATTTTTTGTGAGCCAGCTAGCTAGATAAAGAGATGTTAAGGTTTCAGCAGATCCGCATGTTTGTAATGGAATATGACAAGATTAGAATTTGCTCCAGGAATATGTGTGAGCTTAATATATCAATGCAAAAAAGTGCAGTTTCAAAAAAGTATTCTTATCCCATTAATATTTCGTGCAAAACTTTTGAATGTAATAACATTATTTTCAGTACAACGAGCAGAAGAAAGTAATAATTCCAAAGGCCAGTGCTTAGTTTGTGCCAGTGGAGGGCATTGGAAGTCGTTTTTGGAGTCAAAGACTTATTTTGCGTGCTCCTTCTGTAGCCCAGAGAAAAGGTCAGGTGAGAGAGATGGAGACAGTAAACCCTCGACAGAGGGCCGTACGGGTGAAAAAGAATATGCAGGCGTGCGATAAGGCGACGGATGGTTAAAGACAGAGGCACGGAGTGCAAATAAATCTACGCAGCCTTGGCATTCGTCGGGGTGGGCTCCTAAGAAAACCTCCACGTTGACACTTGCGTCGCTGCCTGAAGCAGCATCCGAACTGGGAAACACCGCGTTAGCACTCACAGCTCTAAATTGGATCCTGAAACTATCACCGCGCCCTCGGGCTTCCCATTGTTCTATAGGTGTCTCTCCCTTTGTCGCTAACTTTGGGTATGATGCTAGAATTTTGCCAATAGCCATGCCAGGGCGAGTCATCAATCAGCCTTCGATACAAGCTCACATGAGAGAGCTGCGCCAAGGACACTCACAAGTGAGAAAACTCTTGGTAAAGGCCAAGATACAGTATAAAAACTGGGCCGATAAACATCGAGTTGAGGGCCCGCAGTACCAAAAAGGGGACAGGGTGTGGCTGTCCACTAAGAACTTTCGCTTTAAGCTACGTAGCGTGTTCCACCCACGATACATCGGCCCCTACAGAGTGATCAAACAGGTCAATCCAGTGGCGTATAAACTGCGACTTCCATGCTCGCTAAGGATCCACCCGGTGTTCCACTGAAGCCTTTTAAAACCTGCGAAAGGGGGGTTAAGAAAACCTCCACCAGCAGTTTCCACGGAGGACGGACAAGAGTACGAGGTGCGAAGCGTGGTGGATTCAAAGTATAGGGGAAGTAACTTATGGTACTTGATCTCCTGGAAGGGGTACACAGCCGAGGAGGACTCGTGGGTACCCAGCACCAACGTGCACGCGCCGGCCAGAATTAGGGCTTTCTATCGGAAATACCCTGACAAACCTGGTTCTAGGAGGCGCCTGGAGGGGGACCTACTGTCAGGAAACAGGCAACACGCGCCTGCCTCAACTACAACTCCCAGAACAACCGGCGCGAGAGTGGGAGGAGCCGAGTGTATAAACGACCAGGACGCACACCTGATGTTGTGCGTAATTAAAGATTGACGAGTCGGAGTTCCTGAAAATACGTTTCCCGAAGTTATCGAGAGCCGCGAGGCTAAGCGGTCTCGCCGGCCGTGGCGACGGCACCATAGTTCCCGGGGAAAGAGGTCGGGAATCCCATTCTTGTATTCAGGCGGCATTTGTGGACGATGGAGCGGCCCTGCCGGAAAGCGGTGAACGAAGACGCTAGGACTAGCGCGAAAACCGAAGGCAGAGTCAGTCTACACAAACCCGCAAGTATCTGCTGTAAAGCCCGTTTCTCCCCGGTGGGAGCGAGCAAGTAACAATTGATGCCGGATTATCTAGAACATCAGAAGTGTTCACACGGGGGTCGGTTGAATGAGCTTGATTCCTTTAGACGCCTTACCTCAGTTCCATAAATCAGGAGGTTCTTGCTTTAATACCGATTGCTTTGTAAACATGGTCCAGGAGCGGTGAGGCAACCGCGGCAGACATCATAGAGCATACGCAAGGTCAGGACTCATAGAAGGCTTTGGTGGCAATTAGAAACAGTACTGGGATCATAGGTCCGCGCATGGTGCTAAAACCGGGCAAACTCCCTTGCACTTGTATTCGGGACATATTGCATAGTTCACTTAATACAGTAGCTCCTGTCAGCCACACAGGAACTACCCTTTGGTGTTACTTATTCTCTGAGGGGGCCTCGCTTCAGCGCCCTACTTACCAGAACGATAGTTCACCTTTCTCAAAACAGAAAACATTAGAGTATGAGAAAGTAGTGTCCGCTCATGTTTCCTTTCAAACAAAAGTTTTCTCCCCGAAGTTAGGGGGTACATTATTGAAGGGTCAGTATGCTTGTGAAGTGTATGCATAAGGGCCAGAGTTTCTAGTGAGCTTGTTTATGGAGAAATAAGGGAGCTCACTTTATTAGACCTGGTGGCATATTAGCGAGAATTACTGAGTGTAGCAATTCTGTCATGCATTGTTTTATGTTGTTGGTTGTGTGTTAACATTTCTTTACAGGTTCTACTCCCTGCTGTTCCCATCCTTCCCTTCCCTCGCTTGATTGCTCCAGCCTTCCGTGCCTTTAGTGCAGCAAGTTGGGGACGTCGAGAGGTGGACCCCCTATAGCATCGCCCGAATCCTGAGGAGTATCTGACCTGGGACAGCTTCGTAACAACTGCCCTGCCATGTATTAATCTACCCCCGGCCTCAACTCCTTATGTTATTGTGCTATCAGGAGTACCAGAGTTGAAAAGGGGGTGTAGGGAATCTTATTCTGAGCTAAAAAATAAATGCAATTTTTGGTTGGCCAAAAACAGGCAAATTCCCTATAAAGATGCAAATGAAATCATCCTCACGCGCAGGGTAGGCTGGTTGGGATGGAGGCCAAAAGATGTCCCTGGAGATTGCATAGTGATTAACTTTAGGGAACCACGGGTTGTACAATCCATCCAAGACTGTAGTCACCAGAGGAATACTGGGGGCAGTACTTCTCTCCCTCTGGGATACTTTTTTCCACCAAGGTCCATGCCGCATAATACGAGAAGAATGGTTAATGAACGGGGATGTGCAACCAGAGTAGGCCATTGGCTAGAATGACTCGGGACTCACCCAGACCACTCTTTTATAAAGTCCCCATCACAAATAGATTCAGTCCATTAGATTCGATTGATTGACTAACGTGCACTGGGCATCTTTTCCAAAGACACAGTCGCAAACTCGAGGCTAGAATGGGATTACTGGATCTGGATGAGCCAGTACTACAGGGAGGTCTTAGGAAACAGAAAGGAGACCAGGAGTTGGTTTCTTTTGGAAGTGCGAGAGCCATAATTAGTAATATTCAGGAGCAGGGGCCCACTGGCCATTTATTGCCCTATATATCCAATCTGGATTTAGAAGAGACTAAGACCGTCTTATCACCAATGGCAAATTCCCCTCCTAACCCAGCCAGTAATCAAAATTTGGTTAATGATCAGAGCCAGACAGGAAGGGCGGGGATTAATGACCCACATCAGGTCTACCCAAGGGCTTCCTCCCCCTCCTCAACCTCTATAGCCAATGAAGTAAACCCATCGAGCACGCGGTTATTATCCTGGAACATAGCCAGACTTGCCTCAAAACTCGATTCTCCAGATTGGGGGCTAATTATAGAGCAACATGAGTTATGTATGTTCCAGGAAACATGGGCGAGGGCGGACATACACAGAGTGGGCAATGCGTCATACAGTATTTCAGCCGCTCAGGGGATTAGGGGAAGACCATTCGGGAGACTATGCATTTGGGTTGGCATGCACCTTGGTTGTGAGGTCAAACAGATAGGGACCTCATCACCAGACATGCTCTGTATTTTTCTGTCCTTTGGCAAAAAAAATCAGAATTGCCATGATTAATGTTTACTCACGGCCGGTCTCCTATGGGCAAGTCTCCCCATCCTCGATCGCCTGACCTCCTTCCTTCCAACAATCCCGGATAATTACTGGGTAATCATGGGTGGGGATTTTAATTGTCAATTTGAACCTTTGAATGGCCTGGTCACAAGTATCTAAAGCGAGGAGGATTCTGTCTGGGCTATTCCAGACCTCAATATTTTGCCAATTCAGGCCTGGACTCCACTGGCTCTACAAATGCATGCACTAGTACTGAGTTTCTCATTGAGGGCATGCACTGGCCCCTCAGCATCTGATAGCCCCAGGAAGTCCACCTTTAATAGACCAGGTCAGGCTTCGATCATAGACCACATCCTGGTCGACATTAGATCATAGCACAGGGTGCTTGACTTTAAGATCACTCCTCGTTACAAGAGTGATCCCAATGCCCTACCGTTAGATGTAACCTCGCTGCATGCCGGGGGCTCCCAGATCATATCATCACGACCTGATTCCGGTCTATTATTGTCTAATGGAGGAAGAAGACAGTGGTGTAACACATGCCCCCGCAGCCCCCGCGATGCCACGGGGGGCCCCAAGCTACAGGGGGCCCCCTCAGCACAAAACTCTGGCCAGAGAGCTCCCGAGTTTGTCCGGAGGGGGGCCCTCGCTGTACCTTGCAGGGGGGCCCCCTCAATTTTCTTTACGCCAGTGGGAGGAGAGTCTGTTGGGGGGAATTTTCACAATCACAGGATAAGCTGGCCTCCTTATATCAACAAATGACCCCCTATCTTGCTGTTGCATATCAATCCTCGGAGACTAGTAGCACCCCAACCTCCCAAGCCAGAATCTCAAATAATCACCAAGATTTGCTTTCTATTTTAGCATCTTTTTTTTATACCAGTAAAAAGACTAGGCAGAACTGTAAACCACGGCATCCATGGTATAATGAACATTGTAAGGCAGCCAAGTCAGCCCTCTTAGTTGCCATTAGAACAAACGATAGGCCACAAATCAAGGAGGCTAGGGCGACCTACAAAATTGCTGTAGCCAATGAAAAAAGTAGTTGGGAAAGTGAAAAATGGGACACACTCAAAATTGCGCTGGACAATCATAATAAGAAGTTATTCTGGAATCTGATTAACACAGGCACATCTGAAGGTAATTTGGCCATATCGCCAAATTTGGTGGCGGAAGTCTGGAGAGCCCATTTTAAATCCCTTTACACTATTACTAATGAGGAAGTCGGGCGGGTGGAAATGTCCCCTCCCTACCCAGTGCTGTCTCATCGAGATACGCCCCTGTTCTCCCTAAAGGAGATTACAGAAGCACTGGGAAAATTATTACCAGGTAAGGCACCAGGGTTGGATAAGATCCCTGGTGACCACTTTCGCTCTGAGCCTTTAGTTTGGGCCCCGTATTTATGGTTCCTGTTTAATGCCATCCTGCACGGTGTGGCGCCTCCCTCTCCTTGGGCTGGGGCTGAAATTATTCCTATATTCAAAAAAGGCTCACCGCTTAATCCTGCCAACTATTGCCCCATAAGTCTCCTTGACGCAAGTCAAAAAATATTTGCACGAGTACTTCTGGGGTGACTTCAGTCCTGGATTGAAGAGTGTAACGTGCTTACACCTCTCCAAGCTGGGTTCAGGGCTAAGACCTCCACTACTGATCACATTTTTAGATTACAACTCCTTCATTGGAAAACGGTGATTCTAGAGGGTGGCAGCCTCTATCTTACATTTGTGGACCTTAAATCCGCATTTGATTTAGTCCCGAGGGATAAACTGTGGGGTATGGGAGCCCCAGAGTCTCTCTGTTACCAACTGAGATGCCTACATAAAGACAACTTTGCACAAACAAGGTATGGCAAAAACGGAGAACTCTCGGCTCCGTTCCCTGTAGAGAAAGGGGTACGCCAAGGTTGCGTCTTGGCCCCGACTCTTTTTTACCTTTTCATAAATGGATTAATAGAGTCTTGTTGGCTGTCAAAGATATTGATGCCCCTAGGCTAGCGAACTGAAAAATACCGGCCCTAATGTTCGCGGACGATACCCTCTTGCTTTCAAAATCCTCTATGGGTTTGCAAAGGGTTCTTGACGCATTCAGTGTTTTTTGCAGAAGCAGGGGTTTGGAGATTAATCTTCAAAAAACTAAGTATATGGTCTTTAATGCGATCTCCAGCACTCGCCCAACCCCTGTTTAGATGGAAGGGCCCTTGAGAGGGTGTCTATTTTCGAGTACCTGGGGATCCCATTAACTGAAAAAATGGAATGGGGGGCACAAATTAAGAAAGCTAGCCTAAAGCTGGCCCAGTCCATGGGGGGCATTGCGAAGGTATATAAGAGCTTCAAGCACAAAGTGATCGGTCCTGTGGCTGAACTCTACAAAGTACAGGCAAGGGGTGCTGCCCTGTATGGAGCAGAACTATTTATTTATTTATTTTTATTTGAAATGTTTTATATAGCGCTGGCTAGACCCGGGGGAATTAGAGCGCTTTACATGTGCGAAAAGAAAACCAAAACAAGAATACAGGAGTTGCTCAAAAGAGAAAAACACAGTATTAACAATCAATAAAATAAACGTTCCATAGTTGTCTAATAAACAGAGACATAGCACGAGCAAAATTAATTAACATATACAGTGGCTGGTCGGGGGAAGATTCAGGGCTGAGGGTGAGATAGAGATTTAAAAAGGATAGGCAGGGGAAAACAGGTTGTGGGAGGGGGGATGGTCATCTAGGCGGGGTTTAGGGAAGGGAGGTGGAAGTATAGTGGGATAGATTAGACTGGGAGAGGGGAGAGGGAAGGGGGTGAAGTGGAGGAGGTTAGGGTCGGAGGAGGTCAGAGGGCTGAATTGAGGACCCCAGTATTTGTCGAGGAGGTGCAGTTTAAGGTCTTTTTTAAGGCAATGTATGAGGGGTTGCAGCGCAATTCCTTTGGGAGAGCATTCCGGATGGTCGGCGCGTTTCCAGAGAAGGAGCAGGATTCAGAGGTTTTCTTTTTGAATAAGGGGGGTATGAGGAGGAAAGTGTTTGTACTCCTCGTCATTCTGGAGCAGCCATTTTTTTTTGTTTGTTTGTGAGGTAGAGCGGGGCATTTTGGTGTAGGGCTTTATGTGTGATGCATGCTGTCGTGTATGTGGTTCTACCTTCTGTGGGGAGCCAGTTGAGAGCCTTCAGGGCTGGTGAGATGTGGTCAAAGCATTTATAGCCAGTGATAAGTCTGGCTGCTAAGTGCAGCACAGACCTGAGTGGGGCTAGATGGACTTTGGGGGTTCCTGTGAGGATAGTGTTCCCATAGTCGATTTTTGAGAGTATCAGGGATTGGACGACCCATTTGAAGTCTTCAGGAGGGATGAAGGGTTTGATTTTCTTCAGGTGACGGAGAGTGAAGAGAGCTCCTTTAGCAGAGTTTTTTAGGTGGTCGTTGAGGGTTAGATTTTTGTCAACGGTAAACCCGAGGGATTTCGCTAAGTTGGACAAAGAGAGCGAGCAGTTGAGTGCATTGAGGTCAGAGATCCAGGGTTGGATGGGCAGTCCATTATTTTTGGGGGAGAAGAGGATGATTTCAGTTTTTTTAGGGTTGAGTTTGAGATGGTTGGAGTGGAACCAGTGTTGGATCTTGTTTAAGCTATGGTTAAGATGAAGTACATCAGCGTGAGACTTGATCTTATAGTACAGTTGTGTGTCGTCAGCATAGAGGTGGTAGTTGATTCCTGCTTGTTTCAGGATGAGGGCAAGATGTTCCATAAAGAGGTTAAACAGTGAAGGGGAGAGGATAGAGCCTTGGGGGACAACTAGGGAAACCGGAGAGGTGTTGGATAGACAGTCGTTCATTTTGACTTGTTGTGTTCTGTGTTGGAGAAATGAGTTGAACCATTTAAGGACCTGACTGTTAAGGCCAAAGCGGAACTTGAGCGGGTTGAGAAGGGAGTTGTGGTTGACTGTATCAAAGGCAGCCGAAAGGTCAAGGAGAATGAGTACGCAGGATTCACCGTTGTCAAGGGAAGAGTGGATGTCATCGATTATAAACGGGATTGTAAGGGGTCTAGAAGGTTGAAGTTGTTTGTGTTTATCTAGTTGAAGCAGAGCACATTTTTCCAGGGCTTTGGACAGGAGAGGTAGGTTAGAGATAGGGCGGAGGTTGTTCAGGTCATTAGGGTCTGCAGTGGGATTTTTAGGGATAGGCGTGATTTGACCGAGTTAAAGTGAGTTCGGACACAACCTGTGGAGAAGGAAGTGTTGATGATGTTGGTCCAGTAAGGGGCAATGATGTGGTTGAGATTCTGGATAAGACTGGAGGGGAAAGGGTCTATGGTGTGTGAGGACGGTTTAAGTTTGGTTATGATGTTGAGGACTTCGAGTTCAGTCACAGGGAGGAAGTTTGACTAAGATGCATAGTTTTTTAGATGCAAGGGGGAAGGCTGTGTTCTGGGGGGTAGTAGCGAAAGGGGGAGTGGAAGGCTGAGGAGACGGGGTCAAGCCGGTGGGATTGTTTAGTGTATTTTCAGCAACGAGAGGAGAATTGGGTGGGATCACAGTTAGGTGGAAGGAGTGATCGATTTTGGCAATTTTATCCGAGAAGAAGTTGGCAATTTCCTCACATCTATTTGTTGATGTAGTAAGTTTGGTGGGGGACTGTGGATATTTGGTTGCGAAAAATGTTAAATAATTCTCTGTGTCTGTTTTTTGCCCGATCGAGTTGTATTTGGAAGAAGGAGGCCTTCTCCTTGAAGATGTGTCTTTTTATAGGATGATCTAGCGGCCCTGAGACAGGCAAGGTGGGCAGCGGAGGAATGTTGTCTCCAAGATCTTTCGGTCAGTCTAAGTGATCGCCTTTCTTCATTGAGACCAGAGTTAAACCAAGTTCTAGATGGAATGGTTCTTTGTTTTTTAGTTTGGGAGGGGCTAAGAGGTCTATGACCTCACTGGCGGTCTTGTTGAAGTGTTCGGTAAGCTCATTTGCGTCTTGGGAGAGAGGGGTGAGAAGAAG
Organism: Triturus cristatus; assembly: GCF_964204655.1. NCBI lineage: Eukaryota > Metazoa > Chordata > Amphibia > Caudata > Salamandridae > Triturus > Triturus cristatus. The sequence goes on along the minus strand of NC_140585.1, from coordinate 1,138,269,497 downwards.
TTTAGCTCGAAGTTTAGACTCGAGTTCTCCAGGAGGTATTTGGTTGTGGTTTCTGGTACATTTCAAGGCTAGGTGGTTTTTAATAGGGGGTAGGGGAGCGGATTCAATCTGGAAGAGGATGAGGTGATGGTCAGACCAGTCAATGGGAAGGATGCTGGAGATGACCTCTCTTTGAATGCAGATGAAATAACAATACTGAATAAAGGGCTTGGGTTTGTCCCCACAACATATCTGGACAAATTCCAACTACGTTGTGAATTAAGTGAATTTTTCAGGAAGATACATGTAAAAATCTTATTTTTGGGAAAAGAACCACCTGTGGATGACAATTCCCATACAGCACTACGTTTAAAATCAAATTTCTTCCCTCCAACTTCACTTATGCCTACAGAAATTATCGCCTTCGAAGAAAGCGTCTTGAAGGATATCGAGGAGCTAACACCGAAATACAACAGCTATGATAATCTCAGTACAAAAGAGAGGAAAGCTCTAAAAACTTTGAGTATGAAAGACGACATAATCATAAAACCCGCCAATAAAGGCGGAGCCACTGTGATTCAGAGCATAACAGCATATAGAACCTCCTGCCTTAACCTTCTTACAGACACAAAATTCTACAGGAAGATTAACAAAGATCCTACAATGCGCTTGAAAAAAACGATTACCACTATCACTGCTGAAGCCTTAAACCATGGTTGGATAAACAAGAAAGAACATGAGCTTCTGAATCCTGACAATCCAAGACTTCCAGTGTTTTACACAATACCAAAAATACGTAAAGGAAGAATTCCGCCACCTGGAAGACCCATTGTATCTGATGTGGGGTCTCTACTGGAACCTCTTTCCCAATATACGGACTGGTTTCTTCGCCCACTGGTCAAGTGTATCAAGTCATATGTACAGGATACGAAGCATCTATTAAACCTAATATCTGAAATTACGTATGACCCAACAAACAACCTATTGGTATGTTTTGATGTAGAAGCATTATACACAAGCATCCCTCTAGAGGAGAGCATCCGGGTAATTGAAAACCGGCTAAGACAAGAACAGTGGACCTGGGATGCCCCAATCGATTGGATCATCACTGTGATACGTCTAGCATTAATGGACATTTTTTTCCGTTTCGAAGACCAGCTCTATCTCCAAGTCCATGGCACTTCGATGGGCAGCACCTTTGCTCCTAGCATAGCATGTCTGTATGTAGACCAGATAGAGGAACAACATATCTGGTCAGCCAATCCTTACTCTATTAACATCTGTAAGCGGTGGCGTTACATCGATGATGTCTTGTTGATTTGGAAGGTAGATGCAGGAACTCTGTCTAATTTTCATGGGTGGCTCAACCAGCTGAATCCGCATTTGAAATTCACCATGACGTACAATCATAAAGAGGTCTCCTTCCTTGACGTTAAAATCAAGGCAAAAGATCAAGGCCTGTCAAGTTCCCTCTACACAAAACTGACCGACAGAAACAGTCTCTTGCACTTTGAGAGTGGACACCTACGCTCTCTCCGGGAAAATCTTCCCGTTGGTCAGTTTCTACATATACGTAGAAACTGCGAAGACATAAAGGATTATAAAATTGAAGCAAAAACACTGACAAAGAAACTAGAAGAACGAGCCTATCCTAAACACGTCATCGAAAAAGCCAAGAAGAGAGCTCGCAATACACCTAGATCTGCTCTATTGGAGACAGGAAATAGAAAAGAATCTAAAGATACCATCATCTGTGTTACAACATGTAATACATCATCTAATGACGTCAAGAAAATTATTAATAAGATGTGGCAGATTCTTACATCACACAAATTACAATTTGAAAACCCCATGTTCTCCTTTAAGAAAAACAGAAGCCTGAGAGACAATCTGATACATTCAGATCTAAAGAGAAGAACATCGCAACAACTAACACTCTGGCAACAACCTTCGGTCATTGGACACTATCCGTGCGGAGCAAGTGTAGTATGCCCACTGATAAAACACGCAAAAGAGCTTGACCTGGGTATGCACCACGCTTGGGAGCAAAGGACACACACAAATTGTAATAGTGACAAAGTCATCTATATGATCAAATGCCCTTGTCAATTGATGTACATCGGAATGACTGGAAGAAAAGTCAAGGTTCGTATTAGCGAACATAGAAGTACCATCAGAAGAGCAATCACAGCCACAAGACTAACGTCGCATTATGTTGAGATGCAACACACAGATATGGATGTCCACTGGACTGTGATCGAAAAGGTCAAAGGTGAAGGTGATCTGACGAGAAAACTACTTGAAAGAGAACAACGGTGGGTGTATCGCCTGAGAACACACATCCATGGACTTAACGATTCCATTCCCTGGAATCAAATTAATAATAAAAAGAGCTGAAATATCAATATCCCATGAGATATAGTTACAAAACTGAACATGGCAAACATGCACCCCCGATACTCGACATCGACACAAAATGTCGCCTCTCATGTTTCTTACCCATTAAAATATGGCCCACAGCCTGGGGAGACACATATATATATATATATATATATATATATATATATATATATATATATATATATATAAAGACAACATCATACAGTCCCTTTATAAGGCCTTTTACAATAGTCATTTTGTCAAAAGCGCACAATAAAAGGGGAGAGATCCCCCCTAAAAAAGAGGTCTACTCCCCTAACCTTTTTTCATTATGAAGGGGATGAGTAGCTTTCATCAAGGAGTTTCCCCCCATTTCTATTACTACTTAAAAACCATAAGCATGATTTGATATTGTCACTGTCAGTATCATTTTAATATCATAAGTAGGTAATCTACCAGGGGTTGTTCCACCCGTTCCTATTCTCCTCAAAAAGGTTTTTTGTTCCCAATAATTCCCAAAAATGTTATTTGGGGGCTTTTTACTCTGGCTCCATCGACAGTCTAGCAGTGAATTTATCTGCTTCATATGCACATACAATGAAGAACAATGTGGATTGATTTACTATCTATCCATAATTTCATTTAGTTTTTTTAATCCTCTTTGACAATTACATTAATACACTCCCGTTTCTGGTTTTTAGACAAAAAAAGAATAACAAAAAAACCTACATCTCCCATAACCACCGCTACGCGGTTTGAGACTTCTTTCTACCATCGACGATGGTTTAGGTACCATCTCAAATGTATAAATTTGTTATGAATAACGAGGAGCAGTCTAAAGGGATTTAACAACTATCCCGAGAATTGCCCATTTCGATTGTTAAACAAGAGGCTCATCCGTGTCTTTTTCTGTTTCTTTTTCGTGTTTGTGTATAACTTTATCGGCGAGGCTTACCCAAACCACATGACCTCGCTTAAACACCTGGAAATGAATGGTTTCCTTCTAGGATATTTAAATCGTGGAACGCGCTGGAACATCGCCTCAAGCCGATGGAATCCACGCCGCGTAGGTGATATGAAGGGAGAGACCGGGTAGTCCGTGAGCACTTCATGTGCAGTTTTGGTTATGGCAATCCCGCTTTTCTGAGAGTATCATCACAAGATTATACCTGATCATGCTACTTTACCCCCGCGCCTCAGCCCCATTCTCCTTTTTAATGTTCCCCGTTTTAATGTTTTCAAATGACCACCACAATTGTAATGGTCCTGTACTTTTTGTCGTTTCTCTTTTTTTTTTTTTGTTGAAATTTTTTTATTGAGTTTTATAGGACAAATACATCAGAGCATAAACAACAATAAATAAAGAGAAAATAAATCCATGTTGAGAGAAACAATGCAAAAGGATACTGATGAATAAATATGCATTTAAATAAATAAATACTAGTTGAAGTAATAATTGGGTCAAGGCATAGAATGATACATAATAAAGAAATAACCTATAAGGAAAAGAAAAGGGAAAAAACCTAGAAAATAAAAGTGCAGAAAATATAAATAAATAGAACGAAGAAAAGTAATTAGATAGAGACAGAAGAACGCCTCAACGAATGAAGCAAAGGATAGAGAAGGCAAAGAAAAGAGATAAACAAAGGACAAGAGAAGGTAAAAGCTGATTAATGTGCTTGGGTAAAAGTGGAAGCAGGGGATTCAGCAGCATTTGATTTAAGAAATGGAGACCAAATTCGGAGAAAGGTGTCAGCTTGGTCCTGAAGATTATAAATTGTGCGTTCATGTGAGGCTGTCTGCATCATCGCTACCAACCAATCTTCCTGAGAAGGAGGTAAAGATGATTTCCAATGACGCAGGATACATATTTTGGCAGTAGCAAGTGAGGTATGAAAAAGGCGGAGTTGTGGTTTCGAGAGCTTTGGGGAGTGACGTAAATCATGCAAGAGAATGTTAGTTGGTGTGAGTGGCAATTTTAGGGGCATAGTGGAATTTTAACAAACCTGACAATCAGGGATACTCCTGTAACAGCGTGATTTCACGTGAAACATTATCATTCTCCAAACGGGGTAAGAAAAACAATGTTACATGTTATGTTCCTTTGGTTTGAATAAATCTTTATTAAACTTATGAGCAGTACGTATACAGACGAGCATGCGAGTGAATGTATGGATGACTCAGGACTCTCTTTCTGTTTTCGTCACGTGGATGTACAATATATTTTTAAGAAGCAAATAGCATATCCAAAAAAACCACGGCATGATAGAAAGTGCTCCTTATATTCAATATGGGTTCCAACTGACACACAATATGTCAGGAGCACAAATTGTTTTCACTGGGATCATATGAGGGTTTTTTCTCACGGTGTGGTGCCATTTAGCATCTATAGATTTTGATATATAAATACATGCCCTTATACATTTTTTTTTTTTGTTCTGTTGTTTTATCTTCACAGATGGAGTGACACAACTATAAAAATAATACCAAGACACAAAGGAGCAGCTATCTGCCCTTTTTATAAATAGGATAGGGAAATTCTCTGTTCTCTGTGTACCAGGGGATCATACAGCCCTGAAGAAAGTCCTAGCAGAAAACCTGGCATTTTGGGCATCAAAGGACTGAAACATGTTGGCCTTGGGGTCTTAGGACCATAACTTTCCATATGACCCTATCGTAAATATTTTAACATTCCTGTGAGACCTAAGAATAAAGGGATACTGGGGTTGAGCAGTGAATTTATAATCTTTATCCCCCTGGTCTGTTATATGATTCAAGTGCTCCCTGGAACATTGGTTGAGCCCACCGCAACTTATAGGGGTCGCGGTGTCCCGATGATGAAGCATGACACCACTAGAGTGTGTGAGGGAAAATAAATAAAAACAAGGATTTTTTCCTGCAAGACCCCGTCAGGGGCCGCTTCACGTAGGGACATCCCAGTGCCTTTCTTTCTTTCCTCTAGTCTCGCGGTTGTTGATCTCTAACAACAATCTAATGAGAACAATAGTGGAGTACTTTTTTGTGATTAAAGTCTAGAATCAGGAGGGTGTACTCCTCCCCATCTCTCCTCTTGGCCCTTCAAATATTTAGGACCTTCCGGGTCCTGGATATCCAGTGTATTATAAGTGCTGGAGATGGAAACCAGGTCATTATTGGATATGATGGCATTGAGAGTGGCACCTTTGGTGTGGGTGGGCGAGTGACAGAGTTGAACAAGGCCATTGATTTCAAGAAGATTGAAGAGATGGGTGACTGTGTGGTCAGCAGTATTGTTCCAGTGGATGTTAAAGTCTCCAAGGAAGATGTTTTTTGAGTTGGAGAGAGTGGATTGAGAGAGAAGGTTGGGTAGTTCCTCAGTGAAGGGAAGTGGATCACCCGGAGGGTGGTAGATGTTATGTAGGCGAATTGGGGGGGGGAACCCTGAATAGTGAGTTCTGCGCCAAGGTATTCAAAGGTTAAGTGTTCGGAGTTTTTAACACAGGAGATTTGCAGTTCGTTTTTGTAAACAATAGCTAGTCCACCTCCAATTCTGTCTTTTCTGTCTTTCCTAATGATGGAGTAGCCCGGGCGGTGAATAGGTCAAGGATGGCCGTAGAGTGGTAATTAAGCCAAGTTTCTGTAAGGAAGGCTATGTCGGTGGATTCACTAAGGAGGGTTTCTGAAATTTCAGTTGCGTGTCTGACAGCCAAGCGGCAGTTAACGAGCATGCAGGAGAGGGGCTTTGGGTTGGCTTTGGTGATAGTGCATGAACGTATGGTGGTAAGTTGGGTTGGGGGTCTGGGAGAGATGGGAGAGGAGGGGGTTCTGCTCGTTCCCACAATCACTGGGATGTTGGATAAAAGGGGGGTGCATTCAGGGATCAGGTGTTTAGGAGGGTAAGAGTTGCATAGGTCTGTGGTGGTAGAGGGGGAGAGATCATTTCTAGCACATGAGGCCTAGACGATCTGTTGTTGAGGGGAATATTTTTCCAGAGGTTATGTTGGGAGTGGTGAGTGAGGCAGGGGCAGGCGGAGTCATTTTGATTGAGGAGGGCCTTGCTGTTCAGAGCTCTGAAGTCTTCTCTGAGTCTTATATGTTCCGTCTGAACGGTTGAGAGATTCAGTTCAATGTTGTAGAGTGTCAGAGCGATAAGGTTGAGTGTTAGCTTGGGTGGCAAGGCTGGGGCGGAGCATGGGGGTTCGCTGTTGGCCGGGGACGAGAGCCTGATGGGTGGAGGGGGGGGATGCTGCGTGGAGGGGTCAGAGGGGAGCTAGGGTGGTAGGACGTAGAGGTGGGGGGGTCACTCATGCAGGTAGGTCGAGAGGCCAGGGGAGGTGAAATGTTGGAGAGAGGGGAGTGGGTGGAGGTAGGGTCCAGGTGAGGGGGATGAGTGATATTCCGTGGAGGAGGTATAGGTGAGGTGGTGGGAGTGGTGGGAAGCAGTGGGTGAAGGTGTCTGGAATTAATTACCTCCGCATGCGTGGGGTGAGTGTAGTTTGTGGTAGGCATTGTGGGCGTCGGGAGGGTGTTTGTTCAGGGGGATACGGGAGGTGTGGAGGGGTCATCGGTAGCGAGGTGGGTTTGGGGAACTCGATTGTTAGATATGGTGGGGATTTGGGTGGAGGGATGCTCAATTAGGGTGTCTAAGTGGTGTGGACTCTGGGTTGGTGGGGTAGAAATGTGGGTGAGAGATGTTTGGGAGGGAGGGGGGTTAGGGGTAGATTTGGATAGAAGGTCAGTCAGGGAACTGTGGAGGTGGTCGAAGGTGTTGAGGTGGTGTTTGGATACTTGAAGGAGAATTTAGCCGGATTTGAAAATGAAAATGTCGGTTACTCCGCTAAAAGCTGGGGATGGAGAGGTCAAAAATTTGAAACCATATGGGATATTGCCGGATTTAGTAATTGCGAGATAGTTGAGGAAGATGCTTTTCCATTTGGAGGGGCGTTTGGAGTAGAAAAAAAGGTTAGTTTTTATAGGCGAGGTGAGGCTATGGTAGGAGTCAACAATGAGAGTTTTGGGGATGATGAGTCAGTAATTTATGCTTAATGTTTTTCTTGGCATGTTTGGACAGATTGGATGGGTATACGATGTTCCATTAATTTGACCATGTCTTGAGAGAGCGGGATCTGGGGGAGTGGGGATGGTAGATGGGGAGGGCATAATGGGCTGTCGGGGGATGGGGGAGTTAGGAGGAAAAAGAGGAGAGGGGCTGGGACAGAAGAGGTGAGAGGTAGGAGTTGTTAGAGATGGGAGGTCAGGGGAGAGACGCTAGGGGACGAGGGTAGGAGGAGGTGTGGTGGGGGGAAGGAACCAAGGGTCGATCAGATGTCAGAGATATAGAAAAGAAGGTGTTTGGGGGGAAGCCAGAGGGTAAGACAGAGTATAAATATATTACCAAATATAATGGGGGGGCAGAAGAGAAAAAAGTAGTGGGGGAGAGGGGGGAGTTGAGAGAAGAGAGGGGGGTAGAGAGGGAGTCAGAGGGACTAATAAGTGTGGGGGGGAGAGCATGTAGCACTGGGAGAACAGCCAGAGAGCACCTAGATTAGTTAAAAGTACGTCAAGATAACGACAGTTGACACTCAATATAATATTCAAGAAGTTCAAAGAAGGTTCAACAAGCATAACAGTACTTATAGAGATAGCATAATTATAGTGGTAGTACGCCAGAAGCAGTCAATATTAAAACATGGTATAGTGACAGTAGTAATGATAGAGTAGTGAAGCTACTAGGGCTGGAACATCATCACTCAGGATAACAATCAAAGAGTAAGAGAGGGTTCAACAATAGTAACAATAGTTATGGAGTTAGCATAATTAAAGTGATAGATAGAATATAATAAAAATAAAAATTACTTTAGGGGGGCCAAGTCAATCTCTATCAGGAAGCTAGAGTTCTGGATTGTGAGTAAGTTGAGCTGAGAAGGCTGAGGGCGGCCCGGGGGCAGGGCGTGGAGTAGTTGCGCGCTGTTTCGAAAACAGGAGAACTCGAGCGGCAATTTAAAGCACTACAGAGGACTCCAGCGAGTAAGGGTGAGGCACCATTGTTAAGGCGTTGGTGTCACAGGGAAGCCTTAGTCCGTGCCGGTAAATCACTGAAAACCACTTATTTATTATTCAAATAATACAGAGTTAGAACAGGAAAAACAGGAAGTTTTTGTGCTATTCCTGTCCAGGCTACTAAGTTCAGAAATAAAAGAAGGCTCACAGAATTACCTCAGGGCTGCAGCGGCGCGGGCGTCGGGAGGGGCGAGGTCGGGCTGGTTAGTGGTGAGATCACAGGGGTCAAGAGGAAACACATGAGAGAGGGTAGATTTTATACCATAGGGGGCCCCAGGCCCGTTCTGTCTGCACCTGAAGTATGAGACCCTTGTCCTTGCCCTGCCAGCCTAATTTGTAGGCCGTATTAAATTGACCAGCGGGTCCTGTGTTACTATATGACAAATACCCTGGGACATCCTTACCACTCAGCCAGCATAAAACCCCTGTGTAGGCCCTTCTGTTCAATATGTAGGCCTCTTTGTTAAATTGACCATAGTTCTGCCATTTTACTGTATAGCAGGCTGAAGGCAGGTCTGACCCAAATCATATCCAGCTGCTCTTTCTGCGAGGCCTCCTGCTCCAAACTAAGAGCCCCCACCCTACCCATGTGCCAAGTGCACTAGCGCAAAGTTCAACATCCCCCTGTTCTTCCGACATGCAGCAGACTGCTTCCTGGGCTGGTACATGCTTTTAAGGAAGTGGCCACCGCAGATGTGTCAAGTTAAAGAACAGAGGAGATTTATACATGTATATATTGAATTCCCGTACAATACCCATATTTCTGCTTGCATATGCAACTTACGACAAGCGATTGGCCTGAGAAACTGACCTTTTCACCTAGTTTACGGTCAGCAGACGAGATGTCTGGTGAAAAATTGCAGACAAAGCTTTTTGGGGTAGCCTGACGTAGGTAGAAGTGGCGTGAGATGATGCCTCTCATAGCCTAAAAATGATATAAAAGGGGGGCCCACACAGTCATCGGCGGACTACCTCGCTGTCTGTATGTAGGTAACAGGCTGTGCAGGTTTTTCCCCAAGAGCTAAGAGCTCTTGTCTTCTCTTGCTTAAAATGTCTTGCTCTGCTTTGCTTGAAGTATCTTGTTCTATTTTACCTATATGAAATGTCATGTTATGTTTAACCATTGTTCTCTTCACTTTTGCATTTAAAATATTTTGTTTTGTAATTGCAGGATTGCTCACTCTTGGGTAAACGTGAATGTTCCTAGGTAAAAGTGTTGTAATTCTGAGAACATTTTCCTTGATGTAACTTAAGTTTCTCATAATGCATTTTTAAATGTGTTCTTTGGATTTAGTCTCTCTCTCTCTGACAGTACAATAGTTTAGATACAGAGAATACCAACCAATCCATGTGACCATCTGGATTCTGTATTTTGTATTTTTATGTCTTTTTCTTGACGTTTCTTGAAGTTGCACCTTCTAAATAAATCTGTTAAACTTTCAGCCTCAGTTTCCATGGCTCACATATCTGTTTCCTTCATTTTTAGAGCAGGCGTTCCCAGACACCCCGGCTCATATTAAGGTGCCCCTTTTGTCCCTAACTCACTCCCTCGCTCACTCCGTGAAGGCTCCCGGGGGCTCTGTGCACAGCCCATGCCCTCTTGACCCTTAATAAAGCTTCCCTCCAACATTTTGGTGCCGTGACTCGGATTGGCAGTACCAGCAGACAGTACAGACAGCTGGGACCGAGGGGGCGCAGACTGAGCACTCGTGACTCCTTTCTGACTGAAGCCTCAGAGTACAAACACTCGGGTAAGTCTATGCTGCCTGACGTGAGTGTCTTTTGGTAAAGTTTTTTGAGAGGAGCGCTTGTGAGGCCTCTGCGTTCTTTCTCCCTCTTTCAGTGTTTCTTCCCTGTCTGGCTCGTCTCGCTAAAGGACATTCTAAAGCTGGGGAAGCTTGTGTGCCACATGGAATTCTGAGCTAGAGAGTAAAGTTAGGAAGTTAGCTGATTTATGTGTTTTTCTTGCTATAAATAGACGTATGCTGTTGTTGTGCCTCTCGTAGAGCCAAAGGGAAAGACTGCTTCTGGCGTCTTTCAAGGGCTCACTTTGCTTCATTGATGTTATAGTTTGTTACCAAGCCTTTTTTAAGAAGAAAGAAACAAAAAGGAAAAAAAAAAGAAAGGGAAAAAATAGACATGGGAAAGACTGCGTCTGGCGTCTTTCAGTGGTGCTCATTTTATTATTATTTGGTATAGCTTGCTATGGTGCCTCTCTGTATATAGTGGAATAGAGAGGGCCTCTGTACCAGGAGATCGAAGGGATCGCCTGACAGGGAAGGAAGGGTTCGATTTACTATCTTAATCTTTCAGCAATATTCTGGTGCTCCTCTGATAATTCAGCGGAGGCCCCTGCTTCAGTACTAGTAGGGAAGAGGACTGATTATTCGTGCCCGCATAGCTAACGGGTTTACGGATATCTCCTGTTTAGTGTGGATTACAAGTGGTTTCCCCGGGATGATTTATTATATGATATTATGTTTTCGCTAGCTTAAGCATTGTTTTTTTAGGGCTTACATTATGTTTTTTTACTATTATGGAGATGTATTTTGTGTAATGGAGATAGAGTTAACGCCTGTGCAGGAAGGCAAGGAGTTTGCATGATGCAAATCTCAGCTTTTTGCGGGCTCAGGAGCGGTTCCGATTCCCGGATAAGATGTGTCACTCTACGTCTTGTGACTGGCATATGAGGATTTATGATAAACAGTTATCAGACTTCCTCTGCTTTTGCGAGGGTCTGTCAGTATATATTTTTATTTCCAAAGACAGTCAACATGAGTATTGTGTGATTATGGTTTATGAACAGAACACCTTTCAATGTGGTTTTCTGTTCTCTTCCAGTGTTGAAATGATAAAGTGAAATGTAAAGACGTTTATTTTTTTGCTTTGTTATTTTAAGACACACTTCTGTACGCATTTAGGCCAGAAGAGGAGAATGCGCAAATAGCGCTGTGGGTTCATATATATATAGATAGACTTGTACATAATATGCTTCACATTTTGTATAATTGAAGAAGTGCGAATATTTTAGGGTCAAATGTCTTTTTATTATGGGCCTTTTAGCTTGCATTGTGGTTGTCTTTTTAAGCATCTGTGCCTGGCGCACCGACCTTTCATGTATTTAGTAAGATCAGTAGTATCTAAGATTGTAACAGTTTTTTTTATATCAAAGTTGTTGCCTTTTTGTGAATAAATAGTATTTTGTAGTTACCCCTTGCCACCCCCCAGTCCCTGTCTGACCCATGTGGCTCAGCACCACATTTAATTAGCACAAATCATTTTCAGATAACTGACCACGTAGTGCACAACAACATGTCTCGAATTGTTTAACTATTTCCTCACATTTATATTTTGAAGGATGTACTTGGTGACGGGAGGTTGTGTCTGGCATCTCACTTTGTGCCACAAATACATGTTTATGGGACTGCATCTGGCAGCTCACATTTGCTTTGAATTTTGATCACTTATTTGGTGTGGATTGTATTGTTTGAACGTTTAACAGTATCTTTTTTCAACTGCGAGTTTCCAAAAGGGGAGCTACTTTTCTTCATCACGTTGCATTGTGGTTTCCTATCTAAGGCCTGGCACTAGCCAACGCCTTTCGACTTCTCTCTCCATATTGTAATGGGTGTCCTCTGTTCTTCTCCTTTTTCAGCTACATGCAGTGTACTTTAATAGATATAATGTCTGTCACCTTCTCTCGATTTGCAATTTAGCGTCTCTTCCTCTCTTACCTGGCTTATAGGCCTTTTTCCCCAGAAGTGACCACAAATGCGTTATGTTCTGTAAGTCAGAGGCACCTGATAATGTTGTTCTTTTGTGGTCAATAGTTTATCATTAAAAGAGTATAAAAATATGCTCCTTAGCCCATTCGACGGACTACCCTGGTGCAGTGACCCCTTGGGTCACTGACGCCTGTGTGGTCTCCTTCAGTCCTCTATCTGAGCATCTTTGGCTGAAGCTCTAATTTCTTATTGTGCTTTGAAATGGTCTTTGTCTCTCTCCTCTGCATGCCTTTATTCTAAATCATTATTGCAAAACACTAGTGGTTGTCCCTCCTAATTTAACATGTGCATTCCTAGCATTGCAGTAAAGTGTATGTTGCATTTTGAAAGTATTTCCATTGACTTTAAAATATATTTACATTACATGAGTTTGTTCTTCACTCCAGAAATGTCTCTTTAAATGCCAAGACTTTGCTAAGACTTCCAGGCTATATATTGAATTTTCTTTTAATAAAAGGGGTTCTTCTATCATATAAATCAGACAGCTATTTTTCTCTACCGTTTACACGTCTATTTTGTCATACTTTTGCAGAAGCACTCCTCAAATTAAGCTGCCTTGGTGCAGTGCCCCAGGACCATGAAATTTCACCCTTTCATTGCATTTAAATGTATTTTGAAATTGTAAATTCTTGCACGATTACTTTTCTCATTTAAGGGTTTGCCTTCTAGATAATTGAGCGTCATAAACATCTATTCTTGTGTTACTATTTTTGGCGGATTACAATTGTAGTTTTGAATAGTCTTTCTGGAGTTAACAAATTGATGAATATATTCTCTGCTGGGTTAATGATTTGATGAAGAAAAGTGGCACTTCAATGTAAGACCTTTGTTTTTAGAAGGGAAATACTTACCATTCATCTCTTATTTTGCTTATGGGCCCTCCTCATCTCTTTCTCTCACAGTGGTGCCACAGGAGATGTTATATGTAGGTGTACGTCTCTTGTGCACTACAGTAAGAAGTGATAAGCAGGAACATCTGGGTTCGTGCCAAGCACACCACTTTAACTGAGACAGGTTCATTTAGAGACCACGCAACTGGTGCGCGGTGCATCCAGTGAATACTGTGTCTAGCTTCCAAGTAGCTGCCTTCACGACTCTTAATTACGTCTTTTTGAGCACGGTTTTAAAAGGGCTCCCCTATTTTAACTCATTACACACTCACATTCTGTTTCTTGACAGTGACACCTCACGCTTCTCATCTCACCTTTCTGGTGTGCTTCCACCCATAGTAAAGGTTCCTCCCACTTGAATATTCAGTAAAGTGGTAGTAAGAGGGGGGAGGAAGGCTTTTGCATGCACTTCTAGCCACAACACACAGCACCTTTTTGCATTTTCTGGTTGCTTTACACCCTAGACTAGACCCAGCATCAAATCATAGACCAGTCACAAAAAAGAAGGAATGACATAATAAGATGAGGTCAAGGACTGCCGTCCCTTACCGCCCAGAGCACAATGATAGAAGTTGTAATACCAGGTTAAATGGAGCTGTTCCTTTTGATATTTTTGGGTCATGGCCCACAATACTAAAAGGACTAAAAATGCAATCATTATAAGTAATATAGTTTCCTGGCAGAAAAGGAGATGCGTTCAGTTTCAAATACTATTAATATCTCTCTATTTGGATGGCCAATTATAATTCACACTGAAGATTACACTGAGTGCTGTAGTACTGAGCAACAAAGTACAGAAAAATTTACTCCTACCTGCGTTCCAAATTCAGCAGCAACTGAAGCAGGCACAAGCAGTAGCCCATCATGCTAGGGCAGATCCAGTAAGTGCTGCCACAAAGAGCACACAGTTGGGGTTAGTCAATAGGGAAAATGTATTTCATGGCCAAGAAGGTTAGTGACACTAGACTTAGAGCAACGTAAATATCGGAGTAGATGGTGAACATTAGACAGAAGATTGGAATAAGCAAGTTAAGACTATAGACTGTTCCCTTCCAATTTCTTGTGCACCGAAGTGCACAGAAGAGGGGAGTTGAAATAATGGAGTGGAATGCACGCTAGATATAACCATGGTTCCACTTCATGGGCACACGTCAAGTGCTGCTAGGTCTCCTCAGCCTTTCATCTTTCCAAGTTGGATACAATAAGTACCATTGAGTTAGGGGAACAGTAAAGATTTGCTATTTTGCGCCACAATACCATTCTGAGTAAAAGTGCGCTTTACAAAAAAGCCATATTATTTTAAAATAAGCTATATTTTACGTACAATTAAAGACAACACATGTCTGGATATTACATGGTGTTGAAGGGTTAACAGGTTTTTAAGGCTGCCTTCAGAAGTAGCAGTCCTGGCCGACCATAGATTCTGGGCATTGAGCCAGGCAGGAAAGGTGCTTCCTGTGTTTGGCAGCGAACATAGGATTTTGTAGAAAGGAAAATGTATGTGTAGAAATATATTTGTGTCTGTGGAAGTGAAATAGTTGCCTAGAATCACACAATTTGGTAACGGGTGAAGCCGAGATTTAATACAGTGTTTTCAGGTTTCATGTGGAGCAGTTCAGTGAAGGAATATGTATGTGTTTATATACAGATGGGTGAGAGGAAGTGAGGAATATGTTTTCAGATATGCACAGCTGTGTGCAGCCTTCAAAATATGAGACAACCAGAGATTTGTAGGAATAAGATTACCACAGGTAGCCGCCACATGCCCCAGTACTAGGAAAATACAAGAGAATAAATAATACGTGCAGATATAAAGTAGATTTCAATGTTAAAGGACGGTATGCATAGAGTAAGCAATGCTCAGTATCGCAATATTGTCAAAATAAAAGTTATGAATTTAGAGAGGCCTTCTAAAATTAGAGTTGCAGATTTTAGAGGTGGTTGCATATATTTTGCAGTTCGACCACTACAAGTTTTTATCTCCCTTAAAAGTTTCTATCTTCTGTTTGGGTTCTTCTTTCGCTTTCTTAGTTAATGAATGATTAGAGGTTATTATTATTAGATTCTTCCCTGTATTAAATATCCTGTCTTCGGGATGTTTGCTTACATGAGCTCAATGTTATTGTTTTCATCACCTCGTGTTTGGTTCGAAATATAATACAAATAGGGAAATTTATCATATCACAGGCTCAGGCCTACCACATTTTCCCACACGTTTGGCTGACAGCTAGACCATGTGTCCATTTTGATATAAAAGCAGCAACAGCTTTCAGCAATGCCTGAACGGACTGTTTAAAGGTAATAAATAGAGAGAAAGCAAAAATAGTTTATTGCCCATGGATCACTCTGTTTTCACTCACAAATATTACAATGTTCTGACAACAACTTAACGCCCCATATACTTCTCCCTGATCAATTAATATATGTATAGGTCACATCAACTGGGCATCAAAGTGGCATTGAAATTATGTAAGAGGCATGTTTTTGTATAAATTAACACCCGCTGCGAAGTTTCTTTCTACTCAGGTATTCAGGCAGAAGGGGAAGGGCCCCATCAACCCTGAGTCCAAAGAAGAAGAGGACAGCTGATCAGCCACAACAGAAACAACGCCATCTTCACAAGAATATGGGAAGAATAGATTACCGTGTAAGGTGAAATGTGCTAAAATGCATTCTCAATGCAGTACATTCGCCAGGGACACAGAGGATAGGAGTAAAGAAAAGTAGTAATGTTGTGTTTATATTATGTTTAGGTATTGGTTAGGTATTGATCATTTGTGCTTCGTATTATAATGTTTCAAGGATACAATGTGTGCAGATTTGATGTGTGTTTTAATATATAGGTGCAATATTTCAGGGTGTTTGAAAATAGGTTTCTGTAGTATTGTGAATTTACAACAGTTGTATAACTGAACTTAATACAAGGGCATGGGTGCACTTTATTTCATGATTTGGCTCCTAATTAGGTCTGGCATTAACAATGACCTTTTATGTTTAGTAAAATGTTGTCTCTTCCTCCCTCGCTTGGCTAGCTTCACTGTGAGTGACTTCATTTTGTTCATTCACAAGGAGCATATCCACACACAGTTGTTTTATCCAGTGCCAGGAACTACTGTGCAATGTGTGATTTTTGAGACCACAACAATTTCTGCTTTTGCCAAAATTTGTTATAATGGTGAGGGCCCAGCAGTTCCCACACCAATGAGGTTTCACAAAAATATTGCCAAAACAAGTTGTGCATTGACAAAGCCAAAAGGCTGAACAACAATTTCATTGGCTTTACCAATGCTTGTTTGTTTTTATGTTGCAAAGAAATGGTACCCACCTTATTCCAGTAGTTTAGCTAAATGTTTTGCATTCTTTTTGTGAACATTTCATTTTAAAAGCAAAGAATTATCAGTCTTGCTTTCAAGCTTCTGCAAATATTTGCATCTAATTGGAGAGCATTCTGAGAGCAGTATACATGGCCTCACATTGCTAAGAATTGAAAAAGTGTGTACACATTTTCATACTCTAACCACTGACAGGAGTGCAGTCTGAGCTTACAACATTTACTTAGAGCGCTCACCCTAATAATAAAGCTGTTTTCATTAATGTACAATAAATGCAAGTTTGAACAGCATTCACGCATGGACACAAATATTGCCTTTATTGCAGACAATGCCTTCCCTGATCCATAGTGTGGTACTGTAAACTGCCAGCCAAGGGGATTGTGCTGTAGAGGGTTGGGCCTACTTGTCCCCAAAGACTAAATATGCATGAAAACTTGTTGCTCTTGAAATCAAAAGAAAATATGTCCTGGGAGTGGGGCTACGGGAATTCCACATCCCTGGGCACAGCTTGACAACTATGAGTATTTTGATTACTAAAGGTGTTACTGTGACAGAGATTTTCATCTGGGTTTTCTGTTGGGTCAAGCTGTGGTACAATGTTTTAATTCCTCTTTTGCTTTTGAAGAAAATGAATTTCGTTTTAAGTCTTGTACAGGGATGCCAATATAATTTTTGGGTTCTTTTTCTTCATTTGGAGTTCCCTCCTTACCTCAGCTGGACAAACACATGCAGCGTGCACCATTAATAACTCAACTATTGCAAGGCCTGTTGCTTTCAGTTTCAATTGTAGAATGTGCTGCACACACCTCGCCCAAGGACTGTGTATCAATTGGTGAAGAATTTATTGAGGCAGATGTACAAGAAAGAATAGCATATGACACTAAATATATTATTAAAAGGGCTGAGTGGAAGGAAAGGAAGAAGGGAACAGGGGAGGATGTATGCAAACAGGAAAGGGATATGAATAGCCCCAAATGGAAAGGAATGTTTACCAACCATAATGCTTGCCCCCATGGCCTGTCTTTTTTCATGGGTCATCACTTGTACGATGTGATAGGAAGACCAGACTGCTTTCCTAAAGCTGTATTTCCACTGCCTCGGGCGACTTCATTTCCCCACATGAAATGGACTTCATCAACATATCCCCTACTAAAACTACAAGTACGTGTTGGTTATTGTGTGCATGATCAGCAAATGGACTACGGCATGCCAATTCAAGAACAGCAATGCACAAACTATTGCCAAATGCCTCCTGAAAGAGTTCCTACCGCGCTTTTGAGAACCTATGCTTTTACCCCTCCCTCTAACCTTAATGCGGTATATGTGCAGACAATTGCAATATTTCTTTCCGTGTGGAAACTCATTTAAACCGACACAACATCAACGACATGCGGATCTTTTCTCATGTATTTTCCTGCATTTAATTGTTTTGCAATGTGGTATGATAAAATGTACGGTATCGCTGCCGTGTGCTGGGTTGTGATATACAAATTCACACATACATACACTTAGTAAGCGCCTGATTGGCCTTTTTAGTTGCAGTCGGCTAATGCTTCTTTATCACATATAGGGCAAATCAAATCACTGAACATATTCTACCCCCGTTAAGGATCTCACCATAGTCTTTTCTCCATTACGTTTGACAACCGGCATCTAGCGCCAGCACGGTAACGGAGATCACGTGATGATCTCGCGTTTTCTGATTTATACTACGGACAAACGGCGCGCATCCCCATTCACTTCTCAAGATGGACCTGAGACCTAGGGTAAGCACATCCTTAGAACTTTTAACTAATTGTCCGTGAGTTCTTGCATTGCTCCGGTTGGCCCTTCGTTAAATTGAATGCTTTAAGTGACTGCACTGACCCGTTTCCCGGTTTGCTGCGTTGCCCTCGGACACGCATCTATTATTCAATACTCCGCAGTACAATGCTTTCGTGATCCTAATGGACACATTTATTTGACAGGTTTAGCTCTGGATTCTCGGTTTACCTCGTAGACCTTTTCTCCTAGCGCAACCTAGTTGGGTAATACCTGGGACACTTTTACATTCATTCAAGAACTCTGATTCACAATAATGCAGGTTTTCCTCCTTGACTCCCAGTTATTTATTCTCCTCTCCCCCTCCCTCTCCCCTTATTTCAGATTGATTCCATGACGGTGAATTAGTGGCGATTAATCCCATACCGTCTATCCTTCATGATTTGATCACGGCTCCGGTAGTGCTGATTAATGAGAGCCTCTGGACCTAACTCGACAGTACAGTCCTTCTGCGGTTGAGTAAGTCATCCGCTTATAATGGGAGCGCTGTTCTTTTGTTAATTTAATTCTATTTTGTCCACTAATTCACCCCTTTGATTTTAGGTGGCTACCACTCCTCTCGCCCCCCCTTTTGTTACCAACCAGGAGGTTGACACCTTCTTCCTTTGACGATCTTGTGACGTCTTGGAGTTCTGTCCTCTGACAGATAGGGTAACTTCTTTATAAATATTCAATTCATTTTTCCCTCGATTTGAGACGGATTAGCCTTACACGTGTTTAATTTTGTGTTTTTTAGGTGCCCACACACCCCCCTTCCACACGCACCCCAGTCCTGATGAAGACCCCACCTTGTAAGGTCGCAAAGAATACCTACATCACACAAGGGGTCGAAACGTCGACACAACACCACTGCCAATATTATCACTAGTACATGATGCACTGTGATCTTCTATATATATATGGTTTTTCTCAGAACTGTTGATATTCTAATCATGATTTGATTTGGATGAAATACGCGGCAGAGATGAAATGATGCCGATCAATTTGATTGTGTTCTGAATATTGTGGTCACTTCCTTCTTAAATCCCACACTCAATCACTTACCCTCCTACTCCTCCTTTTCTGGGCACTTTTATGACTTTCAAACTGTTACTTTAACTATGGACTTCGGAAAATAATCGTAATTGTTCAATGTGATTAAAATGGCATTTGAACTTCTTTGAATTTTTTGGTTAATTGTTTTGTAATGTTTTGCTTTGAATGATTGTGTATGCTGGGACCACTTCTATCATACAGCAAATGGACTACGGCATGCCAATTCAAGAACAGCAATGCACAAACTATTGCCAAATGCCTCCTGAAAGAGTTCCTACCGCGCTTTTGAGAACCTATGCTTTTGGGTTCTGAAAATGGACCGGCGTTCATCTCACATGTGATTGAGGGGTTGTGCAAGGGGCAAGGAGCCACACAGAAACTACATGTGTTCCACGGAAACTACCAAGTGGGAATGGTATCCCAAGTGCATCCTGAAGGGCTGCACTTGCTACACAGAGGAGAAAGGACGAGTGTGTAAGCGGGCCCCAAGGATACATCACCTAAAGAACGTCTGGAGACATCGACGCCCCAACCCCTCAGTCTACAAGTTGTGACAATGAGACATCTTGACCTTTTCTTCACTTTGTTTCTTCATATCGAATGTGCCTAAGTAATAAGAAGTGCTTGCAAACCTCTCAAATTACTTAAAGACAGGCACCAACTGTTACTTTTTCTGTTTAATGGGATCATCTCTGAGGCTCTACATTATTTTTCTGCAGACTATTTTGGAACATAGTACAGACGCAGCAGAAGATAAGACATTCTTCCAACTAGTCACAATAGCCACACGTACCAACGATTGGAACAATGCCTCAAGACTTGCTCAAGACTTTCAGAACAATTAGAGAAAATGATCATGGGTGCTATTAGCAGCATTGACCCCCCATTGTCGCTATTATAATGACTTTTGTACCACATTGAATAAATTGCCATTGATAAAGACGGGACAGGGGGACAGTTGGCAGAGCATGTGTTACAATGTCATACCTGTTTGTCCTAATGTACAATATCCCCTTCTGTAAACACACTGAGTACGTAGCAGTTGCACCTCCTGAGAAATGCATAATTAGCAAAGGGAGAACAAGCATAAAACAGGGAATGTGAATATCTTAGCACTTATAGAAGTTGTAGAAGTAACAATAGAACCACACTAAATGCAGCCTGCAACCATTACCAAATACCTCAAAGACCTGAAAGGTATGCTGTGAGGATTTTGTTCACATTATGAACAAGAGGAGGGAATGAGAGAGGGTAGATTTTATATCATAGGGGGCCCCAGGCCCGTTCGTCCACACCTGAAGTATGAGACCCTTGTCCTTGCCCTGCCAGCCTAATTTGTAGGCCGTATTAAATTGACCAGCAGGTCCTGTGTTACTATATGACAACTACCCTGGGACATCCTTACCACTCAGCCAGCATAAAACCCCTGTGTAGGCCCAACTGCTCAATATGTAGGCCTCTTTGTTAAATTGACCATAGTTCTGCCATTTTACTGTATAGCAGGCTGAAGGCAGGTCTGACCCAAATCATATCCAGCCCCTCTTTCTGCGAGGCCTCCTGCTCCAAACTAAGAGCCCCCACCCTACCCGTGTGCCAAGTGCACTAGCGCAAAGTTCAACATCCCCCTGTTCTTTCGACAGACAGCAGACTCCTTCCTGGGCTGGTACATGCTTTTAAGGAAGTGGCCACCGCAGATGTGTCAAGTTAAAGAACAGAGGAGATTTATACATGTATCTATTGAATTCCCGTACAATACCCATATTTCTGCTTGCATATGCAACTTACGACAAGAAATTGGCCTGAGAAACTGACCTTTTCACCTAGTTTACGATCAGCATTAAGTGGGTAAATGACGAGATGTCTGGTGAAAAATTGCAGACAAAGCTTTTTGGGGTAGCCTGACATAGGTAGAAGTGACGTGAGATGATGCCTCTCATAGCCTAAAAATGATATGAAAGGGGAGCCCACACAGTCATCGGCGGACTACCTCGCTGTCTGTATGTAGGTAACAGGCTGTGCAGGTTTTTCCTCAAGAGCTAAGAGCTCTTGTCTTCTCTTGCTTAAAATGTCTTGCTCTGCTTTGCTTGAAGTATCTTGTTCTATTTTACCTATATGAAATGTTATGTTTAACCATTGTTCTCTTCACTTTTGCATTTAAAATATTTTGTATTGTAATTGCAGGATTGCTCACTCTTGTGTAAACGTGAATGTTCCTAGGTAAAAGTGTTGTAATTCTGAGAATATTTTCCTTGATGTAACTTATGTTTCTCATAATGCATTTATAAATGTGTTCTTTGGATTTAGTCTCTCTCTCTCTGACAGTACAATAGTTTAGATACAGAGAATACCAACCAATCCATGTGACTATCTGGATTCTGTATTTTGTATTTTTATGTCTTTTTCTTGACGTTTCTTGAAGTTGCACCATCTAAATAAATCTGTTAAACTTTCAGCCTCAGTTTCCATGGCTCACATATCTGTTTCCTTCATTTTTAAAGCAGGCATTCCCAGACACCCCGGCTCAAATTAAGGTGCCCCTTTTGTCCCTAACTCACTCCCTTGATCACTCCATGAAGGCTCCCGGGGGCTCTGTGCACAGCCCCCTGTCCTCTTGACCCGTAATAAAGCTTCCCTCCAACACACATGTCCTGGCTTTTTTGTGTGGACAAATGGATCGCCATTTTAGGGTTTAGGAAGTGGTGGCTAGAGGAAAATCGCCATTTTGGAACTGGCGGAGAGTCACCATTTTGAGGAGAAGTTTATTGAAGATGAGGTTTGCATAAAAAAGAATAGAAATAAAGTAAGGAAAGACAATGTATCTATTCAAATTCAAATTGTAATGCTCCGATAAACTCGTTCAGGCCAGTCCGGCCCCCCAAACGGAGGGAGGGGAACAGCCCAAGTGGTCGGAGAAGGTGCAGGGCACGGAGGCCTCACCAGGCCCTCACAACGGCCAGAGTGGAGGCAAGGATCAGGCACAGTGCTCCACAGGACCCACTAGGGTGCTGTGCGGCAGCAGTAGGTCATCGAGCCTCGTCTGACTCTAGGATGCGGTCGGAGTGGAGGCAGGGCACTTACGTCTCGTCAATCTCTTCTCGGGGGGAAGGCTCCGCTCCAGCTGCCGCCATGTTCAGGCCATTTGGCGGAGAGACGGGAGAGACGGTCGAGCAACAGGGGGAGGATGAGGCAGTGGTTAGGATAGCGGAAGAGCACAAATCCAGTGACGCTGGAGCTCTGCACACCAGCGGGAAGCCGATATGCCAGGGGAGTCCTCCCCGGCCCAATCCGACACCGGGAGGAACACTGCTCCGAGGATCCTCCTGCGCCAGCAGCAACATCGACAAAAGAGGTGGCTGAGCGAGGATCGATCGACTCACGGGCATCCGCTGTGCCTCATCCCAGCACTCATTTAGAAAATGTCCACACGGTCCCCCAACGTCTGTAGGGACAGGAGGGGCCCATTCGAGCCAGGGAACACTCGATAATGGATCCGAGTGAAAGCCAACAGAGGACTCGGCTCCGATCCGAGCAAGGAGGGCCCAATTTCGGCAAGGAGCGGCCAGACATGCGAGGCGAAGGACTGACCGGACGTCGGATGTCAAGCAATCAGCTGACGATGCATGAGGGAGGCAGCCGGTGGAGTGGTCCCATCCCAGCACAACTGGGTGAGGAGGTCTCACCTAAATCACATCAGGATGGCAAGAGGTCAGGCCACAAGGCAGCGGCGCATCAGGGTGGCCGTTGATTAAGTGAACCCACATCAGCACAGCTGGGTGTGGAGGGCTCGTCCTCAACCGGCCAGGGGGAGCTGGTCCCGGCAAGTTGCAGTCTGGTTCGCAATTCGGCAGATCTTGAAGTCGTCCGATGTCGTCTCCAGAGGGGTAAGTTACGCTGAAGTTCGATTTTGATGAAAAGTGAATAGATTGGATACAGGTTGCTAGTGGGATAGATGGGGATGGGTGGGTAAACAAGGGATATCTACCGGATTGGTAGTCCCTAACCCGGGAGCTTCAGGGGAGAGCTCCTACTTGGCAGCCATCTTGCACTTCTATGGTGTCATTGTTCTACTACTCCTTTATCACTTACAGATAACTCGTTTGCAAGGCAACTCTTGGGTCTCCCCTCTAGTTCTCCCCTAACACCCCTCAGAATGGATTTAGGGATTAGTTCTATTGCGGATGCAGTTTCCTCTAGACCCCTTTTATATTGGCGATGCCTGTAGAGTACACCTGAATTAGCCTCATATAGAGATGAGCTGAGACATGTTATGAGCCTACAAGGTGCGGGTAAAATCCCTTGGCTGGCTTCTATTAGGAACACCTGCAAAGCCCTAGGGAGGGAAAACCTGTGGACCTCCGCTGAAGAAACCTGTCTCATGACTCCCAGAAAGGCACTCCTTGAGACCTACAGGGAACATAAACTGGCCCAGCTATGGAGGGGGACCAAGCCTGGATGCCTTACTTTTAGGTTCATGGAAGTAAAACTGCAATACAGGCTAGAACCGGCATTAGATTACATCCAGCCGCTTCTAGCGAAGAAGCTTCTCCTCCAATTCAGACATGGGGTGCTCCCGCTCCGATCTTTTACCAACAAGTGGTCGGGCACCCATCATCTGGATTGTCCAGCGTGCGATCAGGTAGAGGAAACTGAATTCCATGTTCTTTTCTTCTGCCCTGCTTACAGGAGGAGGTCAAGGTCTCATTGATTGCTACAGTTGTGTAGGAATATGGGGTCTAGACACTGTTCTGAGGTCTTTAGGCTTTTCAAGTACGATACCGACATGTCCATTGTGTTCTCCATCTCGCGTTATTTGTACTCAATGTGGTGTACCCGTAGAGCCATCTTAAAGCAGACTCCATAGGCTAATTACAATGTAACATTATTTACCAGGTACTCGGGGATAGGTACCCTCTTTCTTAAATTGATCGAATGTAACCATTGTCTTGCTGATTTATCATTTTTGTAAATCATTCACTGCTTTAGGTATCTTATAAAACTTTTAGAATTTTATTCCATCACTTTTATCTTGGTCTAGCCATTACTTTAAAAAAAAAAATAAGAAATAGCTACTTGTATTTTTTACTCAGTCAGTCTCTTATATAATGCATCACTTAGGTGCTCCTTCAACTATTTGAATGAAATTGCTGTTTGTTCATATGCACTTTATTGCCTTCCACTACGCGATTAATTTAAGGGACATGTATTGTAAGTATATTGCACAAACCCCCGCCTGAGGACGTTTAGAAGAGTTGGATCTCTCATCGATTCTAGACATGAATGTACGCATAAAGTGCTATCAAAAAATTATATTTTATATGATGCTGTTATATTTTGTATATAGTGTACTGTTTTTAACTTATGTGCTTTTATGGCCCTGGTGGCCGAAATGAAGATTTTTGACTGACTGACTGACTGACCTATTTTCCACCTTACACTCTGCCGTAGCCTCTCCCTCTTCTCCTGTGCCTTTGTAATGTTCGTTAGGGCACAGGGCTTGGTGGGATTCGTGCTGGGAGCCGACTTGATCGAAACAATAACAAGGGTTAAACTGTACCGGTCCCCACTTAAGGGGAATTCAGCGCTGGGCCCTGTCTACGCACCCTGTGTGTCCTGTCTTTTTTGTCCCCCATTTGTTGCACATTGTGGTGACGTCACTAGGAAGCAGATATTCATCTGTAAAATAATAAATGTTAATGTCTGTGCCAACATTTTTCTCAGAATGATGCGGTTTTGCTACTAAATGCTTGAGGTTAGGCCTGGGCGGTAAATTCCATTCCGCTCGCGGAATTTGCAGAATTTGGGTAATTTCGCGTTCCGCGGAGAACGCGAAATTGCCCAAAAATCTGCTTTCCGCGACTTCGCGAAATTTTTTGCTTGTTCGCGTTCTCAATATGCGTGTTCGCGAGATATTTCACCCCGAGCACGCAAACAGCGATCGCGAACAGGAAAAAAGTATCGCGAACAAGCAATTCCGCATGTTCGCGGAATTTCTGCGTGTTCGCGGAGATTTTTACCGTTTCGCGGAGATTTGCGTAACGCGATTACGCAAATTCCGCCCACCCCTACTTGAGGTGCGAGATACCGAAACAATCTAGTCTTCATGTCACCTCGTGCCTTTTTGCCTCCACCAGTGCACACTCATTGTCTCAACTCTTGCAGGCTGTTTTTAGGTCGAGCCCAGAGCAGCGCATGCGCTGCGTGCTCGACTTTTAGTAGGGGGTAAAAAAAGTGCTACCCACAAGCTTTTAGTTGCCTAAAGCTTGCGTGCATGTGCACGTGAACGCGCGCAGCCGCCATCTGCCTTTCTTATCTCATTAATGATTAAGCCTTGTTTTACAGTTAGGAGCCGTCATGGCTCATTAAGTGCTTTCGCTCGCAGCGCGCGCGCACACAACTCCCTGCGCCTCTCCTGCTGCAGCCCCCATCTGTGCATTCCGCGCAGCCAATGCTTGTTTTCTATTGCAGGGATATGCAATAGAAATCGAAAGTTTAAAAGTGAAAAAATACTATCTCATGGTACAAAGGGGGCATTCATATCTTTGCTCGTAAAAATAAAAAAAAGTTCACTCCTTTTTAGGTGGCTCTGTACATGCGATCAGGTTGAACGCCACCAATCACTTAGCCAGAAGCCCCTTTCTGTAAACAAATGTGTATTTTTTTGTTAGTTATTTATCTATTTTTAAATCATGAGGTGACGAAATAGTTAAATCTGTCATCATGCCAGACTTAAAACCAGTGGCAACCCTGCACCCACACAGACATCATTGTTACAGAAACTTGAATGTAGACTGCCCGGTGCACGCTTCATTTGCACGAGGGCCTCCCTGGAAGTTTCTTTTATTTATTTCCACCTTTACACTTGGGTTTTCAAGACATGACTCAAACACTGGTTTGAGGTTTCCCAATGTTAAACCTCCCAAAAAAACGGGAAAACATAATTTCTCTGTTCTTCGAAAGAAAGAAAAAACACTGCATCAGTCCAAGTTAAATCTATCTCCCTTTCCTCTGCTAGGGCCTAATGCCATGGACAGGAACCAACAGAGGCTGCAGGGGGCAATCCCAGAACACCCCCAGCCCCTCTGCCGAGGGGAGTTTCGCTTTAGCAGTGAATTGTTCTCGGTGGGAGGGAAGCCCCACAGGCTCACGTTGAGCCCTTGAATCAGTTTTTTTCACTACACAAATGTTATTTTCTGAATCAAACTAACTCGGCCCTCACCTCCCGGGGCCCGGAGCTCCTTTCTTTTATTATTTTGGGAATGTTTGTACAAGTATGTGCCAAAAGGAATGACCTGGAAAGCAAGATAAGGCATTTTTGTGTGAATGGAATTATTTTTTGATTAAATAGTTATAAATGCTTCCACGCTCTGCGATGAATAGCTCAGGGAAAGGAACACTTTCCAAGCATGTGCTTTAATCTCTTAGAGTGAAAAGTAACATTCAACGAGTTTAAATGACATCATTGTAGTTATATCGCGCCTTAAAGGTCTATTTGGCAACAGGCTGTCAGGGTGGACCTGTACACAAGGCTCGTCAGATGAAGACACATCACTAAATCCCAAGCATGGACAGTTCTTTTGTTTCGGACAAGGAATTTATTGATATTTATTTGTCCACAGCTCATTAGGTCTCACCTACCAGACAGCGCACGCTGGTCCTTGGTGAAAAGACCTGTTGTCACCTTAAAGTTGGCTTGGGGCCCTCCAATTGCTTGCTATTGGTTAGTTTTACTGTCACTCTCATTTGCTTGCTTTTTATTCGTTGGCTTGTGTGGGTTTTCCTTCCTTTCCTTGTGTTTGTCACTCCCCACAAACATGGACGCACTCCTTGTGTGCTTCCGCTGCATGTTTTTCAAGCTCTACTAATTTCTTCCGAGTTAGGCACTCGTTGAGAGCACGTGTGTTTTCCAGCAGTCTCCTATGTACTTCTCGCCCCCAGTGCACTCCCTGTTGCTCTCTGTCACCCATGTGTTTTTCCCTTTTCCCCTCCATTTTGTGCTTGCCATTGTTTACTTCTATATATGCGTTGCTTTCTCACCCATGTGCTTCTCTTCCATCTACTATATGTTGGTCTCTCTCTCCCATTGCCTCTACCCCCTGCATCAACCCTCGGTGTTTCTTTCTTTTCCCTGCCCTCCATGCTGTTGCCCCAACTGCACCTCCTATGTTGGTTCCAGCACCTGCGTCCTTTGACATGCATGCCCCAGCCATGTCCTTCTTGTTGCACCCCCCCACCCGCACTTCAAAAAACAGCAAAGCACTTGCATGCTCATATGTTTTTCTTTCTTTTATCCACCCATTGCGGTAAATTAAAAAAACAAAATGCTTGCGTTATTTTGTAGGTGCACACATGAAAGGTGCGCTTGCCTACAAACTGATGCAGACACCACATCATAGCGCCTTTTTTTGGTTTGTTTTCTTTAGCCAGACTGCATGGCTAAATACCATTGACAAACAATTAGTGAGATATTTGGCTTTGCCAACGCTTGTTTTTCCCTCTGGTTCGCTGTGCTCCTTTTGGCGCATCCCCCAAGCGCTCTCTGGCACAGCTGCTGCAGGAACGCACCTGGAACACAGGTTGTTTTTACAGGGTTTGTGCCGCTAACCACTTGCTTTGTGGACTTTCCTTTAGCCATGAAATGGAGGTCAACAGAACCCCAGAACGAGGGATGGTTTGAATACTATGTTGGCTTACCGTGATGACATAAGTGCTAAATGCACTTCATGCTGTGATAGGTTTTGGTTCAGGGAGTATGGGTGTTTTTGACATGGTGCTGAAGGATAATTAGTATTACTCAAGCTTCCTAGTGCTATGAATAGGTAGTTCAATATTTTTTCTTTGCATTCTGGAATTTGTGGCATTGTTGATTGGAGTATAAAATCGGGCCTACAAATCCCAGAATGCTAGGGGAAAAACCTGCACCGGAGGAGCTACTTATGCATGGACCAGGAAAACATCAGAGCTCTTTAATGACCCAGCTCGGTAGACTTTGAATAACAGGCCCAGTTAAATCTCCACAATTCTTCATGTTTCTTAGAGACCTTGATTGCTGTGTTGAGGTTGTGTACCATATGCAACACTTTCCAGCCTTGGAATAACCATTCTTCTTGCCCACACTACCTCTGACAACCTCCTGACGTTCCCATCACCCTGTCCCACCATTCCAGATGGCTCTAACTCCTTCACTCCAATGACAGATCTCTTGAAATTGTTTGGAATGCAGTCACGAGTGTGCGTTTAACCTCACAGAACAATCTGTGTCTTTACAAGTTTCTTTTCCCATGGTTGTGACAGCAGGGATACATACTTTTCTCTATCATACATTTTGCAAGCTCCTCTTCAAGCAATGCACAGCGCTGCCGGCGTTTCAGCAGTACTGTGCTGAACCGCTCTACCAGGGACACTGGGAAATAGCATTTCCCATCTTAAATATCTAAATGGGACCTCTTAGCTAGTCTTGTAGAGCCATGCTGTTTCCTCACACTCAGTGCTTAATTTGAGCCAGTGGTTTCGGTGCTAGGCACCGGCACATAATTGTCAACACCGGCGCTTGTGAGAGTTTGCCACAAGGTGGCGCTGTCTGGGGAATTTAAAGAGGACCACAACAATTTCAATATAATTTCAATGCAGGTTAAAAATGACTGTTATCTGCCACCCAAGCCATTCTTATAGCTTTGGGGGCCTGAGATAGTCTGAATTGGCACACTTGGAGGCGTGTGAGAGTGGTTAGTAGCTGAGTTGTTACAGTCATTGGCAGCATGGCTGGGGTTATGTGTGGTGCAAGCTGCAGTGGCCTCAGGTCGAGAGTCCTGGCACTTATTTTTTGTTACAAATTAATCACTGCTCACACTTCTGTGTAATTTCAGATCTGCCTTCATCCTTCTTTCGTCATTCGTCAGTACAGCTAAAGGGGCAGGTCTGTGCGAAGCCTGCTGTGCAAAGGTAGTCAGTCAGTCACTGACTGGTATTAGGCCCCCGACCAGTTTTCCAGAGATCTGAAGTCAGGGGAGAGTCTCAGAGCACTCTTCTTCGATGGTGCATGCTTGAGTTCTTCTGCCATTCCAATGGTGCTAGGCATGAAAGGTAAACCTCACACAAGCACTCGCAAACCGATAAGTCTTGCCTATGGGACCTGCTGGCTTTAATCCATGCTTATAAAAGGACACAAGTTTATTTTTTCTATTTATTACCGTTTGAGATCGATTGGTAAATTTAAAACAAACATTGGCATAGCCAATAGGTGTCGCTTTTGGAACCTTATACGTATTTAGTTATGCAGCACAATATCCTTGGTGCAACAACATCAACTGTTGCATGGCTAAACACTTATAAGGTCCCAAAGGCGAGACCCATTGGCTATGCCAATGCTTGTTTATCCCTGCTTTCCTCTCTGGTTTTCCATCACACTCTTCTTCTTTCGTTCTCCCGCCTCTCTGTCTTGCTCTGAGTCAAGGTCTATTGATGTAAAAATAAGGTCTCCCCCCGACCAAAAAAAGAGTGCAAGCGAGGTCCAACCGAAAACCACCGACTCGAATCAAGCACTTTCACGGACGCCACGTTCTGGGCTTCCATGCAGCCTTCTATGAATTACAGTGTGCCCGGTGCCGGATTCGCTGCCATTAAACGTTTTTCGATTCAAATTCGAAACGAAACCCCAGAAGTGGAAAGAGTGGCATTCCCTTAAGTATATGTTAACTCTCGGGGTGTACGGGCAGTACCCTAGACCTAAGAGGTGTAGCTAGAGCTCGTCGTACATTATGCAATGTCGGAGAAGCGCACCCAGTCTTGAATCCCGACTTTATAAGGGGATCTGCAGAACTGCAAGCATCAAGAAGATGCGAAAGGAAATCCAAACGTAAGCCATCTGCGAACATGATCCGGAAAATCTAGATAACGGGGGCAGGTATCGCACAACCACTCGCATCTGAACAGGTTTCATAACACCTGCGTTTCTTCGTAGACGACACACCTCCCAGGAGGATGATGCAGAATCCCGCCATGGCCGGATCCTAACAACGTCACTTCTGATTCCTCCAGTACCACCTGCTTCTAGGAGATAATGGCCCGTGTGCAAATAGCTCACTTTTAGATGTAGGTGATATCGTGCATTGGAATTCTAATCCCCGCCTCCCTAATGGGGGGCATACCAGAGGGTAGAATCAATCAGACGCCCTGCGGGGCAGGAGCTGTGACCATGTACAGGGGTCCGACTGGGACAAATACCGTCGTGACACCAAAATAAAAGGCACCCCAATTAGCGAACCAGACAGCTTAAAAAAGTGTTCCGCATTTGAAAAGTGGCCAAGTTCCGAGCTTTAAAAAAGGCACGCTGTAGGGGTATTTTGCAAGATATGGAGGACTGCGTGCATGCGTGTATACTGCACACAATTTAGCAATATCAGGAAGATCAACAGTCAAATCCGGCCCGGGTGGCCACAAAACAACCCCACAAACTGATCTGTGAGACCAGCACATCGGGCACTGCCTGTTTGCCCCATAGGCCAGTCCGACCCTGACTGAACCCCAGGATTCGGCACGCGCACTGTGCGTGAGGTCGGAGAAGCAACTCAGTGTGAGAGACCCATGCAGGCTGTGTTTTTTATCCCTGCTTTCGCCTCTGGTTTTCCATCACACTCTTGTTCTCTCTTGTATCACACCTCATTGCTTTGAGGTGCGTGGAAAGAGATCTCTCGGGCGGGATAAGCTTGCAAGGCCTGGACCCTTCATATGTATGGATATCGGCAGAGTGGGAAGATGAGAGAGAGATGCAAACACTTTCATAATTGCAATATAGGTGGCCCAGCTAAAAAGTCGGAGAAATCTGTCTCGAATACCTGCCATCACACCGCGCGGAAGAGGTGTCGCCCCCACTTTGAGGGTTATTTTCAACTTGAGGAAGGAGGGTCACGAGCCACCCACCCCCGACTTCTGTTTGGGCTCCCTTGGTCTTTGTAGAGTGAGAGCCGCTTACGGTGTGATCACCTGAAAGTGGACAATGCCATGGAATGGCCTTAGGGCAGGGGGAGATTAACCCACGGGGGTCGGACACTTATCAAGGCACCGCGGGGGGGGGGGGCTGGGAGGGAAGACCCCTTCGGAGATTGGACACAATGACTTTCAGGTAACCCCACCTTCCGATGGAGGTAGGCGAGGGTGCAGTGTGTAAATACTGAAGAGGCCGTAGGGTGGGAGCACTGTGACCAGACGCTGCACTCACGAGGGTCTTCCGACCTACATGAATTTCACCTTGAGAGGGAGATCGCTCAGCCCGCGTGAGAAGGTCTGGCGGGCCCGGACCGTCCTCTAAGAGACCTCATCCTGTCGAGGAGGCCGCGCGACCGAGGAGTGTTGGGACCGTCCGTCACTGAGGCAGGACCTCCGAGCAGAGCCCCCTCACGGTGAGTTGTCTTTCAGACTGCCCTTCTCCATGAGGCTTTCCACAACCCCTCGGGGTGGGAGTGAGGGGCGCAGATGGGTGCTGTGGCAGCAGAGCGCATTAGAAACACAGTTGATAGTTTTATTTACACTTTTCATATTCCAGTGGTTTACAGGAGGCCCAGAGGTGAACACACCATCGTGACAGCTTAATTGTTGAAATGCCCTACACCCAGGGAGCCACTCGTCGGACATTGAGTTCCTATCAAGTACCACGCATTTCGCTGCTGGTATTGTCTCCTTACGAAGGGGTGATATCCAAACTACAGGTGCCAGAATGCAAAGCGAAACGGGACGAAGTGATCCGCTCCAGCTGCACTGAGTTAAAAACGCGACTACTCATTTTCGGAGAATTCTGGTACTCAACAGACCTCCATAAAGGGATAGCAGCGCCGCGTTTCCCTTACATCAGACCATGTTATTACCTCTGCCAGTCCCTGTTTTCTCAGGCAGATTCTATAGGCTTTTCTTGTACATCGACATCACAGGGAAACGTCTCTGGGTCGGTCAAAATATGGGTCCCTTGACATCCACAGAGGGCGACGACAGGTTTTCACGAGACACAGGGAGTCTCCAGTTTGATAACAATGGAGGGGGGAGTCGCTTTAAAGCCCGGGCGCGTGAGTGGGGTACCCTGGTTGGTGCTTTGACCCCGGCGCGCGACTGCGCTACCCGGAGGATGCTTTGCCCCAGAGGTTGTCCTGTCCCCTGTGCCTGGGAGCTGGGCTTCCCGTGGTCAGTGGGTCTTTCGCGCATGGTGGGGACGGCTGTCCTGCCTCTCTCTTGAGGCGAAAGAGGGGTGAGTGTTCCTTTTCTCTTGGGGTGAACTTTAGCGAGTGAGTGCTTGTGCGCCTTAAACAATTGGTGGTATGAGTTTGTGCTTATCATTGAGTGCTTCTCTTCCTCTGTCAGGCTCTGCGTGTCGGTTCTCTCTTCTAACGCTAGGGGTCGTTTGATGAGTAGTTTACTGTCTCTCGGCGTGAAGATGAAGCTTCTCTTAAGCATGGATCAACCACTTTGTTGTCCCCATGAAACTGACACTGCCTAGGCAGATGGAGCCTGGATTCACTCAGCCCAGATTTGTCCCATTCAGAACCTGAACTAAAGTTACTTCTGCATTCTGTAGCGCCCTTATCACACCCCAGTCCTACCCTTGTTTTGACAATGAGTCCCTAGGTGGGTGATTATCATATGTATTCAATGTGCCCTTCCTTCATAGTGCTGCCCAGCTGAAATGTGCCTGTCCCTCAAGAGCCACACCTACCTTCTTATGGTACTCCGAAGACCAGGCAAAAGTCCAACATCAATGAAAATGTCTTAGAAAAATCCGTTGCCAAGACTACAGTCATTCTGCTAAAGTCACTTATCACCTTGCCATTAAGAACTTTAAAAAAACACATAAACTGGATGTGCTGCCTTGCTTCTAGAAATAAATCAGTACATAATCAGTTTCATTTTTAGTAAAAACAAAAAACTCTAGCAAACAGCGCCTTCTCTCTACTGCAAACTTCGAGTCTTCTGCTGAGCTGTGCAATTGCATATCTGAATTATTCCTTGAAAATTGGGAACATTTGGCTTTTTTGACACTAGTGTAACATCTTTCACGCAAGGTTGTGATCTTGGAACTACCTATGGGACATTGGGTTAACTGCAGCCTACTCTCCATGGTCTATATTACTCATCTTTCCCTTTCAATTAAATATAACTCCCCACAGATCCATGTTCTCCTTCTGTCCTGAACAAACATCTAGACATCACAGCTCCTGGCAAACCTCCTTCAGCAGAAGTAACTCACTTCATGACCATGTTAGGATGATTCCTCCACTGCTTGAGACACAAGCAACTCTTCTTGCTGTGTCTGATGATTTTTGCCGGATTCATAATGAAGAGGTTTGCGAGGGTAGCAGTGCACTTCACAAATCATTTCCATCCATGTCTTTAAATAGAACAATAACTAAAGAAATATCTTTGAACTGCATTATTTGCCTATTTTTCCAAATCAACTTTGCTATGTTGGATAGTGGTGGGAATCCAAATCTATTTCCGAAGAATTTTGAATGCAATTGGCCCACTGTGCTTTATAATGCACCACTTACCAATAATTGTGGGAACCTCTAGAATTAAATACAAAGAAATACCACATTCTTAAAGATATTTAATGTGTATTATAAAGAAGTATTAACCATTTGGTCTGCTACAATTCCTAGAAGAAACCTAGTGTAAATATTGTTACATCCTGTTATGATGATACCAGCATTACTGACCAGAATGCTTTAGAATACACTGTTCACCACAAATTCTCCCAAAGAGACTCCTCGTTTTATTCATTGGGCCACAAGAAAGACTGGACCAGCCACAAGTCTGAATTTGGCTCTTCCTTGGCACAGTTGCACCCCTGTGGGAAGGCTTGTGGACGATCAAGATCTTGTTCCAGTGTAAGGTGATCAGAGCCCCCTTTGCTCAGTAGTGTACAGGCAAGCACCCTCTATTGAACTAGGTGCCTAAGCTGTTCCGGTCCTTGGGTGAGTATGTCTCCTGTTCACTGGGGTAAATATCTCTACTTTGTTCCCCTATCCTGAGTGGGTGAATACCGACTGTCACTGGAAAATACCTAGTCTTTTCTATGAGCTAAGTAGATGTACTTACGGTTGCATCCAAAATTAAAATGGCCCCATCCTGCTAAGTGACACAGCATGTCAAATTGATATATAGTTCATTTTATTGTATGTGTTTTTCAGTGTGATTGTGGCCCTCAGCAGGGCTATTCAGTCATTGATAGCCTACTACATAGAGTGGAATACAATTATCTAAAGATGTCATATACATTTATTACGGTTTCTGGACAGATAATGTATAAAAAGGTGTATTTGCAGTGATTTAAAATAGTATGATCTGCAGGATGGTGGCCACAGAATACATGAGGAAGGATGTCGGTATCGCACATTGGAGCTAATTTGTTTGACCTCTGTATGTACTCTTTTCCACTCTATCTCTGTCAAGGGCGTATCAAGTATTTTATCCCACTTGCCCTGTATTGGCAGCGGACCTACAGCAAAGTCTTCATGCAATGCCATACATATATGGGACACCAGGCTGCGGCCCCCAACCATCGTGACTAGAGTCCTAAGAGTAACGGATATGGGCGGCTCTTCGGGGAATGATGGCCATACCTCTTGCACAATCGCCCAAATCTTGGCGTACTGAAAGAATTGTCCATGTCCTAAGTTAAATGCCGATTCAGCCTCCTCTCTGGTGATGAAACGCTGACCCAAATATAAGTCTCCCATAGTGGCACAACCTCCCGCCGTCCACCGAGTGAAAGACATGGGCCAGCATATGTTCCTAAATGGTGCCACCGCCCAAAACGGGGCATATGGGGCTTTTTTCACTGCTTTGCTTACCGAGCATTCCCATATAGTAGCCACCTGCCTAAGAATGTAGGGAAGGTGCACTGGGACCTTGGATCCCATCATAAGGAGTTCTGGGAGGGGGTCTCCCCATGGGTGCCCGCCAACAGTTGTTTCTCCCAATTGTCGTCATCGTCCAGCCAATGTGTCGCGTGTTGCAATTGTGTCACAATGTAATAATGTGTGAATCTGGGGCCCTCAACCCTCCCTGTTCCCAGGTTCTCTGCAAGGTAGCTAGCTTCACTCGCTTTCGTTTGGATCCCCACAGAAGTTCCACCAATATTTGGTCTAATTGTATACACGCAGGGGATACGGAAAAGCGAGCTCCGGAAGACATAGAGGCATCGCGGAAGAACCACCATTTTTATCAGAGAAATCCACCCCATCAGAGACAGCGGGAGGTCTCGCCAGATCCTAATGGAATTTTTAATCCCCTCTATGCACCTCTGCACATTAAGTTGATGGTATGCGTCTTGCGCATGCGCCAGCCAGACCCCGGGGTATCGGACCAAGTCAGTAACCCAACTCATTCCCACTGCTGGCAAATCGCCTGCTCGCACCCCTCGCAGGTTACCCACGGGGAAAAGTTTAGACTTCCCCTGG
Source organism: Triturus cristatus (assembly GCF_964204655.1). Taxonomy (NCBI): domain Eukaryota; kingdom Metazoa; phylum Chordata; class Amphibia; order Caudata; family Salamandridae; genus Triturus; species Triturus cristatus. Next base: position 1,138,233,795 of record NC_140585.1, on the reverse strand, counting down.
TTAAGACAGAGTCCAGAAAGCAGACCAAAACGGGTAAGTTCCAGAAGAAGCTCCGGGACCGCCACTTCAGAATGAGTGAGATACACCATCGTATAGTTGGCGTACATAGACACGACATGTACCGTAGCGCCCAATCGAACACCCCAGCACTCCATTCATCTTTTAATGACAGCCACCAGCCGCTCCATCACTAATGCAAAACCCTGTTGTGTGCCTCGTTGGAGGACCAGCCTATCGGACACCTGATTTTGGAGACGGATCCGAGCAGTCGGGCTACAGTATTGCAGCTGCATCCAGCTCGTATACGTGTCTCCTAGTCTCATCCTAGCCAGAACCCCCCACATGTATTCCCACTCAACCGTATCGAAGGCCTGACGGATATCCAGGAGAATTAACGCCCAGTCGGATTCCTCAAGTACCGGTGCATGCCATAAGTGTGCAAGTCTTTGCAAGTTATGTGGGGTATTTCGATTCGGGATGAACCCTGATTGGTCAGGGTGTACCAGTTGGTCCATATGTGGCAAGAGCCTGGCCACCAATACACCACTTAAGACTTTCACATCAATATTTAAGAGGGATATAGGGCGGTAGGAGGTCAGGGAGTGGGGGTCACTGTCTAGTTTATTAATCATGGAGACCAAAGCCTCCATCATAGTTTTGGGTAGTGTCCCCATCTCGAGGGCCTCCATGTATACAGCCAGAAGATTATCAACCAATTCATTGGCAAAGGTCTTATAAAACTCGGCCGGGAGACCGTCACCCCCGGGACATTTGCCATTCTTCAACTGCTGAATTCGCATCAGTAAATCTTCCCGGATGAGGGACGCCCCCAGAACCTCTGCCTCATCCTCACCAAGTGAAGGGAACTCAATATCTTAAAAGAAGTCTTGAAATGCAAGAGGTCCATCACGGATCTCCGTGGAACACGTGTGTTCCAAGTGTGACGCGAATATCTGAACAATCGCCTCCCGTGTATTTAACAGAACTCCGTTACTATCCCGGACCTGTAAGACCGGATCATGGTCAGTCTCTGTTTTAATTAGTCGAGCTAATAATGCTCCGGACCGAGCCACGTCCGCGTGTAACCTCTGTCTGTATGTGGTATATTTATATTTCTCTAGATGGGACCATGCTACGAGTAATTCTCCCTGTACCTTCCCCCACTCAGTGCGGCTTTCAGGGGATCAATGTAATGTCACTTCCAGGGTCTTCAAACGCTTCTCCATGGACTCTATATCTGCCATGAGTTGTCGATGTACGCCATATGCCGTCTTCATACAGACCCCCCTAATAACAAGCTTCATGGCCTGCCACTCCGTGGATCTCGCGTTAGTGGACCCCCAGTTTTCCTCAAAGTAGTGTTGTAACTCGTTTCTTACCACCTGCACAAAGAGGGGGTCCTGCAAGGCTTCAGCCCGAAGACGCCACAGTGGAATTGGGGGCCTGCCTGGGCCGGAGGTCATGATCAACAACACGGGTAAGGGATCGGAGAGATACTGCGGCAAATAAGCGACAGCCGTCGCCTTAGTCACCAAGTTGTCTGAAACATAACAATTATCTATCCTTGAGAAGGTGTTAGCTGCTGGAGTAAAACAGGAGAAATCCCTTTTAACTGGGTTACAGAGTCTCCGTATGTCTTGTAGCCGCAGGCCCTTCAGAATACCCCGAAGAGCTTCCATCATTCGGGGTTTGGTGTTATCTCTGGGGGGCTTCCTATAGAGGAACCCGTCTAATACACAGTTAAAGTCACCCATGAGAAGTATTTCAGCTCTCATGAACGGATTCACGGCCTTCAGCACATCCCTAAGGAAATTGGAACAGTCAATGTTGGGCGCATACACATTAATAATACATAATTCAGTGCCTTCACACTGCCCAAACAGAATAACATAGCCACCTTCTCGATTCAGTACATGATGGAGATGTTGGAAAGGCACTCCAGGTGCCACCCATATCAGCGCCATCCCTCCCCCGGGCGAAGCCCGAATAGGACATGGCATATATCGCCCCTCTCCAGCGTTTAGGTAGGCTTTTAATGGAGTCCCCCCATATATGCGTCTCCTGGAGGCCTACAATCGCAACACCATAACGTTTTAAAAAGGCATGTATTCTGTGATGTTTAACTATGTTTACCATCCCGCGTACGTTCCAACTAAGGAACTTCAGTGTTTGGACCGTCATGGCATGTTAATATTGAAAGTGTAGCACTAACCCCCACCTGTCTCACGCTCGTGCCCCATCTTAACCAACATTGATCTAGTACGGTGTATCTCTTGGTGACCCTGTAAATTCCCCAACAACAAACCAAACATGTGCAAATGAAAACATGCATATCCCATCATCCCACCCCCCGGGCAGTCGTGAATGAACTGATACATTACTATACAAGCCATCCTACGAACCGCCCCACACCTCCCCCCCTCCCCGTTACCCAGAACAAAATATGCTGTGCAAGAGAGTTGGTTACCCCGGGGAGCCGGCAGCCCTAGTCAGACCACTATTTCAGCAACTGTCAATATCCTCGATCTTTACAGTGACCGAACCAAAAGTAATATACCCAGGCCGGGGAAGGGGTATGGAGAACCTCAGTAATACCATATGCTCGAAACCCAATCTCCTCACTTATTGGTATGTCTCCTCCCTTCCCCTCCTCCCCACTAAACAAATCCTGCTCAGAGGCTGCCGTTCAGTTCAGGTTCCCACAATCTTAACTCAGCACTGCAATAAATACATTACAGCTTGGGATCAGTCTCTTCCGCTGCCATAGTCTCTCGTATCAGGTATAAGTTCTGGTGTTGCCTCCGCAGAGTCCGGGATGATCTCTGTGTCTGAGGTGTGCAGCGTGCCATCTCACTGCACAGCTATCCGGCCCAGACTCATTGTTCGCCTCTCAGACTTATGTTCCTGGATGTGCCGCCAACTCCTTACGGGCGATCCGGTGGCGCGGGAGCTTGCTGTGCCTGATGAGGAGGCCAGTCTTCGTCCTTCTGGAGCTTTAGTGTCCAGCCAATCTCTCACCTCCTCTGCAGAAAAGAAGAACAAGACCTGGCTCTCGCTCACCACCCTGAGCTTCGCCAGGAACAGGAGACCGTATTTCAAATTTAAGTCCCTGAGTCGTTGTTTGACGTAGACGAAGGTCTTCCTCTCTTCCTGGACTCTCTGTGTGTAATCAGGGTATATCGCGATGGAATGTCCCTCAAAAAAGAAATGCCGTCCACTACGGGAAAGCTGAAGCAGGAGACCTCTATCTCTAAAATTGAACATTTTTGCGATTATGGCCCGGGGAGGGGCCCCAGGTCGAGGGGGGGCCACCAGCACTCTATGCACCCGTTCCACACTACAGAATTTGGGCAGCTGTTTAGGCGCAATTTCGTTAATAATCCAGTTGTCCAAGAAGAGATCCGTGGTCTCCCCCTCCGCCTTTTCCAGAAATCCCACGAATCTGACGTTCCCTCTTTGCAACCAGCCATCAGAATCTTCGGCCCAATCCGCGAGCCTGAGCACTTGCCGCTTCACGTCCACCACCGTGGAGCTGAGACTTTTGACCTCACCGTTCAAGGTCTCCGAATCCCTTTCTGTAATCATCACCCGGTCCGAGACCTTAAGTAGGTCACATCTCAGCAGATTGACATCTATAGCCACGGCGTTGATTTTTCATATCATGTTGTCCCTAGTCACTTGCATGGCTCGGATCACTTCCATGAGGGTCGGGGAATCTTCTCCCGCCGCCTCTACTGCCTCTTTCTCTGGTACGTGACCATTTCCACGATCCTCCGGGCCATGCGTGACAGGCTGGGCGTAATTCAGTATCTTATTTGCTTGCAACTTTGGCGGTTTATCTTTGCCCATTGTTCCTTGGCTAACAGGCAGATATATCTATCAGTCGTCTCGGCACTCAGTCTGTTTCCCAGCGTGGCCTCAGTATTCAATAATGGCTGCCCGCTAAGTGTGAGATGCGGACGACACGGCAGACTCACTCCGCTTCGCAGAACAAGGTCAGGCACCCCAGGCTATGTCTTACGTGCATCGTTGTTCCTCCCAGGGGCAGTGTGTGGATCCAGACAGCACCGGGATCAACTGGCCATCCAGTCAGGGGCCACCAACTAGATCGATTCGCCCTTCGCAGGATGTTCTTGTGGGTCACCTTCCCCCCAAGTGAGCCCATTACCCCGGAGGCACCGTCACCGCCTTGCAGTCTTTATGGTGGCTATTATGGGGCAGACATGCTTCTTAGTTCACCGTGAGGTGTGCCAGCGAGACCACAACACCGTAGCAAGGCCGGGTACAGCCTAGACAGTGCACCGCGCTACTACGCCGGATCTACAGGGCGCCGAGGCTGCCACCAGGCCGCGCAAGGGCAACTTATTGGTTTGGTGACTCTTGGGTGTCTTCACAACGCTGCAGCTCATGTTTGGAATAAACAGCCACGAGCGCAAGGGGGGCCTGCTGTTTCACTGATCGCCGCCACTTTAGTGGCACCTTGTCGTCCCGATGCTCACCTTTGCTGGTCAGGGACCAGGCCTCTAAGAGCCGCGGTACTTGCGTCAGCTAGACGCCACCAGTCTAGGGTCACTTACCGAAGCAGGGATCGGACGCGATTGCCAGCAGGAACTCTCACCCGCCACTCACCGGATCTTCGTCACCTCAATCCACACGCCCAGGCAAGAGCCGTGGACCCTCAGCCCGGCAGCGTTGTTAATCCTCCAGGTACAACGGTGGGCACTGCACTCTGCGTTATGCAAGCCTCGGCCCGGGGAAGATGGCGGTCCACGCTGTCGTCTGAGCCGAGGCACCGCACCTGCTGCAACATTTTATACAAAGCGGCTGTCCGCTCTAGACTCGGCCAGCACGCTCCCAGAGTTGCCCACTGCCACTGCTACCCTTCAATTTAGCAATAGTTGCCCATCTGATGCAGGATGTTTACAGGATTTATCAGGCGGCCGCCGGAGCTCGCTCAGAGTGCGACCATTCTCGAGCTAGGCAAGCCACGCCCCCGAGTGTGGGCACTACATGTGCCTCCAGGTCAACATTACAGTGGCCCACAATGGATGGGGGCCCGAATTCTGCTTCTGACAGACTTTTCATGACAGTCTTCCCGACTTGAAAAGGCTGTCGGACAGGGATATCGTAATCCAGACGGCGGTGCCTGCCTCTGCACCACCACCACCATTTGGGAATATGATTCCGACAACCGCACATCCCACGACCGCTGTGGGTCGTACCAAAGGGCTGTCAGCAGTCAGACCACCACCATCGACAGCCTGATGGTGTGCGGTTTGCCTGCTGTCAAAATGAGGCCCTAAATATGTAGGGGCAACTCACTTTGCCTCTCAAATTAGCAGACATAGAGTGTGTGGGGCCTCAAGAGCACCACAGCAGTGCATCATGGAACAGAATGAAAAAGATCAGTTTAATGCTACTAGAAAAAGTACCCATCATGCCAGCGGGTGAAGTATGCATACTTCAAGATGTGAAATGCACTGAGTTGGTGAGAGAAGAGACAGTCATAGAGGCTAATGACTGAGATGCCTTGTTTGAGATGTCAATGTGTTACATATGAGCAGGGCCACTGAAATTATGCAGCAGGGGAGGGCCAAAGTGTGTGGCAGAGTTGAGTAAATTATTAAGAAAGGGCAAATTAAGCGGCCTAATGCGGCGCATTTTGTGATAGTATTGCTTCATTAATTTACCATTTTTAAACTTGTTAATACTGTCTGGGCATTGGTTGTACCTCACTGGTAGTACCATTTTAACATTCAAATTTAGCAATAAGCAACTGAAAGGTGACCAGTTTTACAGAGGCCCTTCCACCGCGAGGCACAACGTGTCGCTGTGTTTTGAGTGACTTTTGAACCATTTGAGCTAGAAACTATTTTTTGTTGTTAAAATCTTCAGATTGTGCAGCAGATGATGGATTATGTCACACATGCAGTAAGTGTGCGCCGCACAATCTCATAATTCCAGTGGTCTTCAGAATGTTACTTCCAGTCACATGGGAGTAATCTTTCTAGCTGCAGGAGCATTCACATTTATCATGAGTAAGAAGGCAGAAGCACATAGGAAAAATGTTTGTTCTACTAAAACATAAACTGAGCACTAATGGTAAACTAGCAATGGACCCTAGGGAAGAATGTGAGGATCGAGACTGGCGTGGGGGTTTTCAGTGGAGTTAAGACAACTGTAGATGGGAGTATGTAGGGTCATGGCTGAGGGTGAAGTCGGTGTGGGCAATATTAAAGGAGAGAGGACTTTTGGAGAGGAGATGCCATTAGAGGTATGAGTCATTGTGTGTGCATAGAAGACATGTTAGGAGATTGTATTGATATTTGTGAGGACTTCATATCTTTCCAGGTATTGTAGACAGTAGTGAATGTTTCAGTAGATATCGTAGGATTGCAGGATACCTTTACCATTGTCTTGTATGATAATATGTGATTCATTAGGTTTGTCTAAGTAGCGTTTTCCCATATGCCATCTTTAATGTCTTGAAAATGGTGAAGCAGTCACAGTTAGTAGTAGTCTGGACTTCTGTTTTTTGAAGAAAAATATCAGGTCTATTTTTATGGCTCTTAAGTTGAGGATTGGTAACTTTCTGTAAGTAACACTATCTGAGTGTGCAATTAGTGCACTGAGTTGAACTAGTTACTTGCCTTTGGTAAAACTCTGTCAGGCTATTTAACTTGTTCTTCTGATAGATACTTTTTCTAACCATAGATTCCTCACCATAGGAATAGATACCAAAGCAGGACCTCCCCTGGTGGAGGCTCTGTAGAGTGGCTCAGACCAAAAAGTCCTGCATAACCTAACGGGTAACATGCCTACCCTAATGGACCAGACCATCCAGTCTAAAGTGCTTTGTGAATGTGTACACTGATGTCTACATGGCAGCCCAACAGATTTCCATGACAGTCTCTTCACATGCGAGTGCAGTGGTAGAGGCCTTGGCTCGAGTGGAATGAACCCTCAATCCTTCAAGTTGCTGCTTCCTAGAAAAGTGTAGCAGATTTTGATGCAGAGATCTAGCCACCTCGAAATGGTTGTTTTCTACAATGACTTGCTATTCCAAGCTCCAGAGAATCTCACAAAGATTTGATTGGGCGCCTGATGGTCCTTGGTACTATCAATGTAGAAAGGGAAGACACCCTTGGGGTCCAAACAATGTAGTCTCTCCTCCTCTTTAAAGGTGTGAGGCAGGCAAAGAAAGTTGGAAGTGTGATAGCCTGCTTGAGATGGAAAGATATTACTACTTTTGGAAGGAATGCAGCTCAAGTTCCTAGCACCAACTTGTCTAGGAAGAACCTTCATATAAGGCAAATGAACCAAACGAACCTGCAGCTCACTCATGCAATGAGCTGACGTAATCACAACCAAAAATCGTTTTCTGTGTCAAGAGATGCAATGGATAGCTCAGCATTGGCTTAAATGGGGTGCACATTACTAAACTGAGAACTAAATTCCAGTCTCACTGTGGCATTTGAAAGGATTTTGGTGCAAACGTGCTGTAAACCTTTAAGAAATCCCATCACAACAGGTAGTTTAAGCAAAGAATGATGATCCAGCAACCTCAATAAAAGCCAAAAGAGAGAACAAATAGCCTTCATTAGTTCCCAACACAAGTTTCTGGACCAACAACAACTTGGATTGTAGCAAGTCAATCTGGAGATTTGTACCAAGCCACAAACTTGTCCCAACGCCCTGCGTACAGTGATTTTGTAGATAGACCAAGGCTGCCAAAATAGAAAAAACTTTGGATGATCAAAAGAGACTAGCTGCTGCAGTTCCATCTCATTGCATGGAGGTGCAAAGTCTGAAAGTTTGAGTGCAGGACCCTGCCCCGTTGCTGCAACATTCGATCCTGATGCGGCAACTTAATCTGAGGACAGATGCTCATGTCCAGGATTCCTCGATTCCTCGCCCTCCTGGCCCACTCTGAAGCCACAAGGATGACTTGTCGGTCTTGATCTTCTTCAGAGTATGATCCAAGAGGGGTAGAGGTGTCAGGAGTCCGGAGCTCCACTCACGGGGAACTGCATCTCAGAGAGAGAGTGTTATTGTTAACTGTAGCCCATAAAAGTGCTGACCCTGTGCATTCTCTGCAGTAGCGAAAATACTGAGCTGGGGTTCTCACTATTGCTTGAAAACACCCTGCACTACCTACAGGTGCAGCTACCATTTGTGATCCACCAGGTATAGGTGACTGAGTTAGTCTGCCCTGGAATTTAGAGATCCTGCCAGGATCTGCACAGGCATAAAGCCTCCTGGCACAAGACCTCACTCTGCCCTGCTTGTTGCAGTGTCACATGGTGGTAGTGCGGTCTGTGAGTACCTGTATTTGCCTCCCCTTGATAGATGATAGCAAGGCCTTCAGTGCCAAGCAGATCTCCTGCAGCTCCAACAGATTGATGTGCATGTGGGTTTCTGCCAGAGACCTCTCATTTCTTCCCCTCCCAGATGGCCTTCCCAACCTAGTGGTGATGCATCGATGACCACAGTCAGCTTTGGGTGGGGTAAGGAGAGGGGTCTGTCACTGGCCCAATTACAGTCTAGCAGCCATCACTTTAGATCTTTTGCAGTCTACTCCTATACCTGAATATAATCTGACAGGTTCCCCTGGTGTGCCCACTGGAACTTCAGACCCTACTGCAAAGCACTCATGTTGCAATTGGCATGATGGACTAGCAGGATGTAGGAGGCCCAGAAACCTCCATTCCATCCTCACTGAAATGTGAAACAGAGGCTGAAACATCGCAATCATAGCCCCAATGTCCTGTACTCTTCACTCCACGAGGAAGGCACAAAACTGCACCCCTATTGAGGATAGTGCAGATGAAGGGGAGCATCTAAAAAGGAGTAAGGTGTAACTTAAGCTTTGATAGTGAACCTCAGCAATGTTATGAGTTTCGTCATCATCTGGTGGTGCCCTTGACTGCCTGGCCAGTCATCAAGCTATAGGAAGACTGGTATCCTCGACCTCAGAAGTTGTGCTAGGACCACCACCATCACATTTGTGAACACCTGTGGGGCGAAGGTGAGGCCAGAGTGGAGCACAGCAAACTGGACATGCTCCAGGTATCCTGTGAACAGCAGGTAGTGTCTGTGGGCCTGCAAGCCGTGAATACAGAAATTCACTTCCTGAAGGTCCACCACTACAATCCAGACTCCTAGATACAGTCAGGTAACATTTGGGCCAGCGGGAGCAACTTGAATTTGTCCTTCTGCAAGGAAGACGGCGAGAGCTTGGATCTAGAATAGGAAGAAGGCCTCTCTTTCTCCAGGACGAGAAAGTAAAACAGGCTTTCTGCTTATGACGCCGTAACCCTTCTGTGGCTCCTTTCATCAGAAAAGCCTGCACTGCAAAATGGGTAGGTCTTCCTCCTTCAGCCATATTAATTGGGGAGACAAGTGCAGCAGAGCAGAAAGGAATGGTAGGGCGTAGCCCCAGCTTGACCAGTTGGATGAGGCACGCATCCAAAGTTATGTCATGCCACCATTGGAAGAAATATCTGATCTTGCCTCCTACAGGGTTAGTATGTTTTGAAAAAAGGGCACACAAAGCACTTTTATAGTTGTGGCTACTGGGGGGTGAAGTGCTGAGCTGCACATTATCCCTGATGCCTTGCTTGCCGTCTTTGGTTGAAGCGACAGTGCCTGGTTTTGGCGTTATTGAACACAACTAGCTTATCGGCTGGCGACTATTCTGCTGTGGAAATTCTCATAGGTGACAGATAGCCTTAGGGAATGGGCTGTGGCATGATACTCCTTAAAGGGTTCCAGAGCAAAGTCACCTTTTCCACAATGGCATGTCCCTCTGAAAAGCCTGGACATCCTCAGAGAAGCCGGTAGACCTCATCCGGGTGTGGCGCTGAAGCACCATACTAATGCCCATTGCACAAACCAAGCAGGCCATTTACTGATACCAAATCTTATCACAAACTTGGCTGTATCCTGAAAATTCTGTATAATTTGGGCTAAAGACACCTGTAGGTCCTTAGGAACTGCTGCCAAGATTTGACCAACTGCATCCCAGAAAGCATGAATGTAGTTACTGAGAAGGCAGCTGGCATTGACTGAAGGGAAAGCAAGGCTAGCTGAAGAAAACATGCACTTGCTGAAAGTTTCAATGCATTTGTCAAAAATGCTGTTGTCATAAAATCAGGATCGCCCGATGGCTTTGGCAGTGAGCTAACTCTATTACCTGGGAACCCAAACATGGCTTTGCCAAGGGCCCAAAAGAGTATCCGTCAATGTCTTATTGAATGTAAGTGAAGGTTTAGTAGGTGCATGTCCAGGCTGTTTAGACCTTATTAGTTAAATTAGTTTTGACCTACATTGTGGGTAGCTGCAGTTCGTGCCAGGAACGGAGAGAGAGAAACGCTCAGTATCTGGGGGAAGTCCCCAGACCTGGTATCATGTACCTTAGCATACCAATTGTTCTCCTCCTATTGAGAGGTGAATCTGTCTCCTTTTTCATACCCCTTATTATCAGAATTTGACCCAAAGAGCTGATGTAACATATGAGCTCTACCGTGTGATAAGGTCAAGGTATTGGAGTACGAGGGATTGGTTAATAGGTTGCACCCGCAAAGGATAGAGGTGTTACCTCAGTGGATGCTGATTTGAAGGAGGCTCAGAGTCAGAAACTACTTTGGGTGCTGGCCCCTCTTTCAGCTTTGGCACCAGAATCAATGAGAAAGGAAATGGCAGAGAGAGAGGTGCTAGCGCCAAAGTTGGCACCAAATCCAGGCAGAACTCATGCTCCAAGGATGATCTTACTGGTGGGATTCCTACTGGAGGCCTTTGCAGATCCTAGGGGCCCAAAAGCAGACCAGAGAGAGCCAGAAATATTCCAAATACACACAGTATGGCCTCCCTAAAGGCTTTTATTTGCAATGAGGTCACTGAGGGACCCAGAAACTCGGGTTGCATTAGAATCAAACTCTGAATTACTCCTCTTGATTTCAGAGGTGAGTACGGGAGGCACGCTGATTCCCTTATGCCACCTCTGAAGTTCAAGAGTGGTAAGAAGGGGCCAGTTCCTGCTTAGATTTCATATGCGTCTTCTTAGACTTGCCCAAAGATTTTGACATTAAAGGTCTGCTGCAGTAACGACTTCGAGAGCAGGAACAGGACTTTTCTATTGACTTCGGCCAGTCACAGAATGGAGTCCTCCGATGTTTTTGTGGTACTGTATGGCCTCAGGACGCTCTGGGCACGGTCTTTGCTGACCTGGATTTGTGCTCCGACCCCAGGCACTATTGACATACCTTATAAACATCTGTCACAGGCATTAGCTTGAAACAGTTACTACAATTTTTAAACTATGGCCTTTTGGGAGGTGAAATATTGCCCCTTGTAGACTGGAAAAGACAATTTAGACAAAAAATACCTGTCAAAGACAAGAGAAGTAAGCACAGGATCCCTGTTTGAAGGTGCAGAAAGAAGCAGACTCAGTATGCTTGGGTGGCAATTCCAGAGCGGATCAAGGTCAACAAGGAGCTAGACAATGCCACCTGCCAGCATGCTGGAGTACTGCTTTTGAGTTGCTAGATCCAGTCTGACAGCTGGGGAAATATTCACAATTGATGGATTTGCTGCTAGAAGTATCCATCAGAATCAGGTGTTTGGCTAAGCCCTGAGGGTAGACTATTTCTGAGGTACTGTTGGCAGAGACAGGGAGGTTGATGGGGGCATTTAGATCAGAATCAGTAAAATGTCATTTGGAAGGTATATCCTTGGCATAGTAAAATACTATAGCATTCAAATCAGTAAGAGTAGATTTACAAAAACATTAACTCATCCCATCCCTAGACATTCCTTATCCTTTCTCTGTAGCCTGCTGGCTGCCATTCTATGACGTATGACTCTACTTCAGGACCCTGAGACCTCTTTATTCTATATCTACATCTGTCCTGTTTATTCAGCGCTTCAGACCCCATTCCCGTTTCCAACCATTACACTGTCTACCACTTTATTCAAGACATTTAAACCCCCCATGCCCTCCCCTGTTATTCTGGATACATTACCCCCCTTCTGTTTTTTCAGGTAACTAATAACTAGGCCTGGGCAAAAATTTCGTTCCGTTCGCGGAAATTGCGATAATTTGACATTTTTGCGTTCCGCGGAGAGCGCGAAAATGTCAAAAATTCCGGTTTCCGCAGCTTGGCGATAATTTGTTTCTTGCTCGCGCTGTAAAATGATACATTCTCGCGCGCGCGCGATCGCCTTACCTGAATCCCTGCGTTCGCCGACAAGTTTTCTTGATCCGGTCGCGTTCTCCATGAGATGTTGTATTGTTTTTAGCCATTTGCGCTGTCTCGCGACAGTTCGCGCCCGCAGTGACGTCATGCGTCGCGCGATCACGTCTTTCTTCTCGCGATCATGCACCGCGAGAACAACTCAAAACAAGATGGCCGCGCCCGCAAGCAGCCACATGGGTAAGTTGGCGACCCGCAACCATGCAGAAAATCGCGCGAACATGCCGGAAAAAAACTTCCGCATCTTCGCGATATTTCTGCTTGTTTGCGATAATTTTAAACATTCTCGCGATAATTTGCGAAGGTTAATTCCGCAAATTCCGCCCACCCCTACTAATAACCCTGACCACCCTCCTTTACTCTGGCTATTACAACCTCCCTCCACTGTCCATTATTTTGGACATTACCCCGCCAAAACCCTTTAGTCAGAACATAAATGACTATTTTTCTGACATTATTCTGGATATAACCAGCACTCTTGAAGACAATTTGCTCAGTTATGAAGCCTGTTGGTCCTTTACCATAGACGCTTGGATTATCTCTATGCTAAACCCCTTTTCCCTCTGCATCCGATGCATCTCTATCTAGACATGTGACTCAGGACAGGACTCAAAGTTCCCAGTTCCTGTACCAACCCCCACCCATCTGACATGTTTAGAAAAAGACTATAAAGAATTCTGATTACTTCACATCATTTATTTCTACAACACAGTGCGGACCGAGCTGAGTTCAATAGAACAATCTCACTGCATGTTGATGTTGCACACAGGACTACTGCGCAATTATTAAATGGTAAATCCTGACCAGAAATGGTTCCATCCAAGCGATGCACATAGTTTTTACAGTTGGCACGGACACCGAAGGATCCCTGCCTTTCTTTGGAACCTCGAGCCCCGTCTTTCATGATTCCCACCCATAATTTGCTACTCCTTTCTGTCCATTTCTCCTTCCAGTCAAGTGTGTCCAAGACCTTCTTGTAGCCCCATCCCAATTTTCCCTCTTCCTGCAACAGCAAACCTAGTACTTGACTACTAAATCAAGCTCTATCATATCCACTGGATCTTACTATAATGACAGTCACTCAATTACTTCACTAATTTCGTAACTGCGAGGTTGTCCCTCTCACAGAAAATAATGTTTAGGAGAAGCATGTACCAATGGTACAGAAGGAAATCAATGAGGAAAGGAAACACCTCAGACTACGAGAAAGGCCAAGTCCATAAAAACTCAGTAAAAACTGACCCAGAAGAGTTTTTGACATGATTTAAGCAGCATTAGACCCTAGTACAAATGAATAACCATCAGATCCGGAGAAAAAGGCAAAGAATTCTCACACTACGTTGATACCAAAATCAAAGATATTGTAGCTTCTCTTCCTATGCAAACCATCAATGCGAGCAACGCTCTAACAGGCAAATCAACCAAACTCAAACTATAGAGACCTTAACCACTCTAAAAAAAATAAAAAATACATTTCTAAGATAAACCCCTCTGGCCATTTCTTGACTCGCTGTCTGCATATCTAGCTGAAGAGATGCAAAATGCCCTTATGCCTCGCGGGTCCAACATTATAAAACTCTCCATTCAACAACGGTTTTCCCTGACTGCCTAAAATAAGGGCAAGTCTCTTGCCTGATAAAAAAAAAATCTGATGACAGACGACCGTAACATTTACTGCCAGATCACAGTAATCCTGTTCCGGGCCGAATTATTGAGAGTTGCTTAACCCCTTCCATGCTCATGACGGAACGGTTCCGTCATGAGCATCGGTTGAGCTGTGCTCATGACGGAACCGTTCCGTCATGGCCCCGCCCGCGCTCGAACCCTTCAGCACCGCGGGGGAATCCGCGCAGCGCTGAAGGGGTTAAACACACTTCTTAAACAATTTTGTAAACAACAGTCTGCTTGATGAGTTTCAATCAGGGTTCTTAGATGGATGGAGCATTAACAATGCCCTTCTACACAAAACAGATGATGCGCTAAGCCAATGGAGACTCATGCCTGCTTATCTTATTTTCCCTCTCGGAGGCATTCAATGCTATCAATCACAGCATTCTTGTCCACACCTTGAATGAGTATGTGGATCTCAGCAGCAAAGTCCTTGAGTAGTTTGCCATACCTGGAGTACCATTCACAGTTGATTAAAGTACAACATGCATTCTCAAAAGCCGTAAAAGTCTCTCAAGGAGTTCACCATAGCTCTATTCTAGCTCCTGAACTGTTCAGCGTTTACCTGGAACCACTGAGTGATGTCCTTAAGAACTCCATATCAATTTGTGGATGCCACCCAACTATACCTGAACAGATATCTTCAGACTACCTAAATTCTGGGCACAATACAAGCCCGGATGACCACCCATCAACTGCAACTAAAACCCCAAAAGACAAGATCATTCTTTCCTCACCCAACTCATCTCTGACTCCAGTCAAAGGATGATAAGCCTCAAGCAACTCCCTAGACTGCCTGGCCTCCATCTCCCAAATTACCAAATCTCTAGGCTTTTCTGTGGATAGAAAACTAAATTACCTAGAACTCATCAAGTTCAACTACCAACCCAAACTCATTTGGTACATAAAGCCTCTCCTTCCAACCCAAGACCTGAAAACAGTAATACAGGCGATGGTCCTACCAAGACTGGGCTATGGGAATGCCATATTAACATGGATACCTAAAACTCACATTCCCCTATTAAGTGCTTCACTACATGTCGCTGCATCTAGTCTAGGGTACAAATCAATCTGACTGCATAGCCATGATCTTGTCCATCCTAAACTGGCTGTTGAAGGAAGATTCATGTTTAAAATTGGTTGTTTAATCCACAGCATCATTTATTCTGACCAATGGCATTACCTAGCCAAAGCAAACACAAGGAGAAGATGGACGGAGCGCTGAAACTTTTCAGACACTCACCCCCAGTCACAGATCTGGGCTGAATCCACCATCGTTCTTTAGCTCACTACGCCACCCCAGTTCAGACCCATCTATATGCAAATCAGTTTTGACCCTGTTCCTCATGGGAACAGTCCAGCTTGAACTTCCAAGTCAGATCGTCCCGGGACCGGAAAAAAGCATCCTGGGACCGGTTTCGGGGTAACCTAGCCAAAAACATGAAGCATTGTACCATACTCCACCCTAACTACACCACTCTCAACTGTCCATACTGGCTTGAGGGTCTGACAACCTGCAGCTACTGGTTTAGGCATTCGATGTAGCCTTCCTACATGCCAGACCGAAGCCAGACATTGACCATGAAGTCAGACTATTAGACCATGTTAACTCCATGAAATCAGAAGGGTTGAAGGGCCATCTCCCTTCCTCTTGCCAAAGGCTAAGATATAATCTGTGGGTGTATATCTGGCAGCACCACTGCTGAGTATGCCTTCTTGATATAACCAAGAACGCGCACTCTTGATTCCCTGGAAGATTGTGATATGCCCACTGTTCTGATTGCATCTAATTGTGGATTTATACATTCATACATATGTTCCTAGTTCACGCTATATGTAAACAGTAACTATACATTATATAACAGTATACATTTCAATAGTTAGTGAGATAGCAGAGGACATATTGAATAAAATTATCCTAGTGGGCACTGATGCATGTTTACGTTTGAGGCAGTAATGTTTATTTATTGTGGTAATGGAGTGGTGGGCTGGGCAAATGGGTGGTGGGTGCATGCACACGGCGCAAAATTACATTGTATTGCCGATAAGCACTGCATTATTGTTTAAAAGTTAAAACTTTTAACTTTAAAACAGCAGTGTAATGCATGTCAGCAATTTAATGCACATTATCAAATACAAATTTAAAAATGCATTTAAAAAAGAAAACTCATTTACTTTGCTGCACATCCTTGCTCCAGTGTCCTTCTAGCCTAACAGCGCAAGCCCAAACCAACTCCCCTATCCAATCCTAGTGCTGCTCTCATGCTGTAGACCACCATGAGAAAGGTGCCAGGATTGGAGAGACAGGGAGGACCTGGCTTGGCAGTTCGGGCTGGACTGTTCCCATGAGGCACAGGGTCAAAACTGATTTGCATATGGCTGGGTTCAAACTGGAATGGCATGGTGAGCAAAAAAACGATGGATTTAGGCCCAGATCTCAGTACTGGGGTGAATGTATGACATTGTTCTGCATTCTGTCCATCAACTGTTGTTTTTGCAGAATTGGATAGAGGCAGCTCTCTCAGCGCTCCCAAGAACACTGGAGACCTGTGTTTGATCTCAAACCAACTGTCCGAGACAGTCCGGTTGAGAGGTTAAAGTGCGCATGTCTGGCTCTGGTTGGCCGTCACATGACAGCTGGACGAAAAGACATGCACATTTTAATCTGACCCAGCCAACCCACCACTCCTCCCTGCAGCTGCCACTCAGCAGTGGCCCGCCCCGTCCTGACACTCAGCTCGGGACGCGGGTTATTGAAAAATAAAATGGTAATAAATTCTCTTTATTATCATTTTCTTTTTCAATTCGGGGGCATTTTAACTAGTGGAGCGACACTTCTCCACTCTAATGGAGAATCCGTCCTCGCCTGCAATTATTTTAGCTAGCTCCCTGAGTTTGAAGAATGGTATAAGACAGCAGTGATCGCAAGCTACAGAAATATATTAACAAAGGGGGATCCTAAAAGACACGTCGCAAAGCGTGTCCTGCTTTATACTTATTATCAGAGGATAGTGATATACTGGCCGATTCATTGGACAGGAGTCTAGTAGAAGAGACCTAGATTAATGGGGTGTCTGAAGTTTTGAATTGGTTTTATTGCTGTCTTTTTTTCTCTGTTTTGTTTCTGTTTGTGTTTCCCCCTTTTTTCTAGAAGATTTATTCCTGTATATCGGATGCTTTTTCTTTTCTTCATTTTGAAGTTTGGCCTGCTCCTTCCCTACAATTCTACCTAACCTGTTGATTTATTTTTGTATAGAAATGTTATACAGTCATTGTAGCATTACTATGTTTTGAAAAAAATAACAGTTTATAGAAGCATTTTCCCTAAAATATGATGTTTTTCCAAGCCACAGGCACTAACTGCAGGAAAGTATTCGTTGTATTCAAGATGGACTCCAAAGAATCGTCCTACAGCAGCGGATCCATTGTAACTCCTTCTAGCAGTACCTCAGGTAACCATGCAGTGTAAATAGAGAAAACACTGCAGTTCTGTTTCTGGGATTTTTAGGGATTTAGATGCGTCCATTGTCTTAAAACTCACTGCAAAAGAAGAACCACAACAGTAACTGCCTGAGGAGCCTGCCCAATCATGGAACAACTTCAAAGTTATTACGTTGAGTAGGCTACGCGGACTGTTCAGAGTCGGATCTTTGATATGTGCAATATTGCTGGATAGGCAACTGAATGAGCTGAATGAAAATTTCTTTTTATATTCAACGTGTTAAGAAACACAGAAACTTAATTTGAGAAGTAAGAAATGTAAGGTTAACTGGGAATTGGATAATACTTCCTGTAAAAATACTTTTTTAAAATAAAAAATTGCATTTAAACAGCACAAGCATTTTTTTGGGCTAGTTGTAAAAAAAACTGTTTTTTAAATGGTTTGAATGAAGGGCGCTCACTTATGATTTGGCATGGAGGCCGTCCAGCTAGAGCGGAGTCATCGATCAATGGGTTAAGAAAGTGAAATCTTAATTACATGTTTAGCTTCTCTTAAAGGGGAAAATTAAAAATCCAAGGCTGCAGAGTGCCTAAAAGACTTATACTTGAGTGAGTTGCAAGTAGGGAGAAAAAAGATGATACATTTAGTAGGTTTTTTGAAAAATATGAGCTTTTGTTTGGCCTAGATATAGTTGAGCGGTAAACCATATATACCTAATGATAGTGCCCTTAAAGAAACAGTGATGTTGGCCTTTGAATTGAAGATAGATTTTAGCAAAGATTTGTTTTCTTTACACAACTCTGCATAAGAAACCTCTTGCAGATTGTAAAGGGCAAATGATTAAAATGTTGGATATTAACAGATAGCAAAGACCATTGATTTAAGTGTCCAGACAGAAGACCTGATAAATTCTCTTGCTTTGTCCTACCTTTCTCCTTGAGAGGAAGGGATATTTAAAGGGAATGCTAAACATCTTGAGAGCACGGACACTGTGGTAGCCATTCCATATTTGTTTTTCCTGTAATAAAATAGGTGGCATTTCCAGTTGCATTTCATGTGAGAGACTTAATGAAAAATATCTTATTCTAATTGTTTTAAGTGAATTGATAATTTCAGTTTAGTAATTCTGAAGCTTTGGTAGTGAACAAAGTTTTCATAGTGTGATGATGCTATAAATGTTATAACGGTGTTAAGATTTCTTTTATATTGACTTCCATGAAAGAGATGTCAAGCCAACCTGTGCAAACAATTTTCCAGAAAGTATGTTTCAGATACGTTCAGGAGTATTATCTGTGCCTCTGGCCCTTCAGCTTAGGAACTGCCTGCCAGCAGGGGTCAGCAAAAGTTCTCTGTATCTAAGGGTAGATGAGGTTGAGAAGAGACAAGCATAGCAACTTAGAACAGAATTGAGAATGAAGTGTTGGCAACACAGCTTGCGTAGTATGAAGAATCATATTTCCTTTATGGTCTCAATCTTCAAGGAAACATGTCTCTTATGGTTGACACTGACATGCTGAGCAGCGTGCTCTTTACTTCCAACATGAAGGACTGTGATGAATTGAGATGAAGTACAGACAGCGATATCTTTGACCACCCGTCCACATCAGGGAGGTCACCAGAGCATATGATGTGGCTAAAGGCCACCACTCTGCACTAGTCACTTGCTTTCACTACTTTGGAGGTATTCATCTGTATTTGATGAATTGGGCGGTTCTGCAAACAACCGGTGTTGGATGCCTTGTTGTCCTTTGAATGTGTCTGGCACATATTGAGGCTTCTATTAAAACACAGACTGATACATAGTGTCTTTAGACACTTTCGATGATATTTATTAAACTGTCCATCACTTTCCTGCAATGCAGATGTACTCAGTGTTCCTCATTTATGCTCTAAGACCAAACATTATATGGGATTTCACAATGACTTGGGCATCATTTGAATAGTTTTGTGATCTTGTGCCCTCTAGTATTTCCAAGTGGCATATTTCTTTCCATATATTGGGGTTATTGCTCTTCAAGCATTCTGACGTGGAATGATTGATGACTGGCAGAGGGCGATAAATTCTGCTCCGCTGGTGGAGTGTGCGGAGTTTTGCCCACTCTGTGTTACACTTGTAACAAAGAGTTCCAGCAAAACTCCGCCAACAGCTGCGTTGCAACTGTTCGTATTGAGAAAGCTGCCGCTAGAGTACAAAATCTACTCGGGTGCAGCAAAGAAGCAGTGTCCTATGAATGGCCATGTGGTGCCTTTCGTGCTGATTTTATAGCAGGGAACAAGCTCTCCGTGCTAAAAATCAGCATGAACAGCAGGACGTACCAATTTTGCCCACTCGCCAAACTATTCAGAATTTCACAGAGTTTTTATGTAACTCAGCCGCATTCAGTGGAGTGAAACTCTGCGAGTTGCGTCCACCCCTACTGATGACCAAAGCTCTTGAACCTTCTGCTGTGGTTGGCTAAGGCACTTTCACTCTACATCTCTACTTACTCTCAGACCAGGGTGGTACCTTTCCTTTCCATGAAAAATAGATTTAACATAGTAACACTGTTCTTTTCCTGTGGAATGGTACAACTAGAAACAAGCTGCTTTTTGGTGTATGTTGAGCTGCAAAACAAAGCCGTCATTTTTATATCTGCACATGTCATAGTGGCCTTCTCAAACTGACCGTCTCATTGCTGAAGATGGGCACACATATCAGTCTCCTCTTTAAAGTATTCATATGTGTTGTCTTGCTACTATCTGCTTGGACAGTGGACCAATCAACCAGTGCCACAACAATCCTCTTTATCTAGGCCTCTAAACATTACTCTTGTAGCTATTAGAGACATGCTAGAACCCTTTCCTGAAGCACTGGACTAAGTCAAGCATCATTGCCTAGATTGTCACTTATCTGCAGACTCTGGAAGACCTGCATCCATGCTAAAATTGACATGCGCTCCTGTGAAGTGCTGTATAAACACTAGCCTTAATCAGCCTTCCTTTAAATAACGGGCCTTCTAGAGTAGATGCCATGGCAGCCTCAGCCGAAAACTGGGCTTGTCTGCTTTATCGTAGACTGCCAGCATTAGTCCCTCTGCACCTTTAAGTGGGCTTTGTCCTCCCTCTCACGTGGTTGCACACCTACTACTTTAATATTTGTCTGACATGTCTACACTGGGAGATTTGTTATCTGCAGATACCATCTGCTACTTACTGATCTGGAGGAGAGAATTTCTGCCAGTGAGGCAGGGACAGTGTATGGCTCTCAAAACGTGGTTTTTTTTCTAGCTATCATTTGGTCCCCACTACGTTAGGGCTTCCCCTACCTAGCTATACATAATCTACATTGTGACATGAGACAGAGGGAGGAGCCTCAGCCCTATTCGGTTCTCTCTGAAAAGACCCAACAGGTCAAATTTGTCCATCCAAAAGGCTGGAAAATTTGGGGCTGAGTCTGTTACAAAGCACCAGCGCCAACCCTTTTCCAAAACAACAATCCAAGAATACTTTAACCCAGCCTCTATGTTCCTTCCAAACAAATTTCACACAATGAATTTATGGACCTGGTCAAAGCAAGCAGGTCTGCCGGAAGCCCTTCTGACCCCTGTCTTCCACAAACCTTCAAGAGAATTCTTCTAACAACCTCTGCTGCCACACAAGTAAGAAGAATCATCAACAATTCCTTAACTACAGTAATATTTCCAGAAGAACTAAATAAAATCATACATACGCCCAGTACTGAAGAATACAAACCTGGATCTGCTGAACCCTGACAACTACAGACCGATTACAAATGGACCTTTCCTGGGAAAACTGATAAAGAAGAGCAGCATTCGCCCAGATCTCACAATTCATTTAAGACAAAGCCATACTTTCAGTCTTCCAAATGAGATTCCATCCAGGAAGAGGCTCAGAATCTGCACTTGTTGCCATCTAGGATGAACTTAAGAACACAGCTGACCCTCAACGGGATTGCTGTGATACTTCTTTTGGACCTCTCAGCTGCCTTTGACACAGTTGACCATGACACTGATATAAAGACTCTACGCACCAATTTACAGTTGTCTCAAGAGCCGTGGATCAATGGAAGACATGGAGCCATCTCAAATTGAATGCTTCCAAAACAGAAATTCTCACATGTGGAGATTGGCAAAAATTATAACCCACTCACCGCCTGGCCTGATGATCTGGGAACACCGCTTAAAGTATCAAAGGAAGTAAGAACCTCTGAATGACCATGGACTCCAAGCTATCAATGAATGCCTAAGTGGGCAAACTTGCAAAATCAAGATGTTTTAATAAAAAAACTCTGCAACAAATCTTTCCCATTCTGGGATTTCCACACATGGTCCAGGCTACCATCTCTCTTGTTCTGTCAAATCTTGGTGATGCCAATAGCCTCTACCATGGATCACCTTTAACAACTATGAAAAGACTAAAAAGGATTCAGAACTCGGCTGCCAGACTACTCTTACACATAAAGCCGCAAGCCCACATCCCCCCTGCCTTGAAAGCCCTGCAGTGGTTGCCGGCTGCCAAAAGATACACGTTCAAGCTGCTTTGTATCACCCACAAAGCGATACATGGAACAGGACCGCGTTTCATCAGGAAAAAAAATCACCAAATACATTCAACAAAGGAACCTCAACTCTAGAGTGGCACCTCGCCTCAAAATCCCAACGTACAAGAAACAAACAATGGGTAGCACATCCTTCTCTGTTCAAGCAGTCATACTATGGAACTCTTTATCACCCCAACATAAGATCCACGGATAACCACTTTATCTTCAAAAAACTACTCAAGAATTGGTTCTTCCCCACATAACGACCATACACAAACAGAAATAAAAAGCATATCCCTCTGTATATAAGCATTTATTTGGGCTATAGATATGTACCTACGTATGTGTTATGCGTTGTGTAAACATGTATAATAAATATGGTTTTAAAAATATAGATATTCGTTAGTTTTGCTAAAGAAATGTACATATTACTTATTGTTATTTTTTTATGTTATAACATGTATATAAGTGACTGCATAAATAACTAAATCTTTTTATCATAACTATTTATCTACAATTGCTTTACTATTGAATTACAAAAAATAAAAAATGCATTAATTTAAAGTACAACACTTGAAAGCCGGAGTTTATTAAATGCATCTTTAATCTACATATATTACCTTCCTTATGCATATATATATATACCATCCATGTACTTATGTATCTAAATATGTATTACTTTTCTTCTAATTCAGCATATCCAATGCACTATCCTGTTTCTCACCCGATACCGCTTCCAATATATCCTCTACATCAACTCTGACTCATCTCAAACCTCAGTCTACTTTTCACTCCAATGCACTACCCTATTTCTCACCCTATCCCTCTATCAATATTGTAGGATAGCCAGCAGTCTAGTGGCTAAGGAGGGCGGATCCCAGAGGTCAGAGGAAGGGGAGGAGTCACGGGGAGAAAGGGCAGTTAGAATAGGGACGAGGTAGAGATAAGAAGCAGAGAATAAAGCTCCTGCAAAACCTCAAAGGGTGTCTGTTATTATTTGTAGCACGATGCTACAACTGGCGACGAGAGTGGGATGAGCAAGCCCACACCAGTCACAGAGCCCTGGAGCGTGGTGAAGAACCGGACCTGCCTGAGGCGATTGAGCACCTCTGGATGCCACCAGTGACTACAGAAGTCGGGAGCCTACCCCGACCCTGCCTCGTGCCCCCAGAGTGAAGAAGAAGGTGCCTGACGCTGGAGACGCTGTCTCCAAAAGCCTGCCTGCAAGCGCTGTTGAGCGCGCTAAAAAAACGAAGACTGAAAATCCCTCGCTGCCGGCTAATCTCACGCCCGATGCGTGAGCTTTGGCAGGGTCGGCGCGCAAGAAGAGCGGGAAGCTGCAGAACAAGGCGGGAGCCCACCCCGACCTCACCTGGTAGCTGTCGCCGCCGTGAATGAGCAGGGACTGGAGGGTGCCACCCCTGAAGATGCCCGCCGGTGAGTCCAACTTGTAGGGGACTGAATGAGCTGGGAGAGAGCCTCGCGCGTGTGTGCAGGGACGGCGGCCATCTTGAAATCAGGCAGCTTTCGGGACATTCCCTTGAATATTGAAGAGCGGCCATCTTGAAGTCAGGCACCCAGCAAAAAGCAAGAGCAAGTAAGCACTGGTAAATGCAAACAAGCATTGACAAGAGCAAGTAAGCACATGCAAACAAGCATTGACAAGAGCAAGTAAGCACTGGTAAATGCAAACAAGCATCGACAAGAGCAAGTAAGCACATGCAAACAAGCATTGACAAGAGCAAGTAAGCACTGGTAAACGCAAAGTAACGAACACTGATAAAAACGAAATAAAGAAGCGTTGGCACGAATAAACAAACAAGCATTGGCGAGAACACAGCACAAAACGAGATTCATCAAGGAGGTAGGAGAAAGACGTCGAGGAAATGGCAACATCACCACGACGGAAGCCCCTGGCTGTGGGAGGATCGCACCTGCGAGCCCCGGAATACCTGACTGTGACCACAGGAGGGAGCATGGGCCCCAAGTGGCAGGAGTGGTTAGAGGATTTCGAGGACTACATTGAGGGATCCAAGGTGACGGAAGACGAAGAGAAGCTCATTGCCCTTCGCAATCTCGCAGGCCGAGAAATAAGCAGAATAATAAAGGACCTCCCGCCGGCTGAAACAGGGACATATGACGATGTGCGGAACGCACTGAACAAAAAATTCCTTCACAAACGAAATGTCGATTACGAGCGCCATGCATTCCATCAAGCACGCCAAGGAAAGGAGGAGGCGATGTGTGCGTTCATCATGAGACTGCGACGGCTGTCGAGATACTGCGAGTTCGAAAGGTTCTCGCCGGAGGCGGCCATCAAATCGCAAATTATTACAGGTTGCCACTCAGAGACACTTCGGCGACGGCTATTGAGGAAGCCTCATGATCTAGAAGAGATTGAAGAGATGACTCGCATCTACGATCAGGCGGAGGAACACGCTGCCACCATTGAAACAGGTCACGTTGTCAGCCATGAGCAAGCGCTGCGTGTTCAGACACGCCCGAGTGACAGAAGGAAATACTCCCCCGAGAACAACTGGAGGTCCAGCACATCGTCTCACCAACGGCGTCCGGAGTATGGAAGACAGGACGCCCGGCGAAGAGACAGGAAGACTGAAAGGATTAAGCGGTGTTACCGGTGTGGTCGTGACTATCCTCATGTGGGCACCTGTCCGGCCATGGGTCAGCGGTGCAGGAAATGTGGGCGGTCAAATCACTTTGAGGCAATGTGTGGGGACTATCACCGAAACAAGCGGAGCGAGCAGACTAGGTCGTCCCGATCAGGCACCCGAAAACATCACATACGGGCTGTTCAAGGAGAAACTGTGCGGTCCCCCGGTTCATCTCACTCCAGCCGGGAATCACGCCGGTCGTGTTGGGATCGACGATCTCCGTCCCGGGACTCGAGCTCCTCATCATCCTCCCGAGACTCCGCATACACAGTGGAGTATCTGAACATGATTGCAGATCCCGATCAGCTGAAGAAATATCCGCGACTAGACATCAAGGTGGGGAATCACAACACTAAATTTGTCATGGATAGCGGTGCGTCACTGAACTACATTCCAGTTACAGAGCACGACAAAATGGTCCCGAAGCCTCCACTGACGTTTGCACCGGTCCGCGTGTTCACGTGGATGTCTGACAAACCACTTCCTTGCCTGGGCAAATTTCACACAACACTCACGCACGGCACCATTACCATACAGGCGGTCATACACGTCATCGAAGGGCCTGAGGCCGACTGCCTCCTCAGCCTCCCCATGGCCGAACGACTTCGTTTGGTAGAGATTCTTTTCAATATCAACAACACACAGGACTATGTCACCAAGTTTCCTGAACTCTTTCAGGGTCTGGGCAAGCTGAGAGGTTGCCAGGTTCGGCTGCACATCAATGAACAAGTCAAGCCTGTTGCGCAGCACCCGCGACGGGTTCCCTATCATCTACAACAGGCGGTTGAAGAGGAACTTCAGGACCTGCTCGCAGCAGACATCATCGAGCGCACTGAGGGACCGACGCCATGGGTATCCCCAGTGGTCATCGTGCCGAAAAAAGGGACCCCCAACAAAGTGAGATTGTGCGTCGACATGCGATTGCCAAATACCGCAATTGAACGTGAACGACACCCCGGACCTCACCTGAGCGATATGATCGCTGCTCTAAATGGCGCAAAGGTGTTTTCAAAGCTGGACCTGAATAAAGGTTATCACCAGTTGGAACTGAATGTCAAGTCTCGCTACATCACCACATTCGCCACACACCTAGGGCTGTTCCGGTACAAACGGCTGAGCTTTGGTGTCTCGTCCGCTGCGGAGATTTTTCAGGAAGCTATCCGCCAAGTCATCCACCACATTCCGAACACGCTGAACTACAGCGATGACATCCTGGTCTATGGAACGGACGTGACTGAGCATGACATCGCTCTTGATCGTGTTTGCCATGCCCTGCTGGGCGCAAATCTGACGCTGAACAAAGAGAAGTGTGAATTTCACAAGGCCACCCTGAAGTTCTTCGGTCATATCTTCTCTGATGAGGGCATGAAGCCTGACCCGGATAAGATTGCGACATTGAATAACACCAACAGCCCGCAGGACGTCAATGATTTGCGTTCCTTTCTAGGAATGGCCAGCTATTGTGCCCGCTACATCCGGGACTACGCGACCATCAGTCACCCACTTCGAGTCCTGACCAAGCTCGGTCAGCCGTTTGACTGGACACCTGAGTGTGAGAGGGCGTTCAAGGAGATAAAACAGGCGGTGGAGTCGGCCGACAGCCTGTCCTATTTCAATCCACGACGGAAAACAGAAATCACTGTCGATGCCAGCCCTGTTGGTTTGGGTGCCATTCTGGCCCAATATGATGACGACGCTGACCAGAGGAGGATCGTTGCATATGCCAGCCGCAGCCTGTCGGATCCTGAGAAGAAGTACTCACAGCCGGAGAAGGAAAGTCTTGCTGTAGTGTGGGCGTGCGAACATTTCCACGTTTTCATTTATGGCAAGCACTTCACCCTGATTACGGATCATCAGGCGCTTCTCACCATATACGGCAACCCCAAGTCCAAGATGCCGCCGAGAATTGAGAGATGGGGTCTCCGGCTTCAGGAGTACACGTTCACAATTATTCATAGACCAGGGAAGGCGGAGAACCCGGCTGACTATATGTCTCGTCACCCTCAACCATCTGTGGAATCGAGTCCATCGATTGCCGAGGAATATATTCACTTCGTGACTGATCGAGCACTGCCGCCGGCCATCCCCATGGAAGCCATTCGGGAGGCCACTGCTCAGGACGACATTCTGCAATCAGTGGTACACCGGATCCGCATGAATAAATGGAGACACATGACACCAGAGGAAGACGCCGATGCGACCATCCGGAAGGAGATACAGGCATTCCGGCATGTATGTGAGGAACTCTCAGTCACCACGGAAGGAATAATTCTAAGAAGTCACCGACTCGTCATCCCCAGGCAGCTGCGACAGGGAGTCATCGACTTGGCTCATGAAGGACATAGAGGGGTGATGTCCACGAAGAGAGCCTTAAGGGAACGTGTCTGGTTCCCTTTCCTGGATCAGATGGTAGAATCCACGCTAAAAGACTGTCATCTCTGTCAGTTAACGAGCCAATGCAATCCACCGGCACCGCTGCAAATGACCACCTTACCCAGCGGAGTATGGCAAGAGATCGCCATGGACTTCTATGGGCCACTGCAGTCTGGCCAATATGTGATCGTCATAATTGATGAATACTCGCGTTTTCCCATAGCTCAAATGATTTCATCTACCAGCGCCTCTTGTACTCTAAAAGTATTAGACGATGTATTTGCAACATGGGGTGTCCCCAGAGAGGTCAAAACAGACAATGGGCCCCCGTTCAATGGACAGGAATTCAGCGCTTTTGCAAAGCACATGGACTTCAAACATCGGAAAGTCACGCCGCTCTGGCCCCAAGCAAATGGCACTGTTGAGAGGTTCATGGCCACGATTAAAAGGACATTTCAGCAGGCATCCGCCGAGAAGAAAGAACTCCAGGCCGCTCTGACGGAAGTTCTCAGAGCATACAGGACAACCCCACACTCGACTACTGGACAATGCCCTGCCACCCTCATGCTAGGGCGCCCAATGAGGAACCGCATCCCAACATGGGAAGGCGCTTTGCAAGCTGTATCACCAGGCCTCCTCCATCAGGAAATGGTAGCGACGGACAAGCACCATAAAGACCAAATGAAATCGTATGCTGATGCAAAACGAAGGGCGAGGTCTCCGTCTTTGCATGAAGGGGATCTTGTTCTCGTCAAACAAGAACAGCGGAAGAAAACTGACTCCCGGTTCCGTGATGAACCACTGGTGGTTACCCGCCAGAAGGGCACCATGTTGACCGCAGAATCTGAGCACCGCAGAATAACAAGAAATGTTTCCCATTTCAAGAAGTGTCTGCAGGACACAAACGGATCAGGGAAAGACATGACTCTCTCACCGGCAGGTGAAGAACATGACCTTATCACTGCTGGGGACCAAGGTCAGCAAAGTGAGCCAGTGGCGAGTACGTCCACCGGGACCCCGTCACTGCGGCCACGTCGGGAGATCCGGCCACCCAGGAGACTCATCGAAGAGATGGACTAGAGCACTGTTGCTCTGTTATTTTATGAAGAAAAGGGGAGATGTAGGATAGCCAGCAGTCTAGTGGCTAAGGAGGGCGGATCCCAGAGGTCAGAGGAAGGGGAGGAGTCACGGGGAGAAAGGGCAGTTAGAATAGGGACGAGGTAGAGATAAGAAGCAGAGAATAAAGCTCCTGCAAAACCTCAAAGGGTGTCTGTTATTATTTGTAGCACGATGCTACAAATATAACCTCTGCCTCCACTCGCTCATTCATCCCAAACCCCATTCCACTACTATGATCCACAAAATAACCCTTTCTAGTCTCTTCCCTCCTTGAATAATCCCCAACCTCTTTTACTATTCAGTTCTCCAAACAAGCCTTTCTAAACCCTTCCCTTTGACCCTTCCCCCTCCCCCTCCACCACCCCTCGACTCATCCCAAAACCCCACCTACTGCTATAAACTCTAAAAAAAAAAAAAAAAGGAAAAAAAATCTAGACCCTTCCCTCATCTATCCCTTCTTCTCACTTCTATCCCTTCACTATTCCTTTTCAAACCAAATAACAAACTAAAATGTCCACCCCTCAAATACTTACATATTTCACTTTACTAATTCACCACTAATCCTTTACGCGTTCCAGAGTAGCGTACTACTCACCTCATCAGGGGTAGCAAGGGCTATATAAATGCAAACCTTTTCCCTCTTCTATCCCTCCACTATCCTTCTCAATCCAAATAACTGAAGAATATATCCACCACTCAAATTACTTTCATATTTTACTATACTAATTCACCACTAATCCTTAATGTGTTCCAGAGTAGGGTGCTACTTGCCGAAAAAGCACTTCACCGCCTCGTCAGGGGTAATAAGCGCATTATAAATAAAATTACAATACAATGCAATACATGCCAGTGCCGCTCATGAGTCAATCAAGTTTCTAGATTTATCAAGAGTCAGTAGATGAGCACAGATTTTTGCAGGGGTGAAATTATACTTGTAAATCAAATTTCTGTTGAAGTTTGTTTGTTCCCCCTCAGACTCCCAGTATTTTTATAAGAATCCTTAAAGACAGACACTGGGCATGTTCACATTTCTCCTGTTAACCCAGCTACCACTGACAGTTTCTCTTTTAGCATCAGGGCTCCCTATGATTTGGATTTTCCTTTTCATTCTGCAGTGGAGCGACCAGTGGCTGGGAACAAGAAAGACAAAGACCCCAACAACTGGGGTAGTTGCGAGCAGTACCTCACCTATCATGGTAATCTGCTAAAAAAGCTCAGGCTGCCGACAGAGGACAAACCCTATGCCTGCAAGAAGTGCGAGAGGAGCTTCAGTCAGAAGGAACACCTCGCCTTTCACTCACGAATCCATGAAGGGAGCAGGCACTATTCCTGCAGTGAATGTGAGAAGAACTTTAGTGAAAAGACGAGTGTCTATAGCCTCTGAGAGGCTGGTAATGATGCACAACATGCTAATTTTAATCAACTCTTGTTTCACAAAATTACATTTACTGAACACGTTATCCCCAATTGAGATTAATCTAAATAAGCAAATTAGTCCACTTACCATTAATGTCAATTGTAATCTGACATTTGCAGATGGGCAAATGCTCAAATTGGTAGTGGGCGAATACTGAAATCAGCTTACACCTAAATCGCTTAATAGTAGATGAAATACATGCTGTTTTAGAATCTGTTTGGCTTCGATTTGGAACAAAGATTCTGAATGGCTGAGGAGAACACTACATGGCCAGTTAACATTTTCAAAACTCACTAAAATTACAGCACCAGAGCACAAGATGAAGTAAATGTGGGATTCTCAATGGCCGATTAGAACTCTGAACGAGAACACAAATTCTCAGGAAAAGGCCCTCTGCCTAATTGCATGCAAAACCTGCAAGATAGATCAAATTATGGAATCTTAAATGCAGCAAAAGCCAACGTAGACAACTCAGACAGGGAGAAGCCCAGAGTTTTCATGATTCATCAAACGCAGGTGCTCCACCAATGAGATTACATTTCCAATTGAATAAAGTGCTAGAAAGTGCACTTTCATTAACTGTATCCACTGAAAATATTGACGTAGGCTGTGACAGACATTTTGGAAGGGCCAATGGCAAGACCTTCAAGATACTTCAGTATATTCAAGGTCAAGTTGCATCTGCATTAGGGGTGTCAGAGCCTTCCCGACCACCAAACCCTACACACATCTCGATTGAGGAATTCCGATAAAGGTTTTGAAAATGGGGTTCGCAACTATTGATTTCCTTGGGATATTCCCCGATACAGACACATGAATCCATGTTGATCTTTCTAAATGTTTGACTTGCGATATTTAGGGTTCTGCTGACTATGCACTATCAACAAGTGGATTATTGCAGAATGTGTACTAATTTTTGTAATTTTTTGCTTATAGAACCTAGGAATGAAAGATCAATGAGGAGCTTTACTCCTAATCCTAGTAAAGGGTTTGTGCCACTACTATTTACGAGGGACTTCACCCCAAGCTCTTTCTTTGATCCTTTAATATAGTAACGTCATGACTTAATCCTATTACTCTGTTCTCTACAATTTGGCTTGGTTTGTCATCCTAGTGTCTCTCAATACTCTGTCTACGAGACCTGGTGCCACAATGAGACTTTTGAGATACAGCCTACATTAGAGGCCATCTCCTGGTAACTGTGGCTAAATCGATCATTTTCCTCAAATGTGTGTCTACATGCAAGAGCTGCCTGAAGCCCACAATCTATTGGTTTTAATTGTCCATTTAGGCACACTAACTGGTTACCTAATCGACAGCCTTAAAAAGAAAATCTATTTTTGGAGTCTAGGCAGATAGTTTTCTTGCGTTCAATCCCATTGTCTGTACTTCAAAAGGGTTGACATGGAACCTATCCAAACTCGCATGTTTGTGCCACTAAAATCAATAATTCCACAATCTTTTGACATATAAACTGATATTTGGGTCCAAGCCTCTGAGACGAATGAACAAGTTGGAAAACAGCCACAGTATTATTCATCTCTGAATGCAAAACAACTGGTTTTATGAGGATGCATTTTGAAACTAACTGAAAACATACTTCTTCCTATTTACATTCCATTTCGAATTCCTGGTTTTTCTAGCTGAAAGCCTTTTCAGGGTGACATACTTTATTTAGAAATCTGTTTATTGAATTTGTAACAATAGTTATACAGCACATCATGCAGTAGCTTAGCGCACAGTTACAATTAACGCACGGCATAGATTCATGAGTTCAGGGTGACATACTTTACAAGAGATTTTAGACTAAAGGCGAAAATTTTAAGTGTTTATTGGAAATCAAATATAAAAAGGACAGAATTGGAGTTAGTGAATCAAGGCGGGAGTAGATTGCAGAATTGTGTAACAGTTTGTGTATAATTTGGAATGAATGAGCAGTGAAGATTCGTAATGTATGCAAAAACCTTGCAAGGACATTTTTTTTAAATCGACCTTTCTTGTTATAAATTAATTGGTTTTGTTTTTATTTATGATCCTCCTTGCTAGGAAGACATGTTTTAAAGAATTTTGAGTGATGTCTGTGTTTTTTTTTGTTTTTGTTTTTTAACCCCAAGAACAATGGGACTTTTTTGTGCTTTTTTATTTAGTTTTTACAATGGGATAATGAATGAGAAGGATATGTTTACAATGCTGCTTCCTTCTGACCCAGTTATCTGGGGCATTACCTTTCTTTGATTCATAGCAATTTGAAACTCGATGCAGGATCTTCTCTCTATGTGTTTTTTTAATTGATGTGTGATTGTAAACTTGTCTTACGTATGATGGTTTTTATTTTAGTCAGTAGAGGGGAGCGGGGGTTAAATAAAATTGTGTGCAATATGAAATGCAATTATACAATATGAAGTGACTTGTGTTTTTCATTGACCATTTCATCAACTGTATTTTTTGAACTCACAATAAACCTTAAACTTGAAGATTGAGATTTGAGTTGCATGGACTGATTTAATTGCAGAAGTATTGGTCATGTTGTGCATATTAACATGAACATCGTGAAGCGGTTGCACATTAGAGTTACCAGATATACAAGAAAAACAAGCATTGGCAAAGGAAATGGGACTCACCTTTAGGAACTATTGGTTTTGCTATTGGTTTTTAGTGGTGTTGTGCAGCATGGTTAAAGATGTAACCACGAAAAAAGAAATGTTGCTATGTTGGAGCAGCAGTGTCGTTTTGTAGGTGTGTGCATCACACAAGCACAGGTTTTTTTCCATTCTATTTACTGTTACAAGTTGGATTGAAGTGCTTAACCAAAAATAAACAAGCACTGGCAAAGCCACTAGGTCTCGCCTATACTAGAGCTATTTGGCTTGGCTTTTTTTTCTCAGCAATGCTGTACAACATTTGTCAAAGGATTATAATAGAATGTATATAATATAGTACAATTGATAGTATGATTATATGGTAATGTTTGTATGGTATAGCCTGTCACTGTATAGTATGGTATAGTATGACTTTTATTGTATATTATGGTATGATTTGTCAGTCTATAGCATAGTTTGGAATTCCTGTCGTTGTATGGTAGGGAATGGTATGGGCTTTGATTGTATAGTATGTTATGGTATAGTATGACTGTTGTAGTATGGTGTGGTTTGTAACTGTATGGTATGGCCTGTCATTGTATAGTATGTAACAGAGTAACAGAGGGAGGCTGGCGGCTCACTCTCAGAGGAGGAAGCTCATAGGTACATGGTCAGTCTAGTGGCAGTTAGCAGCATACTTTATGGTGCATCCCTTTGCAACAATCACTGGATGGCTGACCTTGTTAGCAGATCTTGCAATTTAAGCCATCATCTGTAATCTTCCAGCGATGACCCTCTCTTACCTCGTCCCTGTTCAAAACACCTGATTCTCAAATCCAATATTTACCCACACCAACGAGACACTGAGTTTGCATGTGGGCCCGTGAATCAACACAATACTTTCCGAGAAAATGGAGCAATGTAAATGCAAAGCAGTCACTTAATGTGTAAAGTGCCATGCTTTCTACAATGCAGGATAGACGTCCAACTTACGTTTGTTATAAGTTTGGAAATAAAAAAAGAGGATTCCCGTCAAATGCTGTAGGGAGCAAATTTTAGTCTTTTTTCGTACAGATTTTTTTTCATATATAAATCTCTGCATACGGCTTCTGACGTTATTTTCCTATTAACAACAACATTTTTCCTCTAAATCAATTGCTTTGTGGCCATGTAATCGAAATACCACCTACCTTCCTGATTTGTACTAGATTCCACTTTTCATGCCAAATTTCGTGTCTTTGAGCCTTAGAACAGCAGCATGGAAAGCCAGACACCACTCCAAAGGGAAGTGGAAACGCGCCTTCATCTGTGGCTTACAAAATAAGGAGAGGATACTAGTATGTGGGCTAATTTAAAAGGAGACATTTTGACAGGGGAGGGATGTTTTCAATCACCACAACGGACAGAAACGCTGTAAACATGTCAGATTAGGGGATTTCTAAAATTGAAAGGCTCTGGGAGAGGCACACAACTCTTGTCAGCCTGGCGAGGGGGATGTGCCCATCGCAGCTAGTCCTCAGATCATGACTGAATGTAATTCTGTAGGGCACGGGGCTGCATGCTACTGCCGCCTCACGTTTACCAGTTACACTGTGGTACACATATTCATTTTTTTTCTTGTTTTTTTTATTGAAATCCATATATTACAAAAATTTAGCATCTTAATAATCATACATCAAAATATTGAAATTCATAGTGGTACACATATTCATGACAAACATTGGCAAAGTCAGTACCTCTTGGCTATGCCAGAGGTATAGGCTTTGCCAATGTCTTTTAGCCATATTGCGGAGCAGCGCAGCTGCTGTGCAGCATGGCTAAAAGTTATACAAAAAGTGCTATATTGCGGGTAACACTGCATAGGTGCCAAGGTTTCAGATTGCTTATGTGTGACATTTTCAAAGTTTCAGTGTACTTATGCGTGACATTCAACGACTAAGGACCTGATTACAATGTCGGTCGGAAAGCCTCCGACCAACAGTCCGATTCCCCTGGACCGTGTCAGAACCCATCTGCCCGAACCGGTCAGAAACAATTTCGACCGACCGATTACAATGCTCTTAGTCAGAAGGGGAACCGTTCAGTCATACCGAATCGGTACCAACCGATCAGAGCCAATTCGTACAGCTGTACGGACAGCGTTTCACAAGTGCAAGGTTTTCCACGGACCCCCATTTTCCCCATAGGAGCCTGTTTTCTCGAGTGGAACACAGGCTCCTATTGAAGTCAATGGGAGTCCTTCCAAATGGTGTTCGGAAGCATCATAATCGGTTGGGAGGAACCACAGACTGCAAGTCGGTGGAACCAAATTCGACATGGAGTCGGGCGGTTTAGTTTACGACCAACATCATAATCAGGCCCTATATGTCTGACAGTTAGAGTGACACCTCTTCTCACGACCAAAAAAATGCAATTAAGTCCACAGAAAGAGGCAAATATCAGAATTGATACCCATTTGAGCGAAGATATACTAGAACTCTGCAGCAGGTGCTTTTAAAGCTATTATTAAATAATTAGAAACCTTCAGCCCAACCTCAGCGCCAGGTGCTACTGAACCACAAGTAACAAAGGAATCTCTGTGACAAAAAGCAGCAACCCACTGAGCTATCCACATAAAATACAGTTCTGTGATATGCTGGTAGACTGTCTTTGCAACAGGCATATTAACCCTCTGCGCTACTTAATGGTGAGAGTCAAAAATGCCAGTATACAAAACTCTGACTTCTCTCCAGAAGGAATATCAATCACCAGTCTTATCTTTGACTTACCAAGTCTCGCAGTGCTGCTTCGTACTGCCACTGTCGCTGTAGTCAAACTGTCTGCGTATTCACACTCACTAGCTGCAGACAGCTACTATTCATACACACCCCCTGAGGCTCACACACTGAACAATCCAAGGTGGTTGTAATGCCTATCCACCGAAATGTAAGTTAACAATATGGGGGTAAATATTCTAGAGACAAAAAACCGGCTGACACTTTTGTGATTAAATCAATCCACAAGAAAATAGTTTTTCTGCAGTATATGTCAGAAGAAGAAAAAAAGGTTTCCCTTGTATTGTTCAGTGTGTGCTGTGAGTGTGAGAGTATTTGGATTGGTGTGAGTGATTGATGGGTGTTTGTATGTGGGGTTATATATAAAGTTTTTTTGTAAATTTTGTATGCATTTTGTAAGGTATTTTTGTAACAAAAAAATGTATCTGTATATAATATCCCTTTGTGTCTTTTAAATTTGATATGTTTTTCTAAATGATTTGAAAACTGAAATCAATTGTATATGTTGGCACAGATGGAATTTCTGAGAAAAGTAACAAAATATATCTCCCCAAAAATGTTATTGGTAGAAAAATGTTTTTAATGAAAAGTTATACATTTTGCATCACTTGTGTTGGAAAGATGTGCTGTTGTGGAATTGCTCTGGAAAAGAGACTTTTTAGCCCATTTAAAAAATGGCATAGGTCTGGCAAGAGCAGTTCTATAGTGGTTGTTGTTGTGGTTTCCCCCTTACTCTTGGACCTAAAAGTATCGTTAGGTGGTACCTTTTTTGATATGTCAAGATGTTACATAAGACAGTAAGGGTTACAAGGTGTAGGAGTCACATGCTTCATAGCTAGATGTGCTATATTAGAAGGATTAGAATTTATGAACTGCAAATAACCAATGGATCTCTTTGTTAAAAGCAGTAACTCACTTACTTAGCTACATAAAATAAACATCTGTAATTTGCATGTTATGTGATGTGTTTTGCAGGAGACACATTACCCCTCAAAGCTACTTTGATCGAAAACTGGGACTAGAGAAAACACAGGTCTCTCCAGCAAATGCGTTGCCATCCAAAGTTGTCTAACCATTATTCTTGTTCCCTGGAACCTACTGGGCACATAAAGATCTCTGCAGCAGGTGTCTTAACCACATCCGATATTTTAAAATGCAGACTGCAACCAATTAAACAGAATAGATTTACTGCTACATTTCTCCTCTTGTCAACTTCTTCGTGGCAGCGTGTAAAAAAAATGTATAAATGGAGGTTCACATTTTGCATTTGGGTTGCTTCACCTTTTTGGCACAACCCAGACACAAAATCTAATTTGTTAAGTCTCA
Organism: Triturus cristatus; assembly: GCF_964204655.1. Taxonomy (NCBI): domain Eukaryota; kingdom Metazoa; phylum Chordata; class Amphibia; order Caudata; family Salamandridae; genus Triturus; species Triturus cristatus. Next base: position 1,138,197,631 of record NC_140585.1, on the reverse strand, counting down.
TAATGCTCTCAAAGGCATTCATGATAAACCTGTGAAACGCATATGAAGTTCTAAGATCTAATCTCACTTCTTGTTATGTCACTTCCTGTGAGGTCATGAGTTGTGATGTCACGTCCTGCGATGCTGTGATTTCACACTGTGATGCCACCACAGTGACGTCATTTGCAAACTGTCTAACTTGGTTAGTACTCCCACTTCTTTTTTTTTTAGACTTGTACCCTAGAAAAATAACAGAACGCTCACTGAAATAGCTACCCTCAGTTTCTGTCACTGCGGAACGCCGAAACAACGTTAATTTATGATGGTAATTTAGGTAGGTTTTGCCGCTGTAATTGGGAAAGAAAAAAGCTAGGCCAGCTAAAAAATGCACTCTTGTGGAGGGCCTGCGGGTTAAGGAATTAGGGTCAGGGGAGGGCTAGGCAGATGGATATGAGAGAGAGAGGGCGTTTTACCAACAGTTGCATCACGTTCACGTTGCTGTCAGTTATTACAAATGTGTATCACGTGTTGGACCAGTCGCGAGTCACTTCGGAAGTAAATTGAGAACAAAAATGGCAGACAGGCAGATGGAATTAGGAGGCACAAGTCACCTGCAGTTTATAAGTGTTCACAAGTTTTCACGATCTGTTAGCTAAGCGAAAGGCATGGCTTGAGGGGCAGGCACCGCGTGATGCACAGGTACAGAGTGCATGCTTAGGGACTAGACTACTTTGCCACCTTCCCATAAACAATCCAACCAGGTGTTGAAATCATAATATTTTTATTTCCACGTCAGCAAAATTCATACAAGTCTGTTCAACTAAAACAATTTATAATTGAAGCAAACTCTTAGCAATGAGAAAGGAGACCACCAGAACCCCAATAAATATATCCCAGTTTTTTTTGCAGTTGTATATTGTGCGAACTTGGGTTAAGAGCATTAGAGCGCTTTACGCGAGCACAAGATTGCATTAAACTGTTTGTAGTAATTGGGATAAAAAATAGACCTTTTCAGCTAGCATCTCACTCAAGGCAGTAAGTACCTATAAGGATAATCTCTACATGAGATCAGAAACAAACAAGTAGCAGGCAGGAAGTCAGTATCTCCAATCTGGCAGCTCTGCTCAATCCCTCCTGGGGTCTTAAATCAGTACAGCATTATACACTGGGTCTCAAAGTTCTTGGGCCAGCAGCCTGCCTCTCCCCGACCCTCCAGCAGAGAAAACGTATTAGCAGCATCTCATCAACACAAATGCTCTTGGGCCTGTCTCGCGCATCCTGTTAAAACAAGCTGATTAAGCAGAGGTGGGTGAGTCACGGCGTGCAGAACAAATGAAAGGCGCAGCCACCATACTTAAACCGCAGTGTGCCGCGCTGTAAGTGCTCGGTGTCAATGTAAAAAAAAAAAACGATTCCAAAGACAGGATATACAATAGCACAAGTGGAAGAGGACAAGACCTGGAGGCGATCCACGGTAGTTAACAATTGAGAAAAAACGGTGGAACAAGCAGGAACCATTATTCAACTAGAAGCAGCGTTTTTTAAAGGACACTGACAAAAGCCAGTCAGAAGCTGGAGGAGCGCTTTAAGCCCATAGACTGAATACAGCATGTCAAGAGACAGAACATATGTTGCCTAGGCTAGACCTAAAAAAGAGTGTCTGAAAGGTAAGCAGTGGAAGGACACAAGCAGTGAGGCCATGCTCCAGAAGAGGTACAAACACAAGAAGTGAAAAGAAAGGCCACACAACCAGTTTTTGTAGCAGGATTGTGTTGGCAGTTTGCTTTATTTAAAGCATGCCATTGGGTGCAATGAACACTACATTTTATTTTCTCCAGTTCACAGCAATTAAAATGTACATGGCCGTTGAATTGATTTGCATAGACAAGGCCACCAGGTCGAGAGATCGCTATAGACGACTTTGAAAGGTTCTTAACCTTTGATATGACTTTGCTTTAATGGATACCTAAATGTGTAGTTTCAGGTGGGAACAAGTTACTCAAGAGTAAGCATAGGCCACAACTTTCCATGAAAACAAGAATCAAGTAATGAGTTGAAAATGGTTGTCAAAAAATCCTCTAGTTAGATTCCCTCACAAGTAACCCTCATTCCTACCACTTCGACCATAAAATAGCATAATCGAAGTGTAATTCCTTGGTTTTGAAGAAGCACTGAAACTCTTCCTAAAATATCTCTCTGGTTCTCTTCAACAGAAATTGAGAGCCATGTATAGTGAAAGGGTGGTGGTTGTGTTTATGATTTGGAGGTGAGGGCGGTGGTAAGGCTGGTGATGTTGGGTAGAAACAGGTCGGCCATATTTCCAATACACAGAGGCTCAACAAGAGTGCCCACTTTCCCCATTACTATTCCTGCTAACTCTAGAACCGTTGCGGGCTGCTGTCCAGAGTAATAAAATAAATAATGGAATCCTTATTAGAATGAGTTGTTTTAAAAGATTACTATACTTCCACAATATTCTGCCCACCCTCTAGGAGCACAATCCTCTCTACCAGAGCTGATGTCCACAATTAACCACTATTTTGGCTTCTTTGGGTACTGGATAAACAAGGGGAAGAGTGAGGCCCTGCCCATGTCTACGGTTAGCACTGCAGATTCCATAGAGGGCTTTAATTTCCAATGCAAATGAGACAATCTAAAATATCTCGTCATTCTCAAAACTGAGGCCTTGAATAGGTGGTGGAAGACTTTTTTACCTCTTCTGCCCGCACCAATATTTCCATGCTGACAGCTCGAGAGGAGGGGCTGCGAAGCTACAGCAAGCCGCCGGAGAGTCATAAAGACCTTCAAGGCATCCCGCAGCACGTGAGCCTCATTTACCTCTTCTGCCCACACCAGTTTTTCCCTGCTGACGGCCCGGTAGGAGGGGCCATGACGCTAAAGGAAGGCGCCGGAGCGCCATAAAGACCTTGGAGGTGTCAGGCAGCATGGGACGTGCCCAGGCTCGGCCCGTCTTAGCCCTTTATAGACTGGAAAAGGCTGGGCCATTCACCTTTTTCTTGATGCCCGGATTAGGAGCCTCTGGAACCCAGTGAGTGAGCACGCCCATGGCTTTTTAGGGGTTTGGCTGTGACTCTGTGACTGTTGGTTCCTTCAGCAGGAGTTTCTTTTTACTCATATCTTTGCCAGTCTCATCTGTGTACGGTGGACTATATATTGTGGTCCAAGGATACTACCCTAATATGGGGAAGAGAAAGGCGGAAACCACACTTGGGGGTGATAAAAGGTCCAGACCAAGAGCAAGTTCATCAATACTATCCTTTTCAATCATGCTGTTGGGGCATTAACATATGACATTTCCAGTGCGGAAATAGAACTGGCGGACAACCACCGGACTATAACACAAGATCCAGTTGTCCAAAGGGGGGGAGAGGCTGTCCCTATTCAATCCCAGATTAACGCTGATGCTCCATCCACACCCATTTCTCCCACTAACGTTTCAGTTAGTCACCCTAGCATCCGAGGGACAACAAGCTGAAATGCCCAATAAATCTGGTAGATCTGTTAAAGGGTGCGCTCGACGTAAAAATGTCACCCGGGACAGTCTTCCTCTGTAAAGACCAGGAGGAAGACCACACCTGGCCCCAGGAAGGCTCCGGTAGTGCCTGTGTCTACCAATCATACAGTGTGTGGTCAGCTCATACCAGAGGATTCTCTAGTTGCGTTATTTAAAAGTCTGGAAACCAGGATTGTCACAGCTCTAAACGCCTTTGATGCTTGGATTACTGCTCTTGGGCATACAGTGGGGACTCTAAACGGGACAATGAACAATCTCAATATAAGCATTGACAGTTGGCTTAATGACTTTCACACATCTATGTTTCCCGCCGGAAGCAGAACTCTTTCCAATGGACTCGGGGACATTGGAAGTGCAGGATTGCCATCTCAGGATCAGGCCTGGACGTAGGCCCCAACTTCTGTCTCCCCACAACTATCTCGAAGGGGTTGATTCGCAATTCGGACCACCTTGTATAGCCAATCAGGGACAGCGAGTTTCAGTTAACACTCAGTTTGCCACCCAGGGACACTGCCATAAGTCAGGTTTGGTTGCCCCCGCACTTCTTTACCAGTCTCCTTAGCACACTGTCCCTCTAGTCTGACTATTCAATTGCCCCTGGCAGCCACCCCTTACATCGTTATCTTGACAGATATGCCCCCCTTGGAGAAGAACATGCAGGAAAATTAGGATCAAGTTAAGAATAAAGTAACCCATTGGCGGGCAAACAGGGTGAATGCTTACCAGCCCCCCACTCAGATATTGGTTGACGAAATTATTATGGTCAGGAGGGTGGGTTGGCTGGGACGAACTCATAAATATTTTGTGGGTGATTGTTTTGTAGTCAATTTCAACAATTCTGCACAAGCCGGCCTGACCCTGCAAGCACCAGGGATTAAAGGTGTTGCAAAGGAGCAGACATCCGTTCTCCCCGTTGTTTTGTTTTTTTACCTGCCCATGCATCCTGAAGTACCGGTCAGAAAAGATTGGCAGTTGATCCAGTCAAGGTCACGTCATGACCCTACTATCTCCTGGGCCCCCATTGTCACTCCCACCCTACAACTAACTGTAGTGAATGAGCCACTTTTGTGGTCTGACACCCTATGATGACCCTCAACCACCACCATTTTAACTGATTTTAGTGTGTTATGTTAGCCTAGCCTTAATGTAGGATGGTCTTGCATATGTCTGCTTCTCTTCTGCCCTGTAATCTTGGTGTCTTTCAGTAGAATAGTCTTGCTAAGAATAGAAGGTATGGGATGTTGAGGTGCAGTGTTGTGGGTGGTGGTGCATACATGTGCTCAATGTTGTATACTGAGGGATAAAGTCTATAGTGTTATTTGGGTTATGTGAAATATGTGTTGAACTATTACCTTTTACATGGCTTCATGTCATTCTGATTTCTGACTTTATCTTGCTTAAAGGTAGTGCTTGCTATTGGCTTTGGCCTGATCTTATGTCATCTTGCATACTAATTTTGCTCCTTTGCGTGAATAGAGGCTTATGCTTGAGTGACTCCATTTTCTGAGCTGTCGCCATTTTCTGAGCTTCACTAGGTGAGAAGGGCATGTTTTCCTTTTCACTAGTTTTTCACACTTTAATGACCAGAAATAACTGGATCTTGTCAGAGGAATGTGCTCGCTCTGCTCTGAAGCCATAACAGACGCCTGGCCAGCTGAAGCTGTGGCCTTGGTGCGGAGTGGTACGGACTCTGATGGGAAAAGGGGGCGAGGCTCACCAGGAGCTTAATCTTGCGTCTCCACTTGTACTAAAGGAGGTGTCTGGGTTCTGTTCGGTGGAAGTTCATCACAGGGCAGACGTGCAGCTGTGGCGGTGGGGCGTATAGTGTCACTACTGTCTCCTGTTTCGGCCGAAGAACCGGACTCCCCTTTGGCGAAGTGGAAACGGGATGGACAGACAGTTGGTGAGGTGTTCCACTAATTTCTAGTTTTCCTACTATTCTTGCTTACTATAACTTTATTTTCAGGTTCCATACATTTATATACATATATAGATTTCTACATATATGTTTGCCTTGATTGTGTTTCAATCATACTATTGATATGTTAGAGTCTGCTATGATAGGTGCATTTGGCTTACCGTGTGGTGCTATTTACTAATAAATATATCCCAGATATACCAATTCATCTTTTCCTTGTAGCAGGAGGTGTGGACTCTTCTTGGCCAAGTATTCTGTTGTAGAAGGATGGGTGAATTCCCTTCTAGCAGGTAATTGTGTTATAGGAAGTTGTTCTACTCCTGGCAAGTGATGTGCAAAGTATATCTCGCTCTAGAGAAGTGTTCTGTGTGTTACCTTGGTCTAGAGGAGACTCATGTGGTATTGTTTTCTTGCCTTGCCTTTGGGGGAGTGCTGAAAGTTTGCCCACCTTAGGAAGTGCTGTGTATATGTTATATTCCATAAGTTTGGAACTGATATTCTCTCCCTGGGAAAGTGACGGTACATACCTTGGTCCAGGGGAGATCGGAGACCTTTCATTACACTAACTAATCGTTTTTTTCCTTTGAGTAAGCTGGAAGACCTGGACTGACTGGATTAGTCATCCCCGACTGACTCTCAGATTTCTGTTACTCTGAACCAGGAACCTATTATCAGGAAAACAAACACCATTGCAGGCTTTAGTTGGAACATAGCCTGGGTACAAAGTAAGCCCACAGACACAGGGTGCTTGTGTATGATAAAGAGTTATGACCTCATTTGTCTACAGGAAACCTTTGATACCAAGGATTGCTTATATCTTGACGGTTTCTCCTCATACTTTATCCCAGCAACCGGCTCCTCTAGTGGACGGGCCAAGGGTGGTCTTGTAACCCTAGTAATATTGGAGTTCAAGTGTATAGTACAGGTCCTAATAACCTCCTCTATGACCTCTCAGGGTATCCTTTTAACATTTCTCAATAAGTGCAGATTGCTTCTTCTTAACTTCTATAATGCTGTTGCATCTAAAAAGGAGTCTGACGCAATTACCAGTCTTAAATCATTTATTGATGACTTCTACTTAGCGGAACCAGCATTTACTCTAATCGTGATTGCCGGGGACTTTAACCTGCACCCCTGTCAATTATGTAAAATGATTAGGGACTCTGACCTTGAAGATTTACCTGACTAGCATGTGCATTTTAAACATTCCCATTCAGGTGATGCTGCGAATAGCTTTGTTTCCGAGTATAACTTAACTTAATGGATAGTACCCAGGATTCACAATATAAGACAATGGCTACAGTTAAGGAGAGAGGACAGCCTACGGTTATTGATTATATTTTTGTATCCAGTTGTTTTTTTTTAATGCTCTCTTGGAATGTAAGGTTTTAAACCATCACTTAAGTGACCATAATACAGTGACAGCACTGTATTTCTGGGATAACAAATCTTCAGGACCAATATCCTCATATAAGGAACCATTGACCCTGACGGACCAGGGATGCAGGGTGAGGTGTGCTACTATTGTCCCAGAGGTTTTCATCCAAAGACTAATTTCCTTGTGTCGGGTGGAATTTGTGTATGTCTGTCCGAGGATGAGCTACCACATAACATTATGGCACCCTTTGTTAATATCGGCAGGTTTATTAAATCTGTTCTTTGCAAACCAGTTGCATCCAGGGGAACGTGTACAGAAAAATGTTTGATAATTGGTGTTCCAAATCCCATAAGGATCTTTGGAACCTCCTGAAGGCGAAGCCACATTGCCAAGCGGAAATCAGGAAGGCCATGGTAGCCTTTTGTATGGTTTGTAAGGAACGCAAGGCTCAGCTAAAAGAGTTGACTTAGCAAAAAGTACAAACTGCCAGTAGGCAACGGGATAGCTCTACCTTTTGGAACATCGTTAATTCTTCCCTTTTTAGTAACAATCAACTTCCCAATCAGGCTTGTACCATCGCCTCGCAGGCCTGGACTGAACATTTTTGGCTATTTATAATTTAGAGTTTCATTAATAGGTCATCAGACTGAGGATCATATTATTTTTAATCTATCTGAGGTCAGAGCTGCGATCTCGCAGCTACCATCTAATAAGGCTCCAGGGACTGACGGAATCCCTGGGGACATATATAAAAACTGCATTGATTTATGGGCACCTTTCCTGACATTACATCTAAATGCTGCGCTTGTCGGTCCTCTTCCATCGACCTGGTCCAATTCAATAATAGTCCCGATTTTTAAAAAGGGCAATAGATCTGATCTAGCATGTTTTAGGCCCATTTCCCTCATCGATTCAGAGGTGAAAATTATTGGTCGTATTTTATTAAACCGCCTAGCTGAATGGGCTGAGGAAAGAGGCTTTCTCACTGACCTACAATATGGATTTCGCCCTGGATTGGAGACTATACAGCAAACCTTTAACCTTTATTTATTAATATGTAAGCACACTGTTATATGCTTGTCATCTCCTTCTCCCTGCTGCTCAGCCTGTGTGTGTGCTGTCATCGGAATGTTCGTGAATGCATGGTTTGAAGTGTGGTCAGTTTGAGTGAGATGGGCTGAGCAGCTGGATGCTGCTCCCGGTGGGGCCTTCTTTACCATCTATCTTATTACTAATAAACCTTCTAAATTATACCTACGGCATCTGGATTACTTACCTGCCAAAGCACTTTCTTCAATGTAACAGTGGCGACGATTGGAAATAAAGAACCATGCGTGAAAAGTTGAGAAACTGATGAAACTGCACAAAGAAACCAGCTGAGCCTGAAGACAAAAGCTAACTAACGCCTTGGATGCCCCACCGGTGTCTTTTATAACAGACATCCCACAGAGGTATGTTTTGGGCGTTGGACGTTGTGTGGCTCAATTGGTTTGTAACCTGTTTTGACTATTGACATTTTCAATTTAAAAAAAAAAAAAAAGAAAAAGTCTCATAAATGTTTGACAGAGTGTGGCCTGAAATCTGGAACCCACCAGCATTGGACTTTTTGCTGCTTACTGCTGTAGCGATGCTAAATGCCAAAATATGCTGTGCAAGATGTTATCCTGAGTTTAGAACTTGCACAGGTTAAAGAGTGGATGCTTAATCTACGTGTCTTGTCGTCAAAGGGCCTGCATTATTCTCTGGATTTGTTAAGTCATTTGCCCAGGGCGATTTACCTTTCCTTCATCAACTGATTTTGCTCCAGAACATCATTATGCCTGAATTCCTTTCTATTAATAATCTACATACATTTGGGCTTCCTGAGTGGTGTGCCAAACCGTGTGAGCTGCGAAGTTTGCCCACTGCGAGGGATGTCAATGAACAATTTTGTACTGCAATGAGCGCTGCATACATGTGTCAGGTAATCTAAGCTCCGATCCTTTGTACTTCTGCCTGAATGTTTTGCTGCAAAGGAATCCCATGCGGTGTGTGGCGTGAAAAGAGACAAGACAGGGGCTTCTGTCAAGTTGGTTTTACCTAGGAGATCGCAACATACTTAACTTATCTTCTAATAACGCGAGAAACAGTTACATTATCAAATTTTCGTCAACACTGCCATCTTGTGGATTTTGATGGATCGGACTGAGTATTGTTTCAACTTGTTTTACTGGTGGGGATTTTATTCGAGCAACTTTTTCAGCGACGACAACGGTGACTACTTTCTGTTTTTTTAGTTTATTATGTTTATAGTTACGGTGCAAAACAAAGAGTAAAATATGCACTTTTAATGTATATTGTATGTGGTAAAGTCTTGCAAGAGCTATTTAATGTGAATTTGATTATATCTTGTTTTGGCAGTGGGTTTGATCAATCACCAAATACATGTTAGGTTTTGGTAGCCACTGTGATATGCATGTTGAGTATTTTCTAGGTTATGCGTGAGTGCAGATCTGTAACAACACTGGCACTGTTTAATTACCTAGTACCATGATGTACGCGCTTTGTTCAATTGGTTAGCGTGGGCATCTGCATTTGGCTGGTCACATTGTCTTTATTCTGTTTTATTTTGGGTGTGCGTTCGGGAAGTCATGTACGTGCGTTGGGTGTCAGTTACCCTTTAAAGTGTGGTATGTATTTTGCCTAGGCGTGTGTTTCGGGGAGTCATGTACCCCGAGCGCTGGGGAGTCATGTACCCTTTAAAGTGTGTTTTGCCTTAGTATATGTTTGAGAAGTCATTTAACTTGATATGTGTTTTGCCTAGGCGCGCGTTTCGGGAGTCATGTACCCCGTGTGTTGGGGGTCAGATACCCTTTAAAGTGTGATATATGTTTTGCCTAGGCATGCGTTTCGGGGAGTCATGTACCCAGAGCGCTGGGGAGTCGTGTACCCTTTAAAGTGTGTTTTGCCTTGGTATATGTTTGAAAAGTCATTTAACTTGATATGTGTTTTGCCTAGGCGTGCGTTTCGGGGAGTCATGTACCCCGTGCGTTGGGGGTCAGATACCCTTTAAAAGTGTGATGTGTGTTTTGCCTAAGCGTGCATTTCGGGGAGTCGCGTACCCCGTGCGTTGGGTGTCAAGTACCCTTTAAAGTGTGTTTTTCCTTGGTATATGTTGAATTGTCATTTAACCTACGTGTTTTGAGGAGTCTAATACCCCATGCTGTGTGTTGCTTAGTTTAGAAATGCTGCGTTCCTGTTTTTGTTAATCTTTGGGGCGCCATTTTTTTTAGCTTTGGTTCCCTGTTTATCGCTTTTTGTGCTGGTCTGGCCAACTGGCATGATCTGTGATATTTTGGGTATTTTTGGTTTGTGATGAGGGATGGTGGTTATGTTAGGTTGAGTGTCAGATTGAATTGTTGAATTGTATTGTCATATGATGCTTTTGTGCATTGGTTATTGTCGGATAAGTCGTCATGTGGGGTTTCTGCATTGATTTGTTGTATTGTATTGTCATGTGATGTTTTTGCATTGGTTATTGTCGGATGAGTTGTCATGTGTAAGCCTGGGCAAAGCACTACGCTACGCTCGCGTAGTTTGCGAAGTTCGCGCTACTTCGCACTACGCGAACTGCACGTAGCACAGTGCGAACACGCGTAGCGTAGTGTTGCGTAGTGCTGCGGTCATTTTTTGCTTGCTCGCGGTCCTCAACGTCAAGTTGGCGACCGCGAGCAAGCAAAATGACATCCCGGCGAGACTTTTTCCTTGTTCGCGATCAGCAACTTCAAGTTGGCGATCGCGAGCATGGAAAATAAACCTCCCGGCGAGATTCCCAACGCGAGGATGTCAGGTTTCTCATTGCGAGTGGTCACGTATGCTCGCGACCGCTCGCGATGAGAAACTACCAGTTCGCGTTGAGAAAGCTGAAGCTCGAGTAAAAATCTACTCGAGCAACAGAAAACTACAGCTCGCACTGTGCAAGATGCCATTTTCAATGATTGCACAGTGCCGGTTGCTTGTCCGCACTGTGCAATCATTGAAAACGACATCTGGCACAGTGCGAACAAGGTACTACGCAGTTCGCGAAGTGCTACGCGTAGCTCGCGTAGTGCGAACTTCACTTTGCGTAGCTTCGCAAAATGCTACTTCGCGAACGACGCCCAGGCCTAGTCATGTGAGATTTCTGCATTGAATTGTTGGATTGTATTGTCATGTGATATTTTTGCATTGGTTATTGTCAGATGAGTTGTCATGTGAGGTTTCTGCATTGAATTGTTGGATTGTATTGTCATGTATTGTTTTTGCATTGGTTTCGTGCTAGGTGATATTGTGCCTCTTTTTATGTTTTGTGCGAGATGTGACGTCCTATCTTTCTTTTGAATTTAGTGTGAGTGGTGTTCTGTTATTTGGGCGTGATGCTATTAATCATACCATTTTTACTTATTCTCCACTGTTTGAGGTCTTACATTGTGCTGGCATGCTATTTAAAAATTGTATTTATAGTCATTCATACATTCTTGTTTATGCTTATTTGAAATCCTGACCTTTTCATCGTCAGGGCTTACTGTGTTAATTTTCTCTTGTTTTCATTGTTTTAAAGGAGGGAGATGTGTTATATTCTTGTCTTCTCCTTCTCCCTGCTGCTCAGCCTGTGTGTGATGTCATCGGAATGTTCGTGAATGCATGGTTTGAAGTGTGGTCAGTTTGAGTGAGATGGGCTGAGCAGCTGGATGCTGCTCCCGGTTGGGCCTTCTTTACCATCTATCTTATTACTAATAAACCTTCTAAATTATACCTACGGCTTCTGGATTACTTACCTGCCAAAGCACTTTCTTCAATGTAACACACACTAAGGTTAAAAAGGGGGGCGGTCCACCTGGCCTTCATGGACCATAGCTCCGCATTTGATAGTTAATCGCTCCAAGCTCTGGTCTCTGATGGAAAAGATGGGCGAAGATCCAGTTTTAATTAGATTCTTGCATGATTTGCACACTGACCTTTCAGCTAGTGTCAGGTTTGGTCCTAATTGAGAATGCACTGAGCACTTTAAATTGCGCAGAGGGGTGCGTCAAGGCTGTATTTTAGCTCCTTTTTCATTTATTTTTTATATTAATCATTTAGAGCAAGCCTTTTTAGAACCAGGGGTTGATGTCCCCATAGTAGGAGGTCGACTGATCGCCGCTTTGCTCTTTGCGGATGACACTGCTTTAATTGCCCGCACTGCTAATAGCTTATGAAACTCCTCACACTTTTGATCAATTGTATGAACAGCCTTGACCTGTCAACAAATTTCTCTAAGTCTCATATTATGAAACTTGTTCCCTCGAACACCAAAACGATGAAAGATGTAGTTGAAGGCCAAGATATCAGTCAGGTAGAACATTTTAAGTATTTTGGTATTCTTCTGGACTAGGAGCCAAAGTGGCATTCACTTATATTCCAGAATGTTTTGGCCTTTTAACAGAGTGACATTTAGCATTACAGATTTCTCCTGTTGACAAGGACAAACTCACATCAAATCGGCCCTGGAAATTTACAGGGCGCTCGCATCCCCTTAATGAGCTACAGTAGCAGAATCTGGGGCTATGGTCGGGTCACCCCTCTTCAAGTTGCTGAAAATATGTTTTTGAGAAGCCTACTATGGGTCCCCCAAAGTATACCTTCTAAAATTGTCCACCAGGAACTAGGTATAGACTTTCTCATCGACCAGTTACGCCTTGGCCCTTTAAAGCTTTGGAACCTGATTTGGTTAAAGGAGAAACTTAGCTTTAGCAGATTAATTCTGTGGCTGGTAACATTCGGGTCCTGGGGAGGTCCAATTTGTTTGATAATCCCTCTACGTTAACACATTTAGTGGGCGAAAGGGCAGTGTAATCGCTTAGGGAAAAGTGGGCATCAGAGCGTGAGGATTTAGCATTAACAAAACACTCAATGCAGAATGCAATCTCAGTGCCAACTGTCAGCAACATAGAACCATATTTAACCTGGAACATAACACGCCATCAAAGTCGCCTGTTGATCTATTTCAGGTGGAATCTATTCCATCGCCTTATCTCTTCTAATCACGTACCTGGACCTGTTCCGCTGTAATTGTTATAATATAACGATTAATGATACTTTACATGTCACTATGATCTGTCCAAAATATAATAATCTGCGGCATACGTTTCTACTTCCATTTTAAAACTAATTAATTTTTTTCAAGTCAAGCCCACTTTACTGTTTTTACAGCTTTTAAATTCCCCATTTGTCTGCTTTTGTCTAGTACGTTTCCTTTCGGGAGTGTTAAAATATGGATGATTTTGTCTGTGATGACTTGTGCGTAAACGTTTGATCTTTTATGTCTTTCATGATTTTATTTGTAAAATTGAATAAAGAATATCGACTGACTGACAACCTGACTTACTTAATTTATTAAACCATGAATGACTATGCCCGCTGGCCCCAACTACAGTTGTCCCTAAGGGGCAGAGTCCAGATCATTAAAAAGGTTGTTGCCTGTTGCTTCATCTGTGTTCTCCATATTAAAACCTCCACGGTATAAATGGAGAAATCCAATCTTTTTTTTGGGGGGGGGGCAGATACCGAGATTGAAAGATGGAGACCAATGTAAAGAAGTAGCTTATGGATTGTACAAACCAATAATCACCCAACTTTTGTCTAACCCCTTGGAAAACCTGGGCCGAGAGACTTGGCAATAGACTTAGCAGCATGATTATGTCAATGTGGAATGAATCCTCCTATTGGAGATTCATGACGTAGGCCTTCTAAGCACAACTTAAATTAGTCATTTTAAAACTTTACAACATAGGTGAGGGACACCGCACAGGTTGCGGAACACCAAACTCTTATGAGACTTCCAATGTTAGAGACATCAGCAACCCATTTGTGACCTATACCTTTACTACCTTGGATACATACCGGAATTTGATATTGGAAACGTACTTTAAGAACAAATGATTGCTCCATAATCCCCTTGGACAGGCTACCTCTTCTATATGACACTTCCCTGGTGGCTATGAAGGGCTCTCATGATTTCCCCAATTTATTGGCAAAAGGGGAGCCATTAAAGAAAATGTGTTGAATGGCCTTTTGTGAATGAATAATATGATTAAGATTAAGGTTTTTCTTGACACATGGCCCTAATTTTTGGAGTACTTTGTGAAGGAGCCTGAGTTCAGGGTCAATAACATACATGAAAGAATCCTTGCCAGAACTACATTAGCTTAATTGCACCACTAGCTCACTAGATCCTTAAATCTAGTGGAAATTGGAAAAGGTGCCAGAATGATATAGAAGTTCCTATTCCTCTATGTGCAAATTCTAGAATTATCAAACTCTACCCCATCATACCTGAAGAGCGCTGCCCGCATGATACATTTTTGATCATACCATTTGGATGCAACTACCTTGAGTTGAAATATTGTTTTAATTATTTGACATGTGCGAGAGACTTGGCAATAGACTTAGCAGCATGATTATATCAATGTGGAATGAATCCTCCTATTGGAGATTCATGACGTAGGCCTTATAAGCACAACTTAAATTAGTCATTTTAAAACTCTACAACATAGGTGAGGGACACCGCACAGGTTGCGGAACACCAAACTCTTATGATACTCCCAATGTTAGAGACATCAGCAACCCATTTGTGACTTATACCTTTACTACCTTGGATACATACCGGAATTTGATATTGGAAACGTACTTTAAGACAAATGATTGCTCCATAATCCCCTTGGACAGGCTATCTCTTCTATATGACACTTCCCTGGTGGCTATGAAGGGCTCTCATGTTTTCCCCAATTTATTGGCAAGAGGGTGGTGGTGGCGATCCACCCGCCAAAACACCCCGCCGGACGGCCTTTTACCCCCTGCCATGCTAATGGCGGGGGTACCGTGGCGGACGGAAAGACCACCCGCCACTTTTCTGCCAGTAGGCGATTGCCCACCGGGCGGAAAAGGCCTACAATATGGTGGCGGTGCCTTGCAGGCACAGCCATCCATATTATGATGTGGGCGGTGTTATGCCTTTCCATGGCAGAGACTCTGCCATGGAAAGGCATGAGGGAATCGCTTTGGGGGCCCGTTGTGGGGCCCGGGGGGTAAGGGGTGGGGGCTGCACTTGGGGGGTACCCATGGTTCCCACCTACATTGGCATACACAAGGTGGCAGGCCCTCGCGGTGCCTGTCGCTGTCATAATTTTGGGTCTTCTACAATCCTGTCCCATTTTAAATAGCGCAAGTTATTAGACACAGATTGTTCGGGCTCAGGGTTATTTTGCTGGGCTGGTAGATTACCAGAAAAAGACAAGTTAAATAATGAGGCAAGTGGGTGATGGTCGCTCTCAGTTCGGTTAATAACCTTCATATCTCTAAGATAGGGCTAGAGCTTCACATGAACAAGCAGATAGTCTATTCGACTCGCCCTACGGCCATTGTCAAAGGTGTTCATTCCCAGTTTGTCTCACACATCTACCATTAGCTGCCCTCAGGTGGTTGCCTATACACAATCCTTTTAGCTGAATTGCTGCCTCTGTCCACCTTTTTACAGGAGCAATCTCGAGGGCTGGAATTCCCCAGCTAGCGTCCTGCTCTGCTGTAAACTGTAATATATCATGGCCCAAAGTCACCTGCTACTAGGGGTAAAATATTCAAGGGCAAGGAGTCTAATATCTCTTCCAGTTCTTTAACAACTAGAGACTTTTTGCCCCCAGGTAGACCTTGTGCATACACATTAAATATTTCCAATTTAATCCCGAACTTTGAGGTAATCCTGATTGATAATATATCGTCACTGATTCTTGGACCTTGGTTTACTCGACACCCCAAATCCTGCCTTAACCATATGGTTAGTCCGCCAGACGGGCGGCCTCTTATACTTTTTAATGCAGGAACATAAAAATTGAGGAAGCCATTACAAAACACAGGATCTACTGACCAAGTCTCTTGAAAAAGACATACATCGTATTTTGTTATGAAACCCATCCATTAGGGATGGCCAATTTTGGGGGATAGACCTGCGATGTTCCAAGATATTATGGACAGTGGGCCCTTCTCTCTATTTTTCCCCTTGTTGATGTCAGGACTCCATAATGAAGCACTTAAACTATCCCTGTCTGGGTGAGTCAGGTTGTCCTTACTACTAGTTCCCATATTGGATTTGGTGCAGTACTCATTATCTCTTCCTGCACCACTTGGAGAGTATAACAGACACCCCACCTCTTTCCCCAGAATTATTGGGCTTGCCGCTCCTATCTGATTCAGGTCGGTTGTTATTGACCCAACTAACGGGTTTAATTCATTACCAGATCTATCGGCCTCAATTATATTTAAGTTTAAGTTTGAGTGGTCATCCCCTTTCTCGAAGAGGATTTGACTTGGTATTATTACTATATTCCTAGCATCTAAATGGGCTGGTCGTCAATCACAATCTTCCAGCCCGGAGGACCTAGCTATCCCATACTGTACTTTGGATCCTCTGTTAGTCCCGGCACAGTTATCAAAACCTTTTTGACCACGATCATCTGGGGAGAGCTGTTGATGTTCACAGTAGAAGAAGGACAGAGGCAAGGAAAGAATGGGGGTACGCGAGTTTGATTTCTGCCAATTACAAATATGTTCCACTGCCTTTTTATCCCTGAAATTAATTATTATGCAGTCTCCCACTATTGTGTTACTCTTCAGGCCTACCCAATCAACTCGTCTAGCAAAAAAAATTTCGGCTGAAACGTGCTGGGGTAGAGGGCGGTTTGAGTTAAGCGAAAAAACGCACTTATTTTTCAATTCCCCATAATCCTCCCTTTTATCTGAGCCCAGTGGTCTAACCCCTGCCATAATCACCACATAAGGTGTGGACTCTGGTGGGAGGTGTATACTTGGGGATTTTCTTACTACTATAGTGCTAGGGGCTTCCCTCCCCGATAGCATAGCTACTGGGCTTCCGTTAGCTGTTACCCTCCCTGCGCTCACTGTGTTACATGCAATATTCTTTTTAATGACCCGGGATTCCTGCCCTAGTATTGGGGGGTTGGGTTTAACTACAGCGGGAGTAGGAATTGGAGCGACATTAACAGATGTAATGCATTTATCAGGCAACATGCCAGGCGATATAACAGGCATCTGACAATTACTAACGTTTTTTTGACGAGTCAGTGCTGATGCGTGTGACAACTCCAAACAGACCAATCTATTTTCTATTGCATCCAATCTGTCATGGATTGGAAGACATGTTTTATAAAAGATTGATTCTATCTTTCCCCAAAAATCAACTCCTAGATCTTGCGACAATTCTTTAGATGGAATCGAGGGGGGGAATGTAGTTCCTCCATCTCCGTCTCCAGGGCCAGGAGTAGATTTTCCAGAATGGGCCGGAATCATTTCACAAGCATCTTCAGGGATAGTTCGCCTTGCCTTAGCGTTTTGCCCTCCGATTGCCAATTCCCCGCGTTTTCTTTTAGGTCTCTGGCTCTTCATTTTCCCCCTGTTTTTTGAAGTTGATATTTTCCCCTTAGCATTCGTGGCGGAACGTGTCTTAACACTCTGGGACGCAATATCAGTTTGAATGAGGTTCGCTTCTCCCACTCTTGGTCTAGTATTAAGATTAGCTCCTTCGGATTCAGGAAGGCAGTGAGGGGACCCTTCGTAAAGGGGAGGGCTGTTTACTACCTCATATACCGCCAAGCTTACATCATTATCAATTCTCGGTGTTTTACTATGCACCAGGACATTAACATGGGCCAGGTGACCCAATGAAGAACGTTTCTCTACCAATGATCCCAAGGAGAATCGTTTCTCAGTCTGAACAATATCCTTTTCCAGGATTGATGAAACTCTCACCAAAAATTGGTTTAATGTACCAGCCATGGATTTCCGGCCCCTATCAGAAGCAGACGTCATTGTACAGCCAGGTGTTAAGACTGAATTGCGTCCTTTAAGGCAACCGTGTACAATACGGCGAAAATATTATTGGAGCACCAGGGCGCAGATACAATTTGACTAACCTTGTCTGATGGATAAAGAAAGGTGTCCCATCCCGTCCTCAATCAGCCTCTAACGGGCTCAAACGGGCCCGCCCTTGGCCCAGGCTTCGCCCGGCACGCACCCGCGCGCGTCCGCGCCGCGGAGATGGGGGAAGAGTTTTAAAGGTCAAGGTGGGATCCTGTGCAGGTGTGGGCCGCCAAGCCCCCTGGGCCATGTAGTCCTGGTCCCGCTGCTCTCCAAACACAAAAGCGATGCGGCTCCCGCGCCAGCGGGAGCGGCGAGGTCTTTTAAAGGTCAAGGTGGGATCCGGTGCAGGTGTGGGCCGCCAAGCCCCCTGGGCCATGTAGTCCTGGTCCCGCTGCTCTCCAAACACAAAAGCGATGCGGCTCCCTGTCACGTTGTACATGCCAATGCAGAACATGCATTTTCTACATTGTGACGGGTGCTGCTCATAGCACTGCCCGCCTCAATGTTGAATATGCGGGATGCGACTGCAACGGTGGCGGTCGTATCCTAATTGGTGGTGCGGGACCGCCGCACCACTGGCGGCCGCCCCCAGCACCGCTAGGGTGGTGGGAAGACTGAAGTCCACCCGCCATCCTAATGGACCCCTTAGACACCAGTGGGCAAACTTATAGCACGAATGGGTTACCTGCAACTTACCTACATGTTTTGCAAAACATAAGTAAAGAATTTAAATCACAAATGCATAGGAGGAGGTGCGGATAGAATGGAGAGGCAGCCTTGGACAGGGGTGTGTGGGTGAGGCAGGGCACACTGCCACAGAGGGAGATAAGCATACAACCAGCAATAGATGGAAGGAGACCAGTACAAGTGAGATCAATGAAGGATCACTTGGTCAACTGCATACATTGACCCCTCAATAGGAATCTGTAGAAAAACACAATGTGCACAAATTTTTATTTTAGGATCACAATCATGAAATCCCGTCCACAAAGCATTCACAATATTCACACAAGCCTAGAATTTACAACAGCTACTCCTTAATTACAAGAGATCGAAAATGCTCAATTGTTACGAGCAATGAATCTTCTAGTTTGATTCCCTCACCAGTAACTCCTATTTCTAACTCGTCTACCTCTCTGAGCTGAAAATAGCATTTCTACAATCGAAGTGTAATTCCTTGGTTTTTTCGAATATCTCACTGGTCCTCATAGGTGCTGACAAAGCCCTTATAAAGTTGTCACTCCCTCCGTGTTCTCGAGCAGACTATCCTTAGGTGAAACAACATTTACAATGCAGTCTTAACCACGCCATGCAATTTGCACAAATTCTTTATAACGCATGTGGCATAGTCACGTATATACCTTTACCAGTCATCCACCTTTGCCACTCATCTCTTTACAATGCATGCTTTTAACATTCATAATGGTAAGTAATATTATTTAAGAATGTGCAAATTAACTTTTAGGAGCAGGAGGTTGGGGATATATGGGTTATGGGTAGAGAAGTATATTCATATTTCAGAAATAAAATAAATACTCATTTAATACGTTATATTTTTTAAACCTTGCCATAAAAATCTTTTTATTTTATAATAATAAAATTCAGAATATTTTTCTAAATACAAAATACATATCTTTTTATTGAAAAAATGAATTCAACTGAAAAAACATTAGTTATATAAATATTTATAATTATTTTTTAATTGTTTTAATTTATTTGATTCAAAATCAAAATATCTTTTAAACTCTTTAATAATTTTCTAAAAATGTTACATAATGGTGCCGATTCCGATCCTGTAAAACCCGGGTACAAATGGTCGTACGGAGCGTTTTCTCCGTACGACTCGTACCCGGGAATTCCACCGTACAAACCAGCAAGTGCGATTCGTACAGAAATACCATTTCCATACGAATCATAAAAAACACCGTACGGCTAAAAAATACATACAATTCCGATCCTGGACAGCACGTACGCAACGTCCACATGGAGTCAGGCAGCGTTTTACGGACCAGCAAGTACGATTCGTACCCACAGCACTCCGCACGGCTATATTTTTACGGGAGCCAAAAAGATCCGGAAAAGCTAAGTACGCCACGATGCACGAGGAAAAGGTGGCCCGGTACGCACCGTACACGCCATCACCCACATCGTACGTGTCATCATGTACGTTGCGTACCCCAACATTGCATATGTACGGACCGTACCCCCAGCCCCCCGTATGTACGTGCCGTACCCCCAGCCCCCCGTATGTAGGTGCCGTACCCCCAGCCCCCCATATGTATGCGCCGTACCCCCAGCCCCCCCATATGTACACGCCGTACCCCCAGCCCCGTATGTACGCACCATACCCCCAGCCCGTATGTATGCGCCGTACCCCCAGCCCCCCCGTATGTACGCGCCGTACCCCCAGCCCCATATGTACGCGCCGTACCCCAGCCCCGTATGTACGCGCCGTACCCCCAGCCCCCCATATGTACGCGCCGTACCCCCAGCCCCGTATGTACACGCCAAACACCCAGCCCCCCGTATGTACGCGCCGTACCCCCAGCCCCCCGTATGTACGCGCCGTACCCCCAGCCCCATATGTACTCACCGTACCCCCAGCGCTACGGCTAAAAAATACGGTTAAAAATACATACAATTCCGATCCTGGACAGCACGTACGCGACGTCCGCACGGAGTCAGGCAGCGTTTTACGGACCAGCAAGTACGATTCGTACCCACAGCACTCCGCACGGCTATATTTTTACGGGAGCCAAAAAGTGCCGGAAAAGCTAAGTATGCCGCGATGCACGAGGAAAAAGTGGCCCGGTACGCACCGTACACGCCATCACCCACATCGTACGTGTCATCATGTACGTTGCGTACCCCAACATTGCATATGTACGGACCGTACCCCCACCCCACCCGCGTATGTACGCGCCGTACCCCCAGCCCCCCGTATGTACACGCCGTACCCCCAGCCCCCATATGTATGCGCTGTACCCCCAGCCCCCGTATGTACACGCCGTACCCCCAGCCCCGTATGTACGTGCAGTACCCCCAACCCCCCATATGTACGTGCCGTACCCCCAGCCCCGTATGTACGCGCCGCACCCCCAGCCCCCCGTATGTATGCGCCGTACCCCCAGCCCCGTATGTACGCGTCGTACTCCCAGCCCCGTATGTACGCGCCGTACCCCCAGCCCCCCATATGTACGCGCCGTACCCCAAGCCCCGTATGCACGTGCCAAACCCCCAGCCCCCCGTATGTACGCGCCGTACCCCCAGCCCCCCGTATGTACGCACCGTACCCCCAGCCCCCCGTATGTATGCGCCGTACCCCCAGCCCCGTATGTACGTGCTGTACCCCCAGACCCCCATATGTACGTGCCGAACCCCCAGCCCCCCGTATGTATGCACCGTACCCCCAGCCCCCCGTATGTACGTGCCGTACCCCCAGCCCCGTATGTACGCGCCGTACCCCCAGCCCCCCGTATGTACGCGCCGTACCCCCAGCCCCGTATGCACGGGCCAAACCCCCAGCCCCCCCTTATGTACATGCCGTACCCCCAGCCCCGTATGTACGCGCCGTACCCCCAGCCCCCCGTATGTACGCGCCGTACCCCCAGCCCCGTATGTACGGGCTGTACCCCCAGACCCCCATATGTATGCGCCGAACCCCCAGCCCCCCCGTATGTACGCGCCGTACCCACAGCCCCCCCGTATGTACGCGCCGTACCCCCAGCCCCATATGTACGCGCCGTACCCCCAGCCCCCCGTATGTACGCACCGTACCCCCAGCCCCGTATGTACGCACCGTACGCCCAGCGCATAGCGCTGGTGGTACAGCGCGTACATACGGGGGGCTGAAGGTACGGTGCGTACATACGGGGCTGGGGGTACGGCGCGTACATACAGGGGGCTGGGGGTACGGCACGTACATACGTGGGGGGGCCGTACGACTCATACCCCGGGCACAAGTGTACCCGGGGTAGGGGTCGTACACAGCTCGCTCTGTTCGGGATGTTTTCCATACGCTTGTGCATTCGGAAAGCCGGTACGGATCGGACTTGTGCGCTCGGACTTCAGTTTTACGACTCGTACGTAAAACTGTCCGGGGACGTCTTGTAGACTTTTCCCGAGGCGATTTGTATGTATTTTTCCCGTACGAATCGTACTTCACCATTTGTACGATACTTGTACGATTCGTACGTAAAAAAATACGGATACGAGTCATACGGGAAAAAATAATACAGGATCGGAATCGGCCCCTATATAGACATTTTTTTAAAATTAACACATGTTAATATTTTTACAAACTTTTTCACACATTTTTCTATTCGTCAATAGGAGAAAATGTAATTGTTAAAAAAAAATGTTCACATTGACGTACGCAGTTTTGCATATATTTTAACAGGTGGTGGAGCATTATGATCAAGGTCAGATGAAAGGAGTAGCTGCACTCATACAAGAACAATCTAACAATCTCACTTTTTTTTACACTTAGGTTAAAATCTTTATTGTAAGGAGAGATGTAGAGAGTTAGTAAGTTGCAAAGTTAAAAACAAAATTATGTTTCTTTAACCAGTTTTACATCCCCATACAGATTTATTTTTATAAGTGCATATTGGGATAGTTGGCTTCTTTTTCAATGAAGGTTAAAAAAAAAAGTTACACTATTTTTTTAAAACCTATGTTAGAATGTTTTTTTTTGTGGCGTGTAATTTAACTTGTTTCAAGAGTCATCGAAGAAAAAAATCATTGTGGGGAAAAATAAGAAGATAATATATGGATTATATTTAAATTTGGTTTTTATATTTTAAAAAGATGTTCTCAACCTTTTTTTAATTAAAGTTATTTTATTTTTCTCTTAGATTATGGCATTTTTGGGGATGCAGAAGAAGGAAAAGTGGTCATAAGAAACTGTTTAAAAAAAAAAAAGGTCGGGTTTAGTTAGCAGATTAATGGACTACCACTAAAAGTTGGAGAGAAGACAACTGCAGGTATGAATATTATTTTTTTGATTAAAAAAAAAAAATGTCAAAAATTACAGTTGATTTAATGTAGTCTGGTAAAGCATGATAGTAGGCACCAAAGGATGGTTTTGATTTTAATAATGTAAAATATAAGCAAGATTGTCTCTCATCAATGAAAATGGTTAAATTCTGCCCAATAATCTCTCAAACATTTCTTTCCATTTTTAGAGACTCTGCGAATCAGAGTGCCTGACAATGGTTGTGCCATTTTAATTTCCTTTAAACTCTGTACTTTTTTCAAAATGTCTAGGAAATGGCATAGAATAGGGTGGGAGTTGCCAATACTATTTTTCAACCAATCAAGGATTTCTAAAGCGTGGCAAATCACCCTTGAAGGTCACAAGGTGCTGGAGTTGCTAACTGCTTTGTGGTGATCTATTTCTTCAAACAGCCAGAGCTTGGGGAAAAAGCAAAGCAAAAGCAGTGAAAATGAGGGGAAAAACTAGAAGAAAGCGCTAAAAAAATGTGGGAAAGGGAAGGAGAAAGCAGTGGAAATGAAGGAAAAGCAAGGAGAAGGCACTCAAAAATGGAGAAAAAAAGCGAGGAGAAAGCAGTAAGAATGAGGGAAAAGGAAGGAGAAAGCACTCAAAAAAGGGAGGAAAGGAAGGAGGAAGAAGTGAAAAATTAGGGAAAACAACAGAGAATGAACCAAAAACAAGGGGAAAAATGAAGAAGAAAACAGTGAAAAATGAGGAAAAAGTAGGAGTGCAGCATTTAAAAATGGAGGCAAAAGCAAGGATAAAGCAGTAAAACCAAGGGAAAAGTAAGAAGAAAGACTTAAAAAAAAACGGCGGCACGGGAAGGAGAAGCCATGAAAAATGAGGAAAAAGCAAGGGAAAGGCACTCAAAAAATAAGGGAGAAAGAAGGAGAAAGCAGTGAAAAACTAGGGAAAAGGAAGGACAAAGCAGGGAAAAATCTGGGAAAACCAAGTAGAAAACACTAAAAAACAGGGGAAAAGGAAGGATCAAGTAGCGAAAAATGAAGGAAAAGCAAGGAGAAACACTAAAAAAACAGGGAAGATGTAAGGAGAAGACAGGAGAAATGCAGTAGCACCGGTAGAGCTGGGCTTGGGACCTGCTCAATGGGGTTGCACTGTGGCCTCCAATAAGTAAGTCCTGGGAGGAGGGAGGGGTGCTGGGAGGTGGTGGTCGGGGCTAGGTGGAAGGTGGGAAAACAGGTGGCAGGCAGGAGTAGCATGGAGAAGAAACAAGGAGAAAGAAAAGAAAATGAAGGGAAAGCAAGGAGAAGGCACTAACAAAATGCAGGAGAAAGCAGTGCAAAATGAGGGAAAAGCAAGAAGAAGACACTCAAAAAACAGGGAAAAAGGAAGGAGAGGACAGGAGCAAGAGCAATGCAGCCACACGGGGAGAGCTGGACCTTGGGCCAACCCTCCATTCAATTGTTGGTTTTTGAACCTCCTTCTAAGTAGGTCGAGGAACAGTTCCACCACTCAATTTGAAACTGTTGTTCCCTCCTATGGCCTGACCTGCTTGGATGCCCAATCCTTGTATCTTCAAAGTGATTTAGAATTGGTGCCAATTTATCTTCATTTTGGGTAAAAAGAAAAAATCTGATTGTATAATTGAGGTGTAGAATTCATCCACATATACAGGAGGTATAAACCACAATGCTATACGTTTCTTAAGTTGATACTGTAGCTTACTGTTTGCCATGTTATCCACAACTAAGGATTTTTTTTTTTCATATAACATGGCTGGGAAAAGTGAAAAAGAAAATCCTTAAATTTGGGGTGCTGAGTAAATATGATTAGTGATTATCATCTGTTATTCAAAGTAAAGAATTACTTTCTTAGATATTTTATTTATGGTTTTAGCTTTTACAACTGATAAAAATTCTGCATCTTTTGAAGATTGTCAGGCAGTACGTTATAAATTAATGGGACGGTAGTGTTATTAATTGCATTATAGTGTAAATTTACATCCAGCAGACAGGAAAGTGACGTTGGAATGAGACACAAGCTAACATTAAAAAAAAACTTAAAAATAGCAGGTGTAGTTTAGTGAACTAACTAACTTGTGGCCCATCATGCACTGCTTATAACTTCACTCATGACACCTTAAAGGAGATAATTGACTGGCTGACTGACATCATTGATAACATCACTGAATATAATATATAAACATTGTTGAAATTACTACTGAGATCAACCAATGATTCTTATAGACAGCTATACACTGAGTTTGTGCATGGAAAGTTTCAGGGTGATCCACAAAGCAGGGGCCGAGGAAAGAAAAAAGGGGGGAGTCGCAAAATGCAAAACCCCCATGCATTTTCCATGGACTTCTTTAGGCAGGGCTACAGCAAAATCTGCTGAACGGAATTACACCAAGTTTGTCAGGAAGCTAGATCTTGGTCAGCAGATTGTGCTTTATGTGATTTAGTGTAAATCCGTTCAGTAGTTTTTGTAGAAATAAAGCGTAAAAAATATTCGGATATCTGGATGGTTGGGTCTGCAAGAGGCTCGAGAGACTTCCTGAAGGAAAGACTCTGGCAAAGGACTCCAAGCTCACCTATTGGTGGAGAGGTGGCCACGTGGGATGGAGGATGGGAAATGTTGTCCCATCTCTCCGTATATGTGGTCTTGGTATTCACCAAAATCTGTAGAAATTCTATGGATTTAGGGACAGATTATGATGCAGTTGTAAAAGGCTCCGACCCTCGTTCAGAGCCTTACGACCGCATCATAATATGCCAGTCAGATTCCTTTATGACCGCCTCATTAAAATGGAGGTGGTCAGAAAGGAATACGACCGGTCATTCTGGCTGGCTTCCGACAGGCATGGAGAGCCTGTTGGCCAGTCGGAATGCAGCCTGTAAATCAAGGTCAGCTCTTTCCGCCTTTGGGATTACAATGTCAGGTTTCGGCAGCCTTTCCGTGTCAGCCTTTCCGACACAGAAAGGGTGTCAGAACTAGCATTTGGGGCCCCCAGCAGGGCCCCCTTGGGTGCATGGCCTCCGGTTGGTGGCGAGGTTGATCCCTGCACCCCATGGCAGGCACCTCAAGAAGGTGCCTGCCACGGGGTGCAGAGATTAACTTCACCTCCCATTTTGCAAAGGGAACATGCATTCTGGCTGGGTTACGGCCGGAATGCATGCACCGATTGTAAAATGTAGGAACGCGACTGAACAGTGTCGGTCGGTCCCATGACCGAGACGATGTCGGGAGGAGGCTACTCCTCCTGACATTGTAATCAGCCCTTTAGTCGGTCCTGAAGAAAGCCTGCTGACCATAAGTGGCACTTGTAACAGGCTGAAACATGTTGACCTTACTGAGCTATAGATGTTAGGGGTCATTGCACTCATTGAACATCACACTGTTTTTATTCCAGCTAAAGCACCTTATAAATAAACAAGAATTAGGATCCTGAAGGTTTTTTTTAACTTGCAGTTAGGTTTAAGTAAGAGCGTCACTTACAAACCAAGTTGAGCCCACCCACACACACTAGGTGCAGTGGGTGAGGATCCATTGTTGAAGGATGCCACTGGTGGTACTAGTGGATGAGGATCCTACTAATATATCCATGTGATGCTGGGTGTGCACCGATTCACCTGGGTGGAGACTGCTTTCCACCTTGGCATACATTGAGACCAGTTAATTTGACCTTTTAAAACATTGAGTTCATTAGTTGTGAGGTTTTTCCTTTCTTGTGTACCGATAGCTGTATTATACTTCAGCATTATAAGGCCATCCTTAGACCATATCTTGCATCTGTCATTGAAAAATTAGTAAATGGTATGCTGCTATGCTGCGTATTGCCCTAGATGTGCTCACCCTAAAACCAATTTAAGCCACATATTTCTATCTTTAGCTAGCAAGTTAAACATTGTTGGGTAAAATGATATATTTTCTATCCAATATAATGAAAACTGATCTAGTTCTTTCACCACAATTCACATTATTTGGCTTCCGTCCTACACTTCAGAGCATCTTCAGAGGGTTTTCTGTTTAATGCTGGGGTAATTGTAAATGCTTTTTACTCAAGCCATGAAAAGATCAAAATCACTTCTAAGGGGCCAATTACGATCTTGTTAGGAAAGCATTCCTACAGACTTGGTTCCGGAATGCTTTCCAAATGAGTCGACAGTTAGTTGCCTGAACGACGGAGTATGATGCTTTGCATCTTAACTCCTACCGACTCATCCAGAGTGCAAATGTTCCGAATGATCAGTCCGTAAAACAGCCTGAAGCGACCGACTCGTTCGTAAACGCAGATTTAAAGCATTGCAGCCAGGAATCAGAATCGGTTCATCCCGCGAACTGATGACGATACATACAAAGTGATTTATGAACCGTGTCGGTTAGTGCCACAAAAGGCAACTGGAAAAAGTCAAATAATATCAAAACAATCATTGGCAAAGCCCAAAAGGTCAGATTAATTAGCCAAACCCACTAATCCACCTATAAAAAGGACCAAACAGATGACCATGATCCTTTGCAATAACAGAACTGCTTAGAGGACACATATATAGCCACTGATTCACTGCTCTGCCTCATACACACACTTCACCCACCACACACTTAGCACACATTTTTATTTTGCTTAAGGTCACTCCTAAACACACACTCTTTGACTTATTCATACCCACCCTCACCTTCACACTCAATCCCACCTCCATCTTCACCCTCACCATGGCCCCAAAGAAGCAGCCAAGGTTCACAGAGAAGGAGTTGGACGTGCTTGTAGATGAAATTGTCAGAGAAGAGCCACAGTTATTAAGGAACCTAGTCTAATGGATCCCCTGTCCCAGAGAAATAGGATGTGGGAGAGGATAGTCAACAAGGGGAACGCTCAAGCACCTTGCCTGCGCACAATAGATGATATCAGGAGTAGGTACTATGACGTGCGAAGCAGGATCAAGAAGCTGATTTCGAAAGAACAAGCCCTAAGTCAAGAGACTGGCGGTGGCCCTCCTTCACCACCCGTGCACTTCACTTCCTGGGAGGAGAAAGTCAATCAATCAATCAATATGAACTTTATTCGGATAAAAACAACATATCCATAAAAGTACAGAATAAAACAACATTCAAGAATTAATAAAAACGCAGAAATATTACACAATTAAAAAGATCAGTTAATCAGGGTGCATAGAATTGCGTAAGCGCATCACAGTTTTTAAAAATGATCCAACTCTTAAACATAGCTCATCATCAATAATAGCTAGCACCATCTCATAAGCCACCTTGTAATCAGTAATGTGGCGAGTTTTAAAATATGGGATCAGGAATTTTTTAGTGGGGGCTGAGTAATAACTACAAAAGAACAAAAAATGTAACATTG
Organism: Triturus cristatus; assembly: GCF_964204655.1. Taxonomy (NCBI): domain Eukaryota; kingdom Metazoa; phylum Chordata; class Amphibia; order Caudata; family Salamandridae; genus Triturus; species Triturus cristatus. Next base: position 1,138,169,573 of record NC_140585.1, on the reverse strand, counting down.
ACTGCTTTTGGGTATTATTACAGGGACAGGGTAATAAGTTAAAATTGTGTGTGAACCCAATGGGAAATGACAACAGATATTTCATGGTGTCTGTCCTGAGCCTGAAGAATAAACCCCTTTCCCAGCAACTAATTGGTTTAGAAAGATATCTAGGCATAGCAGGGGACATTTCTATCTGCATATCTCTAACGACTGAGGTTTTATTAGACTCAGATGATATTCGTGCATCTTTATAAGAAGCATAAAGAATCTTTTCCAATATTTTAATATTGAAAGAGCTGTGTTGCAAGGGGTTTAAAAAGAGATATTCCATATTCAGGCTACTTAAACTTTTCCGGACCCCTGCTAACCACGGTATATCCATCCCTTTGTCACATTTTAGACAGTCTAGGATTATCTCCCTTGTCACATGAGCAGCCGGGTTCTTCCAGATTCTTAACCAGAACAAGGTGGGGCGAGCCTTAATAAAATCCTCAACGTAGGGTAGATGGAGTTCTCTGTGAGCAGCAAACGTTGAGGAAAAGAAAGGTGCGCCCAAAATCTTGCGACAGAATCTGTTCTCTTCACGCTGGATGGGCGTGCTGGTTGTATTCCCCCAAACCTCCGCCCCATATGTTACAGTTGGTGTGCATTGCAATCTATACATTTTGATAATGGATGGCACTACCTCTATATTCCTCGGCTTGGGTAACCTCAGTATAGTGTTGATAGAGTTAATAAACTTTCGTTTGCAATGAGCTATATGGTCATTCCATAATCCATTCAAAGCAAATGTCAAACCAAGGTACGGGAAGGTGCAGGTGCTCAATAATTGATATGAGTTTATGACAATTGTGGGGTTTGAATATTTCTTAGACCCACACGACATTAAAAAGGATTTTTTAAAATTTGTGCACAAGTCCAAAGTTGCCATAAACTTAACAAAATCCTGGACCAGGGCGCGTAAAGCTTTAGGAGTGCGCCCCATTAAAACTGCATCGTCAGCATATAACAATGCAGGGATTTTATTACCACCAATCATTGGGACGTCTTTAGTTGAGATCAGCAGAGATTTGGTCAAATCATTGATGTATAAAATAAATAGGAGGGGGGCCAGTACACAACCTTGTCTGACGCCTCTACCTACATCAATAGCTCTGGAGGTCTCACCGTTCATGCTGATGCGCACCCTGGCTTTTAGGTCTCTGTGCAAGTATGCCAAAAAAGAAACTAACAAATCATCTAATCCAAGATCCAACAAGATTTGCCACAATCGTGATCTGTTTACAAAGTCGAAGGCCGATGTGAGATCCATGAATGCCAGGTACATAGGGACTTTTTTGGCTACATTATATTTACCAAAAATCAGATTAAGGTTAAGGCACTGTTCCACAGTGCCAACCTTACTCCTAAATCCCAGCTGACATGGGTGTAACACCTTAAATTCCTCAGCCCATGAACTGATCTTGTTAAACAACACCTTTCCCAACATTTTTAGAGTGTTATCAATCAATGATATTGGCCTGTAGCAACTCTGGTTTAAACGATCACCCTTCTTGAAAATTGGAACTATAATGCTACAAGACCAAGTTTCAGGGATAGATGAATTTGTTAGGTTGTTAAAAACGTTCGTGAGTAGTGGTGCCCAGAACTCGGGGTGACTCTTGATGAAGTCGATCGGAAGACCGTCTGGGCCGGGGGCTTTACCTCCCAGACTTTGATGAATGGCTTCTTCGACTTCAGATAATTCAATCTGAATATTGGTAGTGTATATAAACTCCCTCGGTTCCCAAATAATAGGGGCAGCATACATTTTGCTAAAATGAGCCTCCCAAGACTCACTAGAGATGTTACAGCTAATTGGTGTGGAAGTATTTCCCACAAGTTTCATGTCTTTAACTGCTTTCCAAAAGTTCTTGCCATTTTTTAGTTCATTTGCACGCACTAGTTTAGACCAGTGATCATTTGTGATCTCCTCCTTCCTGCGTGCGATAGCCTTCTTATATTTGCTTCTCAGTGTCGACACAAGAAGACTGTCTCTAGGTTTAGTTACAAGTGCCTTTCTTAGTGCTCTGTTAGCCGCAGAACAATCTGCGTCAAACCACCCTGGGTCCAAATTTATGTTCTTAATAGGCTTGGACAGTATATTTTTAATACCAGAACAGAGTTCTGAGAAGGCGTAGACTACCTCTGTATTACATTCTTTGAATGTCAGACAGGTATTGATCAGGTTCTGATGCAATTTAATCATTGTTTGAAACAATGCATTATTATCAATACCACGCCACACAAGTCGGAGTTTATCCGTTGATATTGTTAGATCACTTGCTCCCTGCGTACGTTCGTACGTTGGGCGGCGTGTAAAACTTAGAAAGGTGCTAATAGGGTTATGGTCACTTTGTATTGTTGAAATTACCTCTGCCTTTAGCACATGATTTATAAGAGGAGCAGTTACAAAAATATATAGTCAATGGTGGAGGATGAACCCCGACTTCTATAAGTTGGTACTATACATCCATCAGTGGCAGCAATTTCCATAATGTCTAGAAAATTTTGCGAACTTAAATGATTCATAAGCTGCTCACCTCTCTTGCATAACGGGCTAGTGGTGTTAGATCGAATAGCAGAATTAATCATTCTAGGGAGTTTAACATTAAAATCACCACCTAAACATATACCTTTGTTTAGGGCACCACAATCTTTTTCTAGTTTTGAAATAAAATCAAACAGCTTAAGAAAGTTCATATTGGGAACATTTTTAAAATCATTATTATAAAAATTAATTATATAAATTGAAGCCCCCCATGTATAAAGGGATGCTTGAAATGTGTCGCTGTTTGTGTGCACGATCCTGGTACGACCACCTGCCTTGATGTTTATCCAGGTAGAAAGGCCACCCACGGGCCTTCCTGATGTAGGGATGGGGGATAAAATATTGAAACATTCGAAACCCTCCATAGGCAATTCCTGGGTTGCCCAGGTCTCTTTGAACATTACAATATCCTGACCACTTATTAGCTCCTTCCAATCTGGTAAGATTAGCTTAGATGCCAGACCAGCAACATTCCAACTCAAGATTTTGAGTGTCGAATCAACTTTCATTGTGAGTGGTATATCCTGTTTACTAACCTGAATACATTTATCAGTGGATATCGATACAGGTACATTACTCAATATTTCACTCGATAACGGAATTGGCAGTCAGTCTTGACAGTCCAAGCCTGATAACGGTGTAAATCTGTTAGTAGTTGAGAGGAAGTTGTGCGGGTTGGGAAAAAATGCTTCGAATGTTGGTTTATAAAAATAACCTAGGGGTAGTGCCCATATACCAGTGCTTTGATTAATCTCCTCCCTCTGCGGCGATAGGATAGCTTTCGCCACTGACTGTCTACGGAAGTTAATAATTATGCAGTCCCCTTTAATAGTTTTGGGAGATATTCCAAGCCAGCCCACACGTCGTACCATGATGATGTTTTCAATTAAGGATGGCCTGAATCGCTTATGCTTGGATAGCCAATCAACGCATTTGCAGCGTAATTGCTCCCAAGATTCTTTCTGGTCTTTCCTTAAAAAAGGGACGCCAGCTAAAACCACGACGTATGGACAGGCCTCCGGGGGTAAATATAACACCACATTATTTCCCTCAGTGAGGATCTCGGAAGTTGAATCAGTGGCTACATTGTGTCGAGTATTGACTATACTATCGCTATCACCGCTGTGTGGAGGAATGGGGACGTTAGGAGGAATTAACAAGTTGTTTATTGGGTTAGCATTATTGAACCCAGTTGTGCGTTCTAAGAGATTTTTTACCTCCATGGTTCCCTTCTTATCTAGACATGAACGAATTTTATTACATGTCGTACAATCAATAGTTCGCAAATTTGAAACAGAAGGAGCTGAAGTATTTTGGTAATCGGTAGGATTATTAGTAATGGATTCATTTTGGGCCAGCTGTCTAACATTTGTATGGGCGGATGGATTAGGGACAGCTTGGAAAACAATGTCTGTTGTGTGGACTACGGACTGTGGGTTTGGAGCAAGCTGAGCATCAGAAATACAATCTTTCACTGCAGAAAGAAAATTATTAAATAAGGGTTTAACACAATCAGTAAGCAGACCAATCAAATTATTAATATCAATAGCCCTGGTGTGATTATCACTATCTGTGAAAATGGGGAGCAGAAGATCAGTCTCAGTCTGAGTTCCAATTGAATAAAGACAAGGTTTAATCAGTGGAGCGTGCGCGGTCGATGGAGCATGCACTAAAGCCTCCACAGATGTTTGGTTAGTAGATGAGCGAATCCATGAATTTAAAGTTGTGCGGGTTGGTTGTTTTCTTTTCGCACAAGTTGACTTCCCAGGTTTCCTCTTACGCTTTGCCCCTGAAAGCAGGGCAGTAGGTGTTGCAAGGTTTAGTTCTGGTGAGGCTGGCGTAATTATTTCGCAGGCCTCTTCACATGCCAAAACAGGAGCATTGGGGATGCCTGTAATTATGTCAATGGTATCAGTAGTCAATCCTGACGATAGCATAGATTGCCCCAAACCAAGAGATAAGCGCCTCTCGGTGAGCTCGATCTCGTTGCTCACAATACTAACAGCTCTTTCCAGCATATTCTCAATACTTGGTGTGGCTGATTTCGTGACAGGTGGAATAGTACGTTTCCCCATTGTTGGTCTGTTGTTACAGAACAGAAGGCTACAAAATGTTGTAAATTGGGGGACAATAGCTTTCGCTCACCTTATTGATGGGCGCAGGGATGACCAGAACGAAAGAGGGGTGGCCCAGCCCAGTCTCCTCCGGGCGATGACGGGCAAGGACGGGCCCGCCCTTGGCCCGGGCTTCGCCCGGGCGCCGCCCGGGCGCCGCCCGCGTGCGTCCTGCGCTGCGGTGTCTTCCTGGCGCTTATGTAGCGCTCGTCCGGCTGTGGCTCCTCCCTCACTGACAAGGGTGTCTGGGACAGGTAGTCCCCTCCTGCAGCAACAACAACAGCGTTTGTGTCAAACAGCACGTCCCGCGCTGCGGTGTCTTCCTGGCGCTTATGTAGCGCTCGTCCGGCTGTGGCTCCTCCCTCACTGACAAGGGTGTCTGGTACAGGTAGTCCCCTCCTGCAGCAACAACAACAGCGTTTGTGTCAAACAGCGCATCCCGCGCTGCGGTGTCTTCCTGGCGCTTATGTAGCGCTCGTCCGGCTGTGGCTCCTCCCTCACTGACAAGGGTGTCTGGGACAGGTAGTCCCCTCCTGCAGCAACAACAACAGCGTTTGTGTCAAACAGCGCGTCCCGCGCTGCGGTGTCTTCCTGGCGCTTATGTAGCGCTCGTCCGGCTGTGGCTCCTCCCTCACTGACAAGGGTGTCTGGGACAGGTAGTCCCCTCCTGCAGCAACAACAACAGCGTTTGTGTCAAACAGCGCGTCCCGCACTGCGCTGTCTTCCTGGCGCTTATGTAGCGCTCGTCCGGCTGTGGCTCCTCCCTCACTGACAAGGGTGTCTGGTACAGGTAGTCCCCTCCTGCAGCAACAACAACAGCGTTTGTGTCAAACAGCGCATCCCACGCTGCGGTGTCTTCCTGGCGCTTATGTAGCGCTCGTCCGGCTGTGGCTCCTCCCTCACTGACAAGGGTGTCTGGGTCAGGTAGTCCCCTCCTGCAGCAACAACAACAGCGTTTGTGTCAAACAGCGCGTCCCGCGCTGCGGTGTCTTCCTGGCGCTTATGTAGCGCTCGTCCGGCTGTGGCTCCTCCCTCACTGACAAGGGTGTCTGGGACAGGTAGTCCCCTCCTGCAGCAACAACAACAGCGTTTGTGTCAAACAGCGCGTCCCGCACTGCGCTGTCTTCCTGGCGCTTATGTAGCGCTCGTCCGGCTGTGGCTCCTCCCTCACTGACAAGGGTGTCTGGGACAGGTAGTCCCCTCCTGCAGCAACAACAACAGCGTTTGTGTCAAACAGCGCGTCCCGCGCTGCGGTGTCTTCCTGGCGCTTATGTAGCGCTCGTCCGGCTGTGGCTCCTCCCTCACTGACAAGGGCGTCTGGGACAGATAGTCCCCTCCTGCAGCAACAACAAAAGCGTTTGTGTGGGAGGAGAAAGTGCGCGCCATCCTTCCACCGGAGGGCATCTATGGACTACCAGGAGCACCAGAGTCTAATGAGTATCTACTCAACATTCCACTAATCTTACCAACTACACATCCACAGACATCACTGTCAAGGCTACAGTGATACAAATGACTGTTAGCAAAGGGATACAAATCTAGATTAAATGAGCATGTGGTGTGTATGCCCGATTGACAAACAACATACCTACAATAAAACAGAAAGTTTAACATTTTCCTATCATGTACATACTTCTTACAAACACCAGGCACCAGTGTCAGCCAACTTTCCAGCACACTTTCACTCACTCACAGGAAAGTTAAAACGAATTTCGTAGCGCACGCTGCATCGCATTTTGCATTTTATTTATTTAATTGTTTACTTACCTCCAATTATCCATATTCCGGTGTTTAGTACCCCCCACCCTGCCCCTTCCCCGCCCCGCCTTTCCACCCCTAACAGTTAGCCATCGTCTCAGAGGAGTTATCTGGGCTGGGTGGGAGGAGGAGTATTTGGAAAGGCTACAACTCACATCAGTCCCTGTCCAACATACACCTTCCCACCCAGCACAAACAGCCCAACAGGAACTAAGTGTGTACAAATTTACTAGCACTATGCATTTCACTGGTCACTTTTGTCTGACTCTGCCACAACTACTAATAGGGCCTTGTGCTACAAACACCAGGCACCAGTGTCAGACCACTTTGTCAGTACATATCCACTCACTCTCATGGATACCATAGTTCCTGGGGCGTTTTTGCTTGTTGGAATGTGTGTGTGTGTGTGTATTGCAGGGCCTGATCAGAGATCTGGCCATTGAAAACACTCCTCTTCGCTGCCAAAAGAGGACAGTCTATATACATAAATCCATCTTTAGATTCAGTAGCGCAGTGGTTCCCAAACTTTTGACTCCTGAGGACCCCCATTGAGTCACCACTGCAAGCCGGGGACCCCCAAGCAATTTGTAGGATTTAAATTTCAAACATTAAAATAGTAATTAAAAAAAAAATAAACACGTGTGCACAAAAAACAAATACTCAAATTACTAAGGATTTTAGGGGCATATTTACAAGTCCCTATCGCCATGGGAACGTCACTTTTTGCGATGTTCCTGTGGCAGTAGGGGCTTTGCCTTATTTACAAGGCAGCGTTAAGCCACTTATTGTGGCTTAACGCTGCCTTATATATAAGGCCCCCTTTCACGCAATGCTTAGCATGAGAATGGTGGGCAGTGGGAGTTGCAGTGGGCGTTTCACTCAAACACCCATTGATTTTGACGCTGCCCTCTATTTACAAGGTCAGCTGAAATAGGAGACCGCACCAAAATTAAGACCATGAAAAACCTGGTCTTAACTTGGCGAAATGAGGAGGAATGCTTTATTTCTCCTAGTTTTTGCTTTGATTGTTTATGTTCAGGAAGGTGACCCTTCCTGCACATAAACAATCTTTAATAAAAATGACGTTTTGTAACTTCCATGTGTGCTGCATTAGGCAGCACACAGAGAAGTAACAAAACGGCATTACAAAATTGTTCATGTGCAGGAAGTGGGAACATAGCAGCATCAGGATAATGATAGACTGGGAATAAACATATGTTGCTAACTTTTACCATGCAGTTTGCAAGCAGCTCTTTGACAGTTTATAGGACACTGTGCTAGATTACGAATGTCCCTTATGAGTTGCACAGTGACAAAAGAATATCTGTGACAAAATCAGTAACCCACTGACCTATGCACATAAAATACTGTTTTTTAAAATGCATTGTACACTTTGCAGTAGGCATATTAACCCTCTGTGTCACATTAGATAAGTCATAGCTGCCACTGGACAAAACTCTCATCTCTCTCCAGCAGGTACATTAATCACTGGCATTTTCTTGACACTTTTATAGTTGCTCGAAAACTGCTAATTTTACATGGAACTTTGCAGTGCTTTTAAAACTGCTACCTGCGGACCCCCTGGGACTGTGCCACGGACCCCTGGGGGTCCTCGGACCCCAGTTTGGGAAACACTGCAGTAGCGTATGTAATGTGTATGATTTGAGGGGCTGTGGACATTCACATCAATCATTGTGTCTTTATGTACCCACAGGGCAAGCTGGGAACAACTCTGCCACAAACCAGGACAGCCAGTCCCAGACTCTGGTCGACCCTGAGCTCTCCAGCGTTGAGGTCTCTCAACCATCTTCAGATGATGACGACCTACCTGGCCCATCAGGTGTAGGTCAGCACGCAGCACCAGCAGCAGTAACATCAGCACCCTCTGCGACCTCTCCCGCCTTAGCTGACAACACCCAGCTAACTCCTACCCTCATGGACACACCATCACGAGCCACCACCTAAAGCACGGCAATATGGGGCACTCTGGAGTTGGCGGACTACACCACCACTATCAACGAGGCTCAGTTTCGACTGCGCCAAGACCAACTGGTCCTGCTCGGGTAGGAAGGGGTGGTGGAAGGGGCTGTGGGTACATGCGCCATCATGCAGCGGGTGCTGCTGCTAAAAATTACCCACACCTATTCCGAATCGTCCAGCCATATGAGGGGGGTACACGGGAGATTTTGGCCAGGTAGTTGGGATTCTTAGGACCATGCAACAACAGCAGGCAGTCCACTATGACAAAATGGACACATACATGGCCAAAATTGTTAGTGGCCTTATTTCTAGCGGTAGGGATACATTTGCCCCTACTAATAATCCACTTTCCAACATTTGGTGCTCAGCGGTGTGGATGCGGACTTGTGTTTAAAAAGTACGCCTTTCAGTAAAGTGAATTAAGATGGTAAAAATCCTCTAAATTGCCTTAGAACAAAACTTTTGGGTTTGATTTTTGGTATTTGGACTTAATTGTTTTTAATCCATTGTTTTGATTTTTCCTAATTGTTCTAAGTCTGTTGTGCCTAGTTGTTGTGACCCAAAACTAGGGAACCATGGAGATTGACCTGGCTAAACTGTCCCAGTTCAGGATGGCTGATCTTAGGGTACAGTGTAGGCTTAGGGTGCTGTCTGCTTCCAACAAGATTAGGAAGGCAGGGTTGCTTAAGTCCCTAAGGGCCTGGGCTGGGGTAGCTGAAGAGATTCAAGGGGGGGTGGAGGGTGTTCCCCCAACCTCACCCAAGAGGAAGGTGAGGATGGTGCCTCTTCCATTTTCTCTATTGTTAGCCATATGATTCCAGATGGTGGGAGGGTCCCTTACTCGGGAACCACCACTGACCTTTCCAGAGAGACAGCTTGAGGTTCAAATAGCTTTGATAGCTTTGGAGCAGAGGAAACTGAAATTGGCTGAGAAGAGATGGGAGAGGGAGGAGGCATTCAAAGGAAATGGTGGCAGTGAAAATGATGAAGATTTTGAGATGTCCAGGGGTGGTAGATTTGATCACAAACTTCCCAAGGGTATAATAACTAAGTACACAGAGCTGGTGACAATGATAAGTGGCTGGCAGCCTTTGATATGGCCCTTAAGTTGAGTAGGGTCCACTTTAAGTATTGGGGTGCGCTCCTGTGGGAGTTGATTCCAGTAGCTGGGAGGGATAGGCTCCTGACACTGAGGGGGGAGGATGCAGACTCATACCAGCAGATGAAGGCATGCTTAGTCAAGAGATTTGGTCAGACTCCAGAGCAGTACAGGGTGAATTGTTGGTGACAAAGTTGGCACATCTGAGGGATTGTATAGTTTGTTTTTGAAAGAACATATTTTGAATCATTGTGTAGAAGAGAAGTTATGCCAGTATCTAGTGGACTCTAAGTTGACAGATCCCAGAGAGCTGGGGGAAGCAGCTGATGAGTGGGTGAGAACCCGAGTTTTCATCCAGCACCAGAGGGGTGTCCAGAAGAAAGGAGGACAGGTCCCTCCCCAGGGGAAAGCCCCGGGAAAAGAAGGTAAAAAACCTAAGGAGTCTTCCAAAGACCCACAAAAACCTGAACAAGGAGGGTGGGCCCCGAGCCAACCCAAATTCAAAGGGAGGGGGTATCGGGGAAAGAATGGTAGATTCTTTGATCCCTCAAAGGTCGGTAAGTGCTTTGACTGTAACCAGCCTAGGCACAAAAAGGGAGATGCTCTCTATACCAAGAAGCTCCCCCCTAAGGGGCCATCCATAGGGATTGCCAGTGAAAGTGTAGGGGTGGAGAGTGGTGCCCCAGAGAGGGGGTAGTCAGGTGGTGAAAGCAACCTTAGTGTCCCTGGGTGGGGTGAATATTGCAACCCTTGCTGCCTTACCTCCAAACATGGACAAGTACAGGCAGAGGCCTAAAGTTAATGGGACTGAGGTTGAGGCTATCAGAGAGACACAGGTGCTAGTGTAACTATGGTCCTGGATAAGCTGGTGACTCCAGGAACGTTTCTACCTGGTGAGTTTCATCAGGTGACTTATGCAGACAGCACAACTAAACTCCATCCTATGGCTGTGGGGGGTTTGGAATGGGGTGGTGTGACAGGCCCTATGAAGGTAGCTGTGTCAAAGATGTTCCCACTCCAGTGTTCACTGGGCAATGATCTTGAAGCCACTGAGTGGTCAGAGGTGGAGGAAGGACTCCATATTAAAATATTGGAGCTCCCTGAGTGGGTATGTGCTGTGACTATGTCAAAGACTAGCCAGAAGGGAGGGGCTGGACACTTGGACCCTGGAACAAAGGGCCAAGCATCCAATGACAAGGGTTCTGGGTCTGGTGAGCCAGTCTAGGGAACTCCAGAGGTGCAGGAAGAATCTATTCCTGATGGGAGAGGATCTGGCCTCTGAGGGATGGACTCCATCCCTGCCAGAGCTGTCAGATTTGACAGAACTGACAGGAGCCGGTGGACCCTCCAGAAAGGAGTTCAGTTAGGGACAGAGAGACTGTCCCGCCCTTGCGAGCTTGAGGCGGATTGCCTCTAAGCAAGAGGAGGGGGGTGACAGTGGGCTTCATAGAATCTACTGGGAAGATGGACTGCTTTATACTGAGGCCATAAACCTCAGGGAGGGGGGCACCAGGAGGTTGGTGGTGTCCCAAAAGTACAGAGAGCTCATCCTGACTTTGTGTCATGATATCCCCTTGGCAGGACATTTGGGACAGACAAAGACATGGATCCGGTTGGTGAACCATTTCTTCTGGCCTCATATGTCTGAAAAGGTAAAGGTGTTTTGCAGCTCTTGTGTCACCTGTCGGGCCAGTGGCAAGGCAGGGGGCAAGACAAAGACCCAATACCACTGCCAGAGGTTGGGGTTCCTTTTGAAAGGGTAGGTGATGGACATTGTTGGTCCCCTGGACCCACCTACTACTTTAGGGAATGGGTATATCTTAGTGGTAGTGGACCATGCCACTAAGTAACCTGAAGCAATCTCTCTTAGAACCATTGATGCTCCTGAAGTGGCTAGAACACTGCTTGGTGTGTTCACCAGAGTGGGTTTTTTGTTTTCTGAAAGAGGTGGTATCAGATAGGGGCACACACTTTCTGACTGCTATATGGTATGAGGGTGGTGTTAACTACAAGTTCACCACCCCCTATCATCCACAAGCAAATGGTCTAGTTGAGAGATTCAACAAAACCCTGAAGGGCATGATAAATGGGTTGTCAGAGAAACTCAGGAGGAGATGGGATGTTCTCCTCTCATGCCTACTGTTTGCCCACAGGGAGGTGCCCCAGAAAGGGGTTGGTTTTAGTCCCTTTGAGTTGTTGTTTGGACACCCTGTGAGGGGGCATTGAGACTACTGAGAGAGTCTTCTGAGAAGCCTCTTAAAGAAGCAAAGGAAAATGAGGTTGACTATGTGCTAGGCCTGAGATCTATAGTAGCGGAGTATATGATCAAGGCAAGCAGGAAACTAGAGGACAGCCAGGAACTCATGAAGCACTGGTATGATCAGAAGGCTACTATGCCTGGGTATACTACAGGGCAATTGGTGTGGGTGTTGGAGCCTGTGGCTCCCAGGACCCTCCATGCCAAGTGGAGCGGGCCCTATCCAATCTTGGAAAAGAAGGGTGATTGTACCTATTTAGTTGACCTTGGCACCCCCAGGAACCCTCATAGGGTCCTGCATGTGAATAGATTGAACCCCCACCATGACAGGGCAGATGTGACCATGTTACTGGTCACTGATGAGGGAGTGGAGGAATAAACTGAGTCAGTGTCTGACCTCCTCTCCACTAATGTGCAAGATGGGTTAGTGGAGGGGGGTGTACTCTCTCTCAAGTTGACAGACTAACAGCAGAGAGGCTGCAAGCAAGTGCTGGAGCAGTTTGCTGGCCTGTTATCTTTGGCCACAGGCATCACTGAGTGGTGTGTGCACCACATTGACACTGGTGACAGCCTACCTGTCAACAATAAACTGTACAGGTTGTCTGAGCATGTCAGAGTCCAGCATTAAAGTGGAGGTAGCTAAAATGCTGGATTGGGGAGTGTAGGACTTGGCCCTTTTTCCCTCATTTGTTTTCGTTTTTAGTGTTGCTGCAGATTCAGGGAGCCATTTTAGCTACCCCTGAAACTTCTGTCTGAGGGCCTGGAGCACAAAATGGTGGCCACCTGTGACATCACCAGCATCCACTGGAACCTGCTAGCACCTTCCAGAACATTCCAGAACCCTATGACAGTTGGAGGCGGTTTAGAATGTTGGGGAGTTAAGAGAGAGAGTTGGCAGTTGGAGCTGGCAGTTGGCACCTGACTGGTGAGGAGTGAGCAGCAAAAACGTGAAGGAGGAAGGAGTGAAGCAGCAGGGGTGGAAACTTGTGCCTGGAGTGGGGTCCATAAACCCACCCTTGATACTAGTCCCTACTGACGGAGCCCAGCCTAGAGCCCTGAGTGGGAAGAAGTCAGAAAAACCATCCTGAGGACCTGGACAGCAGGAACAGGCCTTAGAGACAAGAGAACAGCAAGATCCTGACCTGGAAGCTGGTTTCCCTGAAGTCCGACGTCGAGTAGCCTAAGACCTGGAGCCCGAGGTGGAGAAGCGGCGCTGACTGGAAAAGCAGACGTCGTACCCGGAGCCACCAGAGGTCGAGAGAGGGCGCTGTCAGAGGTCGTGAGGAATACCAGAGGTCGAGGAGGAAGTCACCCGAGGTCGAGTGAGCGGCGTCATCGGAGGAGTGAAGTCCGCCCTCCGGAGTCGTCGGAGACCGAGGTGAAGGGTAACGGAGGTCGGGAGTGAGGATCGCACTCCGGAGTCGCCGGAACCTGTGAGAATCGTGCCGGAGGTCGGGAGTGGAGGTCGCACTCCGGAGTCGCCGGAAACCTGTGAGGAGCACCGGAGGTCGGGAGTGAGGATCGCACTTCGGAGCCGCCGGAAGTCGACATCGAGGCAAGGCCGGCCGACGTCATTGAATCCGAGGTCGCCATCGGACCGGAGCCGCCCGAAGTCGACATCGAGTAAAGACTGCCCGACGCCATCGAATCGGAGGTCGAGATCGAACCGAGGCCGCTGACATCGAGACCGGAACCGCCTGCCGGCGTCGTCAAAGAACTGACATTGTGCCGAGGTCGCCGACATCGAACTGGAACCGCCTCACGGCATCGACCCGACTCCAGCGGCGTCGGAGCATCAGAAAAATGGCAGTAAGTGGAGTAGAGGGCGCCTAAGGCCCTGTGGAGACCTGAGAGACTGCTCTAAGGAGCTAGGGAGGTGCTGGAACCAACCTGACTGTGCCAGGGGTGAACTGGGACTAATCTAGAGAAGTTGTGTGGAGAGAGAGAGCCAGGTCTCTGGTATTTTCCCCCTTTATCTACCTCAGTTTAGGCCTCAGCCTTGACCAAGCCAGGGAGTAGACACCCCCAAGCCTTCCACATCCCCACAAGCTCTGCCTGGGCCAAATCAGCCCTTAGGAATTCAAAAGTGATCTGAATCCATGAGTGTCACTGTCAGCTTTTAAGTATTTATTAGGGGCACTGTATTTATTGTATTTAACCTATTTATTGTTCCACTGTATTTATTGGTCCACAGTATTTATTGATGCACAATATTTATTGGTTACAGTATTTATTGCCTCAGAATATTTAATTGCCCGTCTGTAGTGCACTTTTATTTATGCCTTCAGTATTTATGATCACCCCTATTTATTGAATCATTAAGCCAGTATTTATTTGTCCTGCACTTTCTAAAAAGTTTGTATATTGTGATTGTTATTTATTTTCTCCAATCAGCAACTAAGAGAAAAAGCAGATAAAGAAAGTTATTTTCATAATTTTTACGGTGTAGAGTCGTTTTTGGAGCGGATGCACGCATGGTTATTGTTTGGGTATGTTGTATGCTTAGCACGGAGCCTGATTCCTGACCACTCGAGCCAAGCTACCACAGTGTGTCCGGAAGACCACCACCACCCTTTCAGAGTGGGAGTGTGGTTTTCCAACAGGGAGAAATTGAAATGTCTGAAAGTCCATGGGCCAGTCCAGTGGCGCTGGTGCCCAAACCTAATCCACAGGGGGACCCAAGGAGTTAAGGTTCAGTGTGGACTACAGAGGATTGAATGCAGTCACAAAGACTGACGCTCACCCTATACCTAGAGATGATGAGCTCATTGACAGGTATGGGGCTGCTAAGTACCTGAGTTAACTTTAGGTTATTGGCAGATTGCCCACACTGATGGAGCAAAGCCCATACTCAAAATTCACAGTAACGCATACTGTAAATACAAGATTGGTTTTAAATGGAAAAGTTGATCTATATATGTTGCATTTTGGGACCTTTTCTATCATAGACGATGACCCCATCCACACAAGTGGGATTCTCTTTTTATTGGGAGAAGTGTGGAATGATGGGCGGCAGGAATTTTAGTGGATCCCGGCAACTTCCTGAAATTTCTCTTGCATTAATGGGTGTTTTTAGCCAAAGTTTGAAGTTTGCAAGGCCTTTAGGGTAAGAAAACATCACACAGGTCCACTATCTTGGACTCTCCTGGGTATCTACTTTTCAGAAATGTCGTGCTTTGGTAGGGTTCTCTGGGTGAAGACTAAGCGAGTGCCCAAATTCCGCATCTACGCACACTGTAAAAGCAGCATTGATTTTGCTGGGTGAAATGTGATGTCTCTAGGTCAAATTTTGGGTGTTTTGTTTCATCGGCACTGTGACCAGCCATGGTGTGGGGAGGGCGTTTTTATCAGTAGACATCTGCGAACACAAATTAGTAGAACATTTGTTATTACCTGTTGTTTTTTTCTGCATTTTCTGCTGCATGGTTGGTTCACTATGAAAAATGATTCTATGCTGCAGCTCAGTTGTTTGCTCTGGGTAGGGTGTGTTTTTGGAAAACCTTCAAACCCTGTATATCTTTGTGACCAGAAGGGGCTGACGGACCTAACGGTACTATGCTTTTGTATGTCAGTCATTATGACAAAAAAAAAATCAGAAGAAAATGTTGTCACTGTTTGCTTGTTTCTCAACTTGTTATTTTTGTTCTTGTTTATTTCAGTGATTCATTCATTAGGGAAACATGCAGGGATCTACACAAATGACACCTTGCTGAAAATGTTTTCCACCTTTTAAAAATGTATAGCTTTCTGGCATCACTCTTGGGTTACACACCTGTCCACTACAAACTGCAAGTAGGTTGAAACCACAAAAAAAGTAAAAAATGATTACCTCTCATAAAAATGTAAAATCTATTCTTGCTCCTGCAAACTGGGAAGGTGGTGATCATAGCACTGTAAACTGTTTGTTAATACTATTGTATATGCTCAGCAGCTAAGGGGTTAAATATGTATACAATTTACCATTGTATTTAATAACAATGTTTAATTACTTGTATAAATGGACAACATAGGCTTGTTTGTAGACATGTTACAATTCATTTTCATTTTGTTTAGCTCTGGCTACAGATAGGTTTTGCTTTCTGACAATACCTCATGTTAACACAAAACACAATACAAAACATACAATAAATCATAGGATTTGCAAAGAGGGGCTTTGAAGCATTTCTCCTCTGCCATTGGCTCTTGCATAGCATTTTGTTGGATGTGTACATTGTCCTGCCAGTGGAGCTTAACACCAGAAAGAAAAAAGAAAAATGTGTTTTGTATTATGTATTTTGAATTTTCATTGAATATTTCAGAAGCTTAAACTGGTGTTGATTAATGACTTTATGTCAGCATCTTAAATATAGTTTTCATTCTTCATCTTGTATGCTTTGAGTGCCTTAATAAAGTGCTTGCTGCTGACGATGGAGAAGTTGGGTGCTTGCAGCAGCTGCAGGAGGATCTTCAGTTCAGTGAATAATCCATTTGCCCAGGGAGAGAGTGGGGTCGGCATCTCTTGATGTACTCGAACTGTCCACCCCTGCAATGGAGGGAACCATTAAGCACGAGGAATTTATCTAAACCGCTTCTGCTAGATCTAGATTCTTGGCACATGACAATATTCTTAACTCAAGTTGCCATTAGGTGACACAAATGCCAATGTTTCTGCATCCTCAGTGTTGCTGAAGTCTTCTAGAACTAGATCCAGGCAGTGCTGCCAGGGATAGCAAGTGCCACCAGAGCACATCCCGACCATTGGGTGGGCAAGGACCAGGGCCAATTCCTGCAGCCTCCTTAAACTAATCGATAACTAGACTAGACTAATTTCAACATCATCCAGTCTCAGCCAATGAAATGATCCCCAAGCCAGAAAAAATTATGGCCACCTGCAAAATGTTTCAAGCACTGAACGGACAATTGTCCAACTGATCTTTCATAAGACCTGAAATTTCTCAGGATACAACACCAATGCCTCGCACCCAGGTACCCGCAGCTAACGAATGAAGCAGAGCACACAATGGCCACTATCAACTAGGTGATCTGTATAGCTGGGACAGAGAGTGGAAATCTAGAGCAGCCACGGCCCGTATAGGGCGTGTTACCGGGGCGGTGATGTGGGGTGGAGGAGGGGCAAGGTGGGGGATTGCAAAATGCGGCATACGGCCGATTTCAGCTAAGTTACGGGAAAAAAAAAAGAATTTTGTTGCGCGTGCTGCATCGCCAGATGCGATAAGTTACATTATTTACACCCAGATTCCCCATTACCTCTCAGAAGAACGGATGATCCTAGAAGCGGTCAGGCACCTTGGGGTCAGCACGGGGTGCGACCGTGCGAGCACAGACAGAGGTTCGACTCCGATCGTGTCGAGAGCGAATCGGAAGTTAGAAATTGACGCTCACGGCCCTGCCCGTGATGCTGAACGTGACGTCACGTGGAATTGTAGAAGGCGCTACCCAATGCGCTTTCGAGGTCGAAAACTGTTCAAGGGGATTCCCAAACTCATGTTTTTTGCCGCCCTCTCCCCTTTGCCACCCTAGGCGGCCGCCTAGTCTTGCCTAATGGTAGAAACGGCCCTGCAAAACATGTCACACTAGCACTCATATCCGCTGTGTGTGCCTTTCATGAACATTAACACAGTCAAATTCAAGACTAATTCATAAGAAAAAACATGAACACAAAAGTGCATGATCTCAGATCATTCGCCTCTAGCCTGTAAAGGTAGAAGGTGGTCCGACGTCTGTCGGAGAAGTGCTATGTGCTTTGTCATAGAAGCCAGCCACACTCTGGTGGACTTTTATGTTTAGGTCTCGCCTAGGCAGCGCATGCGCACTGTCTCTTCGAGACATGCCATATCTACAATATGGGCTTTAAGTGCCCATCTTTTTCATTGGTTCCTCTTGCTGTCTTTTGTAAATGCCGGCTTTTGTTTGGTGAATATGCTTAGTAGTCCCTCCTTTTGGACTTTTGTATCCTCCCATGAGGACTGCCCCTGTTACATGTGCCCTTACTGTTCAGGTTATTTAGAATACTTTTAGAGCACTCTTTTTTGGTTGGCCTGCGGTCGCACAGCTGCTCTCCATGTATTTCCATTTCCAGCATGACTAAAAACAGGCCTGTAAATCTTGTCACGGCATAGCTTTCATGTTTCATTTTATTAGTTTTCTGCTTGTGGCAGCCTAAATGCATGGTTCTAATGTGAATGTGTTTGCTAGCCCTTTTAAAATGACTTTTTTCTCTTTAATAAAGAAAAGGAAGCGTTTTTGAATTGCACACATTTTATTGATATGGTTTTTAGATGCTGCGGGGCTTTTATTTTATCAACACAGCACTAGCTTCAGGGTTGCTGCGCTTCAGGGCGACATCTTATTTACTCACGGGGGCCAGGCATGGCTGCTTAGTATACGTTCCTCCTTCCCATTGTGTTGAGCAGCCTCAAGGAACACCACAGCTTCTGCCTTTCGTAGGGTAGCAGTGCTTCACCACAGGTAACAGCAGAGATGGCTCAGGCTAGGCAGTACAGAGAAAGCAACAGCATGGGGGTTTGTCCCCTGGTTTTATCTGGCACTGTGGACCTTGTTCTTTATTCCCATCACTGAGTTGTGTCGTTGTACTTAGAAGTCAAACTAAAATGGGACAATTCGCAGTCAACCTAGAAGTTTTATGCGTAGAATCAGCTGCATAGTTCGCTTGAATGAACGTGGAGGAAAAGTGCTTTTGGTCTTGCGGTTTTCTGCTTTGTGTTCATTTGTTACCAAGCTGTTGCCTCGTGCTTATTATTTACTGAACCGTGGGCTTGTGTCAGCAGGCCACTGCCTTTTCCTTAATGAGTGGTAGACCCATACCATGTACTAAGTTATTGTCCCATTCCAATTAGTTATAATGGGCCTGTACAAGTCCATTATAACAGATTGTCTATTTATTTCCTCTTAGGGCAGTCTGAATTGCAACCGCTCCCTTGTAAATCTGTTTATGGAGCAGAACAGCCAATCTACTGTGCTGCCCCATCTCATGTTTGCATTTGGGTCGCTGAGAGTATACCCTTTCGCTTTGCTCCATAACTCTGTACGGCATCATAATATGATGTGTACCTGCACGCGTGGTAAACCCCTAGTGGGCAGAACAATGCTGAGGTAATTGTGGCCAAGAGCAGTCACTATTGGCCCAGGACAAGCACTTTGTTTTCACATTGCTGTCTGCTTTGGAGGACTTGTTTCTAATTGCTGTTCTTGTTTTTTTTTTTAGCTGGGGGAAGTTTGTCTGATCCATGGGGGTGGTGAAGCAGTTTAACGGTCGGTGAATAAATAACATTTTTTCTGGCATTCATCGCCCCACCCCCTACCCCATCCTTGCTAGCTTCAAATCCTTACAACAACAGAACTGGGGGCACAATACATTGGCTCGCAACCTAGACCTGCTAAGAATACATTCCATTTCATGAAATACTCTTACAAACATCAGTAATAAAAAACATGTCAGAAAGGCAATCTCAAAACTCACAGGAATAGAAACTAAAATGAGACAACTGAAAGCCACACAACCATCATCATAAAAGAACAATAAAATCAATCTCTGATCATTGCTGTAGTGAAGTCAGACACATCCATAACATCGATCCCAGTTTCCCTTGAGCAAAATCCTGCCCAGTATAAATGCCTTGACTTCTGAAAAGACTCCATCTCCATCCTTCTTTGTTTTAACAGCCTTGGGTGTTTGCTTTTAATTTAAAGCACTTGATTTAGTGTTGATCTAGCTTTATGGAGCAGCCTTGTTCTTTAGTGGGAATATCTTTATTGCAACAGAAACATCACTCCCATAAAAGTTCACGTAATTGATATTTATTCAGCTGCAGTGGTGGAAAGCTCCTTCGAGGAGGACATTTTGCAAGGGAACAAGAACAAAGGCGGCATATAGTCTCTAAAAAGCAAGCAGTAAATCTAACTTTTTACGACTCTCACTAGAGCGGCAAGGCTTGCCGACACAGCCCGTTTATTTGTTGTGATTTCATGGCGCTTTTGGCACTAAGTGTAAATGCTGGCTCTTCCACTCTAGTGGGCACTGTGAACAAACAGGGACAAATACAATTTTACTCTAACATTTGCACTGACAGTTTGATGCAATAAAGGTGTTTTTGTTCGAAACAGTTAATGAAAAGTTTTTTGCACAGGTTGATTGGTGTAAACTGTTATATAAAATTGCCATTCTGATGCAATCTGTGTTGAATCCAATTAATGCATTCATATATGTTCATGTCAAGTCCTTGCTACAGGTGTCAACTTAAATGCAAGCTGCCTCCCTATAAAGCGCATTGATGCCTTTGGGCCAAGTTCATGATATTTAAAACTGCAAAAAAAGTCACTAAGGTCTATTATCCTTATGCATCAGTGCCAGCAGCTTACTCTCTGCCCACTAGTGCTCATCCTACATAGTGTCCACCAGTATTCAATAGTGAAATATCAAACGTCAGCATATTCATTCCAAGAACTGGGAGGGGCCTTTCCAGGCACTTCATACATTGGAAGGCTGGTGAGCATCAACAAACAAGTGAGTTTGTGGAAATCACAATCTTTGCAAGGCGCATTTCCACCATGGATATGTCTTAACATTTAGCCTTATCAAGGTTAGGAGCAAATGTATTTTTAAGGTGGAATTGGGGCGGGTACAATGTTAAAATTACTTAGGTGTCAGAAAGTGGATTTCTTTTTACCCTTGGAAAAGAGAAAAAAGAGTTTGCAAGTGGCCCTACACATTTTATAGCTATTTAGACATGTGTAGCTGTTCCCCACTTACTTATACATGTTTGTAAATTCCTGCAAATGTGAGTACAATTGGAAAGCTATAAGTATCGGAGTACATTAGATCTCTTTTAGAGCACTCCTTGGCTAAATAGCTAAATTTTATATTTGTGTTTTTTTCCCCTCCCACTCTCATTTCCTCCCACTCTTAATTACAGCAATTATTGCCTTATTTATGGGTTTTCATCTCCGCTGCTTGCTCATGTTTCCTTCTCCGCAATACTTTCCTCAGTAAAGTTGATTGTCATCTTATTATACTAAGCATAACTTGCCCCTGATGCTAATTCTTCAGGTGATTCAATACTCTAATGATGCAGTTGCACACAAAATGTTATAGTGCTGTTGACTTGTTTGTCTATTTAATCAATAGATGAATCCCTCAGGTTATTACACAATGCTGTATCCTGGTGTGATAGAGCATTGGAAATGTACACACAGTTTAAGCTACACAGAAACTGTAGCATCGCGCTGCAAGTAATCACGGACACCTCTTATGATTATATTGGTAGCTTTATTCTCTGCCTCCAACCTCAGCCTTGTCCCTACTCTAACCGCCTTCATCCTGTGTCGACTCCTCCTCTTCCCCTCAACCCCACTCGCTCCGCCCCCCAACTACTAGGCTGCTAACTTCATTACATCTCCCCTCTTCTTAATAAAACAAACAACAGTGCTTCAGTCCATCTCTTCAATGAGTCTCTTTGGTGGCTGGATATCACGACGTGGCCGCAATGACATGTTCCCGGTGGACACATTCGGCCTGGGCTCACTCTGCTGACCTCTTCCTTCTGTGGCACCAAGGTCAGGCTCTTCAAGTGCGGGAGTGCCAGTAGGGCTCATCCCAGGTCCCTGTATGTCTCGCGGACACCTCTTGAAGTGGGAGATGTTCCTGGTGATTCTGCGTTGTTCAGATTCCGCTGTCAACATGGTGCCCTTCTGTTGGGTCACTAACAGTGGCTCGTCCTGGAATCGGGAATCAGTCTTTCTCTGCTGCTCCTGTTTGATGAAGACATGATCCCCTTCATGCAAGGATGGAGACCTCGCTCTCCTTTTGGCATCAGCATACGATTTCATTCTGTCCTTGTTATGCCTGTCAGTCACAGCCATTTCCTGGTGAATGTGGTTTGGCGATACGGCTTGCAAGGCACCTTCCCACGTCGGGATGCGATTTCTCATTGGCCGCCCTAGCATGAGGGTTGCAGGGCATTGTCCGGTGGTTGAGTGGGGAGTTGTCCTATAAGCTCTGAGAACTTAATTCAGAGCTGCCTGCAGTTCTTTCTTCTCAGCAGTGGCGTGCTGAAATGTCTTTTTGATCGTAGCCATAAATCTTTCGATGGTGCCATTTGCTTGTGGCCAGAGTGGTGTAACTTTTCTGTGCTTGAAGTCCATGTGTTTCGCAAAGGCACTGAATTCGTGTCCATTGAATGGAGGCCCATTGTCCGTTTTGACTTCTTTGGGGACACCCCATGTTGCAAATACCTCATCCAGCACCTTGATAGTGCAGGAGGCGCTTGTAGACGATATTATTTGTGCGATGGGAAATCGTGAATATTCGTCAATTATGGCAACCACATATTTTCCAGACTGCAGCGGTCCATAAAAGTCCATGGCAATTTCTTGCCACACTCCACTGGGTAGGGTGGTCATTTGTAGTGGTGCCGGTGGGTTGCTTTTGCTGGTCAACTGACAGAGGTGGCACTCCTTCAGTGTAGACTCCACCATTTGGTCCAGAAAGGGGAACCAGACGCGTTCCCGTAGAGCTCGCTTCGTAGATACTACTCCTCTGTGGCCTTCATGGGCCAGATTGATAACTCCCTGCCGTAGTTGACTGGGAATGACAAGTCGTTGACCTCTTAGGATGACTCCATCAGTGGTGACCGACAGTTCATCGCAGACGTGCCGGAATGCTTGTATCTCTTTCCGGATTGTAGGGTCTGTGTCTTCTTCTTGCGGGTTATATCTCCATCTATTAGATTCGATCCGGTGGAGTACCATTTGCAAGATAGTGTCTTGAGCGGTGACCTCCCGAATGATGTCCATGGGAATGGCAGGTGGCAATGCTTGGTCAGCCACGAAGTGGATATACTCCTCAGCGATCGATGGTTTGGAGTCTGAAGACGGCTGAGGGTGGCGGGACATGTAGTCAGCCGGGTTCTCCGCCTTCCCCGGTTTATGAACAATAGTGAACGTGTACTCCTGAAGTCTGAGACCCCATCTCTCGATTCTCGGAGGCATCTTGGATGTCGGGTTGCCATAGATAGTGACCAACGCCTGGTGATCAGTGATCAGGGTAAAGTGCTTGCCATATACGAAGACATGGAAGTGTTCGCATGCCCAGACTACAGCAAGACTTTCCTTCTCAGGCTGCGAGTACTTCTTCTCAGGGTCAGACAGGCTGCGGCTGGCATAGGCAACGATCCGCCTCTGATCAGAGTCATTCTCATATTGAGCCAAGATGGCCCCCAATCCATCGGGGCTAGCGTCGACGGTGATCTCAGTCTTCCGTTGAGGGTTGAAGTTTGAGAGACTGTCGGCCGACTCTACGGCGCGCTTGATGTCTTTGAACGCCCGTTCACACTCGGGGGTCCAGTCAAACGGTTGACCAAGCTTGGTGAGAATCCGAAGGGGGTGACTGATGGTCGCATAGTCACGGATGTAGCGGGCACAGTAGCTGGCCATCCCTAAGAAGGACCTCAAGTCATTTACATCCTGCGGGCTCTTGGTGTTATTCAGGGTCGCGATCTTGTCCGGGTCCAGTTTCATGCCCTCGTCCGAGAAAATGTGGCCAAAGAATTTCAAAGTGGCCTGGTGAAACTCACATTTCTCCTTGTTCAGCGTTAAATTCGCATCCAACAGGGCATGGCAAACGCGATCAAGAGCGATGTCGTGCTCACGAACATCAGACCCATAGACCAGGATGTCGTCGCTATAGTTCAAGGTGTTGGGGATGTGTTGAATGATTTGACGGATTGCCTCCTGAAAGATTTCCGCGGCCGACGAGACATCAAAGCTCAGCCGCTTGTACCGAAAAAGTCCTAGGTGAGTTGCAAACGTGGTGATGTAGCGAGATCTGGCGTCCAATTCTAGCTGGTGATAACCTTTGTTCAGGTCTAGCTTCGAGAAGACCCTTGCACCATTCAGTGCAGCAATCATATCGCTCAGATGCGGTCCAGGGTGTCGCTCCCTTTCAATTGCAGTGTTGGGTAGGCGCATGTCAACGCACAGTCTCACCTTGTTGGGAGTCCCTTTTTTAGGTACGATGACCACCGGCGACACCCAAGAGGTCGGGCCATCCGTGCGCTCAATGATGTCTGCGGATAGGAGTTCCTGAAGTTCGTCCTCGACGGCACTTTGAAGATGAAATGGAACACGTCGTGGGTGCTGCGCAACGGGTTTGATCCGTTCCTTAATATGCAGCCGAATTTGACAACCTTTCAGCTTGCCTAAGCCTTGAAATAATTTGGGAAACTTGCTGACACAGTTCTGCGTATCGTTGACTTTGAATAAGATTTCCACCAGACGAAGACGCTCAGCCGTGGGGAGGCTAAGTAGGCAGTCGGCTTCAGGCCCTTTGATGACATGTATGACCGCTTGTATGGTGATGTTGTCATGGGTGAGTGTTGTGTGGAATTTACCCAGGCAGGGGAGTGGTTTTTTGGACATCCACGTGAAGACGCGGACCGGTGCAAAAGTTAGTGGGGGTTTCGGGACCATTTTCTCGTGTTCCGTGACTGGAATATAATTCAGCGAGGCTCCGCTGTCCATTACAAATTTGGTGTCGTGATTCCCTACTCTAATGTCTAGGCGTGGATACTTTTTCAGTTGATCAGGGTCCGCAATCATGTTCAAGTATTCCACAGTGTAGGTCGAGTCTTTGGAGGACGATGATCTCGAGTACCGAGATGGGGATCTGCGTTCCCATCGTGACCTGTGTGATTCCCGGCTGGAATGTGATGAGCCTGGGGACCGCCTGGGCTCTCCTTGAACGACTCGTATGTGATGTTTCCTTGTGTCAGAGCGGAACGATCTCGTTGTTTCACTTCGCCTTTCTTTGTGATAGTCCCCGCACATGGCTTCAAAGTGGTTGGATCGCCCACATTTCCTGCATCGCTGACCCATGGCCGGACAGGTGTCCATATGAGGATAGTCATAACCACACCGATAACATCGGTTAGTCCTTTCCGGCTTTCGGTCCCTTCGCCCTGTTTCTCTTCTCCTGTACTCCGGGCGTCGTTGGTGAGACGACGGTCTCTGTTTCCATTGATTCTCCCGCGAATACTTCCTTCTGCTACGAGGTTGTTCTTGAACACGGTATGCTTGCTCCTGACGGCCGTTGTGTCCTGTTTCGATGGTGGCGGCGTGTTCTTCCGCTTGGTCGTATATACGAGTCATTTCTTCGATCTCTTCCAATTCGTGGGGTTTCCTCAGTAGCCGTCTCCTGAGTGTTTCTGAATGACAGCCGTCTATGATTTGCGATTTGATGGCAGCGTCAGGTGAGAAGGTTTCGAACTCACAGTGTCTCGACAGCCGTCGTAACCGGGTGATGAATGCGCTCATTGCTTCCTCTTTTCCTTGACCCGCTTGGTGAAAAGCGTAGCGCTCATAGTCCACGTTTCTTTTATGGAGAAACTTTTTGTTCAGTGCCTCACGCACCTTGTCATATGTTCCAGTATCTGCAGGCGAAAAATCCTTGATAATTTTGCTTATTTCCCGGCCTGCTAGGTTGCGGAGGGCAATTAACTTTTCTTTGTCTTCCGTCACTTTGGATCCCTCGATATAGTCTTCGAAGTCTTCCAACCATTCTTTCCACTTGGGGCCCATACTCCCTCCCGTGGTCACGGTCAGAGGTTCCGGAGCTCGCAGGTGTGATCCTCCCGCGACGAGGGGC
The DNA here is from genome assembly GCF_964204655.1 of Triturus cristatus. NCBI lineage: Eukaryota > Metazoa > Chordata > Amphibia > Caudata > Salamandridae > Triturus > Triturus cristatus. The sequence goes on along the minus strand of NC_140585.1, from coordinate 1,138,144,133 downwards.
TTCCGCTGTGGCGAGGCGTTGGGGGTCACCATGGTGTCGTTATGTCCTGTTCACCCTTTTGTTGGTGCCTGTTTCTTTATGTCTTCTCACTGCTGCTTGTTTATTCACACTCGACAATGCTTGTTTACTTCTTCTCGCCAGTGTTTTATTCTTTGCTTTTGTTAATGCTTGTTTATTTCCATTCGCCAATGTTTGTTTACTTGCTCTTGTCAGTGCTTGTTTATTTTTTTTTATTTTTTCGCCAATGCTTGTTTCTTTGCTCTTGTCAGTGCTTGTTTCTGTTACTGTATGCCTGACTTCAAAATGGCCGCTCCACAACAATCAAGGGGTCTGTCTTGAAAAGTGCCTGACTCCAAGATGGCCGATGTCACTGCATGCACACGAGGCTTGCTCGCATGGCTCACTCGGTCCTCTTTCACTCTGAACTCACCGGCGGGCAGCTTCAGAGGCAGCACACATCAGGACCTGCATCTCCCCAACGGCGGCTACTATCAGGTGAGGTTGGGGTGGGCTCCCGCCTTATTCTGCAGATTCGCGCGTTTCTTCTCGCGACAGCATGCCAAGACTCACGCATCAGGCGTGAGACCTTCCAACATCGACGGGCACTCAAGCCCGGACTTCAAGGCACTCGACGGCGCGCACCGGCAGGCCTTCAGGGACGGCGTCCTCCACGCTGGGGCACTTCTCCTTCGCTCTCGGGTGCGAGGAAGGGTCGGGGTGGGCTCCCGACTTCGGTGCTCGCCAGCCTCACCCAAAGCACACGCTTCTGGCGTGAGTCGCGCTTCGGCGCTTCGGTGTCTCGTGGGGTTCTGAGCGGTGAGGTTTGGTCATCCCACCCTCGTCGCCAGTTGTAGCATCGCGCTGCAAGTAATCACGGACACCTCTTATGAATATATCGGTAGCTTTATTCTCTGCCTCCAACCTCAGCCTTGTCCCTACTCTAACCGCCTTCATCCTGTGTCGACTCCTCCTCTTTCCCTCAACCCCACTCGCTCCGCCCCCCAACTACTAGGCTGCTAACTTCATTACAGAAACAAACAGATGTGCCTTTATTGCTAGTGCTGTAGACTTGCAGTCTTGGGAACCAGGTTTCTTGTCTCAGTTGCTGGATTCACATCCTGTATCGGGATTGCTTGTGTACAGTTGAGAGTGAAGGGTGCAAACAAATCATCCTCCATAAGTGAGGGCCACAACTTACTGTGCTTTTTGTTGGTGGCTTGGCATGGTGAGTAAAATGTAAGTTGTGTGTTTGTGCAGAGTAACTCACTTCAACCACCGTGTTACTCTCACGTTGCATGAGCATAACTTGCAACATATACTTTTGATTGCTTACAAGCTCATTATGTGCTCCAGGTTTTCTCCAGAAGGTAGTTGATGATTATCAGAAAGTTTTCACTGAATTAGTATAGGTTTTGTGACGCATTGGGTAGTCTGATAATATGCTGCATGGCTAAACACTTACAAGGTCCCATAGGCATGACCCATTGTTCCTGACTAGCCAGCTTCAACCCATCCACAAGGTATGTGTATGAAATCGGAATCTTTATCTTCCTGCTTAGCATAGTGTGAATAGCAAAAGGACATTTGTTACGTTGTTGACAAAGATATTGTCAAACCCCCTAAACGAGGATCCATCTCAACGGCACCACTAACATTCAGCATATGACTGCAATCCACACAACCACACCTCACCAACCAAATGCCTGAATCATTGTCATTGCCAATGCTTGATTCAAAAAGTTGTTCTTAATTTTACTGACTCTTGATAAAAGTGATTCCTTCCTTCAAATGTAAACATTTTTTTAACAAAATAGTCCAACCTTTTTCTTCAGTCTAAAACTTGTGTGTAGTTTTTATTAACAAACACCGATTTGTATGATGCCAGGACAAAGTTTTAGATATCATAGTTCCTTTGACAATGATTTTTGATGTTGCTGAAGAGGTTAGATTGCCGGGTTCCTCAGGGGATCTAGAATCCCTAACTAATTAGACCCAATAAAAAATATGTTTATTTGGAAATGGAAATAATGCAATGTCACTTGAGAGAAGGAAAGGCCTGCTACTCAAAATGGACAACAAGCTGGAAAATATGGCTGCTTTTGAAGCAGAGCCAAATGCTGAGGAGCTATTATTCAGAGACACCTTTATAAAAGAAATCAGCAGATAGTCTCTACATTTGCTTTGCTAGATAAAGTGCAATTCTCGCTAAGGTGAGTGGTTGGATATCATGTTTTGTTCCAGGGCCAAGAGATACAGGAATTGCTCTGATGGTCACTTCAACAAGTTCCTTTCAGAGGGCTACTAGTTCTTCCAACAAGACTACAGGCTTCAATTTTTGCCCAAAGAAGAGGGAAAGGTTTCAGTCAATATAGATATAGGACACAGTGGGGACCAGTCAGAACAGATAATCATTTATTTGTCTTCTAGTCCTACTCTTATAAAAGACAGATTGGCAAGGTTTAAGCACAACGGAAATCAATAGCTTCACATCCTTGGGTTCTGCAAACAATTCAGGGCACTCAGACGGATCTTTATTCCAAGTTTGTTCCCAAGTCCCCTTTAATTTTCTGAAGCAAATAAAAAAATGGTAAGTAACTAAGTTTTTGCTGCTCTGAAAAAAGCAATAGACATGTCTCTGCTTCTCCAAGTAGGTAGGTCTCCAAGGCATAACTTTTGTTGTTTATTCAGACGAACAAGAAGAAGATGATTGTACTTTGTTAAGTCTAAAGATTTTGGGCCATTTTGTTGCACATTGTCATTTGACGATGGAGACAATTTTAAACCTTAGAGACTTTCTTCATCTGGTAAATTAGTTAGCAAAGCTAGACTTTTGAGATGCATTTTTTATGGTTCCCTTACATCACCAAGACAGAACGTTCCTCCAATTTCAATGCAAGACACAACTTACTAATTTACTTCTCTAGCTTTCGGAGTGGAATCAGCACCATGGTGTTTCACAAAACTGTAGAACCAATTAAAGCGTTTTTGTATATGCGAGGAGGGGGAACACGGCGGCGGGCTGATGCTGGTCGCGAGAGCTCCTGAACGGAGGGAGGGGAGGAGGCGAGAAAGGTGAGAGTCTGCAGGGATGAGCGATGCAGCGCAGCATTTTCAATGAACAGATGAGTATTAAGTATTGAATATTGAATTGAGGAGCAAATATACAACTTTGAGATAAACTAGTATACCTGGGCTCTGGCGCATATGGGGCTGGCGGTTGAGGTGGTGGAGACGCGTGTCATGGGGTTTGGCAGCAGGGGGCAGGATTCCTACGGAAGACTCGGGCGGTGATTGTGGTGGTCGGTTTCCGGGTTAACAGCAGAGGTGGAAGGACAGTACGGGAGTCAGCGAGGAAGAGAGATGCCAGGAACACAGTGGGGATTGGCAGCAGTAAGGAAGTTCAGCCCATGCCCCGAAATACACAAGTAGACCTGCAAGAGTGGCAGATAGTTGCAGAAAAACACCGGAAGATGAAAAGTTTACAGGTGCAGGTACAGGCACGGAGGAGGCTACGGGAGGTGCTGAGGCTGATGGATGAGTCTCTCTCCAATGCTTTCTACGATGTAAGGGGTGAGGGTGAGGGGGGAAACGAAAATAGTGTCACTGGAGGCGTGGGTGGTGGTGAAGGAGGTGAAAGCGGTGAAGGGAGTGAGGGTGAAGAAGTCAACCCCACCCCAGTGAAACTCTTAGGGGGCTCACACTCCGTGGAGAGGGCTGATAAGAGGGTTGAAAAGTGTTAATGGATTCTGAAACAAGGGTGAGGAGCCGGTATCAGCTGAGATCCCTCCCGGAAGTCAGAAGCAGAGGTAGAGGTAGAGGTGGTAAAGGAGGAGAGCAGGCGGCAGTTTCACTGAAAAAGAAACTGCGTTGCGGTTTGAAAGAAGCATGGGTTCCTGTAAAACCTTCCCCTTCTTTAAGATCGTACTTTCAAATAATGGAGCAAGTTGAGAGCTTACAAACAAAGGGGAAAACGTCTATGAAGCAGGCGCAAACTGTCCTACTTCCCTTAGAGAACAGATTTACTTTCTTAGCTGAATTTCCCCTGAATGATGATAAACATGAGCAGCCAGATCGAAAATGGAGGGGGGTAACTAGCTCTAGCTTATGTTTTAGCCCTGGTATCACCTTACGCCCTGGCTCTAGTAGCAGCCTCAACCATGGTCCTGGTTCTGGTCTGTCTCTTTCTTTGTCTGTACGCACAGAACCTATTCAAGGTAGTGGCAGCAGAACAGGAGAGACTGAGACTTCTAAACAGGCGGTTAACGGTGAGAGTTTTGGGGGTGATCGAGGAGGCGAAGGTGAAAATCCCATGGAAAAGATGTTTCTGAATTTGAGGCAAGGTGTTTTTGAGAAGTTTGAAATATCTGAGTCCAATCAGAAGAGGATTTGAGACAAGTGCGAAGTACTTGAGGAGAAGTTTGATGATATTGCGCAACGCACTTGCACTTTAGAAGAAGTTAAAACGCTATCAGTAGCAGTGTCGGAAAACTCTAAGGACATCGAATCACTAAAGAAACAGAATAAAATCTTGCAAGAAGGTCTGGAAAGATTGGAAACACATTCTCGTCGTAATAATTTGAGGTTTTTAAAAATTCCAGAGGGGGCAGAGAAGGGAGATGTAAAGTCTCTTATATGTGGCCTCCTGAGAGAGATTGTGACGGATAGATCGGATGTTGATTGGGAGAAGGAGGTCCAGAGAGCGCATAGAGATCCTTTCAGGCTGAATCTAGACAGAAAATCTCTGAGAAAACTTTTGGTAAACTTCTTGACCTACACTGTGAAAGAGCTAGTAATGGGAAGGGCGCTGAAGGAGGGCTCTTTAAAATACGTGGGCTTTTCGTACCAAATTAGATCAGACTTAGGTAAGAGGGCGGCCCAGAGACAGTGGGAACTAGGTACCAGAATGATTCAGCTACGTAGTAAGGGAGCTCAGGTTCAACTGAAATTTCCAGCCATGCTGAAAATAATGTGGCGGAACAAAATGCATAACATCAGTGATCCAGAGGAAGTGGACACTTTCATTTCGCAAATGGATGGATGAGCTGATGTTTGCAGGAGCGTTACAAGAAATTATGAATCATTGCCTGTGTGGTATAGATAGGCTGCTTTCTTTTGGTTTATTTATTTCTCTGATCTTTCTCTTCTTTCTCTTTTCGGAACGGGGGTTCACAAAGGGCAGACTGTATCGCCCAAGAGGTAGAACGGGGGTTGCCTGTGGGGGAGGGGGGAATAGGGGCACTGGGTGTGGGTTGCAGTGGGAGAAAAATAAAAATAAAGTTGTCCTCATTAAGCTAGTCTTGGATTACTTTGGGAACCAGATGGGTTCAACAAGACAAAGGGATGGGTTCCAGGTCCATATAAGAAGATTTTAGTCTATAAATAGAGTATGGATAACATAAAAGTGATCAACCTATTAAGCTGGAATTTGAATGGGTTAAGATCCAGGAAGAAAGCGTCGTGGGTCAGTGAAACTTTAAAAGATAGTGATGTTCAAATAATATTACTACAAGAGACCCACTTGGAAAGAAATGAATGTAAGCAATGTTTTGAAAATCTAAGATGGGTGCAGGAAGTTTTATGCTCAGATCAGAGAGTGAGCACCAGGGTGGTTGCTTTAATTATTAAGAGTAATAATGAAATAAGAGTGGTTAAGTTTGAATCAGATCTGTTGAGTAGGTGGTTAGTGGCAACTCTTTCAGTCCAAGATAGGCCTTTGGTGTGTGCGGTATACTACGGTCCGAATAATGATAATCCAGAGGCCATGGAAAAACTTGAGTCCTGTCTTTTGGAGACAACAGCCCCCATTATATTAGGAGGTGATTTTAATTTAGTTTTGAATAAGGGATTGGATAGGACCTCAAAAGTTAAATACACCAATCCACCAAAAACATTCTCTAGACTGATAAGTATTATGAAAGAATGTAATTTACTTGATCTATGGCGTATTAAAAAGAGGGAGGTGAGGGAGTTTACATTCTACAGCAAAAAATATGGGCACCACTCCAGTATATATTACTTCTTATTGGATCAGGAGTTATGTGGGAAGGTGGTGGAGGTGACCCATATGCCAGCGATAAGCTCAGATCATAATGCTGTAATGTTATCATTGAGTTATCATCAAAAAGAGCAGAATAGAAGGTGGACCTTAGATAGTGCGTTACTTCTGGATGAGAATTTGGTTGGGGATCTGGGGGGAAAATCTGAGGACTTCCTTTGCGCCAACAATGGCTTGGCAGAAGGGCATATAGTATGGGATACTTTTAAAGCATATTTAAGGGGGGTCCTAAAACCCGTAATGATAGGGAAAAGTAGAGCGGAGAAACAGCAAAGGGAGAATAGAATTAAAGAGATTAAGAAAAAAGAAGGAGAACTACAGAAGGCGTCCATGGAAGAGTTAGATGGAGTCCCAAGTCTGAGCAAGGAGCTGGAGTGGCGTTCCGGGCACAGCAGGATAAAAAATCACTTGATAGGTTGAAGGCGAGTAAACTCCAGCATTTTGCTTATGGAGAAAAATGTGGATCGTTACTAGCCTGGAAGGCGAAGGCAGATAGGGCTAGGAACACAATTCGGGGTTAATCAGTAGAGAAGCTGGTGAGCTATTGATTGCGAACTCAGATATATGTGGAGAGGCTTGTAGCTTCATGAGAGATCTATAGACTAGCGTTTCACCCCTGAGGCGGAAGCCGGGGGTTGCCTACTAGCTTTTTAAAACCTTATGTATTATTTGCACTGTTTTGCTTTGATTTGCGACGCAATTACTTGCCTACCTGCTTCGCGCACTGCTGGGGATCGTCATCATTACCCCCACGTGACCCGAAGCCACGCCCCTTTTTAGCCATGCCCCCTCCCGGAGGCTTGAAAAACGCCGCGCTGTGTAGCGGCCGGTGCTGACTAGCGTTTCACCCCTGAGGCGGAAGCCGGGGGTTGCCTACTAGCTTTTTAAAACCTTATGTATTATTTGCACTGTTTTGCTTTGATTTGCGACGCAATTACTTGCCTACCTGCTTCGCGCACTGCTGGGGATCGTCATCATTACCCCCACGTGACCCGAAGCCACGCCCCTTTTTAGCCACGCCCCCTCCCGGAGGCTTGAAAAACGCCGCGCTGTGTAGCGGCCGGTGCTGACTAGCGTTTCACCCCTGAGGCGGAAGCCGGGGGTTGCCTACTAGCTTTTTAAAACCTTATGTATTATTTGCACTGTTTTGCTTTGATTTGCGACGCAATTACTTGCCTACCTGCTTCGCGCACTGCTGGGGATCGTCAGCATTACCCCCACGTGACCCGAAGCCACGCCCCTTTTTAGCCACGCCCCCCGCCTCTTCCCCTTTACTATGCTCACTGTTCGGAAGCGCAGCGGACGAGCGCAGCGGGCACTTCCTCGGCACGCCGAAGACACGCCAAAGACTAGCCCGTCTGTGCCCGTCCGTGTCAGGACGGGGCACGGGGCCAGAACCCCTGGCAAGATCGTGGTTTATGCAAGGGGCGACCTACTACAGCTCAACTCGGGTAAGTTCCACCTGGAGCCGGCTACCTTACACCGGCTGGGCTGCGAGGGTCTGCTAATATCACCTAGCAGTATCAGAGGGCGTCATTGCACTCCCAGCCCCAACGCACATACCCTGAGCTACGGTCTACTGAATACTCGCTCTTTGCAGAGCCATAGGTTAGAGGTCTTCACACTTTTGGAAGACAGGGAGTTAGACGTCCTTGCGCTTACCGAAACATGGCTGGAGGATTGCTCAGTGCCTGATCTAGTGGCGGCCCTTCCAGATAACTACTTGGCTATCTATTTTAACAGGGAGGGAGCCAAGAGAGGAGGAGGAGTAGCCCTTGTGTATCAGTCATGCCTCCGTGCCAATAGGTTCCTCTCTGAAACCCTTGGAGGAGCTGAGGTTATGGGGGTTAAGATCAGGAGGGGAGCGGTCTGTGTGGTGTTCTTGGTGGTTTATCGGCCACCTTGGACGTCGTCTGACTTCCCCACTCTCTTTGTAAGACTGGTCCAGGACCTGTGTACAAGATATGATAAAATGGTGATCGTTGGGGACTTTAACTATCATTGGGAAAAATCACCGAAAGAGGGACAAGCATTACAGATCGAGGAGGCGGTCTCCTCTTTAGGTTTTACCCAACAGGTCAAGGGACCGACACATGAGAAAGGTCATGTGCTCGATTTAGTCTGGACCACCATGCCAGCCCAGGGTACCACGGAAATTCTCCCCTGTGCTTGGTCTGACCACTTTCTAATAAAGGGTAGACTTCTATTGAAGGGCCCCCTGTCCAAACCTGGGGAAGGCTGGAAAATGGCCCGAAAATGGAGAAACCTTGATGGGGAAAAACTGGTCCACCTCTTAGAACACCACCCCTCAGCCAAAGAGCAGGATACCAACGTAGATGCTCTATGTGTACACCTCCAGCACAAATTGGGAAGTGCCATTGATGTGGTGGCACCTCTTCGCAGGATGAAGAAGGTGGCGAGAGGAGCCGGGGCGCCTTGGTATAATGACTCTCTCAGGGAGATGAAACGCGGGGTGAGGAAGAAAGAACGGGCTTGGCGTAAAAAATACGACGCCATCTCCAAACAAGAATATGTTTCATCCTTAGCCCAGTACAAACTAGCTATACAATCAAGGAAGGCTGCTTTCTTTGAGGAAAGAATAACCACGGCAAGAAATCCGCAAAAAGAAATTTTTCGGGTCCTGGCGGAGCTTAGGGTGAACAAGGAGCAAAGTCCCGAGTTCACCCAGGAGGACTGCCAGAGGTTCCAGGATTTCTTCGTAAAGAAGATATCTGATATCTTGGACGAAATTGCGGAAACTGCACCCTTCGAATGTCCGCGGCTACCGGACCCTATCGCCTCGCTAAACATTCCACCATTAATTGAGCTATCTCCTATCTCCATACAGGAACTATTTAAAATCATAGGCCGAGTTAAATCAGGTTCCTTGGTGGACCCATGCCCTCCAGACATATTTAAGATGGCAATGCCAGGAATAGAGGAAGAGGTTCTGCATCTATTGAATACCTCTCTTCATACAGGACAGATCCCCTCAGCCTTTAAAGAGGCCCGCTTGATCCCCTTGTTGAAGAAACCTGGAGCAGATACAAAATGTCTGAAAAACTTCCGGCCCATCTCCCAGCTGCCTTTCCTTGCTAAGGTGATTGAGCAGCATGTGCTAGCTCTATTATCGGGCCATCTAGAGAGTAACAACCTGCTGGAGACCAATCAGGCAGGGTTCCGTGCTAATCATAGCACGGAACTAGTCATGCTATCCATTCTAGATGAGCTAAGGATGCGAGCTGATGAAAAAACACCGAGCGCCCTGGTACTACTGGATCTCTCCGCGGCGTTTGACACCGTGTGTCATAAACAGCTTCTGTCGCGGTTGAGAACCTTTGGCGTCGTGGGTACAGCACATGCATGGCTCACATCATTTTTGCAAGGTAGGACACAACGAGTGCAGCTGGGGGATCTATTTTCCACCCCTGCTCCGATTACCTGTGGGGTCCCACAGGGCTCTGCCTTGTCCCCCCTACTCTTCAACATCTACCTGCAGCCATTAATTGCTCTCTTGAACAGGATGGACTGCCTAGTGTACAACTATGCTGATGACACCCAGATAATCATCCGGCTGGATGATGGTCCAGGAGCATCCACTAGGCTACAGGACATATTGAAAACCACAGTCAATTGGATGTCCGAGAACTCCTTGAAAGTCAATCCGGATAAGACGGAAGTATTGCCCATTTCCATCTCGGGTAACCCTTGGAGTGAGAAATTTTGGCCTAGGGAGTTGGGTGCACCACCTAAGCCGGCAGCTGCGGTTAAAAGCTTAGGCCTATATGTGGATAATAAGCTATCCATGGAAAAACAAGTTGCCACTGTAGTAGGCACCAGTATATGCCTTTTAAGGCAACTAAGGAAGATCTCTGCCCTACTTTCCTTCCCTACTCTGAGACAAGTGGTCTCGGCCACAATTCTGGCTAGGCTGGACTACGGTAACTCCCTTTACTTAGGTTTGCCACAGCGGTTGCTGGACAAACTACAGGGAGTTATGAATGATGCGGCTAGGTTAATATTTAAAAAACCTAGGACTGCCCATGCTTCTCCCCTGATGCAGGAGTTGCATTGGCTGCCAACTCGGCAGAGAATTGTCTTTAAAGGACTGTGTATCGCTCACAAGGCTCGGTATGGCAAAGCACCAAAATACCTTAAATCCCGACTATCCCCCTACATACCGGGTAGGACTCTGCGTTCGTCGGACGCCACTCTTCTGTCTCAGTCCCGTTTCAAATTGTCCACGGTGGGCGGCCGCGCTTTCTCCAATACGCTCCCAGCTATATGGAACAAATTGGACCCAAAGCTTAGGAAGGAAAGTAATCTACTTTCCTTCAGAAAAAAACTAAAAACGGTACTGTTCAAACAAGCATGGAGCAGATCTTAGGTACATAGTTGGTTTTTCAAGTGAATGTAACATCTTTCACGCTAATTTGGTCAGACTGCGCTTAGAGACCCCTGCGGTTATAACGCGCCATACAAATTAAATAAATAAATAAATAAATATTAAACCTGTCCAAGATGAGATAAAGGAATGGCTGGTATTGACAAGACTTCCACGGTTATCTACAGAGCAACAGAAAGTTTTACAAGGAGAGATTAAGAGCTCAGTGCAAGAAAAGGGTTAAGGGAAAGGCTGCAGGACCAGATGGTCTACCAATTGAGGTTTTTCTCTGTATCATCGATACTGTAACCCCTATTCTACAATCTTTATTTAATGAGATATATATAAGTTTAAAGAAAGTCCCTAATTCGTGGTTGGAGGCTACAGTCACTTTGATTTTGAAACCAAATAAGGATCCACAGAAAGTGGATTCGTATAAACCGATATCCTTATTGAACGCGGATTATAAGATATTTTCCGGAATCATAGCATCTCGGGTAGCTAAGGTAATACATGAGTTTATTCATCCTAGCCAAAGAGGCTTCATACCAGGGAGGCAGTTGAATGAATTAACGTTTCAATTGCTGGGAGTTATGGATATTACGGTGGCTCAGAAGTTACCTTTGACTATAGTGGCTGTGGATGCTGCCAAAGCTTTTGATCAGGTACATTGGCCCTATCTCTGGGAGGCTCTGTTAAGCTTCGGTTTTCCACAGAATATGGTTAGGGCAGTGCAAAATTTATATAGTGGTCCTAAAGCTAGGGTGTTGGTAAATGGAGGGCTGTCAGACTGGTTCAAAATGTTTAAGGTACCAGGAAGGGATGTCCTCTGTCCCCACTTCTTTTTAATATATATATCGAGCCACTAGCCAATTTGATAAGGACAGATACTGATTTTCTCCCTTTTAAAAGAAAGGATTTAGAAGTTAAATTAGCATTATATGCAGACGATCTGTTGCTGTATACGAGGAACCTGCAAGACGCAATTCCCAACTTAATGAGGAAGGTAGAGAGGTTTGGTCTAATTTCTGGGTATAAAGTAAACGTAGGAAAAACCGAGATTATGGCCTGGAATCAGGATATGGTTAGCCATGGGTGAAAACTCAAATACGGTACCTGGGAGTTTTAATAACTCAGAGAATGGAGGATATTACAAAATTACATTGGAGGAAAGTTAGTCAGGAAGTAACCGGACTACTTTCAAAATGCGCAAATCTACCTCTGAATATCTATGGAAGGGTAAACCGTATAAAAATGATTATACTTCCAAAGGTGACATTTCTTTTTAATACCATCACGTTAGTTTTTCAGAAGAAGGCTATAGCAAAACTTCAGGGAAAAATAGGAAGTTTTATCTGGGCATCAAAAAGGCCCTAGGATCTCATGGAAAGAGCTGTGTAGGAGGCTTGAAATTGGAGGGTTGGCACTACTGGATATATTGGTTTATTGCTATGCTATTCAATTTAAGAATGTTCGCATGCTCGCTAATAGGACTGATAAAACAATGATGGGCCTACTCTTTGAGGCGATGTTAATGGATGTCCCACAAGCTCAGACTCACTTCCTCTTTAAATACGGAAATCCAAAGTTTTTTTAAAAGGTGAGGCTTAAGATTTTGAAGTCTGCATTATATACCTGGATGTATGTGTGTAAAACCTTGAGAGTTCCATATTTTTCATCATGGGCACCCATTTTGTTATTTGCCAAGCACCCCGGAGTGCTTGAGGGACCAGCTAAGTCAGCCTTTAAAATCAGGGGGGATTAGCTGTTGGGCAGACCTTAGGTAGGCATAAATTTGATGATTTGGGAAGCATTATCCAACTGTACTAACAGTATGTTAACTAGGTTTAAATACTATCAACTGAGTTCCTGGTGGGTAACGCAAGAGTGGGCAGAGGAGGAGGAATCTAAATTTGATCAAGTGATGAGGACTAGTCAGTTGAAAAAGGAAACATCCTTTTGGTATTGGGCCTTTTTGGAGATGGGTGTGAAGATTGAGACTGAAATTCTAAAACTGTGGGGTGAAGAGTTTAATGGCGAGGATTTGACACAAATGTGGAGTAATTCTTTTAGTATATTAAGACAAGTAGTAAAGTCGGCATCACTTAAACGAAACCACCTATTTACTATTCATAGAGTTTATTGATCCCCAGCAAAGCTCTCCAAAATCACTGGTAACATCTATACTTGCCCTAGGTGTACGTTAGTAGCCGACGATGATATACACTTAATTATGTCATGTTCAGTAATAGCACCATTTTGGAACTCAATATGTGACTTTGTGGGAGATATTATCGGGACTCGAATTAAAGTAAGCCCTTGCATAATTTTCTTTGGACTTATGTTGGAGCGAGATGTGCAAATCACAACGGTCGAATCAGGGTTTTTGTTTTATGTAATTCTATTGGCAAGGCGTGAGATTTGCAAGTTATGGAAATCTGAAAATCCTCCACTTTTCTCTGAATGCCTTAGAAACGTTATTTATATATCGGAATCGGACATAGCATGTGATCCAAGAAGCAGAGAAAAATCTGGGCTCCGTTGTTAAGGTGGAGAGAGAAGGAAACGTGAGTCCTATGATTATGCCACCTATACTATCGGCCATGTTATCTCCTATCCTTGGGCCTCAGTTGTTAAGGAGATGGAAGTGGAAACAGTAGTATGCTTGCGGGCCAACACTTTTCCTATTCCTCTTAAGGTCAACGGTCTGGTTCCCCTCTGTAAGACCTAAAGGGTGTAGAGTTTAACCCGGAAAGAAATATGGCAAAATGAGGAAGAAAAAAAAAAAGAACCAATGGAAGCAACATTGAGGTCTTAGGGAATCAGGATGATAGTCTATTGGAGGATTAGTAGTTTATGGCTCACGATCAATGAGTCACTCTTAGATAATGCTTAAATAATTATTCAGCTTTTACAAGATCTCTGTTTTATATTGAATCGGGAAAATTCCTATTTGAGTCTTTCAAAAGAGTTAAAGTTCTAGAGGCTTAGGATAGATTTGCAGTTATCATTGTGCATAACTGTACCATGTGATAACCTTGTTCTCCAGAGCATTCTTTTCAAAAACATCTTTTACAATAGCATTGTTCCCCTCAAATATCGTAGTTGAAATTTATTCATGTTCGAAATTAATCATTTTATTAGATGGCACAAAAGACGAAATTTAAACTAAACATAAGTATTTATAATTTGGCAACACATTTTTAATGGCACAATTTATTAACTTTAACTAAAGAACATTTTTAATTCAAAACATATTAGAATAATTTTGAAATGGTAAATCAACATCTTAGGAGAAATATATAAAATTGAAAATGGAAGGGAAACTGTTACATATAATTTAAAATTACGTATATATGTATATATATGTCTACTTGTGTATATGTGTGTGTATATGAATATATATATATTTACATTAAAACATTTTGAAATTCACTGGAAAAAAACAAATTTCTATGGGTTTTCTTTTCTAGCGAAGGTTAAAATCTTACTACCCTATTTACTTCTAATTCCATTTTAACCTTCAGTTTAACATTGACTTTCTATGTTTAAAAAAAATATAAGTAATATCTTATTACAATACGTCTGCGGCCACCCTCCCACTCTGCAAGACCATGACTGGCCAACACCCCCACAAGCTACCAAATTGCCGCAGATCCCACCTCACAAACATATTTTCTGGGTTTTTTTGTTCCCATGGGAGCCTCGTTGGCCCACACATGGGGGGCTGTGCTGCCTTCTGTGGGACCATGAAGCCCTTGAAAAATGTTTTCTTTACATTTTGTGCCTAGGGAAGGGCTGGGGGGCAGGGTATGCCTAACCAACTTCCTTATATTGTTTTTGATTTTATTTTTCTGTCCCCAAGTCCTGTATTGGCATCCACAATTTTTTTTTTCATGTTGCAGCTGTCAGTCACATTGCTCAGTTACACAGGTGTCCCATGGGCCCACCATATCAGAATACTTTTTTTGTTCTCCTCATCTCAGCCCCCGAATCCCACTGCACTAGATATTGCTATTTTTTAAAATCTTAATTTCTCCAAAACGGCTGAACAGATTTATGCCAAGTCATAAAAAGCAAGCTTTCTGGATAAATATCTTGCTTTTCTGGTGCAATTCTCTTCAGTAATTTTTTCTGTATAGCTGTCTATTTTTTTCCTACTGTAGTTGGATGGGGACAAACGTATCTTGGGAAGCCTCTTTGTATCTCAGCCCCACTTGAAGGATCACCCTGAAACTTTCCAGGTGGACGTTGATGTGAATGAACTTTTTTTGGGAAAGTTTTGTGAACACTGGTCAAACAGCACCAAAGTTAGCAAAACAAAAAGGGGGATATTCTCAAGAAAGTGTGATAACTACCGCAAAAGTAGCTTAACGCAACTCTTCACATCGCAGTCTATCGCAGGAAAATAACAGTGTTAACATGGTATTCTCGACACTGCGGCACCATGCGATAGACCCACCACAACGCGTCAAATGAACGCGTTAAAAGCAATGCGATGAAGCAAAAATGCGAAACACCAATGCGAAAAAAGCGGCGATGATGCAAATCGCGATAAAAAAACCTGTGAAAACCAGCCACAGGCCTGCAATCCCTACGCAACATGCAGAGAAATGCACTATTAAAGTTGGGAAAAAAACACATACAAAAGCCAAACAACAGCGAAGCACAATGGAGTCAGCCGGAGCAAGTGCAGAGGACAACCAGGACCCCACAAGCCCCCCGGAGGACCAGCCTGGGACCTCGGGGTCAGGGAAGGGCAAGGAGAAGAAGAGTAGGAAGAAGCGGTTCAGTCAGCAGGAAAACAGGATCCTGATAAGGGAGGTGATAGAACATCCTCAACTATTGTTCGTCACCTCAACTGTGTCACAGGCAACTAAAAATGGAATATGGCAGACCATCGTGCACAAGGTGAATGCAGTCGGAGTGCTGAAGAGGACAATGGAAGAGGTCGAGGGGTGCTGGAATGATGTCAAGCGCAAAATCAAGTAGAAACTCGCAAAAAAACAGAAGTCAGCAATGCAGACTGGGGCAGGCAGCCCAGCGCCACAGGAGGAGCTGGACGTGACGGAGGAAATGGTGTCCACAGTCATCAGTGGGGAGACGGTGGAAGGAGTTGGGGGACCGGACACCGCTCAACATGACCGGACACAACAGCAACAGGGTGAGTAACGACCAGGGACTAGGGGGACGGGGGGAGATGGGCACAATGGCACAAAGTAAGCATAGCACTTCTGTGGAAAAACCATGCCCCAGACCCCCAACTCCCACCAAGAGACCAATGCACCCAAGTATGCAACATCTCAGCACTGTATAAGCACAGAAGTCAGAGGCACACCGCATGTAAGGGATAAGGGGCAGCCAAATCAGAGCTGCAGGGGCGACTCCCCCAAAATTCGGCACACACACATCACATGCAGAGCACATCAACATTGACAACGATGTGGCACAATCCGCAACAAGTCCACAACAGAACGAGGACACAACTGGTGCGGCTTGTGAGCAGAAACTGGCCAATCACATATGGCATCGCAGGGAAATGTGAGTTGACAATGTACAAGTACAAACACACATCCGTGATGTTGTCGAAATGTCCACTGTCCCACATCAAATAGGCAGCTCCTCCCAAACAGTCACAATGTACACAGTCACACAGTCTGAATGTAAACATATACAATGTGTCAATATACATGTGAATACAATGTTAAACTGCATTTCCCCTTCACATTGCAGAGGGAAATGCAACACCTCCTGCAGAGCAATCCCAAACTCCCTTCTCTGATGATGAAGAGGACCATCACACCTTGGACTCCGACGCCCTCCAACAGCTCATGGAGAGCCTCCACAGCCCACTTCCAGGAGCAGGGCAGCCCAGCTGCTATGTGGAGAACCCGCCCCTGCACAGAACACACAGCGAGCAGCACCCAACACCACGGCTGCCTCCCAGAACCCCCACGACGAACACATGGCCTTCCAACGCTGTGTGTTGGGGTGCCAGGAGAAGCTGGCTGAACAGGTACAGGTGGGGTTCGACCGCATGGCAGACAAACTAGACACCATACCTGGGTTTCTAAGTCCCGTGAGGGACCAGTCACGGTCCCTAACGGACACCCACAGTCCGCTCCATGCCCTCCAACAAACCATGGCTGGCATCGCTAGATTCCTGACTCAGCAACAAGAACGACTGGCTAGTCAGAGTGGCTCCAGCAAGCTCGCCTGGGAGTTGGGACTCATGCGGAGGCTCATGGAGAACATGGAGCGGACGCGTGCGGAAAGAGCGGCTGCCACGGCTGCACACCAGCGAGTAACTGGGTCTCTCAATGCCATAAATACCCTTCTCATGGCATTGCTGCAACAAGGCCTGGCACTGATGCATGCTGCTGCTACCACTCCATCCACATCCCCCACCCTTGATGTGTCAGTGCCACACAGTGCGGCGGACATTCCACCTCTGGCCCCTGAGGTGTCACTGCCACACAGTGCTGGAGACAGAACACCACCACCCACATGTGAGGCACATGTAACAGCAGAGGACGAAGATGCGGATGAATCTGCTCTCATAGTCAGAAGGAAGCGGTAGCATTCATCTCTGCCATATGCTTGGCTCTGCCCTCTGCATCATCACCGTCCACTGTCCCCTGATGCACTCTGCGACACTCACCTTGGACCTCGACATGGACTGCCATATTCTGTTTGGTCACCAATGACACAGCTATCAGACTGCAGACTGAACTCCTCCTCTACTGATGTACTGGCTGGCCCTCCAAGGGCTATCAATGTAAAGTGGGGTTTGCATGACCCTGTACTGCTCCAGCTGCAACACTCCTCTGAATGTGCATTAAACAATCATTTTCACACCGATGTGTCATGTCTATGATCTTGCAAGTGTGGAGGTATGGATGCATGTAGGGTCAATGATTTCCCCTTATGGCCATGTTGCTCATGTTGTGGGACTTGGGTCACAGGGTGACACATTGCCGAATGCGTACCGGGTGGCGCCGAAACACTGGAATGGAGACACACACACTAGTTACTTCCTTGTCCAGCCTAGAACGGAACCACGCCCAGAGCCCGGGGGTCATTGTTCAAACCCTTATGCTGGACTGGCAAATGCCAAGCCAGCCCACTCTGCTTACGCTCACAGGGGGGCACGACAACACTACATGTCCCAGGTCTACCCTGTAGGGAACTGCTGCTAACAGGTCTATTTGTCAGCATGCCACAGCCACTCCCTCACAGCTGGTTTACACCCACACCCATCCAGCACAGCCGTCACAGGACATGTGACCCTGCCAATAAAAAGGGCCTGGCGCTCGTGCTGGACACCATTTCCACTCTGCAAGTAGGTGTCTCCGTGTAGTTATCATTTCTGCCTGAGGGCCTAGGGCCCGGGCACAGCACATTGCCCAGTGCCGGGGGTGGGATGATAGCGTCCGCACCACGGGACTCAATTATAAAGGGTCCATGGCTTGTTGTGCACAGACTTGGTGGCACTGGTACACTGCGGCAGGCACAGGCACACCGCCACGGGACGGTGTCTTTCGGTGCACTGAGATAGGGGCACCTTAAGTGCTGAGCGGGTGTGAAGCCTGCGATGATGCACCATCCAGGCAGTCCAGAATGGTGGCATTATTGTGAGCCCTGCTGGACCGCAGTGTAGCCCTAAGCCAGCGGGCAGTGTAGGCCTACCGCCACGTGGCATCGCCTCATGGTGCACAGAGTTAGTGGCACCTCTAGGGCTGAGCGGGTGTGCAGCCTGCGATGAGGCCGGGTGCACTGATATGTTCTCTGCCATAGCGAAATCAAGACCCAGAATCAAGTGTGTGACCTAGTGGGCCGCTGTGCGGGGCTGCATGATATGGAGGGTGCCATGGTCGCGGGCCCCAGGCTTGGGGCTCCCACCGGCACATGGTGGGCCCTCTTGGAGACACGCCGGTGGCAGAAGGTGAGCAGGGAGGCCTGGTTGCGCAGGGGTGGGCAATCTCGGCTGGGCTGCAGGAAGGGCTGGGTTGCGGCAGCCTGTGTACGCAGTGGGGGGCAAGCGATGATGGCGTGTGCTACTGTATGGACTCAGCCATTCATGTCTCTGGCAACTGTTTCAGATGAGGGACCTGGGGGGCTGCACTGTGTACCGGCACGTGGTTGGAGACACACAGGTGGCTGCAGGTGAGCAGTGAGACCTGGGTCTGCAGTGTTGGCACTCTCTCCCTCTCTTTCTCTCTCCCTCTCTTTCTATCTCCCTCTTTCTCTCTCTCCCTCTCTTTCTCTCTCTCTCTCCCTCTCCCTCTCTTTCTCTCTCTCCCTCTCTTTCTCTCTCCCCTCTCTCTCTATCTCATTCGCTCTCTCTGTACTTTGATGGGCACATGACACACCTTCTTATCTGTATTTCTGTCTTGCAAGCTGTGACTTACAGAATGCCAGAAGAAGACCCACCGTGCCTCTTCAAGAATGTTTTTTTTAATCTGTAATAAACGTTTTATTTGGATTATATGATATGAATGTATGATCTCCATTTTTCTGGCCACACCTGTATGTTAGGTGTTGTGATTCTGCGACTTCAGGTGATATGCTCGGGAACGCCTACTCTGCATCTCATTAACGATAGTTGCCGGGGTCATTGGTGTTGATGTTTTTTGAGGATGCTATCGCGGGAAAACTGGTGATATCAGCCCTTAGCACCAGCTTGTGAATGGGGCGATAAATTTATCGCGACTTTGGCTGATAACTCGGCAATACCTCCTTGAGAATATGCTCCAAAGTTTTCTACTTATCAAAACTCAGACTCACATATCACAACACACACTGGAAAGATGGAAGTCAGAATGCAACCGAAGGCTTGTCTGTTGCGGCCCGGCTGCCATCTGCTGCTGCTGTGCGACCGACACATTACAATGCATACGTCGGAGGCAACAGGCGGAGGGACCATCAGATGCTTTCCGACAGCTCAGATGTGGAAAGGCTGTCGAAAAGTGACATTGGGGGACCCTAGTAGGGTAACCTTCCCTCCTGGTCCTCTGCTCTGGGGCACACGGGGCACCTATGGTGCATGATAGCATTCATTTTTCAATGAGTGCTTGTGCTGCAGGTCTTTTCTGCCCGCAGAACAATCTTCCCTTGAAAAATCAATGTTTCCGACCGCCCTATGGGCGATCGCATCCAAATATTGCGGTCGGAACCACCGACTTAAAGTCTGGTGGTTCCCAATCCACAAATGGTATTGGGCGGACGTGTGTCCACCCTATATTGTAATAAGGCCCATTGTGCTTTATATACATATATATTCACTGAACAGTGACATTATAGTTAGGAATTGTAATTATATCTTACTTTCATTTTTTTTTAAACTTAGAAATTCACTGAAAAAACAAAGGATAAACTGATGTTAAGTGAAAATGTCATTTACAACATACCAATTTAAATTAACAAAACCAATGAAATTCACCAGTTATAGTTATCCTGTGGTAACTATAACCCATGCACTAAAGTAACTATAGCTCACGCCCACACAATGCACAGTGATGCTTTCAATTAAGTAATTTCAGATATTGCATTGATGTCATCAAAGGTGTCATGTAACATGTCATGAGTGATGTAATATGTGAGTTAATTAACAGTTCAGGGCGAGGACCAAGCTATAGTTACCTTAGGGCATGCCTAATAGTTACTTAAGATAACTATATATGGTAAATGTCAGTGTTTTTGTTCATTTAAAATGGTATGTTTTAACTGACATTTTCACCTAACTATAACGTCCATTTTTTCCAGAGAATTTCTAATGTTTTTTTTTACATTTAAATAAGCTACAGTTACTATTCCTAACTATTACATCACTTTAATCTTTGGCTTTTACAGTGGATTTATATTTTTTTTAACATAAAGTAAGATATCCATTGCCATGTGTAGTGTAGATTAGGCTGAGTACAGGGCCTGGCAATGCAGCAGCGACCAACCCCTGCATGCATGCACAGCTGACTATGCAATGTAACAATATAAAGGATATAATTTTAAGTGAGACAGACCTAGTGACTCTGTCAAAGTGTCAGAACACCAAAGTATAAAAAGTGGGCTTATTGGCTTTAATAGTTTTAGGCCACAAAGTGCAATCATACAAGCCACCCCAAGGAGTCCCTGCACTCCAACTGAAGAGCATAAAGCTCCACCTTGAAAAGCTTTAATATATGGTATGGTCTCCTGGGTTCATGGATTCAGTAACCCAGGAGACTTACTAATTTTTTTATGTTGCTGGGGGGTCTGCTGCACTCTCTGCAGCCCCCCTATAGCATTTAAAAAATGGTTGGTGGTTCTCCTGACACTTCTAGAAGCACCACCATACTACTAATAAAATAAGTAAAAGGCCCTCACAGGGCATTATGGAGTGCTCCTTCTCTAGCACCAGTGCCAGCAGGAGCAGGTATATATGTGGGCATTTTTTTATTTAATTGTATTAAAGTGGGTGCCATGGTGTGCACCTGGGGCACCCACACCACATTAAAAATTGTTAGGGGATGCAAAGGGAGTCCTGTGGCCCCTACAAGCTCCCCAGCTACGTCTGTGGTGAGAGCCAGGCTTTGTTTGTTTTATATACATTTTTGTGACTACCCCTGTGCCAACTCTGGACATTCACAATGTCTTCCTTGTTGGGGGCTGCAGGCGGAGCCCCAAGACCCCGCAGCCCCTGCCAGCTCCCCAACCAGCATCATACCAGTTGCTGGTGGGAGCTGCCTCTATTACTTTGCTCCCATCCCCTCTCCCCCGCCCCTGCCCCAGAGCAGTATTTTTTTCCTGACACACTGCAACAATATCATGCCCTGGGGATGGATTTTCTGGGCGGGATCAACAGCTTGGGGTGGGGGTGCGGGAGAGACATGCCCTCGCCTATAAAAAAATAACTGGATAATGGATCCCCAGGGCCCTACTGCGGCTAAAGGAGTGGGGCTTCAAGCCTCTCTCTCCCCTTTATTTTTAAATGCAGCCAGGGGGATTGGGTCCCCGAACCTCTCGAAGGCTCAGGGATGGAGCTGTATTCCCTCTCCATTTATCATAGATTTGGCCCCGAAGGATGGCATCCAGGGCCTCTTAGAGGCTCAGGAAAGAAGGCCAGGTGCCCCTTCCCAAAAATATGTGTTGCCCCGGCTCACCCGGGCGTGGGGGTTAATGAAAGGCGGGAGACCTCCATTTGTTACATTTTTTTATCAGAACTACAGACCTTCCTTGGACCCGTGGGCCAGAGTTTAAATAAAATGATGTTTCTGTCCCCATGGGGTATCTGGGGAAACAACCCCTTCGCTGACCAGGCTTACTGGGGCAGGGTACACCTTCCCTGTTTTTGTTTTTTGAAAACTTTTATCTAGGACAGTGGAATGTCTCCCCGAGTCCTAAAATGGGTGCCGCCAGATCTTTCTTGAAGTGGTGGCAACAAATCTGATCTTAACTAGTGATCTGTCAGCTCCACTGATCCTCCTAGCACGATAAATACATATATTTTGAATGAATTGAAACCAAATTACAAAAAGCATGCTTTCTGAGCCAAGATCTAGCTTTCTGCCAAATTTGGTGTAATTCCATTGAGCCGTTTTGGCTGTAGCTGTGTCTAATTTTCCAATGGAAAAATGAAAAGAGGACCTCCCTTTTTTGTCAGCCCCCACCTGAAGGAGCACCACGAATGAATGTTTGCTATCGAACGTTAGATGAAGATTCATCAAATGGGGCCAAAGTTATTACAAATCAAAAATTGCTTTTCCTATGGAAACATGGTCCTAACTATAACTAACCAGTGGTGATTGCCAAAGGGAAATAATAACGGAGAGAAAAAGGTAAGAAAGCGTGATGTAGCTAGTTTACCGGTATATGTACATGTGTGTGTGTGTGTGTGATTAGAAATGGATATGTAAATGGAAACTGATACACTACCAAAAGAAGGAGATTAAATAAAAAGTTATTAAGGAAGTTGGAAATTTATGAAAATATGTTTGGGTCAAAATAACACTACACAGAAAAAACCCTGTAGTTCAGTTTTCTAAACCACCCTCCTCCAAAGTATTATCATCTTTACTCTTGAAGTAATTCCTTTACTGGCCTGGCAATGAAGTCCTATCTCTCAAGTTACCTGTAAAACGCAGTGCTTTTGTGTTTTGTATCCTTTAAAATCATTTCTGCTCTTTGAGATTTATATAATTTTACAAGACAATGTTCTCCTACCTCACTTCATTTCATCATCTTCCTTAGGAGTAAAACAAAATCTGATGACTGTGGAATATCCTTACTTTCCAGATCAACCAGACTTGTGTATCGTGCAATGTTTAAAAGCTTATGCATTGATAACCAAAAGGCTGATCACCTCATATTATACTCAATTATGAACTTTCTTCAGAAAACCTCATGCCCTATCAAGCTTTGGTACAAGAATACGAATGTTTGAGTCTGTCTTGTATTGTTACTGAGTGTTTTGATGCCCAATCAACTAGGGGGTGCTATTGCTTTCAGAGCGTTATGAGTGAGTGAGTGAAATAGCTTTATTTCGACAGTTTTGTCATAAAAGCACAACAATACAACACATATCGCACAATAAATAACAAATAATACATTACTATTACAAGGTAAAAGCTTATTAAATTCCATATACTGTCTAATATTAAAAAGTTATAAAAAGAACACATTACTGTAACAACTGTTTCCTTGCAGTTCTTATCCTCCAAGCCCAACCCAAAAATTTAGCCATACAACAGGCAAAAAAGGGACAGGCATCTGAACGCAATATGCGTAAAGCTTCCAAATGTGATCCTGTGCCTAGTCTCCTACATAGAGGCTTCAACCATCTCGACCTGGGTGCAGAGTAAGCATGGCACTCAAACAACAAATGAGCTATAGACTCCACCCTTGAGTCACAAAAGGGGCAATAAGGAATGGTTTGGAATGGAGGTTTCCAAGTAGACGTGAAAAATCCTAGAGGAAGAACACCCACCCTGAATTTAAAGTATAGTGCTCTGTCACCCGGGTTAAGGATTGAGTCCAGGTAAGGTTCTCTAAAAGGGATCTCCTTAACTAGCAGGAACTGGGCGACAGATTTGCAATGATTAGGGTTACGCAACCTCTCATTATCCACCCAGAGCCAATAAATCTTCTTAAGCATTTGTTTTGAGGGTGCTGTTCTGTTGACCCAAGCCTCTCCTAAGCCCAGCTCATAAAGAAGTCGCTTAACCTCCCTGAGCCAGATTACCTTATACCAGCCAGATAAGGATAAAATTTCGCTGAGGGCATCTGCATAGCTACTCAATTCAGGGACGTTCCATATCCTGGCCCATAATAAAAGGGGACGTAGCCTAGCTTGCTCGGAAATTGGGCGTGTGCCTGCATCTAGCAAGAGAGGAATTGTGGGGGTGCTGTGGGGTAACTTCATAAGATCTTTATGGAAATTATTTTCAAGGTGTGTCAAGATGTCAACTCTTTGTGTACCCCACAGTTCCGCACCATACAATACTGCACTCACCACCCTTGCCCTGTAGATATCAAGTGGTGCCCCAATAGGTTTTAAAGCGGAGGCACGTTGTTCCTTGAGCAGGGCCCCTGCGACCCTCTTGTGGGTCAAAAACACCTTTTGGTGGTGCGCCTTCCAACTCATATTAACACACAGTCGAATACCTAGGTAGTCGAATTCGTTGACTCTATCAAGAGAGACAGAGTCCAGGGTAGGAGGAACAACCGCTTTCCTGGGAGGGTTAAGAACAAGGAATTTGGTCTTGCTTATGTTTATAGACAGGCCCTTGGTATCACAAAAGGCCTTAAAGCTAGAAAGCAACTTTTGGATACCTACTGGTGACTTTGAAATTAGGAGGGTATCATCCGCAAAAAGGAGCGTAGGAACTTTCCTACCAGCCAAGGATGGTGCATCTGATGGCTGTTGGAGCAGATGGTCCACCACTCCGTTAACATAAAGAGAGAACAGAGTGGGGGCAAGCACACATCCCTGGCGGACGCCCCTATCTACGGAAATACGAGATGTCTTCTCCCCCTGGGTACCCCATCTAATCTGGGCAAAGTTGCTATCATGGAACTTTATGAGCAAGGCCAACAAATAGGGAGGTAAACCCAACCTACCTAAGACATTCCACAATTGGACTCGAGGGACCAGGTCGAAGGCAGTTCGCAAGTCTATGAAGACTAAATACAAGCTGCCCCCGCCCAGCACGACCACTTTCCAGTATATCATTAAAAGGCGAAACGTCTGTTCGGTGGTGCCCATCCCTGATCTAAAACCTGCCTGGAAATCTGACAGAACCTGATTTTCTTCAACCCATTGCAGGATCCTGCCTAGTATTACTTTGCCCGCAACCTTTTGAGATGAGTCAAGCAGGCTAATAGGGCGATAATTGGCTGGGTCGTCCCGACAACCTTTTTTAAAAATAGGGACGACCTCAGCGCCCCTCCATGAGTCAGGGAGAGAACCTCCCAACACAGCCTCATTCAAAAGTGTGGCAATTAATCTACTCCACGGTAATGGATATTTTTTCAGCAAGTCGCCCGGAATACCATCCGTTCCAGCAGCCTTATTAGATACAATACAACTGATTGCCCTTGCAACTTCCTCAGTGCTGAAGGGGCAGGCAATGATGGGAATCTCGGCTGGTAAGCTGACGAGAGGGCCCGTGTTTAGGTGGGATTCCCCACTATGGACAGAGTACAGTTTGGAGAAGTGGGCAAACCAGAGATCACCCGGAATGTTACAAGTAAACTGGGAATCAAGAGGTTTGTCCCTAGCTCTCAGCAGATCCCAAAACCCCTTGGAGTCCTTCCTGGCGCTTGCCTCCACTAGGTCCCACCAAAAACTGTAATCGTGGGCCTCCCTCGCCTCCGCCACAACTTTTTTATAGAATTTCCTCGCCAATCTAATATTGCCTGGAACCTTACTTTTCACTGCGGAAATGAGTTCCCCCTTGGCAGCCCGACATTTAGAAGAGTACCACTTATTTCTTGCCCTAGGAGCACCTTTCGCGGAAACCTTCACGCTGGCTTGGGGTATAATAAACAAATCACTTAACACCGCAATGGTTTCTGTGAATATTGGTAAAACAGTTTGACTGGTGACACCCAGGGCATCAAGGCGCGGCCCCACCGCTACCATAGTGGTCCCTGCCTGTGCCAACCTTTCCTCATCCGCTACTACTTTAGCCCACTTTAAACGCCTGCCACAGCACGAGGGAAGAAGCTCATGGGAGGTTTTCCACTTATAGGGGATCTTAACTGAATTCCCAACCTGCCAGGGCGAAATCAATGTTAGGGAGAGAGGATTGTGGTCACTATCACAAGACGCAATAACCTCCATATCATAGTGAAGTGACCACAAATTGTAATTCAACACAACATAATCTATTCTGGAAGTGTGACCCATCCTGTTGTAGGTGTGCGCACCCAAGGGATCCGATTTAGATCGACCATTAGTTGGTCTTAGGTCATGTTCCATACAGAGTGCATTGATGTCTACTGCACTCTGAGACCATTTAGGAATCGGATCTATGGTCAGGGTGGGAATACCTCTCCTTGTGTCCTCATCCCAACTGTTCAGGATATCCTCCCTAGCCAATGGCTCAAAGCAGCAATTAAAGTCGCCTGCAAGAAGAACATAAGAATCAATACTGCAGGCGGCTAGATCGCTGCTTAATCCTATAGAGGATAGAGTGGATAACCCGCCCCTGGCCCCTCTTAAATAAAGGTTAAAAACTTCCAGCTTCCTACCCCCTGGGCATAGAATGGTTATCCACTGGAGATCGGGAGAGTGCGTAGACTTTTGGCTTACGCTTAAACCTAAAGCTATATTAACCCATATAAGAAGGCCACCTGACGGGCGACCTTTACATCCGTATTGATGGGAAGCTGGAACAAAGTAGGTCGTAAAGCCCACTCTATGCCTAGGTTCGAGGCACCACGTTTCCTGCAAAAGACAGATGTTATAGGAGGCTAAAAAAGCATTCCATTCAGGAATTTCAAAATTACGAGCGAGACCTGCCACATTCCAGCTTATAATCTTCAGCAAGGGGTCGTCTGCGGTAATCTGCCTTGGAGGGTTATCTAATGTAACCAAATTGGACACAGGTCCTGCCCTCCCCACAACAGATCTATTTAGCTTAGGCAGTGGGTCAAGCTGGTGGTGATGGGGAGCCATTTCTACATCAGTCAACTTCCTAATTGGTGGAACGTTCTGAATTGGAGGCAGGGGAATCATACAAGATGGGTCCAGTTGATCCGTTGCTACTAGGGAATCAAAAGTACATAACGTGTTCAAACCCGCCTCTATCGGTGAAGGAGTAAACGTACCCTCTAGACTTGGAAGGCTAACAACCGGAGGTTCAATCGGCATAAGAAAAGATTCATTGTGCCCCAGAACCTGTGGTAAGGGAACTTGGGGAACAGGATGGCGTGCGAGTCAATCTACCTCCTCAAGCCCCGCAAACCGATTCGAAGTGGGGAAGCCATTCCAGATTGTGAAGGAATCTTGGAATTTTTTGGGATGGCTCCTCCAGTTATGGTGGTGAACTAAGGACCAGTCTTCTTCGCTTGTATATCTAGGGCGCGGTGGGTAGAAAAAGGACAATGGCCTAGGTGTAACAAGAGATCCTTCACCAATGGGGCAGGAGCAGATATAATGTGCCGTATGTGGGTCCTCAAAGGTCACCACTATACAGTCCCCGGGACTAGATTTCCTTGAGGGACCTACCCAGGGGGTTCTGCGTACCATCAGAATTTTGCTTCTCTGTCCGATAGGAATTGGTCTGTTCGCATTAAGCCAATGAATTGTCTTATTCTTCAAAGACCAGTGGTTCTCATGTTGGCCGTTTCCTAACTGGGGGACACCCGTCAACACAACCACATAGTCATTGGCCTCTGGAGGGAGATCAATATAACCCCCTCTAAAATTATTCTTAATAGGTGGGCTCTTAGTTGGATGTAGCACCACTTCACTAGGAGGGGGACTATGCGGAACACCTGCATTAGGTTTAACTGGTGGCTGAGGGATGAAATACTTAGGAGCCTTGAGTATGGAGGTGGTGGTACTATGATCCACACCCACAGACCCCAATTTAGAAACCGATCGTGTGGTAGCTGGTACTAGAGGGGAGGCTTGCGGGACTTGAGGAATTAAAACATGGGGTGGTGGCTCGACAACAGGAGAGCCCTGATTTTCAAGACTTCTCAGGCCGAGAGTGGCCAGAGCAATAATGCTCTTTTCCATCTCGAGCAAATTGTTCTCAATACGTGAGAGTCTGAGATCGAGAGGGGAAAGAAGTTTCTTAAGGGTTTCCCAAACTAAACCTATAAATTCCCCATCATTCCTATCCACGCTCCCTGCATGTGAGCCCTCAACCTCTGCCTCAGTGGCCGTAGGGTCAGTCGAGAGAGCAGAAACTAACCCCTCTTTGACTCCCTCACAATGTGGTTGTTCCCTGGACACACACCCTCCAATAGGATTTAAAACCGGAACACTAGTCGAATTTAGGTGTTGTGCATTCGCAATTTTGGCCTTCTTACGACAGTAAGCAGACCGAGAGGTGCATTTTCTTTTAGAATGGTGATCTTTACTAATAGTGCGCCTAGATGGAAACATTATAGAGATGGAATTATTAGAACTAGCGTCATGCCTAGGAGGAATAGTGGGGGGATTCACTACGCTATCCTGAATCAATGGCTCTAAAGTGGGGGGTAGTGGAGGAAAAGTCGGGGAATGATGAACATCAACTTGTGTAACTACACAATGGGGGATTACTGAACGCACCGGGGTGACCGCAGTGGCTATATGGCCCAGGGAGGATTTTTTTGTCAAATCAATTACCTGGGACAGTCTCCTGGCAGATGCCAATTCCAGGGAAACACGAGTCTGGAGTTTGGAAATTTCATGGTCTATAGCTGTGTTGGTACGAGTAATAAAATCGTCCATAGGACCATTGATTGGAGGGCCGCCGTTTGCGGCCTTACTCCGTGTTAACCTGGTAGACATAGCTTACCAACCACAACAACGACAACCCCCTGACTTAACTGTGGGAATCAAATAATAAATAGTATGGCAATTAGGCTCAACACAGAACTGTTGGAATAAAAAACGAAAGAGGGTAGCCCCGACCAGACCTCGCAGACCTCGAACGGCCTCAAACGGCCCGCTCTTTGCCCGGTCTTCGCCCTGGGCGCGTCCCGCTGGCGCGTCCGAGCGGGAGTCTTATGCTGTCGTGAGAGCAAGGAGAGAGGCGGGGCAGGGAAGAGGAGTCAGGTGTGCAAAATCAACTAGCCAGCAGGCAGGCACCCTGGTCCTCGCAGTCCCGGTCTTCAGAGCCTCTCCAGCGTCCTCCCTGAATGCAGCAGAGCGTCCACGCCACTCGGGGGAAATCAAGCAGGGATCAGGGCAGTTCCAGAGTGCACAGGTCAGTGGCAACAAGCGGCTCCCGCGCAGCGGAGGCCGCGAGAAGTTATATAGTGGCAGGAGGCGGGGCAGGGAAGAGGAGTCAGGTGTGCAAAATCAACTAGCCAGCAGGCAGGCACCCTGGTCCTCGCAGTCCCGGTCTTCAGAGCCTCTCCAGCGTCCTCCCTGAATGCAGCAGAGCGTCCACGCCACTCGGGGGAAATCAAGCAGGGATCAGGGCAGTTCCAGAGTGCACAGGTCAGTGGCAACGAGCGGCTCCCGCGCAGCGGGGGCCGCGAGAAGTTATATAGTGGCAGGAGGCGGGGCAGGGAAGAGGAGTCAGGTGTGCAAAATCAACTAGCCAGCAGGCAGGCACCCTGGTCCTCGCAGTCCCGGTCTTCAGAGCCTCTCCAGCGTCCTCCCTGAATGCAGCAGAGCGTCCATGCCACTCGGGGGAAATCAAGCAGGGATCAGGGCAGTTCCAGAGTGCACAGGTCAGTGGCAACGAGCGGCTCCCGCGCAGCGGGGGCCGCGAGAAGTTATATAGTGGCAGGAGGCGGGGCAGGGAAGAGGAGTCAGGTGTGCAAAATCAACTAGCCAGCAGGCAGGCACCCTGGTCCTCGCAGTCCCGGTCTTCAGAGCCTCTCCAGGGTCCTCCCCGAATGCAGCAGAGCGTCCACGCCACTCGGGGGAAATCAAACAGGGATCAGGGCAGTTCCAGAGTGCACAGGTCAGTGGCAACGAGCGGCTCCCGCGCAGCGGGGGCCGCGAGAAGTTATATAGTGGCAGGAGGCGGGGCAGGGAAGAGGAGTCAGGTGTGCAAAATCAACTAGCCAGCAGGCAGGCACCCTGGTCCTCGCAGTCCCGGTCTTCAGAGCCTCTCCAGCGTCCTCCCTGAATGCAGCAGAGCGTCCACGCCACTCGGGGGAAATCAAGCAGGGATCAGGGCAGTTCCAGAGTGCACAGGTCAGTGGCAACGAGCGGCTCCCGCGCAGCGGGGGCCGCGAGAAGTTATATAGTGGCAGGAGGCGGGGCAGGGAAGAGGAGTCAGGTGTGCAAAATCAACTAGCCAGCAGGCAGGCACCCTGGTCCTCGCAGTCCCGGTCTTCAGAGCCTCTCCAGCGTCCTCCCTGAATGCAGCAGAGCGTCCACGCCACTCGGGGGAAATCAAGCAGGGATCAGGGCAGTTCCAGAGTGCACAGGTCAGTGGCAACGAGCGGGGGCCGCGAGAAGTTATATAGTGGCAGGAGGCGGGGCAGGGAAGAGGAGTCAGGTGTGCAAAATCAACTAGCCAGCAGGCAGGCACCCTGGTCCTCGCAGTCCCGGTCTTCAGAGCCTCTCCAGCGTCCTCCCTGAATGCAGCAGAGCGTCCACGCCACTCGGGGGAAATCAAGCAGGGATCAGGGCAGTTCCAGAGTGCACAGGTCAGTGGCAAGGCAACGAGCGTTATGAGCATGGGTAAGCCTTGAGGAAATTCTCAGATCAGAGGACAGGACTATGACACTTATTTGCAACCGTTTTGATATAAAATAGTTTCTAGTGCTTCTTTGATTTTTGCAAACATGCTTTAAAAAACCATAATGAGAGCCTCTCACCTTGCCTCAAAAAACAGTTTTCCTAACTTGATGGGTCAGAAAGTCTTGTTTTTATTAAAGACACTGAGCCGAGTATTATTTCTCTACAAGGATTTTAATAATTTTGTCGGCCCTAAAAATGTCTATTCATTTTAGTTCCTGCAGCCACTTTAAGAAATTTAACAATGCTTTGTGGATACTTCCCAGGAGATTCATGACTTTCTAGCAGCTTCTTTGATTCTTTTATTCATTCTTCCTGTTTCATCACTCCTAATTGACTCACAGATACAAGAGAAAAGGACATACTGCTCACAATCAAGAGTATTGCAGGGCCCTACACACTTTAATTGGGAGATTTCTCAATTATTTGTCATTGGCTGTCCATTTCCCTGAGGCTGTTGAGAAGTGGAGTTTTTGAATTTTACATGACTGCTCTTTGATTGAACACTGAAAAAGACAGCAAGATATTCACCTCTATGTCTTTAATAAAATTAAGACTTTTCATCACTACTAGATTGGAAAATCTGCATTTACATTATACCCCACATATAAACCTACTTGTAAATCTGAGTACTTTGGACAGAAACCACAATATATCACGACAGAAAATTAGACCAGTAAAAGAAGTGCTGCGTAAATTAACCATCCGAGTAGTCATAACTGTTCTCCTCAAAGGATAGTCCAAGCTGTCAATCGTATTTTTCGAACTAGGATTGATCACCTTTGTGCCAAAAAGGCACCGATTTTAGTGTTAACAAAAGTAGGATAAGGTTTGAATTCTAAAAATGGAATATGCAATCTTGATTAAGTGGAAGTGCGTTATAGCTAGCCACTATCACATCCAGACAAGTGAGCACTATGTGTATCTTTTATTTCTATGTATTGCCTTCTTGAAGGCCTCTTTGACTTCTTCATTCCTTAGACTGTAGATGATCGGATTTAGCATTGGGGCAAAAACTGTGTAGAATAGCGAAGCAAGTTTATCTTGCCTCATTGATGCACTCGAAGGTTTCAGATGGGTAAAAGCACCTGTCCCAAAAAACAGGAAGACCACCATCAGATGTGCTGAGCAGGTGGAAAAGACCTTCTTCTTTCCCTCTGAAGAAGGGATCTTCAGGATGATCCTGATAATGTGCACATAGGACAAGCAAATAATCACAAAGGTCACCAAAGTCACACCCCCAGCCAATGTGAAGAGCACAATTTCATTGGGCAGAGTATTGGTGCATGACAGTTTCAGCAATGCTGGAAATTCACATAGTAGATTGTCAATAATGTTTGCTCCACAAAACGATAATTGAGATAGAAGAAAGGTGTTTACAAAAGAAAACACAACACCGCCTATCCACGAAAAGGAAACAACTTGGATACAAAACCTTCTGTTCATGAGTAGGGTGTAATTTAAAGGTTGGCAGATGGCGACATAGCGATCATAACACATAGCAGTGAGGATTAAGACATCTGTGAACGGAAGCAAGAGAATGACAAAGACCTGGATAAGGCATTCAAAAAATGCAATGTGTTTCTTCTGTACCAAAAGGTCTTTCAGCATCCTGGGGACAGTCACTGTAACAGAGACAATATCAAGACAGGACAGGACCAGGATGAAGAAGTACATGGGTGTGTGTAGCTTTGTAGTGACTGTGATGAGTGCTATGACCATGATGTTTCCCAGCAGCGCAGTGATATAGACGAGCAGGAAGCAAGCGAATAGCGCATCTTGAATATCTCTATTGAAGGTAAATCCCAGAAGTATGAAACTCAAGCTTGTGGTCCGATTTCTCATGTCACTAATGCCTGATGATTAAAACAGAGAAAATAAGGGGTAAACAGAATTTTATTACAGTAACATTCTTGTTCATTTCATCACTCCAAATTATTTCTACCAACTCAAGGAAACTGGTGAGTACCAGCTTTACTCTCCATTTCTTTGTAAGCTTGCCCATAGCTTTAAAAAAAATAAAGTAACTATTCCTTCCCTCTTAAAGAATCCATCTAGTGCAAATAAAATTAACAGTTCTTTTTGTGCAGGTCTGCATTGTTGGCAATCACCAACAATAAGCATTCTAGAATGTTACTTTGTTTAATGAGGTTTGGTTTGTTTTTTAGATCTATTGTGACATCATTCACCCGATGGCCCCAGTAATGAGCTTTTCCTGGTACCCTTAGTTTGCTATGACTATGCTATTGATTCTGAAAGATCACTAGCTCTTCTTTATTTATCATCCTTAAACAGCCGGCCACCTATATTCACCTATACTATTATTAATTTGGACTGACTAGATCTGCATCAGCCAAAGAGAAATTTCTATAGAAAGTGAAATTATTAATTTTAACAAGAGACCTTGTCCATCTTCTTGAAACCTGTGAGAGTCACAAGACACGATTTTTCTCATGCCACTGTCGAGCGTAGATGGATGCTTAAGCAACTCTTCACCCCCTTCCAGCAACTTGGAGCTGAAGTTTACCTACAGAACCCAGCCCGTCTAAAGGTCGTCTACAAGGGCTCCATACAGAGCTTCATCTCTGAAGTTCAGGCCCAGGCGTGTTTACAGGAAATCACTGGCCAAAATGCGAATCATATCAACAAGACTTAATGGATAATAGACTTAAAATTTGTCTATCATGAATCCAACTACAAAGTCACTATCTACTCAACTGTTTTCTCTTCTCCTCTCTTCCACACTGCATTTTTGTGTAGCAATTTAGAAAACTCTCAGTAGATAGTTGATGGTAGAGCTCATTTTTTCAATGTCTCAAAGTTAGATCCCATTTTTTCCCTCTTAGGGGGGCTGAACATATTTTTCTCTTTTTTCCTTATCATGCTGCACTGAGGACATTCAGGGCACTGTGGGGCACTGTGGGGGGACAGTGGGGGGGACTGTGGGGGGGTTCTGAATGGGCGGTCAGCCTGGCGGAGGCACAGGGCTATGATTGCTCAGATGACATCATCCTGACCCGGGCAGGACCAGGTAACCTCAGCAATAGGTGGCGGGTGGAGGGAGGGCCAGGATGGGAAGGAGAAGGGCGAGGCAGGGTTGGCAACACAGTCTGAAATGTCTCGATTCTCCTTTATTCTTTTCTTTTCGCTTTTTTTCCCTGCATCCTAGATAAGTAAACTCCGTATTGCTACGATTAATATCTGTGACCTAAATTACCCCAAAAAGACTCGGAATACTGCAGATGGTCTACGCTTATTGAAGGCCGACATAATTTGCATGCAAGAGACTCACATCAAGAGATCTCAGCAGCATTTACTCAAAACACTTGGATATACTCTGGTGGGGGAAACCATACAAAGTTCACGTACATGTGGGCTCGCGATCCTGACAGCTAACAGTACTATACAATTTAGGCGCACTTCAGTAGATCAACTAGGGAGATGGGAGATGGGTAATTACAGAATGTTGCAGTGAAAATGGGGACCTTCTCACCATCTGCTCGATCTATGGCAGCATGCTAGATGACCCAGAAGTTTTTCTTAATATAAATAATGAATTAGCCACTTGGCCACTCCCCGTAATTATTTGTGGGGACCTCAACATCAGCATACCCACAGATAAGTAGTATCACAGTGTTTTTATCCCAGCTGAAGCACCTTATTAATAAACAAGAATTAGGATCCTGAAGGTTTTTTTTTTACTTGCAGTTAGGTTTAAGTAAGAGCGTCGCTTACAAACCACGTTGAGTCCACCCACACACACTAGGTGCAGTGGGTGAGGATCCGTTGTTGAAGGATGCCACTGGTGGGGTACTAGTGGTACCAGTGTGACTTTGAAATAGATGGGCACACACGTCGCCGGCTACCACGCCGTATCCATGGAAACAAATATTACATGCGATTCTTCTTTTGAACTTTGGACTGATGAAATGACTATCCACTGTGAAAATATATTGTGATTCTTATGAGTCTCTTCTCAAGATGAAACGCGTTGGCTATGGTCCTTTGAATTTTAACGAACACTGAATAAAGAATCAATTGAAACAAAAAAAAAATTTGGAATCCGGGAATCTTTTTTATGTGCTTACTATTGTGAACTGTTTTTGATCATACTTTGCTGAGTGCTGAACTAATCGCTTTGATGTATCCAAATTAGTGCAGACAACATAGTGCTCAGACAGTGAATTAATATGTATACAACAACATAGAACAAGACAGTGAACAGATTCCAAGGTTGTTTATGATTTTATATCAAACAAACGAAGGCAGAAATCCTATCTGTTCATATATGGTATCAACAAGAACAAAAGAGTGTGCTGTTCCAAAGACAAAGGTATGTCAAGAAAAATCCCTAAAGGTGGATTTTATTACAAAGTGAAAAAGGGGTTTGAACTTTCTCACTTTTGTGTATATTTTGTGTAATTGCGTATTTACAGGTCACTCAAGAGAAACATCCTATATCTGATACACAAGCCCTCACCCAGCGAAGTGGCATGCTTCATCATGGGGCTTTGCTCCTTGCTGGACTTCTTTTAATACTCGGGAAGCTGAGTAATGCCTGCATTATATTGGAGTGAGGGAAGAAAGGGTTGTAGATTGGAGAAATAAGTGGTTTAAAATTTGCTATCGGTTAAAAAAAGGGAGCACTTTAATGGGAACTAATAAGAGCTCATGCCAAGAATAAAAACAAGCACTGAATCCAAGAGGACACCAATAAATCCTGGATTCTTATAGGAGGTCTACATGTTTCTTGCCATGACCTGCTCACAAAGGAATCAAATGCAATTCATCAGGACTGCAAAAATAGACCTAATTTTCCTATTCAGTGGATAGGTTGTATATTAGATTAACGTGTCAAAAGAGTCTCACAATGTGGAGCCTTCTATTGTAACCCACTATTTAGAGTGAATAGACCGCATGAAATACATTGGGATGCTGTCAGAGCATGCCATTCGCATTGGTAAGGAGGGGCGGCTCCGAGCGTCGCACCACTGCTCTTTGAGCAGGAAAAATAAGACGATAATAACATAGTTATTATCATTTTATTTTTCGCAGGTTCGGGGCTGGGTTAGGGTGCGGCAGAGCTGAAGACACAGGGGGAGGAGTGGTTTGCACACTCCAAGTGCGTATGATTGCTTAGCCGGCCATCTCGGGCCGGCCAAAGAGTCATGCGCACTTTGCATGTTTCCCACCAGGCTGCATTACACAACCTGGTGGGAAGCATGTCTAGGCCCCCAGCCCCCATCTGAGCGCCAATCACATTGCTGCATTGTACCGTTGTGATTGGCTATGGGGAGCCTAGGTGCTGCCTGGTTCCGGACTCGCCGAGAAGCAGAGAAGAGACGCGCTGGTGGAAGTGGTAAGTGTTATTTTTAAATTTATTTTGCCCCCCTGCCATTCTCCTACCCCTCTACCCTCATTCCCTGCCAGCCACTACTGTTGGCAAGTAGATATTTTAATCAGTATTTCATGTTAGTCATTTTAATGATATGCAAATTAGAATTGTGAAAAACATGTATTTTCTTTTGTTATAGTAGTCACTTTTATAAATAATAATTTATAATTAAATATCTATATTAATGAAAATGTAATTCAATAAAGTGAATTATTTGAAGAAAGTTTAAAAATATATATATTAAATTTAGAATTGTAAAAAAGACTTTTATTAAAATAATTCAAATATTTTTAGGTAAACAATTCTCATTGTAGAAATATTGTTTAATTTTTATTGTAAAAATTTGTTTTACATTTTCTGATTTATTAATGTTGGATTATGATTTTATTTTTTACTTTATGGTTCAAAGTTTAGGAATGGTAGCAAATATGTAAAAAAATATAATATTTATTAATAGTGATACAAATATTCTCTTATGTTAATGTTTAAATATGAATATATAGGTTTGTTGTTATGGTTAGTGTCTTTTTTATGTAAATGTTCATTTATTTTATAGATTCAAAAATGTGTGACTATGGAGTGATGATTGTATATGTAAAATGTTTAGTCTGTAGCAGCATGCATTAAATGTTTTAGATTGGAGTGGGAATATTAATTTTCACCCATCTAGTGTCCAATACCTTCCTAAAATTGGTATTGATTGTAGTGGGAACAATACCTTTTCCCCAACTTAGAAAAGATTGGAGTGGGGAATAGTAAATGTTATCCCTTTTTAGTGCCCGACACTTTCCTAAAAATGGTTTATAATGGAGTGTGATTATTTTTTTTATTTTTTTTATGTGAAATTCTTTGCTTAAATTGGATTTGTATCTAGTAGAAATAGTTTGTATTATTTAATTTGTATTGTTGGTGATTAGGCATAACACAAAAATAGTTGGATTTTTTAAATAAATATTATTAATTACATATTTTTATAAAATAAAGACATGCAACATTTCTCTAATTTTTTTTGTATTCAAAGTTTATTTAATGTATATTTTTGCATTTTTAAACATACATTTCAATTTAAAGATTAACATTTATATATGAACGCTAATTTAAGTTTAATTTATGTTAAATATGTAGAGTGATCGTTTTTAATATACATATATATGTATATATATATGTATATATTAGTAGTAGAAAACGTCCCTCTCTGCTCTTCACTTCAGCAGAAAATGAAGGTACGGACCTCTCTCCTCCGAAGAAAATAACAGAATCCCACAACTGCAAGGAGTGGGTGAAGCAGGTATTTTAATTTTTCCCAAATAGATGTCAGTAAATCACAGGACCAGTGTCCTCCATGACGCGTTTCGCTCCACGCAGGGAGCTTGATCACATGATGCATTGCATTGTGATGACGAAATAAATAGAGAGACAACACCAAAATATAGTGAAAATAGAAAAAAGACTAAAACTATCAACAAAATAAGTCTCAAAATGTCCGAAAAAATGCCCAGGCATGATGGTTATAAAAGGTATAAAAATTCTGATGCAAAAAATAGATAATACTGATAATAAAGGTTTGAATAATGTCAAAAAATACACATAGGTAGCAGACGGGCGGTAGTCAAAATAAATACATAGTGCATATATTCCGCCTCTAAAGATACCTAAAATGTAGAGAATCTAACAAATAAAGGACAAATGTCCATGCAAAATGCCCACATGGTACTAATAAATTGCATCTAACAGAACATACCAGTCCTTATACAAAACTACGGACATTAAAAAAATGAGACAAAAGACAATTAGGAGGTAAAGTGCATAGAGAGGTAGCTGAATATAACAAAGCATATGACAATGAATAAGGACACACACACAGTTCCCAATATTATGTAACGACAGGCACGTATCACATTCAATTGTACATTTAAAAATAAACTGAGAGAATAATCTTATCACCAATTAAAAACGTCAAAAAAATCTAAAATCCAAAAAGACATGAGGTAGAACATTGGTGACAAGAAATTCAGCAATATCAGTGCAACAATAAAAACTGCTGGACGCCATAAATAGCTAAAATCTCATAATAGAAAAATGCCTAAAAAAATATATTTTTTAACACACTCTATACATAAAATTACCCCGATAATAAATAGTCTGTAAAAAATCTAAAAACTAAGGTGCTAGTGCAGGAACAGTGTAAAATAGAGCTATAAAATACTAATGATCTTAAAAGCAATAGCAGCAAGTCAATGAGAGGGAACATATCAAATGAGGGGAGAAATTGACAACAATTAAAATGTGTAGTATAAACAGTAAGACAATGTACCTAAAAAGTGATAATGAATGTAATACAGTAATCATAGAAAATTATGCAGATCTTCGTTCATGTTTAGGCCATTGGGGACTCTTGTATCGAGAGCTAGAATAAAATGGGACTCCCGTTGTCTCAATAACTTATCACGATTGCCACCCCGTCCGGGGTTGGCAACTGACCCAATGACCGTGAACTCCAAATCCTTTAATTTGTTCTC
The DNA here is from genome assembly GCF_964204655.1 of Triturus cristatus. Taxonomy (NCBI): domain Eukaryota; kingdom Metazoa; phylum Chordata; class Amphibia; order Caudata; family Salamandridae; genus Triturus; species Triturus cristatus. The sequence continues at coordinate 1,138,105,883 of NC_140585.1, read as the reverse complement.
ATGGATGGATTTGAAGTGCCTAGCAACCGGGTAGTTGTGGTCAGAATTGACAATAGCTCTCACATGTTGAAGAATACGCTTATGCACAGGAAGTTTGGTACTACCAATATATTCTAAATCACATGTGCATTTGAGTTTGTAAATAGCATATTCTGTGCGGCAGGTTAAATGCCCTTGGATAGCTATCTCATTGTCACTGAAAGCTGTTTTGTAATGCGTACTATTGGTAGCAAAAGTGCACGCTCGGCAAGAATTACATTTGAAAAAACCTGTCCTAGTTAGCCAAGTGCCTTTAGTGCTAGGCACAAGCATTGGTCTCACAAGGGCATCCCTCATTGAAGGAGCCTTTCAAAAGGTAATGGACGGGAGAATAGGAAGGATAGGGCCAAGAATGTTGTCAGTTAAGATGATGGGCCATTCTGAATAAATAATCTTGCTGATGGCATTTTCTTGAGCACAAAACGTTGTAATCAAGCGTATTGACTGTACCAAAGGTTCTGAAATCATAATTACATTTTTAGTGCTAGGCTGCAGTAAATTGACTCTTGGTTTACTATTGGCCTTGTTAAGGGCAAGGGTCAAGAGATGAGCTTTATAACCCCTATCCATGAATCTACTAAATGCTGCCTTCTGACATTCAGTGGAGACCAATTCCGAACTACAAATTCTTCGATTGCAAATGAATTCGCCATAAGGTATGCTGTTAATTAAGTGCCGAGGATGTGCACTATTAGCATGAAGAATGGAATTACCCGCAGTAATTTTTCTATGTAACTTAGTACAAAGTTTGTCATTGTCTATATACACCAAGACATCTAGAAATTCAACAGAGAGGCTGTCAATAGAAACAGTAAACTTAAGATTTAAATCATTCACATTAATGTCTTTAACAAATATCATGGCATCCTCCTTGGAACCCTTCCAGACCGAAAATAGATTGTCAATGTATCGCCAATAATGGACTACATGACTCCACCAGTGCTTATGAGCGACCATGAGGACATTCCTCTCCCACCAACCCACATGCAAGCATGAGTAGCTAGGGGAGAAGCAAGCCCCCATGGCCACGGCCACCCCGCGCACTTGATGGAAAAAGTCACTCTGGAAAAGAAAAAAAAAAAAAAAGTTAGTGGATAAACATAATTCAATCATCTCTAGAAGCATGGTATTATGCTCCAACATGTTAAAGTCCCTGTTTTCCAAGAAGTATTTCGTGGCATTCGTGCCTTGTTTATGATCTATACTCGTATAGAGGGATTCAAAATCCATCACTACCAACAAGTAGTCAGAACACCAAGTGATATCTTTAACCTTGTTCAAAAAATCAGTAGTATATGTATATATATCTATATCTATATTAGTATTAGTATTTAAGTTGTTTAAATGTTTGTAGTTGATGGAAAAATGTTGTTGTATAGTTATGAATTTAGTTATATATTTTATTGGAGTGAATTGTAAATATTTTGTTGATGTAATATATTTATTTTTAATTTAAACTTGTATAAAATGTTTTATGTTTATTTTAAATAATAGATTTATGTAAAACGTTGCCTCAAGTATGTATGCCAAGCAGCAGATATTCTGCATATGTTACATGCATATCCTGCCCTTAAAGGATTCTGGGGCGAGATGTCTCAATTGTCTTTTGCAAGTCTAGGATATGAACTCCAGTTAACTCCTACAGAAATAGTGCTGGGATACAGTATGGAGTTCGACATTGGGCTAAGACGCCTACTGTCTATACTTATAGTCTCAGCCATACTCTATATTGCCAGATCTTGGTTTCAGTAGTCCCTCCGTGGGTTACTAAGTCATGGGGAACCATCCAGCAAATACATGACTCCAAACAGGCTTTGGCTAGAGTAAGGAGTACTCAATCACTCAGGAGGTTTGACAGAATATGGCACGGTTCAACTGGGATCTGTAGATTGAGGTTTATCAATGGTCACGGTCTTGTGTAGATTGAATGTACGTATTTTTCTTTTTTTATGCTGCATGTCTTATGCATTGCCCCTCTCGTACTGTAATTATGAGTTCATCATTGATTGAGCTCTTGGTCTTCTATTCTCCCTGCACCAGGTTGTTACACAATTTTTTTGTAGGATATAATAATGAACAATATTATGTATGCCCATTGGATCATCAATGGGGTTTGTGGTCGGATTAATTCTGACATAATAAAAATATATTTTTTTAATTTGTTTTTTATATTTAAATGTTTATTTGAAGGTGATGATATTTGTGTTGTCGATATTAGTAGAAAATCGATCTTAATGATTTTTGTATTCACTATATTTGTGGTTTTATTAGTTAAGTATAGGAAGTCAATATTTTTGTTCATGATATTTACTTTCCAATATTTTTGTGTTTCGATATTGTATGCATCGATATGTCAGTGATCCCTTATTGAAGGGCCCATGGTTCCATGATTTCTATGGAACTTTAGTCAGATGGCTTTTGTCTGGATGAGGCCCGAAGACTAACTACAGGTTGAAACATTGATATCCCATTCCTAAATTGCTTTCAAAACATGTTATGCTTCACCAGGAGATACCATATATGAGCAGGCAGGATCTCGGCTTACGTTAGTTTGATATAAAATCATATGCAATCTTGGAATCTGTTCACTGTCTTGTTCTATATTGTTGCATGCATATTAGTTCACTGTCCAAGCACTGCATTGTCTGTACTGATTTGGATACATACTGAAATGTATAATGCGTAATACTAAAAGTGTGAAAATTATCATCAGGCAAGATAATTTGTCCTGTATCCATTTTCAATAATATTGATTATGATACAAGTTACTAATTGAGTGTGCACACAAAGCAAGTAGCAGTGTTGGTGAATGAGTCCCACACGACACACATGTTCGGCTTATTACTGTAGGGAACTTAGGCACTATTCGCCAGCATGTTTGCCTTAGTTTCAAAGTTAGACATGCTCACTCAGTTCGAGGGTTGTAGGCTTTGGAAGGCTTTCTCAGACACCCCCAGCTTGCATCCATAAAGTGGAAGGAGGTGGATCTAACACAGTGAGTGCACTCAAGGCAGATGAAAGACATGTTTTCTTGAGCTTAAATTAGCTAGCGGCGGAAGGCATTCGTATAGTTTCACTTGGCAAGTGTACAAGATTAGTCAGGACTTTGATGAAGACAGAGTCCTGAACAGGTAGAAAAGGCTTCGGCTAGGTGTGCTTTCACAGGGTTATTGTATAAGTAGAAGACAGATAGGGTAGTACAGATACACATGCCATCTTTTCATCTTCACCTACCTACTCAAACCCATTGGTGCCACACTCACCCCGATACTGAATCACTTTCTCACTCAACAAAGCGGATGACTTCAAACCATAAAAGAACATAGCAGGCAGCCTCCTCCCTCAAGCTCCTAACACACACACACCCTGCACCTCAAACAGCTAAACCGACTCCCCATCCACAGCTCTTTTTAAACTCCTGACACACACATTCAAAGACTTACGCTGCACTGGGTCAGCATACCTCAATACTGCCTCCGATTTCAGAAGCCTTCCAGACAAGTTTGCTCAGCCTGACTTGTACTCACACACATTCCATGCATATGCAGCACCAGAACAAGGAGAGATGACTTCTAATTGTACTTCTAAAAACTCAAAATGTAGGTTTAGTTTGCCTTTTTTCTCAGTCCCCTCCTGGGAAATCCTAAACCCTGGGTACCTTTAGAATCAAGAGGATGTTGGAAAAAAAGAACGCAAATTTGGCATGGATACGCTATGTGGAAAGAAGTAATGGAGCCCTAAGTGTGAACTACCCAAAATACCCCAAAGGCTGTAAGCAAATATTTTGTTACAATGAACCTCACAGGATACTGTAGTAGGCAATGTTTTTGATGTTGGTGACTGTTTAGAAACTAGACATTATTTGTGAGGCCTGCACAAAAAATATGTCTACATTTGTCCTTCACTGGGAACCAAACACCCCATTGTAGCGCTTGACTCTCAGAGAGTAGCATTGCCGAGCAGTCTAAGGCTTACTCAAGGGAGGTGGTGTGGGCTAGTAATTGCCATTTTCAAGTATGCAGAAATAACACTCAAAAATTGATTGTCCAGTCTATACTTTTCTTTATAAAAAGGAAGAGTATATTTATCACACACACACACACACACACTACTCAATACTAGGCATCAATTTACAAATATACATAAGCTGTTGGAATTACTTTGTGACTTTGCCTAACATTCCCACCCCTACCGCAGTGGGGGTGTGGTCTAGTACCACCACTCCCATGTATGCACATCATCTTGCCCCCAAATGCAATGGATTGACCATCACCTGGAGTGAGAGCCCTGCCCACTGGCACCATCCCAGTGGCGTCCCACCCGATATCTCACCCAGCATTTATAATGGGAACACCTGCCATTGTGACACATAACCCTGCCTGAGCATCTCATACTGACCATACAGTATAAACCATTAAATCACAGTGGCTGACAGTCTGGGCTGTTCATCAACTAATGCAGTAGCAAGAACACATGTCTAAGCATCCCTTAGAATGACAGGTACTTATATCTGGTAACAGTTATAACGCAATGCAATTAAAGCCCTTAAAAGGCATCACAGTTATAATCACAAGATTAAGCATTTACAACCGGACACCCTAGCAGGAATGCCTGGCAACATAACCCCACTTCGCTTATGATTTCACAATCACATGTGGCTTCCAGTCCCCAAAAGAAACAACATCATGTAAATGCACCACTGTGCAATGTAACCTTTCCACCTCTAGGGGATGTCACTTCAGTGACCATCCATGTTTAACCTTCCACCATTCAGCGCAGTCCCAAGCTTACGCATCCAGCTGCAGAACAAAAGTTCCAGCGTTGGATAAGCTTTACAAAACATGGCTAACCCAAGGGGGGTTCTTTCTTTTAAGTCCCCCAGAGACTGAGGGTAGGGACTTCCCATCTTCATGCTGGGGGGAGTCTGCTTGCTCCTGCAGCTCCCTCTGCACCTTTTGCAACAAAGGGGGGTGACCTCTCCTCCAGGGCCACCTCGCACCCAAAATACACAGTAATCCCCATGCCTTGCAAGGCATTATGGGGCACTTTGTGTGAAGAGCGCGCATATCAGAGCAGCGGCTCTCCCGCTACTCTGGGGAAAGCCGGGCTGTCCTGAACGGCAGCCTCATGCCCCATCTTACCTTTGTTGGGGGCCCGGTCCCACCCTGACCCCTTTCACTGCATGTACGTTGGAGAGCAGCTTGGTGAGCCCACCCACAACTGCCCTCTCCGGCTCCCCGACTAGCCAGGACCCTTGCATGCTGCCACGGGCAGGGCAGACACGGAGACTGCCGCTGGTCCAGCAGGGCCTCAGGAGAGTGCGACGGCACTCCCCCCACCTTCCAGCTGCTGCAGGGGAGTGCAGCGGCACTCCCCCTCTTCTCTAAGCACACCGGGGTCCGGAGTTGGGGTTCCCGGGCCCCTCCCAGGCCATCTTCTGCCTGTTCTTCGGGGTTGGGAACGGGGCTCCCTGGCTTGTCTTCTCCCACCGGAGGGTAAGTGCGACAGCACCCCCCCTCCTCCTCACCAGGGCCCAGAGTTAGGGAATCCGGGCCCCAAGATCTTCACAGGGAGTATGACGGCGCTCCCCGGCTTCATCTTCGGAAGGGCTTAGAGTTGGGGGTCCCGGGCACAACAGATATCTCTGCGGGGGCATGACGGTGCTCTCCATCCTCTGGTGTCATCGGGGGCCAAGGTGGGCTCATGGCATTCCCCCCCTTGGTGGCAATTTTATGGGGAGCACAACAGCGCTCCCTAACTTTACTTCCTCCTGGGATAGCCACCAGGACCAGATCCACCCCGGGGGCACATCCAAGACCGGCGGCGGAGACTCACACGCTTCGTCGGTCAGTGTAGAGGTCAAAGATTGTCTACCTTCTGGGGGGCATATCTGAGTCCCAGGGGACCAATTTCCACCATTAGGGCCTCTTCGTGCTCCTGGTGTCCAGCCCTAGCCACCAGGAGCCCTCTTCACCACCCTCCTGGTCTCCAGGTGGTGTACTCTACAAGGAGCTGTCTTCACTGCCTCCCTGCACCAGCCTTTCACCTGGCTCTCCATCTGGGCCTCTCTTCTCCTTGTGCAGAGGCCCAGGCTTCTCCTCACTGGCCGTGGACTCCCTCAAAGGCGCAGCCCAGAGTCCTGGGACAGTCAGGGGGTTCCTCCTTCCAACTGCCCATAGTGCCAGACTCCAGCACCTGTCTTCCTTAGTAAGACCACACCCTAGAGAGAGAGCTCCTCTTCCTGTGCAAGACCTTTTAAAATAATTTGGAGGGGGCTGGCAGGAAGGCCCTTCTGCCCTATCCTGCAGCGACACATCACCTCTCTGCCCCTGCTCCCTCCTTCCTGCACAGGCCTTTGGGATACTTCAAAATGGCGGCGTCCAGGGGTCTCATGCCAAATGGTCTCTGAAAAACCCCCTTCACCCCTTGCTGACTTCATGGCCTGGGCCAGGAGCAGGCCTTGTGCTTGGCACCGGGTGACAGCTGCTGATGGATAACACACAGCTTCACCCCCATCTCTCCCTCCTGGAGAGAAGACCTTCGCCCTTGGAATGCTTGCAGTGAAGGGTTAGCTACAGCTTGGGGAAGAAGGTAATTAATCCAGCCTGGCAAGGTCACACCCGGCCAGGCTCTGGTTATGAGCTGAGTCAGAGGAATATAACATTTCTGGATGGCCCATAAGCAGTGAAGATATGGCTTTGGAGTCAGCAGAATGCTTCTTTTTATACAACTTACAGTGTGCTTTGGAGCGTGTCAAGAATTTGTAGGCCCTAGAGAAGTGAAACTACCCTATGTGGTCCCTGTCTTCATGGGAGAGTAATGGAGTGTTCCTCCAGTGACAACAGTAACGCACACTGACTTTCCCTTACAATTGTCTCCCCACAATATAAAGCCTATTCCATGTCACCACCCAACGCTGCATATTTCCTGACACACCATTCTATCTGTACCTGCTCCTGGGATGTGCTCAACAGGAATCTCCTGCATGCAGCCCTTCCACGGGTGCACACGCATGTGCACACATGTCTACATGTAACCAGTATGGTGCCCCTTACTCCGGCTGAAGCACAGTGGCCTTCTCTCACAAGGGGGACACGGTGCAATCCACATGCAGTCTGTTTCATCATGAGTTCACTGTGGGTGAGTCCCAGCTTATGAGACTCTCCGACAGTAAAAGCTCATAAATTAGGTTTTCAAAAAGCAAACAATCCGGGCAGCTTAGATGGTAAGAACCACCTTCTAACACACCCCGCACCCAGCTGATTCCTACGGGGAAGAAATAGACACTATGCATGGGTACTCTTCCCCTAGTCAGCATAACCAGTTATAAGGGGTTCTGAACAGACCCCCCCTACTCACCAGTTATACGCTCAGACCACCTACTCCTTCCAGCCACAAGACCTCCACTCATTACAGGGATCCCAGACTCCCTTAGGAACCCTAATAGCCCTAGGGTGGATGCATCTAGGTCACTCATGGTCTACATGGATTGACCCTAACTAGGCCTACTCTTGCCCTTGGTCATGCAACACTATCCCTACCACCTCTCTGGACAAGGGAAAAGTGCCTCAGCACTGATGCGGTCACCTGGGATAGGTCTAAACCCCATCCCCTGGGTCCCTAGCTGGTCCCTCTTCTGGAGATTATTCCACCCAGTACCCTCTTTCTCTTGGTCCTTGCACCCTAAAGATGCAACCTCTACGGACCCTCACCCTCAGCCTGTAGCTGGGGTAATTCAACTGCCACCCCCCTTTTGGATGACTGTCTTCCCTAAAGAAAGCCCAGCCACTCATGCTTCTCCCTTACAGAGAAGCACTGTTGGCCCCTGGCCTAAATCCCTGATAGGACCTCAGACCGGTCTCACCACCACACCAGTACCAGGGAGGAACACTGAGGGTACCCCATCAGACATACTGCAGTTCATTCCCCCAGTTGGTAGCACCCTGCGGAAACTACTCCATTGTGAGAACAGGGCCTACGCACCTTTCCCTCCGAGAGACGTGTTTTCCTCCCGGAGTATCCTGAGAGAGCCTGTGAGCCCTGAGTCAGCTACACTGGGGCCCACCTCTCAGAGCCCTCCTTGGTCTCCCTGCAGTACCGTGGGAGACCGTCCAAGGACCCTCATGATCCCTGGGTGGCCTGCACCACCCCTTCTGAAGCGCAGGGCCTCTTCACTGAAGATGGGCCCCACCTGCCTTCAGGGTGGTACTACTACAATCAGCCAGGGACCCTCAAGATCCCGGCTGGCCCACACCACCCTCCTCTCAAGCACAGGGTCACTTCACTTAAGATGGGCCCCACCTGTCTTCAGGGGGTACTAACTGACAGATGTCCACCTCCTGCATCAAGCTAGGGGAACACCCCCATGCTCCCAGTCCTGGGGTCCAACCCCCCAGGGCCTACATAACTGGTCTCTGGCCAGGCATCGCCCCAGCCACCACCTCAAGATCACAACACAAGCTCCAGGGTAACCCACCTACCCTACCCTGACACTTTAGGCTCCACAACTAACCCTTCACCTGGAATCTCAGATCTCCACTGGGTCAGTTACTTAGCCCGCCTAGAGTGCCTAGGGGCCCTAACTCACCCTAGCTCAAGAACTACCCTCCTTTGGGGCCACCCACTACCATGGGCCACCCCTGGGTTGCTCACCCTCCACACCGGTCAACCTGGGGGGCCTTCCGGACACACAGCTCTACTGCACCCTTCTCCCACCATGGGAAAGGTTTCTTGGGGTCTCCCACTCTGGGTACCCCTGGAGTGTCACTACTCGGGGTTAAGAAACCTCCTGTCTCACCCTTCCAGTAGTTTTGACCTGCGCCAATGGCAAGAAAAGTTTCCGCGGGGAAAGGCTAGCTGTGGCCCCTTCTGTGTAAACCTACCTTGCCCTTAAAAAGAGCAAGAATTTCCCAGGACCTCCTACTTTTCCTGTCCCACCAAAGTCCGATCCACCCCTACACCCCAATCTGTGATGTGGCTATTAGCTGCTGTACCTATACCTCTTGAGAAGACACCCTCCTCATGCAGGTGTAGTGTTAGGGTTCAAAGGGTACAATATGTCTTAGAACACTCATATGCAATCATTTCCTGGAAAGCACCATCCCCCGCCATCACATTATAATCAACATAACTCAGTCATATCAAAACAGTTTAACACTTAAAACATAATATCTTCATATGACATATGTGAGCGGGGCTTTCCTTTCCCATACTTTTAGTTCACATAACCAAACCTTTGAACCCTTCTCAGAGGCTTGTGCTCTATCATTTGCTCATTACTGCATAGGTAATGTGTGGCAAAACTGGACTTTTCAAATGCTAAACATGCGTACCAGAATGGGATACTATGTTTCCCGCCGCTAGACACCAATGTTGAAAAATGAGGCATTATTTGTGAGGCCTGCACAAACAATATGTCTACATTTGTCCTTCACTGGGAACCAAACACCCCATTGTAGCGCTTGACTCTCAGAGGGTAGCGTCACAGAGCAGTCTAAGGCTTACTCACGGGAGGTGGTGTGGGCTAGTAATCGCCATTTACAAGTGCGCAGAAATAACACTCAAAAATTGATTGTTCAGTCTATAATTTTCTTTATAAAAAGGAAGAGTATAGTTATTACACATACACACTACTCAATACTATGCATCAATTTACAAATTTACATAAGCTGTTGGAATTACTTCGTGACTTTGCATAACATTCCCCCCCCCACAGGGGGGGTGTGGTCTAGTACCACCACTCCCATGTATGCACATCATTTTGCACCCAAATGCAATGGATTGACCATAACCTGGAGTGAGGGCCCTGCCCACTGTCACCATCCCAGTGGCGGCCCACCCCATTGTCACACCCAGCATTTAGAATGGGAACACCTGCCATTGTGACACATAGCCCTGACTGAGCATCTCAAACTGACCATACAATATACACACTTGAATCACAGCGGCTGACAGTCGGGTTGTTCATCAACTAATGCAGTAGCAAGAATACATGTCTAAGCATCCCTTAGAATCACAGGTACTTATCATATTTGATTTTTTACATTTCCGTCTGTTTTTATCCATATTTATTTTTATGTCATTTTATCTGTATATATCCGCATTTATTTTTGTCGCAAGAAAAAAAAGACGTTGCAGCTAGTATTTTTCCACATTTATTTAAATAGACAGTGCACACGGTTGTTATAGGTTTAGCTATATGTTTATATGTGCCAAATTAAGTAAACACAATACAGTCATCTGAAACTTTGCCATTGTAATACAAGTAACAGTGGTGTCAGAGAAATTACTTTCAGTAATATTAGAGAGCTGCTGCTGTGTTACCTTATTGAAGACACTGTCACTAGCCATTATTATTAGATGTAAACACAATTTGAATTTAAACGAGTGCACCTGTGCACTTTCAGTGACCTGGCTAAAGACGGCATGAAAGAGCGGTCTTCTTTTGGGATAAATTAGAGGTATTGGATCCCTCGTTATCCCTATTGTCAGTTCGATGCTCCTCCCTGCAGCATGCTCTGTGGTGCGCGCGGACTATCCACAGCTGAGAGAGCAAACCACCTCCTTTGAAGCAGCAAGCTCTCATTTCAGAAATAAATTAAAGGCCCTTGCATTAGTCCTGCCGGGCACTATTTTCCTCACATTTCTGAGGCCACATGAGCTGGCAGCTTTTAATTCACATTTTTTAAACTAAGTCCTTCGCTAATGCAAAACACATTTTCCATAAGTTAGGCAGTCTCTGCTTTGAAAACATTGGGCGTGTATCACTTGCCTTATTTTACTTTCTACTGCCTAGTAAATTGAACAATTTACTTTAATACAGTAATCACACACAATTACTCCCACAATGGTGAAAAAAATGATTTAACTTGAAAAAGGGCATATAAATATGCCCCGGTTGTCTCTGTCTCTCAGCAATATTTGTGTTTCTTCTTGTGGTGCCAAGTCAAGGAGGAAAGTTTAAATTTTAAGGCCTCGCCAAGTCAAGGAGGAAAGTTTAAATTTTAAGGCCTGAAAGTATCCGAATCCTAATGCAAGCTAATTTCCCTAATGTGCTTATGCAGTCAGTCTTTCTGACCTTTTTGGGTGGCACTCATTTTTCCGTACCAACCAAAGATTAATGGCCCAGCAGGTGTTAAAGTGGGCAGGCATACATTGCAGTCAGGCAGAGGGGCAGGGCAAGGCAACCCTGGGCTGCAGCATGGATTGCCAAACAATTCTCAGAATCCGAGAATCCGATTTGATCGTATTTTTCTGTTTCTATTTATAAATACAGTTGGAAGAAAAATATTTTTCCATCTGTATTTATATGTCAAAATCTGTTTGAATGAAAAACGGGGAGCCTTAGTTATAACGCAATGCAATTATAGCCCTTCAAAGGCATCACAGTTATAATCACAGGATTAAGCATTTACAGCTAGGCACTCTAACAGGAATGGCTGGCAACAAAACCCCACTTAGTTTATGATTTCACAATCACATGTGACTTTCAGTCCCCATAAGAAACAACATCATTAAATGCACCACTGTGAAATTTAACCTTTCCATCTCTAGGGGGTGTCACTTCAGTGACCATCCATGTTTAACCTTGCACACTTCAGCACAGTCCCAAGCTTCAGCTCCCAGCTGCAGAACAAAAGATCCAGCATTGGAGAAGCATTACAAACCATGGAAAACCCTTGAGAGGTTCTTTCTTTTAAGTCCCCCAGAGACTGAGGGTAGGAACTTCCCATCTTTGTGCTGTGGGGGATCTGCGTACTCCTTCAGCTCCCCCTGCACCTTTTCAAACAAATGCGATGCAGCACGTGCAACGAAATTCGTTTTATTTATTTGTTTGTGTACTTACCTCTGTGCGGCCGTATTCCGCAGTTTACTACCACCCACCCTGCCCCTCCCCCGCCCCACGTCAGCACCCGGCAGCACTCCCACCACGGGCCGCTACTGGAGGATGTGGTGTAACGGCCAGAGCTGCTGACTTTGGAACTGAGGAACCAGGTTTGAGACTAAGCTTCGGCTCAACATCCTGTGATTCTGGGCAAATCACTTAGGGCCAGATGTCCGTATGGAAGATTTTGCACCAAATAGCGGTTCGGTATTTGGTAATCACAGACACACATGTACAAATGTGTGTTTCACACATAGTGGGATTCCCAATGGGTCGCAAATAGACCTACCTCATTAATATTCATAAGGTAGGTCTTGGTTTGGGACCCACTGGGAATCTCAAAAATCACAGGGATGGTGGCCTGTAGAGTAATCAGACCACCAAGTCTGTGAATGCTTTTCAATAAAGCTATTTTTTTCTTTTTTTAATGCTGCCCGTTTTCTTAAAGTAAAACGGGATGCATTTCAAAAAGAAAAATTAAAAGTTATCTTTTCATTTTTTAAGAGCAGGCAGGGGTCTGTGTGACCACTGTCTGCTTTTAAAAATGTTTTTACAAACATTCACAAAGATGAAGGGGTCCTTTAAGCACCCCTTCCTATTTGGGAATGGGCTACCACCTAAAACATTTACACATAGCACTTCGATTCCTAAAAAGGAAGGGTTACCCTAAAAATGCTCCTTTTCTCATATCGAGTCGCAAACCCTATTTGCGAATTGGTAATAGGTTACCGAATCGCAAATACGGCATGGTACATTTAAAAAAACCTTTTTTCGTTTGCAAACAGGCCAACTCAGTTAATCAGGACATTTGCGACTGAAAAATAGCTTTGTACATCTGGCCCATAATTTCCCCGTGCCTAGAATATAAACAAGAAATGTATGTGTCCTTGTGTAAAGTAACTGTTGGTCATATAAAGCGCTCCACTACCTTGTGGTTGAGTGAGCACGCTATCAAACTGCAAAAAAGGATACCTAATAATTTGAGATATAATAAACCGGGTAGGAGTATCATTAGAAATACCCTCTAAATGGGTAAAATGTTACTCAACTAGCACAGTGTTAAAAGTGCAAAATCGTGAAATACTACCACAGAGATGCCACCTTGTGCTGCATTAAGTCCAGTTTGATGCGTTCCCTCTAAGAGACGCCGATTCACAGCCGAGGCGAGGGTCACAGTTAATGCAGTGTGTGTCCTCTCTAACGATTGGCTTCAGGGGGCAGCTTCACAAGCGTTTCATCCACTCGAGTTTGTGACGTAACTGGAAATAAAATGCACAGGTGGTTGAAGTTTTAATTAAACATGTAGGAATAAACTCCTAGAGATGGTTAGTGTAAGTCTTAGCGTTGGTGCAATCAAGGCAGTTCCCTAAGTGTGCCGCAAGAGGGCGCTAGATTGCAACAAATGACAGCAACTATGGATGCTAGCGGGGGAGAAGTACACACCAAGGTACAACTGGGCACGTGGTACGAAATATCCCTGCTCAGCGTGCGGTAACTGCCGCATTTTTAGAAGCTAACTGAACGGGTTACATATTTTTGATTTGTATTTATTGCACTAACTCACAATCAGTACCTCTTTGAACAGTGAGCTGACGCAAATAACATAAAGGTACTCGGAAATTGTATTTTCACCAACAAAGTGGTCTTTTGTCACTGATTTATTTTGAAAGTTTTATATAGCGCTAGCTTGACCCGTAGGTATCAGAGCGCTTTACATACATACTGTAAAGAAAAAAAACTGACAGAAATTGCATTATGTAGTAGGCAGGCAGTCAGGAAGCAAACCAGGGATAGGAAAAATACAGCATGGAAGATAAGGATCTCAACTATCCTTGGATGTCAAGAGAGAGGAGTGATAGGAGAGAGTTGTTACCCAAAGAATTGGTTTCAACTTCAGGAGGAAAACAAGAATTGATAAAGCCAAGAGGTCTGGCTACTGCATAAATTGTACTGTTATACGTGGTCAGTGGTGGCTGGTGACATTTAAAAGTGGTGAGTCGTAAATCAATTGTCGTACAGCACTGTAGCGAGCGAGCCTGAACCACCTACAGGGGTTTGGGATTCTCCCCCAAGAAAATTTCGAAAAAAGAGTGGGAAAATGGTGCATTTTCAAGCAAATTTGAGAAAGCAGGAAGGTTAATAACACAATTGTGAATCTGTTCTAACAAAGACAATGACTTGCAAAACTGTCTATCGCTTGTTCTGCTGACATCCTAGGTGCGCAAAAAGAAACCAATATACTATTGGGTGTAAGGTTTGTGCCTGAAGCAAGAATATTATCATGGACACATTGACACATGCCCTAGTGATTTATGGCACAAAAAGGGCAGGTGCATGCACTGCCAACCCTTTCAACCATGCACAAAGGCCAGACAATTCTCCAAGCAGCACTTATACTCATTTCCTTTCACAATAAAAATATCACAACTAAACCTCCAAGTTGAGACAGCTCCAATCTTCAAGGGAAAGCAATGAATGTAAATTATAGAAATATAAAAATTAAGATAATTTTATAAATTCCATGTTTAGGAGTAACATGCAATGTCGTAATCTTTGATCCCCACATAGCAAACAAAATGAAAAACACTATGGTCTAAATTTATTGATCTTTCCCCTCTCTACGTTTCTTAATGACACAAAGCACTGCCTGGCCTTTGCCGTTCCTGATCACGGAGCCCTTAATTACTGGGATGAGTATTGTGTACATTGGGCAAACCTTACTCCTGCACACAGCCATACTCCGGCACACCGCCATACTTCTTCACACACAGCCACAGCTTCTGAAACAGCTGGCATCTGAGAGAATCTATAGGCATCAGAAGAGTCTCTGGCAACCAAGACCATGCTGATAATAATATCTTGACTTCACCATGAACAAAAGCAGGAAACCACCCACTTTCCCATCAAATTTTAATAATATATTTTGAATTGAAAAACTTGTAATTAGGTGGTTCCAACCAGGATTTGGGTCTCCCCGCCCCAGGTGTAACTGCATGAGGTGAGTGAATTTGGGCATTTAGAGCCATCATGAAACCCAGCCTCTGACTGAGTACACGCAGAGCCGTGCAGCGGAATGGAAGGGGAGATATGTGTCCATCGTGCACCCATTAAGGGAACACTGACACCCTCTAAACTCCTTGCTATTTCCCTAAATGGAATACGTTTAGGGAGGACCTAAAGGTCGCCTGTACCTTACCGGTATCTTGAGGCGACAGACCATGGAAGAAAGTCAGTCACAATTAAAACAATGCAGGCTGAGACATTTTCATGGCAGTGTGCATAGAAAATGTTCAAAGACATGTATTTATTCTAAACATGTCTCACGAATGTGTGCTTAAAACATATTTCTAGCCAAAATAAGGATGTTTTCTTTATTGACCCAGACATCTCTAAGCGTGTGGAAGCAACTAGTATGAAGAGGCTCCAGGTACCTCAGACAACATTTGTTGAACAACTTTATGTACAACCACTAAATCAATGAAAGCGACACTCACCTATAAAGATGAGAAAGAACCACTGAGCGAAGATCATCAGAGCATAGGCTTTCCTTCGGGGCAATGGGGAGGGAACATCAGGTGAGGCGGGCCGGGGCTCCACGTTGGCGCTCTGTCTTCAGTCTGAACAGGAACAGCTGCGTCACAACCCCTCTCAGCCAATACTGGCGCTGCTCCACGATTGGCTTAGCAGGATTACTAGCCGCTCGCCTGCCGATTACGAGACCGAGGTTTGAGCCTTTCCTAATGGGAAAAATTTGCTGACCTTCACCAGTCATGCGCACTTGTGCTGCTGCCTGCTGCCCCTGGTCTGACCATGAATGTCAGTCAACATGACGCCGGACCGCCCACCCCCATCAGACTCTGAAGGGGTGGGCGGTCCGACGTCATGCTGACTGACATGATTGTCAGTTCTCCCTCGGCGTCTCTGAACTTAAGTAAGCTGAGTTTACTTAAGTTCAGAGCCGCCGAGGGAGCTGCGGGTGCGGGCGGGGGGCAACGCCCCAATGGATGCATCGCACCTGTACGTGGTGTGTTTTAATCTATGTTTTGGTTAATGAACGAGTGATTGTGAGAATAAGTGATCCTCTGCATTGACTAATTTGTGTTTGAGACATGCCACGCCTGGTTGTTTGTATATACAATTGCTTTCAAGGAAGGGTGAAGTACAGTTCAGTTAATGATTGTGAGAATGTGTAAATTAATAAAGATATGTTTTGCGATTTATTAAAAGGTTGTTTTATCAGGAAAAGATTATATTTGTATGGGATCTTGCAAACGTTGACTTTAACCCCATCCAAGTACACTTGGATGGGGTTAAGCCGATGAAAAAAGTAAATCAGAATTTAATAAAGATTGTGAAAACATTTGCAAAATTACAAAATACATTTTTATCGTAAAAATACTTTGTCTTAACTGTTTCCTTACTGTAATGTCTTATTGTAAAAGAAACACAGACGTGAACATTGTTTAAAGAAAATAAAGGATATTGCAGGAAAGAGTGTGGAACGCACAGAGCCGCATACAGAAACTCGTGGGCGGGGTTAATATGTGGCAACTGTTCCTGCAGTATCCAGGCCACGGCCGCCTGAAATGTATAAACTGCACAGTCTGATCTCTTATTAACAGGAATTAGAAAGAGGCTGAAGCGGTCCTGCCATGCAAAGGTGTAGCTACCAATGGTGCAGCCGGTGCAGTGGCACCGGGGCATGGAGCCCTGATGGGCACTAAAATCCAGCAATGCTCTCATTTACCACCCTATCAGCAGTGAAAGAGGGAACATTTTCCATGCTTGCACCAGGGCTCACAGCGTCCCTGCTATGCTACTGCTGCTATGAATCTGTGTCACAGACGTCCCCGTGCTGCCTGCATTGTTATTGTAAACAACTGAAGTGCCCCAATCACAGAGCAGGGATATTCTGCAGAGGTACTTCTTAAACCTCATAAAAGGACATATTCAGCTTCTGTTCCATGAAGCTGAACTTCCACCCACCCACTAGACACCTGCGCTCCTCTTCACTCGCCCTCGCACACACCCCATACTTCAGCCGCAGCAGTGGCTGCTCCTTCTACATCGCAGCCAAGACCTGGAACCACCTCCCCCTCCGGCATCGTATGGCTTTTGGCTGGCAGTCTTCAGAAACAGACTCAAGACCTGGGTCTTCTAAGGAGTCGCAGCGCCCAGATACCCCTACGGGTGACCATGTGCGCTTTACAAATGTTGATTGATTGATGAAGCAAAGTAGCAGCTCCGCGCCAGGGTTGGAAAAGTACCCAATGTGTTAAACATAAAAAAGCTCCCCTGGTAGTAGATTGCAAGCTCTCTGAATTGTAACATCATCTCTCGTGTTAAAATTAAACTGGGGGGTTGAGGGGAGGTAGCAGCAAATATATAATAAACATTTGAAATGGAGGATAAACTGCTATTTATCTTCTATAAATTACCGTACTGGCAGTGGCGGCTGCGACCTGTTCGCAGTAGTGGGGTGGGGTGGTGTGAAGGGGCGGGGGTAATATGTGAAAAAAAAGTTGCTTACCTCCCGGTTGGCCGGCCAGCAGGCCGGTTGCCCGCCACCTCTCCTACATCCTCTTCCTGGCTTCTTGGAGGGAGATAGGAAGCACCAGGCCTCTAGGCACCCTGCAGCCAATCACAATGCTGCCTTGTGATTGGTCTCAGCACCGTGATATGACGCTCAGCCAGGGGCTGGAGGGGTGGGCATGTTCTCCACGCAGGCTGTAATGCAGCCTGCATGGAGTAAACGGTATGTACGCATGACTGTTTTTGGCTGCCCGAATGTAAGCACTCATTCTCACATAGGGGGTGCAAACCACTCCTCCCCCTGCTCTGAGAGCAGCCCCGCCCCACAAAGATGCCGCAACGGGGAAAACTAAAATGATAATAACCTCTTATTATTCTTTTTTTATTTTTCCTTTTTGTACAGTGTAGTTGTGGTGAGGGTGGAATGCTCTGCTATGTAAGAAGAGACATCACTCAAGAAACACTCAACATCAGTTACAGTGAACGCTGACTTCCACTGTAATGTTTGCTTGCTAGGAACTGTGAGCCTGATTTACATGTTGGCAGAGAGGGAACTCGGTCACAACGGGATTCTCTTTTTGAATATAAAAAAGAAAACTGTTTGGGTCAGGCCTTCGTCATAATGACGGAGCCCTGACCAAACAGCAAAATGCATTGACTGGAAATGCCATACTGGCAAATCTTGCCAATGCTCTATAAATGACCGCTGGCTTATGAGTCATTATAAATCTGGCGGTCCCTCCGCCATGGGGACGGACTAATTTACTGTCACCCTGGCGAACAACTGGCCGTCAGCTGGAGCATCGAGGGAAGGTGGTGAAAACACAAAATGAAACAATGCCCTTTGTGCTCAGTGCTCTAGCCCACTGACCCATCGGTGGAAATACCTATTCTGTCTTCTGTCGGCTGCCTTCTACCCTGAAAATGATTTTTAGGTCTCGCCTGACCCAGCGCATGCGCTGGTCTGGCGAGACTTATTGAGAGGGCTCCAAAAAGTGCTACCAGGCCAGCCTAGAGCTACAGTGCATGTGCGCGGGCGCGCGCGCCGCGTTTTACAGCGATTACTTTCACTTTCGCGGCCCCATGTCCGCTTTGATGTTTGATCGCGATCACTTTCACTTTCGCAGCCGCAGGGCCGCTTTCCATAGCCAATAGGTCTCGATTTTGGGACCTTATAAGTATTTAGTTATTCAACTGTTGCATGGCTAAACACTTATAAGGTCCCAAAGGCTATGCCAATGCTTGTTAGTTCTGGCCTGCAGGCAGCATGCATGCACTGTTGCTTAGTGAACCTATTGTGTCTAAAAAAAAAAAAATCTCAAAAAACTGTTTTTTAATACACCCAATACTTACCGTACATTGGCAACAGTGTGACTCGTCTTGCCTGCATTCTTATACGGCAGCACTTGCAAGGCGTTACTTCATGCGTCACTTCCTTTGTGTTCTGAGGTCATGGACCGGGTACAAATTGAATTCCATTCATTGCGCCATATATTGAAGTACTATTTATTTTGTTATTATTATTTTTAAATAGAGCGATCTCGACCCGACCCACAGATCAAGCTATTTACTTACGTTGCTTAAAATGTAGCCCTTCCACTGTAGCATAGCTTTATCTGCTGCGCAGTAAAATATTTATGCAAAGGGCGCGGTAAACGTGCGTATTGGGACATGTGTGAAGGCAGCAGTGTTGTTGAGCGGCGGAGATTCTCTGTAAACTATTCAAAGTTCATCTTGTCCAAACTGAAAAACAACCCAAACAGCGGTGCCTCACCACGGGAGCAGAGCATTGACTGCTTCGCACAAGTAATACACGGAAACGTAATTGTTTTGCTCCAAACACAAACATGGTGGTGTCAGATCGTTTAGCTGTGGTTTTCTGTGAATATGTTTTCATACTAGCCAGTTAACACAAGGTCGTCGCCCTGCTCCCAAGAGCACACATACTGGCCGGAGATAAAAGGCAGAGGCAGTGTGCCTCTATTTTTTTTTGTTGCATCTTTATATAGCGCTAACTTGACCCCAAGGTATTGGAGCGCTTTACTTGAGCACCAGTTACTTTACTCAAAATACACATTCCTTGTTGGTAGGCAAGGGGAGATTTGCCCAGAATCACAGGATGCTCGAGCCTACGCCGAGACTCGAACCTGGTTCCCCAGCTCTACAGTCAGCAGCTCTGGCGTCGTTCTTATTTTTAACAAAAATTGCAGGTGGGGTGTTCTTTGCTGTGGGGTGTTGGCGCCTCTTGAGTATGCGTGATTTGAGTACTAATCCTCTTTGAGCGGTGCTTTAGGTGGGGGAAAACACCCTGAGCTCTCTAAGTGGACCCCAAAGGCCCACAGTTGTCAATATACACACTGGCCTACGCACACGCTATTCCGATTCCTAGAATAAAGGAAGTAACTGGACGCCGTTATTTACATTGGAGGGAGAAACGCAAGAAATAGAGAGCATCATTATACGAGGAGAACACAGTGAAGATTGATCTATCGACAGAAGACATCAGCAGCAGAGATAACAAGAAGTAGCTCAAAAACAGCCGGGACGGAAGTAGAACCGGCGGGAAGAACGCACAAGAAATTATACCTTTGCAGACAGCCCTGAAGAGGTCAACTGGGTAATTCCCCACCACAAAACACGTGGTGGCTGGGCAAATCCTTTGAACTAAAGGACACAAGAACACCAACAACGACTACGATTATTTAAAGAGCTCAATGAACTATGTCCTTTTATTGTTTATCTTTACAATGTAATGTATACGGATTACAAGTAGAAATAGGCATAGCGTGTGCGTAGGCCAGTGTTTATTCTTAAATTCAGCCTTTGATTGTGCTGGTACACATTAACAGGCTAGAGTTTGAAATCTGAAATGTAAACATCCATTGTTTAGTCTTGTAAACGGCCGAGCAACAGCAGCAAATATTGTACGGAACTCTCAGTCTTGGGGTTGGAAGCGGCTTAACAATGCAAACTGCAAACACTGCACGCAGGGGCGCAACAAGAGACAAATTACGGGGGGGGGGGGGGCACATTTTTCCAGCAATAGGCAGATTGGAGTTGAAGGGGTGAAAAACATTAAAGTCTCGTTAACACGTAAATGGTCTTTTAAAGACCTGTGAAGTACTCGAGTGCGGCTGCGATAAGTTCAAAAACTGTCTGTGTGTGTGCCTGGGAAGTTGTCTCAGCCCCGGCTGACACACACACCGGGGAGGAGGGTGGGGGACCATGGCTTAACAAACGCTGACAATTGGCTCTCGAGTAGGCGAGACCTATTAGTTTCGCCAATGCTTGTTTGCTTTTGGGATCGGTGCAAACGCTATGATAATCCTCATTAGTTAATGGGGGCTTATTTAGGACGCTCCCGAAAGGCTGCACAGTTGCTTTAACTCTGCAGCCTTACAAACAGTTCTGAATAAATTACCAGGAGCGGGATACCTCCACACCTCTCGGACCTAACATTGGTCTCCGGCCGCCCTCACCTGCCGGTGCGGGAGGTGCGGAAATGAGCCACGTCAAGTCGAGGCTCCTATTGTTTGCCCAGAAATCAATTTGTAAATTATAAACTACAGCATAACATCTAGAAAACGAACGACGCTCCCACCACTTCCAAGCACTATGCATGTCTGACGGTAATATTATTGTCATTCAAGTAAGGGGCTTGATAATATGCTCTATGGAATTCCAATTGAGTATCAAGCCCATTATCGCCGTTTTAGCGGCAGTTTTCTGCCGCTAAAGCGGCGATAATTTTATCGCCTGGCTTGAAAATATGCCCCGAAGAGAGTTTTCGGTTTGTATGAAGATTGTTCCAGCAGAGATTGGTTCAATTACTAACCATAGCAGATCCTTGGGAACCTATACAACCGGTTCTTTAAGTCTTTATACTTGTGCATCGGTTTGGTTTACGACAGGTTGTTTCCTGTTACGTCTGTTGTGCAGCGCAATCAGCCCCGTTTGGATGTAGACAGCGCTGTAAAAAGACCCTGGGTAACCCGTGGGTTCGTGGCCCCCTTTAGACAAGCCTAGTCTGGTCTGAGTCAGCGCGCCCACCCCGACGCTCACCTCCAATGCAGGCGGTGCCTGGAATAAAGGCAGCCAAAGAATGAACGCCAGACACGACTTCCCGGCTGCCACCGCGTCTCTGCCAAGAAGCCTCGGCCGATGTCACGCATAAATAGGCGGCGTCATCCGTGGGGAGCGCGGCACTGGCATCCCTGATGAGAGAATCCACAGAAGTGCAAAGTTTTCATTAAAAAAGTTTTCAAAGTTTTCGCAATTTGCTAGTTACAGAAAAGTATCACTCTTCTTGGAGGCATGCCATATATTAATTACATTTGATGAGTTTGTGATAATCAAACATGCCCCGCATTGATTTCCCCGCACGCACAGCGCTGGCGGTCAACACGTATGTTTCGGGCAAAGTGCTAACATTGTGCATTTGTAAGTAGTGACACCTGCAACATGGCTTCCGCAATCCTGTAATAGTGACCGTGACCGCGAGAACCACCAATTGAGTTACAATGTGGCCCCTGATGTCTCCTATGAGCAGCAGGTCAGGTGCTTGAATCCCTCAAGGTCAAGTTATTCTTTAATCCTTGAGATTTCAGTAAACAGAGTGCGGTGAAAAGGCAGCCGCGCACAGACTGGTTCTCGCGACTCTTGATCACAGCCCTGGATGTTATGTTAATATAGCTTACTATAGCGTGACTCACCCCGAAGAGGTATCTCGGCGCTGTGGATAGACACGCAAGACAGAATGCTGAGATTAAATACGACTGTCTGAGGCAGCTTCCTGAATGTAGCATCATCAGAACAGATGCAGAAATGATAAGATTTTACAAGCAAACACAAGAAGGAGTTGTGACGTTATTAGATTGTGAGGTCTCACATCACACTATATAATAAACAGAATGTCTTCACATTGGCCAATAAGATAATTAATTGGGCCAGTGGGAGGGGGTCAGAGGTGAGCTGAGCCAGGGACATATGACAATTCTCAAAGTGCCATAAGGAAACACGTATCACTTAAGTGACTGTGGGTCTGCATTTGGGGTATATTTTTACTCTAAGATTGATACCTGACTGCTATCCCATGGCCAACTTACGGCAACATTGTGCTCTCGTGCAGATTTCACCCATAATGTGTAAGTCAGTAGAGCAAGCAGAGTTTTCAGTAATCATTACAGCTGTTCACTGCCAATGCCCATTCACATTATAAGGCCTTCACCGCATCAGCAACAACCCCTGAAAGATCTGTTCTGAGTCAGGCTACTTGTGTGCAGGAACCGGGCTGAGTTTGATGGTGGTATGACTCTGTCAGCCCGTGCGCATGATTGTGCTCATGTGTTTGTATGTTATCATCCCAGAGCCCTATACCTCGCTGTGCAGAGATGGCCTTTCCTTAGTTGAAAGGCAGATTTCAGTGGTTTGCTGTCTCAGTCCATTTTCACAGAATTTACAGTGAGTGAGTGTTAGCGAGACAGTAAAAGTCCAAAACGGGGTATTCAAAATCCAGGGGATTAAATGGGCAGAACCCATTTGCTATATCATCCATCCTTTCAATCCACTCCTTCGAATCACGCAGCACACAATCAATACAGGTTACAAATGGAACACAATCTGTTCTCTTGCGGGCTTCAGGTGCAGCAATTCTGAAAGCAATAAGAATCAGCCACAGTTGCAGATGTGGTGCCGCACAAATTAAATATGCAATGAATTCATGCCTGCTGCATGTTTAAGCCCTCGTTTTGTTGGAAGTTAGTGTCAGAGTCTCTTGCTCTCGATTAGCGAAGATTGTCGGCTTAGCCAACCCCCCAACAAGTTAAGGCTGTGGTATTTGGAGAAAGTATTCGGAAGTCCTTTGAAGTCAATGAGCAGGCATTGCTGAGTTTCATATAATCTGATCACCCAGGCTCAGTCCAGTCCAAAGCCAATTGGCAGCCCTGTTGCTTCCGTACATTTCTGGACCCTATTGCTGCTGCCCTATCTGGGCTGTGAGATGGATGCAGCCCGCTGGGGCTGCTGCCCTATCTGAATCAGGTAGGAGTCCGACTGGGCCAATACAATCACCAGGGCAGTAGCATCAGCAAGTGGGCTAACACAATCACCAAGGTAGCTGCAGTCATGACTGGGCCACTATGAAGGCAATTGCAACACCAAGTGGGCAGACATGATCGCCAAGACAGTCGCAGCCCTGACTGGGAGGATACAATCACAAAGTCAGTTGCAGCTCGACAGGGCCACTGTGTTCATGCAGGCTTCTTGTGGTTCCCGCAAGGATGTTCTGAGAGTGGTGGACCCTCTGCAGAAGAGGTTGCTCCTAGCTTCACTGTCAGGGTATCAGCTTTCTCTAGGTGTCCCTCCGTCCACTGACATGCTGGGCTTGTCCTTCAACAGAGGTTTATCCTCCTGTGGGTCCAGGCAGGCTCCTTCGCTCTCTCAGCAGGCAAGCTTCATCACAGTAGGCGGACACTCATCTTCTCCAGCAAACACAACTGCTAATCACACAGCAGTCCTTTGAGTAGCCTATAGAAAACTCCATACCTTTTTCATGAAGGTCTTTAAACTGAAACAAAGTGGAGTGATTTGGGTCCTACTTTTATAGACCTTTTCCAGACAGAGGAAGTGGATCTACTGTCTCAACCTTGAGAACTGGTTTGCAGTCATCTGTTTTCAAGTGTCCTTCTCAAGCCACTAGGCCTTTTGTAAAGTGATGCTTCTCGCAGCAGGTAGCACTAGGGCTGCCTCAAATAGAGCACCCATAACATGGGTACAATAAATTGTGAAGAGTCGGCATCTGGCTATCATCAGCCTCTAAGCAGCAGCAATCAGGGATAGACAAAAGAGCGGGCCTCAATTATACAATTCCTCACCTTACACAACAGAAATTGCAATACCACTCCTCACTCCTACCATAAACCAAAAGACACTGACAGGCAGAAGTAATGACCAGCTCATTGCTAACCAAAATCTTCCTAGAAATTCAAAATGTCTCCATCCTCCTCACTTCAGCGTCTGATCTCCAGCCTCAGGAATGTAGGCACTAGTGTTCTGCAGTCTGGGGAAGCTGTCCTCATCCTGTGCCATGCCAAACCAGGGGCATCCAAAATGGATCCTACAGGTTTCAGTACTCAGACTCACTCATATCGAGTCTTACTATTGCACATGTACTACATGCACATTACACATGCATTCAAGATACACACAGGATCTCGGCACAAGGTTCTGGGAATTAGTATACCTGCAGAAATTTACTAAAGAGGAGCCTACAAGCCACAGCTTTGTGAAACAAATACAGAGGACTGGTCACATTATCAATCTCAAAACATGGTATGCTGACACAGCCACTTTATGATCTATACCCAATGCCGGTACAGTAGTTCTCTGCCCATTGTGAGGGCATGCTTGGTGCATCCCTTTAGGTCGTAGAACAGGCCCATGACCTTGCATGATCAGGGACCGGTTCAAGTATCAAGGACCCCTGCAATGGCGCTAGAACTCCTAGGGCAGGGCAATATTATAATTGTAAGCAAAAACCCTAGGCAGTCATGCGGTTCAATTAATTTAACAACTCATCGTGCAAACAACATCATATATTAGAAACTCAGTGCAAATACAGTCTAGCTATATTAAAACATATCTACATTTTAATTAACTTATTTAAAAAAAAGAGTTTTACAAATACAGTACAACATATTTGCAACGTAACAGAGATCACAAAAATCACAAAGAACAAAAAAAATACAGATGATTTGTGAAGGGTAAGGTACAACATTAATTCATACATATATACATAATGAAAAAGCGGCTATAAGGTAGGTCTTCTCAATGCGCGTTTCGGCACTAAAAGCGCCTTCTTCAAGAGTGCCACAACTTTGTCTTTATGTATATGCGAAGCGACTGATGCAGGTCGGGAAGTAGATGTGAAGTTTGGAGACCTAAGACTATGGATTCTGTGTCTGTATGGATCAAAGCCCAATGTTGAATCTAGTTCTCAGAAACGGTTCTCTATGGTATCCACTCTGAATTTTACAAGCACAGAATCACGTGAGGATATGCGGGTCTATGTGTGATTTCACGCTACGCCGGATGGATCAGTTCTCAGTCAGCCATGCTTTTTGTGATTTTTGTGATCTCTGTTACGTTGCAAATATGTTGTACTGTATTTGTAAAACTCTTTAAAAAAAAAAAAAATTCAATAAAATTTAGATATGTTTTAATATAGCTAGATTGTATTTGCACTGAGTTCCTAATATATGATGTTGTTTGCACAATGAGTTGTTAAATTAATTGAACCGTATGACTGCCTAGGGTTTTTGCTTACAATTATGATCAGGGACCGGGCCAGGCTTCTGCCCTTACACATAGATTAGGGTGATGCTAGGACCAAAATAATAGGCAGGATACCAGCTGCACACACAGTTTGGCACTGTAGACAAGGGAACATGGCCGTATATCATGCAAAGGGATTTTCCGTCACAACAATGGAAGTTAGAATCGCATATATAATCAAACAATAGGACCAGTAAGCACCAGAACAATATGATCATATTATAGTAACAGAAATTGAGCCATGGAGCTTGAAGTGGTCATTAACTGAAGTGTCTTTGGAAAAGGAGGACTTTGAATTTCATTGTTATGGTAGCCGAACTTGGCATTGAGCTTAAAGAAAGAGGAATAGAGTCCCAGATCATTTCTGCACTGCCACAAAGGGAATGGCTAAATATCATAGGCTCAAAGTGGAGGAATTTTTCATTTGTTGACCCCGTCGGGATTCATTAATTTTCAGTTTCCTAGCCAGATTAGGGGGGGGGGGGGCGTTGTGTAGGTCTTTCACAGTGATGCAGGCAGTCACAAAATGTGGTTTTGCTTCAAAGGGGTGCCATTTAAGGGCTAGATGTGGTTTAATTTCTTGTACCGAGAAACAAAGTGGGTGGCCATGTTCAGCATAGCTCTAAGGGAGGGAAGTGAAATTTGTGAAGTGCAGAGAGAAGTGAGCTCCTATAGTTGAAGCTAAAGATGACAAGTGCCTGGAATATGGACTGTAAATCATGATCAGGGATGAACTGCTTGAAGCCCCAAAGTAGCTTTAGTTTTTAGTACATCCTTATGGCCACAGCAGAGATTTGTCTTTGCCGGTTGTAGAGGATGAATACCCAGGATTTGCCATTATCCATATGTAGTGCTAGAGGCACTCTTGTGGTCTGTCACCCTGTGATGACCTTTGACTACCATTATTTTAATTGACTTTGGTGTGTTATTTTATCCTAGTCTGAATGTACGATGTCCTGCATATGCCTGTTTCTCTTAAACGTTTCTTTCTTGTAATCTTGCAGTCTTTCAGTGGGAGCTGTCATGGAGTAGGACAGCCTTGCCAAGAACAGAAGGTGTGGGATGTGCACTTGAAAGCATGAGAGGGAGAGAGAGATGTGGAATGTACGTTTTGGTCTCGAAGAGTAGTGTTGTGAGCAGTGATGCACAAATGTGCTCGGTGTTGTACACTGACAGATGAAGTATATGATGCTATAGGACATTAAGAGATGAAGTATGTGAATCTATAAGCAGTTGTGCACAAATGTGCATCGTGTTGTACATTGATGAGTATTATGAAGTTCTTACTATTGGTTTTGACATGGCCTCAAGTCATCCTGTTTTCTGACTCTGCCTTGCTTGAGCTTTTTCTGCATGCACAGCAGCGCTTGCAAGTTGTTTGTGTTAAACACGTTCAAGGATTGTTTTGAGAGAGATTGTTTAATGTACCCTGGAAGGCTTTTCTGAGCTTTGTCAAGATAAAGGCTAGAACATGCAAGATTGGAGAAGGGGGAGTGAGAACTCCTTCCTGCCAAGGAATGCTTGCTTGGAAGCTGGCCAGTTCTGGTAAGATTCCTCTGGCACGGTGGGAGGTTTTTCTCAAACCTTCTAGTGTGTTTTGAGATTATAAAGCTGAGGATTGCTGACTTAGAAACCGAGATTTTGGACTCCGAACGGGGACGGATGCGTCCATTTCGGGACCCTGGTTGCTGAGGCTCTTAACCCCCGCTGTTTAATTCCCGTGGTCAGGAGTGTGCTAAGATGCAGTGTTTGCACCAGGTGAAGTATTGAGTTTTGACTAGTGCTATTGGGATGTGTGGTTCCAGTGGCTGTGGTCATTTGAAGTATTGAGTTTTGATTATTGCCATTGTGATGTTTGGCCAGTGGCTTTGATCATTTGAAGTGTTAAGCTTTGATTATTGCCATTGTGATGTTTGGACAGTGGCTTTGATCATTTGCGGTGTTGTCTTTGTGATGTGTGAGTGAGTTTAGGTGCACATCCAAAGTAATCATTTGATGTATTCAGTGTATATATCGTTCTGATCTCTTGCAGGACTTCCAGCATATTATTTTTTCTTGAGTGTTGTTTCATATTATTTGCTGCTAGTTTATTCATGGCATTGTGTTATTATTGCTTGCATATAAACATATATATATCTTTGTGTATTTGAATGTTATGCATTTGGCATCTGAGAAAGCCTTTTTGTTAGAGAGCATTGTGTAAAATAAAACCCCAAGCCTTATTCTAAAAGAGAGAGTCCTTGCATTTTGTAAAATAAAACCCTTTTCTAAAGGTGTTGTTTGTTTGGTGTGAATGTTTCCTGCTTCGTTGGGTTGAGCTACCGTGTGGCAGATTCTGTATTATCTGATAAGTGAAGCAAAACACCATAATATTCTGTTTTTATCCAATGTGAAAAAATGAGACAATCCATGCTTGGACTGATAGGTTTCCTTTTTGGTAAGGTTAAAAGGAATTCTTATTGTTGGTTTTATTTTTAGGTGGTGGTTAGCGAGCAAGTAAACGTTGTTTGGGGAGGAAATCATAAGATAGCTCTGGGAATAAAATGCATATTTGTGATACCCATCTACAAGGTCAACTTTTCGAGAAAGTGAGCTCCCTATTTTAACTTTTTGGAAGTAGTTCGACAGATAAAATGCAAGCCTATTTAGAACTGTTACATCGATGCACATTTATTCTTTCGAGATGATAATCAAAAAGTTATGGTTGACTGTATCGAAGGCTGCTGAAAGGTTGAGGAAAACAAAAAGGTAGGAGTTGCCAGAGTCCATGAACTGGAGTGTGTTCTCAACCATTTGTAGTGGTGGTGCAACCCTATCTAAATCCAAATTGGAAATCATCCTGGAAGAAGTTGGCCTTAATGTGGAGAGTTGGGAGGCTACGCAACTTTCTGTTTACCTTACATAGAAAGAATATTGTTGAAGTTGCTGGCATGAGCTGCGGATTTTTTCAGGTGTGGGGGTGGGCGGTCATTTTTCAAGCAGTCTGCTGGGAAAGTGGCCTACATTAGTGATGCATTATTCCAGCTGAAATCTTTAGAATCCCACTGAAAGCCTTACTTTTGAGTTGCACTCATTTGTACAATATTTGCACAGGACAGCCTTAACAATGAGCCTTACATAATTTGAAGAGGATAGAAGAGAGTGTAAACTCAATGGCACGGAGAGGCTTTAAATCTGCTTGATAACATGCCTGTTGTTGCTCACACAGCTGAGGACTGTTCCGAGTGAGTGAGTAATGTTGAGGTAATAACCTGATTTTGTGGTGAAGAGGGGAAGTGGGAGAGAAATGCAAGTCAATACGACCAAAAGCATATACGCAAGAGTGGATGAGTGGATGTGCGTGGCCTTCTTCTGTGAAAAGACATTTGAGGGAGGAACGGTTGGTGCATAGTGCCGTAATGTAAAAGGAGGCACAAAAGAATCATTTACCAACTCTCCTATGCCCATAACAATACAATTGCAATTTGATTGTTTATAAGTTGATGGGTGCATAACGTTTGGGGCATATTGAGCAAAGTTAGTGAAGATCACCCTTGCCGAGTTCAAAACACATTTTTAAAACTTAGCTGATTTGGGGAACTTTTGTTTTTGTATTAAAAATCTGCAGAAATTAATGATTTGCAAGAGAAAAAACAGCAAAACCATATTGTTTTGCAGGACACTTGTTCCCTTGATTGAAATGCGAGACCTCAAACAAGTCATGGGCTTGCTCCTTGGTGAGCAAGCAGTCATAAGAGGATTACAGATGTCTACCTGTATTCAACATCCGGTCCTGATACCTCAAATACAATAAAATGGCTGCCTCTGGAATCCCAGGCAGGTTAAATGTGTCAGGACTAACCCTTTCTCAGATACTACAATTTCTTCATGCACACTGATCTATTGAAGAATTATTCAAAGGTCCATGGTGCCTACACACAATATGCTTCTTGAGCTTCACACGAGGGCCCAGCCGTGTTATGTCCCACATAAGTATATAGATGCCACACTTACTCGAGGGCAAGTCAGAGACATCATTTATATTGGACTGAATAGATTATAGGGAGATTGTCAGTAGCCATCTGTTTCCTGCGTGCGGGTAAGGCATGTGCCCTTTCAAAAAAGAATCCCTGCCCCCAGTGATCTCCTTTTAGAGTGTTGAGGAGGCTTAAAGTTTAGCTGTGAGTACAGCATTCATTGGGAGAGTCCAGAGACTAGCAAAGTCAAGGAATCCACTAGTGACGGAGATCAAGGGGCAACAAAAAATATGGGGAGATTGATCTAGTGGTCTTGAATGGGAAAGGCCACTGGGGGTAGAAATACAGAAGTGTACCCAGAAAGGATAATATAGGACAAAGGTGGTAGAGCAAACAGCACTGGGGATATTTGACCCCACATCATGGCATCAGGTATCGCTTACCTCAGTGCCTCCATGTGACCCCTTTCCCCCCTCCTGTCAGTTGTACCTTATGGTCCCTCCAACTGTTCTGTCCTCCTGCTCCACATCTTCAAATGTCCCTCCCCATTTGTACCTTCTCATTGTCACTCCTTTTATCTGTGCTTCTGAGTTGGACATCACGGTAACCCAAGTGTTTCTCACTCACCAGTTGCATCACATGTGCTGATTGCTGTGTCTTGAAGTGTTTATCACACCGTACAGTCCCTGTCAGCAAACCTCTTCTCCTCTATTTAAGTGGATATACCAAATATTAGAAATCCACTCATTCCAGGCCAACACTATGCTGATAACATCCCGGAGGGTCATAAGTCACTTGGGCAATATAAACTCTTTCCAGAAAACTGGGCAACAACTTATTTGCATATCACCCTTACTTTTTGGGCCCAACAGCACCGATTGTCCCAGGATCCCTCTTCCTGCCTCACTTGTATACTCTCCTTACACCTCCCTTTTCCTAATGCTTAGAGCTCCCAAATAGGTGTCTATCCACAAACTCTTCTCCCCCATTACCCTCCCCTAGATAGTTGCCACGTAATGCCCCCTCAAAAGGCCCTCCATCTGTTCCTCATATGATCCCTGTCATTAGCAGCACCACCACCATTGTCCTATTTATGTGCAGAGGAGCCCCTGTTTCCCATCATTGCTTAATTTGTGCTGGTACCTTCAGGTGGTAGACACCATCACTCATTTTTGAGAACCAGGACTATTTTTCAGCAGAGCAAAAGAGAGAAAACCAAAAATGAGAGAGTAGGGGGTGAACAAATTGGAAAAACAGTGATAAAAGGAAAAGAACCAGCAAGACTCACATAAAGATAACCGATTCCACTTGAATTGGGATTTCGCGGTAGTGAAGACCGTGCAGTAATTGGTTTACTTAATCGCCATTTATATGCTAGGTGTGATATTCTCCTTTCAAGTTGCCCTATAGTTGGGACTCTGGTCCTTACCATTGTTGTCTTTGATATAGGAATGTGCTGTAGAGTGTTTTTTGAGATTGGGGCACAGTGAGGATTGTGGTTGACCACCCCTGCGAAGGGGAGTTTCAAGTGCATGGTCAGAGCTGAGACCTCATCCTTTTCCTAGAACTGTTATCTGAATAAGTTCAAAGCAAACAATGTGGTGTGATGTACTGTTGCTGTCCTACAATGGAACTCCAGGGTATGTACTGAATTTGATATCATTTCATGCTTTGAGGGATTTTTTTGAGTTCCTTTCCTGGATATTCAGGGCTTTTGGATAAGGCTAAAGAATTATAAATGAGTTGGTAAGTTATAACTTGCTGGACTAGGAACAGTTTTGCTCATTCTCATCCAATGATTCTGAAGGCAAATGGGTAAACTGCTACCTGTTGGCTACACAAACAGACATATCTTTAGCTCAGAATAAAAGTTTTGAATCTTGCTAGAAGTCACAAATGAGCTTGTGTCTCCATAGTCGGCTTTTCACCTGGCTGTAATTAAACACTAGGGATAAAAACAGGTTTAACCGAACTGTGCCCTGTTGTTTTTCTCTAGAGGTCTATTTACAATCCCCTAGTCTTGGCATCCATGAACAAAAGTAACTTTTACAAAGTTTGCAGCACAGGCTGGAATAGGGTTCATGGATAAGGGATTTGCTTGAGTGCTCGCGGTGAGCAGTCCTGGGCTGCTTCCAGCAAACCAAAGTTTACTTTGATCTCAAATGACCGATTATTCCACCTGAGCACCTCCTTCAGGAGGTGACTGTCTGAGAGTTGCTCTGTTAAAAAGTTATTACATTTTTTCAGGTCTTGGCTTTAGCTGATTTCTAGTCTGTGAATTTGGCCCTGCTTAGTTATAGTTACCTCAAGTAAGTATAACTTGCGCCCCCCACCATGCACAGTGTTTTCATTAATGATGTCATGTCAGATGTTGCAGTCATGTTATCAATGATGTCATATAACATGTCATGTGTGACGTAGTGATTAGCAGTGCATGACCAAATCACATCTTATAGTTACTTGAAGGCACAAGTTATAGTAACTTGAGATGACCATAACTGGTGAATTTCAGTTCTTTTGTTTGTTTAAAACAATATGTTTCAACCAACATTTTCTCCTAACTATAATATCTCTTTAACCTTTGTTTTCTCAATACATTTCTGAGGTTTTTTTTAAATGTAAAGAAACATATTATTAACATTCCAAACTATGGCGTCACTTTCGCCTTTTGTAATTTCAGCAAATTTCTATTTGATTTTTAGTGTAAAGTAAGATCTCCATCACCGTGTGCAACATGGGGTTGGGTGCAGGGCTTAGCCTACGGCCAGGACCTGCATCCAACTCCCTGCAGGCACACACCCTTCAGCTGGGGACAGGCTTGGGTAATTCACCCAGTGGGATTAGGCGCAGGGCCTGGCCAATGGTGAACAGCATGGACATCTTACTTTACGGTAAGCAACCACAGAAATTTACTAAAAAAGCAAAGGCTAGGTCAAAAGTTCAGCAGGCTTATTGGGGTCAGTACATCAGCATATATAAAAACAGACCTATTCGCTATGTCAGAAAGTCAACAATAACTAGAATCAAATATATATTTTATAAATTGACACTTTGCAATGTTTAATAATAGTGATTATATTTTCAGTACTGCTTTGTTTAAAGTAAAACATTAAACAGGCCTTTGAGTCTTTTAAAAAACATTTTTCAGACTACAAAGTGCAACCATCGAATCCACAACAAGAGGTCCCTGCACTCCAGCTGAAGTGCATACAGCTCCAGCTTGGAATGCCTTAAAAAATATGGTAAACTCTCCCTGGGTCATGGATTATTATTCTTTGTATATTATTTTCTTATTTTTTGTTTGCCTCGGTGCCCACCCATAATATTACCAGATGGTGTTGGCCGCAAGGCGAGCCTGAATGCCTGTGCAGCCCCTGCCGGCTCCTCAGCCAGCGCTCATACCAGCTGCCAGAGGAAGCTGACAATTTTTATTTTTCAATTTTTAAAGAGTTTACCCCGTTGTCCACCCACAATATATGCCAATGTTGGGGGCTGAGGTGGGAGCCCTAAGGCCCCCGCTGGCTCCCCATCCAGGCACCCATTGCGATGCTGGCAGGAGACAGAATTTTTTCATTTCTGTTTTTAAGGGGATGCCCCGGTTCCCACCCAGGGTGCCCACAATACAGCTCTAGGGGGCAGGTGTTTTTTGTTTTGCTAATAACTTTGGTACCTTTCGATGAATCTTCACGAAATTCTCAAAACTAGTGTGCCAGTCTTTTTGGCTGCTCTCTGTAAAGTTTTGGGGTGATCCATCAAGCTGGGGCTGAGAAAATGGGGAGTCCCAAAACTTGTTTTCCCCATGCAATTTCCTATAAGGACTTTAGACATGACTACAGCCCGAATCTCGGAACCGAATGACACCAAATTTAAAAGAAAGCTAGATCATGGCCCAGAATGGGTGCTTTTCATAATTTGGTGTAAATCGGTTCAGTAGTTATGGAGTTATTAAAGTAAAAAGATATATGTATATCTAGTGACATAGATCCATGCGCCAACAGCAGTGCCGTGGTTGGCTGGCTGCAACCTGAGAGGACAGTTGCAGTCACCATTGTGTTAAGCAGAGAAAATAAAATGTAGGTGATCGAAGGGGTCATGGTTGAGGTACCCTGACCTCATAAGACTAATGGAGGGGACTCTGAGGGTCCCCTCATGGGCAAGAAATTGTCCAAAAATGTTTTTGTTGAGAGCGTGAGAACCTGGGGATCCACCTCACACACCCACACAGCCACTCATTCACACACTCACAAAACCAGTCACACACTCACTCACAGACCCACACACACCTACTCATACACCCACACAGCCACTCCAACACCCACTCACAGATCCTCACAGTCACACACACTCACACCCCCACCCCCACAACCAATCACACACCCACTCACAAACCCAGGTTACAGGGACGTTATACTTAAGAAATAACATTAAAAAACGTATAAATTCACTGAATAAAAAACACAGGTTACCGGGATGTTATAGTTAGGTTCAGATTTTTTCCACACACAAAACCATAGAAATTCAGCAGTTATAGTTATCCAAGTTATTTCAAGTAACTAGAACTAATGCCCTCCTCATGCACTGCTAATTACCCAACATAATACATCACTCATGACCTTTTCTATGACATCATTCATAATATCACTGCAACATTTGCAGTGAAATTATTGATGAGAAAACTGTGCATGGCGGGGGCGTGAGTATAGTTACCTTTTGTTTTTTCAGTGTGTGAATGTGTGTATATGTATATATATATTCGTTTTACTCGTCTCGTATGCACTCCTATAGGTCAGGATAAAGACGAAGCGGACCCAAATTGCTGGTGCTGTTATTTTATTTTGCTTTGTGCCCTGCACCAACCGTCATTACGCGTTTCGGCCTGTTAAAAAGTTTTTCAAATAAAACCTTTTTATGTATAAACATTCCCAACTGTACTAAGAAATCCCAACATGCCCCCATAGCCATGCCTCTCACCTGTTGGAATACCTGGTTCTGGAAGAGAAAGTAATTATGTTCTAAGCAAGCTGTAATCATTGCCTGTAACGTCTTATTGTGTTGGTGAAAGTACATAGGTCGAGTGTCAAGGTAATGCTTGATCGCCTTCATTCCATCTCTATGATTGATGCTCGTATAAAGAGACGAAACATCGAGCGAAATCAAAAGATATTCAGGTTGCCACTTGATTGTAGTAAATTTTCTTAACAAAGCCCTGGTATCTTGCACAAAGGAAGGAAGATTCTTTACACGTTCTTGCAAATGATAATCCACATACTTGGATGTATGTTCTATTATGCTGTTGCAGGCAGATATTATATGCCTTCCAGGTGGTTTGTTCACATCTTTATGTATTTTTGGTATGAAATATACCACAGGCATAACGGGATGGTCATTTTTTAGAAATTTGAACTCATAGGCAATCAACAATCCTGCACTTTTCCAAGCTATGAGACTTGAGTAGAAATTGTTCCAGGAAGCTTTGACATTTAACATGATGCTGCGCCTGTAGCAATCCCGGTCGTTAAGCTGTATCAACGCCTCTTCCATGTAGAGATTGCGCGGCCACAACACCACGTTCTCTCCTTTGTCGGATTGACGGATGATTAAGTCATCATTAGCCTGCAATTTTTTCATTAGTTGGAAATATGCATTGTCCTGCTTGGTATAATGCTTGGTTGCTCTTGCTTGTTTTTGGTAAAGAGTTTTCAGTTCTTGTGTCACTTTATCATTAAACATGTCAATGTTTGTCCCTTAACATGATTGGACAGAACTTGGACTTAGGTTTAAAAGGTGTTTTTTTTTGTTTTTTTTTTTTTAAAGAAACCTTTATTACACAATAAAATACATACATGGGCCTACAACCACCGAGGCCGGCCGCTACTGGGCCCGAGGGCCCGCAATGAAACGCCACACATTCAAATGAACCAGAAGCGAAGCTCCCGGCAGTTCGTGAGCACATGCAACAGGCCGTGGCCATAGGCCAAGAGCAATCGGAAAAAACAGTTTCATTTTCTGTTAAATGCAAAACACACTCAAGGCAATGAGAGTCCGAAATAGCAGCGTGCGCTTCCCAGGACGCGGGACAATGTAGAGTATCAGAAGCAGTTCTTGACAGGAAGTGGCAGCGGGGGGCAACGGGAAGACAAAACATGGAACACACTTCACACAATCCCGCAGAATGCGTGGCTAGGGGGACAGAGCAATATCAACCTCTAACGGCAGAGGCGGGGTGCAGATATGTCCACGATATGAATTCCATGGACCCCATACCTTCGTCCACTTCCCAGGCTTGCCTCTCGCCACATACACCGTCTTTTCCCTAAACATACACCAGTCCATATTCTCCTTCCATACCGCGATCGTGGGCGGCCTCGGGGAGCCCCACAGCTGTGCTATGTTACGCTTAGCCACCATGTATCCCAGAGTCACCCACTGCGTCTGTGCCACATTATAGTCATTCGGTTCCCAGACATTCAACAAACACCTCCTAGCCTCTGGCAACAGAGCAACGTGCGTGACCTCCTCCATTACGGCGTGGATACCGTTCAAAAATCGCACCACCTCCAAACATTCCCATAGGATATGAAGAAAGGTGCCCGACAGGCCACATCCACGCTTACACATTCCATCCCTCGAGTAACCCATACGTAGCAAACCGGGCCCCGTGACATACACTCTATGGAGGATCTTCAGCTGTACAAATCGTAAGCGGGCTGGGATCGCCACCTCTTTCGGGGAGGCCACCGCCGATACCCAGTCCTCATCGTCCAGTTCCAAGCCGTCGCCCGTCCATGCCTCCCGAAGACGGATCAGCAAGTCCGCGCGATCATTAATAAGTTTTTTGTAAATCAGAGAGATAGTGCTGTCAGGCACATAGCCATCCAACACTCTATCCTCCAGCGGGGAATATTCGGGGATAGCAGCAGCGTCCGGGAAGACGGAACACACCGCATGGTAGACTTGTGTATACCGGAAATACTCTCTATCATTTAATTTGTATTCGGTTTTAAGCATTTCAAACGTTTTGAAAGACTCCTTTGCCCAAAGATCACCCACCTTACATATACCAATCATATCCCATTTCTCAAAGCCTTTCGTTTTCCACAAACAACCCAGCCGCCCGGAGGCGTACAACGGCGTCGCCCGAGTCAAGCGATCCCTCCACCCCATCGCAGCATTTGCCGCATGCCACACACGTACCGCGACCTGCGTGGGTCCTGTCAACCGCGCATCCGGGGTCACCGAATACAGCGCCCTATTATAATCCCCACCCGGGAGCAGTAATTTATCCATCTCGAAGGCCGGATTTAAGGCAGGACCGTATATCCCGTGGTTCACCGCCGCCAATTGAGACGCCCAATAGTATCTTTTAATATCGGGGAGGGCGATCCCCCATCGTACCAAGGGAGCGTCAACTTGGCGAGAGCGATCCGCGGCCGCCCGTCCCAAAACAGTTGGCGCTGAAGACCCTCCACCTCACGAAAATAACGGGCTGGCACGACATCTAGAGTGTTTTGCAAAGCGTACAAGAAGCGAGGTAGCGACATCATTTTAAACAATGCCGCCCGTCCGAGCGGCGAGAGCGGCAGTCGTCGCCACCTCGCGACGTCGGCCTTCAATCGCTGGAGGGGAGGGAGAAGGTTTCGCTCATAGCGGACCGCAGGATCCAGAGAGATAAAGATTCCCAAATATTTGAACCCCAGTGTAGCAATTTGGATAGGGCAATCCCGCGGTAGGAGGGGGGCCTCGCCCGAGAGGACGTAAACACATGACTTGGCCCTGTTGATAACCAGGCCAGAGTTGCGACCAAAGGAATTCAATACATCCACCAATACAATTAGCGACTGTCGGGGAGAGGTAAGATACAGAAGGATGTCATCCGCGTAAAGGGAGACACGGTCCTCGAACTCCGGCGTCCATCTAATACCCCGCAGCGACGGCTCCCAACGCAACCAAGCGGCGAGAGGCTCCAAAGAAAGTGCAAAAAGAAGGGGTGATAACGGACAACCCTGCCGCGTACCTCTCCCCAGTGCGAAGGGAGCCGACACCCTACCATTCACCCCAACCTGAGCCAATGGGTCAGTATACAGTAATTTTACCCAACCAATAAACTCAGGGCCAAACCCGAATTTCGCCAACACGGCCCAAATATACGGCCACTCCAAAGTGTTGAACGCCATAGTAGCATCTAAAGATGCCAAGATGGCCGGCTCACGTATAAACTCCGCTCTAGCAAGCACGCCGTGCAACCGCCTCAAATTCAGGGCGGTATTCCGATGGGGTATAAAACCGGACTGATCTTGATGAATCAGGTCGCCCACGGCCCGAACCAGCCGATTAGCCAATACCTTAGCCAGGATTTTGGGTTCCGCGTTCAACAGCGAAATGGGCCTATAGGAGGCGCAGCGATCTCGCGGCTTCCCCTCTTTGTGTATCACAACTATAGTGGCGAGACGTTGGTCAGGGGGAAGGAAACCCGCCGCACGTGCCGCGAAAAACATGTCCCGAAGATACGGCGCTATCTTATCGGGACGCAACTTATATAGTTCAATGGGAAGACCATTGGGACCCACAGCCTTACCAGACGCGATCGAGCGAGTGGCCAAAGCGATCTCATCTGACGACAACTTCGCCTCCATCAGTGTTGCATCAGCCTCCGATAGGGTTGGCAGTGCGATGTCTCTAAGCAACAGATGAGAATCCTCCTCCGAACGCACAGAAACCGGACAGTATACCCCGCGGAAGTAATCCGCGAAGCAGTCAACAATCTCCACGGGGTCAGTCACACGGACTCCATC
The DNA here is from genome assembly GCF_964204655.1 of Triturus cristatus. Classification (NCBI taxonomy): domain Eukaryota; kingdom Metazoa; phylum Chordata; class Amphibia; order Caudata; family Salamandridae; genus Triturus; species Triturus cristatus. The sequence continues at coordinate 1,138,067,349 of NC_140585.1, read as the reverse complement.
CATTCTCTCCACCACGGGCACCACCCTGCTCGCTCTCTCCTTCTTATCCAACCAAGCAATCAGCTTTCCGGCCTTATCCCCCACATCATACAGTCGTCCTTGCTGCTCTCTACTCATCCCTTTAGCGGCATCCGTGACTAACGCTCTATAATCTGATCGTTTGAGGCTGAGAACGTGCAATTTCTCGTCAGTGACCCCCCGCGCCAAGTCCTCCTCCATTTCAGCTATGTCAGCTTCCAGGCGAACCACCTCTGCTCTCCCGCACCTCTTAACATGGGAGATAAGTGACAAGGCCTGCCCCCTGACCACCGCTTTATAACCCTCCCACAGGGAGACAGCCGACGATACCGACCCCACATTATCGTGGAAGTAGTGATCGGTGGACTTGACCATCTCCGCGCGGATCTTAGGGTTACGTAAATACCAGGGGTTAATGGGCACTACTCTCCCCTCTGTCTCAGGGACAACCTTCAGCTGCAACCATATAGGGGAATGGTCAGAAATACCACGGGCCAAATGACGCACCTCCCCAATCATCCCAGCTTGGATCGCCGGCATAAGCATGTAATCGAGTCCCGAGAGACTCCCATGGGCCCCCGAGTGAAAGGTGTACTGCGCCTGTCCCGGGTGCATCAATCTCCAGCAATCCACAAGCCCCAAAGTGTCCAGAAAGCCACCCAACCAGGCCTGAGCCCTAGGGAGATCCCTGGGGGGGCGACAGTCCTCCAACCCGGATACAACAGCGTTAAAGTCACCCCTCAACACCAGAAACCCCCCAGGGAGTCCCAGGACCAGACGCCCCAAATCAGCAAATGTAGCCGTCTGTAACCCCGGAGGCACATAAACAGCAACGAGCGAAACAGTCCTACCCTCCCATCTCCCCACCAGTGCCACGTAACGCCCCCTATCATCGTGAAGCACCTCGTCCACCTCCAGTGGAAGAGAGGCCCTAACCAAAATGCCCACTCCCCTAGAGCCAGAAGTGAAACCAGAGTGAGCAGCAAGGCGATAGCCCCTCCTATTTAGGGCATGGAAGGAGTTCCCAATCAAATGTGTCTCCTGCAGGAAAACAATGTCGGGCGAAATCCGTTTCAAAAACTGCAACACCACCCCGCGCTTGATCCTGTCCCCCAATCCATTCACATTCCACGAAAGGATTCTCAATCCCCTACCCCCCACCCCACTCCCGTGCATGATACCCACATCCTGGAAAGCACAACCCGGACAAGTCAGCAGAGAACTTCACATTGCCTTGCGAAACAAACAAACAGTCCCCAACAACCCCCCTCCCCCACAATCCCCAAACCACAACTCCCCCCTCCCTGCACCCCTGCTTGAGCCCATACAGCCCCCCCAACTCGCAGTGTGCCTGTCGCCCTAACATATACCACGAAAAGAACCCCAGAAGGAAGAAAGGGCCCCAATAATCTCCCCACAACCTCCAGGCATTTGAAGGGCATATTGTGTCTAACTAGTGTCCAGTTGAGCCAAGGTACAAAACGTCACCAGTCTAGTCCATCACCAGGAATCAAGTTCTAGTCCTGCTCCACCAAATCCTCTCCGCTCTCCGCCATCCGAGTGTCTCGATCCTGTCCCCGAGGCAGGGCATCCAACCAGTCTCCAACCGCCTCCGGCCGGTCGAAGAAGAGTGAGCGACCCCGGAACTCAACCCGCAGCCTAGCCGGGAATAACATTGCGTATTTCAGCTCCATGTCCCTCAAGCGCCGTTTGACGCCCAAAAATCCCAGCCGTTGTTTTTGAACCGCTTGCGTGAAGTCCGGGTAAAAGCTGACATTAGAGTTCTCAAACTTCAGCGGCCCGGCCACCCTCGGCGCCTGAAGGATAGCATCCCTATCCCGAAAGTTAAAGAGTCGGGCGATTATAGGCCGCGGGGGAGCACCCACTTTGGGCGCACCACCCGGAATCCTGTGGGCCCGCTCCACCGCAAAGAACTTGCTCAGTCCCTTGGGCGCGAGACGATTGAGCACCAGATCCTCAACAAAAAGATCAGCAGCAGATTCCTCCGATCTTTCCGGCACTCCAATAATACGAACATTGTTCCGTCTAGCCCTGCTTTCGGAGTCCTCAAGTCGACGATCCGTCAGGTCACTGGCTAGCCGCAACCTACGGACCTCCGTCTGCAGGGCGGCCACATCCACAGTTAGGCTCGACGCCGCTTGAGTCAAGGAGTCGATCCGTTCGTTAGTTTTGGACAGGTCTGCCCTGACCAAATTCACATCGATCAGGACCGCGTCCAGTTTATGAGCCAGGGTATCAAACCGCTGGCCCACAGCAGCCTTCATCTCCTCAATGGCGCCCATGACGTCCTGCAAGGTCAATTCTGACGATGGGCCCGAGACCTCTTTGGACCTCTCAGGCGATTTATTCGAGCCACTAGGGGATCCCTTTGGCTGCGCATAACGATCCATGTTGTTGACCTGAGTATAGGCTCCCCTCCGGGTTGACTTAGGTTTCGACTTGTCTCCGTCTAGTCTCGCCGCCATCGTCCGGAGGCCACCAAGGCTGGCACCCGCCAGCACCAGGGACAAGGACCAGGTAGTTAAATCAATGGAACACAGCAGTCGCAGACAGGAAGCCCGTGTATAGTCCGAAAGTCAGGCCAGACACTCCGCCATCCGCGCTCCTCTGAAACACCAAAGTCCCTCAGCCGGTATCAGAAAACAAACTTGAAAACGAAAGTGAAAGTGCGGGGTACGTGGCAGGTCAAGCCCAGCATGCCGCTGTTGTTCACTTCGTACCCGGGCACCTCACCAACTCGAGATCGGGACCAAGGCAATAGCAGGCCGCAAACTTCGGAGCGCAACCATTCGGGTTCCCGGCGTCCGATCTGAATTTGGTAAACGGGTGGCACCTCAGCGCAAGTTCATCAGCAAAAGCCCGTCAAATTAACCAGGATTTAGTCAGGATAGACGTGGGAGGTTGCGGAGGCCCTCGAGAGCCGTAAGCCTACGCGGCCATCTTGGTTGCGCGCTAGGCTCCTCCCCCCAGGTGTTTTTAATGCCCCAGTATACGCTGGCGTTTCCTGACTGATTCCAAGATCTGTACCATCGATGTCTTGCCGTAGACAAATTAGATCCTGCAACAAACCTGCATCACCTGCTGTTAACATGGAGGGGCTGGGTATATTACCAGTAGGTATTTCCTTTTGTTTTTGATACACCCTGCATCAGGTGGTACTTGCGTAATTTAAGGTTGCGTATGAATCTAAACATGTCAATACATGTTAGTGGGTAATTGAAGTCACTTTTTGGACTATATGATAATCCAAGAGACAAGATCTTTTGTTCATCGTCGGTGAGATTCATTGTAGACAGATTGATAACAGTGAGCGCATCACTTCCATTGTCTTGCAGTGCTACTTGCGATTACATTTCTTTGTACGTTTTTTGTTGGTTTGTTTTGCACTGTTTGCTGCATCGTCGTCTCTCTCCCCACTTCCTGTTGTGGTCTTGTTGATGTTTACACCTTGTGCACGTGGGCACAATGTCTGCCTCCTGTCCTGGCGCAGGCAATCGACTTCCTGTGCCAGGGAGAATTTGGTAATCCCCAACCTCTGTGTTCTCATTTGCTCGTTGACAGATTCACTGTCTGGAACAGAGTTTAGGTCGGAGGCTAATGTAGGTACAAGTCAGCTTGTGCTGACATCAGCTGCTACTGAAGAGAGGGGTACCACTTTCCTAGATGCTTTAACAGTATCAAATTTCTTAGCGAAGGTGAACACTTGGCCATGTTCATAGTCCAGCTTGTCACGCTGGAACTTGAACGTCTTTTGTTCTTTTATTACCTCTTCTTCACGCTGCAAGCGTATTAACATTTCATCTCGGTATTTCTTTATACGCGCAAGTTATAGTTAGCTGAACTAACTATAAAGGTGGAATTTCCATGGAGTGAAATGTCCAGCTAATTAAGTTTTTTTAAATGCTAATTTCTAACTATTACGTACCTGAAACCTATGGTTTCTTCAGTGAATTGCAAAGGATTTTTAAATGCTAATTTCTAACTATGACATCCCTATTAAGTCACCTTGAATCCTGAAGGTCCCTGGTGGCCAAGTAGCCCACCAGGTACCTCCAGTAAGCACCACAGAGCTGCGTTGCAGAGAGGTTAAAAAGGGGCGTGGCCTCGGACCACCTCTCTGCACGGCAGCCCTGTGGCGCATACTGAAGGTACCTGGTGGGCTAGTTGGCCCCCAGGGACTCCCAGTATTGAAGGGGAATTAATTCCCCAACTTAACACACGCCATAGGGCGCATTTGCAGAGTGTTGCAGGGAGGGGGCGGGGCCTCCGGCATGATGCTGTTCTTTAAAAAAAACATTTTTTAGAAGGGGGGCTGTGTTGCCCCCCTTCTTTTTCCTATTTTTTCGGCCCGGGGGACCCCATCCCCAGGGCCTGACCCCTTTAAAAAAAAAAAAATCGAACCGGGAAGGGGGCCGCGTGGGCCCCCTTTCCGTGGCCAATTCTGGCCCCGGGGACCTCATCCCCCGGGGCATGGCCACATATATTTATTTTTTTAAGGAGGGGGCTGCGTGGCCTCCCTCCTGAGGCCTCTATTGGCCCGGGGACCCCATCCTCCGGGTCCTTTATTTTTTAAAATTCTTTGGGGGAGGGGGCCACTTCTAGCCCCGGGGACCCCATCCCCAGGGCCGGCCCTATCCGTTGGGGACCATGGGGGGAGCTCCAATGCCCCCACGGTCTCGCCGGCTCCCCGCCTTCTGCGGGAGCCGGCATTGCTTTTCCACACGGGGAGCTGCTGACATGCAGCTCCCCGTGTGGAAAAGCAATCTGGCTCCCACCCTGCCATAGCAAACACTGCACAAAACCTGCTTTCACTTCCATGAAGCAAAGCAGAATTGCTTTGGTCCAAGGGAGCTGCATGTTAGCAGCTCTCCTTGTCCAAAAGCAATGCCGGCTCCCGCAGGAGGCGGGGAGATGGCAGGGATTGCGGGGCATTAGGGGTCCCCTGTGGTCTCCAACATGAGGGACTGGGGTTTCCGGGGTAAACAAATGCCATGGGGGAGGGGGCAAGCAGGTTTTTAAACAAAGAAAATGTCTGTGCCTAGGTGGATGGGGTCCCCAGGGCAGACTTTGAGTAATAAGAAGGGGGGTATTTTATTTTGTTGTGTTTGGAGTCGCGACACCATCGCGGCTTTCAGTGCGCCCCCCCCTTGTAATGTCACGATGGATTCGCGGATCCACCTCAAATAAATATTTTAATAGTATGTAATTTAGAAGGTAGTGTTGCATTTGTGTACTTGCATTATAGAGTTAGTGAGATTAAAGTCAATAATAAGATTACATTTGATAGAGTTTGTAAAAATATATAAAATTTAAAATTTAAAGTTAACCCTGAAAAGTGCTTTTGCAGATTTGCGACGGGTTCGCGAATCCACAAAAAATTAAAAAAGAGTACATAGGTTTAAAAAAAAAAATAAGATTAATTATTGTGTTGAAGGGTGGCTCTAAAAAGAGCCCTTGTTTACATTATGAGTTTGTTGTAGCTACATGTAAGTCCGCTTAAGGTTGTTGAGAAAGACACTGTTCCCTTGATCTGTGAAGTGTACTCCATCACTTCTGTAGATGTCATCCATATCAAAACATAGATTGTTGTTCTAGATGGAACCCATCCTATGGTTTCTGTGGTAAGCAGAAACAGCTTTATTGACCTTATTTCTAGCTTTCTCAATCTTTGGACAGAATTGATTTGACCACTTCCATTTCTGGCATATATTAGAGTCTACAAAGACCGTTTGAGGCAAAAGCAACATCAATTGTGCAAAGGTATCCTTCATTAGCATTTCCAGACCTACTCCACACTATGTGCCTAGGTCATTGTCACCACCGTGCACAATCATGAGGTCAGGGGTTTGGAGATGCAAAAAGGTTTTAACCAAAGGTATCAATTGATGCCATTTTAATCCTCTCGGTCTTTGTCAATACCTTTGTTTTCAGCATACCCTTTTGCACCAGAAAACATAGCTGTGCCCTATAATCCATACTGTAAGCATCTTGAAGAGATGTCTGGAAGTAATGAAAAGATGTCTGTAGCTGATTTAGTCAGTTGGTAGAATGAGAGGTATCTAAATTGGTGGAGATTATGCTATTTTTGAAAAAGCCGATAAGGGATTGGCTGTTCATGAACATTGTACACTCAAAAATAGCATACATGTTACTTTCCTAAAGAGGCATGTTTCTGATTGGTTATTAAAAAACATTTGAAAGGTACAGTAGATGGGATAAGGTAATATTTTGCAAAAGCCAACCACACCTGGTGTTTGCATTTGTACGTTTGTGTGCTGAACTTGAAAATATGGTGAACTTGTGACCTGCCAATACAGTTGAATATTGCAGAAAGTGTTACTATGGATTCAGCAGAATGGGGGAAGGGTTGAAACTTTACAGTGGATTTAAAATGTGAAATAGAAACTTTAAATATAAGTGATATGTTACTAAATTAAGGTTTTCTAAGTCATTTGTATGTGTAGAATTAGTGTGTGTTGAAAAAGTATACTAGTATTATTAGGAATAGGTTTTTGAACTCCCCGTAAGGAGCATCGCGAAGGAGTCATGACTCCAGAAATTTACAGGACCAGTTTGAGCACTATTTGAAGATAGTTAGAAAGGGTTAATATGTCTAACCAATAGAAGTGTGTTTCACAATTTGAAATAATGTAGGAAGCAATGTGATTTGCTACTTACATTTATTTGGGTGCAGAAAGAGAGGGAAAGTTTGCCATTACTGGTTTCACCTTGCTGAGAGTGCTGCATGACATTTATTGTGTACAAAAGAAAAACTTTTTATACGTTTGTGATACTTGATGTTCTGCAAAACTATTTCAAAGTTGAGTTATAAATTTATACGGTGTGTTATTTATTATGAGGCAGTGCTTCTCTCCTTGTAGTGTAATGTTTGAAATATGTTATCAAATGTACAGATGTCTATTGTACTTTGTTTTATTGTACTGAAATGATATTTGAAATAGTTTGTGCAAAGTAACATGTGTAGATTGGCAGATGTATTAGTGATTATGGTAGTTTGTATGAGTGTGTGGAAAGGTGCAGATGTAGTACGCTGCATAATTTAAATTGCATTACGGTGTAGTGACTGAGGTATATTTGTACTTGCACTGGTATTTTCACATGTGTAGCTCATATTGGTCTATGGAAATGTACACTTCAAATACGCCGCATAATTTTAGGTGTGTCTTTGAAATGGAAAGTGCAGTCTGTCAAGGTTAAGGGACTTTGTAGTCTTATGACGCAAGTATGTGTCTGCTTGCACATGTATTGTCACATGTGTTATACCTTTAAAGATGGTAGAGGAAAAAAACACTGGTATACATGTATTTGTATGTTTCTTTGACATATGATGCCACTAGGAAAAGGTACAGACACATGCATGCATGGTTTTAGGAGTATAGTGAGACTTTTAACAGACACTTTGAAAAACTTGCTGCTTTGCATTTAGCTAGGCCCAACTGTCTCAGTAGTTGCTGAATAGTGAAGCTGCAGCAGAAAAGTAAGGTTTAAGACTTATTGGAAGAAGGATTAGTGATTAGGTTGGCTTGTATTGGTCTATGGAAATGTACACTTCAAATACGCCACATAATTTTAGGTGTCTCTATAAAATGGAAAGTGCAGTCTGTCAAGTTTAATGGACTTTGTAAACTTATTACTCAAGTATGTGTCTGCTTGCACATGTATTGTCACATGTGTTATACCTATTAACCCCTTCGACGTTGCGCGAATTCTCCCGCTGTGCGGATGAATTAATGAGTGGGCGTGTTTCGGGTAGCCCCCGGCCGTCCTCCGCACACGCCCACCGTGATGTTGGAAGGCCGGTGGCCGTCCTGAGCACCGGAGAGTTTAAGATGGTAGAGGTATAAAACACTGGTATACATGTATTTGTGTGTTTCTTTTACATATGATGCCACTAGGAAAAGGTACAGACACATGCATGCTTGCTTTTAGGACTATAGTGAGACTTTTAACAGACACTTTGAAAAACATGCTTCTTTGCATTTACTAGGCCCAACACTCTCAGTAGTTGCTGAATAGTGAAGCTGCAGCACAAAAGTGAGATTTAAGACTTGTTGTTAGAAGGATTAGTGATTAGGTTAGCTCGTATTGTCTATGGAAATGTACACTTCAAATACGCCGCATAATTTTAGGTGTCTCTATGAAATGGAAAGTGCAGTCTGTCAAGGTTAAGGGACTTTGTAGTCTTATGACTCAAGTATGTGTCTGCTTGCACATGTATTGTCACATGTGTTATACCTATAAAGATGATAGATGTATAAAACACTGGTATACATGTATTTGTATGTTTCTTTTACATATGATGTCACTAGGAAAATCATATAATCCCCCAGACACTACTAATCCACTCAAACATTCACTCCAGCAGTACCTATGCACTCATGTATTCACTCAGACACTACTGATGCACTCATGCAATGGTCCGGGCATCACGCTAACACTCATACGTTCTCTCAGGAACTTCCCATACACTCATACAATCATCCAGTTACTACCTCTGCAGTGATAGAATCCTACAGACAGTATCTATTCACTCATCCATTATCTCAAGCTCTACCCATACACTCATGCAATAAACCATGCTTTAGCCTTGCACTCATAGTTTCTCTCAGGTATGTTCCATGCTCTGATCCAATCAACCAGGCAGTATCCCTGCACTTATTCAATCATTCAGGCACTACTCTAGCACTAAACCATTAACTTAGGCAGTACCTATTCAGTCATCCATTCTGTCAGGCACTACATATGCACTTAACCAATGACCCTGCTATTACCCTTACATTCATCCTTTTACTCAGGGACTACCCATGCAGTCATACAGTTATGGAGAAACTACCTATACATACATTCAATAAAACAAGTATTACCTCTCCAATTTTGCAATTGCCCGGGCACTACTTTTGCACTCAAAAATTTACTCCGACAATATCTATGCACACGTCCATTTCCTCAAGTACTACTGTTGCACTCATACAAGGAACTACAGATTACTTTTTGAGTCATTCTTGTACTCAAGTACCAGCCATGGAATAAACTAAGGAGACATATATTACTCTTGCACTCATGCATTCACATATGCACTATCAATGCACCTACCCACCCATCCAGTTAGTACCTCTGCATTCATAGAATCATCCATGCACTACTCCTGAATTCATGAAATCACTGATATACTACCTGTAGACTTATACAATAACTCAAGCACTACTGTTGCACTAAACTATTCTCTTAGGTAGTACCTATGCAGTCATTCCATTACCCAGGCATTTTTCTTACAGTGATGGTTTTACTCAGGCACAACCTATGCACTGATGTTATCACATAGACATTATTCTTCAAGTCATAAACTCAGTCAGACAGTACTTATGCACTCATCTAATCACCTAAACAGTACTTCTCCACTTAGGCACTACTCATGTATTCTTGTAATAACTCAGGCAGTATTCTTAAACTCAGCCATTCACTCGGACACTACCTATGCACTCTTTCAATGACCCAAGCATTAGCCTTGCACTCATTAAAACACAGTCTTGCATCTTTCTGCTGCACTTCTCTTGTGTCTTTCTGCACCTGTTACTCCTTTCTGTACTTCTGTTGCCTCTTTCTACATTTCTGTTGCTTCTTTATGCACTTCTCTTGACTCTTTTTGCATTCCTCTTGTTTCCTTCTGCACTTCTCTTGTCTCTTTCAGTAAAACTGTTGCTTCTTTCTGCACTTTTCTTCCTTCTTTTTGTACCTCTCTTACTTCTTTTTCAACTCCTCATGCCTCTTTCTATGCCCCTTTTACTCGTTTCCGTACCTTACTTGCCTCTTTTTATACCTTTCTTCCTCTTTCTGCACTTCTTTTGCCTCTTTCTGCGCCCCTCTTGTCTCTTTCTGCACATCTTTTGCTTCTTTCTGCATTTCTTACATTTTTCAGTAGCTGAGTTCTCTGAGTGTTTCATTTTGCTGTTTCTAAACCTTTCTTTTTTTCCGGTCTCTTTTTTTCTGTGTGACCACCTTTTCTTCTGTTTTTGCAGTTCTTTTGCTTGTTATTACACTTTTCTCCATTTATGTGTTATAAATGCAATAGGAATGTAATTGTAATTATGTGCTTAGTTTAGCTTTATTTATTTATTTTGTAAGGTTTTATATAGCACTGGCTGGACCCAAGAGTATCAGAGCGCTTTACAAGGTTTGGTAATGTAAAATTGCAATATAACATTTGTACAATGAGGTAATAAACAAGGCAATTTGAACATTTTAAACAGAATTCTTTTTAAATGAGGTAAATTAACTAGGAAAACATTAGTCAAACAACAGATCGCAGATAGTAGGACAGGTAGATAGCATAGTTAGTTAGTAAATGAAGAGGTGGGAGTGAGTGAAAGTGAAGGACGACTGTGGAGAGTGAAGGGTAAGGGGAAAGCAGGTGGGAGTAGGTGGGAACTACCCCAAAAATAAAAATGGGGGGAGGTGGTAATAAATGAGAGAATTGAAAGGATGGGGGAAAGGGGGTGAGACAATAAGTAGAGGGAACCTATTCAGTCAGGGCAGGGTTAAGAATTAGTGTCCAGTGACAAGGTATTAAGGACCCCAGTATTTGTTTAGAAGGTGCAGCTTGAGGTCTTTTTTGAAGCTGAGTTAGGAGGGGTTGCAACGTAGATCTTTAGGGAGGGAGTTCCAGGCGGAGGGTGCGTTTCCAGAGAAAGAGCGTGATTGTGTAGATTTCTTGTTTAACAAGGGAGGGACTAGGACGAGAGCGTCAGTGCTCCTCATTGTTCTAGTACAGCCTGCTTTGTGGAGTTTATCAGAGTGGTAAGATGGGGTGTTTTGATGAAGGGCTTTGTGCGTGATGCAAGCAAGCTTGTAGGTAGATCTGTCTTCGATAGGAAGCCATTTAAGGTCTTTGAGGACGGGGAGATGTGATCGAACCACTTACAGTCGGTAATAAGCCTGGCAGCAAGGTTAAGTACGGATTTGATAGGGGCTAGGTGGACTTTCGCAGTTCCAGAGAGGATGGCATTACCATAGTCAAGTCTAGACAGGACCAGTGATTGCACCACTGATTTAAAGTCATCAGCAGGAATGAAGGGTTTCATTTTCTTGAGATGATGGAGTGTGAAGAGAGCACCTTTGGCCGAATTTTTTATGAGGGGAGTAAGACTGAGGCTCTGGTCGATGCTGATGCCGAGGGATTTAACTGAGTTAGAGATGGAAAGAGAACAGTTGAGAGCTTTGATGTCAGAGATCCAGTGTTGTATGGGGAGTGAGTTGTTTTTAGGAGAGAATAGAATGATTTCCGTGTTATTTTTAGGGTTGAGTTTGAGGTGGTTGTGATGGAACCAATATTGGATTATAAATAGAAGATGGCAAGAAAACATGAAAAGAGAAGAGAACAAAGAAAACAGAAGTACTTAATGAAAACTCAAAAAGGCGGAGTAGAAAAACATCAAAAGGTTGCTGAGGATAAAAAGTGTCTTCATGTTAGAGAACTAAACAATTTATTAAAAAAGTTGTGGAGGGATTAAACAAACAAAACACTAATCAAAGGAGAAAAGTAGCACAAGCAAATAAAGAGAAACAGTGGAAAAGAAACGCATGTCACAAAAAGACAGAAACAATTTAAAGACATACGTATACGTCTGTTTCAAAATAGAGTAATTCAAAATGTATTAAAAGATTGTAAAATGTATAAAAAAAGAGCAGCAGCATATAAGAAGAAGCAAAAGATTGAAAGTATAGTAGATACTGCTTTTCAATCAAAACGAAAATTATTTATATTGGTATGGAAGAGAATGAAAACATTGAATAAAACAATGCACTTTATGAAGGAGAAAAACAAAAGAAAAAGACTGGTTAATAGAAGTAACTTTTGAAAAACTTTTTCTGGTGAATGGAAGCACACTTCTAGTACTGAGCCTTTCTTTAATGAAGAAAGCTACTGTCAACAAAATACATTAGTTCATGCAGTCGATACCAGTGGTAGATGTTATGGGTTAAAAGATGGTTGTTTATTTTATTTATTTATTTGAAAGGTTTTATATAGCGCTGGCTGGACCCGTGGGTATCAGAGCGCTTTACATGAGCGTTGATTGTTACAGTGAAGACAGTTGTTCAATAGAATAAAAACACAGACGTCAGGATAAAAAAACATTACAAATAGGCAAAAAAGGGTTGATTGTTACAGTAAAACAGTTGACTCAATAGGATACAAACATAGACGTCAGGATAAAAAAACAACTAAAATTGATAAGTAGGCAAAAAAAGCTATTTACATAGGGGCAGGGTTATCAAGAAAGACTATTTTACATAGAAACAATATAAAACGAACAAAAGATAAATTACATGAGTAAAGGCTGTCAAGCGAGGCTGTTTTGGTACCATGACAAAAACTCAGTATACAGCTCGTAGTTGAGTGCAGGGTGGAAGCCAAAGTTCGATGCTGGTTGGCGAGAAAGAAGGAAATGATTGATAAGTATAGAGGGGGGAGAACAGTTTGGGGAGAAAGGAAGTAACGTCAGAGGGAGATTCAAGCGGGGGAGAGAGTCAGGAGGGCAGAGGAGTGGAACCAGATTGGTGGAGGCTTGAAAGAGGAGTCAGAGGTGAGGTTAAGGACCCCAACATTGCTGAGGTAGGAGGGGTTACAGCACAAGTCCCTAATGAGAGCATTCCAGATCAGCGGGGCATTACTGGAGAAGGAACAAGATTGTTTGGTTTTCTTTTTTAGCAGCGGGGGACAAGGAGTCGGGCTTTAGTGTTTCGCATCTTCGGGAGCAGCCTGCTTTTTTCAGTTTGTTCATAAGGTACAAGGGGGTTTGTTGGTGAAGAGCTTTGTGTGTTATGCATGCAGTCTTGTAGGAGGATCTTCCTTCTACAGGTAGCCAATTGAGGGCTTTGAGGGCAGGAGAGATGTGGTCAAAACGTTTGCAGTCCGTGATTAGCCTGGCACCTAGGTTAAGCACAGATCTAAGGGGGGCAAGATGTTCTTTGGGGGTACCAGAGAGGATAGCGTTACCGCAGTCGATTTTGGAGAGAACTAGAGATTAGACAACCCCTTTAACATCGTCATCTGGAATGAAGGGTTTGATTTTTTTAAGGTGTCGGAGAGAAAAGAGAGCCGCTTTAACCGAGTTTTTCATGTGGTCATTAAGAGTAAGTTTGGTGTCAATAGTGAAACCATGTGATTTTGCTGCGTTTGGTAAGGAGAGCAAGCAGTTAAGAGCATTTAGGTCAGAGAGCCAGCTTTGGATGGGGAGCTGGTTGTTGTTAGGAGAGAAGAGAATGATTTCTGTTTTTTTGGGGTTAAGTTTGAGGTGGTTAGAGAAAAATCAGGATTGGAGCTTCTTCAAGAAATTGTTGAGATGGAGAACACCCGAGTGGGATCTAATCTTGTATTAAAGTTGCGTGTCATCGGCATAGAGGTGGTAGTTGATTCCTGCTTGCTTCAGAATAAGGGTAAGGGGTTCCATAAAGAGGTTAAAGAGAGAGGGGTAGAGGATGGAGTCCTGAGGGACGCCTAGGGAGACAGGTGTAGGGTTCGAGAGGCAGTCATGGATTTCAATTTGCTGTGTTCTGTGTTGGAGATGAGGAGAACCATTTCAGGACAAGAACATTAAGGCCAAATCGAGCTTTAAGTGAATTAAGTAAGGAAGAATGGTTAACTGTATCAAATGTAGCAGAGAGGTCAAGGAGAATAAGTAGGCAGGACTCACCATTGTCGAGTGACCAGTGGAGGTCATCAACAATATTAAGCATGGCGGTTTCTGTGCTGCATCCTTTTCTGAAGCCAGATTACAAGGAGTCAAGTAGGATAAAATTGCAGATGTGACTGTCCAATTGTCAGAGAGCACATTTTTCAAGGACTTTGGATAGATGGGGGAGGTTTGAGATAGGGCGGAGATTATTGAGGTCATTTGGGTCAGCAGAGGAGTTTTTAAGAATGGGAGTGATTTGTCCGAGTTGGAGAGAGTTGGGGACGCAACCGGTGGCAAAGGAGGTGTTATAGTAGTCCAGTACAGGGCAATGATGTGCTTAAGATCTTGGACAGGGTTTGAGGGGAGGGGATCTTTGGTGTGTGAGGTTGGCTCGAGTTTGGAAATGATGTTAAGGACTTCATGTTCAGTCACGGGTGGAAGTTATGCCAGGAGGCATTGTTTTTCAGCTGAACGTTGGAAAGGTTGAATTCAGGAAACGTTGAAATGGGTCGGTGAGTTGAAGGATTAGGAGGAAGGGGCAGGGTCAACAGAGGAAGTAAATCAATGGGAACATCAGCAGTAAGTCTGGAGGAGGGATGGGGTAGGGTTAGATGCAAGGACTGATCGATTTTGGAAATTGTATCCAAGAGGAAGTTAGCAATTTCCGCACATCTCTCTGTGGAGGCCATCAGCTCAGGGGGAGTGGATCATGTTTGTTCCCATACAATGTTAAACAGTTCTCTGGGCCTATTTTTGGCACGCTCAAGTTGTGCTCGAAAGAAGGTTGCCTTTTCATTGAAGATGTGTTTCTTGTAAGTTAATCTGGCTGATCTGAGAAGGGCATGATGAGAGGGAGAAGGCTGTTGTCTCCATGTTCTTTCGGTCAGTCTGAGAGAATGTATTTCGTTGTTGAGATCTGAGTTGAACCAAGATTTGGATGGGATATTTTGTTGTTTGTTTAGTTTTGGAGGGGCTAAATTGTCCAAGACATACTTGACCGTCTTGTTGAAATGTTCAGTGAGCTCACTGGCATTTAGGGAGAGGGGGGGTGAGAAGGAGTTGGGCTTGGAGTTTAGACTCGAGTACTTCCGGTGGGATTTGACTCAGATTTCTAGTCCATTTCAGGGGTTTGGTGATTTGTGTGGAGGGAGTAGGGGAATTGGTTATGATCTTAAACAGAATGAGCTGATGGTCAGACCAGTCAATGGGGATGATGTGAGACAGGGAGGTTGTGGCATGATTGGAAATGATGACGCCCTGAGCAGTGAGTTTGGCGCCAAGGTATTTAAAGGTTAGGTGATCTGAGTCTTTTAATAGTGAGAGTTGAAGTTCGTTTTTACAGATTATAGCTAGACCACGCCCTTTTCTGACAGTTCTGGCTTTCCTAAGGATAGAAAAACCGGGAGGGGGGCGAGTAGGTCAAGAAAAGCCGTTGAGTGGTCATTGAGCCAGGTTTCTGTAAGGAAGGCGATGTCAATAGCTTTGCGGAGGATGGGTTTGGATATTTCAGTCGCATGTCGGACAGCTGAATGGCAATTGACAAGCATGCAACAGAGGGGTTTAGGGTTATCATTGGTAGGATTGCAAGGGAGAATGGTGGTAAGTTGAGCTGGGGGTCTAGGTGAGATGGGTGCGGGAGGGATTCTGTTAGTTCCTACAATCACTGGGATATTGGTGTGTGAGAGGGGAAGATCTGAACTCATAGGTAGAGGAAGGTAGGAGTTGCAAAGGTCAATGAGGTCAGAAGAGGATAGATAGCTCACTGCGCGGAGAGGCCTATGAGATCTGTTGCATAGGGGTGTATATCTCCATTGGTTATATCGGGAGATGTTTTGAGAGCAAGAGCAGAGGGAATCAGAGTGGTTCAGGAAGGACAAGGCTCTAAGTGAGTTGTCCAATTGAAAAAGAAAAGATGGTTCCTAGAAGTGTGAAAGATGTAATAGCTGAAGAAGTTCAAGGGAGACGTACACAAGCTCCAGTCTATAAGTGGGACTGTAGTAGTATTTGTAGTAATCGACAGGAATCTATTGATATATTATGATTTTGTTTACGAGAATATGCCAAAATAGTGTTACACAGAAGATTAAGTTGTTGCAAGTACAAGATCCTTGTAAAGTAAGAAAATATACTAAGTTGCAGGGTCATTCTCTGGCTTTTCTTTCTAGAAAAGTGTGTCGAAGTACTTTTCATCATTTAAGAATGTTAGCAGTACGTCACTCAGAAATGCAGAAGTTAATAAGAAGATTGTATTACGTAAAAAGTCCTGCATTATCTTTGAGTGAAATGAACACAGCTCTTTTGCATGGTTCAGTATCGGATGTAAAAAAAGTTTGTGATGATATAGTGTTTCATTTCTTTGGTTCACAGGAGGAGTGAAGAGAAAGTGACAGCTTGATAAATGTAGATGTTGAAGAACGGGTGGAAGATATTAGTACTAACAAGTTTGCAGAAGTAACTAGAAAGTTTAAGATAGTTTCATCTGAAAAACCAAACTATGTTTGTTTTTGTTGTCAACGTACTCATTATAGAAGTCAAACTAGGAATGTTGATGTATATTTAGAAAATGAAAAGGAAAACAATGATAAGTGGCAGCAATTTGGTCCTTATTTGTTGGTGGAAGGTCGTTTTGAGTTGGGTACTGATCAACGTATTTGTAAATATTGTTATAAGTTAGAAGAGAACAAAATACCAGCTAGAGCTGTACATAACAACTTAAAGTTGGTAGCTATACCTCTGGAACTGTCAGATTTAAATGCATATGAATCCATTCTTATTCAATCTGTGCACCCATTTTAGGCCATGGTTTGTATGGAGCCTAAAACAGGTAAGCTTCTTCCAACAGATTTACAAAGAAGTTTGAAAGGAAGAGTTGTGTACTTACCTTTAGATTTTAAGAAAAATATTGAAACTGTTGGTATAGAGAGAGAGGAAAGTGAGCCTGTAGTTATTCCAGTAAATGGTGTACCAACAAACAGTCGAAAAATATGGCAAGAGTTAGTAGATGCTACCAAACTTCAAAAGGCTGCATTATATCTTGGTACAAAACAATATTTATTATAAAACTCTAAATGTGGAAGAACAGGAAATATGTTTAGAAGATGAAACAGAAATTCAAAGTGGACAAATAGAAAAAGTGGACAAGTCCAGGAGTGAAGAGATTTACGAACATTACAGTACACATCCTCTACATTCAAAAGAAGTGATAAAAACTGTATTGAATTATTTCAAATGAAGAAAGCATAGGGAACTCCCATGAGTGTATGGGAAAAAGGTTTAGAAGCTCGTTGTTTTCCACTGCTGTTCCCCACTGGAGAAGGTGGACCATATGATGAACAAGCAGTGCAGATTCCAGATTCAGAATAAAGCTCAACAAGATTGCACTTCAGAAGATCCAAGATTTCGACAGTGCATTCCATATATATTTCATCTTCTGTTTGAAAGTAACTTGTCTGCACTTTCATATGCAGTGAACCACTGTAGTGAAGACAGGATTTTATGTGCACACATTGCTATGTTAGCATAAGCGCTTTAGATGTAAAACGCCATCTTGCCACTTTGCTGCTTTTGCACACGACACTATAGGTAGCTGTTATTATAATTAAAACTGCTTGCTTGCCTTTTATTCACATGAGAACGGTCTGTTGTTCACATCCCTAGACGTGCACCGCGACCTTAGTCTGGACACTGTGTGCAGAAGCCATCAAGATCAAATAACAATGTATGCTGTTGAATTCAGGTTGATCGGCCCACGCTGTAGACACAACAAGCACACAGCTGCAAATTTCTGAAACTCTGTGCTTTAATATTGCATTTGCATGCATGATTCAGGCACTTGGAGAAAACCTTTCCAGACACAGAGAGCAGAGCTGATCCTGTGATGTGATTCACCTAAGCTGAACTTTGAGGTATGGGGTTCCCCATTCAAACCTAGAGACCTTCTATTAGTTTATAAAACTAGTTTACTATCCAAGGGAGGGTGGTTCACAAGGTATTATAGGACCTGTTTCCACTATCATTTTTAATAGGATTTCTCCCTTCATTTTCTATGGAATTGTAACAATGCTGATGGTTTTATTTCTAATCATTTGTCTTGCTTATGCTAGCCAAAGTACTGCACCTTAGAGCACGTAGTTCAAAATAAACATTTTACACTTTTCCGTGTCTCTGATTACTCTTGTTGTGGACTGATATGAGAATAATAATGAAAAGGTGTTTCTGATTCCCACCATTCCTGAGAGTACTCAAAGTCGCTTGTTCTGGGTTGTCTAATCATTGGTAGATTTGAGATGATACGGCGAACGAATGAGACACTGATGCTAGTCGGATAGGGGTTCTGGGTACTGAGGGGAGTTTTTTGGTATACCACAATTCACTGAGGTCCTGGTTTCCTGTGCATAGTTCTGTGCATGAGCAGAATCCCCGCAACATGGCGCACCTAACATTTTGGTCTTATGATTGAGACACCTTAGTAGTGCTTATATTTGTCCACAACACCCTCACTCTTGTTTCCGGTTGACGGGAGTGATGGTTTAAACCTACCTAAATAGTTAATATATAGGTTCTCTCAAGCTTGACAATTAAAAAGGTTTCATTTTACATTCTACCCTTTTTGTGCTACAGTTTGATATAGATTGTTTTTTGTCTCTGGCTGAAGTTGCTATTGCAGTGCATAGTCGCGCATCTCTCAGGCGTCATTTGATGCAGTTCGGGGTGCCAGACGATGGGATATCTATTATCTTTGTAGTGAGTGCCGATGCATCGTTTCCCTATGAGCTGTTTTACTCTTGGGTTACTTTTCCGGAGGTGAATGCGGATGATAAGATGTTTCACACAAACACTCCTACGGCGGTCCCAGCTAATTACATGCATATAGGATGCAGGAAATTCCCATTTCTGCTTGGCAGCATCGTATTTGGTTCAATGGCGCCCCCTCCCCCACACCATTGCACCGGTTCGTTTAGGTCCCTTGTCCATTCCAGGGGCCACTTGGCCAGTGTTGGCCAGGTTTGCACCACATCCACGTTATTTGCAAGCCCCGGTTGATGACTTACGTCAGCTCCATACCGCCTTGATTACGGTACATAGGGCTTTAGTGCAATACGTTTCTTGAAATGTCCAGGTGGGGGCACCTGGGGTTGCAGCGCAACCAGCTGGCCCGGCCGGGAGTACTATTAGTCCCGCCATGGTTAATTCGGTAATGGGCAAGCGCCCCCAGAATAAGGACGATATGCCTTATTGGCTTGCTGAGAAATTTGACCAGCTGGAAGCAGTGTTTCCTAACTCTACTCCTGTGGAAAAACACAGGATCCTTACCATTAGTTTGCAGAAAGACTTAGTCCCAGAGGTAACTGATTGTGAGAACTGGGGTAAAGTGTTTGCAGCAGTCTACTCGAAGTGCTTCGGCACACCGTCTATGACTGTACTGACCTCCGTGATCAAGCGTGTTCAGGATGAGCACAGTCCGGAGGCGGCGGTCAAGCTAGGAATGAGGCATGTTGGCTTTTCCGACGTAGTTGCTGATCTCATCCTTGCTAACGTCAAGGGAGATGTGGTTAACTTTCATGTGTCGAATGAGCTGTGCCTCGTCGCCGGCATCGATAAACCCCAGCAGTTACCAAGAATTATTGCGGAGGCTTATAAAACCATTGGCCGCAATAGTTTTGGGGTTAAGCCGTTTGCCAAAACAACAGCGCAACCGCAAACTCAGATGGTTAAGTCCACTAAAGACGACCGTCCAGCTTTTCCTAAACAAAATTGGAAAACTAAGAAATAGGGAAAGCAACAACAGAAACAGGGGTCTCGTCCCTGGATCACCGGTTCAAGTGACTACTGAACGCACTTATGAACGCAGCTTCGGAACCTGACATGGGCACTAACGCTGCTAGACAGCGCAGCGGAGGTTACAATAGTGTGGCAAGCACTGCGTCCATATCTGAAGGCGACAGCAACTGTCACGTTTATTACTGTAGAAACTGCTGACACTAGATTGGCTCCCCCTGACAGACTATATGACATAGTCCTTTTAATTGAAGGTAACGTACAACGTACCATAAAAGGGATTTTTGGGGAAAATCTGACCTCTACATATGACATTTTGTTAGCAGAGGCAAACTGGCCCCCAGCTTTCGTTTTGGCTCCTCTCAGAGGGGAGGAGGTAATCCTCCCATCATTTGTGCACACTGTGCCGAAGGAGCAAGCTCAGAACTTTGCAGAAGAGTGGGCACAGGTGCTTGCTCCGGCGTTGTACCGTACTCAGGTTGGGTGGGATAAATTGTCGCCAAGCCATGAGATTCCATTACGGTCTGTGCCCCAGCCACAACCCCAATATCCCATGCACCACGAAGCTAGATCTCACGTCGCAGAAATCCTTGAACAATTGGAATATCAAGGTGTAATTGAAACATGTGTGTCACCCATGAATAATCCTCTTTTCACTGTAACAAAACCTGATGGGTCGTACCGCCTAGTTTTGGATTATCGGCATTTGAACTCTCACTGTCGGACGTGCGTGGTACAAAACAGACACAGTTCTGCCCTCGTTGATAGTCTCGTGAGAAAAGGGTTTAAAACCACACTTGACATCTCCAATGGCTTTTATAGCCATAACCTGTCCTCTATTAGTAGTCAATGGACAGCCTTTACCTCCGGCGGCAAACAAAAACAGTTTGAAAGATTAGCCATGGGCTACAAAAACAGTCCTGGAGTCTTTGCCGCACGTGTATTCTCTCTGTTGGAGAGCATTGACCCTGATGCATACTCGTATGTCGACGAATTATGGCCGCATCTGTGTCACGTTGATCGCATCATTGTAATGTTTGCGGACTTCGGCTACAAATTTAACTTTGCAAAATCCCACATTGCAAAGTATACAGTGTTGTTTTTGGGCTATGAACTCAACAACGAAGGTCGAGGTTTAGCACCTCACTTCCTGGAGAAATGCGCATGTTTGCGCGCTTCAACAACTCTGAAAAAACGACAATCTTTGCTTGGTTTTTTGAATTTCGGGCATACTTACATTCCTGATTATGCCCAGCGTAGCAAGCCGCTATATGCCTTGGTACAACCTACTTTTTCCAAATCGAGCTGACTGCCAGAACATTCAGCTATCCTGCAATCTTTGCAGGCTGATCTTCTTGCTTCTAAATACTTACTGACGCGTGATAACCACACAAACCTGGAAATAAGAATTGCGCCTGGCGCAGTGGGTTTCACGTACTTAACGTTCAATGAGGGAGACACAGTCCCTATTGCTTACAAGTCTCACTTGTACACTTCGGCTGAAATGCGCTTTTCCACTGTCAAAAACGTTCTGACTGCAGTGCAGATGGCGATTCTGAAAGAGAGAGCACTGTCGCAAGGGAAACGTATGTTGGTTGTAACACCGTATCCTGCCCTAGAGGCAATGACGAAAGCCAGTGTACCAAATTCTAAAGCTTTGCATCCGCGTTGGATACAATGGGCTACTTCTTTGACGTCTCCAGATGTCACTTTCATCTTTGAGGCTTCATTGCAGACTCAGGAGTATTTACAGTATGAATTTGTTCATCCATCTCCTCTGTCTTTGCGCCCGCTTGAGGATTACAATTGTATAATTTACACTGACGGTTCAGCGCAACTGGCGACTGGATCTAAGCACGTATATTCAGCGGCCTGCACAATAGTGGCTGGTTCTTTAGTGAATGGAGAATTCAAGTCTGATGTCGTACACACGCAGACATTGGGTGATTGTACTGCTCTGTTGGTGGAGCTATGTGCTCTGGTGCTTGCACTGGAGTTTGCTGATCCTCGGGTGACTACTCTTATTGTGAGTGACTCTTTTTACCGTGTTCAGTCTTTCAACAACAATTTATTCTTTTGGTCTCAAAATGAGTATTGTGATTCCAAAGGTAGCACAATCAAGCATAAAATGCTTTGGGTTCGAGTCGCAGAACTTAAACAACGCCTGCGGCTTGTGAATGTAATTTATACTCTTGGGCACCACGCTTTTGGCAACAGTTTAGCTGATGAAGCAGCGAAAACAGCAGTGGCAACAAATCTAGTAGCAGCAGTTACAAGATCCAAAAGTAAGATTGATGATGACATCTTGGCAGCAATTGCTGCGACAGAGTAGGGTGATAATTACCCTCAGGGTTTCCCTTCTAAATACTCTTATCATTTAAGTCCTGAAAAAGTTCCCTATGTGAGAATTAACGACGTTGATGACAGATTGATTCCCAATGCGGACTGCAGGCTTTCCTTGATAACAGCTGCTCACGAAGGTATGGCTTCTGCCCATGCCGGCGTTTCAGCGACTGTTACTATCTTACAACAACGTTACTGGTGGCGTGGATTGTATTAACAGACTCGTGCTTATGTCCTTAATTGTGACATTTGCCAGCAGATTAAACCTTCAACTGCTGCACGTCCACCTCAAACACAGTTGTACATATCCAATAAACCACTTGGGTGTGTTTATTTGGATCACTGCGGTCCTTTCTCCTCTGAAACTGCGTATAAGTAAATCTTAGTTGCAGTGGATTCGTGCACACGTTTTCTATGGGTCTGGCCAGAACGGAGTGCTGATGCTCGAACTGTCATCAGGGATGTGCGCGTCTTTGTGGGAATTTTTGCATGTGGTACCCTTCATTTGGACCAGGGTCCAGTGTTCGCCTCTAAGGCGTACAAGGATGCCATGAGATCTTTGGGGGTCCAAGTCAAATTTTCGTCTCCATACCGGCCTGAGGGCAATAGCGTTGTGGAGCGAATGAACCGTGACTTTTAATCTGACTGATAAACAACAGTTCATGTCCATGAAGGATGCGACATACTCATTATTGCATATTGAAAAGTTGGAACCTTTACCATTCTCTGTGGCCGAGTCGAACTCAGCTGTGGGGCTTATCCATGGGTTAATCACACTACCATTTCCATTGTTCAAGTTCAGTTCATGTATGAAACACTATGCCTTAGGCAGATATCAACCATTGGGTACGGCTTTCCTACATGAGGTTTGGTCACTCCCATTTACCTGAGAGATGGTAAAGAGGTTTATTTAAAAGGAGTGGAATGCACTTCCACATCTGATCACTCAGTAGTTCGTAGGAACATCCAATTGCATGGCCCTTGTAATGTTCACGAGCCAAATTTAGCTTCCATTTTGAAGGGAAACCCTGTGCCAGTGATTACACCAACTTTTACATTGTTAGCTAACGGTAGCTATTTGCTTTTAAATAATGAGGTATGCTGCGGGATGCTAGTAGGGATTCCGTACATTGTAATTTTCTCACAAGGAGTAGTCTGTTGTAAGAATGTCCTTTTCCCACCCCCGCATGGGAGACTGGATGTATCCATTTGGCCTTCCATACCAACCTTGAAAGCAGAGTTCAACAAGATGAGCAGAATAAGGGCTCTATTGTCTCAAAAAGAAGTCGCCCTGACTTCCTCCTGTGAAACATTTGTCCTTCACGTAGCAAACACCCGCACCGAGGTGCATGCGCTTTTAAATACTGATCTCCCACTACATTTCGGTGCTCTGATTCACACTATATTCAATGCCTCGTCAACAACTGGCTTGGTGCATTTTTTCAAAGTTGTGGGCTCCGGCCTTGTGACCTCGTTCCAAACAATATTTGGTGTGATACCGGCATTTTTTCATTCTATTTTTTCCAGCGTCTTCCCGTTAATTCTCGCCTTGACTGCTGGTGTGCTGCTGTTGATTTGTTTGCTCCACAATGGCTGCACGATGTGTGCCACACGACAGCCTGCCCCGGCTGCTTCAACTGCGCAACCGGATACTTGAATACTATGGAACATTACGACTGGCCACTTTGAGCGTAGCCTATGGATTATCCTTCCGGTTCTCATACTTTACTTGCGTGCATCCTGTTTTCCATTGCCTAGATTGTCCATTCGAATGTTCTCTGGATTTGTGCCTGTCGAACACGGCGTCTCCTACCCCGGATTATGATCGACTAATGAGTCCCTTAGTGGCTCATGAGTTGGACTGTTCTGGTATCGGGAATATGACCTGTGGAGCGGCTCACGGAATCCTAGGGAATTAAATTGGCAGTTGTCCATCTTTCGCACGTCCTAATCCAGATTTTTAAAGTTTTTTTTACTCCACATTGAGAGATGTTTTAATTTTTTATTTTTCCGACTCATTTTTTGAACTTTCACTACTAATTATATGGATTGGCAATATATGGACCTGGTTCTGTCTCACTCGAACCTGAACTCTGCGTTCCTACATTGCTTCCCTATTCTGTTCGTGGTCCGATCAAGGGATGTTGTTGTGAAGGCAGGGTTTTATGTGCACACATTGCTATGTTAACATAAGTGCTTTAGATGTTAAACGCCATCTTGCCACTTTGCTGCTTTTGCACACGACACTATAGGTGGCTGTTATTATAAGTAAAACTACTTGCTTGCCTTTTATTCACATGAGAACGGTCTGTTGTTCACATCCCTAGACGTGCACTGCAGCCTTAGTCTGAACACTGTGTGCAGAAGCCGTCAAGGTCAAATAACAATGTATGCTGTTGAATTCAGGTTGATCAGCCCACGCTCTAGACACAACAAGCACACAGCTGCAAATTTCTGAAACTCGGGTGCCTTTAATATTGCATTTGCATGCATGATTCAGGCACTTGGAGAACACCTTTCCAGACACAGAGAGCAGAGCTGATCCTGTGATTCACCTAAACTGATCTTTGAGGTATGGGGTTCCCCATTCTAACCTAGAGACCTTCTTTTAGTTTATAAAACTAGTTTACTATCCAAGGGAGGGTGGTTCACAAGGGGTTATAGGACCTGTTTTCCACTATAATTTTTAATATGATTTCTCCCTTCATTTTCTATGTATTTGTAACAATGCTGATGGTTTTATTTCTAATCATTTGTCTGCTTATGTTAGCCAAAGTACTGCACCTTAGAGCACGTAGTTGAAAATAAACATTTTAAACTTTTCCGTGTCTCTGATTACTCTTGTTGTGGACTGATATGAGAATAATAACGAAAAGGTGTTTCTGATTCCCATCATTCCTGAGAGTACTCTAAGTCACTTGTTCTGGGTTGTCTAATCATTGGTAGCTTCGAGATGATACGGAGAACAAATGAGACACTGATGCTAGTCGGATAGGGGTTCTGGGTACTGAGGTGAGTTTTTTGGTACACCACAATTCACTGAGGTCCTGGTTTCCTGTGCATAGTTCTGTGCATGAGCAGAATCCCCGCAACACCAAATAATAGAAACAGTAGTTAGACTTACACATGTTTCTGCAAAGGAATTGGTATCATTGTCACGGAGAATTTAAATATATGTTAAGAAACATAGGTACCCCAACGTGGTTTGTAACACTTAGCTGTGCTGAATATGCATGGGATGATTTACTTGAATTTCTACAAGAAATAAAATCAAATGTAAAAAATATTGAATTGAAGATAGCTGGAGAAGTCTATTCCTTGGATCCTATAAATGTGTGCAGATATTTTAATCATAGGTTTCAAGCTATGATGTCTTATATCTGCAATGAAAAATAATCCACCACTTGGAGAAGTTACTGATTTCTTTTGGAAAAAGGAGCACCAAGCCAGAGGTGTTCCTCATATACACATGATATTATGGATCAATAATGCACCAAAATTTGGAACTGATACCGATGAAAGTGTTTTGTCTTTTATCGAACAGTTTGTTATCTGTAACATGCCAAAAGAAGGAAGAAAAACAGCTTGAGACAACAGGTTTTACAGTTTCAAAGTCATCGATGTGGAAAAAATTGTCGACGGAAATAGAAGTCAAAGGGAAAATTTTATACAAAATGTTGTCTTGGATTCCCACGTCCATTCATTTTTAAAGAAAGAGTAAATAGTTTTAGGTCAGCAGTAAGGCATACAATTCCTCGAAAATCTCCGAAGAATACATACAAAAGTATATTAATGACTACAGTCCAGTAATTTTCACAATGAGGAATGCAAATATTGAAATTCAATATGTTGCTGATATTTCAATAGCGGTTGCTTGCTATGTTACGTCATATATAACCAAATCTGAAAAGACAGAGTTGAAGAAATTTCAATGGAAAAGAGTCTCAGCAAGAAATTGTACTGCTTTAGCTGGAAAAGGCTTTCTCACGAGAGACTGGATCCTATGAATGTTCGGATCGAGTGAGCTCTGCCAGTTTATATTCAAAGTCAAGAGGAATTATTTGGGTAAGTCTAGGTCTTACTGCCGCACGAAATAGAGTTTAGAAATCTCTACAAGAAAGTGAATACTTTTTTTTTAATTTGTTTATTAGTTTCAACCAAAGTACTGTTAACAGATCCACATTCCATTACTATAGATCAATACCAAACCAACCCCTCCAGCCCACCCCACCCCCACCCCTTTAGGCAGAAAAAACCAGGATCAAGTACATTGACAAAGTAGAAACAACCCACTATTATACAGAGGCAGAGTTGTCTAATGAGGTTACAAGTGGAAACAGCTGATGAGGACCCCTCGAGCGGGCCAAGTAAAAACCATTCACCGTGGAGGACGAGGGAACCAAAGTTACAGCAAGTCAGCAAGTACATGAGGGCACGCAATACATATATATAGTGTCACTGCAAGTCCGGCCTTGTCAACAGGTACGCAGTAAGCGGAGCCCAAAAGTCTCTGGGACGAGAGGTTTCAGGTAACTCTTCTTCATAAGCCAGTAATTGAGTTTTACAATACAACAGCTCACGCAGCCATTTTTTGATTGTCAGAGTATGTTTTGCACCCCAACATTGCTCCACAGCCCTCTTGGCAAATAAGGTACATATAGCAACTATGCGTCTATTACATGGCTTTAGACGGTTCATATATCCCAACAGACATACCTCAGGTACACATTGCACAGGTTCCAATACAATATCAGTGAGTAGTTTTGTCACATCCGACCAGAAGGAAAACACTCCCGCACACTGCCATACCACATGCAAAAAGTCAGCATCTGCCATTCCACACCTCACACAGTTAGCGCTGTCACGCAAGCCGTATCTATGCAGTTGCACCGGAGTATAATATAATTGATGCAAAAATTTGAAATGAATCATTCTGAGGTTACAATTAGCTGTAAGACGACCTGTCAGAGTGCAACACGCCGTCCACACTTCAGGCGTAAGAGCCGCCCCCTCTGCCAGCAAACACAGGAGGGGTGATCACTTTGTTCCCGTTCTCGTAAGGACGCGTTATAGAGTTTAGTGATTAGCTTATGACGCTTTTCACCCGTCAGCATCACTTGCAATGCTCGCAGAGCGGTGGGTTCCGCAGGATAATCTGGGTATACAGTTTTAATGGCCTGTCGCACTCGGATATAGGTAAAGCTAAACATAAACCCGCGATCAGCCCCCTTCTGTGCTTCCTGCAATGTATTAAAACGTCCACCTAAGTACAGATCCCCCAACGTCAAGATACCCACCTTGGTCAACTCGTGCCGGGCCTGCGTCTCGCGCGCTGTGGAGATATCAGGATGTGATAATAGTTGCAGCGATGGAGCATACACATAGGGCAACCCAGCCAGCTCAGCCAGCATCCACCAAGCCCATGCCGAACAGTGGACAGGGTTTATCTCCATCCGCGGACCGCCCAAGCCCCCCAATAAGGTTGCCGCCTGTACCGGCATGGGAAGGACCGCATCTGATTCTATTGCCACGTGAGGCTGAAATCTCTGTGGAAAATGCCAATAGTGCGCAAATTGGGTTTGGGCACAAAGGAAATATAATCTAAAGTCGGGGGCCTCAAACCCTCCCCGTGCAAAGGTCTGCGCCAAGAGATCCCAACTGCACCGTGGCTTCTTACCTCCCCACACAAATGTTATCAATGTGGATTGGAGAGTACGACAGAACACTTTATTCAATTTAATAGGGATATTGACAAAGTAGTAAAGCAATTTAGGAAGAAAGGCCATTTTAACGACCGCTATTCTATCAGCCAAGGAGAGGGGTAGACATGTACAGCGCTCAACCTGGTCCACGATACGCGTTACTGCCCGGCCATAATTTTCTGATATCACGATCTCTGGGTCCCTGTGTATCCAGACCCCCAGGTATTTAACAAGGTCCGACGTCCAGGAAAGTGGAAACTCCAGGTCAATAAGAAATTGAATACTTACCATTGAATGAACCAGAAAGTACAGATATTGTTAAAACTAATATGTTGGTTACGTACTATCCCAAAAGAAGTCCACGTCTTGAAAACCTATGTCTCTGTGAAATACTTCAACATTACAGCTTTAAAAGAAATGTTACAGAAAATATAAATGAAGAAAAATATGCAGTAATTGGATGTGACGGATGTTTGGTAAAACATGTCAAAGGAAAACTTATTAACCACCGAAAACTCAGTTGTAAAAGTCCATATAAGAGGAAATTTATCTATTTAGCACTTCTGCAACTGTTTCAGCCTTGGCGTAGTGAAGCGGAATTACTTGGAGATTTTGACTGCTATGAAGATTCTTTTAATGCATGTAAAGATAGCATTCAATGCAAAATCTTCCTAACTTATCTACAAATGTTAAATGATGAAATTGAACAAGAAACTACTATTGCAGCTGAAATAGCTAGAGACAGTTCTTAAGATAGTCAAAGTTTGGGTCCACTAAGTCAAGATCCACTAGGACAACCAATTATTGAAAATGAAGCAGCAATAGCCATGAATGAAGTAGAAATTGCAATGCAACAAGCACAACAGGATATTATTCAGTTGGAAAAGTTAGAAGAACAACTAAACAGTGAATAAAAACAAATATATCTATAAGAACAGATACAACATGGTTTGCAACATGAAAAAAAGAATGCCAATGCTCATAGTTTATACCTATTCTAATGTACATTAGTGGTCAAGCCGGAACAGGAAAAAGTTTCTTAATTAAAGTTTTGATCAGTTATCTATACAAAACTACAGGATCGCATTTATCTTGTGTTGTAACAGCTCCAACTGGATTAGCAGCACACAACATTAATGGAATTACTTTACATCGATTACTCATGCTACCAGTTGAACATGAAAATAAATTGGAATATCACAAGCTATCTGGAGAAGCGTGTTATGAAGTCGAGTACTGAAGAAAATAAAACTTCTAAATATTGATGAAATGAGCATGGTCTCAAACTTAATGCTTGCCTTTGTACACTTGAGAATGCAACAGATTTAAAAACAGATTACAATGTTTTGTTTGAAGGAAAACATGTAATGGTATTCAGCGATCTACTACAACTTACTCCTGTAAATGGGCAACCTGTTTTTAAAACACTTGTGCATGAAGATACTAGAAAATCTTTGGGAAGTATTGGAAATGTAAACATTTGGTCTCATTTTGAATATAAAGAACTTATTAAGAATATGCAACAAGTAAGTGAAGAACATTATGGAAATATTGTTCAAGACATAAGAATTGGTGTCTTGATGAAAGATGGTGAACACGCTTTAGAAAGTCGGCTACTGAGGAACTTGTTTACAACTGGAAACACAGCGCAGAAATAATGTACAATTAGCTTGGAGAAAAGAAGTCTATAGTTTGCCTAACGCCTACGCTGCAAGAATGTTCTACATTTAGTCAATAACTTTTAAAACTGGAAATACAACAAATAGTAGAAATTGAAGCTATTGATAAAATTGAACATCAAGGAGTGACTATTCTTCTCACAGAGAAACTACAGTCAAAATTGGATTCTTTGGAAAAGTCTGTATCTAAGACTACAGGCTTCGAAAAGACTTTACATGTAGGTATAAACTGTTGTGTAATTTTATGCATAATTTGAATGTAGAAGAAGGTTTAGTAAATGAAGCAAATGTAAAAGTTGGTGATTTTGTAAACTTTCAGAACAAGGATGGAAGATAAAATTTGATCAGATTAAATAGGTAAGAGAGATTGGGAGTTGTGTTATACGTTTTATGCTTGTAAAAGACTTGTATGTTCGCAAAAAACAGTTTCCCTTGTCTCTCGCATATGCAGTAACTATTCATAAATGTCAAGGTTTAAGTATAGACAGTGCTTTTGTAAATATTGGAAGTACAGTGTTCGAAGAGGGAATGGCATACGTTACATTGTCTCGAGTAAGAACATTATCTGGTTTGTATTTAATTGGTTTTGATGAGAAAAAGGTTAGTGCAGATGCAAATTGTGTAAGAAAGTACAATCGTTTAAGAAGACTATATACTCCTCATTTAGGTGAATATCCCATATTTGAAAAACGTGTAGAATGTCCAAAACGGAAATATGTCGAGCATTCAATTGAGGTCCAAAAAAAGAAAACCATTGAAGAGAAACATGAAGGAGTAAAGAAAATAAAAATGGAAACTGTTGATGAGATTGTAGGATACCAGTTGGAAAACAGTTCAGGTATCCACTGCTATGCTAATGTGATTTTGAATGTTGTGTTTTAGCTAGAAGAGCTTCATTGTGAAATTATGGGAAATCATGAAAAAAGATTTTGTTCTTTATTACGTCATGTATTTAAACAATTGGTAACTGACAAAAGTAAAATCCATACTAGTTCTGGTGTTCAACATCTTTTGGATATATGTATTGGTTCTTTGACACTTACTCTTAATGTTCTACAAGATGGACAAGAATTTATAGAGTTTATGCTTGGAGTATTAGAACATGAAGGTATACAGATTGAATTCTTCTTTGGAGTAAGTTACAGATGGAATCATACATGTGAAGAGTGTTCATTTACTTCCAGCACTGAAAGAGACACAGAATGATTCAAATACTTGACAATACCAGATTGCAAATCAGTACCTTTTAACAAATTAGTGAAAACAGGCAATCAGGATATGAAATGTTCGCATTCTAAATCAGAGATGTTGTCTACATTACATATAGAAAGATCTGGAAAATATCTCATTTTAATGTTTCAACATTGTAGAGCAAATGAAAGAAAATTGGAGCCCAAAATAAAAAAGATTTTTGCAAATCAAGTATCTATTTCAGGAAGAACTTTTATAGCAATGGCTATTATTTTCCATGATGGACCTACTACAACATCTAGACACTGTACTCTGTATTTGAAGTATAATAAAGGATGGACACATTGCAATAATGCCCACTTGGACTTTAAACCGAGATTACCTTATGAATTACCAAATTCATATTTGCTATTTTTGAAGCCAAAGTTTTGAATACATTATTCGGCCTATTGGGAAGATATCAACACGAATTAACAAATTTATCTTGGATTTTTTTAAGCGAATGTTTTGAATACATTATTCGGCAAATTGGGAAGATGTGAACATGAATGAACAAAGTTATATTGGATTTTTACCAAGCAAACGTTTTGAAAACATTATTCGGCCTATTGGGAATATGTGAACAGAAAGTGGACAGGATTTGAACAATTACTATTTATAAATAGTGTTTAGGTTATTATTTGTGCTAATTAATATTGCATTTGGAAGACTGTCTTTAAAAGCAATAGTTATTATATTTGTTGTTTATATTGTACCAGATAATAAATGAGAGTATACATTTTAGCAAATGTACTTGAGAGTAATAAAAGACAATTTACAAAGTGGACGTAATTTAGAAACTGTAGATGGGTACACATATTGTAAATAACGCTTTGCAGTAATTTGTTTTTTTTTCTCAATCATGTTGATTGTTTTTTCCCCCACTGTTGTATGATGATACTATGTTGAAATTACTGTGTACGGTGAAGTTCAGTAGAATCTGAGAACAGCAAAAAAGGGAAATTGGAAATGTTATGTAATTATCAAATTATGTTGTGTTCTTAAATGTGTAATATTTCAATTTCTATAATATATTATATTATATAAAAAACAATTCTTCTTCTTTACAGTAGGTAATGGTGAAGTTTGAAAAGGGTTTTATTTCAGTTTACAACAAAAATATTCTAAAATAGTTCAACAAAGTTATGTATCTAAATTACTAAAAAAAGGTAAGAAGACATAACATAATACGCATGATAACATTCATTTATATATTATTCATTTCTAATAAAAATATTGTTGAACCTTTACACTATTTAAAAACTTTCAGGTATCATCAGATAGGTACTATCCCTGTACTCATCCAATCATTCAGGCACTACTATTGCACTCATCCATTCTCTCAAACACTACCTATGTACTTATCCATGCACTCAGGTACTACCCATGCACTCCCTCAATCATCCAGGCAGGACTCTTGCACTCATCCATGCACTCAGGCTCTACCCATGCACTCATCCAATCACTCAGACACTACTATTGCACTCATCCATTCCCTCAAACACAATCCCTGCACTCATCCATGCACTAAGGCACTACCCATGCACTCCTTCATTCACCCTGGTAGTACACACACACTCATTCATGCACTCAGACTCTACCCATGCACTAATTTAATCACTCAGACACTGCTATTGCACTCATCCATTCCCTCAAACACACTTCCAATGCAGTCCTGTAATCACCCAGGCACTACCCATGCACTTATCCATGCACTCAGGCTCTACCTGTAGAATGCTCCATGTACTCAGTCAGTACCCATTCACTGCCCCAAACACCCATGTACTACTTGTGCACTCATTCATGCACTCAGGCACTACCCATGCACTCCTGCAATCTCCCAGGCAGTACTTCTGTACTCATGGAATCACGCAGATACTACCTGTACACTCATCCATGCACTCAGAGACTACCCATACACTCCTACAATCACCCAGACACTACCCCTTCAGTCATGCATTCATTCAGGCACTACCTATGCACTCCTTCAATCACCCAGGCACTACCCATGCACTCATCCATGTACTCAGGCACTACCCATGTACTGCTCCATGCACTCAAGCTCCACCCCTGCAATCACGCACTTCTGTTGAACTTATCCGTTCTCTGAATTACTAGTCCTCTATTACTTATGCACTCATCTATTCACTGAAACACTACCCATACACTCATCCATCCACTCAGGCACTAACCAAGCACTCCTCTAATCACCCAAGCACTACCCCTGTACTCAAATAATCAGCCAGGTACTACTCATGCACCCCTCCAATCAGTGGGCACTTCTATTGCACTCATCCTTTCCCTCAAACACTACCCATGTACTCACTCATACACTCAGGCTCTACCCAAGCACTGTTCCATGCTCCCAGGCACTACCCATGCACTGATGCAATCACTTATACAAAACTGTTGCACTCATCCATTCCCTCAAACAGTAACCATGCACTCATCCATGCACTCAGGCTGTACCCATGGACTGCTCCATGTACCCTGGCACTACCCATGCACTCATGCAATCACTCAGGCACTACTGCTGCACTCATGCATTCCCTCAAACATTACCTATGCACTCATCGATACACTCAGGCACTACCCATTCACTGCTCCAATCACCCAGGCACTACCCCTGCACTCATGCGATCATCCAAGCACTACTCATGCACTCCTCCAATTACCCAGTCACTACCATTGCACTCATGCAATCACTGAGACACTACCAATACACTCCTCAAATCACCAAGGCACTACCAATGCACTTATGCAATATTCCAGGCACTACTCATGCACTCCTCCAATCACTCAGGCACTTGTATTGCACACATTCATTCCCTCAAACACTATGCATGCACTCATCCATGTATTCAGGCTCTACCCTTGGACTGCTCCATGCACCCAGGCACTACCTATGCACTCCTCTAATCACCCAGTCACTACCCTTGCACTCATGCAATTACTCAGACACTACCTATATACTCCTCGAATCAACCAGGCACTACTCATGCACTCATGGAATCAGTCAAGAACTATTCATGCACTCCTTCAATCATTTAGACACTTGTATTGCACTCATACATTCCCTCAAATACTACCCATGCACTCATCCATGCACTCAGGCACTACCCATGCACTCCTTCAATTACCCAGGCACTACCCATGCACTCATCAATGCACTCAGGCACTACCCAAGCACTCCTCCAATCATCCAGGCACTACTCTTGCAATCATGCAATCACCCAGGTACTTCTATTGCACTCATTCATTCCCTCAAACACTACCCATGCACTCATCCATGCACTCAGGCTTTACCCTTGAACTGCTCCATGCACCCAGGCACTACCCATGAACTCATGCAATCACTCAGGCAATACTGCTGCACTCATGCATTCCCTTAAACATTACCTATGCACTCATCCATACTCTCAGGCAATACCCAGGCACTTCTCCAATCATCTAGGCAATACCGCTCTACTCCTGCAATCAGGCAGACACTATCCATGCACTAATGCTATCATTTAGACACTACTGTTGCACTCATCCATTCCTTCAAACACTATCCATGGGCTTATCCATGAACTCAGGTACTACCTATACACTTCTCCAATCTCCGAGGCACTACCCATGCACTCATCCATGCACTCAGGCTCTACATATGCATTGCTCCATGTACTCAGGCACTACCCGTGTACTGCTCAAATCACCCAGACACTACCTATGCACTCATTCATGCACTCAGGCTCTACCCAGGCACTTATGCAGTCACTTAGGCACTACTGCTGCACTCATCCATTCCCTCAAACACTACACATGCACTAAGGCACTACCCATACACTTCTCCAATCACCCAAACACTACCCATGCACTCATCCATGCACTCAGGCACTACCCATGCACTCATCCAATCACTCAGACACTACTATTGCACTGATCCATTCCCTCAAACTCTACCCATGCACTTATCCATGCACTCAGGCTGTACCCATGGACTGCTCCATGTACCCAGGCACTACCCATGCACTCATGCAATCACTCAGGCACTACTGCTGCACTCATGCATTCCCTCAAACATTACCTATGCACTCATCGATACACTCAGGCACTACCCATTCACTGCTCCAATCACCCAGGCACTACCCCTGCACTCATGCGATCATCCAAGCACTACTCATGCACTCCTCCAATTACCCAGTCACTACCATTGCACTCATGCAATCACTGAGACACTACCAATACACTCCTCAAATCACCAAGGCACTACCAATGCACTTATGCAATATTCCAGGCACTACTCATGCACTCCTCCAATCACTCAGGCACTTGTATTGCACACATTCATTCCCTCAAACACTATGCATGCACTCATCCATGTATTCAGGCTCTACCCTTGGACTGCTCCATGCACCCAGGCACTACCTATGCACTCCTCTAATCACCCAGTCACTACCCTTGCACTCATGCAATTACTCAGACACTACCTATATACTCCTCGAATCAACCAGCCACTACTCATGCACTCATGGAATCAGTCAAGAACTATTCATGCACTCCTTCAATCATTTAGACACTTGTATTGCACTCATACATTCCCTCAAATACTACCCATGCACTCATCCATGCACTCAGGCACTACCCATGCACTCCTTCAATTACCCAGGCACTACCCATGCACTCATCAATGCACTCAGGCACTACCCAAGCACTCCTCCAATCATCCAGGCACTACTCTTGCAATCATGCAATCACCCAGGTACTTCTATTGCACTCATTCATTCCCTCAAACACTACCCATGCACTCATCCATGCACTCAGGCTTTACCCTTGAACTGCTCCATGCACCCAGGCACTACCCATGAACTCATGCAATCACTCAGGCAATACTGCTGCACTCATGCATTCCCTTAAACATTACCTATGCACTCATCCATACTCTCAGGCAATACCCAGGCACTTCTCCAATCATCTAGGCAATACCGCTCTACTCCTGCAATCAGGCAGACACTATCCATGCACTAATGCTATCATTTAGACACTACTGTTGCACTCATCCATTCCTTCAAACACTATCCATGGGCTTATCCATGAACTCAGGTACTACCTATACACTTCTCCAATCTCCGAGGCACTACCCATGCACTCATCCATGCACTCAGGCTCTACATATGCATTGCTCCATGTACTCAGGCACTACCCGTGTACTGCTCAAATCACCCAGACACTACCTATGCACTCATTCATGCACTCAGGCTCTACCCAGGCACTTATGCAGTCACTTAGGCACTACTGCTGCACTCATCCATTCCCTCAAACACTACACATGCACTAAGGCACTACCCATACACTTCTCCAATCACCCAAACACTACCCATGCACTCATCCATGCACTCAGGCACTACCCATGCACTCATCCAATCACTCAGACACTACTATTGCACTGATCCATTCCCTCAAACTCTACCCATGCACTCATCCATGCACTCAGGCTCTACCCTTGAACTGCTCCATGCACCCATGCATTACCCATGAACTCATGCAATCACTCAGGCAATACTGCTGCACTCATGCATTCCCTTAAACATTACCTATGTACTCATCCATACACTCAGGCAATACCCATGCATTGCTCCAATCATCTAGGCAATACCTCTGTACTCCTGAAATCAGGCAGACACAACCCATGCACTAATGTTATCATTTAGACACTACTGTTGCACTCATCCATTCCTTCAAACACTACTCATGGGCTTATCCATGAACTCAGGTACTACCTATACACTTCTCCAATCTCTGAGGCACTACCCCCTCACTCATCCACAGTGGCTCTACCTATGCATTGCTCTATGTACTCAGGCACTACCTATGCACTCCTCCAATCACCCAAGTACTACCCATGCACTTCTCCAATCTCCGAGGCACTACCCATGCACTCATCCATGCACTCAGGCTCTACCTATGCATTGCTCCATGTACTCAGGCACTACCCGTGTACTGCTCAAATCACCCAGACACTACCTATGCACTCATTCATGCACTCAGGCTCTAGCCAGGCACTTATGCAGTCACTTAGGCACTACTGCTGCACTCATCCATTCCCTCAAACACTACACATGCACTAAGGCACTACCCATACACTTCTCCAATCACCCAAACACTACCCATGCACTCATCCATGCACTCAGGCACTACCCATGCACTCATCCAATCACTCAGACACTACTATTGCACTGATCCATTCCCTCAAACTCTACCCATGCACTCATCCATGCACTGAGGCTCTACCCTTGAACTGCTCCATGCACCCATGCACTACCCATGAACTCATGCAATCACTCAGGCAATACTGCTGCACTCATGCATTCCCTTAAACATTACCTATGCACTCATCCATACACTCAGGCAATACCCATGCACTGCTCCAATCATCTAGGCAATACCTCTGTACTCCTGAAATCAGGCAGACACAACCCATGCACTAATGTTATCATTTAGACACTACTGTTGCACTCATCCATTCCTTCAAACACTACCCATGGGCTTATCCACGAACTCAGGTACTACCTATACACTTCTCCAATCTCTGAGGCACTACCCCCTCACTCATCCCCAGTGGATCTACCTATGCATTGCTCTATGTACTCAGGCACTACCCATGCACTCCTCCAATCACCCAGGTACTACCCATGCACTCAGGCTCTACCTATGCATTGCTCCATGTACTCAGGCACTACCCATGAACTGCTCAAATCATCCAGACGCTACCTATGCACTCATTCATGCACTCAGGCTCTACCCAGGCACTCCTCCAATCATCCAGGCAATACTCTTGCAATCATGCAATCACCCAGGTACTTCTATTGCACTCATTCATTCCCTCAAACACTACCCATGCACTCAGGCTTTACCCTTGAACTGCTCCATGCACCCAGGCACTACCCATGAACTCATGCAATCACTCAGGCAATGCTGCTGCACTCATGCATTCCCTTAAACATTACCTATGCACTCATCCATACTCTCAGGCAATACCCAGGCACTTTTCCACTCATCTAGGTAATACCGCACTACTCCTGCAATCAGGCAGACACTACCCATGCACTAATGCTATCATTTAGACACTACTGTTGCACTCATCCATTCCTTCAAACACTTTACATGGGCTTATCCATGAACTCAGGTACTACCTATACACTTCTCCAATCTCCGAGGCACTACCCCCACACTCATCCACAGTGGCTCTACCTATGCATTGCTCCATGTACTCAGGCACTACCCATGCACTCCTCCAATCACCCAGGCACTACCCATGCACTCAGGCTCTACCTATGCATTGCTTCATGTACTCCGGCACTACCCATGTACTGCTCAAATCACCCAGACACTACCTATGCACTGATTAATGCACTCAGGCTCTACCCAGGCACTGATGCAATCACTTAGGCACTACTGCTGTACTCATCCATTCCCTCAAACACTACACATGTGCTAAGGCACTACCCATACACTTCTCCAATCACCCAAACACTACCCATGCACTCATCCATGCACTCAGGCACTACCCATGCACTCATCCAATCACTCAGACACTACTATTGCACTGATCCATTCCCTCAAACACTACCCATGCACTCATCCATGCACTCAGGCTCTACCCTTGAACCGCTCCATGCACCCATGCACTACCCATGAACTTATGCAATCACTCAGGCAATACTGCTGCACTCATGCATTCCCTTAAACATTACCTATGCACTCATCCATACACTCAGGCAATACCCATGCACTGCTCCAATCATCTAGGCAATACCTCTGTACTCCTGCAATCAGGCAGACACTACCCATGCACTAATGTTATCATTTAGACACTACTGTTGCACTCATCCATTCCTTCAAACACTACCCATGGGCTTATCCATGAACTCAGGTACTACCTATACACTTCTCCAATCTCCGAGGCACTACCCCCACACTCATCCACAGTGAATCTACCTATGCATTGCTCCATGTACTCAGGCACTACCCATGAACTGCTCAAATCATCCAGACACTACCTATGCACTCATTCATGCACTAAGGCTCTACCCAGGCACTGATGCAATCACTCAGGCACTAATGCTGTACTCATCCATTCCCTCAAACACTATACATGCACTAAGGCACTACCCAGACGCTCCTCCAATCACCCAAATACTACCCATGCACTCATCCATTCTCTCAAACACTACCCATGCACTCATTCATGTACTCAGGCACTACCCATACACTCCCCCAATCATCCAAACACTACCCATGCACTCATCCATGCAATCAGGCACTACCCATGCACTCATCTAATCATTCAGACATGACTATTGCACTCATCCAGTCCCTCAAACACTACCCATGCACTTATACATGCACTCAGGCACTACCCATGCACTCCTCCAACAACCCAAACACTACCCATGCACTCATCCATGTACGCAGGTACAACCCATACACTCCTCCAATCACCCAGGCAGTACCCATGCACTCATCCATGCAGTCAGGCTCTACCCAAGCACTCATGCAATCACTCAGACACTACTATTGCACTCATCCATGCCCTCAAACAATATCCATGCACTCATCTATACACTCAGGCTCTACCCATCCATTCATCCAATCACTCAGAGAATACTATTGCACTCATCCATTCCCTCAAACAAAACCAGAGAAATTCTGCCATTATAGTGGGTGAACAATCAGCACAAGCAATGGGCAGCGACTGTACCCTGAATGAACCTACTTTTTTTCGGAATACCAACTGATCAGGGAAAGCAGACAAAGCCCACCACCAAGAGTACATCCACCAGACTGTCCAAACGCAAAATCAGAAGGGGCAAAAAATGTCATCAGTGATGTCATTTGAGATGTCATCAGTGATGTCATCAGTGATGTCACTGAACATGTCATGAATGATGTAATATGTGACGTCATCAGCAGTGCATTGCGGGTGCGCGGGTTATAGTTAGCTGAACTAACTATAATGGCAGAATTTCTCTGATTTTGTACGAGTGAATTGTCCAACTAACTATAACATCCCTGAAACCTATGGTTTTTTCAGTGAATTTCTAAGGTTTTTTAAATGCTAATTTCTAACTATAATGTACCTGTAACCTATGGTTTTTTTCAGTGAATTTCAATGGCTTTTTAAATGCTAATTTCTAACAATAACGTCCCTGAAACCTATGTTTTTTTTCAGTGAATTTCAAAGGTTTCCTAAATGCTAATTTCTAACTATAACATAGCAGTCTTGTTTTCAGAGTGGTGGAGAAAGGTGAGCTTGGCCTCCAAACACCTTTTAGCAATCCCACTGTGTGGGATTTACTGGAGGTAACAGGAGGGGTAGTTAGCCCCCCACGTCAACCTTGGGTGCCAACTACCCCTTTTATTACCTCCAGTAGGTCCCACACAGCAACACTACTAACTTGTTATATCGGGCCCCGCCCCCTCCTAGCACCACTGTGCAAACACACCCCCTGGCGTGTTTTAAGTTAAGGGATTAAGTCCCCTTGAATCCTGAGGGTCCCTGGGGGCCAACTAGCCCACCAGGTACCTCCAGTAAGCGCCACATAGCTGGATTGCAGAGAGGTATTCAGAGGCCATGCCCCTTTTTACACCATGCTGCAAACACAGCTTCTGGCGCACTGCTGCTCGGAGGATGAAGTCCACTTGTGTCCTGAGGTCCTCAGGACACAAGAGGACCTCATTGCCTCACCAGCAGTGCGCCAGAAGACGCGTTGGTGGAGTGGTGTAAAAAGGGGCATGGCCTTGGACCACCTCTTTACAACGCAGCTCTGTGGCACTTACTGGAGGTACCTTGTGGGCTAGTTGGCCCTCAGGGACCCTCAGGATTAAAGACAACTTAATCCCCCAATTTACAACGCGCCAAGGGGCACATTGCTAGTTGGCACCCAGGGACCGTCAGGATTGAAGGGGAATTAATTCCCCAACTTAATTCCCCAACTTAAAATGCAGCATAGGACGCGTTTGCACAGTGGTGCAGGGCGGGGGTGGGGCCTCTGGTGAGTTGCTGGTTCCTTTCTTTTGGGGGAGGGGGACTGTATGGCCTCCTTTTCCTGGGCCACTTTTGGCCCCGGGGACCCCATCTCCCGAGGCCTGGCAGCCTTGTATTTTTTTCTATTATGCTGACCCTCTCCTCAGGCCAATTATGGCCCCGGGGACCCCATCCAGTCTGTTTTATAAAGGAGAGGGGTTTGTGTGGCCCCCCTCCCAGGCCACTTCTGGCCCTTGGGACTCCATCCCCCGGGGGCCTTGCGCTCTGTTGGGGACCGTGGGGG
The DNA here is from genome assembly GCF_964204655.1 of Triturus cristatus. Classification (NCBI taxonomy): domain Eukaryota; kingdom Metazoa; phylum Chordata; class Amphibia; order Caudata; family Salamandridae; genus Triturus; species Triturus cristatus. Next base: position 1,138,026,571 of record NC_140585.1, on the reverse strand, counting down.
GAGCCTCAATGCTCCCATGGTCCCGCCGGCTCCCCGCCTCCTGTGGGAGCTGGCATTACTTTGGAGCAAGGGGAGCTGCTGACATGCAGCTCCCATTGCTCAAAAGCAATTCTGCTTTGCTTCATTGAAGCAAGAGCAGGTTTCCCTGCTCTCGCTTCAATGAAGCAAAGCAGCGTATGCTATGACAGGGCGGGTGGGCACCCCGGGACACTGCAGGAGCCGGCCCTGGGGATGCCAGTCCCCAGGGCTATCAAGGGCTCCAGTAGGGGGGCAACATTTTAAGCCCCGGGGAGATACTGGTCCCCGGGGTCCAGGGGTCTGTAACGGACCCCCGCATTTCAAAGTGGTCCCCGGGGCAGAGTGGGGTTGCTAAAGACCCCCACACTAATTATTGATTTCAGCCACGGGCGGTGGCTGTTGCCGGGGCTTGGGGGGCCCGCACGGCCCCCTCGCCCTTATTTAATTTAGCCCTGGGGAGGTGGCGTGCCCCCCCACATTTAATTACTAAAGCCCCAGTGGGCCCGCAAATTTAAACCACATTGCCTCCGGGACCTGGCCCACCCTGGGGCCTCATTAAAATGAACTGTGGCGCTTAATTTTTTTAAAAAAGTTTGGGAGGATTTGCGACCCCAACACAAATTCCGCCGAAATTATTTAAAAAATGCATTTTTTGGCCCTGGGGTTCCTTGTGGGACCCCCTGAGCAGGCCTAGGGGAGCAGAGTATTTCTACCCTGCCCCCTTTTCTTGTTTTTTATCTTTGTACTGTTTTCTTGTGACTCGGTTCTACAGAGTCACAAGATGGCTGCTAACACTTCCTGGTTTGGAGTGTTGGCAGCCAATCAGAGTGATGCTCGTGCCTGGGAGGGTTTGTGAACCCACCACACCCACATATATCGAAACTTTTTCTTTTCTTATTTCTCAGAAACTACGGAACGGATTTACACCATTTAAAAAAAAGGTTTCTTTCTGAACCAAGGGCTACCTTTTTGCCAAATTTGGTGTCATTCCGTTCAGCAGGTCGGGCTGTAGCTTTGCCTAAAGTTTCCTATAGAAATTAACATGGGGAAAACGCACTTTGGGATGCCCCACTAGTTTTGAGAATTTCACGAACATTCGTCAACCGGCGCCAAAGTTAGTGGGAAAAGAAAAACGCTTTTTGAATAGAAACAAGGTCCTAACTATAACTACCTACTGGCGAATGCCAGTAGGTCATATATATATATGTATGTATATGTATATATATATATCTATATATATATATTACCTACTGGCGGTCACCAGTAGGTAGTTATAGTTAGGACCTAGTTCACCAAGTGGGGTCTGAGAAAAAAGGGGGGGTCCCAAAACATGTTTTCCCCATGTTATTTCCCATAGGAAACTTTAGACACGGCTACAGCCCGAACTGCTGAACGGAATCACACCAAATTTGACAAAAAGGTAGCTCTTCGTTCAGAAAGAACTCTTTTTGGTAAATGGTGTAAATCCGCTCAGTAGTTCCTGAAAAAAATTCAAGAAAAAGGGGTGAAAAAATCAATTTTCCATTGGAAACTTTAGACACGGCTACTGCTTGAACTGCTGAACGGAACTACACCAAATTTGGCAAAAAGGTAGTGCTTGGCTCAGAAAGCACTCTTTTTCTTAAATGGTGTAAATCCGTTTAGTAGTTGCTGTGAAAATCAAAAAATAAAAGTTTCGATATCTATGGCCGTGGTGGATCCGCGGACCCTGCCGACCACGAGCTGCATTCTAATTGGCTGTCAACACTTCAAACCAGGAAGTGTTGGCAGCCAACTTGTGCCTCGGTAGAACTGAGGTACAAGAAAACAGTAAAACAAACGTGCAAAAGAAGAAAAGGGGGCAGGGTAGAAACACTCTGACCCGCTAGGCTTGCTCAGAGGGTCCCACAAGGACCCCAGGACCCAAAAAAGCATTTTTGTTTTAAACGGCCGAATTTGTGCTGGGTGCACGAATCCGGCCAAGAAAATAGACAAAAACGAAGCGCGGGCTCACGCGCTTTGTTTAATTGAAGCCCCCGTGTGGGCTAGGTCCCGGGGGCAGTAAAAAAATGTGTGGGGGTGCCACAATCCCCCCCACACTGCCCCAGGGACCACCACCCCCGGGGCTTTGTATAAATATTAGCGGGGGGCACATGGCCCACCCCCAGCCCCGGGGACCGCCACCCCGGGGCTTTCATTAATTATAGCATTAATTATAATAGCAGGGGGGCACACTTCCCCCCCCCACAGCCCCGGGAACCGCCACCCCGGGGCTTTAAAAAATATATAGATATATATATATACCTGTGTGGGGGGCTCGAACCCCCTCACACGCCCTGGGGACCGCCACCTCCCCGGGGCACTAATATTTAAATTTGGGGGTCTGTAACGGACCCCCAAGCCCTGGGGACCACCACCTTCCCGGGGCTGTTCAGATGTTGGGAGGGGGACCGCACGGCCCCCCTCCTTGCACCTGTGATGGCCCTGAGGACCGCCACCCCCCACGGCCGGCTCCTGCAGTGTCCCGGGGTGCCCACCCCGGGACACTGCTGTTTGCTATGGTAGGGCGGGAGTACGTCTCCCACCCTACCGTAGCAAACTCTGGTTTGTATTTTGGAAGAGAGAGCAGGGAAACAAGCTTTCTTTCAAAATCCAAAGCAGAATTGCTTTTCAACACGGGGAGCTGCATGTCAACAGCTCCCCATGTGGAAAAGTAATGCCGGCTCTCACAGGACACGGGGAGCCGGCAGGACTGTGGGGGCATTGGGGCTTCCCCCACGGTCCCCAACGAAGTGACTAGGCCCCGGGGATGGGGTTCCCGGGGCGAATATAAATTACTGGTAGGAGACAAATTTTTTTAATAAAAATATTTGGAGTCACGTCCCCAGTATGGCGATCAGCATGGCCCCTGGTGTGAACGCGAGGGGTGCGCGGCTCCCAGCGTGGCCCCCTAGTGTGCACGCGAGGGGTGTGCGACTCCCAGCATGACCCCCTGGTGTGAGTGAATGTGAGGGGTGCGCGACTCCCAGCGTGGCCCCCTGGTGTGAACGAAAGGGGTGCGTGACTCCCAGCGCAGCCCCCTGGTGTGAACACGAGGGGTGCGCGATTCCCAGCGCGGCCCATTGGTGTGAACGCAAGGGTTCTGAAACTTCTAATTGCACTGGGTGCACGACTCCTAATACAAAAAAATTAAGATTTTTTTCATTAAAAATCTATATTATATGTTAGCATCTTGGGTGGCTCTAAAAAGAGCCCTTGTGTTTATTGGGAGATTTTTGTAGCACATGTAAGTGCCGATGCAGAGTCTTAAGTTGTTGAGAAGGACTCTGTTTCCCTTATCTGTGAAGTGTACACCATCACTCCTGTAGATACCATCCATATATAAACGCTGATTGTTGTTGTAAATGGACCCCTTACTATGGTCTCTGAAATAAGCAGAACCAGCTTTATTTACATTTTTTCTAGCTTTCTCAATTTGTGGACAAAATTGATTGGACCACTTCCATTTCTGCACAGGCAGTTTGGGGGAAAGCAACATCAATTCTGCAAAGGTGTCCTTTATTAGCATTTCCAGACCTACCCCAGTTAATGTGCCTAGGTCATTGCCACCACAGTGCACAATCATGAGGTCAGGAGGTTGGAGGTGCATGAAGGTTTTCACCAATGGCATCAATTGGTGCCACTTCAATCCTCTTTGTCCAATCCATTTAATATCTACATTTTGCAAAGCTAGATCTTTGTCAATACCTCTGCTTTTAGCATACTTTTTGCACCAGAAAACATAGCTGTGCCCAACAATCCACACTGAAAGCATCTTGAAGGGATCTCTGTAAATAATCAGAAGATGTCTGTAGCTGAGGTAGGCAGGTGGTAGAATGAAATCTATCTAAAATGGTGGACAACATGCTGTTTTTAAGAAAGTAGAGATTTGATTGGCTGTTTAAGAACATGCTACTTTCAAATATAGGGTGCATTTTACTTTGTTTAGAAAACATTTTTCCTATTGGTTATCAAGAAAAATTTGAAAGGTACAGCAGAAAGGATAAGGGCATGCTTTGCAAAGCCAACCACACCGGCTGTTGTCATTTGCAACATTGTGTGTTGCACTTGTGACCTGGCAGCTAAGTTGAATGATGCATGACCTGTTGCTATGGAAGCTGATATTAAGGACAAGGGGTGAAGATGTCAGTTAAAAAGTATTATTCTCTATGACCAATGGAAATTCATTTTTCAATTTGAAAAACACTGGGAAGCAATGTCATTTGTGGGTTATGTGAATATGTATCGAAAATTAGAGGGAAAGTTTGCCATTACTGGTTTTACATTGGAGAGTGTGCTGATCTACATTCTCTGTGACTACAAGAAAATCCTGACTGAGTGTGTGAGAGGTTTTATTCAACAGATTTATTTAAAAGGTGAGTTATATTTTTAAGAGATTTATGTAATATAGATTTGACATTTTTATGAAACTCTTCTGGTTAAATTAATTTATTAAATGTACAGATATATATTGGGATAATTCCTATTGTATTTGAACTTTGTTTAAAAAATAGTATGTGCACTAATATATATATTATTATGTCTCTTGAAAGGTATAGTTGAATGATGCTTCTTATTTATTATTAATTGGTTAAATATGCACAAAGAATGTGTATTTCCAAAAATGTTCATATAAGGTACAGTTTAATAGGAATGCATATTTCTTCTCAGTAAAAAGATATAGTTTAATAAAATGGCATTATTATAGATAGTTTGGTAAAATGAGGTACAACTGTGTTGTTTGCAAGATGATCATATAAGGTGTTAATGATTACAATTCTGTTATTAGTTTGTACAGTTTTTGTGGTTTTAGAAATCCTAATAAAAAAGGTGTTATTGATTACTCTTCTTAATTAAGTCTGTTGAGAGATTCAGTTTGATGATGTTGCATATTTCTAGATTTAATTGGTAATTTGTACTTCAAAAGAAAACCACTACATTTTACTCTTTCTGGTATGTAGTAGTTGCCTCTTTAAGTAGATAGTATGTCATGAGTCATGTATTTATTTAGATTGTATTTATATAGTTGTATCTATAGTTACTGAATTAATGAGAGGTACCTGATAGATTACAGGAATGCAAAGGTAGTGAATATGTGATTTTATAAGTGCACGAGAAGTGTTTTTGTGGTTCTATAATGTCTAATTCCATACTTAGTATGTAGGTAAATGTGCGCAATCTATATGGTCCCATAATCCCCTGCAGCCTACTGATTCACTCCTGCAATAATCCAGATAGTACTCATACAGTGCCCCAATCACACTGTCACTCTATCCACTCCTGCTATCAACCTGACATATAGTTGTATGTATATGTACTAAATTAATGAGAGGTGACAGACAGATTAGAGGATTGCAAAGGTAGTGAATATGTGAATTAGTATTTACATGAGTAGTGATTTAGTGGTTCTATATTGTCCAATATTGTAGTTAGGCATTAAGAAATGCAGTGCTGCAGTCAAATGTACAAAATATATGCAGTCCCCTAACCCCATGCAGACTACTGATTCACACCTAGAAACATTCAGGTAGTAGGCATGCAGATCAGCAATCACAGTGTCACTCTCTGTCCACTCCTCCTATCATACTGACAAAACAATGACCTTATCTAATCACTGTGCAGAAATACAAGCACTTATAACCTCACTTTCCTGTCAACTACCAGCACTCTCACTATCCAGTCACTGTCCATACTCCTATACAATGCCTCAGGCATTAAGGCATGCAGTGCTGCAGTCAAATGTACAAAATATATGCAGTCCCCTAACCCCATGCACACTACTGACTCACTCCTGCAAAAATCCAGGTAGTAGCCATGCAGATCAGCAATCACAGTGTCACTCTCTGTCCACTCCTCCTTTCATCCTGACAGAACCATGTCCGTCACTACTCTCTGTGCCAAAACACAAGCACTTATAAAGTCACCCTCCTGTCTACAAGTACTCTCACTATCCAGTCAGTGTTCATACACCTGTACAATGCCTCAAGCATTAAGACATGCAGCACTACAGTCATATGTACAAAATATATGTAGTCCCCTTACCCTATGCAGACTACTGTTTCACAACTTGAAACATCCAGGTAGAAGCCATGCAGATCAGCAATCACAGTGTCACTCTCTGTCCACCCCTGCAATTGTCCTGACAAAAACATGTCCGTATCTATTCTCTGCCAAAACACAAGCACTTATAAACTCACCCTCCTGTCAACTACAAGCACTCTCACTATCCAGTCAGTGTTCATACACCTGTACAATGCCTCAGGCATTAAGACATGCAGCGTTACAGTCAAATGTACAAAATATATGTAGTCCTGTAACCCCATGCAGACTAATGATTCACACCTTCAAAAATCCAGGTAGTAGCCATGCAGTGCCCCAATCACACTGTCACTCTCTGTCCAGTCCTGCAATTGTCCTAACAGAACCATGATCTTATCTAATTAGTGTGCAGAAACACACGCACTTATAACCTCACCCTCCTGTCAACTACCAGCACTCTCACTATCCACTCACTGTCCATGCACCTGTACAATGCCTCGGGCATTAAGACATGCAGTGCTGCAGTCAAATGTACAAAATATATGCAGTCCCCTAACCACATGCAGACTACTGATTCATACCTAGAAACATTCAGGTAGTAGCCATGCAGTGCCCCAATCACACTGTCACTCTCTGTCCAGTCCTGCAATTGTCCTAACAGAACCATGATCTTATCTAATTAGTGTGCAGAAACACAAGCACTTATAAACTCACCCTCCTGTCAACTACTAGCACTCTCACTATCCAGTCAATGTCCATACACCTGTAGAATGCCCCAGGCATTAAGACATGCAGTGCTACAGTCTAATGTACAAAATATATGTAGTCCCCTAACCCCATGCAGACTACTGATTCACACCTTCAAAAATCCAGGTAGTAGCAATGCAGTGCACCCATCACACTGTCACTCTCTGTCCAGTCCTGCAATCATCCTGACAGAACAATGACCTTATCTAATCACTGTGCAGAAACACAAGCACTTATAAACTCACCCTCCTGTCAACTACCAGCATTCTTACTATCCAGTCACTGTCCATACACCTGTAGAATGCCTCAGGCATTAAGACGCACAGCGCTACAGTCAAATGTACAAAATATATGTAGTCCCCTAATCCCATGCAGACTACTGATTCACACCCTCAAAAATCCAGGTAGTAGCCATGCAGTGCCCCAATCACACTGTCACTCTCTGTCCAGTCCTGCAATTGTCCTGACAGAACCATGAACTTATCTAATTAGTGTGTAGAAACACAAGCACTTATAACCTCACTCTCCTGTCAGCTACCAGTACTCTCACTATCCACTCACTGCCCATGCACCTGAACAATGCCTCAGGCATTAAGACATGCAGTGCTGCAGTCAAATGTACAAAATATATGCAGTCCCCTAACCCCATGCAGACTACTGATTCACACCTAGAAACATCCAGGTAGTAGCCATGCAGATCAGCAATCACAGTGTCACTCTCTGTCCACTCCTCCTATCATCCTGACAGAACAGTGACCTTATGTAATCAATGTGCAGAAACACAAGCACTTATAAACTCACCCTCCTATCAACTACCAGCACTCTCACTATCCAGTCACTGTCCATACACCTGTAGAATACCTCAGGCATTAAGACGCGCAGCGCTACAGTCAAATGTACAAAATATATGCAGTCCCCTAGCCCAATGCAGACTACTGACTCACACCTAGAAACATCCAGGCAGTAGCCATGCAGATCAGCAATCACAGTAACACTCTCTATCCACACCTCCTATCATCCTGACAGAACCATGTCCTTATCTAATCACTCTGCAGAAACACAAGCACTTATAACCTCACTCTCTTGTCAACGATCAGCACTCTCAGTATCCACTCACTGTCCATGCACCTGTACAATGTCTCAGGCATTAAGATATGCAGTGCTGCAGTCAAATGTACAAAATATATGCAGTCCCCTAACCCTATGCAGACTACTGATTCACACCTAGAAACATCCAGGTAGTAGCCATGCAGATCAATAATCACAATGTCACTCTCTGTCCACTCCTCCTATCATCCTGACAGAACAGTGGCCTTATGTAATCACTGTGCAGAAACACAAGCACTTATAAACTCACCCTCCTGTCAACTACCAGCACTCTCACTATCCACTCACTGTCCATGCACCAGTACAATGCCTCAGGCATTAAGACATGCAGTCCTGCAGTCAAATGTACAAAAATTATGTACTCCCCTAACCCCATGCACACTACTGGTTCACTCCTGCAAAAATCCAGGTAGTAGCCATGCAGATCAGCAATCACAGTGTCGCTCTCTGTCCACTCCTCCTATCATCCTGACAGAAACATGTCCGTATTTGCTCTCTGTGCCAAAACACAAGCACTGATAAAGTCATCCTCCTGTCAACTACAAGCACTCTCACTATCCAGTCAGTGTCCATACACCTGTACAATGCCTCAGTCATTAAGACATGCAGTCCTGCAGTCAAATGTACAAAATGTATGTACTCCCCTAACCCCATGCACACTACTGGTTCACTCCTGCAAAAATCCAGGTAGTAGCCATGCAGATCAGGAATCACAGTGTCGCTCTCTGTCCACTCCTCCTATCATCCTGACAGAAACATGTCCGTATTTACTCTCTGTGCCAAAACACAAGCACTGATAAAGTCACCCTTCTGTCAACTACAAGCACTCTCACTATCCAGTCAGTGTCCATACACCTGTACAATGACTCAGGCAATAAGACGTGCAGCGCTACAGTCTAATGTACAAAATATATGTAGTCCCCTAACGCCATGCAGACTACTGATTCACACCTTCAAAACTCTAGGTAGTAGCCATGCAGTGCCCCAATCACACTGTCATTCCCTGTCCAGTCCTGCAATAGTCCTGACAGAACCATGTCCTTATCTAATCACTGTGCAGAAACACAAGCACTTATAACTTCACTCTCCTATCAACTACCTGCACTCTCACTATCCAGTCACTGTCCATACACCTGTAGAATGCCTCAGGCAAAACATACTGTGCAAAACACAAGCATTAATCATTTGTCTATTCTCTTTTGATGCAGTACTGTAATCATCCAGTTAGAAGCTATGTAGTCATGCAATGACCCAGGTACTAATACTTACAGTGTTATAATCATCTATCCAATGTTGATGCAGTCCACTATACACATAAACTCTACTTATTCACTTATTTCACTTATTCAGTGCTACAATTATTCAATTAGTACCTGTGTACTGCAGTGATTTGAAAACAAAGTGTTTAAATGTATTTTATGTAGAACATGTTTGTATTCTAATATAATAGTATATTTTATAGATATATTTTAATGATATTATATATATTTGTTTTAACAGATATTGTTCAACATCATTACAAACAAATTACCATGGCTAGAAAAACAGAAAAGAGGAAACAAGAAAAATGACTATTATTTGAAGAAAACACAACAACAAGAATTAGATGAACAACAACATGTGAGAAAAAATAAAAAGTCTTCTGGTAAGAAAAGAAAATAATTTATTAAAAAACTTTCAAAGGCTAAAAACAGTGTGCACAATGTGGAAAGTAGAAAGACTGTCCCAACAACATAGAAGAAGAAGAATAAAAAGGAGAAGTTAATGGAAAATTGCCTTCCCAAGAAACAATGTATGGTGAAAGGAGAAGGAATCAGTTTGAAGAAATAAGAAAGAGAATGTTTTACAATAGAGTTGTTTTTAATTTGTTGAAAGATATGAAGAAATATAAAAATATCAGCATTTTATAAAAAGAAGAAACAGATTGAAACTAATGTTGAGAAGGCTTTTGATTTAAAATGGAAATTATTCATTTTAGTTTTAAACAGAATTCGATCACTAGATAAGCCAATACATTTTATGAAGACCAAAAGTAAAAAGAAGAGAGTAATTAACAGAACTAACTTTTGTGATATTTGTTTGGGTGAATGGAAACACAGTTCAAGTCCAGAGCCTTTTTTCAATGAAAAAAGCTATTTTCAAACCAATACTTTCTTGCATGCAGTTGATACCTCTGGTCATGCTTATGAGGTTAAAAATGGTTGTCTAATTGAAAAAGAAAAGATGGTTCTCAGAAATGTAGAAGAAGTGATAGCTGATGAAGTTCTAGGGAGACGTACTAAAGCTCCAGTGTATACTTGGTATTGTAGTAGTATATGCAGTATACGACAGGAATCTATTGATATTTTACAGAATTGTTTACGAGACTATAGTAAAAAAAAGTGTTAAACAAAAGATTAAGATGTTGCAAGGACTAGATCCTTGCAGAGTGAGAAAAAATACTGGTTAACAAGGTCATTCTCTGGAACGTCTTTCTAGAAAAGTATGTCAAAGTTTTTTTCATCATTTTAGAACGTTAGCAGTACATCATTCCCAAATGCGGAAGTTAGTCAGAAGATTGTATTACGCAAAAAGTCCAGTAATAATTTTAAATGACTTAAACAGTGCTCTTTTGCATGGGTCAGTATCAGATGTAAAAAAAGTTTGTGATGAAATAGAGTTTCGTTACTTTGGTCCTGAAGAAGAGAGTGGACAAAGTGAGACATTGATAGAAGTAGGTGTTGAAGAAAACGTGGAAAATAGTAGTACAGAGAATTTTGAAGAACAAATTACAAAGTTTAAGGTAATTTCGTGTGAAAGGCCAAATTATACTTGTATTTATTGTCGACGAACTCACTATAAAAATCAGACTAGGACTGTTGATCTGCATTTAAAAAGTGAAAGAGAAAATAATGATAAGTGGAAGGAATTTGCAACTTATTTGTTGGTAGAGGATTGCTTTGATTTGGGTACGGATCAACGTATTTGTAAATATTGTTATAACAAATTAGACGATAATAAAATGCCTGCTAGAGCTGTCCATAATAATCTAGAGTTGGTAGCAATTCCTGCAAAACTGATAGATTTAAACACGTATGAGTCTATTCTGATTCAATCTGCACACCCATTTCAGGCTATTGTTCGTATGGAGCCTAAAACAGGTAAATTGCCTCCCACAGATTTATAGAGAGGATTAAAAGGAAGAGTTGTATATTTACCTCTAGATTTAAAGAAAAATATTCAAACTATTGGTGTAGAGAAAGAAGAAACTGAACCACTAATTATTTTAGTTAATGGTGTTCCTACTAAGAGTAAGAAGATCTGGCAGAAATTAGTGGATGTCAGGAAAGTGCAAAAGACAACACTGTATCTGATACAAAACAATGATTACTACAAAAACGTGTATGTGGAAGAAGAAGAAATACTTCTAGGAGATGATAGTGAAATGTCAAGTGGTCAAATTGAGAAAGTGGACATGTCCAAAACTGAAGAAATGTATGAACATTATAGTGTACATCCTTTACATTCGAAAGAAGTGATGGGAAATACTATTGAATTATTCCAAATGAAGAAAGTGAAGGGGAGTCCCATGAGTGTTTGGGAAAAAAGTTTGGAAGCTTGTTGTTTTCCCCAGCTGTTCCCAACTGGAAAAGGTGAACAATATGACGAACGATCAGTCCAGATTCCTGCATCAGAATAACGGACAACAAGATTGTATGCAGAAGATCCAAGATTTCAACAATGTATCCCATATATATTTCATCTTTTGTTTGAGAGTGACTTGTCTGGACTTTCATATGCAGTCAACCACATATTAAAAACAGGAGAACATCTTCGAAATGTTTCTGCAAAGGAATTTATGGAAAAAGTACATCAGAGAGATGCTCATTTAGAATCTCAACTGATTAATATGATGGCATGTCAGCTTGGTACTAATGAGTATTGGTATCGTCGTCCTGGAGAACTTAAATGCATGCTAAGGAACTTAGGAACTCCTACGTGGTTTGTTACCCTAAGCTGTGCTGAATACACATGGGATGATTTACTTCAATTTCTAAAAGAAGCAAATTCAAATATTAAAAACATTGAATTCAAGACTCCTGGAGAATTGTGTTCTTTGGATCCTGTAAATGTATGCAGATATTTCAATCATAGGTTTGAAGCTATGATGTCTTTTATCTGCAACAAAAAGAATCCTCCTCTTGGAAAAGTTATTGATTTTGTTTGGAGAAAGGAGTATCAAGCTAGAGGTGCTCCTCAGATACATATGCTTTTATGGATCAAGGATGCACCCAAATTTGGAACTGATTCAGATGACACTGTTTTATCTTTTATTGAAGATTATGTTACATGTGCTATACCTAAAAGAACAGAAGAAAACACCTTAAGGCTACAAGTGTTACGATTCCAATGTCATCGATGTGGGAAATACTGTTGACGGAAATACAAATCAAAGGAAAAGTTTTATACTAAATGTCGTTTTGGATTTCCACATCCAGTAATATCCAAAGGAAGAGTAAACAGTTTCATGTCAGCAGTGAGACATAACATCACTAGAAAATCACCCAAAAATACTTACAATTTGTAAAGAAGTTAAGAATCAAAGTATATCACTGATTATAATCCAGTTATTCTCTCAATGTGGAATGCTAATATGGATATCCAGTATGTTGCGGATAATTCCATTGCTGTTGCTCGGTATGTAACATCATATATAACAAAATCAGAAAAGACGGAGTTGAAAGAAATGTGGGAAGAAATTTCCAACGAGAAGAGTCTTAGTAAGAAATTGTATAGTTTTAGTTTGAAGATGCTGTCCCATCGAGAGATTGGAACGTACAAATGCTCAGATCGGTTGTCCTCTGCAAGTTTATATTCAAAGTCAAGAGGAATTATTTGGGTTAGTCTAGGTCTTGCTGCAACGCGACATCGATTACTTAAATCTATACAAGAAATCGAATATTTAGCATTAAATGAACCGGAAAAAAAGCCTTGGCGTACGGTACTGGAATTACTTGGAGATTTTCTGTGCTATGAAGATTCTTTCAATGCATGTAAAGATAGCATTGAATGCACTGCTTTTGCAAACTATCTCAAAATGTTGAATGAAGAAATTGATCAAGAAGCTACTATTGCAGCTGAGATTGCTAGAGACAGTTCAATAGACAGTCAAAGTTCTGCTTCACTGAGTCAAGATCCACTAGGACAACCAATTATTGAAAATGAAGCAGCAATTGCTATGACTGAAGTGGAAACAGCAATGCATCAAGCTCAAGAAGACATTATGGACTTAGGAAACTTGGAAGAACAACTGAATATTGAACAGAAAGAACTATATGAGCAAGTGAAATAACAGATCGACCATGGTTTTCTTCATGAAAAAAAAGAATGCACATGCACATCATCTCAACCTATCTGAATGTATGTCAGTGGTCAAGCTGGTACAGGAAAAAGTTTTTAATTAAACTTTTGACCAGTTACCTACAGAAAACAACTGACTCACATTTGTCTTGTATTGTAACTGCTCCAACTGGGTTGGCAGCACACAACATTAAAGGAATTACATTACATCGTTTACTAATGCTACCTGTAGAGCATGCAAATAAATTGGAATATCACAAGCTATCTGGAAAAGCTTTTTATGAAGTTTCAAGAGTACTAAAGAAAATGAAACTTCTGATTATTGATGAGGTGAGCATGGTCTCAAACTTAATGCTTGCCTTTGTGCATTTAAGAATGCAGCAAATTCTAAAAACAGAATACGATGTCTTATTTGGAGGAAAACGTGATAGTTTTTGGTGCAACTTACACCTGTAAAAGGGCAACCAGTATTTAAAACGCTTGTGCATGAAGGCACCAGACAATCTTTGGGAAGTGTTGGAAACGTTAACATTTGGTCATATTTTGAATACAAAGAACTAATTAAAAATATGCGACAGGCAAATGATGTTGATTATGGCATCATTCTTCAAGATATAAGAATTGGAGTATTGACAGAACATGACAAGCAAGCTTTGAAAAGTCGTCTACTTACAAACTTATTTCCAAATGAAAATATAGTTCCTGAAAAATATACAAAAAAATTGCCTAATGCCAACACTGCAATAGTGTTCTACATTCAATAAATAACTTTTAACCCCTTCGATGCTCATGACGGAGCGGTTCCGTCATGAGCATCGGCTGAGCTGTGCTTATGACTGAACCGCTCCGTCATGAGCACAACCCCTGGGGGAAGCGCTGGCGCTCCCCCCCTGGGGCATCGATCGTGCCCCCACAGAGGGGGATGGCAGCGGAAGAGTTTCCGCTGCCACCCCCGAGCCCCCCCACGCTTCCTGATGACGTCAGCGCGCACAGTGCGCGCCGGCGTCATCAGGAAGCGTTGGACGCTGTGGAAATGTGGATTTTCCTGATCAGTTATGTCCCCTATCTTGGACCCCAACGATTCTATGTGCATGTCACAAGTACATGTATGTTCCCTCCAGTTCCAGTTTCCAAGACGCAAACATATGTGTGTCTACCGTCGACATGTTCTCTGTCAGATCCGCCATCAATGGGCTGGATATTCAATTCCTAAGTATGAAAAGCCACCGACTTTATATGGCTAAGGTACTCCATTTTTACAGTTCAGGCAAGTAGGCCCGATTCTTTCCTCAAAGCCTTTCCCTGCTCTCTGTCTCTGACAGTTTCAGCTTGAGCTCGCATCTGTATCCATGAACTTTGTCCTACTCCCTGTGCAGCTAACGGTGCCTGCCTCGGCCAGTTTTCGCCTGCCTGCCAAGAAGCTGTATTTCACCTTCGAATTATCTATTTTGCTCTTCAGCCGATGCATTCCTGTCTAGTGATTTAGGTAAACATTTCCTTTAGCTCACAAGCAAAGGACTCAGCCTTTCCGTCCTCCTGCAAGTGATTCATAGCCCTGTTGCCATGGAAAGTTTTCTGCCCCTCGCTTCTCATATAGACACTTAGACGCTTGTACACGCACATACAGTTAGTATAGAATAGATTCTGTCCGAGAGTCCTTCCTTGTGGATAACATAGTTCTCTAAACATAGGATGTTAGATATGATTTGGGATTAGGTTGACATGACCCCCTAGACTTCTCGTCTCCACATGTAGAGCTAAATGTCAAGTCCCCTTCACCCCCTAGTTGCACGTCAATCACACGTCATGCTGCTGCGCACGCATCCATGTTAAGTATTATCGTATAGATCCACCTATGTAAGATAATGAGAGCCAATCATGTTTCTTTTTGCTCCTTATTACGCCTAGTTTCAATTACGTATCACTATGTTAATTTATCTTATCAATTGTTACGCCTTTTTGCACTTGTTTCATTGTAAATGTATGACCTATAAAAGTTACTTCTTGTCAATAAAGTATTGTACTTCACTTCCTGAACCCTCGTGGTGACGGAACCTGAAGGCCGCGACTCGAGTCGGCCATTTTGGATGGAATAAAGCCCATTTAGAAACCTCTTATACCACGGATTTCTGCCTCTTGTTATTCTGAGCTATTTTACTTTATTTTAAGGATTCCGTATGAAATTCAGTTTCGGTAAAAAGAATATTTACCACATAATGGCGCCCGAACAGGGACACTTTCTCATCTCACGCGCCGGCGGTGCGTTGCAGGCCCGGTCTCCTGCCACAGCTGGACGGACCATAAACGCGTACCAGCAGGATTTCCTGTAAGCTCCCTCCGGTCAAGCGGGGGCGACTGAGGCTGCGATCAACCCAGACGAGGCGGTGAGAAGTGCGAAGTATCCCGACCAGAGCCTAGCTGAGAGAGCAAGATCCGAGGTATACAGAAGCCCACCAGGTTTTTCGAAATCCCGATGTCCAGAGGGTCCGCTATCCGCAGTTATCGAGTCCTGTCCATTCTCTGAGGCCTTCCGTTTCAAGGAGCTACTCGGTGAGTACCATCGCCGAGGAGGCGTGTTGACGCGCACATAGGTTGTGCCGGTCAAGACGGATTTGGGTACACAAATCCGGTCGGCACTGTTTAGCAGTGTATATGTACTGTTTAGCAGTATATCAAGTATTCCGAAGTATTCAGTTATTGTCAAGAATTCAGCGTGGTGATTAGTTAGGCAGACTGTCATCATTGTCGGTTATTGTTAAAATGTTTAATGTTTAATGTTTAAAGTGTTCAAATGTCTTGCATATTGTGGTATGAATGATTGTTCTTTGTTCGCTGTTCATTATTGTGTTTTTCGTATTAAGTGAATTCAAGAGTAAGTATCAGATCAGTTGTCAATATGCCGCTCTTCTCGAAGTTAAGACAGATTACTACCAGAAAAGGGGTGCTTGAAGAAGCAGTTCCTATTCCTCCTAGGGACACTCCAGGGCATTTTATGTACCACAAGCATGGCTTAGATGCCATATTGTTTCTTGATCTATGGGTAGATTATACCAAGGGATTGCCGGAAAGTCAAAGGTGGCCCGCAGCGGGAACCTGGGATGCAGAGTGCATCATGAAAGTGGAAGAAGAGTTATGGAAAAGAAAGGTCAGACAGTCACAGAAAGACGCTGTTGAGTTATGGCGTAAAGAATCTCATAGACGTACAGAAAAAGCACGTAGACAAGAAGAGAGGAGTAAAGAAAGTTCAAATAAAGTTCAAGAAGATCTATTAATTGAGGAAGGTATCCGAGTGAAGTCAGAACAAGTAAATAGACAAAGAAATGCTCTTATGAATGGTATGTATCCCCTTCTAACCGAAGGACTACCAAAGGCTGTTCCAGGGATGCCAAAAGACTTGCCACCCCCGTTATTTCCAATTAAGGTACATCAAAAAGGGCATCCCAGAACCGCAGAAGATGTTTTTCTTTCCTCATATCTAGACGACACAGCTCCCGAGTATACTAACGCCACACTACATAGACCGTCTGGCGGAGGGGTTCAACGTCAGGATCAGGTATCCGACCCCGTGCAACAGCAAGTCCCGATACAAGCTTCGGCAAGCACATCTGTCCCCGCAGTCGATTCTACAGTGGTATCGACACCCATAGTTGCTGTGTCACGTTCAACGAACCCATTCACACCCGATGCCCCAGATGGGGCCACGGGAGGTGCTAGCAATACCTTTACACCACCCAGAATAAATAAACTTGTCTTTCAAGAATCAGCGCATTCACGTACACCTAAATTCGTAAGTGAACGTACGCTTAAGGAACTCCTTGTAAATTGTAGATATGACCCGGTGGTTGGTAAAGAGGACGAAATGGTCCTGGCATCATTACGCATCAGGCGAGCCGCAGAGTATTTAGCAAGGTTACCAGGAATGACTACGCATCTAGATAACATATACCATTTTGTTCAAACAGGACGAGATCCAGGATGTATTAACAGAGCTATGGAATTCCAGAAAGTAGAGATACAGGGGGAACTGTTACGTTTCCTCATAAACTGTGTGATCAGAAATCAAGACCGTCCGGGGGTAGACCCGAATGCAATGCTTATTCTTACAAGATGGAGCCAGAATATATCAGAAGGGAGACACGATAAGCAAAATTGTATAATAGCCATGTGCCGAAAAATCCGTAGAGAAATAGAGCGTATTCATGAAGAAAGATTGGGAACAGACGAGTTCGAGCAAGATGAAGTGTCCGAATCAGGGAATTCCGCAAGACAGTCAGAGACCATAGCCTATGTAGGCAGAGGAAGATCCTGTGATAATGCTAGATGTTTTTCTGATCCCATACACTCTGTATGCCCAAATAATAGCAGAACGTATCCGACGCCTGTAATAAATCTGAAGTCTCCTGAACATTTGTTTCAAGCCGCAGATAAAATACTGCGAGAACGAAGGGGTTACCACCTCCTCGATTCCATGGATGAGCAAGAATTAGCCAGATCAGCTGTTCACTGGATTGACAGTCCTGAAAAATACGGTGATGAGACCGTAGCACACACGTTTTTTAATCTCAGTGCAGATGAACAACGTTTAGCTGGAATCTATATGATTCAGCAACTCCTTATATTATATAAGAGCCAACATGCTGACCCTGGTCCTTTACCTGATATATTAACGGAACTACTCACGAACAGATGGAGAGGTTCTAGTAACAAGCTAATTAAAGAGATATTAGTGTCACGTAAACAGTATGTCCTTTTTGTAAATCCGGATTCTCTCTCGCTGCCCCACAGAGAAAGAACGCCGTACTATATGGATAGACAAAATCCTTTACGAGAAGTGCACCCAATAAAAGGCGAAGACAATGAGTTTCACCGTGTATTTGTTTACACACCCATATCAAAAATGGAATTATTAGAAATGAAGAAAGTAGTACCTAGTCATGACAAAGACCCAGCGGGTTTCCACCGAGAAATTAAAGACATGTTACTAATGGGAGAGTACACCTTTCCTGATATTATGACGATATTAAAGGTGCTTTTGCCTGCTGGCATCTATGAAAAACTGAAAGAAAAAGAGTGGGAAGTGGGAGACCAAAAGATAGACTGGACAGCATTAGCAGAGGAAGAAAGGGCCCGAACTGCAGGTTCAGGGCTCGGGGATAAAGTTAAACTGTTACCAGGTTTACTAGTACAGGTACTGCCACGTCTATTAACTACAAAAAAGGAAGATTGGGGTGCAATCACAGCCTGCAAACAAAAGCAAGATGAAGACACAAGCGATTATTATGCTCGATTTGAAAAATGTTTTGGTATAAACAGTGGTATAAAAGCAAGTAGTGACTCATATCCACATTTATTTGTGACAAAATTAGTGGAAAATGCATTGCCTCCAGTGAAGAATAGAATATTGAAATTCGAGAGTACCTGGCAAAGTAACACTCCGTCACAAATGCTACAAATGTTACAGTATCATCACAATAGAATTAGGGATGAACAAGAACACGAGCATAGACGCATGAAGGATACAAAAATGAAAATGCTAGTTTCTCAGACAGTACCAGCAGAGGGTCACAAAAAGGGTGTGACACATTCTGGTGATTCTGC
Organism: Triturus cristatus; assembly: GCF_964204655.1. Taxonomy (NCBI): domain Eukaryota; kingdom Metazoa; phylum Chordata; class Amphibia; order Caudata; family Salamandridae; genus Triturus; species Triturus cristatus. Next base: position 1,138,007,704 of record NC_140585.1, on the reverse strand, counting down.
AGCTCCTGTAAAAGGAACCTGCAATTACTGTAAGCAACTAGGCCATTATGTACACGATTGTCCAGTCCTGAAACGTAATATAGCTACAGGTATTGCAAAAGAGAGACCACGATTAGTTAGACAAGATCAGAATGAACAAGGAGCTATGCAGCATGGACAGTCCATGCCAGTTCAGCAACAGTCCATGCCAGTTCAGCAACAGTCCATGCCAGCCTCACAGCAGCCCATACAGTTTGTGCCAGCTGCACCACCGTTGCCTGCTACTGCCACACAAACCACAACACGACAAATGTATCAGACTGCACAATATGAATATCCTGAGTATCAGCGTTACGCATGAACAAGCCTAGAGAGGGAAGTTGACTTACCGCTCATCGAGATTCCTGTAGATCAAGAAGGACCGTATGTACATAGTGAATTGTTAGGTCAAGATAGAAAATTCTTACTCGATACAGGGGCAAGTCGAACAACTATAAAACGTAGTGAAGTTCCAGGGGCACCCCTCTCAGGCTCTCAAAATGTTTCCCTTGGTTTTTCAGGAAAACCTATTGTTAATGAAGTATCACAGCCTCTCCCACTTACGATAGGACCTTTGACACGAACTACAGATTTATTGCTTACTAAATCATGCCCAGAAAATCTGTTAGGAATTAAAACTCTGAAAGCACTAGGAGCCATAATATGTTGTTCTCCGGAAGGAGTAAGGTTGTTTCTACGTGATTTTAAAGGTCACTATGTGTCTAGGGACATGGATCCCCGACTACAGACTTTACCAGTACATCTATGGGCACAAGGCCCTACGGATGTTGGCTGCATGAACATTACACCATACCGAGTCACATTGAAAGCAGGAGTGGTACTACCACGAATGCGACAATACAAGTTACCACATGATGCTGTAGTGGCTTTGCTGAAAATCATTGATGAGCTAATTGCCCAGGGAGTAGTTGTAGAAACAGACTCCAATGTATGTAATTCACCGATAATTCCGATTCTTAAACGAACTGATCCTACTGCCCCACCAGTATACCGATTGGTTATTGATTTGCGTGAACTAAACAAGTGCATTGTACCACAATTTCCTGTGGTCCCTGATATATCATCATTATTGACAGCAATTGATTCCGAAGCAACATTCTTTACTGTAATTGATCTCAAGAATGCCTTTTTCAGCGTCCCAATAGATCCGGAAAGCCAATATTTGTTCGGATTCAGTTTAAATGGGCGCAGCTTTAAATTCTCACGCGCTCCCCAAGGATTCACAGAAAGCCCCAGCATCTACAGCCAAGCACTGAAACGAGAACTTGACAGTATCCACATGCCAGTCAATACTGCACTGCTTCAATATGTCGATGATCTGCTGATCACCGCGAGAAGCGAACCTGAATGTGAAAAGGCTTCTCTGACAGTTTTACATTTTCTAGCCGACAAGGGGCACAAGGTGTCTCCTTCTAAGCTGCAATTCTGTGTCCAGCGAGTTATTTATCTTGGTCACTCGCTGTCCAAGGAGGGAAGGCAGCTTACACCAGATCGCATCCAGTTAATTGCTAACATGTCAATACCCCAGACACAAAAGGAAGTGCGGGCTTTTATAGGCCTCACTTCATATTGTAGGCAGTGGATCCCTCAGTACGCATTTCTAGCAAAACCACTCATTCAGCTAACCACACAGGAGGCAGCCACATCGACTGTTCTCCCTTGGACTCAGGAACATACACAAGCTTTTGAAAGCCTAAAGGAAGCTTTATGTCAAGCACCTGTTTTAGCAACACCATGTTATAGCAAACATTTTACACTTTTTGTTACAGAACGTGAAGGTACTGCCTTGTCAGTACTCACTCAGGATCAAGCAGGATCACGCAAGCCATGTGCTTATTTTTCCAGTACATTAGATCCCGTAGCTCAGGCTTTGCCTGCATGCCTGAAATCAGTGGCGGCGACAGCTTTAGCAATCAGACAAAGCGATGCCATAGTATTAGGACATCCATTGACAGTACAAGTACCACATGCAGTAGAGGTTCTTGTGAACCGAACACAAACACAACACTTGACCATAGCAAGACTTACCGGTTATGAACTGACATTGTTTCAACCACACATAGAGATCCGACGGTGTAATACATTGAATCCTGCTACACTATTACCTGTAATTGGAACAGACCCACTAGCTCATGATTGTGTTGAAATCATTGAAATAAAGACGAAACCTAGACAAGACTTGACAGACGTTCCATTGTTAGATCCAGACCTGACGTTGTATGTAGACGGATCGTGCATGAGAACAAGTACAGGAGATTTAGTGGCCGCGTATGCAGTCACAACAGACACTGAAGTTATTGAGACAAATTGTATAGATACTTTGTCAGCCCAAGCAGCAGAACTTATTGCTCTAACACAAGCCTGTATTCAAGCCACAAATAAGAAAGTTAATGTATACACTGACTCACGTTATGCATTCGGAGTTGTACACGACTTCGGCGTACTGTGGCGAGAGAGAGGTTATTTAACCTCCCATGGTGCCCACATTCAGCACGGACCCCTCATTCATGCCTTGTTAGACGCAATACATCTACCCACTGCTATATCGATTATGAAATGTAAAGCACACACGAAGGTTACTGATATCATTTCTCAAGGCAATGATTTAGCTGACAGAACAGCTAAACAGACTGCTCAGAATCGCACATTAGACATGACAAAGCCAATAGTTCAGACACCAACACAGTGTATGACAATTAAGGATCCCGCACTTGACGTAATTGACATACAGACACATGCTACTGCAGAAGAATTAAAGAAATGGACTGAACTAGGAGGGATCCAGACAGATCAGGGATGGATGACGAAGGAGAAATCTGTATGGTTTCTTCCTGACTCTATGGTCCAAGCCATTATAGCTACAATTCACAGCCCGGCGCATTTAGGAGAAAAAGCTATGCTAGATAGCATTCAACACATTTGGTTCAATAAACATTTACGAGCAGCAGCTAAACAAAAGGTCCGTACCTGTATGATATGTTGTCAGTTCAACCCGGGAAAAAGTGTTCCCGTAGAACAGGGTGGATTCCAGACTCCTGATCATCCTTTTGAAGTGCTCCAAATGGATTATATCCAGATGGAACGATGTCGAGGATTCAAATATGTTCTTGTAGTTGTCTGCGCTCTCTCCCGATGGACTGAGGCGTACCCAGTATCAGATTACACGGCCCCGACTACTGCCAAACAGTTAGTTCGAGAATTCTTCCCACGGTACGGGCTACCACGTGTTGTATATTCAGATAACGGCCAGCCTTTCTCATCCGAATTAATGAAACATGTCTCACTTTTGTTGGGATATCAGTGGAAGTTCCACTGTGTCCGACACCCCGAGGCAGCAGGTCTCGTGGAACGACATAATCAAATTTTGAAAATCAGATTGTCTAAAATATGTAAGGAGAAAGGTGTTGACTGGATAGTAGCCTTACCAGTTGCACTATTTTACATAAGAATGGTAGCACACTCTCGAACAGGGCTATCCCCGTATGAGGTGATCTTCGGAAGGCCACCAAATATGTGGGGGACGCCTGTACCACGTAAAATAACTGATGTTAATTGTAATATGCTGACAGATTACCTGGCTTCCTTGATGTCTGCACTACGATCTTGTCGTTCACAGGTAGCTGCAGCTTTTCCTGACAACACTGAGGTGAAACCCCATGACGTTGCTCCGGGGGATCTGGTGTTTGTGAGGAATTTCGATCGGAAAACCCAATTGGAGCCCAGGTGGAAAACACCGAAGCTAGTCCTGCTGACCACAAGAACAGCCGTGAAAGTGGAGGGCCGCAAAGGATGGATACATTCCAGTCACGTTAAGAAATTTCATGGACTATCCTCGGATATAGACACTGTGCCCTGCACTCCCTCACAGACTGATTCAAAACTTCCCTTTGTTGAAAGGAATGACTCTCAGAACTATAAATTAAAACTTAGGCCCAAACAGTCGAGCAATTTGATTGTTTAAGTCCTCTCCAAGGTGAAGCGGTTGAATTGTCTCTGACATGTATCCCTTGGACCTGAGTAGAGAAAATACCAGAGAAATGTTGAAACGACAGGCGTATTGTAAATCACTGCGTAGCTACTGTGTGAGGACATTATTAATTCTGTTTTTATTGAGTGTTTTAATAATCATTACGAGTGTGATTTTGCACATATATCATCCTATTTCTAGACATGTTTATAATATTACTGCTGAACATTCTTTTAGTGACCTACCGCCACATGAATTATCTTATAGACTTGCGCTGCGCAATAACACCTTCATTAGTATGTTACATCATTCCCATCAGACTAGTAATGCCACCAATTGTTGGGTGTGTGGCCGACTCCCTCCCTATCAGAATAACAAAGGAGTTCTGCCTTTCTTTCCACATCCGTTCACACACAATGGCTCCTGTGGAGCATGGTTTAGTTTACTAAATTCCATAGACCCAGACACAGCAGTTTATCAACAACATTGGATATGGGGAAATCTGAATCTAGTTTTATTCAAAGTCTGTCACCCTAATAAGGAGGGTCACCCCAGTAGAACAGGAACTGATTTAGAAAATGAAGTGTATAAATTAGGTAATTTTACGCCTAACCTCATGATTTTGAACGTCAAATCCGAAGTTGAATTAATTCTGCCCACTATGTCAGTATTTCCAGTTAAGGGTGAATTATGTGTGAGAAAAGTTGGTTCCATACACATGGGCCATAGCAAATGCGTTACTACAGTAGAATATAGTGATCAAGGGAAATCTTCATTTAGAGCTTCTCGCCATTCTTACTTTATATGTGGTCAGACGGCATATATGCGTCTGCCTCTAGATTGGGATGGTACCTGTTACATAGCATTCCTTTTGTCACCTGTTTTCCTAGCTCCCCCTGATTATTATCGAAATGTTCATTTAGTACACAAAAGAGAGCGTAGAGATCTCCCAGTTGTCGATTATACTGAGACGGCATGGGACAAGTATGTAGATTTCAATAAAGGTATCTTTCCCTATATAGGTACAATATCAAATAGTAAGCTGATACGCAGACTCACCAAGACTCTTGAAGCTGTAGTAAACGAGACTATAGCCGCCCTAGGCAATCTGACAGAGGAACAATCAGTGATGAGAATTGTTGTTCTCCAGAATCGTCTTGTCCTTGACGTCATCCTGGCCGATAGGGGCGGAGCTTGCAGGGTCATCGGATCCAGCTGCTGCATATTCATACCAGAAAATTCGCCATCTGTATATAAAGCTATAACACGCCTTCATAAGATTGTAAGCCAGATACACGAGAATCCAGGCACTTGGACGTGGTCCGGGTGGTTTTGGAGTGTGATATCAGCCTGGGGATGGAGAGTTCTATCCTTCCTAGGTATTGGCCTTCTTATGCTCTTCAGTTGTTGTTTATGCCTGCAATGTGGACCAGCGATTTGTGGTCTGTGTGCCACATCATGCATTCCATATCAAAGTTCTCGTTCAAAATGCCGGAAAAAGAAGGAAGAAGAAATGATGCTCCATGAGCAAATCGATGGAATAATGAAGATTGATATCTCTTGAAGGGCAAGTAGGGGACAAGGAGGGAATGTGGAAATGTGGATTTTCCTGATCAGTTATGTCCCCTATCTTGGACCCCAACGATTCTATGTGCATGTCACAAGTACATGTATGTTCCCTCCAGTTCCAGTTTCCAAGACGCAAACATATGTGTGTCTACCGTCGACATGTTCTCTGTCAGATCCGCCATCAATGGGCTGGATATTCAATTCCTAAGTATGAAAAGCCACCGACTTTATATGGCTAAGGTACTCCATTTTTACAGTTCAGGCAAGTAGGCCCGATTCTTTCCTCAAAGCCTTTCCCTGCTCTCTGTCTCTGACAGTTTCAGCTTGAGCTCGCATCTGTATCCATGAACTTTGTCCTACTCCCTGTGCAGCTAACGGTGCCTGCCTCGGCCAGTTTTCGCCTGCCTGCCAAGAAGCTGTATTTCACCTTCGAATTATCTATTTTGCTCTTCAGCCGATGCATTCCTGTCTAGTGATTTAGGTAAACATTTCCTTTAGCTCACAAGCAAAGGACTCAGCCTTTCCGTCCTCCTGCAAGTGATTCATAGCCCTGTTGCCATGGAAAGTTTTCTGCCCCTCGCTTCTCATATAGACACTTAGACGCTTGTACACGCACATACAGTTAGTATAGAATAGATTCTGTCCGAGAGTCCTTCCTTGTGGATAACATAGTTCTCTAAACATAGGATGTTAGATATGATTTGGGATTAGGTTGACATGACCCCCTAGACTTCTCGTCTCCACATGTAGAGCTAAATGTCAAGTCCCCTTCACCCCCTAGTTGCACGTCAATCACACGTCATGCTGCTGCGCACGCATCCATGTTAAGTATTATCGTATAGATCCACCTATGTAAGATAATGAGAGCCAATCATGTTTCTTTTTGCTCCTTATTACGCCTAGTTTCAATTACGTATCACTATGTTAATTTATCTTATCAATTGTTACGCCTTTTTGCACTTGTTTCATTGTAAATGTATGACCTATAAAAGTTACTTCTTGTCAATAAAGTATTGTACTTCACTTCCTGAACCCTCGTGGTGACGGAACCTGAAGGCCGCGACTCGAGTCGGCCATTTTGGATGGAATAAAGCCCATTTAGAAACCTCTTATACCACGGATTTCTGCCTCTTGTTATTCTGAGCTATTTTACTTTATTTTAAGGATTCCGTATGAAATTCAGTTTCGGTAAAAAGAATATTTACCACAACGCGCTGGAATTCATTTCTTCCAGCGCGTCCAACGGGGAGGGTGAGTGTTTTCTTGCGGTGTTGCGGGGGGGGCCAAATTCCAGTGCCTTGAGGCATCGTGGGAGAGGAAAGAGTATTTCCTATCCCCTGATGTCTCAATGCTGGGCATTCCTGTCCCACGATCGCCCACAGCGTCGCGATCGTGGAGCAGGGATGCCCCACTAGACGCCAGGGATTTGTATTTCGGCATTTGGGAAGCGACCCCTTGGGCAAGGGTCGCTTCCCTGGGGGTCATTTTTTTAACAGACTTTTCTGCCTCCCCTGGGGGCAGATCGGTCCACTTTCGGTCCGTTTCTGCCCCCAGGGGGGGCAGAAAAGCCCACTAGCCACCAGGGATTTATTTATTGTTGTATGGGAAGCGACCCCTTGGGCAAGGGTCGCTTCCCTGGGGGATATTTTTTGCTCAGACTTTTCTGCCCCCCCCTGGGGGCAGATCGGTCCACTTTCGGTCCGTTTCTGCCCCCAGGGGGGGCAGAAAGGCCCACTAGCCACCAGGGATTTATTTATTGTTGTATGGGAAGCGACCCCTTGGGCAAGGGTCGCTTCCCTGGGGGATATTTTTTGCTCAGACTTTTCTGCCCCCCCTGGGGGCAGATCGGTCCACTTTCGGTCCGTTTCTGCCCCCAGGGGGGGGGCAGAAAAGCCCACTAGACACCAGGGATGTCGTTATATTGATATGGGAAGCGACCCCTTGGGCAAGGGTCGCTTCCCTTGGGGAATAATTTTTGCACAGACTTTTCTGCCCCCCCTGGGGGCAGATCGGTCCACTTTCGGTCCGTTTCTGGCCCCGGGGGGGGGGGCAGAAATGCCCACTAGACACCAGGGAAGTAGTGTAAATAAAAATGGAAGTGACCCCTTTTGCAAGTGTCGCTTCCAGGGGGCAATTTTTATAATATGTATTTGGCCCACCCGCCCCGGGACAGAGTAGCCTTTTTTTTCCTGCTGTTTTCTGCCCCACCTGGCACATAACCCGATTGACCATTTGGGTACTTACATAGCATGTTGAAATGTTTATTGTTATATTTTTGTGAATTGCAATAGTAATGTGTTTTTTTTTACTTTTTTGTTCTAGGTGAAGGCTTTTGCTCTTTTCAGTTTGCCGTGTTGTTACTGGTGGTTCTGCTGTTTGTGTAGTTTGGTAAGAGACTCTTTTTTGTACAATGTAAATGTGTTTGATTTCTCTGCATGAATTTTTTTTGCAAATGGTGTAATAATAGCAGTATGTTTGTTTTTTGAGTGTCAAAAACTTTTTGCATTGGTGCTCGATGTGTATTTTGTTGTCTTGTGAGTAATTTGTTTTTTTTCTTCTTTCTAGTTTGATATCGTTGGTTTTTGCTATGTCACTGCAGAGTTGGTTTCTGGTGAGTGCAGCTGTCTCTTGTAATTGGATTGTATAGTTTTTGAGTACATTGATCTTTGTGATAAAGGTACACATTTCTTTACTTACTTGGTTTGCACATTGTTGGTTGTTGTTGACTTGTTTGTGCAGTCTTCTATCTTAGTAAGTATAATGGCTAGCCGCAGGATTACTGCTCAGCAGGTTGTTGGTTTGCTGTTTGAGTCTTCCTCTGACCATGGTTCAGAGACTGACTCTGCATCTGAGGGAGAGGAGGCAGGGGACGATTCTGGCAGTGAGTTGTCTCTCCGTATGGAGTCATCGGATGATGAAGATACTCTTAGTGCGGATGAAGTGCCTGTGTTAGAGGAGGAGACTGATGTGCCAATAGTGCGGCAAGAGGCATCTGGGCTGCAGCCTGGGACTGCAAGGCTTCCCGTTGGTGTAGTGCGGCAAGAGGCTTCTGGGCTGCAGCCTGCGGCTGCAAGGCTTCCCGTTGGTGTAGTGCGGCAAGAGGCATTTGGGCTGCAGGCTGGGGCTGCAAGGCTTCCTGTTGAAAGTGATGACCTCTGGGTTGCCCCTGGCATGGTGCAGCCGGCATTGCCAGAGTTTACTGGTGTTCCAGGGTCTAGAGTGAATACTGAAAACTTTTTGCCTGTAAATTTTTTTCAGTTGTTTATGGACGATGTGTTTTTGGCAGAGATTGTTGAGCAGACTAATTTGTATGCCGAACAGTTTTTGAGGGACAACAGTGCCAGTCTTAAGCCACACTCTAGAGCTACCCGGTAGACTCCCACAAATGTTGAAGAGATGAAGAAGTTCTTGGGTTTAACTTTTTTGATGGGCTTGCTAAGGAAGCCATCAATGTCTTCATATTGGTCTAGCAGTCCCTTGATGGCAACGTCTATTTTTCCGGCAGTCATGAGTCGTGACAGGTATTTGCTTCTGCTTCGGATGATGCACTTTGTTGATAATGGTTTAGCGTTGCCACGAGATCACCCTGACTGTGACCGTCTTTTTAAGATTAGGCCTGTCCTTGATCACTTTGTTGATCGATTTTCTGAGATTTATGCCCCTGGTAGAGAAATTGCAGTGGATGAGTCTTTGGTGTTGTTCAAGGGCCGCTTGGTTTTTAGGCAATACATTCCTAGTAAGAGGGCACGCTATGGAATAAAGCTGTATATGCTGTCTGACAGTAGGACTGGATATGTCTCTAATTTCAGGGTGTACACCGGTAAGGAATCTAGGTTTAACCTCCCTGGTTGTCCGTCCACTTTTGGAGTGACTGAGAAAATTGTTTCGGAACTTGGTAGAGGATTTTTTAACAAAGGCCACCATTTATATGTAGATAACTTCTACACTGGTGTGCGGTTGTTCAGGGAATTGGCCAAAGTGGACACTGTTGCTTGTGGCACAATCCGCTCTAACCGTAAAGGTTTCCCGAAAGAACTTGTTTGTCAAAAGCTTGTGCGGGGACAGTGCAGTGCGTTGCGTTGCCAGGAGCTTCTTGCTGTGAAGTTTACAGACAGGAGAGATGTCTACATGCTGACTACCATCCATGATGAAAGCACTGCACCTGTGACTGTTTGGGGTCAGGTCGCTGAAGCGCGCAAACCTGTGTGCATTTTAGACTATAATAGGCACATGGGTGGTGTTGACAGAGTAGATCAGAGGTTGGAACCTTACACTGCTCTTCGTAAGGCTTACATTTGGTACAAGAAGTTGGCTATCCATCTTTTCCACTTGGCAATGTTTAATGCTTTTGTTGTGTTCCAGGATTCTTGCCCTGAGTCAAAGATGACTTTTGCTAAGTTTCAGGAGTCTGTAATAGGCAGCCTTGTTGTAGTGGAACAGGCAAGTGTTCCTAGAGTTGGAGTAGTGGAGGATGTTGCTAGATTGAAAGAACGCCACTTTCCAGATCACATTCCTCCCACACCCGCAAAAGATTTTCCCAGTAGGAGATGTAGAGTCTGTTGGCGAAGAGGTTCGCGGAAGGAGAGTCGTATGTACTGCCCCGACTGTCCCTCTCATCCTGCACTGTGTCTCCCTGCTTGTTTCAGAGTGTACCACACGCGAAATAATTTTTGGGAGCATTCATGAGTGGTAAAGTGAACTGCCTGGTCTGTATTCTTTGGAAAATTTGATTCTGTTTCAAGGTTGGTGTTAGTGCAATGTATTTAGTTGCTGATTTTCTGTTAGAAGATTTGTATCTATTTGCAATTTGTTTGTGTTTTTATTTTTTTCTAAAAAAATCCTAAATGTGATGGCGGTGTGTGTAGGCTTACGCTTGGCTGTTGGTGTGTTTGGACTGGCACTTGGTTGGTGCTGTGTGTGGAATGGTGCTTGGCTGGCGGTGTGCGTGGACTGGCGGTGTGCATGGACTGGCGGTGTGCGTGGACTGGTGCGTGGCTGGTGGTGTGCGTGGACTGGAGCTTGGCTGGTGGTGTGCGTGGAATGGTGCTTGGCTGGCAGTGTGCGTGGACTGGTACTTGGCTGGCGGTGTGTGTGGACTGGTGGTGTGTGCGGACTGGTGTTTGGCTGGTGGTGTCCGTGGACTGGAGCTTGGCTGGTGGTGTGCGTGGACTGGAGCTTGGCTGGCGGTGTGCGTGGAATGGTGCTTGGCTGGCGGTGTGCGTGGACTGGTACTTGGCTGGCGGTGTGCGTGGACTGGTGGTGTGTGCGGACTGGTGCTTGGCTGGTGGTGTCCGTGGACTGGAGTTTGGCTGGCGGTGTAGGTGGATTGGCAATTGGCTGCCGGTGTGCCTGGACTGGCGATTGGCTGGCGGTGTGCCTGGACTGGCGATTGGCTGGCGGTGTGCCTGGACTGGCGCTTGGCTAGCGGTGTGCGTGGACTGGCGCTTGGCTAGCGGTGTGTGTGGACTGGTGCTCGGCTGGCTGTGTGTGAGTAGTGACTTTCTGCTGGTCACTACACACACTGCTAGATGAGTGCCACTCCACGCAATCCATCAGCCTGTGTAGTTGCTGTGTCTGGATTGTGGGCGTGTGAAAGTGATGGGCCCTTGAATGGCGCTGTGTGCTGGTGTGAGTTTTGTTATGTGATGGGCCCGCGGCTGGCGGTGTGAATGGTTTTGTATGACACGTATGAAAGGTTTATGAATGGCCTGTAAAGAGGTTGGTGCCTTGTCGTGGCTTTACAGCTCACGAGCTGTGAGTCAATGGTTCAGTTTCTCGCCCTTTCAATTATTGCCAGTGCATTTCATTTCTGTGAAATCACTTGCTAATACAATTGTATCTACTGAACCTTCACTCACCCTCGTGCCAAATCCAACCAGTATGTGTGTGTGCTTGAGGATTAGATGGCTGTGCAGTAATATTTGTCTTTCTGAAGCAGGGTGTACCTTGTCCCTTTTTGGTGAATTATGAAATGTGTTGCTTTTGTGCCTGGTGGTGCGAATGGTCTTGTTTGTATCACGAATGAAAGGTGTGGAAATGGCCTGTAAAGTGGTTGGTGCCTTAACGTGGCTTTACAGCTCACGAGCTGCGAGTCATTGGTTTGGTTTTTTGTGAATTTAATTATTGACAGTGCATTTCATTTTTGTGAAATCTCTTGTTAATAAAATTTAATACACTGAACCATGACTCGCCCTCGTGCCAAATCCAACCAGTATGTGTGTGTGTTTGAGGAATAGATGGTTGTGCAGGAATCTTTGTCTTTAGTTTCTCTGCCAAGGTACACTTTCCATGCAAGAATAACCCACCAACTGTAGATATTGTCGAAAACCCATGGGAGTTCATGGTGATGTCTCTCTTGTGAATTGAAAAAGATTTTTTATCCCCAATGTCCTGTAAACCTCAAAATGTCTGCCACATTTTCTTTGCAATATTATTCCAAAATTCTCACGCTGTAGTAACAATAGTTGCCACAACTTTCCCACCCCAAAATGTGTGAAAAAAGTGATTTTTTCAGCAAACATTGAGGTTTGCAGGGGATTCTGGGTAAGGAAACGTTGGGGGATCCACGCAAGCCATACCTCCCTGGAAGCCGCCGGGTGTCTAGTTTTCAGAAATGCGTGGGTTTGTTAGGTTTCCCTACATGGCCGCCGAGCACCGGGTCAAAAACCAAAGTGACCCCCCTTACAAAACCAGGTGGTTTTGCAATAGGCCATTTTGATGTCGCCTCACTACGTTTTGGGCCCTAGCCTGCCGCGGGTACTTGGGCCTCCCACACAAGTGAGGCACCATTTTTACCGGGAGGTCTGAGGGAACGCTGGGTGGTGGTAAATTTGTGTGAGCCCGGTGATGCCACAACTTTCCCACCCCAAAATGTGTGAAAAAAGTGATTTTTTCAGCAAAAATTGAGGTTTGCAGGGGATTCTGGGTAAGGAAACGTTGGGGGATCCACGCAAGCCATACCTCCCTGGAAGGCGCCGGGTGTCTAATTTGCAGAAATGTGTGGGTTTGGTAGGTTTCCCTAGGTGCCGGCAGGGCTAGGGTTAAAAAACTACAGCTAGTCACTTTGCCAAAAAAGGGTCATTTTTCACTGCAAAATTGAGGTGTGACCACGTTGCGTTTTGCGCCGTTTCCTGTCGCGGGCACTAGGCCGACCCGCACAAGTGAGGTACCATTTTTCTCGTAGGACTTTGGGGAACGCGGGGTGGGTGGAAATTTGTGGATCCACGCAGATTCCAGAACTTTCCATCCCAGAAATGTGGGGAAAATGTGTTTTTTTTGTCATATTTTTACGTTTGCAAGGGATTCTGGGTAACAGACCATGGTAGGAGGCAGTCAAGTCACCCCATCCTGGATTCCCCTGGGTGTCTAGTTTTCAAAAACGTATAGGTTTGCTAGGTTTCCCTAGGTGCCGGCAGGGCTAGGGTTCAAAAACTACAGCTAGTCACTTTGCCAAAAAAGGGTCATTTTTCACTGCAAAATTGAGGTGTGACCACGTTGCGTTTTGCGCCGTTTCCTGTCGCGGGCACTAGGCCGACCCGCACAAGTAAGGTACCATTTTTCTCGTAGGACTTTGGGGAACGCGGGGTGGGTGGAAATTTGTGGATCCACGCAGATTCCAGAACTTTCCATCCCAGAAATGTGGGGAAAATGTGGTTTTTTTGTCATTTTTTTACGTTTGCAAGGGATTCTGGGTAACAGACCATGGTGGGAGGCAGTCAAGTCACCCCATCCTGGATTCCCCTGGGTGTCTAGTTTTCAAAAATGTATAGGTTTGCTAGGTTTCCCTAGGTGCCGGCAGGGCTAGGGTTAAAAAACTACAGCTAGTCACTTTGCCCAAAAAGGGTCATTTTTCACTGCAAAATTGAGGTGTGACCACGTTGCGTTTTGCGCCGTTTCCTGTCGCGGGCACTAGGCCGACCCGCACAAGTGAGGTACCATTTTTCTCGTAGGACTTTGGGGAACGCGGGGTGGGTGGAAATTTGTGGATCCACGCAGATTCCAGAACTTTCCATCCCAGAAATGTGGGGAAAATGTGTTTTTTTTGTCATTTTTTTACGTTTGCAAGGGATTCTGGGTAACAGACCATGGTGGGAGGCAGTCAAGTCACCCCATCCTGGATTCCCCTGGGTGTCTAGTTTTCAAAAATGTATAGGTTTGCTAGGTTTCCCTAGGTGCCGGCAGGGCTAGGGTTCAAAAACTACAGCTAGTCACTTTGCCAAAAAAGGGTCATTTTTCACTGCAAAATTGAGGTGTGACCACGTTGCGTTTTGCGCCGTTTCCTGTCGCGGGCACTAGGCCGACCCGCACAAGTGAGGTACCATTTTTCTCGTAGGACTTTGGGGAACACGGGGTGGGTGGAAATTTGTGGATCCACGCAGATTCCAGAACTTTCCATCCCAGAAATGTGGGGAAAATGTGTTTTTTTTGTCATATTTTTATGTTTGCAAGGGATTCTGGGTAACAGACCATGGTAGGAGGCAGTCAAGTCACCCCATCCTGGATTCCCCTGGGTGTCTAGTTTTCAAAAACGTATAGGTTTGCTAGGTTTCCCTAGGTGCCGGCAGGGCTAGGGTTCAAAAACTACAGCTAGTCACTTTGCCAAAAAAGGGTCATTTTTCACTGCAAAATTGAGGTGTGACCACGTTGCGTTTTGCGCCGTTTCCTGTCGCGGGCACTAGGCCGACCCGCACAAGTGAGGTACCATTTTTCTTGTAGGACTTTGGGGAACGCAGGGTGGGTGGAAATTTGTGGATCCACGCAGATTCCAGAACTTTCCATCCCAGAAATGTGGGGAAAATGTGTTTTTTTGTCCTTTTTTTACGTTTGCAAGGCATTCTGGGTAACAGACCATGGTGGGAGGCAGTCAAGTCACCCCATCCTGGATTCCCCTGGGTGTCTAGTTTTCAAAAATGTATAGGTTTGCTAGGTTTCCCTAGGTGCCGGCAGGGCTAGGGTTAAAAAACTACAGCTAGTCACTTTGCCCAAAAAGGGTCATTTTTCACTGCAAAATTGAGGTGTGACCACGTTGCGTTTTGCGCCGTTTCCTGTCGCGGGCACTAGGCCGACCCGCACAAGTGAGGTACCATTTTTCTCGTAGGACTTTGGGGAACGCGGGGTGGGTGGAAATTTGTGGATCCACGCAGATTCCAGAACTTTCCATCCCAGAAATGTGGGGAAAATGTGTTTTTTTTGGTCATTTTTTTACGTTTGCAAGGGATTCTGGGTAACAGACCATGGTGGGAGGCAGTCAAGTCACCCCATCCTGGATTCCCCTGGGTGTCTAGTTTTCAAAAATGTATAGGTTTGCTAGGTTTCCCTAGGTGCCGGCAGGGCTAGGGTTCAAAAACTACAGCTAGTCACTTTGCCAAAAAAGGGTCATTTTTCACTGCAAAATTGAGGTGTGACCACGTTGTGTTTTGCGCCGTTTCCTGTCGCGGGCACTAGGCCGACCCGCACAAGTGAGGTACCATTTTTCTCGTAGGACTTTGGGGAACGCGGGGTGGGTGGAAATTTGTGGATCCACGCAGATTCCAGAACTTTCCATCCCAGAAATGTGGGGAAAATGTGTTTTTTTTGTCATATTTTTACGTTTGCAAGGGATTCTGGGTAACAGACCATGGTAGGAGGCAGTCAAGTCACCCCATCCTGGATTCCCCTGGGTGTTTAGTTTTCAAAAACGTATAGGTTTGCTAGGTTTCCCTAGGTGCCGGCAGGGCTAGGGTTCAAAAACTACAGCTAGTCACTTTGCCAAAAAAGGGTCATTTTTCACTGCAAAATTGAGGTGTGACCACGTTGCGTTTTGCGCCGTTTCCTGTCGCGGGCACTAGGCCGACCCGCACAAGTAAGGTACCATTTTTCTCGTAGGACTTTGGGGAACGCGGGGTGGGTGGAAATTTGTGGATCCACGCAGATTCCAGAACTTTCCATCCCAGAAATGTGGGGAAAATGTGGTTTTTTTGTCATTTTTTTACGTTTGCAAGGGATTCTGGGTAACAGACCATGGTGGGAGGCAGTCAAGTCACCCCATCCTGGATTCCCCTGGGTATCTAGTTTTCAAAAATGTATAGGTTTGCTAGGTTTCCCTAGGTGCCGGCAGGGCTAGGGTTCAAAAACTACAGCTAGTCACTTTGCCAAAAAAGGGTCATTTTTCACTGCAAAATTGAGGTGTGACCACGTTGCGTTTTGCGCCGTTTCCTGTCGCGGGCACTAGGCCGACCCGCACAAGTGAGGTACCATTTTTCTCGTAGGACTTTGGGGAACACGGGGTGGGTGGAAATTTGTGGATCCACGCAGATTCCAGAACTTTCCATCCCAGAAATGTGGGGAAAATGTGTTTTTTTTGTCATTTTTTTACGTTTGCAAGGGACTCTGGGTAACAGACCATGGTGGGAGGCAGTCAAGTTACCCCATCCTGGATTCCCCTGGGTGTCTAGTTTTCAAAAATGTATAGGTTTGCTAGGTTTCCCTAGGTGCCGGCAGGGCTAGGGTTCAAAAACTACAGCTAGTCACTTTGCCAAAAAAGGGTCATTTTTCACTGCAAAATTGAGGTGTGACCACGTTGCGTTTTGCACCGTTTCCTGTCGCGGGCACTAGGCCGACCCGCACAAGTGAGGTACCATTTTTCTCGTAGGACTTTGGGGAACACGGGGTGGGTGGAAATTTGTGGATCCACGCAGATTCCAGAACTTTCCATCCCAGAAATGTGGGGAAAATGTGTTTTTTTTGTCATTTTTTTACATTTGCAAGGGATTCTGGGTAACAGACCATGGTGGGAGGCAGTCAAGTCACCCCATCCTGGATTTCCCTGGGTGTCTAGTTTACAAAAATGTATAGGTTTGCTAGGTTTCCCTAGGTGCCGGCAGGGCTAGGGTTCAAAAACTACAGCTAGACTCTTCGCAAAAAAAGTGTAAATTTTCAGTGTGAAAATGTGGTGCGTTCACCTTAGGTTTTGAGCCACTTCCTGTCGTGGGCACTATGCCTACCCACACAAGTGAGGTACCATTTTTATCGGGAGACTTAGGGTAGTTCAGATTTGTAAAGCAACTGTTATTACCTATTGATTTTTGATGCATTTCTCCCTTCCAAATGAAAGACATTGTGTAAAAAAAAAGTCATTTTGAAAAATGACCAATAATTGTCATGCAAGTATGAGTATTCCCAATTTCGAAAATGTGCAAATATGCACTGTTTCTAAACTCTGTAATTTGTTCCCATTTCAGAAATACATAGGTGTCTTTCATACCGATTTTTCCATGTATACATTTTCCCACAATAATTGCTATATACCCGGA
Organism: Triturus cristatus; assembly: GCF_964204655.1. Classification (NCBI taxonomy): domain Eukaryota; kingdom Metazoa; phylum Chordata; class Amphibia; order Caudata; family Salamandridae; genus Triturus; species Triturus cristatus. The sequence goes on along the minus strand of NC_140585.1, from coordinate 1,137,990,838 downwards.
ACAAAAAAAAAAAACATTACAAAATGCTGCTCAATTTTTTACTCTGGGTTCGTTGGGCTCTTGGTGAACCTACAAGTCCTAAATATCCCCACAACCAGGAAGGTCCACCGGATGTAACAGTATATTGCTTTCAAAGAGATGTCATAATTCGAAGAAGTTACAGGTGAAAACGTTGACTCAAAAGGCTGCTTTTTTCAACAAATTTTTAATTTTTCCTATATTTACCTGTAAGTTTCTATAAAGAAACCTTGATGGATCTACACAAATGACCCCTTGCTGAATTCAGACTTTTGTCTACTTTTCAAAAATGTATAGCTTTCCAGGATCCATTATTGCTTTTTTACCCATTTCTACCATTATCTGGAAGGAGGTTCAAAGCACAAAAAATAGCAAAAATAGGGTATGTCCCAGAAAAATGTCAAAACTGTGTAAAAAATGTTGGATTTCTGACAAAAAACTGTCATTCCCTAAAAGCTGGAGAAATTGTGATTTCAGCCCCACAAACCCTTTTTTGATATCATTTGCAGAGAAAAACCCAGACGCTTTCATTTGCAGCCACTTTTCCCCATTTTTCACAAAAAAAACAACATTTTGCTGTATTTTGACTAATTTCTGGGAACCCTCTAGGAGAATCCACAAACCCTGGGTACCTTTAGAATCCCCATGATGTTGGAAGAAAAGGACGCAAATTTGGCATGGATACCTAATGTGGTCAAAAAGTTACAGGGGCCTAAGCGCGCACTACCCCAAATAGCCCAAAAAAGGCTTAGCACAGGAGGGGAAAAGGCCTAGCAGCGAAGGGGTTAAAGCTGGATAATGAACAAATAATAAAAATGGAAGCCATTGATAAAATAGAACATGAAGGAATTACTATTATTTTGACGGAGAAATTAAAAACAAAATTGGATTCTTTAGAAAAATCTGTATCTAAAACTGCTGGTTTAGAAAATAATTTATATGTATGTGTCAACTGTCTGGTTATTTTACGGCGAAATTTGGATGTGGAAAAAGGTTTAGTATATGGAGCAATGGGAAAAGTTGTTGATTTTGTTAAATATAAAAAAAGAATTGGAATTGAATGTTTGAAAATCAAATTTGATCAGATTGAAGAAGTAAAACAAATTGCTTGTTGTCCTGCTCATTTTTTGCTTGTTAAAGATTTGTATGTTCGAATAAAACAGTTTCCTCTTTCTTTGGCATATGCGGTGACTATTCATTAATCTCAAGGTTTAAGTGTAGACAGTGCTTTGGTAAACATTGGAAGTACTGTATTTAAATAGGGTATGCATATGTTGCTTTGTCTTGAGTCAGAAGTTTATCTGGATTGCATTTGATTGATTTTGGTGAGAGAAAGATTAGTGCAGATGCAAATTGTGTAAGAGAGTATAATCGGTTAAGAAGACTGTGTGCTCCCAATTTAGGTGAATATCCTCTATATGAAATGCATGTAGTAGGTCAAAAATGGAGATATGAGAATATCTGTAGTGAAGTTACAGAGAAGAGAAAAACTCAAGATAATGTTAAGATTCCAAGCAAAAAGAAAAAGGAGACTATTGAAAAGATTGTTGGATATCAGTTAGAAAATAGTTCAGGTATCAACTGCTATGCTAATGTAGTGGTAAATGTTGTATTTTTTCTAGAATATCTGCAACAGCAAATTATGGAGCATCGAGAAAAAAGGTTTTGTTCTTTGTTGCATTCTATTTTTGAAAAATTCAAAACTGATAAAAATAAAATCCAAAGTGTTTCTGATATTCGGAATCTTATGGATATATGGGGTGGTTCTACGCAATTTACACAGAATGTGCAACAAGATACTCAGGAATTTCTAATGAATATGCTTGCAGTATTGGAAGATGAAGGAATACAAATTGAAAATCTGTTTGGACTTCGTTATAAATGGGAACATGAATGTGAAAATTGTAGATTTACTTCCACCACTTACATAGACACTGAAAGATTCATATAGTTGATAATACCGCACTGTAAAACAGTGTCTTTCAACAAATTACTTAAAGCAGCAAATCAAAACATGGAGTGTAGCCAATGCAAATCAGAAATGTTATCAACACTATTTATACAAAGATTTGGACAACATATAATTTTAATGATACAACTTTGTACAGCTAATGGAAGAAAATTGGAAACCTTAATTAAACATTTTGTAGCAAGTCAACTATCAATATCAGGAAGAAATTTTGTAGCAGTAGCAATTATTTTCCATGATGGACCTTCCACAACATTTGGACATTACACTGTCTATTTAAAGTGCAATAAAGGATGGACATATTGTAATGATGCTCATTTGGTTTTTAAATATCGTTTGCATAACAAATAACCAAATTCATACCTAATATTTTTAAAGCCAAAGTTCTAATAACATAATTCGGCTCATTGAGAATATGTTATTATTTATTAATGAGATTACTTTGGACAATTTCAGTATAAACGATTTCAGGAATATCATTTGGCATAGAGGAAAGATATTAATATGAATTAAGCAGTTTTTCTGAGATATTCTGACAACAAGGTGCCGATTCCGATCCTGTAAAACCCGGGTACGAATGGTCGTACGGAGCGTATTCTCCGTACAACTCGTACCCGGGAAATGCACCTTACAAACCAGCAAGTACGATTCATACAGAAATACCATTTCCGTACGATTCGTAAAAAACTACGTGCGAAGAAAAAATACCCACAATTCTGATCCGGGACATCGCGTACGTGACGTCTGGATGGAGTCAGGCAGCGTTCTACGGACCAGCAAGCACGATTCGTGCCTACGTCACTCCGCACGGATCATTTTTTACGGCAGCCAAAAACTACCGGGAAATTGAGGACGACGCGAAGAAGGAGCAGCGGTACGCGACGGACAGCCATGGACCCGATCCTACGTGTCATCCCGGCCCTCCTAGCCTACGACCTGGTGCACCGAAACCGCCGCGCACACCGCAGAAGGTCAGCACAACACCCAGGGGCAAAGGGTGGGTGAGGGGCCGGGAACATAACCTCTACCTAATTCTAAAAATACCATATACTGCCCATACATTACCTCCAGGGTCTGGTCACTTCGGGGGCGTGTCCACCAATCCCCGCGTACGTGTACCCGTCACCACTACAATGGTGGTATGGCCCGTAACCACGCCCTCTGAGCGTGGGTACGGCCCGTACCACCATTGTAGTGGTGATGTAGGTGTACGCGCCGTACCCACGCCCTCAGAGCGTGGGTACGGCCCGTACCACGCATACCCCTACATCACCACTCCAATGGTGTTACGGGCCGTACCCACGCCCTCAGGGCGTGTGTACGGCCCGTACCACGCGCACCCCTACATCACCACTACAATGGTGGACGGGCCGTACCCACGCCCTCAGAGCGTGGGTACGGCCCGTACCATCATTGGAGTGGTGATGTAGGGGTACGCGCCGTACCCACGCCCTGGCCCGTACCACCATTGGAGTGGTGATGTAGGAGTACGCGCCGTACCCACGCCCGCAGAGCATGGGTACAGCCATACCACGCGTACCCCTACATCACCACTCCAATGGTGGTACGGGCCAGGGCGTGGGTACAGCGCGTACCCCCATTGGAGTGGTGATGTAGGGGTACGCGTGGTGCGGGCCGTACAAACGCCCTGAGGGCGTGGGTACGGCCTGTACCACCATTGTAGTGGTGATGTAGGAGTACGCACCGTACCCACGCCCTCAGAGCGTGGGTACGGCCTGTACCACACGTACCCCTACATCACCACTCCAATGGTGGTACGGGCCGTACCCACTCCCTGAGGGCGTGGGTACAGCGCGTACTCCTACATCACCACTACAATGGTGGTACAGGCCGTACCCACGCCCTCAGGGCATGGGTATGGCGCGTACCCCTACATCACCACTCCAATGGTAGTACGGGCCGTACCCATGCTCGGAGGGCGTGGGTACGGCCCGTCCACCATTGTAGTGGTGATGTAGGGGTATGCGTGGTACGGGCCGTACACACGCCCTCAGGGTACGTGTACACACTGGCCGTACACGTACGTGTACACACTGGTCGTACACGTACGTGTACACACTGGTAGTACACGTACGTGTGTACGGTCCGTACACACACCCGTACTCCGGCGGGAACACCAATGTGATGATACGGACCATTCACATGCCCTCAGAGCGTGTGTACGGTGCGTTTCACAGCTTACACAGGTGATAGGAGGTGCACACGAATGGAATGGAGGTGTCAGACTCGTGCACGGCTGTACATCAAGTCATTGTCATTGCAGTCCTTCAAGTGCAGGGATTAGGTGTGTCAGGCAGTGATATGGCACATGTCTCCTCATGTTTTAGCACAATAGATGTGTGATAACCTGTGTACACATGTCATGTGTGATGGGGCAGTATGTGGCACGCTTCCCCTTCCCACTTTGCACATGTGTGCATGTAGTACAAACGTGTCAAGCACTGCATTCACCAATACCCGCAAATGTCCCCTGATGCCAGGGACAGGGACACTAACACCTGACATCTAAGTACCAGCGTGCCCCGATGTGACTATCTCCTGTGTGTGTCATGTGTTCCCATGAGCTTCCTGTTGGTGTTCCGTCAAATGCATCTGCTGTTGCTGCATCCAACATGTGTCTGTGTGTAGATGGGCATGGCACACATATATGCACACCATGCCACGTGTGGATTCACACGTTACGTGTGTCTGGATGCTTCAAAGATGATTTTATGACATGAGGACATATCTGCGCCGTATCCATGTCTGTGTTTTCATTTTTCACGTGTATCCCTTCATCGCTATGTGTATGATCTGTACATTTCCAATGACATGTGACCTGTGCGTCTAGCTTGCCGCCAGCAGTCTGTATGAGATGACATCTTTCAAATGCAGATATGTGGATGTATGTCACTCCTGTGATGTCTCTGGCTGTTCACTTACACTGGCCCACAGCTAGTTTCGGGCCATGTCATGTAGAACTTGACTATTAACGGGTGTAGCTGGCTTGTCGTAGGAGTATCACCTGGCTGGCATACGTGTCCTGGATGTATTGCACAGACCTGACTCTGTATTTAGCAGATGTGTAGTAGCAGTTGAGCATGTGCTCAGTTGATTGACATTGATGTTGTTATGTACTAACTCTTCGTTATTCCTTCCAATTTTCTGCAGGGCACCGCCTCTCCCCCAACCAATGCCAGACTTGAGTGCCATGAGGGAACGTGACTGCACAAGACGTTACCGCTTCTCGCAACAGTTGATTGAGAACTTGACTGCAAAGCTTGAACAACACCTCCAACCGCGACACAGGTATCCTACTGCGCTGACCCCCAAGATGAAGGTGATGGCAGTCCTACATTTTTTTGCCACCGGTACGTTTCAATTCACCATAGCTGATGTGGGTGGCATGTCACAGACCATGTTCAGCCGTGTCCTGCATGATTTTTTAGAAGCCATGTTGGAGCACCTGGATGAATTCATCCATTTTCCAACTCGTGAGCAGTTGACAGGTGTCAAGGGTGAGTTCTATGCCCTGGGATGGATGCCCCATGTAATTGGGTCTATTTGATGGGACACATGTGGCTTTGGTACCACCACAGGCACAGGAGGTCACCTATCGCAACCGTAAACATTACCACTCTATAAATGCTCTTGTGGTGTGTCTTGCTAACATGCTGATTTCCCATGTCTGTGCACGTTTTCCAGGGTCAGCACACGATGCCTACATCATGAGGCGTAGCAGGGTGCCAGAAATGATGCTGGGGCTGCACAACGAACGAGCATGTCTTGTTGGTGGGTATACTCTGTTTGTCCTTTGTTTAGCGCTATTTTTGTATCTTACGGCATCTCCTGACCCACTTCTTTACATGATGTTTCCATGTAGGGAACTCTGGCTATCCCAACATGCCATGGCTGATGACGCCCCTCCGCAACCCCAGAACAGCTACAGATCACCGTTACAACAACGCACATGGGCAGACCAGGCGAGTGATTGAGAGGACGTTTGGCCTCCTGAAGAGCAGATTCCGGTGCCTTCACAAGACAGGCGGGTCCCTCTCATATGCACCGGTGAAGGCCTGCAAGATCTTCCTTGTGTGCTGCATGCTGCACAACATGGCAGTGGAGAAGGCTGTGCCACTCATCCTGGATCCGGATGAGCAGGAACATCCACCCGTGGAGGATGAAGGGCGGCTTGGTCATGAGGCAAGTGAGGATGAGGAGGAGGAGGACGACGACATCCGGAGTCAGCTCATACGCAACTTCTTCTCATAATGGTGAGTCCATGGGTCTGAGTGTGCACGCCTGGAGCCTTGTGTGGCATGTGTTGCAATGTGTGTGTCCAGCTGTTGGACAGGCCACACGAAGGGCTCGCTCCCTCCCCGCATGACAGGGCCCCAGCCCCCACCGGCTCCCCCGGCCGGGTCAAGCCGCCATCTTGGGCCCTGCACCACGAGGCCGCATGGCCTCCACCCGACCCTAACCCTGGGCCTGGCCGGCCCCGACATCCCGGCACCACCATCCACCCAGGAGGTGAGCGGACCACTTGGCAGGTCAATGGGAGAACGAAGCGTCAAGGGCTCTTCCCCCGCCAGGTGCCGATCGCCTCCAGCTCCCCCAGGCGCTGGCTCCACCCCCTGCTGGGTGTCTGGACACCTTCATCCCGGGCCCTCCGACCTCCAAGTGCGAGGGTCCGGACATCAAAGGGCGCCTGCCCTATAACTGGGGCAGCTCCGGAGCAGGAAGGCAGTTGTATCCTGGAGTCGAGAGACACCGAGAGAACTCAGCCTTGACGGACTACTGGCGCTGCCGTAGCCCTATCTTGCGAACTATCGTCCTGCCTGCTGGCGCTGCCGCGGCCTTCTGCAACATCCATCCTCGTCGGGACCTGCTGGCGCTGCCGCGGCCCGTTGTATCGACTATCCTCACCGGGACCTGCTGGCGCTGCCGCGGCCCGTTGTAACGACCATCCTCACCGGGACCTGCTGGCGCTGCCGCGGACCGTGTACCGACCATCTCTACCGGGACCTGCTGGCGCTGCCGCGGCCCGTACCAGCTAAACCACCAAGCTCGAGGATTGTGAGCTAATCATCATTTCATCCGAACTACCAGACTGGTAAACAGACTGTCCCGCTACCCTTTCCCTATCCTGAGAGACTAAAATCGAGGGGACCCCTGAGTCCAGACCTCCTTGTACTATTTCATCGTACCTTAAGAAGTGCATATAAAGAACGCTAGATCTTCTCCTTGTGTGGTGTCTGTCTGTGGGGGGGGGAAGTTATTTATCTGTACGATAGCTGGAGACGGCTCTCCCCGGAGACCTCTCCCCTTGTCCTCGGCCGACCCTCCCGGTCCGTCTAACATTGGTGGCCAGCGGCGCGATCCGAATCAACGCGTAATCGTACAGAGAGTAGCTCACCCCACGACAAAACCACGATGTCAGCCAAAGATAGCGGTTCCACTGAAAGATTCCAAATGGATAAGTTGGAAGAATACAGCCACCGCGAACTAAAAGAATTCTGCATGGAACTAGGCATTGCTACCACCGGCCTGAGTACAAAAGATGATTTGAAGCGCGCCCTTGAGTCGTGGACAGAAACTGGGATCGCCGGACCCTCCGACCGAAACAGTGTCACACCGGAGGGGAACGCCACGGCTCCCGAGGAGCGGGGAACGGGCCTCTCGCAGGAGGAGATCCAGGAAAGAGAAAGAACCAGATTACACGAGTTGGAAATGGCACGACTCAAGATGGACGGTGAACTCAAGTTAGCCGAGCAGAAACGAAATCTAGAGCATATGCGGCTCCGAGAAGAACGAGAAGAAAAGCAGAGACAGAGAGAGCTTGAGGAAAAGAGAATAACACTCGAACACGAGCGCAAACTGGCGGAAATAGAACTTCGGAAACAGAATAAAGAACCGGGGGTGCCTGAGCGACCGCACACCCCGGGGCCAACCGAGAAAAAAGTCCACATCCCCAAGGATGTTGTCCGAGAGTATGTCCGAGAAGACGACATACAACAGTGGTTCAAAGCCTACGAGATCGCCATGACCTCCCACCGGATCGACCGGAGTGATTGGGGAGCCGGACTATGGGGGAGGTTCGTCAACGAAGGTCGCGATGCCCTGCTGCAGCTCCCGGATCACCAAATGTCGTCCTACGACCACATGAAGGCTGCCCTCCTCACCCGCTACGGCCTCACACCCGAGATGTACCGCCAGAGGTTCAGAGATTGCACCCGGATCCCGGGTACAACTTGGGTGGAGTACGTTAACTATTTCAGCCGAGCCTTCGAGGGTTGGATCAAGGGGAGCCATGTCACGACCTACGAACAACTCTTTAACCTTATGGTATGGGAGCACCTGTCGAACAACTGTTTCGTCGAGCTCAGGCAGCACCTCCTCGACAGTAAATTGACTGACCCCCGGCAGCTCGCCGCCGAAGCTGACCGATGGGAAAGCACCCGAGTGGGCCGGAGAGGGCCACACGAGCAGAACCGAAGCAACCAAGGCCAGCACCGTCCTCGAGGAGGAGGAGGCCAGGGCCGAGGGAGAGACACCATCCCGGCAACGCCCGTGGCCAGCACCCCGCCCCCGGCCGGCCGGGGCAACCCCCCGATGCGTCCGGGGTTCCGAGCCAACGTCACGTGCCACCGATGCCAGCGAGTCGGCCACTACGCCAATGACCCGAGCTGCCCGCAGAACCAAACACCAAGGCCCCGCCAGGTAGCTGCCGCCGCCCTGGGGGAAGAACAACTATCAGAGGAACAGGAAGAATATGAGCCGGCCCGGCCAGAGTGGGAACCGGCCGCCATGGTTCTAGCGTGCCTCGGGGGAAAAGACATGGTCCCGCGGGCTCCCCTACCCGCCAACACCCGGAAATACGGTCAGTGGGTGACCATTAATGGGCGTCGGGCCGAGGCCTTACGTGACACGGGCGCCAGTGTGACGGCCGTCCGCTGTCACCTGGTGAAGCCCGAGCAGATCCTGCCGAACATCCTCTGCCCCGTCCGCTCAGCCGACAATTCCGAAAGTCTGTGTCAAATGGCCTGCGTCCCATTCGAATGGGGAGGGGTCTCCGGCCTGTTGAAGGTGACGGTCCGGGATGATGCCCCCGTGGACTGCCTCCTGGGGAATGACCTCGAGAGTTCCCCGTGGGCCACCGTCGAGAGAAGAGAGCACCTGGGGATGCTGGGCCTCCCGGACTGGGCCTGCATAACCACCCGGTCCATGGCCGCCCGTGCTGTCCCCCGATCAGAAGAACCGGAATGGCCAGCACCTCCACCCCCGGTCGCCCCAGTAGAGGACAACGACGAGGCCAACCCCCCAGAACCAACGGCCGAAGGAGTCGCGCAACCCCAGGACCTTCCCGGCCTGGCTCAGTGGCGTCAAGAAGGGGGGCCCACCCAAGAACAGTTCCGCCAGGAGCAAAAGACCTGCCCCGCCCTCGAGGGGCTCCGACAGCAAGCCAGCGCCCAGAGCGCAGGGGACGCCACCGGAACTCATTGGGTCTATTGGGATAACGACCTGCTATACAGCGAACAGAGAATCGCGGAGCTAGGGGCCGGTCGGGTGCTGGTGGTACCTCTCCGCTTCAGAGACTTCCTACTCAACCTGGCCCACGATGTCCCCCTGGCTGGACACCTGGGCCCGGACAAGACTTACAGTCGCCTAGTGACCCACTTTTTCTGGCCGAAAATGAGGAACGACGTCCTGAACCACTGCCGGTCCTGCCCCACATGCCAAGCCAGCGGGAAGAGTGGCCGTAAGCTGAAAGCCCCTCTGCAGCCCTTCCCTGTGGTCACCACCCCGTTCGAGAGGGTAGGAATAGACATTGTGGGGCCCCTGGAACCCCGCACGGCACAAGGACACAGGTTCATCCTGGTACTGGTGGACCACGCCACCCGCTACCCCGAGGCGGTGCCCCTACGAACCGTGACAGCTCCGGTGGTTGGCCGGGCCCTAATGGGGATCTTCTCCCGGGTGGGCTTCCCCCGAGAAGTCGTCAGCGACCGAGGCACGAACTTCATCTCCAAATACATGAAGTCCCTGTGGCAACAATGCGGGGTCACCTACAGATTCACGACCCCCTATCACCCCCAAGGGAACGGACTAGTGGAGCGTTTCAACCGCACTCTCAAGGGGATGATTGGGGGATTGGAAGAGCCCCTCCGTCGCCAGTGGGATGTACTACTCCCGTGCCTCCTCTTCGCCTACCGAGAAGTTCCCCAGAAGTCCCTCGGCTTTAGCCCTTTCGAACTCCTGTACGGGCACCCTGTGCGAGGGCCCCTCAGCCTAGTCAGGGAAGGTTGGGAGTTGGCCCCCCTAAAGACCCCTCCAGACGTCTTCAAATACCTCCTGGCCCTACGCAATCAGACCCGGCGCTTCAGGGAGATGGCCAAGGCGAACCTCGAGGCCAGCCAGGAAGACATGAAGAGATGGTATGATCAAAATGCCTCCTCCGTCGAGTTCGAGCCTGGTCAACAAGTGTGGGTGATGTCCCCCACCGAACCATGTGCCTTGCAAGATAAGTGGACGGGGCCCTTCAAGGTGGTCGAGCGCAAAAGCCCCGTCACTTACCTCATCGACATGGGGACCTCCCGGAACCCCCTTCGGGTCCTCCACACCAACAGACTCAAACCACACTTTGTGCGCTCAGAACTCAGCCTCCTGATGGCTACGGACAGTGGGGCGGAGGAAGACTCCGAACCCCTCCCGGATCTCCTGAAGACTCAGGAGAATGACGGTTCCGTAGACGGGGTCCGGCTCTCCGATGCCCTCACCCCGGAGCAACGCCAGGGCTGCCGGAACCTCCTGCTGCGGTTCGCTACCCTGTTCTCCCTCACCCCCGGGGTCACCCCTTGGTGTTTGCACGACGTGGACACCGGGGACAGTCCCCCTATCCGACACCGGGCCTACCGCGTACCAGATCGGGTACGGGCCTGCATACAAGAGGAAGTGGCCAAAATGCTCACGATCGGGGTCATCGAGCCCTCGGACAGTCCCTGAGCCAGTCCGGTTGTATTAGTCCCCAAGGCCGCTGCCCCCGGCACCACACCTGAACTGAGATTCTGCGTCGACTACCGGGGCTTGAACGCTGTCACCCGGACCGACGCTCATCCTATCCCCCGAGCGGACGAATTGATCGACCGGCTGGGGGCCGCCCGCTACCTCAGTATCTTCGACCTAACAGCGGGCTACTGGCAGATCGGTCTCACACCCCGGGCTCAGGAACGGTCAGCCTTCTCTACCCCCGATGGCCACTACCAATTCAGGGTCATGCCCTTCGGCATGAAGAACGCCCCCGCCACGTTTCAACGCCTTGTGAACCAGGTCCTGGCGGGGCTCGAAGAGTTCAGCGCTGCCTACCTGGACGATATCGCTGTATACAGCCGCCACTGGTCCGACCACCTCCTCCACCTCCAAGAAGTCCTACAGGCCCTCCAGCGGGCCGGCCTCACAATTAAGGCCGGCAAATGCCAAATTGGCCAAGGGTCCGTGACCTACCTTGGGCACCAAGTGGGAAGCGGGCTGGTGGCCCCGCTGCAACTTAAGATTGCTGCCATCCAGTCCTGGCAGCCCCCCGTCACCCAGACCGAGGTCCGAGCCTTCTTAGGGCTCACCGGCTACTACCGGCGGTTCGTGAAGGACTACGGCAGCATCGTGGGGCCCCTCACGGGTCTCACGTCCAAAAACCAACCAAAGCGGATTAACTGGACCCCCGATTGTCAAGCGGCCTTCGAGAAGCTGAAGGCCGCCCTGTGCACCGCCCCTGTGCTCCAGGCCCCCGATTACGGTCGGGAATTCGTGGTACAGACAGACGCCTCCGACCACGGCATCGGAGCGGTTCTTTCCCAATTGAACCCCGAAGGTCATGACCAGCCGGTGGCCTTCATCAGTCGACGTCTCCTGGCCCGAGAACAGCGCTGGAGCACCATCGAGAGGGAGGCCTTCGCAGTGGTGTGGGCCCTCAAAAAGCTCCGGCCCTATCTCTTCGGTACCCACTTCCGGGTACAAACCGACCATCGACCCCTGCAGTGGCTGATGCAGATGCGGGGGGAGAACCCAAAACTATTGCGCTGGTCCATTTCCCTGCAGGGAATGGACTTCACCGTGGAGCACCGACCGGGCCAAGACCACGCCAACGCAGATGGCCTGTCACGCTTTTTCCGCCTCGGCGAGGAGAGTCCCCAAGAAGATGGGTGACTCTCCCCGCCTTCAGCTGGGGGGGACGCATGTTGGACAGGCCACACGAAGGGCTCGCTCCCTCCCCGCATGACAGGGCCCCAGCCCCCACCGGCTCCCCCGGCCGGGTCAAGCCGCCATCTTGGGCCCTGCACCACGAGGCCGCATGGCCTCCACCCGACCCTAACCCTGGGCCTGGCCGGCCCCGACATCCCGGCACCACCATCCACCCAGGAGGTGAGCGGACCACTTGGCAGGTCAATGGGAGAACGAAGCGTCAAGGGCTCTTCCCCCGCCAGGTGCCGATCGCCTCCAGCTCCCCCAGGCGCTGGCTCCACCCCCTGCTGGGTGTCTGGACACCTTCATCCCGGGCCCTCCGACCTCCAAGTGCGAGGGTCCGGACATCAAAGGGCGCCTGCCCTATAACTGGGGCAGCTCCGGAGCAGGAAGGCAGTTGTATCCTGGAGTCGAGAGACACCGAGAGAACTCAGCCTTGACGGACTACTGGCGCTGCCGTAGCCCTATCTTGCGAACTATCGTCCTGCCTGCTGGCGCTGCCGCGGCCTTCTGCAACATCCATCCTCGTCGGGACCTGCTGGCGCTGCCGCGGCCCGTTGTATCGACCATCCTCACCGGGACCTGCTGGCGCTGCCGCGGCCCGTTGTAACGACCATCCTCACCGGGACCTGCTGGCGCTGCCGCGGACCGTGTACCGACCATCTCTACCGGGACCTGCTGGCGCTGCCGCGGCCCGTACCAGCTAAACCACCAAGCTCGAGGATTGTGAGCTAATCATCATTTCATCCAAACTACCAGACTGGTAAACAGACTGTCCCGCTACCCTTTCCCTATCCTGAGAGACTAAAATCGAGGGGACCCCTGAGTCCAGACCTCCTTGTACTATTTCATCGTACCTTAAGAAGTGCATATAAAGAACGCTAGATCTTCTCCTTGTGTGGTGTCTGTCTGTGGGGGGGGAAGTTATTTATCTGTACGATAGCTGGAGACGGCTCTCCCCGGAGACCTCTCCCCTTGTCCTCGGCCGACCCTCCCGGTCCGTCTAACACCAGCTGACTGTATGCTAAGTGACTTAGATGTGTGTTCAGATGTGTCACTCGAGTGATGATGTCCTTCCACACATTTTAGCTTAGACACTCAATTTTAATATAGCATGGTGACACACTTATTCCTGTAGAGTAAATGACCATGCATGCGGATGACAATCTTTTCCCTGACTTCTTGTGTGTCTGTCATCCCCAGGTAGTTTTGCATGCTGTCTGCTCATGTCATCGTTGGCCTCCCGCTATTCCTCATGAGTATTGCAACGTGTGCTGAATCAGCGTCCCATGCACGGACATGGTGAAAGTCTTTTTGGTTAAGGATTGCTGCACGGCATTTTGGTGTTGGTAGGTGTTTGGAATGTGTGGGCACTGCTCCTGTGCATGTTGTGTTACTATACATACATGTTGACTCACCATGGGGCACATGACATGTTGCATGACTCCCATGTATTGATAGTCACCCTTCGTAACAGTCATCTGTGATAGGACTGTGGATTCTGATGAAGGCATCAATGTATGTACAACTTCCCTCTGAAACATACGGGATGCTACGGTGGACATAGTGTGGGACATCCCCATAAGAGGATAAATGGGGAATTGCAGCCCCTCCGTGTGCAGCAGGGGGTGTTTGGCTCACACCCTTCACTTGTGTGCCAGTTCAATGGATTTACAGCATCTGTGTTGTGAAGGGGGTGTCCAGTGTAGGTCCCACATGTTCTGCCAAATGACCTGTGAGTCTGTTCATATTGATGCATTTCCCTAGGTGTGAACCTGAGTAATAAAGGTGTTCCTCACCCTCCATGGTGCCTCATCTCTGTCAATGCAGGTCTCTTGCCACTTTGCATGCGGCATCTCTGGCATAGTTGTCAAAGATTGTGCATATGAGTCTATGTGTAGTTTAGCAACATGCATGCAGTTCTTCAGGGATTTGAATATCCATTGTGCATGATGTCCATGGTTGTGTATGTATTTGGGCATGTTGGTGACCACAACAGGCCGTCAACACCTGCTGAGGGTGTGTATCCTGTGTGCAGCTCGTCCTTCAGTTTCATGATCCGGTGTCAGTCATCTTTGGTGATTGTGCATCCATTGTTTCTGGGTGTGCCATGGGAAACCGGACACTCCTTCTTTTACATACGCCTGTTGCAGTAGTCCTTTCTGACATCCTTGTCTTTGTGTTCAACCAGTGGCATAGTTTCCAGGACATGCCGCCTGCTGCTGCGGCCCCTGCAGCAAGGGCACAGAAAGTTTACAGATTCGGCAACACACACACCTCAAAGATGCTCCTCCATTCCTCCCTCCACCCATTCATTTGGCTGGCATCAGCTTGTCTGTGCATGCAACGTGCACATTGCACGACCCTCATGTCCTTACATGACCCACATCACACTACAGTCTGATGTTGCAGCCACCCTCGAAGAATTGTCCATCCAAGGAGCTACCGCCTGCTCTCAGGCATACCCTAGGCGCACACACGACACCTTTGCATGATGAGTGTGCAACTCCAACTGCCTACACAGAGCTGCCCCGCCTTCCAGGCCCTGTCACACCAACCAGGTAATGTCCCTCCTACTCCCCACCGGCTCCGTACACCAGCAAGGCCATGGGAGTGGGACTCAAGCCTTCAGCATGTAGTATAGTGGCATCATCTGGTACATGGCCCAGGTATCATCTCTCAGCATGTCAATCTTCAATGTGTCCAGGTCCCCCTCACCGGCATCACATGCACACAGCACCTCATCATCAGCTCGTATGCCATTGACAGCCAGGTGCTCCTCACCCTCACCAAAGACGCAGCCATTGGCAGTTCCAACATTCAAGAAGGCATGAGATCCCTTGATGAATGGCTGAACATCAGCCACCTGAGGCTGGACTTGTACAGGACTGAGGTAATCATCTGAGGATTGTCCCCTTACAGGTGGGTAAACTGCTTGTGTCCCACCCGCAAGAGCCCTGCACATGCACCCAGTGGCCACGCACACAAGATGGTGTGCATCATGGATTTGTCACTCACATTTGCCATGCTAATCACCAGCATCTATACCTCAGGGTGCAACACCTTCTGCATGATGCACATGATCCACAGATAGATCCACTCCAGGGAAAGACAGACCATGCCCCAGGCCTACGACACCAGCCGTGTCAACTACTGCCCCGCCCTCTACGGAGCAAGTACATCCTAACTCCCGGGAAACCAGTCCACATCCAGGCTGCATGTGCACACCTCAGCTTCAACATCCCGCGCCCCAGCCACATCACCGTCCACCAGAGATAGCTGCAATGGATCACTGTGTGCTGCAGGTTGACCTTCAGACTCCTCACCCACACTCAGGAGGCAGGCCACAACCCCAGACCCCAAACCAACCTTGGCCGTCTGTCATCCGAGACCCCGTTGTGCCAACTCCGTGCATCCAACCTTGCCCTGGCCACCATTCTTCACATCCACCATACTCCAGCATGCAGGACATAGTTCTCCCACCTGGCAAGACATACCTGCTACTCCCTCCTGTTAGAAATGGCGATTTCTGGTTGGCTAGGGCTCGGAGGCAATGTGTAAAGCGTTTGCGCGCGCACCCAGCAACAACTCCCAAGGCCAACCACAAAAGAAACTCCACACAAGGTATTATATAAAAATAGCCTTTGTATTATACCAAAACACATTAGATAAAAACACACACTCTACAATGTGCCAACAGGCACGGGCAGAATTTACAAGGGATATGTACAAGACAGGGCCACCTGGACCACTGTCAGGAATAAACACTTTTGGAAATAGCACGTTGTAGAAATATCACTTTAGAACATAGCATATATAATTACTGTTAGCACAAAATTAGAAAATGTAGCACACAACCAGAAACTACTGGTAACAGGTAAGTACCACCTACGCAACCCTAACCACCTTAGGAAAAAGTCACGCAGGGAACCAGGACCTCACTAGCACCACCTGTACTAGGAGAAAAACAACCACCTAAGTATCACAATACCTGTAGGGGTCTAAGCACAGTACACATGATGCATCGCGACACATTCAGAGGTGTGGGGAAGGAAAACACATGATGCATAAAATACATTCAGCGGTGTAAAACAAGGCACATGACGCATAAACACACATAAGCCACAACCTGTGGCAGTCCCTAGGCCAACTGGCCTTGTCGGGGCTAGGACGCCTTATGTCCCAATGTCAGGGCAAGATTGCGCAAGCTGCGCAAGCCAAAGCGCAAAGTAGCACTGGGTGTCCTAAACTTTGCAGCTGCCCACTAAGTGCTGGGCAGCTGGAGAAATACTGGGGCACCCCTGTGCCTTTTAAAACAAATCTGGCATGCCTTGGAGCCTCCCTGGGCTCTGCCAAAAAGAATGCCCCCAAGTGTTGGATCACACCAGCGCTCTAAACAAACAATGCCGTTGGAGCGCACCAGCGCTCGAAGAAAACAATGCGGGGTGTTGGAGCCTCACTCGGCTTGTAAATACACAATGCCCACACAGCCAATGTGTGTACTTTGGAGCCCTCTAGGCTCTTCAGACCAGAAATGCGCCCCTTCGCTGGAGCCTCAACCGGCTCTGAAATACACAATGGGGGCCAACGTTGAAGCGGCCCGCTGCCTTCCGGGGCCGCTCTTCCTTGTAAAATAAATGCTCCACTATGCTGGAGCGCCCCTCGGGGCTCGGTAAATACTGCCCCCCTCCCCCTCCTTCGAGGGAGCGTCAGGCGCCCTGAAACCAACCAGGCTGCCCCCACTCACCGGGACTCCGGCGTCTGCTCCGGACACTCCGGCGGCGGGGCTCTCTCCTCCGGTTGCGAGAGCGGGGTGGGCTCCCGCCTCTCTTTGGTGCTGACTCGGGTCTCCCTCAGCTCACGGGAGGCCCGACCATGTCCGGGGGCGTGTCACAAACCCCGCCCGCAATCAGGGGTTTCCTG
Source organism: Triturus cristatus (assembly GCF_964204655.1). Classification (NCBI taxonomy): domain Eukaryota; kingdom Metazoa; phylum Chordata; class Amphibia; order Caudata; family Salamandridae; genus Triturus; species Triturus cristatus. The sequence goes on along the minus strand of NC_140585.1, from coordinate 1,137,973,692 downwards.
ACTCCTTCCGGGTCGCCGCAGGCAGCGCGGCGGCCCAGGGTTTCTCGGCTGTTGTACGGTGGCAATGAGGGGTAGGCTCCCTCTTCCTTAATCATACGAGCGGGGTGGGCACCCGCTCGAGGTGGCAACAATGCGGGGTGGGCACCCGCTCGCCAATGAAAAATGCAATAAATCGAGGTGGGCACTCGATATGGGCGGCAATGTCCCTGGCAGGGTGGGCACCTGCCAGGGGACTTCAGAATCGGCAAAGACGGGGCAAACGCCAGGTGGGCACCGGCTTTCAGAAATAAAGCGCTCCGAGCGCTAGGACAAATAAAAGCGCTTCCAGGCGCTTAGGGATGCAAATAAAGCGCTCCCAGCGCTTTAAGAAGGATAACAACAAAGTCCAGCAAAGTTCTCCCCTGCATACAGCAAGGCAGGGGTGGGGGGGCAAGGCTGGACTCAGAGCCAGCTCACTGGGCCTCCAGGCAGGGAGGTAGTGCAAGTGGCGGTCCTCTGGTCCAGCAGCAGCCCCCCTCAGGTAGGATCCTGGAAGAGAACCAATTGTAAGGGGACACAGCCCCTTTTTATACAGTGAAACCCTTTGTCTCAAGGTGCAGGGAAGGGGCGAACCAGTTACAACTGGTTCCTGAGCACTTTGTTTTGCTCAGCCCCTCTCCCTATTCAGAGAACAGACCAGGGTCATCAGTCGCACCACAGGGGGCGGAGCCAGCATTGTGTGGGGAAAACCCAGCCCTATTCAGGACCCAGGTGTACTCCTCCCACCCATCTAGCTGCTGATCTCCCCATTCACCACTGGGTGACTCATCCTGACCCTGGGGATTCCCTAACCCGTCACATGACCTCAACCAGCCAATCGCCAGACAGGGTACACATTTCATACTGCACACAGAAGTGCCCACTTCTAGAAGTGGCACTTCCACACTAGGTACATGCACGCCGCACACATCATCGCGCAGCATTTCATCACACGAGTCCGTACATACCAAACTCGCACCTGCACTCATACATTCCTATGGGAGGGCAGGCCTATCTCACCACACGCACTCAGAGTGCGCATGCACTTTACTCTGGGACACAGGGAAAGTGCGCAGAAACCAAAAATCACTACCAGCAGGTCACCAATAAAAGCAAAAAGTTCAGGGGTGAACCTGCCAGAAGGGCCAAGTCCAACACCTCCCCGGCAACATCCACATGAGCCATGACCTCTACGCCTTCAGGATAGTCTTCCCAATTGGTCTGTCCGCACAGTAATGCATGCCCCCCCTCAGCAGCTTGAGGCCATCACGGCTGAGTATTGTGCTCCATGTCTGTATAGTATGATACATTGTGACCCATGTGTGTCCTGTCCCAGACTCAGATTCCAGGGTATGGATGGCTGGAGTTAGTTCAACACTCATGCATAGTTTGACATTTCCCCACACGTAGGTTGTGTACTCATGCAAAATGAATGCAACATGTAATTGTAGAAAATGAGATTTATTCTCGGTGGGGGGCCTGTTTAGTGTGGACAAATAGGTGCTGTACAGTGTGCATGGAATCCAAAGTTCACAGGGGGAGATGGCATCCTTGTCAGTTGGAGTCATCAGAGTCCAGACCACAGTGTTGGTCATCATTGGTCAGACTGTGACCAGCAAGTCCATGTGGCAGAGAATGTCATTGGATGAGGTGCTGCTGTTGCGCATGAGGGCCAGGTGCCAGGCCAGGTGACCTGGGAGATGTGGATGGTCCGCTGCCTCTCACGGTCTTTTCCGTGGACGACCCACCTTCCTTGCGGGACCCTCAGATGCAGGCCTTGACGATGCTTGGTACGCTCCGTCGGACGAATCCTCCTCCTCCTCCCTCCCTGTGGCTGGTGCTGGTCTTCGCCTGGTGGCACAGGGAGGGTTGCCCATGTTGTCGGCGATCCGACGGAGTGAACGGCTTATGTCCGTTTGCACCGCCAGTAGCTCAGCCAGTCTTGCCTCCATCCGTCCTTGGTGTTGTTGTTGACTGGCGTGTTGCTCGGCCTGCTGGTTCTTAATCTCGTTGAGGGTCCCCACTACCTAGCTGATGCCCCTGGTGTCACGCCGGTATGTCTCCAAGATGTGGCGTATGTGTGACATACCGGTTCCCTCAGCTGGCTGGTCAGGTTTGCGCCTCTGCCTGCCTCCACTTCCACCACCCCTGCCCACATGAGCCTGGCCTGCCATTGTGGGCACATTGGGTCTACGGGACCCCTGAGGGATGGCATTTGCAGGGTTGTCTGCCTCCTCCTGGGTGGCCGGAGAACCTTGTCCCTGCAGGTCAGACTGGCTCAGTTGTTCTGTGCGGGCAGGGCTCCTGGGTGTCTCCTGGGATGTGGCAAGAATGGGGGTGGTGGTTGGCACAGATGTACCTGACGCAGGTGCTGCAGGGGCTTGGGCACTAGAGGGTCCAGGTTGGTTGGGGTCATCCACAGAGTGCTGAGAGTCGTCGCTGCCGGTGGGATCATCTTCCTGCCGAGCCTGGGCCTGTGATTGTTCCCCCCAGTGTTGGGGGGAGATCCATGACGTTGCCCTGTGTGTGAGAGAGAGACAATGTTAATGCTGTTTCATGCGACATCCATGTTTCATACATGTTCTGGTTGCCACAGTTCCTCCAGGTGGTTGTATGTGCCTAGCATTCACATCAATGTTCACTTGTGGATGGGTATGTTGCAGGGGACAGATTGAAATGTTATCCAGGGTCTTTGACATGTCGCATTTGGCGTTGGATGCTTTTTTGGCTGTGGCTTGATCTTGTATTGTCACATGTCCATTGTGAGAGTGTGTGACTCCATTGGCTGCCGCGGGGGTGTGTGCTTGTGTGAGGGGTGAGTGATCATCACTCAGCCCGACGCTGTTCAACATCCACATGGCCCCCCTCACACAAGTGGCCCACCACCACAACCTCAAAGACATCTCCTATGCCGACGACACCCAGCTCGTCCTCTCCCTCACCAAGGACCCTCACACCGCCAAGACAAACATCCACGAGGGTCTGAGGGCCATCGCCGACTGGATGCGGAGCGGCCATCTGAAACTGAACTCGGACAAGACGGAGACCCACACCCTCACCCTGGGACGACTCCTGGTGGCCGATCGCTCTGGGGACATCACTGACACCCACCAAACACGCACGCAACCTAGGATTGATCCCCGCATCCTCCCACTCCATGTCCAAGCAGGTCAACGGCGTCTCCTCCTCCTGCTATGACACACTACGCACGCTCCGCCGGATCTACTGGTGGCTCCCGACTTAAACAAGTAGAACAGTGACACAGGCCCTCGTCAGCAGCTGACTGGACTACGCCACTGCACTCTACACAGGACTCCCATCCACACACCAACGGCGGCTACAACGCTTCTGAAACGCCTCGGCACAACTGATCATCAACGCCCCCGCCACAGCCACATCACCCCCCCTCCTGAGAGACCTGCACTGGGTCCACATCGACAAGAGGATCACCTGTAGGCTCCTCAGCCACGCACACAAGGCACTCCACACCGCCGGACAAGCCTACCTGCACATCAGACTCAGCTTCTACACCCCCACCCGCCAGCTCCGCTCCGGCATCATCGCCCTAGCAGCTGTCCCCCGCATCCAACGTACGCCCGCCTGCAGCAGATCCTTCTCCTACCTCGCCGCCAAGACCTGGAAGACCCTCCCAACCCACCTACGACTGACCCAAGACCTACTTGCCTTCAGGAGACTCCTCAAGACCTGCCTCTTCGGGCATTGGTGCAACCCCCCACCCTCTGCGCCTTGAGACCCTGACAGGTAAATTGCGCGCCTTACAAATACCCTGATCGATTGTTGATTGATTGACGCTGCCTGCTGGTGGGTGTGGTGTGATTTGGCTGTGGGTCTCCCAGGTGATGTATCTGTTCCACCATGGGGCATGCTGCCATGTCAGTGTGTGTGAGTTCCTGCCCTAGATTTCTGAGCTTGTTGTGTTTGTGTTCGAGTTTGCAGTTGTCACAGGAGGGCCTTGTGCTGCCTACAGCAGGGCCAAGTGTCAGCTACCTTGTCAGTACTTTGCCAGTCCCTGTGCATTGCACCTGGGCCATATGGGCTGAGGGCAATGGTGTCTGTTTCTGAGTTGTACAATATGTTTAGTGATCCCCACCCTCCCAGCATCCCAGACATCCTGTCTTGGGTTTGTGGTTTGTGTAGGCTGGGACATGGCATGGGCTTGCTTTGTGAATGGGGCATACTCATGTTAGTGGCCTGAGCGTTGTTTAGAGTGTGGTTGTGTCAGGTGAGGGCTTGGGGGTAGGTGAGTGCATTTATTGTAGTTGGGGTGTGGATGCCATTCCCCCCATGTTACGTGAGTTGTTTGTGTACTCACCAGGCTCTCGAACTCCTTCGACTCCGTGTACTCCCACCGGCGGAAGCAGGGCCATCACCTTCTCCTCCCAGGGATGGTAATGGAACGGTCTGCGGGGCAGCCCACCTCCTGTGATGTTACTCTGGGCGTATTCCTCGTTCATTTTGCGCTTGACTGCCCTGCGCAGATCGTACCACCTGGCTTGACATTCATTCCTGGTCCTTCTGATGGGCGCAACAGCATTCACCCGATCGACGATCCTCTGCCACAAGCTAGTTTTTTGGGATATGCTGGTCTGTCTGACCAATCTTCCAAAGAGCTGTGGCTCGACTCTGATGATTTCGTTGACAAGGATGTCCAGCTCCTCCCTTGTGAACTTTGGATTCTTGTCTGTGGGCATGGTGTGGGGTGTGGGTGTGGATGGTTGTGGGTGTGTGGGTGTGAATGTGTAGGTGTGTGTGTATGTGTAGAGGGTGTCTGTGTGAAGGAGGTTGTGTGAAGGTGTGTAAGTTAAGGTGTATGGGTGCAGTTGTTCGTGTGTGATGTCTGTCAGCAGTGGGTCTGTTGCAAAGGCTCATGGTTTGTGATTGTGGGCCCTTTTTATTGGTCCATTTGTGGGTGTGGCTGTGTTTGAACTTTTGGTGGGTGTGTTATAAGAGGTGGTTGTGAGTTTGGGCCTCTGTTTGACTGTTTGGATGTGCCAGGTCAGTCTTTTAGTTGTTTTGTGTCCTGTAGACGTGTTTTGTGGTGTTGTGCGAGTCGAATTGACGGTCCTTGTGCTGTTTTACAGTGTCCTGGTTCAGTACGAGACTTTTTTGCGTATGTAAGGTGCGTCCATGGCTATGTTGTTGTACAGTGATCACATGTGCAATGGTGTGGTACGACTCGTACATACGCGATGCTGGGGTACGGTGTTGGGGTACGGTGCGTCCAAGTATGGGGCTGGGGTGGGGGGTACGGGGCGTACATACACGGGTGCTGTGGTGGGGGGTACGGCGCTTACATATGCGTGTGCTGGGGTATGGCACGTACATGCGTGGGTGCTGTGGTGGGGGGTACGGCGCGGACATACGCATGTGCTGGGGTACGGCGCGTACATACGCGGGTGCTGGGGTGAGGGGTTATGGCGCGGACATACGCGGGTGCTGGGGTACGGCGCGTACTTACGCGGGTGCTGGGGTGGGGGGTACGGCGTGTACATGCGCGGGTGCTGGGGTGGGGGGGTACGGCGCGTACATACGCAGGTGCTGTGGTGGGGGTACGGCACTTACATACGTGGGTGCTGGGGTACGGCACGTACATGCGCAGGTGCTGGGTTGGGGGGTACGACCCGTACATACGCGGGTGCTGGGGTACGGCACGTAGAGGCGCGGGTGCTGAGGTGGGGGGTCCGGCGCGTACATACGCGGGTGCTGGGGTACGGTGCGTACATGCGCGGATGGGGCGGGGGGTCCGTACGACTCATACCCCGGGCCCAAGCGTACCCGGGGTAGTGGTCGTACAAAGTTCGCTCCGTACGGGACGTTTTCCATACGCTTGTGTATTCGGGAAGCCGGTACGGATCGGACTTGTGTGCTCAGACTTTAGTTTTACCACTTGTACGTAAATCTGTCCGGGGACGTCTCGTAGACTTTTCCCAAAGCAATTCGTATGTATTTTTACGGTACGAATCGTACTTCGCCGTTTGTACGCGACTTGTACGACTCGTACGTAAAAAAATACGGATACGAGTCGTACGGAATCGGCACCCAAATGTTTTAAAGAAGATCATTTAGAGTACATGCAAGTTAAGAAGAATACCTGATTGAATTATTGTTTCTGTTCTTTCATATTATAGTGACAACATTCTCTTACCACACAGCATTTTATGTATTTGATATTTGTATTATATGCAATGTTATTGAGGATGTTTTTTTTACTCAGTGTGCAGAGATTATTGACTATGCTGAAATTATTTTTGAAACAGATTTGTTTTTTTTTTTAAACGATCTTATTGATTGATTTTTTTGCCCGCTGTTATGTGATGAGTAACATTGAAATCACTATTAATAGTGAAATTCAATATATTCTGAGAACAGCAAAAAAGGCAAACTAAATAATTTATATAATGCTAAAATTATGTTGTGTTGTAAAAATTACAATATTATATATTATGACTGGTTTTGGTCTTCTCTTTTACACATCCTAATTCTAAAGTTCAACAGTTTTTAAACTTTAAAATATAAAAAACAACAGCAAAAAATGTTTTCAATATTTTGATATCTACTACTGTAAAGGTAAGGTTAAGTGCTCCAAACACTATCCATCCACTCCTACATTCACCTGTGTACTATCCATACAATCCTCTAACCACCTATTCACTGCTCATTAAAGTGTAAAATACCTGAGGTACTAACCATACAGTCCACCAACCACTCTGTTACTCATAATACAGCTCTTTACTCATCTACTAGAAGCATGTACTAATTCAATACCTCTATCAATACCCAAACACGTATGCATTTCCTCAGATGATCTCCTTGCAATACTCTAATCATTCAGCCAGTAACATGTCCTTATCTAATCACTGTGCCAAAACACAAGCACTTCTAAACTCTCCCTGCTCTCAACTAGCAGCACTCTAACTATCCAGCCACTATCCATGCACTTGAACAATGACTCAGGCATTAAGACACACAGTGCTACAGACAAATGTGCACAATCTATGCAGGCCCCTAACCCTCTGCAGACTACTGATTCACTCTTGCAATAACCCAGGTAGTATTCATGCAGTGCCCCAATCAGACTGTCACTCTCTGTCCACTCCTGCAATCATCCTGAAGAACCATGTCCTTATCTAATCTCTGTGACAAAACACAAGCACTTAAAAACTCTCCCTGCTCTCAACTACCACCACTATAACTATCCAGTCACTATCCATGCACTTGTACAATGACTCAGGCATTAAGACACGCAGTGCTAGTCAAACGTGCACAATCTATGCAGGCCCCTAACCCTCTGCAGACTACTGATTCACTCTTGCAATAACCCAGGCAGTATTCATGCAGTGCCCCAATCAGACTGTCACTCTCTGTCCACTCCTGCAATCATCCTGATAGAACCATGTCCTTATCTAATCTCTGTGACAAAACACAAGCACTTATAAACTCTCCCTGCTCTCAACTACCAGCACTCTAACTATCCAGTCACTATCCATGCACTTGTACAATTACTCAGGCATTAAGACACGAAGTGCTACAGTCAATGTGCACAATCTATGCAGGCCCCTAACCCGCTGCAGACTACTGATTCACTCTTCCAATAACCCAGGTAGTATTCATGCAGTGCCCCAATCACACTATCACTCTCTGTACACACTTCCACTCATCCAGCCAGTACCATATACTAGACAAGTAGTCCTGTAACTATGTACACACTACTCATTCACACCTTCATTTATTCAGCTAGTACCAATACAGTGCAGCAATCACACTGTAACTTCTCGTACACTTCTCTAATCACCTATCTACCACCATGTAGTTTTCTAATTACTCTGTCAATACACAAATCTTTATAAATTCACCATGCATTGTCTTTGCAGTACTCTAATAATCCAGCCACTACGCATGTACTCATACAATGACCCAGGCACTAACTCATGCACTGCAACAATATTCCATACACTACTCATACAGAACTCTAACCACCTATACACTACTGATTTACTCCTCAAATTACACACCTAGTACTTATGCACACCTGCAGTCCCCCTATCACTTCCAAGCACTCGTCTAATCACCCATCATGCACCATGTACTTAACCAATCAGTGTGCAAATATGCAAGCACTTATAAATTCACCATGCACTTTCATTTCAATACTGTAATCATCCAGTTAGTAGCCATGTACTCATGCTATAACTCAGACAGTAACTATCCACAACTACAATAACTTGTGCACTACACTTGCACTCATCTAATCACTTACACAGTACTCATGCACTCCTATAATTATCCTGCTATTATCTATAAACTCATTTAATCACGTTGCCACTTCTCAAACCTTCATAAAACAACCATGCACTACACTTGCATTCCTCCAATCACTCACACAGTATGCATACTCTCATACAATCATTCAGGTATTTTTTCTTTTTTTAACCCGAATATGTGGTTCCGTAAGAACCGTTTTTGTTTTTTTTCAGAACAGGTTTAATTTTGTTTCGTATTTTTTAAACGTTTTTTACTTTTTTTTGTGTTTTTTATTTTAAAAAAGAATAACAAAAAATGAAGAACAGGAAATCAACTGCTGGATAAAAACAAAAGCACATTATAAAAAAAAATTAACATTTATGCGCTTTAAGGGCAGCTGAAATCACGTCGATACGTTGCACCCCAAAGCAAAGTTCAGTGGCGCACTTAACGCAACTGATGGAAACATTTAGAAACTCAGGCATAATATGTGGCCTTCGAATTGATGGAGTTTCTGCAGAGGTAGATGGACTGTTGGGGTCTTGAAGAGCATCCGAGTTTAATTGTCTCCTCGTCTCTTCTCTCGCAAGGTTGACAAGGTGGATAGTCTCCATAATCATTTTCATTAAGCTCGTCCCACATGAGTATTTCTTGTCCGATCCTCTTGAGAGTACTCTCTTACATATATTGCAAGTAACCTTGGCTGCATTCACTTTCTTCTCCCCTTCTGGCACCATAAAAAAGGCCCAAACAATGTACTCTCTCCTTTGTCTCTTCGCCTGCCCCATCCTCTCTTCTTCTTCCACAGCAACAGGATCCACTTCAGCTAAGCTGGAAGCCATTGTAATTTTAAAATAAATTTACACACAAAAAAAGATGAATTTTTGAAGAGAAGGAACAAACAGGTCTTCTGTCTGCTAACATCACAAAGAAAGGGAAATATCTGAAAGATGGACCCTCCCATTTCTATAATAAAAATGTTTTCAACCCATAAGATTACTTTTTTCTTTTGCTAATAGGACGTCGCGCAGGGTGCGCGCAATCGTCACGCACACATCGCGAACCCGCGAAACACATATATATCATTATACAGTAAAATAGACATTTCTATAAACTTTTAATAAGTTTATTATGAAAACTGTTCATTCTATTATCATATTCAAACTTTCTATAGTAATTGTTTCAACTTTTAAGATACGCCGAAGTCGCGACTTCGGCGCGATCTTGGCGCGATTACAGCACGACCCCGGAAATATGTACAGGGAGAGGTCGCACAAACTAAGCGACTACACCACGCATTTCCTAACTTTCCTTTCGTCAATATCATATTGAAAATAATAGTTTAAAAATACCTTTATAATTAAATTTCGAGAAACACTTAAAGGAAAACTATTATTTATATGATATTTGTAAAACATTTTATTCTTTAGAAATTACGCCGAAATCGCGACCCCGCGTGACTTTTCAAAATGGCTACCAGATTACGCGTAGCGATCGTTAAGGGTGCGCGAAGGGTGCATGACGTCTATATTATTCTTCAATACACCTTTCCCTATATATATTAAACATATTTAAACTTTACAGAAACACACAGTCACTGGATGATGTCATCAGTGATGTCATCAGTGATGTCATTTGAGATGTCATCAGTGATGTCACTGACCATGTCATGAGTGATGTAATATGTGACGTCATCAGCAGTGCATTGCGGGGCGCGAGTTATAGTTAGCTGAACTAACTATAACGGGGGAATTTCTATGGTTTTATAAGAGTGAAATGTCCAACTAACTATAACTTTCCCTAAAACCTATGGTTTTTTCAGTGAATTTCAAAGGTTTTTTAAATGCTAATTTCTAACTATAACATGCCTGAAACCTATTGGTTTTTTAGTGAATATATATATAAATGTGTGTATATATATATATATACATATATATATATTCACTTAAAAAACCATAGGTTTCACACATGTTATAGTTAGCTGGACATTTCACTCGTGAAAAACCATTGAAATTCCCCCGTTATAGTTAGTGCAGGCAACTATAACTCACGCGACCGCAATCCTCTGCTGATGACGTCAGATATTACATCACTGTATTTAGACACTTATTTACCCATGTCTTCTTCCATTAATTTTTAGCTATACATATATTACAAATATTTTTTTTTCAGAAAGACACATATGTCATCAGTGATGTAATATCTGACGTCATCAGCAAAGGATTGCGGTCGCGTGAGTTATAGTTGCCTGCACTAACTATAACGGGGGAATTTCAATGGTTTTTCACGAGTGAAATGTCCAGCTAACTATAACATGTGTGAAACCTATGGTTTTTTAAGTGAATTTGCAAGGTTTTTTAAATGCTAATTCCTAACTATAACGTGTGTGAAACCTATGGTTTTTTCAGTGAATTTGTACGGTTTTTTAAATGCTAAGTTATGTTTTTTTTAAAGTTTTTTCACCGTGCGCGCGCTGTGGGCGCTTGGTGCGCTTCGCGCACCAAGCGCCCACGATGCGTTGTTCGTGCCGTGCGCGTACGGTGCGCGCACCCCGTGATTTTTCGCAAAAAAATTTTTTTATTTTTTTTTATTTTTTTTACCCTTGGGGGTCCTTCAGTGACCCCCTGACAAAGGCTAGGGGGTCAGGACCTGTCCATCCTTCCCTCTTCTCACGTTTTCCCCCTTTGTTTTTCATTGCCTCAGACTGCGAGAGACAAAATGGCGGCCGTGACTTCCTGATTTCGACCGATTCGAATGTTTACTGACATCTAACAACCAATCAGAATTGCGCTGGCGCACGTCACCTTGCGCGTACGGTATGCTTACCGTACGCGCACGGTGCGCGCTTATAGATATATATATATGCTTTTAACTGCAATTTTCTCAGGAACTAATGAACAGATTTACACAAGACCTGCAAAAGGCACATCCCTGAACTGAGGACTACCTCTCTGCCAAATTTCAAGTAATTCTGTTCAGCCGTTCGGGCTGTAGCTTGAACTAAAGGTCCTATGGAAAAATGCATGGGGAAAACGCGTTTTGGGACCCCCCCTTTTTCTCAGCCCCCGCTTGACGAATCCCCCCCGAGACTTTCAGGGAAGGAGCGGAATGGAGCGCCCCACCTATTTTGAAAATTTCGCGAGGATTCGTCAATCGGCGCCAAAGTTATTCGAAATAGAATGTTGCGGATTTCCTATGGAAACACGGTCCTAACTATAATATACATATATATATGTGTGTGTGTGTGTGTATATATATATATATATATAGTTATATATATAGGTATGTATGGTAATATCTTAATCAGGGCTTAATTTGTGCCGGTGCTTTCCGGTGCTAAGCACCGGCACCTATTTCTCAGGGCCGGGTCTATAGAATTTGTGAGCATAGTTATGCTCCAGAGGTGTGTGTTGCAGGTGCTTACATTTTCAGGGTGGAGTTTATTTCACTGCTTGAGGCTTGATCGGGTCCGTCAGCTGCGGAGCAAGGAATGAAGTGGTGAACAGGGCTGTGGTCGGAGGCACCTTCAAGGCTTTGCAGGGACAGGCAGGCCTTAGCGCAAGTTGAAGGCAGGCCTCGGCGCGAACGGAAGAGGCAGGTCTCAGCACAAAAATCGGCTTCCGGGGCACTCCTAGCAGCGCGAGAGCTGGTTGGTTGGTTGTCCCTATCCAAGACCCCGGCCACAAAGGAGGGCTAACCTTGACACAGCTCAGGGGTCCTGCGCTCCCTGACACCTTGCATACTTTAAATGCAAAACTTTCCTTCAGACAAACTCCGAGCGCTCACCGTGCTCGGGGATAACAGGAGCGAGATCCCCCCTCCCCTCAAGCCTCCACCTCGGCTCTCTCTGGGCAGGACGTGGCTGTGTCAGTGCTCTCGGTGTGTGTGTGTGGGGGGGGGCGGGGTGTGTGCTGGGGAGGGGTTTGTGTAACAGGGAGTGGGGTGAGAGGGTCGCCGGGGAATTTTACTTGTTCCCGTTTCTAGGCCATAACTTTGGGAAGGGCAGAGTAACGGGACATGCTAGCACAGCTGAGCGAGGCGCAGAGACCTGCCAAGAAGGGACGGGGTGTGAGGAGGGAAGGGAAGAAGAGGTGGTGGGAGAGGAGACGATAATGAAAAGTAGGTTTAAAATGGGGACGAGAGAGGAGAGAAGAGAAAAGAAGAAGCACAAAGAAAACCGGAGGAAGGTGAAGCGCAGAGAGTGTGAGGAAAGAGAGAAAGAACACTAGATGGAACAGAAACGTACAGACACCTAGGAAGAGAAGGGGCAGGGGAAGCGAGAGGCAGGCAGCGACAGAGCCGGAGGAAAGGTATGAGTGCATGCATATTTATATTCAACTGTTAATGTATCGATTTGATAAAGTTTATGTGTAAATATCATCTTTGAATATAAGGTTTGTTTGTGTAAGGACTGTTGTATTGTGTTCGATTTTTGTTTTTTAAAATTCCAAATAAGTCATAATCAAGTGATCTGTTTTGTTATTTTATGTTATAATTATTTGGCATCGGGCTGTTAGGTGTATTGCCTTATAAACCCCACTGCGAACGGTGTCTTGTCACCTTCTTTGAAAGGATTTCATGGCAGACTGGATCTTTCAGTGCTCATGCCAAGTGATTTGTGCAGTGACAATGTTTGATTGTTGATAATGATATGTGTTGTCCGTTTCCTGGGTGTGGCCGGAGGTCTATCTACCAGGCTTATGCGCCAACTGGTGATCTGGTTTGTTTATTATCATACAAGTTTGCATATGTGTGTATTAACTTGATGTTGTGGGTGCTGTTTGTGAACTTGGATAGCCAACTGATGCCTTTCGTCGGCTGAGTTGTGTGGAGTTAAGGAGCTCTGTTTACACACATTCTGTTGTATGTTGGTGGGTCCTGATGGTGTGTGCAAGCGCTGTTGTGGGCACAGTAATATACATCTAAGTGGTACATCTGTGCAGTGCTGGAAGTGTGTTAGGTGTTCCATCTAATATTTTGTATTTTATGATGCTCTGCGCTATTTAGAGCTGTTGTGGGCACACTGACACCCGTGACTCTATGACATATGTATATCTGACCTGGTGTTTGTTTGCCCAGAGTTCTGTCTAACTCAGTATAATATTTTGACTAATTAATAACATGGCGTTACTGAGCGAGGATTACCAGGTTGAAGACATTCCGCCCAACCAAGGCAGTAACCAGAAGGAAAATAAACTATCTCCACCCCCCTTCCCACTTTGAACCAAACGTTTCAGGGATGGGGAGTCGTATACAATATCTTCTTGTGCAAGGAATAAGATGCTTCCAAATTACTTTACCCTTTTACTGCCATGCAGTGAGTAGACCGATTAGGGCAGCGTTCTCAATATATCAGTTTAACAGCCTCTTTCATTATGCCGTGGCTCCTGTTATATCTGGGTCTGGATTCTTGCAAGGTTCTCACTTTGCCACCTTTCCACAGCACTGCATACAGGGACTAGAAGTAGGCGGGAACCGCTAGTTCCTGGTTTGGAATGCCCCATGAGGCTGTGCACACCCATAAACTTGCATGTTAAAGGGTATTCACTAACTACTCTGCAATGTATAGCATCACTCAGCAATTGCATATGACTTTTTAGCGTGGCACACCAGAGAGAATACGCTTTTTAGAGATTCAGCGAGCAACACTAAATTAACGCATTTCACTTAATTAAGGAGAGCAGAGGCTGCCAGAACAAGGACCACAGTTTATAATTTGGAGGTTAAGACATCTGTAATTGAATTCCTCCACACTCTTTACTAAGTTGGCTGGCCTGTCATTTTTTCAGAGTTTGCATTATAATAATAAATTCCAGCGTATAAATCATTAAGGGCCCATATCAGCTCTCCATACATCCAGTGGTCTCTCTGTATATGTGTTAGCCTGTCTTCTTATCTATCAGACCATGCGTCAGCTTCATTGTATGTTTCTATGCCTCCAGGTCTGTGTCCTGGTCCGTGGTAGGTAGAGCCTCCAAGACAGTGCATGCGCTGATGTAAGGCATATTGTGGGGTTTCTAAGACCATACATTAGCTTAGAGCCCTCCCATTGAGTACAACTGATTGGATCTCCTGCCATTCTCTTTTGCCTGCTTCTTATTCGAAGGGTTTCCTTCTCCAACCTGTGTCTGCCCCTCCCAAGAACACTGTCAATTTACTTGTGTCCTTCCCATTGCTTAATTTGTGCCGGTGTTGTCCCACAAGAAAGCCTAGGGTCTCGAGTTGGGTAGAGCCAACCCAGGTCCACCCTTCTTTTCTAAACATTCGAGGAACAGAGGAAGGCAAACTCTGAAAAGGAAAGCTTACAGCGATTCCATCTCAAACCCCGCAGGGTTTGGTAACTGCCCCCTTTCAATGAGTCTGGTGATAATTATACATCTAGAGATTTCTGGAGGAAAGGAAGGAAGTAAATCAACAGAACGTATAAAGATCACCCCCTCTCTATGCTCCTTCTTTAAGGTTCAGTCCAAAATGCGAGAAGCACATAACTCCATATCCCCTTAGTCCTCTCCTAGTGGTCGGAGCAGAGTCACAGGAAAGCTACACCAGAACTGTGGAGGGGGCAGGGGAAGAAGGGACTGTCCCTCAGTATCTGCTTTTCTTCCCCCATTCACACCTCACTCCTTTGCTTCTCTCCATTTTTCCTTCACTTTCTGCCCTACGTCCACGTTTCCTCTTAATGGCCGCCTCCCCTCATTAACTGCTTTTCATTTTACACCTTTCCATCTTTCATTTACACTCTCCTTTCATGCGATCCCCGCTGTCTGCTCTTCTTCCCTTGCCTTTTACTCTTTCCACTTTTCATTCTCATCATCTTTCACTCCAATCTTGCAATCCCAATCTCCTGCTTTCCCCACTTCATTTCACATTCCTTGTCTACCTTTGTATCTATCCTTGCATTCAGACCTCTCCTTCTTCCTCCCTTTCCCTTTTATGTTTTTCCTTCTCATACATATCTTTATATCCACTCCAGGAATCTGTGTTTGATCTCAGGGTCATACATATAAATCTTGGTGTGGTCACTCAGTCTTTCATCTTTCTGGGGTCGATAAAATGAGTGTCATTGAGCTGGATAGCAACATTTTGAATTTGGTGTCAAGGCCAGCTCTGGTGAATATGTGCTTTACAAACATACATGGTGTGTTAAGGACACATAAATGTATTTTAATCTTTTGTTTTTCAATTTCTTTGCAATATTATACTGTCATTATTCCCTCTGTCCCTGCTTCATCCAGTACCTTTCAAACTCGCATACATTCCCTTGACCTCCTTTCTTTCCTTCGTCCCATCTTTTTCCTTTTTCTCTTCCTCTGCCCCTCCAGCCATACCTCCTTTCTTCTTTCCATTCTTGCTTCCATACATCCTCATTCAGTCCCCATACTTCCTCCCTTGGTGCACTTTTTCCTCCATTTATTCCTTACTTTCTTTTTTCCCCTTCTCCTTCCTTCACCCCATTCTTTAATTTCTTCCTTTCTTATCCTCAAACCTTCCTTCTGCTCTTCTTCCTTTCTTCTTTCTATTTATCCATTACACATTCACTTCTTTTCCCGCACTATTCCTTAATTTCTTCCTTTCACTTTTTCTTATTTTCTCCTTCTTTCATCCATCACTTATTTGTTTTCTCACTCCAGTACTCCCCTTTGCGCCTGCATTTGTTGCTGCCTTGTTTAATGTATTCCTTCCTTCATCCCTTCCTTTCTTTTGAACAGCGCAATGCAAGCACATTCTCTTTAGTTTGCAAAACTGCTTCAAGTACTCAAATGACCTTTTCTAAAGCTCCATTTTGAGTTTTATATACAATCTCTAATTTGAGTTCATTTTTAAGTTGTTGTCATAGGCTTCCTAAATGTTATATTATGTTATGTAATATTGATTTGTATAGTGAACTAATCACTCAAGAGGGTATCCAGGTGCTTGGGCAGGTATGTAGGTGTGAGGCCCCCGAGGTAGCGCTGATGTGTTGAGGCTTATGGGTATGGGCGGGGCCAACACATTAAGTGGGTGGGGCCACTTGAGGAAGTGGGAGGAGCTGGGGGAGTGGGTGTGGCCTCCTAAAAAAAATGTGAGCACCTGCACTTAATATTTTACAAATTAAGCACTGATCTTAATACTTTCAAAAAACCTTAGAAACGCATTGGAAAAAAACAAAGATTAAA
Source organism: Triturus cristatus (assembly GCF_964204655.1). Classification (NCBI taxonomy): domain Eukaryota; kingdom Metazoa; phylum Chordata; class Amphibia; order Caudata; family Salamandridae; genus Triturus; species Triturus cristatus. Next base: position 1,137,957,256 of record NC_140585.1, on the reverse strand, counting down.
GTGACGTTAACGTTGAGTGAAAATGTCAGTTAGAACTTAACATTTTTAAATTAGAGAAACACTGAAATTCACCAGTCATAGTTAGCTAAATTAACTATATCTCGTGCCATGAAGTAACCATAAATCGTGCCCTCGCCATGCACAGTGTTGTTACAAATAATGGTATTTTAAATGTCATCAACAATGTTATCAATGCGGTCATTGAACATCATGTCATGTGAGGGTATAAGCAGTGCATGGCAGGAGCACGAGTTATAGTTACTTTCAGGGGTGTGGGTGTGTTGCTCTCCTGTGTGAGGTGCCCAGTGCCTAATATTAGAAATAAGTACTTGCGAAGGACTGGGCAGCTTCCTCCGTAAGTTAGGCCTGCAGCCTGAGGTGGGAGTGTAATAAGCCAGAAAGGGATGGCCAATGTGGGTGATTGGCAATGCTGGCAGCTGGAATCCAGTGTGCATGCCTTTGTGGACAGGTTTCTGACATGTGCACATCAGGCCTTGAACCAGCATTTTATTATGGAACTGGGTTAACACAGCACAGCCCTCCTGGTCTCCTTTGAAGCACTGGGTTCACCTGTCCCAACCAATCCTTGCTTTACTCTCATGAAGCCTTAAGTTTAAAAAGCATGAGAGTAAAGACTGGATTGGTTTAGGAAAGGCTAGCCTGTCCCTGCAGACCTGGCTTTGAAAGCAGCGCAGGGGTGGGATCACTAAAGATATGACATCCTTCTGTGAATGTATTTGAATGCCGCACAGTGAATGGTCATGTTGGTACATGGTCCCAAAATGGCGCCACTACACCCCTCATTCACAACTTGTCCTACAGGCCTACACTCTGGCCAAGTAGTTTAATGTGTCTGGTACTTGAGTGAATCCAGTCCCCGCCTGTACTTTAGGGCTCGGCGGCGACATGGTCCTGACATACATCCAGAGAGGTTCGATTTAGGTCAATTTAATTTATGTCTTCGCTCCTTGGCACAAGCAAAGTATTCTTTGTCTTTTCATAGCCAAAGCATCATTGATGCATCATGCTGTATTATACAGCACAAACAAAATGAACAAATGGTGGATGGAATACTGAAAAATGGAAACATTCACCCCTAGTCATAAAGATCTGGGTTTAATCCATTGTTCTTTAGCTCACAACGCCACCCTAATTTGGAACCTGCCATATTAAAATCAGTTTTGCTCATGGGAACAGACTAGCCCCAACTGCCAAGTCAGGTCCTCCCTGGACCAGAAACAAGCATGCTGGGACCGGTTTTGGGGCATCCCCCATCATCAGCCAGGCAGACCAGGCTTGTCCCAGGATTCTTGTTTCCTGTCCATGGAGGACCTGGCTTGGCAGTTCGGCTGGACTGTCCCCATGAGGAGCGGGGTCAAGACTGATTTGTATATTGCTGGGTCCAAAATGGGGTGGCGTGGTAAGCAAAAGAACGATGGATTAAACCCAGATCTTTGTGACTGGGGGTGAATGTTTGCATTGTTCAGCATTCCGTCCATAATTTGTTCCTTTTGCTTTTGTCGCTTTAAGTGGGAAAGCAATGCCCAGACGTGGGTTCCATGCTCACTGCGGCAGTGGATTCAAGCTAGCCTGGCTGATGAGAAGTGATGCCTGAAACCGGTCCCAGGATGCTCGTTTCCGGTCCAGGGCGGACCTGGCTTCGCAGTTGGGGCTTGAGTGTTCCCATGAGGAGCATGATCAAGACTGCTTTGCATATGGCTGGGTCCAGACTGGGGTGACGAGAGCAAGAAACACAATGGATTAAAACCAAATCTTTGTGATTGGGGATGAATGTTGGCATTGTTCAGCATTCCATACATCATTTGTTCCTTTTGCTTTTGTCACTTTAAGCGGGAAGGGTATGCCCAAATGTGGGTCCCATGCTGACTGCGCCACTGTATTCAAGCTGCCTGGCTGATGAGGGGTGATGCCCCGAAACCGGTCCCAGGATGTTTGTTTCTGGTCAAGGGAGGGCCTGGCTTAACAGTTCGGACTGGACTGTTCCCATGAGGAGCAGGCTCATGGCTGATTTGCATATGACTGGGTCCAAACTGACATGTCATGGTGAGCAAAACAATGGTAGATTAAACCCAGATCTTTGTGACTGGGGGTGAATGTATGCATTGTTCAGCATTCCGTCCATGTTTTGTTCCTTTTGCGTATAATGCAGTACAGCACACATTTTTGTCATTCAAACAAGCAAACGAGGAAGAATTTTGTAGTGTTGCGGCTCTTCCTAAATATGTACTGTGATTTGGTTGTAGTCTACGAACAGTAGATAAAAAAGACACATTTTGCAACTACAGTGGTCTAGGAAGAGTATTTTTTGTTTATCCAGCCATTACATTATTGGCTCTTTGGAACATAACTGTGTTTGGTCATTTCAGTCAGAGTGGGAATTATAGTGCAATAGCCCCCTCTGCTGGTCAGAAGTCTGGCTAATGTACTGTGTATACTAAAGACCTGCTTTTGTTGTGTATAGTTGGTATGGCGATAAAATGGCTACTTTGCCTGCTCTTATTTACCATTTTGTTTTCTAAACACGTCCTTGATTTACAGCAGCTATTACTGTTTTTTTAATACTCTTCTAGAATTATTGTATATGACTAGCACGCATGTAGGGGTATTTGTGAACCAATGATGAACCCTCTCCCTATCTATCTGCACCTTAGATTGGGATGTTTTCAATTGGTGCTCTTCAAACCTCTTGTGACCTCAGAAAAAATAAAAAATGTATGTAGGGCAAGACAATTGGAAGCATCTATAATTTCCATACAGTAGGCTGAGTAGATGGTTTGATGGGGGAGCACGTGTACATGAATGAGGCTACCTGGATTGGTGCGTAGAAAGAAAGACAGACAGACGGATGCATAGATGGATGGGAGATCGTCTGGGGATGGCTGGATGCTCTGGTGATTCACCAGTGGTGAATGGATACATAGATGGATGGGTGGGCAGATGAGTTATAGGTGAGCGTGTCCAGAAGGATGGGTTGATGTATACATGAATGATTGCTCCATATCATAAACAAATGAATGGATGATTTCTAGTGAATGGATTCAAGGATGGGTGGGTGAATGCATAACTGGGAGAGTCTCTAGAATGATGGATGGATGCATGCATGAACAGATGAGTGTAGTGGATGATGGAAACATGGATGAATTAATGGGGAGATGACTGGGTGGATGATGCATGGGCTGAACCCCCTTATGCCAGCCAGATACACTAGGTAACATTCAACCCCAACTTTTACGCCTCACTTCTTTGAAATGTCACTTGTCACTTCATGTTTTGTGTGGATTCAACAATCGAACCAAAGTTAAGAAAACAAAAAAAAAAGCCTTTGCTATTCGGGTAATGAAACCTATCCTTCCACCCACTCGGGTAATTAATATATATACTAATGAAACTAAAATAAAAGGGTGTTTTTCCTAAACAAGAGTGATCTGTTAGCACACACAGGTTATTTAACGTTTTTTTCATAGTCCTGCTGCATCAGAAAGGCATTAGCATTATTTACACAGAACAGTAGAAATTATGCAAAAGGTAGTACAAACAGAAGGTGGGGAAGAAAAAGGGTTACAGTGGCAAAATATCTACACGTAAGGATGGTTTGGAGGTATTGCCAGAAATGAAGGCTTTAGGTTAGGAAGTGTCTATAAGAGTGCGACGTGTCAGCCAAATAGTAGAACACGTCTGCTGTTTTTTAGGACCTGTCTTTAAACTATTTTGTTCTAACATTAAATTATGAACCATGCCTACTTCATCAATTATGTGTATTTTTCTTGGACATAACATTCAGCTAATTTACTGACTCGTGTCAGCACTTCATTTGTAATATTCAGATTTATGATCAATGTTCACTGGTAGCATCAATCAGTAATGTACACACCTATATTATACGAGGCGAATTCTGTGGAAATAACTGCTATATGTAAAAGTGCAGGTCGAGTACAGGTACTCATAAAATAACTTTTATGAGAAAACATTTTCCTGTTTTTGCCTTTTCACTGATGTATAGCAGCATATGTGCATAATTCGTTAAGCTGCAGTCCCTCACATGTTCGAGTTCATTAGGACTTTGTAGTAGGGTTTCACTTAAAAAAAATCTGACATTGGCTATTGTATAACAGAGAAAAAAGTGCGCTGAAATAGTTTCTTACTAAAATTATTCCAAGCATTGCATTTTCAGCTTTTCACATGAGATCTGTTTCATTTTGAATAATCAGGTCTCTTAATGGTGTTCAACATATTTAGTTTGTTTCTTCATTATTTCTTTAATTTCTTGTGTATTTCAGCTGCAAATGTTTCTTCTTGTTGAATTTCATCATTCAATATTTGTTGGTTAAATTAGACATATGTTGTGACCGGAATGTCCCGTGCAAGGTAAACGGGCTGGTACCCTGCCCAGACTACCCATCTGCATGTGAAGCCAGTTTCCTGACTTATTTTGGGCATGGAAATATGCTAACAACAATGCACAGTCAATGAACAGAGAGAGGTAAGATTTGTTGCAGAAAAGCTACGCATATTTCTTTCAAAAGTCACTTTTAGTGAGATGAGTTGGTCATGAAAGCTTGCAAATAAAAAACATATTAAGGTGACAAAGTAGATGCCTCCTTCAGAGGAAGCCTATATACATTTAAAAGGCTCAGCTCTATTCCGTTCTTTAGGGCAGTCCTGCTGTTAGCGCTGGGACGCTCCCTCAGGATTAGCAGCATGCTCTACAGATGCTATTGTTTTGTAAAAGGTACACACAGATGCCAGCCAAACTTTGGTTACAGTGCCATTAATCAAGCAGGATCTTAGCGTGCAATGCAGTGTTCAGCCGGAAGGCATTGCAGTAGCACCCCTTTCACAGGGTCCCCATTTTAGCAGGAGTGGAGGACCATAGTCAGATGGAACTCTAGCCTACCATAAAATAAAGAACTTGCCTCATAGCTAAGTGGCTTCAGACTGTTCTATGAAAACCCTGCCTTCCAGCTTCAATGTTTTGGTGGCAGGTTGCTATGGACCTGTGGGATAATGCAGCATGACCCTGGTGGCAGGTGGGAGCTATTTCTGGCAGAGAATAAGACCTTTCTTGAGAAAGAAGAAGGTCCTGTGCCCATGGAAGCTTAGGGTCTATCCACCCTCAAAATCAACAGCGTGGATTCACCTGAAGCTTCTAGCCTGGAGGAGCTCAGTGAGGAGGGTGGGCAAGGTTTGGCAAGCACACGGAACCAGCTGAGTAAAGTTATAAACTGAGGTGTTTACCGTCCTAAGCTTATGGTCAGTGCTATGGAGACAGTACTATGTAAGATGGTATGGATGTGCCTCCAGTGAATCTTGAGTTTTCTCAGCAATTACTTTATTTTTAGCCATGAATGTGGTGAGCATTAAAACTGCGTGAGACTGGAAAAGAAAGGGTTCACCAACTGCTTAGAGTCACAAGATACAATTGAGAAGCTAGACCAGGATCTTGCTTACAGGTTGGGTGGTGGGTAGGTCTACTGAACAGTGGAGGGAGCAGGAGAACCTTTTTTGAGCACAATGGTGAGTATAATGAGGTGTAAAAGCTGGTGGTGGGTTTGGATTCGTTTAGAGGGCTATGTCAGCCATGGTTGTATAAGCCTCTCTGTACTTTTATCCAAGCATTACAAAGCATGGCTAATACAATTGAAATGCTTTAGAAGGGAAGTTCTTCATCTCAACAATTTCACAACTCTGACGTGTGGCTGTTGTCTGCATGTACAAGGACAAAAAAAGACAAAATGAGTTGTGCGAGCTTCAGATTTTTTTATTTATTTGATTTTCAGTAGCAGACACCATACACAAAAGCTAATTAGCTACAATGACTTAACAACAATTAAAAAAATTGTTCATTAGAGCATATAAAAAGACAGAATATTAATAATAAACCTTTCTGAGGACTCATCCTGGCACATCTGACGTATACAGAAATGAAAGCCAGGAGCAATGAACAAAACAACAATAAAAAGCTTCAAGCAACTCATCCTTGTATGCTTGAGTGTAGGCACAGCATTGTTGCATAGACAATCTTTATAATTGGAGATTAGGGTACAAGAGCACATTTAAAAAACACTGAGTCCAAACTCATATACGTCAGTGCGATACTTATCCCATCAACATTCAATTATATATTTATTATTTTTAGTTCTGTTTAGGCAACCAAAGAATCCAGTCTTGATAGTAATACCACTTTACATGTTTCTCACCTAATTCCACATTATGTAAAATCTGAGGTATCACTATACACCTTCCTCCATCTCTGTCCCAATTTGCAACCATATTAGGTATATTCTCGCACTGGCTTCCCTAGAGGTCTGCAGTTAAAACCCCCTCTGATCTGACTGCACTTCCTCTTTTTAAATTCAAATTCACATGCAAATTATTACAAAGTTTCTTCGAAAATAGACTTGTTCTTAGAAAATCGTTAATGTAAAATAAACAATGTAATATGCACAGCAAAAATGTTCTTTCTGCCAAAGCCAAGGGGGCTCTATTAACATAGATGTACCCTATTACGTTTTCATCTAGAGTTGAACCTTTAGTTCGGTTAACTTAATCTGTAACCTGAAAAGCTTACTGCTCATCCTCGAAAGAAATGTTACCAAGTTGAGTTCTTAACAACCCAAACTGTAGATGTTTAGGGAAGTCCTTCTCATATGCAGGAAATCTAAAGTTGACCCCAAGATATTTTATTCCAAATATTTCTAAGAAAATTAGACAAGTGTTAGTACTTTAACTTGTACTCAAGCATGGCAGCATCCTCTTGTATTTGTCAAATCTCCAACTCTTAAAGTGTAGTAAGATATAACGATTAGGAATACATTCTATTCTATATGATTTAGTGTATCTAAAAGTGGAGAAAGACAACATGAAACAATGCTCAGGTGTGAAAAATATAATCTTTCACGTGCCAATATTTCAAAAGCTGCAAGATTAGCTTTTGTAGCATCCTCCCTTAGTGTGGGTCCTTTTCACCTCGAAACAGAGATCGGTAAGAATGGTGAAAATATTATCTGTAATTTATGAATATCAAATATTAAAGAAGGATGATAAGGATGGTCCTAACAACGACCAAAGAAAACCTCTATGGTTTCTTGACGGAGAAGTTCTGAAACATGCTAGTTCTGCATGGTTGTAGGACATTATAATGCATGCCTTTACTATGTATTTTATATACATGCCTTTACAACACAGGTAAGTATAAATTAGGTAAGTGAAATAAATATATTTATAGCCTAAACACACCCTTACCACCCTCTACCAATAAACCCTAAAAACACCCTTATAACCCAATTTCCTTATCTACCCCATACCCTTGCCATCCTATACCCTTAACCACCTCTAAATCCTAACAAAATCCCTTATTGCACCTTATGCCCTTACCTACCACTAAAATACCCTTACCACTCTATTACCTTTCCCACCCCTAAACCCTAAAAACACCCTTGCAACACAATACACTTTCCCACCCCTAAACACTAAAAATACCCCTACCATCCCATGCCCCTACCAATTCCCAAACCCTAAAAAAATCTTACCACCCCATACCCTTACCCACCCCCAAACCATAGAAAATCCCTTACTGGTCTTATAATCCCTTAACCCTACCAACCCCCTTATAACCCTATTCTCTTACCCACCCCTAAAACAACCCTTATCACCCTATACTGACCCTCTACCCATACCCACCCCTAAACCCATTATACAGATTATGGAGAAATGCTGCGCGCTAAAAGAAATTGTTCTGAAACATCAGCCATCGAGCAAAATCTTGATGAAATGAATGGACGATTCCTGGAGAGGGGCTTTCCATCAGAAGTGATCAGAAGTGCCAGAGCTAAGGTAAAGTTCAAAACAAGATCAGAACTATTGGAAGCTAATGAGAAACATGAAGGGGATGATGTAACATGTTTGATCATGGACTTCAATGGCGAAAACAAGATTCTAAGAACCATTATTAAGAAAAATTGGAGAGCTCAGACACAAGAAGCAAATTGTCGAGCACGGAGGAACATGGCGGCGGGCTGACGCCGGTCGCGGGGGCTCCTGACGCTGCGAGGCATAGACGAAGATTAAGCACACTGGAAAAAACCCGAAAGGTACATATTATGCGGTAGCTGTTTAAATTAGTCTAATCTTATTAAATACCTTGTTCTCTCTTTCTCTTCTTGGCACGACGGGGGAGTTGAGTCAGCGGTGTTGGTCATCTTGAGCACCCGGGAATTTTCTCGGCGTGAGGACGCTGCCGTCTGGAAGAATCATGGACTTAACACATGAGTTCTGGGTGAGACCTTAGTTCCTTTCTCTGTACTCGCTCCCCTTTTGGTTTGCTCTGTTCGGGAGCCGTGTCCGGGGCGCGGACGAGAAGATGTATGGGGCCGAGTGAGGGAGATTTTTCTGGCTCTGGAAGGCGCCGAGCTGCGCTGTGGAGAAGGGTTCAGGCAGTGATAGGCAGGATTAGCCTCCGGGGCGGCGGTGGCAGAGGCAGAACAGTTTACTGGGGGCTGCAAGTCAAACAAAATGTTGTTGGCAATGTATCGAAGGAGTTGTGGTCATACTGTAGTGTGAACGAGACAAGGTTTGCCTTCAGCTGCCAGCAGATGGAAAAGGAGAAATGTTCTTCTAACCCCAGAATATCTAGGATATCTAACTCCCACACTGAGTTAAACCCCACTGAGTCTGCCCCTGTGAACAAGGTGGGAAGACAGGGTCTGGTGAAAGAAGTAGTTGCGAAACTTGGAGAGGATGAATCAAGTTTGAAAAAACAAGAGACACAAAAAAAAAAAACTTTTGATCTACCTATCGAAGGAATTTCAGTTCCCCTCTCAAGAAGTAGAAGAAGAAATAGATACCAGCTACGCTCCCAACTGGATTTTTAGGGAAAATCAGCAGTGGAGGGAAAAAGCACAAGGGGGGTACTTCCGGTCACCCCCAGGAAGAAGAAGGTGGCAATAAAACCAGCGGAGACTAAGAAGCGACGAGAACCCAAGTCTGCATGTTTACCAGTTAAAACTACCCCCTCATTAAAATTCTATTTTAAAATAATGGAGCAGGAGCAGATCGGAAGGGCACTGGGACTACAACAGACCACTCTATTAACTTTAAATAATCGATACACACCGCTAACAGCAGACGAAGAGGGGGTGGAGGAGGTTCATCATGCTGTAGCAGAAGGACTATTGAATTTAGGAAGTACTATCCCTGGTATAGCTCACCCTCCCAATACAAATTTTACATCAGAATCTGCACAACCACCGGGAAATGGGGTCCCCCCGGACAAAGAAAAGATAACTACCTCTTTGAGAGTAGGAGATAAGCCTGATCTGGAGTCAATACTATCAAATCTAAGAGGGGATCTATTTTCAAAGTTTGAAATCTCTGAGGCCAATCAAAAGGGGATCCATGAAAAATGCGAGACTTTAGAAGGGAAACTGGATGACATAGCATTACGTACTGGAGTTCTGGAATCCGAAGTCAAGGTACTTGCAGTGGCGGTATCAGAAAACACTAAAGATTTAGAGAAATTGAAGACTCAAAATAAGCCTCTACAGGAGGATCTGGAGAGGTTCGAAATGCAAGCAAGACGAAATAACTTAAGAATCCTTAAAATTCCGGAGGGGACCGAAGGTGGAGACATAAAAGGATTCGTCTGTAGACTTCTTCGGGAGGGGATCCTAAAAGACAGACTTGACATAGATCTAGACAAGGAAATCCAAAGAGTACATAGGGATCCTTTCAAGATGCACCCTGCGAGAAAAGCTCCAAGGAAAATTTTGATAAACTTTCTTTCTTACACAGTTAAGGAGTTGATTTTGGGGAGGGCATTAAAAGAAACTAGCTTACAGTGGGAGTTGATTGAATATCACATTAGGTCGGATTTAGGAAAGAGGACTGCGCAGAGGCAGTGGGATCTAGGGACTAGGATGCCTGAGCTGAGAAGTTGAGGTGCCCAGGTTCAGATGAAATTTCCAGCCATGTTGAAAATAATGTGGCAAAATAAGATGCACAATTTTACCTCCCCTGAAGAAGTGGATGTCTTCCTAGCACAAATGAAGTAAATGGAGCAGTAGAAAGTAGTAAATATAGAACTTAGATTTAGCTTTTTTTCTTTTTTTTTACATTTTTTAATTTTTTTCTTTTTTATTAAGGAAGAAGAAAGAAGAAAGAGAGAAGGGAAGGGAAGAAGGGGAAGGAAGGAAGGAGGGAAGGAAAAGAATGAGGAGAGAGATAAAATAAAAAAGGGGAAACAAATAAATAAAGAGTTAAGAAGAAGTAGAAAAAGAAAAAAATAAGAAAAGTAATAATGACTCTATTCTTCCATTTTTTCTCTTTTCACTTTCGGGCGAGCATGGTATGGAATGATGCCTCGCAGCACAATGGAGGGTCCCTAAAGGCGATACAATCGCCAACGGGGTAGAAGGGGGGTTTCTTAGGGGTGGTAGTGGGGGGGCACTAGGTGTAGGGAGTAAAGGGGAAAAAATCTACAGTCCTCATACAAGTAAAAAAAAACCCTTATGGAGGAAGAGCCGAGGATGAAGCAAGATGAGTAGGTTTAATAAAGTTAAGATGATAACATGGAATGTTAATGGGCTAAGGAATAGGAAAAAGAGGTCTAGGGTAATAGAGTTTTAAAGGATAGTGAGGCCCACCTCTGTTTTTTAGAGGAGACACACCTAGAATCCCAGGAATGTAAACAGGAGCTAAGTAAGGCGAGATGGATCCAAGAGGTGCTTTGTTCTAACCAAAGGGGAAGTACTAGGGGAGTCGCTTTAATCATTAGAAGCAATACTGGAATAAAGGTTGTAAAACAAGAGTCAGACCAGTCCAGGAGATGGCTGGTTGCCACTTTAACAGTTCAGGGTACACCCCTTATATGTGCTGTATATTATGGCCGAAATCAGGATAACCCTGGGGCGCTCTTGAAACTTGAGGCTAGCTTGTGGAGTACCTCAATACCAATAATAATAGGGGGAGATTTTAACCTGGTCCTAAATAGAAAATGGATCGGACATCTAACGCTAGATATAGTAGTCCACCTAAGACTTCTGTGGTGTTAAAAAATATAATCAAAGGCTTTAATTTAGTTGATGTATGGAGGACCAAAAACAGAGAAACTAGAGATTTCACGTTTTATAGCAAACAGTATAAACATCATTCAAGAATAGATTTCTTCCTTATTGACCAGGTATTGCTTTCAGATACTAAGGAGATATTCCATATTCCAGCTATTCTTTCAGACCACTCAGCCGTAGCCTTGTTATTTGAGTTCAAGCAAAGAGAAATACAAAGAAGGTGGACTCTGGATAGGACCATGTTATTTGATGATGAAGTTAATGGGAAGATCTGGAATAAAACAAAAGATTGTTTCGAACTTAATAATAGTACGGCTAAAGACGGTATGGGAGGCCTTTAAAGCCTACATAAGAGGGATATTCATATCTATATCAGTTGGGAGAATGAGGACTATGAAAACTGAGGATGCAAACAGGATAAGTAAGATAAAGGAGAAAGAAACAGAAGTACAGAAAGCATCTATAGAGAATGAGGGTACAGTGTCAAATTTAGAGAAAGAGCTGGAAAAATTGCAGGCTGAATACCAAGCAAATCTTGACAGGAAGCTCTCTGAAAGATGGAAAGTTAGCAAGTTGCAGCATTTCTCTTATGGTGAGAAATGTGGTCCTCTGTTGGCCTGGAAAGCAAGAGCAGATAGAACTAGGAATTCAATAAAGCAGTTAATTCAAAGAGGCACGGGAAGTGTAATAAGTGAGGATGAAAAAATTCAAGAGGAGGCAAGAACCTTTATGAAAGATTTATATAAGGAGGATATTGAGCAAGGACAAGGGGTGGTCCAGGAGTGGTTAAAATTGACTACTCTCCCTCAATTGACCGAAGAATATAGGATATTTTTGCAGAGGAGTATAACTGAGGAGGAAATTAGAGCACAATGTAAAAAAATGGTTAGGGGAAAAGCTACAGGCCCAGACGGACTCCCAATTGAGTTTTTTCTAACTATTTTAGACATTGTAGTGCCTGTCTTAAATGAATTGTTTAATAAAATATATATTGAGGGGGAAGATATTCCGGATTCTTGGAAGGAAGCTACGGTGACTCTGATTTTAAAACCTAATAAAGATCCGCAGTCGATCGAGTCATATAGACCAATATCCCTAATAAATTCAGACTACAAGATTTTTACAGGTATATTAGCAGCTAGAGTGGCGAAGGTTATAAAAGCTATAGTTCACTCTGATCAGAGAGGCTTTATACCAGGGAGACAACTAAATGAGCTTAACTTCCAGGTAATGGGGGCTATTGATATAGCAGAAGCAAAGAGGGCACCTCTGACGATAGTGGCTATAGATGCTGCAAAAGCTTTTGACCAGGTCAACTGGGTATATCTCTGGGAAACTTTTAAAAAAATTGGCTTCCCTAATAACTTTGTCCAGGCAGTTAGAAATCTGTACTCTGGCCCCAAAGCTAGAGTACTGGTCAATGGTGCTCTGACCGGCTGGTTTAACATTTCAAGGGGAACAAGGCAGGGGTGTCCCTTATCACCACTATTATTTAACCTATATATCGAGCCATTTGTCAGTTGGCTTAGGAGGGGTCCTGGTATACATCCATTTACAATGGGAGATATGAAATTGAAGCTTGCCCTCTATGCAGATGACTTGCTTCTTTACACTACAAATCCAATAGAGGCCATGCCTAAGTTAATTGAGAAGGCGGAAAGATATGGTGAAGTTTCAGGGTATAAAATCAATAAAGGAAAAACTGAAATAATGGAATGGAATCAAGTGAAAGGAAGTCAGGGGGTGAGAAGTCATATGAGGTATCTAGGGGTCCAGTTAGTACAGAAGCTCGAGGATATTCCGAATGTAAACTGGAAGAGGGTCTCTAACGAGGTAAATAGCCTACTTACACGGTGGTCGAACCTCCCTCTTAATATCTATGGGAGGGTTAACCTTGTGAAAATGATCATATTGCCAAAAATTACTTTTTTATTTAATTCAATCCCATTGATATTTAAGACTGAGAATATAGCTAAGCTACAGGGAAAAATAGGTACCTTTATTTGGGCATCGAAGAGTCCTAGAATAGCTTGGAAAAACCTTAGAAAAGGACTTGCAGTGGGTGGATTAGCACTACCAGACTTACTTACATATTGCTACTCTTTTCATTTTAAAAATTTTAGGATGCTGGCCAATAAAACAGACTCATCCTCTTTAGGTTTATTATTTCAGGCCCTGTTAAAGGATATAGCACAAGGTCAGGATTTTTTTAAAATTTAAATATGGACATCCAAAGTTTAAAAAAAAGTTAGACTGAAGATTCTGAGGGCAGCCCTAAAGACTTGGAAACATATAAGTAGCAGGATGAGAATTCCATATTATGCGCAAAAAGCCCCCGTCTGGGACTCTTCTGGAACACCTGAGTGCCTACAAGATCAATTGAGTATGCCCCTAAAAATGGGGGGGGGATAAAATTCTGGGGCGATATGCAAGAAGATGGCAAATTAATGAGTTGGGAGGCTTTTGACAGGTTAACCCAAGGAACCCTGTCAAGATTTAAGTTTTATCAGATTTCATCCTGGTGGATGGCACAGGATTGGCTTGAAGGGGAGGAGGAGGTAAACTGTAAGGCTGATCTAATCGCTAGAACAGGTATATGGAAAAAGGACGTTTCCTTCTGGTATGGAGCTCTTTTGGAAGGAGAGGTTGAAGGGGAATCCGAAGTTATAAGAGTATGGGGTAAAGAATTTGAAGTTAACGAAGTGGATTTATATAAATTATGGTGTGATTCTTTTGTTATACTACAATCCATAGTTAAACCAGCTACATTGAGAAGGAATCATCTGTATACTATGTATCGAGTGTACTGGTCTCCACTAAAGTTAACTAAGGTGACGGGGAAAATCCATTGCTGTCCGAGGTGTAAGTATCCAGAGGCAGATGACATCCATATATTTATGGAATGTACAAGAATTAAAACTTATTGGATGAAGGTTTGTAAATTCCTGGAAGCTGTATTGGAAAGATCGATAGAAGTAAGTTTTAGCCTGATTTTCTTTGGTCTAATGAAAAATTATCATGTGAACTCTATGGAATCTAACTTTGTACTCTATGTTATAATACTGGCAAGAAGAGAGGTTTGTAGGGCCTGGAAGTCAGAACATCCTCTGATTTTTACTGAATGTTTAAAAAATATTATATACACTTCTATATCAGATATGGCCTGTGACCAACAAAGCAAAAGTAAAGTCTGGATGGCTCTATCAAATTGGATTGAGCAGTAAACTGGATTCCTATGATTAAGCCTGCATACCATTGGATCTAATCTCCCTAATAACACCCAAGGGCCTCCACCGATTTGTGAACGGGAGTGGGATAAGGTAATGGTGTGATCTAGACGGGAAAGCTCTTCTCTTACCTTTGGGTAGGAGAGGTCAGAGGAATCCCCTCTAGTGACTTGGCTGTATGAGAAAAAAAAAAGAAAAATTGGAGCATCTTAATGCTCGATGAAATACTGAGGAGGAAATTACCACCAATGCCTAAAATTACATACAGGAAAACAGCTTCTTTAGGCGATCTTCTAACACACAGCCACCTGGAGATTAAAAAACCAGGAGTAACATCATGGCTAACTACACCCGGATTTTGGAAGTGTTCTAACTGTAGAGCATGTGAACATGGTCGAAACACACACTCATATTGACTGCAGAATGGGAAGGTGGAGCAAATCACTGACCATATCACATGTGAATCCAAGTATGTGATATATATTTTGGAATGTCCACGCAAGAAACAATATGTTGGGAGTACCAATGATAAATTGAAACTTCGGATACTCCAGCATCTGAGAGCGATAAAGAATACAGATCTCTCTTATCCCATGGTGAAACACTTTGCTGACAACCAAGTACTAATATACTTTGGTGTAAAAGTGGTGAAACAAAATGAAAGAGGAGGGGACAGAACCCTAGACCTGAGAAAAACAAAGTCAAGATTAATTTTAGCCATTGGGACAGAAAATCCATTTGGTCACAATCTGGATGCCGAATTGCACGTACATCTGCAATAAAAAAGTAATGAAAAGGAGTAAACCAAACCGGGGTACTAGCACAAGAAACGGATATATCCAAAACACGTGCAATGAGAGAAAAATAGAGGAAATGTACAAAACAAATGAGAATATTGGTTGAAGAGTGGCAAATCTTGCAGAGGAAGAAGATCAAAAGAAAAATACAACCTTCTGTGCAAAAATATGACAAGTACAATGGAACTAGGTCTGTTGAATGAATTTATTACTCCACTGATCCAAGTTGTGAGAAAATCATCAAAATATATTTCTACTTTAGAAAATAAAAAAGAGGGAAAGTACAAGTTGGGACACAACTTACACACTGCACTGAGCACTTTTCTCTAATAGAGCTGCTATTTACAAATTTTGGATCAATATCACCGGAAAAATAAAAAAGAATAATTTAAAACAGACTACAATGAACCTTCAAATGATTATACATGGTTTTGAGCCATTGCACATTGCACTTTAGAAAATGTAGCTTTATGGGACAGTAAATCAATCATTTATTTTGTAATTTATAATGTAATTTACAGACATTGAATTATAACTTATGTTAATTCGAAGAAAAAAAAAAGCAGTTTTCTAACATCACTATTTTAAATGCAAATATTTCTTAGTTCATCCATTTCTGAAAAAAGAACTATTGCTCTGAACTCTCAACTGATATATGGTTTTGAGCCATTGCACATTGCACTTTAGAAAGGGACGTTTTCTGGGACAGTAAATTATTTATTTATAGTGTACTTTACAGACATTGCATTACTGAATTTATGCCATTTTAAGAAACCGCCACTTCCTAATGTCACCATCTTAAATGCAAATGTTATTTAGTTCTTTTGTCTCTGAAAAAAGAACTATTCCTCAATTCTGCACACCAATAACTAAAATGCTTTCCCCTTTTTTAATTACCTCTTAGGAGCGACTATGAATTCATGTAAACTTTGCTTTCACTGCCTTGTAATATTAGTACTTTACCACGAGTAATGTTAGTAAAAGGGTAGCTATGAGTGACAATTTTCTGTGATAAAAAGGAGGGTCAGCAGTCTAGTATACTGTAATTAATGGAAACAAACAAGGGATCGTAATGCACAAGTTCACTTTAAATAGATGTTCTCGACAGTGGGACTCTATGGTCCAGTTGAAGGCAGGAGCCGAAACGCGTTGACCGTCCACGCTTGCACGAGTGAAATGTCCAACTAACTATAATGCCCCTGAAACCTATGGTTTTTTCAGTAAATATATCAAAGAGGGGCATGCCATTTAAAAAGTGTGGACTGGTTTTAATTGTTTGGTTCTGAATGCATCTGAGGAAGTCCACTACAGATGAAACGCGTCATGCACTATGTCAGAATAAAGGAGCTTTTTAACGACTGACCCGCGTGTGCTCGACTTCTTTTTTGGGGAAGTTTGGTCGTTATGTTAAGGGTGCGGCCACAAGCACCCAGGAGCACCCATCCCAAAAGCAGACCGGCAGCTGTGTGTGGCAATTTTTGGTCAAATCTAAAAACTCTTTGGAAAACGCCGGACCGCCATGCACCCGAGATTGCCATGCAAATCTGAGGATTGGACTACAATTTTGTAGGGGGCAGCGACTTACTTAAGTGGCACCAGATGACGAAAATCGGGATGCAAGCGGCGGAGTGAGGGTCTCGCTGAACTGCCCGCCATCCGCACAAGATCTTTGCTGGCATGCTGTAAAGAGCAGACACCGCCCACTGGGGCTAGTACCTACGCCTGATGCCTGCTCTGCGCGGACTTGGACTTCCAGTCCGGGCTTTCCAATGTGCTTGCAAGGTGTGCTCCAGCCAATCAAAGAGGGGCATGCCATTTAAAAAGTGTGGACTGGTTTTAATTGTTTGGTTCTGACTGCATCTGAGGAAGTCCACTACGGATGAAACGCGTCATGCACTATGTCAGAATAAAGGAGCTTTTTAACGACTGACCCGCGTGTGCTCGACTTCTTTTTTGGGGAAGTTTGGTCGTTATGTTAAGGGTGCGGCCACAAGCACCCAGGAGCACCCATCCCAAAAGCAGTCTGGCAGCTGTGTGTGGCAATTTTTGGTCAAATCTAAAAACTCTTTGGAATACGCCGGACCGCCATGCACCTGAGATTGCAATGCAAATCTGAGGATTGGACTACAACTTTGTAGGGGGCAGCGACTTACTTAAGTGGCACCAGATGACGAAAATCGGGATGCAAGCGGCGGAGTGAGGGTCTCGCTGAACTGCCCGCCATCCGCACAAGATCTTTGCTGGCATGCTGTAAAGAGCAGACACCGCCCACTGGGGCTAGTACCTACGCCTGATGCCTGCTCTGCGCGGACTTGGAGTTCCAGTCCGGGCTTTCCAATGTGCTTGCAAGGTGTGCTCCAGCCAATCAAAGAGGGGCATGCCATTTAAAAAGTGTGGACTGATTTTAATTGTTTGGTTCTGACTGCATCTGAGGAAGTCCACTGCGGATGAAACGCGTCATGCACTATGTCAGAATAAAAGAGCTTTTTAACGACTGACCCGCGTGTGCTCGACTTCTTTTTTGGGGAAGTTTGGTCATTATGTTAAGGGTGCGGCCACAAGCACCCAGGAGCACCCATCCCAAAAGCAGTCCGGCAGCTGTGTGTGGCAATTTTTGGTCAAATCTAAAAACTCTTTGGAAAACGCCGGACCGCCATGCACCCGAGATTGCCATGCAAATCTGAGGATTGGACTACAACTTTGTAGGGGGCAGTGACTTACTTAAGTGGCACCAGATGACAAAAATCGGGATGCAAGTGGCGGAGTGAGGGTCTCGCTGAACTGCCCGCCATCCGCACAAGATCTTTGCTGGCATGCTGTAAAGAGCAGACACCGCCCACTGGGGCTAGTACCTACGCCTGATGCCTGCTCTGCGCGGACTTGGAGTTCCAGTCCAGGCTTTCCAATGTGCTTGCAAGGTGTGCTCCAGTCAATCAAAGAGGGGCATGCCATTTAAAAAGTGTGGACTGGTTTTAATTGTTTGGTTCTGGCTACATCTGAGGAAGTCCACTACGGATGAAACGCGTCATGCACTATGTCAGAATAAAGGAGCTTTTTAATGACTGACCCGCGTGTGCTCGACTTCTTTTTTGGGGAAGTTTGGTCGTTATGTTAAGGGTGCGGCCACAAGCACCCAGGAGCACCCATTCCAAAAGCAGTCCGGCAGCTGTGTGTGGCAATTTTTGGTCAAATCTAAAAACTCTTTGGAAAACGCCGGACCGCCATGCACCCGAGATTGCCATGCAAATCTGAGGATTGGACTACAACTTTGTAGGGGGCAGCGACTTACTTAAGTGGCACCAGATGACAAAAATCGGGATGCAAGCGGCAGAGTGAGGGTCTCGCTGAACTGCCTGCCATCCGCACAAGATCTTTGCTGGCATGCTGTAAAGAGCAGACACCGCCCATTGGGGCTTGTACCTACGCCTGATGCCTGCTCTGCGCGGACTTGGAGTTCCAGTCCGGGCTTTCCAATGTGCTTGCAAGGTGTGCTCCAGCCAATCAAAGAGGGGCATGCCATTTAAAATGTGTGGACTGGTTTTAATTGTTTGGTTCTGACTGCATCTGAGGAAGTCCACTACGGATGAAACGCGTCATGCACTATGTCAGAATAAAGGAGCTTTTTAACGACTGACCCGCGTGTGCTCGACTTCTTTTTTGGGGAAGTTTGGTCGTTATGTTAAGGGTGCGGCCACAAGCACCCAGGAGCAACCATCCCAAAAGCAGTCCGGCAGCTGTGTGTGGCAATTTTTGGTCAAATCTAAAAACTCTTTGGAAAACGCCGGACCGCCATGCACCCGAGATTGCCATGCAAATCTGAGGATTGGACTACAACTTTGTAGGGGGCAGCGACTTACTTAAGTGGCACCAGATGACGAAAATCAGGATGCAAGCGGCGGAGTGAGGGTCTCGCTGAACTGCCCGCCATCCGCACAAGATCTTTGCTGGCATGCTGTAAAGAGCAGACACCGCCCACTGGGGCTAGTACCTACGCCTGATGCCTGCTCTGCGCGGACTTGGAGTTCCAGTCCGGGCTTTCCAATGTGCTTGCAAGGTGTGCTCCAGCCAATCAAAGAGGGGCATGCCATTTAAAAAGTGTGGACTGGTTTTAATTGTTTGGTTCTGACTGCATCTGAGGAAGTCCACTACGGATGAAACGCGTCATGCACTATGTCAGAATAAAGGAGCTTTTTAACGACTGACCCGCGTGTGCTCGACTTCTTTTTTGGGGAAGTTTGGTCGTTATATTAAGGGTGCGGCCACAAGCACCCAGGAGCACCCATCCCAAAAGCAGTCCGGCAGCTGTGTGTGGCAATTTTCGGTCAAATCTAAAAACTCTTTGGAACACGCCGGACCGCCATGCACCCGAGATTGCCATGCAAATCTGAGGATTGGACTACAACTTTGTAGGGGGCAGCGACTTACTTAAGTGGCACTAGAAGATGAAAATCGGGATGCAAGCGGCGGAGTGAGGGTCTCGCTGAACTGCCCGCCATCCGCACAAGATCTTTGCTGGCATGCTGTAAAGAGCAGACACTGCCCACTGGGGCTAGTACTTACGCCTGATGCCTGCTCTGCGCGGACTTGGAGTTCCAGTCCGGGCTTTCCAATGTGCTTGCAGGGTGTGCTCCAGCCAATCAAAGAGGGGCATGCCATTTAAAAAGTGTGGACTGGTTTTAATTGTTTGGTTCTGACTGCATATGAGGAAGTCCACTACGGATGAAACGCGTCATGCACTATGTCAGAATAAAGGAGCTTTTTAACGACTGACCCGCGTGTGCTCGACTTCTTTTTTGGGGAAGTTTGGTCGTTATGTTAAGGGTGCGGTCACAAGCACCCAGGAGCACCCATCCCAAAAGCAGTCCGGCAGCTGTGTGTGGCAATTTTTGGTCAAATCTAAAAACTCTTTGGAAAACGCCTGACCGCCATGTACCCGAGATTGCCATGCAAATCTGCGGATTGGACTACAACTTTGTAGGGGGCAGCGACTTACTTAAGTGGCACCAGATGACGAAAATCGGGATGCAAGCGGCAGAGTGAGGGTCTCGCTGAACTGCCTGCCATCCGCACAAGATCTTTGCTGGCATGCTGTAAAGAGCAGACACCGCCCACTGGGGCTAGTACCTACACCTGATGCCTGCTCTGCGCGGACTTGGAGTTCCAGTCCGGGCTTTCCAATGTGCTTGCAAGGTGTGCTCCAGCCAATCAAAGAGGGGCATGCCATTTAAAAAGTGTGGACTGGTTTTAATTGTTTGGTTCTGACTGCATCTGAGGAAGTCCACTACAGATGAAACGCGTCATGCACTATGTCAGAATAAAGGAGCTTTTTAATGACTGACCCGCGTGTGCTCGACTTCTTTTTTGGGGAAGTTTGGTCGTTATATATATATATATATATATATATATTATCTACTGGCGGTCGCCAGTAGATAGTTATAGTTAGGACCGTGTTTCCATAGCAAATCTGAAAATTCTATTTTGAATAACTTTGGCGCCGGTTGACGAATCCTCGCGAAATTTTCAAAACTAATGGGGCGCTCCGCTCAGCTCCTACCCTGAAAGTCTCGGGGCGATTCGTCAAGTGGGGGCCGAGAAAAAAGGGGGGTCCCAAAACGCATTTTCCCCATGCATTTTCCTATAGGACCTTTAGTCGAAGGTACAGCCCGAACGGCTGAACAGAATTACTTGAAATTTGGCAGAGAGGTAGTCCTCAGGTCAGGGAAGTGCCTTTTGCAGGTCTGGTGTCAATCTGTTAAGTAGTTCCTGAGAAAATAGCATTTAAAAGCATATAAATATCTATAAGCGTGCACCGTGCGTGCACCGTGCGTGCACCGTATGCGCACCGTGCGAGCATTGTGCGAGCACCCTAACGTGCGCAAGCGTAATTCTGATTGGTGGTTACATGTTAGTCAACATTCGAATCGGTCGAAATCAGGAAGTTTCGGCCGCCATTTTGTTTGTTTTCAGTGCGAGAGTGAAAAAGGAAGGTGGCGGATGTGAAAAGAGGGCAGGGTAGAGAGTTCCTGACCCCCTAGCCTTTCTCAGGGGGTCCCTGAAGCACCCTGAAGGCAGAATTTTTTTTTTTTTTTTAAATCGCGGGCACGGTGTAAACCCCCCCCCCCCCCAAAAAAAAAAAAATTTTAATACGTAGTTTATTGTAAAATAAATATATAAAAAAAAATAATACATACAGAACTTAGCATTTAAAAAAACATACAAATTCACTGAAAAACCATAGGTTTCATACACGTAATAGTTAGGAATGAGCATTTAAAAAACCTTGCAAATTCACTTATAAAACCATAGGTTTCACACATGTTATAGTTAGGTGGATATTTCACTCGTAAAAAACCAATCAAATTCCCCCGTTATAGTTAGTGCCGGCAACTATAACTCACGCGACCGCAATCCTCTGCTGATGACATATGTGTCTTTATGAAAAAAAAATATTTGTAATATATGTATAGCTAAAATTTAATGGAAGAAGACATGGGCAAATAAGTGTCTAAATACAGTATTAGCATCAGCAGAGGCTTGCGGTCGCGTGAGTTATAGTTGCCTGCACTAACTATAACGGGGGAATATATACATATATATATATATATATATATAGGAAAACTCCGTCTCACAGGCTGAAGAGGTGTCCTCAAAAAAACGGAAGCAGACCCAAGGTGCGGTGAAAGAATTCAATAATTTATTTGAATATAAGAGACACCACCGCCGCCATTACGCGTTTCAGCCCGTCACAGGCCTTGGTCACATGATGCGCAACACAACGGGTCTACCAATAATATTCGCTTGGGTGAGTCACATGTGCAACAAGGGATAAATCATAGAAATAGACAATCACGCAATATGTACAATGCTAGTCTGTCTTCACAGAGCTTTGCCCCTCGCATATATATATATTTTCGCCAAACTTTCACAACAAAAGCAATCGACGCCGTGTCTGTGCGCAAAAATATTCTTTAATGCCAGCTGAAAATGCTAGACGCGTTTCGCCTGTCCTGCAGGCTTGTTCACTAGCAATTCAATAAAGTTACCATGGCTTTTTTTAACTGTGAATGTGAACAAGTCACATGTGAACTACAACAAGGAATTGACATTAATATTGAAATATTAACCAACTTCAAACCGACCTCCAAGTTTACCCCTTTAACAGCAAGAGATTCTGTAGATGTATTCAATGAACTGGTAATCAATGAAGTCAAAAGTCTATGCAAATCATTAAATAGAAAGAAGAAGTCATTTACTCAACAGTCTAAAGATTATTATAACTTGGTTGAGAAATTGAGCAATGACAATGATTGTATTGTCCGTAATGCGGACAAGGGTGGAAATGTGGTCCTTTGGGGCAGGCAGCAGTACCTAATAGAGGCATACAAACAACTCAATAATAGGTTAAACTATGTCAAGGTAAAAGAAAATGTCATGCAAGAGTGTTATTTATTGTATAATACATTGTTGGTTGAGTGGAGTCGACAAGGCTTGATAAGTAAAGATGAAATGTCCTTTCTAAAAATTACCTGCCCGACCACTCCGGTCTTATACCTTATCCCCAAAGTCCACAAAGACATCACAAATCCCCCTGGCCGTCCCATCATCTCGGCCATAGGGAGTGCATTCGAACATACTTCCAAATTTGTTGATTCATTCTTATGCCCCCTTGTGAAACTTCTACCATCGTTCATCTTAGACACAAGTGACTAAAGTATATGATGTTCCTTGGGAAGATGATTTGCTATTGATGACCATAGACGCTACCACTCTGTACACCAGTATTCGCCACAAAGATGGCATTAATGCATGTAAATATTTCTTAGGGAACCGTCCCGCAAAATTTTGGCACCATACACAAATGTTACTCAAAATGATTACCATCTGCCTTGAGAACAATTTTTTCTTGTTTAATGGTGAATTATATCATCAAATATGCGGTACGGCGATGGGCACTTGCTTCGTCCCCAGCTTTGCTAATTTGCATATGGGCTGGTGGGAGGAGCAGGTGGTCCAGTCGCTATGGCATGCTGAGTGGCAGAATCATGTAATACACTGGAGTCGTTATATCGACGACCTTTTTATTATTTGGAAAGGCACTGAAAAAAGTGCCGAGGAGTTTGTTAAAAAGCTCCAAACAAATGATTTAAATTTAAAACTGACCAGTGTAATTAGTGCTTCTGAGATTAATTTTTGGGATCTTACAGTGTATGTAAGTGATGGCAAACTACATACTAAACTCTATCGTAAATCTACAGATGGAAACACGTTGTTACATGCTACTAGTTTCCATCCAGTCAAACTAGTCAAGAGTATACCCTATGGGGAATGCCTCAGGGCTATGCGCAATTGTAGCAAGGAGTAGGATCTTGATAAGGAACTATCATGTCTCAAATCCCGCTTCCAAGCCAGAGGCTATGCTGAAACATGTCTGAATCAAGCTATCTATAAAGTAAAAAAGAAAACCGGAGAGCAGATACTTTTTAATAAGGATAGCAAATCAGCCAAACCATCGCAATCAGATACTAATCAGTGTATATTTATCACCACTTACAACAACCAGCAAAATGAATTAAGAACTATCATCTACAAACATTGGCATATTATTCGTAATGATCCTGTGCTAGGTAAACTTATACAAAGGAGACCTCAGTTCACTTTCAGAAAAGCCAGATCTCTCCATCAAGCTCTAGTTAGCAATATGCTACCCAGCGATACTCAAAAAAGACCGATCAGTTCATGGTTGAGTAGAAGGGATGGTTTCATTAAATGCCTCAAATGCAAGGCGTGCATGTTTGACAAAAACACTACTAGTTTCCCATTGGGCTTTGCTCAGAAGTCTGAACAACAAATCAAGGGAAAATGTTCTTGTAAAACAGACTATGCTGTCTACGTGCTCCAATGCCCATGTGGCTTGAAGTACTTAGGCTCTACCATCCTTCCTGTACACAAAAGAGTGTTGCAACATTTGCGTGCCATCAAAAATGGGGACAAATCTTACCCCGTGGCCCGACACTTCGAACAGTACCACACCAAGAACGCTGAAGGTCTCTCTTATTTTGTCATTGATGCCATTCCATTGAACAGCAGAGGTGGCAACCGTGAGAAAAAATTGCGTAAACTAGAATCCTGCTACATTATTAAACTTAACACAAAGATTCCAGATGGGTTAAACATAGAAGAAGATTTACATACCCATTTATAGATTCCTCCCGATCTCTTTTCAGGTTTTATTTTAATTTTAGTTACTTGGACATTGTTACATTACAGACGATATGTGGTGCACAGGGTTCTCAATTTATTCCATTTTGCGCATTTTGCCCACTTGGGCATAATTATACATATTGCTTATCTGATTTCTGTTAAGTATTGTATTGGACACACTTAACTTTGACTATTTGGTCATACCAATTCATTGGTTTATTTAATACTGTCGTAACATTGGTTCGTCAACAGTCTTCAGTTTTTGCAATAAGCATAGGCTATGATTGGACCACCAGGGTCAAAATTGTGGCTTAGCACGTTTGATGAAAATGCGCTAAAGACAAATTGTATAACATATTTTCAAAAAATATAACGCAATGAAATCCATGCTGTTTCATTATCAAATGATTATGATTAATTGAGTTTGTATTTTGGTATTTTACCTTTAATTAACTCCAATCCCTGTGACACACTGCGAGAAACTACTAGTCTGTTGTCCAGTTTTATTGTTGTAGTTCACATGTGACTTGTTCACATTCACAGTTAAAAAAAGCCATGGTAACTTTATTGAATTGCTAGTGAACAAGCCTGCAGGACAGGCGAAACGCGTCTAGCATTTTCAGCTGGCATTAAAGAATATTTTTGCGCACAGACACGGGGTTGATTGCTTTTGTTGTGAAAGTTTGGCGAAATTATTGATGACCGTGACTGGGAGGTCTTCACTTCGACGCGCCCTTTGGTCTGGAGGCAGCGGGTGTTCCCATTCGTTTGTGGAGTATATATATATATATATATATATATATATATATATATATATTACCTACTGGCGGTCGCCAGTAGGTAGTTATAGTTAGGACCTATTATTCATAGGAAATCTGCAACATTCTATTTGGAATATCTTCGCAAAATTTTCAAAACTGGTGGGGTGCTCCGGTCCGCTCCTATCCTGAAAGTCTCGGCGTGATTCGTCAAGCAGGAGCCGAGAAAAAAGGGGGTCCCAAAACATGTTTTCCCCATGCAATTTTCCATAGGAACTTTTAATCGCAGCTACAGCCCGAACTGCTGAACGGAATTACACCAAATTTGGCAAAGAGGTAGCCCTTAGTTCACACTCGTGCCTTTTGGTTAAATGGTATAAATACGTTCAGTAGTTCCTGAGAATATCAAAAGTAAAATCACATATATATCTGGGCGGAGTTACAATATAAATCATATGTTGATTGTACCATACTCATTTTAGGAATTGTGGTGTGTTCTAAGGTGATTTTACCATGTGATAAAGCCTTCTGCTGGGATATCATAAATCATGTTTGAGAGAAAACTATTTTCTCATGCTTTTCTCACAGAGGTTTGGAAGGTGATCTATAAGCTAAACTGAGAGCATATTTTCTGTAAATTCACATTATCTTTCTCAGTCATGTGATAATGAAGTCTGACATTCTCAGTAAAACATGTACATCCAACAAGGGCAGAGACTGTCAGTTGATTCCTTTGTGTTCTACTGCAGCTTCCCAGAGTGTTCTAAAGAACAACTAGAGCGCTAACCTATGACAAACGTATTGCACAACTGAAGCCATCTTGATTGGAATAAAGTGGTAACTCTTAAAACATTTAATTTAAAAAGGAACAAAGTGAGGGAGTTCATTTTGCCATAGAAATTATGATTAGTGCTGCAGAAAGAAAAATTAGGGCACATTTTGACTTCTCAAATCCTCTTCTATTTCATTAAAACATTCTGACATGCAGACTGAAATATGCATTTTGAATACCAGCAGCAGACTTCCCTGGTGAGCAGTAGCTTTACTACAGTGATCTAATGAGCAACTAGAGTGCTAACATTCTGAATTTATGGCAAAAGTGTGACACATCTGAATGCATACTTGATGGAACCAAAGTAAAAAACTAAAAGTATTTTCTACTGAGGAGACTGCAGTAAATAAGGAAATTAGGAAACTTCATAACAAATAGGTCTCCCAGGATGGCCACCAGAGACAAAAGAGCCCAAATGTAGCTCAAATATCACCCAGATGTAGCCCAAGTATAACCCAATAACAGAATGCCTCAGAGTGTTCTTAAGAACAACTAGAGCGCTTACTGTCTTACTTATGACAAAAGTATGGCACACCTGAAGCCATCTTCATTGGAATAAACTGATAACACTTAAAACATTTAATTTAAAAAGGAACACAATGAGGGGGTTCATTTTGCCATAGAAATTATGATTAGTGCTGAAGAAAGAAAAATTAGGGCACATTTTGAGTGACTTCTCAAATCCTCTTCTATTTCATTAAAAAATTCTGACATGCAGACTGAAACATGCACTTGTAATACCAGCAGCAGACTTCCGTGGTGAGCAGTAGCTTTACTACAGTGATCTAATGAGCTAGAGTGCTAATATTCAGAATTTATGACAAATGTGTGACATATCTGAATACCTTCTTGATGGAATCAAAGCAAAAAGCTGAAAGCATTTCCTACTGAGGAGACTGCAGTAAATGAGGAAATTAGGAAACTTCATAACAAATAAATCTCCCAAGATGGCCACCAGAGACAAAAGAGCCCAAATGCAGCACAAATATCACCCAGACAGAAGTGTGCAAAACAATTTTTATTTTTTGTGTTTTTGCAGTTTTATATAGTGCAGACTTGTCAGGTATTGGAGTGCTTTACATGAGCATTGGTTACATCACACAAGAACAAATTAATTTTGGTTGTATACATGGGGAGATTAAGTGATTTGACCAGAATCACAGAATGTCATGCTGAAGCAGAAACTCCAACCTGGTTCCCCAGTTGCAAAGTCTGCAGCTCTGGAAGTAACACCACATCCTCTCCCCTAAGTGCAACATTTAATCAAGTGGTCAACTGGATAAAAAAACAGAAAGATAACAAATAATTTAAAAGTGCTTTGTCGCTTTTTGAAAACTCAGAAAATATGTCCTCATTTTAGTTTTTTAGAGCACTAACCATAATTTTGATGCAGATAAGACCCTCTCATATATGTAATTTCTAAAGGAAATGCTCTAGGTATTACAGTTTTGATAACATCATGATGACGTCAGGCGTTCCACACTTTTGTAATAAATATAGAATGTTAGCAATCTAGTTGTTCATTAGGATACTGTTGAGAGGCAGAGGCCAGGGGCACGGACTCTGAAAATTGAAGGAGGGTGCAGAGGCAACAATTTGACCACACTATGGAGGGCAGTGGAAAGGGGGGCAGGGGCAACAAACCAACAATACAGGACTGACAAGAGAAGCTGTGGCAATATAATAGACCATTGTGGGCAGAAGGAAGAGGCAGTGGTAGTACAACCATACATGCCAACAGACCCGATTCAGCCAGGAAACGTCCAATGTTTTTAGGCTCAAATGGGCTTTATTTGATCTGTCTCCTGTCTACAATCTCCTCTTTTTCAATGTAACTCAAAGGGGAAAATCAATACCCCAGTTTTGTTTCAAAATCTCCCTCTTACCAAGTTCAAAATGTTCGCAAGTGTGGTACATTGGATCATGGAAGGCAGGAGGAATTGGGGTAGGGACATGGGCTCAGATAACAGAGGACAGGAGGGACATGGAGAGGTGCACCAAACTGACCCTACAGGGCAGGCATCAGGTTTTCAGCAGCACAATACACCACATGGGCATGCGGGACGGGAGTGCAGCACAACAATCCATAGAAAGCAATAGGGGCGAACAGAACCATGCACATGGACAACAGAGAACAGAGGGGAAAGAGGCAATGGTAGCTAGCTGACCATAATGGACAGACAGGAGAGAAAGCTGCAGCATAACAGACCATAAAGGGCAGGAGGGACGGATCAGGGGCATTACAATGGAACAGTCAAGCTAGGAGGGAGGGAATAGGGGTCTGTACATGGAAACAGAGGGCTGGGGGCAAGGGTGCAGGGCAGGAGCAGCAAGATTACCATGGAGGTCAGGCAGGATGGGCACAAGAAGCAAGACACACCATGGAGAGCAACAGTGAGACTATGATGGCATACACACAGACCATGGAGGGAAGGTGGGAGGGGGTCAGGGGCAACTAGCTGACCACACAGGGAAGGTGGGAGGGGCCGTGGCAGCACAGAAGACCAAGCATGGCAAGCGGGAAAGTTAGTGGCAGCACAATGGCTATGATCGGCAAGAAGGAGGTTGCAGGGGCATGCACAAAGGACCATGGAGGATAGAAGGGAGGGTCAGGACCTGGGCACAGACAAGAGAGTTCAGGGGAAGGGGCCTCACAACAGACCATGCGGGGCAGGCAGGAGGAGCAGTTGCAGCACAACAGACCAGGGAGGGCAGAAGGGTGTGGCATTAAAATGGACCATGGAGGACAGGAGGAAGGGGATAGGGGCATGGAATGTGGACAGGCAGGGTGGAGGTGGCAGGAACAGGTTACAGTCATCTGACAATGCTAGGCAGGTGGGAGGGGAGTGGCAGTTCAACAGGTCCTGCAAAACGCTCAGTACTCCAAACAACACCAACCGTCGTATGGCAACTATCGTGGAGCACTACTTACTATACACCCGGCGGTCATCGAGACGTAAAGATAGAAATGGAACTACGAGTCTTCTGTGTAGGAATAGGGAAAAGGGGGCAGCCATCTTGACAGAGTGCCATACCCTAATCTCGGCCCAGCTTGTGCTCCGTAATTGAACAACATCGAGCAGGGGAGGAAGCAGAATGCCTCAAAAGATTATAAAATTTATTATAAAGGGGAACAAGTGAAAAATAAGCACACTGTGTCTGAAAGGGAAAACATAAATAATACAAAAAGGATGGAGGTAGTGGAAAAATCCACACAGACCCACAAAACCATCTACACCAATGGGCACTACCACCAACCACAACCATCCCTCGAAGGCCGCATAGGGGGCCGAGCAATCCCATCACTACTTAAATCAACAATCTATACAAACTATACCAAATTACATTCATTATAAAGCACAATAAAATAAAATCACTCGTAATAGAGAAACATAAATGCAATACCTGCCATGGTTTTCCATGGCGTCGCAGTTCACAAATCCTGAAACAAGCTTCCCTCCCTTTCACCTTATGGTGTACTTGTCAAAATGTCAACAATGCTAAAGTACTCAGATCAGGGCCCAGATCTCATCATGGTCATTTAATCCCTGTGTGGATGTATGATACCGTTCTATCATGCGTGCCTCAAGGCGGTTCAACTTACTTTGCAGTGTTATTTTATTAGGTGCTTTCACCACTGCCAACACTGTCCAATAAAGTTCGTCTTCACTATGATTCATTTCAATGAAATGTTGGACCATAGGCGCCCCTGCGGTCCCGCAACGGATGCGAGATTTATGCCGCAAAATCCTCATCTTGATGGCTTGAGTTGTGTGCCCAATTTATGTTTTCCCACATGAGCATATAACTGAATACACTACGTTTTTAGTGTTACAGTTAGAAAAACTCAACTGCAGGTGTACCACTTTATTTATTTCCACGGACTTAGAGTCTTTAGTTTGCGGGCATACCCCTCACCCATTGCACCTGTAATGTCCAATGAGCGCTGGTAATCCCATCATTCCTCGCAAATCAGTGGGCACCGATGACGGGCGAGTAGCTTTCACCAGATTATTTCTCAAATTCTTTCCTCTACGGAAAGCAAATAATGGCTTGGGAATATTCAAATGTTCCACTAATCTAAGGTTTCTTAAAATGATCTGCTTAACTTTATTAGCTTTAGGATTAAATGTCAGTACACAAACCAATTGCTCTGATTCTTGTTTGATTTTTGGGGTAAGAAGCACTTCCCTAGGGGTATACCAAGCTCTCTTTAAGGCTCCCCTGACCAGTTTCCTTGGGTATCCTCTTGTAGTGAGTTTTTTTTGCAGAATTTTTGCATTCCTGAAATAATCATTTTTGTCAGTGCAATTACGCCGTACTTTCAGAAACTGCCCATAGGGCAAGTTATCCCTGAGGTTACGCGGATGTCCAGATGTATATTCCAATAGCGTGTTCCTGTTGGTGGGCTTAGTGAACAAGTCCACCTCCAACTTGCCTTCTTTCTCAATAATCCACACATCTAGAAAGTTAATACGTTTGTTACTTGATGCCATTGTGAATTTTAAATCTGGTTTCCTGGCATTAAGCCACGAATGAAATTGCACCAACTGGTCCTGTGACCCCTTCCATATCATGAACACTTCGTCGATAAAACGGACCCATCCTAGGGTGTGCTCCCTGAAGGGGGACGCGGCATGGAAAATGTATCTCATTTCAAACTGATCCATTACCAAATTGGCAATTTCGGGCGCAAAACAACAACCCATCCCTACACCTTTAATCTGTAGAAATAAATCTGTCTTGAAAATAAAAAAAAATATTTTTCAAACAAATCTGGGCTAGGGAGAGTAAAAAATCTGTTGGCACATAATGAGGTCTGGGCCTCTGATCGAACACTAACCGCATGACCAACAAAGCTTCGTCCTGAGGTATATTGGTATATAGACTCTCAATGTCGAAGGAAACCAGCAACTGCTGGGTTCCATAGAACATTGAGAGCTCTATCTTAGAGATAAGATCCATTGTATCTCTAATATAAGCTTTTGTCAGAGGTACAAATGGTTTCAAAAATACATCGATATATTTGGCCAGTGGCTCCAGAATGGACACACAGGATGCAATAATCGGTCTCCCAGGTGGTTGGGTGCTGTTTTTATGTATTTTAGGCAATACATATATATTGGGTATCTTCTGCTCAGTAAAATTCAGATATTCATGTTCTTTCTTACAGAGGTATCCTAAATCCATCGCATCAGTAGTAAGGTGTAATATTTGGGCTTTTAATCTGACTGTGGGATTCTCTGTAATAAGTCGATAGTGATCCCTATTACCGAATTGTCGCATAATTTCCACGTCGTACTGTTCAGTATCCCATAGAACTATCCCCCCTCCCTTGTCGGCTGGTTTAATAACCATCAGAGGGTTATGGGAAAGTTCTTTTAAGGTCAACTGTTCCTGTTTTGAGAAATTAGATTTAAATACAATTTGTTTGGTGTTAAGTTGATCTACTTCCCGCAGAATTTGATCTTCAAACATCAAAACCTCCTCAGGCATGGCCATACGTTGGGGGCAAAAAGTGGATTTTTTCTTAAGCCCACTGATATTAATCTCATTGGTGTCATTGTATTAAGAGAAAAAGACCTTAAGTCTGATTTTCCTTAAAAATTGTAAAACTTCAGTTTTAGTGTCAACTGGATCCTGCAATACCGTGGGGACAAAGGATAAGCCTTTTTGAAGTACTTTTGTTTCCGTATCTGTTAAAAGATGTTTAGACAAGTTATAGATCGGCATAGTAGCTATCTCAATATGATTATCATCTGTACTTCCTAGCTCTACCTCCTGTATATTCTGTGTCATGTCCTGAAGAATCCCTGTTCTTGATTCTGTTGCATCGGCGGTTGCCATCCTCTTCTGAACCCCCACCCCCTGTTCCCACCTCTGTCTAAAAAAGTAGGAGGGGGCTGTGTTCTGGGATATTGGTAATATGGTTGATATGGCGGGTAAGGTTGAAAAAAAGATCCACTTCCTTGATCTGAATCAGAGGAGGAAGAATCGGAAAAGGTCACAAATTTAGTGCGGGACCTTCCTCTATATTGCAAATTCAAACTGCTTGGATTGTTATTCTTGAAAAAATCTTCTTTCAGATATGGGTAAACCCACTCCAATATGAAGTTTTTTATATCTTTCACCACCTTTGATGTTTTCAAATTCACTGTATGTATTTTAAAGTCTGCTAAGCTTTTATCTATAGTTTCTAACAGCGACTTTGCATCTGATATCGAGGTGTCCCCCCCCCGATTTCCTCTTCTAATTTCTTACCTGACAGGACTCGGTCACAAATTTTGCACGTCTCCTTTCTCGCATTTACTTTCTTCTCTCCAGGTGAAAAAGTGAAGAATTTCCACGCAACAGATTCCGGCCTTTGTGGACGTGGTGCCTCCTGCAAGAATTCTTCTTCAGAAGATACTTCCTCCTGCTGCTGCTGCTGTCCAGATGCCATTTTGTTTGATACTTTTTGAAAAACACAAAAAAAAAACAAGCAAAAAGGGTTCTTGTAGGAAAAGAGATGTCTCTCTAAAGATGCTCCAACAAGAATGATTAAAATGGGTGGGGTTCTGAAATAGTTACAGTGGGAAATGTTATGAACCAATGGTAATCTTTTTTTTTAGGTCACATGGGGTCCGCACACTCAACGCTCACGAAGCACGCACCCGACGCAACTACGCAAAAATATATTAAAAAATAATATACGTTTATTATAAGTACAAATATATTATTTTTATGAATATCTTAGATGCCCTAATATGTATATTGAGCACACATACATATCATTTTAGAACATAAACAAATTTCACGGGAGTCGCACACCAGCTCCCCCAGCACGTATATGACGTCACGTGGGACCCGCCACCACGCAAGCGTCGTGTACCGTAATGCGCCTGTGTCACGAATGCGCGGGAGCAGGAGTCACGGACTGGTCGCATACCAATCACGCACATCACGTAATATTAAATGTATATGCTGTTACTGAAAAACACGCAGCCGTCGCACACCATACGCGGATCCTTCACGATGTTTCTAAAATGGTGGCTAGAATCCGCGCACCCACCATGATGTGTACATTTTGGGTGCACGACTGCGAAAAAAAATTGGATAAAAAAAACTGTAGAAAATCAGTACAAAAAATAGGTATAACTACTCTTACACTTAAAAATTAGCATTTAAAAAACCTTTGAAATTCACTGAAAAAACCATAGGTTTCAGAGACGTTATAGTTAGAAATTAGCATTTAAAAAAGCTTTGAAATTCACTGAAAAAACCATAGGTTTCAGAGACGTTATAGTTAGAAATTAGCATTAAAAAAACCTTAGAAATTCACAGAAAAAAACATAGGTTTCAGGGGTGTTATAGTTAGCTGGACATTTCACTCGTACAAAACCATAGAAATTTCTCCGTTATAGTTAGTTCTGCTAACTATAACTCGCGCGCCCGCAATGCACTGCTGATGATGTCACATATTACATCATTCATGACATGGTTAGTGACATCACTGATGACATCACTGATGACATCTCAAATGACATCACTGATGGCATCACTGATGACATCATCCAGTGACTGTGTGTTTGTGTAAAGTTTATATATGTTTGATATATATAGGGAAAGCCATTTTGAAGAAAGAGTGGGTGTATAAGTGTTTGAATGGTTGATTTAGTAGGTGCTTGATTAAACATATCTTTCTGAATACATGGGTTAGTGAGTAAACTGTGTGAATGTCTGTATCCATGTGTCTGTTGGTGTGTAAGCGACTGCATGGGTTTGCAAATAGCTACATGAGTGTCTATATGGGTTATTGATTTGTTGTTTGAGTATCTGTATGGGTGCCTGAGTGTTTGTGTGGGTGGGGTGTGTGTTACTCTGAGTATAGATGTGTGAGTGGGTGATTCACTGGGTACATGGTTTCAAGAGTTCATCTGTGATGGACTGTATGGGTGGGTGAGTGTGTGTATGGGTGTGTTAGTAAGTGAATGTATATCTCAATGGTACATGTGTGAGTAACTACATATTTGAAAAGTAGTATATATGTGTGTTGGAGTACATAATTGGCTACAAATGAGTGTGTTATTGTGAGAGTGGCTGTATGGATGAGTGTGTGCTTGTATCATTGATTGTATAAAAGCATAAGAATGTGCTAGTATTTGTATGAGTAATGGAGCTGGTGTGTGTATAACTGTATAACTGAGTAAATGGCAGTGTGAATAATTTTTTCCATGACTGACTAGGTGTGTGAGTACCTCTATTGATGACTGTGGTGTGTGAGTGTCTATATAGGTGTATGAGTGCATATGATAGTCCTGTACTGAGTGACCATAAGTATGAGTGACTGTACGGGTGAGTGAGTGGATGTGTGTGTAGACCTAAGAATCAGTGAGTGGGTATGTAGTTATTGGTGTTGGAGTGTCTATGGTTTTGAGAATGGTAGTCTGTAATTTAGAGTGGGTGTATCAAAAGTTATATTAGGGTGTGAGAAGATGCATGACATTTTCACATGGATGATGTAATCAGTGATGTCATCAGTGATGCCATTTGAGATGTCATCAGTGATGTAATCAGTGATGTCACTGACCATGTTATGAGTGATGTAATATGTGACGTCATCAGCAGTGCATTGCGGGGGCGCGCGTTATAGTTAGCTGAACTAACTATAATGGGGGAATTTCAAGGGTTTTGTACGAGTGAAATGTCCAACTAACTATAACACCCCTGAAAACTATGGTTTTTTCAGTGAATTTCTAAGGTTTTTTAAATGCTACTTTCTAACTATAACGTCCCTGAAACCTATTTTTTCTGTGAATTTCTAAGGTTTTTTAAATGCTAATTTCTAACTATAACGTGCCTGAAACCTATGGTTTTTTCAGTGAATTTCAAAGGTTTTTTTATGCTAATTTCTAACTATAACGTGCCTGAAACCTATGTTTTTTTCAGTGAATTTCAAAGGTTTTTCAAATACTAGTTTCTAACTATGCGTACAGAGGTAGGCCATGTGAAGAAAGAAGAAAAAACGCACAGAAAGAAGCAAAAGAAATGCAGAAAGAAGCAACAGAAGTCCACAAAGATGAAGAAAAGTGCAGGAAGAAGAAAGGCATGTGCAGAAAGAGAGGAGCAGAAAGAGGCCTTGTTGCAAAATCATCCTGTGCCCACAACTTTTTCAGACGGGTACTGGTGGTAACTGACTCTGACTAACCAGGCCTAGAGCCAGTGCTATGCTAAAAGACACTTAGAATACAGTGAAAACACCTACATAGACTAGGGAACACTATGCATTGGGGTACCCCTGTGATTAGCATGACCTCCTCTGTAAGGCCCTAGTACTTAATAGGGCAGGGGGATTAAACCTACCTCTTAAAATGTGCTACAGGGCGCGTTTGCACAGTGGTGAAGGGAGTGGAGGGCCTAAGGTGACACGTGTGCAAACATGCCCTGTGGCCGTTTTAAGTTGGGGGATTAAGTCCCCTTGAATCCTGACGGTCCCTGGGATCCAACTAGCCCACCAGGTACCATCAGTAAGCGCCACAAAGCTGCGATGCACCTGGTAGGCTAGTTGGCCCCCAGGGTCCCTTAGGATTGAAAGGGAATTAATTCCCCAACTTTAAACACGCCACAGGGGTGGTGGTACACATGGCACCTCAGGCCCCGCCCCCTCCCTTCACCACTGTGCAAACGTGCCCCATGGCGCGTTATAAGTTGAGAGATAAAGTCGCCTTCAATCCTGAGGGCCCCTGGGGGCCAACTAGCCTACCAGTTACCTCCAGTAAGCGCCACAGAGCTATGTTGCTGAGAGGTGTAAAAATGGACGTGGCCTGGACCACCTCTCTGCAACGCAGTGCAGTGGCACTTACTGGAAGCTCCTGGTGGGCTAGTTCACCCCCACAGTCCCTCAGGATTGAAAGGGAATTAATTCCCCAACTTTAAACGCGCCACAAGGCATATTTGCATACATGTCAACTCAGGCCCTGCCCCCTCCCTTCACCACTGTGCAAACGCACCCCATGGCGTGTTTTAAGT
The DNA here is from genome assembly GCF_964204655.1 of Triturus cristatus. Taxonomy (NCBI): domain Eukaryota; kingdom Metazoa; phylum Chordata; class Amphibia; order Caudata; family Salamandridae; genus Triturus; species Triturus cristatus. The sequence continues at coordinate 1,137,921,349 of NC_140585.1, read as the reverse complement.
TGGGAGATTAAGTCCCCTTGAATCCTGAGGGTCCCTGGGGTCCAACTATCTCAAGCGATACCTCCAGTAAGCTCCACAGAGCTGCGTTGCAGAAAGGTGTAATAAGGGGCATGGTCTCTGAACACCTCTCTGCAGCGCAGCTCCCTGGCACATACTGGAGGTACCTGGTGGGCTAGTTGTTATGAAATTTTCATGAATCCATTATAAATTTTAAGTTTTGCTACATTCTTCCTCTATCATTTCCCTTTATTCATCCTTCATTCTTTTCCCCCGTCTAACGAGTATCTATGATATTATTTATATATGATAATATTTAATACTTAGTTGTCTTATATTTAACCATGATATTGTTTAATTATACAATGCTATTATTTAGATAGGATTATGCTTAACTGTGATAACAATTATCAATGTTAATATGTAATTACTATTGTTATACTATACAAAGTTAATTACATTATACCAGACATCTGACAACGTTACACTAAATTGACTTCTCTCTTTTTCTTCATTCATCTTCTTTCCTCTTCCTTCTTTCTTGACTTTTTCATCACCTCTAACACTATAGTCTCAAGATATTTGTCTCTTCCCTTTTCTTTCAGCCTTAACTCTGAATTCTTTATTATTGTCGGAATATTGTTAAATACTACTGTAGAAATTCATCTCTCACTACTGACTTAGGGGCATATGTATGAAAGCAAAAATTAGTCGCAAACGCTGCGAATCGCAAAAAACAGCGTTTGCGACTGATTTTTCGCTATTTCATATGTATGACACATTTCCAAACTGAAAAATAAGAAATCGCTAAATTAGCGATTTCTTAGGCTGCGAAACAAGAAAACTGCGAATTTCCTAGCGAATACCTATTTTGCGATTCCTTAGCGTTGCGAATATCGCTAACAAGAAATCGCTAGCTAAGAAATCGCAAACACATGTATGAAAAAATCGCAAATTGCGATTTTACGAAATTCGCTAATTAAGAAATCGCTATTAACACCAATTGCTTGCAGGTGGTAAACTGGTGCAAGGTACAAAAACCAGCCCACAATGCAACAAACACACCCACAATGGCTGCAATGTACGTGATAGCCAGGAGGCTGCGTATTCGGGCCCTTGCACACAGGAGAATGAGACAGGAACGTATCTTCAGGCTGCGCATCACCCTGTTACAGAACACTGAAGAGGAGATCTATGACAAGTACAGACTGCACCCACAGACCATAATGGACCTGATTGAGGAGCTGAAACCCCACTTGGAGCACCCTACTCGCAGGACACAAACAATTCCCACACATGTGCAGGTCCTGTGCTCCCTGCACCTCCTCGCGTCAGGGAGTTTTCAACGGGTCATAGCGGAGGTTGGTGGTGTGTCACAGAGTGCACTTTCGCGCTTCTTCCATGCCTTCCTAGATGCAATGCTACTGAGGCTCCCACATCACATTTACTTCCCCACCACCCAACAGGCATTACAACAAACGATACTGGACTTCTACCAGATTGCACGTTTCCCCCACGTCATCGGCTGCATTGACGGGACCCATGTGGCCATCACACCCCCAGCAGAAACTGAATATGTCTACAGGAATCGGAAATGCTACCATTCCCTCAACATACAGATTGTGTGCAACGCTAAGTATCACATCACCGACATCGTAGCCAAATACCCCGGCAGTACACATGACTCCTTCATCTTCCGACACAGTGGAATACACAGACGTCTGAGTGCTGGAGAGTTTGGGGAGGGGTACCTGCTCGGTAAATACATTGCACACATCAATACATCCACTACATCACTTGAGGGGGGGGACATTGACTCACCTATTGTGTTTTTTTCCATGCAGGTGACAGTGCCTATGCAGTGCGCGACTTCATCCTGACCCCATACCTGGATCCTGCAAATGCAAGTGAGAGGAGCTACAACAGGGCACACAGATCTACACGCTGTGTCATTGAGCGAACCTTCGGAATCCTGAAGAGCCGCTTCCGGTGCCTGCATAAGAGTGGAGGCGCACTGCAATACAGCCCTGAGACCTGCTGTAAAATCGTGGCAAGCTGTGCAATGCTACACAACATGGCAATGAGGAAAGGCACCACAATTGATGTGAGCGATACAGACACATCGGATGACGAGCGCCCTGCTCCCCCTGCCAGACCAGCACCAGGAGTTGGGGCAGCTGCTGGACGCCAGAGACGGACTGAGATCACACAAAACTACTTTTAGGTGAGTGTTGAGGAAATGAGACTACAAAGCCTGATGATGTGTCAAGTGTTTAATCACACTTAACATGAAAGAAATTGTAATTGTCCCCAGCACATGTTGTACACACAGTGCAGAGAAGGCACAAGAAATAGGGCAAACAGCCTTTTGCGGGTTAATGCACCCGTGTTGCAGTCAGTGTCCCCGCAGATGATCACCTCCGTCGGTGCCGTCCAGGGTGGTTGACCCCCATGGTGCGCCCTTGGCCTGCTACCTGTCTGCCACTGCGGCGTCTTTCACCTGGCAAGGTTGGAGTGATGCTGCTGCGACTCGATGTGTCCTCACTCTCAGCAGAGGCCATTAGTGCGCTGCCACCTGCATTGGCTGTCTGCAGCTGTTCCACAGCAGTGGTCACCTGCGCCAGCCCTCGCGCTATGTCCTGGCAGCAATGTGCCATGTCCACCTGCATGGTTACGCTTCTGCGTGTGAGTGCGCTGGTGGTGGTGCAGAGGCGGTTGACTGCCTTGGTGTAATTGTGTAGCCGTGCATTGGCACGTCGTCCAGCCCTGTCATTGGCAGCTTGGGTGTCCCTCAAAGTGGCACAGAGCTCTCGTATTGCCGCTACCATGCTGCGATTGTCCTGATGTAGGCGGCCTAGCTGGCGACTCATTGACCGCATTGCCTTGCTTTGCAGGCGCTGTTCCTGCAACATGCACTGTTCCAAGCCGGAGAACACGGTGCCTTCTCCTTCTGTTGCAGTGCTGCTCCTGGGCCTTGACCTGGAAATGGCCTGTTCCCTTTGCCTTGGTGTTGGTGCGTCATGACGGGGCATGTCTGTCACACCCTGACTCCCCTCTCTCCTGTCGGTGTCATCGCCTGTTGCTGGGACTTCATCCTCAAATGGAGGCAGTGGGGGCACATGTGCGCGCTTCCTGCGCTGAATTGGCTGCTGCTCTGTCTCATCGCTGGAGTCCGCAGGGTCTGCAGGCTCCTCTCCCTCAGCGCTGTCTTCTTGTGGCATGGCGTGTGCTGTGGATGTAAAGGGGACTATATGAGTTTGTGTTACTGTCTGCATGTGGCACTCAATAAAGTTACAAATCTTTGACGGCTAATCTCTGACACATTTCTATTCAATGATCCCCAAAACACATATGTTGCATTTACTTGTGATGGTGTCATGGACACACAGTCAGACACAGTACTACGAGTACCATGATGCATTGCTGGGTGTGCTGTAAGACCTGGGCTGGATTGGCATGTTGGGAGTTAACTATGCGCATTTGGGGGAGTGTGCAAGGGATGGGGAGGAGTGCAGGGTGATTTGGCATGCATCTTACCTTGTCTGCTGGATGAGGGGTCGGAGCTGTCGATTGCAGCCACACCACCAACGCTCTCAGGCAGGAGGGTTGACTCCACAAGCTCCTCATGGGGGGTTGGCTGCTCTGCAGTGGATGGTCCTCCTCCAGTCTGACTGGCATCCTTGAGTCTGGCTGCCACCCTCTCCTTGGACCTCTGGCGCATATCATACCACCGCTTGCGCAGCTCCTCGATGGTGCGTGTGGTGACTCCAACAGCATTCACCTTGCTCTGTATTTCCAGCCAGATTTTCCTCTTCCTGGCCTCTGGGACTTTGAGTGCCTTCTTCCCAAACAGGAGCTCATGGCTGCAGACCATCTCCTCAATGAGGACCTCCTGCTCCTTTTCTGAAAACTTGTGTTTTCTCTTTCTTTTTTCTGCATCTTTGCCCTGCTGGTTTTGTTTGGGATCCATTGCTGGTTGCTGTCTCCAGGAAAGCCTCCTCACACTCCACAAGCAGCCTCTGGGTGTGGCTCAGGTGAGCAGGTGCAGGCAATCACTACAGTTTCCTGTTTGTGATGTCATCAGCCTGCACCAGGCTTGCAGATTCCCGTTTTTGCGATTTCTTATTTAGCGAATTTCGCTATTAAGAAATCGCAATACGGGATTCTGCGAATTATTTGCGATTTTTAAGGAATCGCAAATGATTAGCGATTTATTTTATACATCCCGTTTAGCGAATCTGATTTTGCGAATCGCAAATTCTCGCAATTTGAGATTCGCTAAAGGGGAGTTTGATACATATGCCCCCTGGTCTCCAGTTGGGGCTCCTCCGGTGGCAATAGCCCGAAAGCCTAGACCCGCAGTAAGCAGTTCTAGCCCATTGGTGCTGTGCTATCCCTGTGCAGTACATCTACCTCTTCCCCCTTATATTGTTTTTCACTTTTTTCTCACTATTGCTTACATCTTTTAAGTTACTCTCTCACAATCCTCTAACCTCCTTAAATTTTCTAGAAGTTTACTTATCCTTCAACTTTCTCCTTACCCGGACTCTATTCTTCTTCTTCACCTTTTCCCCTCTTCTCCTCACCTTCTCCCCCTTACATAGTCCACTCTCTTGGCTTCTGTTTTTCCTCTCTCCAGAGATATCTCCACAATACTTACTTATATTTACTTATCTAGCCTTTATTTCTACACCTTTCACCACCTTCGTATTTTTTGCACCTCCTATCCCTTATATCAGTTTTTCTTTTAAATTAATCCCTTTTAGATTTTCAGCGCACATATGGCAGTTAACACACCTTCCTCCTCTCATCTATTGTGCATAATCTCATGGAATGTTAATGGCCTTACGCACTTTATAAAACGCAAAAATGTACTCTCTTATCTAAAAAAGAAAAGAACTGATATTGCTCTCTTACAAGAGACTCATCTCGATGCCTTGGAATCATCTAAGTTACAGCAAGAATGGGTGGGAAAAGTTATTCATTGCGGATTGACAACAAAACCCTCTTCTGAGAAGAACCAGTCATGGAAATGTGGTGTGGCCATCCTCTTACACAAATCCTTACCTATCTCAACTGTCAAAACCTGGATCGACCCTGAGGGCAAATATGTATTTGCTAAGTTAAAAATTGGAGAAAAGATCTTCTGCATTGGTTCAGTATTTGCCCCAACTGGCGATAAACGCTCCTATTTTCTCAACCTGAATCGTTTACTTGTGGAGATTGGTGCATCCAGTTACATCATTGGTGGTGAGTGGAATTTGACCCGTGAAGTGATTGTAGATAGAACTGCCCATTTAGATAGATACAATGTTGGTGACAGAGCTTTATTGGGCGATATAACAACAGGCCATGGTTTAGTAGATCACTGGCGCCTCTGTCATCCCTCAGATCAAGAATATACCTTTCTTTCCTCTGCTCATGGCACACAATCCAGGATCGATTACTTTCTAATTTCTGATTCAGTAGTTGCAATCACCAATAAATCCCATATTTTAGAAGCCGCTGTTTCTGATTATTCTCCAGTTCTTCTTGCTCTAGAAGTAGGCTTAACCTCTCTGTGCGAAGGTGGCCTGGTATATGATGTCTACTAATTAAAGTGGGCACCCTGTACCAGTCCACATGACCCTTATGATGTATGAGGTCTAAGAAAACCTTTAGAAAGCTATCCTAGTGGTAGCTGTGGAGAGCAGCCTTCAGGCATAATCGTGAAGGAATGTAAAGAAGCTTGTTTTACCAGAATATCACCTCCTGAATGAGTAAATGAAAGGAGAACCATACAGTAGTTAAATAAAAATATTTATTTATTAATATAACACTCTCTACTGCAGGGGAGTAACTCCTGTACTCCAAGGGAGATTCTTCATTCGTGCAATCGTCGTGCAAGCAGTCAAAGTACTTGGTTTCTTCTTAGTAGAATCTTGTCCAGGTAAAATCTAAAGTTCTGTAGCCAGGTAACCTACTTTATTCCCATGGGAAAGGGTTGGAAAGATTCTAGGGACCCTCCTAGGGGAGGGGCAGGACAGAGGGGTGGCTACACCCATGTCTTTTGTCCAGTTTTGAACCAGAGCAGGAGCCAATGGCTCCCAGAACTGGTTTGAGCTGGACTATGCACAGGGACACCAAATGTGCCCCCAGTGCAGACTTCCTGGCACTCTCAGAGCCCCAATACACTAAACCCTGTCTGGGAGGTGGTTACATCTCCCTGTGACAGGATGCCTATTGTCATGCCTTACTCTGCTCGAGCTTGGCTCAGCCGCAGGAGATCAGAATTGTGTCTGTGGCTGGCAGCGTCCATTTTGTGCTGCCCGGTTGAGAAAGTTGGTATTGGGTAGACCGGTGACCCACAGTATTGGTTCTAGAAGGGTGGAATCATACCTCCCACACCAATTACTGGTGTGGAGGTATGATTCACGACATGTTTCTAAGCAGCCGTTTTAAAGTTAGCATTCACCGCTAGGTTATAATACACTTAGACCTATATGTCTGGCTGCATCACAGACAACCCCGGAGATTGGTCTCTGAAGCCTGCAGAGGGGCCCTACTCATGCAGGGGCACCCTCTCTCGCAAAACCCAGCACCCTGTCTTCAGGATTGATAAGGCCTGCCATAGGGGTGACTGATAGGTTTTTAAGTGTAGTGATTTAGAAAGAGATAGTGAACCTATATCTAAGTAAGTGGTGCAAGCACCAGCTTACACAGGCTGCTGTAGCAGACCTGTTGTGTCATTTTGAATGGCCTCTCATGAGTGGCATAATACATGCTTCAGTCCATGGGAGGCCTCTGGGGTACCTATGCCCTGGGTACATGGTGTACCATACACTAGGGACTGATAAGGGTACCCCAGTATCGAATCTGGAGTGTACCTAAAGTACATACATAATAATTTAAAGGAGAAATCAGCATCTCTGCGTCGTATTGAACTTGAGGCTCAAATTATTTCTCTTACTCGTCTATATACTTCTTGCCCTACTATAATCAACCGCAAAAGCCTAGAATTAGCTAAAACGGCACTTAATAATCTGTATACCTCCAAAGCAGAATATGCTCTTCAACGTCTAAAAGGTAGACATTATGAACAAGGTGAGAAAGCAGGCCGATTACTCGCAGCGCACCTTAAACAACGTGAAGCTTCCATGGCCATATCAGCAATACGAACAGACTCCGGTGAAATTCTCACTAAACAGCAAGACATTGTAAACACTTTTGCATCCTTTTATAAAGAACTTTACATTCCTGAAAATCCAGCAACTGAAGATCAAATACTCACATACCTCACCAATATTAACCTTCTATGTGTTACAGATGAGGGCAGACACTTACTCAGTGGTGACATTACTAAGGAAGAAGTAGCTGCAGCCATCTCCAAATTACCTTATCACAAATCCCCAGGTGAAGACGGATTCCCTGCGGAATATTATAAATGGTCTGGGAAAGAAACAATTTACAATCTTTATTCTGCTTTTCATTAAGCTGTCCATACATCCTCTCTTGGTCCTAGTTCTAATAAGACATTAATTGCAGTTATCCCCAAGCCGGGTAGGGATCTGCTCGCTTGTGGTAGCTACCACCCCGTCTCCTTATTAAATGGTGATGTTAAAATGTTGTCTAGTATCCTTGCGTCACGACTCCGTAATGTTATTCCCTTCCTAATACACCATTCACAGGTTGGCTTTGTCCCAGTACGCTCCTCTTGAAATCCTCTCCGAACACTAGCAAATATTTTATGGTCTGCAAGGGAACTGATTGAGGATGTGGTTTCTCTCTCCTTGGATGCAGAGAAAGTGTTTGAAAGTATTGACTGGGGCTATCTTTTTGCAACTATGAAACGCTTTGGCCTAGGAGATCAGTTTATTTCCATGGTTCGCTTACTTTATGACAATCCCACAGCCCAGGTCAACTGTGGAGGTTTTCTCTCTGACCCTTTTCCAATCCAAAGAGGTACCCGCCAAGGCTGTTCCCTTTCTCCCCTTTTATTCTTATTAGCGATGGAGCTCCTTGCAGATTCGGGGTATACCTATAACGGGAGGAGTATCAAAACTATACGTATACGCTGCTTATATTCTTCTTACTCTTAAGGCTCTCTCTCATTCTTTACCAACCTTACACAACATTATTAATAAGTTCTCAGCCCTTTCTGGTTACAAGGTGAATTGGGACAAAAGCGAAGCTCTTCCACTCTCTTCTGGTACCACAAAAGCTTCTATTGACGGATATACCTTTTGCTGGAAATCGTCCTAATTAAAATATCTAGGAATTCTGATTAATGGTGGATTTAAGGGGATGGTTTCCGATAACCTCTTGCCTCTCATAACACAAATGGAAACTGATTTTGCTAAATGTGGGGAAGAGTGCCGGCAGTAAGAATGGTTACTCTTCCTCGCTTTACTTATGCCTTAGGAATGCTTCAGATTGTAGTACCTTCGACCACACTTCATCGCATAGATTCCTGTATACGGACCTTTGTCTGGGGAACTATGCATTCTCGTCTATCTGCTGCTAAGTTATTGGCTCGTCGCACCCATGGCGGTTTAGGTTTACCATCGTTGGAGCAATACTCCTTAGCCTTACATCTCTCACAACTGGCTTACTTACTCCCAGGTGTGACTGATCCTCCGCAATGGGTCACAACAGAACACTTAATACTTTAATGTGACTATGGTCTTAACTTCTTATACAGTACTCGTAAGCCTTGAACTTCCCCCCCGCATCCTGTACTTCATGCTATATATCAAGCATGGCAACGAGCACATCGACTCTTAGGGGTTGCTCATCGTTTGCACTCTAAAGCCCCAATATGGAGGAATTAAAGTATTCAAATTAATGGTTGAACGCTCTCTTGGATTGATTGAAGTTCCATAGGAATTCATACACTAGACCAGATTATAATAAATGGTGATATGAAATCCTTTGATACTCTTTGTGAAGAATTTGACCTTCCTTTACATCAGGCCTCACGACATTTGCAAGTACATTGCCTGAAGAAATGTCTTGGTCCTCTCCCTTGGACATTAGAATCGTACCAATATTGGATTATCTTTGTACTTGGGGTCGGCACAAGGGAGTAATGTCAGGATTATATTGCACTCTAACTAGTCACCTATATTCACATCCACTTCTTAAAACTCTCCGCGCGAAATGGCAGGATCACCTTTATATTACTATAGATGAAGTTACCTGGCCCTACATATTGGAAGCTCTGGACAAAGGTGCTCGTGAAGCATGCCTGAAATTATGTCTTTTTAAAACTTTGCATGATTGGTATTGGACACCATCAAAATTACATAGAGATTGGTTGTTACCACTCTCTAAATGCTGGAGATGTTCCGGGGTTACTTGGTTTTTTCTTCATATAATCTGCGAATGCCCCTCTATACAAAATTTCTGGACACCAGTAGGTGATACACTAAAGTAAATGATTCCTTTTCACCTCCAACTCACCTCCACAAATATTTTATTACATGATCTTGGGAGTTCACCTGCCATTACACATCCTCAGAACCGACTCTTACATACTGCACTCTCTACCGCCAAAATGTGTATCTTAAGAGTGTGGCAATCACCTAACCCTCCTTCCAAGGAGGATTGGATGGTCGCAATGATTCAGACGGCATCACATGAGCATGTAATATATAAGCTAAAGGACCAAGAAGAAATATTTCAACAAGTGTGGACTTCTTTTCTCCGAGACTCTTGAATTTTTTCCCTTTAATCATCTTGCCTGTTCCCTTTTCCTTTCACTTTTTTCTCCCTTCTCTTTCCCTTTTGTCCCCCCTTTCCCCTGTTTGCTCTCCTTTTGTATTTCTCTTTCTTCACTCTCTCCCCAGCCTTATAATTTTTTCTTTCGGGGTATGGAGAGATGATGACTTGACTTTCCTCTCTTTTCTCTTCGTAATTGTATACTCACTTACTCTTCCATGTATTCATCCAACTATTTGCTTATTTATTTTCCCGAATATTTATTTATCTATTCAGAGTTAGAATTGTTTAGCATACTATGTTCATTTCCCTTCTTTTCCATTACTTGCTCTCTGTCTTTTATTTCATACCTCCTCTCCCCCTCCTTTCTCCTATTATGTGCAACATTTTCTTCTTTATATTATATTGTATATGTAAAGTCACTAGACCACTATGGGTCTATTATGCTGTATCATACTGTTTGAAATTATATGCCTTTAATTTCTTAGTAAAGAATCACAACACAAATTCAGGGTCAACTCAAATTGGTTCAAATCAGGTAAAATTCCAACTAATAAAGAGATGCAACAAGGGTGCATGCTGCCCCTTCAGCTATTTAGTCAGTATTTGGCTGAACTAAAATGCCACTTGGATAAAGTAAGAGTTTTCCCTCCCAAATTAGCTGGCCAGAAAATCCAACTGCTCCAAAATGCGGAAGATAGAGTACTAATCGACCAGACCCAAACTGGTCTACAGAGATCCCTGGATGCACTGGTCCATTATTGCGAGTTTAACAATCTGTCCATAAATCTAACCAAGATAAAGTTCATGATGGTGGGCAGCAAATTAATAAAGAGTGGGTCTTGGTTTCTTCAAAAATGATCTGTCATGCAGGTGCCATCCTACAAAAACCTAGGGATATGCCTGGATGAGAGAGAAGGATTCGCCCTACACATCAAGGCCCCACAAGGCTCTGTCAACTCCTTGACTTGGGGATTCTGCAAATTGTTTAGGTCTCTGCAGTGCCCACACTAAAGAGCCCTAGTGAACGTGCTACATTAATGCAATCAATAACATAATGGAACACTGATTTTCAAAAGTAGGCTGGCCAACTGGATGGACAGAGTCCAAATCAACTGCTACAGAAACTTTTTCTCCCTACCAGACTGCACCACACAAGCACAAATTCGACTGGAATTCAACCTGATAAAACAGTATTTGCTATTGAAAGCAAAACTATTGATCTACTGCTTAAAAATGAAAAGAGGCCTGCCGGGACCTTAAAACATCTCTTTTGGTGGGCAATAATGCAGGCAAATTCCTTGTGGGCGCAGTTCATACCGACCTCGTTGAAAAATTTAGAAGCCCACAACAGATGGTATGCTAATCTTTCACTGAAATCTATTTTAAACTTCAATCAAAACAATAAAGAACATCTCTGCAGATCTTGATGGGAAGACACTGAAGAAGAAGATCTACGGTAGCTGAGCAGTCAACCTATACGTGCCCGGGGTGCTGTAAATGTATATATCTCAGCCCCTCTCTAAGGGTATAAAGAAGCAGCTGATGAGGCTAAGATTTGGGTTTATCCCACTGAAAGCATATTGGTATGGAAGGAGAGGTAGTGATCTGGACGAACATTGCAGACTCTGTTACATGGGGCCTGAATCCCTCATTCATTTTGTCTACATTTGTAAAATGCTTTTACCTCATAGAAAAATTCTGGCTATGCCCCATCTTCAGGGCTTTGAACATACATAAATGTATAAGGCTATAGTATGCTGCTTTAAGTGGAAATCCTCCCAGTTGTCTGCTCAATTTTTGAAAATGTTTAAAGTAGCTATTGATGCACTCTCAGGAGCTGCAGTTGTACCGGGTCATCCAGGATCCCCGAAATTGCCTGGGACATGATGTTCCTTGACAAGGCGTGTTTTACAAGGAGAGGAAGCAATAATAGTCAGCTTTTTATTTAGATGCAGTAGTCTGCCATTTATACAACTGATAATTAGACCCAGCCTTTGGGTGGCTTCCCAAAGCAACTTAATCAACATTCCATAGTATTTAACATTTTCATTTTAACTTGCACCAGAATTTTAACTGATATTATTGGGTTGACGCTCTGGGCTGCCGCAGCAGTACAGTGTTCTTGAGGAGTCTTGCAAACACTTTAATTAGCCCTTGTTTTATTGTGAATGGGGACTGATAACAGCTAGCTTCTTATTTAGATCCAGAAGCCTGGCACCATTATGCTTGACTAGTTCACCAGCCAATGTCCATTGGGCAGCTTCCCAAAGCACCTTAATTAGCATTCTAAAGTATTTCAAATTTGCTGCACTAAGCTGCCGCAGTAGTACCGTGCTCCTCAGGATGCTTGAAAGCACTTTAGTTAGCCTCACATGTCCGCTCAGTTTTTTTGTATGAGCAATTTTATTCTAATTTGTAATTTTTGTGTGGTGTTTTGTGATGTACCAGTGCAATGATTTTTTTTAAATGTACAATTCTCCCAAAAAAATGTCATTCACTATTCTGCTGGTTGCAACTTGAAATCTACTGATGCCTCTTTGGTGGTTCTAGTATGGAGGTATCTGTATTACTGTGTATTGATAGACATGTGAGCAATAAAGTTATATGGGGGCGTGGCCAACAGCCAATGGAAGCAGTCACGCTGTAAAGCGGCTCCGGAGCCTGAGCCCCTTTGGTACAGCTAATCCGACATAAATCCGTGATATGAATTTAGGGATTTCGCCTCTGTGAGCCCCAGACATCGTCGGGTCGGTGAGCAGTGAGTTCAGGCCGCCGCAGTAAGTGAAATCGCCCCATGAAACTCTGGTGTGTTAAGGGAGGAAATCACAAAATGGCGGCAGCAACGGAAGCGACGCTCTGAATGGGACGAAAGAGCAGAGCGGCAGCAAAGCAGTACTCCCCGCTGTACAGGTAAGTGGTCCCAAGGAGCTGTAGCTTGAAGGTGTGCTGTGACTGAAGGTATGCCCGGGCTGGAGTCGGGACCTCGAAATAGGGCCAGGAAGGGGAGAGATGGCCGAGGACTGCCAGAGAACAGATTGCGTAAGCAGAGCAGTGGTGGAGGTGGGCGAAGTGATCCTGTGGCCGGGCTGGACGATTGGCTGGGAGCCCCCCCGTGACCGCCTCCCCAGAATGGCTGGAGAATATCAGCATGGGAGAGGATTGGCAGTTGGGGAGCGCTACTAGCCTGGTGAGAGTGTGACCCCGCAGCGGGGTGAACACAGGGACAACTGGACCTTGAGCTGGACTGTGGGGTGTGGCATTTAAGGCCTGAACTAGTGGGGGTGCGAAGGGGAGGAGGCACCCCAGTGAAGCACCGGAGGTCAGAGGCAGGCACCAGTGCTGTGGCGACATGGTGCGCATTGGGTGACAGGCCTGGATGTAGTAGAGCAAGAGAGGCCGGGAGCCGCCGACTTGGAGAGAGGGACACAAACTTTTGAGGTCTGGCTGGACATCCCGCACTGCTCTTCTTTGTTGTGGTAGCCGAAGGTCTGCGGGGTGAGTTGGAGACACACAGTTGGATTGCTCCAGTGGGAAACGGCAGCCGGGAACAGAGATAGTGCAACACTGAGGGAGGCTCTTGCGGAGGGTCCAATGCAAATAGCCACCATGACTAGGAGAGAATTGAAAGTACGGTCAAGATGGCGGCCATCCAACGAGGGGCAGTGGAGATACAGCACCAGTAGGGACATGGGTTTACTGGACGCAGAAATCGCAATGGCCGAAGGCAAAGGTGGAAAGGCGGCCCTACAAACAAAATTGGACAAATATGCATGGAATAAGAGGGGAGAAAAATCAGATGCCACCAACACAAATGCTCCCACACAAGCTGCTACTTTTGTGGGAACGACGGAACCTACACTGCAGGATATTATGACGGCTATCAATAATTTATTTATATTTATTTATTTTTTAATTTTATAAAGTGCAACAGCTACCCAAAAGGGTTTCCCGGCGCTAGAAGACAGAGGAACTCAACATACACCAGAAGGAGTTATTGGTCGAAGAGCCAGGTCTTGATGGCTCGACGAAAGCGGGCATGACAGTTCTCGCTACGAATCTCAAGGGGGAGTGAGTTCCAAAGTCGCGGTCCCAGGTTAGCAAAGGCGGCACCTCCTTTTTTAGAAAGCCTGTACCTAGGTACAGAAAATAGATGCTGAGAGGAGGAGCGAAGGGAGCGCGAGGGAGTATAGTGTTTGACAAGAGACTGAAGGTACGCAGGAGCGACCCCAGTTCTGATCCTATGCATGAAGCTCAGTGCCTTGAACTTCACGTGGCTCTCGACTCTAAGCCAGTGGAGTTCCCGAAGTCGAGGGGTGATGTGGTCAAATCTCCGACAGCCACAGAGGAGGCGGGCGGCTGCATTTTGCACTAGTTGGAGTCTGTGAGTGACTGCCCTGAAAGCCCCCAGGTAGAGAATGTTACCATAATCCAACCGAGAGGTCACCAGGGCACTCACAACGGACTTCTGCACGTCAGTAGGTAACATCCAGAAAATTTTCCGGAGCCACCGCAAGATGGTGAAGCAGGTAGCCGCAACTTTATTTGCTTGATGTTTCATGGACAAGGTGTTATCAATCGTGACACCTAAATTTCGTACGTGCTCTGAGGGAGTGGGGAGAGGGCCCATCACAGCTGGCCAATGCCTTGGGTTCCAAAGTTCTGGTTTGTTGCCAAGCACCAGAACCTCAGTCTTATCTCCGTTAAGTTTGAGTAGGTTGAGGCACATCCAATCAGATATCTCACTGAGACCTGCCTGTAAGAGAGAAGGCAGAGTTGGGTCCGCTTGGGAAAGGGAAAAAACAATTTGGGAATCATCAGCATAAGTGAATAAATTTAATCCGGAACGTTGTGCAACAAGGGCTAAAGGGGCAACATAAAGGTTAAAAAGGAGAGGACTAAGGATAGAACCTTGGGGAACCACGTGAGGTGAAGGATACATTTTGGATTTCGATGGATGCGATGAAATTTGGAAAGTTCGGTCCAAAAGGAAGGATGTTAGCCATTTCAAGGCTTTCCCACCAATCCCCATAGCTGCGAGGGATCCGAGAAGTATCTTATGTGACACAGTGTCGAATGCCGCACTGAGATCCAGCAGCACTAGAGCCACTTTGTCACCATGGTCCAGCTAGCAACAAAGGTTTTCTGTGACTCCCAGAAGGGTGGTCTCGGTCGAGAAGCCGGAGCGGAAGCCGGATTGAGAAGTGTGTAGGAGATTATGAGTGGTCACAAATTGAGACAAGTGCTGGTGAATGTGCCTCTCCAAAATTTTAGAGAACACGGGTAATAAGGATATGGGACGAAAATTGGAGTGAACCTTAGGATCTGCTGTGGGCTTTTTCAACAAAGGGGTAACCATTGCGTGCTTCCAGCAGCTGGGAACAATGGCCGTATTAAGAGAATGATTGAGTAAGGTACAAATAGTAGCCAGATGGGAGGTATCTAAGAGACGTAGCACTGAAACAGGTAGGGGATCACAAGGTGAGCCTGATTTAACTTTCCCCAAGAAGTCACCAAAACTCAATTGGTGGAGGAGAGGCCAGCACTCAAGGAGAGCACTAGAAGAAGACACAGAATCGGTAGGCTCTCCAGAAGTGTCAGTGGGTTTGCTGGCTCCATGCGCAGCCATGTCGCTATATATATTATCGATCTTAGAGATAAAGAATTGAGCTAATTCATCACATTTAATATTGGATAAGGGAGGGGGTTTGGCTGAAGTCTCCGAGCCAGCAAGATTTTTAACTACATTGAACAGAACTTTAGATTTGTTAACGGCTTCCGATATCATAGTGGATGCATGGTTGGCTCTGGCCAAGGCACAAGCTTTATGATAAAGTTTCAACTCTTTTTTGTAGGTGAGGCCCGCAGCTGGACAATACTCCCTTCTCCAGATACGTTCTAGCTTTTTACAGCGAGACCTGTCAGATTTTAAAGACACGTTGTACCAAGGAGCGGGAGTTTTGTGCAGTTTCGTTTTCTTGACAGTGGCCGGGAGGCAGGAGTCAATGGCTTCCAAGAGCCATGAATTGACAGCGCTGGCAGTCATTTCAATCTCCATGGAGTTCGGCAGATCGATAATGGGATGATTAGTGAGAAAGGTGTTGAGAGAAGCAATGTCCAGCTTGGCCCAATCTCTTTTGCTAACTCTCACTGGGATACTACTAGGAGGTGTGACTTTACTTACAGACAAGGAACATTTGATCAGATAGTGATTAGACCATAGAATGGGCAAGGCCGGAGAACATAGCAATTGGGAGATGTTTGAAAAAACGGGGTCAAGAAAATGACCGCCGCGATGAGTAGGGCCTTGGTTTTGGAGGATCAGGTTCATAGCCTCTAGGTCAGCAATAAGATTGCTGCTGGTGCTGTTCTTAATATCCTCCAGATGGATATTAAGGTCTCCAATTAGCATAAAGTTGCTAGATGTAGCAAGGACTGAGGCAATATACTCCGAGAGCAAGGCCGTTCAGGCATTCACGGGGTCAGGAGGACGATAAACCAGGAGTCCACTAAGGGTAAATTTGGGGTGAAGTGCAAGTTTAAAAGAAGCAGATTCACTATTGCCGATCTTAACGGGGTCAAATTGACATTGGAAAACATTGTTAAAAATAATTGCGATGCCCCCCCCCGATCTTATTGGGTCGGTCGTACCTGACTATAGCATAGCCAGTGCCTCCGCAACATCCGGACCTGAACTCTCATGGAGCCAGGTCTCCGTAAGAAACAATGCATCAGGTGATTCCTCCACCAGTAAGTCAAAGATCTCACGTTTGTGCCGGTGGAGGGAACGACAGTTTAAACTAAGGAAGGTAAACTGTAGAGTGTCGGCAAGGGACGTTCGAGGGCCAAAGCAGCTGCACAACTGTGGAACTCCCAGAGAGAAGCCGCAGTGAAGGCAGGTCTGAGGAAACTGGCCCGACATGTCAAAGATGGTAGCTTCCTGCTCAAACTTAGGTCGTAGAGCATGCAGTTGTTTGGAATCATATTTGACTCTTGGCAGGGGAGTTAGAACAGGGTGTGTGGTCCCTGGGCCCGTATGGGCGCGGACGGGCGCAGACGGGCTTGCCTTTGGCGCGCCCGCTGCGCGCGTCCGCTGCGCGGCCGGGCGAGACACATCAGTTAAGGGGAGGAGGTAAGGGGCGTAGCCTGGTGGCAGGGGGCGTGGCCTGGGCTCCGGGCTTCCCCGGGAATGACGGCGAAGCTTCTGCGACCCGCAGCAGCACCTTGATCGGCTGCGCGGGGAGAAGTAGCCAGAGGGAAGTGTCCGAACCTCTTTGGAAGCGTGACTGGACACAGTCAATATAGAAATTTTGCTGGTGATAGCAGACCTGCGTAACATGGACGCGAGGGTCAAGTAGGTTGAGGAAGCTACTACAGCACTGACTACTTACACTACCAGCCTTAAGTAGCAAGTACAGCTGCTCCAAACCAGGCAAGATAAGATTGAACTTCAAATGGACGACTATGAAGGGAGGGCGCAACGGAATAACATCCGTATCCTGGAAGTTCAGGAACGCACGGAGGGGCCGGGGATGTATCTCTTTGTATCAGAACTTATCACAAAACATATGCAGCCGGAGGGCCTGTCCAGATACTTTTCGATTGAAAGAGTCCACCGGGTCCCGGGTGGGAGGCCACGACCTGGGGCTACTGCGAGGGCCATCATAGTGAGGATCTTCAACTTTCGAGACAGCGATGCCATTTTACAGACATCAAGAGTTGCTGCACCCATGAAGTTTAAAAATAGCATGGACACTTTCTTCCCGGACTTTTCATTAAAAGTGCACAAGAGCTCCGCAGTTTTCTGGGTGTCAAGAAAGTGCTTAGAGATAAAGGCATCAAGTATGCTATGCTCTTCCCAGCGAAGTTGAGTGTGGAAACGGACGGGAAGGCATGCTTTCTATCTTCACCAGAGGAGGCATGGGACTGGCTCGATGGCTGGCGACAAGCCGGTAACTCAGGCAGAGATAAACAACCTGGCCCGGGAGGGAATCGTGCCGAACACTCCAAAGATGCCCGAAAAGGCATTGAATAAGCCGCTGTGGGACTAACCGGGGGAGAGTGATGACTGTCTGCTCATGGGATGAGAGGGCAGATCTGGAACACGTACCAGATCCAACTATGGACATCAGCCGAAAATAGCAGAACTTGTTCCTGGGTAGAAGGGACTGGCAAGAATCTTGCTTTACACTATGGGTGCCAAGCTGGGCATGGGACTTGTGTGGTGGTTGGAGTGGACCGGGGTATGGCAATCAGAGCTGATGCAGGAACTATTTGGTAACGGGGAACAAGAAGGGGCTCGAGGGAGGGAGTATTTTGGGATGGGAATGCATTGGCCATGGTCCCTAAGTTGTTATGTTGGGAGGGCGACAGGCACTCTGCTAAGTTGGAGAAGCGGATAGTTCGAAGCTCGTCAGCACGGCAGCAGGGAGGGAGGAGAGTGGTGGGAGGGAGGGGGGATTTTGCTTCTTGCAGGGTGCACCAATACACAGTTGTGATGCTATTGTTACTAGACGAGGTGGCGCGAGGGCTACAATATGATGGGATCCTAGATCTTAGGGCAGTTAGCAAGGGACTGGAGGGAGGGGATGGGATGCAGTACCCTCGGACTGGATATGGATACGTTGAGAACGTCAAGCTTGAGGGCCATGACATGGAATGTTAATGGGCTAAACCACAGATTTAAGAGGACTATAGTGTTGAAATATTTGCACAAACATTCGCCTGAGCTGGTACTCTTACTAGAGACACACTTACAGGGCAATTGATATCTGGCGCTCAATTGATTTTGTTACACTCTCTTGGCACATGCAGGGTTTACCTCTGGCTCTCGAGGGGTGGCCATATTGATTAAAAAATCAGTGCCCTTTATACCCAGTCGTATATGGCATGATACCCAGTGCTTAATATGTGCCGGTGCTTTCCGGTGCTAAGCACCGGCACCTATTTCTCAGGACCGGGTCTATAGAATTGATGAGCATAGGTATGCTCTAGAGGAGTGTGCTGCAGGTGCCGACTTTTTCAGGGTGGAGTTTATTTAATTGCTTGAGGCTTGATCGGAGTCCGTCAGCTGCGGAGCAAGGAGTGAAGTGGTGAGCAGGGCTGTGGTCGGAGGCACCTTCAAGGCACTGCAGGGACAGGCAGGCCTCAGTGCAAATGGAACAGGCAGGCATCAGCGCGAACGGAACAGGCAGGTCTCAGCACAAAAAATCGACTTCCGGGGCACTCCTAGCAGCGTGAGAGCTGGTTGGTTGTCCCCATCCAAACCCCCAGCCACAAGGGAGGGCTACGCTTGACACAGCTCGAGGGTCCTGCACTCCCTGACAACTCGCATACTTTAAATGCAAAACTTTCCTTCAGACAAACTCCGAGCGCTCACCGTGCTCCGGGATAATGGGAGCGAGATCCTGCCTCTCCTCAAGCCTCCACCCCGGCTCTCTCTGGGCAGGACGTGGCTGTGTCAGTCCCCAGTGCTCTCGGTGTGTGTGTGGGGGTGTGTGCTGGGGTTTGTGTAACAGAGAGTGGGGTGAGAGGGGCGCCGGGGAATCTTACTTGTTACCGTTTCTAGGCCATAACTTTGGGAAGGGCAGAGTAACGGGACATGCGAGCACAGCTGAGCGAGGCGCAGAGACCTGCCAAGAAGGGACGGGGTGTGAGGAGGGAAGGGAAGAAGAGGCGGTGGGAGAGGAGACGATAATGAAAAGTAGAAAAATGGGGACGAGAGGGAAGAGAAAAGAAGAAGCGCAAAGAAAACCGGAGGAAGGTGAAGCGCAGAGAGCGAGAGAGTGTGAGGAAAGAGAGAAAGAACACTATTTGGAACAGAAACGTACAGACACCTAGGAAGAGAAGGGGTGGGGGAAGCGAGAGGCAGGCGGCGACAGAGCCGAAGGAAATGTATGAGTGCGCACATATTTATATTTAACTGTTAATGTTTCGCTTCGATAAAGTTTATGTGTAAATATCATCTGTGAATATAAGGTTTGTTTGTGTAAGGACTGTTGTGTTGTGTTCGATGTTTTTTTTTTTTAATTACAAATAAGTCATAATCAAGTGATCTGTTTTGTTATTTTATGTTATAACTAATTATTTGGCATCGGGCTGTTAGGGGTATTACCTTATAAACCCCACTGCGAACGGTGTCTTGTCACCTTCGTTTAAAGGATTTCATGGCAGGCTGGATCTTGCAATGCTCATGCCAAGTGATTTGTGCAGTCAGTGTGACAATGTTTGATTGTTGATAATGATATGTGTTGTCCGTTTCCTGGGTGTGGCTGGAGGTCTATCTACCAGGCTTATGCGCCAACTGGTGATCTGGTTTGTTTATTATCATACAAGTTTACATATGTGTGTATTAACTTGATGTTGTGGGTGCCGTTTGTGAACTTGGATAGCCAACTGATGGCTTTCGTGGGCTATGTTGTGTGGAGTTAAAGAGCTCTGTTTACACACATTCTGTTGTATGTTGGTGGGTCCTGATGGTGTGTGCAAGTGCTGTTGTGGGCACAGTAATATACATCTAGGTGGTACATCTGTGCAGTGCTGGAAGTGTGTTAGGTGTTCCATCTAATATTTTGTATCTTTTGATGCTCTGCGCTCTTTAGAGCTGTTGTAGGCACACTGACACCCAAGACTCTATAACATATGTATATCTGACGTGGTGTTTGTTTGCCCAGAGTTCTGTCTAACTCAGTATAATATTTTGACTAATGACATGGTGTTACTGAGCGAGGAATACCAGGTTGAGGACATTCCGCCCAACCATGGCAGTAACCAGATGGAAAATAAACTATCCCCACCCCCCTTCCCACTTTGAACCAAACGTTTCAGGGATGTGGAGTCATATACAATATCTTCTTGTGCAAAGAATAAGATGCTTCCAAATTACTTTACCCTTTTAGTGCCATGCAGTGAGTAGACCGATTAGGGCAGCGTTCCCACTATGTCAGTTTAACAGCCTCTTTCATTATGCCGTGGCTCCTGTTATATCTGCATCTGGATTCTTGCAAGGTCCTCACTTTGCCACCTTTCCACAGCCCTGCATACAGGGACTAGAAGTAGGCAGGAAGCGCTAGTTCCTGGTTTGGAATGCCCCATGAGGTTGTGCACACCCATAAACTTGCATGTTAAAGGGTATTCACCAACTACTCTGCAATGTATGGCATCACTCAGCAATTGCATATGACTTTTTAGCGTGGCACACCGGAGAGAATACACTTTTTAGAGATTCAGGGAGTTACACTAAATGAATGCATTTCACTTAATTAAGGAGAGAAGAGGCTGCCAGAACAAGGACTGTAGTTTATAATTTTAAGGTTAAGATATCTGTAATTGAATTCCTCCACACTCTTTACTAAGTTGGCTGGCCTGTCATTCTTTCAGAGTTTGCTTTATAATAATAAATTCCAACGTATAACTCATTAAGGGCCCATATTAGCTCTCCATACATTCAGTAGACCACTGTATATGTATTAGCCTGTCTTCTTATCTATCAGACCATGCGTCAGCTTCATTGTATGTTTCTATGCCTCCAGGTCTGTGTCCTGGTCCGTGGTAGGTAGAGCCTCCAAGACAGTGCATGCGCTGATGTAAGGCATATTGTGGGGTTTCTAAGACCATACATTAGCTTAGAGCCCCCCCATTGATTACAACTGATTGGATCTCATGCCATACTCTTTTGCCTACTTTTTTTTCGAAGGGTTTCCTTGTCCATCCTGTGTCTGCCCCTCCCAAGAGCACTGCCAATTTACTTGCGTCCTTCCCAGTGCTTAATTTGTGCCGGTGGTGTCCCACAAGAAAGCCTAGGGCCTCGAGTTGGGTAGAGCCAACCCAGGTCCCCCCTTCTTTTCAAAACATTTGTGGAACAGAGGAAATCAAACTCTGAAAGTGAAAGCTTACAGCGATTCCATCTCAAACCCCGCAGGGTTTGGTAACTGCCCCCTCCCAATGAGTCTGGTGATAATTATAAATCTAGGGATTTCTGGAGGAAAGGAAGTAAGTAAATCAACAGAACGTATAAAGATCACCCCCTCTCTATGCTACTTCTTTAAGGTTCAGTCCAAAATGCGAGAAGCACATAACTCCATATCCCCTTAGTCCTCTCCTGTTGGTCGGAGCAGAGTCACAGGAAAGCTACACCAGAACTGTGGAGGGGGCAGGGGTAGAAGGGGCTGTCCCTCAGTATCTGCTTTTCTTTCCCCATTCACACCACTCTCCTTTGCTTCTCTCCATTTTTCCTTCACGTTCTGCCCTACGTCCACGTTTCCTCTTAATGGCCGCCTCCCCTCATTTACTGCCTTTCATTTTACACCTTTCCATCTTTCTTTTACACTCTCCTTTCATGCTCGTCCCACTGTCTGCTCTTCTTCCTGTGCCTTTCTCCTCTTTCCACTTTTCATTCTCATCATGTTTCACTCCAATCTTGCATTCCCAATCTCTGCTTTCCCCACTTTTTTTCACATTATTTGTCTACCTTTGTATCTTTGTATCTATCCTTGCCTTCAGACCTCTCTTTCTTCCTCCCTTTCCCTTTTATGTTTTTCCTTCTTGTACATATTTTTATATCCACTCCAGGAATCTGTGTTTGATCTCAGGGTCATACATTTAAATCTTGGTGTGGTCACTCAATCTTTCATCTTTCTGGGGTCAATAAAATGAGTGCCATTGAGCTGGAAAGCAACATTTTGAATTTGGTGTCAAGGCCCCCTCTGGTGAATATGTGCTTTACAAACATACATGGTGTGTTAAGGACACATAAATGTATTGTAATCTTTTCTTTTTCAATTTCTTTGCAATATTATACTGCCATTATTCCCTCTATCCCTGCTTCATCCAGTACCTTTCAAACTCGCATACATTCGCTTGACCTCCTTTCTTTCCTTCGTCCCATCTTTTTCCTTTTTCTCTTCCTCTGCCCCTCCAGCCATACCTCCTTTCTCCTTTCCATTCATGCTTCCATACATCCTCATTCATTCCCCATCCTTCCTCCCTTGGTGCACTTCTTCCTCCATTTATTCCTTACTTTCTTTTTTTCCCTTCTCCTTCCTTCACCCCTTTCTTTAATTTATTCCTTTCTTATCCTCAAACCTTTCTTCTGCTGTTCTTCCACCTTCCTTTCTTCTTTCTATTTATCCATTACACATCGTTCACTTCTTTTCTCACACTATTCCTTAATTTCTTCCTTTCACTTCCTTTCACTTTCTTTTCTTATTTTCTCCTTCTTTCATCCATTAGTTATTTGTTTCCTCACTCCAGTACTCCCCTTCGCGCCTGCATTTGTTGCTGCCTTCTTTAATGTATTCCTTCCTTCATCCCTTCCTTTTTTTTAACAGCGCAGTGCAAGCACATTCTCTTTAGTTTGCAGAACTGCTTCAAGTACTCAAATGACCTTTCCTAAAGCTCCATTTTGAGATTTACACACATTCTCTAATTTGAGTTCATTTTTAAGTTGTTGTCATAGGCTTCCTATATGTTATATTATGTTATATAATATTGATTTGTATAGTGAACTAATCACGCAATAGGGTATCCAGACGCTTGGGCAGGTGTGTAGGTGTGAGGCCCCCGAGATGCTTATGTGTTGAGCCAGGGCTGCAGCTTCTTGCAGAACTCAAGTAGTAAGGAGGTAGCACTGATGTGTTGAGGCTTATGGGTATGGGTGGAGCCACTGGAGGAAGTGGGAGGAGCCGGGGGAGTGGGTGTGGCCACCTAAAAAAATGTGAGCGCCTGCATTTAATATTTTACAAATTAAGCACTGATGATACCCAAGGCAGGTATGTGGCACTGACAGGGAGCTGAGAGGGGAGGACACTGAACATATGCTCCATCTATGTGCCACCCAGGTTACACGCGGAGACGTTTCCACTGTTAAGCAAACTGCTACTGGAACTTTCGACTAGGATCCTCATGTTGGGAGATGAAATGAATGCTGTGATGTGTTGAGAGCTGGATAGGGCCCACTTGACTACACAGGCAGGGGGCCTGGAGCCACTACAGGAGTTTGTGGAAGCATTGGGCCTTGTAGATTTGTGGAGAGAGCAAAACTCATCCATTGAGGAATACACTCATATATCTGCAGGGCAAGGCAGTGGATCCAGATTGGACTATTTCTTCACGCAGTGTGTGCATGCAGGGCAGTTTAGGGAGGCACAACATAGAGTTAGGCGCATATCCGACCATTCCCTGGTGGTGGTCTCCTTGCAAGGCCCAGTCTGGCAAATGTCCTTCCATCGAGAGTGGACCCATGGCTATTTAGAGACCGCGACTTACAAGACAAGTTTAGAGAGCGTACAGAGTGTACAGAGCAATATGTTACTGAAAACACGGGTTCAGTAGCCTAGCAATGTGTGTTGTGGCCAGGTTGTTCCGGCCCCCAAGTTAACTGGCAAATTGCCAGGCACCACTGTCCTGCTCTAGGCGACCCAGCCTTTTTGTCACGGTGCCCCTCTTCGGAGAGTCTTGTGGTGTAAGCATACACTTGCCGGACCAACCCTAACAATTGTCCTACCAATCCCCATTAGGGAATCGAAGAGGGTGGAAACATTCGGGAAAAGCTTATTCTCCTCAGCTAGTTTGGACCTGAAATTGATCATTTGAGCAGGTCCCAGAAGGATAGATTGACATGGGCCAGTGAGCTATGATGTGGGAAGGTGGGTACCTTTTTCCACATTCTTTGGGCATGCCCAAAGATTCAGAGATTCTGGGAGGGGTTTTCCCTAGAGATGGCAGCGGAAGTGGGTTCACAGGTCCCCGTAGAGGCAAGATGGCATATATTGACTGTGACAAGGGAGATTGTTTGGCCTAGATACATAAAGATATGATTGACACTGGAATCTGGTATGGCTAAAAAGAACATAGCAAGAGTGTGGGGAGCGGTCGAGCCATCGAAAGTGGGGGCGTGGAAACAAGACCTGGATTGGTGTCAATAAGCCGAAAAGGCGGTCTATGAGAGTAGGGGACGCCCCAAAAAATTGGAGAAAATCTGGACACTATGGGACGAATATAGGAATTTTCGAGTGCTTGTGATCGGAACGTGGCATTCCGAGGAGGGTACTGAGTTGTTCGAGTGGGTTCTGGGTGGGGAGGTTTAACACTATGGTACTGTGTACTGTCATAGAAGTTATTATGACGATCTATTGTAATTTGTGTCGCCCAAGTATTGGAAAGTGTAATGTGCACCTGCTTGATAAAAAGAATTAAAAAATTAATAAATATAGTTATATTGACCTCATTTTACAATGTAATAGGTCATTGTATGAAGGTGTTCTAGAATGTTAAGCTTTCCAGCTCATTGACTGCCCTGCTGCCTTGGCGAGCTGTTGTGGGTCTTCTGTATGAAAATAAACCTTATTTAAAACTTCACTACGTCTGGACTGTTTCCTATGCAGAACGTTACTACATTTATTGGTGACGATTTTCAACTCTCCTGGACCCACCGACCACATGGATTACATTTTTTCAAAATTATTACAGATTTATTGGACCAATCAACATCCTCCGGGACTCCGAGATACGTAACTATTTTCCACCTCTATTCACGACTTTTATAAACTATGTTGAACTTGTTTGAACATTTACTCTTCTGTCGCGCTATTCTTTGAATATTAATCTTACTGAGTTGTCCATTGGCAGTTACCGGTTGACTGGATATTATTATTCAAAGATTTGCTTCCTCTCAGCATTCTTCTGTCCCGGCTGCCGTCTCCATGGACCCCTGGAGATTATGACGTCAGTCTGCCTGATCTATCATTTCCTCTGGTATTACTCCTATAGGCCATGGAAATTACACCACACACGTAATAGCGGCCAATTTGAGTCATTGGGCAGCCTGTGTGACATGTCTATTGCGAACACGCATTTCAGTCAAGGCCTGTGTCCATGATAGGCACACAATCAGGTTTTTCCATGCCAATCACCATCAATCCACTCGCACATGTGTTGCGCAGCTGCAGTTTCTGAAGCATTTATGTTGGAATACGCATTTCCTTCAATACCTGTTTCTGCGATAGGCACATGTTTGATGTCATTCGTTATTCATCTCTCATCTGTCAAACACATGCTGCATATACCTCTTCAAGACTAATTTTACGGTTCCACTTGAAAATAGTTTTTATACAAGATATTTGATTTTTTCTTGTTGCTTGTTCTGTGACAGGCACACATTTTCAAAGCTTTTCTTACTGTTTGTGTTTTAAAGATGGCCTTTTCTAGTAATGTTATGCAACTTCCACCATTTTTACAAAAAACCAGGTAAACCACTCACGAGGTGGCATAAGTGGTATATGGTTTTTGAAAATTATCTTGAAGCAATAAATGCCACAAGATATTCTGCTTCTATGAAAAGAGCTTTATTATGTAATCGTTTAGGATGTGCTGGCCACAGGTTTTTGATAATCTTCCAGTTGTTGCTGCACCAGCTGGTGATGATAACTGGAATGTATTTACTGAAGCATTAGTACGTATGGGTAAACGTTATGTAGATAAACCCTGTTATGGTTGAAAGACATGTTTTTTTCAAGCGCAAACAGATGCATGAAGAATCCATTGAAGATTATTTAGCAGTTTTGAGAGTTTTAGCTTCAAAATGTGAGTTAGGTACTAATTTGGATACTTCGTTACGAGAGCAGTTCGTTTGTAATTGCTTTAATAAGAAGATTCAAGAATGTTTATTAACATATAATATTCCATCTTTAGAGGAAGTGATGGATATTGCAAGAAGCATTGAGCATTCTGTAGTATCTTCCAAAAGTTTAACAGAAGATTGTACAAGCACATTTTTAGAGAGTACTAGTGTTATGCAAGTTGCATCTTTAAGTCATTATATTGAATCAGATATAAATGTTGTTTCACTTAAGAACGAAACAAAGAAAACCTTTGAAAGAAAAGGCCTGGAGCATGTTACAGATGTGGATCCTAATATCATTTGGGTATTAATACTAATTGTCCAGCACAAGGAAAAAGGTCCAACCATTGTAAAAAAAATAGGTCATTTTTATACTGTGTGTAGATCTACAAAAGAGAAATGTAAAGTAAGTCGTCTCAGTGTAGACGATGAATCAATATGTGATGCAATGAATAATGCATTGTTAACTGTTGAAGTCAATACTTTAAGTAATGCTGGTAAGAGTTGTAAAGGACCAATTTGTTATGTACAAATTGGATCCATTGACATAAGTGTCATGGCTGATTCTGGGTCACCTATTACAATTCTGGCTGAGAATACATTTAAGAAATATTGGTCCAAAATCTTGTTGAAACCCACAGATGTCAACACAAAGACATCTGGGGAATATGATATCATTATGACCGGATATTTTTTTGAAGTAATCAGATTCAAAGGCAGAGAGATATACACCAAAATATATGCTGCACTCAATGGGTGTAACATTTTGGGTTGACAAGATCAAGCTACCTTAGGCATTATGCTAAGACCAGGAGATACGAAACCTGTGGCGTTGGGGGATTTGCCTGTGCTGTCTGTTGAACAAGGTTGTGAGCATGATCTATTTTTGCATAACATGTTCTCTAAATTTGCTGGTGTTTGTAGCAATAAAGTTGGGACAGTTAAAGGATTTCAACACACAATCAAATTGAAAAATAATGTAATTCCTGTGTTACAGAAAGTCAGACCAGTTCCCCTTTCAGCCAGGGATGATCTCAAAAAGCTTTTGGATGATATGTGTCAGAGTGGTTTCTGCTGCGGTTGTCGCATGCAAAAGTTCAGGGGATGTACGTGTATGTGCGGACTTAAGAGTTCTCAATCGCAATATAGTAGTGGATTGCCATCCTCTCCCTAGAATTCATGAGATTTTGGCTAAACTAGGTGGAAGTAAGTATTTTACCACCATAGATCTACGATCAGCGTACCATCAGATTCCTTTCTCAGCAGAGTCACAGCCACTGACAACATTTGTTACTCCATTTGGCTTGTATATGTACAAAAGGATGCCATTTGAGTTGGCATCTGCTGCCACTGTATTCCAAAGGCTTATGGACCAGATGTTTGTTTGAGAAAATGGTATCCAAGCCTTTCAAGACGACATTCTTATCCATACTGAAGCTTTAGTCCAGCATTATCATTTGTTGGAAAAAGTTTTGAGTAAATTAGGGATGCATGGTATCACTGTTAATATAAACAAGTGTAGATCAATTACTGAGAAAGTAGATTAGCTTGGACATAACATCTCATGTGAGGGTATAAAACCAAAATTGTCTCTACTCAATGCTATCAATGATGCACCTAC
This sequence comes from Triturus cristatus, assembly GCF_964204655.1. Lineage (NCBI taxonomy): Eukaryota > Metazoa > Chordata > Amphibia > Caudata > Salamandridae > Triturus > Triturus cristatus. Next base: position 1,137,893,414 of record NC_140585.1, on the reverse strand, counting down.
TCCTACAGATAAAGTTGCTCTGAGGTCATTTATTGGCCTAAGTAAGCATTATGCCAGACTTGTGCAAGGTTACGCTGTAATTGTGCAGCCACTAAGGGGTTTATTGAAGAAGAATGTCAAGTATGTGTTGTCTGAGGAAACGCAGAATACTTTTGATTCTGTTAAAAAGTTGATAATGAGTGCATCTGCTATCAGACGCTTTGCCCATGGGGAAAGAAGTATTGTAGCGGTAGATGCCAGTTCCAAAGGATTGGGTGCAGTATTAAGTCAAATCAAATGATGAAGGGACAAGAAGGTACAGAAGCTTTTGCCTCAAGAACTCTCAGTGGAGCTGAATAGAATTACAGCACAATAGAACGAGAGGCATTAGCGTGTTCATGGGCTGCAGTAAAATTTAAAATGTATGTTTGGGGAACTAGATTTCAATTGTACATGGACCAAAAAACCTCTTATTTACATGTTAGGAGATAGTTGCTCTAATAAAGCATCCTCAAGACGTATCAGATTACTAGCGAGGTAGCAATAATTTAATTTCAACATTAAGTATTTGCTGGGAGGTAAGAATGTCAGGGCTGATTGCCTATCACGTTTACCTGTGGAAAATGGTGACAACGATGATGCGGGAAAAAATTATGATTTTGAATTTGTGCTAACGGTGGATGATGTGATGGAAGAAATTAAAATTACTGAAGAGGAGTGGTTTGAGAGCTGCGGTAAGGATGACTGCTTGAATAGGGTAAACACATTTTTGATTGATGGCTGGCCTTGTGACAGGAGTATGTCGTTAGAAGATAAGTGCTTTTCACAAGTAGCATCTGAGTTATCATTGGTCAATGATATTTTAGTGACACAGGACAGGTTTGTACCACCTGTAGGGTTAAGAGGAAAGATTATTTTTGTTGAAGGGCATTTAGGGATTACAGCTACTGTCTGGAAAATTAAACAGACTTATTGGTGGCCTGGTATTGATGGACAAGTCAAACCTTTTGTTGAAAAGTGTGTGGAGTGTTTGTGTTCTGATAAACATTGGGCAACGTCTACAGCACCCCTGTGTCCTGTGAAATGGCCTAAAGGTACATGGGAAAAGTTAGGTTTGGACTTTTCTGGTCCAATTAATGTTCTAAAGTGTGACAAAAGGTTCCTTATTGTTGCCATTGAATATTTTCCAAAATAGCTGTATTTCGCGTTTGTTAAAAATGCTGATACTAGTTCAGTTATTTCATTTTTAGAACACTTGTTTTTTATTGAAGGTATGGCTAAGGAAGTGGTTACAGACAATGGGACACATTTTGTTTCTGAAGATATGAATACATTTCTTGAAAAGAATGACATCAGGCATATTCTCGTACTATTGTAAAGTCCTGCATCCAATGGACTTGTGGAGAGGGCAAACAGGTTGTTGAAAAGAAGGTGTACAAACAGCCATTGCCAACAAATTGGATGTAGCAAAATATTTGCATCATAACGTTTGGAGTTATAATACTACTCCTCAAACTACTACTAATGTATCTCCTTATGTGCTTTTGAGAGGTAGAAAACCTTTTTCATTGTCAAGTCCTTCTTGGTTAGAGAATAGAGTGGGACAATCTCACAATCTTCATGTACAGAAAGTAAGAGAGCATGAGACAGAAAAACAATCCACTTACACACGTGATTATGACAGATGTATGCATGTGAAGGAAAAAGTGTTAGCTCCTGGTGACTGGGATTTAATCACAAAACCCATTAAGGTTGGGAAGGGGCAATCTAAATTTTCGGAGCCTGTTAAGGTGGTCAGAGTTTCAAGGATGGCAGTTTTGTTGCAAGATAGAGGATGGTGGAGGAGAAATGCTCTAGTAAAGTTAAGTGATGAACAGGCTATTATAATTTGTCAGAGATTAGGAAGTCAGATTGGTAGTTGGATGAAAGGGTTGGAAAGTAATGATTGGTTTGATGTGGGAGATTCAACTCATACTGATAGTTGCAAAGCTGATAGCAGTTGCAGAATGTCTAATCCATGCATGCTAAGAGAAATTGGTGCTGACGTCCAAAGTGGTGAAGGTGATAACAAGCAAAGGTGTAGCAGTAGAATTAGGACTGCCACTGTTCGTTCAAGAGACTATGTGTATTATTGATTATTACACGTTGGGTTATAGTGGTCGCATTTGAACTGCTACATCTACCTTTCTAGATTACTTTTTATTTTATTTTTTGTATATTTTTGTTTTTTGTTTTATAAAGAAAAGAGGGGTGCAGTATGGGGTCATCTGTATTAATGTGCATTGTTATACATGTGTTTGAAAAAGTTATATTGACCTCATATCAGAATTTAATAGGTCATTGTATGAAGGTGTTCTAGAACGTTAAGCTTTCCAGCTCATTGACTGCCCTGCTGCCTTGGCGAGCTGTCGTGGGTCTTGTGTATGAAATTAAACCTTATTTGAAACTTCACTACGTCTGGACTGTTTCCTACGCAGAACCTTACTACAGTGGTGGTCTCAAGAATAAAGCAGGAATGACTTGGAGACAGGTTCTTTCATTGTTAAACTGTGAAATTCACTTCAAATAAAGCTGTGGAAAAAGTGTGCTGTCCTGAGCTTTAGTAAGGCACTCAAAACTTGGCGCTGTATGTGCAATAGTTTCCTTTACAGCTCTATTTTTATCCTCCGCATCAGGGCATTCAGTATAGGAAGCATAGTGCAAAAAAAAAGCAGATGCACCTACCCTTTTAAAAGAAACAGTGTGGACAGGACAGCTCTGAAAGGATGATATCTGAACATAATACAAAAATCCCCTGAAAGAAATACATAATAATGTAGGTTTTTAATTTAGCAGAATTTTATGTGATGGATATGCTGCGGTTGTATTTGCTTGGCAGATGGGCAGGAGTGACTGGTAAGGAATTCATTAGTGGGAAAGTGACCCTCAGGTTCGGTGCTTCATTAAATCTCCACGGCACTGATTAAGCACAGGGGTTGATGCTTTCATTTCTGATAGACTTCTAGCTACAGATTCCTCACCTTTTGAATATTTTCCATGTGCAAAACTGGATCCAGAAACTTTTTCACAGTACCTAAGCATGCCAGTAGGTGGCTCCATGTAGCCCCATACTGACGCCGTTCTTCTCCGGACGTGAGGTGCAGAGCCTATATAGGCACCTCTTCCGTGTGCTGATGTTAATTCATTTCTGTCCACGCCTCCAGACATGGATCCGAAACTTCTCTCATCTCTCAGAGACTGATTTTTCAATTTTTAGTGCAACAACTTTTTAGTGTGTAAGGAATTATCACCCCCTAAAAGAACGGGTTTTAAACCCTGAAATGACTGTCACAAGCAGCTGTCTGTGACGGATCTCCACTAGGTTTGCCTGCAGTATCTGGGGTCGAGCCACGACGCCAAGACCTGCAGAGACTGCACGTCTATGAACTCAAAAAGCATCACAGAATGTTGAGCCTAAACATTATCACCAAGCACAAGAAGACGCAGCGCCGGGACCGCACCAAGTCTTGGGCTTGATTCCATTCCCACTTTAATTACCAGAGTCAACGGAGATGCTCAAGAGGCTGGTCTACATTGTGCTCCGAGTCCTCAGGTAAGCAAAAATAAAAACTAAGAAGTGGAATCGGAGTTCCGCTTTTCCACACCATTCCCAATCACCCGAGGAAGCATGTTTGTGGCGCCAACAGTTCCTTCCCCATTCCTGAAGTCAGCCGACTTCGGAGCAGATTCCGCAACTGGTTCCAGCAGACCTGAAAACTTCCACCAACGGGTTAGCTCTTGGTGCTAGCTGGTCCATCACAGCTCCTCATTGAGCCCTACCTTATTTAACATTTACATGGCCCCCCTGGAGAGTGTGGTACTGCCGCTGGGTATTAAAATCATCAGTTATGCTGATGATACTCAGCTGGTGGTTGGCCTTCCCCAGTCGGCACACCATCCCGACCGGCTGCACACGTGTCTTGAAAAGATCTACACTTGGATGTGCAGCTCAGCCCTAAAGTTAAATGGCTCCAAGACGGAATTGATGCTGCTGGGGAACTCTTCTCCATCTCTGTCCCCCAGCAGCTGGCCAGACTGTCTGGGACCGGTACCTTCCCCCAAGCGGGAGATTAAGAGCCTAGGGGTATGGCTGGAGCAGGACCTATCTTTTAAAACCCATGCCAAAAAGACTGCTGGCGTGTGCTTTGGCCTGCTCCGCTCAGCTCAGAAGATTCTGCCTCTACTCCCAGTAGCCACCCGCAGGCTTCTCATCCAGGGACTTATCATCTCGCGGCTGGACTTCAGCAATGCGTTTTTCCTGGGTGCTCCCGAAGCTACCCTGAATAAACTGCAGCAAGTGCAGAATGCGGCTGCTAGGCTTCTGACGGGTCTCCCTAGGTGTCAATCTGCCCGCCCGGCCTTGAGAGCATTGCACTGGCTCCCGGTGAGGGACAGGGTGAAATTTAAATCACTTTGCATTGCCCACAAAGTTCTGCATGGGGTGGGTCCACCCATTTTGGAGGAAATGGTCCAGCCTTACAAGGCCTCTCGTTCTCTCCGCTCTGACCATCAACATCTCCTTCAGGTCAGCAGGGTGAAAAAGGCAAGAACTGGTGGCAGAAGGTTCTCTATAAATGTGGCCTCCCTGTGGAATTCATTGCCCCTACAACTGCGCGCGGAAGCCAGTATTTTTCGTTTCCGTAAACTTTTAAAAACCTTTCTGTTTCCCGTGTAGGCCCTGTTTTTTGCAGTAGTGGCTTGTGCCGTCAAGCGCTGGGATGCCTATTTGGTAACCAGGCGCTATACAAAACTCAGAATAATAATAATAATACTTCTGCCCTCAGCTCAAGTACTGACGCTGCCCCCGGGACCCAAGCCCTGCCCAAGTACGTTGACACCACATCCGTCCTCGCTGCCCAAAGAGGTGACCCAGATTGACCTTTCCAACGCAGACTCGTTGCCGGTCTGACTTCGACTGATGTCGCAACCGGATCAGACAGAGGTTTCTGCACTCGCTTTACTACAAGGTGTAATGACAAACTTATATTTCCCCTCTGGACCAAGGTATGTACCGTCACTTTCCCAGGGAGAGAATGTCAGTTCCAAACTTATGGAATATAACATATACACAGCACTTCCTAAGGTGGGCAAACTTTCAACACTTCCCCAAAGGCAAGGCAAGAAAACAATATAACATATGAGTCTCCTCTAGACCAAGGTAACACACACAACACTTCTCTTCTCTAGAGCGAGATAGAATTTACACATCACTTGCCAGGAGTAGAACAGCTTCCTATAACACAATTACCTGCTAGAAGGGAATTCACCCATCCTTCTACAACAGATTACTTGGCCAAGAAGAGTCCACACCTCCTGCTACAAGGAAAAGACGAATTGGTATATCTGGGATGTATTTATTAGTAAATAGCACCACACAGTAAGCCAAATGCACCTATCATAGCAGACTCTAACATATCAGTAGTATGATTGAAACACAATCAAGGCAAATATATATGTAGAAATATATATGTATGGATATAAGAATCAGAAAATAAGAAGGAAAGGAGAGAATCAGAAAAGAATCAAGAGACCGTAGCAGAGACACCTCACCTACTGCTCCATCGTTTCACCCCACTTCGCTCAAGGGGAGTCCATTGCTTGAACCGAGCGAAAGCTCAGAGGTGAGACCAGCCTCCACTCTTGCGTGACAGCACGTCTGCTCCACGGCGTGAACTTCCACCAGGACAGTGTAGGCTCCCCTTTTTAATACAAATTCAAACACAGCGAAGCTTCTATCAAGCCTCGCCCCTTCGTTCTCATGAGAGCCCGTACCAGCCTGCTCCAAGGTCACAGCAACGGTTGATCAGGCCCTTGCTATGGCTCCAAGACAGACCATGTACACTCATCTGATAAAAAACAGTTCTCTCTAATCAGAAAAATGCGAAAAACAGGAGGCAGAGCAGACCATGCCCTCTTCTTCGTGCAGGCACAGAAAGTTAGTTAAGCCATGCACACAAAGGCCCAAAGCAAGATGGAATCAGAAAAGCAAGGATGACATGAAACCATGTCAAAAGCAATAGTTAGCACCTATAATTCTCATCCACACAACTTACAAGCACCACTGTGCACACAGAAAAGTTTGAAGCAAGCTAAAGTCAGAAGGCAGAATGACATTAGACCACGTCAAAGCCAATAGGTCAAAGTCATAATTCACCTAACCCAAATAACATTATACACTTAATCCCTCAGTATACAACATTGAGCACATGTGTGCACCACCACCCACAAGACTGCACCTCAACATCCCATACCTTCTATTCTTGGCAGGACTATTCCATTAAAAGACAGAAGAAAAGCAGGCATATGCAAGCCCATCCTACATTAAGGCTAGGGCAACATAACACACTTAAGTCAGTACAAAATGGTGGTGGTTGAGGGTCATCACAGAGTGTCAGACCACAAAAGTGGCTCATTCACTACATTGCACCCCATGACCCTCGATCATCACCATTCACATATGTCAAAAACAAAATCACTTAACTAAAGGCACAACTATGAATGAAGCACTGCATCTCTTAACTGCAAAAATGGAATCATTGCAAAGCAAATAGCAACTGTATATCATAACTGAAAAACAAAACTATCATTGAAGCACTGCATATCTCAATTGAAAGCAAAACCATTTAAAACCACATTTCTAAATTAAAAGTCACAACTACTAAAAAGCACATGTTGAAACAGCAACTCATGTGTTGAAGTGGCTACACAAAAATACATAATTCAGAACAAATCATGACTAAAAAGCAACTATGATCGAAATACTACATTGCAAAACTGAAAAACTCATCAAAAGTATATGATAATCACTTTAGAGCAAATAAAGACTGCATTCCCGAAATACATGTAAAAGCAATAACTCAGATGCATCTAGAAATAGCTCATAGATATCTGGATACATGTTAAATGAATACACAAAATAAATTAATCAAGCTTTTGAATGCTCCTAATGCCTCTAATGGTTAAACTGGAAACTCTACTGCCAAACTCATATATTGTAGCAACAGCAACAGGTTTTTTTTTCTTCAGTCTCTAACTCAGAAAATATCTACTCTAATTGCAGCAAAGCGTCTCTATTGGTCTCCATCCCTAAAAACAAAAACAGTTTTTCTGTGTGAAAAAACACACAGCCGTCTCCCATCGCATCTGAACTTCACGTTGATAAAACAGTTCTGGCAAAGCACATCCTGTAGTTCCCTCTTTTTTCCTTCACTTGTACACAAGAAGTTCCCTGTGTGAAAGACACACAGCCTTCATGCATGTAAAGCCGACCTCACGTGAAGGAAACAGTTCCACACTCTGCTGATCCCTCCTTGCTTGGAAAGAAGCAGTCCATCTGTGTAGACCGGCATCTATCTGCATCTGTATCTCCTTGACAAAGGAGGACCACATCCAGTCTGGGTAGCCACAGAACATCAGCATCCATCGTCTGGTCTGGCGATCACTCCAGGCTTGGGGGGGAGGGGAGGGGGGGAGTGGGGGAGAGGGAGGGCCCCACTCACACGGGAGAAGGGAGTCTCACACACACGGGGGAACTGGGCGAATCTGAAAAAGAAACAAGCATCACTCTTCTTGCAAAAAACATTTTTCAAAAGCACACTTTTTCCGTCTTGCATTTCTAAAAGTACAATATTTTCATTTCTGTCTACGTAGCTCTCCTCTAGCTCTGGGGAATTATCAAAGAATTCTACCAACGCTTTAGCCTCTGAATTCTTGGTAAAATCTCTCTTTTTCTTTACACAGCAAGAAGGGCTGGGGCAGTCTCCTTCTCTCACTTCTCTCACTGCACCTCTCACAGGTGCTGCCCCCCTTCACAAAAAATCTCTGCGGACACCAACTGGCCCCTCGCCAAACATAACAAGCAGAGACTTCTCTGCTGCCTCCAGCTCTCACCTTATCTCCTTCAAGGTCTAAGTGCCCTGCACTCCTGCCAACTTTCGTCTGCTCCTATCTGCTCTGCGACTCTCCTCATGGGGGGGGGGGAGAAGGAAACCTGCGCCTTTGCAAGCCTCCCAAACATCTATCTCCACAAAGCTGTCTCTGTCTACTGGGGAGAGGAGCTGGGATGACCCCTCCCGTAGGAATTCCTCCTCAGACTTCACAGAAAGCCTGAACTCTTCTCAGCGTTGCTGGATGATCTCACTGCAAGCCTCCCAAACATCGAACTCAGACGCTTTCAAATGAAGCACCAACAGTGTATTTCATTTCTTCCCGTATGCCAGATTTCTACGTGCACCCACTCCCAGAACAACTCTTTACATGTCTGAGAGGAAAAACAGCTTTAACCTCTCCTGACCTCCAGCAAGACTTCGCATTCTTTAATCTGAAAATGCTCCCCCATTCTGTCTAACTAATTCAAGCAAATTCTTAACTGTCATTATTCTATCACCTCATGAAAAAAAAAAACTAAACTGCTCTTGACATATCAAAAAGAAAAAAACATTGGCAATATCAAAAGTCACATATCAAGTCCCATGATACTTCTGTAACAATATCTGGGACAGCATCAGTCATAGAAGGTGTATGTTTGTCCAAATAATAATAATCAACTGTCATGCGCCAAGAATTATCACATTTGCACACAGGCTACACAATTAGGGTCACCACCTCTGCATCTGTCAAGCCCTGCATGATCTCACTGATCCCTTCACTCCCATCTGGCATTCTGTACTGTTTCAAATGAATTTCCTTTGGAACATGGGGCACCTTCACTGGGGAATCTTGTGTTTCAAACTCCACCTCAGGACCTTCTATTAAATCCTGTGCAAACTGTTTTTCTGTCTGTACATGCCACTTAATAACCATTGCAATCTCCCATAGGCAAATCACATTTTCTCGAACGCTGTTCTGTCCAGTATCTTTTAGTGTGCAAAAGCACAGCAGCATCTGCATTTGTCCAGCATCTGAATTTAAAAGTGACCTTTTCTTTACCTGCACTTTCCCGTAACTAAAAAGGGCACATTGCTCTTGAATTAACTCACCGTTGGTCTGTTTACCTTCCTGCACAATCCTTTTTGGCTGAAAAACCTCCTCAGAAGAATTAATTAAAACCGTCTGTGAAGCTTGTAGTCTGACTGCATTCTCTGTTAAATTTATCACATCTGAATCATTCTGGCTGGTCAAAGTAAACAGCTTCAGAGCCTGGTACACGTTTAATTCTGTCTTCAAAGATATATTTTCAAACTGGGCATCAACTAGCTCTGTTTTCAACTCACTACGTTCTTTTTGCAAATACTCACATTTTTGATGCATATTAACCAACACATTTAAAATAACACCGCTGTCTCTGTCTAAAATGTCATAAATCTCCTGCTGATTAACACCCATCATCGCAACTCCGGAGTCTGTAATCTCGAAGGAGTCCCACGCATCAGGGTTATGCTCTGACATCTAACATTCACTTTACAACTGAAAACATTTTAAATGCATTCCTTAACAAACACTTGAAAGGGATCCAGCCCTTTCTGCCTAACGTAGCAAGCTATTTATAAGCACTTTTTACAAAACACACCTAAACACACACACACCAATTCTAACTCAGCACAATTAGCTCACTTCACGAGCCAGCACATCATATGGGCTACCCCCATGCAAATAAATCAATTGATATCTAAGAGTCTGCTTTCAATTTCTAAAAAACATATTTCTTCCCCTTTTAAATCAACGTTCACATCCTGCCGACTACGCCAAAAATGTAACGACAAACTTATATCTCCCCTCTGGACCAAGGTATGTACCGTCACTTTCCCAGGGAGAGAATATCAGTTCCAAACTTATGGAATATAACATATACACGGCACTTCCTAAGGTGGGCAAACTTTCAACACTCCCCCAAAGGCAAGGCAAGAAAACAATATAACATATGAGTCTCCTCTAGACCAAGGTAACACACACAAAACTTCTCTAGAGCGAGATAGAATTTACACATCACTTGCCAGGAGTAGAACATCTTTCTATAACACAATTACCTGCTAGAAGGGAATTCACCCATCCTTCTACAAAAGAATACTTGGCCAAGAAGAGTCCACACCTCCTGCTACAAGGAAAAGACGAATTGGTATATCTGGGATGTATTTATTAGTAAATAGCACCACACAGTAAGCCAAATGCACCTATCATAGCAGACTCTAACATATCAGTAGTATGATTGAAACACAATCAAGGCAAACATATATGTAGAAATATATATGTATGGATATAAGAATCAGAAAATGGGAAGGAAAGGAGAGAATCAGTAAAGAATCAAGAGACAGTTAGAAGCAGAGACACCTCACCTACTGCTCCATCATTTCACCCCACTTCGCTCAAGGGGAGTCCATTGCTTGAACTGGGCGAAAGCTCAGAGGTGAGACCAGCCTCCACTCTTGCGTGACAGCACATCTGCTCCACGGCGTGAACTTCCACCAGGCCAGTGTAGGCTCCCCTTTTTAATACAAATTCAAACACAGCAAAGCTTCTAGCAAGCCTCGCCCCTTCGTTTTCATGAGAGCCCGTACCAGCCTGCTCCAAGGTCACAGCAACGGTTGATCAGGCCCTTGCTATGGCTCCAAGACAGACCATGTACATTCCTCTGATAAGAACCAGTTCTCTCTAGTTAGAAAAATGCGAAAAACAGGAGGCAGAGCAGAACATGCCCTCTTCTTCGTGCAGGTACAGAAAGTTAGTTAAACCAAGCACACAAAGGCCCAAAGCAAGATGGAATCAGAAAAGCAAGGATGACATGAAACCATGTCAAAAGGAATAGTTAGCACCTATAATTCTCATCCACACAACTTACAAGCACCACTGTGCACACAGAAAAGTTTGAAGCAAGGTAAAGTCAGAAGGCAGAATGACATTAGACCACGTCAAAGCCAATAGGTCAAAGTCATAATTCACCTAACCCAAATAACATTATACACTTAATCCCTCAGTATACAACATTGAGCACGTGTGCACCACCACCCACAAGACTGCACCTCAACATCCCATACCTTCTATTCTTGGCTAGACTATTCCACTAAAAGACAGAAGAAAAGCAGGCATATGCAAGCCCATCCTACATTAAGGCTAGGGCAACATAACACACTTAAGTCAGTACAAAATGGTGGTGGTTGAGGGTCATCACAGAGTGTCAGACCACAAAAGTGGCTCATTCACTACACACGGCAGGCAACATTCCTTTACACTCCTCTTTTGAGACAGACTCGGACAACAAATATGACGACTGTGATGTTTGTGTTCAGCCCTATTTCGATGACAATTGGTATGAGACTTGCAAGAGGCTAGATATGTCCTCTGACAATTCCCTTTTCTCTCCTCTTGGCCCAGCCACAGAAGATTCTACATCCTATGCATAATGCGCAGGGTGGCTGGAGTCCTTGGCCTCCACCTCCCCACCATGGAGGTTAAACCAAACGTCTTGACTGAAGTCCTGCAGCCTGCCCAGACTGCTTCTAAGCCTCTCCTTCCCTTCAATGAAACCTTGAAGGATACCCTCCTAGGAGTTTTGGTTAAGCGTTGTTCCGGCCCTCAAGTTAACTGGCAAATTGCCAGGCACCACTGTCCTGCTGTAGGCGACCCAGCCTTTTTGTCACGGAGCCCCTCTTCGGAGAGTCTTGTGGTGTAAGCATACACTAGCTGGACCAACCCTAACAATTTTCCTACCAATCCCCATCAGGGAATCGAAGAGGGTGGAAACATTTGGGAAAAGCTTATTCTCCTCAGCTAGTTTGGACCTGAAATTGATCAATGTCTACTGTTTGTTTAGTGTACCCTTCCAGGGTCTCAGCCACCCAGTGGGAGGCAAAATCCACCAATTCTATTGGCAATCGACCACATCAGGCAGGATGTTCCCCAAATTGTTTGCAAAGGCTACACCTTACCCTGCCTTTCGTCCCTGCTGCACCTTCCACCGTCCGTCCGCCGACTAACAGAGGACCACCTCTCCTTTTTGGTGCAGGAAGTGCAAGGCCTTTTGTTTAAATTCCCAGTTGTGAGTGCTTTTTGAAAGGGCTGCAACACATGTTTCCCTCTTTTCTGTGTGTGATGCCCCTATCATACCTCAATCTTGTCCTTATTTAATGTATTTCTATTCGAGCTGCTCAACAGCTGTTCTTTGAGGCTTCTCACCATCAAAACTGTGTTCCTGGTTGCCATCACCTCAGCACAACTGAGTGAGCTGTAGGCTGTGTCTGTTAATACACCACCTTCTTCCCTGATAAGCTGGTTCCACAAACTAAAGCATCCTTTCTACCGAAAATTGTGATGCAGTTTCACGTTGGTCAAACCATTATCAAGCTGGTGTTTTATGCTTGCCCTCAACCCTCTATGGAGGAGGAGATACTCCAGTGCTTCAATACCAAAAGAGAGCTCTGCTTCTACATTGATCTACCAAAGACAACGGGTGCACGATCAGCTTTTCTAGGGCTTGCTAGAGCAAAGAAAGGCAAGGCTGTGCAAAGAGCGCAATATCATTTATTTATTTATTGTTTATTTATTTATTGAAGAGTTTTATATAGCGCTGGCCAGACCCAATGGTATTGGAGTGCTTCACAGCATGGGTAAAAAACAGATAGTATGGCATCCATAAGTATATTGTTTCAAGGCGCAATTGGAAGTCTCGGCGCACTGAACGATAATGCAGGAAAGGAAGACACCGAGAATAACAATATAGAGCGAAATGATTTGAGCCGAGCCTCCTTTAGGGGGAGGGGAAAGAAGGAGGGGTCAGGATGGGGATGAGGAAGAAGACTAAGTGATGAAGTGACTGTGTCCTGCAAAGTGCAAGCTTAAGCAATTTAGCAGCAGCTATCCATTCGGGAGAGAACGGTTGAGGAAGAAGTCTATGAGCTGCCCTTTGAATTGTGTAAAGGAAGAGGTAGTCCTGATCTGGACTGGGATTGAGTTCCAGATTTTGGGCGCATTTCCTGTGTGCAGGACTTTGTGCATGAGGCAAGCCATTCTGAAACTGGCACGCATTTCAATTGGGAGCCATTTTAGCTCTCTGAGTGCGGGCGAGATGTGATCATACTTCTTAACTCCGGTGACCATTCTAGCTGCTGCATTGAGAGTTGATCTGATCAGGGCTAGGTGGGATTTTGCTGTACCTGTTAGGGCTGCATTCCCGTAGTCAAGTCTGGACAGCACCAGGGATTGAGTAGCTGGTTTAAGGTCATTAGGCGGGATGAATAGTAGCTTCAGTTTGAGGAAGGCTCTCTTTGAGGTGTTCCTGCTGTGTTTATTTATTTCGAGTTTTGGGCCAAGGGTGATTCCCAGCGATTTGGCAGAATCCGCCTGGGTGAGATTGCCATTTAGTGCGCCAATTACTTTTAACCATTCTATGATTTGGGGGTTCTCCTCTTTGTTGGAGATGAGGAGGATTTCCGTTTTTTCTTTGTTGAGTTTCGGGTGGTTTTGTGATAGCCAGTTTTGGACTTCTTTAAGAGGGCCCTTGAGCCTGAGAATGTCATCAATGGAGGAGGTTTCAAGGTAGATCTGGGTGTCATCAGCATAGAGGTGGAAGGGGATGTTTGTCTTTTTGAGTATGGCGGTGAGGGGTTCCATGTAGATGTTGAAGAGTTGAGGGGAAAAAACTGATCCTTGGGGGTCTGATGAGAAGTTTCTGATCTTCATTCTTTGGGTGCGGTTCTGGAGAAAAGAGGAGAACCACTTTAAAACCACCTCTTCTGCACCTACCCTTTCTTGAAGTACCTTGATCAGTAGGTTGTAGTCCACCGTGTCAAAGGCAGCCGATAAGTCCACGAGTATGAGTAGTGAGCATTGGCCAGCATCGAGTGATTTATGTAAATCATCGATGACATTGAGGATCGCAGTCTCTGTGCTGCAGCCTTTTCTGAACCCTGATTGGTGGGTGTCTAAGAGGTTAATACAGTCTATGTGTTGAGTCAGTTGGAGGAGAACACACCTTTCCAGGATTTTAGCTAGGAGAGGAAGATTAGAGACGGGTCTGAAGTTATTCAGATCATTAGTGTCTAAGCCCGTTTTTTTCAGTAGTGGCATGACTTGGCCGACTTTGAGGCAGTCCGGTATGACTCTGGTTGTAAGGGAGCTGCGGATGGTCTTGGCCCAGAGCGGGGCTAGGGAGAGATAGAGCTTTTTGGCCAGCTGGGCTGGTATAGGATCACAGGCGTGTGATGAAGGCTTGGAGGTGGAGATCATTTTGGCTATCTCAGCTTCGGAGATGGGGTTGAAGGCTTTCCAGTGTTTTGGGGGGAGATTGGGTGAAATAGCTTCAGTCCCTGGGGACGTGCTCCTGTAAGGCGGTTGGCAGTTGACGCCTAGGGAGAGCTCAATCTTGGTAATTTTGTCTTTGAAGAAGATGGCGAAGTTCTCACACAGGTCTTTGGAGGCCAGAACTGAGGATGCTGGGGGTTTGGAGGTTTGTTGCCGAATGAGCTTGAAGAGTTCCTTGGGCCTATTTATTGCGTTGTCTAAAGCATTGCAAAAGAAAGACGTTTTTTCATTCTCGATATGATTTTTGTACATCCTACGTATTGCTTTTAGTTGGTCTCAGAGGATTGGGGATGGGTTGTTCCGCCAGAGTCTTTCAGCAGCTCTTAGTTGTCTTCTTTCGGAGTTTATGTCTCTGTTGAACCAGGATCTAGATGGAGTGTTTCTGACTCTTTTTTGTTTCAGTGGTGCTATTTCATCTATTTCAGTCATACTAGTGTTATAGTGGGAGGTGAGTTCTGTTGTGGTGAGATCCTCTGTGGAGATGGGGAGGAGAGAGCTTATCCTTTCCTCCAGGTCAGCACAGGGAATCTGATTTAGATTTCTCATCCAGTGCGGAGAGTTCTGAGAATGGGAATCATGCTGGATTGTGCTCTGTATTAAGATCTGCTATGCATTGGCAAGGAAGAAGACCCCAGAAGGGCTGCACACCCATTCTACCAGGGCCAAAGCTGCTACCACTGTGTTCGCGTGCAGAATCCCAATCCTAGATATATGACAGGCAACTACATCGGCGTCCCGCCATACGGATAATAAGCACTATTGTCTGGACAGGCGAGTCTGCCGGGAAGGGCAATTCGCCCGCTCAGTCCAGGATTTTCTTGTTTGAGTCTGTTCAGATCCACCTCCAAATAGATATTGCTCTGGTATCTATTCAAAAGGTGAGGAATCTATGGCTAGGAGTCTGTATCAGTAGAACAAGTTACTTACCTTTGGTAACACTCTTTCTGGTTGAAACTCAACCTAGCTGCAGATTTCTCAATGACCCTCCCATCCTACCCTCTCTGTGACTGGACTCTACCCATTAATAAGATCCCAAGTCTAGGAATCTGCACACCGGTCTGTCAATTTGCTTTTGGGACTCCACGTCTAGGGGTGCAGACAGTCTCAAAAGCAACTGCACTTCGCTACTGGAGTGGAACGTCGTTAGTGCAGAGCCAAACAGTGCCACCTTTCAGTCCTTAGAGGTACTGAGGAAAAGTCTGATGCCTGGGAAATATTCAAGAATCTTCGATTAAATAGAGCCTCTACCAAAAAGAGTGTTATCGAAGTTAAGTCACTTGATCATCATTGACATGGAAGGGACAGTGGTGAAGGTGAGGCCCTGTCGGAGGACTCTGAAGTTCGAGAGTAGACCTATGGACATCTGAAAAGTTCAAGTGCAATAATGTCTGATCAACATACCTCTGTTCTTTAATGTTCAGGGTTACTATCTAGAGGGAAGCCACCCTCCTAGCTGCTTAAGAGAACTTCTGGCAGATGTTACCTGGTTCCAGAAGATGACAACATTTCTTGGCAATAATAGAGGTGTAAAGGTACAAGAAATTGAGGATGCTTTACTTAAGAAAGAGATTGGAGGCTGCTCCATGATTGTATATAAAACCCAGAATCTATTTGAAACTCACTAGCCCTAGCAGCAACAAAAGACAAACAGAGAAGAAAATGCCTTATTCTAAGAAATGTCAAGATGGAAACGCAACAGTAACTCATTAGAAAGTAATCAGAAATGCTGTTAATTTTCTTTAAATAAACTCATACTTGCCAAGTTACATTGTGAACTACTTCTTTGGCAACAATCAATAAACACTTCAAACAGATACTGATAAAATATAAGAGTACCAATTCTCTGGCCTAAATCTAGCACAGATGGCTCATGATTTTAAGCACATTTGGCCACAATACATCATAGGCTTCGTAGAGGGCTCCTCCGGACATGAATTAATGCCCCTGTATGCACATCTTATGTGCGCAGTGGGCTGCTTACAGACTATATCTATCCAGAATGTATGTGCATGCATGCAGCTACAGTGGCTGGAGAGCTTGGGTGGAAAAATCTGACATCCATAACCAGACTGCTAATGAAACTCTTGTTTGTATATGTATCACTCACTTGAAGATCGATTGACACAGCGTTGCTTCACAGACTCCTCAGTGCAGAGATCTACATTGTCTTTGCCTTTTAATGATAAGGCGATATTTGCAATCAGGGGACCTGTTATCGAAAGCAAACAGAAGTGGTCAATTTTCAAGGCTATGTGCAATGATCTACTTAGAAGCCGTTCAAGGTCACAGCACCTTGCACTTTGGAGAGCATCACATTGGTCCATATTTTCCATCATAAGGAATTGCAGTCCTTCAAAGTGGTGCAACTGGAAAATGCACTGCTGTCTTAATAATACTAGCCAGGTTAATGACCAAGTGCAATAATTTCATAAAACAGAGGCCGCAGAAGCAGTATTAAAGAGCAATAACCAAATTCACTCTGTGTACAGCAAAACAGTTTATCATAATCAGAGATGCCATAAGCTGGGAGAACCATCATTATGATAAGAGGCTTACAGATAAAATGGCAGCTATACACGGATCCAAAATAGAACCTTTGAGCAGGCCCATCCCAGTTTTACTGGCCAGCCTCTTACTCACTGGCTTACCCCAGTTTTAGGCAGGCATTCTGACGGAGGCATGGCAATACCTAAAAACCACGATATTCAAATGTTTCATGGGTATGCCATTCTATGAGCCCCCATAGGGCTGCTATCCACACCTCCATAAAATAACATTGTATCGTGAAAAGTATAAGAAGCTGTAATAAGCGCCTCTAATCTGGTGATGGAAATGGGTTGAGAAAGGCGTACACCAGAGTTTGACACATCCACTCCATGGTAGTACCAGCATGTCTTATTCAAATTGTCTCAAAGTAAAGAAGCTCATGGTTGCCCACCACACACTGCATACTTGGGGGTGGTACTACTATGTGTATTCTTCACCTCCTGCCTCCTATCAACCATTGAGCAATAGAGATAATGATTTTGCTATTTTCTATTACAACTTATCAAAAGAACAGAAAACAACATCATACTAGGAGGATGTAGTGCCATTCAGTGTTTGTATTGTGGTGTTTTCAAGGGCCGTAACAATCCCCAACGCAAGACATTTAGGGAAAGGTTAACATTTTAATTTTCCCCTTTCAAGACACTCAGATAACTGTGTGCATTTCTTTTAGATGTCCTGAAATAATATGTAACCAGCTGCTTATAAGCTGATTACGAATCATAGAACTAAACCAAAAAAGCTATGTTTTGTTTGTCTCAATACACTCCAATATAAGTGATACATAAATACATTCAAAAAACCTGAAAAAATTAACTTCACAAAGATTTATGGACCGAGAGAGCTAAGTAGATAATGTCTGTATTCTCCATTGCGGTTTATACACAGTCCATGTGATGCAGAAGTTATACCCTGCTATACAAGTAAAATTTTGCTGACTGCATTTGCATTCACTACTCACACACTATACTTGTTCTTTTTAGGTCTCGCCTACAAAGCGCATGAGCTGTGCTGCAAGACATATTGTTTACTATTCTGTGGGCTTACAGCTCACAGCATACTATTCTGTGTTTTTGTTATAACTCTCATATGCGATCTTTAGATTTCTTAGCTCTTAGCTTCCTTTCTTGCGTTAGCTCTTCTGTGGAGCATGGAACAAGTACATGTGTTTTTTTTCCTCATCTTTTTGCAATGCACAATTTTTTTCTTTTATAAACATTTTGGTATTATTCATGGATGTGTAATGTGCTTTCCTACTTTTAACACAGGCAAACAGCTTCTCATTTATATTGCTTTCACCCTATCCACCACCTCTATTGACGCTTCATTTACTTACACCCACAACTGTACTACTCTAGGCCACTCTACTGCATGCTACTCCATGCCAACCCACCCTTCTCCACCCCACCCTACTCCACTCACTCTATGCCACTCTAGTCCGCTCCACTTTATGACACTATATTCAACTCTACTCTACGCCACTCCACTAACCTTTAGGCATGCCAAACAGCAGCCATGCTGCTGTACAACATGGCTAAAAAACATTGGCAAAGCCAATGTTATGTTATGTTATGTAATGTTATGTTAAAATTTCTTATAAAGCGCACATACACCGATTGGTTTCTTGGGCTGAACTTTAGGTATCACTGGGATAACATGTATTTAGTTGTCTGCAGAATCTAGTTATAAGCTTGAGTAAAAAGCCAAGTCTTAAGAAGCCTGCGGAATCTAGAGATTTCAGTGCAGGTTCTTATATTTAAAGGAAGAGTGTTCCAGAAGCTGGGTGCCAATACAGCAAACATGCAGCCACCTATTTGTTTCCGTTTATATTTTTATTTATTTATTTGAAAAACTTTTTATATAGCGCTGGCTAGACCCGGAGGTATCAGAGCACTTTACATGAGGTAGGACATTGTTTCCCAACATTGTTACATAGTTACATCAGATTTAGTAGCGTTGCATAATATAGAAAGGGAAAACAGTATAACATAGTTACATGAGATTATTAAAGCATAGCATAACAAAGTACTTAAGGGGACAGAGAAAGGTCAGGCTGGAAAAGGGGAGGCAGACAAAGAATAATGGCGGTAGGAGGTAGGGGAAGGAAAAAGACACAACGGGGAAACGAGGAAAACAATGTACGAAGTCCAGCTGGGTAGGTGACGGCAGAGGGGTGAAATAGAGCCAAACTCCTCTATAGCTGCATAGGACAGCTCCACTGGGCATCGGCCAAGGTTCCTCGGGCACCGCGGTACGTACAGACAATTAAGGTTTCCGCCTGGGGGGTCAGGCATGGTGGTATGGATAATTTTGGCTGATAGAGATCGGAAATACTGCTAAGTTTGTAGGGCTAACCAAAATCACTCACAAGTCTGCAAGAGATTTCTGCACAAGGCTAAAGAAGAATCCAGCAGTCCTCTCCCTGTTCTTCTATTAAACGATGGGTGCCATGTTGAGGTCAGGCAGGGCTCTACCGTCCCATCTGGAGCAGCCGGTATCGCTCTCCATGCCTCTGGTAGCGCTCTTTCTTTTTGCGCTAATCCCCTCACACTGTTGCTTGCCATTTTCAGTGATGGGCTACCTACGAGCTGCCCATGGGCCCCGAGTTCCTTCACTCGGATCGGGTATCCCGCCCAGCACGCCGCACTCACTGGACTTTTGTAGAGCGACCGCTTCCCCGTGTGGTGCCGGTTCCAGCCGCCCTCTCCGCCATTCTGCTGGGGCAGCCATGTCGATTTAGGGATCTCTGAGGGAAGGACCCTTCGTCTGGGCTGTTTCAAGAATAAGGCGCCATTGCGCCTGTCTGTCCACTGGCGTCCTGTTCCTGCCTTTTGTCGGATGTTGCGAAATACGTGGTGACCTTGTTCGTCGCCTTTTTTGGTGGCATATGGACACCTCGGAGAGCTCTCTCTGCCAGCGTAGATCGTTGCCCTCCAAGGAATAGCTACAGAGCACGGGGTGATTTCGTAACCCTGACCGTCTCCTGTGGTAGGGTCCGGGCGGGAGGGTCTTGTATCGACTGCAGTCTGCATCAGCCGTCAAAAGGGCAAACTCACACACGGTCAGTGTGATTACCCAACCCAAGGACCGCGTAGATATGGGGAACAGCAGGCGGTCAGTATGATTTCGCCCCCGTCTTCTGTAGGATGCAGTGTTTCTTAACTGGAGATCTGGCCTTACACTATATCTCAGTAGTGCTTCCCGGCCGCCATTTTGGAGTCAGGCAAATGTGTTCTCTAGTGAATTACTGCACCATTGCCCTTGCTTGCATGCTGAGATGGTAGAGTTGCCGCCTGATTCCCTCATGTTACAGACACTTCGACAAGGTACCCATTCAGCCACTTTGTGCCTCCACTGCCGTGAGTTCGCCTTCATATGGCCTCCATGTTAAGGTCAGGCATGCCCCCAAAGCCCTCGTGGATGACTGTGAGATATGCACTGGCGTCAGTATGTCTATTTGTGGGGGGGGTGCCGTCTACATGACTTGGGGCAATGATCCTTTGCCCCCGCCACTCTCAGCTGCCCCAGTATGCACAAACCGGAGCTTCCGTGGCCCGCGAGCCCCCCGTAATGCTCGGAGTTCCTGCTGCCGCTGATGCACAATGTCTCCGAGCAGCGGACCCCCACCGGGCTCACCTCCGACGCTGTGTCATGCCCCCCCAGGGGATCTCCGAAAATCCGCCAGCCTTGCAAACGCTGCAACAAGCCTCCCGGGTCTCTGGGCTAGGCGCAGGGCAAGATGGCGGCATAATGTCACGGCTCTGCCGGCCACCGATAATATCCTGAATTTATCCTGGTGCTCGGAAGGTATCGCACACGTCCAGATGAGGTGCACGCTATCCTGCCAATGCTGCTGTGACCGGGGGCGGATTTGGCTGCGGGGATCGACTTTGGTGCGCTACAACTGACAGCCCTGCCGGGGTAAACCATCAAGACAACATGGCGGCGCCCGGCTGCTGGTGACCTCGGCGGCCCGGATTGCCGCTTCTCTGGTTCCCGCATTTGCCGCAACCCAGGCAGGCTGCGGGTGCGGCCGGAGGAGCCTGCTGGCTGGGTTGCGGATCATGTTGCCGGGATCCGGGTGTTGGAGAAACAATCAAGATAAAATGGC
Organism: Triturus cristatus; assembly: GCF_964204655.1. Lineage (NCBI taxonomy): Eukaryota > Metazoa > Chordata > Amphibia > Caudata > Salamandridae > Triturus > Triturus cristatus. The sequence continues at coordinate 1,137,872,506 of NC_140585.1, read as the reverse complement.
GGCGCCTGGCCGCTGGTGACCGCGGCTGTCCGGATTGCCGCTTCTCTGACTCCCATGTTTGCCGCGACCTAGGCTGGCTGCAGTTGTGGCCGGAGGAGCCTGCTGGCGGGGATGTGGATCGGGCTGCCGGGATCCGGGTGCTGGAGGTGCACTAGCTGCTGGGTGAGCTGCACCACGGGCCCAGATGCGTGTGTGGTTGCAGCAACAAATGACGGTGGAGACCCGGCGATGAGTCTGTTTGGCGGCTGCTGTGTGCGGGGAGGCTCATAAAGAGCACCAACAATAGCATTATATACAGATCCCGGGGCGGTGCTGCAAGGTGCGCTGGAAGTGACTCTGGCTGAGGCTGTGGACATTGGGAGCACCGTTCACTGCCCGGTGGGAGATCAGGTGCAGGGAGCATATTGACTACCCCTAGCTACTATTCCAGTATGGCATTGGTGCTGCAGGTTTCATAACCAAGGATACCGGTGCTGTTGCCTGATTGGGTGCCACCAGACTGGCATATTAAGCGTACATTCCTACCTGCCTGGCAGAGACTGTTTGGCCCTCTGGCAACCACCGGTGCTGTGTACTATTGATAGCGGGATAATCTAAAGTGCCCTCCAGCTATCTGTTTGTCGCCTACCCACAGGCTTGTGCGTGGCTTAAGGGAGGTCTCACCCGCGTTGATCGGCTTATGTACACGCGGCACCTGCACAAACCTCACCAAAAGTTCCTCTGGTGGAGTGATCACTTGCTGACTGGGACAATACGAGCGCGGAGGTGCTGAGGGAGCTGCAGCATGGGGAAGCCTGACAAACATCAACCGCGACTAACGTTCGAGCTGCGCAAGACTGGCAAAAACCAGCATGCCTCGGACTCTGAGCTGGACAGCGCAACCCCGGCATCGACTACACTGGAGAAGTCCCTAGCAGCTATAAACATGAACCTTCAAGCCATCAATGAAAATATGGCGTCTTTAAATGGTCGCATCAATAGCATTTCCGCCAAGCTCAACAAACAAGCTCTGCGTATCGGAGAAGCGGAGCAGCGTATCTCCAACACAGAGGATGGCCTACAGAAGGTTGAGTCAAAGACATCCGACATGGCACAATTATTGGCGGTCATCCAAGCAAAGAATGAGGACCTTGAAGCGCGCTCTCGACGCAACAATGTACGCGTTTTGGGACTTCCGGAATCGACCAATGTTGGGATTTTAGAAACATATGTCGAAACTCTTTTCCGCAAACTGTGCGGTGAAGGCACGCTATCCACTATGTTTGCTGTCGAACTGGCTCATCGCTCCTTGACAATGCGACCACCACCAGGGGCGCCACCCAGACCCATCATTGCCCGCCTGCTCAATTACAGAGACAGGGACGCCATACTAAGAGCTGCCAGGCAAAAAGGAAGTGTCAACTATCAAGGAAATGTACTTTCTTTTTATCCGGATTTCACGGCGACAGTCCAAGCTGCACGCAAGGAATTTCATTCGACCAAGAAACTTCTATTTGCCGAAAAGATTCCTTACGCCATGCTTTATCCGGCGCGCCTTCGTATTGGAGCTGAGGATAAGGCCAAGATTTTCACGAATCCTAAACGTGCACTGGATTACGCAAAAACGCTGTGCCGCAAAAAGACGCCATCCTCCGCCACCTCCGATATCGATGACTGAGAACACCACCATTACACTCCTGCATATGCACTGAGGGCGGTTTGACATGGAGGTCGGTCTCCGGGAAATCCGTCCCCTTTCGAGGTCTACTGATGACACCGTGCTGGAGTTATAAGTACGCACTGCGTTGAGACTGTCACGTTAACACGTTTGATGGTTTGGTATCCTTTTTATCTTCCTGGTTCTTTGTTTCATATGGACCTTTAATGGCTCAGGTATCATACTGTTAAGTGTGTGCCTTTATCATCAGAGTATCATATAGGCTTGAGTGCTTTATCTGGACACTCGGTGGCCACCCCCCTATTTACTGGGGAGGTTAGCTGTGTCGCAACGCCCCCCGAATGGGTAATCCCCACAATACTGCATTGTTGTTGTTTACTGTGTTGGGGATCAGTAAAGCTGTTGGGTATGGCTTTAGCAAAGTTTGGGCACTGAAGTGGGTGGGGGTGGGAAAGGGTTGTATTGTGTTTTTCAACTTGGTTCGAAGTGATCGCGCTCATACACATGATGAGGCTGTGTTTACCAGAGATTGGTTGGGATTGACATGCATGTTTGGCCCTGCTATCTTACTCCTGCTTCATATAGTAATTGTCAATTATCTTCTGGTACTGCGATGTGAGAGATTACAATGCAATGTGAAGTTTGCTGCAATACGTCTGTGGCTCTATACTACACTCTCGGGTGTCTGCCTGTTTGCGGGTCTCTGTCATGGTTATGATTCCTATCTCCATTATTCTGTTGCCTCAAAATATGCATGTTGACTATACCTGCTTGACGTGGAATGTGAGGGGGCTTAACACCCCCAAAACATTTCGCCAAGTGCTTGCCTCCCTAGACAGACATACGGTTCAGATAGCTCTGTTGCAGGAAACACATCTGACAAGATCATCGGAAGCCAGAATTGCCACAAAGTGGGCTGGGTACAAACTAGCATCCTCCTACTCTGCCTACGCAAGAGGGGTTCTTATCTTGGTTAAACGTGGTCTGCAATTTATGCCGCTAAAAACACATACTGATGATGACGGACGGTGTGCCATGGTCCATGGGAAATTAGGGCACAGTCTTGCCACTGTCCTTAATATATATGGCCCCGTAACAGATGACCCACAAGTCTTTTTTCGCATGCTCACGGTGCTGCGCACTTGGCCGGAGGCGGCTATTTTATGGGGAGGAGACTTAAATACGCACCTAGATCCTCTTCGGGACAGGTCGAGCCCACAGGGTGCGCATACTGTGAAAGTTGCTCAGTGTGTTCGGGATGCTATGGTGGAGATGGGGCTGGTAGACACATGGCGTCTACGTAACGCAGAACTGAGAATAGGCACACACATCACCCCTGCATATAATACATGGTCCAGATTGGATTATTGGATTTAAAATGAAGAATGTAATAACTGGGTCACTGACATACTTATACTACCACGAACGTTATCAGACCATAACCCGGTGAAGCTCCATATTAGGCTGCCCTCAACTATCCATCGCCCGTTTACATGGCAATTCAGGGCTGAGGCTTTACTGGACCCTATCTATAATGATGCCATAAGACAAGCTATTACGCAATTCTTTGAAATAAATGTGGATAGTGCTGCCACCCTGTGGGAGGCCTTTAAAGTTACTGTGCGGGGAGTATGCATCAGCACCGCGGCCGGCATCCTGCGGGACATTCGGGCCAACTTACCATCATTGAAAACACAATAGTGAGCCTGGAACGCGATTATGCGACCACACCCAACGCCAACACTTTGGCATGCATAAAAGAACAAATACTGGAATATGATGCTATGGTGGAAACTGAATCTCGCTATCTGTCGCACCGTCACACTGCAAGGGCATACGGGGAGGGAGGCCGCCCCGGCCATCAATTAGCCGCTAAACTCAAATTCCGAAATGGCCATTGTCCCATCATGAAAATAATAGACGCCCACGGGGATGAACACTACACGCCTCAGGGGATAGTTGAGCAATTCAGATCTTGCTATTCGACTCTGTATACTTCACAGGGGGGCACAGATGAAGCAGCGCTGGATGCTGGATGGAGAAGTGTGGCTCACTGGTTAGAGTAGGCAGACCTGGAAGCAGACGTCAGCCCGGGACGAGGGTTCAATTCCCGGCTCGGCTGGGTCTTGAGTCCATAAATTGTCCATGGACTCGATAATTCTCGCTCCAGTGCATACTCGATTCATGGGTTCACACTCTGCGACTCTGGGCAATAGCTTGCTTAATCTCCACAATGGCCCCTCGCGGCGGGATGCCTGGCTTTCACCTTGTGGATACCCTGCTGGGTTATCTCACAGGGGAATACCAGGACGGGTTCCCTAAGCAAGCGCTTAGAGACCGGTTGGTGATTTGCGCTATATAAATATCTGTACATTTACATTTACATTTACATTTACATGCCTACTTTGCTGATATTGCTTGCGCCTGGCTGGCAGACGGCCATCGGGACTATCTTAGTCAGCCAATAGGCGAAGAAGATATCAAAACGGCAATTCGATCTTTACCGAACAAAAAGGCCCCAGGTCCAGATGGACTGACAGCGGAATTCTACAAAGAATATGCCGATCTTTTAGCGCCCTACCTCCAAGAAGTGTATGCTGAAGCCCACGAAACTGGTATTCTCCCCCCGTCCCTGAGACAAGCCTTAGTCATCACATTACTTTAAAAAGATAAAATCCCGTCCAAATGTGACTCCTATCGCCCGTTATCATTAATTAATATTGGCGCAAAGATCTTGGCGAAAATCTTGGCCACGCGCCTCCAACCTTTGATGACCTGTCTGGTGCTTCCAGATCAATCCGGCTTTATACCGGAACGGTCTACATCACACAATCTGAGAACGCTTTTTGCTATGTACCATATTTTGAACCCAGATTTGCCGGCTGCTGCAGTAATGCTAGATGCAGCTAAGGCATTTGATTCTATTGAATGGGGTTACATGTTTTATGTGCTGAAGCGAATGGGATTTCTACCAATCTTTATGCGTTGGGTGCAGCTTTTATACACTGAACCATCGGCAAGGGTCAGAGTGGGGGGCCTCATGTCTGCGCCCCTTTCCATCAAAAGAGGCACTCGACAGGGTTGCCCCCTGTCGCCACTTTTATTCGCTCTCACACTTGAACCCCTCGCTTGCGCCATTCGTCAACGCCATAGGGAATCGGCCCTTAATTTTAATCATCATCCTGTCGGCATATCTTTATATGCTGATGATATGGTGCTTTTCATACGTGAGCCACATAAAAACTTAAACCCCATCCTGCGGGAATATATACGATTTGGTTTATTGTCCGGACTAACAATAAATTGGGATAAATCTGTCATCGTTCCTTTGACGATGATTACAACTCCTCCGCAAATGGAATATCCACTGATTTGGTCAACAGATCCTGTAAAATATTTGGGGGTGTGGGTACATCGTGATCCAGAGATAGTAATCAGGGACAACTATGGCACAGCCTGCGCGGATTTAGAATCTCAGGTCGATAGGTGGTCCTCACTGCCCCTCTCCTTGGCTGACCGCATAGCCATTATCAAAATGATCGTATTACCGCGCTTTCTCTACCTCTTTAATAATATTCCGATTACACTACCAAAACAGCTCTTTCGCACTCTGCGTGCCCAACTACTACGGCTAATATGGAATGGAAAACAAGCCAGGGTCAGCTGGCACACACTTACTCTGGACTATGCACGGGGTGGTTTTTGTGCCCCTGACTTCTATATATACTATTTATGCGCGCAGGCGCAATATGCTTACCATTGGCACAATCCGCATGCCTTCACGCCCCACGTGGCGGTCGAAGACGGGGAAGCTCACCCTATACCACTGAACGGAATACTCACACATACGCGCAGGGGCACACCTCGAGCCGAAATAAACACAGTTGATGCCACCATAGCAGCCTGGCAAGCCATCGGTAAATTAACAGCTAAATTACTGTTGTACGCTCCAGCGCTCCCGCTCACACAACAAGCTTCCCTATCAGTGATGCAGGAAACAGGAGCGATTCGATCATTGAAAATGGTGGGCATTCAGTGTATGCAGGATGTCTTCATAGGAGGTAGTTTTCTCACGGCTGAAGACCTCCACTATATTGCTAATCAATCATTGCTGTTGCAATTCACTGTTCACAGATTGAAGCTGGCGCTTAAAGAACACTATAGCTCCTTCCCGGAGGAGCCACCCACATTACAACTGCTACAACTATTAATAGTGGCCCCTTCCAAACGTAAGTTGGTGACTAAACTGTATAAGGCGGTGCGCTCTGAACTGGTAAGGAAGGAAGATGCCAGCTTGGATAAGTGGAATAGCAAATTGGATCCCACACTGGACCTGATGGCTTGGGAACATATATGTGCATTAACGGGTAAACTGACGCCAAACGGCAATCTCAGAATCATTCATTTTAAATTTGTACACCAGGTTTACCATACACCCCTGAAACTGTACAAGATTGGCCTGCGGGAAAATAGTGATTGTAAACGATGTAGCCAACCTGATGCAGATTTCTGGCACCTGGTGTGGCACTGTGCTGCGGTCCCAAAGTTCTGGGAGGAGGTTATACAGCGTTTGCAAAATATTTTCTGGGCAACAATTGCAATGTATACCTGTGGTGTGCTTATTGAGTTATGTACCTCATGTTAAGGGCACGATGGGTAAATTCTTAAGGATCGCGTTATTGTTGGCAAAGCGGCGGGTTGCAATGACTTGGGGAAGCTCGTTGATCCCACAATGTGAACGCAGGCTAACAGATATGGTTTATTGTAAAGAGACTCTCGAGCTGTATGCGGAAGAATTACCATCCTCCTCTAATCCTAAAGACATTTGGGAATCGCTGCGACGGTATCTACTGACGACCTCTCAGCAAGACTCTTCGATCATTTCTTCCAGTAATATTGATGTATAATATGCTCTCTCCATGCAATATCAGATATGCAAACTAGCTCATCTATTGACTATCTGTGCAATGATAGAACTGATCACTTCTAGTTGGTTGTGTTGTTTGTTGTGGTTGATAATATACCGCCACATGGTAGATTTCTGTACTAACTTTGTTCGAAACTCAATAAACAGAAATTAAAAAAATAAAATAAAAAAAAAAGCCTCCCGGGTCTCTCCTGCCGTGGTCTTTTTCTTTACTCACTCATTGGCGCCATCTTGTTTCCACAGCGGCATCCTATCCGGCTCCTAGACGACCGCAAATCTCGTTATTGCGGCATCTCTGCAGCGCCGACGGCACCGTTGCCTCCCTCAATCGTTCTGGATGAGTTTAATTCTTGTTGGACTCTAGCGCTATGGATGCGCTTTCCGCTCAGTGTGGGTCTCCGGAGCCGGTGTGGATCTACGTAAGCTACGTGCAGGTAAATATTTCTGAACAAGTCTGGATATAAATTTTGGACTAGCACCATGCAGGGTTTTGAAAATAAGGTAACCAACTTTAAATGCACATCTTTGTGGGATGGGAAGCCAATGTAGCTTTTTCATAGTGGGAGGGATGTGTTTCCATCTGGGTTGTTGGGATATCAACCTGGCTGCCTGGTTCTGAACCATCTGCAGCCTTTTGGAGAGCTAGAGCGGAATGCCAAAGTATAGAGTGTTGGCATAATCCAGGTGTGATATCACAATGGCTAGGACCACCTGAATTAAGGCTTCCCGAGTAAGTAATCTCCTAATCTTCCTTATCTTCCTTAGCTGAAAGAAACAGGTGGAAGTTACTGCTCCTATCTGAGATTTCATAGTGATGTCACTATTGATGATCACTCCCAGACTTTTGACTGAGGAAGAAGGGTTAGGTGGGGAGCCTAGTTCACTTGGCCAAAACTGTACGTTCCAGGGGTTCAGTAGACCGCCTATCAGAATCATCTCTGTTTTGTCTGGGTTTAATTTTAACTGGTTGTTATTCATCCAGTCACAGATGTGTAGCATCGTTGCCTGGATTTCAGATATCGAATCAGGTGAATTATCAATAGAAAACACCTGTTGCAGATCATCAGCATAATTATACGTGCATACCTTCCTATTTTTCAGGGAGTGAAGTAAGGGAAGAAGGTAAAGATTAAATAAGTGAGGGGACATCGAGGAGCCCTGAGGTACTTCACATGTCGTTGCCATTTTAGGTGCAGAGAACTGGGAGAGACGCACTGACTGAGTACGTTCCTCGAGAAATGACTCAACCCAGCTGGACGTCACCCCCTTGAGACCGGCCGCCTCGACACGGTCGATCAGGATACCATGATCGACCGTGTCAAATGCCGCGGACAGGTCCAGTAGCACCAAGGCCTGGGGGGAGCCCTTATTGGCTTCCTTTCGAAGCGTATCCAGTGCAGTAAGTATTACTGCCTTGGTAGAATGGGCTGGGCGGAACCCCGCTTGGTTAGGATCAAGGTAATCAGACTGCTCAATGAAGGCACAGAGACATTTGGCCACATGAGATTCCAATATTTTGGCCAAATAAGGAAGCAGGGAAATGGGCCGATAGTTAGTCAAGATCCCAGGATCCGCACATAGGCGAGACTCATTGGCTTTGCCAATGCCTATTTTTTGGATGCTGTTTCTGTTACTGAAGGTGGTTTAGGGCAAAACTTTGCGAATTCAAACAATTTTCAAACTAAAACATTTCAAACTTTAAGACCTGAAACATGCATGAAATGTCATTCTGGTATAGGATAGGGGTAGGCCCACCCCACTAGTTGCTTGGCGTGACGTAGCCCAAAATATACTGCTCAGACGCAAATAAGGTCTGCGGCTCTCCCTCGTTACACACTATTGGCTACCTCAGTTCCCGCTGAGCTCTGACCCCATTCAATTTTTTTTAAAATACATATGCTTGGCTGCTAAGGTACAGTACAGCAGCCCAATGGCACGTGGGTCAGAACTCGGCACAAATTGGGCAGCTGGAGGGTTTAGGCCGGGGGTCAGTGGGCGATCACCGAGGCCCAAGAAGCTGGGCTCTGAGTAGGCAGTACAACAAGACTAATATCACACCCGGGGCTGTAATATTGCTGCTGCAGTCTATTCCTGGCCTCCACCCTGTGAGCCGCATTGGGCGCGGGCAAGGGCTGCAGTAGAAGCTCCACTTTCTTCCTTCCCAGGCTGTCGCACCAGTCACAGTGAGAGGTGGCCGATCGGGGAGTGACAGACCCGAGGGCCACGGCACAGGGACAGGGAGGCTTTACCACAGAGTCACTGCTAGTTGCCAGCAATGCCGAAGTAAACTCACAGTCCATAAATAAGTTGTTCCAGTGGTGTTCATTGTAGCAACCACGTTTTTTTGACTGTCTCTCTGTATTTGTGGCTTCTATCAGACTGACCAGTTTAGTGACATAATCGGACATACTTTCAGAGGGCTGAAGCACTTATCAGAGGGGCATATATACTGATGTCTTCTGTGTACATTCTCTGCACAGTGCACACGTTTGAAGGATGCAAGTGCACATCTACAACTGGCTATTTGTCAACGGCAGCTGAGACCCCAGTGCATACATTGTGTCCGCTTGTAACAGGTTGAAACATGGCAACCTTACTGAGCTATAGAGGTTAGGGGTCATTGCACCAATTGAACATCACACTGTTTTTATCCCAACTAAAGCACCATATTAATAAACAAGAATTATGTTCCTGAATGTTTTTTTAACTTGCAGTTAGGTTTTAGGAAGAGCTTCGCATACAAACCGGAGCCGGAGGTGGTGGTGGTGAATGAGATCTTGGAACAGGATTGGACAGATCATTTCTTGATCACTATGTCCATTGGTGTACCTGGGCCGTTAAAATCAAATATTACAAGTGGCTTTAAGTTTAAGCGCCAATGGGCCCGACTGCTTAGAGAGCCAATTCGTCCTACTCTGCTGCCTAGGGGTTTTCGGGTGGAGGACAGTGTAGATAAGAGCTACGCTGCACTCTGTCAGCAAATCTCGGCATCCCTAGAAGAATTGGCTCCTCTGCGGAGGGTGAGGGACAGACCTAGAGCGACTAATGCCTGGTTTAACGACGATCTGAGACAGCATAAGATCCGCTGTAAACAGGCTGAGCGTACTTGGAGGAAAGGATATAAGGAGTTGGGCAGGGTAGCGTATAGAGTGGCCTTACAGGTATACAAGAACCAGCTGAGAAGTGCTAAGGCAAAGTTCTTGGAAGATACCTTGGATAGGGCCGCAAATAAATCGCAAACCTTGTTCAAGCTGGTCAACAATTTATCTAACCCGTCCTGTACAGCTCCTGCCATTCCAGCCTCTCAGGTGCTGTGCGATTCGTTGGCCGCTGCTTTTGAGGAGAAAATAAGAACTATCTTGAATGGACTTTTAGTGCCCGGACAACTGGAATCACCGCCTCCTCCTTCACCGGAATCTCTTTGCCATTCGGCATCGCTCCGGGATAATAACAAGGTGGATACGTTCTGTTTACCTTGCTTTCCCATTCCTACATCGGAGGAGTTTGATTCACTGGCCAACGGAGTGTCCTCGGGCTCACCACTGGATCCAATGCCTCATAAGATCTGGAAGGCATTTCAGGATGAGCTGTTCCCTCCACTTCATTCCATCTGCTGTCAGTCATTGATGACGGCGACAGTTCCAGATAGCTGGAAAGTGGCAATAGTAACGCCACTATTAAAAAAGGCTTCTTTAGATCCATCCTGCCCAGCTAATTATAGGCCCATTTCGCTCTTGCCTTTTGTAATAAAGGTCCTTGAGAGATGGGTCACAAAAGCCTTGTCCAGCTATCTGGAATTAAACTCCTGCCTGGATACAGCTCAGTATGGCTTTAGGCCGGCACATGGCACAGAGACCGCATTGGTCACCGTGTTAGATGATCTGCGAACGCGTGTCGACAAGGGCAGATCAGTTTTTCTGGTACTGCTGGACATGTCGGCCGCGTTTGACACGGTTGACCATGCGGTTCTCCTGGAGCGTCTCCGTAGTGCGGGCGTAACCAGTCTAGCTTTAGACTGGTTAACGTCCTATCTCAGCGACAGACAGCAAGCAGTGGCTTTACCACCTTTTCAATCAGCCACTCGACAGGTGAAGCAGGGAGTTCCTCAAGGGTCGGCGATCAGCCCGATCCTGTTTAATTTATATCTTCGACCCCTTATAGCCCTGATTAAGTCATTCGGCATATCAGTCATCAATTATGCCGATGACACTCAATTGATTTTTTCCTTTGAGGGGAGTGAGTCGGTTTCGAAAGACATCTTTCATAGCTGCATGTCGGCCACGGCTGAATGGCTGCGAACCAACTCACTCCAGTTTAATGGGGCTAAAACGGAGGTTCTCCATTGCTCTCCTGATCGCCTTCCTCGGGCGTTGCCTGATGACTTTTGGCCACCTTCTATACTTGGCCCTGTGGCAGGAGCTAAATCGGCCCGTAATTTGGGAGTGGTGTTTGAACCGGACCTACAGTTGGATGGTTCAGTTAATAAGACCGTAGCGACTTGTATGGGCCTGCTCCGCGCTCTACGCAAAATTTTGCCTATTCTCCCTAAAGTCTTTAGAGCAGAGGTGGTGCGGAGTATTATACTCAGTAGGTTAGACTACTGTAACGCACTGCTCTTAGGAGCTCCTAAAAAATTGATCCTTAGGTTGCAGAGGATTCAGAACATGGCGGCAAAACTGGCTTTATCGTGCCCACGCTCTGCTTCCTCTTCGGCAGCTTTAGCTGAGCTACATTGGTTGCCGATTCAACAGAGGATCGCCTTCAAGGCGGCATGCCTTGTATTCAAGGCGCTGCATGGACTTGGACCAATACCACTCCAGGGCCTGTTTTCTTGGTATCAAGCTGCCCGGCCTTTGAGATCCTCATCGGCGTTTCTGGTGCGGGTTCCTAAGATCACCAGAGTTAGGATAGGTGGCCGAGCTTTTAGCCACACAGCCGCCTCATTATGGAATTCCCTCCCGCTAGTGCTGAGGGGTAAGCAAGATCTGACCTCCTTTAAAAGGGACCTTAAGACCTATCTGTTCCCTAGGGCAATGTAAATATTCTTCCGGTGGTTTAATTTGGGGTCTCAGCGCCAGGATACCCTCGGGGTGACAGATGCGCTTAATAAGAGCCAAATACATACATACATACAAACCAAGTTGAGCCCACCCACTCACACTAGGTGCAGTGGGCGAGGATCCGATGATGAAGCTTGCCACTGGTGGTAGTAGTGGATGAGGATCCTACAAATATGTCCATGTGATGCAGGGATTTCACCGATTCACCTGGGTGGAGACCCCTTTCCACTTTGGTACATATTGCGATCAGTTAATTTGACCTTTTAAAACATTGGGCCATATTCTCAAGGAGCTATCGCCAAGTTATCAGCACCTTAACGCAGTCAAATTTGTGATAATCTTACCACTCCATTCACAAGCAGGTGCAAACAGCCCATATCACCAGTTTTCCGACGATAGCAGCCGCAAAAAACATCGCCAAGGAGACCCCGGCAACTATCGCTAATGAGTTTTAGAGTAGGCGTTCCCGAGCAAAAAGCTGCAACAACACCACACCACAACATTCTCAACGACCAGCCAGATCTGCGATAAGATCATAAAACATGCGATAAGGCGCGTTAGCACCAGGAAACTAACACCTGCTCCGACCTGGTGCAAAGTCGGACTACAACCTGCACCACAAAAGAGAGCCCAGCCCAGAGCCACACCTGAAGAACAACAGATGCCATGGAGCCACTGAACAAGCATCCCGGAGCCCCGAGAGGGCAACACCATCCACCGCCATCACCCCCAGGACCCCACCTCCCCCCTGGGCCCCACTCCGGGCACCCCCCACTCACCCCCGGACAAAGATATGTCACATCAACCACACGGAATCATATACCAAATAACCAGCTTGATGTCGCACAATCACATCTGGTGACATGCATGTGTCGTCACAAAAATGAGCATCACACATTCACCTTCAAAGCAACAAATGAAAATGTATTTAAAATAAACACAGAACAGAAATGAAGACACATGTCGGCTCCCCTCGGGACAATCCGTAGTTAACAGCCTGCAAGACAAAAATCATGATGAGAAGGTGTGTCCTGCGCACATCAAGGGTCAGAGAGAGAGTGAAGGAGAGACAAAGCGAAGGAGAGAGAGAGAGAGCGAAGGAGAGAGAGAGCGAAGGAAAGAGAGAGAGAGAGCGAAGGAAAGAGAGAGAGCGAAGGAGAGGGAGCGAGAGAAAGACGGACAGAGAGGGGGAGCGAGAGAAAGATGGACAGAGAGGGGGAGTGAGAGAAAGACGGACAAAGAGGGGGAGCAATAGAAAGACGGACAGAGAGGGGGAGTGAGAGAAAGACAGACAGAGAGGAATATATGAACAGATGGGGGAGAGAGAGCTAGAGAAAAGAAGAGAGGGACAGGGAGAGAGTGTGCCGACACTGCGCTCCCAGGCCACATTGCCTACCTGCTGCCATCGGTGTGTCTCCAACCACGTGCCGGTATGTAGTGCAGTTCACCAGGTCCCACATCTGAGACAGACCCGTCATCTGAAACAGAGTCCAGATACATAAATGGCACAGTAGATACAATTGCACAAGACATCATCGCCTGACTGCCCCTGCGCACCCAGGCAGATGCACCCCAGACCCACTCGCCGCCCAGTCTTGATTAGTCCATGGCAGAGGACATACCAGTGCAACAGGCCTCATCGTAGGCTGCACACCCGCTCAGCCTCATAGGTGCCACTAATTCTGTGATCCAGGAGGCGACGCCACGTGGCAGTAGGCCTGCGCTGCCCGCTGGCTCAGGCCTACACTGCAGTCCAGCAGGGCACACAAAACCTGAGCCATCCGGACCGGCCGGGATGGGGCATCATCGCAGGCTGCAAACCCGCTCAGCACTCAAGAGGCCCCTACCACCGAAAGTAACCATCCCGTGGCGGTGTGCCTGGGCCGGCTGCAGTGTATCCGGTGCCACCAAGTCTGTGCCCCCACAGTCATGGACCCTCTATGATTGGGTATCGTGGTGCGGATGCCATCATGTCCCCACCGGGCCTGCGGAATGTGATGTCTCAGGCCCCTGGGCCTCCATGCCTACATGCACACCACACATATACACCGCAAGAGAGGTTGGAAATGGCATCGTACACATGCACCCGGCCCTTTTTATTGGCTGGGTCACATGTGCTGTGATGCATTTGCTGGATGGGTGTGGTGTGGGTGTAAACCAGCCGTGAGGGAGTGGCCATGGCATGCTGAAAACTAGACCTGTGAGCAACAGATCACTTCACAGGAATCCTGGCATATGTGGCGTTGTTGTCCCCCCCTGGAGCGTAAGCGTAGTGAGCTGGCCTGGCGTATGCCACTCCAGAGTAAGGGTATGAACATTGACCCCGGGGCTCTGGTCATGGTTCCGTACGGGGCTGGACAAGGAAGTAACAAATGTGTGTGTCGCTGTTGTTGCATTGGCACCACCCGGACGACAATCGACAATGTGTCACCCTGTGACCCAAGTCCAACGACATGAGCCACATGGACGTAAGAGGAATTCACTGACCCCACATTCATCCATGCTACCACACTTGAAAGACCATAGAGACGACACATCTGTGTGATTCAGAATGTTTAATGCACATTCAGTGGAGTGTTGCATCTGAAGCAGTATAGGGCCATGCAAACCCCACTTTCAAATGTTGGCCCATGGAGAGCCAGCCAGAGTTATTCAGGGAATGACAAGTCCATAGGAAGTGGAAGAGTGCAGTCCGCAGTCTAATAGCCGTGTCATTGGCGATCAAACCGGTTATGGCAGTCCATGTCGCGGTCCAAGGTGAGTGTCGCAGAGTGTATCGGGGGACAGTGGAAGGTGAGGATGCAGAGTGCAGGACCAAGCTGAAACCGGCCGTGATTTGGAGATGGATGCTACCGCTTCCTTCTGACCACGAGGGCAGATTGATCCGCATCTTCGTGCTCTGCTGTGTCATGTGCCTCATGCGTGGGTGGTGCTGGCCTTTTTCCAGCACTGTGTGGCAGTGACACCTCAGGGGCCGGAGGTGAAATGTCTGCCGCACTGTGTGGCACTGACACTTCAGGGGGCGGAGATGTGGCTATAGAGGTAGCAGCAGCATGCATCAGCGCCAGGCCTTGTGGCAGCAATGCCATGAGGATGGTTTTGAGGTCATTGTGGAACCCAGCTACCTCTCGCCGGTGTGCAGCCGTGGCAGCAACTCCTTCCGCATTGGCCCACTCCATGTTCTCCATGAGCCTCCGCATGAGTCCCAACACCCAGGCGAGCTCGCTGGAGACACTCTGACTGGACAGTCATTCTTGTCTCACAGTCAGGACTCTAGCTATGTCAGCCATGGTTCATTGGAGGGCATGGAGCGGACTGTCGGTGTCCGTTAGGGACTGTGAGTGGTCCCTGATGGGACTTAGACACCCACGTATGGCCATGCGGTCAAAGCCCACCAGCACCTGTTCAGCCAGCTGCTCCTGGCATCCCAACACACGGCGTTGGAAGGCCATTTGTTTTTCGTGGGGCTCCTGGGAGGCAGCCTTGGTGTTGGGTGCTGCCTGCAGTGTGATCTGTGCAGGGGGTGGGTTCTCCTCATTGCAGCTCGGATGCCTGCTGGAGGTGTGCTGCAGAGACTGTCAATGAACTCTCAGAGGGCGTTGTAGTCAAAGGTGTTGTGGTCCTCTTCATCATCAGAGAATAGAGATTGGGACTGCTCTGCACGAGGTGGTGATTGTCCCTCTGCAATGTGAAGGGGAGATGCAGTTTAACAACGTGTTCACATGTGTGTTGTCGCATTGTACATGTTTACATAAAGACTGCATGACTGTGTACATTGTGGCTGTTTCGGAGGGGCTGCCCATTTGCTGCGGGACTGTGGACATTTCGACAACATCACGGCTGTGTGTTTGTACTTGTACATTATCAACTCACATTTCCCTGCAATGCCACTTGTGATTGGCCAGTGTCTACACCCAGTCAGCACCAGTTGTGTCCTCTGTTCTGTGGTGAGCGTGTTGCGGTTTGTGCCACTTCGTTGTCAATGTTGATGGGCTGTGCACGTGATGTGTGTGTACTGCATTTGGGGGGAGTCACCCCTGCTGCTCTGATTTGGCTGCCCCTTATCCCTTACATGCGGTGAGCCTCTGACTTCTGTGCTCATACAGTGCTGAAATGTTGCATACTTGGGTACATAGTTCTCTTGGTGGGAGTTGGGGTCTGGAGCATGATTTGTCTGCAGCAGTGCTCTACTTAATTGTGCATGTGTGCCATTGTGCCCATCTCCCCAGTCCCCCCAGTCCCTGGTCCTTATTCACCCTCTTGCTGTTGTGTTCGGTCCTGTTGAGCAGTGTCCGTTCCCCCAACTCCAGCCACCGTCTCCCCACTGGTGACTGTGGACACCATTTCCTCCATGTTGTCCAGCTCCTCCTGTGGCGCAGGACTGCCACCTCCAGTCGGCATTGCTGCCTTCCGGTTGTTGTCGAGTTTCAGCTTGGTTTTTCGCTTGACGTCATTCCAGCACTTCTTGACCTCATCCATTGTCCTCTTCAGCACTCCGACTGCATTCACCTTGTCCACGATGGCCTGCCATAGTCCATTTTTTGTCGCCAATGACACAGTGGAGGTGACGAACAGTTGTTGATGGTGTTTGACCACCTCCGTTATCAGGATCCTGTTCTCCTGCGGACTGAAGTGCTTCTTCCTACTCTTCTTCTCCTTGGCCTTCCCTGACCCCAAGGTCCCAGGCAGGTCCTCCGGGGGGCTGGTGGGGTTCTGGTTCTACTCTGTACTTGCTCCGGCAACATGGTTCTACGCTGTAGTTTGGCATTTGTTTGTCTCTTTTTTTTTCAACTTTTATGGTGATTGTTCCCGCCTGACGCGTGTGGATTGCAGGCTTGTGGCTGGTTTTTGCTGATTTTTGTATCGCGATTGGCCTCATCGCAGCTTTTTGGGCGTTCGTGTTTCGCATTTTTGCAGCGTGGCATTGATTTTAACGCGGCCATTTGATGCGTTGTCTGGTGACTATCGCATGGTACCGCCGTGTTGTGAATACCTGGTTAAAAAGGCGTAAATTTCCCGTGATGGACTGCGATGTTGAGGGTTGCGTTAAATAACTTTTACGATGGTTATCACACGTTCTTGAGAATATGCCCCATTGAGTTCATCAGTTGTTAGGCTTTCCCTCTCTTGTGTACCATAGCTGTATTATACTTCAGCATTATAAGGCAATCCTTAGACCATACATCTGCCATTAATAAAGTATTGAATGGTATGCTGCTACTGCTGCGTATTGTCCTAGATGTGCTCACCCACAGACCAATTTAAGCAACATATTTCTATCTTTAGCTAGCACTTTCAATATTGTGGGGGGAAATTATAGATTTTCTATCTGATATAATGAAAACTGGTCTATTTCTTTCACCACAATCCACATTATTTGGCTTCCGTCCTACACTGCGGAACAACTTTAGAGGGTTCTGTTTATTGCTATGGTAACTGTAAATGTATTTACTCAAGGCATGGAAAGATCAAAATCCCTTCTAAGTTGCCAAACTAGCTACAAAATTTAGTCCAACATTTCCATGCAGAAAAAAAGAATTTGGGGGCTCTCAGAAGGTTGAAGTGTGTTATTGATTAACACTTCAGAGATTTTTAGAAGCACCTATTAATGCTAACTTCTTTACTTGAGGCCAGTTAGATTGAAGAGTGGCCATGATGCTGATCTCATAATCTAGGCTGCTACTTATGGGGTTATGAACTTAGTAAAACAAAATATGCAAATCTTACATTTCTTTCAAACTATTTCCTGTCCTGTTTTTGTCCCTGTCTGGCCTTTGTTCTTCAGCTCTGTCGCTGCTCTCCTTCTTGTGTGTTAGGCTAAGGGAAAGGGTGGGTTAATACTGGGCTATATAGGAGGGCAGAGTTACATTTCACGTTGTATATACTATTTGTTACCTGTAGGCCATTAATTGCTAATCTTGACTGTAAAAATAAATCCACCTACACTGTTGAAGGTATTGAGGCGCAAGTTGAATATGGGTCAGTGACTCTATAGATAAAACTCAGGTAATCTTAAGGTAAAAAATAAAAGTAAAGCTGTAGCATTAATTTTATTCAAGGCAATGAGACATTTTGAAGTGCATTATATGTGCATTCTTCTAGTGAAAAAGGGAGATATTAATTGGAAATGGGAAAAATTATTATTATTTTGTATACATTCATGATATGAAGCATTTAGAAATAATATTTAAACTGTTGAAGTTTAGTGCTAGGTATTTTGTAATTTTCATATTTTTCACTTGTCTTGCAAAACCCCTTAGATTTTTTACTCACCTGTATTGAGAATCTCTACATATGTGAATAACTTACATTTCTATAAGAATCTTATTTTGGAAATAAATATTATTTTTCCTCTACCTAAACCCCTTGCATAAAACGTAACTTATATTAAATATGGGGTATGCTTCTAAAGGAATCCTGAAGGGGGTTTTGATGAGGATTGCCTTTAGTGGAGCAAGTGATGATGTGGAGGAAATTTGAAAGAAGGGGGGCTGTTTCAGTTGTGTGAAATTACTAAAGCCTATAGTATTGAGCTGACATGTGGGGTGTGTTAAGCAAGGGACACTGCTAGGAGTGGTTGAAGTCTCTGAAACAGAGTTGTAGCAGGCTCGCGCAGTTTAAGAATAAGGGCATGTAGAGTCAGTTTTGAGTCAGGGTATCACCCAAAGAACTAATGGAAGGTGCAAGAGTTGCACAAATCCAGACTCAACCACTTGACTCTTGCTTGTAGGAATCCCTTGAATACAAATCACAACTTTTTGCCTAGTTCACTTACTTACTGCCTGTTATGCTGACTGGCATGTAGGGCAGCAATGAAGAACCTCCACTTCTGTCCGTCTGTCTTGGGCACGTTTCTGTGCAGTGCAACAGATGTGGTTCAGGGTCTTCATTTCTGTTTCCATACCTGTCCTCCAGGTGTTCTTTAGCCTGCTTCTCTTCCATCTGCCAATGGAGAGCTGTTCTTGTGATGGAGTCTTGTTCTCTTCTGATGATGTGTTCTATCCATCCCGATAATTTTTCATAATGATGGTATCCATACTCTTATGCTTGCATCTGATGAGACGTTCCTGGTTGGAGATGGTTCACAGATAGAAGACATGCAAGATTCTTTCCTGTATACTGTTGTGCAAGACTGACAGTGTTGTGATGGATATACCTGTCATACCTAGGATATAAAAACAAAGTAATGAATGGAATGCTTGAATTAATCTCAGCCACTGGCATTCGTTCTGGGCTGCACCCCAAGCCATTTTTTTCGCACACCATGCCACCCCAGTTTAGACCCAGCTTTGACCTGTCCTGTCAGTTTGGTCTGGACTGTTCTCATTGGAGCAGAGTCCAAACTGATTTGCATATGTCTGGGTCCAAATTGAGGTGGCATGCTATGCAAAATAATGATTGGACTAAGATGTGGCCTGAGTAATTGACTGGGATTCATTCAAGCAGTCTATCCATCACTTTTTTGCAAACTTTGACTAAAGGTACCAAGGAACATGTCTTGTCATCCAGGAAAGAATGTTAATAAGCCAGTACCTGTTGGGTTACTGAGTCTCTACTATTTGAGGTATGAAGCAGGACTAGAAGGACCCAATGAAGCTGTGTTTGCAAGCACATACAGAAGCAATGTTGTTCAATCCCTTTACATTTTAAAGGATGTCCCATCAGAGATTAAATAAACTGCTAATCCAAGGGATTTAAGATGTTTTCGTAGAGTGTATTTTGAACCCATTCGTAATAGAAAGTAAATATTTATGTTTTAAACAAGTCCTTATTATTTTCATACGGTTGTCTAAATTAGATGAGATGGAGTCTTTTCATAAGTCAAGGCATTCATACTGGGAAGGAATTTGCTGAAGGGAAACTGGGATCAATGTTAATGATGTATTTGACTTCACTACAGCAATGATCAGAGATTGATTTTATTGTCCTCTTATGATGATTGTTGTGTGCCCTTCAATTGCCTCATTTTAGTTTCTATTCTTGTGAGTACTGAGATTGCCTGTTCTAATATTTTTTTCATAATTGATGTTTGTAAGAGTAATTCATGGAATGGAATTTATTCTTAGCAGGTCTAGGTTGTGTGCCAGTGTATTGTGCCCCAGGTTCTGTTGTTGTAAGGATTTAAGATCTTCAGAGGATTATGAAATGTTGACTTGTTGGGCGAGTGGAATAAAAGGTTTTAGAGGTCCTTTATTGAAATTGTTTTTCTTTCTTGCATTAAGAGTTTGAAAGGGCTGTATTGCATTTACATAGGTTGTGGAGTGGTCAGACCAATCAAAATAAAGTTGGAAAGAGGGCTGGGTGGTGTTCCCTATGTGCAACCAACAATGATCCTTTTGGCATTTGTGCAGCTTGCTTTCAGTCCTTTGGCCCATGGGGCCCAGCCCCCGGGCTGATTTGCAGCTGGAGTCCAGTTCCTGGGCCCGTGTGCAGCCAGAATCCAATCTCTGGAGCTGTGTGCAGCCTGGCAATGGTCCCTGGCATCCCTACAAATTTGTTGATGAATCTGTGCTGGTCGGAAATTTTAGATTTGTATTTATTTTTTGTTGCTTAGTTTGCTATTAAGGTGAAATGGTTAATTTAATTAACGTCTGCAATGAAAAATTTGTTTTTGTGAAACTTAAAATGCAACTCTGTTTCTGTGGGGGAAAACTGTGAAATTCAGTTACAGGTGTTTTTTCTGACATGGTAAATGATAAGGTGACACTGGATGTCATCTACCTTGTGTAACTGTATAGTTACATTTTAAACACTAAAACATCTAAATAACTTTAATAATGTTCTATTAACACTTCACTCTTTCATTACATAAAAGGAAAATATTTTGTTCTATAGTTGTGGAATAGTTAGTGAAACGTTTGTAAGGCTTTTTGGATGTTCTACAAAATCAGTTACTGAAAGTTACAGTCTTAGAGTTTAAGGAATTTATATATTTGTTCCTAAAGTTCTAAACATCTTTAATAATGTTTGAACAACTTTGGAACTCTTGGTGAAAAAAGTCGAAACCGGATTATATTTCTCTCAATAAATGTAGACCTGTTAGCTTAACAGTTATTGATGTTTTAAAATATTTAAGACACTTGGATGTAGTGTTGAAACTAATAATTAAAGGTTGCCCTTCTTGCTGGTAGTGAAAAAAACCCTCTTAACTTTTAAAACCATCTTATTCGAGTGTTATGTATAAGTCTTGTTAGGTTAAAAGAAGTTACATTTATTTGTTTATTAAACGGCTATAAGAACCTGTAACATATTAGATTGTTCATCCAATTTTAAAATTAGGTATATATAGCATGTATAACTTATTGTTTTCATGTATTAGCTCATTTTATGTATGTTAAATATTCAACATTTTGGAAATGTAGTGCTTAGTTGTCAAAAGTATAAATTCGGTTTGTTACTTTTAAATAAAGTGTTAAAGCATAGTAAAGGATTTAAAATAACTATTATAACTTTTGAAAAAGATGGCTGTGCTTATTAAAATATAAAAGCAAAGTACTTTCTTTTCGAATCTGCTTCGAAATAGAAATTGTAATTTGGAGTTTATAAAAGTGAAAATTAAACCCATTTTACAGTTTAAGCAAAGCTAAGATTTGATAAATAGTTATAAACATTTTTATAAAATCTGACATTTATTCTTTAATTTGAGCTACTGTGAAACAAATCAGATTTCTTTGGTAAAAGATGGCTTACTTTGATAGTACTCAAAATAATCCTTAGATTATCTTGTTTTAATTAGAATTGATTCTTGCTTCAGTTATGAAGTACTTAGCTCTTATATGCACAAACGTTGGGATGGTATTCACTGGTAAATTTGATTATTCTCACAGCATGCCTTTGGATGATAGTGGATAATCATTGGGAGGTTATATTTGTTAAGTGTATGTGATTCATTAAGTGTTCTGGTTTGGAACCACATTTTATAAAGATTTCTTCTCTTTGGAAAATATTTTGATGTTTATGCAAAGGTTCTACAAAGTTGGGGGTCTTTTAACCAGCTATTTTTTAACCCCTTGTGTGTGGAGACAACTCATTGACATCCTCTCTGCTACCTATGTAGCGCACAGAATGTCAACAGATCGTCCTTCAAGGAAGTGCAAGGGAACCTCTGGTGCTTGAACTAGAGTCTTCCCATCATGTGGGCACCTGTGGGGCTGGCCTGGAATCGCTTCTGTGTTTTCCCTCACCCATTAGTGATGTGACCTTACCGCATGGAGTACTGATGTCCCATATCCCACCGGACAACACCGCAAGAAGCAGGTAAGGGTAGCTTTACACACGTCTGGTGACATACGCCCCCCTCCACCATCCTATTCGACACTTCTTCATTTCAGAGAGGCATTGATAGAAAGAGGAGATTCTCCCCTTTCCATGGATGCCTTTTTAAAACCAATTCCTGCTCAGGTGCACCACGATCAAAGAGCAGGGATCCCACTAGACACAAGGAATTCTATGTTTTGTGTTTATGAGCTGGACCTCATGCCATTGATCGACTCCTCCATGGGGGCAAAAACAATGTATTTATTTTCCCTTTCCTGAGGGGACCTGTCAGCAGCGATTTATTTTACAATAACTGATCAGTGGTTGAAGTGGGATGACACTATGCCTTATGCTGTGATGGGTGGAAGCAAAATGTGAATGGCTGAATAAGTGGTCAGTGGTTTAAGTGGGCACACCCACTGACCCATTGCCCCATGATATATGCTCTGTTGGGTGGAAGTAAAATGTAAATGGCATAATAACTGATCAGTGGCTGAAGTGGGCTCACTCATTGTCTCATGATGTACCCTGCAGTGGGTGGAAGTAAAATGTTTCAATAACTGAGAAATGGCTAAAGTGGGTGGACACATTGCCCTAGGCTGTGCGGGGTGGGAGTAAAATGTGAATGGCACAGTTACTGATTAGTGGCTGAAGTAGGCTGACATATTGTCATATGCTGTGGTGGGTGTAAGCAAAGGAACACATTATGTACGTTGTCACCCAAGTTCTGTTCTTTCACAAGGAGCACATCTCAGAAGAAAGTTTCTCCTTTAATCAGAGACAAATTTGGCATAATGTTTATCTTACATGGTGTATTGCAACTTGAACCCATTGTTTTCTTTTTCTTTTAGCTTCTTTGGAGACGTTATTTGTAGTGTGGAGACAAATAAGTGAATTTTCCCTTGTGGGACTGTTGCAGTGATCATACTTTAATTCACTTTCACACCATTGTATTCCATTCTTTCAGTTCATAGTGCACACACTGCATCCATTTCTACGAGTACCTCTGCATGCTACCTAGCCAGGAAGTTTGAGACAGAAAACAGAGGTGGTATGCCATTAGATGACTAGCTCAAATAATGGAGGAGAGTTATTTTGATACATGTGGCCCTAAGTCTTTAATGACTCCTGTAAAGTGGCATACATTGGTCTTGCTTTTGGCAGACCGCCACCTTCATCTCTGTCAAAATGTGACATTCTGTCTGCCGTATTACAACTGCATTATAGTCCATGCACTTCACATAATGGTGGATAGGACATTCTCTATTTTTATGACTGAGTATCCTGTGTACCAAACCCTAAAGACCCTTCATCTTTCTAGATGTGTTCTTTAACAAACTTAGTAGAGTCTGGCCAGCATGTTTACCTCCGTTTTCAAAGGTAGATTTGCTCACACTGTCCGAGCAATGGGATATAAGTACATCCTCAGACACCCCCAACTAATTTCCACACACTGATAGGAGTTGAATTTAGTGCAGTCAGTGCACTGAAAGCACATCTTCCTAAGCCTAAGCAGGCTACCATTGGGTGGTGTTAGTAAAGGTGCACATGGTCGTATTAGGACTCTGGGTGAGATAGACATGAACAGGCAGTCAAAGCTTAGCCCAGGTTTGTCACGTGGCCCTCATGGGCATTGTCGTCTTCACTATGTTAAAATGAGCATGTTTCTGACTGTCCGCTGCTTTGTGCACGTTACTACACAAGTTTATTTTGCTTATGCCACATTGCAGCTTTCACATAAGAACTTACTTTTGATTTTACACTTTTCTCGTTCCCGTCTGAACATTGTGTGTTGTTTGCTTTAAAATAAGAAAAATATATTTAAAATTAAAAAATTAAAAAAACAAGGTCGAACAACAATGCCCCTTGTTATTTTGTTCTGGTCAGGCCCTAGCACCTAGACAAAACATGCAGATGCAGCTTTTGTTTTGGAACACGTACTTTGGTCATATAAGGGTACACAGATAGGTGGCACACATTTGGAGATGGACTTTTCCAGGGAGAAGAGCATGGCAGCACCTGTGATGTAAATCTACCGTCTATAGACTGAGGTACGGGGTCTGCTGATAACACCCAGAAATCTTCTAATATAGAATCATCTTGCTTCTATACAAGGGGAGGGAGGTTAGGCTATTTGGTCATTCATTATGATAGCTCCTTTTATGATTTAGGGACTACTTGCTATGCTGACCATATTTGTGTTAGGAGTTTTTCTACTGATTGTTGCACATATACTGCATACTAGAGCATGTTAGTTAAAATAAATATTTGAAACTTGTTCGTGCCTCTGTCAGATTTGAATGTGGATGAGTATAAGAACGTGAGTGAAAGGGTGAGTCTTGCTACCGTGATTCTTGAGAGAGTCGGAGTGTTGTGTTTTGGGGTGTCTAAGCACTTGTTCCTCTGTGAGTGAGTAGGAGGGCAAGTGAGGCACTATTGCTAGTCGTTCCCCGGCTCATGGGTACTAAGGAGGAAGGGTAAATCACAGAATCCCAGCAACAGGTTCTTTATAGGGATCTTGTATAGGTAGAAGGCAGATAGTCAAGGTAGGATTGATTACTGTACCCACCATTGGTCACATGTTATACTGCCACTTTCATACTTTGCCAGAACATGGCAGATAGGAATTTTGTGGATACCAGCAGCTTCAGGAATTTTCTCTCCCAGAAATAAGAGGAAAATGCATGTTTTTAGCCATAGGTTGAGGTATGCAAGGCCTTATCGGTATGAAAACATGATCCAATTTACGAGTATCATGCTGCCTTGGTCTCCTCTAGATGTCTAGTTTTAAAAAAAAATTGAAATTGGTAGGATTCCCTAGCTGGCGGCCAAACCCAGACTCAAAATTCACAGTTACACACATTGCAAATAAAAGATTGGTTTTAAATGGAAAATGTGGTCTATCTATGTCCCATTTTGGGGTCTGTTCTATCACAGATGATTACCTCATCCACACAAGTGGGATTCTCTTTTTATCTGGAGAAGTGTGGAACAATGGGCGGTAGGAAGTTTTGTGAATCCCGACAGCTTCCTGAACTTTCTATCACAGAAATGTGAAATGTGTGTTTATAGCCAAATTTTGAAGTTTGCAAGGCCTTAAGGGTAAAAAAAACATCACAAAGGTCCACTATTTTGGACTCTCCTGGGGGTCTAGTTTATAGAAATGTCACAGTTTGTTAAGTTTTTCTAGGTGGCGACTAAGCTAGGGCCCAAATTCTGTATCCACCTAGGCTGTAAAAGCAGCGTTGATTTTGCTGGGTGAAATTTGATGGCTCCACATTTGTTTTGGGTGTTTTGTTTCATGGGCACTATGACTGGCCATGGGGGCATTTTTATCAGTAGATGTCTGGGAACACAAATTAGTGGAACAATGGTTATTACCTGTTTGATTTTTCTGCATTTTCTGCTGCATAGTTGGTTCACTATGAAGGATCATTATGAGTTGCAGCTCAGTTGTTGGCTCTGGGTATGGCGTGTTTTTGGAAAACCTTCAAATCCTGTATATCTTTGTGACCAGAAGGGGCTGATAGACCTTAATGGTATATTGGTTGTGTAAATCAATCATCGTGACAAAAAATTTCAGATGAAAATGTTGTCACTATTTGTGGATTTCTGTATTTATTTTCAATATTTTTTATTTCAGTGATTCATTCATTGGGAAAACATGCAGGGATCTACACAAATGACCCCGAGCTGAAAATCCTTTCCCCTTTTAAAAAATGTATAGCTTTCTGGAATCATCCTTAGCTTTCACACCTGTTCACTACAGACTGCAAGTAGGTTGAAACCACAAAAAAAAGAAAACAACAACTTCCTCTTATAAAAATGAAAAATCTATGCTTGTTCCTGAAAACTGGGAAGGTATTGATCCTAGCACAGTAAACCTTTTGTTAATGTCATTTTTAGAAAAAACATATATGCTTATTTGTGCAGCCCTTTTTCCCATTTTTCAAAAAAATCAAACAATTTGCTATATTTTGGCTATTTTTATCGGTGCTCTTTAGGGAAATCTTCACACACTAGGCACATTTAGAATCCTCAGGATGTCGCAAAAATGGACACAGATTTGGTTTGGATGCCATATGTGGAGAAAATATATGAAGGTGTAAGTGTGTAGAACCCCATATATAAACATTTTAAAAAACGGGCTCAGCACTGGGAGTGGAAAATCCTCAGCAATAAGGGGTTAAATATGCATACAATTTACCATTGTATTTAATAAAAACGTTTAATTACTTGTATAAATGGACAGGCTTGTGTGTAGACACGTTGAAATTCATTTTCATTTTGTTTAGCTCTGGCTACAGATAGGTTTTGCTTTATGACAATACCTCATGTTAACAAAAAGCACAACACACAACATATACAATATATCATAGGATTTGCAAAGAGGGGCTTTGAAGCATTCCTCCTCTGTCATTGGCTCCTGCATAGCAT
This sequence comes from Triturus cristatus, assembly GCF_964204655.1. NCBI lineage: Eukaryota > Metazoa > Chordata > Amphibia > Caudata > Salamandridae > Triturus > Triturus cristatus. The sequence continues at coordinate 1,137,846,168 of NC_140585.1, read as the reverse complement.
TTTGATGGATGTGTACATTGTCCTGCCAGTGGAGCTTAACACCAGAAAGAAAAAAGAAAAAGTTATTTGGTATTAGCAATTACAATACAATACAATACAATATTATGTATTTTTTATTTTTCATTGAATATTTTCAGAAGCTTAAGCTGGTGTTGATTCATGACTTTGTGTCAGCATTTTACATTTTTTTTCACTCTTCATCTTGTATGTTTTCAGTGCCTTAATTAAGTGCTTGCTGCTGATGTTGGAGAAGTTGGGTGATGGCGGCAGCTGCAGGAGGATGTGCTGTGAATAATCCATTTGCCAAGAGAGAGAGTTGGGTCGGCATCTCTTGATGTACTCGAACTGTCCACCCCTGCAATGGAGGGAACCATTAAGTACGAGGAATTTATCTAAACTGCTTCTGTAAGCAACGGCGCCATCTTTGCGTGATGCCTTGAAAAGGACAGAGAAGTTAGCCACTGGGAGAAATGCATTTTCCTGATGTAAGAGAGCGCTCGGCATTTTTAAAACATTCTAGAGTAAGTTCACGATTTACAGAAATATCGGGGCATCAAAGGTAGCATATTTCTTTCTGCCTCCCAGATTTGGCCATAGTCCTTCCTCCATGTCCATATTTGCTCTGCTTTGAAATGATGATAAGGGTGAAAGTGCTTAAGAGCTAAATACTTTCAAGGACAAGGCTGTAGAAGACTGAATTTTCATTTTTATTGCTGTTTATGTGCATCGGTTTTCAGATATTAGGACTTAGGTGTTTTTTTGCATCTCCCTTGAACAGAACTACCCCTTTCTTTCTGCTGGTGACACTGCAGCCCCACCTGTGTGCCACCTTCGTTGGTACAGTCGAAGGTGAGACCAGAAATCCCTGTGCAGAACCTTTGTCCCCATTGTGCATTACCAGAATGGCCAGAGAGGGGTAAGGGCGAAAAGCTGATATTTGAAAATATAACTTGACAAAGATAAGATGTGCTTGCAGGAATTACAGACATGTTCACAGTTGGCAGTAAATTAGCCAAAGATGGCACAGATGATGTTTAAGGATATGAAAATGTGATTATTAGAAAGGTGTGCATTTCTTATTATAAGGCTGTGGGCCTCTTCTGCTTTGATATACCATAACGTCTATAAATCATAACGATTTCAGGAAACCTTTACATTAAAATTTTAAACCCACAGCTTTGATTACTTAATTAAAGGAAACTAATAACAACATGGTATTTTAGGTGATAAAATCATCTTTGTATGCTTTGCTCGGGGTGAGTCATGTTACATAGTTTGCATGTATCATGCAGTGCAGTGCCAGGTAGGGAAAAGTTGAAAATGGTAACAAACTCATGCAATCCTGTTTTACTAGAGGGCAAATGCTATCCATGGGACAGTCCTCTGCCTCAAAGGGACTCAATAAATTTACAGTCTTGGAGGATATACTCTGTTTTACAGGCACCAGTCAAGAGTAAACTGCTTACCATGTAGGTACTACTGAGACACACACATATCCAGCTTAACTTTAGCATGAAGATCATTCTACTGTTGCTTTTAGTCCACCAAAATGATGAATGTCTTGCTGCCGCCCTCAAAAGTATCACCCCTACCCAGTGCAAGGAATATTTATGCTTTGAATACTTGTCAGTGATCCCTAGTGCTGTGCTTCCAGCTACCTCACCCTAATTCTGGCCAATCGGAAAACTAAAAGAGAACACCTCTCCATCCATAGAAAATAAATGTTAAACGCAGAGGGTTGGATGAAAACTTTGTTATTTTCCACGGCTTCTGTAAATTACTCATAGAAATACATGGTATGCTAAGCAGTCATTCTCCATTCAGTACTGTGGAATCACTGTTTTGCCAGGTCCAAATGATTGACTGACTGCCCCTCTTCCTCCTCCTCATCTTCATTTTCTTTTTTTGCTCCAATAGCGGTTAATATGGCTTTAACGCGCATACGAAAATCAACAACTATGCTTACTCTTTTGAGGTGAGCCTGCGTCTCACTTCGGATGAATCTCATGCCGGACACACCACTGCCTGCACTAAATATGAAAAAATATGTTCTTAAAGCTCCCTAATGGTGATCATCATGGAGGCTTTGCTCCATCACTAGTGCTTCTGCGCAACTCCCTACACCCGCAGAAGATTGAAGTGGTCAAAACCTTTGGACAGGAGTCTGTGTGTACTGTCACAAGGAAGAGTGAAGTGCAGGATTTCTTCTTTGCCCTGGGCCTCACCCTAGCGCTTTGGTTCTCTATTGATGTACCAAACCAACATGCTCCTGCACTGATGAAAAACTACACACAACATGCCACACTACTACTCATATCTGCTGTGTGTGCCTTTCATGAACAGTAATGCAGACAAATTCAAGACAAATCCATAAGAAAAAAACATGAATACAGATGTGCATGATCCCAGATCATTCGCCTCTAACCTGTATAGGTAGAAGGAGGTCCGATGTATGTCAGAGAAATGCTATGTGCTTTGTCATAGAAGTCAGACACTCCTCTGGTGGACTTTCATTTTTAAGTCTTGCCTAGGCGATATGGGCCTCAAGCACCGTCCAATGTTTTCATTGGTTCCTCTTACCCTCTTTTACAAATTGCCGGCTTTTGTTTGGTGAATATGCTTAGTAGTCCTTCCTTTTGGACTTTTGTATCCTCCCCTGAGAACTGCACCTGTTACATGTGCTCTTCCTCTTCAGGTTATTTAGGATACTTTGAGTGTACTTCTTTTTGTTGGACTGCAGTCGCACAGCTGCTCCCCATGCCTTTCAATTTCCAGCGTGACTGAAAATAGGACTGTAAATCTTGTCACGTCAAAGCTTTCATGTTTCATGTTATTAGTTTCCTGTTCGTGGCAGCCTAAATGCTTGGTTCTAGTGTGAGCGTGTGTTTGCGAGTCCTTTTAAGATTACTTTTTTTCTTTACTAAAAAGAAGGAAGCGTGTTAGAATTGCAAAAACTTTATTTAAATTATTTTTGGCCACTGTGTGGCTTTTATTTTATCAACACAGCATCTGCTTCAAGGACGCCTCCCTACAGGGCTTCATCTTCTTTACTCACTGGCATGGGGAGAAGGGCATGGCTGCTTAGTTTACATTCCTCCTCCCCAATGCAAGGAGCAGCTTCAGGGAACACCACCACCTCTGCCTTCCATAGGGTGGCAGTGCTTCACCCCAGGTAACTGCAGAGAAGGCTCAGGCCAGGCGGCACAGGCAAAGCGACAACATGGGGGTTTGTCCCTTGGTTTTACCTGCCACTGTGGAGCTTGTTCTTTATTTCCATCACTGAGTTGCGTTGTTGGAATGAGAAGTCAAACTCAAATGGGACGCTTCGCAGTCAACCTAGAAGTTTCCTGCATAGAATTGACTGCATAGTTCACTTGAATGTATTCTGGTCTTGCGGTTTTCTGCTTTGTGTTAATTTGTTACCAAGTTGTTGCCTCGTGCTTATTGTTTACTGAACCGTGGGCTTGTGTCAGCAGGCCACTGCTTTTTCCTTAATGAGTGGTAGACCCAGACCATGTACTGAGTTATGGTCCCATTCCACTTGAGTTAGTGTTTATCTAGCTTTCTAGAGCAGCCGTACTCCTTAAAGGGAAGAATTTATTGCAACAGAAACATCGCAACCACAAGATTTCACGTCATTAGTATTTATTCAGCTGCAGTGTTGGAAAGCTCCTTCGAGGAGGACATTTTGCAAGGTAACAAGAACAAAGGCGGCAGATAGTCTCTAAAAAGCGAGCGGTAAATCTAACTTTTTACGACTCTCACTAGAGCGGCAAGGCTTGCCGGCACAGCCAGTTTATTTGTTCTGATTTCATGGTGCTTCTGGCACTAAGTGTAAATCCTGACTCTTCCACTCCAGAGGGCACTGTGAACAAACAGGGACAAATACAATTTTACTCTAACATTTGCACTGACAGATTGATGCAATGAAGGTGTTTTTGTGACAAACAGCTAATGCACTGGTTAATTGGTGTAAACTGTTATTTTAAAATTGCCATTCTGATGCAATCTGTGTTGAATCCAATTAATGCATTCATATATGTTCATGTCAAGTCCTCACTACAGGTGTCAACTTAAATGCAAGCTGCCTCCCTATAAAGTGCATTGATGCCATTGGGCCAAGTTCGTGATATTTAAAACTGCAAAATAAAGTCACTAAGGTCTATTATCTTTATGCATCAGTGCCAGCAGCTTACTCTCTGCCCACTAGTGCTCATCCTACATAGTGTCCACCAGTGTTCAATAGTGAAATATCAAATGTCAGCAAATCCATTCCCAGACCTTGGAGTGGCCTTTCAAGGCACTGCATACATTGGAAGACTGGTGAGCATCAACAAGCAAGCGAGTTTGTGGCAATCACAAACTTTGCAAGGCACATTTCCACCATGGATATGACCTAACATTTAGCCTTAGTAAGGTCAGGAGCAAATGTGTTTCTAATAGGGAATTGGGACCGGTACACTGTTAAATTTACTTGGTGTGTCAGAGAAAGGATTTCTTTTTCCCCTTGGAAAAAGTGAAAAAAGTTTGCAAGTGCAACTAACATTTTATAGCTATTTAGACATGTGTAGCTCTTTCCCACTTACTTTTACATGTTCGTAAATACTTGCAAATGTGAGTAAACTTGGAAAGCTATAAGTATCAGAGCACATTAGACCTATTTTAGAGCACTGCTTAGCTAAATAGCAACATTTTATATTTGTGGTCTTTTTTCCTCCCACTCTCAACTACAACAATTATTGCCTTATTTATGGATTTTAATCTACACTGCTTGCTTATGTTTCATTCCTCAGTAAAGTTGATTGTCATCTTATTATATTAAGCATAACATGCCCCTGATGCTAATTCTTCAGGCGATTCAATACTCTAGTGATGCAGTTGCACACAAAATGGTATAGTGCTGTTGACTTGTTTGTCTACTCAATCCATAGTTGAATACATCAGGTTATTACACAATGATGTTTCCTGGTGTGATAGCGCATTGGAAATGAACACACAGTTTAAGCTACACCGAAACAAACAGATGTGCCTTAATTGCTACTGCAGTAGACTTTTAGTCTTGGGAACCAGGGTTCTTTTCTCGTTTGCTGGAGTCACATTTTCTATCGGGATGGCTTGAGTTCAGCTGAGAGTAGAGGGTGCAAAAAAATCATCCTCCTTGAGCGAGGGCCACAGCTTACTGTGCTTTTTGTTAGTGCCTTGACGTGGAGAGTAAAATGTAAGTTGTGTGTTTGTGCAGAGTAACTCTCACTGCGACCACCGTGTTGCTCTTAGGTTGCAAGAGCATAACTTGCAACACATACTTCTGATTGTTTACAAGCTCATTATGTGCTCCAGGCTTTCTCCAGAAGGTAGTTGATAATTGTCAGACCGTTTTCATTTAATTATATTTGGTTTTGTGACGCATTGGGTAGTCTGATATTATGTTGCATGGTGAAACACTTATAAGATCCCATTGCCAAGCAATAGTTTTCCTGACTAGCCAGCTCCAACACATCCACAAGGTATGTCTATGAAATCAGCATCGTTATCTTCCTGCTTAGCATAGAGTGAATAGCGCATGGACATTTGTTACGTTGTTGTCAAAGTTATTGTCAAAACCCCTAAAAGAGGATCCATCTCAATGGCACAACTAACATTCAGCACATGACTAAAATCCGCACAGCCACACCTCACCAACCAAATGCCTAAATCATTAGCATTGCCAATACTTGATTCAAAAAGTTGTTCTTAATTTTACTGACTCATGAAAAAAGTGATTCCTTTGTTCAAAAGTAAACATTTTTTAAACTAAAAAGTCCAACCTTTGTATTAACTCTATAACTTGTCTAGAGTTTCTATTAACAAACACAGATTTTTATGATGCCAGGGCAAAGTTTTAGATATCATAGTTCTTTGACAATGATTTTTGACGTTGCTGAAGAGGCTAGATTAATGGGCTCCTCAGAGGATCTAGAGAGTCCCTAACTAATCGGGCCCAATGAAATATATGCTTATTTCGAAATGAAAATAATGCAATGTCACTTGAGAGAAGGAAAGGCCTTCTACTCAAAATGGACAACAAGCTGGATAATATGGCTGCTGTTGAAGCAGAGCCCAATGCTGGGGAGCTATTATTCAGAGACACCTTTATGAAAGAAATCAGCAGATAGTCCCTACATTTTCTATGCTAAATAAAGTGCAATTCTCACTAAGGTGAGTGGTTGGATATCATGTTTTTTGCCAGGCCCAAGAGCTACAGGAACTGCTCTGATGGTCATTTACTCGCTTCTGCAAGTTCATTTCAGAGGGCCACTAGTTCTTCCAACAAGACTACAGCCGGCTTCACTTGTTTCGTCAAAGAAGAGGGAGAGGTTTCAGTCACCATGGATACCGGACACAGTGGTGACCAGTCAGAACAGATAATCATTTATATGGCTTCTAGTCCTCCTCTTATAAAAGACAGATTGGCAAGGTTTATGCACAGAAATAAATAGCTTCACATCCTTGTGTTCTTCAAATAATCCAGGGCACTCGGACAGATCTTTATTCCAAACCTTATGAAATTGTGTTCCTAAGACCCCAAAAATGGTAAGTAACTAAGTTTTTGCTCCTCTAAAAAAAAGCAATAGACAGGCCTCTGCTCCTCCTAGCAGGTCTCCAAAGCATTGCTTTTGTTCTTTATTCAGATGGCAAAAAGAAGATGCATGCTCTCTGTTAAGTCTAAAGAATTTTGGGCATATTGTTGCAGATTGTCATTTGATGATGGAGACATTTTAAACCTCTGAGACTTTCTTCGACTGGTGGAAAGCTAGACCTTTGAGATGCATATTTTATCGTTCCCTTTCATCACCAAAGACAGAAGGTTCCTCTAATTTCAATGGAAGACACAATTTACCAATCTACTTCTCTAGCTTTCAGAGTGCCACCAGCACCATGGCGTTTCACAAAAACATTAGAACCAACCGAAGCAACATTGAGGTCTTAGTGAATCAGGATGATAGTCTATTGGAGGATTGGTAGTTTATGACTCACGATCAATGATTCACTTAGATTATGTTTAAGTAATTATTCAGCTTTTGCACTATCTCTGCTTTATACTTAATCAGGAAAAGTCCAATTTGAGTATTTCAAAAGAGTTATAGTTTCTGGGGCTTAGGATAGATTTGCAGTTATCAATGCAAAAAGTACCATGTGGTAACCTTGCTCTTCAGAGCATTGTTTTCGAAACCATCTTTTACAATAGCATTGTTTCCCCACGACATCATAAATGAAATTAATCATTGCATTAGATGGTACAAAAAACGAAATTTAAATTGAAAATAAGTATTTATAATTTGGCAACACATTTTCAATGGCACAATTGATTAACTTTAATAACAAAACATTTTAAATTCAAAACATATTATAAATATTTTGAAATGGTAAATGGACATCTAAGGAGAAATATATAAAATGTCAAATGAAAGGTAAACTGTTACATAGGATTAGAAAATACATATATATGTATACATATGGCTACTTTTGTATGTGTGTTTGTGTATATGAAAATATATATTTATGTTAAAAAATGTAGAAATTCACTGAGAAAAACTAATTTTAAAGTAGATTTAAACGTGGGTTTTTCTAATAAAAAGACGCAGTTTTTTAACAGCAAAAAACACAGAAATTCTTCAGTTATATTGTTATATGTAACTGACCCAAGTATAACTTGCACCGCCATAGATTTCAGTTGTCATTAGTGATGTAATATATGCGTTCCTAAGCAGTGCCTGATAGTGGCGCATGTTATACTATATTCAGTGGGTCTTTTTGTTTTAGAATTGTAGCCGTTTTGTTATTAAAATACCTACGCACAACTAAAATCTTACTACCTTATTTACTTCTAATTCCACTTTAACCTTTAGTTTGACAAAGAATTTATCATTTTTTTAAATATAAGTAATATCTTATTATGATACATCTGCGGCCACCCTCCCACTGTGCATGACTTTGAGTGGCCAGCACCCCTACAAGCTACCAATTGGCCACAGATCTCACCTCACAAATGTATTTTCATTTTTTTTTCCTTTCTCATGGGAGCCTCTTTGGCGGGCTGTCCTGGTTCCTGTGAGACCATGAAGCCTTCCCCCCCATACCTTGCCCCCCCAGAAGGGCTGGGGGGTGCAGGGTATGGCTACTCATCTCCCTTAAATTGTTTTTCATTTTATTTTTCAGTCCTGGGTCCTGTAATGAAATCCACAACATTTTCCTTCATGTTGCAGCAGCCAGTCACATTGCTCAGTCCAGTAGAAACAAAATATCCCTTGGTTCTTACACAAACAGTACAAACGATCTCTACCCACATTAGAGTCACAAATTCAAATGAACACAATATTACAGCCCATGTAGTAGACACAAAAATTATATCATAAAGCACAAAAAATTATCACAAGATATTTTTTTATTAAAAAACATATTTATGTATCGTAAGCATTTCATGAAAATAATCACAGTTACTGTCTATCTCCAATTCATATAAAGTTATAAAAATACTTAAAAACCTAATACATTTTATACAATTAAAACAACAGTACATCACATAACATAAAGAGAGAAAAAAGAGACAATATATTCTGTCATTCAAAAGACATATCCGTTGGAACAATTGTAAACAGGGCCTGGATACAATATATTATTTCAGTATCTATAGATCCAATTACTTCCACGGATTATGTGAACGATGCTTCAATGCGTTTTCGATGGTTCTAATGATATCCCATCTTTTTCAAGACAAATAAAACAAGTCTCTCTGTATTGCACTGTGGAGTTGCCCTCGACCTGAATCCTAATAAAAACCTGTGGGTGTATATAATCACTTCCTCCACATAAATTCCTTTCAGCTAAAACTCGTAATTATATATGCATTATTCCAGATAAGCTGTTAGATTTGATAAGTGTAGCCTGAGTGTTCTGCCTCAAAGCTTGGTAAAAACTATGTTGCAACTCCCTCTCAATCTCGTGTTATTCTCTTAGTTTAGATAAATCTCTATATTTGAATTGGACTCTCTCTCTACAGAGACGTTGCCATCGTCTTTATTCATAAAAAGGAACCGTAAGATAATATCTGCTTGTGCCTTTTACATCTTTACGCGCTCAATTGCACAGAGTAGCGGAGAGAAAAATGGTTCTCCTCTCAGGGGTGGGTAGCGGAGCCGAAAATGTTTCTCCTCTCAGGGGTGAGCATTTTCAGCTCTGCTACTCTGTGCAATTGAGCGCGTAAAGATGTGTAAGGAATGAGCAGATATTATATTACGGTTCCTTTTTTTTAATAAAGACGATAGCTACGTCTCTGGAGAGCAGCAGTTATAGTTATCTTAAGTAACTATAACCCATGCCCTAAAGTAACTATACCTCAAGCCCACGCCATGCACAGTGATGCTTTCAATCAAGTAGTTTCAGATCTTGCATTGATGGTATCAATGGTGTCGTAGAACATGTCATGAGGGATGTAATATGTGAATTAATTATCAGTGCATGCTTTATGGCATGACTTATAGTTACTTAAGATAACTATATGTGGTAAATTTCAGTGGTTTTGTTAATTCTAATTTTTTTAATGTAAAGAAAGCTATAGTTACAATTTCTAACTATAACATCACCTTAAACTATGGATTTTTCAGTGAATTTATATTTGTTTTAACATAAGGTAGTGTGGGGTTAGGTTGGGAGCAGGGCCAGGCAGCGCAGGAGTGCCCATCCCCTGTAGGCGTGCACAGCTGACAATGGATGGACAATATAAAGAATATAATTTTAAGTGAGGCTATTAACAAGCGGGTTATTGAAACTATTAATGTTAACTTGGTTTCGGAGCCAACCAGGGTGGAGGGTCCTCCTGATAGTGATTGTAGAGGGCCAGTCAATGGAAATCAAAGGGAGGAAAATTATCCAAGTGTATTTATTACACCAGATAGGACCAACGTAAGGGGTAAAGGAATAATCTTAGCCAGCTGGAACGTCGCAGGATTGAAATCCAAGGGGAAGGTTCTGGGCTGGCAGAATTTTATTAACTCCTATGATATTGTATGTTTCCAGGAGACATGGTGCAGGGAAGAAATTAATTATGAGGGGTTTGTTTCATACAATTTGGTGGCGAAGGGCACTGGGTCGGGCAGAGCTAAAGGTGGTCTGCTGATATTAGTGTCAATCCACCGCCCAGTTATAGTAAAAAGGTATATAACAGTTGGAGAACATGTTCAGACTCTTTGGTTGTTAGAGGAACATGTCCATAACATCTTATTGTTAAATTTTTATAATAATATTTTTTATAGCTCCAGGGATGTAGTCGTCCGTGACTTGGCCAGTGCCATTGAAAATTTAAACCTAGAAGTTAATGTTTCTTTTGATTTTGTCTGGGTTGGTGACTTTAATATCCCATTATGTGAACTGTCAACTGAAAAAGTCTGTGGATTTACCAACGATGCGGGAGTGGAAGACCTGCATTTTTGTCATAACAACTATGGAGATGTATTAAATTATGTTATGGGTTACTATGACTTAGAAATTCTAGGTCTCCCAAAAGAGGAATCTGGACAAATTATCCCTACTTTTAAGGGTCATCATTCTTGCTCAGTTATTGATCATGTGATTGTTTCCTCTAATATTATTTCCTGCTGTGCTCCCCCCAGGATTGAAGTAACCACCATAAGCGACCACAATTGTATTATTTTGGAAACAACTTTTTGGGGTGATAGTTGTGTTAAAATGGGCGCCTCGGTCTCTAATATTGAACCGTATAGACCAAATGGTGTTCGTTTGAGATGGGCTGGGGACAAAGCAAGTGACTTAATTGGTTCTATCGTGACGGACTGCTTACCTAATATTAGTATTATTTTCGATAACATTACTGATGAAACACAGGTTTTAAATGCTTTTAAGGATATCAGCAAAATTATCGAGGCCAGATTTACTAAACCTAAGGGGGGCCAGCGTAGTAATGTACCAAGATGGTTTGATCATTTGTGTACCCGTCTATTAACTGAATTAAAACTTGCTCTTGCTAAAAAGCCTAGGGACACTGATTCTGTAGTCAAATTAAGGCTAAAATATAAGCTTGCCCTAAAGCGGAGGAAGAGTGAGCTGCAGCAGTCGGCATGGGACTCTCTTAATCAAGCAGCTGAATTATCTAACAGTATTTTGTTCTGGGCTACTGTTAACTCTCTTTTTTTTAAGGATGAGAATACTCCAATGTTAACCTCCAACGTCTCGAGCGACGGCTGGTTTGCCCATTATTCAAATATTTTTGATTCTAATAGTTGTATGGGCACCTGCCAGAATAGATGGCCTGTTTTACCCTTGAATATTACAGTCAGTGAGGTAGAATCTGGCATCTGTGCCAGCAAGGGGGGAAAGCCCAGGGCCCAGATGGGGTGCCCATAGACGTGTACAAAACGGCCCCCGAGATGTGGAGCCCTCTGTTAGCTACAGTTTTTAATGCTGCTATATGTACTGAGACCCCCGAAACATGGGGGGAATCTATTATTATTCCAATACATAAAAAAGGTAGTAGGTCTGATGTAAAAAATTATCGACCCATCTCTCTTCTTGATTCGTCTGTCAAAATTATGTGCAGAATTATGTTAGTGAGGTTAGAGGAATGAGCCGAGAAAGAGGGTATCCTAGCTGACAGCCAGTATGGATTTAGAAAGGGCAGGGGCACACTCGATCAGTGCTTAAACCTTGATCTATTGATCGGGAAATACACTGAAGCTAAGCCAGGCTCACTTTACCTCTGTTTTGCAGACCTTAGTAGTGCCTTTGACATGGTTGACCGTTCGATTTTATGGTCAACCTTGTTACAGCTAGGTGCGCCAGAAGGTATAATTTATTTTCTCGCTAGACTGTATGGGAATTTAAAAACCTGTGTGCGTTTTGGGACTAAAGGAGAATGCACCCCAATATTTAGTGTAAAAAGAGGTATTAGACAGGGCTGCGTACTGGCCCCCCTCCTTTTTAAAAACAATTAAAGCAGATGTCCCACAGATCAAAGGTTCCCCCGTGCCAGTGTTATTATACGCTGATGACACTGTCTTGCTCTCCAGAACTCCTTTAGGATTACAGCGCTTGATTGATAGATTCTCTACCTTTATTAAGGATAGGAAGTTGACTATCAATAAGAGGAAAACGTACATCATGACATGCGGGGCTAAAAGCAAAAAGAAAAGTAAATTCTTAAATTCCTTTTTTATAGACAAGGACAAGGTGCATCAAGTGGATACTTTTTGCTATCTTGGTATAACCTTCTCTAATGATAGAAAGTGGCTCAATGAATTAAAAAATATTCGTATTAAAATGGCAAAAAATGCCCATGGTGTTTTTAGATTCGCTGCGAAGATCGGGGACCGACGTACCAGGGATATGCTTAAGATTTATCAAGCTAGGTGTGTTAGTATTGCTCTGTATGGGGCGGGTGTTTGGGGACACTTTCATGCCCATACCTTGCAGTTGGAGGAAAATGCTTCTCTAAAAAAACTCCTGTTACTACCATCTACTGCTTGTACTGAGCTTACCCATCGAGAGCTGGACATTAATTTTCTTACTGATCAACTATCTTTGAGGCCACTTATGATCTGGCATTCTATTTGGCTTCAGGAAGAAAAATCTTTTAATAGATCGGTCATCGAGGATTGTCTCTCGTTGGATAAATTCCTTAATATACCATGGTTAAATTATGTTGTCAGATGTTTTTCAGAGATTTTTAATTTAAACATCTTGGTGGACCCTAATGCAGCATCTTTAATAACGAAACAAGAGCTGAAAATAAACTTTTTGGCATTTGCCGCAAGGAAACGGGCCATTGCTAATGGTTCTCTATCTACTGTTATGTTTTATAATAAACATAACATTGTTTAAGGTTCACCCATTTATTTAGAATGGGTTACAAGGCCATCTCATAATTTTGTGCTGACCAGACTGAGGTTTGGTATAGCCCATCATTTAGTGGCACTGCAATCACTTAAGAAACATCCGCAGGGGCCCTGTATGTGTGATGGCGTTTCCAAACAGAGCACTAAGCACTTTCTCTTAATATGTAAACTGTATATGAATTTTCGTATTGCCTATTTAAAATCTATGTTTCTTAAATATGGTGTACGTACAGTTAATCAGGCCATGAGCTTAATTTTTAACTTACAACATGTCGATATCTGTTTTTTTACTGCTATGTTTTTAACCCAATCTATTAAGGCCAGGAAAAGTATGTGTGTTTAATCTATTATATTTGTAATATTTAGGTTTTGTCTGCAAACCTGTTGTACTTGACACCCAAATGTATGTTTTATTCTTTTTTGCTGTGCTTTTATGGTCATTTTATATGTACCGAATAAAGCTTCATGAATTGAATTGAATTGATATAATTTTAAGGGAGGCCGACCTGGTGGCTTTGTCAAAATATTGGAACACCAAAGTATAAAAAGTGTGCCTATTGGCTTTAATATTTTTAGGCCATAAAGTGCAATCATACAAGCCACCACAAGGTGTCCCCGCACTCCAGCTGCAGAGCATGCAGCTCCAGCTTGAAAAGCGTTAAAATAATATGGTACGGTCTCCTGGGTTCATGGATTCAATAACCCAGAAGACTTACTATTTTGTTTATGTTGCTGGGGGGTCTGCTGCACTCTCTGCATCCCCCTACAGCATTAAAACAAATGGTTGGTGGTGCCCCTACCACTTCTAGAAGCACCACCATTCTAAAAACAAAATAAGTAAAAGGCTCTCACAGGTCATTATGGGGTGCTCCTTCTCTAGCACCGGTGGCAGCAGGGGCAGGCAATGTTTTGCCATTTTGTATGTTATGTTATTAAAGTGGGTGCCCTGATGTGCAACTGGGGCACCCACACCACATTAAAAATAGTTAGGGGCTGCGGAGGGAGCCCTGTGGCCCCTACCAGCTCCCCAGCCACCTCTGTGGGGGAACCAGGCTTTATTTTTTTTAACACATTTTTTAAGTGGATGCCCCTCTGCCCATTCTGGGCAACCCCCAATGTCTTCCTAAGGCCCCCGCAGCCCCTGCCAGCTACCCAACCAGACGAATGCTGGTTACTGGCAGGAGATGGCACTATTACTTTGTTCCCCCCTGCCGGACTCGAGTAGCATTCTTCCCTAACACACTGCAACAATAGCGTGCCCTGGCAGACGGATTTTCCGTGCCGGGTCAACAGTTTGGAGGGGGTGGCAGGAGGGAAGGGAAGAGACATGCCCTCCACTCCAAAAATTAACTAAATAATGGTTTCCTAGGGCCCTACTACAGCTCAAGGAGTGGGCCTTTATGCCTCTCTCCCCTTTATTTTCAAAGACGGCCGGGGGGCATTGGGTTCCCAGGCCTCTCGAAGGCTCAGTATTAGGGCTGTATGCCCCCTCTCCTTTACTATAGATTCGGCCCTGGAGGATGGCCCCCAGTGCCTCTTAGAGGTTCAGGGAAGAAGACCACGTGCCCCTCCCCAAAAATGTCTGCTGCCCCCATGCCCTTACCCACCCCGGGGGTGGGGGGGTTAATGAAATGCAGAAGACCGCCATTTTGTTTTAATCGGAACTACAGCTCCACGGATCCTCTGTGGATCCATGGCCCAGAGTTTTTTTTAAATGCTGTTTCTGTACCCATGGGGTCCATCTGGGGAAACACCCCCATCCCCCCGCCACACGTACTGGGGCAGGGTTTCCATACCCTATTTATGTTTTTTTCAACTTTTTTTAGGACTGTGGACTGTCTCCCTGAGACTTCTGATGGCTGCCGCCAGATCTTTCTTGAAGTGGTGGCAACCAATCCTATCTTAACTAGTGATCTGTCAGCTCCACTGATCCTCCACAGCATGATAAATACATACATTTTGAATGGATTTAAACCAAATTACAAAAAGCACACTTTCTGGGCCAAGATCTAGCTTTCTACCAAATTTGGTGTAATTCCAGTCAGCTGTTTTGGCTGTAACTGTATCTAATTTTCTGATGGAAAAATCAATGGGGGAAACACGTTTGGGACCCCCTTTTTCTCAGCCCCCACTTGAAGGAGCACCACAAAACTTTCCAAAAAAGATGCAGCAGGAGATGAAAGCCAAAAATTGCTTTTCCTACAGAAATATGATCCGAACTATAAGTAACCAGTGGTGACCCCCACTGGGTAATATGTATAGTAACAGAGAGAAAAAGGTAAGAAATTGTGATGAAACTAGTTTACAGGTATATGTATGTGTGTGATTAGAAATGGATATGTAAATGGAAACTGATACACTGCCAAAAGAAGGGAATTAAATAAAAGTTTATTAAGGGAAGGTCGAAATTTATAAAAAAAAAATATGTTTGGGTCAAAATAACACTACACAGAAAAGACCCTGTAGTTGAGTTTTCTAAACCACCCTCCTCTAAAGTATTATCATCTTTAGGGTGTTAATCTGCTCAAGTTATCTCCTTCCTGGCCAGACAATAAAGTCCTGTCTCTCAAGTTACCTGTAAAATTCACACTGCTTTTATGTTTTGTATTGTCTAAAATAATTTCTTAGAGATGTAAATAATACAAGACAATTTTCTCCTACCTCACTTCATTTCATTATCTCCTTTGGGATTAAAAAAATACTGATGACTGTGAAATTTCCTTACTTTCCAGATCAACCAGACTTGTGTATAGGTAAATATTTAAAAGCTATTAAATTGATAAACGAAAGTCTGATCACCCCATATTACACTCAATTACGAAATTCCTTCAGAAAATCTCCTGCCTTATTGTCTTCTTCAGCTTAGTCTTTCTCTTATTGTTACTGAGAGTTTTGAGGCTCAATCAACTAGGGGGTGCTATTGCTTTCAAAGGGTTATGCGCATGGGTCAACCTTGAGGACATTCTCAGATCAGAGGACAACACTTATTTGCAAACTTTGTGTTACAAACAAGTTTCTAGTGCTTCTTTGATTGTTTCAAACATGCTTTAAACAACCATAATAGGAGCCTGTCGCCTTGTCACAAATGCCAGTTTTCCTAACTTGCTGTCTCACAAAGTCAGTTTTTATTAAAGACACTGAGCCGAGTATTATTTCCCCACAATAATTTTTATAATTTTGTCCTGCCCAAAAACTGTCTATTCATTTCACCTCCTGCTGCCACTTCAAAACTTTAACAATGCTTGGTGGATGCTTCCCAGGATATTCAAGACTTTCTACTGGCTTCATTGATTCTTTTATGTATCCTTCCTGTGTCATCACTCCTAATTGACTTGTGTATTATCTCCTTATGTCCCTAAACCCCCATGGATGTCTTATTTTTGTTATCATGTATTTTATGTAGCTTATACGTAGTAACAATCGTATAGGCTATTTCATTTTGTAGTATTATTATGATGTTTAATATCTTAGTTTGTCTTGTATGTATATGCTTTTATGGTGATTTTATCACACTGAATAAAGCTGATTTTGACTTGACTTGACGAAAACAAGTTACTTACCTGTAACTTTTGTTCCCCAGTATTGGTAACTTTCATAGATTCTCATGCTTTGTATCATTCCCCGTCGTCGGAATGGGAGCCTCGGTAAATAAAAAATATATCCTAACCATAGAAACAAAAGAGAAAATAGGCTTAGGCCTCATCTCATTTTGTAGTATATCACCCTCTTTGTGTAAAGGAGCCCAAACTTTTGCCAGGACCAATCAGCACAGCCTCACCCGTTGGAACCTTCCTGAGAGAGCTCAGAGCCTCAGATTTTCGTAGCCGTTGTGCAAACAGCCACTACCTCAGTGAACCGGCAGAGCTTTCCCAGGGGAGGTGGGTGGGCGCATGAGAATCTATGAAAGTTACCAATACTGGGGAACCAAAGTTACAGGTAAGTAACTTGTTTTCTTACCCCAGTATTGGAACTTTCATAGATTCTCATGCTTTGTATCAGAATAGTTAGCAGTAAATCACAAAAGCACATGTTGGTAGACACTTGGCCTCACATAACCATCTCAGTTTACAGTAAAAACTAGTACATGGTAATCAAGAAAAAACAATCATTACTGAACCAAATGTGCTTACCAGGATGGAGGGATTGTAGGGAAAGCTCACCTCTCAATGAAAAAGATTCCTGAGGACTGCTTGACCAACAGCAGCGTCATCTCGTCCCACCGACTCCAGGCAGTAGTGTTTCGTGAAGGTGTGTACACTGCTCCACGTTGCTGCCCTGCAAATGTCTTTGATAGCAACTCCAGCAAAAAGAGCCACTGAAGATGCCATCGCTCGTGTAGAATGAGCACGGGCCCTTCTGTCCAAAGGTTTGCCCGCAGCCTGATGACAGAATTGAATTGCACTGGAGATCCAGCGGGAAATGCCACTCTTAGCGAGAGGCAATCCCTTCCGTGGTGCACTGTAGGAAATAAATAACTGTGTAGACTTCCTGAAAGAGCGTGTGCGCTCGAGATAGAATTTCAGACATCTCTGGACATCCAAAGAATGCAATGTTCGTTCCGCCTGGGTCGAAGGACGTGGAAAAAAGGAATTCAAAATCAAGGGTTCATTCAGATGAAAATCCGAGGGCACCTTCGGGATGAATTTTGGGTTGGTTCTCAATATTAGCACATCCTTTTTGAACTGCAGAAATGGCTCCACTATGGACAGAGCCTGGAGTTCACTAACCCTTCTAGCCGATGTCAACGCTAAGAGGAGGGCTAGCTTCCAAGAGAGGAACTTCAAGTCCGCCCTGTGAATCGGCTCAAAAGGAGCTTTCATGAGCTGAGCCAGTACTAGGTTGAGCTGCCAGATCGGTGGAGGTGCTCGGACCGGAGGATATATCCGAAACAACCCTTTAAGGAACTGTTTTACAATCCTCGCGGACCATAGAGATGGCCCCGATGTCTTTCGTCGAAAACGGGATATGGCAGCCAAATGTACCTTGACAGAAGAGTGCGCCAAACCTGATTTAGCCAGCGACAGGATGTAAGGAAAAACCTGATGTGGCAGGGATTTATAAGGATGGAGTTTATTCCTCTGGCACCACAGACAAAACCTCTTCCATTTTGCCCTGTATGTCTTATTAGTGCTTGGCGCCCGCGCCTGAGACAAAACATCCCTGCACTCCCTGGAGAGATTCAGATGATGGAATTCTCTGTATTCAGGAGCCACGCTGTCAAGTGTAGCGACTTCGGATCCGGATGGAGCACCTGTCCCTGATCCCGCGACAACAGAGATGGAATCAGCGGCAAGCGAATTGGGCGATCCTGGGAGAGAAGCAGGAGTTCCGTGAACCAGAACTGCCGGGCCCATACTGGAGCAATGAGAATCATCTTGCACGGCTCCGCCCTGACCTTCCTTAGGACTGGAGGAATGAGAGGAATGGGAGGAAAAGCGTAGCAAAATGCGCCGAACCAAGCAATCGAAAGGGCATTCCCCAGAGATCCTCGATGGGGAACCTTGCTTGCGTAAAACCGACATTTGGCGTTCTCCGGGGACGCAAAGAGGTCTATGGAGTACCCCATATCTCGAACACTCCCTCCAGCGTGGCTTGGTCTAATTCCCACTCGTGAGTCACTTCCGTCTGACGACTCAGAGCATCCGCCGTGATGTTGAGGCAACCTGCTAGGTGCTCGGCTTGAAGGGAGATCTTGTGAGAAATCGCAAAATCCCAGATCGTCTGAGCTTCCTTGGACAGAGTTCGTGATCTTGTTCCCCCTTGCTTGTTGATATAGTGCATGGCCGTCGTGTTGTCCGTCCGGACCAGCACTGCACGATTCTGAAGTCTGGGAAGGAACGCCAGCAAGGCTAAGCGAATAGCCATCAGCTCCAAGAGGTTGATGTGGTTTAGGCTCTGCGCTGGACTCCAGTGACCGCTGATTTGAAGCTCCTGGAGTACCGCTCCCCAGCCTTCTAAGGAGGCATCTGTGGTCACCACCATAGGAGAAGGAGGAGTCCGGAATGTTAATCCTACTGCGATGTTCTCTTTTACCAGCCACCACTCGCAGGCCTTGCGCATACCTGGTGTTATCCACACCTTGTCGTTGAACGACCCTTCTGCCTGGCGCCATTGTTTGTCTAACTCCTCCTGCAGAGGAAGCATATGAAGCCTGCAATGCGGTATTAAAGGTATGCAGGATGATATCGATCCGAGTAAGGACTTGTACCGGCGAACCAACACATTTTTCCTCTGCAGCACTTGACGAGCGGAGGCGATCAGCTTGCGTTGACGCTCCTCCGACGGACGAGCGGTGCATAGTGTCGTGTCCAGAATAGCTCCAAGGAACCTTTGCGACCTGGAGGGTATCAGCACCGACTTGGACCTGTTGAGCTGAAGACCCAAGTGGGCGAACAATTGAATGCAAGTTGAAACGGCCTGAGAAGTTGCCGTGAGCGATGGAGCCTTGACGAGCCAGTCGTCCAAGTATGGGAACACTTCTAGGGATTGCTTTGTGAGAAAAGCAGCGACTGGTGCCAGCATCTTCGTGAATATCCGAGGTACAGACCGAAGGCCAAACGGAAGCACCTTGAACTGGAAATGGCTCTTGCCTACTGTGAAGCGTAGATATTGCCTGTGAGCTGGGTGGATTGGAACGTGGAAGTATGCATCCTCTAAATCCAGGGACGCCAAAAAATCGCCCGGATTCAGTAGACGGAGAATATCCTGGAGAGTGACCATCCTGAATGAGAGCTTGATGAGATAGGTGTTGAGCTCCCTTAGGTCTAGTATAGGACGCCACGTATCTTCCGTCTTCCGAACCAGGAAGAACCTGGAATAGAAACCCTTGCCCCTCTGCGAAAGAGGTACCGGTTCTATCGCCCCCTTGATGAATAGTTGGTGGGCTTCGAGATGTAACAGTCGGAGATGTTTTGAGGGACGGGCGTTCGGAGCTCTCGTTGGAGGAAGATCTAGGAATTCCAACGTATGGCCACTCTGAACAATATTCAAAACCCACCGGTCCGATGTTATAAGGACCCAGCTGTCCAGACAATAGGAGATCCTGCCCCCAACCGGTGTCCTTGGTAGGGGAGGAACAGTAGTCAGAGCCAGGAGGCCGCTATTGCCTCTTGGCATTGTCTCGTCCCTGACGATTCTGACGTCCTCTCTGGGACTGACAAGAGAAAGACGCCGATTGACCTTGGCGTTGGTTTGAGTACTGATTCTTATATGATTGTCCTGACTGCGTGGAATACTGACGCTGGTTGCCTCTATAAGAAGAGAACCCTCGTCCACGAGCTCCTTTGAATGGAACCTTGCGATAATTTAAGGATCCTAAGGACTTTGCCGTGTCCGTGTCCTTCTTTATGCTTTGCAGGGCCTCATCGACATGCTTGCCAAAAAGCATTTCCCCGTCAAATGGAAGGTCCAGGATCTTATTTTGGACCTCCTGACGGAACCAGGTTGCTTTTAACCAGCCTTGACGGCGCAAGACCGCTGACCCTGCCAAAGCCCTGAAAGCGGTAGAGGCTATGTCCATAGCACAGTCAATGACTTCAGAGGAACATTTCTCTCCTTCCATGAGAACCTGCTTGGCCTCCTCCTGACTAGAATCTGGTAATAGATCCATAAATGGCTCCATGTCGTACCACATTTGGCGGTCATATCTGCCTAGAATGGCTAATGAATTTGCCGCCCGAACCAACACACTGGCCATGGTGGAAAATCTCTTCCCTACATTGTCCAGCCGCCTGCCATCCTTATCCGGAGGCGTAGTCAAAGGTGTTGACGGATTCTTGGATTTGCTCTGTGCGGCCTGAGATATCACAGAGTCAGGCTTTGGTTGTCCTAGAAGACATGCAGGACTGCCCTCAGGGGCCTTGTATTTCTTCTCCAGCCGGGGAAGAACCGGGATGACAGTAGCTGGGTTCTGCATAACCTTGATTCCCTCATCCCACACATGCTCAATGATGGGAATTGACCTGACAGACTTTTTATACTGTGCCTTAAAGTCATATAGAAAACAGTCCGACTGTTCCACTGTGAGAGGCAGACCAAACCTTTTGGATGCACGCTCCATAAGATTATGGAACCCCCCAATATCTGCCGGAGGCGACATGTTCGTCTCCCGACCTGCAGCATCCGGATCTTGCATTCCAGTGTCATCAGGATCCACATCCGGATCCCCTGGATCAGTAAGTGGGACCACGTGCCCGTCATCGTCGTCATCCGTATCCACATCCTGTGTATCCTCATTTGTAGGTTCCGGATACGAAGTCTGAGGAACCACTACTGGTACCATCACTGGTGAGGTACGCGGTATGTCTTTAGGAAGAGGTGGCAAGTCCATTGCCGGCCCACGCGGAACCACTGATGTAGATGGGTGCACTGGTGGCACGTCAGGGTGTGATGGAAAACGAGCTCTGTAGTCCTGCAACATCATCTGCAAGTCCGTAACCAGAGCAACTGGTAAAGCTATCATGTCCTGCCTCAAAGTGCGAGGATGTACTTCCTGTTGAACATATTGTTGTTCCTCCTGTTCATCCTGAGCATAATACTCCTCAGTATCAGTCTCTTGCTGCTTTACATGCAGATCTGAGGGACTGTAGGCATCCCCATACTGCTCAACCTCATCCTCGTCCTCCGACTCATCTAGTAGCATAGATGGTGGTAAAGGCATAACCCGCCTAGGTGAAGTCATGTCCGGTGTAATTTTCAACCTCTGTATTGAAAATCCTGAATTTTTTCCCGTCGACGGTCCCGTCGACGGAGTCGTCGTCGAAGGGATCCCAAGCGTCGACGAAACCGACGAAGAAATCGTCAACGGCGCGGTAGTCTTCGTTGACGGAGTGTGAATCGTCGTCGACAATGAGGTCGCCGACGATGCTTGAATCGTCGTCGACGGAAGGATCGTCGACGGAGCCTTTTTCTTCGTCGACGGTAAGCTCGTCGACGGAGCTTTCTTCATCGTCGACGGGACAACCGTCGATGGTCTCGTCGGCGAACTCGTCGTCATCAGCATCGACGACGACGTCGCCGTCGTTGTCATCGTCGTCATGGTCTTCGTCGTCGACACCGCCGTCGACAGGAGCTTCATGGAAACCGTCGTCGAAGACGAGAATGAAGCCATCGTCGACGATGAAGCAGACATCGTCGACGGTCCCGTCGACGAAACCAAGGAAACAGCTTTTACTGTGGAACTCGTCCTCGACGTACCTGCCTTAGTCAGCGTCGACGGACGCTGTTTCTTCGCCGGAGCCATCTGTGGAGTTCCTGCAGAGTGTTTCTTCGCAGGCTTTTCCTTTTGGGACGGAGGAGAAGATATAGAAACCTCCTTTTTGCCCCTAGAGGCTGTGTCCACACCAGCAGCCTGTCCCTCCCTCTCCTTTTCACTTCCGTGAGGAGATTTCATGGGACCAGCCTCCTCAGACCTTTCAGAGATCCCGTGAGGGGCTTTGACAGGGGGTTCCGCAGAGATGGAGGGAGATGACCTACCCCTCTTCCTTGATCTCCTGGAGGAGGTGCCAGAAATCGAATCCTCCTCATCTGAAGAGAGAACCTCCTTCCTGGTCTTCAGCTTTTGCAGCCATGTCAGCAACCGACCCTCTCTGTCCCGCAAAGTCTTGGTAGATAAGGTCCGGCAAATCTTGCAGTCTGTGGCCTTGTGTTCCGGGTATAAGCAGTAAATACAACTCTCATGCTTATCCTCAACGAAAAGTCTCTTCTTTCCACAAGAAGCACAGGGTCTGAATAAGGCTTTCTTTTCCTTGTCTGACATAATGTCACTATAGAAGTTAAAATGTAGATTTCTGAAAGAAAAATTTGAGAAAACTGAGCAGAGCTCAGTGGAGACTCCCTAGCACAACGTGCGGTAGAAAAATCTGAGGCTCTGAGCTCTCTCAGGAAGGTTCCAAAGGGTGAGGCTGTGCTGATTGGTCCTGGCAAAAGTTTGGGCTCTTTTACACAAAGAGGGTGGTATACTACAAAATGAGATGAGGCCTAAGCCTATTTTCTCTTTTGTTTCTATGGTTAGGATATATTTTTTATTTACCGAGGCTCCCATTCCGACGACGGGGAATGATACAAAGCATGAGAATCTATGAAAGTTCCAATACTGGGGTAATTACAAGTGAAAGGGACATACTGCTCACAAGCAAGAGAATTGCAGGTGCCTACGCACTTTAATTGGGAGTTTTCTCAATTATTTGTCATGACACATCCCTGAGGCTGTTGAGAAGTGGAGGTTGTGTATTTTACATGACTGCTATTTGATTAAACACCGAAAAAGACAGTAAGAAATTCACCTCTATGCCTTTAATAAAATTAAGACTATTCATCTCCGCTAGACTGTAAGATCTGCATTTACATTATACCCCACATATAAACCTACCTGTAAATCTGAGGTACTTTGGGAAGAAACCACAATTTATCGTGACAGAAAATTAGACCAGTAAAAGAAGTGCTGCATAAATTAACCATCCCAGTAGTCATAACTGTTCTCCCCAAAGGATAATCCAAGTTGTGAAACGTATTTTTCAAACTAGGATTGATCACCTTTGTGCAATAAAAGGCACCGATTTTAGTGTAAACAAAAGTAGGACAAGCTTTGAATTCTAAAAAAGAAATGTGCAATCATGATTAAGTGGAAGCGCTTTATAGCTAGCCACTTTCACATCCAGACCTCCTGTGAGCACTATGTGTATCTTATATTTCTGTGTATTGTCTTCTTAAAGGCCATTTTGACTTCTTTATTCCTGAGACTATAGATGATCGGATTTACCATTGGGGCAAAAACTGTGTAGAATAGCGAAGCAAGTTTATCTTGCCTCATTGATGCATTCGAAGGTTTCAGGTATGTAAAAGCACCTGTCCCAAAAAACAGGAAGACCACCATCAGATGTGCTGAGCAGGTGGAAAAGACCTTCTTCTTTCCCTCTGAAGAAGGGATCTTCAGGATGATCCTGATAATGTGCACATAGGACAAGCAAATAATCACAAAGGTCACCAGAGCCACACCCCCAGCCAATGTGAAGAGCACAATTTCATTTGGCAGAGTATTATAACATGACAGCTTCAGCAATGCTGGTAATTCACATAGTAGATTGTCAATAATGTTTGCTCCACAAAACGATAATTGAGATAGAAGAAAGGTGTTTACAAAAGAAAACACAACACCGCCTATCCACGAAAAGGAAACAACTTGGATACAAAACCTTCTGTTCATGAGAAGGGTGTAATTTAAAGGTTGGCAGATGGCGACAAAGCGATCATAACACATGGCAGTGAGGATTAAGACATCTGTGAATGAAAGCATGAGAATGACAAAGACCTGGATGAGGCAATCACTAAATGCAATGTGTTTCTTCTGTACCAAAAGGTCTTTCAGCATCCTGGGGACAGTCACTGTAACAGAGACAATATCAAGACAGGACAGGACCCGGAGGAAGAAGTACATGGGTGTGTGTAGCTTTGTAGTGACTGTGATGAGTGCTATGACCATGATGTTTCCCAGCAGCGCAGTGATATAGACGAGCAGGAAGCAAGCGAATAACGCATCTTGAATATATCCATTGAAGGTAAATCCCAGAAGTATGAAACTCAAGCTTGTGGTCCGATTCCTCATGTCCTTAATGCCTGATGATTAAAACAGTGAAAATAAGGGTTACACAGAATTTTATTACAGTAACATTCTTGTT
The DNA here is from genome assembly GCF_964204655.1 of Triturus cristatus. Taxonomy (NCBI): domain Eukaryota; kingdom Metazoa; phylum Chordata; class Amphibia; order Caudata; family Salamandridae; genus Triturus; species Triturus cristatus. The sequence goes on along the minus strand of NC_140585.1, from coordinate 1,137,821,609 downwards.
CATTTCATCTCTCCAAATTATTTCTCTCTACCGACCCAAGGAAACTGTTGAATACCAGCTTTACTCTCCATTTCTCTGTTAGTTTACCCCTTGCTTTTAAAAAAATAAACTGACTATTCCTTCCCTCTTAAAGAGGATATCTACCTCTCTGCGACATGTATTATTTTCTCTTTGCTTGTTTTCAATAAACAGATATTAAACAAACGAGGCCATCTACTGCAGAGAACATTAACAGTACATTTTGTGCGGGCCTGCATTGTTGGCAATCACCAAAAAAAGGCTTTCTAGAAGGTTGCTTTGTTTAATGATGTTAGCTTTGTTTTTGAGATCTATTGTAACATCATTCACCGGATGGCCCCAGTAATGATGTTGTCCTGGTTTCCTCTGTTTGCTATGTCTGTGCTTTCGATTCTGAAAGATCACCAGCTCTTCTTTATTTATAAGCACTAACCAGTTGGCCACCTATATTCACCTATACCGTTATTGATTTGGACTGACTAGATCTGCATAAGCCGCAGAGAAATTTCATTAGAAAGTGAACTTTAATTATTAATTTCAACAAGAGACCTTGTCCATTTTCTTGAAACCTGGGGAGCATAATGAAGAAATAGAAGAAGAGAAAAACATAGCAAGTGTCACATGTGGCCAAACAAATGGATTTACAAATGCCAACATTGAAATGTTAAAAATAGTAAAGGATCTGATACGAGACGAGGCGGCCTACAGCCTCTGAATGGTTCAGGGTCAGAAAAGCAACATTACTCTGAACCAAGAGCCTCACTTAAGTCTTAAGGAATCAACAAAACGGCTAACAGCTAGGGGTGGACGTAGCTTTTAATTCAGATGAAGTTGAGTATCTTTGCCCTTTCAGAAGGTGGGTGAACTTTCCTGACTTGACCTCTAGCCCATCCCTGGTCATTCAATTAGTGTACAGCTCCTGCCATATATACAGCTGGATAATCCTCCTCACCACCCCCCAGGAAGGGAGGGACATTATCAGGCTACAAGAAATCATGCAGTGCATGGCTTTCGCTGTGGACAGACACCTTCCCAGTAAAGATATTTCACCCACCATCTAGGACTGCACTCTACAGTAGCAATGAATGGTGTCTGCCTGGCAGTGCCCTGCAGCTCCAAGTCCCAACCCTTAGAATGTAGGCCTTCAAGCGGCAGTGAAAAGTACTGAACAGCAACAGCTCTGCGCCGCAGTGGGAAAGCCCCATTTCCTCTCCTTTTTTAGGTCAAAGTTTACCTGGTTGTGAAAAGACTTCTTGCGGGCATTCTGAAAGCTTTCCTGGGAGTGCATTCCGCCCATTGCTTACCATTGGCTTTGTAGCTCACATTTTTGTACTTTCTATTTCCTGGCTTTATTTGTTATAGGCTGTCCAGCAAGTCATCATCCCTCCTGTGGAGCAAAGCTTCTTCTCCATTGCTCCAAGTATTCTTACAGTAGTCCTCATTTTCTCTAAACAGGCCTTTAGATTGTTTTCTTATCTTTTCACATATACTGTGTGTTCAAAGACAGAGGTCAAATGTAAGGCTCTGCTTTCAGAGGGAGCTTGGTGTATACTCTTCTTTCTCTGACTTCAAAGTGAGAGGATTTATGTGACAATCTTTTTGGCACTTGGAAACAAAAGGTTTTTTCTAGCACTCAACAAAATTTAAATGTCTGTAAATTAATTCTGCCAATACAATATTTCAGAATTATGAAAGCAAAAATAAAGTAATTTTTTTGTAATTCAGGAGTGTGGTGGAAACAAATATTTTAATATGACCAAAACTAAGTAGTAAACTAGGTGATTGCATTTCCACACTATCATTTGTGTGCTGAATAGTTTTTTATCAGTAAAATTGTATGTGCGAATGTAACGGTCATTACAATGGAAATGTGTTGTCTGTGATGGCAGTGCACTAACACACCATGCATTCTCCACTCTAAGCAATACTCTACGACATTCTATGACACTCCTCTCAACCACACTCCACTCCACCCCACTCTATGTCTCTATGCCAATTCACTATAGGTCACTCTACTCCACTCTGCACTCAATGCCAGTCTATGCCACTCTACTTGACAAAACTCCATGCCACTTTACTCCACTCTGCACCACTCTATGCCACTACATCCTACACCACTGCACTCCAATCTACAGCACTCCACCCTATGTCACTCCACTCTGAATCCACTCCACTCTCCACGACACTCCACTCTATGCCACTCTACAACACTCCACTCTGACACTTTATTCTACTTTACAACCCTCCACTCCCTTCCACTCTATGCCCCTCCACGCTACTACATTCCACGACACTCCATTCCTTGCCACTCTACTCCACTATTCACCTATCTACTCCACTCTTCACCACTTCACTCCTCGCCACTCCACTCTTCACCACTTTTCTCTTCGCCACTCTACTCCACTCATCGCCACTCTACTCCACTGTTCGCCACTTTACTCCACTCTTCGCCACTCTACTCCACTCTTTGCCGATCCACTCTTCTTCCCACACGACTGCTGTACAACACTCCACTCCATGCCACACTCCTCTATTCCACTAACTTTTAGCCATGCTGAACAGCAGCCACGCCAGTGCAGAACATGGTTAAAACACATTGGCAAAGCCAATCAGTCTACCAATGCTTGTTTTTCCTTAGCTCGGTCTTTCATGAAGCTAGAAATGTTTTTAAAAAATGACATGAAGTCGAGAAAGTAATGAGATGCACGACTTTGTAACAATGTAAAACGTGGATGAGACAAACAATTTTCTAAATTAATGTAATAGTGGGTGTCTTCAGTAAAAGACCGACTGTTAAGATGATATAAAACAAGAGAAAAAAGCATCATACCCAATTTAGGATGAGCATTCTTTCTTCTTGCAGATCTTCCCATAAAAGCATGCGCCCAGCAAATGATTGACCTCTACACTGCCCTTTCAGCCAGCCACATCTTCCTCCCTTTTTCCTCCCATATATCTTTGATCCAGGCTACCTTCCAAATGTTGGCTGGCTCACTCTATCATATTCTTTTTTTTTCCTTATGAACATCACACAAAGAGGGCCGTCTCCAGGACACACCTGATGTTTCCTGGGTCATATACCTCAATAACATCACTGAGCGACCCTCTTATACAAGCTCTGTTATTTTGTATTCTCAAAGTAGAAGTAGAGGGACGCCCGGAAGAAATGCCAGCTCTGATGGAAGCAAAATGTGACCATTACCTTTGATGAAGTACCCCCTGCATCACACGCAAGCCAAACCTGCAATATCCAACAGCATCAGATGGTACTCTGATGAACTGCACCTCTTAGAATATCGATGGACTGCACCAGAAACGCATTTTAGAACAATTAGCCCTTGCCACTGACCTCACAACCTGGCATATGTAATGTTGAGGTGTACGTATGCCTTTTAACAAAGACAAACTACATTCATACAGCATTATGGAAGCTAACTTTGTTGCCAAGTAGTTTTACAAGACCTATGTAAATGGCAATTTCTCCATTTAGTGCCCTCATTGTGCATTTTCATGACACATTAGCCACGTCTCATACCAACTTAACAGCCTCTTCAGCACTTGCACTTACCTTAGAAATAACTGCAGATACTACTGCACTCTCCATGGATATCCATGATCACTAGCATCCGAAAGCCCATAGTCTTACCCAACAAAACCTCTCAAATCAAACTTTGTGACTTGGATCTTATATCTCACACAACATATTCACCGAAGGTTTTTGCAAATACAAAAGCTACAAAGCCATGCCCTGGTAATCCCAATATTGCAGAAGCAAAACTCTGATCTAGTGGCTTGTGCAAGCTGATGACTGTTTCGCCTCCCCTACAGAGAAAAGGTTAAGTAGACTGCCCAGATCTCAGCTCGCCTGTATCAGAAAACCTCGAGTATCTTCTAGTTATGGTTCTGACCCTAATGAAGATCATTCATGGAGCAATGGAATTTGACACAGTTAACCAACAAGTACTCCTGAACAAGCGTACAACTAAATGTGGCATCAGAGGTACAGCCTTTAAAGGGTTAATGTCTATTTCCAGGGGAGGGGGGCTCAACAGCTGACATTGATTTCTACCACGACCACCTAGAAGGACATCACCTTCAATTTTCCAAAGCACTCCGTCCTGTCTCCTTCACTGTTCAAAGTCCACATGGTGCTACCATCAAACACCAAAATAGCCAATGACCAATTACAAATTCGTAGCTTACGCCATAAATATCTTGCACACCAATGAAGTTCCTTGTATGCATTTAATATTGTGCATGAAACCTCAAAGGTGCCAACACTACAAAAGTCACCATATTCAGTATTTCAACAGGAAGGCAAAAAAGATTAAACACATTTTTTGGATCTCGGCTGCACTCTATTCTTTTAATATATGAATTAGCAAACAATTATTTTCAAATTATATTCCAGAAAAGTGCAGTATTTATTCAAAAGTAGAAAAGTGTATTCCTTCTTCCAACTGTAAATGACCTCCCAGGTTCCAGGAAGGCCTAGTTCGAAAGGGGAAAGTCTTCCATTTAAAACGAGGCCTTCAACGAACAGACACCAGACACTGAAACCACACCTACCTCCAGCAACACCAGCCAGCCTACCATCTCCGCCTGGACCCCGGTCACCACTGAAGACACCGCCACGACCATGAAAAGCATTCACTCAGGAGCCCCCTTGCACCCCTGCCCGCAGCACATCTTTCACAGAGCCGCCGCGGCCACAGCACCCGAACTATGACGCACCATCAGTGCCACCTTCTTGTCTGGCACTTTCCCCAACAACTGGAAATGTGCAGAAGTAAAGCCCCTCCTCAACAAGCCCTCCACAGACCCGATGGACCTCAAAAACTACAGACCCATCTCTCTCCTCCCCTTTGCAGCTAAAGTAACTATCATCAACATCCAGCACACAAACTTCATAGAAGCCAACTCCATTCTCGACTCATCCCAATCCAGATTCAGCAGCATCCACAGCACTGGAAACACACTCCTTGCCGCTACAGACAGCATCCGCACTCTCCTCGATCAGGTCCCTCTTCCTACTTGCCTACTTACCTCTCTGCAGCCTTTGACAACGTCTCCACAGCACACTTACCGCCAGACTCCACGATGCCAGCATACAGGAAACCGCCCTCGACTGGATCTGATCTTTCCTCATCAGACGAACCCAAAGAATCAGACTCCCGCCCTTCCTCTCCGAACCCACAGAGATCAGCTGCGGAGCACCCCAAGGATAATCACTCAGCCCCACGCTCATCAACATCTACATGGTCGCCCTCGCCGCCATCGTCAGTCAGCATGGACTCAGCATAGTATCCTATGCCGACGACACCAGCTCATCCTCTCCCTCACAGAGGAACCCGACACCACCAGACTCAGCTTCCAGGAAGGAGTGAAAGACGTCACATCCTAGATGAGCAGCAGCTGACTGAGGCTCAACTTTGACCCACCCCCTCCGCATGGGACAACTCCTGGTGTCCCACCACCCCCAGCAACCCCCCACACCCACGGACCACGCCCACAACCTCGGCATCATACTTGACTCCTCCCTTACCATGACCCGACAGATCAAAGCAGCCTCCTCCATGTTTTTCAACACCATCCACATCCTCCGCAAGACTTTCAAATGGATCCCCCCTGAATCCAGAAGGACTGTCACACACACACTCATAACCAGCAGACTGGACAACAGAAACACCCTCTATACCGGAATCAACAAATCCCTGCTCCAAAAACTCCAGACCATCCAGAACACCGCCGTCACACTTGTCCTCGGCATCCCTCAACACCACCACATCACCCAGCACCTACAAGACCTCCACTGACTCCCCATAGAGAAGAGAGTAACCTTCAAGCTGCTTACTCACACCTACAAATCCCTCCACAACACCGGACCCCAATACCTCAACAAAAGAGTCTCCTTCCATGCACCCAAAAGAAACCTCAGCTCCTCCGACCTCACCCTTGCCGAAATCCCACGCATCCGCAGAACCAAAGTGGGTGGAAGAGCCTTCTCCTACATCGTGGCAAAGACCTGGAATGAGCTCCCGCTCAACATCAGATGCTCCCTCACTGTGTACACCTTCAGGAAGAGCCTCAAGACGTGGCTTTTTGGTTGACTCGGAGCTGCACAACCCCCCCCCCCCATCTCCCCAGCGCCTTGAGACCCTCACAGGTGAGTAGAGCGCTTCACATATCCCTGATTGATTGATAGCGCAAAGGGATCAAAGTTGCAATGTGTTGGCACACAGTGGCAGGACCTACGCAAAGGTTAACTATAATCTTTCAGTTGCTTATTTCTGTATTTGGTTGTAAACTAGTATTAGTGGGGTGAAATGTTTGGCCAGACAATACTACCATGTTTACAAATAGAGAAGGTAATCAAGTAATACTATAAAAGAAATGTGCTGCATTATGCCACATAATATAGTCAACCCTGTGTCATAAATAGGTGCTCTCCTGACACATAATTCCAGTGTCCCTGGTGATAGCAATGTGAGATTTCACAAGGAGCGCATCTGAGCACAAAGTTGGAGAGGGGTACTATGTTAATGTGTGCTTCTTGAGATGAGAGGTAGATTTGTATCTTCCGGATATTACTTTTTAACTGGCAATGGTCCAGCATATTTCCCAATTATAAAGCTTTGCATAAACCATAAGAAAAGTATGCTGTGGACTGGAGTATTTGGCAAGGTGAAGTAATGCTGTCTTTTTTTTGTCTTTTTTCTTAGTGTCTTTCAAGAATCTGCAGATTCACCAAAAAAGATAAGTAGGTTTCTGTTTGTTTACTGTTGCACACATCTCACAGACGCACACACCCACGGACTGATTTAGAACAATACTTCTGCCTTCCATGTAGGTCAGTGTTTTAGAAGCAAAGCTATAGCCAGTCAGCAGAGATGGCATCTCAGTGGATGACTGCTGCCCAGGCCGTAACCTAGGTTATGGAGGACAGCTCTGAGGCAAGATCAGAGACTAAGGGTCATATTATGAGTTTGGCGGTCTGGATGAAATTGGGAGAACGCTGCCAAGCCAGTGGCATCCCGACTGCCATATTACGATTACACTGCTGAGCTGACGGTGTTGTCGGTGGTACCATGGCAGTGGCATGCTTTGGCTCATAGAGAGCCTGAAGCATATGTCGCCACCGTGGCTTTGCCACTTGCACGTTGGGTGCAGTGTGTACCATGAACCATGTCGTGCATGGCACACAGTGCACACACAACCTTGCAATAAGAGGAGGGACCAAAATGTGCCCCCATGCACTTTGCACAATGGGAAAAATCGCTCTGTGGCCCAGTTTGGGCCCCCTTTCCTGCCTTTCGGCCAACTTTTTCATGGGGGTCCCGACCATGGAAAGGTCGGTGGAAAGGCAGGTTGTGATTGGGATGGTGGTGCCGGCATTGACACTGCCTCCCATTCCCACCACTGCTGCAGTATTCAAGATCCTGGCGGTGGCAGTAGTCGTGTGACCGTCTGACTGTCATGGCCACAATTGAGCAGTCGGACCGTCGAGGAGGCGGCAGTCGGACTGCTACCATGAGTACAGTGGTCTTCAGATAGCCGTACTCGTAATTAGGCCCTGAGACAGCAGATACTGAGGCCACATCTGAGGGAGAGGAAAATGGAGCAGAATCTGGAAGGGATTTTTTCAGTTGGCGGAGTGCTATCCAATGACGACTCATCTTCCAACGATTCTGAGAGACATGATGATGGCAGTCCTGCTGTCCTTTTGCAAGTACAGTTTGTGCAGCGGAGCGACCGTAGCAGGTTAGACCAACTTAGAGAGCAGGCATGTGCTGCAGCAAACACAGATGGAGTGCTATCTTGGCAGCCACCCGATTTAGTTTAGATCCAGATTACACCTTTCACTAGCGATTCTGGATGTAAAGTCGATTACGGCCAATTTTATGGCAATTTACTACATCCATCTCTTTTTGGATGTTTACTTCCTTAGGCAAATTGGTAGCAAACAAATTTGCATACCAAACTATTTCTGAGGGAGCATGGAGGCATTCTAGGGACTCATTCTAGGGTATATTAGTGGACTCCCACTTCACTTGAGGAGTTGATGATATGTTTGGCCTTGCACTCAAAATGGGGATAGTTCACAAACCAAAACTGCAGTCCTACTGGTCTCCTTGCACGGTTTAAATAACCCCCATTTTCTCACCAAACATGAACAAGGATAATTTTGTGCTATTGGAGCGCATGCTGCATTTCAATTACAGTTCTCCTGCATTGCCCCGGCACCATCCTGACTATAGCAGGTTGTTAAGAATTCAGCCTGTTGTTGAACATTTGTCTGCCAGGTTTCCAGAGATTCATACGCCTGGAAACAATACAGCAATTGATGAGTCCTTGATCCTATAAATCAGGCGAGTGCTGTTCTGGCAGTACATTGTGAGCAAAAGAGCTTGCTGTGGCATCCGGTTATACATGCTTTGTGAGAGCGCTACTGGGTTTGTGTACAGCTTGAGAGGGTATACATTGAAGGACTCCACTCTAAATCCTGAAAGTAGCCCTTCCATGCTAGGAGTCACAGGAAGGATTGTAGGGGAGCTTGTCCAGCTACTCCTTCACAAAAGTTACACCCTTTATGTGGAAAACTTTTATACAGGAGTAGAGCTGTTCAGTGAGCTGTACAAAGCTGGCATTGTGGCATGTGGTACAGTTAATTGTCGCAGCAAAGGAATCCCGTAGAAGCTTGTTTGTAAGAAGCTCCTAAAAACCCTGAGCACTGTGTTGCATTTCAACAAACTATTCGCAGTCACATTTTCCGATACGTGTGATGTGTACTTGTTCACTACAATTCATGATGAGAGCCCTTCTCGGTTTGGGGTGAGATGGCTGAAGTTCACAAGCCCACCTGTACACTTTATTGCTACAAGTACATGGGTGGAGTGGATAAGAATGACCAGGTTCTTCAGCCTTAGCATGCGAGTCATAAAATTCGCACTTGGTATAAGGAGCTGTTTATCCACCTGATCCAGATGGCAACATTCAATGCGTATGTTGTTTATCGTCAGACCACCACGGGAAGACGTATGTCTTTCCTTGACTATCAGTTGACCGTCATTGAAAGTCTTAATGCTACAGAAGCAGCAGCCTCCACTTCATATGCTCTGGAGAATGTGGCAAGGTTGCAAGATTAAGCATTTTGCCATTCGCATTCCTGAAACAAGCTAAAAAGACTCAACTTTGTCATTTTTTTAGTCTGCTCTAAGCAAGGCAAGAGACAGGAGATTTGTGTTCACAGTCCCCAGTGCCCATCTCAGCCAGCCCTCTGTGTTCCTTCTTTCTTTATGCTGTACCATACAAAAATGAAGTACTGGGTAATTGGCCAAAATGCACATAATGGTGGACGGAAGATGATCCACATTGTTATGGAGTACCCTGTATGGCAAAAACAAAGTCTTGACTAGATTTTAACTGTTCTTTTAGAGAACATATACATAAGACATAAGGACCACCCTGATTGCCCACAGGAACCAGAGTAAATGTAATCAATCTAATAAATGTCCAGTGGGACTCTTTCACCAACACTTCTACTTGCTTTGAAAGTGTCCAAACTCAATCAGTAACTCACTGTTATTGAAAAAGGATACATAACACAATATTTTGCATGATGATGATTTTCATTTTTTTTAGTATAAAGGCAATATACATTTCAGCATGTATCCAAATTAGTGCAGATGACACTTTGCTCAGACAGTGGACTAATATGTATACAACAACATAGAACAAGAAAGTGAACAGATTCCAAGATTGTTTGATTTTATATCAAACAAACGTAAGCAGAAATAATGTCTGTTAATATACGGTATCAACAAGAACAAAAAAGTGTGCTGTTCCGAAGACAAAGTTATGGCAGAAAAATCCCTACAGGTGGATTTTATTACAAAGTTAAAAAAAGGGTTTAACTTTCTCGCTTTTGTGTACATGTTGTGTTATTGCGTATTACAGGTCACTCAAGAGAAGCCTCCTTTATTGGATAAGGAAGCTCTCACCCACCGAAGTAGCATGCTTCATCATCATGCTGTGCTCCTGGCTGGGCGGGCACTGCAATGCCTAGTGGGCCCCTACAAAGGGGCTCTTTGCCAAAGTTTTTTTAATACTCGGGAAGCCGAGAAATGCCTGCACTAGATTGGGGTGAGGGACGAAAGGGTGATAGATTAGGGAAATAAGTGGTTTAAAATTTTCTCTGGGTTCAAAAAAGGGAAACCTGTAATGGGAACCAATAAAGCTCATGCCAAGAATAAAAACAAGTATCAAATCCAAAAGGACACCAAGGAATCCTGGATTCTCATAGGAGGTCTGCGTGTTTCTTGCCACAACCTGCTCATGAAGGAGTAAACGGCAATTCATCAGGACTGTAAAAATAGACCAAATTTTCCTATTCAATGGATAACTATAATATCATGAACGAGATAAGAATTGTTATTTTTGACCAATGTTTCAAAGGAGTCTCACAATGTGAAGCCTTTTAATGTGACCCGCTATTTAGAGTGGACAGGACTCATGGAATATGGTTGCGATGCTGTCAGAGCACCCCATTCAGATTGGCAAGTGGATATTTTAATGAATATTTAATGTTAATCATTTTAATGATCTGCAAATTAATATTTCATTAAAAAAATATTTTGTTACAGTAGTCATTTTTATAAATAATAATTTATAATTAAATATATGTTTATATATACATATACAAATAAAATATATACTTTAATCGAATAAAGTAAACAAAATTAAAAGTTTATTAAAAATATAAACATTATAATTAAAAAATATATTTTATTAAAATAATGTACATATTTTATATGTAGAAAATTGTCATTGTAGAAATATTTTTTACATTTTTGTTGTAAAAATTGGTTTTACATTTATTTTATTTATTAATGTTGGATTATATTTTTATTTTATATTTTATGGTTCACAGTTCAGGAATGGTAGTAAATATTTTAAAATATATATGATTTATTAATAGTGCTACAAATATTCTTTTGTATGTTAATGTTTAAATATTAATATATAGGTTTGTTGTTTTGGTTACTGTCTTTTCATGTAAATGCTCATTTATTTTATAGATGCAAAATTGTGAAACTGTGGAGTAATGATTATAAATATAAAAATGTTACTTTGTAGCACCTTGCATTAAGTGTTTTAGATTGTAGTGGAAATATTAATTTTCACCCCTTTAGTGTCCAATACCTTCCCAAAATTGGTATTGATTGGAGTGGGAATGGCATATTTAACCCTAGATTGAAGTGAAAATAGTAAATTTTGCCCCTTTAGTGTCCAAATGGGAATAGATTGAAGAGGGATCAGTAAATGTCACCCTTTTAGTATCCAACACTTTCTCTAACTTGGTATAGAGTGGAGTGGGAATAGTAAATGTCATCCCTTTTAGTGTCCAACACTTTCTTAAAAATGGTTTATAATGGAGTGTATTGTAATTGCATTTATGTAGTGCCTACTACCCCTGAAGAGGTGTCTAAGAGCTTTTTCAGCGAGTAGCACGCTACTCCGGAAACCATAAAGGATTAGTGGGGAATTAGTACAGTGAGAATATGAAAGTAATTTGAATGGTGGATACATTAGTCAGTTATTTGGATTGAGAGGGTTAATGGAGGGATAGAAGAAGGAAAATGGTTTCCATTTATATAGCGCTTGCTACCCTTGATGGGGTGTTGAAGCGCTTTTTTAGCGAGTAGCACGCTACTTTGGAACCCATAAACGATTAGTGGTGATTTGTGATTATTTAATTTTAACATTTTTGTGTGAAATCCTTTGTTTAAATTGTATTTGTATGTAGTAGAAAAAGTTTCTTTAATTTGTACTGTTGGTGATTAGAAATATCGCAAAAATAGTTATATTTTTGTAATAAATATGAATTACATTTTTTTATAGAATAAAGACCTGCAACATTTCTCTAATTTTATTTATGTTTCCAAAGTTTATTTAATGTATATTTTTACATTTTTTTAAACATATATATGTCAGTTTAAAGATTAACATTTATATATGAATGCTAATTTAACACAACCCGTGATCAAGGTCTGGGGGCAGACCGAAACGCGTTGGGTTGTAATTTTTGTACTCACATGCTGAACTAAAAAAGGTGAAGAAACTTGCCTGAGAGTGCGCCCCCATTCATTCTGTGCCGTCAGCAACCGTCAGCCAGAAAAAGTGAAGGACATATATATATATATATATATATATATATATATATATATATATATATATATGCAGAAGTATGATAAACAGTCTAGTTGTTTTTCTTGCTTTTCACTTGAATCGCACAAGAGCACTTTAAATTGGCGATCTAGACAGCAGGACTCTATGGTCCAGTAGAAGGCTGTGTGCCGAAACGCTTGGACTGCCCAATCACTTGCACTATTTGCACTTTAAGGATTCAACAAAAATGAAATAAAGAAAACTTACGACGTACGAGTCTACAAGCGCCGTGTTTCTCACTGGAGGAAATTAGATAGTGAAAGCATATATATATATATATAGTATTTAAATTGTTTGAATGTTTGTAGTTAATGGACATTTTTTGTTATGAATTTGGTTATATATTTTATTTGGGTGAATTGTAAATATTTTGGTGATGTAATATATGTACATTTAATTTAAGCCTCTGCATAAAATATTGTATGTTTATTTCAAATAATTTTTCTATATAAAACATTTTTTATATTTATTAACGAAGATGCAATTATTTTGGCAATATCATTGTAGCCGATTCTGTGTGAATCAATATTTTTGACATAGTATATATGTTTATTAGAAGGTGATGATATTTGTGTTTTCGATAATAAGTAAAAACTGATAGTTTTAACTGATATTTTACTGTTGATTATTTGGTTTTATAAGTTAAGTATAGGAAGTCGATATTTTTGTTAATATTTATTTTCCGATATTTTTGTCTTTTGATGTTGTATGCATCGATATATCAGTGATCCCTTATTGAAGGTCCCAAGATTTCATGGTTTCTATGGAATTTTAATCAGACGGCTTTTGTCCGGGTGAGACCCAAAGACTAACTACTGGTGGAAACACTGACATCCCATCCCTAAGTTGCTTTCAAAACATGTTATGGTTCACCAGGAGATACCATATATGAACAGACAGGATCTCTGCATATGTTGGTTTGCTATAAAATCATATTGAACCTTGGAATCCGTTTGCTGTTCTGTATTGTTGTATGCATATTAGTTCACTGTCTGAGCACTCCATTGTCTGCACTGATTTGGATACATACAGAAATGTATATTGCCTAAAATTAAAAGTGTGAAAATCATCATCATGTAAGATAATGTGCCTTGTATCCTTTTTCAATAACATTGATTATGATACAAGTTACTAATTGAGTTTGCACACTTCCAAAGCAAGTAGACGTGTTGGTTAATGAGTCGTACTGGACATTTGTTTGCCTTATTACTTTAGTGAACTTTGGCAGTATTCCCCAGCATGTTGGCGTTAGTTTCAAAGGTAGATATGCTCACTCAGTTCAAGGAATGTAGGACTGGCAGGTATCCACAAACAGGAAGGAGGTGAATTTAAGACAGTGAGTGCACTGCAAGCAGATGAAAGGCATGTTTTCTTGAACTTCAATTAGCTAGCGACGGAAGGCGTTAGGATAGATTTACTTGCCAAGTATACAAGATTGGTCAGGACTTTGATGAAGACAGAGACCTGAACAGGTAGAAAAAGCTTAGGCTAGGTGTGTTTTCACAGGGATATCGCATAGGTTGAAGGAAGATAGGATAATAAAGATACACATGCCATCACTTCATCTTTGTGCGGCTATATCCACAGTCATTACCGTGTGTCCACGTTTAAATGGATTCGAATTTGCATCGCTGCACGACTTATTAAGTAAGTAAGGCAGATTCACGTCCATTTTTGTTTTTTAAATGAGCGCCAACAATAGGCTTGAGTTATCCTTACCCTAATTTATTGATTTTAACCCAGCAGTTCGTGACAGAACGTTAGTGGTTCATTGACTGATCACCGCTCTTCCCACGGGTGAGTCAAACCCTGGTCATTACGATTTGTTCTTGTAAATCGTCCCCTTTTTAAACGTGGTATTAATAGTAAATGTTATACCCCTGTTTATTTTAGAAATCCAGGAGGCACTATAAGGAAACAGATACTTCCCTCGAATTTAGCATCATAGCAATCACTATTTACTGACCTAATCGTTGTTGAATCCTGGTAAGCCATTCCACTTACCACATCCAACATGGTCACCTCCTCCACAGTTGGCTTCAACCGTAATGCCACCATATGTATCATCTACAGGTGCTACTTTGAGAACTCCAGCAATTACCCCAGAAGATTCCCAGGACACCCTGTGCTATCAATGGTAAGCCACTGCGCGCCATTACAATTGCTAAAGATGCCCAGGTCTTTCTCTTCAATTGTATTCCCTAGCACATCCTAACTTTCTCCCTTCATTAGTCCCCAGAATTCCTGTCCTGAAGAGACCCCATATCTTGAGAGGGGCGAAACGTTGTCGACTGTTACTAAGAGAGAGCCTAGTGAAAATCAACATACAAATCATACTTACTTGTGAAAAGCTCCTCTTTATTACCAATAACCTCGCCCTTTTTTCACCTTCTTTTCACTCCAATTTACACCACGTTAGGTTATGGTCACTCACTGGGGCTGACTGAATCACATATAGAATGTTTATAATGTAAATATCTTATACTTTAGGAAATACTGGTTGTGGTAATTATTGTGATTATAAAATAAACTATACTCACTTCAGCTGAAGTGAGAATTATTTTGATTAGACTGCTGTGTGGGCTTTTTAGACATAAGATTTATTGTTTTGACTGAACTCAACGAAGGTCTTATCTGCATAAATGTGTTTCTGTTCATGATTAATTCAAGCAAGCTAAATTTTTCTTTCAGAATTGTATAATCTCTGACAAATGAGTTCCTTGTGAACATTTTTTTTTTTGCTTAACTGCAACACCCAGTTCGCAAGGACATATGGATCGCTCTTGTTTTTCTTAATATCACTTCATCTTCGCATACTGTCTGAAACCCATTGGTGCCTCACTCACCCCGATAATGAATTACTCCCTCACTCAACTAAGCGGACGACTCCAAACCATACAGACTATAGCAGGCACTCTCCTTCCTCAACATCCCAACACACACACACACTGCACCTCAAACAGCTAAACTGACTCCCCATCCACACCTCTTTTCAAACTCCTAAAAAACATGTTCAAAACCTTACGTAGCACTGGCCTAGCAAACCTCAATACTGTCTCGGATTTCAGAAGCCTTCCAGACGCCTTTGCTCAGCCGGACTTGTACTCACACACTTTCCGTGCATACACAGCACCAGAACAAGGAAAAGTGACTTCTTCTAATGGGCTCCAAAAGGGTGGAATGACCTGCCCCTACACATATGCGTGGTTGCTAAAATTACTGCATTACACACAAAACGGAACACTTGGCTCTTCAACTAGGTTAATCCTTGGATCAGCTCTGAGTGCTCCCGCGTGGGAGACAGGAGTCCCTCCTAGGCTTTACAAAAAAATCATAAAAATACAGATAACTTTACCCCCAATGCTATACATATGGATAACATATTTGCCCTCCTTGCCATGTTCATACTCCGTCAGAACTTAGTAGATGTTCAGTTTGCTGTTTGACAAGTGCATCACAGTCACAGCACTGCACATAACGGTGCACAGAACATATGCTATGTTCTCACTGACTAGCCTGTGTGTCAAAAATTAACGTTTTTCATAGTTTATGAAGTGCTCTTCAGGGAACTTATGCAAAAACGACAGTTGATGGACAGAATGCAGAACAATGTCGTACATTCACTCCAGTACAGAGATCTGGGCCAAAATCCATCGTTTTTTTACTCACCATGCCATTCCAGTTTGAACCCAGCCATATGCAAATCAGTCTTGACCCTGTGCTTCACAGGAACAGTCCAGCCCGAACTGCAAAGCCAGGTCCTCCCTGGACTGGAAACAAGTATCCTAGGACCGGTTTTGGGGTTTCTTCAGCCAGGATAGCTTGATTCCAGTGGCATGAAGAGCACGGGACCCACGTCTGGGCATACCCGTCCCACTCGGGGTGACAAATGCAAAAACAACAGTTGATGGACAGAATGCAGAACAATGTCATACATTCACCCCAGTACAGAGATCTGGGGCTAAATCTATTGTTTTTTTGCTCACCATGCCATTCCAGTTTGAAGCCAGCCATATGCAAATCAGTCTTGACCCTGTGCTTCACAGGAACAGTCCAGCCCGAACTGCAAAGCCAGGTCCTCTCTGGACTGGAAACAAGTATCCTAGGACCAGTTTCGGGGTTTCTTCAGCCAGGATAGCTTGACTCCAGTGGCATGGAGAGCACGGGACCCACGTCTGGGCATACCCGTCCCACTCGGGGTGACAAATGCAAAAACAACAGTTGATGGACAGAATGCAGAACAATGTCATACATTCACCCCAGTACAGAGATCTGGGACTAAATCTATTGTTTTTTTGCTCACCATGCCATTCCAGTTTGAACCCAGCCATATGCAAATCAGTCTTGACCCTGTCCCTCATGGGAACAGTCCAGCCCGAACTGCCAAGCCAGGTCCTCCCTGGACTGGAAACAAGCATCCAAGGACCGGTTTCGGGGTTTCACCCCTCTTCAGCCAGGATAGCTTGATTCTAGTGGCACGGAGAGCACGGGACCCACGTCTGGGCATACCTGTCCCACTCGGGTTGACAAATGCAAAAACAACAGTTGATGGACAGAATGCAGAACAATGTCATACATTCACCCCAGTACAGAGATCTGGGACTAAATCTATTGTTTTTTTGCTCACCATGCCATTCCAGTTTGAACCCAGCCATATGCAAATCAGTCTTGACCCTGTCCCTCATGGGAACAGTCCAGCCCGAACTGCCAAGCCAGGTCCTCCCTGGACTGGAAACAAGCATCCATGGACCGGTTTTGGGGTTTCACCCCTCTTCAGCCAGGATAGCTTGATTCTAGTGGCATGGAGAGCACGGGACCCACGGCTGGGCATACCTGTCCCACTCGGGTTGACAAATGCAAAAACAACAGTTGATGGACAGAATGCAGAACAATGTCATACATTCACCCCAGTACAGAGATCTGGGCCTAAATCCATTGTTTTTTTACTCACTATGCCATTCCAGTTTGAACCCAGCCATATGCAAATCAGTCTTGACCATGTGCCTCATGGGAACAGTCTGGCCCGAACTGCCAAGCGAGGACCTCCCAGGACTAGAAACAAGCATCCTAGGACCGGTTTCGGGGTTTCACCCCTCTTCTGCCAGGATAGCTTGATTCCAGTGGCATGGAGAGCACGAGACCCATGTCTGGGCATACCCGTCCCACTCTGGGTGACAAATGCAAAAACAACAGTTGATGGGCAGAATGCAGAACAATGTCATACATTCACACCAGTACAGAGATCTGGGACTAAATCCATCGTTTTTTTGCTCACCATGCCATTCCAGTTTGAACCCAGTCATATGCAAATCAGTCTTGACCCTGTGTCTCATGGGAACAGTCCAGCCCGAACTGCCAAGCCAGGTCCTCCCTGGACTGGAAACAAGCATCCTAGGACTGGTTTTGGGGAATCACCCCTCTTCAGCCAGGATAGCTTGATTCCAGTGGCATGGAGAGCACGGGGCCCACATCTGGGCATACCCGTCCAACTCGGGGTGACAAATGCAAAAACAACAGTTGATGGACAGAATGCAGAACAATGTCATACCTTTATTTATTTATTTATTTGTAGGTTTATATAGCGCTAGAATCGACTCCAATTGGAGTATCTCTGCGCTTTGTGGAGCCGGTAAAACAGAGGAATAAAAGGAGCTAGATCTCATTTCTGAACAACACAGTTTTCAGGAGTTTTCTAAAAGTGAGATGTTCTTTACACTGTCTCAGAGAAAGGGGAAGTCTATTCCACAGAGTAGGGCCCGAGATTGATAGTGCTTTACTACCATGTCTAGATTTTTTTGCACGGGGAATCACCAAAAGAAGATTGTTACTGGACCTAAGCGAACGAATTGGAACATAAGGAACAAATTTGTTCTGAAGATAAATAGGCCCTTGTCCATTTAAACATTTGTGAATCAAGCAGCATATCTTGAATTTTGATCTCTGGCGGATAGAAAGCCAATGTAATTGCTCCAGAAGAGGTTTGGACGCAGTTCTCGGAGGGGCATTAAGGACGAGACGAGCCGCAGTGTTTTGAATGACCTGAAGCTTAGCCAGCACGCCTTCGTTGGCAGAAAGCAACAGGCCATTACAATAGTCAATGCGACTCAAAACCAATGTTTGGACCAGAGTTCTCCTAAAAGAGTCCGGTAGTAAAGGAAAAACTCTGCGTACCAGGCTAATAGTATGGAAACATATTCCAGCAATGTGGTTGACATGCTGTCCAAATAACAGGTCTTGATCCAAACGAATCCCTAAACTCTTCACGACCTGTTTAGGTTCCGGAACTACTCCCAGATCGGGTGGCCACCAATCAGGGGTCCATAATAATTTGGCTTCTCCAAACAACATTAGTTCCGTTTTGCTGACATTGCACTGAAGATAGTTGGAAGACATCCAATGAGCCACCGCCTTCATGCCCGCAGAAAAAGAGCCTTTAATTTCAGCGGACATAGTCTTAAAAGGGAAGAGGAGCTGAGTATCATCAGCATATGATACTGGGATAAAACCATAGCTACGCATCACTCTTGCCAGGGGTGCCACATAGATGTTAAACAATGATGGGCTTAAGCAAGAGCCCTGTGGCACCCCTTTAGATATCTCAACCTCCGCTGAACGGTACGTGTCCATGATGACTCTCTGGGAACGACCAGATAAAAAGCTCTTTAGCCAATCAATGGCTTTATCCTTGATGCCAGCGTTCGACAACCGCTCAACCCCAGTACAGAGATCTGGCCCTAAATCCATCGTTTTTTTGCTCACCATGCCATTCCAGTTTGAACCCAGCCATATGCAAATCAGTCTTGACCCTGTGTCTCATGGGAACAGTCCAGCCCGAACTGCCAAGCCAGGTCCTCCCTAGACTGGAAACAAGCATCCTAGGACCGGTTTCGGGGCTTCACCCCTCTTCAGCCAGGATAGCTTGAGTCCAGTGGCATGGAGAGCATGGGAACCACATCTCGGCATACCTTGAATCAGGCATGAGGCACAGGGTCAGACTGATTTGCATATGGCCATGTTTGAACTGGGGTGGCGGAGTGAGGTAAAGAATGGTGATGGATTAAACCCAGATCAGTTGACTGGGGGTGAGTGCTTGTAATGTTCAACACTCCGTCCATCATCCCCTTTGGTTTTGCTTTGTTCGCCCTAAGTTGGCAGGGTATGCCCAGACGTGGTTCCCTTGCTCACTTTGCCACTGGATTCAAGCTAGTCTGGCGAATGACGGCTGATTAGCCAGAAACCGGTCCCAGGATGCTTGTTTCCGGTCCAGGGAATACATGGCTTGGCAGTTCGGGCTGGACTGTTCCCATGAGGCACAGGGTCAGACTGATTTGCATAAGGTCATGTCTGAACTGGGGTGGCGGAGTGAGCTAAAGAATGCTGATGTATTAAACCCAGATCAGTTGACTGGGGGTGAGTGCTTGCAATGTTCAACACTCCGTCCATCATCCCCTTTGGTGTTTTGCTTTGTTCGCCCTAAGTTGGCAGGGTATGCCCAGATGTGGTTCCCTTGCTCACTTTGCCACTGGATTCAAGCTAGCCTGGCTGATGATGGCTGATTAGCCATAAACCGGTCCCAGGATGCTTGTTTCCGGTCCAGGGAAGACATGGCTTGGCAGTTCGAGCTGGACTGTTCCCATGAGGCACAGGGTCAGACTGATTTCCATATGGCCATGTCTGAACTTTGGTGGCGGAATGAGCTAAAGAATGATGATGTATTAAACCCAGATCAGTTGACTGGGGGTGAGTGCTTGCAATGTTCAACACTCCATCTATCATCCCCTTTGGTTTTGCTTTGTTCGCCCTAAGTTGGCAGGGTATGCCCAGACGTGGGTCCCTTGCTCACTTTGCCACTGGATTCAAGCTAGCCTGGCTGATGTCGGTTGATTAGCCAGAAACCGGTCCTAGGATGCTTGTTTCCGGCCCAGGGAAGACATGGCTTGGCAGTTCGGGCTGGACTGTTCCCATGAGGCACAGGGTCAGACTGATTTACATATGGCCATGTCTGAACTGGGGTGGCGGAGTGAGCTAAAGAATGATGATTGACTGGGGATGAGTGCTTGCAATGTTCAACACTCCGTCCATCATCCTCTTTGGTTTTGCTTCAGGGAACTTAGGGACTATTCGCCAGCATGTTTGCCTTCATTTCAAAGGTAGATATGTTCACTCGGTTCAAGGAGTGTAGGCCTCAAAGGCATTCACAGACACCCCCAACTTGCATCCAATATGGAGCATTT
This sequence comes from Triturus cristatus, assembly GCF_964204655.1. NCBI lineage: Eukaryota > Metazoa > Chordata > Amphibia > Caudata > Salamandridae > Triturus > Triturus cristatus. Next base: position 1,137,801,129 of record NC_140585.1, on the reverse strand, counting down.
TTTTCCTCTTTTTCTCCAAAAACTCAAAATGTAGCTACAGTTTGCCTATCTTCTCAGTCCCCTCCTGGGAAATTCTAAACACTGGGTACCTTTAGAATAAACAGCATGTTCGGGTAAAAAAATGCAGATTTGGCATGGATACCTTATGTGGAAAAAAGTTATGGAGCACTAAGCTCGAACTACCCCAAATAGTCAAAGAAGGGCTCAGCACTGGGGGAAGTTCCAGCAGTCAAGGGGTTAACGATGGATAGTTATTACACAGTCTTAAAGTCTGTAGGCAGGTATTTTGTTACAATGAACCTCACAGGCTACTGTAGTCGACAAGGTTTTTGATGTTGGTGACACACCTGATCAAACCATGGGAATAGAAGGTGTGTCCTAGGATAATTCTTATTAGGCTCTCTTAGGAGGGATTTTATATTGTTCCAACACCAGAAATGAGGGTGACAACCCAATGGTAAGGGTTATAGGTCTGATTGCGTGTTAGGAAAAGTTATAATAAATGCAGTAGGCCTAAAGTATTTATTGTGTGAAGCATACATCAAAAGTCAATAGGTGGGTTTTTATTACTCTGTTTTAAATCTAAAGATAGGTCTTTTATTTACGTGCAATCTCATAGATTACTTTAGTAGGCAAAGGTTTTTGGTGTTGGTTACCCCCTTTAACAGCCATGAGGATAGAAGATTTGCATTGTGAGAATCCTTGCTGGGCCCTCTTAGGGGAGGACACATTTTGCTTTGCTTACTGTAATATTTTGACTGTATGTCAATTGGTTGCTTTGTGGAAAAGGTTATACTCAATACAGTAGGCCTGTGTTTGATAATGTTGGTTATCGCAACAAGCCAACAATAACAGCTATAGGCCTGATTGGTTCACTGAGAAAAGTTATGCAAGATACAATAGGTCTGGTCTATTAGAAAATGTTATGACAAAGGCAGTAGACCTGACTTATTTATAGTGAAAAGCATTTGTTAAAGGCAACAGGTCTCTGATGGTGAATTGTTATAACACTATGTTACAGACTATGAATAGGTATTTTGTTACAATTAATCACACATGTAAAGGTTTTGGTGTTGACAGTCCACTCTAACAAACCCTTGGAGCAGAATCATTTCACTGTGATGACTCTTGTTAGGCCCTATTGAGTGGTGTTTTATATTGTTTACCAATTGCAATTTATTACATATTTGTCATTTTATAGCTGCATGTCTGATGGCTGCCATCTTATGCACACTTTCGTAGGCCTGTGTTAGTTAAAGTGGCACGCCAATGATGAATGCTAGAAGCCTCATTGGTTTACAGGAAGTGGTTACGCCCGATTTCTTAGGTATAATATGTGTAGAATGAAAAGTTATGGCAGAGCAAGCAGGCCTGACTTACTTATTGTGAAAAGCATATGTTAAAGGCAATAGGCTTTGTTATTAGGCTGCACTAAAGCCTGTAGGCAGGTATTTTGTTACACAGAATCTTGCAGATTACCATAGTAGGCAAGGATTTTGGTTTTGCTGACAATGCTCCCACCATACTTCAACAACAGTATAGAAGAAGGAAGGCGATTATAAACATTACACTTAAAGCAATAACTCTACACGCGCCATATAAAACTACTAGGGTGCCATTTAGAACAGGAGTGACACAAATGTAGGTAAAATCGGCCAAGAGCATGTAATTCACAGCAGAATATCTGACCCGGTCACGGACAGGTAAGCATGGAGCAGGCCCCATATCTCCTTAGGTCAGTGTGCGACGAGATTAAAGGCAGAAAAGGCATCTGCAATGTTGCTGCAGATTATGTAGCATTACTATATGTACATCTACATTTTCTCTCTATAGACAATGCTGTGTGCTCAGTGTGACGCAGAACAGGCCTGGGCCTTGTTCTCGTGCGGTGACAGTCTCATATACTGCAGCGCAAGGCCCAGCTGACTCCAATTCGTAATTGTGTCACTGTTATTTTTTAATAAATCTACAACCAATATATTTAGTCGCTAATACTTGGGGTCTATGGAATGACCAACCCTGTGACAAATTAATTTCCGGGATGATAATTGATTTAAAACTCAGTGAATAACCCACCAGCTGTTGCATAATTTACAGATTTCAACAAAAAAATCGTGCTTCTAACTCAAACGTATCAGTTGTTATAACGAAAAAGTGCGCCACAATGGCATGGCATTTATAAAGTTTATCTGATCACCGTTCAGTTGCAGATTGATATGCTATAATTATTATTATTATTTAGGCCAAAAGTTCAGCAATCGTAAAGACATCTATGGATTTACAAGTTATTGTCCTGAATGCTCGAACTCTCGGGCTGGTCACAGTAATCCCACCCCCAGTTGCCCATTACTGTGTTCCCACATATCAGATGATATATATATATATATATATATATATATATATATATATATATATATATATATATATATATATATATGAATTCCAAAAAGCTGTCTCCCACTTCCTGACGTCAGATATTACATCACTGTATTTAGACACTTATTTACCCATGTCTTCTTCCATTAATTTTTAGCTATACATACATTACAAATTTTTTTTTTTCAGAAAGACACATATGTCATCAGTGATGTAATATCTGACGTCATCAGCAGAGGATTGCGGTCGCGTGAGTTATAGTTGCCTGCACTAACTATAACGGGGGAATTTCAATGGTTTTTCACGAGTGAAATGTCCAGCTAACTATAACATGTGTGAAACCTATGGTTTTTTAAGTGAATTTGCAAGGTTTTTTAAATGCTAATTCCTAACTATAACGTGTGTGAAACCTATGGTTTTTTCAGTGAATTTGTACGGTTTTTTAAATGCTAAGTTATGTATTTTTTTTAATTTTTTTAAGGTTTTTCACCGTGCGCGTACCGTACACACACGGTGCGCTTCGCACACCGCGCACCCACGTTACGCAGTTCGCGGAATTTTTCCGTTTCTACCGTACGCGCACGCTACGCGTACTCCACGATTTTTCGCAAAAAAATTAAAGGAAATTTTGGTCCTTGGGGGTCCTTCTGGGACCCCCTGACAAAGGCTAGGGGGTCAGGAACTGTCCACCCTGCCCCCTTTTCACGTGCTCCACCTTTGTTTTTCACCCCCTCAGACTGCGAGAGACAAAATGGCGGCCGACACTTCCTGGTTTTGACCGATCCGAATGTTTACTAAGATCTAACAACCAATCAGAATCGCGCTCGCGCACGGCAGCGTGCGCGTACGGTAAGTTTTACCATACGCGCACGGAGCGCGCCTTATGATATATATATGCTTTTAGATGCTATTTTCTCAGGAAATACTGAACAGATTTACACCAGACCTGCAAAAGGCACATCCCTGACCTGAGGACTACCTCTCTGCCAAATTTCAAGTAATTCTGTTCAGCCGTTCGGGCTGTAGCTTGGACTAAAGGTCCTATGGAAAAATGCATGGGGAAAACGCGTTTTGGGACCCCCCCTTTTTCTCAGCCCCCGCTCGACGAATCCCCCCGAGACTTTCAGGGAAGGAGCGGAGCGGAGCGCCCCACCTATTTTGAAAATTTCGCGAGGATTCGTCAATCGGCGCCAAAGTTATTCCAAATAGAATGTTGCGGATTTCCTATGGAAACACGAACCTAACTATAACTATCTACTGGCGACCGCCAGTAGATAATATATATATATATATATTTGAGGCTCTATCCAAAGGCTTTTATTCGTTAAAGTAATAAATGTTCATCAACTCATGGTCCACGTCTGCATGCTAGGTGGGTAGAAGATGTGCGGATGGGGAGGAGGGGAGGGAGGAAGTGGCGAGGTGGAGGGGGGGTCCTGTTTTTTTTATTAATGTGACGAGCCTCTTGCAGGTACCAGCCCAGTGATAAAATCTCATGCTAGCGAGGGCCTATCCACTTTGAGATCTTCTGGGCCCGCGGTGTTCCCAAATAAAAGATGTAATAGCAATTATTTGTCTGACTGAAGCAGGTGGAACCTACACTGACAGAGCTTTAACGAGGATGTGGTGTAACGGCCAGAGCTGCCGACTTTGGAACTGGGGAACCAGGTTTGAGTTTCAGCATTGGCCCAACATCCTGTGATTCTGGGCAAATCACTTAGGGCCAGATGTCCGTAGGGAAGGTTATGCGATTACCAAATAACGAATCGGTATTTGGTAATCGCAAACACCCATGTACAAATGTGCGTTTCACACATAGTGCGATTCCCAATGAGTCGCAAATAGACATACCTCATTAATATTCATAAGGTAGATCTCGGTTTGCAACCCCCTGGGAATCACAAAAATCACAAGAGTCATCAGACTACCACGTCTGTGATTGCTTTTTAATAAAGCAAAGTTTTTCTTTTTAAAATACAGCCCGTTTTCTTAAAGGAAAATGGGATACTTTTCAGAAAGAAACATTAAAAGTTATCTTTTCATTTTTTTAAGAGTAGGCAGGGGTCCATGTGACCTCTGCCTGGTTTTAAAAATGTTTTTACAAACATTCTCAAAGATTATAAAGGACCCCTTCATATTTGTGAATGGGTTACCACCTGAAACATTTACACATAACACTGCGATTCAGTAATAGGAAGGAATGCCCTACACACGCCCCCTTCTCATACCGAATCGCAAACCTCATTTGTGATTCGGTAATAGGTTACCGATTCGCAAATATGGCTTGGTACATTTAAAAAAAGCCTTTTTTTCGTTTGCAAACGGCCCAATTCTGTGAATCGGGCCGTTTGCAACTGAGAAATAGCTTTGTACATCTGCCCCTTAATTTCCCCGTGCCTAGAAAAAAAACGAGAAATGAATGTGTCCTTGTGTAAAATAACTGTTGCTCATGTAAAGCGCTAAACTACATTGTGGTGGAGTGAGCGCTATATCAACCTGCAAAAAAGGATATCTAATAATTTGAGATATCATAATCTGGGCAGGATTATCATTACCAATGCCCTCTAAGTGGGTAAAATGTCGCGTATCTAGTAATGTGTTCATATTGTAAAATCGTGAAATAATGCCACAGAGATGCCACCTTGTGCTGCATGAAGTCCAGTTTGATCGTTCCCTCTCAGAGACGCCGATTCACAGCCGAGGCGAGGGTCACAGTTAATGCAGTGTGTGTCCTCTCTAACGATTGGCTTCAGGGGGCAGCCTCACAAGCGGTTCATGCACTCGAGTTTGTGACGTAACTGGAAATAAAATGCACAGGTGGTTGAAGGCTTAATTAAACATGTAAGAATAATAATCTCCTAGAGATGGTTAGTATAAATCTTTGGGTTGGAGCAATCAAGGCAGCTCCCTAAGCGTGCCGCAAGAGGGCGCTAGATTGCAACAAATGACAGCAACTATCGATCCTAGCGGGGGAGAAGTACACACAAAGGTACAATAAGGCACTTGGTTTGAAATATCCCTGCTCAGCGTGCGGTAACTGCCGCATTTTTAGAAGCTAACTTAACTGATTTTATATTTTTGATTTGTACTTATTGCACAAACTCACAATCAGTACATCTTTGAACAGTGAGCTGACGCAAATAACATAATGGGACTCGGAAATCGTATTTTCACCAACAAAGTTGTCTTTGGTCACTGATAGCAGAGCTGATACCCAAAGCTTTGTTATTAACTTCAGGAGGAAAACGAGAAATGGTACAGCCAAGAGGTCTGGCTACTGCATAAATGGTACTGTTATACGTGGAGTGTTTTAATCTATGTTTTGGTTAATGAACGGGTGATAGTGAGAATAAGCAGGGCACAAGACCTAACAAGCATTGGCATAACCAACAGGTCTCGCCTTTGGGACCTTATAAGTATTTAGCCATGCAACAGTTGATGTTGCTGCACCAAGGATATTGTGCTGCATAACTAAATACTTATAAGGTCCCAAAGGCGCAACCTATTGGCTATGCCAATGCTTGTTTTGGTGGGGGTGGGGGGGGATAAGAAAGCTTAGTGGCTGTTTTTTTGTTTTGAACTAGAGGGGTTGTATTAACGGTAGAGATAGGAGAAGTGGGGGTGCCTGTAACCGCTGTGCGTGTACTTTCTTTGCGTTGAACCTTGATTTGTTTTAGTTGCTTTTTATTATTCTGGCAATAACGACAGAGCCGTACACGTAGAAGCCTTCCTCCTCCTTCAGAAGCTTCGCTTGACTCTGGCCTCTGCACTCGTTTTAAAGATGCATTCGATAGCCGCCTTGTAGTTGCAGAGTCCTTGTAGCAGGGAGTGCCGGGCCGGCATCTGGTGTGTGTGTGATGTATGCTCCGAGCCCCCACGAAGATGCTTGGTGCCAGCGCATTTCGAGGTGGGGGCGGGGGGCTTTTACTTGAGTCGAGCGCTAAGAGATCACCGTGCTGTGCTCAAATACCCCATCAGAGAAGCATTCTTGAATGCATTAGCCAACAGCACTTGTGCCAAAGAGCTCGGCAGCAGTGTGTGGCAGACACAAGGCTTATCAAGACCTGAGTAATGAATGTAGCGCAGCAGAGTTCAGCGCTGAATCCCACAGTGACACCCTACAACCAGCTTTTATCCTGTGCTGCTGGAAGCCCGCGTGTGTTTGGAGATGGTGTTGAGAGCAGGGCATTGCCCACACCAGCTGCACCTCGCAGACGCACCACCGCCAGGCTGCTGCCAACACCCTGTGTGAATGTAAACCCCTGGTGGGAGTCAGACAAGCAGGAAGTGGGATAAGGGAGGGGGTGGCAAATGGTGAGCACTTTCGCGGCCGCTTTGATGTTCTCAGTGGCCGCACAGCTCACTGAGAACATCAAAGCGGCCGCGAAAGTGATCAGGCAGGCTGACAAATGGTGCGCGTGCCCGGCGCTCATGCACTGTAGTTGGAGGCCTGAAAAGCCACTAGTCTGCACTTCCAAATCCTGCTTACTAAAACTCTCGCCAGAGTAGCGCTAAAGCGCTGGCTCAGGCGAGACCTAAAAAAGAAGTGGGGGGACGCTGACGTTATGACAGGAAGTGAAGTCACGAAATGTGGCTTGCACCATCAGACTAATTGCCTCCCCTCGCTCACCCCTTAGATGCGATTGCATCAGAGAAGCCAGCGCGTAAGCAGCCAGAGAGGCCAAAGCGTGAATATGTGGCTCAATTTGCTCCAGTTATCGAGCTCCGGTAAAATAAGCTGGGGGACGCCGTCCACCCGCGTGGTACTCCGACTCGAGCCCTGAGAATAAGAGATCCTTTGCACTAATTTGTGTTTGAGTGATGTCACGCCTGGTAGTTTGAATACACAATTGCTTTCAAGGGTGGGTGAAGTACAGTTCAGTTAATGATTGTGAGAATGTGCAAATTATTAAAGATATTTGTTATGCGGTTTATTAAAAGGTTGTTTTATTAGGAAAATATATTTGTATAGGATCCTGCAAACATTGACTTTAACCCCATCAAAGTGTAAGTCGATGAAAAAAGTTAATAAGAATTTAATAAAGATTGTAGAAATAACGTTTGCAAAATTATAAATAAAATTGTTAGCGTAAAAATACTTTGGGGCAGATTTATGTTTCCTGGCGCATCCCTGCAAATCAGCAGGGATGCGCCAGGAAAGATGCGTCACGAAAGTTTACCCTTGCGCCACAATAGATGCGCTGCATTTACAATGCAGCGCATCGTGGCGCAAGGATAAACAGATGCGTGACGCATCTGATGGCGGAAGGTTGGCGCATTGCTGGAGTTGCGTCGCAAGCGCGACGCAGCTCCAGCAAGGCTCGGGGGTGCCCTATCATTACAATGCTGCGTCAATCCTTACGCCTGCTTCAAGCAGGCGCAGGGTTTTGACGCAGCATGGCCGGAAAAGTGACTGAGTGAAATCTTGTAGATTTCACTCAGCCACTTTTCAGAGGCGTTCCTGCGCCGGAACGCCCCCCCCCCCCGTGCAGGTACGCCCACATGTGGCGCAAGCTTTACAACGTGACGCATCTCCCTAGATGCATCACGTTGTAAATGGGGCGCAACATGGCGCAGGGTTTACGCCGCCGCTGCGTCACAAAAGTGACGCAACGGCGGCGTAAAAGTGGTGCAAGTCCGATATAAATCTGCCCCTTGGTCTTAACTGCTTGCTTACTGTAATGTGTTATTGTAAAAGAAGCGCAGACGTAAACATTGTTTCAAGAAAACCTAACGGATATTGCAGGAAAGAGTGTGGGATGCACAGAGCAGCATACAGGAACTCGTGGGCGGGGTTAATATGTGGCAACTGTTCCTGGAATATCTAGAGTGCGGCCGCCTGAAATGTGTAAACTGCACTGCCTGATCTCTTGATAACGGGAATTAAAAAGAGACTGAAGCGTCCCTGTAATGCAGGGATGTAGCTACCAATGGTGCAGCCTGTGCAGTGGCACCGGGGCATGGAGCCCTGATGGGCACTAAAATCCAGCAATGCTCTCATTTACCACCCTATCAGCAGTAAAAGAGGGAACATTTTCCTTGCTTGCACCAGGGCCCACAGCGTCCCTGCTATGCTACTGCTGCTATGAATCTGTGTCACAGACGTCCACGTGCTGCCTGCATTGTTATTGTAAACAACTAAAGCGCCCCAATCACAGAGCAGGGATATTCTGCAGAGGTGCTTCTTAAACCTCATAAAAGGACATATTCAGCTTCTGTTCCATGGAGCTGAACTTCCACCCACCCGCTAGACACCTACGCTCCTCTTTACTCCCAGTCACCCCCGCATCAGCGCACTTGCACGAACGCTCCTTCTCCTACATGCAGCCAAGACCTGGAAAGACCTCTCCCTCCAGCTCCCTGCGGCTTCAGGCTGGCAGACTTCAGAAACAGACTCAAAACCTGGCTCTACGAAGGAGCTGCAGCGCCCAGATACCCTTAGGGCTGACAGAGTGCGCTTTACAAATGCTGATTGATTGATGAAGCAAAGTAGAAGATCGGCGCCAGTGTTGGAAAGGAGCCCAATGGGGTAAACATAAAAAAAGCTCCCTGGCAATAGATTGCAAGCGCTCTGAATTGTAACATCGGCTCCACTGTTGAAATTAAATTGGGGGGGGACACGATGAGACACGTTAACCAACACTGAAATGGAGGATAGAGTGGTATTTATCTTCTGTATATTACTTTACTGGTGAGCGTGGAATGCTTTGCTATCATGAAACACTCACTCAATATCAGTTACAGCAAACGCTGACTTTCACTGTAATGTTTGCTTGCTAGGAACTGTGAGCCTGATTTATATGTTAGCAGAGAGGGAACTCCGTCACAACGGGATTCCCTTTTTGAAAATAAAAAAAGAAAACTGTTTGGGTCAGGACTTCGTCATATTGACGGAGCCCTGACCGAACAGCAAAATGCATTGACAGGAACCGCCGTGACAGTGATTCTAGCCAATGCTTTATAAATGACCGCTGGCTTAGGAGTCATTATAAATCTGGCGGTCCCTCTGCCATGGGGACGGAGTAATTTACTGTCACCCTGGTGAACAACTGACCATCAGCTGGAGCATCGAGGGAAGGCGGCGGAAACACAAGATGAAACAATGCCCTTTGCGCTCAGTGCTCTAGCCCACTGACCCATCGGTGGAAATGGCTTTATGCCATTCATAGGTCACCCTCTCTGATTTGCTTTTGATCTTGCATGCAGATGTGCAAAGATGCTTTGACTGGCAGAGGCAGCCGGCACAGGTAAAGGTGGTGAGGCAGTGGGGCGGGGCGGGGCAGAGGGCGGGGAAGTTGACAGACGATGGAATAGGTATGATTAAAAAAAATAATACCTATTCCATCGTCTGTTGGCTTCCCGCCCTGCCCTGCCCCACCGTGCTTACCTGTGCCAGCCGTGGCTGGACTGGACTAACACCACTTTCCTTTGAATAAGTGTTTGATAACCTTTGTACTGCATGATTGGCACATTCTAGGCCGAAGGCTTACGCCCTGCAAATGTTTTTTAGGTCCAGCCTGCAGGCAGCATGCATGCACCGTTGCTTGGTAAACCTATTGTGTAAAAAAAAAAAACTCTGAAAATCGTTTTTTAACATACCCATTACTTACCGTTCATTGGCAAAAGTGTCACTCTTCTTGCCTGCAGATCTCTGTACTGGGGTGAATGTATGACATTGTTCTGCATTCTGTCCATCAATAGTTCTTTTTGCATTTGTCACCCCGAGTGGGATGGGTATGCTCAGACGTGAGTCCCGTGCTCTCCATGCCACTGGAATCAAGCTATCCTGGCTGAAGAGGGGTGAAACCCCGAAACCGGTCCTAGGATGCTTGTTTCCAGTCCAGAGAGGACCTGGCCTGGCAGTTCGGGCTGGACTATTCCCATTGGGCACAGGATCAAGACTGATTTGCATATGGCTGGGTCCAAACTGGAATGGCATGGTGAGCAAAAAAACGATGGATTTAGGCCCAGATCTCTGTACTGGGGTGAATGTATGACATCGTTCTGCATTTTGTCCATCAATAGTTCTTTTTGCATTTGTCACCCCGAGTTGGACGGGTATGCTCAGACGTGAATCCCGTGCTCTCCATGCTACTGGAATCAAGCTATCCTGGCTGAAGAGGGGTGAAACCCCGAAACCGGTCCTTGGATGCTTGTTTCCAGTCCAGAGAGGACGTGGCCTGGCAGTTCGGGCTGGACTATTCCCATTGGGCACAGGGTCAAGACTAATTTGCATATGGCTGGGTCCAAACTGGAATGGCATGGTGAGCAAAAAAACGATGGATTTAGGCCCAGATCTCTGTACTGGGGTGAATGTATGACATTGTTCTGCATTCTGTCCATCAATAGTTCTTTTTGCATTCTTATTCGGCAGCGCTTGCAAGGCGTTACTTCATGCGTCACTTCCTTTATCTTGTGTGGTGCATTGGACCTGGTACAGATTGAAATCCATTAATTACTGTCCGTCCGCTGCGCCCTAGATTGAAATACTTTTTATTTTTTATTTTTACACATTCATTTTTGGTAGGCACGGGGAGATTAAGTGATTTGACCGCAGGATACCCTTCACTTTGTTTTATTATGTCCTTTTTATTCATATCCTAGGAGCTTGTTTTTAAAAAGTATTTGTTTTAAAATGCTAGATTTAAACACGCTAAGGTGGCCTTGTTGTTTTTAAAACTGTCCTCAGATGCATTAACTCTGTTCTGCACTGGAAACTTATTAAGGGCAGCTGTCAGACTCAGAAATACAAGAGGTACTAGGTGAACAAACGTGGCATCTAGTGCGACCCTGTTAAAGGACTTAAAATGAATGTGACGAGGGGAAAGGTTCGCTTAATCCAGGAGGGATTGAATATGCACTTATTTTAGGCTGTTGAATTGTTATGCATTTCTCCCATTACATGATGTACCCCTTCTGAATTTTCGTGATTGGTGAGGCTAGTTCCGTATTGGCCCTAAATATGAATTTTATATGTTAAGGGCTTTTTATTTATGGATGGACCGAGCATGCATCATTCTCACTTGTTATGTGGCCTGTTTTTATTATGATCTATTAAAAAAAAACAAGCATTGGCATAGCCAATAGGTCTCGCTTTTGGGACCTTATAAGTATTTAGTTATGCAGCACATTATCCTTGGTGCAACAACAACTGTTGCATGGCTAAACACTTATAAGGTCCCAAAGGCGAGACCTATTGGCTATGCCAATGCTTGTTTAAAGATGGCCTCGAAACGGGCTCTGTTTTGTGCCCTGGCACAGACCGTCCGTTTTTTCCCAGACTGCAGTAACAGCAGGCACATCCATGTGTGCGTGCTCACACTGCTCACTTCTGCTAGTGGAGAAGTTACGGCATGACGTCATGCCAAGTGAGCATTGTAGGGGAAGGGAAATCCTTGCTTCTTACATCCCCCATGTGCCTGCTTTTTAAAACATAAGACTCCGAGCGCTGTTGCGAGTGAGGAGGCCCTATTGAATAGCGCGCACTGCAAATTGCCACTTCTCTTTTTGAAACTCAGGAGCGGCAACATTGTCGTGGTGTCACCAGGGTTTTAAGTGGAAGCTTTTTCAATAATATGTACAAGCCATAATTGCTGCTTATTTATCTAATGCAGCTAACAACCATTGACAAAGCCAATAGTCCTGACTTCTTTTAGGTGTGATGTTACTTGTATCATATGTCTGGATGCAATCACAGAAACAGCAAAATACAAGTCTGTGGCACACTATGCTAAGCACAGATTTTTTGCCTATGCGTTTTAAGCCACACCCTTAATTACATTGGCCACGCTCCTTGGAGAGACCCCCCAGTTTTTTCATCCCACTTAAAGCCCTGGCTCCACCACTGCAGCTCTCGAAAGTAGTCTCACAGCTGTGATGTTCTTGTTTTCAGGCCTTGAAGAGGCAATACAAAATTGTCTAAAAGCAGCAATCAAAAGGTTTGTTTAGTGTCTGCTTTAGGTAAGTAGTGCCCCAAACAAAGTCACTAGAGAGGATGGGCCCTCGTGGAGCCCGGTACGCCTGACATGAAGTCAGTTAGCTTATCTGACGCACTACTTTCCGTCGGTGATGCAAACTTTCCTGTGCGTTATTCAAGTAGATATGTGAAAAGACCCCGTCAGCAAAGCGTGGGATTGTGAGGCGATAAAATCAGCATAAGGTAGTCAATTCACGATCCACTTTCAGTAATGTGATTGCATTGCAATTTTTTTTTTCTATGTATTCATTTTTTAAGCAATAAGTTGGGTGCTGTGATAGCTTAAAAACTAAAAAAATAGAAAAAAAAATGTTTTCTATTGATTTACTTTTTTAAGCAATACGCGCAGGTGCCGCGATTGCTTAAAAAGTAAATAAATAGAAAAACAACATTTGCAATGCAATAGCTCTCGCATTACTGAAAGTTTATAGTATTGGCGTTGCATTATTATTAGCATCGCCAATAGCTCAGACTTTCGGTAATGCGAGACCTATTGCATTGCAAATGCTTGTTGACTCAATGTGAGCGAAAGGTTGCTTCTCTGCATCATCAGAACTATCTATGCAGCTGCACTGAATAACATTAACACAGGGTGATTACAGGACCCCAGGAGGGGCGCAGCTGTCACACACAATCATACTTATGGTGACAATCGACAGACATATGAGGACGTGCACTTAGTAGGTATGTGGTGGATTATTGGATAAGTTATGGATGCATGGGTACATTTATAGTTGAATGGGTGTATACTTTGATGAATATATAGTTGGATGGGTGTACCTGCATGCAGAGGTGGATGGGTGGGCACTGGGCAGGGGTGGCAGCACACGTGGATGGATGCCAGAGTGAATGGGTGGATGAATGCTTGGGCGTGGGCGAATGGATGCATGATTGGGCACGGGTGGATGCTAAATGATTGATGTCGGAAGCAGCTCATCACCAGTTGAGGGAGTTCTGTAAAATAAAAATAATCACCAAGTGGCCCCGTGCGTGTCACTTGAGCAAATCTTGTGTATTCAGATCACGCTCAGAGCATCAGATCTTTGAAACCGACACAAGTCACAGGGTGAAGTTGACACTCTGGCAAGCAAGTAATGCGCGCTTAAAAAAGAGTGGGCATGCTGACGAAAGGACGGGACTTTGGCAGAAGGGTAGGCAAGGTTTGCTGAATTGAAATGAACCCCCAGGCTGCGGAACCTCCATGGAGAAGGGGCGAATAGTCACATCTCTGCTGGTTTCTTGCGAGTAGATGTGTTTAATTGTACGTTTATATGGAGGGTCCTGCACAGCGCTCCTACAGCTGATGGCGGTGCAACGTTGCTGTGTTTTATGCAGGACTTAATAGAAATTGGATCAGTTCAGATATAATTAATAATTAGACGTGCTTTGCAGAGCTAGTAACATTGCGCCTCTCTAAATGTCACGCTAAGCGTGCTGAAACTATGGGAATGTCACACCTAGGTGAAATGACTGAGAAAACCCTTCTGTGGACCAGCAATGCAGGTTCCCGACTACCTGCAGTTTATTCAAAGTGGGAGAGGAACATAAGTCAGTGAAAAACATTTAATTAATAAAACAGGATCCGAATCAAGCCATGCAGCTATGAAAATCGGAAATTGTTACACAATAATGTTATTGTTTTGAACGTTTGGCATTGAAGCAAATACAAAGCAGAGGGAGTTGTGGGGAGAATAGTTCCTCCATTTTCTATGTTCCGATAATGTTTTCTAAATGATTGCATTTAGATGCGTTTCTGAAATTGCCAAATAAAGACATAGCCGAGTGTGCCCTGGGCTAGCTGTTCTGACGTCATGGAACACTTGCATTATAATTGTAGACAAACAGTGGTCGTCTGCTTCCGCCTATTACATACACCATGTTGTGCAAGCACATTTAAATTGGCAGTAGGACATGTACACAGACGTATGCTGTTCAACTGGTAAGAGCCCTGATTGGACAGAACACAAATGAGCTGAAAAGTAGTTGTGGCGGAAGGCGTTACAGAAAATAAAGGTGAAAAAAGTGCTTAGTTTAAAAAACACACGGTTATTCTATCAGTGGTTACGGAGAAGCTATGAAGCAGCACAGATCAAAGAAAAAAAAACAACTTGCAGATGAGAGAACATTGCATGGTAAGAACGATAAACAATAGATCTCGCATTACTGTCAGTTTGAGCTATTGGCTTTGCTATTAATAATGCAACCCCGCTAGCTCAAACTTTCAGTAATGCGAGAGCTATTGCATTGCAAAGCTATCGCGGCACCCGCGCTTTACCTTTAAACATCTTAAGCTAAAGCGCAGTTGCCGTGATGGCTTCAAAAGTAAAAAAATAGAAAACAATTACTTTTTCTATGTCTTTACTTTTGAAGCAATGACAGCACCCGCGCTTTAGCTTAGGAAGTTTAAAGCTAAAGTACGGGTGCTGCCATTGTAGACAAAAAGTCAAATAAACATAAAAAGAAAGGCATGCAGCCACGTTCAGTGCCACACATAATAAAAGAAAGTTGATGCCGCCATCTATCCTGCCAAGGTGTGCAGTGCTGCCTACATTAAAAACAAGCATTGGTCGCGGGGGAATGCAAAGATGAGGGCTGCAGCGGGAGAGAGAGGCGGACGTGCGCGCCGGCAAACGCGAGTTGTGCGCGCGCAGCAGCGCCCAAAGTGAAAGTAATTGCACGTTCACGCGAGCGTGAACGCACGCATTAGACCAGCAAATGCCAGTGGGAAGCACTTTTAAATCCCACTTACAAAAGTCGAGCAACAGCGCATGCGCTGCTGTAGGCTCGACCTAAAAAAGTGATTTGACCAGAATCACAGCATGCTAAGCTGACCCAAGGCTCGAACCCGGTTTCCAAGCTCTGATGTCAGCAGCTCTGGCCGTTTAGGCCACATCCTCTCCCCAGACTCATGCAAATTCCGAGCGCTCCTCAGAGGTGCTGGAAGCCGATGCCGAGGAGCGCTGTTGTTTAGGTCTCGCCTGAGCCAGCGCTTTAGCGCTGCTCTGGCGAGAGTTTTAGTAAGCCGGTTTTGGAAGTGCAAAATAGTGGCTTTTCAGGCCTCCAGCTACAGTGCATGTGCGCCGGGCGCCCGCACCATTTTTCAGCCTGCGTGATCACTTTCGCGGCCGCTTTGATGTTCTCAGTGAGCCGCGCGGCCCCTGAGAACATCAAAGCGGCCGCGAATGTGCACACCATTTGCCAGCCTGCGTGCCTCTCTCCCCTTAGTGCGCGCGACACACACTTCCCCCTCCCTTATCCCACTTCCTGCTTGTGTTTTTCCCTTCCCTCTCATCTCCACCTTTCCTCTGCCGTTCTCCACTCAGCGCTTTGAAGCGCCTTTGCGCGCCACGGACGGTCTCCAGAACGCAGAGCTCAGCCTCTCGGGTGTGTGATGTTACCTACGAGCTTTTGGTGCTTGCCAGGCCCCTGTCCACACAGTTATCACTGGATACAGCTGCACGTGCACTAGTATCAGTAGCGTGACCTCTGCCGCGGAAGAGCTCTCTTGCACTGCTGCACGAGATTAATCACGTAACCAGAGGCAATCTTAGCTAATGACCTGTAGGGCTTTGATTAGAATGGAAAACGCAACTTCGCAGTCAAGTAAAGTCAGACCTGAAATAATTGGGTTGCTAATCAGCAGTTCTTCCAGTTTTTTCTTCCATAGTGGAAACAGAAAACGGACACTGGAGTTAGAGTCCGAGCTGCCGACTTTGGAGCCGGGGATCCCGGTTGGAGTTTCGGCGTCGGAACAACATCCTGTGATTCCGAGCAAATCAGTTAATCCCCGTGCCTACCAAAAATGAATGTGTCCTTCTGTAACGTAAAGCAACTGGTGCTCATGTAATGTCTCCAATACCTTCTGGTCGAGTTAGCGCTATGTAAAACTGCAACAGTTTAAAAAAAAAAAAAAAGCAAGCATAGTCTCCGATTAACAGAATGGGGTTATGGAGAGGTGGGGAATATTGATATTATGGGTGCAAGCGGTATTTTTACAGGCAGCTATGTGTGTGCTCCGCCCTCCGCTCACCTCGCCGATCCAACCTTCCATGTAATAACCACCTTAGTACCGTTTTCATTTTCACTGTTGATCCTGCCCTTGATTCAGTCCCCAGTACCTCCTGTTCTATGATCCCACACCCACCTACTCAACTGTATCACCTGAAATAAAACCACCATGTGCGCAAATACTGTTGGCTTATACCTAGGTTCTCATATAATTAAAAAAAAAATTGCAATTTTATATAGTGCTTCTGTTGGAGCGCTTATACTGGAGCACTTTACACGAGCACGCGTGTGTGTTTGTGGGGGGGGGTTGTTACACCTAAGCAAATGTTACCTGCAGGGGAATGAGCGTTTCAGTGTGAGTATGTCTTGCAAAGTAAGTGGACATGGGCAATATTCGAAGAGCACCGCCTGTGCTCCATACAATTTAAGTTTTACTTCTTTCAAGGGCAGGAGTAAATTAGTATGTGGGACACAGCGAGGAGTAAATGTAAATGTAGTGCATTTATATAGCGCACCGCACACCCCCGAAAGGGTCTCTCAGGCACTGTACACATACCGCTGTGGAACCCTTCCTGGCCTTTCCCTGTGAAGTGCACACTCCTGGGCACCCCCAAGGTGAAGCCAGGCATCCTAGCGCTTTTGGGGTCGTTGTGGAGATTAAGCAAGCTATTGCCCAGAGTTGCAGAGTGGGACCCATGATTAGAATAGGCACTGAGGCGAGAATTATCGGGTCCGGGGAAATTAAGCCCAAGACCCGCCGAGGCAGGAATTGAACTCTGGTCCGGGCCAGACCTCTGCCTCAGGGTCTGCCGCTCTAACCATTGAGCCACACTTCTCCACCCCCACATTGTGTGTAGATCTAGAGGAAGCGGTTTCTTTAATGGAGGGTGGAGGAGTGAGGGAACTATGTTCAAAGTTCCCTTCTCTTTGCAAAGTGTTCAGACATTCCTAAAATGCCCGTGATATCCCACCGGCAAAGAAAAGCTAAGCATTTTTACAATTCCAGAAGTACCCCTGGAAACCACGACATGACATCTTCAACGCCTAGTCACGAGTAGTAGGCGCTATATAAAAATACACATCACAGCTTCCCACGAGTGCCCCGCTATCCTCTGAGAACTCAAATCTCCTACAAACATAGGAGTAAATATACAGGAGTACTTTTTTTTTTTAAACAACAAATAAAACTCTGTAGATCTACAGCGGGGTACACATTCTGGCGTTGTCTGTACAGAATTGAAACATTCCTTTGCGGTGTGGGGCTCCTGCCGCGCAGCCACTGAGAACATCAAAGCGGCCGCAAAAGTGCACACCATTTGCCAGCCTGCGTGCCTCTCTCCCCTTAGTGCGCGCGACGTGCCCTACCCCCTTCCCTTATCCCACTTCCTGCTTGTGTTCTTCCCCTCCCTCTCTTGTCTCCACCTTTCCTCTGCCATTCTCCACTCAGCGCTTTGAAGCACCTTTGCGCGCCACGGACGTTCTAGAAGCATCGACCATGATAAGACATAACAACCCGCAGCACCGCCTCGAGCATTGGCATAGCCAATAGGTCTCGCCTTTGGGACCTTATAAGTATTTAGCTATGCAGCACAATATCATTGGTACAACAGCATCAACTGTTACATGGCTAAACACTTATACGGTCCCAAAGGTGAGACCTATTGGCTATGCCAATGCTTGTTTTATTTTTAAGTTCAGCCTATGATTGTGTTGGTACACATTACCAGGTTTGGGTCCATTTTTATAGGCCCACTCCGCCATCCAAAGTTCGGACACTTAGCCACAAACACCTCTCAATAACTTTGGTAAACATAGCGTGCGAAGGGGAGAGCATGTGGCCTAACGGCTAGAGCGGTCGACCTTAAACCTGGGGAATTGGGTTCAAGTCCCGGCAGGGGCCTCAACATCCCGTGATTCTGGGCAAATCACTGCCTAACAAAAATGAATGTGTTAATGTGTAACGGTGCTCATGTAAAGCGCGCTGATACCTTCGGGTCGAGTTCCCGCTAAATAAAACAACAACAAAAAGTATCTGCGCGCAAAAGACCATGCCGTCGAGGATGTGACCTGATGAGTTTGGAACAGGGTAAGCGTGTTCAAGACCCTGCGCCGGCTCCACATTGTGTGATTCTGGGCAAATAACGTATTCTCCCCATGTCTACACATATGAATTTTACCTCGTGAGAGTAGTTTGGTGCTTATGTAAAGCGCTCAGAAGCCCTTGGACCGAGTTCTCGCTATATAGAACTGCAAATAATAAATCTATGTTGGATTGACCTTGTCTGCTTATAAACCTGACCACCCCCTGGGTGGTGAAACGCAGAAATGCACCAAGTATCATGACAGTGCCATACCAGACAGGGGATCTGCAGGCAGCACTCTTGCAGATGCACACCCACAAAATGGTGCCTTACATGCCTTTTAAAAAGTGCTTTGTGTGCCGTTTTCTGAAAGTCTTCTCAGTAGCCATTATGCTTTGTGTGATACCCTGCATCTGTTGACTCTTAACGAACGAAAAATTGCATTCTAGGACATGTAGTTCTAAGTTTCCCCGTGAAAGTTAAAGCAAACAAGCATTGGCAAAGACAATTGGTCTCGACTGTGCAAGAGCAATTGTCTTCGTCGATGCGTTTGAGCTACGTTGTACAGCTACAGAGCTATTTTGCAGCATAGCTAAAAGTTAAGGAAATAAAAGGGGCTACAACGCAATCAGCAATGGCTCTCGCACAGGCGAGCCCAATTGGCTCTGCCAATGCTTGTTTGCTTTTGGGATCTGTGCAAACAATATGATCATCCTTATTAGTTAATGGGGGCTTATTTAGGACGCGCCTGTAAGGCTGCACAGTTGCTTTGTTTAACTCTGCAGCCTTACAAACAGTTCTGAACAAACTACCAGGAGCCAGTGTTGCCAGATTTTGAGACCCATCCCAAAGCCGCTCAAATATAAGCCCAAATCCAGCCCAACGCAGACCAGTTCCAGCCCAAAAACAATCCCAAAGTAGCAACTCTCAAATTATGCAGAAATAGTCATCAGAAACAATTTTAAGGACAAATAAACATTCTATTCAATATAAAGATAGTGGGAGGGAGTTAACTGGGCACCTGCCTTAATGCTACTCACTTGTAAGACCAGTCCTCACAGTGACTAGCCCACTAACCTAGCTACATTAAAATCTGTCATCTGCATATTACATGATGTGCTTTGCCAGACACACATTAACCTACACTACTTTGATTCAGATCTGGGACTACACAAAGCAGAGATTTCTGTGACAAATACTTTAACCTCCAAAGTTCTCACCAATTATTATTCACTGATATTTACTGGGCACCTCTACAGATGTCTTAGCCCCATAAAATATTAGAATACGCAGACTTTGCAACCAATTACGCATAACAGATGTAGTACCATGCTTCTTGTTGCCAATTTCTTTATGGCAGGGTTTTAAAAACAATTTTAGTACTATTTATTGAGCCCCACATTTTGCATTGGGATTGTGCCACTTTTGCAGCACAAGCCTAAAGCACAATTTGTTAAATCTCGTAATGTGCTTAATGCACTCATGATATACCTACTAAAAACAAATGTGTGGGATCTTATCTGATGTTACTTCGCGTGATGTCAATTACTGTGATGCCACACATTGTGACATCATGGGCTGTGACGGCACGCACCATGAGGTCACTTGCATACTGACTAACTAGGTTACTGCCTAAGTAGGTTATTCCCCCCCACGTGCTAAAGCTGTAACTTCAATGCCTTCTATTTTAGGAAGGAATAATTTTACCAAAACACAAAACCTGCTTTTCAACTTTCAAAAAACTACCAACTATTATTTTCAATATTAAAAAAAAATACCATTAACATATTTTCCCTTTAATGATTTGGCGAAATTAACACACCTGTCCCATGGAAAAAGGCACTAAAAACACAGGGAAGGCAGTTCCATGCTTTCACATCCACACATGCATTCCACAGGCCTGCCCCTCACCTTCCCATTTGCCCCACTGAAAAGAAATAGACATGGTTCCCTGAGAGTTGGCGGAGGCAGCATGGGCACGTCTGTGGACTGAGGACTTGAGCAGCAATGCAGGAGCAGAGGCCCAGCGCCTAGATTCCTGAGCATTGCACGTGAATTGCAGGAGAGAGTGCCGCTCGTGGTGTGGGAAGGGCAGAAGAGTGTGTATGTTGACAACAGCGAGAGACTGAAGCGAGACTACTCGAAAGTGAGTTATGCTTGCAGGTGGAGTTTGACTGACTCCATGTATAGCATATCTCTGTGAGGAGAGTTTGTAACAGCGGATGTGCACAGGGGGCCAGGGGCTGTGAGGTAGGTGTATTGAGACTGCAGGGAGGGAAAGTGAAAGGACAGAGACAACTGGAAAAATTGTGTGGCAGAGGATTATATGGGGACGGAGTTATGACCTGGGATTCTGGGAACGACGCACATCGGTCAGTGCACACACACCCTCTGCTCTGTGGCATCATGAATCTCAACCTAGACAAGGTAAAAAATGAAGTGTCACTTACTTAGATTAGGGGCCTTAGGGGCCGGACAGCAGGATACAGTCAGTCAACCGAACTGGGCGTCCTGGGCCACTACAGGCGTCCGGATTCCTGAAGTTGAAGGCAGCTGCCAGCCAGGCCAGCTACTCAAGAACAGGGAGGGATTGAAGGCTGGGGCCGGGTCGCGACTTCTTGTGGCAGGCAGCAGACAGTGGAGTGGAGGTGCACTGCACACAGACACACAGGCAGGCCAGCCAGCCCAGTACGCGCGTGCTGTGCAAAGTGCGAACTGGTGATGAAGACTCCATAATCCAGACGAGAGCCGAGGATTAACCAAGTGGTGTGGTGGTGGTAAACCAACACTCCCTCACTGTGCTGTCACACTATTGTGTCACACACTAGAGTCGAGTCTCTCTGAGTGCCGAGTCCGACCTCATGTGTGACAGTGTGATTGAGACAGAGTCCACTCCGGACCCTGCTTTGCCCGGGGGGCGGGGGGAAGTACTCAGACCGGGACTCTCACTCACCAAGCTCTTGTTTGGCCTCCTTCAGCCGCGGGATCAATGCAGATTGCGGCTGCGGGCGGTCTGATTACAGCCTTAGCCTTAGGCAGCACGCAAGGCGCAACTTGAATCTAAAGCCTTAGCCTGACCTGTGATTTTCCTACCAGGCAGCCGCAGGGCCCAGGGGCCAGGCCCGTCGAGGTGCGCTGTGCAGCAGTGCAGGCAGCAGGTATAGCCTAGGCTATGAGCCTGCCTGAGCTGACTGACGGTCCCGACTGAGGGCAAGCTGAGGGTGCTGGACGACAGGTGAGGTGGTGTGGTGACTGGACAGGACACCAGACCAAACAGACCACAGTGAGGTCGAGGTCCGGAGCAAGTCTCCCTGCTGTGACCTGCGAGCGCCCGCCTACCTGAGTGACCACTAATCTAGGTGTCGTCGACGGAAGAAACGACTAGAAATTACTACAGTGACGGTCCACTCTCAGACTCCGCCCACCGAAAGGGAGAGCGCTCAGCGCGGTCAGCCAGCACTATAAAGAATCGCGAGGGGACAAGTAAAAAATGATGCCCAGGGCCGTCATTGGTAGCGCTTTCGCGTGCTACAAGATTGACGGCCCTGGGGACCCATCATATCAAGCTAGGTGGTGGTGGTCTAGTGGTGCAGCGCTGCGCATACAAGTGTAGCAGGTGCGCTTGCACTTACACAATTTCACGGGGCATCCAGCCGCCTCACGTCACGTGTTGTGATGCTCACGGGTAGGGTGGGTCATCATCATGTGTGCACAGGCTGGCCCCTGGTGGGTCCTTCTCCAATGATTGGCACTGATTGTTAGCGCGCTGCATGCTCATTCGTCAATGGACCTTGTGCACCACTGTGATAGGCGCACGCCACGGACTCATCGTGGTCGGCGCCCGCCAAGCCAGTAAATTGCGCACACAGACATAAAACTAGCCCAAAAAGTAGCCCCCCGCCAGGCATGGGTTTTTCCTGCACAACTGGGAAAAATGTTGCCCAACTGTGCGGGAAATAGCCCAATCTGGCAACATTGCCAGGAGCGGTAATACTGTTGTATTCTCTGTTGGAATGTTCTGCTGAGTGTATTCGAGGTTCTGGTGGTGCGGTTCGGAGGTCGGCAGTTGTGCTGAGACCTCCGGACCTGATTGTCACGGTTTCCTGTGCCTGCGTGCATCGGCGAATAAAGACCCCACTTCTTTAACACCATACTCATCTCTTCGTCCTGATTTATGGTGACAGCCTCGATTTAACATTTGGCGCCGATCGTGATTCGCCGATTACCTTTGCAGCATTCTGCCCTCATCATCGTAAATTTGGCATCTCTATTTATGAATCACATGAGAAACGACGATCAGAGGTTACTTACGGATTAAGAGGATCCTTGTGGCAGGTCGTATTTGACATTTTCGCCCGCTTTATGATTGTGGATAATTTGATACTGCAACCGCTATGCCTCGAGCGTTAGCGCGAGCATTCTCATACGCGCGCTCGACAGCACTTTCTCATTCACACGTCAGCATCCTCCTGGAGGTCACGGTACGTAACCTTACGTGCCTCCATATTGAGGTAAATCTTCACGATGGGTCTCAGCGCGGTGATGCGCACACCAATCCTTGTGATTTGAATAAGTATTTTCATTGGAAGTCCATGCTTTAAATTTCATCGAGTTCAACATAATTTCATAATCAGCGCGGTGACGCGCACACCACTCATCATTTGTCGCTGAGTATTTTAAAAAGAATTCAGCTTTCAAAGATATTAGCGCACAGTGAGTTCTGCCTTACCGGTGATGCGCACACCTTAAAGTTACATTATAAAAATTTTAAAACTTCACTATTTTAACAAATAACGGTGATGTGCACATCATATTAATTTTGTAGTTTCTCAGCACATAGCCCTTTCACTGTGACGTGCACACATTCATGTTGCACATTCTGTAAATGACTGTTATTTCATACGATGGCCACCATGAAAAATATTTCTTGTCCCCCTCATTTTTTAGCTGAACCAGGTATAATTAAAATAAAATGGAAACAATGGTTTAAAGGTTTTGCTAGCTATATTATAGCCTCGGATGGCACAAAGTTTGATCCGGTCAGGAAATTGGCTCTGTTGTATAACAATTTAGGGTCTGAAGGTCAACGTATATTTGACCATTTACCTGTTATCAATCAAACTAGTGAGAGTGATTGGGATGTCTACAAAGGCTGTGTGCAGACTCTCTAATCATTTTAAAGAGGAAACAAGTGTCGTAGTTGAAAGGCATAAGTTTTATACCAGACGTCAACTTGAATTTGAAACAATTGACACTTTCTTAACCGAATTAAGAGTCCTAATAGCCACATGTGAGTTTGATGGAAGTATTGATTCCTATTTGAGAGATCAATTAGTTGTCAACTGTTTCAATAAAAAAGTACAAGAAAGACTCCTCTGTTGCAGGAATCCCTCGTTAGAAGAAACGTTAGATTTGGCTAGAGGGATTTAGAGGTCAGTCGTTGCACAGAAAGAGTTGAATAAAAATGAAACTTCAATTGAACCTGTGATGGCTATAGGTACTAAATCCAAAGGTTATAATTATTCCAAAACTCAAGATGCAAAAAAAACAGAATGTTTGTTATAGATGTGGGTCATCTTCTCATTGGGCCAATGCAAAAAATTGTCCAGCTTTGGGCAAACTTTGTGTTAATTGCAACAAAGTTGGACATTTTTCAAGGATGTGTAAAGTGCCTCGTAAAATTGCTTCTCTTGAAACTGTTGAAAATGTAGTCCAAGTTCCTGATTCCAATGTTTGTGCTATCAAATGTACAAAAAAAATTGTTTTAGCAATTGATTCTGAATCCTCTGATGGTGGTCCGTTATGTGATGTTTCTATAAGCGATATTAATTTACAAGTGACTGTAGATTCTGGGTCCCCGGTTACTTTTATTATTGATGATCTATTCTTCAAGCATTGGAAACATTTACATCTCAATCCTCCGGACATTCGTACCATTGAGATGTTAGGATTTTTCTCCGATAATATCAAATTCAAGGACAGAATAATTTTCACAAAAATCTACGTAGCAAAGAAAGGATACAATATACTAGGATGGAGAGATCAAGGGAAATTTGGAATGGTTCTTAGACCAGGCACTTCTTGCCCTATTTCCCTGGTTGATATCCCCAATTCAAATATTGATCTTCAACAGTCATTGTCTGATCATCACTACCTCTTTCAAGAAAGACTTGGATTGGTCCATAATTTTGAACACAAAATCTTATTAAAGAAGGACGCAATACCAGTAATTCATAAAGTACGAAATGTCCCGCTATCAATTAGAGATCAACTAAAACTATATTCGGAAAAATTTGTTTCGGAAAAAGTTATTGAACCAATCGATTCATCAGAGTTGATTTCTCCGATTGTCGTGGCCAAGAAAAAGGATTCTAATGACATCAGACTCTGCATTGATTTGAGATCCTTAAACAAGAACATTTTAATTGACTGTTTTCCTCTTCCAAATATTCAAGAAATGTTAGCTTGTTTAGGTGATGCTAAATTCTTTTCATGCATCGATCTTAGATCAGCATATCACCAAGTTGAACTTGCTGTTGAATCACGTTCCCTTACTGCGTTTAACACCCCTTTTGGTGCTTTTCAATTTTTGAGAATGCCTTTCGGCCTTGCTTCGGCCGCTTCGGTCTTTCAAAAATTGATGTTCAAACTTTTTGGGGAATCAAAAAATCTGTTGGCATATCAAGATGACATTCTCATCTTTTCGAAAACATCTGACAAACATATTCAAATTTTGAGCGATGTTTTGTGCACTCTTGAAAGTAATGGGTTTACGGTAAAAAAAGAAAAGTGTAGATTTCTTCTCTATAACATTGATTATTTAGGTCACCATATCTCAGACATGGGTATTCAACCCAAGTCTGATCTGGTTAAAGCAATTATGGACAGTCCTACTCCAATCAATAAGGAGCAACTACGATCTTTTCTTGGACTCTGCGAATATTATTCGCGTTTTATTGACAGCTTTTCTTTACAAACCGAACCTTTGAGGAAACTGCTTAGGAAAGATGTGGAATTTATTTGGAGTGAAGCTCAAGCTGCAGCCTTTTACAACTTAAAAAAAATTAATTATAAAAGCCCCTGCTCTACATTCCTTTAGGGATGATGTTCAATCTATTCTTACAGTTGATGCAAGCGGTGTTGGTTTGGGTGCTGTTCTCACACAATTGGTTGATGGTACTGAACATACAATAGGATTCGCTTCCAGGTCACTTTCTCAATCTGAACGCAACTATAGTACCATAGAAAGAGAAGCGTTAGCCTGTGTTTGGGCTGTCGGACATTTTGAAACCTTTCTCTGGGGGAGAAAGTTCCTCTTGATCACTGATCATAAACCTCTGGTTTTTCTTTTGTCTAAGAGTGATCATGATAAACTTAGCCCCAGATTAGTTAGGTTGCTCTCAAAAATGTTCGAGTTTAATTTTTCAATCAAGCAAATCCCTGGAGGGAAAAATATACGCGTTGATTTCCTCTCTAGGTGTCCTTTGTTTGAGGAGAGTTCATCAAATTTTGTTGATGATAACGAATGTGTAGTGGGTTTAGTAGATGGTTTGGTGGTGTTGGAAGGGGCTATTACTCATTCTGAATGGATTCAATGCTCTATGTCAGACAATCTGCAGTGTACAATTAAAAAATGTATTGTCAATGGTTGGCCACATGAAAGAACGTTATGTGAAGGTTTACGATCTTTTCATGAAGTGAAAGAGGACCTCACCATTGAAGGTGATATTGTTTTGAGAGGTAATCTTCTAATTCCTCCTGCAAGACTCAGACTTAGGTTAATCAATTTTGCTCACCAGAGTCACCTTGGCATGACAGGTACTAAAAAACGATTAAGACTATTTTATTGGTGGCCCGGGATGGACGTTGAGGTGGAAAATTTTGTTGGTCATTGTACCAGTTGTTCTATGTCTGACAAGTCTTTAAAAGTGTGGAACACACCTTTTCACCCTGTTGACTTTCCTGATGGTCCATGGGAAAAGTTAGGCATTGATTTTATTGGTCCCATGTATAATATTGACTCTAATCTAAGATCCGCCTTGGTTGTCGTAGATTATTTTTCAAAATGGGTAGAGTGTAAATTTCTTCCCCAACCCTCTACTTTAGCTGTAATTGATTTACTCAAGGATTTATTTCGACGTGAGGGAATCCCTAAGAATTTAGTCTCAGACAACAGTGTCCAGTTTAAATCTCAAATTGTTTCACATTTCCTGGAAAATTTGGGAATTAAACATTTGACCGTTGCCCTTTACAGTCCACAAGGTAATGGGATGGTGGAAAGGGTCAACAAAATGATTAAAGAAACTATCCAACTTGCGTCTTTGCAAGGTGAGAACATACATGAAGCGATTCAAGAAAGACCTTGGAGTTATCATAATACTCCTCATTCTGTCACTCGGATTCCACCCTTCGTTCTTCCCAAAGGACGTTATGGGTCGTCCAAACTTTCTCCTTTCTGGGTACTGGAACAAACCAATTCTGCTTGTAATATACCAGATATTAAACAAGTACGTTCTTCTGTAGAAAAGGCTCAAGGTAAAATGAAATTGGTTTATGATGCAAATAAAAAAGTGACACATCTTCATTTTATGATTGGGGATTTGGTTAAGGTTAGGAGACCGCTTGGTTCAAAAAACAGTGGGGCAGATTTATGAGCCCCTTGCGCCACTTTTGCGTCACTTTTAACATGGGAAAAGTGACGCAAAAGTGGCGCAAGGGGCTCATAAATCTGCCCAAGTAAGTCTAAGTTTTTTCCTACTACTCACATTGTCAAAGTTACCAAACATGCAGTTTTAGTTGAAAATGGAAAATGGTGGAGCAAAAGGAATGTGGTTTTGGTAAAGAATAATGTTAATTTTAAGCCTGGTGGTGGGAATCATCCAAATGAACATTTTTCTTCTAATCTTCATTTTTCCAATCGCTCTATTATTCATAGTAATTCAAATTGCAATGATAATGTTATTGCACAGGATATTGTTAATGATGAGCAGTCTGTTGTGAATACTGATTCTGATTTGTTATTTCCGGAAAGAAGGCGGAGTTTGGAAGTTTCCTCTTCAGTTCATGATACTATTCCTAAAGGTAGCACAAGAGTCACTTGTGTCCCTCATTATTTGAAAGACTATGTTTTACACTGATCTCTTATTTTGGTTTTTGTTTGTTTTATTATTCTTTTTGATTGTTACCTTTATTTGGAGCTATTTTCTGTTTTTGTGTTTAAGAGGGAAGATGTGTTGTATTCTCTGTTGGAATGTTCTGCTGAGTGTATTCGAGGTTCTGGTGGTGAGGTTCGGAGGTCGGCAGTTGTGCTGAGACCTCCGGACCTGATCGCCACGGTTTCCTGTGCCTGCGTGCATCAGCGAATAAAGACCCCACTTCTTTAACACCATACTCATCTCTTCGTCCTGATTTATGGTGACAGCCTCGATTTAACAAATACCTTCACACCTCTCGGATCTTCAATTGGTCTCCGGCCGCCCTCACCTGCCGGAGGCGCGGAAATGAGCCACGTCAACCACGGCCATTTTATAGTTTCATTGGTCCCTTCAGATGAGCGGACTGTATTGTAGAACGAGCAATACCGCAGCAGCAACCCTGCCCTATAGAGCGGGTGTGTACTAAGTCGAGGCTCATATAGGGGCATATGATCAAGACAGGTGATAAAATTATCGCTGCTTTAGCGGCAGAAAACTGACGCTTAAACGGCGATAATGGGCTTGATAATATGCTTTATGGAATTCCAATTGAAGCCCATGTTAGACATCTAACATGGGCTTCAATTGGAATTCCATATAGCATATTATCAAGCCCATTATCGCCGTTTTAGCGGCAGTTTTCTGCCGCTAAAGCAGCGATAATTTTATCACCTGTCTTGATAATATGCCCCATTGTTTGCCAACTTTGCCCAGAAATCTGTTTCTTAGTCAAATGTAAACTACAGCGTAAAATCTATAAAACGAAAGACACTTCCACTACTTCCTGTTCCCACTATGCATGTCTGACGGTAATCTTATTGTCATTCAAGTTCACAAGTTTAGATTTGGAAGTAAAACTACAGCATTTATTGCTAGCTACGGTGAGGCTTTGGGTGGTGGGTACATTGTGCGCTGGTGGACGAGGAGACTCAAGATCTAATCCCAGCTCCTCAATTTGACTACACGTTGATCCTGAACAGATAGCACTCTCTCTTCCCCCATTTCTCCCAGGATAGAGAGAGATTACAATGCGCTGCATGAAGATGTTAACTTCTGTATATAAAACGAGATCTTAAAACGTTGAATGTATAGCGTTTGCAGTGTGCTTCGGTATTTTGCAATCGCATGCAACATGGAAATATTCTTGAAGTTCTGAGGCAAACGTGGTTGGGAATGCGGTGGGTACATCCCGCACAGAGCATGGGGGGGGGGGGGGGGGTCGTTTTTCAAAATAGGCAAAATTAAACAGTTTTCAAATTACCGACAAGGTCGTTTTTGGGGTTTTTTTTTTAGGAATAAAACATTTTTTCCTGTGGTTTAAGAACTACTTGGCGGAAATTGGAAAATTAGGTTTCCGGAAATTTTTAACAAAATGCGCAAAATTATGTGCAAATTCTAAGTTTAATTTCTCGATCTGTGATGCGAGGCGGCATATCGCGGGTTCAAAGGTCACACGACATACCGGCAAGTGGACACGTTTGAGGCGAAACGTTTATATTTAAAATAACTATTTTACACAGTCTTCTTCACACGGTTAAGCGCACAAATCAAAGCAACGCCCTCTTTATGTTTAGGATAAAACGCGTTTTTTCCCAATCTGATACCTGACTGGAAAAGGGACGCTTTTGTTCTCGAGAGCTACCTATCAAAATACCGGAGTCCGTGTGAGACCCTTTAACGTCCTCATCTTTACAATGCTGCGTAAAAAAAAGGTGTTAAGCTTGGATCAAAGTACCAGTGATCCGTGATGTTATATGGTTTAAATCCTCCGTCAGTTGACAAAAACTGCAGTGGGAGATTTTGCAGAGAGGCTGTGAAAGAAGAGGGTGTTCAGTTTGTGAGAAGGTTGTTCTGACAGAGACTGGTTCAACAGTACTTTAAATGGGCCGGCACTGTCCGGTACGGAGTACCAGCACTTTTTTATTCGGAAAGGGAAGAGTACCTGCACTTCTCAAGAAAAACGTAATACTTCTTATTGGAGCGTACCGGCACGTCTAAGAAATAAAACAAGCAGGGACTTTGGTTTACGACAGGTTGTTTCCTGTTACGTCTGTTGTGCAGCGCTATCAGCCCCGTTTGGATGTAGACAGCGCTGTAAAAAGACCCTGGGTAACCTGTGGGTAGTGGCCCTCCTTAAACAAGCCTAGTCTGGTCTGAGTCAGCGCGCCCACCCCGACGCTCACCTCCAATGCAGGCGGTGCCTGGAATAAAGGCAGCCAAAGAATGAACGCCAGACAAGACTTCCCGGCTGCCACCGCGTCTCTGCCAAGAAGCCTCGGCCGATGTCACGCATAAATAGGCGGCGTCATCCGTGGGGAGCGCGACACTGGCATCCCTGATGAGAGAATCCACAGAAGTGCAACGTTTTCATTAAAAAAGTTTTCAAAGTTTTTTTGCAATTTACTAAGGAGAGAAAAGTATCACTCTTCTTGGAGGCATGCCATGTATTAATTACATTTGATGAGTTTGTGATAATCAAATATGCCCCGCATTGATTTCCCCGCACGCACAGCGCTGGCGGTCAACACGTATGTTTCGGGCAAAGTGCTAACATTGTGCATTTGTAAGTAGTGACACCTGCAACATGGCTTCCGCATTCCTGGAATAGTGACCGTGACCGCGAGAACCACCAATTGAGTTACAATGTGGCCCCTGATGTCTCCTATGAGCAGCAGGTCAGGTGCTTGAATCCCTCAAGGTCAAGTTATTCTTTAATCCTTGAGATTTCAGTAAACAGAGTGCGGTGAAAAGGCAGCCGCGCACAGACTGGTTCTCGCGACTCTTGATCACAGCCCTGGATGTTATATGTTAATATAGCTCACTATAGCGTGACTCACCCGGAAGAGGTATCTCGGCGCTGTCGATAGACACGCAAGACAGAATGCTGAGATTAAATACGACTGTCTGAGGCAGCTTCCTGAATGTAGCATCATCACAACAGATGCAGAAATGATAAGATTTTACAAGCAAACACAAGAAGGGGTTGTGACGTTATTAGATTGTGAGGTCTCACACCACACTATATAATAAACAGAATGTCTTCACATTGTCCAACAAGATAATTAATTAGGCCAGTGGTAGGGGGTCAGAGGTGAGCTGAGCCAGGGACATATGACAATTCTCAAAGTGCCATAAGGAAACACGTATCACTAAAGTGACTGTGGATCTGCATTTGGGGTATATTTTTACTCTAAGATTGATACCTGACTGCTATCCCATGGCCAACTTACGGCAACATTGTGCTCTCGTGCAGATTTCACCCATAATGTGTAAGTCAGTAGAGCAAGCAGAGTTTTCAGTAATCATTACAGCTGTTCACTGCCAATGCCCATTGACATTATAAGGCCTTCACCGCATCAGCAACAACCCCTGAAAGATCTGTTCTGAGTCAGGCTACTTGTGTGCAGGAACCGGGCTGAGTTTGATGGTGGTATGACTCTGTCAGCCCGTGCGCATGATTGTGCTCATGTGTTTGTATGTTATCATCCCAGAGCCCTATACCTCGCTGTGCAGAGATGGCCTTTCCTTAGTTGAAAGGCAGATTTCAGTGGTTTGCTGTCTCAGTCCATTTTCACAGAATTTACAGTGAGTGAATGTTAGCGAGACAGTAAAAGTCCAAAACGGGGTATTCAAAATCCAGGGGATTAAATGGGCAGAACACATTTGCTATATCATCCATCCTTTTCATCCACTCCTTCGAATCACGCAGCACACAATCAATACAGGTTACAAATGGAACACAATCTGTTCTCTTGCGGGCTTCAGGAGCAGCAATCCTGATAGCAGTAAGAATCAGCCACAGTTGCAGATGTGGGGCCGCACAAATTAAACATGCAATGAATTCATGCCTGCTGCATGTTTTAGCCCTCGTTTTGTTGGAAGTTAGTGTCAGAGTCTCTTTCTCTCGAATAGCGAAGATTGTCGGCTTAGCCAACCCCCCAACAAGTTAAGGCTGTGGTATTTGGAGAAAGTATTCGGAAGTCCTTTGAAGTCAATGAGCAGGCATTGCTGAGTTTCATATAATCTGATCACCCAGGCTCAGTCCAGTCCAAAGCCAATTGGCAGCCCTGTTGCTTCCGTACATTTCTGGACCCTATTGCTGCTGCCCTATCTGGGCTGTGAGATGGATGCAGCCCGCTGGGGCTGCTGCCCTATCTGAATCAGGTAGGAGTCCGACTGGGCCAATACAATCACCAGGGCAGTAGCATCAGCAAGTGGGCTAACACAATCACCAAGGTAGCTGCAGTCATGACTGGGCCACTATGAAGGCAATTGCAACACCAAGTGGGCAGACATGATCGCCAAGACAGTCGCAGCCCTGACTGGGAGGATACAATCACAAAGTCAGTTGCAGCTCGACAGGGCCACTGTGTTCATGCAGGCTTCTTGTGGTTCCCGCAAGGATGTTCTGAGAGTGGTGGACCCTCTGCAGAAGAGGTTGCTCCTAGCTTCACTGTCAGGGTATCAGCTTTCTCTAGGTGTCCCTCCGTCCACTGACATGCTGGGCTTGTCCTTCAACAGAGGTTTATCCTCCTGTGGGTCCAGGCAGGCTCCTTTGCTCTCGCAGCAGGCAAGCTTCACCACAGTAGGCGGACACTCATCTTCTCCAGCAAACACAAGTGCTAATCACACAGCAGTCCTTTGAGTAGCCTATAGAAAACTCCATACCTTTTTCATGAAGGTCTTTAAACTGAAACAAAGTGGAGTGATTTGGGTCCTACTTTTATAGACCTTTTCCAGACAGAGGAAGTGGATCTACTGTTTCAACCTTGAGAACTGGTTTGCAGTCATCTGTTTTCAAGTGTCCTTCTCAAGCCACTAGGCCTTTTGTAAAGTGATGCTTCTCGCAGCAGGTAGCACTAGGGCTGCCTGAAATAGAGCACCCATAACATGGGTACAATAAATTGTGAAGAGTCGGCAACTGGCTATCATCAGCCTCTATGCAGCAGCAATCAAGGATAGACAAAAGAGCGGGCCTCAATTATGCAATTCCTCACCTTACACAACAGAAATTGCAATACCACTCCTCACTCCTACCATAAACCAAAAGGCACTGACAGGCAGAAGTAATGACCAGCTCATTGCTTACCAAAATCTTCCTAGAAATTCAAAATGGCTCCATCCTCCTCACTTCAGCGTCTGATCTCCAGCCTCAGGAATGTAGGCACTAGTGTTCTGCAGTCTGGGGAAGCTGTCCTCATCCTGTGCCATGCCAAACCAGGGGCATCCAAAATGGATCCTACAGGTTTCAGCACTCAGACTCACTCATATCGAGTCTTACTATTGCACATGTACTACATGCACATTACACATGCACTCAAGATACACACAGGATCTCAGCACAAGGTTCTGGGAATTAGTATACCTGCAGAAATTTACTAAAGAGGAGCCAACAAGCCACAGCTCTGTGAAACAAATACAGAGGACTGGTCACATTATCAATCTCAAAGCATGGTATGCTGACCCAACCACTTTATGATCTATACCCAGGGCAGGTACAGTAGTTCTCTGCCCATTGTGAGGGCATGCTTGGTGCATCCCTTTAGGTCATAGAACAGGCCCATGACCTTGCATGATCAGGGACCGGTGCAAGTATCAAGGACCCCTGCAATGGCTCTAGAACTCCTAGGGCAGGGCAATATTATAATTGTAAGCAAAAACCCTAGGCAGTCATGCGGTTCAATTAATTTAACAACTCATCGTGCTAACAACATCATATATTAGGAACTCAGTGCAAATACAGTCTAGCTATATTAAAACATATCTACATTTTAATTAACTTATTTAAAAAAAAGAGTTTTACAAATACAGTACAACATATTTGCAACGTAACAGAGATCACAAAAATCACAAAGAACAAAAAAAAATACAGATGAATTGTGAAGGGTAAGGTACAACATAATTCATACATATATACATAATGAAAAAGCGTCTGTAAGGTAGGTCTTCTCAACATGCGTTTCGGCACTAAAAGCGCCTTCTTCAAGAGTGCCACGACTTTGTCTTTATGTATATGAGAAGCGACTGATGCAGGTTGTGAAGTAGATGTGAAGTTTGGAGACCTAAGACTATGGATTCTGTGTCTGTATGGATCAAAGCCCAATGTTGAATCTAGTTCTCAGAAACGGTTCTCTATGGTATCCACTCTGAGTTTTACAAGCGCAGAATCACGTGAGGATATGCGGGTCTATGTGTGATTTCACGCTACGCCGGATGGATCAGTTCTCAGTCAGCAATGCTTTTTGTGATTTTTGTGATCTCTGTTACGTTGCAAATATGTTGTACTGTATCTGTAAAACTCTTTTTAAAAAAATTAATTCAATACAATTTAGATATGTTTTAATATAGCTAGACTGTATTTGCACTGAGTTCCTCATATATGATGTTGTTTGCACAATGAGTTGTTAAATTAATTGAACCGCATGACTGCCTATGGTTTTTGCTTACAATTATGATCAGGGACCGGGCCAGGCTTCTGCACTTACACATAGATTAGGGTGATGCTAGGACCAAAATAATAGGCAGGATACCAGCTGCACACACAGTTTGGCACTGTAGACAAGGGAACATGGCCGTATATCATGCAAAGGGATTTTACGTCACAACAATGGAAGTTAGAATCGCATATACAATCAAACAATAGGACCAGTAAGCACCAGAACAATATGATCATATTATAGTAACAGAAATTGAGCCATGGAGCTTGAAGTGGTCATTAACTGAAGTGTCTTTGGAAAAGGAGGACTTTGAATTTCATTGTTATGGTAGCAGAACTTGGCATTGAGCTTAAAGAAAGAGGAATAGAGTCCCAGATCATTTCTGCACTGCCACAAAGGGAATGCTTGAATATCATAGGCTCAAAGTGGAGGAATTTTTCATTTGTTGACCCCGTCGGGATTCATGGATTTTCAGTTTCCTAGCCAGATTAGGGGGGGGGGGTTGTGTAGGCCTTTCACAGTGATGCAGGCAGTCACAAAATGTGGTTTTGCTTCAAAGGGGTGCCTTTTAAGGGCTAGATGTGGTTTAATTTCTTGTACCGAGAAACAAAGTGGGTGGCCATGTTCAGCACAGCTCTAAGGGAGGGAAGTGAAATTTGTGAAGTGCAGAGAGAAGTGAGCTCCTATAGTTGAAGCTAAAGATGACAAGTGCCTGGAATATGGACTGTAAGTCATGATCAGGGATGAACTGCTTGATGCCGCAAAGTAGCTTTAGTTTTTAGTACATCCTCATGGTCACAGCAGAGATTTGTTTTTGCCGGTTGTAGAGGATGAATACCCAGGATTTGGCATTATCCATATGTAGTGCTAGAGGCACTCTTGTGGTCTGTCACCCTGTGATGACCTTTGACTACCATTATTTTAATTGACTTTGGTGTGTTATTTTATCCTAGTCTGAATGCACGATGTCCTGCATATGCCTGTTTCTCTTAAACGTTTCTTTCTTGTAATCTTGCAGTCTGTCAGTGGGAGCTGTCATGGAGTAGGACAGCCTTGCCAAGAAAAGAAGGTGTGGGATGTGCATTTGAAAGCATGAGAGGGAGAGTGAGATGTGGAATGTACGTTTTGGTCTCGAAGTGTAGTGTTGTTAGCAGTGATGCACAAATGTGCTCGGTGTTGTACACTGAGAGATGAAGTATATGATGCTATAGGACATTAAGAGATGAAGTATGTGAATCTATAAGCAGTTGTGCACAAATGTGCATTGTGTTGTACATTGATGAGTATTATGAAGTTCTTACTTTTGGCTTTGACATGGCCTCAAGTCATCCTGTTTTCTGACTCTGCCTTGCTTGAGCTTTTTCTGCATGCACAGCAGCGCTCGCAAGTTGTTTGTGTTAAACACTTTCAAGGATTGTTTTGAGAGAGATTGTTTAATGTACCCTGGAAGGCTTTTCTGAGCTTTGTCAAGATAAAGGCTGGAAAATGCAAGATTGGAGAAGGGGGAGTGAGAATTCCTTCCTGCCAAGGAATGCTTGCTTGGAAGCTGGCCAGTTCTGGTAAGATTCCTCTGGCACGGTGGGAGGTTTTTCTCGAACCTTCTAGTGTGTTTTGAGATTATAAAGCTGAGGATTGCTGACTTAGAAACCAGGATTTTGGAATCCGAACGGGGACGAATGCATCCACTTCGGGACCCTGGTTGCTGAGGCTCTTAACCCCCGCTGTTTAATTCCCCCGGTCAGGATTGTGCTAAGATGCAGTGTTTGCACCAGGTGAAGTATTGAGTTTTGACTAGAGCTATTGTGATGAGTGGATCCAGTGGCTGTGGTCATTTGAAGTATTGAGTTTTGATTATTGCCATTGTGATGTTTGGCCAGTGGCTTTGATCATTTGAAGAATTGAGTTTTGATTATTGCCATTGTGATGTTTGGCCAGTGGCTTTGATCATTTGAAGTGTTCAGCTTTGATTATTGCCATTGTGATGTTTGGACAGTGGCTTTGATCATTTGCGGTGTTGTCTTTGTGATGTGTGAGTGAGTTTAGGTGCACATCCAAAGTAATCTTTTGATGTATTCAGTGTATATATCGTCCTGATCTCTTGCAGGACGTCCAGCATATTATATTTTCTTGAGTGTTGTTTCATATTATTTGCTGCTTGTTTATTCATGGCATTGTGTTATTATTGCTTGCATATAAACATATATATCTCTTTGTGTATTTAAATGTTGTGTATTTGGCATCTGAGAAAGCCTTTTTGTTAGAGAGCATTGTGTAAATTAAAACCCCAAGCCTTATTCTAAAAGAGAGAGCCCTTGCATTTTGTAAAATAAAACCCTTTTCTAAAGGTGTTGTTTGTTTGGTGTTAATGTTTCCTGCTTCGTTGGGTTGAGCCACCATGTGGCAGATTCTGTATTATCTGATAAGTGAAGCAAAACACCATAATATTATGTTTTTATCCCATGTGAAAACATGAGACAATCCATGCTTGGACTGATAGGTTTTCTTTTTGGTAAGGTTAAAAGGAATTCTTATTGTTGGTTTTATTTTTAGGTGGTGGTTAGCGAGCAAGTAAATGTTGTTTGGGGAGGAAATCATAAGATGGCTCTGGGAATAAAATGCATATTTGTGATATAGCATTCCAGAGTTTCTGAAGGTCTCACCAAGTGATTCCAGAGTGAGGTTAAAAAGAGTCAGCCCAAACCCTGTGGAACCCATTGTACAAGGTTAACTTTTCTAGAAAGTGAGCTCCCTATTTTAACTTTTTGGAAGTAGTTCGACAGATAAAATGCAAGCCTATTTAGAACTGTTACGTCGATGCACATTTATTTTTTTGAGATGGTAATCAAAAAGTTATGGTTGACTGTATCGAAGGCTGCTGAAAGGTTGAGAAAAACAAAAAGGTAGGAGTTGCCAGAGTCCATGAACTGGAGTGTGTTCTCAACCATTTGTAGTGGTGGTGCAACCCTATCTAAATCCAAATTGGAAATCATCCTGGAAGAAGTTGGCCTTAATGTGGAGAGTTAGGAGGCTACACAACTTTCTGTTTACCTTACATAGAAAGAATATTGTTGAAGTTGCTGGCATGAGCTGTGGATTTTTTCAGGTGTGGGCGTAGGCGGTCAATTTTCAAGCAGTCTGCTGGGAAAATGGCCTACATTAGTGATGCATTATTCCAGCTGAAATCTTTAGAATCCCACTGAAAGCCTTACTTTTGAGTTGCACTCATTTGTACAATATTTGCACAGGACAGCCTTAACAATGAGCCTTATATAATTTGAAGAGGATAGAAGAGAGTGTAAACTCAATGGCACGGAGAGGCTTTAAATCTGCTTGATAACATGCCTGTTGTTGCTCACACAGCTGAGGACTGTTCCGAGTGAATGAGTAATGTTGAGGTAATAACCTGATTTTGTGGTGTAGAGGGGAAGTGGGAGAGAAATGCAAGACAATACGACCAAAAGCATATACGCAAGAGTGGATTAGTGGCAGTGCGTGGCTTTCTTCTGTGAAAAGACATTTGAGGGAGGAACAGTTGGTACATAGTGCCGTACTGTAGAAGGAAGCACAAAAGAATCATTTACCAACTCTCCTATGCCCATAACAATAAAATTTCAATTTGATTGTTTATAAGTTGATGGGTGCATAACGTTTGGGGCATATTGTGCAAAGTTAGTGAAGATCACCTTTGCCGAGTTCCAAACACATTTTTAAAACTTAGCTGATTTGGGGAACTTTTGTTTTTGTATTAAAAATCTGCAGAAATTAATGATTTGCAAGAGAAAATACCGCAAAACCATATTGTTTTGCAGGACACTTGTTCCCTTGATTGAAATTCGAGACCTCAAACAAGTCATGAGCTTGCTCCTTGGTGAGCAAGCAGTCATAAGAGGATTACAGATGTCTATCTGTATTCAACATCCGGTCCCGATACCTCAAATACAATAAAATGGCTGCCTCTGGAATCCCAGGCAGGTTAAATGTGTCAGGACTAACCCTTTCTCAGATACTACAATTTCTTCATGCACACTGATCTATTGAAGAATTATTCAAAGGTCCATGGTGCCTACACACAATATGCTTCTTGAGCTTCACACGAGGGCCCAGCCGTGTTATGTCCCACATAAGTATATAGATGCCACACTTTTCTCGAGGGCAAGTCAGAGACATAATTTATATTGGACTGAATAGATTATAGGGAGATTGTCAGTAGCCATCTGTTTCCTGCGTGCGGGTAAGGCTTGTGCCCTTTCAAAAAAGAATCCCTCTCCCCAGTGATCTCCTTTTAGAGTGTTGAGGAGGCTTAACGCTTAGCTGTGAGTACAGCATTCATTGGGAGAGTCCAGAGACTAGCAAAGTCAAGGAATCCACTAGTGACGGAGATCAAGGGGCAACAAACATTTTTGGGAGATTGATCCAGTGGTCTTGAATGGGAAAAGCCACTGGGGGTAGAAATACAGAAGTGTATCCAGAAAGGATAATATAGGACAAAGGTGGTAGAGCAAACAGCACTGGGGATATTTGACCCCACATTATGGCATCAGGTATTGCTTACCTCAGTGCCTCCATGTGACCCCTTTCCCCCTCCTGTCAGTTGTACCTTATGGTCCCTCCAACTGTTCTGTCCTCCTGCTCCACATCTTCAAATGTCCCTCCCCATTTCTACCTTCTCATTGTCACTCCCTTTATCTGTGCTTCTGAGTTGGACATCACGGTAATCCAAGTGTTTCTCACTCACCAGTTGCATCACATGTTCTGATTGCTGTGTCTTGAAGTGTTTATCACACCGTACAGTCCCTGTCACCAAACATCGTCTCTATTTAAGTGGATATACCAAATATTAGACATCCACTCATTCCAAGCCATCACTATGCTGATAACATCCCGGAGGGTCATAAGTCACTTGGGCAATATAAACTCTTTCCAGAACTCTGGGTAACAACTTATTTGCACATCACCCTTACTTTTTGGGCCCAACATCACCGATTGTCCCAGGATCCCTCTTCCTGCCTCACTTGTATACTCTCCTTACACCTCCTTTTTCCTAATGCTTAGAGCTCCCAAATAGGTGTCTATCCACAAACTCTTCTCCCCATTACCCTCCCCTAGATAGTTGCCACGTAATGCCCCCCCAAAAGGCCCTCCATCTGTTCCTCATATGATCCCTGTCATTAGCAGCACCACCACCATTGTCCTATTTATGTGCAGAGGAGCCCCTGTTTCCCGTCATTGCTTAATTTGTGCTGGTACCTTCAGGTGGTAGACACCATCACTCATTTTTGAGAACCAGGACTTTTTTTCAGCAGAGCAAAAGAGAGAAAACCAAAAATGGGAGAGTAGGGGGTGAACAAACTAGAAAAACAGTGATAAAAGGAAAAGAACCAGCAAGACTCACATAAAGATAACCGATTCCACTTGAATTGGGATTTCGCAGTAGTAAAGACCATGCAGTAATTGGTTTACTTAATGGCCATTTATATGCTAGGTGTGATATTCTCCTTTCAAGTTGCCCTATAGTTGGGACTCTGGTCCTTACCATTGTTGTCTTCGATA
The DNA here is from genome assembly GCF_964204655.1 of Triturus cristatus. Classification (NCBI taxonomy): domain Eukaryota; kingdom Metazoa; phylum Chordata; class Amphibia; order Caudata; family Salamandridae; genus Triturus; species Triturus cristatus. The sequence goes on along the minus strand of NC_140585.1, from coordinate 1,137,761,507 downwards.
TAGGAATGTGCTGTAGAGTGGTTTTTGAGATTGGGGCACAGTGTGGATTGTGGCTGACCACCCCTGCGAAGGGGAGTTTCAAGTGCATGGTCAGAGCTGAGACCTCATCCTTTTCCTAGGACTGTTATCTGAATAAGTTCAAAGCAAACAATGTGGTGTGATGTACTGCTGCTGTCCTACAATGGAACACAAGGTTATGTACTGAATTTGACATCATTTCATGCTTTGAGGGATTTTTTTGAGTTCCTTTCCTGGATATTCAGGGCTTTTGGATAAGGCTAAAGAATTATAAATGAGTTGGTGAGTTATAACTTGGTGGACTAGGAACAGTTTTGCTCATTCTCATCCAATGATTCTGAAGGCAAATGGGTAAACTGCTCCCTGTTGGCTACACAAACAGACAGATATCTTTAGCTCAGAATAAAAGTTTTGAATCTTGCTAGAAGTCACAAATGAGCTTGTGTCTCCATAGTCGGCTTTTTACCTGGCTGTAATTAAACACTAGGGATAAAAACAGGTTTAACCGAACTGTGCCCTGTTGTTTTTCTCTAGAGGTCTATTTACAATCCCCTAGTCTTGGCATCCATGAACAAAAGTAACTTTTACAAAGTTTGCAGCACAGCCTGGAATAGGGTTCATGGATAAGGGATTTGCTTGAGTGCTAGCGGTGAACAGTCCTGGGCTGCTTCCAGCAAAACAAAGTTTACTTTGATCTCAAATGACCGATTGTTCCACCTAAGCACCTCCTTCAGGAGGTGACTGTCTGAGAGTTGCTCTGTTAAAAAGTTATTACATTTTTTCAGGTCTTGGCTTTAGCTGATTTCTAGTCTGTGAATTTGGCCCTGCTTAGTTATAGTTACCTCAAGTAAGTATAACTTGCGCCCCCCACCATGCACAGTGTTTTCATTAATGATGTCATGTCAGATGTTGCAGTCATGTTATCAATGATGTCATATAACATGTCATGTGTGACGTAGTGATTAGCAGTGCATGACCAAATCACATCTTATAGTTACTTGAAGGCACAAGTTATAGTAACTTGAGATGACCATAACTGGTGAATTTCAGTTGTTTTGTTTGTTTAAAACAGTATGTTTCAACCAACATTTTCTCCTAACTATAATATCTCTTTAACCTTTGTTTTCTCAATACATTTCTGAGGTTTTTTTTAATGTAAAGAAACATATTATTAACATTCCAAATTATAGCGTCACGTTCGCCTTTTGTAATTTCAGAAAATTTCTATTTTATTTTTAGAGTAAAGTAAGATCTCCATCACCGTATGCAACATGGGGTTGGGTGCAGGGCTTAGCCTATGGCTAGGACCTGCATCCAACTCCCTGCAGGCACCCACCCTTCAGCTGGGGACAGGCTTGGGTAATTCACCCAGTGGGTTTGGGCGCAGGGCCTGGCCAATGGTGAACAGCATGGACATCTTACTTTACGGTAAGCAACCACAGAAATTTACTAAAAAAGCAAAGGCTAGGTCAAAAGTTCAGCAGGCTTATTGGGGTCAGTACATCAGCATATATAAAAACAGACCTATTCGCTATGTCAAAAAGTCAACAATAACTAGAATCAAATATATATTTTATAAATTGACACTTTGCAATGTTTAATAATAGTGATTATATTTTCAGTACTGCTTTGTTTAAAGTAAAACGTTAAACAGGCCTTTGAGTCTTTTTAAAAACATTTTTCAGGCCACAAAGTGCAATCCACAACAAGAGGTCCCTGCACTCCAGCTGAAGTGCAGACAGCTCCAGCTTGGAATGCCTTAAAAAATATGGTAAACTCTCCCTGGGTCATGGATTATTATTCTTTTTATATTATTTTCTTATTTTTTGTTTGCCTCGGTGCCCACCCATAACATTACCAGATGGTGTTGGCCGCAAGGCGAGCCTGAATGCCTGTGCAGCCCCTGCCGGCTCCTCAGCCAGCACTCATACCAACTGCCAGAGGAAGCTGACAATTTTTATTTTTCAATTTTTAAAGAGTTTACCCCGTTGTCCACCCACAATATATGCCAATGTTGGGGGCTGAGGTGGGAGCCCTAAGGCCCCCGCTGGCTCCCCATCCAGGCACCCATTGCGATGCTGGCAGGAGACAGCATTTTTTCATTTCTGTTTTTAAGGGGATGCCCCGGTTCCCACCCAGGGTGCCCACAATACAGCTCTAGGGGGCAGGTGTTTTTTGTTTTGCTAATAACTTTGGTACCTTTCGATGAATCTTCACGAAATCCTCAAAACCAGTGTGCCAGTCAGTTTGGCTGCCCTCTGTAAAGTTTTGGGGTGATCCATCAAGCTGGGGCTGAGAAAAAGGGGAGTCCCAAAACTTGTTTTCCCCATGCAATTTCCTATAAGGACTTTAGACATGACTACAGCCCGAATCTCGGAACCGAATGACACCAAATTTAAAAGAAAGCTAGATCATGGCCCAGAATGGGTGCTTTTCATAATTTGGTGTAAATCGGTTCAGTAGTTTTGGAGTTATTAAAGTAAAAAGACATATGTATATCTAGTGACATAGATCCATGCGCCAACAGCAGTGCCGTGGTTGGCTGGCTGCAACCTGAGAGGACAGTTGCAGTCACCATTGTGTTAAGCAGGGAAAATAAAATGTAGGTGATCGAAGGGGTCATGGCTGAGGTACCCTGACATCATAAGACTAATGGAGGGGACTCTGAGGGTCCCCTCATGGGCAAGAAATTGTCCAAAAACGTTTTTGTTGAGAGCGTGAGAATCTGGGGATCCACCTCACACACCCACACAGCCACTCATTCACACACTCACAAAACCAGTCACACACTCACTCACAGACCCACACACACACCTACTCATACACCCACACAGCCACTCGAACACCCACTCACAGATCCTCACAGTCACACACACTCACACCCCGACCCCCACAACCAATCACACACCCACTCACAAACCCAGGTTACAGGGACATTAAAGTTAAGAAATAACATTAAAAAACGTATACATTCACTGAATAAAAAACACAGGTTACAGGGACGTTATAGTTAGGTTCAGATTTTTTCCTCACACAAATCTATAGAAATTCAGCAGTTATAGTTATAGTTATTCAAGTTATTTCAAGTAACTATAACTAATGCCCTCCTCATGCACTGCTAATTACCCAACAGAATACATCCCTCATGATCTTTTCTATGACATCATTCATAATATCACTGCAACATTTGCAGTGAAATTATTGATGAGAAAACTGTGCATGGCGGGGGCGTGAGTATAGTTACCTTTTGTTTTTTCAGTGTGTGTATGTGTGTATATGTATATATATATTCGTTTTACTGGTCTCGTATGCACTCCCATAGGTCAGGATAAAGACGAAGCAGACCCAAATTGCTGGTGCTGTTATTTTATTTTGCTTTGTGCCCTGCGCCAACCGTCATTACGCGTTTCGGCGTTCCAAAGGCCTTGATCACATGACGCGCTTGTTCCTTGTTTACATCTATTTAAAGTGACAGTGCTTGTAACTGGTGACTAAACTTACAATAGACATAGAAGAGTCTGTTGCATCATCAGCACTAATAACCGCATTTGACAATAAGTTAACTGATGTTAAATTCATTTTCAACAGTTTGATTAAATATCAATAAATATGCATCTATAAAAAAAAATATTTAAATAGGTGCAAAACTGTTAAAAATATGTTAATGCAAAACGAGACTTCATAGTAAAATACAGGGTAAAATACATGTTAAAAAGTTTTTCAAATAAAACCTTTTTATGTATAAACATTCCCAAGTGTACTAAGAAATCCCAACATGCCCCCATAGCCACGCCTCTCACCTGTTGGAATACCTGGTTCTGGAAGAGAAAGTAATTATGTTCTAAGCAAGCTGTAATCATTGCCTGTAACGTCTTATTGTGTTGGTGAAAGTACATAGGTCGAGTGTCAAGGTAATGCTTGATCGCCTTCATTCCATCTTTATGATTGATGCTCGTATAAAGAGACGAAACATCGAGCGAAATCAAAAGATATTCAGGTTGCCAATTGATTTTAGTAAATTTTCTTAACAAATCGCTGGTATATTGCACAAAGGAAGGAAGATTCTTTACATGTTCTTGCAAATGATAATCCACATACTTGGATGTATTTTCCATTATGCTGTTGCAGGCAGATATTATATGCCTTCCAGGTGGTTTGTTCACATCTTTATGTATTTTTGGTATGAAATATACCACAGGCATAACGGGATGGTCATTTTTTTGAAATTTTAACTCATAAAGTCAACAATCCTGCACTTTTCCAAGCTATGAGACTTGAGTAGAAATTGTTCCAGGATGCTTTGACATTTAACATGATGCTGCGCCTGTAGCAATCCCGGTCATTAAGCTGTATCAACGCCTCTTCCATGTAGAGATTGCGCGGCCACAACACCACGTTCTCTCCTTTGTCGGATTGACGGATGATTAAGTCATCATTAGCCTGCAATTTTTTCATTAGTTGGAAATATGCATTATCCTGCTTGGTATAATGCTTGGTGGATTTTGCTTGTTTTTGGTAAAGAGTTTTCAGTTCTTGTGTCACTTTGTCATTAAACACGTCAATGTTTGTCCCTTAACATGATTGGACAGAACTTGGACTTTGGTTTAAAAGGAGTTTTTAATGCCCCAGTATACGCTGGCGTTTCCTGACTGATTCCAAGATCTATACCATTGATGTCTTGCTGTAGACAAATTAGATCCTGCAACAGACCTGCATCACCTGCTGTTAACATGGAGGGGCTGGGTATATCACCAGTAGGTATTTCCTTTTGTTTTTGATACACCCTGCATCAGGTGGTACTTGCGTAATTTAAGGTTGCGTATGAATCTAAACATGTCAACACGTGTTTGTGGGTAATTGAAGTCACTTTTTGGACGATATAATAATCCAAGAGACAAGATCTTTTGTTCATCGTCGGTGAGATTCATTGTAGACAGATTGATAACAGTGAGTGTATCACTTCCATTGTCTTGCAGTGCTACTTGCGATTCCATTTCTTTGTACGTTTTTTGTTGGTTTGTTTTGCACTGTTTGCTGCATCGTCGTCTCTCACCCCACTTCCTGTTGTGGTGTTGTTGATGTTTACACCTTGTGCACGTGGGCACAATGTCTGCCTCCTGTCCTGGTGCAGGCAATCGACTTCCTGTGGCAGGGAGAATTTTGTAAACCCCAACCTCTGTGTTCTCATTTGCTCGTTGTCAGATTCACTGTCTGGAACAGAGTTTAGGTCGGAGGCTAATGTAGGTACAAGTCCGCTTGTGCTGACATCAGCTGCTACTGAAGAGAGGGTTGCCACCTTCCTAGATGCTTTAACAGTATCAAATTTCTTAGTGAAGGTGAACACTTGGCCGTGTTCATAGTCCAGCTTGTCGCGCTTGAACTTGAATGTCTTTTGTTCTTTTATTACCTCTTCTTCACGCTGCAAGCGTATTAACATTTCATCTCGGTATTTCTTTATACGCGCGAGTTATAGTTAGCTGAACTATCTATAACGGTGGAATTTCCATGGTTTTGTAAGAGTGAAATGTCCAGCTAACTAAGTTTTTTTTAATGCTAATTTCTAACTATAACGTACCTGACACCTATGGTTTCTTCAGTGAATTGCAAAGGTTTTTTAAATGCTAATTTCTAACTATGACATCCCTATTAAGTCCCCTTGAATCCTGAAGGTCCCTGGTGGCCAAGTAGCCCACCAGGTACATCCAGTAAGCGCCACAGACCTGTGTTTCAGAGTGGTGTAAAAAGGGGGCGTGGCCTTAGACCACCACTCTGCCATGCAGCTTCCTGGCGCTTACTGGAGGTACCTGGTGGGCTAGTTGGCCCCCAAGGACCCTTAGGATTGAAAGGGACTTACTCCTTCAACTTAAAACGCGCCACAGGGCGCATTTGCACACTTGTCAAATCAGGCCACGCCCCCTCCCTGCACCACTGTGCAAACATGCCCCCTGGTGCGTTGTAAATTGGGGGATTAAATCCCCTTGAGTCCTGAGGGTCCCTGGGGTCCAACTAGCCCACCAGGTACCTCCAGTAAGCACCACAGAGCTGCGTTGCAGAGAGGTGTAAAAAGGGGTGTGGCCTTGGACCACCTCTCTGCAAGGCAGCCCTGTGGCGCATACTGGAGGTACCTGGTGGGCTAGTTGGCCCCCAGGGACTCCCAGTATTGAAGGGGAATTAATTCCCCAACTTAAAACACACCATAGGGCGCGTTTGCAGAGTGTTGCAGGGAGGGGGCGGGGCCTCCGGCATGATGCTGTTCTTTAAAAAAAACATTTTTTAGAAGGGGGGCTGTGTTGCCCCCTTCTTTTTCCTATTTTTTTGGCCCTGGGGACCCCATCCCCAGGGCCTGACCCCTTTAAAAAAAAAAAAAATCTAACCGGGAAGGGGGCCGCGTGGGCCCCCTTCCTGTGGCCAATGCTGGCCCGAGGACCCCATCCCCCGGGGCATGGCCACATATATTTATTTTTTTAAGGAGGGGGCTGCGTGGCCCCCCTCCTGAGGCCACTTCTATCCCCGGTGACCCCATTCCCAGGGCCGGCCCTATCCGTTGGGGATCGTGGGGGGAGCCCCAATGCCCCCACGGTGTCGCCGCCTCCCCGCCTCCTGGGGGAGCCGGCATTGCTTTTCCACACGGGGAGCTGCTGACATGCAGCTCCCCATGGGGAAAAGCAATCTGGCTCCCACCCTGCCATTGCAAACACTGCACGAAACCTGCTCTCGCTTCCATGAAGCAAAGCAGAATTGCTTTGGTCCAAGGGAGCTGCATGTCAGCAGCTCTCCTTGTCCAAAAGCAATGCCGGCTCCAGCAGGAGGCGGGGAGATGGCAGGGATTGCGGGGGCATTAGGGGTCCCCTGTGGTCTCCAACATGAGGGGCTGGGGTTCCCGGGGTAAACAAATGCCCGGGGGGAGGGGGCAAGCAGGTTTTTAAACAAAGAAAATGTCTGTGCCTAGGTGGACGTGGTCCCCAGGGCAGACTTTGAGTAATAAGAAGGGGGGTATTTTATTTTGTTGTGCTTGGAGTCGTGACACCATCGCGGCTTTCAGTGCGCCCCCCGTATAATGTCGCGTTGGATTCGCGGATCCACCTCAAATAAATAATTTAATAGTATATAATTTAGAAGGTAGTGTTGCATTTGTGTACTTGCTTTATAGAGGTAGTGAGATTAAAGTCAATAATAGGATTACATTTGATAGAGTTTGTAAAAATATATAAAATTTAAAATTTAAAGTTAAACCTGAAAAGTTCTTTTGCAGATTTGCGACGGGTTCGCGAATCCACAAAAATTTAAAAAAGAGTGCATAGGTTTAAAAAAAAAAAAGATTAATTATTGTGTTAAAGGGTGGCTCTAAAAATAGGCCTTGTTTTCATTATGAGTTTGTTGTAGCTACATGCAAGTGCGGATGCACAGTTTAAGGTTGTTGAGAAAGACACTGTTCCCTTGATCTGTGAAGTGTACTCCATCACTTCTGTAGATGTCATCCATATCAAAACATAGATTGCTGTTATAGATGGAACCCATCCTATGGTTTCTGTGGTAAGCAGAAACAGCTTTATTGACCTTATTTCTAGCTTTCTCAATCTTTGGACAGAATTGATTTGACCACTTCCATTTCTGGCAGATATTAGAGTCTACAAAGACCGTTTGAGGCAAAAGCAACATCAATTGTGCAAAGGTATCCTTCATTAGCATTGCCAGACCTACTCCACTCTATGTGCCTAGGTCATTGTCACCACCGTGCACAATCATGAGGTCAGGGGTTTGGAGATGCAAAAAGGTTTTAACCAAAGGCATCAATTGATGCCATTTTAATCCTCTCAGTGCAATCCATTTAATATCCACATTTTGCAAAGCTAGGTCTTTGTCAATACCTCTGTGTTCAGCATACCCTTTTGCACCAGAAAACATAGCTGTGCCCTACAATCCATACTGTAAGCATCTTGAAGGGATGTCTGGAAGTAATGAAAAGATGTCTGTAGCTGATTTAGTCAGTTGGCAGAATGAGAGGTAACTAAATTGGTGGAGATTATGCTATTTTTGAAAAAGCCGATAAGGGATTGGCTGTTCATGAACATTGTACACTCAAAAATAGCATACATGTTACTTTCCTAAAGAGGCATGTTTCTGATTGGTTATTAAAAACATTTGAAAGGTACAGTAGATAGGATAAGGTAATATTTTGCAAAAGCCAACCACACCTGGTGTTTGCATTTGTACGTTGGTGTGCTGAACTTGAAAATATGGTGAACTTGTGACCTGCCAATACAGTTGAATATTGCAGAAAGTGTTACTATGGAAACTGGGATTCAGCAGAATGGGGGAAGGGTTGAAACTCTACAGTGGATTTGTTGAAAAAGTATACTAGTATTATTAGGAATAGGTTTTTGAACTCCCGTAAGGAGCATCGCGAAGGAGTCATGACTTCAGGAATTTACAGGACCAGTTCGAGCACTATTTGAAGATAGTTAGAAAGGGTTACTATGTCTAACCAATAGAAGTGTGTTTCACAATTTGAAATAATGTAGGAGGCAATGTGATTTGCTACTTACATTTATTTGTGCGCAGAAAGAGAGGGAAAGTTTGCCATTACTGGTTTCACCTTGCTGAGAGTGCTGCATGACATTTATTGTGTACAAAAGAAAATCTTTAATACGTTTGTGATACTTGATATTCTGCAAAACTATTTCAAAGGTGAGTTAGAAATTTATACGGTGTGTTATTTATTATGAGGCAGTGCTTCTCTCCTTGTATTGTAATGTTTTAAATATGTTATCAAATGTACAGATGTCTATTGAACTTTGTTTTATTGTACTGAAATGATGTTTGAAATAGTTTGTGCAAAGTAACATGTGTAGATTGGAAGATGGATTAGTGATTATGGTAGTTTGTATGAGTGTGTGGAAAGGTGCAGATGTAGTACGCCGCATAATTTAAAGTGCATTATGGTGCAGTGACTGAGGTATAGTTGTACTTGCACTGGTATTTTCACATGTGTAGCTCATATTGGTCTATGGAAATGTACACTTCAAATACGCCGCATAATTTTAGGTGTGTCTTTGAAATGGAAAGTGCAGTCTGTCAAGGTTAAGGGACTTTGTAGTCTTATGACTCAAGTATGTGTCTGCTTGCACATGTATTGTCACATGTATTATACCTTTGAAGATGGTAGAGGAAAAAAAACACTGGTATACATGTATTTGTATGTTTCCTTGACATAGGATGCCACTAGGAAAAGGTACAGACACATGCATGCATGGTTTTAGGAGTATAGTGAGTCTTTTAACAGACACTTTGAAAAACTTGCTGCTTTGCATTTAGCTAGGCCCAACTGTCTCAGTAGTTGCTGAATAGTGAAGCTGCAGCACAAAAGTGAGGTTTAAGACTTGTTGGAAGAAGGATTAGTGATTAGGTTAGCTTGTATTGGTCTATGGAAATGTACACTTCAAATACGCCACATAATTTTAGGTGTCTCTATAAAATGGAAAGTGCAGTCTGTCAAGTTTAAGGGACTTTGTAAACGTATTACTCAAGTGCGTGTCTGCTTGCACATGTATTGTCACATGTGTTATACCTATTAACCCCTTCGGCATTGCGCGAATTCTCCCACTGTGCGGATGAATTAATGAGTGGGCGTGTTTCAGGTAGCCCCCGGCCGTCCTCCGCACACGCCCACCGTGATGTTGGAAGGCCGGTGGCCGTCCTGAGCACCGGAGAGTTTAAGATGGCAGAGGTATAAAACACTGGTATACATGGATTTGTATGTTTCTTTTACATATGATGCCACTAGGAAAAGGTACAGACACATGCATACTTGCTTTTAGGACCATAGTGAGACTTTTAACAGACACTTTGAAAAACATGCTGCTTTGCATTTACTAGGCCCAACACTCTCAGTAGCTACTGAATAGTGAAGCTGCAGCACAAAAGTGAGATTTAAAACTTGTTGTTAGAAGGATTAGTGATTAGGTTAGCTCGTATTGTCTACGGAAATGTACACTTCAAATACGCCGCATAATTTTAGGTGTCTCTATGAAATGGAAAGTGCAGTCTGTCAAGGTTAAGGGACTTTGTAGTCTTATGACTCAAGTATGTGTCTGCTTGCACATGTATTGTCACATGTGTTATACCTATAAAGATGATAGATGTATAAAACACTGGTATACATGTATTTGTATGTTTCTTTTACATATGATGTCACTAGGAAAATCATATAATCCCCCAGACTCTACCAATCCACTCAAACATTCACTCCAGCAGTACCTATGCACTCATGTATTCACTCAGACACTACTGATGCACTCATGCAATGGTCCGGGCATCACCCTAACACTCATACGTTCTCTCAGGAACTTCCCATACACTCATACGTTTAACATGTTCTTACCATCTTTGTCTCTAAGCGCCAGGATACCCGTTGGGTGACAGTCGCGCTATACAAAAGCACTATACAATACAATACAATACAATACAATCATCCAGTTACTACGTCTGCAGTGATAGAATCCCACAGACAGTATCCATTCACTCATCCATTATCTCAAGCTCTACCCATACACTCATGCAATAAACCATGCTTTAGCCTTGCACTCATAGTTTCTCTCAGGTATGTTCCATTCTCTGATCCAATCAACCAGGCAGTATCCCTGCACTTCTTCAATCATTCAGGCACTACTCTAGCACTAAACCATTCACTTAGGCAGTACCTATTCAGTCATCCATTCTGTCAGGCACTACATATGCACTCAACCAATGACCCTACTATTGCCCTTACATTCATCCTTTTACTCAGGGGCTACCCATGCAGTCATACAGTTATGGAAAAGCTACCTATACATACATTCAATAAATCAAGTATTACCTCTCCAATTTTTCAATTGCCCGGGCACTACTTTTGCACTCAAAGATTTACTCCGACAATATCTATGCACACGTCCATTTCCTCAAGTACTACTGTTGCACTCATACAAGGAACTACAGATTACCTTTTGAGTCATCCTTGTACTCAAGTACCAGCCATGGAATAAACTAAGGAGACATATATTACTCTTGCACTCATGAATTCACATATGCACTATCAATGCGCCTACCCACTCATCCAGTTAGTACCTCTGCATTCATAGAATCATCCATGCGCTACTCCTGAATTCATGAAATCACTGATATACTACCTGTAGACTTATACAATAGCTCAAGAACTACTGTTGCACTAAACTATTCTCTTAGGTAGTACCTATGCAGTCATTCAATTGCCCAGGCATTTTTCTTACAGTGATGGTTTTACTCAGGCACAACCTATGCATTGATGTTATCACATAGACATCATTCTTCAAGTCATAAACTCAGTCAGATAGTACTTATGCACTCATCTAATCACCTAAACAGTACTTCTCCACTCAGGCACGACTCATGTATTCTTGTAATAACTCAGGCAGTATTCTTAAACTCAGCCATTCACTTGGACACTACCTATGCACTCTTTCAATGACCCAAGCATTAGCCTTGCACTCATGCAATCATTAAAACACAGTATTGCATCTTTCTGCACTTCTCTTGTGTCTTTCTGCACCTGTTACTCCTTTCTGTACTTCTGTTGCCTCTTTCTACATGTCTGTTGCTTCTTTATGCACTTCTCTTGACTCTTTTTGCATTCCTCTTGTTTCCTTCTGCACTTCTCTTGTCTCTTTCAGTAAATCTGTTGCTTCTTTCTGCACCTTTTTCCCTTCTTTTTGTACCTCTCTTCCTTCTTTTTCAACTCCTCATGCCCCTTTCTATGCCCCTTTTACTCGTTTCTGTACCTTACTTGCCTCTTTTTATACCTTTCTTCCTCTTTCTGCACTTCTTTTGCCTCTTTCTGCGCCCCTCTTGTCTCTTTCTGCACATCTTTTGCTTCTTTCTGCATTTCTTACATTTTTCAGTAGCTGTGTTCTCTGAGTGTTTCATTTTGTTGTTTCTAAACCTTTCTTTTTTTTCCTGTCTCTTTTTTTCTGTGTGACCACCTTTTCTTCTGTTTTTGCAGTTCTTTTGCTTGTTATTACACGTTTCTCTTTTTATGTGTTATAAATGCAATAGGAATGTAATTGTAATTTTGTGCTTAGTTGTTATTATTTTGATTGGATTTTTATTTATTTTATTTATTTATTTTGTAAGGTTTTATATAGCACTGGCTGGACCCAAGAGCATCAGAGCGCTTTACAAGGTTTGGTGATTCAAAATTGCAATATAACATTTGTACAATGAGGTAATAAACAAGGCAATTTGAAAATTGTAAACAGAATTCTTTTTAAATTAGGTAAATTAACTAGGAAAACATTAGTCAAACAACAGATCGCACACAGTAGGACAGGTAGATAGCATAGTTAGTTGGTAAATGAAGAGAGTGAAAGTGAAGGACGACTGTGGAGAGTGAAGGGTAAGGGGAAAGCAGGTGGGAGTAGGTGGGAACTACTCCAAAAAAAAAGGGGGGGAGGTGGTCATAAATGAGAGAATTGAAAGGATGGGGGGAAAGGGGGTGAGACAATAAGTAGAGGTAACCTATTCAGTCTGGGCAGGGTTAAGAATTAGTGTCCAGTGACAAGGTATGAAGGACCCCAGTATTTGTTGAGAAGGTGCAGCTTGAGGTCTTTTTTGAAGCTGAGGTAGGAGGGGTTGCAACGTAGATCTTTAGGGAGGGAGTTTCAGACGGAGGGCGCGTTTCCAGAGAAAGAGCGTGGTTGTGTAGATTTCCTGTTTAACAAAGGAGGGACTAGGACGAGAGCGTCAGTGCTCCTCATTGTTCTAGTTCAGCCTGCTTTGTGGAGTTTATCAGAGAGGTAAGATGGGGTGTTTTGATGAAGGGCTTTGTGTGTGATGCAAGCAAGCTTGTAGGTGGATCTGTTTTCGATAGGAAGCCATTTAAGGTCTTTGAGGACGGGGGAGATGTGATCGAACCACTTACAGTCGGTAATAAGCCTGGCAGCAAGGTTAAGTACGGATTTGATAGGGGCTGGGTGGACTTTCAGAGTTCCAGAGAGGATGGCATTACCATAGTCAAGTCTCGACAGGACCAATGATTGCACCACTGATTTAAAGTCATCAGCAGGAATGAAGGGTTTCATTTTCTTGAGATGATGGAGTGTGAAGAGAGCACCTTTGGCCGAATTTTTTATGTGGGGAGTAAGACTGAGGCTCTGGTCAACGCTGATGCTGAGGGATTTAACTGAGTTAGAGATGGAAAGAGAACAGTTGAGAGCTTTGATGTCAGAGATCCAGTGTTGTATGGGGAGTGAATTGTTTTTAGGAGAGAATAGAATGATTTCCATGTTATTTTTAGGGTTGAGTGCGAGGTGGTTGGAACCAATATTGGATTATAAATAGAAGATGGCAAGAAAACATGAAAAGAGAAGAGAACAAAGAAAACAGAAGTACTTAATGAAAACTCAAAAAGGTGGAGTAGAAAAACACCTAAAGGTTGCTGAGGATAAAAAGTGTCTTCAGGTAAGAGAACTAAACAATTTATTTAAAAAGTTGTGGAGGGATTAAACAAACAACATACTAATCAAAGGAGAAAAGAAGCACAAGCAAATAAAGAGAAACAGTGGAAAAGAAACGTGTGTCACAAAAATACAGAAACAATTTAAAGACATACGTGTACGTATGTTTCAAAATAGAGTAATTCAAAATGTATTAAAAGATTGTAAAATGGATAAAAAAGAGCAGCAGCATATAAGAAGAAGCAAAAGATTGAAAGTATATTAGATACTGCTTTTCAATCAAAACAACAATTATTTATATTGGTATGGAAGAGAATGAAAACATTGAATAAAACAATGCACCTTATGAAGGAGAAAAACAAAAGAAAAAGACTGGTTAATAGAAGTAACTTTTGCAAAACTTTTTCTGGTGAATGGAAGCACACTTCTAGTACTGAGCCTTTCTTTAATGAAGAAAGCTACTTTCAAGAAAATACATTAGTTCATGCAGTCGATACCAGTGGTAGATGTTATGGGTTAAAAGATGGTTGTTTATTTTATTTATGTATTTATTTATTTATTTGAAAGGTTTTATATAGCGCTGGCTGGACCCGTGGGTATCAGAGCGTTTTACATGAGCGTTGATTGTTACAGTTAAGACAGTTGTTCAATAGAATAAAAACACAGACGTCAGGATAAAAAAACATTACAAATAGGCAAAAAAGGGTTGATTGTTACAGTAAAACAGTTGATTCAATAGGATACAAACATAGACGTCAGGATAAAAAAACAACTAAAATTGATAAGTAGGCAAAAAAAGCTATTTACATAGGGGCAGGGTTATCAAGAAAGACTATTTTACATAGAAACAATATAAAACGAACAAAAGGTAAATTACATGAGTAAAGGCTGTTTTGGTACCATGACAAAAACTCAGTATACAGCTCGTAGTTGAGTGCAGGGTGGAAGCCAAAGTTCGAGGCTGGTTGGCGAGAAAGAAGGAAATGATTGATAAGTATAGAGGGGGAGAACAGTTTGGGGAGAAAGGAAGTAACGTCAGAGGGAGATTCAAGTGGGGGAGAGAGTCAGGAGGGCAGAGGAGTGGAACCAGATTGGTGGAGGCTTGAAAGAGGGGTCAGAGGTGAGGTTAAGGACCCCAATATCGCTGAGGTAGGAGGGGTTACAGCGCAAGTCCCTAATGAGAGCATTCCAGATCAGCGGGGCATTACTGGAGAAGGAACAAGATTGTATGGTTTTCTTTTATAGCAGCGGGGGACAAGGAGTCGGGCTTTAGTGTTTCTCATCTTCGGGAGCAGCCTGCTTTTTTCAGTTTGTTCGTAAGGTACAAGGGGGTTTGTTGGTGAAGAGCTTTGTGTGTTATGCATGCAGTCTTGTAAGAGGATCTTCCTTCTACAGGTAGCCAATTGAGGGCAGGAGAGATGTGGTCAAAACATTTGCAGTCCGTGATTAGCTGGCACCTAGGTTGAGCACAGATCTAAGGGGGGCAAGATGTACTTTGGGGGTACCAGAGAGGATAGCGTTACCGCAGTCAATTTTGGAGAGAACTAGAGATTGGACAACCCCTTTAACGTCGTCATCTGGAATGAAGGGTTTGATTTTTTTAAGGTGTCGGAGAGAAAAGAGAGCTGCTTTAACCGAGTTTTTCATGTGGTCATTAAGAGTAAGTTTGTTGTCAATAGTGAAACCAAGTGATTTCGCTGCGTTTGGAAGGAGAGCAAGCAGTTAAGAACATTTGGGTCAGAGAGCCAGCTTTGGATGGGGAGCTGGCTGTTGTTAGGAGAGAAGAGAATGATTTCTGTTTTTTGGGGTTAAGTTTGAGGTGGTTAGAGAAAAACCAGGATTGGGGCTTCTTCAAGAAATTGTTGAGATGGAGAACACCCGAGTGGGATCTAATCTTGTATTAAAGTTGCGTGTCATCGGCATAGAGGTGGTAGTTGATTCCTGCTTGCTTCAGAATAAGGGTAAGGGGTTCCATAAAGCGGTTAAAGAGAGAGGGGTAGAGGATGGAGTCCTGAGGGACGCCTAGGGAGACAGGTGTAGGGTTCGAGAGGCAGTCATGGATTTTGATTTGCTGTGTTCTGTGTTGGAGATGAGGAGAACCATTTCAGGACAAGAACATTAAGGCCAAATCGAGCTTTAAGTGAATTAAGTAAGGAAGAATGGTTAACTGTATCAAATGTAGCAGAGAGGTCAAGGAGAATAAGTAGGCAGGACTCACCATTGTCGAGTGACCAGTGGAGGTCATCAACAATATTAAGCATGGCGGTTTCTGTGCTGCATCCTTTTCCTAAGCCAGATTACAAGGAGTCAAGTAGGATAAAATTGCAGATGTGACTGTCCAATTGTCAGAAAGCACATTTTTCAAGGACTTTGGATAGATGGGGGAGGTTTGAGATAGAGCGGAGATTATTGAGGTCATTTGGGTCAGCAGAGGGGTTTTTACGAATGGGAGTGATTTGTCCGAGTTGGAGAGAGTTGGGGACGCAACCGGTGGCAAAGGAGGTGTTATAGTAGTCCAGTACAGAATGAATGAATGAATGAATGAATGAATGAATGAATGAATGAAATGAAATTTATAAACACGCAACTAAGCCCGAAGGCATCAAGGCGCCTAACCAAAGAAAATCATAAAAGGCAAATGCAGAACTAAGGGTAGGCTTTGGCAAATAGCCACGTCTTGAGGGCCCTCCTAAAGGCTTGCTTTGAGGGAAGGGATTTAATCTCAGCCGGCAGAGTGTTCCACAGCTTAGGAGCCAAAATTGAAAAAGCTCTGCCACCCCACTTGGCTCTACGAACACGGGGGACTGATAACAAGGATTTATTGGCGGAGCGCAGAGTTCTGGAAGGGGTATAAAGGGCCAACAGGTCCCTTAGGCCTCCAGATCTGTTAGTAGCCAAAGCCCTATGGATCAAACATAGGGACTTAAAAGAAATCCTGGTCTCAATTGGAAGCCAGTGCAGTGTCTTTCTAGCAGCCGAAGCAGAAGCCCGCTTAGGTAGATCCAGTACAAACTTGGCGGCGGCATTCTGCACCATTTGAAGTCGCATTAACAGACCCTTGTTAATGCCTAAATATAAGGCATTACAGTAGTCAAGTCTTGAGCCTATTAATGCAATTACAATTTGCTTTCTGGCTTGAAGGGACAGGTAATGTTTGATCTTCCGCAAGATGTTTAGTAAGCCCCAACATGTGGAGATAGTCCTCTTTACTTGCTGACCCATCCCCAGGGTAGGGTCAATCATGACTCCTAAGTTCCTGGCAAGGGTAGTGGGTGTCGGACACACGCCCAATGATGTAGGCCACCATTCCGCCGACCAAATGTCCTCCTTTCCTCCGAACACCAGAATTTCTGTCTTTTCGCCATAAAGCTTCAATGAATTGCAAATCATCCATTGAGCAACTGCCTCCATACAGTGTCTAAAATTGGAGGCAGCGGAGATGACAGGTTGGGCGAGAGACATCAATATCTGCTTGTCGTCGGCATAGGAGACTACCTCCATCCCATAAGATCTAATAAGCCTGTCAAGTGGGGTCACATAGATGTTGAAAAGGGTCGGACTTAATGCCGACCCCTGAGGGACCTCACAATGCACAGGAAGGGATGGAGATAGGAACAACCCCAGCTTAACTCTCTGTTCCCTCTGGCCGAGAAAAGAGGCCAGCAAACTAAGTGCGGGCCCCTCCACCCCTATCTCCCTCAGCCTAGATGTTAACACTGAGGGAGACAGGGTATCAAACGCAGCCGTGAGATCTAACAGGATAAGGAGAGTGGTCTGGCCCTTATCTACTCTAGTGCGGATGTTATCAAGCACAATGGTAAGGGCCGACTCCGTGCTATGCTCTCTCCGAAATCCATGCTGCGAGTGATCCAGAAGGCCAGAGGTTTCCAGAAGATGCTGGTTGAGATGGGTTTCCGGCATCTTTGCAGGGGCTGGGAGCAGCGAAATGGGGCGGAAGTTTTTGAGAACCCCCGGGTCTAATGTGGGCTTTTTTAACAAATGTTTAACCACCGCTCTTTTCCATTGTGAGGGGAAAGTCCCATCCCTCATTGCCCTGTTCATGATATCTAATAACGGAGGCAGAAGAATCTCCTTACATTGTTTAAGGAGTTTCAGGGGGCAAGGGTCTAGAGGAGACCCCGACCTAGTCTTGATCAGGAGGACTTCAAGTTCCTGGAGGGAGAGGGGTGGAAAGCTGGACAAACACCCTGAAAGCACCTCCTCGGGTGATGTTAGCGATGAGACAGGTAAGCATGTAGAGGTAGATAGTGCCGACCTCTGAAGCTCTAGTGCAGAATATATGTCCACATTTTTAGATTGAAAGAATTGTGCAACATCATTGCAGAGCTGCTATGAGCTGGCAACGGGATCAGGCACCTTCAATGATGTAAGCGTGTCTACGATCTTGAACAGCTCTTTCGGCGAAGAGAGTGAGGAGGTAAGAGAAGTAAAATACTCTTGCTTACAGTACAGGGCAATGATGTGCTTAAGGTCTTGGACAAGGTTGGAGGGGAGGGGATCTTTGGTGTGTGATGTTGGCTTGAGTTTGGAAATTATGTTAAGGACTTCATGTTCAGTCACAGGTGGAATTTATGCCAGGAGGCATTATTTTTCAGCTGAACGTTGGAAAGGTTGTATTCAGGAAACGTTGAAATGGGTCGGTGAGTTGAAGGATTAGGAGGAAGGGGCAGGGTCAACAGGGGAAGTAAACCAATGGGAACATCAGCAGTAAGTCTGGGGGAGGGAGGGGGTAGGGTTAGATGCAAGGACTGATCGATTTTGGACATTTTATCCAAGAGGAAGTTAGCAATTTCCTCTCATCTCTCTGTGGAGGCCATCAGCTCAGGGGTAGTGGATCATGTTTGTTCCCTAACAATGTTAAACAGTTCTCTGGGCCTATTTTTGGCACGCTCAAGTTGTGCTCGAAAGAAGGTTGCCTTTTCATCTTTTCATTAAAGATGTGTTTCTTGTAAGTTAATCTGGCTGATCTGAGAAGGGCACGATGGGAGGGAGAAGGGTGTTGTCTCTATGTTCTTTCGGTCAGTCTGAAAGAATGTCTTTCGTTGTTGAGATATGAGTTGAACCAAGATTTGGATGGGATATTTTGTTGTTTGTTTAGTTTTGGAGGGGCTAAATTGTCCAAGACTTGACGGTCTTGTTGAAATGTTCAGTGAGCTCACTGGCATTTAGGAAGAGGGGGGGTGAGAAGGAGTTGGGCTTGGAGTTTAGACTCGAGTACTTCCGGTGGGATTTGACTCAGATTTCTAGTCCATTTCAGGGGTTTGGTGATTTGTGTGGAGGGAGTAGGGGAATTGGTTATGATCTTAAACAGAATGAGGTGATGGTCGGACCAGTCAATGGGGATGATGTGAGACAGGGAGGTTGTGTCATGATTGGAAATTATGGCGCCGAGAGTGGCTCCTTTGATATGGATTGTAATTTGACATATTTGTTTGAGGTAGTTAATCTCAAGGAGGTTAGTGAGGCGCATGACTGTGGGATCCTCAACATTATTCTATTGAATTTTAAAATCTCCTAAGAAGAGATTTTTTGAGGTAGACAGAAAGGATTCTGAAAGAAAGTCGGAAAATTAGTCGGTGAAGAAAAGAGGTTCACCCGGAGGGTGGTAGATATTATGTATTCGGATTAGGGGAGAGCCCTGAGCAGTGAGTTTGGCGCCAAGGTATTTAAAGGTTAGGTGATCTGAGTCTTTTAATAGTGAGAGTTGAAGTTCGTTTTTACAGATTATAGCTAGACCACCCCCTTTTCTGACAGGTCTGGCTTTCCTAAGGATAGAAAAACCGGGAGGGGGGCGAGTAGGTCAAGAAAAGCCGTCGAGTGGTCATTGAGCCAGGTTTCTGTAAGGAAGGCGATGTCAATAGCTTTGCTGAGGATGGGTTTGGAAATTTCAGTCGCATGTCGGACAGCCGAATGGCAATTGACAAGCATGCAACAGAGGCTATGGAGGATGGAAGTGGGAGAGGGGAAAAGGAGTCAGACAAATCAGTTGACACTATTTTGACTGCTATGACAGCTATGAGGGAGGAGATCAGGAGTAACTTTGCTATAACCAAGGCAAATCAAGTTGAAATAAGAGCGGCCTGTGAAACATTGGAAAAAAAAGTGGACATGCTGTGTGATAGAACGGAGTGTTTGGAGGGAGAGATGGGGGTTATAAAATCGAAGTTGGAGGTCGCTGAGAGTAGGATTCAAACACTGCGGAGGGAAGGGGAAGTCATGAAGGAGAGGATCGAGTCACTTGAGAATTTTTCACGAAGGAACAATTTGCTGATCTTGAAAGTCCCCGAGGGAAGAGAGGGGGAGAACTTAAAAGCGTTCGTGGTGTCACTCTTGAGGGACTCACTTAAATTAGATGAAACAGCAGAGGTACTAGACAGAGATATACAGCGGATCCATCGCTACCCCTTTCGCCTCAACCCAGGGAGAACCAAACCACGCAAGATTTTGGTAAACTTTTTGACATATTCGTTGAAAGAAAATTTATTGAATCTTGCCTTAAAATCAAAGACACTCAAGGGTCCTGATTTTTTGTGTGAAATCAGGTCAGACCTCTCTAAAGCGACAATAGACCGGAAATGGGAACAGGGCCAGAGGATGGACAAGCTCAGAGCGGCAGGTACCACAGTCCGGATGCGATTTCCCGCTTTTTTGCGGGTTATGTACAACAACAAGATGTACAACTTTCGATCCCCCATTGAAGTAGAAGAATTTCTAGGAAAAATGGGAGAGAGCTCAAAAGGGGGCTCTTAAAAAATTTGGGACTACTCTCTACTGTTTTGTATTTTGCTGTTTTTCTTTTTTTAGCAACGGGGTAAAGCACTGGGTTGGATAACGGGGTAGGAGACTTAAGTATCACTCTAGAAGGGAAGAAAGAAGGAAAGAAGAAGGGAAGAAAAGAAGGAAAAAAGAGAAGGAAAAAAAAATTAAAAAGTAGAGGGAAACACAAGGGAAATGGGAGAGAAAGAAAGAGGGCAAAAAAACAAAAAAAAGAAATAGAAAAGAGGGAGAAAAATAAAAATAAAAATATAATAATTCATTCAACCTACCACTCCCTATTTTTAGGGGTTAGCCTGCTATGGATCTCCCTTTCTCCGTTTTTCTTTCTTTTTTCAATAGTCTCTGAAGTAAGAGGGGGATTTAAGAAAGAAGAATGTGGTCTCGTAGGAAATCATCTTCTATAATTTACCAGCAATTTCTTAAATGGTTACAGGCTCTTTACGACTACCCCACGGCTAGGCTCTGTTATGCTGGGCTAACTTCTACTAGCTTTTCAATCTTTCGCGGCACCTGGCAAGGGTGTCCATTATCACCCTTGCTATTTGCGTTGTCGCTGGAACCTTTTCTTGTCGCCTTACAAGCCAATTCCAATATTATTCCCTTCACACACGGTCAGAAATCGCTAAAAATTACGGCGTACGCCGATGACATTGCGGTCTATTCAATCAATATACCGACAGCTATACTGGGAATCACTGAGGAGGCTAACAAATTCAGTTCAGTTTCCGGCTACAAACTTAACTCACATAAAACACAAGTCATTGTGAATCACAAACCCCCGACTCAGATAGTAGGTACCTGTAGAACTGCCACTTATCTTGGCATTAAAATCTCTTCTGATATTAGCGAGATAATTAAACTTAACTACGAGACTCTCCTTAAAGAAACTGTTACAACTCTTAAAAAGTGGCATAAGGTCCCCCTCAATATGGTCGGTAGGATCAATTTAATTAAAATGAATATATTACCTAAATTTCTATATTTATTTAGGTCCATACCTCTCCTCGTCAACAATACATACTTCAAACGGCTCGATGGGATCTTTAGCAGCTTTATATGGGGTTACAAGAAGGCTCGTAGGTCAATCAATCTTCTCAAATTACCTTTTAATCAAGGGGGTCTGACCTTTCCCGACTTCAGATTATATTTTTTCTCTGCTTTCCTCAATCGTCTTCGCTGCTTGTTCATTCGTGACAAGCAAGCGCCTTTTTGCTATCAATTTGCTTTAGGCGAGGATTCTAATATGTTTTTAGCCAAAGCTAACGACCCAAATTATTTCAAACGGGTAAAATTCAAGACTATCAGAGACACTGTCAAAATTTGGCAACTTATCCTGGTTAAATGTAATACGTCTCTTTTTCATTCTCAATTATCTCTATGGGCCAATCCTGGCCTTCCGGGGATATTTCATGATAGGATATTTTATTTGTGGAAAGTCGCTGGAATAGAAACACTCAGGGACCTCTATGGTAACGACGGTCTTCTGGCCTTCGAGACACTAAGAACAATCTATAAACTACCTCTAACTGCACAGTTTAAATATATTCAAATACACGACTATTTAATACGTAAAATAAAGCTATTAAATATCTTAGATTCAGATATTTGGAACTGTTTCTACTCTAATCAGGTTAGATCACTTATTAGTCTTGGCTATAAAGCTTTAACCTCGCTTAAACCGGACGACTGTGGGAATATTGCGGCAAAATGGAGCTCTCGCTTGGGCTTGAATATTTCTGCTAATCAGATATCATCTTCACTAAGCAGTTTCAACCGTTCGGTTCAGTCTTCAAGTTTGAGACTACAACAATATAAAACGATATTCCAGCTATACTATACTCCAGAAACAATTTCAAAATGGTCCAGCAATCGCTCCAACAGCGAACGGACAAGGTGCCCCAAATGTGACCTATCAGCTGCTAATCTTGAACATATGATGTTTACGTGTCCTCGACTCACTGAATTCTGGTCTAAAATCAGCCAGGGTATGGCTCAGATTCTGTCACAACCTATCACACTAAGTCTGGCTAATGTACTGCTAGGCATTCCTCTGTTAAATTTCTCATCTGTAGCCTCACAAACTGACCTTATCAATATTCTGATTGGCTGTGCCAGACTGACCATTGCTAGGACATGGATCTCAAGTAACCCACCACATCTGATGGAGTGGTGGCTTCTTGTCAAAGAAATTCATATTATGGAAACTTCTCTAGCTAAGATTAGAGGTCACAAATCTCTCCAAAAAATAGATAGAATCTGGGGCTCCTCAACTTTATGTTAAGATTGATGTACCTAAATTTGTTTGGAATTTGGTCGACTTGGACAACGCTGGCAGGAATACCGATATGTATCTCTATGCCCTTTGTGATTTGTCTGTATGATTTGTCTGATTTGTTTGATTGTCCGTTACTTTAATCTTTATTCTTTTTTGTTGTTCCGATCTCCTGTCCTGATCTCAATAAAAAAAAATAATAATAATTTGCCAGCAGTTTAACAAAAAGGAGTAGGAGCAGGATGGGGGGGGGGGGGGAGACGTAAATCTTGCCATACATTGGGCAAGAATTAGGAAGGAAGGGTTTTCCAGGGGGGGGGGTGTTGTAGGGGGGGCACTGGGAGAAGGGGGAAAAGTAATACAATTTCTCAGGAGTCAGACCTCACAAAGGTTAGAAATTTAGTCTGCCTCATAATTCCTTTACAAGAAGAGAACAGGTTTACCTTTCCTAGTGGTTACACTGCCTTCTTAGCAGTGGAAAACAACGTCGGGGGATGGCTTAAAATAAGAAAGGAAGGAGGAATAGAGGGAGAAGGAAGGAAAACGAAAAAAAAAAACATACAGATAACTCCTATTAGGTTTTTATCCTGGAATGTCAATGGCCTGCGGGTAAAGAGTCGAAGATATAAAATTCTACAATACTTGAGAGATTCCCCTGCGCAGGCCATCGTCATCCAGGAAACTCATTTACTAAAGGCAGAAGTCTCCGAGATGTTAAGAAAACAAACTTGGGTAGAGACTTTTCTATGTACGGATCAAACCACCAACATAAGAGGCATACTACTAATTTTTTAAAAACCAATTAAAGTCCAAATTTTGGAGTGTAAGGAAAACGGTAGTGGGAGATGGTTAATTTCGAGAATTGTATTGGAGGATACTCCGTTAATATTGGTAGGATATTATGGGCTGAATCAAGATGATCCCTCCCATTTGAAAGTAATCCAGAACCACCTCATACTTTCACAGGACCCAGTTATCTGGGTCCGGGACTTTAATATCGTGCTCAATCCTCTCTTAGACAAATCTTCTAAATCAAGAGCACTCGTTTCATCTAAATCAAGGGCGGCTTTGCTGGACATTATGGACAATCTCGGTTTAGCTGATGTACGAGGGAAAGGTCAGGTAATAAGTTGGGGTTTTCTTTTCAAAACCTCAAATATAAACATAAATCAAGAATTGACTATGCTTTTTTTTAGTTACAACCTAAAAGATTCCCCAAAAGGGCTCACTTACCTTCCCTTACACATGTCAGATCACATGGCTATCATATTTGACCTCCAAGGGATCACTCATAAAAAGAGTTCTCTTGGTCTTTCGATCGCACGATATTATTAGAAGAGGAAGAGGTTAATTTTCTGTTATCTGAGGTAAAGTTCTTTTTAGAGATAAATTTGAATTCTGTAGATATTAATATAGCTTGGGATGCCCTGAAGGCTTATATCAGGGGCTGCATAATTAATATAGCCACTCACAGAAGGAAAGCTTATCGGGAGAAAATACAAAATATCGAATCGGAGTTGGCTAAGTTAGATCAGCAGCTGGGTTCCAATATGGCATCCCTGGGGGTGGCAGAAAAACAGGCCAACCTGAGAAGTCAGCTTGAAATCATACTACAAGAAAGATTAACTAAAAGATGGGATGCGAGTAAAACTTCTCACTTTGAATTTGGGGAAGCAGCAGGAAAAGTTCTGGCATGAAACAGAACAGGCGAGAAAGCATATTAAAGAGATTAAACGAGAAGGAGAGACTATTTCCAGAACTTCGGATAGAGAAATAGGGACTGCTTTTCAACAATTTTTCCAGGAAATTTACAAGGAAGAGGTTAGAGAAGATCCGGAAGCAAGGGGAGGTGGTTAAATAATATTGCTCTACCATCTCTGCAAATATCACAAAGGGTCAGCCTAGAGAGGGAGATTTCAGAGGAGGAGGTGGGAAAAGTGATAGGTCATCTGAAGAAGGGGAAAGCGGCGGGTCCGGACGGATTACCCGGAGAATTATATCGAGAGATAAGTCCCGCCATTATTTCGACATTAACGAGCCTTTTTAATGATATTCTTTTGAGAGGGGTGAATCCTCTTGAATCATGGAATGATGCTACCATCGTCCTTATCCCAAAGCCAGGAAAAAACCTTTCGCAGTGTGGGTCTTACAGGCCGATTTCCCTTCTAAACAATGACTACAAAATTTTTACATCTATTTTGGCATTAAGACTAGGGGAGGTAATCGGATCGATAATACACCAAGACCAAAGGGGCTTTATAAGGGGACGTCAGCTGGCCGGTCACACTCGAGATCTGATAGGGGTGATTGATATTGCAACAACATTTTCTCTTCCACTGGCTATTTTGACCTTAGATGCCTCAAAAGCCTTTGACAGGGTCAACTGGCCATACTTGGTGGAGGTGATGAGAAGGTTTGGGTTGGGGGAAGTTTTTTGTCCGGTAATTGAGAAACTGTATAGGGCTCCCACATCTAGATTATTAGTCAATGGTACGTTAACAGATTCGATAAATATAACCAGAGGTACCAGACAGGGCTGCCCGCTGTCCCCGCTCTTATTCAACCTCTATATAGAGCCGTTCGCTCAAGTTCTAAGAGAGGAAGTGGATATTCCTCCCTTTGTATTTGGTGAATGGGAGAAGCGGACAGCGCTTTATGCAGATGATATTCTGGTTTATACGTCAGACCCGCAGAGAGCCTTTCCGATGGTAATTAAAAATGCTGGAGAATTTAGGCAAATTTCTGGCTATGATATCAATGCCAGCAAAACAGAGATCATGTGTTGGAATGTCCCAAACATACAGTTTAATGTTGTAACATCTATGAGAGACTTGGGAATACGTATTACTCAAGAAATAGGAAGTCTAGCACAGACCAATTTAGACCGGGTCGCCTTGGAATGTAGGAAACTTTTGAACTCTTGGTCGTTCCTGCCACTTTCGATCTTTGGGAGAACAAATTTAGTTAAAATGTCCATCCTTCCAAAGTTTACTTTTATTTTTAATTCTATTCCCTTGTCTTTTGAAAGAAAAAAACTGGAAAAAAGCCAGCGAGAAATAAATTTGTTTATTTGGACCTGCAAAACAGCTAGGCTGACTTGGAAGAAGTTGAAAAGAAGGAGGGAAAAGGGAGGGCTGGCTCTCCCAGACTTGTTTACTATGCTTGGGCATTTCAGCTGACCTATTCCAGGATGCTTCTCAAAACTCCCGCAGTATCATCTTTGGAAGTTATGTTTAGGGCTATGTTAGGGGGAGTAGATATCCCTCCGGATGGATTTCTTTTCAAGTTTGGAGACATGAAATACTTTAAAAAAGTCAGATTAAAGACCTTGCAGTCAGCCATATTAAATTGGGTTCAGATAAAAAAAAAAAGTCAGGTTACACTACTACTCTAGCTTCGCCCCGGTGTGGGATTCTCCTGGGCTTCCACCTTGTATGCAAGATAGCTTAGCAATCCCATTAAAAGACGCCAGGATCCTAAGATGGGGAGAGCTTTTGGTGGATGGAAGGGTACAAGACTGGGAGGTGCTGAGGGAAAAGGTGGGTATGGCCTTTTCTGGGTTCAAATAGATACAGTTGGATAGTTGGGCTCGAGCAGTTAATAGGAAAGGATCTCAACCGGGGAAATATAGCCAGTTTGAACAACAACTGGTGGAAAAGCAACTAGGGGGTAAAGAAGTGGCTATCTGGTATTGGTGCATGGTGGAGGAGGCAGATGGAGATTCTGCCTTGCCAGATAAGCTATGGGGAAATGAGTTGGGCCTCCAATGTGAGGATTTATGGATGAGATCTTTTTCTTTTCTTTATAAAACAGTTAAACCAGCTTGGTTAAGACGTAACCATTTGTTTACCTTGCATCGGGCTTACCTTTCACCCCAAAGGCTTTCCAAGTTCTTGCCAGGGAAGAAATGTAATAAGTGTAATCTGGTTGCAGCCACAGACACCCACATGTTTAGGGATTGTCCTGCCATTAGGCTGTTTTGTGAAGAAGTAAAGGTTACTTTGGATTCGATTTTAAGTACTTCATTGAATCTTACTCTCCCGTTAATAATTTTTGGATTGGAGGAAAACGTAAGCGTACAGGCAAAATATTTTCGCTTTTACTCCATTATTTTGGCAAGACGACAAATATGCAAATTTTGGCTGGAAGCTAAAGCCCCATCACATGCAGCTTGGCTAACATCAATGTATGAAACCTCCAAAACTGACTTGGCCAGATCATGCAGCAAGAGAAATCTGTCCTTTTGGGATTTGTTAATAAATTGGAGATAGGACGACCGGGGTTGGTTTTTTTTTGGTTTTTTTTCCCCCGGGTCCTATGATTATGCTAACTAGCCTCCAGAAGACCCTGGGAACTGGTCTCTCCCATATGCATTTCCGGGTCTGTCAGGTGGAATACCATTGACTGGAGCTCCTTCTTTTTCTACTCAAGAGGTTAATCTCCCGTCTATTAAGTCAATTCTGCTTGGTAAAGGTTATCAAGGAGAACAGATCGTTAAAAAACCTTAAGGCAGTCTTGTTTGGTGGATGATGTCTCTTTTGTGGTTGGAGGCAATGGCAAATGAGGACAAAAAAAAAAAGCATGCAACAGAGGCGTGTAGGGTTATCATTGGTAGGATTGCAAGGGAGAATGGTGGTAAGTTGAGCTGGGGGTCTAGGTGAGATGGGTGTGGGAGGGATTCTGTTAGTTCCTACAATCACTGGGATATTGGTGTGTGAGAGGGGAAGATCTGAACTCATAGGTAGAGGAAGGTAGGAGTTGCAAAGGTCAATGAGGTCAGAAGAGGATAGATAGCTCACTGCGCGGAGAGGCCTATGAGATCTGTTGCATAGGGGTGTATATCTCCATTGGTTATATTGGGAGATGTTTTGAGAGCAAGAGCAGAGGGAATCAGAGTGGTTCAGGAAGGACAAGGCTCTAAGGGCCTCATGTAGGTAGCATACCAGTTACCACTTCTAAAATACCGAACGATACCGAATCGGTATTTTAGAAGTGGTAACTCGTATGTAGGTAATGAGTCGGTATTTTTTACCGATTCGTTACAATTCGGTAATTACCGAATCGGTATTTACCGATTCGGTAATGAGGCATACCTTCCCATTGATGGGAAGGTATGCCTCATTACCGAATCGGTAAATACCGATTCGGTAATGGGGGGAACACATGAAAGGGTGGCAGGGTGTCACATTGACACCCTGTTGCACCCCTGATTCGGCCATGTGTGCACATGTGGCACACATACATGCCCTAAGGGCATGTATGTATGCCACATTGCACACTGCTACGCGCGTAAAAATGCTTAAACACATACATTAATTATTTACCACCAACTATAAGTTGGTGGTAAATACCGACTCTTAAACACACCCACACACTCCCCCTACATCTCGATTTTGGTTTCGGAATTTACCGAATCGGTAAAATTACGGATTCGGAAAAGTTACCGATTCGGTAACATTACCGATTCGGTATTATTACCGAATCGGTAATTTTACCGATTCGGTAAATTCCGAAACCAAAACTTGTCCCCCTACATACCAATAGCCAATATACCGGTCGGTAACGGTATAATTACCGAAAATCGGCCGTTACCGACCGGTATTTGGCTACCTACATGAGGCCCTAAGTGAGTTGTCCAGTTGAAAAAGAAAATATGGTTCCTAGAAGTGTGAAAGATGTAATAGCTGAAGAAGTTCAAGGGAGACGTACACAAGCTCCAGTCTATAAGTGGGATTGTAGTAGTATTTGTAGTAATCGACAGGAATCTATTGATATATTATGATTTTGTTTACGAGAATATGCCAAAATAGTGTTACACAGAAGATTAAGTTGTTGCAAGTACTAGATCCTTGTAAAGTAAGAAAATATACTAAGTTGCAGGGTCATTCTCTGGCTTTTCTTTCTCGAAAAGTGTGTCAAAGTACTTTTCATCATTTAAGAATGTTAGCAGTACGTCACTCAGAAATGCAGAAGTTAATAAGAAGATTGTACTACGTAAAAAGTCCTGCATTATCTTTGAGTGAAATGAACACAGCTCTTTTGCATGGTTCAGTATCGGATGTAAAAAAAGTTTGTGATGATATACAGCCTCATGCATCAACCCAAAATCCAGTCGGTAAAATACCGATTCGGTAATAGCTCCCGGTATTAAGTAAAAAATACCCAATCCCAATGCATCAACCCAAAAGCAGAAATCGCTATTTAAGGAATCCTTAAATAGCGATTCTTTAAATAGGGATTCCTTAAATACCGATTCCTTAAATAGCGATTGCATTTAAGGAATCCCAAAGTGAGATTCCTTAAATGCAATGCATCAAAGTTAAAAAATTAGCGATTTCGCTAATAGGGGGAGCAAATTACCATGAAGATGAACTGCATGGTAATTTGCAAAAACTTTGAAAAATGCACTTTTGTGCATTTTTCAAAGTTTCATGTTGCGCACACACATGCCCTTAGAGCATGTGTGTGTGCAACATATGTGCATATATCATTTTCAGGGGTGCAACAGGGTGTCCTTTTGACACCCTGGCACCCTTGAAAGTGCTCCCGCTATTAGCGATTCGGTAATACCGAATCGCTAATACAGACTGGCTTTACATTCATTCCTATGGGCCTCCAAGCCCATAGGAATGAATGGGTAGGTATTCCTTATTACCGATTCGGTATTACCGATTCGGTAATAAGGAATATTAAGGAATCGCTATTTGAATAGCGATTCCTACATGCATAGCCTTTTGCTATTCCTTATTAGCGATTCCTTATTTTTCGCTAATAAGGAATCGCAAATGGCATTGTTGATGCATAGGCCCCATAGTGTTTCATTTCTTTGGTTCACAGGAGGAGTGAAGAGAAAGTGACAGCTTGATAAATGTAGATGTTGAAGAACGGGTGGAAGATATTAGTACTAACAAGTTTGCAGAAGTAACTAGAAAGTTTAAGATAGTTTCATCTGAAAAACCAAACTATGTTTGTTTTTGTTGTCAACGTACTCATTATAGAAGTCAAACTAGGAATGTTGATGTATATTTAGAAAATGAAAAGGAAAACAATGATAAGTGGCAGCAATTTGGTGCTTATTTGTTGGTGGAAGGTCGTTTTGAGTTGGGTACTGATCAACGTATTTGTAAATATTGTTACAAGTTAGAAGAGAACAAAATACCAGCTAGAGCTGTACATAACAACTTAAAGTTGGTAGCTATACCTCTGGAACTGTCAGATTTAAATGCATATGAATCCATTCTTATTCAATCTGTGCACCCATTTTAGGCCATAGTTTGTATGGAGCCTAAAACAGGTAAGCTTCTTCCAACAGATTTACAAAGAAGTTTGAAAGGAAGAGTTGTGTACTTACCTTTAGATTTTAAGAAAAATATTGAAACTCTTGGCATAGAGAGAGAAGAAAGTGAGCCTGTAGTTATTCCAGTAAACGGTGTACCAACAAAGAGTCGAAAAATATGGCAAGAGTTAGTAGATGCTACCAAACTTCAAAAGGCTACATTACATCTTGTACAAAACAATATTTATTATAAAACTCTAAATGTGGAAAAACAGGAAATATGTTTAGAAGATGAAATTCAAAGTGGACAAATAGAAAAAGTGGACAAGTCCAGGAGTGAAGAGATTTACGAACATTACAGTACGCATCCTCTACATTCAAAAGAAGTGATAAAAACAGTATTGAATTATTTCAAATGAAGAAAGCATAGGGAACTCCCATGAGTGTATGGCAAAAAGGTTTAGAAGCTCGTTGTTTTCCACTGCTGTTCCCCACTGGAGAAGGTGGACCATATGATGAACAAGCAGTGCAGATTCCAGCTTCAGAATAAAGCTCGACAAGATTGCACTTCAGAAGATCCAAGATTTCGACAGTGCATTCCATATATATTTCATCTTGTTTGAAAGTGACTTGTCTGCACTTTCATATGCAGTGAACCACTGTAGTGAAGACAGGGTTTTATGTGCACACATTGCTATGTTAGCATAAGCGCTTTAGATGTAAAACGCCATCTTGCCACTTTGCTGCTTTTGCACACGACACTATGGGTAGCTGTTATTATAATTAAAACTGCTTGCTTGCCTTTTATTCACATGAGAACGGTCTGTTGTTCACATCCCTAGACGTGCACCATGACCTTAGTCTGAACCCTGTGTGCAGAAGCCATCAAGGTCAAATAACAATGTATGCTGTTGAATTCAGGTTGATCGGCCCACGCTGTAGACACAACAAGCACACAGCTGCAAATATCTGAAACTCGGGTGCCTTTAATATTGCATTTGCATGCATGATTCAGGCACTTGGAGAAAACCTTTCCAGACACAGAGAGCAGAGCTGATCCTGTGATGTGATTCACCTAAGCTGAACTTTGAGGTATGGGGTTCCCCATTCAAACCTAGAGACCTTCTATTAGTTTATAAAACTAGTTTACTATCCAAGGGAGGGTGGTTCACAAGGTATTATAGGACCTGTTTTCCACTATCATTTTTAATAGGATTTCTACCTTCATTTTCTATGGAATTGTAACAATGCTGATGGTTTTATTTCTAATCATTTGCCTGCTTATGCTAGCCAAAGTTCTGCACCTTAGAGCACGTAGTTAAAAATAAAAATTTTACACTTTTCCGTGTCTCTGATTACTCTTGTTGTGGACTGATATGAGAATAATACTGAAAAGGTGTTTCTGATTCCCACCATTCCTGAGAGTACTCTAAGTCGCTTGTTCTGGGTTGTCTAATCATTGGTAGCTTCGAGATGATACGGAGAACGAATGAGACACTGATGCCAGTCGGATAGGGGTTCTGGGTACTGAGGGGAGTTTTTTGGTATACCACAATTCACTGAGGTCCTGCTTTCCTGTGCATAGTTCTGTGCATGAGCAGAATCCCCGCAACATGGCGCACCTAACGTTTTGGTCTTATGATTGAGACACCTTAGTAGTGCTTATATTTGTCCACAACACCCTCACTCTTGTTTCCGGTTAACGGGAGTGATGGTTTAAACCTACCTAAATAGTTAATATATAGGTTCTCTCAAGCTTGACAATGAAAAAGGTTTCATTTTAAATTCTACCCTTTTTGTGCTACAGTTTGATATAGATTGTTTTTCGTCTCTTGCTGAAGTTGCTATTGCAGTGCATAGTCGCGCATCTCTCAGGCGTCATTTGACGCAGTTCGGGGTGCCAGACGATGGGATGTCTATTATCTTTGTAGTGAGTGCCGATGCATCGTTTCCCTATGAGCTGTTTTACTCTTGGGTTACTTTTCTGGAGGTGAATGCGGATGATAAAATGTTTCACACATACACTCCTACGGCGGTCCCAGCTAATTACACGCCGTATAAGATGCAGGAAATTCCCATTTCTGCTTGGCAGCATCGTATTTGGTTCAATGGCGCCCCCTCCCCCACACCATTGCACCGGTTCGTTTAGGTCCCTTGTCTATTCCAGGGGCCACTTGGCCAGTGTTGGCCAGGTTTACACCACATCCACGTTATTTGCAAACCCCGGTTGATGACTTACGTCAGCTCCATACCGCCTTGATTACGGTACATAGGGCTTTAGTGCAATACGTTTCTTGCAATGTCCAGGTGGGGGCACCTGGGGTTGCGGCGCAACCAGCTTGCCCGGCCGGGATTACTATTAGTCCCGTCATGGTTAATTCGGTAATGGGCAAGCGCCCCCAGAATAAGGACGATATGCCTTATTGGCTTGCTGAGAAATTTGACCAGCTGGAAGCAGTGTTTCCTAACTCTACTCCTGTGGAAAAACACAGGATCCTTACCATTAGTTTGCAGAAAGAATTAGTCCCAGAGGTAACTGATTGAGAGAACTGGGGTAAAGTGTTTGCAGCAGTCTACTCGAAGTGCTTCGGCACACCGTCTATGACTGTACTGCCCTCCGTGATCAAGCGTGTTCAGGATGAGCACAGTCCGGAGGCGGCGGTCGAGCTAGGAATGAGGCTTGTTGGTGTGTTAGACGTAGTTGCTGATCTCATCCTTGCTAACGTCAAGGGAGATGTGGTTAACTTTCATGTGTCGAATGAGCTGTGCCTCGTCGCCGGCGTCGTTCAACCCCGGCAGTTACCAAGAATTATTGCGGAGGCTTATAAGACCATTGGCTGCAATAGTTTGGGGGTTAAGCCTTTTGCTAAAACAAGAGCGCAACCGCAAACTCAGATGGTTAAGTCCGCTAAAGATGACCGTCCAGCTTTTCCTAAACAAAATTGGAAAACTAAGAAACAGTGAAAGCAACAACAGAAACAGGGGTCTCGTCCCGCATCACCGGTTCAAGTGACTACTGAACGCACGTATGAATTGCGCAATCGCACTAGAATTAAATCTCCTGATAGATTTCAGGTTCCTGAATAACGTTCTCCTCGTTCTTCACAGGAAACATCGGTCTCACAGTCCGGTGGAGGAGAACGTGGCAAAGGTCAGGGTGCCCCTCAAGGACGAGAGCAGCCCCGCCCAGCTGATGGTAAAGGAAAGCTGGAACAATTTGCACATCAACGACCTCCATTTCAGAAAAAGAAAGTTGCTGCACTAACAGCGAGGTATGCCACAGATAGTGAGAATGCAGCTTCGGAACCTGACATGGGCACTAACGCTGCTAGACAGCGCAGCGGAGGTTACAATAGTGCGGCAAGCACTGCGTGCATATCTGAAGGTGACAGCAACTGTCACGTTTATTACTGTAGAAACTGCTGACACTAGAGTGGCTCCCCCTGACAGACTATATGACATAGTCCTTTTAATTGAAGGTGACATACAACGTACCATAAAAGGGATTTTTTGGGAAAATCTGACCTCTACATATGACATTTTGTTAGCAGAGGCAAACTGGCCCCCAGCTTTCGTTTTGGCTCCTCCCAGAGGGGAGGAGGTAATCCTCACATCATTTGTGCACACTGTGCCAAAGGAGCAAGCTCAGAACTTTGCAGAAGAGTGGGCACAGGTGCTTGCTCCGGCGTTGTACCGTACTCAGGTTGGGTGGGATAAATTGTCGCCAAGCCATGAGATTCCATTACGGTCTGTGCCCCAGCCACAACCCCAATATCCCATGCACCACGTAGCTAGATCTCACGTCGCAGAAATCCTTGAACAATTGGAATATCAAGGTGTAATTGAAACGTGTGTCACCCATGAATAATCCTCTTTTCACTGTAACAAAACCTGATGGGTCGTACCGCCTAGTTTTGGATAATCGGCATTTGATCTCTCACTGTCGGACGTGCGCGGTACAAAACACCCACAGTTCTGCCCTCGTTGATAGTCTCGTGAGAAAAGGGTTTCAAACCACACTTGACATCTCCAATGGCTTTTATAGCCATAACCTGTCCTCTATTAGTAGTCAATGGACAGCCTTTACCTCCAGCAGCAAACAAAAACAGTGTAAAAGATTAGCCATGGGCTACAAAAAC
Organism: Triturus cristatus; assembly: GCF_964204655.1. Taxonomy (NCBI): domain Eukaryota; kingdom Metazoa; phylum Chordata; class Amphibia; order Caudata; family Salamandridae; genus Triturus; species Triturus cristatus. Next base: position 1,137,727,538 of record NC_140585.1, on the reverse strand, counting down.
AGTCCTGGAGTCTTTGCCGCACGTGTAGTCTCTCTGTTGGAGAGCATTGACCCTGATGCGTACTCGTATGTCGACGAATTATGGCCGCATCTGTGTCGCGTTGATCACATCATTGTAAGGTTTGCGGACTTCGGCTACAAATTTAACTTTGCAAAATCCCACATTGCAGAGTATACAGTGTTGTTTTTGGGCTATGAACTCAACAACGAAGGTCGAGGTTTAGCACCTCACTTCCTGGAGAAATGCGCATGTTTGCGCGCTTCAACAACTCTGAAAAAACTACAATCTTTGCTTGGTTTTTTGAATTTCGGGCGTACTGACATTCCTGATTATGCCCAGCGTACCAAGCCGCTATATGCTTTGGTACAACCTACTTTTTCCAAATCGAGCTGGCTGCCAGAACATTCAGCTATCCTGCAATCTTTGCAGGCTGATCTTCTTGCTTCTAAATACTTACTGACGCGTGATAACCACACAAACCTGGTAATAAGAATTGTGCCTGGCGCAGTGGTTTCACGTACTTAACGTTCAATGAGGGAGACACAGCCCCTATTGCTTACAAGTCACACTTGTACACTTCGGCTGAAATGTGCTTTTCCACTGTCAAAAACGTTTTGACTGCAGTGCAGATGGCGATTCTGAAAGAGAGAGCGCTGTCGCAAGGGAAACGTATGTTGGTTGTAACACCGTATCCTGCCCTAGAGGCAACGAGGAAAGCCAGTGTACCAAATTCTAAAGCTTTGCATCTGCGTTGGATACAATGGGTTACTTCTTTGACGTCTCCGGATGTCACTTTCATCTTTGATGCCTCTTTTCAGACTCAGGAGTATTTACAGTATGAATTTGTTCATCCATCTCCTCTGTCTTTGCGCCCGCTTGCGGATTACAATTGTATCATTTACACTGACGGATCGGCGCAACCGGCGACTGGATCTAAGCACGCATATTCAGCGGCCTGCGCAATAGTGGCTGGTTCTTTCGTGAATGGAGAATTCAAGTCTGATGTCATACACATGCAGACATTGGGTGATTGTACCGCTCAGTTGGCGGAGCTATGTGCTCAGGTGCTTGCACTGGAGTTTGCTGATCCTCGGGTGACTACTCTTATTGTGAGTGACTCTTTTTACCGTGTTCAGTCTTTCAACAACAATTTATTCTTTTGGTCCCAAAATGAGTATCGTGATTCCAAAGGTAGCACAATCAAGCATAAAATACTTTGGGTTCGAGTCGCAGAACTTAAACAACGTCTGCCGCTCGTGAATGTAATTCATACTCTTGGGCACCACGCTTTTGGCAACAGTTTGGCTGACGAAGCAGCGAAAACAGCAGTGGCAACAAATCTAGTAGCAGCAGTTACAAGATCCAAAAGTAAGATTGAGGATGACATCTTGGCAGCAATTGCTGCAACAGAGAAGGGTGATATTTACCCTTGGGGTTTCCCTTCTAAATACTCTTATCATTTAAGTCCTGATAAAGTTCCCTATGTGAGAATTAACAACGTTGATGACAGATTGATTCCCAATGCGGACTGCAGACTTTCCTTGATAACAGCTGCTCACGAAGGTATGGCTTCTGCCCATGCCGGCGTTTCAGCGACTGTTACTATCTTACAACAACGTTACTGGTGGCGCGGATTGTATAAACAGACTCGTGCTTATGTCCTTAATTGTGACATTTGCCAGCAGATTAAACCTTCGACTGCTGCACGTCCACCTCAAACACAGTTGTACATTCGTGCACACGTTTTCTATGGGTCTGGCCAGAACGGAGTGCTGATGCTCGAACTGTCATCAGGGATTTGCGTGTCTTTGTGGGAATTTTTGCATGTGGTACCCTTCATTTGGACCAGGGTCCAGCGTTCGCCTCTAAGGCGTACAAGGATGCCATGAGATCTTTGGGGGTCCAAGTCAAATTTTCGTCTCCATACCGGCCTGAGGGCAATAGCGTTGTGGAGCAAATGAACCATGACTTAAAGCAATCCCTGACAGCTAGGGTTTTAGGTACTGGCAGGAACTGGTTGGCCCATTTGTATAGCATTCAACGTGCACTTAATAATCACCCTAGAAGGTCTCTGGGTGGGCGGACCCCATATGAAATGCTCTTTGGCATAAAGACTTTTGTCCCGGACCTTGATGGTCTAGACATGGCCACACCCTTTTGACGTAGATGATCATTCTGCTGTATTACAGAATCTACAAGAGACCCGAGACAGTCTTGCCAAGGAACACTTGACCTTCACAACTGATGCTGCACTTCAGATTCCGGTAGTTGGCTGGCTACCTCGAGGTGGTGACCTGGTCTGTGAGAAGGTGGAGAACAAGAATGAGTTTGGCCCCTCTTATCGTGCACCGGTTCCAGCGCTTGGAGTGCAGGGTACAAGAACAGTCATTTTACCTCCACTTCCTGGTTGCAAGGATAACAGATGCATCTCTATTGACAATGTCAAACTACAACAAGTGGCCGATTCTTCTTAGTATGACTCCAGCGGTCTCCTGTCCAGCAATGCTGAGAAATTCTGTTTTGGCTCCGGCAAATATCAACAGGCCTGACGTTGCCATCAAGATGCATACAGTCAAAAATCCTTTATTGCCTCCACCGGCTGGTGGTCCAGTTGAAGATACTGAGTATACGTATCCCACAGATGTGTCGTTGCCTGGTTTACAATCAAGTGCGGTTGACCAGTCATGTTTTTCATTTGACACTAACTCTATAACTTCAAATGCCCCATCGAAAATTTCTATTTTTGCTGTTTGGTTTAAAAGACATTTTTTAATTCCCCCTTGGACTTACATTTGGCTGGGGCTCATATTTATTTTTTTGTTTATGTCGATTGGATTTGTGGTTGTATTTTTGCATCTAGTAAATGGACACTATCTAACCGAAAGATCTGCAATTAGATTAATTGATGGAACTTTGGTACCCCACTCCTCATCACACATCATGAAGAGGGACCAGACTTTTGTTAACATTACTGCCTGGCCTGTGTTAGATAGGATTGTATGGAATGCTGTGAAATTTCAAATTCATGGTCCCACAGAGGTGATTAATGTCCCCAATGTACTTCGTGTTTCGATGTTGTGAAACAAAACATACGCTCTGATGATTGGGATGTCCAATCTGTAGAGGCTCTTTTTTCTGATTTGAAATATTATGCTGCTTTTGATGCTGAAGATTTGTATTTAGACACAGCAAATTATGGAGAGTTATTTTACTACCAACACTATGGCAATCATTTCCTGCATAAAGCAAATACATTTAGAAATATCGTCAATTATACACAATGGGAACATTGTCCAGCTCCCGTTCAAGGCAGCCCCAAAACATTGGTGAAAAAATGTACATACTTTCCGATTTCAGTGTGTCTACACCTGAAGCCTTTCATTTTAAAATGGCTGCTGAGTCAGCTTCCAAATTTAGACTGACCCACACTAAATTATTGTATTCAAAGTCCTTTATGGATGCATTAGCTATAGGGGGCTATGAGTTGTGGAAAGATACTATTGAGCTTAAATCTGTTTGGGGTTCTAAAGCCTGGCAGGTACAAGGTTCTGAGGCTCTGCATCGTGCATGCCTTATCCCGAACCGCATGTTGTTTTTTAACTCTACCATTTTTCAGACCACCTGCTTTGGATTGGCTACTTCTAAAAAGATGAATTCCCCCACTATTCCTGATCTGGGCGCTTATCCAACCTGGGATAATCACACAGATCTGTCCCTTGATGAATTGCAGTCATTCATTACTAATACATCCTTCAATATTTCCAACTTAGATCCTGAAGGATGGTTAATATGGCAGAAAAGTTCAGATTCCTGTCAACATTGTTTTTTGGGTCTGCACCCCGGATATACACAGGTTAGAATTGACCCCCGATTTGAATCTTCCCATTCTGTTACTACCTATTCTGTAGGAAAATTATGTCAAAACTGGCTTACACATTCCACCTTAGCGTCAGTTAAACATAATTTATCCAAATAAAATGACAAAGTAGATTTGAATGATTTTGTTAAGGGCCCTGTGGGTGGCAGGTTCAAAAGATGGGCGTATGCTGTTTACAACGAAGTTTGGAAATTATCTCAAATTGAAGCTGCTTCTAGATTAAGAGCTATTGATCAAGCAAATTTGGAAAAAGTGCTTGCTGTCATTGATAATAGCATTAACACCCTTTCTTCCAGAATTTACACATTAGATAATATTGTTTCATCTGTTGTGGATATTGTGCAGGATGATATGTCTGTTTTATACCATGGTCAAAATCAATTGCATTCTATAATGCAGTTTGCATGGACTTTACAAACATTGAAGGCTGGGAAAGTTCCCTGGAACTACATGAATACATCATCATTATTCCTGCCATTTAATCTGACTGATAAACAACAGTTCATGTCCTTGAAGGATGGGACATACTCATTATTGCATATTGAAAAGTTGGAACCTTTACCATTCTCTGTGGCCGAATCGAACTCAGCTGTGGGGCTTATCCATGGGTTAATCACACTACCATTTCCATTGTTCAAGTTCAGTTCATGTATGAAACACTATGCCTTAGGCAGATATCAACCATTGGGTACCGCTTTCCTACATGAGGTTTGGTCACTCCCATTTACCTGAGAGATGGTAAAGAGGTTTATCTAAAAGGAGAGGAATGCACTTCCACACCTGATCACTCAGTAGTGTGTAGGAACATCCAATTGCATGGCCCTTGTAATGTTCACGCGCCAAATTTAGCTTCCATTTTGAAGGGAAACCCTGTGCCAGTGATTACACCAACTTTTACATTGTTAGCTAACGGTAGCTATTTGCTTTTAAATAATGAGGCATGCTGCGGGATGCTAGTAGGGATTCCATACATTGTAACTTTCTCACAACGAGTAGTCTGTTGTAAGAATGTCCTTTTCCCACCCCCGCATGGGAGACTGGATGTATCCATTTTGCCTTTCATACCAACCTTGAAAACAGAGTTCAACAAGATGAGCAGAATAAGGGCTCTATTGTCTCAAAAAGAAGTCGCCCTGACTTCCTCCCGTGAAACATTTGTCCTTCACGTAGCAAACACCCGCACCGAGGTGCATGCGCTTTTAAATACTGATCTCCCACTACATTTCGGTGCTCTGATTCACACTATATTCAATGCCTCGTCAACAACTGGCTTGGTGCATTTTTTCAAAGTTGTGGGCTTCGGCATTGTGACCTCGTTCCAAACAACATTTGGTGTGACACCGGCATTTTTTCATTCTATTTTTTCCAGCGTCTTCCCATTAATTCTCGCCTTGACTGCTGGTGTGCTGCTGTTGATTTGTTTGCTCCGCAATGGCTGCACGATGTGTGCCACACGACAGCCTGCTTCAACTGCGCAACCGGATGCTTGAATACTATGGAACATTACGACTGGCCACTTTGAGCGTAGCCTATGGATTATCCTTCCGGTTCTCACACTTTACTTGCGTGCATCCTGTTTTCCATTGCCTAGATTGTCCATTCGAATGTTCTCTGGATTTGTGCCAGTCGAACACAGCGTCTCCTGCCCCGGATTATGATCAACTAATGAGTCCCTTAGTGGCTCATGAGTTGGACTGCTCTGGTATCGGGATTATGGCCTGTGGAGCGGCTCACGGAATCCTAGGGAATTGGGACATATATGCTGCAGCCGATGACTTCCTGACCCAAAATTATCTTGAAGAACACACACGTTGTCCTCTGATGGTGGTAGAGGCTCCAGTAGTCGAAGAACATGTATGTTCATTTTCTTTACTTGACTGGATGGCTGACTCATCTACTGAACATTACAATGACTTCCTCTTTGAGGTAGTTGCAAATTGTTGTGCCTACACGTTGATGGATTAAATTGGCAGTTGTCCATCTTCCGCACGTCCTAATCCAGATTTTTTCTTTTTTTTTAATAAACATTGGTTTTCTGAGAGCATAAAGAACAATCTGTGACATAGCATAGTGTGAGAATCATTATATCAGTATACATAATATCAGTCCACATCAAAATCAACAGAACCATCAGTGTCAGGTACAGTATCTCTACTGGAGGTATAAGCACCCCAACCAGGACCACAGTGTCAGCCCTCCATACTCCGGTCCATCCCTTCACATGCCTATTCACTAAGTTCTGAGTCCGAGTTGTCCCTCGGGGGCTCGCAAATGTCTCCTCGGTAGCTATTCCATGCCCCCCATATCTGCGCCCATTTCTTGGGGCATCCCCTATGGATATACACTGCCTTTTCAGCAACCATGATGGAAAACATATCTTTACACCACTGGGGGAGGGCAGGGGACTGGCTGGACCCCCACCTCTGCACTATGTTTCGTTTTGCAACCATCATGCCTATTGTCACCCATGTTTGCAGTGCACGGTTTAGATCAGTGGAGTCCCAAATATTGAGGAGACACCTCCTGGGCTCCGGAAGCGTCGTAATGTGTGTTGCCTGCGAGAGTGTACGCATGACCGCCTTCCAGTATTGACTGATTATGGGGCATGTCCATAGGGTATGAAAGAGGGTCCCCTCCTGCCCGCACCCCCGAAGACAGAGGGGTGAGTCTGTCTGCTTGAGCTTATAGAGGAGAGTTCGGGTGTAGTACGTGCGGTGCAGTATTTTCAGCTGTATGAGCTTGAGTGTGGATGGTATCGCTACCTCCCTGGGGGAAGCGATGCCCCCCTGCCATTCCATCTCGTCACAGTCACCGATCTCTCCCTCCCATCTCGCTTTCAGGGCCAGTAAAGGGTCCGGCTGATTGTTTATGATTTTGAGATATGTCTGGGATATGGCTCGTTTGGTAAGGTGGTCCGTGAGGAGTCTATCTTCCAAGGGCGAGGCCTCCGCCAGCCGAGTGCCCGGCGCTATCTGCGCCATGAGCGCATGTCTGACTTGGAGGTATCTGAATCTTTTGGCCTCATCCATGTCATACTCAGTCTGCAACTGCTCGAAGGGTATCACATCTCCCCCCCCGCCAGAGGTCCCCCACTCGCGAGATCCCTATCAGGTCCCACTGTCGAAATCCTTTAGTATTGCGCAGTCTACCCAGCCTCTGCACGTCCCACAGCGGCATGGCCTGTGTTATCTTTCCGTCCCAGCCCAGGTACTTCTGCGCCTCATGCCATATCTGCACAGTGTACGCCGTCGGGCCTGTCATGGTGTGTCGCTTAGTTTTGTTAGATAATGCCCCCATGATGCTGCCCTCGCCCAGCAGATGTCTGTCCATGCGGTATGCTGGATCGTCACCTGGCGCGTGCAGCCATTGGTTTACCACCGCTAGTTGCGAGGCCCAGTAGTAAAGTTTGATATCTGGGAGGGCAATGCCGCCGTCGTAGCAGCCTTTCGTCAGTTTACGCATCGCTATTCGCGGTGTCTTTCCCTCCCATAATAAGCTGGTAACCTCAGCATTTATGGTTGCGAAATACGCGTGGGAGACCGGAAAAGGCGTATATTGTAGGGCATACAGGAAACGGGGGAGAGCCATCATTTTGAAGAGGGCCGCTCTTCCCAGCAGTGTCAGCGGCAGGGACCGCCAATGCCTGACATCACGACGAAGCCGCATAAGGGACTGCGCGAGGTTCTTTGCGACGAATTGTGCCCTGTCGGTGGTGACATAGATCCCCAGATATTTGAAACCATCTCCCGCCATCTGCATCCCACATTCCTGTGGAAGTCGCGGCGGGGGGCCCCGGAGCACATAGAGACATGATTTGTCCCAGTTAATAGTATACCCGGACACTCGGCCATAGGACTTGCAAACGTCCAGGAGACAGTTAATGGAGCTCGCCGGCAACGCCAGGTAGAGCAGGATATCGTCCGCGTAAAGGGATATGCGATCCTCCCAGCCCCTTGCCCATTTGAGACCCCGGATAGCCTGGTCTTGCCGAATCCAGGCCGCTAACGGCTCCAGTACCAGCACAAAAAGAAGCGGCGAGAGGGGGCACCCCTGCCGCGTTCCACGTCCCAACGGAAAAGCGGTCGATACGTGGCCGTTCACTACAACCTGCGCCAAGGGGCGTGTGTAGAGTAATTGGACCCATGCACAGAACTTGGGACCGAACCCCACATGTTGAAGAACAGCAAACAGAAAGGGCCATTCCACAAGGTCAAACGCCATTTTGGCATCAAGCGACAGAATAACTGCCTCTTCCTCAATAGTGTACTGACGTGCAAGGACCCCGTGGAGACGCCGCAGATTCAGGGCGGTGTTCCTGTTGGGCATGAAGCCAGATTGATCCGGATGGATTATGGTGGCAAGATACATCTGTAACCTGGTGGCCAACACTTTTGCCAAAATCTTTGCTTCCGCATTTATCAAGGAGATCGGCCTGTAGGAGGTACACTCGTGCTGGGGTTTTTGGGTAGTCACTATCGCGGCCAACCTCTGGTCCCGCGGCAGGGCCCCCCTCTCCAGGCTGTCCGTGTACATATCCAACAAGTGGGGCACAATCTGCGGCGCTGCCTTTTTATAAAATTCCACAGGCAGGCCATTCGGCCCCATTGCTTTCCCCGAGTGTAGCGCAGCGATCGCTGCTGCAAGCTCCTCAGGGGTCAGGTCATGTTCCAGGGCAGCCACCGCTGCAGGGGCCAGGGTCAGCATATGTATGTCCCGGAGGAAGGCCAAGTTGTCGTCCACGGTATTCGTGGCTTTCGGGGTATAAATTCCTCGAAAGTGCAATGCAAATGCCTCCGCTATCTGCTGTGGCTCTGTCGTATACTCGCCGTCAGCCAGTTGAATTTGCGCCACCCATCTACCAGCCCGTTCCCTGCGATCTAGCCATGCTAGCAATTTACCCGCTTTGTCGCCCAATTCGTAGACCGTGTGACGAGTGCCTTTGAGCCTGGCGTGCGCCCTCTCCCAGACATATGATTTATATTCCTGCTGTGCCAGATGCATCTGATGCGTCGTGTGTTCATCGATCTGCAGCGCATGCGCGGCTTCCGCCCGTGAAACCTTCTGTTCCAGCCCCTCAACCTCCTTTTTCTGGGATTTTTTGTGATCTGCCACTAGCGAAATCGCCTGTCCCCTGAGGACCGTTTTATATGCCTCCCACAAGGTCGTCGGGGATGAAACCGTGTTCTTGTTTTCTGCAAAGTATTGTTTCGTTGTCAAGAGAAGCCCTTTAGCGATTTTCGGGACCTTGAGATATCCAGGAGACAGTGGGAAGACCCTATGCCCCCGAGGGGCCACCGCTGTGTATGTGAGGAGGACAGGAGAGTGATCAGATATGCCTCGAGGGAGGTGCGTCACCTCTGCACCCCCTCCCATCCTGGACGCTAGTGTGAAAATATAGTCCAGTCGAGAAAGGCTGTTTTGTACCCCAGAGTGGAATGTATACTGTCTATGAGCGGGGTGTCGAAGTCTCCATACATCTAAGAGCCCAAGCACCTCTGTGAACTCCTGCAACTGAAGGCAGGCCGCATTGGGCCCTCTAGGGGGCTGCCTATCTAGGGACGTGTCCATGGTGGCATTGAAGTCGCCCCCTACTATTAGGTCGCCATGTGGAAGGGAGAGGAGGAACTCTCCCAGTGCACGCAAAGTGGTTTGATGCAATGTGGGAGAGATGTAGACTGTCACTATGTTGTATGTCACCCCTTCCCATTGGCAGGTAATTGCCGCAAAACATCCCTGGTCGTCTTTCCGGGAGTCAGTGACTATCAGCGGGAAGCGCTTGCTCACCAATATCCCCACTCCCCGCGAACCATTGGTAAAGTCGGAATGTACTACCATTTTGTATCCCCATCTATCTAGGGCTTTGCTGGTCGAGCCTGTCAAATGCAATTCTTGGAGCAGTGCAACTGCCGGACCTCTGCGCTTGATATACTGCAATACCAGCCCACGTTTGATTTTATCGCCCAGCCCATTAACATTCCAAGACAGCACCGTGAGGCGCGGGGCGGGCGCCAGGGGTATCTGCACACTTACACCTGATTCAGCCATTGGGGTCCATCATCACAGCCCATCCGCCCCCCACTGTCCCGGATCTGCCCAAGGTACATACCGCCCTAATCGCTGCAGCGCTGTGGGTACCATACAGTAGAGTCCTATGCATCACAACAACACTTCCAAGTAAACCAATAGTAACTTTCGGAAACTGTGCCCTCCCCGCCACCCCCCTCCCTGCTTCCCTGCCCGGCGGATTTTGAACTACCCGCCACCCCAACTCAGCAGAGTGCTTGATTCCCATAACTGTATACTTGCGTAGGGGGGGGAAAGAGTCTCTACATGCAGCTCTGCCATCGCCGAGTCATAACACGATTCATTGCAAGAGTCTGAGAGTCCACAAATCCATGAGTCTTACATGACCCCGCGCGGGCCGAGCCACACCCTGGACCAGCAGCAGCACCCCGTGAAGTTGAAGCCCACGCTCCCGCCAGGCCACCTCAGTCCGCCGCATGGAGTTCCTGCGTCAGTGCCGCATCTTTTAGTTCCGGACCGTTGTCACCGGAGGGCAGCGCTGTCTGTGTCCGCAACCCGCGTGCCGGATCTGCACGCCGAACATCGCGCTGGTCGCCAGCCTTCCAGCCAGTCAGAGGCCTCTTCGGGCGTGTTGAAGACCCACGTTTTCCCCTCCGCTTCCACGCGTAATTTCGCGGGGTATAGCATGGCGTATTTGAGTTCACGACTGCGCAGCTCCCTTTTCACATTCAGGAAGTCTCTACGCTGTTTGGTCACCGCAGCCGTGTAGTCTAGGTACAGAGTGATAGTACAGTTATCAAGCCTTAGTGGGGGGGCAACTCGTGCCCGCTGCAGGATGGCATCCCGATCTCGAAAGTTGAATATTCTGGCCAGGATCGGCAGTGGCGGGGCGCCCGGCCGGGGCCTGCCCCCAAGCACTCGGTGCGCCCGCTCCACTGAAAAGAAATTGGAGAGACCCCTAGGCTGCAGCTGATCCAAAATCAGCTTCTCGACGAAGAGATCTAGGGCCGGGCCCCGGATACTCTCTGGTACACCCACTAGGCGTATGTTGTTCCGTCGCGACCGTCCCTCCTGATCTTCCAGCTTGTCCAGCAATTGTTTTTGCGTCTGTTCCAGTGCACGTATCTGGCTTTTGAAGACTGCAGCGTCCTTGGACAGGGTCTCCGTGGTGGCTTCCACCTCCTTGACTCGCTCATTCATTTTCGAGATGTCAGCACGAAGCAACCCCACATCCGTCGAGATCGATCCCATAGTGTCATTCATCTGCGCCAGTGCGGCCATCACGTCTTTGAGTGTGATCTCCGGCGGCGTCGCAGGCGACAGGTCAGTGCGCTCTGTGCGATATGCGTATTTCGCCAGCTTGTTATGGGACGTCGAGCGCTGCCCCTTGCTCCCCATCGTGTCCAGGAGGTGGGGGTGGGGTCCAACCCCTCCAAAAGTCCTTAATGCGGATGAGACCCGGCTGTCGCCGCTGCCCGCCACGGGGGTGCTCCCTCGTGCGGCCTGTCGGTTTCACCGGCCTTTGGTGGACAAGTGTGCACGGAGGGTGGATCGCCCCCTCTCCGAATGTACGCCACTTGCCTCCTGCTGCACAACCTGGTCCCGCCCGGGTCGTCCGCTCGCCCCCTCCAGCAATGACGCCGGTTGTCCATCCGTCGCCCACTCGCTGCTACGCTGTATCCCAGCGCCACAAATGTCCCCGGGGCAGCGTCCGTTACGAATATCCTAGAGCCGTACAGCGGCGTCTATCGGGGCCCAAGTGGGAGTCCTACGCCTGTAACCCTGCCAGTGTATAGAGCGCAGTCCCAGGGAGTGGCGTCCCCGCCGTGCTATGGGCTCCTTTTGGCGTCTATGCAGCCGGCCCCTGCATATCAGGCCACAGTGCGGTACCGCACCCCCCGTGTCCCTTTTGTTCGCACTCCTCCTGGGGAGGTCAAGGCCTCATAGGTAGCCTTCCAGCTTTGAGGGCGGGCGCCCGCTTCCCGGGCCCCGGATATCGTCCACTCACCGCCACCAGCCCCGGGCTGTCACTCCTCAGTCCAGCTCATACTCCGGTGGAGGGGGGGGCCCACCGCTCCACCCAGCTTGGACCTCCGAGCGTTCTCCTCTCCGGCGCCTCCAGGTCACTTGGGGCGCCGCCGTGTCCTCCGTCGCCCTCTGTGGACCTCGGCTCCCGGCAAGACTTAATCGAGGTCCCGGCTCCCACGCGGTCACTGGGCCGGATGCTGCCGGGCCCACCGCGTCGCGTCCGGACGTCTGCCCGGGGTCGGATCTTCTTCCGATGCAGCACCTCAGACTCCTGGAGCCCCGCCGCTACGGGAACTCTCAGGTTGCAGCGGATCAGTGGCAGGATTAATCGGCGGGCAGAGTACAGGCACGGAGCCTTCTTAGGCTGCGGCCATCTTCGTTCGTTGCTGGCCACGCCCCACCTAATCCAGATTTTTAAAGTTTTTTTTACTCCACATTGAAAGATGTTTTAATTTTTTATTTTTCCAACACATTTTTTGAACTTTCACTACTAATTATATGGATTGGCAATATATGGACTTGGTTCTGTCTCACTCGAACCTGAACTCTGCGTTCCTACATTGCTTCCCTATTCTGTTCGTGGTCCGATCAAGGGAGGGTGTAGTAAAGACAGGGTTTTATGTGCACACATTGCTATGTTAGCATAAGTGGTTTAGATGTTTAACGCCATCTTGCCACTTTGCTGCTTTTGCACACGACACTATAGGTAGCTGTTATTATAAGTAAAACTACTTGCTTGCCTTTTATTCACATGAGAACGGTCTGTTGTTCACATCCCTAGACGTGCACCGCGACCTTAGTCTGAACACTGTGTGCAGAAGCCGTCAAGGTAAAAAAACAATGTATGCTGTTGAATTCAGGTTGATCGGCCCACGCTCTAGACACAACAAGCACACAGCTGCAAATATCTGAAACTCGGGTGCCTTTAATATTGCATTTGCATGCATGATTCAGGCACTTGGAGAACACCTTTCCAGACACAGAGAGCAGAGCTGATCCTTTGATGTGATTCACCTAAGCTGATCTTTGAGGTATGGGGTTCCCCATTCTAACCTAGAGACCTTCTATTAGTTTATAAAACTAGTTTACTATCCAAGGGAGGGTGGTTCACAAGGTATTATAGGACCTGTTTTCCACTATCATTTTTAATATGATTTCTCCCTTCATTTTCTATGGATATGTAACAATGCTGATGGTTTTATTTCTAATCATTTGTCTGCTTATGTTAGCCAAAGTACTACACCTTAGAGCACGTAGTTAAAAATAAACATTTTAAACTTTTCCCTGTCTCTGATTACACTTGTTGTGGACTGATATGAGAATAATAACGAAAAGGTGTTTCTGATTCCCATCATTCCTGAGAGTACTCTAAGTCACTTGTTCTGGGTTGTCTAATCATTGGTAGCTTCGAGATGATACGGAGAACGAATGAGACACTGATGCTAGTCGGATAGGGGTTCTGAGTACTGAGGTGAGTTTTTTGGTACACCACAATTCACTGAGGTCCTGGTTTCCTGTGCATATTTCTGTGCATGAGCAGAATCCCCGCAACACCAAATAATAAAAACAGGAGTTAGACTTACACATGTTTCTGCAAAGGAATTGGTATCATCGTCACGGAGAACTTAAATATATGTTAAGAAACATAGGTACCCCAATGTGGTTTGTAACACTTAGCTGTGCTGAATATACAGGGGATGATTTACTTGAATTTCTACAAGAAGTAAAATCAAATGTAAAAAATATTGAATTGAAGATAGCTGGAGAAGTCTATTCCTTGGATCCTATAAATGTGTGCAGATATTTTAATCATAGGTTTCAAGCTATGATGTCTTATATCTGCAATGAAAAATAATCCACCTCTTGGAGAAGTTACTGATTTATTTTGGAAAAAGGAGCACCAAGCCAGAGATGTTCCTCATATACACATGATATTATGGATCAATAATGCACCAAAATTTGGAACTGAGAATGATGAAAGTGTTTTGTCTTTCATCGAACAGTATGTTATCTGTACCATACCAAAAGAAGGAGGGAAAACAGCTTGAGACAACAGGTTTTACAGTTTCAAAGTCATCGATGTGGAAAAAATTGTCAACGGAAATACAAGTCAAAGGGAAAATTTTATACAAAATGTTGTCTTGGATTCCCACGTCCATTCATTTTTAAAGAGAGAGTAAATAGTTTTAGGTCAGCAGTAAGGCATACAATAACTCGGAAATCTCAGAAGAATACATACAACTTAAAAAGAACCGAAGATTCAAAGTATATTAATGACTACAGTCCAGTAATTTTGACAATGAGGAATGCAAATATTTTTATTCAACGTGTTGCTGATATTTCAATAGCGGTTGCTTGCTATGTTACGTCATATATAACCAAATCTGAAAAGACAGAGTTGAAAGAAATGTGGGAAGAAATTTCAATGGAAAAGAGGCTTAGCAAGAAATTGTACTGCTTTAGCTGGAAAATGCTTTCTCAAGAGAGACAGGATCCTATGAATGTTCGGATCGGTTGAGCTCTGCCACTTTATATTCAAAGTCAAGAGGAATTATTTGGGTAAGTCTAGGTCTTGCTGCCACACGAAATAGAGTTTAGAAATCTCTAAATTGAGTACTTTTTTTTAATTTGTTTATTAGTTTCAACCAAAGTACTGTTAACAAGATCCACATTCCATTACCATAGATCAATACCAAACCAACCCCTCTAGCCCACCCCACCCCCACCCCTTTAGGCAGAAGAAGCCAAGATCAAGTACATTGAAAAAGTAGAAACAACCCACTATTATACAGTGGCAGAGTTGTCTAATGAGGTTACAAGTGGAAACAGCCGATGAGGACCCCTTGAGCGGGCCCAGTAAAAACCATTCACCGTGGAGGACGGGGGAGCCAAAGTTACAGCATGTCAGCAAGTACATGAGGGCACACAATGCATATATATAGTATCACTGCAAGTCCTGCCTTGTCAACAGGTACGCGGTAAGCGGAGCCCAAAAGTCTCTGGGACGAGAGGTTTCAGGTAACTCATGTTCATAAGCCAGTAATTGAGTTTTACAATACAACAGCTCACGCAGCCATTTTTTGATTATCAGAGTATGTTTTGCACCCCAACATTGCGCCACAGCCCTCTTGGCAAATAAGGTAGATATAGCAACTATGCGTCTATTACATGGCTTTAGATGGTTCACATTGCATAGGTTCCAATAAAATATCAGTGAGTAATTTCATCACGTCTGACCAGAAGGCAAACACACCCGCACACTGCCATACCACATGCAAAAAGTCGGCATCTGCCATTCCACATCTCACACAGTTAGCGGTGTCACGCAAGCCGTATCTATGCAGTTGCACCGGAGTATAATATAATTGATGCAAAAATTTGAAATGAATCATTCTGAGGTTACAATTAGCTGTAAGACAACCTGTCAGAGTGCAACACGCCGTCCACACTTCAGGCGTAAGAGCCGCCCCCAAGGCCCTCCGCCAGTGAACACAGGAGGGGTGATCACTTTGTTCCCATTCTCGTAAGGACGCGTTATAGAGTTTAGTGATTAGCTTATGATGCTTTTCACCCGTCAGCATCACTTGCAATGCTCGCAGAGCGGTGGGTTCCGCAGGATAATCTGGGTATACAGTTTTAACGGCCTGTCGCACTCGGATATAGGTAAAGCTAAACATAAACCCCCTTCTGGGCTTCCTGCAATGTTTTAAAACGTCCACCTAAGGACAGATCCCCCAACGTCAAGATACCCACCTTGGTCAACTCGTGCCGGGCCTGCGTCTCGCGCGCTGTGGAGATATCAGGATGTGATAATAGTGGCAGCGATGGAGCATACACATAGAGCAACCCAGCCCGCTCAGCCAGCATCCACCAAGCCCATGCCGTACAGTGGACAGGGTTTATCTCCATCCGCGGACCGCCCGAGCCCCCCAATAAGGTTGCCGCCTGTACCGGCATGGGAAGGACCGCATCTGATTCTATTGCCACGTGAGGCTGAAATCTCTGTGGAAAATGCCAATAGTGCGCAAATTGGGCGTGGGCACAAAGGAAATATAATCTAAAGTTGGGGGCCTCAAACCCTCCCCGTGCAAAGGTCTGCACCAAGAGATTCCAACTGCACCGTGGCTTCTTACCTCTCCACACAAACGTTATCAATGTGGATTGGAGAGTACGAAAGAACACTTTATTCATTTTAATAGGGATATTGACAAAGTAGTAAAGCAATTTAGGAAGAAAGGCCATTTTAACGACCGCTATTCTATCAGTCAAGGAGAGGGGTAGACATGTCCAGCGCTCAACCTGGTCCACGATACGCGTTACTGCCCGGCCATAATTTTCTGATATCACGATCTCTGGGTCCCTGTGTATCCAGACCCCCAGGTATTTAACAGGGTCCGACGACCAGGAAAGTGGAAACTCCAGGTCAATAAGAAATTGAATACTTACCATTGAATGAACCAGAAAGTACAGATATTGTTAAAACTAATATGTTGGTTACGTACTATCCCAAAAGAAGTCCACATCTTGAAAACCTATGTCTCTGTGAAATACTTCAACATTACACCTTTAAAAGAAATATTACAGAAAATATAAATGAAGAAAAATATGCAGTAATTGGATATGACGGATGTTTGGTAAAACATGTCAAAGGAAAACTTATTAACCACCGAAAACTCAGTTGTGAAAGTCCATATAAGAGGAAATTTATCTATTTAGCACTTCTGCAACTGTTCAAGCCTTGGCGTAGTGAAGCGGAATTACTTGGAGATTTTGACTGCTATGAAGATTCTTTAAATGCATGTAAAGATAGCATTCAATGCAAAATCTTCCTAACTTATCTACAAATGTTAAATGATTAAATTGAACAAGAAACTACTATTGCAGCTGAAATAGCTAGAGGCAGTTCTCAAGATAGTCAAAGTTTGGGTCCACTAAGTCAAGATCCACTAGGACAACCAATTATTGAAAATGAAGCAGCAATAGCCATGAATGAAGTAGAAATTGCAATGCAACAAGCAAAACAGGATATTATTCAGTTGGAAAAGTTAGAAGAACAACTAAACTGTGAATAAAAACAAATATATCTATAAGTGACAGAACAGATACAACATGGTTTGCAGCATGAAAAAAAGAATGCCAATGCTCATAGTTTATACCTATTCTAATGTACATTAGTGGTCAAGCCGGAACAGGAAAAAGTTTCTTAATTAAAGTTTTGACCAGTTCTCTATACAAAACTACAGGATCACATTTATCTTGTGTTGTAACAGCTCCAACTGGATTAGCAGCACATAACATTAATGAGATTACTTTACATCGATTACTCATGCTACCAGTTGAACATGAAAATAAATTGGAATATCACAAGCTATCTGGAGAAGCGTGTTATGAAGTCGAGTACTGAAGAAAATGAAACTTCTAAATATTGATGAGATGAGCATGGTCTCAAACTTAATGCTTGCCTTTGTACACTTGAGAATGCAACAGATTTTAAAAACAGATTACAATGTTTTGTTTGAAGGAAAACATGTAATGGTATTCAGCGATCTACTACAACTTACTCCTGTAAATGGGCAACCTGTTTTTAAAACACTTGTGCATGAAAATACTAGAAAATCTTTGAGAAGTATTGGAGATGTAAACATTTGGTCTCATTTTGAATATAAAGAACTTATTAAGAATATGCAACAAGTAAGTGAAGAACATTATGGAAATATTGTTCAAGACATAAGAATTGGTGTCTTGATGAAAGATGGTGAACACGCTTTAGAAAGTCGGCTACTGAGGAACTTGTTTACAACTGGAAACACAGCGCAGAAATAATGTACAATTAGCTTGGAGAAAAGAAGTCTATAGTTTGCCTAACGCCTACACTGCAAGAATGTTCTACATTTAGTCAATAACTTTTAAAACTGGAAATACAACAAATAGTAGAAATTGAAGCTATTGATAAAATTGAACATCAAGGAGTGACTATTCTTCTCACAGAGAAACTACAGTCCAAATTGGATTCTTTGGAAAAGTCTGTATCTAAGACTACAGGCTTCGAAAAGACTTTACATGTAGGTATAAACTGTTGGGTAATTTTATGCGTAATTTGAATGTAGAAGAAGGTTTAGTAAATGAAGCAAATGTAAAAGTTGTTGATTTTGTAAACTTTCAGAACAAGGATGGAAGATAACATTTGATCAGATTAAAGAGGTAAGAGAGATTGGGCGTTGTGTTGTACGTTTTATGCTTGTAAAAGACTTGTATGTTCGCAAAAAACAGATTCCCTTGTCTCTAGCATATGCAGTAACTATTCATAAATGTCAAGGTTTAAGTATAGACAGTGCTTTTGTAAATATTGGAAGTACAGTGTTCGAAGAGGGAATGGCATACGTTACATTGTCTCGAGTAAGAACATTATCTGGTTTGTATTTAATTGGTTTTGATGAGAAACAGGTTAGTGCAGATGCAAATTGTGTAAGAGAGTACAATCGTTTAAGAAGACTATTTACTCCTCATTTAAGTGAATATCCCATATTTGAAAAACATGTAGAGTGTCCAAAACGGAAATATGTCGAACATTCAATTGAGGTCCAAAAAAAGAAAACCATTGAACAGAAACATGAAGGAGTAAAGAAAATAAAAATGGAAACTGCTGATGAGATTGTAGGATACCAGTTGGAAAACAGTTCAGGTATCCACTGCTATGCTATTGTGATTTTGAATGTTGTGATTTAGCTAGAAGAGCTTCATTGTGAAATTATGGGAAATCAAGAAAAAAGATGTTGTTCTTTATTACGTCATGTATTTAAAAAATTGGTAACTGACAAAAGTAAAATCCATACTAGTTCTGGTGTTCAACATCTTTTGGATATAGTACTGGTTCTTTGACACTTACTCTTAATGTTCAACAAGATGCACAAGAATTTATAGTGTTTATGCTTGGAGTATTAGAACATGAAGGTATACAGTTTGAATTCTTATTTGGAGTAAGTTACAGATGGAATCATACATGTGAAGAGTGTTCATGTACTTCCAGCACTGAAATAGACACAGAATGATTCAAATACTTGACAATACCAGATTGCAAATCAGCACCTTTTAACAAATTAGTGAAAACAGCCAATCAGGATATGAAATGTTCGCATTGTAAATCAGAGATGTTGTCTACATTACATATAGAAAGATCTGGAAAATATCTCATTGTAATGTTTCAACGTTGTAGAGCAAATGAAAGAAAATTGGAGCCTAAAATAAAAAAGATTTTTGCAAATCAAGTATCTATTTCAGGAAGAACTTTTATAGCAGTGGCTATTATTTTCCATGATGGATCTACTACAACATCTGGACACTATACTGTGTATTTGAAGTATAATAAAGGATGGACACATTGCAATAATGCCCGCTTGGACTTTAAACCGAGATTACCTTATGAATTACCAAATTCATATTTGCTATTTTTGAAGCCAAAGTTTTGAATACATTATTCGGCCTATTGGGAAGATGTCAACACGAATTAACAAATTTATCTTGGATTTTTTTTAAGCGAATGTTTTGAATACATTATTCGGCAAATTGGGAAGATGTGAACACGAATAAACAAAGTTATATTGGATTTTAACAAGCAAACGTTTTGAATACATTATTCGGCCTATTGGGAATATGTGAACAGAAAGTGGACAGGATTTGAACAATTACTATTTATGTTTAGGTTATTATTTGCGCTAATTATTATTGCATTTGGAAGACTGTCTTTAAAAGCAATAGTTAATATATTTGTTGTCTATATTGTACCAGATATAAATGAGAGTATACATCTTAGCAAATGTACTTGAGAGTTTTAAAAGACAATTTACTAAGTGGACGTAATTTAGAAACTGTAGATGGGTACACATATTTTAAATAACGCTTTGCGGTAATTTGGTTTTTTTTCTCAATCATGTTGATTGTTTTTTCCCCCACTGTTGTATGATGATACTATGTTGAAATTACTGTGTACGGTGAAGTTCAGTAGAATCTGAGAACAGCAAAAAAGGGAAATTGGAAATGTTATGTAACTATAAAATTATGTTGTGTTCTTAAATGTGTAATATTTCAATTTCTATAATATATTCTATGATATAAAAAACAATTCTTCTTCTTTACAGTAGGTAATGGTGAAGTTTGAAAAGTGTTTTATTTCAGTTTACAACAAAACTATTCTAAAATAGTTCAACAAAGTTATGTATCTAAATTACTAAAAAAGGTAAGAAGACATAACATAATACGCATGATAACATTAATTTATATGTTATTCATTTCTAATAAAAATAATGTTGAACCTTTACACTATTTAAAAACTTTCAGGTATCATCAGACAGGTACTATCCCTGTACTCATCCAATCATTCAGGCACTACTATTGCACTCATCCATTCTCTCAAACACTCCCTATGTACTTATCCATGCACTCAGGTACTAACCATGCACTCCCTCAATCATCCAGGCAGGACTCCTGCACTCATCCATGCACTCAGGCTCTACCCATGCACTCATCCAATCACTCAGACACTACTATTGCACTCATCCATTCCCTCAAACACAATCCCTGCACTCATCCATGCACTAAGGCACTACCCATGCACTCCTTCATTCACCCTGGTAGTACACACACACTGATTCATGCACACAGACTCTACCCATGCACTAATTTAATCACTCAAACACTACTATTGCACTCATCCATTCCCTCAAACACACTTCCGATGCAGTCCTGTAATCACCCAGGCACTACCCATGCACTTATCCATGCACTCAGGCTCTACCTGTAGAATGCTCCATGTACTCAGTCAGTACCCATTCACTGCCCCAAACACCCATGTACTACTCGTGCACTCATTCATGCACTCAGGCACTACCCATGCACTCCTGCAATCACCCAGGCAGTACTTCTGTACTCATAGAATCATGCAGACACTACCTGTACACTCATCCATGCACTCAGAGACTGCCCATACACTCCTACAATCACCCAGATACTACCCCTTCAGTCATGCACTCATTCAGGCACTACCCATGCACTCCTTCAATCACCCAGGCACTACCCATGCGCTCATCCATGCACTCAGGCACTACCCATGTACTGCTCCATGCACTCAAGCTCCACCCCTGCACTCATGCAATCACTCACGCACTTCTGTTGCACTTATCCGTTCTCTGAATTACTAGTCTTCTACTACTCATGCACTCATCTATTCACTGAAACACTACCCATACACTCATCCATCCACTCAGGCACTAACCAAGCACTCCTCTAATCACCCAAGCACTACCCCTGTACTCAAACAATCAGCCAGGTACTACTCATGCACCCCTCCAATCAGTGGGCACTTCTATTGCAGTGAAGACAGGAATCCCAGCTGCCCCGAGGATTGGGGTCAGTGTGGGGAATCCATATTTCGGATAATAATGCCCTCACACACCTTTGCAGGTGTCATGCTTCATCATCTGGGCTGCTCCTCGTCGGGTCGGCGGTGCAATACCCGACGGGCTCCCTATAATAGGGGCTCTTTGTCGGAGATCTTTTTATCCGAATGCCGTATGGTGAAGTGCGGGTATAGGGGCAGAATTGTGTAGAATAGTGAAATAGTTAAAAATAGGGATGGGAGTGCCGAACTAAGCACGTTTTATTTTGGGGGTCTCCTACCCTAATTAAAAATAAAGAACAAAAAACAAGGCACTAACCCGAGTGTAATGTCTCGTGTAGTGTAATTCCTCGTTTCACTCAGTGTGGGTCCACATGTTTCTCGCTCTTGGATTGTTATCCTCGCGATTCTTCAGGACCTAAACAATAGTAACTATCTACACCTAAGTTGTGTGGTGGATTGTCTACTCACGATAGTAGTGTCAAATGGTTATAGTACCTGGATCTACCTATTGGGGGAGACAAAAACATATAGATATCATTCAGGTTGAGGTGGTACAATAAGCATAGGCACGGTCTAACGGTGACTTTGACTTCTAATCAAAAACACTTGTGAAGTGAACGTTATTACGTTAGAGGATTAAAATAATTAAAAACAGATGGTGGGTCTCCATAGTGAGCTAATGTGACTATAAGCCCCTATAGAATACAGTGATGCAGCAGAAATATTATCAGGTACTCACCTTAATCAGTATGATCCCCAGGCATCAACAGTACCCGGTGGGATTTGCATAGCGCTTGATTCCTAAAAGTTGTAGGACTAAGCAGATAGACAATTTATATGTCAAAAGTAAAGCAAAAAGTAGAAAGTCTCTCTTGAACAGTAGTGCCCTTGTAGACAAAGTCTTATATGGTTCCCTGTATAATCTCGAGCAAGTTGTAAGACTGCGAGGTGTACGGGGGAAGGTTGGTTGGGGGATTGGTATTGGGGAGGAGAGGAAAGAGCGTAAGGTCGGCTCTTGTTAATGCGGGTTATTATTGGTATACCACATGGAAGGATTATTAGAAGAATAACAACACCACCTTTGCAGACAGGGAGACATATACACCTCCGTGTAATTAACGTCGAGATCGTTTTTTGGCACAATAACGCCCTCTTCGTATTTGTCACCACGGACTACACACATTTTTCCCTGACGCTAGCAGTGATTGTTTCTACAGCACTCTATTTGAGTACATCTGAGAATCGGTCTTGCACCTTGATCTGCCTGCTTCTTCTAATAATCCTTCCATGTGGTATACCAATAATAACCCGCATTAATAAGAGCCGACCTTACGCTCTTTCCTCTCCTCCCCAATACCAATCCCCCAACCAACCTTCCCCCGTACACCTCGCAGTCTTACGACTTGCTCGAGCTTATACAGGGAACCATATAAGACTTTGTCTACAAGGGCACTACTGTTCAAGAGAGACTTTCTACTTTTTGCTTTGTTCTTTATTTTTAATTAGGTTAGGAGACCCCCAGAATAAAACTTGCTTACTTCGGCACTCCCATCCCTATTTTAATCTATTTCACTATTCTACACAATTCTGCCCCTATACCCGCACTTCACCATACGGCATTCGGATAAATAGATCTCTGACAAAGAGCCCCTATTATAGGCAGCCCGTCGGGTATTGCACCGCCGACCCGACGAGGAGCAGCCCAGATGATGAAGCATGACACCTGCAAGGGTGTGTGATGGTATTATTATCCAAAATATGGATTCCCCACACTGACCCCAATCCTTGGGCCAGCTGGGATTCCTGTCTTCCCTGACTCTGTACTTTCGTACGTTTTTATAAGAGAGGAACGGCATAACTTCCTTTTGTATAACGTTCATTTGGGCTGATTGTTTATGCTGGACCTCCCACTCTTGCAGGAGTGGTTAAAGGCCCCCACGTCCCCCTTTTTTGGTTACAGCTTTCAGCACGGCTTCAACACCGTGGGACCTGTACTTTGGTGGGTAAATATTGTTATATCCCCCTTCTCCTCGTTTATTAATTCTACTCCACTACACTAGAGTGGTTTCCGTCTACGACGCATTTCTTTTAATACTTCCAGACTCTCCCCTACCAACTTAGCCATGGAAGGCCAGGGTTTGAGCTATGGTGAGGAACAAGCAGCAGAAATTTTAAGGACACCCTCTATTCTTACGTCTGACATTGATGGCGCTATGGGGAGCCATACAGATGATTGGCAGTCTTTATCAGCCATGAAGAGGGAATGGGTCAAAATCACCTTACATGGTGCTCTTATGACCGAGTACCTCAGGGCCAACATCTCGCCCAGCGGCCTTATAGTCAAAAACATTCCAAGGATCTTTTGGGAGGATGGACAATTTAAGGTCGAATGGTCGCAGATTTCTTGGAAATGCACCAGGGACCTGTTGATACTGATTATTAATACTGCCAAGAGACTGGCCGATGACCTCCTGACCCGTATTCAAATAGCCGAAAGCAGTCTGAAGAGCGCGGCACCCGGCCCTTCTTTCAAGACTAAATTAACAGAGCTCAACAATGAAATCGCAGAACACAAAGAATACCTTATGAAGCAGAAAGTTACTAAACTACAGAAAGACATAAGACGCTTCGACAAAGAAAAGGCATACCCTTATCTTAAAGCCGACTATGTACCATCTGGAACAGGTTACTTATCAGACAATAGTTCCAACTCTACCAGAAGAGGGTCATCGAACAACAGTGATTCTAGTGGAGAGAATTGGCAACCTAACCAATCTAGGAGAGGAGGTAGACAAGGATACAATACCTATCCCCCTCCACCCCAATATCAGGGACCTGCTTTTTGGCAATATCCTCTTTTTTCACAATGCCCACCCCAATTCGCACCCCCAGGCATGAGTTAGCCTTTTTTAGGCAGAGGTTGGGGCAGAGGGCGAGGGCAAAGAAGAGGGAATCAGCAGGAAAAGCGGGTCCAGTGGGAGGATCCACAACAGCGGGTATACGAAACCCGAAGCCACACGAACAACAAAAAAAGACCCTAGTGGTAAATTTGTCTCCGAGAATACTCAGCGAAACAGAAAAGGAGGTTCTAGAGAAAGGTCTGGGCTTTGTTCCCACACCTCGAGTTGATCATTTCAAACAAACATGTGAACTACACCAATTTTTTCGAAAACTACGCCTCAAAGCATTTTTTGATGGCAAAGACTACCAACGGGAAGAGGACTCAGGACTTCATAATCCATCTACTTTCACCCCTAATAACGGGATGATTCCCACTGAAGTACTTACATACGAGCAAGCCGTACTCAAAGAGGTAAAAGCTCTCACTACCTCTAGACCTTTCAACAACATGTCCAAGAAAGAGATGCTTGCCGTAGAATCCTTAGCAAATGACCCCACCATTATAATCAAACAAGCTGATAAAGGGGGAGCGACAGTGATAATGGCAACCTCGGACTACGACACTGAGTGCCTCAGGCCATTGCATGATAGGAATTGCTACACCCCTATTGCCATAAACCCCACACAACGCCTGAAGAATATCATCACGGGCATTGTTGACTCAGCCGAAAATCAGGGTTGGCTGAGTAAAAAGGAGGCCTTATTCCTAAATAAAAAGGATCCCAAGACCCCCTACTTCTATATTCTCCCAAAGATTTATAAGGGGATTACACGGGTACCAGGGAGACCTATCGTCTCTGGCATAGGCTCGATCTTGGAACCTTTATCACAGTTTTGTCATCACTTTTTGCAACCGTTGGTGAAACTTGTACCTTCATACTTGCAGGACACCACGGATGCATTACGCTTACTCTATCAATTTCAAAGGGCAGACAAGATTGACTTCCTCATCACCCTCGATGTAGAAGCTCTCTACACTAACATCCCACAGAGGGCCACCCTTGAGGTGATTGAGGAAGATCTGAACCTGACAAACTGGGAATCATTTACACCTCCCAGCTTTGTCATGGAATGTGCAGCACTGGCTTTGACTGAAAATTTCTTTGAATTTAAGGGGCAACTTTACCATCAGACCCAAGGTACTTCGATGGGGAGTACCTTCGCCCCCAGTGTGGCATGCCTTTATATGGCAGCTTTTGAGAGACAACATATCCATCACGACTCCAACCCCTACCATGAGAACATCATGATTTGGAAACGTTTTATTGATGATATCCTTATCTTTTGGAAAGGAAGCTCTGAATCCCACAAAGAGTTCATAAAGTGGATCAATAATCTTTTTTTTTTTTTTTTTTTTGAAAATTTTTATTGTGCAGAAAGAAGGGTACAAACACGGGCCTACAACCGCCTGGGCCGGCCGCTAGTAGGTAAAAAGTTCAAACAGTGCAAACACAACGACTGGCCCACCGGGGCTCCGCACCCTACAGAAGCTCAGACTGCACAGAAAGGAAAATCAGGATACACCCTTTTAACATAAATAACAACTTTAAAACAAAAAGCGAGGCAAGAAGACATGAGATGGGCGTCGGACCACAGCAGGGGCACTTCCATACCCGACCACCCGATGGCAGTCAAGAATAAGGGGAACTAAGAGGTAGGGGGGGGGGAGAAACGGGAATACCAAATCTATACTCAGATGTGCCAGATAAGTAAGGAACCATCAAGGATCAGGGGGACAAGACTACCTCAGACGTTTCCACCAGGGGGGGAGCACAAATACTTCCACGATACACATTCCACTGCCCCCAAATTCTACTCCAAGCCCCGGGTTTACCACGAGCCACATACACAGTCTTTTCCCTGAACATGCACCAGTCCATGTTCTCCTTCCAGACAGACACGGTGGGGGGCCGCTGCGAACCCCAAAGCTGCGCTATGTCCCTCTTTGCTATCATGTTCCCCAGGGCCGCCCACCGAGTCTGGGCCGCGTTATAGTCATTGGGCTCCCACACATTCAGGACACAGCGACGCACCTCCGGCAACAGCGTGACCCCGGTGACTCGCCCCATAACCTCATGCACCTGACGCCAGTATTCCACAACCTCGCGGCACTCCCACAGGATGTGGAGAAAGGTGGCACTGAGCCCACAGCCACGCTTACAGAGCCCGTCCTCAGAAAACCCCATCGAGACCAATCGGGGACCCGTCACGTAAACGCGATGGAGAATCTTAAGCTGGACCAAACAGAGACGGGCCGGGATGGCAACCTCCTTAGGAGATGACAGCGCGGACTGCCAGTCCTCGTCGTCCAACTCAACCCCATCCCCCGTCCATGCCTCCCGTAGACGCACCAAGAGGTCAGCCCGATTATTTATCAATTTTTTATAGATCAAAGAGATAGTACTATCGGGAACGTGACCGTCGAGTATGCGGTCCTCGAGGGGCGAAGAAACAGGGACCGTGGTCCCTTCCCCAAAAACCGAGAGCAGGGCATGCCGAACCTGAGCGTAGCGGAAAAACTCCCTCTCACTAAGCTCATACTCGCTCCGGAGCGCCGCGAAGGTCTTGACCGCGCCTTTAACCCACAGATTCCCCACTCTGCTAATGCCGATCGTGTCCCAGTGCTCAAAGCCTTTCGTCGTCCAGAGGCTCCCCAGGCGGTCTGAGGCGAACAAGGGAGTAGCACACGTTAAACGCTCACTCCAGCCCATCGCTACATTCGCCGCCTTCCACACCCGTACCGCAATCCTAGTAGGGCCCGTGAGGGTCCTACCAGCCGATCGGGAGTAAAGCGCTCTGTTATAATTACCGCCGGGAAGCAGAAGTTTATCCATCTCATACGCCGGGTTCAGACCAGGAGCATACGTGGCATGGTTAATTGCCGACAGTTGGGAGGCCCAATAGTACCGTCTAATGTCAGGAAGCGCGATGCCCCCGTCATACCAGGGGAGAGTAAGCTTTGCCAGAGCGATACGCTCCCGCCCGTCCCAAACCAGTCTCCTCTGCAGACTCTCCACCTCCCGAAAGTAGGCCACCGGAATGACATCAAAGGAGTTCTGAAGTGCGTACAGAAATCTGGGAAGGGACATCATTTTAAACAGGGCCGCGCGACCAAGCGGAGACAGGGGCAACTTACACCACCGAGCCGTATCCACCCTCAAACGTCGGAGTGGAGACAGGAGGTTCTGCTCATAGCGGACCGCCGGGTCCAACGAAACATATACCCCCAGGTACTTAAAGCCGGATGAAGACGTTTGGATAGGAAGTAGAGGCGGCAAAAGGGGAAGGCCACCAGAGATAGGGTACACGCAAGATTTGGACCAGTTAATTATCAAACCCGAGTTTCTCCCGAAGGAAGTAAGGACATCAAAGAGAACATTAAGCGGCTGTCGCGGCGAGGTGAGGTACAAAAGAATATCATCCGCGTACAGCGAGACCCGATCCTCGAAGCCCGGGGCCCACCGGATCCCTCTGATCGAGGGCTCCCAGCGGAGCCAGGCGGCGAGCGGTTCCAAGGCAAGGGCAAAAAGCAGAGGGGACAACGGGCACCCCTGCCTAGTGCCCCTCCCGAGAGCAAAAGGCTGAGAAGCCCGCCCATTGACAACCACCTGAGCCATTGGTCCGGCATAAAGAAGCTTCACCCAGCTAATAAATCCCTCCCCAAAGCCAAACTTCTCCAAGACAGCCCAGAGGAATGGCCACTCAATGGTATCAAAGGCCATCGTGGCGTCTAAGGAAACCAATACGGCTGGTTCAGAAAAGTACTCCGCCCTAGCTAGGACGCCGTGCAGACGCCGCAGATTAAGAGCGGTATTACGGTGGGGGATGAAGCCGCATTGATCCGGATGAATCAGATCACAGATAACGCTCAGCAAGCGGTTGGCAAGGACTTTAGCAAGGATTTTGGGTTCTGCGTTTAAGAGGGAGATAGGCCTATACGAAGCACAGCGGTCACGTGGTTTACCCTCCTTGGGAATCACGACTATAGTCGCCAGACGCTGGTCGGCGGGAAGGGAACCCCTCTCGATCGACTCCTGGAACATACGGCGAAGTAAAGGCGCGATTTTATCCGGGCGTAGTTTATATAGTTCGATCGGCAGGCCATTGGGGCCCATGGCTTTGCCCGAGCGAAGGGAGCTAATCGCAGTAGCAATCTCATCGACGGACAAGGGGGCATCCAGCTGCTCACGGTCCTCGACGGATATGCCGGGCAGGGCAATGTCCCGTAGTAGAAGACGAGAGTCGTCCTCATCTCTATCAGACACCGGGGAATACACCGCCCGGAGGTGGTCAGCAAAACATTCCACAATCTCGCCAGGCTCAGTCACACACACTCCATCCGCAACCCGGAGCTCTGGGACCACACGATTCACTCTCTCCTTCCTATCCAGCCAAGCAATCAATTTGCCAGCCTTGTCCCCGGCGTCATACAACCTACCCTGCTGCTCCCTATACATGGTCTTGGCAGCGTTAGTGACAAGGGACTTGTACTCGAACTGCTTCAGGCTGAGGGCATGTAGCCCATCCGGAGTGACACCCGTCTCCAAGGCCGCCTCCAACCCCAAGATGTCGGTCTCCAGCTTCACCACCGCCTCCATCTTAACCTTCTTAGCCGCCACTATCTGGGATAGGGCCTGCCCACGGAGTACTGCCTTAAAAGCTTCCCACAGGGACACTGCGGACAACACCGACCCATCATTCTCATGGAAGTATTGGTCAATCGACTTGACCAGGCTATCGCGGATCGTGGGGTTCCGCAGGTACCAAGGGTTAATAGGAGCGATCCGCCCAGCAGACCGCGTCCCAGTGTCAAAAAGCAACCACAGTGGGGAATGATCAGAAATACCCCGGGCCAGGTGCTTAACCTCTCGAATCCGGGCAGTCTGGGCCGCGGGCATAAGAAAGTAATCCAATCTGGAGAGACTCCCATGTGCCCCAGAGTGAAAGGTGTACTGACACTGTGTAGGATGCATTAACCTCCAGCAATCTACCAGACCGAAGTGCTCCAGGAATCCGCCAAGCCACGCCTGGGCAGCAGGGAGGGCCCTGGGCGGGTGGCGATCCCGGTCGCCCGAGACTACCGAATTGAAATCCCCACCCATAAGCAGAAGACTGTCAGGAAGCTCAAGCAGCATTCGACCCAAGTCTGAAAAGGTGGAGTTTTGGAGGCCCGGGGGAACATAGACAGAGACCATGGAAAGGGACTGCCCCTCCCACCGCCCAGTCAAAGCCACATAGCGCCCTCTATCGTCCGGGACTACCCTGGTGATCTCCAGCGGAAGTGAAGAACGCAGGAGAATGCCTACCCCTCTAGAGCCAGTGGTAAAACCAGAATGGGCAACGAGTCGGTAACCCCCCCTGTTCATGGCATGACAAACGTTACCCACCAGATGCGTCTCCTGTAAAAACACCACATCAGGAGACATACGTCGCAAATACTGCAGCACAACACCCCGTTTGATACGATCCCCCAATCCATTGACGTTCCATGACATCAACCTCAACCCGTCCCCCCCATCCCCTCCAATAGAGCAAGGGTCCCTCAGCAGATAGCGCAACGCCCAAAACTGGAACAGAACAAAGACCTCGCATTAAAAACAAAACACACAAATCAAAACCCCCCAACCCCCCCCCACTTCCAACTCCCCCCACCCTGCACCCCTGCGACCCAAAAAACCACCCCAACTTGCAGTGTGCCTGTCGCCCCATAAACCCCATTCTACGGAAAGACCCCGGAGGAGGAGAGGGACCCGTCCCCGACCGCCCCCCACATAGATCATAATGAAACAAAATGCAAAAAAGAAGTTGAACCCAGCCGAACAGTACAAAATGGCAAAGTCAAGGACCAAAGTCACTCCGAGGGAGACCCGCCACCCTCGGTACCAGCAAAGGGCCCAGGCCGGTCCCCGCGGCCCGGCAGCGAGTCGAGCCAGTCACTCACAGTCGCGGGAGAGTCAAAAAAGGTAGTCCGATCGTCGTGTTCCACTCAGAGCCTAGCAGGAAAAAGCATGGAGTACTTGAGACCCAGGTCGCGGAGGCGACGCTTTACCCCCTGGAAGCCCATCCTCTGTTTCTGGACAAGTTGGGTGAAGTCCGGGAAAAAGTTAATAGACGCATTCTCATGGCGGACCGGGCCATGGGCCCGCGAGGCCTGCAAAATCACATCTCGGTCTCTGTAGTAGAAAAGTTTGGCAACAATAGGCCTCGGGGGGGCCCCCGGCCGCGGCCGACCGCCCGGAACTCGATGGGCCCGCTCCACGGCAAAGAACTTACTCAGGCCAGCGGGGGCAAGCTGCTTGAGGATGAGCTCCTCCACCATGAGATCCACCGGGTGGTTATCGGAGGTCTCCGGGACGCCGATGACGCGAATGTTATTGCGGCGGGCCCGTCCCTCAAAGTCCTCCAGCCGCCGGGCCATCAGATCGTTGGCCGACTTGAGGTCGCCGAGAGTGGCCCGCTGGTCCGACACATCCGCAACCAGGGTGGATGTCCGCACGTCAAGCGATTGAACCCTCTCGTTGGTCTTAGAGAGATCCGCCCGAATCAGTGCGACATCAATAGCCACCGTGTCGAATTTACGGGCCAA
Source organism: Triturus cristatus (assembly GCF_964204655.1). NCBI lineage: Eukaryota > Metazoa > Chordata > Amphibia > Caudata > Salamandridae > Triturus > Triturus cristatus. Next base: position 1,137,696,728 of record NC_140585.1, on the reverse strand, counting down.
GGCCTCGTATTGCGTAGCAATGGTCTCCTTAATGCCGTTAATGGCGCCCATAATGTCCTGCAGGGACAGATCCGAAGAAACGGACGGGCCACCACCAGCGTCGTCCGGGGGGGCACCGGCCGCTCCAGGGGACCCTCTTCCTTGAGTATAGCGGTCCATGTTGTTCGTCTGGACCGGTCCCCCGCGGAGGGATGTCTTAGTCTTACGCCCCTCGGGGCCCCCCCTGCCACCCATGAGAACCACGCTCACCAACGGGGACCACCGGCCAAGCGTCAAGGGGGCACCGGCAACTCAGTCAGGAGCCGCACCAGAGACCGTGATGCGGCCGGGCGAGAAAACCAAAGTCAGCGGGCACACTGGTGGCAGGCGGAGACAAGGGCATCCAGCAGAGATAAACACCCAGCCGCTCCAAGCAGTTACGATTTCCAGCCCCTCAGGGATCCAAAAGTGAAACCGAAAGTAATGGAGCGGCCACTGGCACAGATCCGCTGCCGCTGTTGTTCAATTACGCCCCGGCTCCACAGTTCACCCTCGCACCGGGCACAGCCATCGATTGGGCCTCGAAAGTTCAAACCACCTTAGATCAGGATTCCCAGGTCCGATTCAATTTCTGAAAGAAGGTCAATGTTCAGCCAGAATTCGCCTTCCAGATTCCATCAGCCAAGTCAGGATAAAGTCAGGATAAATTCCGAGGAGCAGCGAGGGTCCGGGGAGCCCTGTGCTCACGCGACCATCTTGGATGCGCGCTAGGCTCCTCCTCCTGGATCAATAATCTTAATCCATTTTTAAACTTTACCATCACTGTCTCACCCACACACATATCTTTTCTAGACCTCACCATTAAAATCGAAGCAGGTCACTTGGTCACTACCATGTACAGGAAGAGCACTGACCGCAACAGCCTCCTACATTTCAACAGTCATCACCCCAAATCACTTAAAGAAAACTTACCCTTTGGACAATTCCTTAGGATAAGAAGGATTGTAGCATGGTGAATGATTTCAAATTCGAGTCTGAGACCCTTGCAATGAACTTGACAGCCAGAAACTATCCACCAAAGAGCATTGTACTTGCAAAAAAGAGAGGCCCTTTTGGAACCTAAAGTCGAGAGTGTGTCTGAGACAGAGACGCTCACTTTGTTGAAGATTGCATTAATCTCTTAGCATGAGCTGAAAGCCATTTTGTACTTGGCAGCCATTTTAGTTAGCTATGTGCTGGACATTTGCTGTTTCCCTCCCCAGAGTCTTGCACACGCTCAGATGGGCCTAGCTAGTAGAATGCACCTGTTCCTAGTATAGAACTGTCAGGCTGTTCTAACTGATGTCAGCAACTTATTACTCCACCTACTTGTTGACTGTGCAGTTTCTGTATGACCATCTATGTGCATAACTCTTCTCATGTATACTTGTACCGCCTTTTTCAGCCCCTGTGTGGGTATAAAAGGACCATGCTTCTTCTGTTCAGTGTGCTACTTCACTCAACACCGAAGGGTGCTGTGTGAATGTAGTTCCACCTCATGAGGTTTATTAAACTTTGTATTTTCTATTCCAGTTTCTGTGCCAACTTCTTCCTATTGGTCTGAGGACTCTGTGCAGAGAAGGGCGAACCCCTTGCACTGGTAGGCCTAGCTAAGGTCACCATCAACAAATTGGTGCCCAACGTGGGGCTCATCGGTGACTCGGATGCCCAAAGGATTGGAATCTCGCTCTGGACGCGATCGCTGCCCGATGAGACCCGAGTCTTGGCAACCACGGCGTTTTTCCTTTCTTTCTGATCTGACCATCCAGGTGGTGCCGGTCCTCGACTGAGATCTCTTCTGTTGATTCGCCGTGCAGTGACCATTTGGTCGATTTTAGAACTTGGCAGTTGGAACCTGGACACCAAGTGATTGGTAAGTGTCCTTCTGTGGCGCTTGCTGTTGGTTTTGATGCCTGGGATTGGTAAGGTAGTTTAGTAACACTTACTGTGGCTTTTGGATTTTGGAATTGGTGTTGGCCAACTTGGTTTGTTATGAGATTTATATATGGATTGCAATCTATATAGGCAGGTAATGAGGAGAATTTTCTCTATCTGAATTGATTTGAACGGCACATCGTACTAAAGGTACCTTAAGTGCTACTTTGATTATAATACTGCATATTCTGCACTATTTTTGGCATGCCTGTTTTTAGCACACTTCGTAGGATGTGTCGCTTTTGTAATGGTACTAATTTGAGACTAGATGAAGCACAACCGGCCCCCCGGAGGGGACGCCTAGTAGAGATATGTATATTAGGTATGGTCTTTCTTCTATAATGTACAGCGCATTATGGAATAAATACACTCGTAAGGATCCTGAGTTGCGTTGGCCTATGTATGGGTCATTTGATTTACGAAAGATTGAGTATGTGGAACAATGTATGTTTAAGCGAAAGACTAGGCAAGAGATGTTTGATTGTGTACGAATGTGGGAGAAAGAAGTGCGTGAACGAATGAAGCGTGAGCAAGCCTTGATTGAAAAACAACAGCGAAAGAACATTTATGTGAAAGCATTAGAGCTGAAGAACAAAGCAGTTAATTGTAAGCAAATGTGTGATGGTCTTTTTGTTTTACCCCAGGTGAATTTATGAATGTGTTGCTTTCTTGGATGTACCATTTTTAAACTTGTATATAATTAGCCGGCTCCCCTAGAGGGGATACTTAACTACGTTTAGGTATAAAAAAGTATTTCTTCTTTGGTGACTAGTACCCAGAGGAACTAAATATGTACATAGAAAGGATCCTGGTCTGTGCACTTATTAACATTCATAAGTGGTGATATGCAGAGCGTTTTTTTTCTTGGTGTTCTGCCAGCCAAATCTAGTGAATATGACTTACAACTAGTATTTACAAATGGTTTGGTTTAAGTACAGTCTGTGGGCTGTATTTTGTTTCTGTCCTAAGTGTTGATCTGTGGGTTAAATGTGTGTTTAAATGTCTGTGGTTTGTCATTAGTGGGACTTGTAAGTAGCGATTGCGCTCTTGGTGCAAGAATGGCAAGCCTTAAGTGCCCTGTATTATGTGTATGACACCGTTTTGAAAATGTCTGGAATGAGCTCAAAGTTTTTTTTTGTCATCATTCTGTTATGCCAAATATCATTAAAATAAAATACATTTTAAAAGAATCCAGCAATGAATTATATAATATATGCTAAATAGCTGCACGCTATCATTAAATTGACAGAGTAAGACACCATACATGTGTGCAAATTGCCACAATGTTAAAGATAAAATTAGAATCCACATTTAATAGGAATAAAAAAAGCTTCAAAAAACGAAATTGTGTGTTTTGCAATAGATAAAAATTAAGAGATAAAATGTCACGGCATTTATCCTTCTGTATTAGGTATTAACAGGCATTCACATTATCTGAGTGAGTTGGTTGTTGCAGACCTGAATACATTACAGAACGACAGATTTGTGGGAAGGCTGACTTGAAAGGCGTGTGAATTCGACGCCTTTACGTGTCAAGCAGCTGTGTCAGCACGTGGGTATTTCTGACTCCGGCCACAGAAAACAGCTGACGTCACTACCCCTTAAGTCAGTGCAAGCACGGTGTAAAATCCTGCATTTCAGACTGCTGTTTTAAAAGTTAGAAATATAGTTTCATTATTTTTGATAAACAGAGGACAGATTGACAGTAGGGATTTATTTTCTTAATGCCTTTTTAAATAAGGATAAGAGTGTTTTTTTGATGTTAAATAATAATGACTGTCCTTTAAAAGTGGCGCAGACTTTCAAGTTCGGTTTCTGTTCTTAGGGCTGTGAATGAGTGTGTTTAAATATGATAGGCAAGGGATGCAGCTTGCTTTTCATATGTGGACACATCAAAATGATTAGATTTATAAAAAAAAAGAAATATTTTGATTATATAATTTTTTTTATTTAAAATAGGTGCATTAAATTTGTATTTTAATATTTATAATGCCTAATAATGATGCTGTGACCTCCTAGCATCCAAATTGAATTTAAGCCATGCTATACAGCAATAGGGGGTCACTTACATATGAAATGTCACTTTACCCAGGCATACAAAACTCATTTTTATAAGGGTATACATTATACATTTCTGATGCCACATCTCTGGGATATGTAGAAGACATTCTGGGGATGACTATTATGCAAAAACAGTGTAGGATATTCATTTTTAAGTGCCCCAAACATCAAAGTCGAAATTGAGTAAAATTCACTATTTAAATGAGGTTATTCAAATCAGAGCAGATTTTAAACTGCCTTAGGCTCCAGTAAATGCACATATGTAAGCATAGAATGAATAGCTGACATCTATACTGCTAGACAAGCACTCGGCATACTGCTTACAAATATAAATATGTACAAAAAATCTGGCAGAAGTTATTAAGCTTACCTCTGAATTGCTGGTAGACAGGAATGGAGTGGGTTTTGCTGTTGAGCTTTCAGTCTTCAGGGTCACTTTGAATTTGTAAAACCGCATGAAAACCTTGCACTCAAGATGGGACAGCTGCATAGGTTAAAGGCCGAAGTTCTACATTTAGAAGCAGGGCTCAGCGCAACATTTGCTTTGACATTTCGACATTTGAAAGACGAAATGGCAGGGCAGGGACAGAAAGAGGTTTTGCTTACTTTTTTTGGCAAAAGCAAGTTTTTGTTCACTCACGTGAATAGATTGCATAATAATAATGGTATATGTGAGCTTTTATTAAGACAATGGCTCTGCCATATATGTAGCACGAATGCTTTTAGGGTTGAATTAAGGAAGCAATGGGATTTAGTTTGAATTCATGTGCCCTCGTGTTACACTTGTACATTTGCTAAAGGAATATGTTCATTACCTAGCTGAATGTGTTTGTTTCTGCCCAGTTGCTACAAATTGGGGTGGATAGTGTTGACAGAATGAAACCTGTTACAGGTTTCCTACTGTCAAAAATGGGGGGAGGAGGCTAGCTCCTCCACAAATTAAGGGTAGGCAAATTTATGTTTTCTCTCTCTTTTTCCTAATTTCTTTTGAGCCTGTCTAAACTGTCTGTGAAATAGCCATGAGACATTTAATTGGCTATTCAGTAATATTGTTTTAAACATTATTAGCATTAATAAAATGAATAAATAAATATGCTATGTTACTGCCCATCCTGTCTGATGAAATTATGAAAGGATGAATAGTCTAGATTGTGGTTTCCTTATTTGATCTTTAAGGGGAACTAGCTGTGGGTAGTTTTTGTTCTAAAATTCTCAGGTGATAACACCACTATTGTTTGTTATTCTCATGCTACATACAGTTTTGCAAGGGCATTGCTAGTTTTTATTAGCTAGTCTGTGTAAATAAACTGACAGTTCTAACTAGAGCTGATGTTGCATAGTTTGGATTGTGAAAAGTAGAATACAGGGAAGATGCCTATGTGATCCTTAGCAAACATTTTTGAGGAAAATATTGTTTTATAGGAGTCTGTGTGTCACAAGATGTTCTGCTGGAGAAGATGTACCCATTATGTTGAAGTTTTTTTAGTTCTTTATGTAATAGGAATCCCTGTTAAAGTAGCAGTTTTAGATTTTTCTGTTGCTCCTATAACATGAGAGCATGGTCCGAAGCATACAATGTAGGTGCTTTTATTAAGAGAAATCATTTTAGAAGTGTCTGCAGTCCTGTACAAGTAATGCAAAGTCTATGAGTAAAGGTCTAGAACATTTCCTTTTTTCTTGAGGGTCTTTAGATGATTAAGATAGGAATATACAGATGTAAGGATTTGGAGTATGTCTGTATTGTTTTTCACTTTTCCTCAGAATTTAGTAAATGAACACATACTTCCTTGGCTGCTTGGGATTGGGTGACGTATTACTCTTGTCAGTTCACCAAAGAGTTCCTTTTATACTTGCCAATAGGTCGAGGCAGTTGTTTTTTTTACTCTCACATAGATGAAAGTGGTTCTTGGGTACCTTGCTAATATATGGGGCGTCCCTAGACTAGGAAGTATTCTGAGACTAACCTCTCTGTTGATAGATTATTTCTGTGCCTTGTCTAAAGACCTTTTGTTCTGTCCACCAATAGATATTTGCTGCCTTACAACCATTGCCAGAGGGGCGCGGACATCAGATCTAGCTTGAGGAGTCAGCACCAGTCCAGCTTGAAGTCAAAGTGAAGGTAACCAGCACAGGCATTGCTGGCAACCAGTACCTCAGTGAAGGTAGAAGGCCGGAAGCACTGGGATGTGAAGTGTGTACCCCTGCTACTGTCTTGGGCGCAAGACGGGGTCACAAATCAGAAAGGAGAAATCGTGGATCAAGTTTTTGATGCCCAGCTGAGAGTCACAAACCGACCAGATCAGCAAGAAAGTTTTTGCTTGAGGTAACCCCCTTTGAAACAAGGGTTGCTTCAGGCACTTTAGCATCATGCTCCTGAATGCTGGCTGTAAAGTTTTCACCTTTGTTGGTCAAGAGATACCTGGGCACACTGAATGCAATCTATGGCCCCAACGAAAGAGCAATGTGCCAGCAGAGCAATACAGGAGTTAGGGAAGGACTTGAGTTCAGGGTACAGGTGCTGTGTCTCTGGTGCCTGTTAGATTGAAATGAAGAAAACTGGTGCACTGCCTGAGACACTGGACAGGATCGCTGAGAGCATTTGCCGTGGTGGGTGATTGCCCTATCCTGAAAGCTTGAAACAGGGCCGTGATTCATGAGTTGCGAGTTGTGCCGCTCCACCGTGGGAACAACAAGAGCCTGCCTGTGAGGCTCAAACGGACTAAGGGAGAAGACTCCCCTCTGGTTGGTTGTACAGCGGCTTTAATTTCCCAAGGACTTCCTTTTCTTTTTTTTGTTGAAAATGTACCCCATTGGTCGTCCCATTTTTGAGGAGAAGCAACCCTTTGCAGCTCTTCGTCCTAATTCTCATGGTCCTGTGTGGTCTGCCTGGTCCCCTGGATCCAGGATCATTTTTGTAATAATATGTCTGACTGCTTTCATAATTGTATTGGGAATAATGTTTATTCTGCGAGGGAAAAGTTAATCTGAGCAGTTGACAAGTGTTACTTTACCCTTTCCTTGATTAATACTCTAGCCCTCATAAAGGAAACACTGGAAAAGTCTAGTGAAAATGTTTTTATTAGATATGTACTGTTGGCTATTTTGATATTGAAATTGATGGTCACTGAAATGCATAGGAGCCTTGAAAATGTTTTTACTGGATGGTCCTAGGATTTGCTTAGGACTAGAAAGCTAATAGTTCTGTTTCTGATAATAGTAATTACTCTCTCCTGCTATCTGTATGACCCAATTATCTGTTCCCTTTGTACTCCCGCTTATACCTTATACATACCAGCTTAACAATATTTAGAATGAGAAATGCCCACCTAGCAATGAATTCGAATATTGATAAATTTATGAAAAAAAATTAATGTGCATATTTTTTGTTGTCCTACTGGATTATGGGAATGTCTTTAGCTCATGCTAAAAGGACCATCTGTTGAAGATTGCATTGATCTCTTAGCATGAGCTGAAAGCCATTTTGTACTTGGCAGCCATTTTAGTTAGCTATGTGCTGGACATTTGCTGTTTCCCTCTCCCAGAGTCTTTCACACGCTCAGATGGGCCTAGCTAGTAGAATGCACCTGTTCCTAGTATAGAACTGTCAGGCTGTTCTAACTGATGTCAGCAACTTATTACTCCACCTACTTGTTGACTGTGCAGTTTCTGTATGACCATCTATGTGCATAACTCTTCTCATGTATACTTGTACCGCCTTTTTCAGCCCCTGTGTGGGTATAAAAGGACCATGCTTCTTCTGTTCAGTGTGCTACTTCACTCAACACCGAAGGGTGCTGTGTGAATGTAGTTCCACCTCATGAGGTTTATTAAACTTTGTATTTTCTATTCCAGTTTCTGTGCCAACTTCTTCCTATTGGTCTGAGGACTCTGTGCAGAGAAGGGCGAACCCCTTGCACTGGTAGGCCTTGCTGAGGTCACCATCAACAACTTGCGTCACAACCTTCACACCAATTTCCAGTAGACTTACCAAAGTGTTGAAAAAACACTGGGGCATACTGAATACTGGGTCCTTAGATCTAGAACAACCACGTTTTGCATTCAAACGCTCAAGAAATCTAAAAGATATGCTCATTAAGGCGAGGCCCAGACCCAGAAATACCACTAGACAGGGAGCACTTTGGTAGTTACCAACAGTCACCGGCCATTGCCCCTGTGGTGCCTGTGCAGCGTGTGCCTTCACTTCCGTTCACAAGACGATCACATTGAATGGGACATTTGTCTGGGAAATGAGAAGTCACACAAACTGCAACACGGCTAACTGCATTTATTTACTCACTTGCCCATGTGAGCTCTACTGTGTGGGCATGACTACTCGCCCCATCAGATTGCGCATTTCAGAGTACCGCAGCAATTTTCGCTGCCGTAGGAACAACACAAAAATGTGCGCCCATTTTCTCGAAAAAACACATTCTCCGGACTCCCTCAAATGAGTAATCCTGGAAACCACACAGAACTCTACTAAAAACAGTCTGTTCACCAAAGAACAAAGATGGATATACCGCGATTGAGGCTTAGCTCAATCTGCATTTTTTTTTTAAATTGTCACAAAATATTTGTTTTAAAACTCACAATAACGATCTGTCTCACCTGAGTTGAAGCGCTGCCGCTTCGCGCTCACACAGATCCCACAGGAAACCACAACAGCGCCAGCGCGCCAAAAGGCGGAGCCACGCCCACTGCGAGGCCACGCCCACCGACCACTACAAAAACGCTAGGAAAGCGCAACGACTGCCATTCTTGATCCCCTCTGAGGCGGATAGCCGGAGGCTTAGCTCAATCTGCATTTTTTTTTAAAATTGTCACAAAATATTTGTTTTAAAACTCACAATAACGATCTGTCTCACCTGAGTTGAAGCGCTGCCGCTTCGCGCTCACACAGATCCCACAGGAAACCACAACAGCGCCAGCGCGCCAAAAGGCGGAGCCACGCCCACTGCGAGGCCACGCCCACCGACCACTACAAAAACGCTAGGAAAGCGCAACGACTGCCATTCTTGATCCCCTCTGAGGCGGAAAGCCGGAGGCTTAGCTCAATCTGCATTTTTTTTTAAAATTGTCACAAAATATTTGTTTTAAAACTCACAATAACGATCTGTCTCACCTGAGTTGAAGCGCTGCCGCTTCGCACTCACACAGATCCCACAGGAAACCACAACAGCGCCAGCGCGCCAAAAGGCGGAGCCACGCCCACTGCGAGGCCACGCCCACCGACCACTACAAAAACGCTAGGAAAGCGCAACGACTGCCATTCTTGATCCCCTCTGAGGCGGAAAGCCGGAGGCTTAGCTCAATCTGCATTTTTTTTTTTTTTTTTAAATTGTCACAAAATATTTGTTTTAAAACTCACAATAACGATCTGTCTCACCTGAGTTGAAGCGCTGCCGCTTCGCGCTCACACAGATCCCACAGGAAACCACAACAGCGCCAGCGCGCCAAAAGGCGGAGCCACGCCCACTGCGAGGCCACGCCCACCGACCACTACAAATGTGTCGACCAACCAAGCGCAGCGGACGAGCGCAGCGGGAGCGCCGTCTGCGCGCCGAAGGCGCGCCTAAGGCAAGCCCGTCTGCGCCCGTCCGCGCCAAGACCGCGCCTAGCGCACGAAACTCTGCGCAAACCTCAACCATCATTAAGTACCTCCCTGAAGACCTCTATAGATTACAGGGTGGCAAACACTGCCCCTGTATACTCGATCTAACAAAATCTGCGGACACTATCAGCTGTAAAAATTGCAACTGGACGCCTACTAATTATCCAGCCTCTATACCCACTCCTCTATTGCATCCCAAGGCCGCCACAACGCTCTTTAAAGGAGGTCTGATTAACGCACGTTCCATGTGCAAGCATAATCAAGACATTCGCGACCTCATCTGCGACTCGGACCTTGACTGCCTAATGATAACCGAAACTTGGTTAACAGAAGATAGCAACCCTGATATTGCTGCTTCCCTACCTCAAGGCTACTCATTCTTTAGGCAGGACAGACCAAAAGGCAGAGGAGGAGGTGTCGCTATAATACTTAGGAACACCTTCCCATGCCACTCCTTCAACCTAGAGCCCCTAAAAAACACGGAAGGTCTAGGCTTCTCAATTAAATTGAACGAGCAAACCTCCTTCTCGGGTGGCCTCATTTACCGCCCGCCCGGTAATGCCACTGAATTTCTTGATTCATTGTGCGACTCCCTGGGTCACTTTCTTCTCCGATACCCCCACTTCACCCTACTCGGGGATTTCAACCTACATCTTGACTCCAAATCTGATACCCAAGCCATCAATTTCCTCCAAACACTAGAAATGTTTAATCTCCAACAACTAGTCTCCCAGCCTACCCACCTGCTTGGTCACACCCTTGATGCTGTATGTACCAATCTCTCTTCCCTCATCACCCTCCCCCCGCTCCCACAAATCTGGACCGACCACAGCTTGATCTTGTTCCACATCCATAGCGTACGCTCCCCTTCTCGTAATAACACTAACTCACGCCCCTCCAACCCTATCAATTGGAAAAAAGTCCAAGAAAGCTTAACTCTTAAACCTATGGATCAATCCCATACCCCTACCCTGTCCGGAAATGTAGAAGTCGACGCCGACCTCTTTTACAATTGGCTCACACAGGAAATGAAAACCAGAAACCCCCCCAAACGTCAAGGCATCTCTCATAAAAAATCCAAAATCAATGCCCCCTGGTTTACCCCCGAACTTGCCACCTCTCACCTACTTTGTAGGAAAGCAGAGCGAAAATGGCGTAAGTCCTATGACATTGACGATCGTCTCTTATATACTCAAACAAGAAAAGCCTATCTTTCGAGTATAAAATCAGCCAAGAAGTCCTACTATGTGAACGCCATCAAAGAATCCCATCATAAACAAAAGACCCTGTTTTCTATAGTAAAGTCATTCACCCAGCCCAAAGCACTGCAACCTGAAATACCTCCATCACAGGACTTATGCGACAAAATCTCCGACTATTTTGAAGAGAAAATTGTTTCCATTCAAAGCAATTTCCCTCCTTTCTGTACCTCCTCACTCCCCCCTCCCTCGGACTCCTTTCCAGGAATTTTGAGCAGTTTCTCCCCTGTAACTCTGGCGCAAACTAGAGAAGTCATCCTGGCCTGCAAATCTGGCTCCCCTTCCGACCCCTGTCCCCCCAAAATCCTTCACCAAATTATCGACGTGATCAACCCAGCAATTAACGACATAGTCAATTCGTCGCTTAGCACAGGAACTGTCCCCCCCCGATGGAAGAAAGGAATTGTCAAGCCTCTCATGAAAAAGGCCAATAAACCTCCGTCTGACTTGACCAATCTGCGCCCGATCTCACTACTCCCAGCCTTAGGAAAAATAACCGAACAACTGGTCTATAGAGAACTTAGACAATACCTGGAAGCTAATAACATACTCCATCCGCAGCAGTCGGGTTTCCGTCCCAAACATTCGACGGAAACAGCGCTGATAGAACTATCAGACACGATCAAACTGCTACAAGATCAGCGAAAAAATTCAATCCTCATCCTTCTTGACCTGACCGCGGCGTTTGACACCATTTCCCATTCCATCCTCATCAGTAGACTGACGAACATAGGGATTTCAGACTACGCTCTATCCTGGTTAAAATCATTCCTTGCAGACCGATCACAGACTGTCTCTCTGGGCCCTTTCCATTCAAAAGAGAAAACGATTTCCTCAGGCGTCCCGCAGGGTTCTATCCTAAGTCCCCTCCTTTTCAACATCTATCTCATTCCTCTCCTGTCCTTGATTGAATCCTTTGGAATACCTGTAACCTCCTACGCCGATGACACCCAGCTCATCGTGCCCTTGGATGGTAGCTCCACCAGTGCTGAACTCAACCTCAAGAACTGCCTAACGGAGGTCTTCCATTGGATGAACGCAAATCATTTGAAATGTAATTCAAATAAAACGGAGATTCTCCCAATTGGAAAGAATACCTCCTTCTGCCCAGCCCTCTGGTGGCCAGACGACTCAATCGCCCCCCCCCAAACTGTTACTACGGCCAGGAATCTAGGCGTCATTTTCGACTCAGATCTCTCCTTTGATCAACATGCTAAGACTGTAGCCGGCAAATGCTTCGGGACAATAAGATCCTTAAGAAAGTTCTTCAACTTCCTCCCTCTCGACGCCAGAAAGAGTGTAACAGTAGCCCTTATAATTTCACGACTAGACTACTGCAACGGCTTACTGGCAGGGGCAAAAAAGAGCACTCTCGCGAAACTCCAGAGCGTGCTTAATACAGCTGCTCGACTTGTACTCAAACTGCCCCGCAGAGCTTCCATCTCCGCAGCCCTTCGATCCTTACACTGGCTACCTCTCCACAAGAGAATTTTATTCAAAATTCTAATCGTCGCCTTCAGAGCTTTTAATAAATCAGGTCCAAAATACCTCCACAAACGTTTTCCCCACTACACCCCCGGGCGATCTCTCCGTTCGTCCCAGGACAACCTCATCCTGCCTGCAAAGTATAATCTGAAGACGAAGGGAGCCAAAACCTTAAGCTATCTGGCCACCAAAGCATGGAACAATCTGCCCAAACACCTCAGGCAACTAACGCAAGAAAAGCCATTCAGAAAGGTTCTGAAGACTTGGATCTTCAGCCTCCCCGATGATCTCACTAAAGCAGCCTTCTAATCCCTCTCTGTTCCCAGACCGGTAATCAAGGATTCTCAGCGCCATGATGCTCCTTCCGGAGCGAACGCCGCGCTTTACAAATACCCCTACAAATACAAATACAAATACGACAGAGGTCTCAATGACGACATCCCCTGGAGTTCCATCTGAATCTAGGTGGCCTTATGAGTATTTACATTTCTCACATTGGAACACATAATTGTTCGAAAGCGCCTACTCTTACATCCACGTATGACTTAGACACCCATCATGGTTAAGACTAGGGTCTTTATGTCTCTACCAGTAGCTATGTTACTAACTTTTGAATGGAATTAATAAGTAGCCTCTTCTATACGAACTTCGCTTAATTGTGGCCCGCGAGCAGTCTCTCGTTTTTTAACTCGTTTGCTAACCTCGTTTTTTAACTTGGTCTTTAATTTGATTTTATGTCTCAATCCCCACTCCACAAGAGCGTCCGATAGAGGTTTTAGCCTAGTGACATAATTTTGAATCACTAACCCCAGTGATTTCCCTACCGATTCCATCGTTTAATATACATATATTCCAAAAAACACACACTTTTGTTTTTTGAATTACTTCCAACCACCAATCTTTGTAGATATAACCCTAAAAGCTCGATTTATTTCAGGATTCACCTCCTTATTGAATCCTTAAAGACACCATTCCAAGATGGCCGCCACATTAGCCACACAATGGATGAGACGTAATTTGTTGCTCCACCCATACCCCTAGACACGTGACCAGCGCCATTCCTTTAAACCCGGGGAAGGATGTTTACCTTCACCTCCCGGGACCCGGTGGACAGGGCAGGTCGACTTTCGAGCACAACGCGCATCAACTGTAAGTAAAAATAGGGACTTTGCCCCTCTGATATCCCTATTGCATTTTGCTAAAAAATTCCCTGACAGCAAATCTCTAGTATCGGTCATCACTCCGATCCGAAGGGACAACACACCTCCGCTCTTCGAAGCAACGTGTTAACTAACTTCCTGTGTTCTCGTTGTGTGACTGACGGTTAGCGGGTTCATTACTATTGATGTACTTTTTTACAACTGAATAGCGTTCAGCTACCCACCACCTTTTACCTCCACTGTACTCTGGCCTCTGCGCCCCCCCCACACTGTTTCTGCAACAACACCACCTTTGCAGACAGGGAGACATATACACCTCCGTGTAATTCACACTAACGTCGAGATCGTTTTTTAGCACAATAACGCCCTCTTCGTATTTGCCACCATGGACTATACACATTTTTCCCTGACGCTAGCTGTGATTGTTTCTACAGCACTCTATTTGAGTACATCTGAGAATCGGTCTTGCACCTTGATCTTCCCGCTTCTTCTAAAAATCCTTCCATGTGGTATACCAATAATAACCTGCATTAACAAGAGCCGACCTTACGCTCTTTCTTCTCCTCCCCAATACCAATCCCCCAACCAACCTTCCCCCGTACACCTCGCAGTCTTACAACTTGCTCGAGCTTATACAGGGAACCATATAAGACTTTGTCTACAAGGGCACTACTGTTCAAGAGAGACTTTCTACTTTTTGCTTTACTTTTGACATATAAATTGTCAGTCTGCTTAGTCCTACAACTTTTAGGAATCAAGCGCTATGCAAATCCCACCGGGTACTGTTGATGCCTGGGGATCATACTGATTAGGGTGAGTACCTGATAATGTTTCTGCTGCATCACTGTATTCTATAGGGGCTTATAGTCACATTAGCTCACTATGGAGACCCACCACCTGTTTTTAATTATTTTAATCCTCTAACGTAATAACGTTCACTTCACAAGTGTTTTTGATTAGAAGTCAGAGTCACCGTTAGACCATGCCTATGCTTATTGTACCACCTCAACCTGGATGATATCTACATGTTTTTGTCTCCCCCAATAGGTAGATCCAGGTACTATAACCATTTGACACTACTATCGTGAGTAGACAATCCACCACACAACTTAGGTGTAGATAGTTACTATTGTTTAGGTCCTGAAGAATCGCGAGGATAACAATCCAAGAGCGAGAAACATGTTGACCCACACTGAGTGAAACGAGGAATTACACTACACGAGACATTACACTCGGGTTAGTGCCTTGTTTTTTGTTCTTTATTTTTAATTAGGCCAGGAGACCCCCCAGAATAAAACTTGCTTACTTCGGCACTCCCATCCCTATTTTAATCTATTTCACTATTCTACATAATTCTGCCCCTATACTAGGGGTGGGCGGAATTTGCAAAATTCACTTTAGCAAATTATCGCGAAAATGTTAAAAATCTCCGCAAACACGCAGAAATATCGCAAAGATGCGGAAGTTTATTTCCCGCCCGTTCGCCGTATTTTCTGCATGGTCGCAGCTCGCCAACTTACCCATGCGGTTGCTCACGGGCGCGGCCATCTTGTTTTCACTTGTCTCGCGGTGCATGATCGTGAGAAGAAAGACGTGATCGCGCGACGAATGACGTTACTGCGGGCGCGAACTGTCGCGAGACAGCGCAAATGGCTACCAATAATCCAACATCTCGTGGAGAACGAATCAGGAAAACTTGTCGGCGAACGCGGGGATTCAGGTAAGGCGATCGCGCGCACGCGAGAATGTATTATTTTACAGCGCGAGCAAGCAAAAAATTTCCGGTAAAATGCAGATTGCGGAAATTTTGACATTTTCACGCTCTCCGCGGAACGCAAAAAATGTCAAATTATCGCAATTTCCGCGAGCGGAACGGAGTTTTAGCCCAGGCCTACCCTATACCCACACTTCACCATACGGCAGTCGGATAAAAAGATCTCCGACAAAGAGCCCCTATTATAGGGAGCCCGTCGGGTATTGCACCGCCGACCCGACGAGGAGCAGCCCAGATGATGAAGCATGACACATGCAAGGGTGTGTGAGGGCATTATTATCCGAAATATGGATTCCCCACACTGACCCCAATCCTCGGGGCAGCTGGGATTCCTGTCTTCCCTGACTCTGTACTTTCGTACGTTTTTATAAGAGAGGAACGGCATAACTTCCTTTTGTATAACATTCATTTGGGCCGATTGTTTATGCTGGACCTCCCACTCTTGCAGGAGTGGATAAAGGCCCCATCGTACCCTTTTTTGGTTACAACACTTCTATTGCACTCATCCTTTCCCTCAAACACTAGCCATGTACTCACCCATGCACTCAGGCTCTACCCAAGCACTGTTCCATGCTCCCAGGCACTACCCATGCACTGATGCAATCACTTATACAAAACTGTTGCACTCATCCATTCCCACAAACAGTAACCATGCACTCATCCATGCACTCAGGCTGTACCCATGGACTGCTCCATGTACCCAGGCACTACCCATGCACTCATGCATTCCCTCAAACATTACCTATGAACTCATCGAAACACTCAGGCACTACCCATTCACTGCTCCAATCACCCAAGCACTACCCCTGCACTCACGCGATCATCCAAGCACTACTCATGCACTCCTCCAATTACCCAGTCACTACCATTGCACTCATGCAATCACTGAGACACTACCAATACACTCCTCGAATCACCCAGGCACTACCAATGCACTTATGCAATATGCCAGGCAGTACTCATGCACTCCACCAATCACTCAGGCACTTGTATTGCACATATCCATTCCCTCAAACACTATGCATGCACTCATCCATGTATTCAGGCTCTACCCTTGGACTGCTCCATGCACCCAGGCACTACCTATGCACTCCTCTAATCACCCAGTCACTACCCTTGCACTCATGTAATTACTCAGACACTACCTATATACTCCTCGAATCACCCAGGCACTACTCATGCACTCATGGAATCAGTCAAGAACTACTCATGCACTCCTTCAATCATTTAGACACTTGTATTGCACTCATACATTCCCTCAAATACTATCCATGCACTCATCCATGCCTTCAGGCACTACCCATGCACTCCTTCAATTACCCAGGCACTACCCATGCACTCACCAATGCACTCAGGCACTACCCAACCACTCCTCCAATCATCCAGGCACTACTCTTGCAATCATGCAATCACCCAGGTACTTCTATTGCACTCATTCATTCCCTCAAACACTATCCATGAACTCATCCATGCACTCAGGCTTTACCCTTGAACTGCTCCATGCACCCAGGCACTACCCATGAACTCATGCAATCACTCAGGCAATACTGCTGCACTCATGCATTCCCTTAAACATTACCTATGCACTCATCCATACACTCAGGCAATACCCACGCACTGCTCCAATCATCTAGGCAATACCGCTGTACTCCTGAAATCAGGCAGACACAACCCATGCACTAATGTTATCATTTAGACACTACTGTTGCACTCATCCATTCCTTCAAACACTACCCATGGGCTTATCCATGAACTCAGGTACTACCTATACACTTCTCCAATCTCTGAGGCACTACCCCCTCACTCATCCACAGTGGCTCTACCTATGCATTGCTCCATATACTCAGGCACTACCCATGAACTGCTCAAATCATCCAGACACTACCTATGCACTCATTCATGCACTCAGGCTCTACCCAGGCACTCCTCCAATCATCCAGGCAATACTCTTGCAATCATACAATCACCCAGGCACTTTTATTGCACTCATTCATTCCCCCAAACACTACCCAGGCACTCAGGTTTTACCCTTGAACTGCTCCATGCACCCAGGCACTACCCATGAACTCATGCAATCACTCAGGCAATACTGCTGCACTCATGCATTCCCTTAAACATTACCTATGCACTCATCCATACTCTCAGGCAATACCCAGGCGCTTTTCCAATCATCTAGGTAATACCTCTCTACTCCTGCAATCAGGCAGACACTACCCATGCACTAATTCTATCATTTAGACACTACTGATGCACTCATCCATTCCTTCAAACACTTTCCATGGGCTTATCCATGAACTCAGGTACTACCTATACACTTCTCCAATCTCCGAGGCACTACCTCCACACTCATCCACAGTGGCTCTACCTATGCATTGCTCCATGTACTCAGGCACTACCTATGCACTCCTCCAATTACCCAGGCACTACCCATGCACTCATCCATGCACTCAGGCTCTACCTATGTATTGCTCCATGTACTCAGGCACTACCCATGTACTGCTCAAATCACCCAGACACTACCTATGCACTGATTCATGCACTCAGTCTCTACCCAGGCACTGATGCAATCACTTAGGCACTACTGCTGTACTCATCCATTCCCTTAAACACTACACATGTGCTAAGGCACTACACATACACTTCTCCAATCACCCAAACACTACCCATGCACTCATCCATGCACTTAGGCACTACCCATGCACTCATCCAATCAATCAGACACTACTATTGCACTGATCCATTCCCTCAAACACTACCCATGCACTCATCCATGCACTCAGGCTCTACCCTTGAACTGCTCCATGCACCCATGCACTACCCATAAACTCATGCAATCACTCAGGCAATACTGCTGCACTCATGCATTCCCTTAAACATTACCTATGCACTCATCCATACACTCAGGCAATACCCATGCACTGCTCCAATCATCTAGGCAAACCGCTGTACTCCTGCAATCAGGCAGACACTACCCATGCACTAATGTTATCATTTAGACACTATTGTTGCACTCATCCATTCCTTCAAACACTACCCATGGACTTATCCATGAACTCAGGTACTACCTATACACTTCTCCAATCTCCGAGGCACTACCCCCACACTCATCCACAGTGACTCTACCTATGCATTGCTCCATGTACTCAGGCACTACCCATGAACTGCTCAAATCATCCAGACACTACCTATGCACTCATTCATGCACTAAGGCTCTACCCAGGCACTGATGCAATCACTCAGGCACTAATGCTGTACTCATCCATTCCCTCAAACACTATACATGCACTAAGGCACTACCCATACGCTCCTCCAATCACCCAAATACTACCCATGCACTCATCCATTCTCTCAAACACTACCCATGCACTCATTCATGTACTCAGGCACTACCCATACACTCCTCCAATCATCCAAACACTACCCATGCACTCATCCATGCAATCAGGCACTACCCATGCACTCATCTAATCATTCAGACATGACTATTGCACTCATCCAGTCCCTCAAACACTACCCATGCACTTATACATGCACTCAGGCACTACCCATGCACTCCTCCAACAACCCAAACACTACCCATGCACTCATCCATGTACGCAGGTACAACCCATACACTCCTCCAATCACCCAGGCAGTACCCATGCACTCATCCATGCAGTCAGGCTCTACCCAAGCACTCATGCAATCACTCAGACACTACTATTGCACTCATCCATGCCCTCAAACAATATCCATGCACTCATCTATACACTCAGGCTCTACCCATCCATTCATCCAATCACTCAGAGAATACTATTGCACTCATCCATTCCCTCAAACAAAACCAGAGAAATTCTGCCATTATAGTGGGTGAACAATCAGCACAAGCAATGGGCAGCGACTGTACCCTGAATGAACCTACTTTTTTTCGGAATACCAACTGATCAGGGAAAGCAGACAAAGCCCACCACCAAGAGTACATCCACCAGACTGTCCAAACGCAAAATCAGAAGGGGCAAAAAATGTCATCAGTGATGTCATTTGAGATGTCATCAGTGATGTCATCAGTGATGTCACTGAACATGTCATGAATAATGTAATATGTGATGTCATCAGCAGTGCATTGCGGGGGCGCGAGTTATAGTTAGCTGAACTAACTATAATGGCAGAATTTCTCTGGTTTTGTACGAGTGAAATGTCCAACTAACTATCACATCTCTGAAACCTATTGTTTTTTCAGTGAATTTCTAAGGTTTTTTAAATGCTAATTTCTAACTATAATGTGCCTGTAACCTATGGTTTTTTTCAGTGAATTTCAATGTTTTTTTAAATGCTAATTTCTAACTATAACATCCCTGAAACGTATGGTTTTTTCAGTGAATTTCAAAGGTTTCTTAAATGCTAATTTCTAACTATAACATAGCAGTCTTGTTTTCAGAGTGGTGGAGAAAGGTAAGCTTGGCCTCCAAACACCTTTCAGCAATCCCACTGTGTGGGATTTACTGGAGGTAACAGGAGGGGTAGTTAGCCCCCAACATCAACCTTGGGTGCCACCTACCCCTTTTATTATCTCCAGTAGGTCCCACACAGCAACACTGCTAACTTGTTATATCGGGCCCCGCCCCCTCCTAGCACAACTGTGCAAACACACCCCCTGGCATGTTTTAAGTTAAGGGATTAAGTCCCCTTGAATCCTGAGGGTCCCTGGGGGCCAACTAGCCCACCAGGTACCTCCAGTAAGCGCCAAAGAGCTGGATTGCAGAGAGGTATTCAGAGGCCATGCTCCTTTTTACACCATGCTGCAAACGCAGCTTCTGGCGCACTGCTGCTCGGAGGATGAAGTCCACTTGTGTCCTGAGGTCCTCAGGACACAAGAGGACCTCATTGCCTCACCAGCAGTGCGCCTGAAGACGCGTTGGTGGAGTGGTGTAAAAATGGGAATGGCCTTGGACCACCTCTTTACAACGCAGCTCTGTGGCACTTACTGGAGGTACCTTGTGGGCTAATTGGCCCTCAGGGAACCTCAGGATTGAAGACAACTTAATACACCAATTTACAACGCGCCAAGGGGCACATTGCTAGTTGGCCACCTGGGACCCTCAGGATTGAAGGGGAATTAATTCCCCAACTTAATTCCCCAGCTTAAAATGCACCATGAGACGCGTTTGCAGAGTGGTGCAGGGAGGGGGTGGGGCCTCCGGTGAGTTGCTGGTTCCTTTTTTGGGGGGGGAGTGGGACTGTATGGCCTCCTTTCCCTGGGCCACTTTTGGCCCTGGGGACCCCATCTCCCGAGGCCTGGCAGCCTTGTATTTTTTTTCTATTATGCGGACCCTCTCCTCAGGCCAATTATGGCCCCGGGGACCCCATCCAGTCTGTTTTATAAAGGAGAGGTGGTTGCATGGCCCCCCTCCCAGGCCACTTCTGGCCCTTGGGACTCCATCCCCCGGGGCCTGGCGCTCTGTTGGGGATCGTGGGGGGAGCCCCAATCCCCCATGGTCCCGCCGGTTCCCCGCCTCCTGTGGGAGCTGGCATTGCTTTGGAGCAAGGGGAGCTGCTGACATGCAGCTCCCATTGCTCAAAAGAAATTCTGCTTTGCTTCATTGAAGCAAGAGCAGGTTTCCCTACTCTCGCTTCAATGAAGCAAAGCAGCGTATGCTATGACAGGGTGGGAGCCTCACGGCTCCCGCCTTGCCATAGCAAACAGCAGTGTCCCGGGGGTGGGCACCCCGGGACACTGCAGGAGCTGGCCCTGGGGGTGGCAGTCCCCAGGGCTATCAAGGGCTCCAGTAGGGGGGCAACATTTTAAGCCCCGGGGAGATACTGGTCCCCGGGGTCCAGGGGTCTGAAACGGACCCCCGCATTTCAAAGTGATCCCCGGGGCAGAGTGGGGTTGCTAAAGCCCCCCCACACTAATTATTGATTTCAGCCCCGGGGCGGTGGCAGTCGCCGGGGCTTGGGGGGCCCGCACGGCCCCCTCACCCTTATTTAATTTAGCCCCGGGGAGGTGGCGTGCCCCCCCACATTTAATTACTAAAGCCCCAGTGGGCCCGCACATTTAAACCACATTGCCTCCTGGACCTGGTCCACCCTGGGGCCTCATTAAAATGAAGTGTGGCACTTAATTTTTTTAAAAAAATTCGGGAGGATTCGCGACCCTAACGCAAAAATGCATTTTTTGACCCTGGGGTTCCTTGTGGGACCCCCTGAGCAGGCCTAGGGGATCAGAGTGTTTCTACCCTGCCCCCTTTTCTTGTTTTTTATCTTTGTTTTACTGTTTACGTGTGACTCGGTTCGACCGAGTCACAAGATGGCTGCTAACACTTCCTGGTTTGGAGTGTTGGCAGCCAATCAGAGTGAAGCTCGTGCCTGGGAGGGTTTGTGAACCCACCACACCCACATATATCGAAACTTTTTCTTTTCTTATTTCTCAGATACTACGGAACGGATTTACACCATTTAAAAAAAAGGTCTCTTTCTGAACCAAGGGCTACATTTTTGCCAAATTTTGTGTCATTCCGTTCAGCAGGTCGGGCTGTAGCTTTGTCTAAAGTTTCCTATAGAAATGAACATGGGGAAAACGCACTTTGGGACGCCCCACTAGTTTTGAGAACTTCACGAACATTCGTCAACCGGCGCCAAAGTTATTGGGAAAAGAAAAAACGATTTTTGAATTGAAACAAGGTCCTAACTATAACTACCTACTGGCGACCGCCAGTAGGTCATATATATATATATATATATATATATATATATATATATATATATATATGACCTACTGGCGGTCGCCAGTAGGTAGTTATAGTTAGGACCTAGTTCACCAAGTGGGGGCTGAGAAAAAAGGGGAGTCCCAAAACGTGTTTTCCCCATGTTATTTCCCATAGGAAACTTTAGACATGGCTACAGCCCGAACTGCTGAACGGAATTACACCAAATTTGGCAAAAAGGTAGCTCTTCATCCAGAAAGAACTCTTTTTGTTAAATGGTGTAAATCCGTTCAGTAGTTCCTGAAAAATTCAAGAAAAAGGGGTGAAAAAATCCATTTTCCATAGTAAACTTTAGACACGGCTACTGCTTGAACTGCTGAACGGAACTACACCAAATTTGGCAAAAAGGTAGTGCTTGGCTCAGAAAGCACTCTTTTTCTTAAATGGTGTAAATCCGTTTAGTAGTTGCTGTGAAAATCAAAAAATAAAAGTTTCGATATCTATGGCCGTGGTGGATCCTCGGACCCTGCCGACCACGAGCTGCATTCTAATTGGCTGTCAATACTTCAAACATGGAAGTGTTGGCAGCCAATTTGTGCCTAGGTAGAACTGAGGCACAAGAAAACAGTAAAACAAACGCGCAAAAGAAGAAAAAGGAGCAGGGTAGAAACAGTCTGACCCCCTAGGCTTGCTCAGGGGGTCCCACAAGGACCCCCAGGACCCAAAAAAGCATTTTTTTTCAAAACGGCCGAATTTGTGCTGGGTGCACGAATCCGGCCGAGAAAATAGAAAAAAACAAAGCGCGTGCTCCCGCGCTTTGTTTAATTGAAGCCCCCGTGTGGGACAGGTCCCGGGGGCAGTAAAAAAATGTGTGGGGGGGCCACATTCCCCCCCACACTGCCCCAGGGACCACCACCCCCCGGGGCTTTGTATAAATATTTGTGGGGGCACACTTCCCCCCCGCAGCCCCGGGAACCGCCACACCTGGGGCTTTAAAAAAAAATATATATATACATATATACCTGTGTGGGGGGGCTCGAGCCCCCTCACACGCCCTGGGGACTGCCACCTATATTTAAATATTTAAATTTGGGGGTCCGTAACGGACCCCCGAGCCCTGGGGACCACCACCTTCCCGGGCCTGTTCAGATGGTAGGGCAGGAGTACGTCTCCCGCCCTACTGTAGCAAACTCTGGTTTGTATTTTGGAAGAGAGAGCAGGGAAACCAGCTGTCTTTCGAAATCCAAAGCAGAATTTCTTTTCAACACGGGGAGCTGTATGTCGGCCGCTCCCCATGTGGAAAAGTAATGCCGGCTCTCACAGGACACGGGGAGCCGGCAGGACTGTGGGGGATGGGGTCCCCGGGGCGAATATAAATTACTGGTAGGAGACAAATTTTTGTTATAAAAAAATTTGGAGTCACGTCCCCAGTATGGCGATCAGCATGGCCCCTGGTGTGAACGCGAGGGGTGTGCGACTCCCAGCGCGACCCCCTGGTGTGAGTGAATGTGAGGGGTGCGCGACTCCCAGTGCGGCCCCCAGGTGTGAACGAAAGGGGTGCATGACTCCCAGTGCGGCCCCCTGGTGTGAACACGATGGGTGCGCGATTCCCAGCGCGGCCCATTGGTGTGAACACGAGGGGTCTGTAACTTCTAATCGCACTGGGTGCGCGACTCCTAATACAAAAAAATTAAGATTTTTTTCATTAAAAATCTATATTATATGTTAGCATCTTGGTTGGCTCTAAAAAGAGCCCTTGTGTTTATTGGGAGATTTTTGTAGCTACATGTAAGTGCCGATGCAGAGTCTTAAGTTGTTGAGAAGGACTCTGTTTCCCTTATCTGTGAAGTGTACACCATCACTCCTATAGATACCATCCATATCAAAACGTAGATTGTTGTTGTAAATGGACCCCATACTATGGTCTCTGAGATAAGCAGAAACAGCTTTATTGACATTTTTTCTAGCTTTCTCAATTTGTGGGCAAAATTGATTAGACCACTTCCATTTCTGTCTTTGGCATATGTTAGAGTAGACAAAGGCAGTTGGGGGAAAAGCAACATCAATTCTGCAAAGGTGTCCTTTATTAGCATTTCCAGACCTACCCCAGTCAATGTGCCTAGGTCATTGCCACCACAGTGCACAATCATGAGGTCAGGAGGTTGGAGGTGCATGAAGGTTTTCACCAATGACATCAATTGGTACCACTTCAATCCTCTTTGTCCAATTCATTTAATATCTACATTTTGCAAAGCTAGATCTTTGTCAATATCTCTGCTTTTAGCATACTTTTTGCACCAGAAAACATAGCTGTGCCCAACAATCCACACTGAAAGCATCTTGAAGGGATCTCTGTAAATAATCAGAAGATGTCTGTAGCTGAGGTAGGCAGGTGGTAGAATAAAATCTATCTAAAATGATGGACAACATGCTGTTTTTAAGAAAGTAGAGATTTGATTGGCTGTTTAAGAACACTCTACTTTCAAACATAGGGTGCATTTTACTTTGTTTAGAAAACATGTTTCCTATCGGTAATAAAGAAAAGTTTGAAAGGTACAGCAGAAAGGATAAGGGCATGCTTTGCAAAGCCAAACACACCTGCTGCTGTCATTTGCAACATTGTGTGTTGCACTTGTGACCTGGCAGCTAAGTTGAATGATGCATGACCTGTTGCTATGGAAACTGATATTAAGGACAAGGGGTGAAGATGTCAGTTAAAAAGTATTATTCTCTATGACCAATGGAAATTCATTTTTAAATTTGAAAAACACTGGGAAGCAATGTCATTTGTGGGTTATGTGAATATGTATGGAAAATTAGAGGGAAAGTTTGCCATTACTGGTTTTACATTGGAGAGTAGGCTGATCTACATTCTCTGTGACTACAAGAAAATCCTGACTGAGTGTGTGAGATTTTTCATTCAACAGATTTATTTAAAAGGTGAGTTATATTTTTAAGAGATTTATGTAATATAGATTTGACATTTTTATGAAACTCTGCTGGTTAAATTAATGTATTAAATGTACAGATATATATTGGGATAATTTCTATTGTATTTGAACTTTGTTTAAAAAATAGTATGTGCACTAATATATATATTATTTAGTCTCTTGAAAGGTTTAGTTGAATGATGCTTCCTATTTATTATTAATTGGTTAAATATGCACAGAGAATGTGTATATTCAAAAATGTTCATATAAGGTGCAGTTTAATAGGAATGCATATTTCTTCTCGGTAAAAAGATATAGTTTAATAAAATGGCATTATTATAGATAGTTTGGTAAAATGAGGGACAACTGTGCAGTTTGCAAGATGATCATATAAGGTGTTAATGATTACAATTCTGTTATTAGTTTGTACAGTTTGTGTGGTTTTAGAAATCCTCATAAAAAGGTGTTGTTGATTACTCTTCTTAATTAAGTCTGTTGAGAGATTCAGTTTGATGATGTTGCATATTTCTAGATTTAATTGGTAATATGTACTTCAAAAGAAAACCACTACATTTTACTCTTTCTGGTATGTAATACTTGCCTCTTTAAGTAGATAGTGTGTCATGAGTCATGTATTTATTTAGATTGTATTTATATAGTTGTATCTATATTTACTGAATTAATGAGAGGTACCTGATAGATTACAGGAATGCAAAGGTAGTGAATATGTGATTTTATAAGTACACGAGAAGTGTTTTTGTGGTTCTATAATGTCTAATTCTGTACTTAGTATGTAGGAAAATGTTCGCAATCTATATGGTCCCATAACCCCCTGCAGCCTACTGATTCACTCCTGCAATAATCCAGATAGTACTCATACAGTGCCCCAATCACACTGTCACTCTGTCCACTCCTGCTATATAGTTGTATGCATATTTACTAAATTAATGAGAGGTGACAGACAGATTAGAGGATTGCAAAGGTAGTGAATATGTGAATTAGTATTTACATGAGTAGTGATTTAGTGGTTCTATATTGTCCAATGTTGTAGTTAGGCATTAAGACATGCAGTGCTGCAGTCAAATGTACAAAATATATGCAGTCCCCTAACCCCATGCAGACTACTGATTCACACCTAGAAACATTCAGGTAGTAGGCATGCAGATCAGCAATGACAGTGTCACTCTCTGTCCACTCCTCCTATCATACTGACAAAACAATGACCTTATCTAATCACTGTGCAGAAATACAAGCACTTATAACCTCACTTTCCTGTCAACTACCAGCACTCTCACTATCCAGTCCCTGTCCATACACCTGTACAATGCCTCAGGCATTAAGGCATGCAGTACTGCAGTCAAATTTACAAAATATATGTAGTCCCCTAACCCCATGCACACTACTGACTCACTAGTGCAAAAATCCAGGTAGTAGCCATGCAGATCAGCAATCACAGTGTCACTCTCTGTCCACTCCTCCTATCATCCTGACAGAACCATGTCCGTATCTACTCTCTGTGCCAAAACACAAGCACTTATAAAGTCACCCTCCTGTCATCTACAAGTACTCTCACTATCCAGTCAGTGTTCATACACATGTACAATGCCTCAGGCATTAAGACATGCAGTGCTACAGTCTAATGTACAAAATATATGTAGTCCCCTAACCCCATGCAGACTACTGATTCACACCTTCAAAAACCCAGGTAGTAGCCATGCAGTGCCCCAATCACACTATCACTCTCTGTCCACTCCTGCAATCGTCCTGACAGAACAATGACCTTATCTAATCACTGTGCAGAAACACAAGCACTTATAAACTCACCCTCCTGTCAACTACAAGTACTCTTACTATCCAGTCACTGCCCATACACCTGTAGAATGCCTCAGGCATTAAGACGCACAGCGCTACAGTCAAATGTACAAAATATATGTAGTCCCCTAATCCCATGCGGACTACTGATTCACACCTTCAAAAATCCAGGTAGTAGCCATGCAGTGTCCCAATCACACTGCCACTCTCTGTCCAGTCCTGCAATCGTCCTGACAGAACCATGTCCTTATCTAATCACTGTGCAGAAACACAAGCACTTATAACCTCACCCTTCTGTCAACTACCAGCACTCTCACTATCCACTCACTGTCCATGCACCTATACAATGCCTCAGGCATTAAGACATGCAGTGCAGCAGTCAAATATACAAAATATACGCAGTCCCCTAACCCCATGCAGAATACTGATTCACACCTAGAAACATCCAGGTAGTAGCCATGCAGATCAGCAATCCCATTGACACTGTCTGTCCACTTCTCCTATCATCCTGACAGAACAGTGACCTTATGTAATCAATGTGCAGAAACACAAGCACTTATAAACTCACCCTCCTATCAACTACCAGCACTCTCACTATCCAGTCACTGTCCATACACCTGTAGAATGCCTCAGGCATTAAGATGCGCAGCGCTACAGTCAAATGTACAAAATATATGCAGTCCCCTAACCCCATGCAGACTACTGATTCACATCTAGAAACATCCAGGTAGTAGCCATGCAGATCAGCAATCACAGGGACACTCTAGATCCACTCCTCCTATCATCCTGACAGAACCATGTCCTTATCTAATCACTCTGCAGAAACACAAGCACTTATAAACTCACTCTCCTGTCAACTATCAGCACTCGCAGAATCCACTCACTGTCCATGCACCAGTACAATGCCTCAGGCATTACGATATGCAGTGCTGCAGTCAAATGTACAAAATATATGCACACCCCTAACCCCATGCAGACTACTGATTCACACCTAGAAACATCCAGGTAGTAGCCATGCAGATCAATAATCACAATGTCACTCTCTGTCCACTCCTCCTATCATCCTGACAGAACAGTGACCTTATGTAATCACTGTGCAGAAACACAAGCACTTATAAACTCACCCTCCTGTCAACTACCAGCACTCTCACTATCCACTCACTGTCCATGCACCAGTACAATGCCTTAGACATTAAGACATGCAGTCCTGCAGTCAAATGTACAAAATATATGTACTCCCCTAACCCATGCACACTACTGGTTCACTCCTGCAAAAATCCAGGTAGTACCCATGCAGATCAGCAATCACAGTGTCGGTCTCTGTCCACTCCTCCTATCATCCAAACCTGTCCGTATTTACCCTCTGTGCCAAAACACAAGCACTTATAAAGTCACCCTCCTATCAACTACAAGCACTCTCCCTATCCAGTCAGTGTCCATACACCTGTACAATGACTCAGGCATTAAGACGTGCAGCGCTACAGTCTAATGTACAAAATATATGTAGTCCCCTAACCCCATGCAGACTACTGATTCACACCTTCAAAAATCTAGGTAGTAGCCATGCAGTGCCCCAATCACACTGGCACTCCCTGTCCAGTCCTGCAATTGTCCTGACAGAACCGTGTCCTTATCTAATCACTGTGCAGAAACACAAGCACTTATAACTTCACCCTCCTGTCAACTACCTGCACTCTCACTATCCAGTCACTGTCCATACACCTGTAGAATGCCTCAGGCAAAACATACTGTGCAAAACACAAGCATTAATCATTTGTCTATTCTCTTTTGATGCAGTACTGTAATCATCCAGTTAGTAGCTATGTAGTCATGCAATGACCCAGGTACTAATACTTACAGTGTTATAATCATCTATCCAGTGTTGATGCAGTGCACTATACACGTAAACTCTACTTATTCACTTATTTCACTTATTCAGTGCTACAATTATTCAATTAGTACCTGTGTACTGCAGTGATTTGAAAACAAAGTGTTTAAATGGATTTTATGTAGAACATGTTTGTATTCTAATATAATAGTATATTTTATAGATATATTTTAATGATATTATATATATATATATATATATTTAAACAGATATTGTTCAACATCATTACAAACAAATGACCATGGCGAGAAAAACAGAAAAGAGGAAACAACAAAAAAAGGACTATTATTTGAAGAAAACACAACAACAAGAATTAGATGAACAACATGTGAGAAAAAAGAAAAAGTCTTCTGGTAAGAAAACAAAAGAATTTATTTAAAAACTTTCAAAGGCTAAAAACAGTGTGCACAATGTGGAAAGTAGAAAGACTGTCCAAACAACATAGAAGAAGAAGAAGAACAAATTATAAGTTAATGGAAAATTGCCTTCCCAAAAAACAATGTATGGTAAAAGGAGAAGGAATCAGTTTGAAGAAATAAGAAAGAGAATATTTTACAATAGAGTTGTCTTTAATTTGTTGAAAGATATGAAGAAATATAAAAAAATCTGCATTTTATAAAAAGAAGAAACAGATTGAAACTAATGTTGAGAAGGCTTTTGATTTAAAACGGAAATTATTCATTTTAGTTTTAAACAGAATTTGATCACTAGATAAGCCAATACATTTTATGAAGACTAAAAGTAAAAAGAAGAGAGTAATTAACAGAACTAACTTTTGTGATATTTGTTTGGGTGAATGGAAACACAGTTCAAGTTCGGAGCCTTTTTTCAATGAAGAAAGCTATTTTCAAACCAATACTTTTTTGCATGCAGTTGATACCTCTGGTCATGCTTATGAGGTTAAAACGGTTGTCTAATTGAAAAAGAAAAGATGGTTCCCAGAAATGTAGAAGAAGTGATAGCTGATGAAGTTCTAGGGAGACGTGCCAAAGCTCCAGTGTATACTTGGGATTGTAGTAGTATATGCAGTATACGACAGGAATCTATTGATATTTTATAGAATTGTTTACGAGACTATAGTAAAAAAAAGTGTTAAACAAAAGATTAAGATGTTGCAAGGACTAGATCCTTGCAGAGTGAGAAAAAATACTGGTTTACCAGGTCATTCTCTGGCATGTCTTTCTAGAAAAGTATGTCAAAGTTTTTTTCATCATTTTAGAATATTAGCAGTACATCATTCCCAAATGCGGAAGTTAGCCAGAAGATTGTATTACGCAAAAAGTCCAGCAATAATTTTAAATGACTTTAACAGTGGTCTTTTGCATGGGTCAGTATCAGATGTAAAAAAAGTTTGTGATGAAATAGAGTTTCGTTACTTTGGTCCTGAAGAAGAGAGTGGACAAAGTGAGACATTGATAGAAGTAGGTGTTGAAGAAAATGCGGAAAATAGTAGTACAGAGAATTTTGAAGAACAAATTACAAAGTTTAAGGTAATTTCGTGTGAAAGGCCAAATTATACTTGTATTTGTTGTCGACGAACTCACTATAAAAATCAGACTAGGACTGTTGGTCTGTATTTAAAAAGTGAAAGAGAAAATAATGATAAGTGGAAGGAATTTGCAACTTATTTGTTGGTAGAGGATTGCTTTGATTTGGGTACTGATCAACGTATTTGTAAATATTTTTATAACAAATTAGACGATAATAAAATGCCTGCTAGAGCTGTCCATAATAATCTAGAGTTGGTAGCAATTCCTGCAAAACTGATAGATTTAAACACGTATGAGTCTATTCTGATTCAATCTGCACACCCATTTCAGGCTATTGTTCGTACAGAGCCTAAAACAGGTAAATTGTCTCCCACAGATTTATAGAGAGGATTAAAAGGAAGAGTTGTATATTTACCAATATTGAAACTATTGGTGTAGAGAAAGAAGAAACTGAACCACTAATTATTTTAGTTAATGGTGTTCCTACTAAGAGTAAGAAGATCTGGCAGAAATTAGTGGATGTCAGGAAAGTGCAAAAGACAACACTGTATCTGATACAAAACAATGATTACTACAAAAATGTGTATGTGGAAGAAGAAGAAATACTTCTAGGAGATGATTAGTGAAATGTCAAGTGGTCAAATTGAGAAAGTGGACATGTCCAAAACTGAAGAAATGTATGAACATTATAGTGTACATCCTTTACATTCGAAAGAAGTGATGGAAAATACTATTGAATTATTCCAAATGAAGAAAGCGAAGGGGAGTCCCATGAGTGTTTGGGAAAAAAGTTTGGAAGCTCGTTGTTTTCCCCAGCTGTTCCCAACTGGAAAAGGTGGACGATATGACGAACGATCAGTACAGATTCCTGCATCAGAATAACGGACAACAAGATTGTATGCAGAAGATCCAAGATTTCGACAATGTATCCCATATATATATTTCATCTTTTGTTTGAGAGTGACTTGTCTGGACTTTCATATGCAGTCAACCACATATTAGAAACAGGAGTACATCTTCGAAATGTTTCTGCAAAGGAATTTATGGAAAAAGTACATCAGAGAGATGCTCATTTAGAATCTCAACTGATTAATTTGATGGCATGTCAGCTTGGTACTAATGAGTATTGGTATCGTCGTCATGAAGAACTTAAATGCATGCTAAGGAACTTAGGAACTCCTACGTGGTTTGTTACCCTAAGCTGTGCTGAATACACATGGGATGATTTACTTCAATTTCTAAAAGAAGCAAATTCAAATATTAAAAACATGAATTCAAGACTCCTGGAGAATTGTGTTCTTTGGATCCTGTAAATGTATGCAGATATTTCAATCATAGGTTTGAAGCTATGATGTCTTTTATCTGCAACAAAAAGAATCCTCCTCTTGGAAAAGTTATTGATTTTGTTTGGAGAAAGGAGTATCAAGTTAGAGGTGCTCCTCAGATACATATGCTTTTATGGATCAAGGATGCACCCAAATTTGGAACTGATTCAGATGACACTGTTTTATCTTTTATTGAAGATTATGTTACATGTGCTATACCTCAAAGAACAGAAGAAAACACCTTAAGGCAACAAGTGTTACGATTCCAATTTCATCGATGTGGCAAATACTGTTGATGGAAATACAAATCAAAGGAAAAGTTTTATACTAAATGTCGTTTTGGATTTCCACGTCCAGTAATATCCAAAGGAAGAGTAAACAGTTTCATGTCAGCAGTGAGACATACCATCACTAGAAAATCACCCCAAAATACTAACAATTTGTAAAGAAGTGAAGAATCAGAGTATACCAATGATTATAATCCAGTTATTCTCGCAATGTGGAATGCTAATATGGATATCCAGTATGTTGCCAATAATTCCATTGCTGTTGCTCGGTATGTAACATCATATATAACAAAATCAGAAAAGATGGAGTTGAAAGAAATGTGGGAATAAATTTCCCACGAGAAGAGTCTTAGTAAGAAATTGTATAGTTTTAGTTTGAAGATGCTAACCCATCGAGAGATTGGAGCATACAAATGCTCAGATCGGTTGTCCTCTGCAAGTTTATATTCAAAGTCAAGAGGAATTATTTGGGTTAGTCTAGGTCTTGCTGCAACTTGACATCGAGTACTTAAATCTATACAAGAAATTGAATATTTAGCATTAAATGAACCGGAAAAAAAGCCTTGGCGTACAGAACTGGAATTACTTGGAGATTTTCTGTGCTATGAAGATTCTTTCAATGCATGTAAAGATAGCATTGAATGCACTGCTTTTGCAAACTATCTCAAAATGTTGAATGAAGAAATTGATCAAGAAGCTACTATTGCAGCTGAGATTGCTACAGACAGTTCTCAAGACAGTCAAAGTTCTGCTTCACTGAGTCAAGATCCACTAGGACAACCAATTATTGAAAATGAAGCAGCAATTGCTATGACTGAAGTGGAAACAGCAATGCATCAAGCTCAAGAAGACATTATGGACTTAGGAAACTTGGAAGAACAACTGAATATTGAACAGAAAGAACTATATGAGCAAGTGAAATAACAGATCGACCATGGTTTTCTTCATGAAAAAAAAGAATGCACATGCACATCATTTCAACCTATCTGAATGTATGTCAGTGGTCAAGCTGCTACACGAAAAAGTTTTTAATTAAACTTTTGACCAGTTACCTACAGAAAACAACTGACTCACATTTGTCTTGTATTGTAACTGCTCCAACTGGGTTGGCAGCACACAACATTAAAGGAATTACATTACATTGTTTACTAATGCTACCTGTAGAGCATGAAAATAAATTGGAATATCACAAGCTATCTGGAAAAGCTTGTTATGAAGTTTCAAGAGTACTAAAGAAAATGAAACTTCTGATTATTGATGAGGTGAGCATGGTCTCAAACTTAATGCTTGCCTTTGTGCATTGAAGAATGCCGCAAATTCTAAAAACAGAATACGATGTCTTATTTGGAGGAAAACGTGATAGTTTTTGGTGCAACTTACACCTGTAAAAGGGCAACCAGTATTTAAAACGCTTGAACATGAAGGCACCAGACAGTCTTTGGGAAGTGTTGGAAACGTTAACATTTGGTCATATTTTGAATACAAAGAACTAATTAAAAATATGCGACAGGCAAATGATGTTGAATATGGCATCATTCTTCAAGATATAGGAATTGGAGTATTGACAGAACATGACAAACAAGCTTTGAAAAGTCGTCTACTTACAAACTTATTTCCAAATGAAAATATAGGTCCTGAAAAAATATACAAAAAAATTGCAGAAAATAAATCTATAATCTTCCTCATGCCAACACTGCAATAGTGTTCTACATTCAATGAAGAACTTTTAAAGCTGGAAAATGAACAAATAATAAAAATGGAAGCCATTGATAAAATAGAACATGAAGGAATTACTATTATTTTGACGGAGAAATTAAAAACAAAATTGGATTCTTTAGAAAAATCTGTATCTAAAACTGCTGGTTTAGAAAATAATTTATATGTATGTGTCAACTGTCTGGTTATTTTACGGCGTAATTTGGATGTGGAAAAAGGTTTAGTATATGGAGCAATGGGAAAAGTTGTTGATTTTGTTAAATATAAAAAAAAGAGATGGAATTGAATGTTTGAAAATCAAATTTGATTGGATTGAAGAAGTAAAACAAATTGCTTGTTGTCTTGCTCATTTTTTGCTTGTTAAAGATTTGTATGTTCGAATAAAACAGTTTCCTCTTTCTTTGGCATATGCGGTGACTATTCATAAATCTCAAGGTTTAAGTGTAGACAGCGCTTTGGTAAACATTGGAAGTACCGTATTTAAATAGGGTATGGCATATGTTGCTTTGTCTTGAGTCAGAAGTTTATCTGGATTGCATTTGATTGATTTTGATGAGAGAAAGATTAGTGCAGATGCAAATTGTGTAAGAGAGTATAATCAGTTAAGAAGACTGTATGCTCCCAATTTAGGTGAATATCCTCTATATGAAAAGCGTGTAGTAGGTCGAAAACGGATATATGAGAATATTTGTAGTGAAGTTAAAGAGAAGAAAAAAAATCAAGATAATGTTGAGATTCCAAGCAAAAAGAAAAAAGAGACTATTGGAAAGATTGTTGGATGTCAGGTAGAAAATAGTTCAGGTATCAACTGCTATGCTAATGTAGTGGTAAATGTTGTATTTTTTCTAGACTATCTGCAACAGCAAATTATGGAGCATCGAGAAAAAAGGTTTTGTTCTTTGTTGCATTCTATTTTTGAAAAATTCAAAACTGATAAAAATAAAATCCAAAGTGTTTCTGATATTCGGAATCTTCTGGATATATGTTGTGGTTTTACGCAATTTAGACAGAATGTGCAACAAGATACTCAGGAATTTCTGATGAATATGCTTGCAGTATTGGAAGATGAAGGAATACAAATTGAAAATCTGTTTGGACTTCGGTATAAATGGGAACATGAATGTGAAAATTGTAGATTTACTTCCACCACTAACATAGACACTGAAATATTCATATATTTGATAATACCAGACTGTAAAACAGTGTCTTTCAACAAATTAGTTAAAGCAGCAAATCAAAACATGGAGTGTAGCCAATGCAAATCATAAATGTTATCAACACTATTTATACAAAGATTTGGACAACATTTAATTTTAATGATACAACCTTGTACAGCTAATGGAAGAAAATTGGAAACCTTAATTAAACATTTTGCAGCAAGTCAACTATCAATATCAGGAAGAACTTTTGTAGCAGTAGCAATTATTTTCCATGATGGACCTTCCACAACATTTGGACATTACACTGTCTATTTAAAGTGCAATAAAGGATGGACATATTGTAATGATGCTCATTTGGTTTTTAGATATCGTTTGCATAACAAATAACCAAATTCATACCTAATATTTTTAAAGCCAAAGTTCTAATAACATAATTTGGCCAATTGAGAATATGTTATTATTTATTAATGAGATTACTTTGGACAATTTCAGTATAAACGATTTCAGGAATATCATTTGGCATAGAGGAAAGATATTGATATGAATTAAGCAGTTTTTCTGAGATATTCTGACACCAAATGTTTTAAAGAAGATCATATAGAGTACATGCAAGTTAAGAAGAATGCCTGATTGAATTATTGTTTCTGTTCTTTCATATTATAGTGACAACATTCTCTTACCACAAAGCATTTTATGTATTTGATATTTGTATTATATGCAATGTTATTGAGGCTGTTTTTTCACTCAGTGTGCAGAGATTATTGACTATTTGTTTTGTTTTTTTAACGATCATATTGATTGGATTTTTTTGCCCGCTGTTATGTGATGAGTAACATTGAAATTACTATTAATAGTGAAATTCAATATATTCTGAGAACAGCAAAAAAGGCAAACTAAATAATTTATATAATGCTAAAATTATGTTGTGTTGTAAAAATTACAATATTATATATTATGACTGGTTTTGGTCTTCTCTTTTACAGATCCTACTTCTAAAGTTCAACAGTTTTTAAACTTTAAAATATAAAAAAACAACAGCAAAAAATGTTTTCAATATTTTGATATCTACTACTGTAAAGGTAAGGTTAAGTGCTCCAAACACTATCCATCCACTACTACATTCATCTGTGTACTATCCATACAAACCTCTAACCACCTATTCACTGCTCATTAAAGTGTAAAATACCTCAGGTACTAACCATACAGTCCACCAATCACTCTGTTACTCATAATACAGCTCTTTACTCATCTACTAGAAGCATGTACTAATTCAATTCCTCTATCAATACCCAAACACGTATGCATTTCCTCAGATGATCTCCTTGCAATACTCTAATCATTCAGCCAGTAACATGTCCTTATCTAATCACTGTGCCAAAACACAAGCACTTATAAACTCTCCCTGCTCTCAACTAGCAGCACTCTAACTATCCAGCCACTATCTATGCACTTGTACAATGACTCAGGCATTAAGACACGCAGTGCTACAGATAAATGTGCACAATCTATGCAGGCCCCTAACCCTCTGCAGACTACTGATTCACTCTTGCAATAACCCAGGTAGTATTCATGCAGTGCACCAATCAGACTGTCACTCTCTGTTCACTCCTGCAATCCTCCTGACAGAACCATGTCCTTATCTCATCTCTGTGACAAAACACAAGCACTTATAAACTCTCCCTGCTCTCAACTACCAGCACTCTAACTATCCAGTCACTATCCATGCACTTGTACAATTACTCAGGCATTAAGACACGAAGTGCTACAGTCAATGTGCACAATCTATGCAGGCCCCTAACCCGCTACAGACTACTGATTCACTCTTGCAATAACCCAGGTAGTATTCATGCAGTGCCCCAATCACACTATCACTCTCTGTACACACTTCCACCCATCCAGCCAGTACCATATACTAGACATGTAGTCCTGTAACTATGTACACACTACTCAATCAATAAATGCTTTATTTGTTTTTAGAAAAATAATAAAATCATAAAAGCACAGAATTCAATAAAATCCGATCATTTAAAACATTTGCAATTAAAATATCATAATAAAATACAGCTATTGCAATTATACATGATTTTAAATAAGGGTTAACCAGTTAAACTTCTTCTTTTCCTCATTATACTCTTCAAAAGCCCTGTCATAGCTCCAATACAGTACACATTATCCAACAGTTTCAGAAAAAGAAATGCCGTACGACATTGCTGCCAACCTCCCTGCTTTAAAATAGGCTTAATCCATCTAGCTCTTTCTTTAGCATAAAATTTACAAAAGAAAACAACGTGCATTGTAGATTGTGAAGCAATGTTGTCGCAGGGGCAAAGGCAGAGTTTCCTAGACCAATCATTTACAGTGGGAAAAGAAACCAGGCGATGGAAACAATCAAATCTGAGCCTTGTCAATATATATCTATCAAACTCCCGTAGGCAGCATGTTAGATAAAGCTGGATGGAATAGCTAGACAGGCTCAGTTGATATTGGATCACAGAGTGTTTGCTTATCTCGACCATCAGTCTAAGGGACTCAAAGTGCTGTAAACATAAAGATTTAAGGTCCTTTCTCGATAAAGTGCACAGAGTGTCAGGGTTAGAATAAAAATCAGGCCTACATAAATCTCGCGATAATTTACTTATATAGTTTAACCATGGAATTTTTTTGGCCTGATCTAGTCCCATGGAATCTTTTATGATCTCTCGATTCAAATCTAAACTAGAAGAGGTCCAAATCCTATGCCAAAGTAACATTGGTTGAATTTTAATCAGGTCGGAGATATGGGTAATACTCAGTTCATTATGACAATTAAAAATGGAAGAACTCCGCGGGACGGCTAAAATGAACCTTAAGAAATCATTTTCAACCACTTGGATAGGTTCAACATCGTAAAAGCCCCAGATCCCCGCTCCATATGTAGCAATACTAATGCATTTAGCTTGATATATTTTCAGTAATATTCCAGGGGGCCTTTTCCCCAATTTCCTTGAGAAAAGCCTCATTGCCGCAGTTGACCTTTTAAATAGGAGCATTCTTCTCTTAACCACTGGCCCCCAGGATCCCCTATCCTCTAGTAAAATTCCAAGATAAGAAAATGTTTTAGTTGGTTCAATCCTACCATCCCCCATTACTAGTGTTCTACATCTGTTCTTCCGTTTCCCACAGGACCTCACAAAGGTCTTTGAAACATTTATTTTTAGGCCCCTGTTATCCATAAAATCAATATAGGCTGACAGGGCCCTCTGTAGGCCAAGCTGGGTTCTAGCCATTAGCACCGCATCATCCGCGTAGAGAAGGGAGACAATCTGCTGG
This sequence comes from Triturus cristatus, assembly GCF_964204655.1. Classification (NCBI taxonomy): domain Eukaryota; kingdom Metazoa; phylum Chordata; class Amphibia; order Caudata; family Salamandridae; genus Triturus; species Triturus cristatus. The sequence continues at coordinate 1,137,658,825 of NC_140585.1, read as the reverse complement.
TTCTTTTTTTTATTGGGGAATCGTTCACCCTGGCCACCAATTCCTCTTCCAATGCGTTGGTATATAATGTAAAGAGGAACGGGGCCAGTACGCAGCCTTGCCTAACACCCCTCTCCACGCGGAATGATTTGGTGCACTTTCCCTTTAATCCATACCTCACTTTGGCAGAGGCCCCCTGATATAGTTGTCTCAAAAATAAAACTATGGGGGGATCAACTTTTAGTTCCTCTAAAATGCACCATAATCTACTATGGTCAACACAATCAAAAGTGGCACTGAGGTCAACAAATACCACAAATAAATTCCCTGCCTTCGCTTGGGTATATTTCCCCTGTATCAATGAAAAATTTAAAACCTGTTCAATAGTACCCATCCCCTCTCTAAACCCGTATTGGACGCGGCTTAAGATGTTATTGTCCTCGGCCCACTGTTGGAGTCTGTTTAACACAACCCTTCCTGCAATTTTCATAAAGGATTATAGGAGGGAAATAGGGCGATAGAATGCTGGATTTTCCCGGTCCCCCTTTTTAAAAACTGGTATTATCACAGACTCCGACCAGGATTTAATAAACCCCTCGGCACAGCAGGCTTGTAAAACTTGGGTTAGCAGTGGGGACCATAGGTCTATTGTACTTTTAAATAGGTCAATCGGTATCTCGTCGGGGCCTGGAGCTTTACCTCTTTTGTTCTCATTTATTGCCGTCACCACTTCCTCATGTGAAAATTGGATGTCAATTGGCGTAAACTGAATAGGGTTACCAGATATAAAAGGTTCCCGCGAAAGATTGGTATCCTCATTTTTCTTATTGCCGTACACTTTGGAAAAGAAACGTACCCATGAGAGCTCATCTATTGCTATCTCAACACGTGGTTCCTCCTTTTTTGCGAAAAATGGTGCTTTAACTGCCTGCCAAAAATAAGTACAGTCTTTACGCAGGGAAGCCTCATAAAGATTATTCCATGCTAGGTTTTTGATTTCTTTCTTGCGGTTCCTTCTCGCTAGGTTATAGGCCTTCCTACATGCTCTAATTTCCTCATAATCCCTTTCTGATTTACGAAGGGCAGCCTTTAACAAGGAGTATGTCTTAGAGCAATTTTTATCAAACCATCCCTGGTCTTTATTAGGTACGGTTCTTGTTGGGCGAGTTAGCAAATTCTGGATCACTGCTGTAATTTCGGAGAAAGCATATAAAATGTCTCTGTGGGTTGTCCCTTCCTGCAGGCACTCAATGATGGAAATTAGAGCGTTTGCTATAATCATAGTATTCATTGTTTCGGGGTCCTTCCGACTCCACTTGAGGGAGAAACCGTTTTGGCGGGCCAATACAACATCTTGGTTCCAAACCAAACTTTCCGAAACCGAAAGTATACATTTGGTTGGAAGTAGAATATTTATGCTTAATGGTAAGTGATCACTTAGGCCATTTGGGTGAATACAGAATTGATCAAACCAGTTGGAATAGCAATTTGGAATAATAATAAAATCTATCAGGGAATTAAATCCCCTTCCAATGAACGTGGGACTGAACTCAACACAAGGAGAACACAATGTATTGGCAAAACCTAAATCAAAGGTTGCCATCATTTCATTAAAACTTTCTCCTCTGTCTGAGTGGGCAAAGTGGGCTGCATGGACATTATGATCTATATCGATATCCCCAGACCCACATACAGGATTTCGACAAATACTGGTATTAAAGTCCCCACCTCCAATCATAATCACATCGTTTCCTCTAGGAACAGCCAAATTAGTTAAAGAATCCGTAAGGTTTTTTAATATTCCTACAAAATGACCCTTGTCAATGTTATTATCAAAATTAATAATCACTACCTCAATTTGCATAGAGAGGTGAATGTTGATAATTTGGTAATAAGGGGTCGATGTTAGTGTTTTTATCTTCTGGACCTTTATCATATGCGAAATGGAAATGGAAATTCCCCCTTTATGTCTCCCATGGACTGAACGCAAGGCAGGGATATGATATGTTTTAAATCCATCAATATGCAGTGCATCCAATAGCCAAGTCTCCTGGATGCAAAGAATATCAAAATTATTAATAAAATCTACCCATAATTAATTGTCCACCTTAGATTGTAAGCCAGCTATGTTCCAAAAAACCACTCTAATATAACATTTATCAGAGTCAGTTTGGGGAAGAAATTCCTGGTCCCCATTTTCCAGCCTTTGCTTCCCCTCCAGCTCAGGGACGATGACGGGCCTATTTAATATGTCTATAGGAGATACTGCTTCAATAGATTCACTGTCCCTGATAGGGTCATTTAGTACAGTTTTAGAAGAGCCTATTATGTTTGAAGCAGTTAGGTTTTGATGGCCCATTATAGTGTTTAAGTTTATGGAGTTATTGCACTTAAATGTCGGGTTTTCTATGCAACCCCCAGACAGCGAGTCCCTTATGCCTTTGGTAGGTTCCAAGGCGAATACTGGAAAACTACGCCCCTTAGTGATATTAAAAGCCCTATCCGATCGCTGATCATATCTATTGATAGGAGCCATAAGTCAATCCACCTCCTCTAGAGGAGCTAGAGGGCCAAACCTATTAGATACTTCAATATTGTACAATTGACTCATATGAGATGAGGGTGTACCAATTAGGGTAGAATAATTTTCGTATGATCTTGGGTGATAAAAATACCCCAGAGGAAGAACATAAATGCCCTCACTCATATAATTAGTAGTAGCTGTTCTGGTTAAAATTTTATGGACTAAGGAGGAAGATCCCAAGGAGAGATCAACACAATCCCCTTTAAACCTACTCATTCACACCTTCATTTATTCAGCTAGTACCAATACAGTGCAGCAATCACACTGTAACTTCCCGTACACTTCTCTAATCACCTATCTACCACCATGTAGTTTTCTAATTACTCTGTCAATACACAAATCTTTATAAATTCATCATGCATTGTCTTTGCAGTACTCTAATAATCCAGCCACTACCCATGTACTCATACAATGACCCAGGCACTAACTCATGCACTGCAACAATATTCCATACACTACTCATGCAGAACTCTAACCACCTATACACTACTGATTTACTCCTCAAATTACTCACCTAGTACTTATGCACCCTGCAATCCCCCTATCACTTCCAAGCACTCGTCTAATCACCCATCATGCACCATGTACTTAACCAATCAGTGTGCAAATATGCAAGCACTTATAAATTCACCATGCACTTTTATTTCAATACTGTAATCATCCAGTTAGTAGCCATGTACTCATGCAATAACTCAGACAGTAACTATCCACAACTACAATAACTTGTGCACTACACTCGCACTCATCTAATCACTTACACAGTACTCATGCACTCCTATAATTATCCTGCTATTATCTATAAACTCATTTAATCACGTTGCCACTTCTCAAACATTCATAAAACAACCATGCACTACACTTGCATTCCTCCAATCACTCGCACAGTATGCATACTCTCATACAAACATTCAGGTAATTTTTCATTTTTTAACCAGAATATGTGGTTCCATAAGAACCGTTTTTGGTTTTTCTCAGAACAGGTTTAATTTTTTTTTGTATTTTTCATAAGTTTTTTACTTTTTTTGTGTGTTTTTTATTTTAAAAAAGAACAACAAAAAATGAAGAACAGGAAATCAACTGCTGGATAAAAACAAAAGTGCATTATAAATTTTTGTTTAACATTTATGCGCTTTAAGGGCAGCTGAAATCACGTTGATACATTGGACCCCAAAGCAAAGTTCAGTGGCGCACTTAACGCAACTGATGGAAGCATTTAGAAACTCAGGCATAATATGTGGCCTTGGAATTGATGGAGTTCCTGCAGAGGTAGATGGACTGTTGGGGTCTTTTGAGATCATCCGAGTTTAATTGTCTCCTCGTCTCTTCTCTCGCAAGGTTGACAAGGTGGATAGTCTCCATATGCATTTTCATTGAGCTCGTCCCACATGAGTATTTCTTGTCTGATCCTCTTGAGAGTACTCTCTTACATATATTGCAAGTAACCTTGGCTGCATTCACTTTCTTCTCCCCTTCTGGCACCATAAAAAAGACCCAAACAATGCACTCTCTCCTTTGTCTCTTCGACTGCCCCATCCTCTCTTCTTCGTCCACGGCAACAGGATCCACTTCAGCTAAGCTGGAAGCCATTGTAATTTTAAAATAAATTTACACACAAAAAAAGATGAATTTTTGAAGAGAAGGAACAAACAGGTCTTCTTTCTGCTAACATCAAAAAGAAAGGGAAATATCTGAAAGATGGACCCTCCCATTTCTATAATAAAAATGATTTCAACCAATAAGATTACTTTTTTCTTTTGCTAAGAGGACGTCGCGCAGGGTGCGCACAATCGTCACGCACACATTGCAAACCCTCGAAACACATTTATATCATTATACAGTAAAATAGACATTTCTATAAACTTTTAATAAGTTTATTATGAAAACTGTTCATTCTATTATCCTATTCAAACTTTCTATAGTAATTGTTTCAACTTTTAAGATACGCCGAAGTCGCGACTTCGGCGCGATCTTGGCGCGATTACAGCACGACCCCTGAAATATGTGCAGGGAGAGGTCGCACAAACTAGGCAACTACACCACGCATTTCCTAACTTTCCTTTCGTCAATATCATATTGAAAATAATAGTTTAAAAATACCTTTATAATTAAATTTCGAGAAACACTTAAAGGAAAACTATTATTTATATGATATTTGTAAAATATTTTATTCTTTAGAAATTACGCCGAAATCGCGACCCCCGCGTGACTTTTCAAAATGGCTACCAGATTACGCGTAGCGATCGTTAAGGGTGCGCAAAGGGTGCGTACCGTCTATATTATTCTTCAATACGCCTTTCCTTATATATATTAAACATATTTAAACTTTACAGAAAAACACAGTCACTGGATGATGTCATCAGTGATGTCATCAGTGATGTCATTTGAGATGTCATCAGTTAATGTCAATGACCATGTCATGAGTGATGTAATATGTGACGTCATCAGCAGTGCATTGCGGGGGCACGTGTTATAGTTAGCTGAACTAACTATAACGGGGGAATTTCTATGGTTTTATACGAGTGAAATGTCCAACTAACTATAACTTTCCCTAAAACCTATGGTTTTTTCAGTGAATTTCTAAGGTTTTTTAAATGCTAATTTCTAACTATAACGTACCTGAAACCTATGGTTTTTTCAGTAAATTTCAAAGGTTTTTTAAATGTTAATTTCTAACTATAACATGCCTGAAACCTATTGTTTTTTTAGTGAATATATATATATATATATATATATATATATATATATATATATATATATATATATATATATATATATATATATATATATATATATATATATATACAAAAAAGAAGCAGAGAACTCTGGGTAGTTCTCAAGTTTAGGTGGAAAGCAGCTCCTGTATGGAACACTCTCAACACCAGCGACACTCTAGATCTGCTCACCTCAAATGTCTGCTTTTCTATCAAAATCTTTAAGCATAGGATTAGCACAGTGCCATCCACGCCGAGATAGAAAATGACAAAATCTTTTGCCTTTTGTACAGCAAAGTCTTTAAGCATAGGACTGGCACAGTGCTGTCCTTGCCGAGCTGTAAAATGACAAAAGCCAATTACCACTCCAGGCACAGTATTACAGCTTTGAAGTGGTAAAATACCAATCAAGCCAACCTGAAATGAGTAAAAGCAACCCCTGACACAATGTTTCGCTCTAATTAGAGCTCTTCAGAGAGGTATAGCTTTGTCCAGACACAAGGGAGCACCCAGTATAAGTCAAAGAAATACCCTTTCAGGCATAGAGTGACGAATAAAATATGCAAAAAAGAAGCAGAGAACTCTGGGTAGTTCTCAAGTTTAGGTGGAAAGCAGCTCCTGTATGGAACACTCTCAACACCAGCGACACTCTAGATCTGCTCACCTCAAATGTCTGTTTTTCTATCAAAATCTTTAAGCATAGGATTAGCACAGTGCCATCCACGCCGAGATAGAAAATGACAAAGTCTTTTGCCTTTTGTACAGCAAAGTCTTTAAGCATAGGACTGGCACAGTGCTGTCCTTGCCGAGCTGTAAAATGACAAAAGCCAATTACCACTCCAGGCACAGTATTACAGCTTTGAAGTGGTAAAATACCAATCAAGCCAACCTGAAATGAGTAAAAGCAACCCCTGACACAGTGTTTCGCTCTAATTAGAGCTCTTCAGAGAGGTATAGCTTTGTCCAGACACAAGGGAGCACCAGTATAAGTCAAAGAAATACCCTTTCAGGCATAGAGTGACGAATAAAATATGCAAAAAAGAAGCAGAGAACTCTGGGTAGTTCTCAAGTTTAGGTGGAAAGCAGCTCCTGTATGGAACACTCTCAACACCAGAGACACTCTAGATCTGCTCACCTCAAATGTCTGTTTTTCTATCAAAATCTTTAAGCATAGGATTAGCACAGTGCCATCCACGCCGAGATAGAAAATGACAAAGTCTTTTGCCTTTTGTACAGCAAAGTCTTTAAGCATAGGACTGGCACAGTGCTGTCCTTGCCGAGCTGTAAAATGACAAAAGCCAATTACCACTCCAGGCACAGTATTACAGCTTTGAAGTGGTAAAATACCAATCAAGCCAACCTGAAATGAGTAAAAGCAACCCCTGACACAGTGTTTCGCTCTAATTAGAGCTCTTCAGAGAGGTATAGCTTTGTCCAGACACAAGGGAGCACCCAGTATAAGTCAAAGAAATACCCTTTCAGGCATAGAGTGACGAATAAAATATGCAAAAAAGAAGCAGAGAACTCTGGGTAGTTCTCAAGTTTAGGCGGAAAGCAGTTTTCCTATATTCACTATATTTTAGTGAATATATATATATATATATATGTGTATATATATATATATATATATATATATATATATATATATATATATATGTGTGTGTGTATGTGTGTGTATGTGTGTGTATATATATAGATATATATATAGGTATGTATGGTAATAACATCTTAATACTTTCAAAAAACCTTAGAAACGCATTGGAAAAAAACAAAGATTAAGGTGACGTTAACGTTGAGTGAAAATGTCAGTTAGAACTTAACATTTTTAAATTGGAGAAACACTGAAATTCACCAGTAATAGTTAGCTAAATTAACTATATCTCGTGCCATGAAGTAACCATAAATCGTGCCCTCGCCATGCACAATGCTATTTTAGATGTCAACAATGTTATCAATGCGGTCATTGAACATCATGTCATGTGAGGGTATAAGCAGTGCATGGCAGGAGCACGAGTTATAGTTACTTTCAGGGGTGTGGGTGTGTTGCTCTCCTGTGTGAGGTGCCCAGTGCCTAATTTTAGAAATAAGTACTTATGAAGGACTGGGCAGCTTACTCCGTAAGTTAGGCCTGCAGCCTGAGGTGGGAGTGTAATAAGGCAGAAAGGGATGGACAATGTGGGTGATTGGCAATGCTGGCAGCTGGAATCCAGTGTGCATGCCTTTGTGGACAGGTTTCTGACATGTGCACATCAGGCCTTGAACCAGCATTTTATTATGGAACTGGGTTAACACAGCACAGCCCTCCTGGTCTCCTTTGAAGCACTGGGTTCACCTGTCCCAACCTATCCTTGCTTTACTCTCCTGAAGCCTTAAGTTTAAAAAGCATGAGAGTAAAGACTGGATTGGTTTAAGAAAGGCTAGCCTGTCCCTGCAGACCTGGCTTTGAAAGCAGCGCAGGGGTGGGATCACTAAAGATATGACATCCTTCTGTGAATGTATTTGAATGCCGCACAGTGAATGGTCATGTTGGTACATGGTCCCACAATGGCGCCGCTACTCCCCTCATTCACAACTCCAGTGACACCACTGTGAATCAGGAGAGTTGGGAATAGTAGTAGCCTTCTGTGTTGTCACTTGTCCTACAGGCCTACACTCTGGCCAAGTAGTTTAATGTATCTCGTACTTTAGTGAATTCAGTCCCCGCCTGTACTTTAGAGCTCGGCGGCGACACGATCCTGACATACATCCAGTGAGGCTCGATTTAGGTCAATTTAATTTATGTCTTCGCTCCTTGGTACAAGCAAAGTATTCTTTGTCTTTTCATAGCCAAAGCATCATTGATGCATCATGCTGTATTATACAGCACAAACAAAATGAACAAATGGTGGATGGAATGCTGAAAAATGGAAACATTCACCCCTAGTCATAAAGATCTGGGTTTAATCCATTGTTCTTTAGCTCACAACGCCACCCCAATTTGGAACCTGCCATATGAAAATCAGTTTTGCTCATGGGAACAGACCAGCCCCAACTGCCAAGTCAGGTCCTCCCTGGACCAGAAACAAGCATGCTGGGACCGGTTTTGGGGCATCCCCCATCATCAGCCAGGCAGTCCAGGCTTGTCCCAGGATGCTTGTTTCCTGTCCATGGAGGACCTGGCTTGGCAGTTCGGCTGGACTGTCCCCATGAGGAGCGGGGTCAAGACTGATTTGTATATTGCTGGATCCAAAATGGGGTGGCGTGGTAAGCAAAAGAACGATGGATTAAACCCAGATCTTTGTGACTGGGGGTGAATGTTTGCATTGTTCAGCATTCCGTCCATAATTTGTTCCTTTTGCTTTTGTCGCTTTAAGTGGGAAAGCAATGCCCAGACGTAGGTTCCATGCTCACTGCGGCAGTGGATTTAAGCTAGCCTGGCTGATGAGGGGTGATGCCCGAAACCGGTCCCAGGATGCTCGTTTCCGGTCCAGGGCGGACCTGGCTTCACAGTTGGGGCTTGCGTGTTCCCATGAGGAGCAGGATCAAGACTGCTTTGCATATGGCTGGGTCCAGACTGCGGTGGCGAGAGCAAGAAACAAAATGGATTAAAACCAAATCTTTGTGATTGGGGATGAATGTTGGCATTGTTCAGCATTCCATACATCATTTGTTCCTTTTGCTTTTGTCACTTTAAGCGGGAAGGGTATGCCCAAAAGTGGGTCCTATGCTGACTGCGCCACTGTATTCAAGCTGCCTGGCTGATGAGGGGTGATGCCCCGAAACCGGTCCCAGGATGTTTGTTTCTGGTCAAGGGAGGACCTGGCTTAACAGTTCGGACTGGACTGTTCCCATGAGGATCAGGCTCATGGCTGATTTGCATATGACTGGGTCCAAACTGAGGTGTCATGGTGAGCAAAAAAATGGTAGATTAAACCCAGATCTTTGTGACTGGGGGTGAATGTATGCATTGTTCAGCATTCCGTCCATCTTTTGTTCCTTTTGCGTATAATGCAGTACAGCACATATTTTTGTCATTCAAACAAGCAAACGAGGAAGAATTTTGTAGTGTTGCGGCTCTTCCTAAATATGTATTGCAGCTCTGTGATTTGTTTGTAGTCTACGAACAGTAGATACAAAAAGACACATTTTGCAACTACAGTGGTCTAGGGAGAGTATTTTTTTTTTATCCAGCCATTACATTATTGGCTCTTTGGAACATAACTGTATTTGGTAATTTCAGTCAGAGTGGGCATTATAGTGCAATAGCCCCCTCTGCTGGTCAAAAGTCTGGCTAATGTACTGTGTATACTAAAGACCTGCTTTTGTTGTGTATAGTTGGTATGGCGATAAAATGGCTACTTTGCCTGCACTTATTTACCATTTTGTTTTCTAAACACGTCCTTGATTTACAGCAGCTATTACTGTTTTTTTTAATACTCTTCTAGAATTATTGAATATGACTAGCACGCATGTAGGGGTATTTGTGAACCAATGATGAACCCTCTCCCTATCTATCTGCACCTTAGACTCGGATGTTTTCAATTGGTGCTCTTCAAACCTCGTGACCTCATAAAAAATAAAAAATGTATGTAGGGCTAGACAAATGGAAGCATCTATAATTTCCATACAGTAGGCTGAGTAGATGGTTTGATGGGGAGCACGTGTACATGAATGAGGCTACCTGGATTGGTGCGTAGAAAGAAAGACAGACAGACGGATGCATAGATGGATGGGAGATCGTCTGGGGATGGCTGGATGCTCTGGTGATTCACCAGTGGTGAATGGATACATAGATGGATGGGTGGACAGAGGAGTTACAGGTGAGCGTATCCAGAAGGATGGGTTGATGTATACATGAATGATTGTTCCATATCATAAACAAATGAATGGATGATTTCTAGTGAATGGATACAAGGATGGGTGGGTGAATGCGTAACTGGGAGAGTCTCTAGAATGATGGATGGATGCATGCATGAACAGATGAGTGTAGTGGATGATGGAAACATGGATGAATTAATGGGGAGATGACTGGGTGGATGATGCATGGGCTGAACCCCCTTATGCCAGCCAGATACACTAGGTAACATTCAACCCCAACTTTTACGCCTCACTTCTTTGAAATGTCACTTGTCACTTCATGTTTTGTGTGGATTCAACAATCGAACCAAAGTTAAGAAAACAAAAAAAAAAGCCTTTGCTATTCGGGTAATGAAACCTATCCTTCCACCCACTCGGGTAATTAATATATATACTAATGAAACTAAAATAAAAGGGTGTTTTTCCTAAACAAGAGTGATCTGTTAGCACACACAGGTTATTTAACGTTTTTCATAGTCCTGCTGCATCAGAAAGGAATTAGCATTATTTACACAGAACAGTAGAAATTATGCAAAAGGTAGAACAAACAGAAGGTGGGGAAGAAAAAGGTTTACAGTGGCAAAATATCTACACGTAAGGATGGTTTGGAGGTATTGCCAGAAATAAAGGCTTTAGGTTAGGAAGTGTCTATAAGAGTGTGACGTGTCAGCCAAATAGTAGAACATGTTTGCTGTTTTTTTGGACCTGTCTTTAAATTATTTTGTTCTAACATTAAATTATGAACCATGCCTACTTCATCAATTATGTGTATTTTTCTTGGACATAACATTCAGCTAATTTACTGACTCGTGTCAGCACTTCATTTGTAATATTCAGATTTATGACCAATGTTCACTGGTAGCATCAACCAGTAATGTACACACCAATATTATACGAGGCTAATTCTGTGGAAATAACTGCTATATGTAAAAGTGCAGGTCGATCACAGGTACTCATAAAATAACTTTTATGAGAAAACATTTTCCTGTTTTTGCCTTTTCACTGATGTATAGCAGCATGTGTGCATAATTCGTTAAGCTGCAGTCCCTCACATGTTCGAGTTCATTAGGACTTTGTAGTAGGGTTGCACTTAAAAAAAATCTGACATTGGCTATTGTTTAACAGAGAAAAAAGTGTGCTGAAATAGTTTCCTACTAAAATTAATCCAAGCATTGCATTTTCAGTTTTTCACATGAGATCTGTTTCATTTTGAATAATCAGGTCTCTTAATGGTGTTCAACATATTTAGTTTGTTTCTTCATTATTTCTTTAATTTCTTGTGTATTTCAGCTGCAAATGTTTCTTCTTGTTGAATGTTATCATTCAATATTTGTTGGTTAAATTAGACATATGTTGTGACCGGAATGTCCCGTGCAAGGTAAACGGGCTGGTACCCTGTCCAGACTACCCATCTGCATGTGAAGCCAGTTTCCTGACTTATTTTGGGCATGGAAATATGCTAACAACAATGCACAGTCAATGAACAGAGAGAGGTAAGATTTGTTGCAGAAAAGCTACGCATATTTCTTTCAAAAGTCACTTTTAGTGAGATGAGTTGGTCATGAAAGCTTGCAAATAAAAAACATATTAAGGTGACAAAGTAGATGCCTCCTTCAGATGAAGCCTATATACATTTAAAAGGCTCAGCTCTATTCCGTTCTTTAGGGCAGTCCTGCTGTTAGCGCTGGGACGCTCCCTCAGGATTAGCAGCATGCTCTACAGATGCTATTGTATTGTAAAAGGTACACACAGATGCCAGTCAAACCTTGGTTCCAGTGCCATTAATCAAGCAGGATCTTAGCGTGCAATGCAGTGTTCAGCCGGAAGGCATTGCAGTAGCACCCCAATACCAGGGTCCCCATTTTAGCAGGAGTGGAGGACCATAGTCAGATGGAACTCTAGCCTACCATAAAATAAAGAACTTGCCTCATAGCTAAGTGGCTTCAGACTGTTCTATGAAAACCCTGCCTTCCAGCTTCAATGTTTTGGTGGCAGGTTGCTATGGACCTGTGGGATAATGCAGCAAGACCCTGGTGGCAGGTGGGAGCCATGTCTGGCAGAGAATAAGACCTTTCTTGAGAAAGAAGAAGGTCCTGTGCCCATGGAAGCTTAGGGTCTATCCACCCTCAAAATCAACAGCGTGGATTCACCTGAAGCTTCTAGCCTGGAGGAGCTCAGTGAGGAGGGTGGGCAAGGTTTGGAAAGCACACGGAACCAGCTGAGTAAAGTTATATACTGAGGTGTTTACCGTCCTAAGCTTATGGTCAGTGCTATGGAGACAGTACTATGTAAGGTGGTTTGTATGTGCCTCCAGTGAATCTTGAGTTTTCTCAGAAATTACTTTATTTTTAGCCATGAATGTGGTGAGCATTAAAACTGCGTGAGACTGGAAAAGAAAGGGTTCACCAACTGCTTAGAGTCACAGGATACAATTGAGAAGCTAGACCAGGATCTTGCTTACAGGTTGGGTGGTTGGTAAGTCTACTGAACAGTGAAGGGAGCAGGAGAACCTGTTTTGAGCACAATGGTGAGTATAATGAGGTGTAAAAGCTGGTGGTGGGTTTGGATTCGTTTAGAGGGCTATGTCAGCCATGGTTGTATAAGCCTTTCTGTACTTTTATCCAAGCATTACAAAGCATGGCTAATACAATTAAAATGCTTTAGAAGGGAAGTTCTTCATCTCAACAATTTCACAACTCTGACGTGTGGCTGTTGTCTGCATGTACAAGGACACACAAAGACAAAATGAGTTGTGCGAGCTTCAGATTTTTTTATTTATTTGATTTTCAGTAGCAGACTCCATACACAAAAGCTAATTAACTACAATGAATTAACAACAATTAAAAAAAATGTTCATTAGAGCATATAAAAAGACAGAATATTAATAATAAACCTTTCTGAGGACTCATCCTGGCACATCTGACATTTACAGAAATGAAAGCCAAGAGCAATGAACAAAACAACAATAAAAAGCTTCAAGCAACTCATCCTTGTATGCTTGAGTATAGGCACAGCATTGTTGCATAGACAATCTTTATAAATGGAGATTATGGTACAAGAGCACATTTAAAAAAACTGAGTCCAAACTCATATACGTCGGTGCGAGACTTATCCCATCAACATTCAATTATGTATTTATTATTTTTAGTTCTGTTTAGGCAACCAAAGAATCCAGTCTTGATAGTAATACCACTTTACATGTTTCTCACCTAATTTCACATTATGTAAAATCTGAGGTACCACTATACACCTTCCACCTTCCTCCATCTCTCTTTCCAACCATATTAGGTATATTCTCGCACTGGCTTCCCTAGAGGTCTGCAGTTAAAACCTCCTCTGATCTGACTGCACTTCCTCTTTTTAAATTCAAATTCACATGCAAATTATTACAAAGTTTCTTCGAAAATAGACTTGTTCTTAGAAAATTGTTAATGTAAAATAAACAAGGTAATATGCACAGCAAAAATGTTCCTTCTGCCAAAGGCAAGGGGGCTCTATTAACATAGATGTACCCTATTACATTTTCATCTAGAGTTGAACCTTTATTTCGGTTAACTTAATCTGTAACCTGAAACGCTTACTGCTCATTCTCGAAAGAAATGTTACCAAGTTCAAATCTCCAACTCTTAAAGTGTAGTAAGATATAACGATTAGAAATACATTCTATTCTATATGATTTAGTGTATCTAAAAGTGGAGAAAGACAACATGAAACAATGCTCAGGTGTGAAAAATATAATCTTTCACGTGCCAATCTTTCAAAAGCTGCAAGATTAGCTTTTGTAGCATCCTCCCTTAGTGTGGGTCCTTTTCACCTCGAAACAGAGATCAGTAAGAATGGTGAAAATATCATCTGTCATTTATGAATATCAAATATTAAAGAAGGATGATAAGGATGGTCCTAACAATGGCCAAAGGAAACCTCTAGGGTTCCTTGACGGAGAAGTTCTGAAACATGCTAGTTCTGCATGGTTATAGGACATTATAATGCATGCCTTTACTATGTATTTTATATAACGCAGGCCTTTACAACACAGGTAAGTATAAATAAGGTAAGTGAAATAAATATATTTATAGCCAAAACACAACCTTACCACCCTCTACCCATAAACCCTAAAAACACCCTTATAACCCAATACCCTTATCTACCCCATACCCTTGCCACCCTAAATCCCGTATTGCACCTTATGCCCTTACCTACCACTAAAATACCCTTACCACTCTATTCCCTTTCCCACCCCTAACCCTAAAAAACACCCTTGCAACACAATACACTTTCCCACCCCTAAACACTAAAAATAACCCTACCACCCCATGCCCCTACCAATTCTCAAACCCTAAAAAAATCTTACCACCCCATACCCTTACCCACCCCCAAACCATAGAAAATCCCTTACTACATAATGGTTTTATAATCCCTTAACCCTAAAAACCCCTGTACAACCCTATTCTCTTACCCACCCCTAAAACAACCCTTATCACCCTATACTGACCCTCTACCCATACCCACCCCTAAACCCATTATACAGATTATGGAGAAATGCTGCGCGCTAAAAGAAATTGTTCTGAAACATCAGACATCGAGCAAAATCTTGATGAAATGAGTGGACGATTCCTGGAGAGGGGCTTTCCATCAGAAGTGATCAGAAGTGCCAGAGCTAAGGTAAAGTTCAAAACAAGATCAGAACTATTGGAAGCTAATAAGAAACATGAAGGGGATGATGTAACACGCTTGATCATGGACTTCAATGTCGAAAACAAGATTCTAAGAACCATCATTAAGAAAAATTGGAGCATCTTAATGCTCGATGAAACACTGAGGAGGAAATTACCACCAGCGCCAAAAATTACATACAGGAAAACAGCTTCTTTAGGAGATCTTCTAACACACAGCCACCTGGAGATTAAAAAACCAGGAGTAACATCATGGCTAACTACAACCGGATTTTGGAAGTGTTCTAACTGTAGAGCATGTGAACATGGTCGAAACACATGCTCATATTGACTGCAGAATCAGGTAGAGCAAATCACTGACAATCTCACATGTGAATCCAAGTATGTGATATATATTTTGGAATGTCCCTGCAAGAAACAATATGTTGGGAGTACCATTGATAAATTGAAACTTCGGATACTCCAGCATCTGAGAGCGATAAAGAATAAAGATCTCTCTTATCCCATGGTGAAACACTTTGCGGAAAAACACTCAGGTGACAACCAAGTACTAATATACTTTGGTGTAAAAGTGGTGAAGCAAAATTAAAAACAGAGTCAAGATTCATTTTAGCCATTGGGACAGAAAATCCATTTGGTCACAATCTGGATGCCGAATTGCACGTACATCTACAATAAAAAAGTAATGAAAAGGAGTAAACCAAACATGGGTACTAGCACATGAAATGGATATATCCAAAACATGTGCAATGAGAGAAAAATAGAGGAAATGTACAAAACAAATGAGAATATTATTTGAAGAGTGGCAAATCATGCAGAGGAACAAGATCAAAAGAAAAATACAACATCCTGTGGAACAATCTGACAAGTACAATGGAAGTAGGTCTGTTGAATGAATTTAATACTCCACTGATCCAAGTTGTGAGATTATCATCAAAAATGTATTTCTACTTTAGAAGATAAAAAAGAGGGAAAGGACAAGTTGGGACACAACTTGCACACTGCACTGAGCACTTTTCTCTAATAGAGCTGCTATTTACAAATTTTGGATCAATATCACCGGATAAATAAAAAAGAATAATTTAAAACAGACTACAATGAACCTTCAAATGATTATACATGGTTTTGAGCCATTGCACATTGCACTTTAGAAAATGTAGTTTTTTGGGACAGTAAAGCAATCATTTATAATGTAATTTGCAGACATTGAATTTCAATTTATGTTAATTCTAAAAAAAAACAAAAAAACGCTGTTTTCTAACATCACTATTTTAAATGCAAATATTTCTTAGTTCTTCCATTTCTGAAAAAAGAACTATTGCTCTGAACTCTCAACTGATATATGGTTTTGAGCCATTGCACATTGCGCTTTAGAAAGGGACGTTTAAATATATATATATATATATGTGATCAAGGCCGCTAGTTCAGCAGAAACGCTTTATGGCAGACTTTGGCAAATAAACTGAGTTTGCACTTACTTGGGTCCGCGCTCGTTTTTCCGTGAAGTTGGAGTGACAGCGAGGGGTTTGGATATATGTATATATATATATATATATATATATATTCACAGAAAAAACCATAGGTTTCAGGCACGTTATAGTTAGGAATTAGCATTTAAAAAACCTCAGAAATTCAATGACAAAACCATAGGTTTCAGGGGTGTTATAGTTAGCTGGACTTTTCAGTTGTACAAAACCATTGAAATTCCCCCGTTATAGTTAGTTCAGCTAACTATAACTCGCGCGCACGCAATGCACTGCTGATGACGTCACATATTACATCACTCATGACATGGTCAGAGACATCACTCATGACATCACTGATGACATCTCAAATGACATCACTGATGACATCACTGATGACATCATCCTTGTGATAGAGTGGCAGACCTCCTCTCACCCTAATATAACCTTTGATACACACATTCAAAAATAGAGACTAAAATTTTCAAAACAATGGACATACCAATACCAGTTACAACAACCTCTTCAGTAATTCTAAGATCCACATACACATCCACTCATTCACCAACAGTCCTATACAGTCACTCATACATGTACTCACTCATCATATGTACTCATACACCTATACATCCTGTTACACAATGCCACTCATCCATAGAGTTACTCACACACATAGTCACTCATGCTAATAAAGAATCAAACATACATTTACTTGCATATACAGTTATACACACACCACCACACTTACTTCTACGGAAACTTACACATACTTAGTCTTTTAAACAATCACTTATAGAAACACATACTTATTCATACAGGAACTCTTTCAATCTCTAACTCTCACATATACTCACTTATATACACCAATAGTCACATATACTAGTTTAAAACATATGTAGTTACTCATAAAGACACTATTGAGACAGTCATTCACTCACTAACACACCCATACACACACTCATCCACCCATACAGTCCTGCACACACGCTGTCTTCAACACATACAAACAGTGAGTCACTCATTCATGCACCTATGCACTACGTAATACCCCCCACCGAACCATGCAGACACTCAGACTGATACTCAAAAAACCAACTAATAACCTATATAGACACCCATGTAGCTACTCACCAACCCATGCAGCCACTTATACACAAAGTGAGAGACTGATACAGATATTGACATATTTAAACATTACTCACTAAGCCATGTATTCACTATGATACACTTAATTAGTCAGTTACACAATCAATTTTTCAAAAACAAATCATCCATTTAGACTCTTATATACCCATTTATTCTTCCATCGACCTTGAGATATACATATATAAAACATATTTAATTTTCAGAAAAACACACATTCACTGGATGATGTCATCAGTGATGTCATCAGTGATGTCATTTGAGATGTCATCAGTGATGTCATGAGTGATGTCACTGACCATGTCATGATTGATGTAATATGTGACGTCATCAGCAGTGCATTGCGGGCGCGCGAGTTATAGTTAGCTGAACTAACTATAACGTGGGAATTTCAATGGTTTTGTACAAGTGAAAAGTCCAGCTAACTATAACACCCCTGAAACCTATGTTTTTTTCAGTGAATTTCTGAGGTTTTTTAAATGCTAATTCCTAATTATAACGTGCCTGAAACCTATGGTTTTTTCTGTGAATATATATATATATATATATATATATATATATATATATATATATATATATATGTGTGTGTGTGTGTGTGTAATTATTACATCACTGATTACATATGTGTCTTTCTGAAAAATAAATATTTGTAATATATGTATATCTAAAGATTAATGGAAGAAGACATGGGTAAATAGGTGTCTAAATACAGTGATGTAATATCTGACGTCATCAGCAGAGGATTGCGGTCGCGTGAGTTATAGTTGCCTGCACTAACTATAACGGGGGAATTTCATTGGTTTTTTACGAGGGAAATGTCCAGCTAACTATAACATGTGTGAAACCTACGTTTTTTTAAGTGAATATATATATATATATATATATATATATATATATATATATATATATATACATATATATATATATTCACTGAAAAAACCATAGGTTTCACACATGTTATAGTTAGCGGAAATTTTACTGATAAAAAACCAGTGAAATTGCCCCATTATAGTTAGTGCTGGCAACTATAACTCACGCGACCGCAATCCTCTGCTGATGCTAATACTGTATTTAGACACTTATTTGCCCATGTCTTCTTCCATACATTTTTAGCTATACATATATTACAAATATTTTTTTTTCATAAAGACACATATGTCATCAGCAGAAGATTGCGGTCACGTGAGTTATAGTTGCCAGCACTAACTATAACGGGGCAATTTCACTGGTTTTTTATCAGTAAAATTTCCGCTAACTATAACATGTGTGAAACCTATGGTTTTTTCAGTGAATTTGCAAGGTTTTTTAAATGCTAATTCCTAACTATAACGTGTGTGAAACCTATGGTTTTTTCAGTGAATTTGTACGGTTTTTTAAATGCTAAGTTACTTTACGCCATTCGAGGCGTGCGCGCCCACTTAACACAGTTCGTTCCGTGCACGGTTTTTATCAACTTTAATAAGCCCTGTACATTTGGTGGCCTTCGGCCACCAAAAGCACAGGGGGTGGGGTCAATGTGGATAGTGTTTTTTTTATTTCGATTTTATAATTTCATGTTGCCAAAATTTAGTTTTTTTTACCTATTAATAAGCCCTGTACATTTGGTGGCCTACGGCGACCAAAAGCACAGGGGGTGGGGTAAGTGTGGATAGTGTTTTTTTTTTTTTTTTTTTTTTACCGTACGCTTACGGTAAGCGTACGGTAAGCGTACTCGGCGAAATTGCCGAAAAAAAAATAAAACCGTTTTTGCTCTTGGGGGATGTTTGGGGACTCCCTCAACATGACTATGTGGGAGGGAGTTGTCAAAACAGCCCCGTAACATGTTTTTGGCCATCTTGTTTCATAAACAACACTCAGTGCGAGAGACAAAATGGCGGCCGCCGCTTCCTGGTTTCGGCCGATTCGAATGTTTACTAAGATCTAAGAGCCAATCAGAATCGCGCTCGCGCACGCCACCGTACGCTTACGGTAAGCGTACGGTAAGCGTACCGTAAGCGGGCTCAGATATATATATTGATTTAAAGGCTATTTTCTCAGAATCTACTGAACAGATTTACACCAAACCTACAAAAGGCACTTCCTTGACCTAGGGACTACCTCTCTGCCAAATTTCTAGTAATTCTGTTCAGCCGTTCGGGCTGTAGCTCGTTCTAAAGGTCCTATGGAAAAATGCATGGGAAAAACGCGTTTTGGGACCCCCCTTTTATCTCAGCCCCCGCTTGACGAATCCCCCCGAGACTTTCAGGGTAGGAGCGGAGCGTAGCGCCCCACCTATTTTGAGAAATTCGCGAGGATTCATCGACCGGCGCCAAAGTTATTCAAAATAGAATGTTGAGGTTTTCCTATGGAAAAGGGGTCCTAACTATAACTACCTACTGGCGACCGCCAGTAGGTAATATATATATATATATATATATATATATATATATATATATTACCTACTGGCAGTCGCCAGTAGGTAGTTATAGTTAGGAACTATTTTCCATAGGAAATCCGCAACATTCTATTTGGAACGTTGGCGCCGATTGACAAATCTTCGCGAAATTTTCCAAACTTTTGGCCAGCTCTGGTCCGCTCCTATCCTGAAAATTTCACGGTGATTCGTCAAGCGGGGGCCGAGAAAAAGGGGGGTCCCAAAACGCGTTTTCCCCATGCATTTTCCCATAGGACCTGTTGACGCAGCTACACCCCAAACTGCTGAACGGAATTACACCAAATTTGGCAAAGAGGTAGTCCTCAGTTCAGACTCGTGCCTTTTGCTTAAATGGTGTAAATCCGTTCAGTAGTTCCTGAGAAAATTAGACTTAATAAGATAGATATATCTGGGCGGAGCCCAACCACACATCTCATCGTGAGATCTGATTGGCTGTCAGTACTTCATCCAAGAAGTGTTGGCAGCCATCTTGGGACCAATATACATGATAGCACCTCATTAAAAAGCATTGCAGTTAATAGAAGGTTTTAAGACTTTAGTTACATTATAATTCATTTGTTGATGGTACCATACTCATTTTAGGAATTGTGCTGTGTTCTAGGGTGATTTTACCATGTGAAAAATCCTTCTGCTGTGATATCATGAATCATGTTTGAGAGAAAACTATTTTCTCATGCTTTTCCCACAGAGGTTTGGAAGGTGATCTTAAAGCTTAACTGAGAGCATATTTTCTGTAAATTCACATTATCTTTCTCAGTCATGTGAGAATGAAGTCTGACATTCTCAGTAAAACATGTACATCCAACACGGGAAGAGACTGTCATTTGATTCCTTTGTGTTCTACTGCAGCTTCCCAGAGTGTCTAAAGTGTTCTAAAGAACAACTAGGGCGCTAACAGTCCCACTTAAGACAAACGTATTGCACACCTGAAGCCATCTTGATTGGAATAAAGTGGTATGAGGGGGTTCATTTTGCCATAGAATGTATGATTAGTGCTGCAGAAAGAAATATTAGGGCACATTTTGAGTGACTTCTCAAATCCTCTTCTATTTCATAAAAAAATTCTGACATGCAGACTGAAACATGCACTTTCAATACCAGCAGCAGACTTCCGTGGTGAGCAGTAGCTTTACTGCAGTGATCTAATGAGCAACTAGAGTGCTAACATTCAGAGTTTATGGCAAATGTGTGACACATCTGAATGCCTTCTTGATGGAACCAAAGTAAAAAACTGAAAGTATTTCCTACTGAGGAGACTGCAGTAAATGAGGAAATTAGGAAACTTCATAACAAATAAATCTCCCAAGATGGCCATCAGAGACAAAAGAGCCCAAATGTAGCCCAAGTATAGCCCAATGACAGAATGTCCCAGAGTGTTCTAACGAACAACTAGAGCGCTAACAGTCTTACTTATGACAAAAGTATGGCACACCTGAAGCCATCTTGATTGGAATAAAGTGGTAACACTTAAAACATTTAATTTACAAAGGAACAAAATGAGGGGGTTCATTTTGCCATAGAAATTATGATTAGTGCTGCAGAAAGAAAAATTAGGACACATTTTGACTTCTCAAATCCTCTTCTATTTCATAAAAAAATTCTGAAATGCAGACTGAAACATGCACTTTGAATACCAGCAGCAGGCTTCCCTGGTGAGCAGTAGCTTTACTACAGTGATCTAATGAGCAACTAGAGTGCTAACATTCAGAATTTATGGCAAATGTGTGACACATCTGAATGCCTTCTTGATGGAACCAAAATAAAAAACTGAAAGTATTGCCTACTGAGGAGACTGCAGTAAATGAGGAAATTAAGAAACTTCATAACAAATAAATCTCCCAAGATGGCCACCAGAGACAAAAGAGCCCAAATGTAGCCCAAATATCACCCAGATGTAGCCCAAGTATAGCCCAATGACCGAATGTCCCAGAATGTTCTTAAGAACAACTAGAGCGCTTACTGTCTTACTTATGACAAACGTATGGCACACCTGAAGCCATCTTGATTGGAATAAACTGGTAACACTTAAAACATTTAATTTACAAAGGAACAAAATGAGGGGGTTCATTTTGCCATAGAAATTATGATTAGTGCTGCAGAAAGAAAAATTAGGACACATTTTGACTTCTCAAATCCTCTTCTATTTCATTAAAAAATTCTGATATGCAGACTGAAACATGCACTTTTAATACCAGCAGCAGACTTCCGTGGTGAGCAGTAGCTTTACTACAGTGATCTAATGAGCAACTAGAGTGCTAACATTCAGAATTTATGGCAAATGTGTGACATATCTGAATACCTTCTTGATGGAATCAAAGTAAAAAACTGAAAGCATTTCCTACTGAGGAGACTGCAGTAAATGAGGAAATTAGGAAACTTCATAACAAATAAATCTCCCAAGATGGCCACCGGAGACAAAAGAGCCCAAATGCAGCACAAATATCACCCAGATTTAGCCCACATGTAGCCCAATGACAGAAGTGTGCAAAACACTTATTTTTTGTGTATTTGCAGTTTTATATAGTGCAGACTTGTCAGGTATTGGAGTGCTTTACATGAGCATTGGTTACATCACACAAGATCAAATTCATTTTGGTTGTAGACATGGGGAGATTAAGTGACTTGACCAGAATCACAGAATGTTGAGCTGAAGCAGAAACTCCAACCTGCTTCCCAAGTTGCAAAGTCTGCAGCTCTGGAGGTAACACCACATCCTCTCCCCTAGGTGCAACATTTAATCAAGTGGTCAACTGGATAAAAAAACATAAAGATTACAAATAATGTAAAAGTTCTTTGTCGCTATTTGAAAACTCAGAAAATATGTCCTCATTTTAGTATTTTAGAGTACTAACCATAATTTTTATGCAAATAAGACCCTCTCATATATGTAATTTCTAAAGGAAATGCTCTAGGTATTACAGTTTTGAATACATCAAGATGACGTCAGGCGTTCCACACTTTTGTAATAAATATAGAATGTTAGCAATCTAGTTGTTCATTCGGATACTGTTGAGAGGCAGAGGCCAGGGGCACGGACTCTGATAATTGAAGGCAGGTAGGAGAGTGCAGAGGCAACAATTTGACCACACTGGGCAGACAGGAAGGGCAGTGGCAGCACAACAGACTATGGAGGGCAGTGGAAAGGGGGGCAGGGGCAACAAAGCAACAATACAGGACTGGCAAGAGAGGCTGTTGCACTATAATAGACCATTGTGGACAGAAGGAAGAGGCATTGGTAGTACAACCATACATGCCAACAGACCCGTTTCAGCCAGGAAACGTCCAATGTTTTGAAGCTCAAATGGGCTTTATTTGATCTGTCTCCTGTCTAGAATCTCCTCTTTTTCAATGTAACTCAAAGGGGAAAATCAATACCCCAGTTTTTTTTCAAAATCTCCCTCTTACCAAGTTCAAAATGTTCGCAAGTATGGTACATTGGATCGTGGTAGGCAGGAGGAATTGGGGTAGGGACATGGACTCGGATAACAGAGGACAGGAGGTACATGGAGAGGTGCACCAAACTGACCCTACAGGGCAGGCATCAGGGTTTTCAGCAGCACAATACACCACACAGGGCATGCGGGACGGGAGTGCAGCACAACAATCCATAGAAAGCAATAGGGAGGGGACAGGACCATGCACATGAACAACAGAGAACAGAGGGGAAAGAGGCAATGGTAGCTAGCTGACCATAATGGACAGACAGGAGAGAAAGCTGCAGCATAACAGACCATAAAGAGTAGGAGGGACGGATCAGGGGCATTACAATGGAACAGACAAGCCAGGAGGGGGGGGAATAGGGATCTGCACATGGAAACAGAGGGCTGGGGGCAAGGGGGCAGGGCAGGAGCAGCAAGATGACCATGGAGGTCAGGTAGGATGGGCACTAGAAACAAGACACACCATGGAGAGCAACAATGAGACTATGATGGCATACACACAGACCATGAAGGGAAGGTGGGAGGGGGTCAGGGGGTCAGGGGCAGCTAACTGACCACACAGGGAAGGGGCCATGGCAGCACAGGAGACCATGCATGGCAAGCGGGAGGGTTAGTGGCAGAACAATGGCTATGATGGGCAAGAAGGAGGGTGCAGGGGCATGCACAAAGGACCATGGAGGATAGAAGGGAGGGTCAGGACCTGGGCACAGACAAGGGAGATCAGGGGAAGGGGCCTCACAACAGACCGCGCGGGGCAGGCAGGAGGAGCAGTTGCAGCACAACAGACCAGGGAGGGCAGAAGGGTGTGGCAGTAAAATGGACCATGGAGGACAGGAGGAAGGGGATAGGGGCATGCCATGTGGACAGGCAGGCTGCAGGTGGCAGGGACAGGTTACAGTCATCTGACAATGCTAGGCAGGTGGGAGGGGAGTGGCAGCTCAAGAGAACACTCAGAGTAGATAGGAGTGGCAGGTCCATGGAACATGGTGGGCAAAAAGGATGGAGCATTGGCATGCACAAAGATATCGGAGGGCAGGGGGAAGGAGAATAGGGGCAGCAAGCTAAGCACAGAGGCTAAGCAGGAGGTCAATGATGGGCCATAGAATTGGGCAATGGAGGGCAGGAGGAGTGGACTGGTACATCATGCTAAATGGAGGGCAGTGGCAGCACATCAGACCATGCATGGCAGGAGGGAGGAGGCTAGTCCACGGATTCAGACAACAGAGGATAGGGAGGAGGTGGATGGGGCAGCAAGCTAACTGTTCAGAGAAGGTGGGTATTAGGAACATTATTGTTTTTAAAATGTGTGTCTGTGCAAACTACTTAAAATATGAACAAGCATGCAGCATAATCTCACTTTAATTCAGGAAGAAGAGGACGTTTGTAACTGTGACTCCGGGCTCACTTGGCAGAAACACCCCCTGACCCTCCACCCCATCACAAAATGTAATGCCCGTGAAAAGGGTAGATGGACGCAGTGTTATATAGAACATAGTCCTGAGAGCACGATTGAAAATGAAAACTAGATATAGTATATGGTATAAATTTTGCACCAAAAAGTGTGATATAAGATGAACCGGGGCGTGAAATATAATATGCAATACATTGTGCGCAATGACAGATTCATTGGAGAGCGCAAGATAGCACAGGCACTAGCGCGTGCTATGCGATATGCGCCTTGGAGTGTACTATGCACAGGGCAGTGTTGTGTAACCTAACTAGTCTCTAAAGTTGTAATATAAAATATGTGCTGGGGAGTGTAATGTTGCATATGCACTGTGACAAAGATATGGATCCCAGATTGTAATATATATGGCATAGCGCTGTGCGTTATAACATAGGCATCGAGGAAGGCATGTTAGATGGGGTAATATAACCCGTGCGAAGGCAAGTGTGGCATGACATATTCACGGGGTGGTGTTACAGTGCACATGGGCTAGAGAGTGTCATAGCATACGCACTAGCTGGTGGAATACAACACAGAGGTGTGTGGCACTCGGCGGGCACTGGTGGGTGTAACACAGCATTGGGCTCAGCCAGGAGCACGCTGTGACTCTCAAGTGAGGTTTGTCTCCTTTCCACAGAGTAAAATAAAAAGTATTACACATCCAGCAGTGGATGTGTGTTTTATTAACTGTGAGGGGGGCTTCTTGCATAGTTTGGTTGAATTTTTGTCGAATCCCCTTTGAATGGCTTGGTGTGCGTGTGTATTAAATGTGCCCATCAATAGCTACCCATGTTTGTATAAATAAACGACAAGGGTGTCTACTTGAAAAAAAAAAAGGCCATGACCCGGGGGTTGGGGTCCCCGGGGCCGATTAAGGCCCTGGGAGGGCCAAATTTATTTTTTTCATCAAAAAAAATTAGGGTGCAGTCCCTGGGGGATGGGGTCCCCAGGGCCAATAAATTAGAAAAAGAAGGAGGGCTACACAGCCCTTCTTCTTAAAAAAATAAAATAAATAGAAGACCAGCATCGTGCCAGAGGCCACGCCCCCTCCTTGCAGCACTCTGCAAACGCGCCCCCTGGCCAGTTGTAAGTTGGGGAATTAATTCCCCTTCATTACTGAGGGTCCCTGAGGGCCAACTAGCCCAACAGGTATCTCCAGTATGCGCCAGGGAGCTGCGTTGCAGACAGGTGTTCTGAGGTCACGCCCCTTTTTACACCTCTATGCAACGCAGCTCTGTGGCGCTTAATGGAGGTACCTAGTGGGCTAGTCTGACCCTAGGGACCCTTAGGATACAAGGGGACTTAATCTCTCAACTTAGAGCGGCCACAGGGCGCGTTTACACAGTGGTGAAGGGAGGGGACGGGGCCTGAGGTGACGTGTGCAAAAACGCCCTGTGGCACGTTTTAAGTTGGGTAAATAATTCCCTTTCAATCCTGAGGGACCCTGGGGGCCAACTAGCCCACCAGGTACTTCCAGTAAGAACCACTGCTCTGCGTTGCAGAGAGGTGGTGCAGGTCGTGCCCCTTTTTACACCTCTCTGCAATGGCGCTTACTGGACGTACCTAGTGGGCTATTTTGCCCCTAGGGACCCTCAGGATCCAAGGGGACTTAATCTCCCAACTTAAAAAATGGCCACAGGGCGTGTTTACACAGTGGGGAAGGGAGGGGACGGGGCCTGAGGTGACGTGTGCAAACACGCCCTATGGCGCGTTTTAAGTTGGGGAAATAATTTCCCTTCAATCCTGAGGGCCCCTGGGGGCTAACTAGCCCACCAGGTGCTTCCAGCAAGCGCCACTGAGCTGCATTGCAGAGAGGTGGTCCAGGCCGTGCCACTTTTTACACCTCTCTGCAACGCAGCTCTGTGGCGCTTACTGGAGGTACCTAGTGGGCTAGTTGGACCCTAGGGACCCTCAGGATTCAAATGAACTTAATCTCCCAACTAAAAACGGCCACAGGGCGTGTTTATACAGTGGTGAAGGGAGGGGACCGGGCCTGAGTTAACGTGTGCAAACAAGCCCTGTGGCGCGTTTTAAGTTGGGGAAATAATTTCCCTTCAATCCTGAGGGACCCTGGGGGCCAACTAGCCCACCAGGTGCTTCCAGTAAGCGCCACTGTGCTGCGTTGCAGAGAGGTGGTCTAGGCCGTGCCCCTTTTTACATCTCTCTGAAACGCAGCTCTGTGGCACTTACTGGAGGTACCTAGTGGTCTAGTTGGACCCTAGGGACCCTCAGGATTCAAGGGGACTTAATCTCCCAACTTAAAACGGCCACAGAGTGTGTTTACACAGTGGGGAAGGGAGGGGACGGGGCCTGAGGTGACATGTGCAAACACGCCCTGTGGCGCGTTTTAAGAGGTAGTTTTAATCCCCTGCCCTATTATATACTAGGGGCTTACAGAGGAGGTCATGCTAATCACAGGGGGACCCCAACGCATAGTGTTCCCTAGTGTATGTAGGTGTTTTCACTGTATTCTGAGTGTCTTTTAACATAGCACTGGCTCTAGGACTGGTTAGTCAGACTCAGTTACCACCAGTATCCGTCTGAAAAAGTTGAGGGTACAGGATGATTTTTCAACAAGGCTTCTTTCTGCTCTTCTGTTTGTTCTTTCTGCACGTTAACCTTCTTCCTGCACTTTTCTTCGTCTTTGAGGACTTCTGTTGCTTCTTCCTGCATTTCTTTTTTTTCTTTCTGTGTGTTTTTTCTTCTTTCTTCACATGTCCTATCTCTGTAGGCATAGTTAGAAATTAGCATTTAAAAAACCTTTGAAATTCACTGAAATAACCATAGGTTTCAGGCACGTTATAGTTAGGAATTAGCATTTAAAAATCCTTAGAAATTCACTGAAAAATCCATAGGTTTCAGGGGCGTTATAGTTAGCTGGACTTTTCACTCGTAACAAACCATTGAAATTCCCCCGTTATAGTTACTTCAGCTAACTATAACTCGCGCGCCCGCAATGCACTGCTGATGACGTCACATATTACATCACTCATGACATGGTCAGTGACATCACTCATGACATTACTGATGACATCTCAAATGACATCACTGATGACATCACTGATGACATCATCCTTGTGATAGAGTGGCAGACCTCCTCTCCCCCTAATATAACCTTTGATACACACATTCAAAAATAGAAACAAAATTTTTCAAAACAGTGGACATACCAATACCAGTTACAACAACCTATTCAGTAATTTTAAGATCCACATACACATCCACTCATTCACCAACAGTCCTATACAGTCACTCATACATGTAATCACTCATCATATGTACTCATACACCTATACATCCTGTTACACAACGCCACTCATCCATAGAGATACTCACACACATAGTCACTCATGCTAATAAAGAATCAAACATCCATTTACTTGCATATACAGTTATACACACACCACCACACTTACTTCTACAGAAACTTACACATACTTAGTCTTTTAAACAATCACTTATAGAAACACATACTTATTCATACAGGAACTCTTTCAATCTCTCACTCTCACATATACTCACTTATATACACCAATAGTCACATATACTAGTTTAAAACATATGTAGTTACTCATAAAGACACTATTGAGACAGTCATTCACTCACTAACACACCCATGCACACACGCATCCACCCATACAGTCCTTCACACATGCTGTCTTCAACACATACAAACAGTGAGTCACTCATTCATGCACCTATGCACTACGTAATACCCCCCACCGAACCATACAGACACTCAGACACTCATACTGATACTCAAAAAAACAACTAATAACCGATATAGACACTCATGTAGCTACTCACCAACCCATGCAGCCACTTATACACAAAGTTAGAGACTGATTCAGATATTTACATATTTAAATATTACTCACTAAGCCATGTATTCACTGTATTCACAGTCAGTTATACAATCAATTTTTCCAAAACAAATCATCCATTTAGACACTTATATACCCATTTATTCTTCCATCGACCTTGAGATATACATATATAAAACATATGTAATTTTCAGAAAAACACACATTCACTGGATGATTGGATGATGTCGTCAGTGATGTCATTTGAGATGAAACCTGTGGTTTTTTCAGTGAATTTCTAAGGTTTTTTAAATGCTAATTCCTAACTATAACGTGCCTGAAACCTATGGGTTCTTTTTCAGTGAATATATATATATATATATATATATATCAGAACCAATGTCCCTCCCCATCAGAAAAGGACTTGAGCCCACGCAGGTAAGTTGAATTAGCTCCTTTATTTGCAGTGCAATGATCGGCATGATGCATTTCAGCGTAGTCGCCTTCCTCAGATGCCTTCTAACATAGAGTCATTCACTGTTCACCTTTTAAAATAGAGTGTCCCTCTACGATTGGTTGAGGCACTCATTCACGAGTCCAGGGGCGGGTACTTCAAACGAGATGTCTCAAGCTTCCAAGCTGCAGTAACACCTGTGTATATATATATTACCTACTGGCGGTCGCCAGTAGGTAGTTATAGTTAGGACCCTGTTTCCATAGGAAAACCGCAACATTCTATTTTGAATAACTTTGGCGCCGGTCGATGAATCCTCGAGACATTTTCAAAACTAATGGGGCGCTACGCTCCGCTCCTACCCTGAAAGTCTCGGGGGGATTCGTCAAGCGGGGGCTGAGAAAAAA
Source organism: Triturus cristatus (assembly GCF_964204655.1). Taxonomy (NCBI): domain Eukaryota; kingdom Metazoa; phylum Chordata; class Amphibia; order Caudata; family Salamandridae; genus Triturus; species Triturus cristatus. The sequence goes on along the minus strand of NC_140585.1, from coordinate 1,137,629,451 downwards.
GGGGGGTCCCAAAACGCGTTTTCTCCATGCATTTTTCCATAGGACCTTTAGACACAGCTACAGCCCGAACGGCTGAACAGAGTTACTTGAAATTTGGCAGAGAGGTAGTCTACAGGTCAAGGAAGTGCCTTTTGTAGGTCTGGTGTAAATCTGTTCAGTAGTTCCTGAGAAAATAGCATTTAAATCAATATATATATCTGTGGCGGCTTACGGTGCGCTTACCGTGCGCTTACGGTAAGCTTACCGTACGCGTACGGTGCCGTGCGCGAGCGCGATTCTGATTGGCTGTTAGATCTTAGTAAACATTCGAATCGGTCGAAACCACGAAGTGTCGGCCGCCATTTTCTCTCTCGCACTCTGAGGGGGGAGGATAAACAAAGTTGGATAATATGAATAGGGGCAGGCTAGACAGCTCCTAACCACCTAGCCTTGGTTAGGGTGTCCCAAAAGAACCCTCAAGGCCAAAAATTCAATTTATTTTTTTTTCGAAAAAACGCCGATTACGCTTACCGTACGCGTACGGTAAAAAAAAATAAAAAAAAATATCCACCTTTCCCCCCTCCCCGTGTGCAAAAGGTGCCCGCAGGGCACCTTTTGTGGATAGCATATTATCCAACGGAACATTTAATAGATAACCTTTCACAACGAAGCGCATAATATTTCCTCCGTGTGCGGACGGTGCGCGAAGCGCATTGTGCGTACATGGCCCATGAAGTGTAACGTGCACGGCACTAACTGCGTAAAGTGGGCACGCGTGCTCACTGTGCGCACACGGTGCGCGAAGCGCACCGTGCGCGCACGGAACGAACTGCGTGAAGTGGGCGCGCAGGCCACGAACGGCGTAAAGTAACTTAGCATTTAAAAAAACGTACAAATTCACTGAAAAAACCATAGGTTTCACACACGTTATAGTTAGGAATTAGCATTTAAAAAACCTTGCAAATTCACTGAAAAAACCATAGGTTTCACACATGCTATAGTTAGCTGGACATTTTACTCGTAAAAAACCATTGAAATTCCCCCGTTATAGTTAGTGCAGGCAACTATAACTCATGCGACCGCAATCCTCTGCTGATGCTAATACTGTATTTAGACACTTATTTGCCCATGTCTTCTTCCATTAAATTTTAGCTATACATATATTGCAAATATTTTTTTTTCATAAAGACACATATGTCATCAGCAGAGGATTGCGGTCGCGTGAGTTATAGTTGCCTGCACTAACTATAACGGGGGAATTTTCAATGGTTTTTTACGAGTAAAATGTCCAGCTAACTATAGCATGTGTGAAACCTATGGTTTTTTCAGTGAATATATATATATATATCAAAATATACCCAGAGTTCTCTACTTCTTTTTTGCATAATTTATTCGTCACTCTATGCCTGAAAGGGTATTTTTTTGACTTATACTGGGTGCTCCCTTGTGTCTGGACAAAGCTATACCTCTCTGAAGAGCTCTAATTAGAGCGAAACACTGTGTCAGGGGTTGCTTTTACTCATTTCAGGTTGGCTTGGTTGGTATTTTACCAATTCAAAGCTGTAATACTGTGCCTGGAGTGGTAAATGGCTTTTGTCATTTTACAGCTCGGCAAGGTCAGCACTGTGCTAGTCCTATGCTTAAAGACTTTGCTGTAGAAATGGCAAAAGACTTTGTCCATTTCTATCTCGGCGTGGATAGCACTGTGCTAATCCTATGCTTAAAAACTTTGATAGAAAAGCAGACATTTGAGGTGAGCAGATCTAGAGTGTCGCTGGTGTTGAGAGTGCTCTATACAGGAGCTGCTTTCCACCTAAACTTGAGAACTACCCAGAGTTCTCTACTTCTTTTTTGCATAATTTATTCGTCACTCTATGCCTGAAAGGGTATTTTTTTGACTTATACTGGGTGCTCCCTTGTGTCTGGACAAAGCTATACCTCTCTGAAGAGCTCTAATTAGAGCGAAACACTGTGTCAGGGGTTGCTTTTGCTCATTTCAGGTTGGCTTGGTTGGTATTTTACCAATTCAAAGCTGTAATACTGTGCCTGGAGTGGTAAATGGCTTTTGTCATTTTACAGCTCGGCAAGGTCAGCACTGTGCTAGTCCTATGCTTAAAGACTTTGCTGTAGAAATGGCAAAAGACTTTGTCCATTTCTATCTCGGCGTGGATAGCACTGTGCTAATCCTATGCTTAAAAACTTTGATAGAAAAGCAGACATTTGAGGTGAGCAGATCTAGAGTGTCGCTGGTGTTGAGAGTGCTCTATACAGGAGCTGCTTTCCACCTAAACTTGAGAACTACCCAGAGTTCTCTACTTCTTTTTTGCATTTCTTTTTTGCATATATATATATAAATTCACTTAAAAAACCATAGGTTTCACACATGTTATAGTTAACTGGCCATTTCACTCGTGAAAAACCAATGAAATTCCGCCGTTATAGTTAGGTCAGATAACTATAACTCGCGCGACCGCCACTCTATCACAAGGATGATGTCATCGGTGATGTCATGAGTAATGCCACTGACCATGTCATGAGTGATGTAATATGTGACGTCATGAGCACTGGATTGCGGGCGCGCGAGTTATAGTTATCTGACCTAACTATAACGGCGGAATTTCATTGGTTTTTCACGAGTGAAATGCCCAGCTAACTATAACATGTGTGAAACCTATGGTTTTTTAAGTGAATTTGCAAGGTTTTTTAAATGCTAATTCCTAACTATAACGTGTGTGAAACCTATGGTTTTTTCAGTGAATTTGTACGGTTTTTTAAATGCTAATTTATGTATTTATTTATTTATTTATTTTTTAAAAGTTTTTTCACCGTGCGGCGATTTTTCGTAAAAAAATGTAAATACACTTTTGCCCTTGGGGGTCCTTCTGGGACCCCCTGACCAAGGCTAGGGGGTCAGGAACTGTGCAGCCTGCCCCCTTTTCACGTTATCCACCTTTGTTTTTCACCCCCTCAGATAGCGAGAGACAAAATGGCAGCCGACACTTCCTGGTTTCGACCGATTTGAATGTTTACTAAGATCTAACAACCAATCAGAATCGGTGCGTACGGTAAGCTTACGGTACGCGCTCGGAGCGCGCCCATAGATATATATATTGATTTAAATGCTATTTTCTCAGAAAATACTGAACAGATTTACACCAGACCTGCAAAAGGCACATCCCTGACCTGAGGACTACCTCTCTGCCAAATTTCAAGTAATTCTGTTCAGCCGTTCGGGCTGCAGCTTGGACTAAAGGTCCTATGGAAAAATGCATGGGGAAAACGCGTTTTGGGACCCCCCCTTTTTCTCAGACCCCGCTTGACGAATCCCCCCGAGACTTTCAGGGAAAGGAGCGGAGCGGAGCGCCCCACCTATTTTGAAAATTTCGCGAGGATTCGTCAACCGGTGCCAAAGTTATTCAAAATAGAATGTTGCGGATTTCCTATGGAAACACGGTCCTAACTATAACTATCTACTGGCGACCGCCAGTAGATAATATATATATATATATATATATCACAGAAAAAACCATAGGTTTCAGGGGTGTATAGTTAACTGGACATTTCACTCATACAAAACCATACAAATTCCTCCGTTATAGTTAGTTCTGCTAACTATAACTCGCGCGCCCGCAATGCACTGCTGATGATGTCACATATTACATCATTCATGACATAGTCAGTGACATCACTGATGACAACACTGATGACATCTCAAATGACATCACTGATGACATCATCCAGTGAATGTGGTTTAGTTTAACATGTAATTATGTATTATATATATATACCAATTTGTATTGAAGATTGAGTGGATATATAACTGTCTGGATGGAGGATTTAGTAGCTGTCTGACTGTCTGTTTAAGTGGGTAATTAAAAGTGTCTCACTTAATACATGGATTAGTAACTAAACTATGTGAATGTGTGCATCACTGTCTCTGGTGTTGTATAACATGCTGCATCAGTTGGTTACTAACTACCTGAGTGTGTATATTAGTTATTGATTAGTTGGGTGAGTATTTGTATGGGACACTGAGTTTGTGTGTGGTTGGATGGGGTGTGTGTAACTCTATGCATAGATGTGTGAATGGTTGATTGACTAGGTGTATAGGTTTAAGAGTGCATGTGGAAACAGTTGTTTGAGTGTATTTATTTGTGTGTTGGTCAGCGAATATATGTTTTAGTTGTACATCTTCAACAAAGTAAAAAATAAAAGGCATTGTATGTGAGAGTTGGTGTACATAAATAAGTATATATAAGAGTGAGTGATTGTGAGAGTAACTATATGAATGAGTGTATAATTGTAATGGTGATTTTTTAACATATTAACTATGAGTTACTATGTGTTTTTATAAATGAGGTGTGTGTATAATTGTGTAAGTGAGTAAATGTAAGTGTGATTAATTTTTTTCATGAGTGAGTAGGATGACTGCATTACTGACTAAGATGACTGCTGATGTGTCAATGTCTATATATGTGTATAAGTGCATTTCATAGTGTTCTATTAATTAGTGACTGCATGTATAAGTGAATCTGTTGTTGAATGGGTAGTTGTGTGTGTAGACTTAGGAATCAGTGAGTGGGTATGTAGTAACTGGTATTGGTGTGTGAATGGTTTCAAATATGGTACTCTGTATTTTACAGTGAGTGATGAAAGGTTATACTAGTGTATGATGAGGTGTATCAGATTGTCACGTGGATGATGTCATGAGTGATGTCATCAGTGATGTCATTTGAGATGTCATCAGTGATGTCACTGACCATGTCATGAATGATGTAATATGTGACATCATCAGCAGTGCATTGCGGGCGCGCGAGTTATAGTTAGCAGAACTAACTATAACGGAGGAATTTCTACGGTTTTTTACGAGTGAAATGTCCAGCTAACTATAACACCCCTGAAACCTATGGTTTTTTCTGTGAATTTCTAAGGTTTTTTTTATGCTAATTTCTAACTATAACGTCTCTGAAACCTATGGATTTTTCAGTGAATTTCAAAGCTTTTTAAAATGCTAATTTCTAACTATAACGTCTCCTAAACCTATGGTTTGTTCAGTGAATTTCAAAGGTTTTTTAAATGCTAATTTTAGGTGTAATAGTAGTTATACCTATTTTTTTGTTCTGATTTTCTACAGTTTTTTATATTTATTTTTTTTTCCAATTTTTTTGTGGAGTCGCGCACCCCAAGCGTACACATCACAGTGGGTGCGCGGATTCTAGCCGCCATTTTAGAAACATCGTGAAGGATCCGCGTACGGTGTGCGACGGCTGCATGTTTTTCAGTAACATCATATACTTTTAATATTACGTGATGTGCGCAATTGGTATGCGACCAGTCCATGACTCCTGCTTCCGCGCATTCGCGACACATACGCATTACCGTACGCGACGCTTGCATGGTGGTGGGTCCCACGTGACATCATATACATGCTGGGGGGTGCTGGGTGTGCAACTCACGCGAAATTTGTTTATGTTCTAAAATGATATGTATGTGTGTTTAATATACATATTAGGGCAAGAGACTATCTAAGATATTCATAAAAATAATATATTTGTACTTATAATAAACATATATTATTTTTAAATATATTTTCGCGAAGTCGCGTCGGGTGCGTGCTTCGTGAGCGCAGAGTGTGCGGATCCCATGTGACCTAAAAAAAAAAGATTTCATTGGTTCATAACATTTCCCGCTGTAACTATTGAAGGACCCCACCCATTTTAATCATTCTTGTTGGAGAATCTTTAGAGAGACATCTCTTTTCCTACAAGAACCCTTTTTGCTTGTTTTTTTTGGTGTTTTTCAAAAAGTATCAAACAAAATGGCATCTGGACAGCAGCAGGAGGAAGTATCTTCTGAAGAAGAATTCTTGCAGGAGGCACCACGTCCACAGAGGCCGGAACCTGTTGTGTGGAAATTCTTCACTTTTCCACCTGGAGAGAAGAAAGTAAATGCGAGAAAGGTGACGTGCAAAATTTGTGACCGAGTTCTGTCAAGAGGCAGTGAAAAAAAAATACTCTTGTGGCACTGCTTCTATGTACAAGCATCTCCAGACCACACATCCTCTCAATCTTGCTCGGGAGTAAATGAGGCGAGCTGCTTTGAATCCCTCACCTGCTGTGGCAAGTACATCTGGAGCGTCCTCAGGAACACCTGCAATGGACATTAGGCCAGAATTCACCTTTCTCGAGCAACACTGAAAGTTTGGTTGAATATATGTATACAGCATGATTGACTGAAAGAATGCATTAGTAGTGTACTGTGAATTTATAGGTGAAGATTTATGAGGAAGTACTGCAGCGTGACACTGCAAGCTCTTTAGCTGCACTGCACTGCACTGTGGCACTTCCGAAGCACAGGGATGTGACATATGTACATGAATATGTTGCAACTCTGTGCTTCCCTCCGCACTGCTGCACAAACTGCAGCCATGCGGTGACACAGGCACCCTTGCACCATGGTGCAAGGATATCTGTGTCGTGTGGAGATTGTTTTTGTGCAGGAAGGGACACCTTCTTGCACAAAAACAATAAGTAAAGGCATTTTCCTCTTTCAATGTATGCTGTGGAATGCAGTATGCATTGAAGGAGGAAAAAATTAGGAGAAATGAAAACAATTCTCCTCGTTGCGCCTTGCTACACCAACTCTCGGATGGCGCAGCATTCACACACATCTCCAGATTTACGATTTCTCATAAATCTGGAGATGTGTCTTGTTCTATGGGTGTTGCATGGGAACACCCACAGCAACACCTATGGGACGCCCCTTCAACGCAAAGTTCTGTGTATGAAGGGGTTGTATTTACAAGGAGAGGAAAAACCACGCAGGGTGGCTTTTCCTCTCCTTGTAAATATGAAGAAGTGCCTGGCGCCATCACTACGTTACAAAAGGTTACATACTGGTGGCACAGGGTGCTTGTAAATCTGCCCCATAAATGCTTAGGTATTGGCACACTGATACAATAAGAACATAGTGCTGGATGGGTGATTGAAGAATTGCACGAGACTGACAGGAGGTATCCTACGCTGCATGGGTACTGCTTCAGTATTTAATGGAGTGGACCAATAGTATTTATCTGCTTAGAGATTTGTAGGGATTATGCACAGAATATTTTATGTGTTCTTGTGTTGGTGCCTAGGTTATTTGATAAGAAAACCACTAGTAACTGGAATGATGACAGTGCTGCAAACAGAGTGAACACTTAATTTATAAGTGCTTACGGATTGGTGGAGTGATAGGATAAGTAGATAGTGGTAGATAAGTGATTAAAGAAGTGCATGGGACAGACTGGACGATTCCTACACTGCATGAGTACTAACTGGGTATTTAGAAGAGTGTATCAATAGTATGTAGCTAGTTAGAGGTCTGCTTGGATAGTGCACAAAATATTATAGATGTACTTGTGTTAGTAGCTAGGCCATTCCATAAGTTCATGACTAGTAACTAGAATAATTACAGTATTACAAACAGAGTGTATAGTGAATTTATAAGTGCTTAGGTATTGGTGGAGTAATAGGATAAGTAGATAGTGCTGGATGGGTGATTGGAGAAATGCATGGGACAGACAGGAGGATTCCTACACTGCATAGGTACTAACTGGGTATTTAGAAGAGCGTATCAATAGTTTGTAGCTGATTAGAGGTGTGCATGCATAGTGTACAAAATATTGTACCTGCACTTGTGTTTTTGACTACTCCATTCCTTAAGTATACGACTAATAACTGGAGTAATTTCAGTGTTCCAAAGAAAGTGCATGCTGAATTTATAAGTGCTTAAGTATTGGTGGAATGATAGGATACGTAGATAGTGCTGGATGGGTGAATGGAGAAGTACATGGGACAGACAGATGGATTCCTAGACTGCATACGTACTAATTGGGTATTTAGAAGAGCGTATCAATAGTATGTAGCTGGTTGGAAGTCTGCATGCATAGTGTACAAAATATTGTACCTGCAATTGTGTTAGTGGCTAGGCCATTCCTTAAGTATATGACTAATAACTGGAGTAATTTCAGTGCTGCAAAGAGAATGCATGCTAAATGTATTAGTGCTTTGGTATTGGCAGAGGGATAGGATACATAGATAGTGCTGGATGGTTGAATGGAGAAGTGCATGGGACAGACAGAAGAATTCCTAGACTGCATAGGTACTAACAGAGTATTTAAAAGATGGTATCAAAGCTATATAGCTGATTAGAGGTCTGCATGCATAGTGCACAGAATATTGTAGCTCTACTAGTATTGGTGTGTCTATGGTTTTGAGAATGGTAGTCTGTATTTTAGGGTGTGAGGAGGTGCATCAGATGGTCATGTGGATGATGTCATCAGTGATGTCATTTGAGATGTCATCAGTGATGTCACTGACCATGTCATGAGTGATGTAATATGTGACGCCATCAGCAGTGCATTACTTTAATCCAAAAAGCTGTCGACCATATTGGCCTGGTCACGATGTGAAAATTCAGGAATTGATACAATAAAGAAAAGAAAACAAGTGTTAATATGCACACAATGTCATTTCAGCAGATCTTGCCCCGTGACCGCCATACCTGTATGTTCGTCAACGTGACTTATTCATAATAAACATACTTAGAATTGCAAATATCAACATAAACAATGAACTACACATTACTTTAAAGTGAAATGCTATCGGCCATATTAATCTGGGCATGTTGCGTATTATAATGGTTCTTACATGAAAGAAAAGGAAAAAAAGAGGTGTTAATATACACACACTATCCCTAAATAAAGTTCTAGCGATTATAGTTCCATTCCATTCACAGTTCATTAGAGATGTCATGAGTGATGTCATGAGTGATGTAACTGACCATGTCATGAATGATGTAATTTCTGAGGTCATTAGCAGTACATTGCAGGGGCGTAAGTTATTGTTAGCTCAGGTAACTATAACTGCTGAATTTCACTGTTTGTGTATGAGTGAAATCTTAGTCTAACTATACCGTCCCTGTAATCTTTGTTTTTTTCAGCAAATTTCTAGTTGTTTTTTTAACGTTAAGTAAGATGCATATCAAAATGGATGGTGGGGGTTGGAAGCAGGGCCTGGCATTGTGCTGCCCCCACCCAAGCTTGCTGCTCCTGCCTTCCCTCCTCCTAGCCATCCATTGTCCAAGTCCATGTCCTTGCTCCCTTATTACAGCCCTGTGTGGCCATTGTTCTGCCACTAGCCTTCCAGCCTTCTCTGAACAGATAGCTTGCTGCCCCATCCAACTCCTCCTTCTCCTCTGTTGTCTGAATCCATTGACTAGCCTCCTCCTTCCTGCCATGCATGGTCTGATGTGCTGCCACTGCCCTCCGTTTAGCATGATGTACCAGTCCTCTCCTCCTGCCTCGATTGCCCAATTCTATGCTCCATCATTGACCTCCTGCTTAGCCTCTGTGCTTAGCTTGCTGCCCCTATTCTCCTTCCCCCTGCCCTCCGATGTCTTTGTGCATGCCCCTGCTCCATCCTTTTTGCCCACCATGTTCCATGGACCTGCCACTCCTATCTACTCTGAGTGTTCTGTTGAGCTGCCACTCCCCTCCTACCTGCCTAGCATTGTCAGATGACTGTAACCTGTTCCTGCCACCTCCACCCTGCCTGTCCACATTCCATGCCCCTATCCCCTTCCTCCTGTCCTCCATGGTCCATTTTACTGCCACACCCTTCTGCCCTCCCTGGTCTGTTGTGCTGCAACTGCTCCTCCAGCCTGCCCCGCGTGGTCTGTTGTGAGGCCCCTTCCCCTAAACTCTCTTGTCTGTGCCCAGGTCCTGACCCTCCCTTCTATCCTCCATGGTCCTTTGCAACCTCCTTCTTGCCCACCATAGCCATTGTGCTGCCACTAACCTTCCCGCTTGCCATGCTTTGTCTTCTGTGCTGCCACGGCCCCTCCCTCCTTCCCTGTGTGGTCAGCTAGCTGCCCCTGACCTCCTCCCACCTTCCCTCCATGGTCTGTGTGTATGTCATCATAGTCTCACTGTTGCTCTCCATGGTGTGTCTTGCTTCTAGTGCCCATCCTGCCTGACCTCCATGGTCATCTTGCTGCTCCTGCCCTGCACCCTTGCCCCCAGCCCTCTGTTTCCATGTATAGACCCCTATTCTCTCCCTCCTGGCTTGTCTGTTCCATTGTAATGCCCCTGATCCGTCCCTCCTGCCCTTTATGGTCTGTTATGCTGTCGCTCTCTCTCCTGTCTGTCCATTATGGTCAGCTAGCTACCATTGCCTCTTTTCCCTCTGTTCTCTGTTCTCTGTTGTCCATGTGCATGGTTCTGTCCCCTCCCTATTGTTTTCTATGGATTGTTGTGCTGCAATCCCGTCCTGCATGCCCTGTGTGGTGTATTGTGCTTCTGAAAACCCTGATGCCTGCCCTGTAGGGTCAGTTTGGTGCACCTCTCCATATCCCTCCTGTCCTCTGTTATCTGAGTCCATGTCCCTACCCCACTTCCTCCTGCCTTCCATGATCCAATGTACCATACTTGCGAACATTTTGAACTTGGTAAGATGGAGATTTTGAAAAAAAACTGGGGTATTGATTTTCCCCTTCGAGTTACATTGAAAAAGAGGAGATTGTAGACAGGAGACAGATCAAATAAAGCCCATTTGAGCTTAAAAACATTGGGCGTTTCCTGGCTGAATCGGGTCTGTTGGCATGTATGGTTGTACTACCACTGCCTCTTCCTTCTGCCCACAATGGTCTATTATATTGCCACAGCCTCTCTTGCCAGTCCTGTGTTGTTGGTTTGTTGCCCCTGCCCCCCTTTCCACTGCCCTCCATAGTCTGTTGTGCTGCCACTGCCCTTCCTGCCCACCTGTGTGGTCAAATTGTTGCTTCTGCACCCTCCTACCTGCCTTCAATTTTCAGAGTCCGTGCCCCTGGCCTCTTCCTCTCAACAGTATCCTAATGAACAACTAGATTGCTAACATTCTATATTTATTACAAAAGTCTGGAACGCCTGACGTCATCTTGATGCAATCAAAACTGTAATACCTAGAGCATTTCCTTTAGAAATTACATATATGAGAGGGGCTTATCTGCATCAAAATTATGGTTAGTGCTCTAAAAAACTAAAATGAGGACATATTTTCTGAGTTTTCAAATAGCGACAAAGCACTTTTAAATTATTTGTTATCTTTATGTTTTTTTATCCAGTTGACCACTTGATTAAATGTTGCACTTAGGGGAGATGATGTGGTGTTACTACGCTCAGCTCCTACCCTGAAAGTCTCGGGGGGATTCGTCAAGCGGGGGCCGAGAAAAAAGGGGGGTCCCAAAACGCGTTTTCCCCATGCATTTTCCCATAGGACCTTTAGTCGAAGCTACAGCCCGAACGGCTGAACAGAATTACTTGAAATTTGGTAGAGAGGTAGTCCTCAGGTCAGGGATGTGCCTTTTGCATATATGGAGTCAATCTGTTCAGTAGTTCCTGAGAAAATTGCAGTTAAAAGCACATACATATCTATAGCCGTGCGCGCACCCTAACGTGCGCGAGCGTAATTCTGATTGGTTGTTACATGTCAGTCAACGTTCGAATCGGTCGAAATCAGGAAGTGTCAGCCGCCATTTTGTTGTTTTCAGTGCGAGAGTGGAAAAGGAAGGTGGCGAACGTGAAAAGGGGGCAGGGTAGAGAGTTCCTGACCCCCTAGCCTTTGTTCAGGGGGTCCCTGAAGGACCCCGATGGCAGAAAAAAACATTTAATTTTTTTGTTTTTAAAAATCGCAGGGGGGGTGCACAGTGTGCGCACGGTGAAAAACCATAAAAAAAAAAAAATTAAATACGTCGTTTATTGCAAAATAAATATATAATTTTTTTTATAATACATACATAACTTAGCATTTTTAAAAAACGTACAAAATTCACTGAAAAAACCATAGGTTTCACACACGTTATAGTTAGGAATTAGCATTTAAAAAACCTTGCAAATTCACTTAAAAAAACATAGGTTTCACACATGTTATAGTTAGGTGGATATTTCACTCGTAAAAAAACAATGAAATTCCCCCGTTATAGTTAGTTGAGATAACTATAACTCGCGCGACCGCCACTCTATCACAAGGATGATGTCATCAGTGATGTCATGAGTGATGCCACTGACCATGTCATGAGTGATGTAATATGTGACGTCATGAGCAGAGGATTGCGGGCGCGCGAGTTATAGTTATCTCAACTAACTATAACGGGGGAATTTCATTGTTTTTTTACGAGTGAAATATCCACCTAACTATAACATGTGTGAAACCTATGGTTTTTTAAGTGAATATATATATATATATATATTTACTGAAAAAAACATAGGTTTCAGGGGCGTTATAGTTAGTTGGACACTTCACTCGTACAAAACCTGTGAAGTTCCCTCTTTATAGTTAGTTCTGCTAACTATAACTCGTGCCCCCGCCATGCACTGCTGATGACGTCACTTATTACATCACTCATGACATGGTTAGTGACATCACTGATTACATCACTGATGACATCTCGAATGACATCACTGATGGCATCACTGATGACATCATCCAGTGACTGTGTGTTTCTGTAAAGTTTATATATGTTTAATATATAGGGAAAGGCATATTGAAGAATGAGTGGGTGTATAAGTGATTGAATGGTTGATTTAGTAAGTGCGTGATTAAACATATCTTTCTGAATACATGGGTTAGTGAGTAAACTGTGTGAATGTCTGTATCCGTGTGTCTGTTGGTGTGTAAGTGACTGCATGGGTTTGCAAATAGCTACATGAGTGTCTATATGGGTTATTGATTTGTTGTCTGAGTATCTGTATGGGTGCCTGAGTGTTTGTGTGGGTGGGGTGTGTGTGACTCTGAACATAGATGTGTGAGTGGGTCATTCACTGGGTACATGGTTTCAAGAGTGCATCTGTGTTGGACTGTATGGGTGGGTGAGTGTGTGTATGGGTGTGTTAGTAAGTGAATGTATATCTCAATGGTACATGTGTGAGTAATTACATATGTGAAAAGTAGTATATATATGTGTTGGAGTACATAATTGGCTACAAATGAGAGTGTGTTATTGTGAGAGTGGCTGTATGGATGAGTGTGTGCTTGTATCATTGATTGTATAAGAGCGTAAGAATGTGCTAGTATTTGTATGAGTAATTGAGCTGGTGTGTGTATAACTGTATATCTGAGTAAATGGCAGTGTGAATAATTATTTCCATGACTGATTAGGTGTGTGAGTATCTCTATGGATGACTGGTGGTGTGTGAGTGTCTATATAGGTGTATGAGTGCATATGATAGTCCTGTACTGAGTGACCATAAGTATGAGTGACTGTACGGGTGAGTGAGTGGATGTGTGTGTAGACCTAAGAATCAGTGAGTGGGTATGTAGTTATTGGTGTTGGAGTATCTATGGTTTTGAGAATGGTAGTCTGTAATTTAGAGTGGGTGTATCAAAAGTTATATTTTAAGGTGTGAGAAGATGCATTAAATTTTCACATGGATGATGTAATCAGTGATGTCATCAGTGATGCCATTTGAGATGTCATCAGTGATGTCACTGACCATGTCATGATTGATGTAATATGTGACGTCATCAGCAGTGCATTGCGGGGGCGCGAGTTATAGTTAGCTGAACTAACTATAACGGGGGAATTTCACGGGTTTTGTACGAGTGAAATGTCCAACTAACTATAACGCCCCTGAAACCTATGGTTTTTTCAGTGAATTTCTAAGGTTTTTTAAAGACTACTTTCTAACTATAACGTGCCTGAAACCTATGTTTTTTTCAGTGAATTTCAGAGGTTTTTCAAATGCTAGTTTCTAACTATGCGTACAGAGGTAGGCCATGTGAAGAAAGAAGAAAAAACGCACAGAAAGAAGCAAAAGAAATGCAGAAAGAAGCAACAGAAGTCCACAAAGATGAAGAAAAGTGCAGGAAGAAGAAATACATGTGCAAAAATCATCCTGTGCCCACAACTTTTTCAGACGGGTACTGGTGGTAACTGACTCTGACTAACCAGGCCTAGAGCCAGTGCTATGCTAAAAGACACTTAGAATACAGTGAGAACACCTACATAGACTAGGAAACACTATGCATTGGGGTACCCCTGTGATTAGCATGACCTCCTCTGTAAGGCCCTAGTACATAATAGGGCAGGGGGATTAAACCTACCTCTTAAAATGCGCTACAGGGTGCGTTTGCACAGTGGTGAAGGGAGTGGAGGGCCTGAGGTGACACGTGTGCAAACATGCCCTGTGGCCTTTTTAAGTTGGGGGATTAAGTCCCCTTGAATCCTGACGGTCCCTGGGATCCAACTAGCCCACCAGGTACCATCAGTAAGCGCCAGAGAGCTGCGTTGCACCTGGTGGGCTAGTTGGCCCCCAGGGTCCCTTAGGATTGAAAGGGAATTAATTCCCCAACTTTAAACACGCCACAGGGCGTGTTTGCACACATGGCACCTCAGGCCCCGCCCCCTCCCTTCACCACTGTGCAAACGTGCCCCATGGCGTGTTATGAGTTGAGAGATAAAGTCGCCTTCAATTCTGAGGGCCCCTGGGGGCCAACTAGCCTACCAGGTACCTCCAGTAAGCGCCACAGAGCTACGTTGCCGAGAGGTGTAAAAAGGGGCGTGGCCTGGACCACCTCTCTGCAATGCAGCGCAGTGCACTTACTGGAAGCACCTGGTGGGCTAGTTCGCCCCCAGGGGCCCTCAGGATTGAAAGGGAATTAATTCCCCAACTTTAAACGTGCCACAAGGCATATTTGCACACATGTCACCTCAGGCCCCGCCCCCTCCCTTCAGCACTGTGCAAACGCACCCCGTGGCGCGTTTTAAGTTGGGAGATTAAGTCCCCTTTAATCCTGAGGGTCCCTGGGGTCCAACTATCCCACGCGGTACCTCCAGTAAGTGCCACAGAGCTGCGTTGCAGAAAGGTGTAATAAGGGGCGTGGTCTCTGAACACCTCTCTGCAACGCAGCTCCCTGGCACATACTGGAGGGGCAACCAGGAAGATCACCTGGAGTAGCGACGGAGAGAGCGCTGCTTCACGCCCTGAGTTGTCACCAGGTGCGTTGATACACATTCCCGATCTACGACGGGTATTACGTTATAGAACCCCTGCACCTCACTTTCATTGATATAGTGGTAAGGTCTGCTGGAGGTATCATTTTGTTTTCTTGATGTTGTAATTGTTGCCTTCAATCTATATGGCCTAATGATGCAGGAGTAGCATATGGTCCTGACGAAAGCCTTGATCACAATTTCTGTGATTCATAATGGCTGAAACATGTTGACCACTTGTTTTTTATTCTTTGACATCCAACGATACTCATTAAACATATTTTTCGCTGGATAGCCAATTTTAAACCTTATATTTTTGCACTCACGCTGCACTTTAAACATGAACAAACTACACTGAGGGCAGCTTTAGTCTCTGTTATCTTTGGCCCCAATAAAGTTATTCGAATCCTTAAAACATCCGTGAGCTCCTCCTTCTTAAGTTTCCTTGGAGTTGTAGCTCGTTAATCACACCAGGTTGTGGTTAACAGGAGGCCCCAGATGATGAAGCATGCCACCACGGTGGGTGATGGGACTCCGTCCTCTTTATGAGGACTTTTTGTAGTCGTTGTTAGCATTTGCTTTTGTGGTTTAGGACCATTAGTTCCTTGTTCATAGACCCACGGATTTCTTGTTTGTTACATACTGGAGGTACCTGGTGGGCTAGTTGTTCTGAAATTTTCATGAATCCATTATAAATTTTAAGTTTTGCTACGTTCTTCCTCTATCATTTCCCTTTATTCATCCTTCATTCTTTTTCCTCTGTCTAACGAGTATCTATGATATTATTTATATATGATAATATTTAATACTTAGTTGTCTTATATTTAACCATGATATTGTTTAATTATACAATGCTATTATTTAGATAGGATTATACTTAACTGTGATAACAATTATCAATGTTAATATTTAGTTACTATTGTTATACTATACAAAGGTCAATACATTATACCAGACATCTGACAACATTACACTAAATTGACTTCTCTCTTTTTCTTCATTCATCTTCTTTCCTCTTCCTTCTTTCTTGACTTTTTCATCTCCTCTAACACTATAGTCTCAAGATATTTGTCTCTTCCCTTTTCTTTCAGCCTTAACTCTGAATTCTATATTATTGTCGGAATATTGTTAAATACTATTGTAGAAATTCATCTCTCACTACTGACTTAGTCTCCGGTTGGGGCTCCTCCGGTGGGAATAGCCCGAAACCTAGACCCGCAGTAAGCAGTTCTAGCCCATTGGTGCTGTGCTATCCCTGTGCAGTACATCTACCTCTTACCCCTTATATTGTTTTTCACTTTTTTCTTACTATTGCTTACTTCTTTTAAGTTACTCTCTCACAATCCTCTAACCTCCTTAAATTTTCTAGAAGTTTACTTATCCTTCAACTTTCTCCTTACCCAGACTCGATTCTTCTTCTTCACCTTTTCCCCTCTTCTCCTCAACTTCTCCCCCTTACATAGTCCACTCTCTTGTCTTCTGTTTTTCCTCTCTCCAGTGATAACCCCACAATACTTACTTATATTTACTTATCTAGCCTTTATTACTATACCCTCTTTACTTTCACCACCTTCGTATTTTTTGCACCTCCTATCCCTTATATCAGTTTTTCTTTTAAATCAATCCCTTTTATATTTTCAGCGCACATATGGCAGTTAACACACCTTCCTCGTCTCATCTATTGTGCATAATCTCATGGAATGTTAATGGCCTTACGCACTTTATAAAACGCAAAAATGTACTCTCTTATCTAAAAAAGAAAAGAACTGATATTGCTCTCTTACAAGAGACTCATCTCGATGCTTTGGAATCATCTAAGTTACAGCAAGAATGGGTGGGAAAAGTTATTAATTGCGGATTGACAACAAAACCCTCTTCTGAGAAGAACCAGTCACGGAAATGTGGTGTGGCCATCATCTTACACAAATCCTTACCTATCTCAACTGTCAAAACCTGGATCGACCCTGAGGGCAAATATGTCTTTGCTAAGTTAAAAATTGGAGAAAAGATCTTCTGCATTGGTTCAGTATTTGCCCCAACTGGCGATAAACGCTCCTATTTTCTCAACCTGAATCGTTTACTTGTGGAGATTGGTGCATCCAGTTACATCATTGGTGGTGAGTGGAATTTGACCCGTGAAGCGATTGTAGATAGAACTGCCCATTTAGATAGATACAATGTTGGTGACAGAGCTTTATTGGGTGATATAACAACAGACCATGGTTTAGTAGATCACTGGCGCCTCTATCATCTCTCAGATCAAGAATATACCTTTCTTTCCTCTGCTCATGGCACACAATCCAGGATCGATTACTTTCTAATTTCCCATTCAGTAGTTGCAATCACCAATAAATTCCATATTTTAGAAGCCGCTGTTTCTGATCATTCTCCAGTTCTTCTTGCTCTAGAAGTAGGCTTAACGTCTCTGTGCGAAGGTGGCCTGGTATATGATGTCTACTAATTAAAGTGGGCACCCTGTACCAGTCCACACGACCCTTATGATGTATGAGGTCTAAGATAACCTTTAGAAAGCTATCCTAGTGGTAGCTGTGGAGAGCAGCCTTCAGGCTTAATCTTGAAGGAATGTAAAGAAGCTTGTTTTACCAGAATATCACCTCCTGAATGAGTAAATGAAGGGAGAACCATACAGTAGTTAAATAAAAATATTTATTTATTAATATAACACTCTCTACTGCAGGGGAGTAACTCCTGTACTCCAAGGGAGATTCTTCAGTCGTGCAATCATTGTGCAGGCAGTCAAAATACTTGGTTTCTTCTTAGTAGAATCTTGTCCAGGTAAAATCTAAAGTTCTGTAGCCAGGTAACCCACTTTATACCGATGGGAAGGGGTTGGAAAGATTCTAGGGACCCTCCTAGGGGAGGGGCAGGACAGAGGAGTGGCTACACCCATCTCTTTTGTCCAGTTTCGCACCAGAGCAGGAGCCAATGGCTCCCAGAACTGGTTTGAGCTGGACTATGCACAGGGACACCAAATGTGCCCCCAGTGCAGACTTTCTGGAACTCTCAGAGTGCACCCACCCAGCCCCAATACACTAAACCCTGTCTGGGAGGTGGTTACATCTCCCTGTGACAGGATGCCTATTGTCATGCCTTACTCTGCTCGAGCTTGGCTTAGCCGCAGGAGAGCAGAATTGTGTCTGTGGCTGGCAGCGTCCATTTTGTGCTGCCCGGTTGAGAAAGTTGGTACTGGGTAGACCAGTGACCCACAGTAGTGATTCTAGAAGGGTGAAATCATACCTCCCACACCAATTACTGGCGTGGAGGCATGATTCATGACATGTTTCTAAGCAGCCGTTTTAAAGTTAGCATTTACCGCTAGGTTATAATGCACTTAGACCTACATGTCTGGCTGCATCAAAGACAACAGATTGGTCTCTGAAGCCTGCAGAGGGGCCCTACTCATGCAGGGGCACCCTCTCTCGCAAAACCCAGCACCCTGTCTTCAGGATTGATAAGGCCTGCCACAGGGGTGACTGATAGGTTTTTAAGTGTAGTGATTTAGAAAGATATAGTGAACCTATATTTAAGTAAGTGGTGCAAGCACCAGCTTACACAGGCTGCTGTAGCAGACCTGTTGTGTCACTTTAAATGGCCTCTCATGGGTAGCATAATACATGCTTCAGTCCATGGGAGGCCTCTGGGGTACCTATGCCCTGGGTACATGGTGTACCATACACTAGGGACTGATAAGGGTACCCCAGTATCGAATCTGGAGTGTACCTAAAGTACATACATAGTAATTTAAAGGAGAAATCAGCATCTCTGCGTCGTATTGAACTTGAGGCTCAAATTATTTCTCTTACTCGTCTATATACTTCTTGCCCTACTATAATCAACCGCAAAAGCCTAGAATTAGATAAAACGGCACTTAATAATCTATATACCTCCAAAGCAGAATATGCTCTTCAACGTCTAAAAGGTAGACATTATGAACAAGGTGAGAAAGCAGGCCGATTACTCGCAGCGCACCTTAAACAACGTAAAGCTTGCATGGCCATATCAGCAATACGAACAGACTCCGGTGAAGTTCTCACTAAACCGCAAGACATTGTAAACACTTTTGCATCCTTTTATAAAGAACTTTACATTCCTGAAAATCCAGCAACTGAAGATCAAATACTCACATACCTCACCAATATTGACCTTCTATGTCTTACAGATGAGGTTAGACACTTACTCAGTGGTGACATTACTAAGGAAGAAGTAGCTGCAGCCATCTCCAAATTACCTTATCACAAATCCCCAGGTGAAGACGGATTCCCTGCAGAATATTATAAATGGTCTGGGAAAGAAACAATTTACAATCTTTATTCTGCTTTTCATTAAGCTGTCCATACATCCTCTCTTGGTCCTAGTTCCAATAAGACATTAATTGCAGTTATCCCCAAGCCGGGTAGGGATCTGCTTAAAATTTTGTCTGGTATCCTTGCGTCACGACTCCGTAATGTTATTCCCTCCCTAATACATCATTCACAGGTTGGCTTTGTCCCAGTTCGCTCCTCTTGAAATCCTCTCTGAACACTAGCAAATATTTTATGGTCTGCAAGGGAACTGACTCAGGATGCGGTTTCTCTCTCCCTGGATGCAGAGAAAGTGTTTGACAGTATTGACTGGGGCTATCTTTTTGCAACTGTGAAACGCTTTGGCCTAGGAGATCAGTTTATCTCCATGGTTTGCTTACTTTATGACAATCTCACAGCCCAGGTCAACTGTGGAGGTTTTCTCTCTGACCCTTTTCCAGTCCAAAGAGGTACCCGCCAAGGCTGTCCCCTTTCTCCCCTTTTATTCTTATTAGCGATGGAGCTACTTGCAGATTCGGGGTATACCTATAATGGGAGGAGTATCAAAACTATACTTATACGCTGATTATATTCTTCTTACTCTTAAGGATCTCTCTCATTCTTTACCAACATTACTCAACATTATTAATAAGTTCTCAGCCCTTTCTGGTTACAAGGTGAATTGGGACAAAAGCGAAGCTCTTCCACTCTCTTCTGGTACCACAAAAGCTTCAATTGACGGATATACCTTTTGCTGGAAATCGTCCTAATTAAAATATCTAGGAATTCTGATTAATTGTGGATTTAAGGGGATGGTTTCAGATAACCTCTTGCCTCTCATAACACAAATGGAAACTGATTTTGCTAAATGTGGGGAAGAGTGCCGGCAGTAAGAATGGTTACTCTTCCTCGCTTTACTTATGCCTTAGGAATGCTTCCGATTGTAGTACCTTTGACCACACTTCATCGCATAGATTCCTGTATACGGACCTTTGTCTGGGGAACTATGCATCCTCGTCTATCTGCTGCTAAGTTATTGGCTTGTCGCACCCATGGCGGTTTAGGTTTACCATCGTTGGAGCATTACTTCTTAGCCTTACATCTCTCACAACTGGCTTACTTACTCCCAGGTGTGACTGATCCTCCACAATGGGTCACAACAGAACACTTAATACTTGAATGTGACTATGGTCTTAACTTCTTATACAGTACTCGTAAGCCTTGAACTGCCCCCCGCATCCTCTACTTCATGCTACATATCAAGCATGGCAACGAGCACATCGACTCTTGGGGTTGCTCATTGTTTGCACTCTAAAGCCCCAATATGGAGGAATGAAAGTATTCAAATTAATGGTTGAACGCTCTCTTGGATTGATTGGAGTTCCATAGGAATTCATACACTAGACCAGATCATAATAAATGGTGATATGAAATCCTTTGATACTCTTTGTGAAGAATTTGACCTTCCTTTACATCAGGCCTCACGACATTTGCAAGTACATTGCCTGAGGAGATGTCTTGGTCCTCTCCCTTGGACATTAGAATCGTCACCAATATTGGATTATCTTTATACTTGGGGTCGGCACAAGGGAGTAATGTCAGGATTATATTGCACTCTAACTAGTCACCTATATTCACATCCACTTCTTAAAACTCTCCGCGCGAGATGGCAGGATCACCTTTATATTACTATAGATGAAGTTACCTCGCCCTACATATTGGAAACTCTGGACAAAGGTGCCCGTGAAGCACGCCTGAAATTATGTCTTTTTAAAACTTTGCATGATTGGTATTGGACACCATCAAAATTACATAGAGTTGGGTTGTTACCACTCTCTAAATGCTGGAGATGTTCCAGAGTTACTTGTGATCTTCTTCATATAATCTGCGAATGCCCCTCTATACAAAATTTCTGGACACCAGTAGGTGATACACTAAAGTAAATGATTCCTCTTCTACTCCCACTCACCTCCACTAATATTTTATTACATGATCTTGGGAGTTCACCTGCCATTACACGTCCTCAGAACTGACTCTTACATACTGCACTCTCTACCGCCAAAATGTGTATCTTAAGATTGTGGTAATCACCTAACCCTCCTTCCAAGGAGGATTGGATGGTCGCAATGATTCCTACGGCATCACATGAGCATGTAATATATAAGCTAAAGAAGACCAAGAAGAAATATTTCAACAAGTGTGGACTTCTTTTCTCCGAGACTCTTGAATTTTTTCCCTTTAATTATCTTGCCTGTTCCCTTTTCCTTTCACTTTTTTCTCCCTTCTCTTCCCCTTTTGTCCCCCCTTTCCCCTGTTTGCTCCCCTTTTGTCTTTCTCTTTCTTTACTCTCTCCCCAGCCTTATAATTTTTTCTTTCGGGGTATGGAGTGATGATGACTTGACTTTCCTCTCTTTTCTCTTCGTAATTCTATACTCACTCTTCCATGTATTCATCCACCTATTTGCTTATTAATTTCCCAATTATTTATTTATCTATTCAGAGTTAGAATTGTTTAGCATACTATGTTCATTTCCCTTCTTTTCCATTACTTGCTCTCTGTCTTTTATTTCATATCTCCTCTCCCCCTCCTTTCTCCTATTATGTGCAACATTTTCTTCTTTATATTATATTGTATATGTAATGTCACTAGACCACTATGGGTCTATTATGCTGTATCATACTGTCATGAAATTATATACCTTTAATTTCTTAATAAAGAATCACGACACAAATTCAGGGTCAACTCAAATTGGTTCAAATCAAGTAAAATTCCAACTAATAAAGAGATGCAACAAGGGTGCATGCTGCCCCTTCAGCTATTTAGTCAGTATTTGGCTGAACTAAAATGCCACTTGGATAAAGTAAGAGTTTTCCCTCCAAAATTAGCTGGCCAGAAAATCCAACTGCTCCAAAATGCGGAAGATGGAGTACTAATCGACCAGACCCAAACTGGTCTACAGAGATCCCTGGATGCACTGGTCCATTATTGCCAGTTTAACAATCTGTCCATAAATCTAACCAAGATAAAGGTCATGATGGTGGGCAGCAAATTAATAAAGAGTGGGTCTTGGTTTCTTCAAAAATTATCTGTCATGCATGTGCCATCCTACAAAAACCTAGGGATATGCCTGGATGAGAGAGAAGGAATCGCCCTACACATCAAGGCCCCACAAGGCTCTGGCAACTCCTTGACTTGGGGATTCTGCAAATTGTTTAGGTCTCTACAGTGCCCACACCAAAGAGCCCTAGTGAACGTGCTACATTATTGCAATCAATAACATAATGGAACACTGATTTTCAAAAGTAGGCTGGCCAACTGGCTGGACAGAGTCCAAATCAACTGCTACAGAAACTTTTTCTCCCTACCAGACTGCACCACACAAGCACAAATTCGACTGGAATTCAACCTGATAATACAGTATTGAAAGCAAAACTATTGATCTACTGCTTAAAAATGAAAAGGGGCCTGCCGGGACATTAAAACATCTCTTTTGGCGGGCAATAATGCAGGCAAATTCCTTGTGGGCGCAGTTCATACCTACCTCGTTGAAAAGTTTAGAAGCCCACAACAGATGGTATGCTAATCGATTTTAAACTTCTATCAAAACAATTAAGAACATCTCTGCAGATCTTGATGGGTAGACACTGAAGGAGAAGATCTACGGTAGCTGAGCAGTCAACCTATACGTGCCCGGGGTGCTGTAAATTTATAAATCTCAGCCCCTCGCTAAGGGTATAAAGAAGCAGCTGATGAGGCTAAGATTTGGGTTTATCCCACTGAAAGCATATTGGTATGGAAGGAGAGGTAGTGATCTGTACGAACATTGCAGACTCTGTTACATGGGGCCTGAATCCCTCATTCATTTTGTCGACATTTGTAAAATGCTTTTACCTCATAGAAAATTCTGGCTATGCCCCATCTTCAGGTCTTTGAACATACATAAATGTATAAGGCTATAGTATGCTGCTTTAAGTGGGAATCCTCCCAGTTGTCTGCTCAATTTTTGAAAATGTTTAAAGTAGCTATTGATGCACTCTCAGGAGCTGCAGTTGTACTGGTTCATCCAGGATCCCCGAATTGCCTGGGACACGATGTTCCTTGACAAGGCGTGTTTTACAAGGAGAGGAAGCGATAATAGTCAGCTTTTTATTTAGATGCAGTAGTCTGCCATTTATACAATTGATAATTAGACCCAGCCTTTGGGTGGCTTCCCAAAGCAACTTAATCAACATTCCATAGTATTTAACATTTTCATTTTAACTTGCATAAGAAGTTTAACTGATATTATTGGGGTGACGCTCTGGGCTGCCGCAGCAGTACAGTGTTCTTGAGGAGTCTTGCAAATCACAAAATGGCAGCAGCAACGGAAACGATGCTCTGAATGGGACGAAAGAGGAGAGCGGCAGCGAAGCAGTACTCCCCGCTGTACAGGTAAGTGGTCCCAAGGAGCTGCAGCTTGAAGGTGTGCTGTGACTGAAGGTATGCCCGGGCTGGCGTCGGGACCTCGAAATAGGGCCAGGAAGGGGAGAGATCGCCGAGGACTGCCAGAGAACAGATTGCGTAAGCAGAGCAGTAGTGGAGGTGGGCGGAGTGATCCCGCGGCCGGGCTGGACGATTGGCTGGGAGCTGTGGTAAATATTTCATTACCGGTACTATTTTTTTTGCGGTAAAGTCTAGTAAGAATAACTCAGTAAATATAAGAGGCAGAATCCGTGGTATTAGAGGTTCTAAAAGGCTTTATTCCTCTACAAAGGAATTACAGTTCGAACTGTAGGCTTCAAATTCCATCACCACGAAGGTTCAGGAAGGGAAGGCAATACATTATTGACAAGTAATGATATTTATATGAAAAGTATTACATTAAGACAGATGCAACAGCTGATAATACAGATAATGATACACATACGTAATGAAAAAAAGGCGTAAACATAGGCGTAACTAAATACGTCATTAAACATGATGTCACAAGTGGGTGGATCCATAAGAGAATCCTGCAATGTCAGCAGAAAATATTTGGCAGAGATGCGCGCGCAGCCGCATGACGTGTGATTGACGTGCAACTAGAGGGTGAAGGGGACTTGACATTTAGCTCTACATGTGGAGACAGAAGTCTGGGGGGTCATGTCAACCTAATCCCAAATCATATCTAATATCTTATGTTTAAAGAACTGTATTATCCAAAAGGAAAGGTCTCTCGGACGGAATCTATTCTATACTGACTGTTAGTGTGTGTACAAGCGTCTAAATGTCTACATGAGATGCGAGGGGGCAGGAATCTTCCATGGTAACAGGGGCTATGAATTACTTGCATGAGGACAGTGAGGCCTGGCCCTTTGCACGATAGCTGGAAGAATGTTTACCTAAACTACTAGACAGGAATGCATCGGATGAGGAGCGGAGCAGATAATCTTGAAGGTGAAATACAGTTTTTGGCAGGCAACAGGCTGGATCAGGCACCGTTAGCCGCGCAGGGAGTAGGACAAAGTTCATGGATACAGATGCAGGCTCGGACTGGAGCTTTCAGAGGCAGAAGGCAGGAAAAGGCTTGATGGCAGAATTCAGGGCCTACTCGCCTGAATCTGTAAAATGTGGAAAGTGAACCACATAAAGTCGGTGGCCTTTCATACTTAGGAATGGAATATCTGACCCATTCATGGCGGATCTGAAAGAGGACATGTTGACGGTGGACGCACATGTATTTGCGTCTCCATAACTGGAACTGGAGGGAACATACATGTACTTATAGCATGCACATGGAGCCGTTGGGGTCTACGATAGGGGACATAACTGATCACAAAATTCATATTTCCTCATTCCCTCCTTGTCCCCTACGGACCCTCAGGAGATATCGATCTTCATCAATCCATCGATCTGTTCATATAGCATCATTTGTTCTTCTTTCTTCTTCCGGGATCTTGAACGAAAACTTGGATGCGGGATACACGATGTGGCACACAGACCACAAATCGCTGGCCCACATTGCAGACATAAGCAACAACTGAATAGTATGAGAAAGCCAATACCTAGGAAGGATAGGATCCTCCATCCCCAGGCTGACAACACGCTCCAGAACCAACCGGACCAAGTCCAGGTGCCTGGACTCTGGTGTATCTGGCTTATAATCTTATGAAGGCGAGTTATGGCTTTATATACTGACGGCGAGTTTTCTGGTATGAAAACACAGCAACTTGATCCGATGAACCTACAAGCTCCGCCCCTATCGGCCAGGATGACGTCAAGGACAAGACGATTTTGAAGCACAACAATCCGCATAGCAGACTGCTCTTCTGTTAAATTGCCTAAGGCGGAAGTAGTCTCGTTCACTACTGCTTCAAGGGTTCTAGTTAATCTACGTATCAGCTTACTATTAGTGACTGTACCTATATAGGGAAAGAAACCTTTATTGAAATCTGTGTATTGCTCCCATGCCGTTTCAGTGTAATCGACAATCGGGAGATCTCTCTGCTGTCTATTGTGTACTAAATGGGTATTTCTGTGATAATCAGGAGGGGCTAGGAAAACAGGTGGCAGGAGGAATGCTATGTAACAGGTACCATCCCAATCTAGAGGTAGACGTATATATGCGGTCTGGCCACATATGAAGTAGGAATGACGGGAAGCTCTAAATGTAGACTTGCCTTGATCACTGAATTTTATTACCGTGGTGCATTTACTATGGCCCATGTGTATGGAACCATTCTTTCTTACACATAATTCCCCTTTAACTGGGAATACTGACATAGCGGGCAAGATTGGTGCAGCTTCGGATTCAACATTCAGAATCATAAGGTTAAGTGTAAAGTTACCTAATCCATATACTTCATTTTCTAGATCAGTTCCTGTTCTTTTGGGAAGTCCCTCCTTGTTAGGGTAGCAGACTTTAAGCAAAACTAGGTTCAGGTTTCCCCATACCCAGTTGTCTTGGTAAACTACTGAATTTGAATCTAGGGAATTAATCAAACTAAACCATGCTCCACAGGAGCCATTGTGTGTGAACGGATACGGAAAGAGGGGCAAAACTCCCTTATAGTTCTGATAGGGAGGGAGTCGGCCACATATCCAACAATTGGTAGCATTGCTGGTCTGATGGGAATGATGTAACATACTAATAAAAGTGTTGTTGCGCAGCGCAAATCTATAAGACAACTCATGCGGAGGTAATTCGCTAAAGGAATGTTCAGCAGTAACATTGTAAGCACGTTTGGAAATAGGGTAATACATATGTAGCAATATACTAGAAATGATGATCAAAAGACTTAGAAAAAACAAAATTAATAATGTAACTGTGCAGTGACTACGAAGCGATTTACAGTACGCATGTTTTTTAAGCTTTATCTGTCTATTTCTCTCTCTATTTCGGTCTAGAGGATACATGTCAGAGACAAATTCAACCGATTCACCTTGGAGAGGACTTAAACAATCAAATTGTCTGACTTGCTAGACCTTAGTTTCAGTTTATAGAGTTCGTGTTTTGTCTGTTCAACCAAGGGGAGCTTTGAGTCTGTCTGTGAGGGAATGCAGGGCTGAGTGTTCACATCGGATGGTAGTCCATAACATTTCTTGATATGACTCGAGTGCAACCACCCTTTACGTCCCTCAACCTTCACGGCTGTCCTTGTTGTCAGCAAGACGAGTTTGGGCGACTTCCACCTGGGCTCCAGCTGGGTCTTCCGGTCGAAATTCCTCACAAGAACCAGATCACCTGGAACCACGTCATGGGGCTTCACCTCAGTGTTATCGGGAAAAGCTGCAGCTACCTGTGAACGACAAGATTGTAGTGCAGACATCAAGGAAGCCAGGTAATCTGTCAGCATATTACAGTCAACATCAGTGATTTTGCGAGGTATAGGCGTCCCCCACATATTTGGTGGTCTACCGAAGATCACCTCGTACGGGGATAGCCCTGTTCGAGAATGTGCTACCATTCTCATGTAAAAGAGCGCAACTGGTAAGGCTACTATCCAATCGACACCTTTTTCTCTACATATTTTGGACAATCTGATTTTCAGAGTTTGATTATGACGTTCCACAAGACCTGCTGCCTCGGGATGTCGAACACAGTGGAATTTCCATTGGTAACCTAACAGAAGTGAAACGTGTTTCATTAGTTCGGATGAGAATGGCTGGCCGTTATCTGAGTACACGACACGTGGTAAACCGAATCGTGGGAAGAATTCTCGAACTAGCTGTTTGGCAGTAGTCGGGGCAGTGTAATCTGAAACCGGGTAGGCTTCTGTCCAACGGGAAAGAGCACAGACAACTACGAGAACATATTTGAATCCTCGACATCGTTCCATCTGGATATAATCCATCTGGAGGACTTCAAAAGCATGATCGGGAGGTTGAAATCCACCCTGCTCTACGGGGATGCTTTTACCTGGATTAAACTGACAACATATCATACAGGTACGTACTTTCTGTTTGGCTGCTGCTCGCAAGTGTTTGTTGAACCAAATGTGTTGAATACTGTCTAGCATAGCTTTTTCTCCTAGGTGCGCTGGACTATGTATTGTGTTAATGATGACTTGAACCATGGAGTCGGGAAGAAACCATATAGATTTTTCCTTCGTCATCCATCCTTGATCCGTTTGGATCCTTCCTAATTCAGTCCATTTCTTTATTTCTTCTGGTGTAGCATGTGTCTGTATGTCAATTACATCAAGGGCGGGATCCTTAACTGTCATGCAATATGTTGGTGTCGAAACTATTGTCTTTGTCGTGTCAGTTGTATGAGTCTGGTTCTGAGCAGTCTGTTTAGCTGTTCTGTCAGCTAGGTCATTGCCCTGAGAAATGATATCGGTAACTTTTGTATGGGCTTTGCATTTCATAATCGATATTGCAGTAGGTAGATGAATCGCGTCTAATAGGGCTTGAATGAGGGGTCCGTGTTGGATGTGGGCACCGTGAGAAGTTAAATAACCTCTCTCTCGCCACAGCACGCCGAAGTCATGGACGACTCCGAATGCATAACGTGAATCTGTGTATATGTTGACTTTCTTATTTTTGGCTTGAATACAGGCTTGTGTCAGAGCGATGAGCTCTGCTGCTTGAGCTGACAAAGTTTTAATACAATTTGTTTCAATGACTTCAGTGTCTGTTGTGACTGCGTAAGCGGCCACTAACTCTCCTGTACTTGTTCTCATACATGAACCATCTACATACAATGTCAGGTCTGGATCTGATAAAGGGATGTCTGTCAAGTCTTGTCTGGGTTTCGTCGTGATGGTGATGACTTCAATACAATCATGTGCTAATGGATCTGTTCCGTTTACTGGCAAAAGTGTGGCAGGATTTAATGTATTACAACGTCTGATTTCTATGTGTGGCTGGAACAATGTTAATTCATAACCGGTGAGTCTTGCTATAGTCAAGTGTTGTGTTTGTGTGCGGTTCAAGAGAACCTCTACTGCGTGTGGTACTTGTACTGTTAATTGATGTCCTAACACTATGGCATCGCTTTGTCTGATTGCTAAAGCTGTTGCTGCCACTGATTTCAGGCACGCAGGAAGAGCCTGAGCTACGGGATCTAATGTACTAGAGAAATAAGCACATGGTTTGTGTGATCCTGCTTGTTCCTGAGTGAGTACTGACAAGGCAGTACCTTCGCGTTCTGTAACAAAGAGTGTAAAAGGCTTACTGTAACATGGTGTTGCTAAAACAGGTGCTTGGCATAAAGCTTTCTTTAAGCTTTCAAAGGCATGTGTATGTTCTTGAGTCCAAGGGAGGACAGTTGATGTGGCTGCCTCCTGTGTTGTCAACTGGATGAGTGGTTTTGCTAGAAATGTATATTGAGGGATCCACTGCCTACAGTATGAAGTGAGACCTATAAAAGCCCGCACCTCCTTTTGTGTCTTTGGTGGTGACATGTTAGCAATTAACTGGATGCGGTCGGGTGTAAGCTGTCTTCCCTCCTTGGACAGCGAGTGCCCAAGGTAAACAACTTGCTGGACACAGAATTGCAGCTTAGAAGGGGACACCTTGTGCCCCTTGTCGGCCAGAAATCTTAAAACCGTCAGTGACGCTTTTTCACATTCAGGTTCGCTTCGGGCGGTGATCAGCAGATCATCGACATATTGAAGCAAGGCAGTGTTAACTGGCATGTGGATACTGTCAAGTTCTCTTTTCAGTGCTTGGCTATAGATGCTGGGGCTTTCTGTAAATCCTTGAGGTGCGCATGTGAATTTAAAACTTCGTCCATTCAAACTGAATCCGAACAAATATTGACTTTCCGGATCTATTGGGACGCTAAAGAAGGCATTTTTGAGATCAATTACAGTGAAGAACGTTGCTTCTGAGTCAATAGCTGTTAGTAATGACGAGATATCTGGGACCACAGGGTATTGTGGTACAATACATTTATTTAATTCGCGCAGATCAATAACCAATCGAAATACCGGTGATGCATTTGGATCCGTTCTCTTAAGAATCGGAATTATCGGGGAATTACATACATTGGAGTCGGTTTCTACAACCACTCCTTGTGCAATGAGCTCGTCAATGATTTGCAGCAAAGCCACAACAGCATCTGGTGGTAACTTGTATTGTCGCATTCGTGGTAGTACCACTCCTGTTTTTAGTGTGACTCGATATGGTGTAATGTTCATGCAACCAACATCAGTGGGGCCTTGTGCCCATAAATGTGTAGGTAAATTCTGCAGCCGGTGATCCATGTCTCTGGACACGTAGTGACCTTTGAAGTCACGTAAAAATAATCGTACTCCTTCCGGAGAACAACATATTATAGCTCCTAGAGCTTTCAATGTTTTTATACCTAACAAGTTTTCTGGACATGATTTAGTAAGCAATAAATCTGTAGTACGTGTCAATGGACCAACCGTAAGTGGAAGGGGTTGTGTTACTTCATTAATGATAGGCTTTCCTGAGAATCCAAGGGAAATATTCTGTGAGCCTGAGAGGGGTGCCCCTGGAACTTCACTGCGTCGTATAGTTGTTCTGCTTGCCCCTGTATCAAGTAAAAACTTTCTGTCTTCCCCTAATAGTTCACTATGTACATAAGGTCCCTCTTGATCTACAGGAACCTCGATAAGGGGTAAGCCAACTTCCCTCTCTAGGCTATTTCATGTGTATCGCTGATAATCGGGATAGTCATTTTGTGCATACTGGTACATCTGTTGCGTTGTTGCTTGTGTGGCAGCAATAGGCTGCGCTTGTGGTGGGGCTACGGTCTGTTGTGGAGCTGGCTGTTGCGGAGCTGGCTGTTGCGGAGCTGGCCTAGATTGTGCATGCTGAGGTATTTGTTGTTGATTCTGATCCTGTCTAGGTGGACGTGGTCTTTCCTGGGTTCTACCCGTGGCGATATTATGTTTCAGAACTGGACAATCGTGTATATAATGACCTTGTTGTTTACAATAGTTGCATGTCCCTTTCGCCGGACCTGTGGAATCACCCTTTTTATGACCATCAGCTGGAACTGACTGGGCAACAAGCATTTTCATTTTCGTATCTTTCATACGTCTTTGTTCATGTTCTTGTTCTTCTCTAATTCTATTGTGGTGATATTGTAACATCTGTAACATCTGTGACGGGGTGTTACCTTGCCAGGTACTCTCAAATTTCAATACTCTATTCTTAATTTGCGGCAGGGAATTTTCAACTAATTTTGTCACAAACAGATGTGGATATGACTCGCTACTTGCTTTTATGCCACTATTGATACCAAAACATTTTTCAAATCGGGAATAGAAATCACTAGTGTCTTCATCTTGCTTTTGTTTACAGGCTGAGATTGCACCCCAGTCCTCCTTTTTCGTAGTTAATAAACGTGGCAGTACCTGTACTAGTAATCCTGGTAGTGCTGTAGTCTTTTCCCCAAGCCCTGATCCTGCAGCTCGGGCCTTTTCTTCGTTTTCTAATGCTGTCCAATCTATCTTTTGGTCTCCCACCTCCCATTCCTTTTCTTTGAGTTTCTCGTAAACACCGGCAGGCATTAACACTTTCAATATTTTCATGATGTCGGGGTAGGTATACTCTCCCATGAGTAACATGTCTTTTATCTCACGGTGGAAACCTGCTGGATCCTTGTCATGGCTGGGTACTACTTTCTTCATTTCTAATAATTCAATTTTAGTTATAGGCGTGTACACAAACACGCGTGTAAAGTTATTATCTTCACCTCTGATTGGGTGTACTTCGCGTAACGGATTCTGTCTATCTATGTGATACATTTTTCTTCCCATAGTGGGAATTGGAACGTGTTCTGGGTATGCGAAAACTATATACTGGTTTCGAAATTCTAGAATTTCTTTAATTAATTAAATCAGTACCTGACCCTCTCCATTTATTCGTGAGTAGTTCTGTCAATATGTCAGGTAAGGGTCCAGGATCGGAGTGTTGGCTTTTATATAATATAAGGAGGTGTTGAATCATGTATATACTAGCTAAACGCTGTTCGTCTGGGGCAAGATTCAGAAACGTGTGTGCTAGTGCATCATCACTGTATTTGCTGGGACTGTCAGCCCATTGTACTGCTGACCTGGCTAATTCTTGTTCATCCATGGAATCGAGCATATGGTACCCCCTTCGATCTCGGAGTAATTTATCAGCGGCTTGGAATAGGTGTTCAGGGGACCTTGTTTTTAACATAGGGGTTTGAAAATGTCTGTTACATTCTGGACGTATCGGACGTATCGGATCATTAAAGCCTCTAGTATTATTATGGGGTCTTCCTCTACCTACGTAAGCTATCGTATCTAATTGTTCTGATTCTTGCTCCTCCTCTCCCTCTGATTCAATTCTGTCTGCTTCTCGTCTTTCTTTATGTATTCGTTCTACTTCCTTGCGGATCTTTCGATACATGGCGATTATACACGCCTGTCTATCATGTTTCTCGTCTGATATGTTCTGACCCCATTTGGCAAGTTTTTGCATGGTATCATGATCTGCCTCAGGCCTGTCTTGGTTCCTGATCACGCAGTTTATGAAAAAACGTAGTAGTTGTCTTTGTACATCCACTTTCTGGCATTCCATAGCTTCGTTAATACTTTCTGGGCCTCGCCCTGTTTGGACAAAGTGATATATATTGTCTAGGTGTTCAACCATTCCTGGTATCGTCATTAAATACAATGTAGCTCGTCGTATACGTAGTGATGATAGTAGCAATCTGTCCTGTTTACCTGGCACTGGATCGTATCTACAATCCACAAGATGTTCTTTAAACATGTCGGATGTCGCTAGTTGGGGTGTACGTTGAAGTGTCTGTTTATTTCGCGGCGGTGTGGCAAACATGTCTGTCGTACCTCCTGTAGCACCATCTGAGGTGCTGGGCAAGAAAGGATTTGTTGGATGTAAGATAGAAATTGTAGATGCGGGAAAAACGGTAGAAACGGACGGACCTGTGGGAATGGGCGTAGGAGTTTGTTGTTGCGGGGATACAGACGGATGATCTTGGCGTTGAGCACCATCGGTGGGCGGTGCGTGTGGCGGAGCATTAGCATATTCAGGAGCTACATCATCTAAATAGGAAGAAAGGAAAATATCTTTTGCTGTTTTGGGATGTGCTTTTATCGGGAGCAATGGGGGTGTCAAGTTTTTCGGTATTTCCGGGGTGGCCTGAGGTAACCCTTCGGCCAGAAGAGGATACATACCATTCATAAGAGTGTTTCGCTGTCTGTCTACTTGTTCTGTTTTTACTCGGGTACCTTCCTCGATTAATACATTTTCTCGGGTTTTATTCGAATTCTCCCTACCTTTCTCTTCTTGTCTGAGCGCTTTTTCTGTACGTCTATATGATTCTTTACGCCATAATTCAATGGCATCCTTCTGTGACTGTCTGGCTTTCTTTTTCCATAATTCTTCTTCTACTCTCATGATGCAATCTGCATCCCAGGTCCCCGCTGCGGGCCACCTCTGACTTTCTGGCAACTCTTTGGTGTAGTCCACCCATAAATCAAGAAATAATACGGCGAAAAGAGCGGCATTTTTAGACCTTATTACTTGAACACACTTAATACAATAATGAACAATCATTCACACCACAATATGTAGAACGTATTAAAACATTTAACATTTAACAGTTTTAACGAACGATGATAACTAATAGAAAACTAGTTACTGACATAATACTGACACTAGATAATACTGAATTATATGCAAGACATACTAGATATACTGCTAAACAGTACAGATACACTGCTAAAACAGTGCAGACCGGATTTGTGTACCCAAACCCGTCTTGACCGGCACAACCTATGTGCACGTTTAAATGCCTCCCCGGCAATGGTACTCACCGGGTAGCGCGGAACGGAAGGCCTCGGAACTGAACTGAAACTGGACCGGACTGGACTCGACTCGACTCGACTCGGAACTTCGGAACCTGGTGGGCCTCTGTATACCTCGGATCTTGCTCTCTCAGCTAGGCTCTGGTCGGGATACTTCGCACTTCTCACCGCCTCGTCTGGGTGTTGATCGCAGCCTCAGTCGCCACCGCTTGGCCGGAGGGAGATACAGGAAATCCTGCAGGTACGCGTTTTTGTCCGTTCAGCTGTGGCAGGAGACCGGGCCTGCAACGCACCTCCGGCGCGTGAGATGAGAAAGTGTCCCTGTTCGGGCGCCAATTTATGTGGTAAATATTTCATTACCGGTACTATTTTTTTTGCGGTAAAGTCTAGTAAGAATAACTCAGTAAATATAAGAGGCAGAATCCGTGGTATTAGAGGTTCTAAAAGGCTTTATTCCTCTACAAAGGAATTACAGTTCGAACTGTAGGCTTCAAATTCCATCACCACGAAGGTTCAGGAAGGGAAGGCAATACATTATTGACAAGTAATGATATTTATATGAAAAGTATTACATTAAGACAGATGCAAGAGGCGTAACAGCTGATAATACAGATAATGATACACATACGTAATGAAAAAAAGGCGTAAACATAGGCGTAACTAAATACGTCATTAAACATGATGTCACAAGTGGGTGGATCCATAAGAGAATCCTGCAATGTCAGCAGAAAATATTTGGCAGAGATGCGCGCGCAGCCGCATGACGTGTGATTGACGTGCAACTAGAGGGTGAAGGGGACTTGACATTTAGCTCTACATGTGGAGACAGAAGTCTGGGGGGTCATGTCAACCTAATCCCAAATCATATCTAATATCTTATGTTTAAAGAACTGTAATATCCAAAAGGAAAGGTCTCTCGGACGGAATCTATTCTATACTGACTGTTAGTGTGTGTACAAGCGTCTAAATGTCTACATGAGATGCGAGGGGGCAGGAATCTTCCATGGTAACAGGGGCTATGAATTACTTGCATGAGGACAGTGAGGCCTGGCCCTTTGCACGGTAGCTGGAAGAATGTTTACCTAAACTACTAGACAGGAATGCATCGGATGAGGAGCGGAGCAGATAATCTTGAAGGTGAAATACAGTTTTTGGCAGGCAACAGGCTGGATCAGGCACCGTTAGCCGCGCAGGGAGTAGGACAAAGTTCATGGATACAGATGCAGGCTCGGACTGGAGCTTTCAGAGGCAGAAGGCAGGAAAAGGCTTGATGGCAGAATTCAGGGCCTACTCGCCTGAATCTGTAAAATGTGGAAAGTGAACCACATAAAGTCGGTGGCCTTTCATACTTAGGAATGGAATATCTGACCCATTCATGGCGGATCTGAAAGAGGACATGTTGACGGTGGACGCACATGTATTTGCGTCTCCATAACTGGAACTGGAGGGAACATACATGTACTTATAGCATGCACATGGAGCCGTTGGGGTCTACGATAGGGGACATAACTGATCACAAAATTCATATTTCCTCAGAGCCCCCCCGTGACCCCCTCCCCAGAATGGCTGGAGAATATCAGCATGGGAGAGGATTGGCACTGCTCTTCGTTGTTGTGGTAGCAGAAGGTCTGCGGGGTGAGTTGGAGACACACAGTTGGATTGCTCCAGTGGGAAACGGCAGCCGGAACAGAGATAGTGCAACACCGAGGGAGGCTCCTGTGGAGGGTCCAATGCAAATAGCCACCATGACTAGGAGAGAATTGGAAGTACGGTCAAGATGGCAGCCATCCAACGAGGGGCAGTGGAGATTACAGCACCAGTAGGGAAATGGGTTTACTGGACGCAGAAATCGCAATGGCCGAAGGCAATGGTGGAAAGGCAGCCCTACAAACAAAATTGGACAAATATGCATGGAATAAGAGGGGAGAAGAATCAGATGCCACCAACACAAATGTTCCCAAACAGGCTGCTACTTTTGTGGGAACGACGGAACCTACACTGCAGGACATTATGACGGCTATCAATAATGTTCGAACCTCTTTGGAATCGCGACTGGACACAGTCAATATAGAAATTTTGCTGGTGAGAGCAGACCTGTGTAACATGGACGCGAGGGTCAAGGAGGTTGAGGAAGCTACTACAGCACTGACTACTGACACTACCAGCCTTAAGTAGCAAGTACAGCTGCTCCAAACCAGGCAAGATAAGATTGAACTTCAAATGGACGACTATGAAGGGAGGGCGCGACGGAATAACATCCGCATCCTGGGAGTTCAGGAACGCACGGAGGGGCCGGGGATGGATCTCTTTGTAGAAGAACTTATCACAAAACATATGCAGCCGGAGGGCCTGTCCAGATACTTTTCGATTGAAAGAGTCCACCGGGTCCCGGGTGGGAGGCCACGACCTGGGGCTCCTGCGAGGGCCATCATAGTGAGGGTCTTCAACTTTCGAGACAGGGATGCCATTTTACAGACAGCAAGAGTTGCTGCACCCATGAAGTTTGAAAATAGCACGGTTACTTTCTTCCCGGACTTTTCACTAAAAGTGCACAGCAGCTCCGCAGTTTTCTGGGTGTCAAGAAAGCGCTTAGAGATAAAGGCATCAAGTATGCTATGCTCTTCCCAGTGAAGTTGAGTGTGGAAACGGATGGGAAGGCATACTTTCTAACTTCGCCAGAGGAGGCATGGGACTGGCTCAATGGCTGGCGACAAGTCGGTAACTCAGGCTGAGATAAACAACCTGGCCCGGGAGGGAATCGCACCGAACACTCCAAAGATGCCCGAAAAGGCATTGAATAAGCCGCTGTGGGACTAACAGGGGGAGAGTGATGACTGTCTGCTCATGGGATGATCAACTACGGACATCAGCCGAAAATGGCTGAACTTGTTCCTGGGTGGAAGGGACTGGCAAGAATCTTGCTTTACACTATGGGTGCCAAGCTGGGCATGGGACTTGTGTGGTGGTTGAAGTGGACCGGGGGATGGCAATCAGAGCTGATGCAGGAACTATTTGGTAAGGGGGAACAAGAAGGGGCTCGGGGGAGGGAGTATTTTGGGAAGGGAATGCATTGGCCATGGTGCCTATGTTGTTATGTTAGGAGGGCGACAGGCACTCTGCTAAGTTGGGGAAGTGGATAGTTTGAAGCTTGTCAGCAGGGCAGCAGGGAGGGAGGAGAGTGGTGGGAGGGAGGGGGGATTTTGCTTCTTGCAGGGTGCACCAATACACAGTTGTGATGCTATTGTTACTAGACGAGGTGGCCCAAGGGCTACAATATGATGGGGTCCTAGATCTTAGGGCAGTTAGCAAGGGACTGGAGGGAGGGGATGGGATGCAGTACCCTCGGACTGGATATGGATAAGTTGAGAACGTCGAGCTTGAGGGCCATGACGTGGAATGTTAATGGGCTAAACCACAGACTTAAGAGGACCATAGTTTTGAAATATTTGCACAAACATTTGCCTGAGCTGGTAGTCTTACAAGAGACACACTTACAGGGCAATTGCTATCTGGCGCTCAATTGATTTTGTTACACTCTCTTGGCACAAGCAGGGTTTACCTCTGGCTCTCGAGGGGTGGCCATATTGATTAAAAAATCAGTGCCCTTTATACCCAGTCGTATATGGCATGATACCCAGTGCTTAATTTGTGCCGGTGCTTTCCAGTGCTAAGCACCGGCACCTATTTCTCAGGACCGGGTCTATAGAATTGATGAGCATAGGTATGCTCCAGAGGAGTGTGCTGCAGGTGCCGACTTTTTCAGGGTGGAGTTTATTTCATTGCTTGAAGCTTGATCGGAGTCCGTCAGCTGCGGAGCAAGGAGTGATGTGGTGAGCAGGGCTGTGGTCGGAGGTACCTTCAAGGCTCTGCAGGGACAGGCAGGCCTCAGAGCAAATGGAACAGGCAGGCCTCGGCGTGAACGGAACAGACAGGTCTCAGCACAAAAAATCAACTTCCGGGGTACTCCTAGCAGCGTGAGAGCTGGTTGGTTGTCCCCATCCAAACCCCCGGCCACAAGGGAGGGCTACGCTTGACACAGCTCAAGGGTCCTGCACTCCCTGACACCTCGCATACTTTAAACGCAAAACTTTCCTTCAGACAAACTCCGAGCGCTCACCGTGCTCCGGGATAATGGGAGCGAGATCCTGCCTCCCCTCAAGCCTCCACCCCGGCTCTCTCTGGGCAGGACGTGGCTGTGTCAGTCCCCAGTGCTCTCGGTGTGTGTGTGGGGGTGTGTGCTGGGGTTTGTGTAACAGGGAGTGGGGTGAGAGGGGCGCCGGGGAATCTTACTTGTTACCGTTTCTAGGCCAAAACTTTGGGAAGGGCAGAGTAACGGGACATGCTAGCACAGCTGAGCGAGGCGCAGAGACCTGCCAAGAAGGGACAGGGTGTGAGGAGGGAAGGGAAGAAGAGGCGGCGGGAGAGGAGACGATAATGAAAAGTAGGAGA
Organism: Triturus cristatus; assembly: GCF_964204655.1. NCBI lineage: Eukaryota > Metazoa > Chordata > Amphibia > Caudata > Salamandridae > Triturus > Triturus cristatus. The sequence continues at coordinate 1,137,591,475 of NC_140585.1, read as the reverse complement.
AAAATGGGGACGAGAGGGAAGAGAAAAGAAGCGCAAAGAAAACCGGACGAAGGTGAGGCGCAGAGAGCGAGAGAGTGTGAGGAAACAGAGAAAGAACACTTTTTGGAATAGAAACGTACAGACACCTAGGAAGAGAAGGGGCAGGGGAAGCTAGAGGCAGGCGGCGACAGAGCCGGAGGAAAGGTAGGAGTGTGCGCATATTTATATTTAACTGTTAATGTTTCGATTCGATAAAGTTTATGTGTAAATATCATCTGTGAATATAAGGTTTGTTTGTGTAAGGACTGTTGTGTTGTATTCGATTTTTGTTTTTTTAAAATTACAAATAAGTCATAATCAAGTGATCTGTTTAGTTATTTTATGTTATAATTAATTATTTGGCATCGGGCTGTTAGGGGTATTGCCTTATAAACCCCACTGCGAACGGTGTCTTGTCACCTTCTTTTAAAGGATTTCATGGCAGACTGGATCTTTCAATGCTCATGCCAAGTGATTTGTGCAGTCAGTGTGACAATGTTTGATTGTTGATAATGATATGTGTTGTCCGTTTCCTGGGTGTGGCCGGAGGTCTATCTACCAGGCTTATGCGGTAACTGGTGATCTGGTTTGTTTATTATCATACAAGTTTGCATATGTGTGTATTAACTTGATGTTGTGGGTGCTCTTTGTGAACTTGGATAGCCAACTGATGGCTTTCGTGGGTTATGTTGTGTGGAGTTAAAGAGCTCTGTTTACACACATTCTGTTGTATGTTGGTGGGTCCTGATGGTGTGTGTGCAAGTGCTGTGTGGGCACAGTAACATACATCTAGGTGGTACATCTGTGCAGTGCTGGAAGTGTGTTAGGTGTTCCATCTAATATTTTGTATTTTTTGATGCTCTGCGCTATTTAGAGCTGTTGTGGGCACACTGACACCCGTGACTCTATGACATATGTATATCTGACGTTGTGTTTGTTTGCCCAGAGTTCTGTCTAACTCAGTATAATATTTTGACTAATGACATGGCGTTACTGAGCGAGGAATACCAGGTTGAGGACATTCCGCCCAACCATGGCAGTAACCAGATGGAAAATAAACTATCCTCACCCCCCTTCCCACTTTGAACCAAACGTTTCAGGGATGTGGAGTCATATACAATATCTTCTTGTGCAAGAAATAAGATGCTTCCAAATTACTTTACCCTTTTAGTGCCATGCAGTGAGTAGACCGATTAGGGCAGCGTTCCCACAATATCAGTTTAACAGCCTCTTTCATTATGCCGTGGCTCCTGTTGTATCTGCATCTGGATTCTTGCAAGGTTCTCACTTTGCCACCTTTCCACAGCACTGCATACAGGGACTAGAAGTAGGCAGGAAGCGCTAGTTCCTGGTTTGGAATGCCCCATGAGGCTGTGCACATCCATAAGCGTGCATGTTAAAGGGTATTCACTAACTACTCTGCAATGTATGGCATCACTCAGCAATTGCATATGACTTTTTAGCATGGCACACCGGAGAGAATACACTTTTTAGAGTTTCAGCGAGCAACACTAAATGAATGCATTTCACTTAATTAAGGAGAGCAGAGGCTGCCAGAACAAGGACTGCAGTTTATAATTTTAAGGTTAAGACATCTGTAATTGAATTCCTCCACACTCTTTACTAAGTTGGCTGGCCTGTGATTCTTTCAGAGTTTGCTTTATAATAATGCATTTCAACGTATAAATCATTAATGGCCCATATTAGCTCTCCATACATCCAGTAGACCACTGTATATGTGTTAGCCTGTCTTCTTATCTATCAGACCATGCGTCAGCTTCATTGTATGTTTCTATGCCTCCTGGTCTGTGTCCTGGTCCGTGGTAGGTAGAGCCTCCAAGACAGTGCATGCGCTGATGTAAGGCATATTGTGGGGTTTCTAAGACCATACATTAGCTTAGAGCCCTCCCATTGATTACAACTGATTGGATCTCCTGCCATTCTCTCTTTGCCTGCTTCTTATTCGAAAGGTTTCCTTGTCCATCCTGTGTCTGCCCCTCCCAAGAGCACTGCCAATTTACTTGCGTCCTTCCCAGTGCTTAATATGTGCCGGTGGTGTCCCACAAGAAAGCCAAGGACCTCGAGTTGGGTAGAGCCAACCCAGGTCCCCCCTTCTTTTCAAAACATTTGTGGAACAGAGGAAGGCAAACTCTGAAAGTGAAAGCTTACAGCGATTCCATCTCAAACCCCGCAGGGTTTGGTAACTGCCCCTTCCCAATGAGTCTGGTGATAATTATAAATCTAGGGATTTCTGGAGGAAAGGAAGTAAGTAAATCAACAGAACGTATAAAGATCACCCCCTCTCTATGCTCCTACTTTAAGGTTCAGTCCAAAATACGAGAAGCACATAACTCCATATCCCCTTAGTCCTCTCCTGTTGGTCGGAGCAGAGTCACAGAAAAGCTACACCAGAACTGTGGAGGGGGCAGGGGAAGAAGGGGCTGTCCCTCAGTATCTGCTTTTCTTCCCCCATTCACACCTCACTCCTTTGCTTCTCTCCATTTTTGCTTCACTTTCTGCCCTACGTCCACGTTTCCTCTTAATGGCCGCCTCGCCTCATTAACTGCCTTTCATTTTACACCTTTCCATCTTTCTTTTACACTCTCCTTTCATGCTCTCCCCACTCTCTGCTCTTCTTACCGTGCCTTTCTCCTCTTTCCACTTTTCATTCTCATCATGTTTCACTCCAATCTTGCATTCCCAATCTCTGCTTTCCCCAATTCTTTTCACATTCTTTGTCTACCTTTGTATCTTTGTATCTATCCTTGCCTTCAGACCTCTCCTTCTTCCTCCCTTTCCCTTTTATGTTTTTCCTTCTTGTACATATATTTATATCCACTCCAGGAATCTGTGTTTGATCTCAGGGTCATACATTTAAATCTTGGTGTGGTCACTCAATCTTTCATCTTTCTGGGGTCAATAAAATGAGTGCCATTGAGCTGGAAAGCAACATTTTGAATTTGGTGTCAAGGCCCCCTCTGGTGAATATGTGCTTTACAAACATACATGGTGTGTTAAGGACACATAAATGTATTTTAATCTTTTGTTTTTCAATTTCTTTGCAATATTATACTGTCATTATTCCCTCTGTCCCTGCTTCATCCAGTACCTTTCAAACTCGCATACATTCCCTTGACCTCCTTTCTTCCCTTCGTCCCATCTTTTACCTTTTTCTCTTCCTCTGCCCCTCCAGCCATACCTCCTTTCTCCTTTCCATTCATGCTTCCATACATCCTCATTCATTCCCCATCCTTGCTCCCTTGGTGCACTTTTTCCTCCATTTATTCTTTGCTTTCTTTTTTTCCCTTCTCCTTCCTTCAACCCATTCTTTAATTTCTTCCTTCCTTCTGCTGTTCTTCCACCTTCCTTTCTTCTTTCTATTTATCCATTACACATCATTCACTTCTTTTCTCGCACTATTCCTTAATTTCTTCCTTTCACTTCCTTTCACTTTCTTTTCTTATTTTCTCCTTCTTTCATCCATTAGTTATTTGTTTCCTCACTCCAGTACTCCCCTTCGCGCCTGCATTTGTTGTTGCCTTCTTTAATGTATTCCTTCCTTCATCCCTTCCTTTTTTTGAACAGCGCAGTGCAAGCACATTCTCTTTAGTTTGCAAAACTGTTTCAAGTACTCAAATGACCTTTCCTAAAGCTCCATTTTGAGATTTACACACATTCTCTAATTTGAGTTAATTTTTAAGTTGTTGTCATAGGCTTTCTATATGTTATAATATGTTATATAATATTGATTAGTATAGTGAACTAATCACGCAAAAGGGTATCCAGACGCTTGGGCAGGTGTGTAGGTGTGAGGCCCCCGAGGTGCTTATGTGTTGAGCCAGGGCAGCAGCTTCTTGCAGAACTCAAGAAGTAAGGAGGTAGCACTGATGTGTTGAGGCTTATGGGTATGGGTGGAGCTAATATATTAAGTGGGTGGAGCCACTGGAGGAAGTGGGAGGAACCGGGGGAGTGGGTGTGGCCTCCTAAAAAAATGTGAGCACCTGCACTTAATATTTTACAAATTAAGCACTGATGATACCCAAGGCAGGTATGTGGCACTGATAGGGAGCTGGGAGGGGGGGGGACACTGAACATATGCTCCGTCTATGTGCCACCCAGGTTACACGCGGAGACGTTTCCACTGTTAAGCAAACTGCTACTGGAACTTTCGACTAGGATCCTCATGTTGGGAGGTGAAATGAATGCTGTGATGTGTAAAGAGCTGGATAGAGCCCAATTGACTACACAGGCAGGGGGCTTGGAGCCACTACAGGAGTTTGTGGAACCATTGGGCCTTGTAGATTTGTGGAGAGAGCATAACTCATCCATTGAGCAATACACTCATATATCTGCAGGGCAAGGCAGCGGATCCAGATTGGACTATTTCTTCTCGCAGTGTGTGCATGCAGGGCAGTTTAGGGAGGCACAACATAGAGCTAGGCGCATATCCGACCATTCCCTGGTGGTGGTCTCCTTGCAAGGCCCAGTCTGGGGAAATGTCCTTCCATCAAGAGTGGACCCATGGCTATTTAGAGACCGCGACTTTCAAGACAAGTTTAGAGAGCGTACAGAGCGTACAGAGCAATATGTAACTGAAAACACGGATTCAGTAGCTTAGCAATGTGTGTTGTGGCCAGGTTGTTCCAGCCCCCAAGTTAACTGGCAAATTGCCAGGCGCCACTGTCCTGCTCTAGGCGACCCAGCCTTTTTGTCACGGTGCCCCTCTTCGGAGAGTCTTGTGGTGTAAGCATACACTAGCCGGACCAACCCTAACAATTTTCATACCAATCCCCATTAGGGAATCGAAGAGGGTGGAAACATACAGGAAAAGCTTATTCTCCTCAGCTAGTTTGGACCTGAAATTGATCAATTGAGCAGGTCCCAGAATACTCTCCAATGAAGGATAGATTGACATGGGCCAGTGAGCTATGATGTGGGGAGGTGGGTACCTTTTTCCACATTCTTTGGGCATGCCCAAAGATTCAGAGATTCTGGGAGGGGTTTTCCCGAGAGATGGCAGCGGTAGTGGGTTCACAGGTCCCCATAGAGGCAAGATGGCATATATTGACTGTGACAAGGGAGATTGTTTGGCCTAGATACATAAAGATATGATTGACACTGGCATCTGGTATGGCTAAAAAGAACATAGCAACAGTGTGGGGAGCGGTGGAACCATCGAAAGTGGGGGCGTGGAAACAAGACCTGGATTGGTGTCAATAAGCCGAAAAGGCGGTCTATGAGAGTAGGGGACGCCCCAAAAAATTGGAGAAAATCTGGACTCTATGGGACGAATATAGGAATTATTGAGTGCTAGTGATCGGAATGTGGCATTCCGGGGGAGGGTACTGAATTGTTCGGGTGGGTTCTGGGTGGGGAGGTTTAACACTATGGTACTATGTACTGTCATAGAAGTTATAATGACGATCTATTGTAATTTGTGTCGCCCAAGTATTGGAAAGTGTAATGTGCACCTGCTTGATAAAAAGAATTAAAAAAATAATAAATATAGTTATATTGACCTCATTTTACAATGTAATAGGTCATTGTATGAAGGTGTTCTAGAATGTTAAGCTTTCCAGCTCATTGACTGCCCTGCTGCCTTGGCGAGCTGTTGTGGGTCTTCTGTATGAAAATAAACCTTATTTGAAACTTCACTACGTCTGGATTGTTTCCTACGCAGAACTTTACTACATTTGTTGGCGACGATTTTCAACTCTCCTGGACCCACCGACCACATGAATTACATTTTTTCAACATTATTGCAGATTTATTGGACCAATCAACATCCTCCGGGACTCCGAGATACGTAACTATTTTCCACCTCTATTCACGACTTTTATAAACTATGTTGAACTTGTTTGAGCATTCACTCTAATGTCGCGCTATTCTTTGAATATTAATCTTACTGAGTTGTCCGTTGGCAGGTACCGGTTGACTGGATATTATTATTCAAATATTTGCTCCCTCTCAGCATTCTTCTGTCCCGGCTGCCCTCTCCATGGACCCCTGGACATTATGACGTCAGTCTGCTTGATCTATCTTTTCCTCTGTTATTACTCCTTTAGGCCATGGAAATTACATCACACACGTAATAGCTGCCATTTTGAGTCATTGGGCAGCCTGTGTGACATTTCTATTGCGAACACGCATTTCAGTCAAGGCCTGTGTCCATGATAGGCACACAATCAGGTTTTTCCATGCCAATCACCATCAATCCACTCGCACATGTGTTGCGCAGCTGCAGTTTCTGAAGCATTTATGTTGGAATACGCATTTCCTTCAATGCCTGTTTCTACGATAGGCACATGTTTGATGTCATTCGTTATTCATCTCTCATCTGTTGATCACACATGCTGCATATACTTCTTCAAGACTAATTTTACGGTTCCACTTGAAAATTGTTTTTATACAAGATATTTTATTTTTTATTGTTGCTTGTTCTGTGACAGGCACACATTTTCAAAACTTTTCTTACTATTTGTGTTTTAAAGATGGCTTGTTCTAGTAATTTTATGCAACCTCCACCATTTTTACAAAAACCCGGTAAACCACTCACGAGGTGGCATAAGTGGTATATGGTTTTTGAAAATTATCTTGAAGCAATAGATGACACAAGATATTCTGCTTCTAGGAAAAGAGCTTTATTATGTAATCATTTAGGAAGTGCTGGCCACAGGTTTTTGATAATCTTCCAGTTGTTGCTGCACCAGCTGGTGATGATAACTGGAATGTATTTACTGAAGCATTAGTATGTATGGGTAAACATTATGTAGATGAACCCTCTGTTATGGTTGAAAGACATGTTTTTCTCAAGCGCAAACAGATGCATGATGAATCCATTAAAGATTATTTAGCAGTTTTGAGAGTTTTAGCTTGAAAATGTGAGTTAGGTACTAATTTGGATACTTCGTTACGAGAGCAGTTCATTTGTGATTGCTTTAATAAGAAGATTCAAGAATGTTTATTAACATATAATATTCCATCTTTAGAGGAAGTGATGGATATTGCAAGAAGCATTGAGCATTCTGTAGTATCTTCCAAAAGTTTATTGTACAAGCACATTTTTAGAGAGTACTAGTGTTATGCAAGTTGCATCTTTAAGTCATTCTATTGAATGAGATATAAATGTTGTTTCACTTAAGAACGAAACAAAGAAAACCTTTTAAAAAAATGACTGGAGCATGTTACAGATGTGGATCCTAATATAATTTGGGTATTAATACTAATTGTCCAGCACAAGGAAAAGGGTGCAACAATTGTAAAAAAAATAGGTCATTTTTATACTGTGTGTAGATCTACAAAAGAGAAATGTAAAGTAAGTCGTCTCAGTGTAGACGATGAATCAATATGTGACGCAATGAATAATGCATTGTTAACTGTTGAAGTCAATACTTTAAGTAATGCTTGTAAGAGTTGTAAAGGACCAATTTGTGATGTACAAATTGGATCCATTGACATAAGCGTCATGGCTGATTTTGGGTCACCTATTACAATTCTGGTTGAGAATACATTTAAGAAATATTGGTCCAAAATCCTGTTGAAACCCACAGATGTCAACACAAAGACATTTGGGGAATATGATATCATTATGACCAGATATTTTTTTGAAGTAATCAGATTCAAAGGCAGAGAGATATACACCAAAATATATGCTGCACTCAATGGGTGTAACATTTTGGGTTGACAAGATCAAGCTACCTTAGGCATTATGCTAAGACCAGGAGATACGGAACCTGTGGTGTTGGGGGATTTGCCTGTGCTGTCTGTTGAACAAGGTTGTGAGCATGATGTATTTTTGCATAACATGTTCTCTAAATTTGCAGGTGTTTGTAGCAATAACGTTGGGACAGTTAAAGGATTTCAACACACAATCAAATTGAAAAATAATGTCATTCCTGTGTTACAGAAAGTCAGACCAGTTCCCCTTTCAGCCAGGGATGATCTCAAAAAACTTTTGGATGATATGTGTCAGAGTGGGTTTCTACTGCGGTTGTCGCATGCAAAAGTTCAGGGGATGTACGTTTATGTGCGGACTTGAGAGTTCTCAATCGCAATATAGTAGTGGATTGCCATCCTCTCTCTAGAATTCATGAGATTTTGGCTAAACTAGGTGGAAGTAAGTATTTTACCACCATAGATCTACGATCAGCTTACCATCTGATTCCTTTCTCAGCAGAGTCACAGCCACTGACAACATTTGTTACTCCATTTGGCTTGTATATGTACAAAAGGATGCCATTTGAGTTGGCATCTGCTGCCAGTGTATTCCAAAGGCTTATGGACCAGATGTTTGTTGGAGAAAATGGTATCCAAGCCTTTCAAGACGACATTCTTATCCATACTGAAGCTTTAGTCCAGCATTATCATTTGTTGGAAAACGTTTTGAGTAAATTAGGGATGCATGGTATCACTGTTAATATAAACAAGTGTAGATTAATTACTGAGAAAGTAGATTAGCTTGGACATAACATCTCATGTGAGGGTATAAAACCAAAATTGTCCCTACTCAATGCTATCAATGATGCACCTACTCCTACAGATAAAGATGCTCTGAGGTCATTTCTTGGCATAAGTGAGCATTATGCCAGACTTGTGCAAGGTTACGCTGTAATTGTGCAGCCACTAAGGAGTTTATTGAAGAAGAATGTCAAGTATGTGTGGTCTGAGGAAACGCAGAATACTTTTGATTCTGTTAAAAAGTTGATTATGAGTGCATCTGCTATCAGACGCTTTGCCCATGGGGAAAGAAGTATTGTAGCGGTAGATGCCAGTTCCAAAGGATTGGGTGCAGTATTAAGTCAAATCAAATGATGAAGGGACAAGAAGGTACAGAAGCTTTTGCCTCAAGAACTCTCAGTGCAGCGGAAAAGAATTACAGCACAATAGAACGAGAGGCATTAGCGTGTTCATGGGATGCAGTAACATTTAAAATGTATGTTTGGGGAACTAGATTTCAATTGTACATGGACCACAAACCTCTTATTTACATGTTAGGAGATAGTTGCTCCAATAATGCAGCCTCAAGACGTATCAGATTACTAGCGAGGTAGCAATAATTTAATTTCAACATTAAGTATTTGCTGGGAGGTAAGAATGTCAGGGCTGATTGCCTATCACGTTTACCTGTGGAAAATGGTGATAACGATGATTCGGGAAAAAATTATGATTTTGAATTTGTGCTAACGGTGGATGATGTGATGGAAGAAATTAAAATTACTGAAGAGGAGTGGTTTGAGAGCTGCGGGAAGGATGACTGCTTGAATAGGGTAAACACATTTTTGATTGATGGCTGGCCTTGTGACAGGAGTATGTCGGTAGAAGATAAGTGCTTTTCACAAGTAGCAACTGAGTTATCATTGGTCAATGATATTTTAGTGATGCTGGACAGGTTTGTACCACCTGTAGGGTTAAGAGGAAAGATTATTTTTGTTGAAGGGCATTTAGGGATTACTGCTACTGTCTGGAAAATTAAACAGACTTATTGGTGGCCTGGTATTGATGACAAGTCAAACCTTTTGTTGAAAAGTGTGTGGAGTGTTTGTGTTCTGATAAACATTGGACAACGTCTACAGCACCCCTGTGTCCTGTGAAATGGCCTAAAGGTACATTGGAAAAGTTAGGTTTGGACTTTTCTGGTCCAATTAATGTTCTGAAGTGTGACAAAAGGTTCCTTATTGTTGCCATTGATTTTTTTTCAAAATAGCTGTATTTCGCGTTTAAATGCTGATCCTAGTTCAGTTATTTCATTTTTAGAACACTTGTTTTTTATTGAAGGTATGGCTAAGGAAGTGGTTACAGACAATGGGACACATTTTGTTTCTGAAGATATGAATACATTTCTTGAAAAGAATGACATCAGGCATATTCTCATACCATTGTAAAGTCCTGCATCCAATGGACTTGTGGAGAGGGCAAACCGGTTGTTGAAAAGAAGGTGTACAAACAGCCTTTGCCAACAAATTGGATGTAGCAAAATATTTGCATCATAACATTTGGAGTTATAATACTACTCCTCAAACTACTACTAATGTATCTCCTTATGTGCTTTTGAGAGGTAGAAAACCTTTTTCATTGTCAAGTCCTTCTTGGTTAGAGAATAGAGTGGGACAATCTCACAATCTTCATGTACAGAAAGTAAGAGAGCATGAGACAGAAAAACAATCCACTTACACACGTGATTATGACAGATGTATGCATGTGAAGGAAAAAGTGTTAGCTCCTGGTGACTGGGTTTTAATCACAAAACCCATTAAGGTTGGGAAGGGGCAATCTAAATTTTCGGAGCCTGTTAAGGTAGTCAGAGTTTCAAGGATGGCAGTTTTGTTGCAAGATAGAGGATGGTGGAGGAGAAATGCTCTAGTAAAGTTAAGTGACGAACAGGCTATTATAATTTGTCAGAGATTAGGAAGTCAGATTGGTAGTTGGATGAAAGGGTTGGAAAGTAATGATTGGTTTGATGTGGGAGATTCAACTCATACTGATAGTTGCAAAGCTGATAGCAGTTGCAGAATGTCTAATCCATGCATGCTAAGAGAAATTGGTGCGGACGTCCAAAGTGGTGAAGGTGATAACAAGCAAAGGTGTAGCAGTAGAATTAGGACTGCCACTGTTCGTTCAAGAGACTATGTGTATTATTGATTATTACACGTTGGGTTATAGTGGTCGCATTTGAACTGCTACATCTACCTTTCTAGATTACTTTTTATTTTATTTTTTGTATATTTTTGTTTTTTGTTTTATAAGGAAAAGAGGGGTGCAGTATGGGGTCATCTGTATTAATGTGCATTGTTATACATGTGTTTGAAAAAGTTATATTGACCTCATATCAGAATTTAATAGGTCATTGTATGAAGGTGTTCTAGAACGTTAAGCTTTCCAGCTCATTGACTGCCCTGCTGCCTTGGCGAGCTGTCGTGGGTCTTGTGTATGAAATTAAACCTTATTTGAAACTTCACTACGTCTGGACTGTTTCCTATGCAGAACCTTACTACAGTGGTGGTCTCAAGAATAAAGCAGGAATGACTTGGAGACAGGTTCTTTCATTTTAATATTGTTAAACTGTGAAATTCACTTCAAATAAAGCTGTGGAAAAAGTGTGCTGTCCTGAGCTTTAGTAAGGCACTCAAAACTTGGCGCTGTATGTGCAATAGTTTCCTTTACAGCTCTATTTTTATCCTCCGCATCAGGGCATTCAGTATAGGAAGCATAGTGCAAAAAAAAAGCAGATGCACCTACCCTTTTAAAAGAAACAGTGTGGACAGGACAGCTCTGAAAGGATGATATCTGAACATAATACAAAAATCCCCTGAAAGAAATACATAATAATGTAGGTTTTTAATTTAGCAGAATTTTATGTGATGGATATGCTGCGGTTGTATTTGCTTGGCAGATGGGCAGGAGTGACTGGTAAGGAATTCATTAGTGGGAAAGTGACCCTCCGGTTCGGTGCTTCATTAAATCTCCACGGCACTGATTAAGCACAGGGGTTGATGCTTTCATTTCTGATAGACTTCTAGCTACAGATTCCTCACCTTTTGAATATTTTCCATGTGCAAAACTGGATCCAGAAACTTTTTCACAGTACCTAAGCATGCCAGTAGGTGGCTCCATGTAGCCCCATACTGACGCCGTCCTTCTCCGGACGTGAGGTGCAGAGCCTATATAGGCACCTCTTCCGTGTGCTGATGTTAATTCATTTCTGTCCACGCCTCCAGACATGGATCCGAAACTTCTCTCATCTCTCAGAGACTGATTTTTCAATTTTTAGTGCAACAACTTTTTAGTGTGTAAGGAATTATCACCCCCTAAAAGAACGGGTTTTAAACCCTGAAATGACTGTCACAAGCAGCTGTCTGTGACGGATCTCCACTAGGTTTGCCTGCAGTATCTGGGGTCGAGCCACGACGCCAAGACCTGCAGAGACTGCACGTCTATGAACTCAAAAAGCATCACAGAATGTTGAGCCTAAACATTATCACCAAGCACAAGAAGACGCAGCGCCGGGACCGCACCAAGTCTTGGGCTTGATTCCATTCCCACTTTAATTACCAGAGTCAACGGAGATGCTCAAGAGGCTGGTCTACATTGTGCTCCGAGTCCTCAGATAAGCAAAAATAAAAACTAAGAAGTGGAATCGGAGTTCCGCTTTTCCACACCATTCCCAATCACCCGAGGAAGCATGTTTGTGGCGCCAACAGTTCCTTCCCCATTCCTGAAGTCAGCCGACTTCGGAGCAGATTCCGCAACTGGTTCCAGCAGACCTGAAAACTTCCACCAATGGGTTAGCTCTTGGTGCTAGCTGGTCCATCAGAGCTACTTCTGCCCTCAGCTCAAGTACTGACGCTGCCCCCGGGACCCAAGCCCTGCCCAAGTACGTTGACACCACATCCGTCCTCGCTGCCCAAAGAGGTGACCCAGATTGACCTTTCCAACGCAGACTCGTTGCCGGTCTGACTTCGACTGATGTCGCAACCGGATCAGACAGAGGTTTCTGCACTCGCTTTACTACAAGGTGTAATGACAAACTTATATTTCCCCTCTGGACCAAGGTATGTACCGTCACTTTCCCAGGGAGAGAATGTCAGTTCCAAACTTATGGAATATAACATATACACAGCACTTCCTAAGGTGGGCAAACTTTCAACACTTCCCCAAAGGCAAGGCAAGAAAACAATATAACATATGAGTCTCCTCTAGACCAAGGTAACACACACAACACTTCTCTTCTCTAGAGCGAGATAGAATTTACACATCACTTGCCAGGAGTAGAACAGCTTCCTATAACACAATTACCTGCTAGAAGGGAATTCACCCATCCTTCTACAACAGAATACTTGGCCAAGAAGAGTCCACACCTCCTGCTACAAGGAAAAGACGAATTGGTATATCTGGGATGTATTTATTAGTAAATAGCACCACACAGTAAGCCAAATGCACCTATCATAGCAGACTCTAACATATCAGTAGTATGATTGAAACACAATCAAGGCAAATATATATGTAGAAATATATATGTATGGATATAAGAATCAGAAAATAAGAAGGAAAGGAGAGAATCAGAAAAGAATCAAGAGACAGTAGCAGAGACACCTCACCTACTGCTCCATCGTTTCACCCCACTTCGCTCAAGGGGAGTCCATTGCTTGAACCGAGCGAAAGCTCAGAGGTGAGACCAGCCTCCACTCTTGCGTGACAGCACGTCTGCTCCACGGCGTGAACTTCCACCAGGCCAGTGTAGGCTCCCCTTTTTAATACAAATTCAAACACAGCGAAGCTTCTATCAAGCCTCGCCCCTTCGTTCTCATGAGAGCCCGTACCAGCCTGCTCCAAGGTCACAGCAACGGTTGATCAGGCCCTTGCTATGGCTCCAAGACAGACCATGTACACTCATCTGATAAAAACCAGTCCTCTCTAATCAGAAAAATGCGAAAAACAGGAGGCAGAGCAGACCATGCCCTCTTCTTCGTGCAGGCACAGAAAGTTAGTTAAGCCATGCACACAAATGCCCAAAGCAAGATGGAATCAGAAAAGCAAGGATGACATGAAACCATGTCAAAAGCAATAGTTAGCACCTATAATTCTCATCCACACAACTTACAAGCACCACTGTGCACACAGAAAAGTTTGAAGCAAGGTAAAGTCAGAAGGCAGACTGACATTAGACCACGTCAAAGCCAATAGGTCAAAGTCATAATTCACCTAACCCAAATAACATTATACACTTAATCCCTCAGTATACAACATTGAGCACATGTGTGCACCACCACCCACAAGACTGCACCTCAACATCCCATACCTTCTATTCTTGGCAGGACTATTCCACTAAAAGACAGAAGAAAAGCAGGCATATGCAAGCCCATCCTACATTAAGGCTAGGGCAACATAACACACTTAAGTCAGTACAAAATGGTGGTGGTTGAGGGTCATCACAGAGTGTCAGACCACAAAAGTGGCTCATTCACTACATTGCACCCCATGACCCTCGATCATCACCATTCACATATGTCAAAAACAAAATCACTTAACTAAAGGCACAACTATGAATGAAGCACTGCATCTCTTAACTGCAAAAATGGAATCATTGCAAAGCAAATAGCAACTGTATATCATAACTGAAAAACAAAACTATCATTGAAGCACTGCATATCTCAATTGAAAGCAAAACCATTTAAAACCACATTTCTAAATTAAAAGTCACAACTACTAAAAAGCACATGTTGAAACAGCAACTCATGTGTTGAAGTGGCTACACAAAAATACATAATTCAGAACAAATCATGACTAAAAAGCAACTATGATCGAAATACTACATTGCAAAACTGAAAAACTCATCAAAAGTATATGATAATCACTTTAGAGCAAATAAAGACTGCATTCCCGAAATACATGTAAAAGCAATAACTCAGATGCATCTAGAAATAGCTCATAGATATCTGGATACATGTTAAATGAATACACAAAATAAATTAATCAAGCTTTTGAATGCTCCTAATGCCTCTAATGGTTAAACTGGAAACTCTACTGCCAAACTCATATATTGTAGCAACAGCAACAGGTTTTTTTTTCTTCAGTCTCTAACTCAGAAAATATCTACTCTAATTGCAGCAAAGCGTCTCTATTGGTCTCCATCCCTAAAAACAAAAACAGTTTTTCTGTGTGAAAAATCACACAGCCGTCTCCCATCGCATCTGAACTTCACGTTGATAAAACAGTTCTGGCAAAGCACATCCTGTAGTTCCCTCTTTTTTCCTTCACTTGTACACAAGAAGTTCCCTGTGTGAAAGACACACAGCCTTCATGCATGTAAAGCCGACCTCACGTGAAGGAAACAGTTCCACACTCTGCTGATCCCTCCTTGCTTGGAAAGAAGCAGTCCATCTGTGTAGGCCGGCATCTATCTGCATCTGTATCTCCTTGACAAAGGAGGACCCCATCCAGTCTGGGTAGCCACAGAACATCAGCATCCATCGTCTGGTCTGGCGATCACTCCAGGCTTGGGGGGGAGGGGAGGGGGGAGTGGGGGAGAGGGAGGGCCCCACTCACACGGGAGAAGGGAGTCCCACACACACGGGGGAACTGGGCGAATCTGAAAAAGAAACAAGCATCACTCTTCTTGCAAAAAACATTTTTCAAAAGCACACTTTTTCCGTCTTGCATTTCTAAAAGTACAATATTTTCATTTCTGTCTACGTAGCTCTCCTCTAGCTCTGGGGAATTATCAAAGAATTCTACCAACGCTTTAGCCTCTGAATTCTTGGTAAAATCTCTCTTTTTCTTTACACAGCAAGAAGGGCTGGGGCAGTCTCCTTCTCTCACTTCTCTCACTGCACCTCTCACAGGTGCTGCCCCCCTTCACAAAAAATCTCTGCGGACACCAACTGGCCCCTCGCCAAACATAACAAGCAGAGACTTCTCTGCTGCCTCCAGCTCTCACCTTATCTCCTTCAAGGTCTAAGTGCCCTGCACTCCTGCCAACTTTCGTCTGCTCCTATCTGCTCTGCGACTCTCCTCATGGGGGGGGGAGAAGGAAACCTGCACCTTTGCAAGCCTCCCAAACATCTATCTCCACAAAGCTGTCTCTGTCTACTGGGGAGAGGAGCTGGGATGACCCCTCCCGTAGGAATTCCTCCTCAGACTTCACAGAAAGCCTGAACTCTTCTCAGCGTTGCTGGATGATCTCACTGCAAGCCTCCCAAACATCGAACTCAGACGCTTTCAAATGAAGCACCAACAGTGTATTTCATTTCTTCCCGTATGCCAGATTTCTACGTGCACCCACTCCCAGAACAACTCTTTACATGTCTGAGAGGAAAAACAGCTTTAACCTCTCCTGACCTCCAGCAAGACTTCGCATTCTTTAATCTGAAAATGCTCCCCCATTCTGTCTAACTAATTCAAGCAAATTCTTAACTGTCATTATTCTATCACCTCATGAAAAAAAAAAAACTAAACTGCTCTTGACATATCAAAAAGAAAAAAACATTGGCAATATCAAAAGTCCCATATCAAGTCCCATGCTACTTCTGTAACAATATCTGGGACAGCATCAGTCATAGAAGGTGTATGTTTGTCCAAATAATAATAATCAACTGTCATGCGCCAAGAATTATCACATTTGCACACAGGCTACACAATTAGGGTCACCACCTCTGCATCTGTCAAGCCCTGCATGATCTCACTGATCCCTTCACTCCCATCTGGCATTCTGTACTGTTTCAAATGAATTTCCTTTGGAACATGGGGCACCTTCACTGGGGAATCTTGTGTTTCAAACTCCACCTCAGGACCTTCTATTAAATCCTGTGCAAACTGTTTTTCTGTCTGTACATGCCACTTAATAACCATTGCAATCTCCCATAGGCAAATCACATTTTCTCGAACGCTGTTCTGTCCAGTATCTTTTAGTGTGCAAAAGCACAGCAGCATCTGCATTTGTCCAGCATCTGAATTTAAAAGTGACCTTTTCTTTACCTGCACTTTCCCGTAACTAAAAAGGGCACATTGCTCTTGAATTAACTCACCGTTGGTCTGTTTACCTTCCTGCACAATCCTTTTTGGCTGAAAAACCTCCTCAGAAGAATTAATTAAAACCGTCTGTGAAGCTTGTAGTCTGACTGCATTCTCTGTTACATTTATCACATCTGAATCATTCTGGCTGGTCAAAGTAAACAGCTTCAGAGCCTGGTACACGTTTAATTCTGTCTTCAAAGATATATTTTCAAACTGGGCATCAACTAGCTCTGTTTTCAACTCACTACGTTCTTTTTGCAAATACTCACATTTTTGATGCATATTAACCAACACATTTAAAATAACACCGCTGTCTCTGTCTAAAATGTCATAAATCTCCTGCTGATTAACACCCATCATCGCAACTCCGGAGTCTGTAATCTCGAAGGAGTCCCACGCATCAGGGTTATGCTCTGACATCTAACATTCACTTTACAACTGAAAACATTTTAAATGCATTCCTTAACAAACACTTGAAAGGGATCCAGCCCTTTCTGCCTAACGTAGCAAGCTATTTATAAGCACTTTTTACAAAACACACCTAAACACACACACACCAATTCTAACTCAGCACAATTAGCTCACTTCACGAGCCAGCACATCATATGGGCTACCCCCATGCAAATAAATCAATTGATATCTAAGAGTCTGCTTTCAATTTCTAAAAAACATATTTCTTCCCCTTTTAAATCAACGTTCACATCCTGCCGACTACGCCAAAAATGTAACGACAAACTTATATCTCCCCTCTGGACCAAGGTATGTACCGTCACTTTCCCAGGGAGAGAATATCAGTTCCAAACTTATGGAATATAACATATACACGGCACTTCCTAAGGTGGGCAAACTTTCAACACTCCCCCAAAGGCAAGGCAAGAAAACAATATAACATATGAGTCTCCTCTAGACCAAGGTAACACACACAAAACTTCTCTAGAGCGAGATAGAATTTACACATCACTTGCCAGGAGTAGAACATCTTTCTATAACACAATTACCTGCTAGAAGGGAATTCACCCATCCTTCTACAACAGAATACTTGGCCAAGAAGAGTCCACACCTCCTGCTACAAGGAAAAGATGAATTGGTATATCTGGGATGTATTTATTAGTAAATAGCACCACACAGTAAGCCAAATGCACCTATCATAGCAGACTCTAACATATCAGTAGTATGATTGAAACACAATCAAGGCAAACATATATGTAGAAATATATATGTATGGATATAAGAATCAGAAAATGGGAAGGAAAGGAGAGAATCAGTAAAGAATCAAGAGACAGTTAGAAGCAGAGACACCTCACCTACTGCTCCATCATTTCACCCCACTTCGCTCAAGGGGAGTCCATTGCTTGAACTGGGCGAAAGCTCAGAGGTGAGACCAGCCTCCACTCTTGCGTGACAGCACATCTGCTCCACGGCGTGAACTTCCACCAGGCCAGTGTAGGCTCCCCTTTTTAATACAAATTCAAACACAGCAAAGCTTCTAGCAAGCCTCGCCCCTTCGTTTTCATGAGAGCCCGTACCAGCCTGCTCCAAGGTCACAGCAACGGTTGATCAGGCCCTTGCTATGGCTCCAAGACAGACCATGTACATTCCTCTGATAAGAACCAGTTCTCTCTAGTTAGAAAAATGCGAAAAACAGGAGGCAGAGCAGAACATGCCCTCTTCTTCGTGCAGGTACAGAAAGTTAGTTAAACCAAGCACACAAAGGCCCAAAGCAAGATGGAATCAGAAAAGCAAGGATGACATGAAACCATGTCAAAAGAAATAGTTAGCACCTATAATTCTCATCCACACAACTTACAAGCACCACTGTGCACACAGAAAAGTTTGAAGCAAGGTAAAGTCAGAAGGCAGAATGACATTAGACCACGTCAAAGCCAATAGGTCAAAGTCATAATTCACCTAACCCAAATAACATTATACACTTAATCCCTCAGTATACAACATTGAGCACATGTGTGCACCACCACCCACAAGACTGCACCTCAACATCCCATACCTTCTATTCTTGGCTAGACTATTCCACTAAAAGACAGAAGAAAAGCAGGCATATGCAAGCCCATCCTACATTAAGGCTAGGGCAACATAACACACTTAAGTCAGTACAAAATGGTGGTGGTTGAGGGTCATCACAGAGTGTCAGACCACAAAAGTGGCTCATTCACTACACACGGCAGGCAACATTCCTTTACACTCCTCTTTTGAGACAGACTCGGACAACAAATATGACGACTGTGATGTTTGTGTTCAGCCCTATTTCGATGACAATTTGTATGAGACTTGCAAGAGGCTAGATATGTCCTCTGACAATTCCCTTTTCTCTCCTCTTGGCCCAGCCACAGAAGATTCTACATCCTATGCATAATGCGCAGGGTGGCTGGAGTCCTTGGCCTCCACCTCCCCACCATGGAGGTTAAACCAAACGTCTTGACTGAAGTCCTGCAGCCTGCCCAGACTGCTTCTAAGCCTCTCCTTCCCTTCAATGAAACCTTGAAGGATACCCTCCTAGGAGTTTTGGTTAAGCGTTGTTCCGGCCCTCAAGTTAACTGGCAAATTGCCAGGCACCACTGTCCTGCTGTAGGCGACCCAGCCTTTTTGTCACGGAGCCCCTCTTCGGAGAGTCTTGTGGTGTAAGCATACACTAGCTGGACCAACCCTAACAATTTTCCTACCAATCCCCATCAGGGAATCGAAGAGGGTGGAAACATTTGGGAAAAGCTTATTCTCCTCAGCTAGTTTGGACCTGAAATTGATCAATGTCTACTGTTTGTTTAGTGTACCCTTCCAGGGTCTCAGCCACCCAGTGGGAGGCAAAATCCACCAATTCTATTGGCAATCGACCACATCAGGCAGGATGTTCCCCAAATTGTTTGCAAAGGCTACACCTTACCCTGCCTTTCGTCCCTGCTGCACCTTCCACCGTCCGTCCGCCGACTAACAGAGGACCACCTCTCCTTTTTGGTGCAGGAAGTGCAAGGCCTTTTGTTTAAATTCCCAGTTGTGAGTGCTTTTTGAAAGGGCTGCAACACATGTTTCCCTCTTTTCTGTGTGTGATGCCCCTATCATACCTCAATCTTGTCCTTATTTAATGTATTTCTATTCGAGCTGCTCAACAGCTGTTCTTTGAGGCTTCTCACCATCAAAACTGTGTTCCTGGTTGCCATCACCTCAGCACAACTGAGTGAGCTGTAGGCTGTGTCTGTTAATACACCACCTTCTTCCCTGATAAGCTGGTTCCACAAACTAAAGCATCCTTTCTACCGAAAATTGTGATGCAGTTTCACGTTGGTCAAACCATTATCAAGCTGGTGTTTTATGCTTGCCCTTAACCCTCTATGGAGGAGGAGATACTCCAGTGCTTCAATACCAAAAGAGAGCTCTGCTTCTACATTGATCTACCAAAGACAACGGGTGCACGATCAGCTTTTCTAGGGCTTGCTAGAGCAAAGAAAGGCAAGGCTGTGCAAAGAGCGCAATATCATTTATTTATTTATTGTTTATTTATTTATTGAAGAGTTTTATATAGCGCTGGCCAGACCCAATGGTATTGGAGTGCTTCACAGCATGGGTAAAAAACAGATAGTATGGCATCCATAAGTATATTGTTTCAAGGCGCAATTGGAAGTCTCGGCGCACTGAACGATAATGCAGGAAAGGAAGACACCGAGAATAACAATATAGAGCGAAATGATTTGAGCCGAGCCTCCTTTTAGGGGGAGGGGAAAGAAGGAGGGGTCAGGATGGGGATGAGGAAGAAGACTAAGTGATGAAGTGACTGTGTCCTGCAAAGTGCAAGCTTAAGCAATTTAGCAGCAGCTATCCATTCGGGAGAGAACGGTTGAGGAAGAAGTCTATGAGCTGCCCTTTGAATTGTGTAAAGGAAGAGGTAGTCCTGATCTGGACTGGGATTGAGTTCCAGATTTTGGGCGCATTTCCTGTGTGCAGGACTTTGTGCATGAGGCAAGCCATTCTGAAACTGGCACGCATTTCAATTGGGAGCCATTTTAGCTCTCTGAGTGCGGGCGAGATGTGATCATACTTCTTAACTCCGGTGACCATTCTAGCTGCTGCATTGAGAGTTGATCTGATCAGGGCTAGGTGGGATTTTGCTGTACCTGTTAGGGCTGCATTCCCGTAGTCAAGTCTGGACAGCACCAGGGATTGAGTAGCTGGTTTAAGGTCATTAGGCGGGATGAAGAGTAGCTTCAGTTTGAGGAAGGCTCTCTTTGAGGTGTTCCTGCTGTGTTTATTTATTTCGAGTTTTGGGCCAAGGGTGATTCCCAGCGATTTGGCAGAATCCGCCTGGGTGAGATTGCCGTTTAGTGCGCCAATTACTTTTAACCATTCTATGATTTGGGGGTTCTCCTCTTTGTTGGAGATGAGGAGGATTTCCGTTTTTTCTTTGTTGAGTTTCGGGTGGTTTTGTGATAGCCAGTTTTGGACTTCTTTAAGAGGGCCCTTGAGCCTGAGAATGTCATCAATGGAGGAGGTTTCAAGGTAGATCTGGGTGTCATCAGCATAGAGGTGGAAGGGGATGTTTGTCTTTTTGAGTATGGCGGTGAGGGGTTCCATGTAGATGTTGAAGAGTTGAGGGGAAAAAACTGATCCTTGGGGGTCTGATGAGAAGTTTCTGATCTTCATTCTTTGGGTGCGGTTCTGGAGAAAAGAGGAGAACCACTTTAAAACCACCTCTTCTGCACCTACCCTTTCTTGAAGTACCTTGATCAGTAGGTTGTAGTCCACCGTGTCAAAGGCAGCCGATAAGTCCACGAGTATGAGTAGTGAGCATTGGCCAGCATCGAGTGATTTATGTAAATCATCGATGACATTGAGGATCGCAGTCTCTGTGCTGCAGCCTTTTCTGAACCCTGATTGGTGGGTGTCTAAGAGGTTAATACAGTCTATGTGTTGAGTCAGTTGGAGGAGAACACACCTTTCCAGGATTTTAGCTAGGAGAGGAAGATTAGAGACGGGTCTGAAGTTATTCAGATCATTAGTGTCTAAGCCCGTTTTTTTCAGTAGTGGCATGACTTGGCCGACTTTGAGGCAGTCCGGTATGACTCTGGTTGTAAGGGAGCTGCGGATGGTCTTGGCCCAGAGCGGGGCTAGGGAGAGATAGAGCTTTTTGGCCAGCTGGGCTGGTATAGGATCACAGGCGTGTGATGAAGGCTTGGAGGTGGAGATCATTTTGGCTATCTCAGCTTCGGAGATGGGGTTGAAGGCTTTCCAGTGTTTTGGGGGGAGATTGGGTGAAATAGCTTCAGTCCCTGGGGACGTGCTTCTGTAAGGCGGGTGGCAGTTGACGCCTAGGGAGAGCTCAATCTTGGTAATTTTGTCTTTGAAGAAGATGGCGAAGTTCTCACACAGGTCTTTGGAGGCCAGAACTGAGGATGCTGGGGGTTTGGAGGTTTGTTGCCGAATGAGCTTGAAGAGTTCCTTGGGCCTATTTATTGCGTTGTCTAAAGCATTGCAAAAGAAAGACGTTTTTTCATTCTCGATATGATTTTTGTACATCCTACGTATTGCTTTTAGTTGGTCTCAGAGGATTGGGGACGGGTTGTTCCGCCAGAGTCTTTCAGCAGCTCTTAGTTGTCTTCTTTCGGAGTTTATGTCTCTGTTGAACCAGGATCTAGATGGAGTGTTTCTGACTCTTTTTTGTTTCAGTGGTGCTATTTCATCTATTTCAGTCATACTAGTGTTATAGTGGGAGGTGAGTTCTGTTGTGGTGAGATCCTCTGTGGAGATGGGGAGGAGAGAGCTTATCCTTTCCTCCAGGTCAGCACAGGGAATCTGATTTAGATTTCTCATCCAGTGCGGAGAGTTCTGAGAATGGGAATCATGCTGGATTGTGCTCTGTATTAAGATCTGCTATGCATTGGCAAGGAAGAAGACCCCAGAAGGGCTGCACACCCATTCTACCAGGGCCAAAGCTGCTACCACTGTGTTCGCGTGCAGAATCCCAATCCTAGATATATGACAGGCAACTACATCGGCGTCCCGCCATACGGATAATAAGCACTATTGTCTGGACAGGCGAGTCTGCCGGGAAGGGCAATTCGCCCGCTCAGTCCAGGATTTTCTTGTTTGAGTCTGTTCAGATCCACCTCCAAATAGATATTGCTCTGGTATCTATTCAAAAGGTGAGGAATCTATGGCTAGGAGTCTGTATCAGTAGAACAAGTTACTTACCTTTGGTAACACTCTTTCTGGTTGAAACTCAACCTAGCTGCAGATTTCTCAATGACCCTCCCATCCTACCCTCTCTGTGACTGGACTCTACCCATTAATAAGATCCCAAGTCTAGGAATCTGCACACCGGTCTGTCAATTTGCTTTTGGGACTCCACGTCTAGGGGTGCAGACAGTCTCAAAAGCAACTGCACTTCGCTACTGGAGTGGAACGTCGTTAGTGCAGAGCCAAACAGTGCCACCTTTCAGTCCTTAGAGGTACTGAGGAAAAGTCTGATGCCTGGGAAATATTCAAGAATCTTCGATTAAATAGAGCCTCTACCAAAAAGAGTGTTATCGAAGTTAAGTCACTTGATCATCATTGACATGGAAGGGGCAGTGGTGAAGGTGAGGCCCTGTCGGAGGACTCTGAAGTTCGAGAGTAGGCCTATGGACATCTGAAAAGTTCAAGTGCAATAATGTCTGATCAACATACCTCTGTTCTTTAATGTTCAGGGTTACTATCTAGAGGGAAGCCACCCTCCTAGCTGCTTAAGAGAACTTCTGGCAGATGTTACCTGGTTCCAGAAGATGACAACATTTCTTGGCAATAATAGAGGTGTAAAGGTACAAGAAATTGAGGATGCTTTACTTAAGAAAGAGATTGGAGGCTGCTCCATGATTGTATATAAAACCCAGAATCTATTTGAAACTCACTAGCCCTAGCAGCAACAAAAGACAAACAGAGAAGAAAATGCCTTATTCTAAGAAATGTCAAGATGGAAACGCAACAGTAACTCATTAGAAAGTAATCAGAAATGCTGTTAATTTTCTTTAAATAAACTCATACTTGCCAAGTTACATTGTGAACTACTTCTTTGGCAACAATCAATAAACACTTCAAACAGATACTTATAAAATATAAGAGTACCAATTCTCTGGCCTAAATCTAGCACAGATGGCTCATGATTTTAAGCACATTTGGCCACAATACATCATAGGCTTCGTAGAGGGCTCCTCCGGACATGAATTAATGCCCCTGTATGCACATCTTATGTGCGCAGTGGGCTGCTTACAGACTATATCTATCCAGAATGTATGTGCATGCATGCAGCTACAGTGGCTGGAGAGCTTGGGTGGAAAAATCTGACATCCATAACCAGACTGCTAATGAAACTCTTGTTTGTATATGTATCACTCACTTGAAGATCGATTGACACAGCGTTGCTTCACAGACTCCTCAGTGCAGAGATCTACATTGTCTTTGCCTTTTAATGATAAGGCGATATTTGCAATCAGGGGACCTGTTATCGAAAGCAAACAGAAGTGGTCAATTTTCAAGGCTATGTGCAATGATCTACTTAGAAGCCGTTCAAGGTCACAGCACCTTGCACTTTGGAGAGCATCACATTGGTCCATATTTTCCATCATAAGGAATTGCAGTCCTTCAAAGTGGTGCAACTGGAAAATGCACTGCTGTCTTAATAATACTAGCCAGGTTAATGACCAAGTGCAATAATTTCATAAAACAGAGGCCGCAGAAGCAGTATTAAAGAGCAATAACCAAATTCACTCTGTGTACAGCAAAACAGTTTATCATAATCAGAGATGCCATAAGCTGGGAGAACCATCATTATGATAAGAGGCTTACAGATAAAATGGCAGCTATACACGGATCCAAAATAGAACCTTTGAGCAGGCCCATCCCAGTTTTACTGGCCAGCCTCTTACTCACTGGCTTACCCCAGTTTTAGGCAGGCATTCTGACGGATAATTCTGAGGCATGGCAATACCTAAAAACCACGATATTCAAATGTTTCATGGGTATGCCATTCTATGAGCCCCCATAGGGCTGCTATCCACACCTCCATAAAATAACATTGTATCGTGAAAAGTATAAGAAGCTGTAATAAGCGCCTCTAATCTGGTGATGGAAATGGGTTGAGAAAGGCGTACACCAGAGTTTGACACATCCACTCCATGGTAGATACTGTAGTAGTACCAGAATGTCTTATTCAAATTGTCTCAAAGTAAAGAAGCTCATGGTTGACCACCACACACTGCATACTTGGGGGTGGTACTACTATGTGTATTCTTCACCTCCTGCCTCCTATCAACCATTGAGCAATAGAGATAATGATTTTGCTATTTTCTATTACAACTTATCAAAAGAACAGAAAACAACATCATACTAGGAGGATGTAGTGCCATTCAGTGTTTGTATTGTGGTGTTTTCAAGGGCCGTAACAATCCCCAACGCAAGACATTTAGGGAAAGGTTAACATTTTAATTTTCCCCTTTCAAGACACTCAGATAACTGTGTGCATTTCTTTTAGATGTCCTGAAATAATATGTAACCAGCTGCTTATAAGCTGATTACGAATCATAGAACTAAACCAAAAAAGCTATGTATTGTTTGTCTCAATACACTCCAATATAAGTGATACATAAATACATTCAAAAAACCTGAAAAAATTAACTTCACAAACATTTATGGACCGAGAGAGCTAAGTAGATAATGTCTGTATTCTCCATTGCGGTTTATACACAGTCCATGTGATGCAGAAGTTATACCCTGCTATACAAGTAAAATTTTGCTGACTGCATTTGCATTCACTACTCACACACTATACTTGTTCTTTTTAGGTCTCGCCTACAAAGCGCATGAGCTGTGCTGCAAGACATATTGTTTACTATTCTGTGGGCTTACAGCTCACAGCATACTATTCTGTGTTTTTGTTGTAACTCTCATATGCGATCTTTAGATTTCTTATCTCTTAGCTTCCTTTCTTGCGTTAGCTCTTCTGTGGAGCATGGAACAAGTACATGTGTTTTTTTTCCTCATCTTTTTGCAATGCACAATTTTTTTCTTTTATAAACATTTTGGTATTATTCATGGATGTGTAATGTGCTTTCCTACTTTTAACACAGGCAAACAGCTTCTCATTTATATTGCTTTCACCCTATCCACCACCTCTATTGACGCTTCATTTACTTACACCCACAACTGTACTACTCTAGGCCACTCTACTGCATGCTACTCCATGCCAACCCACCCTTCTCCACCCCACCCTACTCCACTCACTCTATGCCACTCTAGTCCGCTCCACTTTATGACACTATATTCAACTCTACTCTACTCCACTCCACTAACCTTTAGGCATGCCAAACAGCAGCCATGCTGCTGTACAACATGGCTAAAAAACATTGGCAAAGCCAATGTTATGTTATGTTATGTAATGTTATGTTAAAATTTCTTATAAAGCGCACATACACCGATTGGTTTCTTGGGCTGAACTTTAGGTATCACTGGGATAACATGTATTTAGTTGTCTGCAGAATCTAGTTATAAGCTTGAGTAAAAAGCCAAGTCTTAAGAAGCCTGCGGAATCTAGAGATTTCAGTGCAGGTTCTTATATTTAAAGGAAGAGTGTTCCAGAAGCTGGGTGCCAATACAGCAAACATGCAGCCACCTATTTGTTTCCGTTTATATTTTTATTTATTTATTTGAAAAACTTTTTATATAGCGCTGGCTAGACCCGGAGGTATCAGAGCGCTTTACATGAGGTAGGACATTGTTTCCCAACATTGTTACATAGTTACATCAGATTTAGTAGCGTTGCATAATATAGAAAGGGAAAACAGTATAACATAGTTACATGAGATTATTAAAGCATAGCATAACAAAGTACTTAAGGGGACAGAGAAAGGTCAGGCTGGAAAAGGGGAGGCAGACAAAGAATAATGGCGGTAGGAGGTAGGGGAAGGAAAAAGACACAACGGGGAAACGAGGAAAACAATGTACGAAGTCCAGCTGGGTAGGTGACGGCAGAGGGGTGAAATAGAGCCAAACTCCTCTATAGCTGCATAGGACAGCTCCACTGGGCATCGGCCAAGGTTCCTCGGGCACCGCGGTACGTACAGACAATTAAGGTTTCCGCCTGGGGGGTCAGGCATGGTGGTATGGATAATTTTGGCTGATAGAGATCGGAAATACTGCTAAGTTTGTAGGGCTAACCAAAATCACTCACAAGTCCGCAAGAGATTTCTGCACAAGGCTAAAGAAGAATCCAGCAGTCCTCTCCCTGTTCTTCTATTAAACGATGGGTGCCATGTTGAGGTCAGGCAGGGCTCTACCGTCCCATCTGGAGCAGCCGGTATCGCTCTCCATGCCTCTGGTAGCGCTCTTTCTTTTTGCGCTAATCCCCTCACACTGTTGCTTGCCATTTTCAGTGATGGGCTACCTACGAGCTGCCCATGGGCCCCGAGTTCCTTCACTCGGATCGGGTATCCCGCCCAGCACGCCGCACTCACTGGACTTTTGTAGAGCGACCGCTTCCCCGTGTGGTGCCGGTTCCAGCCGCCCTCTCCGCCATTCTGCTGGGGCAGCCATGTCGATTTAGGGATCTCTGAGGGAAGGACCCTTCGTCTGGGCTGTTTCAAGAATAAGGCGCCATTGCGCCTGTCTGTCCACTGGCGTCCTGTTCCTGCCTTTTGTCGGATGTTGCGAAATACGTGGTGACCTTGTTCGTCGCCTTTTTTGGTGGCATATGGACACCTCGGAGAGCTCTCTCTGCCAGCGTAGATCGTTGCCCTCCAAGGAATAGCTACAGAGCACGGGGTGATTTCGTAACCCTGACCGTCTCCTGTGGTAGGGTCCGGGCAGGAGGGTCTTGTATTGACTGCAGTCTGCATCAGCCGTCAAAAGGGCAAACTCACACACGGTCAGTGTGATTACCCAACCCAAGGACCGCGTAGATATGGGGAACAGCAGGCGGTCAGTAGGATTTCGCCCCCGTCTTCTGTAGGATGCAGTGTTTCTTAACTGGAGATCTGGCCTTACACTATATCTCAGTAGTGCTTCCCGGCCGCCATTTTGGAGTCAGGCAAATGTGTTCTCTAGTGAATTACTGCACCATTGCCCTTGCTTGCATGCTGAGATGGTAGAGTTGCCGCCTGATTCCCTCATGTTACAGACACTTCGACAAGGTACCCATTCAGCCACTTTGTGCCTCCACTGCCGTGAGTTCGCCTTCATATGGCCTCCATGTTAAGGTCAGGCATGCCCCCAAAGCCCTTGTGGATGACTGTGAGATATGCACTGGCGTCAGTATGTCTATTTGTGGGGGGGGTGCCGTCTACACGACTTGGGGCAATGATCCTTTGCCCCCGCCACTCTCAGCTGCCCCAGTATGCACAAACGGGAGCTTCCGTGGCCCGCGAGCCCCCCGTAATGCTCGGAGTTCCTGCTGCCGCTGATGCACAATGTCTCCGAGCAGCGGACCCCCACCGGGCTCACCTCCGACGCTGTGTCATGCCCCCCCAGGGGATCTCCGAAAATCCGCCAGCCTTGCAAACGCTGCAACAAGCCTCCCGGGTCTCTGGGCTAGGCGCAGGGCAAGATGGCGGCATAATGTCACGGCTCTGCCGGCCACCGATAACATCCTGAATTTATCCTGGTGCTCGGAAGGTATCGCACACGTCCAGATGAGGTGCACGCTATCCTGCCAATGCTGCTGTGACCGGGGGCTGATTTGGCTGCGGGGATCGACTTTGGTGCGCTACAACTGACAGCCCTGCCGGGGTAAACCATCAAGACAACATGGCGGCGCCCGGCTGCTGGTGACCTCGGCGGCCCGGATTGCCGCTTCTCTGGTTCCCGCATTTGCCGCAACCCAGGCAGGCTGCGGGTGCGGCCGGAGGAGCCTGCTGGCGGGGTTGCGGATCATGTTGCCGGGATCCGGGTGTTGGAGAAACAATCAAGATAAAATGGCGGCGCCTGGCCGTTGGTGACCGCGGCTGTCCGGATTGCCGCTTCTCTGACTCCCATGTTTGCCGCGACCTAGGCTGGCTGCAGTTGTGGCCGGAGGAGCCTGCTGGCGGGGATGTGGATCGGGCTGCCGGGATCCGGGTGCTGGAGGTGCACTAGCTGCTGGGTGAGCTGCACCACGGGCCCAGATGCGTGTGTGGTTGCAGCAACAAATGACGGTGGAGACCCGGCGATGAGTCTGTTTGGCGGCTGCTGTGTGCGGGGAGGCTCATAAAGAGCACCAACAATAGCATTATATACAGATCCCGGGGCGGTGCTGCAAGGTGCGCTGGAAGTGACTCTGGCTGAGGCTGTGGACATTGGGAGCACCGTTCACTGCCCGGTGGGAGATCAGGTGCAGGGAGCATATTGACTACCCCTAGCTACTATTCCAGTATGGCATTGGCGCTGCAGGTTTCATAACCAAGGATACCGGTGCTGTTGCCTGATTGGGTGCCACCAGACTGGCATATTAAGCGTACATTCCTACCTGCCTGGCAGAGACTGTTTGGCCCTCTGGCAACCACCGGTGCTGTGTACTATTGATAGCGGGATAATCTGAAGTGCCCTCCAGCTATCTGTTTGTCGCCTACCCACAGGCTTGTGCGTGGCTTAAGGGAGGTCTCACCCGCGTTGATCGGCTTATGTACACGCGGCACCTGCACAAACCTCACCAAAAGTTCCTCTGGTGGAGTGATCACTTGCTGACTGGGACAATACGAGCGCGGAGGTGCTGAGGGAGCTGCAGCATGGGGAAGCCTGACAAACATCAACCGCGACTAACGTTCGAGCTGCGCAAGACTGGTAAAAACCAGCATGCCTCGGACTCTGAGCTGGACAGCGCAACCCCGGCATCGACTACACTGGAGAAGTCCCTAGCAGCTATAAATATGAACCTTCAAGCCATCAATGAAAATATGGCGTCTTTAAATGGTCGCATCAATAGCATTTCCGCCAAGCTCAACAAACAAGCTCTGCGTATCGGAGAAGCGGAGCAGCGTATCTCCAACACAGAGGATGGCCTACAGAAGGTTGAGTCAAAGACATCCGACATGGCACAATTATTGGCGGTCATCCAAGCAAAGAATGAGGACCTTGAAGCGCGCTCTCGACGCAACAATGTACGCGTTTTGGGACTTCCGGAATCGACCAATGTTGGGATTTTAGAAACATATGTCGAAACTCTTTTCCGCAAACTGTGCGGTGAAGGCACGCTATCCACTATGTTTGCTGTCGAACTGGCTCATCGCTCCTTGACAATGCGACCACCACCAGGGGCGCCACCCAGACCCATCATTGCCCGCCTGCTCAATTACAGAGACAGGGACGCCATACTAAGAGCTGCCAGGCAAAAAGGAAGTGTCAACTATCAAGGAAATGTACTTTCTTTTTATCCGGATTTCACGGCGACAGTCCAAGCTGGACGCAAGGAATTTCAGTCGACCAAGAAACTTCTATTTGCCGAAAAGATTCCTTACGCCATGCTTTATCCGGCGTGCCTTCGTATTGGAGCTGAGGATAAGGCAAAGATTTTCACGAATCCTAAACGTGCACTGGATTACGCAAAAACGCTGTGCCGCAAAAAGACGCCATCCTCCGCCACCTCCGATATCGATGACTGAGAACACCACCATTACACTCCTGCATACGCACTGAGGGCGGTTTGACATGGAGGTCGGTCTCCGGGAAATCCGTCCCCTTTCGAGGTCTACTGATGACACCGTGCTGGAGTTATAAGTACGCACTGCGTTGAGACTGTCACGTTAACACGTTTGATGGTTTGGTATCCTTTTTATCTTCCTGGTTCTTTGTTTCATATGGACCTTTAATGGCTCAGGTATCATACTGTTAAGTGTGTGCCTTTATCATCAGACTATCATATAGGCTTGAGTGCTTTATCTGGACACTCGGTGGCCACCCCCCTATTTACTGGGGAGGTTAGCTGTGTCGCAACGCCCCCCGAATGGGTAATCCCCACAATACTGCATTGTTGTTGTTTACTGTGTTGGGGATCAGTAAAGCTGTTGGGTATGGCTTTAGCAAAGTTTGGGCACTGAAGTGGGTGGGGGTGGGAAAGGGTTGTATTGTGTTTTTCAACTTGGTTCGAAGTGATCGCGCTCATACACATGATGAGGCTGTGTTTACCAGAGATTGGTTGGGATTGACATGCATGTTTGGCCCTGCTATCTTACTCCTGCTTCATATAGTAATTGTCAATTATCTTCTGGTACTGCGATGTGAGAGATTACAATGCAATGTGAAGTTTGCTGCAATACGTCTGTGGCTCTATACTACACTCTCGGGTGTCTGCCTGTTTGCGGGTCTCTGTCATGGTTATGATTCCTATCTCCATTATTCTGTTGCCTCAAAATATGCATGTTGACTATACCTGCTTGACGTGGAATGTGAGGGGGCTTAACACCCCCAAAAAAATTTGCCAAGTGCTTGCCTCCCTAGACAGACATACGGTTCAGATAGCTCTGTTGCAGGAAACACATCTGACTAGATCATCGGAAGCCAGAATTGCCACAAAGTGGGCTGGGTACAAACTAGCATCCTCCTACTCTCCCTACGCAAGAGGGGTTCTTATCTTGGTTAAACGTGGTCTGCAATTTATGCCGCTAAAAACACATACTGATGATGACGGACGGTGTGCCATGGTCCATGGGAAATTAGGGCACAGTCTTGCCACTGTCCTTAATATATATGGCCCCGTAACAGATGACCCACAAGTCTTTTTTCGCATGCTCACGGTGCTGCGCACTTGGCCGGAGGCGGCTATTTTATGGGGAGGAGACTTAAATACGCACCTAGATCCTCTTCGGGACAGGTCGAGCCCACAGGGTGCGCGTACTGTGAAAGTTGCTCAGTGTGTTCGGGATGCTATGGTGGAGATGGGGCTGGTAGACACATGGCGTCTACGTAACGCAGAACTGAGAATAGGCACACACATCACCCCTGCATATAATACATGGTCCAGATTGGATTATTGGATTTAAAATGAAGAATGTAATAACTGGGTCACTGACATACTTATACTACCACGAACGTTATCAGACCATAACCCGGTGAAGCTCCATATTAGGCTGCCCTCAACTATCCATCGCCCGTTTACATGGCAATTCAGGGCTGAGGCTTTACTGGACCCTATCTATAATGATGCCATAAGACAAGCTATTACGCAATTCTTTGAAATAAATGTGGATAGTGCTGCCACCCTGTGGGAGGCCTTTAAAGTTACTGTGCGGGGAGTATGCATCAGCACCGCGGCCGGCATCCTGCGGGACATTCGGGCCAACTTACCATCATTGAAAACACAATAGTGAGCCTGGAACGCGATTATGCGACCACACCCAACGCCAACACTTTGGCATGCATAAAAGAACAAATACTGGAATATGATGCTATGGTGGAAACTGAATCTCGCTATCTGTCGCGCCGTCACACTGCAAGGGCATACGGGGAGGGAGGCCGCCCCGGCCATCAATTAGCCGCTAAACTCAAATTCCGAAATGGCCATTGTCCCATCATGAAAATAATAGACGCCCACGGGGATGAACACTACATGCCTCAGGGGATAGTTGAGCAATTCAGATCTTGCTATTCGACTCTGTATACTTCACAGGGGGGCACAGATGAAGCAGCGCTGGATGCCTACTTTGCTGATATTGCTTGCGCCTGGCTGGCAGACGGCCATCGGGACTATCTTAGTCAGCCAATAGGCGAAGAAGATATCAAAACGGCAATTCGATCTTTACCGAACAAAAAGGCCCCAGGTCCAGATGGACTGACAGCGGAATTCTACAAAGAATATGCCGATCTTTTAGCGCCCTACCTCCAAGAAGTGTATGCTGAAGCCCACGAAACTGGTATTCTCCCCCCGTCCCTGAGACAAGCCTTAGTCATCACATTACTTTAAAAAGATAAAATCCCGTCCAAATGTGACTCCTATCGCCCGTTATCATTAATTAATATTGGCGCAAAGATCTTGGCGAAAATCTTGGCCACGCGCCTCCAACCTTTGATGACCTGTCTGGTGCTTCCAGATCAATCTGGCTTTATACCGGAACGGTCTACATCACACAATCTGAGAACGCTTT
Organism: Triturus cristatus; assembly: GCF_964204655.1. NCBI lineage: Eukaryota > Metazoa > Chordata > Amphibia > Caudata > Salamandridae > Triturus > Triturus cristatus. Next base: position 1,137,558,866 of record NC_140585.1, on the reverse strand, counting down.
TTGCTATGTACCATATTTTGAACCCAGATTTGCCGGCTGCTGCAGTAATGCTAGATGCAGCTAAGGCATTTGATTCTATTGAATGGGGTTACATGTTTTATGTGCTGAAGCGAATGGGATTTCTACCAATCTTTATGCGTTGGGTGCAGCTTTTATACACTGAACCATCGGCAAGGGTCAGAGTGGGGGGCCTCATGTCTGCGTCCCTTTCCATCAAAAGAGGCACTCGACAGGGTTGCCCCCTGTCGCCACTTTTATTCGCTCTCACACTTGAACCCCTCGCTTGCGCCATTCGTCAACGCCATAGGGACTCGGCCCTTAATTTTAATCATCGTCCTGTCGGCATATCTTTATATGCTGATGATATGGTGCTTTTCATACGTGAGCCACATAAAAACTTAAACCCCATCCTGCGGGAATATATACGATTTGGTTTATTGTCCGGACTAACAATAAATTGGGATAAATCTGTCATCGTTCCTTTGACGATGATTACCACTCCTCCGCAAATGGAATATCCACTGATTTGGTCAACAGATCCTGTAAAATATTTGGGGGTGTGGGTACATCGTGATCCAGAGATAGTAATCAGGGACAACTATGGCACAGCCTGCGCGGATTTAGAATCTCAGGTCGATAGGTGGTCCTCACTGCCCCTCTCCTTGGCTGACCGCATAGCCATTATCAAAATGATCGTATTACCGCGCTTTCTCTACCTCTTTAATAATATTCCGATTACACTACCAAAACAGCTCTTTCGCACTCTGCGTGCCCAACTACTACGGCTAATATGGAATGGAAAACAAGCCAGGGTCAGCTGGCACACACTTACTCTGGACTATGCACGGGGTGGTTTTTGTGCCCCTAACTTCTATATATACTATATATGCGCGCAGGCGCAATATGCTTACCATTGGCACAATCCGCATGCCTTCACGCCCCACGTGGCGGTCGAAGACGGGGAAGCTCACCCTATACCACTGAACGGAATACTCACACATACGCGCAGGGGCACACCTCGAGCCAAAATAAACACAGTTGATGCCACCATAGCAGCCTGGCAAGCCATCGGTAAATTAACAGCTAAATTACCGTTGTACGCTCCAGCGCTCCCGCTCACACAACAAGCTTCCCTATCAGTGATGCAGGAAACAGGAGCGATTCGATCATTGAAAATGGTGGGCATTCAGTGTATGCAGGATGTCTTCATAGGAGGTAGTTTTCTCACGGCTGAAGACCTCCACTATATTGCTAATCAATCATTGCTGTTGCAATTCACTGTTCACAGATTGAAGCTGGCGCTTAAAGAACACTATAGCTCCTTCCCGGAGGAGCCACCCACATTACAACTGCTACAACTATTAATAGTGGCCCCTTCCAAACGTAAGTTGGTGACTAAACTGTATAAGGCGGTGCGCTCTGAACTGGTAAGGAAGGAAGATGCCAGCTTGGATAAGTGGAATAGCAAATTGGATCCCACACTGGACCTGATGGCTTGGGAACATATATGTGCATTAACGGGTAAACTGACGCCAAACGGCAATCTCAGAATCATTCATTTTAAATTTGTACACCAGGTTTACCATACACCCCTGAAACTGTACAAGATTGGCCTGCGGGAAAATAGTGATTGTAAACGATGTAGCCAACCTGATGCAGATTTCTGGCACCTGGTGTGGCACTGTGCTGCGGTCCCAAAGTTCTGGGAGGAGGTTATACAGCGTTTGCAAAATATTTTCTGGGCAACAATTGCAATGTATACCTGTGGTGTGCTTATTGAGTTATGTACCTCATGTTAAGGGCACGATGGGTAAATTCTTAAGGATCGCGTTATTGTTGGCAAAGCGGCGGGTTGCAATGACTTGGGGAAGCTCGTTGATCCCACAATGTGAACGCAGGCTAACAGATATGGTTTATTGTAAAGAGACTCTCGAGCTGTATGCGGAAGAATTACCATCCTCCTCTAATCCTAAAGACATTTGGGAATCGCTGCGACGGTATCTACTGACGACCTCTCAGCAAGACTCTTCGATCATTTCTTCCAGTAATATTGATGTATAATATGCTCTCTCCATGCAATATCAGATATGCAAACTAGCTCATCTATTGACTATCTGTGCAATGATAGAACTGATCACTTCTAGTTGGTTGTGTTGTTTGTTGTGGTTGATAATATACCGCCACATGGTAGATTTCTGTACTAACTTTGTTCGAAACTCAATAAACAGAAATTAAAAAAATAAAATAAAAAAAAAAGCCTCCCGGGTCTCTCCTGCCGTGGTCTTTTTCTTTACTCACTCATTGGCGCCATCTTGTTTCCACAGCGGCATCCTATCCGGCTCCTAGACGACCGCAAATCTCGTTATTGCGGCATCTCTGCAGCGCCGACGGCACCGTTGCCTCCCTCAATCGTTCTGGATGAGTTTAATTCTTGTTGGACTCTAGCGCTATGGATGCGCTTTCCGCTCAGTGTGGGTCTCCGGAGCCGGTGTGGATCTACGTAAGCTACGTGCAGGTAAATATTTCTGAACAAGTCTGGATATAAATTTTGGACTAGCACCATGCAGGGTTTTGAAAATAAGGTAACCAACTTTAAATGCACATCTTTGTGGGATGGGAAGCCAATGTAGCTTTTTCATAGTGGGAGAGATGTGTTTCCATCTGGGTTGTTGGGATATCAACCTGGCTGCCTGGTTCTGAACCATCTGCAGCCTTTTGGAGAGCTAGAGCGGAATGCCAAAGTATAGAGTGTTGGCATAATCCAGGTGTGATATCACAATGGCTAGGACCACCTGAATTAAGGCTTCCCGAGTAAGTAATCTCCTAATCTTCCTTATCTTCCTTAGCTGAAAGAAACAGGTGGAAGTTACTGCTCCTATCTGAGATTTCATAGTGATGTCACTATTGATGATCACTCCCAGACTTTTGACTGAGGAAGAAGGGTTAGGTGGGGAGCCTAGTTCACTTGGCCAAAACTGTACGTTCCAGGGGTTCAGTAGACCGCCTATCAGAATCATCTCTGTTTTGTCTGGGTTTAATTTTAACTGGTTGTTATTCATCCAGTCACAGATGTGTAGCATCGTTGCCTGGATTTCAGATATCGAATCAGGTGAATTATCAATAGAAAACACCTGTTGCAGATCATCAGCATAATTATACGTGCATACCTTCCTATTTTTCAGGGAGTGAAGTAAGGGAAGAAGGTAAAGATTAAATAAGTGAGGGGACATCGAGGAGCCCTGAGGTACTTCACATGTCGTTGCCATTTTAGGTGCAGAGAACTGGGAGAGACGCACTGACTGAGTACGTTCCTCGAGAAATGACTCAACCCAGCTGGACGTCACCCCCTTGAGACCGGCCGCCTCGACACGGTCGATCAGGATACCATGATCGACCGTGTCAAATGCCGCGGACAGGTCCAGTAGCACCAAGGCCTGGGGGGAGCCCTTATTGGCTTCCTTTCGAAGCGTATCCAGTGCAGTAAGTATTACTGCCTTGGTAGAATGGGCTGGGCGGAACCCCGCTTGGTTAGGATCAAGGTAATCAGACTGCTCAATGAAGGCACAGAGACATTTGGCCACATGAGATTCCAATATTTTGGCCAAATAAGGAAGCAGGGAAATGGGCCGATAGTTAGTCAAGATCCCAGGATCCGCACATAGGCGAGACTCATTGGCTTTGCCAATGCCTATTTTTTGGATGCTGTTTCTGTTACTGAAGGTGGTTTAGGGCAAAACTTTGCGAATTCAAACAATTTTCAAACTAAAACATTTCAAACTTTAAGACCTGAAACATGCATGAAATGTCATTCTGGTATAGGATAGGGGTAGGCCCACCCCACTAGTTGCTTGGCGTGACGTAGCCCAAAATATACTGCTCAGACGCAAATAAGGTCTGCGGCTCTCCCTCGTTACACACTATTGGCTACCTCAGTTCCCGCTGAGCTCTGACCCCATTCAATTTTTTTTAAAATACATATGCTTGGCTGCTAAGGTACAGTACAGCAGCCCAATGGCACGTGGGTCACAACTCGGCACAAATTGGGCAGCTGGAGGGTTTAGGCCGGGGGTCAGTGGGCGATCACCGAGGCCCAAGAAGCTGGGCTCTGAGTAGGCAGTACAACAAGACTAATATCACACCCGGGGCTGTAATATTGCTGCTGCAGTCTATTCCTGGCCTCCACCCTGTGAGCCGCATTGGGCGCGGGCAAGGGCTGCAGTAGAAGCTCCACTTTCTTCCTTCCCAGGCTGTCGCACCAGTCACAGTGTGAGGTGGCCGATCGGGATGTGACAGACCCGAGGGCCACGGCACAGGGACAGGGAGGCTTTACCACAGAGTCACTGCTAGTTGCCAGCAATGCCGAAGTAAACTCACAGTCCATAAATAAGTTGTTCCAGTGGTGTTCATTGTAGCAACCACGTTTTTTTGACTGTCTCTCTGTATTTGTGGCTTCTATCAGACTGACCAGTTTAGTGACATAATCGGACATACTTTCAGAGGGCTGAAGCACTTATCAGAGGGGCATATATACTGATGTCTTCTGTGTACATTCTCTGCACAGTGCACACGTTTGAAGGATGCAAGTGCACATCTACAACTGGCTATTTGTCAACGGCAGCTGAGACCCCAGTGCATACATTGTGTCCGCTTGTAACAGGTTGAAACATGGCAACCTTACTGAGCTATAGAGGTTAGGGGTCATTGCACCAATTGAACATCACACTGTTTTTATCCCAACTAAAGCACCATATTAATAAACAAGAATTATGTTCCTGAAGGTTTTTTTAACTTGCAGTTAGGTTTTAGGAAGAGCTTCGCATACAAACCAAGTTGAGCCCACCCACTCACACTAGGTGCAGTGGGCGAGGATCCGATGATGAAGCTTGCCACTGGTGGTAGTAGTGGATGAGGATCCTACAAATATGTCCATGTGATGCAGGGATTTCACCGATTCACCTGGGTGGAGACCCCTTTCCACTTTGGTACATATTGCGATCAGTTAATTTGACCTTTTAAAACATTGGGCCATATTCTCAAGGAGCTATCGCCAAGTTATCAGCACCTTAACGCAGCCAAATTTGTGATAATCTTACCACTCCATTCACAAGCAGGTGCAAACAGCCCATATCACCAGTTTTCCGACGATAGCAGCCGCAAAAAACATCGCCAAGGAGACCCCGGCAACTATCGCTAATGAGTTTTAGAGTAGGCGTTCCCGAGCAAAAAGCTGCAACAACACCACACCACAACATTCTCAACGACCAGCCAGATCTGCGATAAGATCATAAAACATGCGATAAGGCGCGTTAGCACCAGGAAACTAACACCTGCTCCGACCTGGTGCAAAGTCGGACTACAACCTGCACCACAAAAGAGAGCCCAGCCCAGAGCCACACCTGAAGAACAACAGATGCCATGGAGCCACTGAACAAGCATCCCGGAGCCCCGAGAGGGCAACACCATCCACCGCCATCACCCCCAGGACCCCACCTCCCCCCTGGGCCCCACTCCGGGCACCCCCCACTCACTCCCGGACAAAGATATGTCACATCAACCACACGGAATCATATACCAAATAACCAGCTTGATGTCGCACAATCACATCTGGTGACATGCATGTGTCGTCACAAAAATGAGCATCACACATTCACCTTCAAAGCAACAAATGAAAATGTATTTAAAATAAACACAGAACAGAAATGAAGACACATGTCGGCTCCCCTCGGGACAATCCGTAGTTAACAGCCTGCAAGACAAAAATCATGATGAGAAGGTGTGTCCTGCGCACATCAAGGGTCAGAGAGAGAGTGAAGGAGAGACAAAGCGAAGGAGAGAGAGAGAGAGCGAAGGAGAGAGAGAGCGAAGGAAAGAGAGAGAGAGAGCGAAGGAAAGAGAGAGAGCGAAGGAGAGGGAGCGAGAGAAAGACGGACAGAGAGGGGGAGCGAGAGAAAGATGGACAGAGAGGGGGAGTGAGAGAAAGACGGACAAAGAGGGGGAGCAATAGAAAGACGGACAGAGAGGGGGAGTGAGAGAAAGACAGACAGAGAGGAATATATGAACAGATGGGGGAGAGAGAGCTAGAGAAAAGAAGAGAGGGACAGGGAGAGAGTGTGCCGACACTGCGCTCCCAGGCCACATTGCCTACCTGCTGCCATCGGTGTGTCTCCAACCACGTGCCGGTATGTAGTGCAGTTCACCAGGTCCCACATCTGAGACAGACCCGTCATCTGAAACAGAGTCCAGATACATAAATGGCACAGTAGATACAATTGCACAAGACATCATCGCCTGACTGCCCCTGCGCACCCAGGCAGATGCACCCCAGACCCACTCGCCGCCCAGTCTTGATTAGTCCATGGCAGAGGACATACCAGTGCAACAGGCCTCATCGTAGGCTGCACACCCGCTCAGCCTCATAGGTGCCACTAATTCTGTGATCCAGGAGGCGACGCCACGTGGCAGTAGGCCTGCGCTGCCCGCTGGCTCAGGCCTACACTGCAGTCCAGCAGGGCACACAAAACCTGAGCCATCCGGACCGGCCGGGATGGGGCATCATCGCAGGCTGCAAACCCGCTCAGCACTCAAGAGGCCCCTACCACCGAAAGTAACCATCCCGTGGCGGTGTGCCTGGGCCGGCTGCAGTGTATCCGGTGCCACCAAGTCTGTGCCCCCACAGTCATGGACCCTCTATGATTGGGCATCGTGGTGCGGATGCCATCATGTCCCCACCGGGCCTGCGGAATGTGATGTCTCAGGCCCCTGGGCCTCCATGCCTACATGCACACCACACATATACACCGCAAGAGAGGTTGGAAATGGCATCGTACACATGCACCCGGCCCTTTTTATTGGCTGGGTCACATGTGCTGTGATGCATTTGCTGGATGGGTGTGGTGTGGGTGTAAACCAGCCGTGAGGGAGTGGCCATGGCATGCTGAAAACTAGACCTGTGAGCAACAGATCACTTCACAGGAATCCTGGCATATGTGGCGTTGTTGTCCCCCCCTGGAGCGTAAGCGTAGTGAGCTGGCCTGGCGTATGCCACTCCAGAGTAAGGGTATGAACATTGACCCCGGGGCTCTGGTCATGGTTCCGTACGGGGCTGGACAAGGAAGTAACAAATGTGTGTGTCGCTGTTGTTGCATTGGCACCACCCGGACGACAATCGACAATGTGTCACCCTGTGACCCAAGTCCAACGACATGAGCCACATGGACGTAAGAGGAATTCACTGACCCCACATTCATCCATGCTACCACACTTGAAAGACCATAGAGACGACACATCTGTGTGATTCAGAATGTTTAATGCACATTCAGTGGAGTGTTGCATCTGAAGCAGTATAGGGCCATGCAAACCCCACTTTCAAATGTTGGCCCATGGAGAGCCAGCCAGAGTCATTCAGGGAATGACAAGTCCATAGGAAGTGGAAGAGTGCAGTCCGCAGTCTAATAGCAGTGTCATTGGCGATCAAACCGGTTATGGCAGTCCATGTCGCGGTCCAAGGTGAGTGTCGCAGAGTGTATCGGGGGACAGTGGAAGGTGAGGATGCAGAGTGCAGGACCAAGCTGAAACCGGCCGTGATTTGGAGATGGATGCTACCGCTTCCTTCTGACCACGAGGGCAGATTGATCCGCATCTTCGTGCTCTGCTGTGTCATGTGCCTCATGCGTGGGTGGTGCTGGCCTTTTTCCAGCACTGTGTGGCAGTGACACCTCAGGGGCCGGAGGTGAAATGTCTGCCGCACTGTGTGGCACTGACACTTCAGGGGGCGGAGATGTGGCTATAGAGGTAGCAGCAGCATGCATCAGCGCCAGGCCTTGTGGCAGCAATGCCATGAGGATGGTTTTGAGGTCACTGTGGAACCCAGCTACCTCTCGCCGGTGTGCAGCCGTGGCAGCAACTCCTTCCGCATTGGCCCGCTCCATGTTCTCCATGAGCCTCCGCATGAGTCCCAACACCCAGGCGAGCTCGCTGGAGACACTCTGACTGGACAGTCATTCTTGTCTCACAGTCAGGACTCTAGCTATGTCAGCCATGGTTCATTGGAGGGCATGGAGCGGACTGTCGGTGTCCGTTAGGGACTGTGAGTGGTCCCTGATGGGACTTAGACAACCACGTATGGCCATGCGGTCAAAGCCCACCAGCACCTGTTCAGCCAGCTGCTCCTGGCATCCCAACACACGGCGTTGGAAGGCCATTTGTTTTTCGTGGGGCTCCTGGGAGGCAGCCTTGGTGTTGGGTGCTGCCTGCAGTGTGATCTGTGCAGGGGGTGGGTTCTCCTCATTGCAGCTCGGATGCCTGCTGGAGGTGTGCTGCAGAGACTGTCAATGAACTCTCGGAGGGCATTGTAGTCAAAGGTGTTGTGGTCCTCTTCATCATCAGAGAATAGAGATTGGGACTGCTCTGCACGAGGTGGTGATTGTCCCTCTGCAATGTGAAGGGGAGATGCAGTTTAACAACGTGTTCACATGTGTGTTGTCGCATTGTACATGTTTACATAAAGACTGCATGACTGTGTACATTGTGGCTGTTTCGGAGGCGCTGCCCATTTGCTGCGGGACTGTGGACATTTCGACAACATCACGGCTGTGTGTTTGTACTTGTACATTATCAACTCACATTTCCCTGCAATGCCACTTGTGATTGGCCAGTGTCTACACCCAGTCAGCACCAGTTGTGTCCTCTGTTCTGTGGTGAGCGTGTTGCGGTTTGTGCCACTTCGTTGTTAATGTTGATGGGCTGTGCACGTGATGTGTGTGTACTGCATTTGGGGGGAGTCACCCCTGCTGCTCTGATTTGGCTGCCCCTTATCCCTTACATGCGGTGAGCCTCTGACTTCTGTGCTCATACAGTGCTGAAATGTTGCATACTTGGGTACATAGTTCTCTTGGTGGGAGTTGGGGTCTGGAGCATGATTTGTCTGCAGCAGTGCTCTACTTAATTGTGCATGTGTGCCATTGTGCCCATCTCCCCAGTCCCCCCAGTCCCTGGTCCTTATTCACCCTCTTGCTGTTGTGTTCGGTCCTGTTGAGCAGTGTCCGTTCCCCCAACTCCAGCCACCGTCTCCCCACTGGTGACTGTGGACACCATTTCCTCCATGTTGTCCAGCTCCTCCTGTGGCGCAGGACTGCCACCTCCAGTTGGCATTGCTGCCTTCCGGTTGTTGTCGAATTTCAGCTTGGTTTTTCGCTTGACGTCATTCCAGCACTTCTTGACCTCATCCATTGTCCTCTTCAGCACTCTGACTGCATTCACCTTGTCCACGATGGCCTGCCATAGTCCATTTTTTGTCGCCAATGACACAGTGGAGGTGACGAACAGTTGTTGATGGTGTTTGACCACCTCCGTTATCAGGATCCTGTTCTCCTGCGGACTGAAGTGCTTCTTCCTACTCTTCTTCTCCTTGGCCTTCCCTGACCCCAAGGTCCCAGGCAGGTCCTCCGGGGGGCTGGTGGGGTTCTGGTTCTACTCTGTACTTGCTCCGGCAACATGGTTCTACGCTGTAGTTTGGCATTTGTTTGTCTCTTTTTTTTTCAACTTTTATGGTGATTGTTCCCGCCTGACGCGTGTGGATTGCAGGCTTGTGGCTGGTTTTTGCTGATTTTTGTATCGCGATTGTCCTCATCGCAGCTTTTTGGGCGTTCGTGTTTCGCATTTTTGCAGCGTGGCATTGATTTTAACGCGGCCATTTGATGCGTTGTCTGGTGACTATCGCATGGTACCGCCGTGTTGTGAATACCTGGTTAAAAAGGCGTACATTTCCCGTGATGGACTGCGATGTTGAGGGTTGCGTTAAATAACTTTTACGATGGTTATCACACGTTCTTGAGAATATGCCCCATTGAGTTCATCAGTTGTTAGGCTTTCCCTCTCTTGTGTACCATAGCTGTATTATACTTCAGCATTATAAGGCAATCCTTAGACCATACATCTGCCATTAATAAAGTATTGAATGGTATGCTGCTACTGCTGCGTATTGTCCTAGATGTGCTCACCCACAGACCAATTTAAGCAACATATTTCTATCTTTAGCTAGCACTTTCAATATTGTGGGGGGAAATTATAGATTTTCTATCTGATATAATGAAAACTGGTCTATTTCTTTCACCACAATCCACATTATTTGGCTTCCGTCCTACACTGCGGAACAACTTTAGAGGGTTCTGTTTATTGCTATGGTAACTGTAAATGTATTTACTCAAGGCATGGAAAGATCAAAATCCCTTCTAAGTTGCCAAACTAGCTACAAAATTTAGTCCAACATTTGCAGAAAAAAAGAATTTGGGGGCTCTCAGAAGGTTGAAGCGTGTTATTGATTAACACTTCAGAGATTTTTAGATGCACCTGTTAATGCTAACTTCTTTACTTGAGGCCAGTTAGATTGAAGAGTGGCCATGATGCTGATCTCATAATCTAGGCTGCTACTTATGGGGTTATGAACTTAGTAAAACAAAATATGCAAATCTTACATTTCTTTCAAACTATTTCCTGTCCTGTTTTTGTCCCTGTCTGGCCTTTGTTCTTCAGCTCTGTCGCTGCTCTCCTTCTTGTGTGTTAGGCTAAGGGAAAGGGTGGGTTAATACTGGGCTATATAGGAGGGCAGAGTTACATTTCACGTTGTATATACTATTTGTTACCTGTAGGCCATTAATTGCTAATCTTGACTGTAAAAATAAATCCACCTACACTGTTGAAGGTATTGAGGCGAAAGTTGAATACGGGTCAGTGACTCTATAGATAAAACTCAGGTAATCTTAAGGTAAAAAATAAAAGTAAAGCTGTAGCATTAATTTTATTCAAGGCAATGAGACATTTTGAAGTGCATTATATGTGCATTCTTCTAGTGAAAAAGGGAGATATTAATTGGAAATGGGAAAAATTATTATTATTTTGTATACATTCATTACATTTGTGATATGAAGCATTTAGAAATAATATTTAAACTGTTGAAGTTTAGTGCTAGGTATTTTGTAATTTTCATATTTTTCACTTGTCTTGCAAAACCCCTTAGATTTTTTACTCACCTGTATTGAGAATCTCTACATATGTGAATAACTTACATTTCTATAAGAATCTTATTTTGGAAATAAATATTATTTTTCCTCTACCTAAACCCCTTGCATAAAACGTAACTTATATTAAATATGGGGTATGCTTCTAAAGGAATCCTGAAGGGGGTTTTGATGAGGATTGCCTTTAGTGGAGCAAGTGATGATGTGGAGGAAATTTGAAAGAAGGGGGGCTGTTTCAGTTGTGTGAAATTACTAAAGCTTATAGTATTGAGCTGACATGTGGGGTGTGTTAAGCAAGGGACACTGCTAGGAGTGGTTGAAGTCTCTGAAACAGAGTTGTAGCAGGCTCGCGCAGTTTAAGAATAAGGGCATGTAGAGTCAGTTTTGAGTCAGGGTATCACCCAAAGAACTAATGGAAGGTGCAAGAGTTGCACAAATCCAGACTCAACCACTTGACTCTTGCTTGTAGGAATCCCTTGAATACAAATCACAACTTTTTGCCTAGTTCACTTACTTACTGCCTGTTATGCTGACTGGCATGTAGGGCAGCAATGAAGAACCTCCACTTCTGTCCGTATGTCTTGGGCACGTTTCTGTGCAGTGCAACAGATGTGGTTCAGGGTCTTCATTTCTGTTTCCATACCTGTCCTCCAGGTGTTCTTTAGCCTGCTTCTCTTCCATCTGCCAATGGAGAGCTGTTCTTGTGATGGAGTCTTGTTCTCTTCTGATGATGTGTTCTATCCATCCCGATAATTTTTCATAATGATGGTATCCATACTCTTATGCTTGCATCTGATGAGACGTTCCTGGTTGGAGATGGTTCACAGCTAGAAGACATGCAAGATTCTTTCCTGTATACTGTTGTGCAAGACTGACAGTGTTGTGATGGATATACCTGTCATACCTAGGATATAAAAACAAAGTAATGAATGGAATGCTTGAATTAATCTCAGCCACTGGCATTCGTTCTGGGCTGCACCCCAAGCCATTTTTTTCGCACACCATGCCACCCCAGTTTAGACCCAGCTTTGACCTGTCCTGTCAGTTTGGTCTGGACTGTTCTCATTGGAGCAGAGTCCAAACTGATTTGCATATGTCTGGGTCCAAATTGAGGTGGCATGCTATGCAAAATAATGATTGGACTAAGATGTGGCCTGAGTAATTGACTGGGATTCATTCAAGCAGTCTATCCATCACTTTTTTGCAAACTTTGACTAAAGGTACCAAGGAACATGTCTTGTCATCCAGGAAAGAATGTTAATAAGCCAGTACCTGTTGGGTTACTGAGTCTCTACTATTTGAGGTATGAAGCAGGACTAGAAGGACCCAATGAAGCTGTGTTTGCAAGCACATACAGAAGCAATGTTGTTCAATCCCTTTACATTTTAAAGAATGTCCCATCAGAGATTAAATAAACTGCTAATCCAAGGGATTTAAGATGTTTTCGTAGAGTGTATTTTGAACCCATTCGTAATAGAAAGTAAATATTTATGTTTTAAACAAGTCCTTATTATTTTCATACGGTTGTCTAAATTAGATGAGATGGAGTCTTTTCATAAGTCAAGGCATTCATACTGGGAAGGAATTTGCTGAAGGGAAACTGGGATCAATGTTAATGATGTATTTGACTTCACTACAGCAATGATCAGAGATTGATTTTATTGTCCTCTTATGATGATGGTTGTGTGCCCTTCAATTGCCTCATTTTAGTTTCTATTCTTGTGAGTACTGAGATTGCCTGTTCTAATATTTTTTTCATAATTGATGTTTGTAAGAGTAATTCATGGAATGGAATTTATTCTTAGCAGGTCTAGGTTGTGTGCCAGTGTATTGTGCCCCAGGTTCTGTTGTTGTAAGGATTTAAGATCTTCAGAGGATTATGAAATGTTGACTTGTTGGGCGAGTGGAATAAAAGGTTTTAGAGGTCCTTTATTGAAATTGTTTTTCTTTCTTGCATTAAGAGTTTGAAAGGGCTGTATTGCATTTACATAGGTTGTGGAGTGGTCAGACCAATCAAAATAAAGTTGGAAAGAGGGCTGGGTGGTGTTCCCTATGTGCAACCAACAATGATCCTTTTGGCATTTGTGCAGCTTGCTTTCAGTCCTTTGGCCCATGGGGCCCAGCCCCCGGGCTGATTTGCAGCTGGAGTCCAGTTCCTGGGCCCGTGTGCAGCCAGAATCCAATCTCTGGAGCTGTGTGCAGCCTGGCAATGGTCCCTGGCATCCCTACAAATTTGTTGATGAATCTGTGCTGGTCGGAAATTTTAGATTTGTATTTATTTTTTGTTGCTTAGTTTGCTATTAAGGTGGAATGGTTAATTTAATTAACGTCTGCAATGAAAAATTAGTTTTTGTGAAACTTAAAATGCAACTCTGTTTCTGTGGGGGAAAACTGTGAAATTCAGTTACAGGTGTTTTTTCTGACATGGTAAATGATAAGGTGACACTGGATGTCATCTACCTTGTGTAACTGTATAGTTACATTTTAAACACTAAAACATCTAAATAACTTTAATAATGTTCTATTAACACTTCACTCTTTCATTACATAAAAGGAAAATATTTTGTTCTATAGTTGTGGAATAGTTAGTGAAACGTTTGTAAGGCTTTTTGGATGTTCTACAAAATCAGTTACTGAAAGTTACAGTCTTAGAGTTTAAGGAATTTATATATTTGTTCCTAAAGTTCTAAACATCTTTAATAATGTTTGAACAACTTTGGAACTCTTGGTGAAAAAAGTCGAAACCGGATTATATTTCTCTCAATAAATGTAGACCTGTTAGCTTAACAGTTATTGATGTTTTAAAATATTTAAGACACTTGGATGTAGTGTTGAAACTAATAATTAAAGGTTGCCCTTCTTGCTGGTAGTGAAAAAAACCCTCTTAACTTTTAAAACCATCTTATTCGAGTGTTATGTATAAGTCTTGTTAGGTTAAAAGAAGTTACATTTATTTGTTTATTAAACGGCTATAAGAACCTGTAACATATTAGATTGTTCATCCAATTTTAAAATTAGGTATATATAGCATGTATAACTTATTGTTTTCATGTATTAGCTCATTTTATGTATGTTAAATATTCAACATTTTGGAAATGTAGTGCTTAGTTGTCAAAAGTATAAATTCGGTTTGTTACTTTTAAATAAAGTGTTAAAGCATAGTAAAGGATTTTAAATAACTATTATAACTTTTGAAAAAGATGGCTGTGCTTATTAAAATATAAAAGCAAAGTACTTTCTTTTCGAATCTGCTTCGAAATAGAAATTGTAATTTGGAGTTTATAAAAGTGAAAATTAAACCCATTTTACAGTTTAAGCAAAGCTAAGATTTGATAAATAGTTATAAACATTTTTATAAAATCTGACATTTATTCTTTAATTTGAGCTACTGTGAAACAAATCAGATTTCTTTGGTAAAAGATGGCTTACTTTGATAGTACTCAAAATAATCCTTAGATTATCTTGTTTTAATTAGAATTGATTCTTGCTTCAGTTATGAAGTACTTAGCTCTTATATGCACAAACGTTGGGTAAATTTGATTATTCTCACAGCATGCCTTTGGATGATAGTGGATAATCATTGGGAGGTTATATTTGTTAAGTGTATGTGATTCATTAAGTGTTCTGGTTTGGAACCACATTTTATAAAGATTTCTTCTCTTTGGAAAATATTTTGATGTTTATGCAAAGGTTCTACAAAGTTGGGGGTCTTTTAACCAGCTATTTTTTAACCCCTTGTGTGTGGAGACAACTCATTGACATCCTCTCTGCTACCTATGTAGCGCACAGAATGTCAACAGATCGTCCTTCAAGGAAGTGCAAGGGAACCTCTGGTGCTTAAACTAGAGTCTTCCCATCATGTGGGCACCTGTGGGGCTGGCCTGGAATCGCTTCTGTGTTTTCCCTCACCCATTAGTGATGTGACCTTACCGCATGGAGTACTGATGTCCCATATCCCACCGGACAACACCGCAAGAAGCAGGTAAGGGTAGCTTTACACACGTCTGGTGACATACGCCCCCCTCCACCATCCTATTCGACACTTCTTCATTTCAGAGAGGCATTGATAGAAAGAGGAGATTCTCCCCTTTCCATGGATGCCTTTTTAAAACCAATTCCTGCTCAGGTGCACCACGATCAAAGAGCAGGGATCCCACTAGACACAAGGAATTCTATGTTTTGTGTTTATGGGCTGGACCTCATGCCATTGATCGACTCCTCCATGGGGGCAAAAACAATGTATTTATTTTCCCTTTCCTGAGGGGACCTGTCAGCAGCGATTTATTTTACAATAACTGATCAGTGGTTGAAGTGGGATGACACTATGCCTTATGCTGTGATGGGTGGAAGCAAAATGTGAATGGCTGAATAAGTGGTCAGTGGTTTAAGTGGGCACACCCACTGACCCATTGCCCCATGATATATGCTCTGTTGGGTGGAAGTAAAATGTAAATGGCATAATAACTGATCAGTGGCTGAAGTGGGCTCACTCATTGTCTCATGATGTACCCTGCAGTGGGTGGAAGTAAAATGTTTCAATAACTGAGAAATGGCTAAAGTGGGTGGACACATTGCCCTAGGCTGTGCGGGGTGGGAGTAAAATGTGAATGGCACAGTTACTGATTAGTGGCTGAAGTAGGCTGACATATTGTCATATGCTGTGGTGGGTGTAAGCAAAGGAACACATTATGTACGTTGTCACCCAAGTTCTGTTCTTTCACAAGGAGCACATCTCAGACGAAAGTTTCTCCTTTAATCAGAGACAAATTTGGCATAATGTTTATCTTACATGGTGTATTGCAACTTGAACCCATTGTTTTCTTTTTCTTTTAGCTTCTTTGGAGACGTTATTTGTAGTGTGGAGACAAATAAGTGAATTTTCCCTTGTGGGACTGTTGCAGTGATCATACTTTAATTCACTTTCACACCATTGTATTCCATTCTTTCAGTTCATAGTGCACACACTGCATCCATTTCTACGAGTACCTCTGCATGCTACCTAGCCAGGAAGTTTGAGACAGAAAACAGAGGTGGTATGCCATTAGATGACTAGCTCAAATAATGGAGGAGAGTTATTTTGATACATGTGGCCCTAAGTCTTTAATGACTCCTGTAAAGTGGCATACATTGGTCTTGCTTTTGGCAGACCGCCACCTTCATCTCTGTCAAAATGTGACATTCTGTCTGCCGTATTACAACTGCATTATAGTCCATGCACTTCACATAATGGTGGATAGGACATTCTCTATTTTTATGACTGAGTATCCTGTGTACCAAACCCTAAAGACCCTTCATCTTTCTAGATGTGTTCTTTAACAAACTTAGTAGAGTCTGGCCAGCATGTTTACCTCCGTTTTCAAAGGTAGATTTGCTCACACTGTCCGAGCAATGGGATATAAGTACATCCTCAGACACCCCCAACTAATTTCCACACACTGATAGGAGTTGAATTTAGTGCAGTCAGTGCACTGAAAGCACATCTTCCTAAGCCTAAGCAGGCTACCATTGGGTGGTGTTAGTAAAGGTGCACATGGTCGTATTAGGACTCTGGGTGAGATAGACATGAACAGGCAGTCAAAGCTTAGCCCAGGTTTGTCACGTGGCCCTCATGGGCATTGTCGTCTTCACTATGTTAAAATGAGCATGTTTCCGACTGTCCGCTGCTTTGTGCACGTTACTACACAAGTTTATTTTGCTTATGCCACATTGCAGCTTTCACATAAGAACTTACTGTTGATTTTACACTTTTCTCGTTCCCGTCTGAACATTGTGTGTTGTTTGCTTTAAAATAAGAAAAATATATTTAAAATTAAAAAATTAAAAAAACAAGGTCGAACAACAATGCCCCTTGTTATTTTGTTCTGGTCAGGCCCTAGCACCTAGACAAAACATGCAGATGCAGCTGTTGTTTTGGAACACGTACTTTGGTCATATAAGGGTACACAGATAGGTGGCACACATTTGGAGATGGACTTTTCCAGGGAGAAGAGCATGGCAGCACCTGTGATATAAGTCTACCGTCTATAGACTGAGGTACGGGGTCTGCTGATAACACCCAGAAATCTTCTAATATAGAATCATCTTGCTTCTATACAAGGGGAGGGAGGTTAGGCTATTTGGTCATTCATTATGATAGCTCCTTTTATGATTTAGGGACTACTTGCTATGCTGACCATATTTGTGTTAGGAGTTTTTCTACTGATTGTTGCACATATACTGCATACTAGAGCATGTTAGTTAAAATAAATATTTGAAACTTGTTCGTGCCTCTGTCAGATTTGAATGTGGATGAGTATAAGAACGTGAGTGAAAGGGTGAGTCTTGCTACCGTGATTCTTGAGAGAGTCGGGAGTGTTGTGTTTTGGGGTGTCTAAGCACTTGTTCCTCTGTGAGTGAGTAGGAGGGCAAGTGAGGCACTATTGCTAGTCGTTCCCCGGCTCATGGGTACTAAGGAGGAAGGGTAAATCACAGAATCCCAGCAACAGGTTCTTTATAGGGATCTTGTATAGGTAGAAGGCAGATAGTCAAGGTAGGATTGATTACTGTACCCACCATTGGTCACATGTTATACTGCCACTTTCATACTTTGCCAGAACATGGCAGATAGGAATTTTGTGGATACCAGCAGCTTCAGGAATTTTCTCTCCCAGAAATAAGAGGAAAATGCATGTTTTTTGCCATAGGTTGAGGTATGCAAGGCCTTATCGGTATGAAAACATGATCCAATTTACGAGTATCATGCTGCCTTGGTCTCCTCTAGATGTCTAGTTTTTAAAAAAAATTGAAATTGGTAGGATTCCCTAGCTGGCGGCCAAACCCAGACTCAAAATTCACAGTTACACACATTGCAAATAAAATATTGGTTTTAAATGGAAAATGTGGTCTATCTATGTCCCATTTTGGGGTCTGTTCTATCACAGATGATTACCTCATCCACACAAGTGGGATTCTCTTTTTATCTGGAGAAGTGTGGAACAATGGGCGGTAGGAAGTTTTGTGAATCCCGACAGCTTCCTGAACTTTCTATCACAGAAATGTGAAATGTGTGTTTATAGCCAAATTTTGAAGTTTGCAAGGCCTTAAGGGTAAAAAAAACATCACAAAGGTCCACTATTTTGGACTCTCCTGGGGGTCTAGTTTATAGAAATGTCACAGTTTGGTAAGTTTTTCTAGGTGGCGACTAAGCTAGGGCCCAAATTCTGTATCCACCTAGGCTGTAAAAGCAGCGTTGATTTTGCTGGGTGAAATTTGATGGCTCCACATTTGTTTTGGGTGTTTTGTTTCATGGGCACTATGACTGGCCATGGGGGCATTTTTATCAGTAGATGTCTGGGAACACAAATTAGTGGAACAATGGTTATTACCTGTTTGATTTTTCTGCATTTTCTGCTGCATAGTTGGTTCACTATGAAGGATCATTATGAGTTGCAGCTCAGTTGTTGGCTCTGGGTATGGCGTGTTTTTGGAAAACCTTCAAATCCTGTATATCTTTGTGACCAGAAGGGGCTGACAGACCTTAACGGTATATTGGTTGTGTAAATCAATCATCGTGACAAAAAATTTCAGATGAAAATGTTGTCACTATTTGTGGATTTCTGTATTTATTTTCAATATTTTTTATTTCAGTGATTCATTCATTAGGAAAACATGCAGGGATCTACACAAATGACCCCGAGCTGAAAATCCTTTCCCCTTTTAAAAAATGTATAGCTTTCTGGAATCATCCTTAGCTTTCACACCTGTTCACTACAGACTGCAAGTAGGTTGAAACCACAAAAAAAAGAAAACAACAACTTCCTCTTATAAAAATGAAAAATCTATGCTTGTTCCTGAAAACTGGGAAGGTATTGATCCTAGCACAGTAAACCTTTTGTTAATGTCATTTTTAGAAAAAACATATATGCTTATTTGTGCAGCCCTTTTTCCCATTTTTCAAAAAAATCAAACAATTTGCTATATTTTGGCTATTTTATCGGTGCTCTTTAGGGAAATCTTCACACACTAGGCACATTTAGAATCCTCAGGATGTCGCAAAAATGGACACAGATTTGGTTTGGATGCCATATGTGGAGAAAATATATGAAGGTGTAAGTGTGTAGAACCCCATATATAAACATTTTAAAAAACGGGCTCAGCACTGGGAGTGGAAAATCCTCAGCAATAAGGGGTTAAATATGCATACAATTTACCATTGTATTTAATAAAAACGTTTAATTACTTGTATAAATGGACAGGCTTGTGTGTAGACACGTTGAAATTCATTTTCATTTTGTTTAGCTCTGGCTACAGATAGGTTTTGCTTTATGACAATACCTCATGTTAACAAAAAGCACAACACACAACATACAATATATCATAGGATTTGCAAAGAGGGGCTTTGAAGCATTCCTCCTCTGTCATTGGCTCCTGCATAGCATTTTGATGGATGTGTACATTGTCCTGCCAGTGGAGCTTAACACCAGAAAGAAAAAAGAAAAAGTTATTTTGTATTAGCAATTACAATACAATACAATACAATATTATGTATTTTTTATTTTTCATTGAATATTTTCAGAAGCTTAAGCTGGTGTTGATTCATGACTTTGTGTCAGCATTTTACATTTTTTTTCACTCTTCATCTTGTATGTTTTCAGTGCCTTAATTAAGTGCTTGCTGCTGATGTTGGAGAAGTTGGGTGATGGCGGCAGCTGCAGGAGGATGTGCTGTGAATAATCCATTTGCCAAGAGAGAGAGTTGGGTCGGCATCTCTTGATGTACTCGAACTGTCCACCCCTGCAATGGAGGGAACCATTAAGTACGAGGAATTTATCTAAACTGCTTCTGTAAGCAACGGCGCCATCTTTGCGTGATGCCTTGAAAAGGACAGAGAAGTTAGCCACTGGGAGAAATGCATTTTCCTGATGTAAGAGAGCGCTCGGCATTTTTAAAACATTCTAGAGTAAGTTCACGATTTACAGAAATATCGGGGCATCAAAGGTAGCATATTTCTTTCTGCCTCCCAGATTTGGCCATAGTCCTTCCTCCATGTCGATATTTGCTCTGCTTTGAAATGATGATAAGGGTGAAAGTGCTTAAGAGCTAAATACTTTCAAGGACAAGGCTGTAGAAGACTGAATTTTCATTTTTATTGCTGTTTATGTGCATCGGTTTTCAGATATTAGGACTTAGGTGTTTTTTTGCATCTCCCTTGAACAGAACTACCCCTTTCTTTCTGCTGGTGACACTGCAGCCCCACCTGTGTGCCACCTTCGTTGGTACAGTCGAAGGTGAGACCAAAAATCCCTGTGCAGAACCTTTGTCCCCATTGTGCATTACCAGAATGGCCAGAGAGGGGTAAGGGCGAAAAGCTGATATTTGAAAATATAACTTGACAAAGATAAGATGTGCATGCAGGAATTACAGACATGTTCACAGTTGGCAGTAAATTAGCCAAAGATGGCACAGATGATGTTTAAGGATATGAAAATGTGATTATTAGAAAGGTGTGCATTTCTTATTATAAGGCTGTGGGCCTCTTCTGCTTTGATATACCATAACGTCTATAAATCATAACGATTTCAGGAAACCTTTACATTAAAATTTTAAACCCACAGCTTTGATTACTTAATTAAAGGAAACTAATAACAACATGGTATTTTAGGTGATAAAATCATCTTTGTATGCTTTGCTCGGGGTGAGTCATGTTACATAGTTTGCATGTATCATGCAGTGCAGTGCCAGGTAGGGAAAAGTTGAAAATGGTAACAAACTCATGCAATCCTGTTTTACTAGAGGGCAAATGCTATCCATGGGACAGTCTTCTGCCTCAGAGGGACTCAATAAATTTACAGTCTTGGAGGATATACTCTGTTTTACAGGCACCAGTCAAGAGTAAACTGCTTACCATGTAGGTACTACTGAGACACACACATATCCAGCTTAACTTTAGCATGAAGATCATTCTACTGTTGCTTTTAGTCCACCAAAATGATGAATGTCTTGCTGCCGCCCTCAAAAGTATCACCCCTACCCAGTGCAAGGAATATTTATGCTTTGAATACTTGTCAGTGATCCCTAGTGCTGTGCTTCCAGCTACCTCGCCCTAATTCTGGCCAATCGGAAAACTAAAAGAGAACACCTCTCCATCCATAGAAAATAAATGTTAAACGCAGAGGGTTGGATGAAACCTTTGTTATTTTCCACGGCTTCTGTAAATTACTCATAGAAATACATGGTATGCTAAGCAGTCATTCTCCATTCAGTACTGTGGAATCACTGTTTTGCCAGGTCCAAATGATTGACTGACTGCCCCTCTTCCTCCTCCTCATCTTCATTTTCTTTTTTTGCTCCAATAGCGGTTAATATGGCTTTAACGTGCATACGAAAATCAACAACTATACTTACTCTTTTGAGGTGAGCCTGCGTCTCACTTCGGATGAATCTCATGCCGGACACACCACTGCCTGCACTAAATATGAAAAAATATGTTCTTAAAGCTCCCTAATGGTGATCATCATGGAGGCTTTGCTCCATCACTAGTGCTTCTGCGCAACTCCCTACACCCGCAGAAGATTGAAGTGGTCAAAACCTTTGGACAGGAGTCTGTGTGTACTGTCACAAGGAAGAGTGAAGTGCAGGATTTCTTCTTTGCCCTGGGCCTCACCCTAGCGCTTTGGTTCTCTATTGATGTACCAAACCAACATGCTCCTGCACTGATGAAAAACTACACACAACATGCCACACTACTACTCATATCTGCTGTGTGTGCCTTTCATGAACAGTAATGCAGACAAATTCAAGACAAATCCATAAGAAAAAAACATGAATACAGATGTGCATGATCCCAGATCATTCGCCTCTAGCCTGTATAGGTAGAAGGAGGTCCGATGTATGTCAGAGAAATGCTATGTGCTTTGTCATAGAAGTCAGACACTCCTCTGGTGGACTTTCATTTTTAAGTCTTGCCTAGGCGATATGGGCCTCAAGCACCGTCCAATGTTTTCATTGGTTCCTCTTACCGTCTTTTACAAATGCCGGCTTTTGTTTGGTGAATATGCTTAGTAGTCCTTCCTTTTGGACTTTTGTATCCTCCCCTGAGAACTGCACCTGTTACATGTGCTCTTCCTCTTCAGGTTATTTAGGATACTTTGAGTGTACTTCTTTTTGTTGGACTGCAGTCGCACAGCTGCTCCCCATGCCTTTCAATTTCCAGCGTGACTGAAAATAGGACTGTAAATCTTGTCACGTCAAAGCTTTCATGTTTCATGTTATTAGTTTCCTGTTCGTGGCAGCCTAAATGCTTGGTTCTAGTGTGAGCGTGTGTTTGCGAGTCCTTTTAAGATGACTTTTTTTCTTTACTAAAAAGAAGGAAGCGTGTTAGAATTGCAAAAACTTTATTTAAATTATTTTTGGCCACTGTGTGGCTTTTATTTTATCAACACAGCATCTGCTTCAAGGACGCCTCGCTACAGGGCTTCATCTTCTTTACTCACTGGCATGGGGAGAGGGGCATGGCTGCTTAGTTTACATTCCTCCTCCCCACTGCAAGGAGCAGCTTCAGGGAACACCACCACCTCTGCCTTCCATAGGGTGGCAGTGCTTCACCCCAGGTAACTGCAGAGAAGGCTCAGGCCAGGCGGCACAGGCAAAGCGACAACATGGGGGTTTGTCCCCTGGTTTTACCTGCCACTGTGGAGCTTGTTCTTTATTTCCATCACTGAGTTGCGTTGTTGGAATGAGAAGTCAAACTCAAATGGGACGCTTCGCAGTCAACCTAGAAGTTTCCTGCATAGAATTGACTGCATAGTTCACTTGAATGTATTCTGGTCTTGCGGTTTTCTGCTTTGTGTTAATTTGTTACCAAGTTGTTGCCTCGTGCTTATTGTTTACTGAACCGTGGGCTTGTGTCAGCAGGCCACTGCTTTTTCCTTAATGAGTGGTAGACCCAGACCATGTACTGAGTTATGGTCCCATTCCACTTGAGTTAGTGTTTATCTAGCTTTCTAGAGCAGCCGTACTCCTTAAAGGGAAGAATTTATTGCAACAGAAACATCGCAACCACAAGATTTCACGTCATTAGTATTTATTCAGCTGCAGTGTTGGAAAGCTCCTTCGAGGAGGACATTTTGCAAGGTAACAAGAACAAAGGCGGCAGATAGTCTCTAAAAAGCGAGCGGTAAATCTAACTTTTTACGACTCTCACTAGAGCGGCAAGGCTTGCCGGCACAGCCAGTTTATTTGTTCTGATTTCATGGTGCTTCTGGCACTAAGTGTAAATCCTGACTCTTCCACTCCAGAGGGCACTGTGAACAAACAGGGACAAATACAATTTTACTCTAACATTTGCACTGACAGATTGATGCAATGAAGGTGTTTTTGTGACAAACAGCTAATGCACTGGTTAATTGGTGTAAACTGTTATTTTAAAATTGCCATTCTTATGCAATCTGTGTTGAATCCAATTAATGCATTCATATATGTTCATGTCAAGTCCTCACTACAGGTGTCAACTTAAATGCAAGCTGCCTCCCTATAAAGTGCATTGATGCCATTGGGCCAAGTTCGTCATATTTAAAACTGCAAAATAAAGTCACTAAGGTCTATTATCTTTATGCATCAGTGCCAGCAGCTTACTCTCTGCCCACTAGTGCTCATCCTACATAGTGTCCACCAGTGTTCAATAGTGAAATATCAAATGTCAGCAAATCCATTCCCAGACCTTGGAGTGGCCTTTCAAGGCACTGCATACATTGGAAGACTGGTGAGCATCAACAAGCAAGCGAGTTTGTGGCAATCACAAACTTTGCAAGGCACATTTCCACCATGGATATGACCTAACATTTAGCCTTAGTAAGGTCAGGAGCAAATGTGTTTCTAATAGGGAATTGGGACCGGTACACTGTTAAATTTACTTGGTGTGTCAGAGAAAGGATTTCTTTTTCCCCTTGGAAAAAGTGAAAAAAGTTTGCAAGTGCAACTAACATTTTATAGCTATTTAGACATGTGTAGCTCTTTCCCACTTACTTTTACATGTTCGTAAATACTTGCAAATGTGAGTAAACTTGGAAAGCTATAAGTATCAGAGCACATTAGACCTATTTTAGAGCACTGCTTAGCTAAATAGCAACATTTTATATTTGTGGTCTTTTTTCCTCCCACTCTCAACTACAACAATTATTGCCTTATTTATGGATTTTAATCTACACTGCTTGCTTATGTTTCATTCCTCAGTAAAGTTGATTGTCATCTTATTATATTAAGCATAACATGCCCCTGATGCTAATTCTTCAGGCGATTCAATACTCTAGTGATGCAGTTGCACACAAAATGTTATAGTGCTGTTGACTTGTTTGTCTACTCAATCCATAGTTGAATACATCAGGTTATTACACAATGATGTTTCCTGGTGTGATAGCGCATTGGAAATAAACACACAGTTTAAGCTACACAGAAACAAACAGATGTGCCTCAATGGCTACTGCAGTAGACTTTTAGTCTTGGGAACCAGGGTTCTTGTCTCGTTTGCTGGAGTCACATTTTCTATCGGGATGGCTTGAGTTCAGCTGAGAGTAGAGGGTGCAAAGAAATCATCCTCCTTGAGCGAGGGCCACAGCTTACTGTGCTTTCTGTTAGTGCCTTGACATGGAGAGTAAAATGTAAGTTGTGTGTTTGTGCAGAGTAACTCTCACTGCGACCACCGTGTTGCTCTTAGGTTGCAAGAGCATAACTTGCAACACATACTTCTGATTGTTTACAAGCTCATTATGTGCTCCAGGCTTTCTCCAGAAGGTAGTTGATAATTATCAGACCGTTTTCATTTAATTATATTTGGTTTTGTGACACATTGGGTAGTCTGATATTATGTTACATGGTGAAACACTTATAAGATCCCATTGCCAAGCAATAGTTTTCCTGACTAGCCAGCTCCAACACATCCACAAGGTATGTCTATGAAATCAGAATCGTTATCTTCCTGCTGAGCATAGAGTGAATAGCACAAGGACATTTGTTACATTGTTGACAAAGTTATTGTCAAAACCCCTAAAAGAGGATCCATCTCAATGGCACAACTAACATTCAGCACATGACTACAATCCGCACAGCCACACCTCACCAACCAAATGCCTGACTCATTGGCATTGCCAATACTTGATTCAAAAAGTTGTTCTTAATTTTAGTGACTCATGAAAAAGGAGATTCCTTTGTTCAAAAGTAAACATTTTTTAAACTAAAAAGTCCAACCTTTGTATTAACTCTATAACTTGTGTAGAGTTTCAAAACAAAGACAGATTTTTATGATGCCAGGGCAAAGTTTTAGATATCATAGTTCCTTTGACAATTATTTTTGACGTTGCTGAAGAGGCTAGATTAATGGGCTCCTCAGAGGATCTAGAGTCCCTAACTAATCGGGCCCAATAAAATATATGCTTATTTCGAAATGAAAAAAATGCAATATCACTTGAGAGAAGGAAAGGCCTTCTACTCAAAATGGACAACAAGCTGGATAATATGGCTGCTGTTGAAGCAGAGCCCAATGCTGGGGAGCTATTATTCAGAGACACCTTTATGAAAGAAATCAGCAGATAGTCCCTACATTTTCTATGCTAAATAAAGTGCAATTCCCACTAAGGTGAGTGGTTGAATATCATGTTTTTTGCAGGCCCAAGAGATACAGGAACTGCTCTGATGGTCATTTACTCGCTTCTGCAAGTTCATTTCAGAGGGCCACTAGTTCTTCCAACAAGACTACAGCCTGGCTTCACTTGTTTCGTCAAAGAAGAGGGAGAGGTTTCAGTCACCATGGATACCGGACACAGTGGTGACCAGTCAGAACAGATAATCATTTATATGGCTTCTAGTCCTCCTCTTATAAAAGACAGATTGGCAAGGTTTATGCACAGAAAGAAATAGCTTCACATCCTTGTGTTCTTCAAACAATCCAGGGCACTCGGACAGATCTTTATTCAAAACCTTATGAAATTGTTTTCCTAAGACCCCTTTAAATTTCTGAAGCAAATGCAAAAATGGTAAGTAACTAAGTTTTTGCTCCTCTAAAAAAAAGCAATAGACAGGCCTCTGCTCCTCCTAGCAGGTCTCCAAAGCATTGCTTTTGTTCTTTATTCAGATGGCAAAAAGAAGATGCATGCTCTCTGTTAAGTCTAAAGAATTTTGAGCATGTAGTTTTGCAGATTGTCATTTGATGATGGAGACATTTTAAACCTCTGAGACTTTCTTCATCTGGTGGAAAGCTAGACCTTTGAGATGCATATTTTATCGTTACCTTTCATCACCAAAGACAGAAGGTTCCTCTAATTTCAATGGAAGACACAACTTACCAATTTACTTCTCTAGCTTTCAGAGTGCCACCAGCACCATGGCGTTTCACAAAAACATTAGAACCAATCGAAGCAACATTGAGGTCTTAGTGAATCAGGATGATAGTCTATTGGAGGATTGGTAGTTTATGACTCACGATCAATGATTCACTTAGATCAGGTTTAAGTAATTATTCAGCTTTTGCAAGATCTCTGCTTTATACTCAATCAGGAATAGTCCAATTTGAGTATTTCAAAAGAGTTATAGTTTCTGGGGCTTAGGATAGATTTGCAGTTATCAATGCAAAAAGTACCATGTGGTAACCTTGCTCTCCAGAGCATTGTTTTCGAAACCATCTTTTACAATAGCATTGTTTCCCCACAACATCATAAATGAAATTAATCATTGCATTAGATGGTACAAAAAACGAAATTTAAATTGAAAATAAGTATTTATAGTTTGGCAACACATTTTCAATGGCACAATTTATTAACTTTAATAACAAAACATTTTTAATTCAAAACATATTATAAATATTTTGAAATGGTAAATGGACATCTAAGGAGAAATATATAAAATGTCAAATGAAAGGTAAACTGTTGCATAGGATTAGAAATTACATATATATGTATACATATGCCTACTTGTGTATGTGTGTTTGTGTATATGAAAATATATATTTATGTTAAAAATTCACTGAGAAAAACAAATTTTAAAGTAGATTTAAACGTGGGTCTTCTAATAAAAAGACGCAGTTTTTTAAGAGCAAAAAACACAGAAATTCTTCAGTTATATTGTTATATGTAACTGACCCAAGTATACCTTGCACCGCCATAGATTTCAGATGTCATTAGTGATGTAATATATGCATTCCTAAGCAGTGCCTGATAGTGGCGCATGTTATACTATATTCAGTGGGTCTTTTTGTTTTAGAATTGTAGCCGTTTTGTTATTAGAATACCTACGCACAACTAAAATATTACTACCTTATTTACTTCTAATTCCACTTTAACCTTTAGTTTGACAAAGAATTTATCATTTTTTTAAGTATAAGTAATATCTTATTATGATACATCTGCGGCCACCCTCCCACTGTGTATGACTTTGAGTGGCCAGCACCCCTACAAGCTACCAATTGGCCACAGATCTCACCTCACAAATGTATTTTCAGGTTTTTTTCTCCTTTCCCACTGGAGCCTCTTTGGCGGGCTGTCCTGTTTCCTGTGAGACCATGAAGCCTTCCCCCCATACCTTGCCCCCCCAGAAGGGCTGGGGGGTGCAGGGTATGGCTACTCAGCTCCCTTATATAGCTTATACGTAGTAACAATCGTATAGGCTATTTCATTTTGTAGTATTATGATGTTTAATATCTTAGTATGTCTTGTATGTATATGCTTTTATGGTGATTTTATCACACTGAATAAAGCTGATTTTGACTTGACTTGACTCGTAAATACAAGTGAAAGGGACATACTGCTCACAAGCAAGAGAATTGCAGGTGCCTACGCACTTTAATTTGGAGTTTTCTCAATTATTTGTCATAACACATCCCTGAGGCTGTTGAGAAGTGGTGGTGGTGGTTTTGTATTTTACATGACTGCTATTTGATTAAACACCGAAAAAGACAGCAAGATATTCACCTCTATGCCTTTAATAAAATTAAGCCTATTCATCTCCACTAGACTGTAAGATCTGCATTTACATTATACGCCACATATAAACCTACCTGTAAATCTGAGGTACTTTGGGAAGAAACCACAATTTATCGTGACAGAAAATTAGACCAGTAAAAGAAGTGCTGCATAAATTAACCATCCCAGTATTCATAACTGTTCTCTCCAAAGGATAATCCAAGTTGTGAAACTTATTTTCTAAACTAGGATTGATCACCTTTGTGCAAAAAAAGGCACCGATTTTAGTGTAAACAAAAGTAGGACAAGCTTTGAATTCTAAAAATGAAATGTGCAATCTTGATTAAGTGGAAGTGCTTTATAGCTAGCCACTATCACATCCAGACCTCCTGTGAGCACTATGTGTATCTTATATTTCTGTGTATTTTCTTCTTAAAGGCCATTTTGACTTCTTCATTCCTTAGACTGTAGATGATCGGATTTAACATTGGGGCAAAAACTGTGTAGAATAGCGAAGCAAGTTTATCTTGCCTCATTGATGCACTCGAAGGTTTCAGGTGTGTAAAAGCACCTGTCCCAAAAAACAGGAAGACCACCATCAGATGTGCTGAGCAGGTGGAAAAGACCTTCTTCTTTCCCTCTGAAGAAGGGATCTTCAGGATGATCCTGATAATGTGCACATAGGACAAGCAAATAATCACAAAGGTCACCAGAGCCACACCCCCAGCCAATGTGAAGAGCACAATTTCATTGGGCAGAGTATTGGTGCATGACAGTTTCAGCAATGCTGGTAATTCACATAGTAGATTGTCAATAATGTTTGCTCCACAAAACGATAATTGAGATAGAAGAAAGGCGTTTACAAAAGAAAACACAACACCGCCTATCCACGAAAAGGAAACAACTTGGATACAAAACCTTCTGTTCATGAGAAGGGTGTAATTTAAAGGTTGGCAGATGGCGACATAGCGATCATAACACATGGCAGTGAGGATTAAGACATCTGTGAATGAAAGCATGAGAATGACAAAGACCTGGATGAGGCATTCACTAAATGCAATGTGTTTCTTCTGGGCCAAAAGGTCTTTCAGCATCCTGGGGACAGTCACTGTAACAGAGACAATATCAAGACAGGACAGGACCAGGATGAATAAGTACATGGGTGTGTGTAGCTTTGTAGTGACTGTGATGAGTGCTATGACCATGATGTTTCCCAGCAGCACAGTGATATAGACGAGCAGGAAGCAAGCGAATAATGCATCTTGAATATCTCCATTGAAGGTAAATCCCAGAAGTATGAAACTCAAGCTTGTGGTCCGATTCCTCATGTCACTAATGCCTGATGATTAAAACAGAGAAAATAAGGGGTACACAGAATTTTATTACAGTAACATTCTTGATCATTTCATCTCTCCAAATTATTTCTCTCTATCGACCCAAGGAAACTGTTGAATACCAGCTTTACTCTCCATTTCTCTGTTAGTTTGCCCCTTGCTTTAAAAAAAATAAACTGACTATTCCTTCCCTCTTAAAGAGGATATCTACCTATTTGCGACATGTATTATTTTCTATTTGCTTGTTTTCAATAAACCGATATTAAACAAACGAGGCCATCTACTGCAGAGAACATTAACAGTACATTTTGTGCGGGCCTGCATTGTTGGCTATCACCAACAAAAGGCTTTCTAGAAGGTTGCTTTGTTTAATGATGTTAGCTTTGTTTTTGGGATATATTGTAACATCATTCACCGGATGGCCCCAGTAATGATGTTGTCCTGGTTTCCTCTGTTTGCTATGTCTGTGCTTTCGATTCTGAAAGATCACCAGCTCTTCTTTATTTATAAGCACTAACCAGTTGGCCACCTATATTCACCTGTACCGTTATTGATTTGGACAGACTAGATCTGCATAAGCCGCAGAGAAATTTCTTTAGAAAGTGAACTTTAATTATTAACTTCAACAAGAGACCTTGTCCATTTTCTTGAAACCTGGGGAGCATAATGAAGAAATATAAGAAGAGAAAAACATAGCAAGTGTCACATGTGGCCAAACAAATGGATTTACAAATGCCAACATTGAAATGTTAAAAATAGTAAAGGATCTGATACGAGACGAGGCGGCCTACAGCCTCTGAATGCTTCAGGGCCAGAAAAGCAACATTACTCTGAACCAAGAGCCTCACTTAAGTCTTAAGGAATCAACAAAACGGCTAACAGCTAGGGGTGGATGTAGCTTTTAATTCGGATGAAGTTGAGTATCTTTGCCCTTTCAGAAGGTGGGTGAACTTTCCTGACTTGACCTCTAGCCCATCCCTGGTCATTCAATTAGTGTACAGCTCCTGCCATATATACAGCTGCATAATCCTCCTCACCACCCCCCAGGAAGGGAGGGACATTATCAGGCTACAAGAAATCATGCAGTGCATGGCTTTCGCTGTGGACAGACACCTTCCCAGTAAAGATATTTCACCCACCATCTAGGACTGCACTCTACAGTAGCAATGAATGGTGTCTGCCTGGCAGTGCCCTGCAGCTCCAAGTCCCAACCATTAAAATGTAGGCCTTCAAGCGGCAGTGAAAAGTACTGAACAGCAACAGCTCTGCGCCGCAGTGGGAAAGCCCCATTTCCTCTCCTTTTTTAGGTCAAAGTTTACCTGGTTGTGAAAAGACTTCTTGCGGGCATTCTGAAAGCTTTCCTGGGAGTGCATTCCGCCCATTGCTTACCATTGGCTTTGTAGCTTACATTTTTGTACTTTCTATTTCCTGGCTTTATTTGTTATAGGCTGTCCAGCAAGTCATCATCCCTCCTGTGGAGCAAAGCTTCTTCTCCATTGCTCCAAGTATTCTTACAGTAGTCCTCATTTTCTCTAAACAGGCCTTTATATTGTTTTCTTATCTTTTCACATATACTGTGTGTTCAAAGACAGAGGTCAAATGTAAGGCTCTGCTTTCAGAGGGAGCTTGGTGTTTACTCTTCTTTCTCTGACTTCAAAGTGAGAGGATTTATGTGACAATCTTTTTGGCACTTGAAAACAAAAGGTTTTTTCTAGCACTCAACAAAATTTAAATGTCTGTAAATTAATTCTGCCAATATTTCAGAAGATTTCAGAATTATGAAAGCAAAAATAAAGTAATTTTTTTGTAATTCAGAAGTGTGGTGGAAACAAATATTTTAATATGATCAAAGCTAAGTAGTACACTAGGTGATTGCATTTCCACACTATCATTTGTGTGCTGAATAGTTTTTTATCAGTAAAATTGTATGTGCAAATGTAACGGTCATTACAATTGAAATGTGTTGTCTGTGATGGCAGTGCACTAACACACCATGCATGCTCCACTCTAAGCAATACTCTACGACATTCTATGACACTCCACTCCACTCTATGTCTCTATGCCAATTCACTATAGGTCACTCTACTCCACTCTGCACTCTATGCCAGTCTATGCCACTCTACTTGACAAAACTCCGTGCCACTTTACTCTACTCTGCACCACTTTATGCCACTACATCCTACACCACTGCACTCCAATCTACAGCACTCCACCCTATGTCACTCCACTCTGAATCCACTCCACTCTCCACGACACTCCACTCTATGCCACTCTACAACACTCCACTCGGACACTTTATTCTACTTTACACCCCTCCACTCCCTTCCACTCTATGCCCCTCCACGCTACTACATTCCACGACACTCCATTCCTTGCCACTCTACTCCACTATTTACCTATCTACTCCACTCTTCACCACTTCACTTCTCGCCACTCCACTCTTCACCACTTTACTCTTCGCCACTCTACTCCACTCTTCGCCACTCTACTCCACTCTTTGCCGATCCACTCTTCTTCCCACACGACTGCTGTACAACACTCCACTCCATGCCACACTCCTCTATTCCACTAACTTTTAGCCATGCTGAACAGCAGCCACGCCAGTGCAGAACATGGTTAAAACACATTGGCAAAGCCAATCAGTCTACCAATGCTTGTTTTTCCTTAGCTCGGTCTTTCATGAAGCTGGAAATGTTTTTAAAAAATGACATGAAGTCGAGAAAGTAATGAGATTCACGGCTGTGTAACAATGTAAAACCTGTATGAGACAAACAATTTTCTAAATGAATGTAATAGTGGGTTTCTTCAGTAAAAGACCGACTGTTAAGATGATATAAAACAAGAGAAAAAAGCATCATACCCAATTTAGGATGAGCATTCTTTCTTCTTGCAGATGTTCCCATAAAAGCATGCGCCCAGCAAATGATTGACCTCTACACTGCCCTTTCAGCCAGCCACATCTTCCTCCCTTTTTCCTCCCATATATCTTTGATCCAGGCTACCTTCCAAATGTTGGCTGGCTCACTCTATCATATTCTTTTTTATTCCTTATGAACATCACACAAAGAGGGCCGTCTCCAGGACACACCTGATGTTTCCTGGGTCAGATACCTCAATAACATCACTGAGCGACCCTCTTATACAAGCTCTGTTATTTAGCATTCTCAAAGTAGAAGTAGAGGGACGCCCGGAAGAAATGCCAGCTCTGATGGAAGCAAAATGTGACCATTACCTTTGATGAAGTACCCCCTGCATCACACGCAAGCCAAACCTGCAATATCCAACAGCATCAGATGGTACTCTGATGAACTGCCCCTCTTAGAATATCGATGGACTGCGCCAGAAACGCATTTTAGAACAATTAGCCCTTGCCACTGACCTCACAACCTGGCATATGTAATGTTGAGGTGTACGTATGCCTTTTAACAAAGACAAACTACATTCATACAGCATTATGGAAGCTAACTTTGTTGCCAAGTAGTTTTACAAGACCTATGTAAATGGCAATTTCTCCATTTAGTGCCCTCATTGTGCATTTTCATGACACATTAGCCACGTCTCATACCAACTTAACAGCCTCTTCAGCACTTGCACTTACCTTAGAAATAACTGCAGATACTACTGCACTCTCCATGGATATCCATGATCACTAGCATCCGAAAGCCCATAGTCTTACCCAACAAAACCTCTAAAATCAAACTTTGTGACTTGGATCTTATATCTCACACAACATATTCACCGAAGGTTTGGCAAATACAAAAGCTACAAAGCCATGCCCTAGTAATCCCAATATTGCAGAAGCAAAACTCTGATCTAGTGGCTTGTGCAAGCTGATGACTGTTTCGCCTCCCCTACAGAGAAAAGGTTAAGTAGACTGCCCAGATCTCAGCTCGCCTGTATCAGAAAACCTCGAGTATCTTCTAGTTATGGTGCTGACCCTAATGAAGATCATTCATGGAGCAATGGAATTTGACACAGTTAACCAACAAGTACTCCTGAACAAGCGTACAACTAAGTGTGGCACCAGAGGTACAGCCTTTAAAGGGTTAATGTCTATTTCCAGGGGAGGGGGGCTCAACAGCTGACATTGATTTCTACCACGACCACCTAGAAGGACATCGCCTTCAATTTTCCAAAGCACTCCGTCCTGTCTCCTTCACTGTTCAAAGTCCACATGGTGCTACCATCAAACACCAAAATAGCCAATGACCAATTACAAATTTGTAGCTTACGCCATAAATATCTTGCACACCAATGAAGTTCCTTGTATGTATTTAATATTGTGCATGAAACCTCAAAGGTGCCAACACTACAAAAGTCACCATATTCAGTATTTCAACAGGAAGGCAAAAAAGATTAAACACATTTTTTGGATCTCGGCTGCACTCTATTTTAATATATGAATTAGCAAACAATTATTTTCAAATTATATTCCAGACAAGTGCAGTATTTATTCAAAAGTAGAAAAGTGTATTCCTTCTTCCAACTGTAAATGACCTCCCAGGTTCCAGGAAGGCCTAGTTCGAAAGGGGAAAGTCTTCCATTTAAAATGAGGCCTTCAACGAACAGACACCAGACACTGAAACCACACCTACCTCCAGCAACACCAGCCAGCCTACCATCTCCGCCTGGACCCCGGTCACCACTGAAGACACCGCCACGACCATGAAAAGCATTCACTCAGGAGCCCCCTTGCACCCCTGCCCGCAGCACATCTTTCACAGAGCCGCCGCGGCCACAGCACCCGAACTATGACGCACCATCAGTGCCACCTTCTTGTCTGGCACTTTCCCCAACAACTGGAAATGTGCAGAAGTAAAGCCCCTCCTCAACAAGCCCTCCACAGACCCGATGGACCTCAAAAACTACAGACCCATCTCTCTCCTCCCCTTTGCAGCTAAAGTAACCATCATCAACATCCAGCACACAAACTTCATAGAAGCCAACTCCATTCTCGACTCATCCCAATCCAGATTCAGCAGCATCCACAGCACTGGAAACACACTCCTTGCCGCCACAGACAGCATCCGCACTCTCCTCGATCAGGTCCCTCTTCCTACTTGCCTACTTACCTCTCTGCAGCCTTTGACAACGTCTCCACAGCACACTTACCGCCAGACTCCACGATGCCAGCATACAGGAAACCGCCCTCCACTGGATCTGATCTTTCCTCATCAGACGAACCCAAAGAATCAGACTCCCGCCCTTCCTCTCCGAACCCACAGAGATCAGCTGCGGAGCACCCCAAGGATAATCGCTCAGCCCCACGCTCATCAACATCTACATGGTCGCCCTCGCCGCCATCGTCAGTCAGCATGGACTCAGCATAGTATCCTACGCCGACGACACCAGCTCATCCTCTCCCTCACAGAGGAACCCGACACCACCAGACTCAGCTTCCAGGAAGGAGTGAAAGACGTCACATCCTAGATGAGCAGCAGCTGACTGAGGCTCAACTTTGACCCACCCCCTCCGCATGGGACAACTCCTGGTGTCCCACCACCCCCAGCAAACCCCACACCCACGGACCACGCCCACAACCTCGGCATCATACTTGACTCCTCCCTTACCATGACCCGACAGATCAAAGCAGCCTCCTCCATGTTTTTCAACACCATCCACATCCTCCGCAAGACTTTCAAATGGATCCCCCCTGAATCCAGAAGGACTGTCACACACACACTCATAACCAGCAGACTGGACAACAGAAACACCCTCTATGCCGGAATCAACAAATCCCTGCTCCAAAAACTCCAGACCATCCAGAACACCG
Organism: Triturus cristatus; assembly: GCF_964204655.1. Lineage (NCBI taxonomy): Eukaryota > Metazoa > Chordata > Amphibia > Caudata > Salamandridae > Triturus > Triturus cristatus. The sequence goes on along the minus strand of NC_140585.1, from coordinate 1,137,523,819 downwards.
CCGTCACACTTGTCCTCGGCATCCCTCAACACCACCACATCACCCAGCACCTACAAGACCTCCACTGACTCCCCATAGAGAAGAGAGTAACCTTCAAGCTGCTTACTCACACCTACAAATCCCTCCACAACACCGGACCCCAATACCTCAACAAAAGAGTCTCCTTCCACGCGCCCAAAAGAAACCTCAGCTCCTCCGACCTCACCCTTGCTGAAATCCCACGCATCCGCAGAACCAAAGTGGGTGGAAGAGCCTTCTCCTACATCGTGGCAAAGACCTGGAATGAGCTCCCGCTCAACATCAGATGCTCCCCCACTGTGTACACCTTCAGGAAGAGCCTCAAGACGTGGCTTTTTAGTTGACTCGGAGCTGCACAACTCCCTCCCCCCCCCCCCCCCATCTCCCCAGCGCCTTGAGACCCTCACAGGTGAGTAGAGCGCTTCACATATCCCTGATTGATTGATAGCGCAAAGGGATAAAAGTTGCAATGTGTTGGCACACAGTGGCAGGACCTACGCAAAGGTTAACTGATAATCTTTCAGTTGCTTATTTCTGTATTTGGTTGTAAACTAGTATTAGTGGGGTGAAATGTTTGGCCAGACAATACTACCATGTTTACAAATAGAAAAGGTAATCAAGTAATACTATAAAAGAAATGTGCTGCATTATGCCACATAATATAGTCAACCCTGTGTCATAAATAGGTGTTCTCCTGACACATAATTCCAGTGTCCCTGGTGATAGCAATGTGAGATTTCACAAGGAGCGCATCTGAGCACAAAGTTGGAGAGGGGTACTATGTTAATGTGTGCTTCTTCAGATGAGAGGTAGATTTGTATCTTCTGGATATTACTTTTTAACTGGCAATGGTCCAGCATATTTCCCAATTATAAAGCTTTGCATAAACCATAAGAAAAGTATGCTGTGGATTGGAGTATTTGGCAAGGTGAAGTAATGCTGTCTTTTTTTTGTCTTTTTTCTTAGTGTCTTTCAAGAACCTGCAGATTCACCAAAAAAGATAAGTAGGTTTCTGTTTGTTTACTGTTGCACACGTCTCACAGACGCACACACCCACGGACTGATTTAGAACAATACTTCTGCCTTCCATGTAGGTCAGTGTTTTAGAAGCAAAGCTATAGCCAGTCAGCAGAGATGGCATCTCAGTGGATGACTGCTGCCCAGGCCGTAACCTAGGTTATGGAGGACAGCTCTGAGGCAAGAGCAGAGACTAAGGGTCATATTATGAGTTTGGCGGTCTGGATGAAATTGGGAGAACGCTGCCAAGCCAGTGGCATCCCGACTGCCATATTACGATTACACTGCTGAGCTGACGGTGTTGTCGGTGGTACCATGGCAGTGGCATGCTTTGGCTCATAGAGAGCCTGAAGCATATGTCGCCACCGTGGCTTTGCCACTTGCACGTTGGGTGCAGTGAGTACCATGAACCATGTCGTGCATGGCACACAGTGCACACACAACCTTGCAATAAGAGGAGGGACCAAAATGTGCCCCCATGCACTTTGCACAATGGGAAAAATCGCTCTGTGGCCCAGTTTGGGCCCCCTTTCCTGCCTTTCGGCCAACTTTTTCATGGGGGTCCCGACCATGGAAAGGTCGGTGGAAAGGCAGGTTGTGATTGGGATGGTGGTGCCGGCATTGACACTGCCTCCCATTCCCACCACTGCTGCAGTATCCAAGATCCTGGCGGTGGCAGTAGTCGTGTGACCGTCTGACTGTCATGGCCACAATTGAGCAGTCGGACCGTCGAGGAGGCGGCAGTCGGACTGCTACCATGAGTACAGTGGTCTTCAGATAGCCGTACTCGTAATTAGGCCCTGAGACAGCAGATACTGAGGCCACATCTGAGGGAGAGGAAAATGGAGCAGAATCTGGAAGTGATTTTTTCAGTTGGCGGAGTGCTATCTAATGACGACTCATCTTCCAACGATTCTGAGAGACATGATGATGGCAGTCCTGCTGTCCGTTTGCAAGTATAGTTTGTGCAGCGGAGCGACCGTAGCAGGTTAGACCAACTTAGCGAGCAGGCATGTGCTGCAGCAAACACAGATGGAGTGCTATCTTGGCAGCCACCCGATTTAGTTTCAATCCAGATTACACCTTTCACTAGCGACTCTGGATGTAAAGTCGATTACGGCCAATTTTATGGCAATTTACTACATCCATCTCTTTTTGGATGTTTACTTCATTAGGCAAATTGGTAGCAAACAAATTTGGATACCAAACTATTTCTGAGGGAGCATGGAGGCATTCTAGGGACTCATTCTAGGGTATATTAGTGGACTCCCACTTCACTTGAGGAGTTGAAGATATGTTTGGCCTTGCACTCAAAATGGGGATAGTTCACAAACCAAAACTGCAGTCCCACTGGTCTCCTTGCACGGTTTAAATAACCCCCATTTTCTCACCAAACATGAACAAGGATAATTTTGTGCTATTGGAGCGCATGCTGCATTTCAATTACAGTTCTCCTGCATTGCCCCGCCACCATCCTGACTATAGCAGGTTGTTAAGAATTCAGCCTGTTGTTGAACATTTGTCTGCCAGGTTTCCAGAGATTCATACGCCTGGAAACAATACAGCAATTGATGAGTCCTTGATCCTATAAATCAGGCGAGTGCTGTTCTGGCAGTACATTGTGAGCAAAAGAGCTTGCTGTGGCATCCGGTTATACATGCTTTGTGAGAGCGCTACTGGGTTTGTGTACAGCTTGAGAGGGTATACATTGAAGGACTCCACTCTAAATCCTGAAAGTTGCCCTTCCATGCTAGGAGTCACAGGAAGGATTGTAGGGGAGCTTGTCCAGCTACTCCTTAACAAAAGTTACACCCTTTATGTGGAAAACTTTTATACAGGAGTAGAGCTGTTCAGTGAGCTGTACAAAGCTGGCATTGTGGCATGTGGTACAGTTAATTGTCGCAGCAAAGGAATCCCGTAGAAGCTTGTTTGTAAGAAGTTCCTAAAAACCCTGAGCACTGTGTTGCATTTCAACAAACTATTCGCAGTCACATTTTCCGATACGTGTGATGTGTACTTGTTCACTACAATTCATGATGAGAGCCCTTCTCGGTTTGGGGTGAGATGGCTGAAGTTCACAAGCCCACCTGTACACTTTATTGCTACAAGTACATGGGTGGAGTGGATAAGAATGGCCAGGTTCTTCAGCCTTAGCATGCGAGTCATAAAATTCGCACTTGGTATAAGGAGCTGTTTATCCACCTGATCCAGATGGCAACATTCAATGCGTATGTTGTTTATCGTCAGACCACCACGGGAAGACGTATGTCTTTCCTTGACTATCAGGTGACCGTCATTGAAAGTCTTAATGCTACAGAAGCAGCAGCCTCCACTTCATATGCTCTGGAGAATGTGGCACGGTTGCAAGATTAAGCATTTTGCCATTCGCATTCCTGAAACAAGCTAAAAAGACTCAACTTTGTCATTTTTTTAGTCTGCTCTAAGCAAGGCAAGAGACAGGAGATTTGTGTTCACAGTCCCCAGTGCCCATCTCAGCCAGCCCTCTGTGTTCCTTCTTTCTTTATGCTGTACCATACAAAAATGAAGTACTCGGAAATTGGCCAAAATGCACATAATGGTGGACGGAAGATGATCCACATTGTTATGGATTACCCTATATGGCAAAAACAAAGTCTTGACTAGATTTTAACTGTTCTTTTAGAGAACATATACATAAGACATAAGGACCACCCTGATTGCCCACAGGAACCAGAGTAAATGTAATAAATCTAATAAATGTCCAGTGGGACTCTTTCACCAACACTTCTACTTGCTTTGAAAGTGTCCAAACTCAATCAGTAACTCACTGTTATTGAAAAAGGATACATAACACAATATTTTGCATGATGACGATTTTCATTTTTTTTAGTATAAAGGCAATATACATTTCAGCATGTATCCAAATTAGTGCAGATGACACTTTGCTCAGACAGTGGACTAATATGTATACAACAACATAGAACAAGAAAGTGAACAGATTCCAAGATTGTTTGATTTTATATCAAACAAACGTAAGCAGAAATAATGTCTGTTAATATACGGTATCAACAAGAACAAAAAAGTGTGCTGTTCCAAAGACAAAGTTATGGCAGAAAAATCCCTAGAGGTGGATTTTATTACAAAGTTAAAAAAAGGGTTTAACTTTCTCGCTTTTGTGTACATGTTGTGTTATTGCGTATTACAGGTCACTCAAGAGAAGCCTCCTTTATTGGATAAGGAAGCTCTCACCCACCGAAGTAGCATGCTTCATCATCATGCTGTGCTCCTGGCTGGGCGGGCACTGCAATGCCTAGTGGGCCCCTACAAAGGGGCTCTTTGCCAAAGTTTTTTTAATACTCGGGAAGCCGAGAAATGCCTGCACTAGATTGGGGTGAGGGACGAAAGGGTGATAGATTAGGGAAATAAGTGGTTTAAAATTTTCTCTGTGTTCAAAAAAGGGAAACCTGTAATGGGAACCAATAAAAGCTCATGCCAAGAATAAAAACAAGTATCAAATCCAAAAGGACACCAAGGAATCCTGGATTCTCATAGGAGGTCTGCGTGTTTCTTGCCACAACCTGCTCATGAAGGAGTAAACGGCAATTCATCAGGACTGTAAAAATAGACCAAATTTTCCTATTCAATGGATAACTATAATATCATGAACGAGATAAGAATTGTTATTTTTGACCAATGTTTCAAAGGAGTCTCACAATGCGAAGCCTTTTAATGTGACCCGCTATTTAGAGTGGACAGGACTCATGGAATATGGTTGAGATGCTGTCAGAGCACCCCATTCAGATTGGCAAGTGGATATTTTAATGAATATTTAATGTTAATCATTTTAATGATCTGCAAATTAATATTTCATAAAAAAAATATTTTGTTACAGTAATCATTTTTATAAATAATAATGTATAATTAAATATATGTTTATATATATATATATACAAATAAAAATATATAATTTAATCGAATAAAGTAAAAACAAATAAAAGTTTATTTAAAAATATAAACATTATAATTAAAAAATATATTTTATTAAAATAATGTACATATTTTATATGTAGAAAATTGTCATTGTAGAAATATTTTTTACATTTTTGTTGTAAAAATTGGTTTTACATTTATTTTATTTATTAATGTTGGATTATATTTTTATTTTATATTTTATGGTTCACAGTTCAGGAATGGTAGTAAATATTTTAAAATATATATGATTTATTAATAGTACTACAAATATTCTTTTGTATGTTAATGTTTAAATATTAATATATAGGTTTGTTGTTTTGGTTACTGTCTTTTCATGTAAATGCTCATTTATTTTATAGATGCAAAATTGTGAAACTGTGGAGTAATGATTATAAATATAAAAATGTTACTTTGTAGCACCTTGCATTAAGTGTTTTAGATTGTAGTGGAAATATTAATTTTCACCCCTTTAGTGTCCAATACCTTCCCAAAATTGGTATTGATTGGAGTGGGAATGGCATATTTAACCCTAGATTGAAGTGAAAATAGTAAATTTTGCCCCTTTAGTGTCCAAATGGGAATAGATTGAAGAGGGATCAGTAAATGTCACCCTTTTAGTATCCAACACTTTCTCTAACTTGGTATAGAGTGGAGTGGGAATAGTAAATGTCATCCCTTTTAGTGTCCAACACTTTCTTAAAAATGGTTTATAATGGAGTGTATTGTAATTGCATTTATGTAGTGCCTACTACCCCTGAAGAGGTGTCTAAGAGCTTTTTCGGCGAGTAGCACGCTACTCCGGAAACCATAAAGGATTAGTGGGGAATTAGTACAGTGAGAATATGAAAGTAATTTGAATGGTGGATACATTAGTCAGTTATTTGGATTGAGAGGGTTAGTGGAGGAATAGAAGAAGGAAAATGGTTTCCATTTATATAGCGCTTGCTACCCTTGATGGGGTGTTGAAGCGCTTTTTTAGCGAGTAGCACGCTACTTTGGAACCCATAAACGATTAGTGGTGATTTGTGATTATTTAATTTTAACATTTTTGTGTGAAATCCTTTGTTGAAATTGTATTTGTATGTAGTAGAAAAAGTTTATTTAATTTGTACTGTTGGTGATTAGAAATATCGCAAAAATAGTTATATTTTTGTAACAAATATGAATTACATTTTTTTATAGAATAAAGACCTGCAACATTTCTCTAATTTTATTTATGTTTCCAAAGTTTATTTAATGTATATTTTTACATTTTTTAAACATATATATGTCAGTTTAAAGATTAACATTTATATATGAATGCTAATTTAACACAACCCGTGATCAAGGTCTGGGGGCAGACCGAAACGCGTTGGGTTGTAATTTTTGTATTCACATGCTGAACTAAAAAAGGGGAAGAAACTTGCCTGAGAGTGCGCCCCCGTTCATTCTGTGCCGTCAGCAACCGTCAGCCAGAAAAAGTGAAGGACATATATATATATATAGCTATATATATATATATATGCAGAAGTATGATAAACAGTCTAGTTGTTTTTCTTGCTTTTCACTTGAATCGCACAAGAGCACTTTAAATTGACGATCTAGACAGCAGGACTCTATGGTCCAGTAGAAGGCTGTGTGCCGAAACGCCTGGACTGCCCAATCACTTCCACTATTTGCACTTTAAGGATTCAACAAAAATGAAATAAAGAAAACTTACGACGTACGAGTCTACAAGCGCCGTGTTTCTCACTGGAGGAAATTAGATAGTGAAAGCATATATATATATATATATATATATTCACTGAAAAAACCATAGGTTTCATACATGTTATAGTTAGCTGTACATTTCACTCGTAAAAAACCAATGAAATTCCCCCGTTATAGTTAGTGCAGGCAACTATAACTCACGCAACCGCAATCCTCTGCTGATGCTAATACTGTATTTAGACACTTATTTGCCCCTGTCTTCTTCCATTAAATTTTAGCTATACATATATTACAAATATTTTTTTTTCATAAAGACACATATGTCATCAGCAGAAGATTGCGGTCGCGTGAGTTATAGTTCAGAATTCTGGAACACATGCGGGCGATAGCGAAAAAAGATCTCACCTATCCAGTAGCGAGACACTTCGCCATAAAACATAACAGCAACAGGGATCTGTTGCAGTTTTTTGCGATTGATTGCGTCTTGGCACATGCCAGAGGATGAGACAGAGTAGCAAGATTAAGGCGACTGGAGTCTAGGTATATAATTGATCTCCAAACTAAGACCCCATATGGGTTAAACTCAGGAGAAGAACTGATTGTACATCTAGGGACCTATATATATATATGAAATAGTTGCTAATAAAAATGTATAGTCAAGGTAACTGAAAAAGTTCAATGAAACTCCGACCTGAATTAATATCAAAATAAGAGATGCCGTTTATTCAATGAATTATTCGTTTTTGAGAGGATGCTATACAAATTTTATGGTAGTCAGGTGGGAGATTGTATATACATCAAAAACCTTTTTTAACCTTTTAAAAGTTTACACTGATTCACTTGAAGCACTAGCACTTTATTAAAATAGATTAATAAAGATAATTTGTTTACATAGAAAGCACTAGCACGTTGTAAACAGAAAAGGTATATGCACTGGCACTTTAGTTGAAATCAAGTGTAAAAGTTTACATCGACAAGCACTAGCACTTTATAAACAAATTAAGATAATCGTCAGTACTTGCGATTAGTCTTTTTAAAAAAAAGGTTGAGAAATTGAAAAATTTCGAGGTTTTGATTTTTGTATATAGAAATCAATTAAGGATTAAGAAATTGCATGTAGAAATAATTGCAAGCGATTCACGCCAATGAAAATGTTATGTTGGAATAACAATTCATAATGTCATTGTAATGATTGAGTGCAAGGCATTGACATGGAAAGACATTCCAAAATGGCGGGAGCTTTTGACCTACCGTTTACCATGGTTGATAAAATAATTTGATAGCCCCTCTTTTATGTTTTATATGTCACATGTCTGTTTTAAAAAGAGGAACGAATGATTTTTTCATTATCGTGAACAAGGTGGCGAGAGGCCATCGAAACGCGTTGATGTGAAACTCATCAATAAAAAGCCGAATGAAATAATCCCCCTGGGAGTGCAGTGTGGTTTTTGCTGAAAACGATTTGAACCGTATGCTGAATATATATATATATATATATATATATATATATATATATATATATATATATATATATATAGTATTTAAATGGTTTGAATATTTGTAGTTAATGGACATTTTTTCTTATGAATTTGGTTATATATTTTATTTGGGTGAATTGTAAATATTTTGGTGATGTAATATATGTACATTTAATTTAAGCCTCTGCATAAAATATTGTATGTTTATTTCAAATAATTTTTCTATATAAAACATTTTTTATATTTATTAACGAAGATGCAATTATTTTGGCAATATCATTGTAGCCGATTTTGTGTGAATCAATATTTTTGACATAGTATATATGTTTATTAGAAGGTGATGATATTTGTGTTTTCGATAATAAGTAAAAACTGATAGTTTTAACTGATATTTTACTGTTGATTATTTGGTTTTATAAGTTAAGTATAAGAAGTCGATATTTTTGTTAATATTTATTTTCTGATATTTTTGTCTTTTGATGTTGTATGCATCGATATATCAGTGATCCCTTATTGAAGGTCCCAAGATTTCATGGTTTCTATGGAATTTTAGTCAGACGGCTTTTGTCCGGGTGAGACCCAAAGACTAACTACTGGTGGAAACACTGACATCCCATCCCTAAGTTGCTTTCAAAACATGTTATGGTTCACCAGGAGATACCATATATGAACAGACAGGATCTCTGCATATGTTGGTTTGCTATAAAATCATATTGAACCTTGGAATCCGTTTGCTGTTCTGTATTGTTGTATGCATATTAGTTCACTGTCTGAGCACTCCATTGTCTGCACTGATTTGGATACATACAGAAATGTATATTGCCTAAAATTAAAAGTGTGAAAATCATCATCATGTAAGATAATGTGCCTTGTATCCTTTTTCAATAACATTGATTATGATACAAGTTACTAATTGAGTTTGCACACTTCCAAAGCAAGTAGACGTGTTGGTTAATGAGTCGTACTGGACATTTGTTTGCCTTATTACTTTAGTGAACTTTGGCAGTATTCCCCAGCATGTTGGCGTTAGTTTCAAAGGTAGATATGCTCACTCAGTTCAAGGAATGTAGGACTGGCAGGTATCCACAAACAGGAAGGAGGTGGATTTAAGACAGTGAGTGCACTGCAAGCAGATGAAAGGCATGTTTTCTTGAACTTCAATTAGCTAGCGACGGAAGGCGTTAGGATAGATTTACTTGCCAAGTATACAAGATTGGTCAGGACTTTGATGAAGACAGAGACCTGAACAGGTAGAAAAAGCTTAGGCTAGGTGTGTTTTCACAGGGATATCGCATAGGTTGAAGGAAGATAGGATAATAAAGATACACATGCCATCACTTCATCTTTGTGCGGCTATATCCACAGTCATTACCGTGCGTCCACGTTTAAATGGATTCGAATTTGCATCCCTGCACGACTTATTAAGTAAGTAAGGCAGATTCACGTCTATTTTTGTTTTTTAAATGAGCGCCAACAATAGGCTTGAGTTATCCTTACCCTAATTTATTGATTTTAACCCAGCAGTTCGTGACAGAACGTTAGTGGTTCATTGACTGATCACCGCTCTTCCCACGGGTGAGTCAAACCCTGGTCATTACGATTTGTTCTTGTAAATCATCCCCTTTTTAAACGTGGTATTAATAGTAAATGTTATACCCCTGTTTATTTTAGAAATCCAGGAGGCACTATAAGGAAACAGATACTTCCCTCGCATTTAGCATCATAGCAATCACTATTTACTGACCTAATCGTTGTTGAATCCTGGTAAGCCATTCCACTTACCACATCCAACATAGTCACCTCCTCCACAGTTGGCTTCAACCCTAATGCCACCATATGTATCCTCTACAGGTGCTACTTTGAGAACTCCAGCAATTACCACAGAAGATTCCCAGGACACCCTGTGCTATCAATGGTAAGCCACAGGGCTGAAATCACACAAAGAATATGTACAGTGGGAGATTGGAAATATATATGTATTTTTAACATTAAGAATAATTCAAGAAATGTATAAGTATACGTGCAGTGTCATGGTATTAAATGTCTCCCCCCACGAAAAACAAAAAAAAAAGAAGGGGAGTTAGCCCATTCAGGGCAAAAGAATATGAGAGAAAAAAATTCTGGGAGACGTACATTATAGATGAATCTCATGAATTAAAATGAACATCTAATGTATAAATTCATTAAAAACTGTGCAAATATATATAACTATATATGATGAAACAGCACGTTACAAGATGTCTGCCCTAAAAGAGATCTTTAAGAGTGATAGAATGTTTCCCTCCTTTATTTCAATGATGGACAACGAGCGATCCCCTCTCTCGATGTCAATGGAACTTTATTGTTTGACTTAAAATGACGAAAAAATGTAAACCTTACCGACATTGACAAAGGCGTGTAGCCGAAACGCGTCTGTCGGGTGTTTTTTTGCTCTGTTGCTGAATAAATCTGAATGAAGATATTTCCCATGGAGTGCGCCTCATTCATGATCCGAGATTGGATCAACGACTAGGAATAATTTTCGCGTCTCACCAACGCGGAGGCTGGAGCACCCGTGCCGTGAGAGAAGCAGCTGGTGATCGTATGGGAAAATTCTGTTTGCTGCTGGCTCCGTCACTGAATGGTTCTGCGGAAGTGAGCAGACGCCGATTTGAATGACGAAAAGTATTGGAACTGAGTGGAAGATAGCGGGAAACAACGAGGAGCCGTGGGAGGAAAACCAACGGTCGCCGCGGGTCGGAGGACGTGAGGTGATCGGCGGGAACCTTTCCGGTAAGCGTTGCAACCGTTTTCTGATACATTATTTTGAGAGTGACAGGCACGTTTGGGGTGAATCAAAATAAATTTAAAGCAACAGAGTTTAAGATTCCAAGGTGCCGTAATATGTTTTCCGACCGAGAGAGGGAGGAAGCTGCGGAGAGTATATTCACCAAAAGTACCCGCAGAACGAACGCTGACACAGAGGTGAACACAGGTGTACCGACCAAAATGAGTAACTTACGATCCTTATATGGCAGGCTAGAAAAAGCCTACGAAAGAGAAACGAGAAAGTGGTGGGAAGCCACCTCCCTGCAACGATATTTGGATGTCGATCGGATCCCAAGGGGGCTACGAATTTATACAACCCCAGCATACGAAAATCCTGATCCACAACTTTTACAAGAATGGTCTGAGTATACACATGCATCATCAAGTGGAATGGTCAAGATATTGATCAAGTATGCGTGGAGCGATCGGCTAAAAATGCAAGAGGAGATAAAAATCATTGAAGGCGAGATAGCAGCAGAAACGGATGACAAATTAAAGGAAGAGTTACAACAACGGATGAAAAAACGTTTGATGGACTATGAAAGCATAATCAAACATCGTAAGCAAACAAAATACCTCCGGGATGAGGAAGATTATGCATCAGGGAGGGTATTAACCTTTGCAAGAAAGTTTGAAGGCCCCAGAAAATTGCTAATGCAACAAGGATCACAGGTAATCTCCTCCAGAGAGACATCGGAGTCTGAGTTATCTGAAGGGGAGCAACCAATACGCAAAGAAAAGGAAACAATCCCTTCTTTTTTCCACGAATATCAACTATTAAGACAGGCAAAACAGAGGCCGGCTGCAAGGACACACCCACCGCCAAAAGCAAGAGGAGACGGAGAACAAGAAGAAGCGGGAAAGGGAAAAGCCGGAACATCAGGGTATATGGTGACAAGGAGCAGACGCGGGGGGAAAAGGAAGTAACAACGAATAAACAAACAATTATTAATCTGTCATCAAAAAAATTAAAAATGGAGGAAGAAAAAGTATTGGAATTGGGACTTTCATTCTGCCCCACGGCTCAATTTGATTACGCAAATGTGCGTATTGACTTATACAAGTATGTAAGAAAATTAAAATTGATGAAAATGCATCTCCTACACCCAACAAAACCGCAACCTGCAGCTGGAAACGTGGAATTGGAAGAAGAGGGGATCATTACGAGTATGGAAATAGATTTGGAACAAGCCCTACATGAACTTGAATGTGAAAGTACAATGATGAGTCAGCATGATATTGCCAAGACACTACAGGAAGCAGGAATTACGCAAGTAGGTGCCTCTAGTAATCTAGAAATAATATCGCGATTCATTCCATATGATACAATAGATGCCTTCCATGACTCGATGATCAGTGATCTCAAAAAACTACAAACGAAGGGACCAAACTTAAGCAAAGAAAACATTACACAAGCTCAATGGAAGATAATAACGGATTTGAAAAATGATGAGAATTTGATCATTAAACCCTCAGACAAGGGAGGCAACATCGTACTGATGGATAGGAAGCTATATCAAAAGGAAGCATGGAGACAACTCTCAGATAAAGAGTGTTACAACATTGTTACTCGGTCAACATATGAGCAAAGCATAACTGACTTTCATGTGATCTTGAAAAAATGGCATGACAAAGGGATTTTAAGAGACACAGACTATAAATTTATTTTGTGCGAAGCACCGGAAATTCCCACCTTCTATCACTTGCCAAAGGTGCACAAATGCCACAAGAATCCGCCAGGGAGACCGATAGTATCTTCTTTGAATAGCCTACTGGAGAATGTATCCATTTACATCGACTGCTTTCTTAATCCGTTAGTCCGAGACTTGAGTTCTTATATTAAAGACACAAAAGATTTTCTCCGTGCAATCTCGAACATTCAATGGGAACAGGACATGTGGCTTGTGACCCTAGATGTCACCAGCCTGTATACGAGTATCGAACACCACAAGGGACTGAAGGCAATTGAGTTCTTTCTAAAAAAAACGACATGCGAAGTATTATGAGCATAATGCAATGATCATGGAATTTGCAGAATTTTGTTTGAAAAATAACATTTTCATATTTGCAGGAGAATTGTACCATCAACAGCAGGGGACTGCGATGGGCACGTGCTTCGCCCCCAGCTATGCAAATCTTTTCGTAGGCTGGTGGGAGAAGCACGTGGCCTGGGCAGGGGAGAACGAAAAATGGCTAGACAAAATTGCATTATGGGTCCGTTACATAGATGACCTCTTCATTATATGGAAGGGGACATATGAGGAGGTGACTTGCTATGTGGCGGCCCTGAACAAAAATGATTGCAATTTAAGGTTCACTGAATGCATCAGTAAAACCCAGGTACCCTATCAAGATTTATCAGTATATATTGAAGACGAAAAGATTCAGACAACACTGTATCGGAAACCTACAGCTGGAAACAGTACACTTCATGCAAAAAGTTTCCATCCAAATAGTGTAATAGAAGGGGTCCCATATGGGGAACTTGTCAGGATAAGAAGGAATTGCACCATTGACAAGGATTTTATCAAAGCGAAAGATGAGGCATTCAACAGATTAAGAGAAAGAGGGTACAAAGAAAGAACACTTAACAGGGCAGAGAAGAAAGGGGAACACCTGAAAAGACAGGAGTTGATAATGGGAGAACGTAAGTCCCGGAACACAGACAACAGCAATGTAGTGAGGATGATAACTGAATATTCGGCCCAGTCCTCGGAAGTTGTACAGATTTTCCAAAGAAATTGGAAAATATTAAAAACAGATGTAGTTATAGGGCCACATATCCCTAAGACCCCCCAGATTACATACAGAAAAGGACCTGCCCTTAAGGATCACCTCGTAAGGAGTCATTTCCCTAAGAACCCTAAGAGAAAGGATTTAATAACAGGGTTTTTCCCGTGCATGAACTGTAAGGCCTGCAAGAATGGAACCAAGGTGAAAGAATTTTCGATTCCGGGCAGAACCACGAAAAGAAATATTAACGAATTAATGAATTGTAACACCGAATTTGTTGTATACTGCCTGTCCTGTCCCTGTGATCTGAAATATATAGGGAGTACAATTCACCCCACCAAAAAGAGAATTTTGGAGCACATGGGTGCTATAAAAAATTATGATGTCAACTATCCAGTGGCACGCCACTTTAAGGAGTTTCACAAGTCTAATCCGAACCTCTTGAGGTTCTTTTGCCTGGATCACGTCCCAAAAGATGAGAGGGGTGGGGACAGGATTAAGAAACTTAGAAGACTCAAATCAAAATATATATTGGAGATGCAAACTAAAAGCCCCTCTGGGTTAAATAACGAAGAGGAGCTCTGGGTACATATTACATAGAAATTTGAACGAAGTGAATATTTGCATCATCGGTACTACCCTAACTTCATTACTGTGAAAGGTTTGGTGGGTAACAAAGGGGATGGAGCAGGGGAGACATTAAACAACAGAGAGATGAGTTTAGACAACAGGGGTTTTTTTCCACATCATATAATGTTTTTTCTTCAATACCTGATAATAAGGAACATAGAGAGAAGTAATGATATAAACCTCTGGTTGCGTATGCCCATTCAGGGCTGAAATCACACAAAGAATATGTACAGTGGGAGATTGGAAATATATATGTATTTTTAACATTAAGAATTCTTCAAGAAATGTATAAGTATACGTGCAGTGTCATGGTATTAAATGTCTCCCCCCACGAAAAACAAAAAAAAAAGAAGGGGAGTTAGCCCATTCAGTGCAAAAGAATAAGAGAGAAAAAAATTCTGGGAGACGTACATTATAGATGAATCTCATGAATTAAAATGAACATCTAATGTATAAATTCATTAAAAACTGTGCAAATATATATAACTATATATGATGAAACAGCACGTTACAAGATGTCTGCCCTAAAAGAGATCTTTAAGAGTGATAGAATGTTTCCCTCCTTTATTTCAATGATGGACAACGAGCGATCCCCTCTCTCGATGTCAATGGAACTTTATTGTTTGACTTAAAATGACGAAAAAATGTAAACCTTACCGACATTGACAAAGGCGTGTAGCCGAAACGCGTCTGTCGGGTGTTTTTTTGCTCTGTTGCTGAATAAATCTGAATGAAGATATTTCCCATGGAGTGCGCCTCATTCATGATCCGAGATTGGATCAACGACTAGGAATATATATATATATATATATATATATATATATATATATATATGCAGAAGTATGATAAACAGTCTAGTTGTTTTTCTTGCTTTTCACTTGAATCGCACAAGAGCACTTTAAATTGGCGATCTAGACAGCAGGACTCTATGGTCCAGTAGAAGGCTGTGTGCCGAAACGCCTGGACTGCCCAATCACTTCCACTATTTGCACTTTAAGGATTCAACAAAAATGAAATAAAGAAAACTTACGACGTATGAGTCTACAAGCGCCGTGTTTCTCACTGGAGGAAATTAGATAGTGAAAGCATATATATATATATATATATATATTCACTGAAAAAACCATAGGTTTCATACATGTTATAGTTAGCTGTACATTTCACTCGTAAAAAACCAATGAAATTCCCCCGTTATAGTTAGTGCAGGCAACTATAACTCACGCAACCGCAATCCTCTGCTGATGCTAATACTGTATTTAGACACTTATTTGCCCCTGTCTTCTTCCATTAAATTTTAGCTATACATATATTACAAATATTTTTTTTTCATAAAGACACATATGTCATCAGCAGAAGATTGCGGTCGCGTGAGTTATAGTTCAGAATTCTGGAACACATGCGGGCGATAGCGAAAAAAGATCTCACCTATCCAGTAGCGAGACACTTCGCCATAACACATAACAGCAACAGGGATCTGTTGCAGTTTTTTGCGATTGATTGCGTCTTGGCACATGCCAGAGGAGGAGACAGAGTAGCAAGATTAAGGCGACTGGAGTCTAGGTATATAATTGATCTCCAAACTAAGACCCCATATGGGTTAAACTCAGGAGAAGAACTGATTGTACATCTAGGGACCTAGACAATAGATACTCCAGGAGTCATTGCCACTCAGAAATACTTGACCTACTAATCATTAACTGTAATTTTGATTGTGACCCAATGTGTATTATCTGAATATGCTGTCTAGCATTGACTCTCGAAAAATATGTGTCACATCTTTTGTCTTCTGTTCCTGTTTTTCCCTTACCTTTTTTCTTTCCTTGCACCATTCCTCCTTTTTCTAAATTGATTGTTCTTTATCATTTGACTTATGAGTCAGTAGTGCCGATACACGGCGAAATATTGACAACTGCATAATTATGGTCAAATGAACAGTTTTGTCTGGCACCTACTACGGGGTCATAAATTGCCTGATACAGGCGGACTGCCGATCCACGGCTTTATAATTAATTGACTGTACTGTGAAACTTATCCAATGTGATAAATTTAATTTTTACATTTGTATTGATGAAATGTTTCATGTATTCCGAAAAACATTAATTGTTTAAATTTCACGGCCAATTCCTGATCATATATCTATATATGTTAGTATCCGAACCATTATTTGTTGACCCTTTAAAGATGGCGCTCAAATACCCGGGACCGCTGTTCCCTCTGACCTCCTCTATGTTTAATTTTGAACGATGTATATAAGATGTAGCTTGTAATAAACTTAGTAACAACACTGAGGAAGGACTAGCTCCGAAACGCGTCTGTTGTTTACTCCTTTGAAATAAACGAAGCTGCCGTACTACTTACCCGTGAGTGCTCGATTCTTTCCTGGAAACCTGAAGGAGTCATGGAGCGTTAATATATATATATATATATATATATATATATATATATATATATATATATATATACATATATGAATTCCAAAAAGCTGTCTCCCACTTCCTGACGTCAGATATTACATCACTGTATTTAGACACTTATTTACCCATGTCTTCTTCCATTAATTTTTAGCTAAACATATATTACAAAAATTTTTTTTTCAGAAAGACACATATGTCATCAGTGATGTAATATCTGACGTCATCAGCAGAGGATTGCGGTCGCGTGAGTTATAGTTGCCTGCACTAACTATAACGGGGGAATTTCAATGGTTTTTCATGAGTGAAATGTCCAGCTAACTATAACATGTGTGAAACCTATGGTTTTTTAAGTGAATTTGCAAGGTTTATTAAATGCTAATTCCTAACTTAACGTGTGTGAAACCTATGTTTTTTTCAGTGAATTTGTACGGTTTTTTAAATGCTAAGTTATGTATTTTTTTTTATTTTTTTAAGGTTTTTCACCGTGCGCGTACCGTACACGCACGGTGCGCTTCGCGCACCGCGCACCCACATTACGCAGTCCGCGGAATTTTTCTGTTTCTACCGTACGCGCACGCTACCCGTACTCCACGATTTTTCGCAAAAAAATGAAAGGAAATTTTGGTCCTTGGGGGTCCTTCTGGGACCCCCTGACAAAGGCTAGGGGATCAGGAACTGTCCACCCTGCCCCCTTTTCACGTTCTCCACCTTTGTTTTTCACCCCCTCAGACTGCGAGAGACAAAATGGCGGCCGACACTTACTGGTTTCGACCGATTCGAATGTTTACTAAGATCTAACAACCAATCAGAATCGCGCTCGCGCACGGCAGCGTGCGCGTACGGTAAGTTTTACCGTACGCGCACGGAGCGCGCCTATTTAATTTAATTTAATTGTGGGTTTATATAGCGCTAGAATCGACTCCCGGAGGAGTATCTCCGCGCTTCGACCGCTGGGGAACCCATCCTGGCTCACCCTGAGAGATGGTCCCTAATGGGTATCTCTAAGGTGCGACCAAGCATCCCCGGCGGTCTGGGGGGGCCGTTGTGAAGATGAGGCAAGCTAATGCCCAGAGTTGCCGAGTGTGGTCCCTGACGGGAGTAGGCACCGAAGCGAGAATTATCGAGCCCGCTGACCCTGGTCCACGACCCTGCCGCGTCGGGAATCGAACCCTGGTCCCGGGCCGTCCTCTGCTTACGGGTCTGCCGCCTCTAACAAGTGAGCCACACCTCTCCTATAGATATATATATGCTTTTAGATGCTATTTTCTCAGGAAATACTGAACAGATTTACACCAGACCTGCAAAGGGCACATCCCTGACCTGAGGACTACCTCTCTGCCAAATTTCAAGTAATTCTGTTCAGCCGTTCGGGCTGTAGCTTGGACTAAAGGTCCTATGGAAAAATGCATGGGGAAAACGCGTTTTGGGACCCCCCCTTTTTCTCAGCCCCCGCTTGACGAATCCCCCCGAGACTTTCAGGGAAGGAGCGGAGCGGAGCGGAGCGGAGCGCCCCACCTATTTTGAAAATTTCACGAGGATTCGTCAATCGGCGCCAAAGTTATTCCAAATAGAATGTTGCGGATTTCCTATGGAAACACGAACTTAACTATAACTATCTACTGGCGACCGCCAGTAGATAATATATATATATATATATTTGAGGCTCTATCCAAAGGCTTTTATTCGTTAAAGTAATAAATGTTCATCAACTCATGGTCCACGTCTGCATGCTAGGTGGGTAGAAGATGTGCGGATGGGGAGGAGGGGAGGGAGGAAGTGGCGAGGTGGAGGGGGGGTCCTGTTTTTTTTATTAATGTGACGAGCCTCCTGCAGGTACCAGCCCAGTGATAAAATCTCATGCTAGCGAGGGCCCATCCACTTTGAGATCTTCTGGGCCCGCGGTGTTCCCAAATAAAAGATGTAATAGCAATTATTTGTCTGACTGAAGCAGGTGGAACCTACACTGACAGAGCTTTAACGAGGATGTGGTGTAACAGCCAGAGCTGCCGACTTTGGAACTGGGGAACCAGGTTTGAGTTTCAGCATTGGCTCAACATCCTGTGATTCTGGGCAAATCACAGGATGGGCCAGATGTCCGTAGGGAAGGTTATGCGATTACCAAATAACGATTCGGTATTTGGTAATCGTAAACACCCATGTACAAATGTGCGTTTCACACATAGTGCGATTCCCAATGGGTCGCAAATAGACATACCTCATTAATATTCATAAGGTAGATCTCGGTATGCAACCCCCTGGGAGTCACAAAAATCACAAGAGTCATCAGACTACCACGTCTGTGATTGCTTTTTAATAAAGCAAAGTTTTTCTTTTTAAAATGCAGCCCGTTTTCTTAAAGGAAAATGGGATGCTTTTCAGAAAGAAACATTAAAAGTTATCTTTTCATTTTTAGGTCTCGCCTAGACAGCGCTTGCGCTGTCTCTCCGAGACATGCAGTATACACTTTATTGTGGAAGCTTCGTGGAAGCTCCGCCCACTCTCTATGCTGCCTTCCAATTGGTTTAAGACTTGGTAGTCCCTCCTCATGACGATTATGTCGTCATTTGTATCCTTCCAAGGCTACTGCCCCCTTTACTCACCGCACTTTCTTCTGGAGCAGGGCCTAACCACAACCACGCGCACGCGATGACGTGGTCTCTTCCTGGCCGGCTTTACCGAAGGCAGCATCACGTGATCCGCGTTCACCAGCACCCGCAGCAGCTGAAACGGCCCGATGACGTGGTCTCTTCCTGGCCGGCTTTACCGAAGGCAGCATCACATGATCCGCGTTCACCAGCACCTGCAGCAGCTGCAACGGCCCGCACGCGATGACGTTTTTCGGCTCGGAAGTAACTGGGCGGAAAAGCCTTCAGGAATAGAAGCTCGTCCCACCAGCGCATAAGAAAAGTGGTATTTTACGCAATAATTTTTTTCCGGAAGTCCGTGATGTTTTGCAGCAACAAAAATCAAGATTTGTATAAATTATTTCCAGTGCACTGTGAGACATGCCAAGCCCGCTGCTGCTTCAGTGCTTCCGCGCAGTGATTTTATGCTTGTCCATCATTTATTGATTGGCTGGTATGCTGTTCATGCCGCATGAATTATAGAATGCGTTATGAAAAGAAACAGGGAGCCATGGACAGGAAGACAACAGCACTTGATGCACTCAATAGAACTACAACCGAATTAAAAAAAAATATCGCCCTGCCATACGTGAAAGAGTGGAAATCCTTTCAAGTGTAGTTCTATAAATTTAATAGTAAAAGCCTGATCCATTCAGTCGCAATATATCGCACTATTATGAATACACAAATCGCTGCTAATTAAAAAGCCGTACATAACTCAGAAAACACGCACCATATTATGTTTGCTGTGTGATCGGCACTTGGCAAAACATTCAGGAGAGGAGAGATTAAAATCGAGAGGCGATTATTCAAAAGACGTCAGACAGGCACGAGCACGTGATGGCGTGCCCTCTAGCAGGGAATTGGGTGCCATTGTGAAGATGCTCTTCCAATGTGATTTCTTAAGGATTCGCGCCAGCAGTGTGAATGGGAAGGTGAACAATGGGGTAGTGATGTGCCAATCAGCAGCGACCCCTTATGAATACAAATGTATGAACTGGAGGAGAAATAAATAGTGAGCGATTTATATATATCTTTCTAAGCCAGTTAACTGTTTCAGGGAGGTTCCTCTAGCAGGAAATACTCGCATACATCAGATTTAAATCTGAAATGGCCCATTACTTGAAATGCTCATTAACTGCACCGTCCTCCTCTTAGTATGAATGGTAAAAAAATAGAATTGAATCTTGGGTGCTTTTACTCAGCAAGCTTGGTGGTGTTTTCTCAATGCTTGGGACTAATAACTGCATAGTACATCACAAAAAGGTATGGTGCTGCTAGAATAGACCAACATATCATAAATATTAGGACAGAGATCAATTTTCTGTGTATTACACATAGCAGAAAAATGGGAAAGGATGGCATTCTACTTTTTGTGCTATGTGTAATACACAAAAATTGACTTCTGTCAGTTGTAATGCGTTGGTCTATTCTAGTAGCACCGTACCTTTTTGTGCTATACTATTTTCGTGTAGAAGGGACGTATGAGAGCAATTTCCTCCACCTCTCTATTTTGTCTTACATCGCACGCATACGAGTTTTTGCTTTACATCGCACGCATACGAGTTAAAGAGCTTCAGTCGGGGCTTCCGTTGTGCCCAGAAGTGTTTGCTCTGTCCTATTCTAAGCGAACAGTCCTTCCCAGAGAAGCCGTGCTGTTCTGCTTGAAGTGCTGCTGTTCCCCAGAGGTATATCTGCTCTCCTAGTAAAGCCAAAGCAGTCCTGCTGAGAGCGGTGTGTTCATGGTCCTCTCTAACGTGCTGCAGTCATGCTCATAAATGTGTGTAATGTGCGTTTCGAAGCACTACAATCGTGCTTTGAAATGTATGTACTATCCCGTTCAAAGTACTGCTGTCATGCCCAGAGAGGACTTTACTGCCCCAAGTGCACAGTCTTGCTCAGAGGTGTGGGTGCACTTCTATTTATAGTGCTGCAGTTTCCAAAATGGAATGTGTGGTGTCCTAGCACACGCATAGCATTCCAACACCCCCATAGGGACAGTAAGCGCTGTACAAATACTGCAATATAATACAGTTGCAGTCCAGCCGAGAGGTGTTCCGTGGCCCTGTTAAAAGTGCTCTAGTGCCGCCTTCTGAGGTGTACTCCTGTCCAAATCAAGGGTTTAGTCCTGTTTGGACGTGTGCGCACCACCCTGTTCAAAGTAATGCAGTCCTCCTAAAACACATTTAAAGGCCGATTTCACTGGCCCTCCATGTAGAACCGTGCCGGACTTCTGATTGAGGGAGCCCCAGACGGATATCGGTCATGTGCCCTTGCTGTGAGCGATATTAATAAACGGTATTGGGATAAGTGGATAAGGGACATCACATGCTGTAAGATATGTCGCACAAATCTAATAGACTTGAATAAAAATGTAAACGGGCTGCAGCAATATTAACAGCGCGGCCAAATTAGTCCCCCCTCTTCCAACCCTAGAGCTATAAAGGGTCCTTCATTCACTCATTGGGTGACCCTGCCCTAGCTGCTCTCCTCTCGGATACCACGCAGTCAGCATTAATCGCTTGGGAGACACGTCCCCAATATGACGGGCAGACACAGCATACACTGCAATAGCCTTTCAATATCAGGTACAAAGCAACGTAATGCATATGATCATGTCCAGATGTTAATCTGAGAGTGCACACAAGCCTTGAGAGAAACGAAGCACCGAGCGCTTTACTCAGTGTGACACTTCTCTGCTGCACACACATAGGCTGCACATATGGTGAAAGGGTGCTGTAGGTCACAGAGTTCAAGGTACACCCACATGCATTTCTTAGATCATAAACCGATGACACAACTGACCTGGAAAGGGGCCAAGTACTGGAGCTGCATGCAATCAGTTCAAACTCTGCCCTTCTTTCCCACTCGCCTACATTTCAGTTGTCTTAGGATACAAGGGTGTGCATTGTTGAAAAATTGAAAAACGTGATGAGGCAGGGGAACCAGAAAAGGGAATTGTGAGATGTGCAGACAGTATGAATATGAGTGCCACAAGCCGGCTGAAACAGTGAATAAATACCCTTTGCTTTAGAGCCAGGTTGTGCGGAGTCTGCTGCATAACGTGTTTGTAAACAACTCTGTGCTGCCCAGGAATGGGCCCAGCTCGGCTGTACTTAAGCACCCAAAACATGCAGAAGCCCTATTAAACACTCCCCCATCTTTTCTGGTAGCGGCGTGAAGGTTTGCACTGCCACTCCCTCCTGGGCCCTTTAAATGCACATATTTTTATTGTTTCTATTATTTTGGGTTAGAACATCTTTATTTATTTTTTGTTTTTATTGTGCAAATATTCATTAGCATATGCTGTAAAATGACCCTCTTTCCCCATACAATAGCCATTGCTGCAGATATCTGCAGATATGTCAGGGGTGAGCAGTTCATCCAGTCAGGCCTTTTATGCTGATATACTTTGGGGTTAATGCACCTGCTGCTGGAATCCTAGTGCACCTGCGCATCACATGATTGAATATCGATGAAGCCAGCATGGCCTTTAATTTTCTCCAGGTCAATAAGTAAAAACAAGCCCATATTATTGTTCCTTCACTGGTGGTATGAAATCATTTAAATAAAATCTGACCTGCTCGTTTTCCCAGGACCCTGCAGCCTCCCAAACAGGTTAATTTAGCCGAACGTTGTTCAATTGTTGACTGAACAATCGTTCACCACATGCCTTCGATCAATTACGTGACACAGTTACACTACACTGGCACCAGTATCATCATGATAGCCAGAGAGACAGCGAGCTGATAGTCAAAGAGCTAGCCAGTGCAGCTTACCTAAGGACTCAGCAGTGCAGCTCCTAGGACACACAGGCAGCAGCCCCTTTCTGCTGACAGTCCAAAGGCTGCAATCAATAGCCATATCGGAGAAATCAGAGGCCAGTCCTGAAAGGCCAGCATGCCCGGCCTCTCTCCCTCAATCTTCAAAGCATCGCCGGTGGCCCCTGGTCCCATCTCAACCTGGCCCAGGTGAGCTGAACACTTAGGATGTAAGTGGGGTCAAGATGGACTGGGAAGGGGCAGGTTGGTTCTGTTGGATATGAATGGAGTTAATTCTAAGGCTAGGTGGTGTTTGAAAGCACTGGATGGGTTAGGTTTGTTTATATTGGGAATGAGGTTTTAGTGTACTGGGAAGAGAAAGGCTGATTTTGCTCATAAGAAAGTGTCACTCATAGTCCTTGAAATGTCACTCATAATTACATTGAAATTTTGCAAATGTCACTCATATCAATCTGAAACCTTGGCAGCTATGTTAAAGGAATACACTCTTGGAATGGTCCGGATAGGGAGTAACAGTACACCTGCATTAAAGGTACTGGTATACTGGGGAATGTTGGTTCTGGCCCACTGAACACATTACAGCCCTGCTGATAATTATGTTTACTATCCAATTAAAAGTACAGAGGGGTCTGAGACTAACAGAAGACCACGCACTGCTTCAGTACTACAGCCCTTCAAAGAGACGCCTGTCCTGCCCCAGTGTACAGCAGTCCCTGGGGGCTTGGCCCAGCATGCACTTGCCTTATTTTCCTTTATAGACATTAGCCTCTGCTGTGGGCCCAGTCTATGCTCACATAGATCTGGAGGCCGTGACAGAATCTGTCCCTGCAATTTACAACAGCAGCGCTGCAAGTGCGCCCCAGGCCCATCGCAAGTGGATTCGGCAGTGAAGGTATTTTGAAATACAGTGCATGCACTCCACAGCAATGCCAATCGGTCTCACCATTGGGATCTTATATGTATTTAGCTGTACAGCAAATAAGCAGAGGGGGAGCTAGACACTCAGCATTTTAGCTGATGTCTGTAGAGGGCTTCTGCTGCCTCAAAAAGCGCCTTCCTTATTCATACGCAGTTACCCTGACTTTTAGTGCGAAAGTGATTCAGCACCCACGCTAATCAGCTGCATAGCTAAATACATATAATATCCTAATGGCGAGACCGATTGGCATTGCCAATGCTTGTTTAAGAGTAGGCAGGGGTCCATGTGACCTCTGCCTGCTTTTAAAAATGTTTTTACAAACATTCTCAAAGATTATAAAGGACCCCTTCATATTTGCGAATGGGTTACCAACTGAAACATTTACACATAACACTGCGATTCAGTAATAGGAAGGAATGCCCTACACATGCCCCTTTCTCATACCGAATCGCAAACCTCATTTGTGATTCGGTAATAGGTTACCGAATCGCAAGTATGGCTTGGTACATTTAAAAAAAAGCAATTTTTTCGTTTGCAAACGGCCCAATCCTGTGAATTGGGCCGTTTGCAACTGAGAAATAGCTTTGTACATCTGCCCCTTAATTTT
This sequence comes from Triturus cristatus, assembly GCF_964204655.1. NCBI lineage: Eukaryota > Metazoa > Chordata > Amphibia > Caudata > Salamandridae > Triturus > Triturus cristatus. Next base: position 1,137,499,149 of record NC_140585.1, on the reverse strand, counting down.
CCCGTGCCTAGAAAAAAAACGAGAAATGAATGTGTCCTTGTGTAAAATAACTGTTGCTCATGTAAAGCGCTAAACTACCTTGTGGTGGAGTGAGCGCTATATCAACCTGCAAAAAAGGATATCTAATAATTTGAGATATAATAATCTGGGCAGGATTATCAATACCAATGCCCTCTAAATGGGTAAAATGTCGCTTAACTAGTAATGTGTTCATATTGTAAAATCGTGAAATAATGCCACAGAGATACCACCTTGTGCTGCATTAAGTCCAGTTTGATGCGTTCCCTCTCAGAGACGCCGATTCACAGCCGAGGCGAGGGTCACAGTTAATGCAGTGTGTGTCCTCTCTAACGATTGGCTTCAGGGGGCAGCTTCACATGCGGTTCATCCACTCGAGTTTGTGACGTAACTGGAAATAAAATGCACAGGTGGTTGAAGGCTTAATTAAACATGTAAGAATAATCTCCTAGAGATGGTTAGTATAAATCTTAGGGTTGGAGCAATCAAGGCAGCTCCCTAAGCGTGCCGCAAGAGGGCGCTAGATTGCAACAAATGACAGCAACTATCGATCCTAGCGGGGGAGAAGTACACACCAAGGTACAATAAGGCACTTGGTTTGAAATATCCCTGCTCAGCGTGCGGTAACTGCCGCATTTTTAGAAATATCCCTGCTCAGCGTGCGGTAACTGCCGCATTTTTAGAAGCTAACTGAACTGATTTTATATTTTTGATTTGTACTTATTGCACAGGCTCACAATCAGTACATCTTTGAACAGTGAGCTGACGCAAATAACATAATGGGACTCGGAAATCGTATTTTCACCAACAAAGTTGTCTTTGGTCACTGCTAGCAGAGTTGTTACCCAAAGCTTTGTTATTAACTTCAGGAGGAAAACGAGAATTGGTACAGCCAAGAGGTCTGGCTACTGCATAAATGGTACTGTTATACGTGGAGTGTTTTAATCTATGTTTTGGTTAATGAACGGGTGATAGTGAGAATAAGCAGGGCACAAGTCCTAACAAGCATTGGCATAGCCAACAGGTCTCGTCTTTGGGACCTTATAAGTATTTAGCCATGCAACCAGGCGCGCAACACCCATTGGACTCACAGGGCTTCAGCCACCCCCGTCGTGTGTGGCAGCCCGGGATGAGACAGCTTCCCTGCGCACACACAGCCGCACCCGAGCACTTCACAGGTCTTTAAAAGACCATTTGCATGTAAATGAGGTCTCGCTGTTGTTTCGCCCCTTCTAAGAGCCCCTGCAGCTCCACTTTGCCTATGGCTTAAAAGATTCAGCCCCCCCCCCCGAAATTTTTTCTTAGCCCCCCCCCCCCCCGAAATTTGGCTGTAGTTGCGCCTCTGCATGCAACAGTTGATGTTGCTGCACCAAGGATATTGTGCTGCATAACTAAATACTTATAAGGTCCCAAAGGCGAGACCTATTGGCTATGCCAATGCTTGATTTGGTGGGGGTGGGGGGGGGGATAAGAGAGCTTAGTGGTTGTTTTTTTGTTTTGAACTAGAGGGGTTGTATTAACGGCAGAGATAGGAGAAGTGGGGGTGCCTGTAACCGCTGTGCATGTATTTTCATTGCGTTGAACCTTGATTTGTTGTAGTTGCTTTTTATTATTCTGGCAATAACGACAGAGACGTAGACGCCTTCCGCCTCCTTCAGAAGCTTCGCTCGACTCTGGCCTCTGCGCTCGTTTTAAAGATGCGTTCGATAGCCGCCTTGTAGTTGCAGAGTCCTTGTAGCAGGGAGTGCCGGGCCGGCATCTGGTGTGTGTTTGATGTATGCTCCGAGCCCCAACGAAGATGCTTGGTGCCAGCGCATTTCGAGGTGGGGGCGGGGGGCTTTTACTTGAGTCGAGCGCTATGAGATCACCGTGCTGAGCATTCTTGAATGCATTAGCCAACTGCATTTGTGCCAAAGAGCTCGGCAGCAGTGTGTGGCAGACACAAGGCTTATCAAAACGTGAGTAATGAATGTAGCGCAGCAGAGTTCAGCGCTGAATCCCACAGTGACACCCTACAACCACCCAATAGTAGCTTTTATCCTGTGCTGCTGGAAGCCCGCGTGTGTTTGGAGATGGTGTTGAGAGCAGGGCATTGCCCACACCAGCTGCACCTCACAGACGCACCCCCGCCAGGCTGCTGCCAACACTCTGTGTGAATGTAAAGCCCCTGGTGGGAGTCAGACAAGCAGGAAGTGGGATAAGGGAGGGGGTGGCAAATGGTGAGCACTTTCGCGGCCGCTTTGATGTTCTCAGTGGCCACGCAGCTCACTGAGAACATCAAAGAGGCTGCAAAAGTGATCAAGCAGGCTGACAAATGGTGCGCGCGCCCAGCGCTCATGCACTGCAGTTGGAGGCCTGAAAAGCCACTAGTCTGCACTTCCAAACCCGCTTACTAAAACTCTCGCCAGAGCAGCGCTAAGGCGCTGGCTCAGGCAAGACCTAAAAAAGAAGTGGGGGGATGCTGACGTCATGACAGGAAGTGACGTCACGAAATGTGGCTTGCACCATCAGACTAATTTCCTCCCCTCGCTCACACCTTAGATGCGATTGCATCAGAGAAGCCAGCACGTAAGCAGCCAGAGAGGCCAAAGAGTGAATGTTTGGCTCCATTTGCTCCAGTTATCGAGCTCCGGTAAAATAAGTTGGGGGACGCTGTCCACCCGCGTGGTACTCCGACTCGAGCCCTGAGAATAAGATATCCTTTGCACTAATTTGTTTTTGAGTGATGTCACGCCTGGTAGTTTGAATACACAATTGCTTTCAAGGGTGGGTGAAGTACAGTTCAGTTAATGATTGTGAGAATGTGCAAATTAATAAAGATATTTGTTATGCCGTTTATTAAAAGGTTGTTTTATTAGGAAAATATATTTGTATGGGATCCTGCAAACATTGACTTTAACCCCATCAAAGTGTAAGTCGATGAAAAAAGTTAATAAGAATTTAATAAAGATTGTAGAAATAACGTTTGCAAAATTATAAATAAAATTGTTATCGTAAAAATACTTTGTCTTAACTGCTTGCTTACTGTAATGTGTTATTGTAAAAGAAGCGCAGACGTAAACATTGTTTCAAGAAAACCTAACGGATATTGCAGGAAAGAGTGTGGGATGCACAGAGCAGCATACAGGAACTCGTGGGCGGGGTTAATATGTGGCAACTGTTCCTGGAATATCTAGAGTGCGGCCGCCTGAAATGTGTAAACTGCACTTCCTGATCTCTTGATAACGGGAATTAAAAAGAGACTGAAGCATCCCTGTAATGCAGGGGTGTAGCTACCAATGGTGCAGCCTGTGCAGTGGCACCGTGGCGTGGAGCCCTGATGGGCACTAAAATCCAGCAATGCTCTCATTTACCACCCTATCAGCAGTAAAAGAGGGAACATTTTTCTTGCTTGCACCAGGGCCCACAGCGTCCCTGCTATGCTACTGCTGCTATGAATCTGTGTCACAGACGTCCCCGTGCTGCCTGCATTGTTATTGTAAACAACTGAAGCGCCCCAATCACAGAGCACGGATATTCTGCAGAGGTACTTCTTAAACCTCATAAAAGGACATATTCAGCTTCTGTTCCATGGAGCTGAACTTCCACCAACCCGCTAGACACCTAAGCTCCTCTTTACTCCCAGTCACCCCCGCATCTGCGCACTTGCAGTGGCGAACGCTCCTTCTCCTACATGCAGCCAAGACCTGGAAAGACCTCTCCCTCCAGCTCCCTGCGGCTTCAGGCTGGCAGACTTCAGAAACAGACTCAAAACCTGGCTCTTCGAAGGAGTTGCAGCGCCCAGATACCCTTAGGGCTGACAGAGTGCGCTTTACAAATGCTGATTGATTGATGAAGAAAAGTAGAAGATCGGCGCCAGTGTTGGAAAGGAGCCCAATGGGGTAAACATAAAAAAAGCTCCCTGGTAATAGATTGCAAGCGCTCTGAATTGTAACATCGGCTCCACTGTTGAAATTAAATTGGGGGGACACGATGAGACACGTTAACCAACACTGAAATGGAGGATAGAGTGGTATTTATCTTCTGTATATTACTTTACTGGTGAGCGTGGAATGCTTTGCTATCATGAAACACTCACTTAATATCAGTTACAGCAAACGCTGACTTTCACTGTAATGTTTGCTTGCTAGGAACTGTGAGCCTGATTTATATGTTAGCAGAGAGGGAACTCAGTCACAACGGGATTCCCTTTTTGAAAATAAAAAAAGAAACCTGTTTGGGTCAGGACTTCGTCATATTGACGGAGCCCTGACCGAACAGCAAAATGCATTGACAGGAACCGCCGTGACAGTGATTCCAGCCTATGCTTTATAAATGACCGCTGGCTTAGGAGTCATTATAAATCTGGCGGTCCCTCCGCCATGGGGACGGAGTAATTTACTGTCACCCTGGTGAACAACTGACAATCAGCTGGAGCATCGAGGGAAGGCGGCGGAAACACAAGATGAAACAATGCCCTTTGCGCTCAGTGCTCTAGCCCACTGACCCATCGGTGGAAATGGCTTTATGCCATTCATAGGTCACCCTCTCTGATTTGCTTTTGATCTTGCATGCAGATGTGCAAAGATGCTTTGACTGGCAGAGGCAGCCGGCACAGGTAAAGGTGGTGAGGCAGTGGGGCGGGGTGGAAGGCGGGGAAGTTGACAGACGATGGAATAGGTATGATTAAAAAAAATAATACCTATTCCATCGTCTGTTGGCTTCCCGCCCTGCCCTGCCCCACCGTGCTTACCTGTGCCAGCCGTGGCTGGACTGGACTAACACCACTTTCCTTTGAATAAGTGTTTGATAACCTTTGGACTGCATGATTGGCACATTCTAGGCCGAAGGCTTATGCCCTGAAAATGTTTTTTAGGTCCGGCCTGCAGGCAGCATGCACGCACCGTTGCTTGGTAAACCTATTGTGTAAAGAAAAGAAAAAAACTCTGAAAAGCGTTTTTTAACATACCCATTACTTACTGTTCATTGGCAATAGTGTCACTCTTCTTACCTGCAGATCTCTGTACTGGGGTGAATGTATGACATTGTTCTGCATTCTGTCCATCAATAGTTCTTTTTGCATTTGTCACCCCGAGTGGGACGGGTATGCTCAGACGGGAGTCCCGTGCTCTCCATGCCACTGGAATCAAGCTATCCTGGCTGAAGAGGGCTGAAAGCCTGAAACCTGTCCTAGCATGCTTGTTTCCAGTCCAGAGAGGACCTGGCCTGGCAGTTCGGGCTGGACTGTTCCCATTGGGCACAGGGTCAAGACTGATTTGCATATGGCTGGGTCCAAACTGGAATGGCATGGTGAGCAAAAAAACTCTGGATTTAGGCCCAGATCTCTGTACTGGGGTGAATGTATGACATTGTTCTGCATTCTGTCCATCAATAGTTCTTTTTGCATTCTTATTCGGCGCTTGCAAGGCGTTACTTCATGCGTCACTTCCTTTGTCTTGTGTGCTGCATTGGACCTGGTACAGATTGAAATCCATTAATTACTGTCCATCCGCTGCGCCCTAGATTGAAATACTTTTTATTTTTTATTTTTACACATTCATTTTTGGTAGGCACGGGGAGATTAGGTGATTTGACCGCAGGATACCCTTCACTTTGTTTTATTATGTCCTTTTTATTCATATCCTAGGAGCTTATTTTTAAAAAGTATTTTTTTTAAAATGCTAGATTTAAACACGCTAAGGTGGCCTTGTTGTTTTTAAAACTGTCCTCAGATGCATTAACTCTGTTCTGCACTGGAAACTTATTAAGGGCAGCTGTCAGACTCAGAAATACAAGAGGTACTAGGTGAACAAACGTGGCATCTAGTGCGACCCTATTAAAGGACTTAAAATGAATGTGACGAGGGGAATGGTTCGCTTAATCCAGGAGGGATTGAATATGCACTTATTTTAGTCTGTTGAATTCTTATGCATTTCTCCCATTACATGATGTACCCCTTCTGAATTTTCGTGATTGGTGAGGCTAGTTCCGTATTGGCCCTAAATATGAATTTTATAAGTTATGGGCTTTTTATTTATAGATGGACCGAGCATGCATCATTCTCACTTGTTATGTGGCCTGTTTTTATTATGATCTACTTCATTTGCACTTTTATGGTATTTTTTTTATACCGAATAAAGTATTTTATCTATTAAAAAAAAAACAAGCATTGGCATAGCCAATAGGTCTCGCTTTTGGGACCTTATAAGTATTTAGTTATGCAGCACATTATCCTTGGTGCAACAACAACTGTTGCATGGCTAAACACTTATATGATCCCAAAGGCGAGACCTATTGGCTATGCCAATGCTTGTTTAAAGATGGCCTCGAAACGGGCTCTGTTTTGTGCCCTGGCACAGACCGTCCGTTTTTCCCCGGACTGCAGTGACAGCAGGCACATCCATGTGTGCGTGCTCACACTGCTCACTTCTGCTAGTGGAGAAGTTACGGCATGACGTCATGCCAAGTGAGCGTTGTAGGGGAAGGGAAATCCTTGCTTCTTACATCCCCCATGTGCCTGCTTTTTAAAACATAAGACTCCGAGCGCTGTTGCGAGTGAGGAGGCCCTATTGAATAGCGCACACTGCAAATTGCCACTTCTCTTTTTGAAACTCAGGAGCGGCAACATTGTCGTGGTGTCACCAGGATTTTAAGTGGAAGCTTTTTCAATAATATGTACAGCCATAGTTGCTGCTTATTTATCTAATGCAGCTAACAACCATTGACAAAGCCAATAGTCCTGACTTCTTGTAGGTGTGATGTTACTTGTATCATATGTCTGGATGCAATGACAGAAACAGCAAAATACAAGTCTGTGGCATATTATGCTAAGCACAGATTTTTTGCCTATGCGTTTTAAGCCACACCCTTAATTACATTGGCCACGCTCCTTGGAGAGACCCCCCCAGTTTTTTCATCCCACTTAAAGCCCTGGCCCCACCACTGCAGCTCTCGAAAGCAGTCTCACAGCTGTGAAGTTCTTGTTTTCAGGCCTTGAAGAGGCAATACAAAATTGTCTAAAAGCAGCAATCAAAAGATTTGTTTAGTGTCTGCTTTAGGTAAGTAGTGCCCCAAACAAAGTCACTAGAGAGGATGGGCCCTCGTGGAGCCCGGTACGCCTGAGATGAAGTCAGTTAGCTTATCTGACGCACTACTTTCCGTCGGTGATGCAGACTTTCCTGTGCGTTATTCAAGTAGATTTGTGAAAAGACCCCGTTCGGCAAAGCGTGGGATTGTGAGGCGATAAAATCAGCATAAGGTAGTCAATTCACGATCCACTTTCAGTAATGCGATTGCATTGCAAATGTTTTTTTTCTATATATTCATTTTTTAAGCAATAAGTTGGGTGCTGTGATAGCTTAAAAACTAAAGAAATAGAAAAACAAATGTTTTCTATGTATTTACTTTTTTAAGCTATAAGCGCAGGTGCCGCGATTGCTTAAAAAGTAAATAAATAGAAAAACAACATTTGCAATGCAATAGCTCTCGCATTACTGAAAGTTTATAGTATTGGCGTTGCATTATTATTAGCATCACCAATAGCTCAGACTTTCGGTAATGCGAGACCTATTGCATTGCAAATGCTTGTTGACTCAATGTGAGCGAAAGGTTGCTTCTCTGCATCATCAGAACTATCTATGCAGCTGCACTGAAAAACATTAACACAGGGTGATTACAGGACCCCAGGATGGGCGCAGCTGTCACACACAATCATACTTATGGTGACAATCGACAGACATATGAGGACGTGCACGTAGTAGGTATGTGGTGGATTAATGGATAAGTTATGGATGCATGGATACATTTATAGTTGAAAGGGTGTATACTTTGATGAATATATAGTTGGATGGGTGTACCTGCATGCAGCGGTTGTGTACTAAGTCGAGGCTCATATAGAGGCATATTATCAAGACAGGCGATAAAATTATCGCCGCTTTAGCGGCAGAAAACTGCTGCTAAAATGGCGATAATGGGCTTGATAATATGCTCTATGGAATTCCAATTGAAGCCCATGTTAGACATTTATCGCCTGTCTTGATAATATGCCCCATTGTTTGCCAACTTTGCCCAGAAATCAGTTTCTTAGTAAAATGTAAACTACAGCGTCAAATCTATAAAACGAAAGACTCTTCCACTACTTCCTGTTCCCACTATGCATGTCGGACGGTAATCTTATTGTCATTCAAGTTCACAAGTTTAGATTTGGAGGTAAAACTACGGCATTTATTGCTAGCTGCGGTGAGGCTTTGGGTGGTGGGTACATTGTGCGCTGGTGGACGAGGAGACTCAAGATCTAATCCCAGCTTCTCAATTTGACTACACGTTGATCCTGAGCAGATAGCTCTCTCTCTTCCCCCATTTCTCCCAGGATAGCGAGAGATTACAATGCGCTGCAGGGAGATGTTAACTTCTGGATATAAAACGAGACCTTAAAAGGTTGAATGTATAGCGTTTGCAGTGTCCTTCGGTATTTTGTAATCGCATGCAACATGGAAATAATTTTGAAGTTCTGAGGCAAACGTGGTTGGGAATGCGGTAGGTACATCCCGCACAGAGCAATGGGGGGGTTGTGGGGGGGGTTCGTTTTTCAAAATAGGCAATATTAAACCGTTTTCAAATTACAGACAAGGTAGTTTTCGGGTTTTTTTTTTAGGAATAAAACATTTTTTCCTGTGGTTTAAGAACTACTTGGCGGAAATTGGAAAATTAGGTTTCCGGAAATTTTAACAAAAAGCGCAAAATTACGTGCAAATTCTAAGTTTAATTTCTCGATATGTGATGCGCTGCGGCAGGATGTATGACGTTACAACGCACACTTTTACAACGCATGCACTTACAACGCATTTTTTACAACGCAAAATCCATTACAACGCACTACACTTACAACGCATGACACTACAACGCATTTTAAAAAACTACCTTTACAACGCATACCATTACAACGCATAATATTAAATTGCATTTAAGGTAAGTATTAGATAGTATATGGGTAAAAATTACTTTTCTAACTCCAGGGGGTGCAACAGTAGGGTAAGTGTTGGATAGTATAGGGGTAAAAATTACTATTCTAACTCCAGGGGGTGCAACAGTAGGGTAAGTGTTGGATAGTATAGGGGTAAAAATTACTATTCTAACTCCAGGGGGTGCAACAGTAGGGTAAGTGTTGGATAGTATAGGGGTAAAAATTACTATTCTAACTCCAGGGGGTGCAACAGTAGGGTAAGTGTTGGATAGTATAGGGGTAAAAATTACTATTCTAACTCCAGGGGGTGCAACAGTAGGGTAAGTGTTGGATAGTATAGGGGTAAAAATTACTATTCTAACTCCAGGGGGTGCAACAGTAGGGTAAGTGTTGGATAGTATAGGGGTAAAAATTACTATTCTAACTCCAGGGGGTGCAACAGTAGGGTAAGTGTTGGATAGTATAGGGGTAAAAATTACTATTCTAACTCCAGGGGGTGCAACAGTAGGGTAAGTGTTGGATAGTATAGGGGTAAAAATTACTATTCTAACTCCAGGGGGTGCAACAGTAGGGTAAGTGTTGGATAGTGTAGTGTAATATTATGCGTTGTAATGGTAGGCGTTGTAATGGAATGCGTTGTAAAGGTACTTTTTAAAAATGCGTTGTAGTGTCATGCGTTGTAAGTGTAGTGCGTTGTAATGGATTTTGCATTGTAAAAAATGTGTTGTAAGTGTAGTGTGTTGTAAAAGTTGCGTTGTAAACGTTGTTCCCCGCTGCGGCATATCGCGGGTTCAAAGGTCACATGACATACCGGCAAGTGGACACGTTTGAGGCGAAACGTTTATATTTAAAATAACTATTTTACACAGTCTTCTTCACACGGTTAAGCGCACAAATCAAAGCAACGCCCTCTTTATGTTTAGGATAAAAAGCGTTTTTTTCCCAATCTGATACCAGACTGGAAAAGGGACGCTTTTGTTCTCGAGAGCTACCTATCAAAATACCGGAGTCCGTGTGAGACCCTTTAACGTCCTCATCTTTACAATGCTGCAGTAAAAAAAAGGTGTTAAGCTTGGATCAAAGTACCAGTGATCCGTAATGTTATATGGTTTAAATCCTCCGTCAGTTGACAAAAACTCCAGTGGGAGATTTTGCAGAGAGGCTGTGAAAGAAGAGGGTGTTCAGTTTGTGAGAAGGTTGTTCTGACAGAGACTGGTTAGACTGGTTCAATTCAGTGCTTTAAATGGGCCGGCACTGTCCGGTACGGAGTACCAGCACTTTTTTATTCGGAAAAGGAAGAGTACCTGCACTTCTCAAGAAAAACGTAATACTTCTTATTGGAGAGTACCGGCACGTCTCAAAACAAGCAGGGACTCTGGGACAGGGTACCCGCACTTCTATTTTTCCATTTCAAGCACTGGACTTCACTTACTAACCATAGCAGATCCTTGGAAACCTATACAGCCGGTTCTTTAAGTCTTTATACTTGTGCATCGGTTTGGTTTACGACAGGTTGTTTCCTGTTTAGGTGCCGGGCGCAGCGCTATCAGCCCCGTTTGGATGTAGACAGCGCTGTAAAAAGACCCTGGGTAACCCGTGGGTTCGTGGCCCTCCTTAAACACGCCTAGTCTGGTCTTCGTAAGCGCGCCCACCCCGACGCTCACCTCCAATGCAGGCGGTGCCTGGAATAAAGGCAGCCAAAGAATGAACGCCAGACACGACTTTCCGGCTGTCACCGCGTCTCTGCCAAGAAGCCTCGGCCGATGTCACGCATAAATAGACGGCGTCATCCGTGGGGAGCGCGACACTGGCATCCCCGATGAGAGAATCCACAGAAGTGCAACGTTTTCATTAGAAAAGTTTTCAAAGTTTTTTTGCAATTTACTAAGGAGAGAAAAGTATCACTCTTCTTGGAGGCATGCCATATATTAATTACATTTGATGAGTTTGTGATAATCAAACATGCCCCGCATTGATTTCCCCGCACGCACAGCGCTGGCGGTCAACACGTATGTTTCGGGCAAAGTGCTAACATTGTGCATTTGTAAGTAGTGACACCTGCAACATGGCTTCCGCATTCCTGGAATAGTGACCGTGACCGCGAGAACCACCAATTGAGTTACAATGTGGCCCCTGATGTCTCCTATGAGCAGCAGGTCAGGTGCTTGAATCCCTCAAGGTCAAGTTATTCTTTAATCCTTGAGATTTCAGTAAACAGAGTGCGGTGAAAAGGCAGCCGCGCACAGACTGGTTCTCGCGACTCTTGATCACAGCCCTGGATGTTATATGTTAATATAGCTCACTATAGCGTGACTCACCCCGAAGAGGTATCTCGGCGCTGTGGATAGACACGCAAGACAGAATGCTGAGATTAAATACGACTGTCTGAGGCAGCTTCCTGAATGTAGCATCATCAGAACAGATGCAGATATGATAAGATTTTACAAGCAAACACAAGAAGGGGTTGTGACGTTATTAGATTGTGAGGTCTCACACCACACTATATAATAAAAAGAATGTCTTCACATTGTCCAACAAGATAATTAATTGGGCCAGTGGGAGGGGGTCAGAGGTGAGCTGAGCCAGGGACATATGACAATTCTCAAAGTGCCATAAGGAAACACGTATCACTAAAGTGACTGTGGATCTGCATTTGGGGTATATTTTTACTCTAAGATTGATACCTGACTGCTATCCCATGGCCAACTTACGGCAACATTGTGCTCTCGTGCAGATTTCACCCATAATGTGTAAGTCAGTAGAGCAAGCAGAGTTTTCAGTAATCATTACAGATGTTCACTGCCAATGCCCATTGACATTATAAGGCCTTCACCGCATCAGCAACAACCCCTGAAAGATCTGTTCTGAGTCAGGCTACTTGTGTGCAGGAACCGGGCTGAGTTTGATGGTGGTATGACTCTGTCAGCCCGTGCGCATGATTGTGCTCATGTGTTTGTATGTTATCATCCCAGAGCCCTATACCTCGCTGTGCAGAGATGGCCTTTCCTTAGTTGAAAGGCAGATTTCAGTGGTTTGCTGTCTCAGTCCATTTTCACAGAATTTACAGTGAGTGAATGTTAGCGAGACAGTAAAAGTCCAAAACGGAGTATTCAAAATCCAGGGGATTAAATGGGCAGAACACATTTGCTATATCATCCATCCTTTTCATCCACTCCTTCGAATCACGCAGCACACAATCAATACAGGTTACAAATGGAACACAATCTGTTCTCTTGCGGGCTTCAGGAGCAGCAATTCTGATAGCAATAGGAATCAGCCACAGTTGCAGATGTGGTGCCGCACAAATTAAACATGCAATGAATTCATGCCTGCTGCATGTTTTAGCCCTCGTTTTGTTGGAAGTTAGTGTCAGAGTCTCTTGCTCTCGATTAGCGAAGATTGTCGGCTTAGCCAACCCCCCACAAGTTAAGGCTGTGGTATTTGGAGAAAGTGTTCGGAAGTCCTTTGAGGTCAATGAGCAGGCATTGCTGAGTTTCATATAATCTGATCACCCAGGCTCAGTCCAGTCCAAAGCCAATTGGCAGCCCTGTTGCTTCCGTACATTTCTGGACCCTATTGCTGCTGCCCTATCTGAATCAGTTAGGAGTCCGACTGGACCAATACAATCACCAGGGCAGTAGCATCAGCAAGTGGGCTAACACAATCACCAAGGTAGCTGCAGTCATGACTGGGCCAATATGAAGGCAATTGCAACACCAAGTGGACAGACATGATCGCCAAGACAGTCGCAGCCCTGACTGGGAGGATACAATCACAAAGTCAGTTGCAGCTCGAAAGGGCCATTGTGTTCACGCAGGCTTATTGTGGTTCCCGCAAGGATTTTCCGAGAGTGGTGGACCCTCTGCAGAAGAGGTTGCTCCTAGCTTCACTGTCAGGGTATCAGCTTTATCTAGGTGTCCCTCCGTCCACTGACATGCTGGGCTTGTCCTTCAACAGAGGTTTATCCTCCTGTGGGTCCAGGCAGGCTCCTTCGCTCTCTCAGCAGGCAAGCTTCACCACAGTAGGCGGACACTCATCTTCTCCAGCAAACACAACTGCTAATCACACAGCAGTCCTTTGAGTGCCTATAGAAAACTCCATACCCTTTTCATGAAGGTCTTTAAACTGAAACAAAGTGGAGTGATTTGGGTCCTACTTTTATAGACCTTTTCCAGACAGAGGAAGAGGATCTACTGTCTCAACCTTGAGAACTGGTTTGCAGTCATCTGTTTTCAAGTGTCCATCTCAAGCCACTAGGCCTTTTGTAAAGTGATGCTTCTCGCAGCAGGTAGCACTAGGGCTGCCTCAAATAGAGCACCCATAACATGGGTACAATAAATTGTGAAGAGTCGGCAACTGGATATCATCAGCCTCTATGCAGCAGCAATCAAGGATAGACATAAGAGCGGTCCTCAATTATACAATTCCTCACCTTACACAACAGAAATTGCAATACCACTCCTCACTCCTACCATAAACCAAATGCACTGACAGGCAGAAGTAATGACCAGCTCATTGCTAACCAAAATCTTCCTAGAAATTCAAAATGGCTCCATCCTCCTCACTTCAGCGTCTGATCTCCAGCCTCAGGAATGTAGGCACTAGTGTTCTGCAGTCTGGGGAAGCTGTCCTCATCCTGTGCCATGCCAAACCAGGGGCATCCAAAATGGATCCTACAGGTTTCAGCACTCAGACTCACTCATATCGAGTCTTACTATTGCACACGTACTACATGCACATTACACATGCACTCAAGATACACACAGGATCTCAGCACAAGGTTCTGGGAATTAGTATACCTGCAGAAATTTACTAAAGAGGAGCCAACAAGCCACAGCTCTGTGAAACAAATACAGAGGACTGGTCACATTATCAATCTCAAAACATGGTATGCTGACCCAGCCACTTTATGATCTATACCCAGGACAGGTACAGTAGTTCTCTGCCCATTGTGAGGGCATGCTTGGTGCATCCCTTTAGGTCATAGGACAGGCCCATGACCTTGCATGATCAGGGACCGGTTCAAGTATCAAGGACCCCTGCAATGGCGCTAGAACTCCTAGGGCAGGGCAATATTATAATTGTAAGCAAAAACCCTAGGCAGTCATGCGGTTCAATTAATTTAACAACTCATCGTGCAAACAACATCATATATTAGAAACTCAGTGCAAATACAGTCTAGCTATATTAAAACATATCTACATTTTAATTAACTTATTTAAAAAAAAGAGTTTTACAAATACAGTACAACATATTTGCAACGTAACAGAGATCACAAAAATCACAAAGAACAAAAAAAATACAGATGATTTGTGAAGGGTAAGGTACAACATTAATTCATACATATATACATAATGAAAAAGCGGCTATAAGGTAGGTCTTCTCAATGCGCGTTTCGGCACTAAAAGCGCCTTCTTCAAGAGTGCCACAACTTTGTCTTTATGTATATGCGAAGCGACTGATGCAGGTCGGGAAGTAGATGTGAAGTTTGGAGACCTAAGACTATGGATTCTGTGTCTGTATGGATCAAAGCCCAATGTTGAATCTAGTTCTCAGAAACGGTTCTCTATGGTATCCACTCTGAGTTTTACAAGCGCAGAATCACGTGAGGATATGCGGGTCTATGTGTGATTTTACGCTACACCGGATGGATCAGTTCTCAGTCAGCCATGCTTTTTGTGATTTTTGTGATCTCTGTTACGTTGCAAATATGTTGTACTGTATTTGTAAAACTCTTTTAAAAAAAATAAATTCAATTAAATTTAGATATGTTTTAATAGAGCTAGACTGTATTTGCACTGAGTTCCTAATATATGATGTTGTTTGCACAATGAGTTGTTAAATTAATTGAACCGCATGCCTGCCCATGGTTTTTGCTTACAATTATGATCAGGGACCGGGCCAGGCTTCTGCCCTTACACATAGATTAGGGTGATGCTAGGACCAAAATAATAGGCAGGATACCAGCTGCACACACAGTTTGGCACTGTAGACAAGGGAACATGGCCGTATATCATGCAAAGGGATTTTACGTCACAACAATGGAAGTTAGAATCGCATATACAATCAAACAATAGGACCAGTAAGCACCAGAACAACATGATCATATTATAGTAACAGAAATTGAGCCATGGAACTTGAAGTGGTCATTAACTGAAGTGTCTTTGGAAAAGGAGGACTTTGAATTTCATTGTTATGGTAGCAGAAATTGGCATTGAGCTTAAAGAAAGAGGAATAGAATCCCAGATCATTTCTGCACTGCCACAAAGGGAATGCTTGAATATCATAGGCTCAAAGTAGAGGAATTTTTCATTTGTGGACCCCGTCGGGATTCATGGATTTTCAGTTTCCTAGCCAGATTGGGGGGGAGGGGGGTTGTGTAGGTCTTTCACAGTGATGCAGGCAGTCACAAAATGTGGTTTTGCTTCAAAGGGGTGGCATTTAAGGGCTAGATGTGGTTTAATTTCTTGTACCGAGAAACAAAGTGGGTGACCATGTTCAGCATAGCTCTAAGGGAAGGAAGTGCAATTTGTGAAGTGCAGAGAGAAGTGAGCTCCTATAGTTGAAGCTAAAGATGACAAGTGCCTGGAATATGGACTGTAAGTCATGATCAGGGATGAACTGCTTGATGCCCAAAAGTAGCTTTAGTTTTAAGTACATCCTCATGGCCACAGCAGAGATTTGTTTTTGCCGGTTGTAGAGGATGAATACCCAGGATTTGGCATTATCCATATGTAGTGCTAGAGGCACTCTTGTGGTCTGTCACCCTGTGATGACCTTTGACTACCATTATTTTAATTGACTTTGGTGTGTTATTTTATCCTAGTCTGAATGTACGATGTCTTGCATATGCCTGTTTCTCTTAAACATTTCTTTCTTGTAATATTGCAGTCTTTCAGTGGGAGCTGTCATGGAGTAGGACAGCCTTGCCAAGAACAGAAGGTGTGGGATGTGCATTTGAAAGCATGAGAGGGAGAGAGAGATGTGGAATGTACGTTTTGGTCTCGAAGTGTAGTGTTGTGAGCAGTGATGCAGAAAAGTGCTCGGTGTTGTACACTGAGAGATTAATTAAATGATGCTATAGGACATTAAGAGATGAAGTATGTGAATCTATAAGCAGTTGTGCACAAATGTGCATTGTGTTGTACATTGATGAGTATTATGAAGTTCTTACTATTGGCTTTAACATGACCTCAAGTCATCTGTTTTCTGTCTCTGCCTTGCTTGAGCTTTTTCTGCGTGCACAGCAGCGCTTGCAAGTTGTTTGTGTTAAACACGTTCAAGGATTGTTTTGAGAGAGATTGTTTAATGTACCCTGGAAGGCTTTTCTGAGCTTTGTCAAGATAATGGCTAAAAAATGCAAGATTGGAGAAGGGGGAGTGAGAACTCTTTCCTGAGAAGGAATGCTTGCTTGGAAGCTGGCCAGTTCTGGTAAGATTCCTCTGGCACGGTGGGAGGTTTTTCTCGAACCTTCTAGTGTGTTTTGAGATTATAAAGCTGAGGATTGCTGACTTAGAAACCGGGATTTTGGAATCCGAACGGGGACGGATGCGTCCACTTCTGGACCCTGGTTGCTGAGGCTCTTAACCCCCGCTGTTTAATTCCCCCAGTCAGGAGTGTGCTAAGATGCAGTATTTGCACCAGGTGAAGTATTGAGTTTTGACTAGTGCTATTGTGATGTTTGGCAAGTGGCTTTGATCATTTGAAGAACTGAGTTTTGATTATTGCCATTGTGATGTTTGGCCAGTGGCTGTGGTCATTTGAAGTATTGAGTTTTGATTATTGCCATTGTGATGTTTGGCAAGTGGCTTTGATCATTTGAAGAACTGAGTTTTGATTATTGCCATTGTGATGTTTGGCCAGTGGCTTTGATCATTTGAAGTGTTAAGCTTTGATTATTGCCATTGTGATGTTTGGACAGTGGCTTTGATCATTTGCGGTGTTGTCTTTGTGATGTGTGAGTGAGTTTAGGTGCACATCTAAAGCAATCATTTGATGTATTCAGTGTATATATCGCTCTGCAGGACGTCCAGCATATTATATTTTCTTGAGTGTTGTTTCATATTATTTGCTGTTTGTTTATTTATGGCATTGTGTTATTATTGCTTGCATATAAACATATATATCTCTTTGTGTATTTGAATGTTGTGCATTTGGCATCTGAGAAAGCCTTTTTGCTAGAGAGCATTTTGTAAAATAAAACCCTTTTCTAAAGGTGTTGTTTGTTTGGTGTTAATGTTTCCTGCTTCGTTGGGTTGAGCCACCGTGTGGCAGATTCTGTATTATCTGATAAGTGAAGCAAAACACCATAATATTATGTTTTTATCCCATGTGAAAACACAAGACAATCCATGCTTGGACTGATAGGTTTCCTTTTTGGTAAGGTTAAAAGGAATTCTTATTGTTGGTTTTATATTTAGGTGGTGGTTAGCGAGCAAGTAAATGTTGTTTGGGGAGGAAATCATAAGATGGCTCTGGGAATAAAATGCATATTTGTGATATAGCATTCCAGAGTTTCTGAGGGTCTCACCAAGTGATTCCAGAGTGAGGTTAAAAAGAGTCAGCCCAAACCCTGTGGAACCCATTGTACAAGGTTAACCTTTCTAGAAAGTGAGCTCCCTATTTTAACTTTTTGGAAGTAGTTCGACAGATAAAATGCAAGCCTATTTAGAACTGTTACGTCGATGCACATTTATTCTTCTGAGATGGTAATCAAAAAGTTATGGTTGACTGTATCGAAGGCTGCTGAAAGGTTGAGAAAAACAAAAAGGTAGGAGTTGCCAGAGTCCATGAACTGGAGTGTGTTCTCAACCATTTGTAGTGGTGGTGCAATCCTATCTAAATCCAAATTGGAAATCATCCTGGAAGAAGTTGGCCTTAATGTGGAGAGTTGGGAGGCTACGCAACTTTCTGTTTACCTTACATAGAAAGAATATTGTTGAAGTTGCTGGCATGAGCTGTGGATTTTTTCAGGTGTGGGGGTGGGCGGTCAATTTTCAAGCAGTCTGCTGGGAAAATGGCCTACATTAGTGGTGCATTATTCCAGCTGAAATCTTTAGAATCCCACTGAAAGCTTTACTTTTGAGTTGCACTCATTTGTACAATATTTGCACAGGACATCCTTAACAATGAGCCTTATATAATTTGAAGAGGATAGAAGAGAATGTAAACTCAATGGCACGGAGCGGCTTTAAATCTGCTTGATAACATGCCTGTTGTTGCTCACACAGCTGAGGACTGTTCCGAGTGAGTGAGTAATGTTGAGGTAATAACCTGATTTTGTGTTGAAGAGAGAAAGTGGGATAGAAATGCAAGACAATACGACCAAAAGCATATACGCAAGAGTGGATGAGTGGCAGTGCGTGGCCATCTTCTGTGCAAAGACATTTGAGGGAGGAACGGTTGGTGCATAGTGCCGTAATGTAAAAGGAAGCACAAAAGAATCATTTACCAACTCTCCTATGCCCATAACAATCAAATTGCAATTTGATTGTTTATAAGTTGATGGGTGCATAACGTTTGGGGCATATTGTGCAAAGTTAGTGAAGATCACCCTTGCCGAGTTCAAAACACATTTTTAAAACTTAGCTGATTTGGGGAACTTTTGTTTTTGTATTAAAAATCTGCAGAAATTAATGATTTGCAAGAGAAAAAAACGCAAAACCATATTGTTTTGCAGGACACTTGTTCCCTTGATTGAAATTGGAGACCTCAAACAAGTCATGGGCTTGCTCCTTGGTGAGCAAGCAGTCATAAGAGGATTACAGATGTCTATCTGAATTCAACATCCGGTCCCGATACCTCAAATACAATAAAATGGCTGCCTCTGGAATCCCAGGCAGGTTAAATGTGTCAGGACTAACCCTTTCTCAGATACTACAATTTCTTCATGCACACTGATCTATTGAAGAATTATTCAAAGGTCCATGGTGCCTACACACAATATGCTTCTTGAGTTTCACACGAGGGCCCAGCCGTGTTATGTCCCACATAAGTATATAGATGCCACACTTACTCGAGGGCAAGTCAGAGACATCATTTATATTGGACTGAATAGATTATAGGGAGATTGTCAGTAGCCATCTGTTTCCTGCGTGCGGGTAAGGCTTATGCCCTTTCAAAAAAGAATCCCTGCCCCCAGTGATCTCCTTTTAGAGTGTTGAGGAGGCTTAAAGCTTAGCTGTGAGTACAGCATTCATTGGGAGAGTCCAGAGACTAGCAAAGTCAAGGAATCCACTAGTGACGGAGATCAAGGGGCAACAAAAAATATGGGGAGATTGATCCAGTGGTCTTGAATGGGAAAGGCCACTGGGGGTAGAAATACAGAAGTGTATCCAGAAAGGATAATATAGGACAAAGGTGGTAGAGCAAACAGCACTGGGGATATTTGACCCCACATTATGGCATCAGGTATCGCTTACCTCAGTGCCTCCATGTGACCCCTTTCCCCCCTCCTGTCAGTTGTACCTTATGGTCCCTCCAACTGTTCTGTCCTCCTGCTCCACATCTTCAAATGTCCCTCTCCATTTGTACCTTCTCATTGTCACTCCCTTTATCTGTGCTTCTGAGTTGGACATCATGGTAACCCAAGTGTTTCTCACTCACCAGTTGCATCACATGTGCTGATTGCTGTGTCTTGAAGTGTTTATCACACCGTACAGTCCCTGTCAGCAAACCTCTTCTCCTCTATTTAAGTGGATATACCAAATATTAGACATCCACTCATTCCTGGCCATCACTATGCTGATCATATCCCGGAGGGTCATAAGCCACTGGGGCAATATAAACTCTTTCCAGAACACTGGGCAACAACTTATTTGCATATCACCCTTACTTTTTGGGCCCAACATCACCGATTGTCCCAGGATCCCTCTTCCTGCCTCACTTGTATACTCGCCTTACACCTCCCTTTTCCTAATGCGTAGAGCTCCCAAATAGCTGTCTATCCACAAACTCTTCTCCCCCATTACCCTCCCCTAGATAGTTGCCACCTAACGCCCCCCCCAAAAGGCCCTCCAACTGTTCCTCATATGATCCCTGTCATTAGCAGCACCACCACCATTGTCCTATTTATGTGCAGAGGAGCCCCTGTTTCCCGTCATTGCTTAATTTGTGCTGGTACCTTCAGGTGGTAGACACCATCACTCATTTTTGAGAACCAGGACTATTTTTCAGCAGAGAAAACCAAAAATGGGAGAGTAGGAGGTGAACAAACTAGAAAAACTGTGATAAAAGGAAAAGAACCAGCAAGACTCACATAAAGATAACCGATTCCACTTGAATTGGGATTTCGCGGTAGTAAGACCATGCAGTAATTGGTTTACTTAATGGCCATTTATATGTTAGGTGTGATATTCTCCTTTCAAGTTGCCCTATAGTTGGGACTCTGGTCCTTACCATTGTTGTCTTTGATATAGGAATGTGCTGTAGAGTGGTTTTTGAGATTGGGGCACAGTGAGGATTGTGGCTGACCACCCCTGCGAAGGGGAGTTTCAAGTGCATGGTCAGAGCTGAGACCTCATCCTTTTCCTAGGACTGTTATCTGAATAAGTTCAAAGCAAACAATGTGGTGTGATGTACTGCTGCTGTCCTACAATGGAACACAAGGTTATGTACTGAATTTGACATCATTTCATGCTTTGAGGGATTTTTTTGAGTTCCTTTCCTGGATATTCAGGGCTTTTGGATAAGGCTAAAGAATTATAAATGAGTTGGTAAGTTATAACTTGCTGGACTAGGAACAGTTTTGCTCATTCTCATCCAATGATTCTGAAGGCAAATGGGTAAACTGCTCCCTGTTGACTACACAAACAGACAGATATCTTTAGCTCAGAATAAAAGTTTTGAATCTTGCTAGAAGTCACAAATGAGCTTGCGTCTCAATAGTCGGCTTTTCACCTGGCTGTAATTAAACACTAGGGATAAAAACAGGTTTAACCGAACTGTGCCCTGTTGTTTTTCTCTAGAGGTCTATTTACAATCCCCTAGTCTTGGCATCCGTGAACAAAAGTAACTTTTACAAAGTTTGCAGCACAGGCTGGAATAGGGTTCATGGATAAGGGATTTGCTTGAGTGCTAGCGATGAGCAGTCCTGGACTGCTTCCAGCAAAACAAAGTTTACTTTGATCTCAAATGACCGATTATTCCACCTGAGCACCTCATTCAGGAGGTGACTGTCTGAGAGTCGCTCTGTTAAAAAGTTATTACGTTTTTTCAGGTCTTGGCTTTAGCTGATTTCTATTCTGTGAATTTGGCCCTGCTTAGTTATAGTTACCTCAAGTAAGTATAACTTGCGACCCCCACCATGCACAGTGTTTTCATCAATGATGTCATGTCAGATGTTGCAGTCATGTTATCAATGATATCATATAACATGTCATGTGTGACGTAGTGATTAGCAGTGCATGACCAAATCACATCTTATAGTTACTTGAAGGCACGAGTTATAGTAACTTGAGATGACCATAACTGGTGAATTTCAGTTGTTTTGTTTGTTTAAAACAGTATGTTTCAACCAACATTTTCTCCTAACTACAATATCTCTTTAACCTTTGTTTTCTCAATACATTTCTGAGGATTTTTTTAAATGTAAAGAAACATATTATTAACATTCCAAACTATAGCGTCACTTTCGCCTTTTGTAATTTCAGCAAATTTCTATTTTATTTTTAGAGTAAAGTAAGATCTCCATCACCGTATGCAACATGGGGTTGGGTGCAGGGCTTAGCCTACGGCCAGGACCTACATCCAACTCCCTGTAGGTACCCACCCTCCAGCTGGGGACAGGCTTGGGTAATTCACCCAGTGGGTTTGGGCGCAGGGCCTGGCCAATGGTGAACAGCATTCTTACTTTACGGTAAGCAACCACAGAAATTTACTAAAAAAGCAAAGGCTAGGTCAAAAGTTCAGCAGGCTTATTGGGGTCAGTACATCAGAATATATAAAAACAGACCTATTCGCTATGTCAAAAAGTCAACAATAACTAGAATCAAATATATATTTTATAAATTGACACTTTACAATGGTTAATAATAGTGATTATATTTTCAGTACTGCTTTGTTTAAAGTAAAACATTAAACAGGCCTTTGTGGCCTAAAAAATGTTTTTAAAAAGACTCAAAGTGCAACCATCGAATCCACAACAAGAGGTCCCTGCACTCCAGCTGAAGTGCATACAGCTCCAGCTTGGAATGCCTTAAAAATATGGTAAACTCTCCCTGGGTCATGGATTATTATTCTTTGTATATTATTTTCTTTATTTTTTGTTTGCCTCGGTGCCCACTCATAACATTACCAGATGGTGTTGGCCGCAAGGTGAGCCTGAATGCCTTTGCAGCCCCTGCCGGCTCCTCAGCCAGCACTCATACCAGCTGCCAGAGGAAGCTGACAATTTTTATTTTTCAATTTTTAAAGAGTTTACCCCGTTGTCCACCCACAATATATGCCAATGTTGGGGGCTGAGGTGGGAGCCCTAAGGCCCCCGCTGGCTCCCCATCCAGGCACCCATTGCGATGCTGGCAGGAGACAGCATTTTTTCATTTCTGTTTTTAAGGGGATGCCCCGGTTCCCACCCAGGGCGCCCAAAATACAGCTCTAGGGGGTAGGTGTTTTTTGTTTTGCTAATAACTTTGGTACCTTTCGATGAATCTTCACGAAAGCTAGTGTGCAGTCACTTTGGCTGCTCTCTGTAACGTTTTGGGATGATCCATCAAGCTGGGGCCGAGAAAAGGGGGTGTCCCAAAACTTGTTTTCCCCATGCAATTTCCTATAAGGACTTTAGACATGACTACAGCCCGAATCTCGGAACCGAATGACACCAAATTTAAAAGAAAGCTAGGTCATGGCCCAGAATGGGTGCTTTTCATAATTTGGTGTAAATCAGTTCAGTAGTTTTGGAGTTATTAAAGAAAAAAGATATATGTATATCTAGTGACATAGATCCATGCGCCAACAGCAGTGCCGTGGTTGGCTGGCTGCAACCTGAGAGGACAGTTGCAGTCACCATTGTGTTAAGCAGGAAAAATAAAATTTAGGTGATCGAAGGGGTCATGGTTGAGGTACCCTGACCTCATAAGACTAATGGAGGGGACTCTGAAGGTCCCCTCATGGGCAAGAAATTGTCCAAAAACGTTTTTGTCGAGAGCATGAGAATCTGGGGATCCACCTCACACACCCACACAGCCACTCATTCACACACTCACAAAACCAGTCACACACTCACTCACAAACCCACACACACCTACTCATACACCCACACAGCCACTCCAACACCCACTCACAGATCCTCACAGTCACACACACTCACACCCCCACCCCCACAACCAATCACACACCCACTCACAAACCCAGGTTACAGGGACATTATACTTAAGAAATAACATTAAAAAACGTATAAATTCACTGAATAAAAATGCAGGTTACAGGGACGTTATGGTTAGGTTCAGATTCTTTCCACACACAAAACCATAGACATTCAGCAGTTATAGTTATAGTTATTCAAGTTACTTCAAGTAACTATAACTAATGCCCTCCTCATGCACTGCTAATTACCCAACATAATAAATCAATCATGACCTTTTCTATGACATCATTCATAATATCACTGCAACATTTGCAGTGAAATTATTGATGAGAAAACTGTGCATGGCGGGGGCATGAGTATAGTTACCTTTTGTTTTTTCAGTGTGTGTATGTGTGTGTATATGTATATATATATTTGTTTTACTCATCTCGTATGCACTCCCATAGGTCAGGATAAAGACGAAGCGGACCCAAATTGCTGGTGCTGTTATTTTATTTTGCTTTGTGCCCTGCATCAACCATCATTACGCGTTTCGGCCTTCCAAAGGCCTTGATCACATGACGCGCTTGTTCCTTGTTTACATCTATTTAAAGTGACAGTGCTTGTAACTGGTGACTAAACTTACAATAGACATAGAAGAGTCTGTTGCATCATCAGCACTAATAACCGCATTTGACAATAAGTTAACTGATGTTAAATTTATTTTCAACAGTTTGATTAAATATCAATAAATATGCATCTATAAAAAAAAAATATTTAAATAGGTGCAAAACTGTTAAAAATATATTAATGCAAAACGAGACTTCATAGTAAAATACAGGGTAAAATACATGTTAAAAAGTTTTTCAAATAAAACCTTTTTATGTATAAACATTCCCAACTGTACTAAGAAATCCCAACATGCCCCCATAGCCACGCCTCTCACCTGTTGGAATACCTGGTTCTGGAAGAGAAAGTAATTATGTTTTAAGCAAGCTGTAATCATTGCCTGTAACATCTTATTGTGTTGGTGAAAGTACATAGGTCGAGTGTCAAGGTAATGCTTGATCGCCTTCATTCCATCTCTATGATTGATGCTCGTATAAAGAGACGAAACATCGAGCGAAATCAAAAGATATTCAGGTTGCCACTTGATTTTAGTCAATTTTCTTAACAAATCGCTGGTATCTTGCACAAAGGAAGGAAGATTCTTTACATGTTCTTGCAAATGATAATCCACATACTTGGACATATTTTCCATTATGCTGTTGCAGGCAGATATTATATGCCTTCCAGGTGGTTTGTTCACATCTTTATGTATTTTTGGTATGAAATATACCACAGGCATAACGGGATGGTCATTTTTTAAAAATTTGAACTCATCGGCAGTCAACAATCCTGCACTTTTCCAAGCTATGAGACTTGAGTAGAAATTGTTCCAGGATGCTTTGACATTTAACATGATGCTGCGCCTGTAGCAATCCCGGTCATTAAGCTGTATCAACGCCTCTTCCATGTAGAGATTGCACGGCCACAACACCACGTTCTCTCCTTTGTCGGACTGACGGATGATTAAGTCATCATTAGCCTGCAATTTTTTCATTAGTTGGAAATATGCATTGTCCTGCTTGGTATAATGCTTGGTTGCTCTTGCTTGTTTTTGGTAAAGAGTTTTCAGTTCTTGTGTCCCTTTATCATTAAACACGTCAATGTTTGTCCCTTAACATGATTGGACAGAACTTGGACTTTGGTTTAAAAGGTGTTTTTAATGCCCCAGTATGCGCTGGCGTTTCCTGACTGATTCCAAGATCTGTACCATCGATGTCTTGATGTAGACAAATTAGATCCTGCAACAAACCTACATCACCTGCTGTTAACATGGAGGGGCTGGGTATATCACCAGTAGGTATTTCCTTTTGTTTTTGATACACCCTGCATCAAGTGGTACTTGCGTAATTTAAGGTTGCGTATGAATCTAAACATGTCAATACGTGTTTGTGGGTAATTGAAGTCACTTTTTGGACTATATGATAATCCAAGAGACAAGATCTTTTGTTCATCGTCGGTGAGATTAATTGTAGACAGATTGATAACAGTGAGTGCATCACTTCCATTGTCTTGCAGTGCTACTTGCGATTCCATTACTTTGTACGTTTTTTGTTGCTTTGTTTTGCACTGTTTGCTGCATCGTCGTCTCCCCGCTTCCTGTTGCGGTCTTGTTGATGTTTACACCTTGTGCACGTGGGCGCAATGTCTGCCTCCTGTCCTGGCGCAGGCAATCGACTTCCTGTGCCAGGGAGAATTTGGTAAACCCCAACCTCTGTGTTCTCATTTGCTCGTTGTCAGATTCACTGTCTGGAAGAGAGTTTAGGTCGGAGGCTAATGTAGGTACAAATCCGCTTGTGCTGACATCAGCTGCTACTGAAGAGAGGGGTGCCACCTTCCTAGATGTTTTAACAGTATCAAATTTCTTAGCGAAGGTGAACACTTGGCCGTGTTCATAGTCCAGCTTGTCGCGCTGGAACTTGAACATCTTTTGTTCTTTTATTACCTCTTCTTCACGCTGCAAGCGTATTAACATTTCATCTCGGTATTTCTTTATACGCGCGAGTTATAGTTAGCTGAACTAACTATAACGGTAGAATTTCCATGGTTTTGTAAGAGTGAAATGTCCCGCCAACTACGTTTTTTAAAATGCTAATTTCTAACTATAACGTACCTGAAACCTATGGTTTTTTCAGTGAATTTCAAAGGTTTTTTAAATGCTAATTTCTAACTATGACATCCCTATTAAGTCCCCTTGAATCCTGAAGGTCCCTGGTGGCCAAGTAGCCCACCAGGTACATCCAGTAAGCGCCACAGACCCGTGTTTCAGAGTGGTGTAAAAAGGGGGCGTGGCCTTGGACCACCACTCTGCAATGCAGCTTCCTAGCGCTTACTGGCGGTACCTGGTGGGCTAGTTGGCCCCCAAGGACCCTTAGGATTGAAGGGGACTTATTCCTCCAACTTAGAACGCGCCACAGGGCGCGTTTGCACACTTGTCAAATCAGGCCACGCCCCCTCCCTGCACCACTCTGCAAACATGCCCCCTGGTGCATTGTAAATTGGGGGATTAAATCCCCTTGAGTCCTGAGGGTCCCTGGGGTCCAACTAGCCCACCAGGTACCTCCAGTAAGCGCCACAGAGCTGCGTTGCAGAGAGGTGTAAAAAGGGACGTGGCCTCGGACCACCTCTCTGCAAGGCAGCCCTGTGGCGCATACTGGAGGTACCTGGTGGGCTAGTTGGCCCCCAGGGACTCCCAGTATTGAAGGGGAATTAATTCCCCAACTTAAAACACGCCATAGGGCGCGTTTGCAGAGTGTTGCAGGGAGGGGGTGGGGCCTCCGGCACAATGTCGTTCTTTTAAAAAAAACATTTTTTAGAAGGGGGGCTGTGTTGCCCCCCTTCTTTTTCAAATTTTTGCAGCCCTGGGGACCCCATCCCCCAGGGCCTGACCCCTTTATAAAAAATAAAAAAATCGAACCGGGAAGGGGGCCATGTGGGCCCCCTTCCCGTGGCCAATTCTGGCCCCGGGGACCCCATCCCCCGGGGCATGGCCACTTATATTTATTTTTTAAGGAGGGGGTCCTTTATTTTTTTTAATCCTTTGGGGAGGGGGGCCACATGGCCCCCCTCCCTGGCCACTTCTAGCCCCGGGGACCCCATCCCCAGGGCCGGCCCTATCCGTTGGGGACCGTGGGGGGAGCCCCAATGCCCCCACGGTCTCGCCGGCTCCCCGCCTCATGCGGGAGCCGGCATTGCTTTTCCACACGGGGAGCTGCTGACATGCAGCTCCCCGTGTGGAAAAGCAATCTGGCTCCCACCCTGCCATAGCAAACACTGCACAAAACCTGCTCTCGCTTCCATGAAGCAAAGCAGAATTGCTTTGGTCCAAGGGAGCTGCATGTCAGCAGCTCTCCTTGTCCAAAAGCAATGCCGGCTCCCGCAGGAGGTGGGGAGATGGCAGGAATTGCGGGGGCATTAGGGGTCCCCTGTGGTCTCCAACATGAGGGGCTGGAGTTCCCGGGGTAAACAAATGCCCGGGGGGAGGGGGCAAGCAGGTTTTTAAACAAAGAAAATGTCTGTGCCTAGGTGGATGGGGTCCCCAGGGCAGACTTTGAGTAATAAGAAGGGGGGTATTTTATTTTGTTGTGTTTGGAGTCGCGACACCATCGCAGCTTTCAGTGCGCCCCCCAGTGTAATGTCGCGTTGGATTCGTGGATCCACCCCAAATAAATAATTTTATAGTATATAATTTAGAAGGTAGTGTTGCATTTGTGTACTTGCTTTATAGAGTTAGTGAGATTAAAGTCAATAGAAGATTACCTTTGATAAAGTTTGTAAAAATATATAAAATTTAAAATTTAAAGTTAAACCTGAAAAGTGCTTTTGCAGATTTGCGACGGGTTTGCGAATCCACAAAAAATTAAAAAAGAGTACATAGGTTTATAAAAAAATAAGATTAATTATTGTGTTAAAGGGTGGCTCTAAAAAGAGCCCTTGTTTTCATTATGAGTTTGTTGTAGCTACATGTATGTGCGGATGCACAGCTTAAGGT
Organism: Triturus cristatus; assembly: GCF_964204655.1. Classification (NCBI taxonomy): domain Eukaryota; kingdom Metazoa; phylum Chordata; class Amphibia; order Caudata; family Salamandridae; genus Triturus; species Triturus cristatus. Next base: position 1,137,471,312 of record NC_140585.1, on the reverse strand, counting down.
TGTTGAGAAAGACACTGTTCCCTTGATCTGTGAAGTGTACTCCATCACTTCTTTAGATGTCATCCATATCAAAACATAGATTGTTGTTATAGATGGAATCCATCCTATGGTTTCTGTGGTAAGCAGAAACAGCTTTATTGACCTTATTTCTAGCTTTCTCAATCTTTGGACAGAATTGATTTGACCACTTCCATTTCTGGCATATATTAGAGTCTACAAAGACCGTTTGAGGCAAAAGCAACATCAATTGTGCAAAGGTATCCTTCATTAGCATTTCCAGACCTACCCCAGTCTATGTGCCTAGGTCATTGTCACCACCATGCACAATCATGAGGTCAGGGGTTTGGAGATGCAAAAAGGTTTTAACCAAAGGCATCAATTGATGCCATTTTAATCCTCTCAGTGCAATCCATTTAATATCCACATTTTGAAAAGCTAGGTCTTTGTTAATAACTCTGTGTTCAGCATACCTTTTTGCACCAGAAAACATAGCTGTGCCCTATAATCCATACTGTAAGCATCTTGAAGGGATGTCTGGAAGTAATGAAAAGATGTCTGTAGCTGATTTAGTCAGTTGGTAGAATGAAAGGTATCTAAATTGGTGGAGATGATGCTATTTTTGAAAAAGCCGATAAGGGATTGGCTGTTCATGAACATTGTACACTCAAAGATAGCATACATGTTACTTTCCTAAAAAGGCATGTTTATGATTGGTTATTAAAAAACATTTGAAAGGTACAGTAGATAGGATAAGGTAATATTTTGCAAAAGCCAACCACACCTGGAGTTTGCATTTGTACGTTTGTGTGCTGAACTTGAAAATATGGTGAACTTGTGACCTGCCAATACAGTTGAATATTGCAGAAAGTGTTACTATGGAAACTGGGATTCAGCAGAATGGGGGAAGGGTTGAAACTTTACAGTGGATTTAAAATGTGAAATAGAAACTTTAAATATAAGTGATATGTTACTAAATGAAGTCATTTGTATGTGTAGAACTAGTGTGTTGTTGAAAAAGTATACTAGTATTATTATGAATAGGTTTTTGAACTCCCGTAAGGAGCATCGCGAAGGAATCATGACTCCAAAAATTTACAGGACCAGTTTGAGCACTATTTGAAGATAGTTAGAAAGGGTTAATATGTCTAACCAACAATGTTCCCTCTAATTGTTTTCCTCTGTGTGCGGCAGTGTAGGATCTCTGTGCGCTGCAGCCATGGCTATGTGCGCCAGGAAACAGACCACGAGTGTGTGCAGCGCCAAATATCCCTACAAACTTTTGTTTAAAAAACTGAAAAGACGGTGCGTTTCCACACATACAGCTCCACGTTAAGGGTCTTAAGGCAGATTTGCAATTTGGATACACACGCCATACATGAATTGGTTACACAGGCAAGGTTTACAAAAGCACAAGACTCCATCAGTGGTACCATAATAGGATTTTACTAAAGATTCTTAACTGGAGCACTATTTATTGGGTGGGGAAATGTTGAGAGACTATACAAGACTACATAAACATAATAAGTTGTGGAATGGAATCTTCTTGCTGTATTTTGCAGCATTCATCTTCATTTGGCAACTTCAACTATTGCCAAATGCTGCAGGAAACAGTGCTTAATTTGTGAAACAATAAGTCCCGTGGCTCAAAGCTTAGCTCAGATGATGTGCGTTATTTTCTGTCTGTGGCCCTGGATGAGAGTTTGTCGAGGAAAAATAAGTAATGGTCCCCAGGGTGCAGTAACTGACCATGCATTGGTGGCTTTTCATATAAAGGGAAAAGAACTCCAAACCCAGAATGAGGACTTTGCCAAGGCGAGTAGAGGCAGAGCTTGGCAGAAGCTATACCAAAACAAGGGAATGTTTTCAACCTGGTAATATGTTTTGATACCTTGAAGACAGTAGATGAGAACTATGACTCTTTATACAGTAAGATCTTAGAGACACTAGATAAGGAAATACCCATCACAAATAGCAAAACCCATCAAAGGCCTCCAGCACCTTTGAACTGTTGAAAGTTTTTAAAAAACATACAAATGTTAGAATGGAAATGGTGCAAATTCTACCTAGAAGAGGATAAACAATTATTAAAGAACACCATAAATGAATACAAAAAAGATGTACGCAAGGCAAAAGCGAATTACTATACTACAGTAATTCTAGAAGCAACAAATGGGTTTGGGATAAATGAGAGAGTGGATGTAGAGGATATATTGATAGATTTAAAGAGTGTAAATAGAGTAGTGCATTGGAAAGAGTAGTAGAAAGAAGTTTGAGATGAGTCAGAAAGTTGGGCTAGACGATATATTGAAAGAAGGAAGAGTACTAGAGGAATAATAAACAATGGAACTGTTCATGAAGGATGGAGAGAGAGGAGAATACGGGAAACGGAGAAGGAGAGGAATAACAGAAGAGAGAGAGGAAGGCAACATAGAAAGGGATAAAGGATAATGTGGATAGAATGGAACCAATAAAGAATGAATACATGAGAACATGGTAATTGAGACAAGAAAACTGAGACGTTAAAATGGAGAATAAGAACATTTAGTAGGGTGGAGAAAATGTATGAATCGGCAGAGAACTGGATGAAGGGAATTTTGGAATAATGAAAAACCTGTAACACAGAGAAATTATAGGGCAAACAGAAATAATGGAAAAGCAAAGAACTTTAAGCCTGCAAATCCACAAACATGAAAATGGCACATTCCAAAATCTGCTGCCTTAGCGACTGTGCCCTATGGCAGAACCACATCATAAAGAGTTGCAAAAACATTACCATAAGAGTTACCCCCACTTCGACTTCGGAAAAAGAACGGGTGGTAGTTGCTCTGATTTTTAACAGAATGAAAAGGAATAACCTTTACAAAATAATCGGTTTCGAATTTCAGGTTTAAAAATGGTTGAGATTTCATCACCGATTTATTAAAGCTATAAAAATGGAAGACACAGGATCCTTTTATCAGATTAAGAATTTTGTAAAAGGTGCTCCTCATGCTCAAATCCATGCACAGTTTATTTTTTTCTGTGACACTGTGTTGCAAACAAACGAGTCACTGTAAGATTTCTGAGCCAAGAGATGGTCACGTGCTGCTAACCCGGACCTGTAAACACCAATCTGTCTTTGAAAATAATATCTCCTTCCCAGGAAAATAAACAAGGACCTAATGTTTGAATTGCTAACCAGACATGATTGCACAGATTAGTAAGTATTATATGGACTCCAGTGTGCCATTATGTATCACTGGGACCCTGCCTCTGGAATCAGTAGCCATTGCGACTTATAAACCAGGGACACACTTAAAACACTTTGAGATGATGTCTGTTTGTGTGTGTGTGTGTGCTTGCCCCCCTCTTAAAGCATTCCTCCAACTCTAAGACCATGGTCTTAATCCTTTGTCCTGGAGACTCCTTGGGCACCTGATGTATGATCTTCCAGTAGGTAAACCTTGCCAAAAGCCAAGTGCTGCAGTTGCGTATGAGAAGGGCATTATCTCAAGGGCATCCTGTAGCAGCACACAGTACAAGGGCAAAAAAACGACTGTGCCGATGATGTTTGTTTACTCTTCCTTTTCCACTTTTTTTTATTTTCCTCTGGCTAAGACTGTGATATTGCACCAAAAGCCTAAAAAATTGGACTATCAAAAACTACGAGCCACCTTTGTCAGTGTCAAGTGGTGAAGACTTGGCCTGCTATTTTCATGATTTCACCGGAGAGAAACTGTAAACAAAGTATTGAAAAAATTATAACAAAACGGTACTTGAAAACGCTGCAGTTCACTATGTCAAAGGGTCACAATCAGCCCCGCAGCTGTGCACAATTAAGATAAGAAAAGCAGAGTGTCCACCACGGCGTGGGCTAAAGCACACGTCGTGTTTGAGACAATGTTTTTCTTTACTTAACAGTGCACAGCTGCGGGGCTGATTGTGGGCCTTTGAGTTAGTATTCATGCTAATTGCACCGCACACCTGCTGCAATTAACATGAATACTAACTCAATGGCCCACAATTAGCCCCGCAGCGGTGGACTGTAAGGAAAGGAATGCAGCAAGTGAAAAGGCCCCTTGCTCGTGAGCTCAAGCCCTCCCAAAACCCGAGCCATATGGGAGAAACTTATCTGCCGCTCCCTCGCGTTCTTGCCTTCTCCCGCGACCAGGAAATGACTGTTTTTCGCGGTGCGCGCGTTTTAAATGCGGCGGCGCGAACATGTATGTGCGCGCTAAATAATGCTCACTGCGCGCTTAGGGTGACTTCGGTGCACGGGCGCGCGCAGGTTATTGGGAATAATGCTAACCAATAGAAGTGTGTTTCAGAATTTGAAATATTGTAGGAAGCAATGTGATTTGCTACTTACATTTATTTGTGTGCAGAAAGAGAGGGAAAGTTTGCCATTACTGGTTTCACCTTGCTGAGAGTGCTGCATGACATTATTGTGTACAAAAGAAAATCTTTAATACGTTTGTGATACTTGATATTCTGCAAAACTATTTGAAAGGTGAGTTAGAAATTTATACGGTGTGTTATTTATTATGAGGCAGTGCTTCTCTCCTTGTAGTGTAATGTTTGAAATATGTTATCAAATGTACAGATGTCTATTGTACTTTGTTTTATTGTGCTGAAATTGTATTTGAAATAGTTTGTGCAAAGTAACATGTGTAGATTGGCAGATGGATTAGTGATTATGGTAGTTTGTATGAGTGTGTGGAAAGGTGCAGTTGTAGTACCCCGCATAATTTAAAGTGCATTATGGTGACTGAGGTATATTTGTACTTGCACTGGTATTTTCACATGTGTAGCTCATATTGGTCTATGGAAATGTACACTTCAAATACGCCGCATAATTTTAGGTGTGTCTTTGAAATGGAAAGTGCAGTCTGTCAAGGTTAAGGGACTTTGTAGTCTTATGACTCAAGTATGTGTCTGCTTGCACATGTATTGTCACATGTGTTATACCTTTAAAGATGGTAGAGGAAAAAAACACTGGTATACATGTATTTGTATGTTTCTGTGACATATGATGCCACTAGGAAAAGGTACAGACACATGCATGCATGGTTTTAGGAGTATAGTGAGACTTTTAACAGACACTTTTGAAAAACTTGCTGCTTTGCATTTAGCTAGGCCCAACTGTCTCAGTAGTTGCTGAATAGTGAAGCTGCAGCACAAAAGTGAGGTTTAAGACGTATTGGTAGAAGGATTAGTGATTAGGTTAGCTTGTATTGGTCTATGGAAATGTACACTTCAAATACGCCACATAATTTTAGGTGTCTCTATAAAATGGAAAGTTTAAGGGACTTTGTAAGCTTATTACTCAAGTACGTGTCTGCTTGCACATGTATTGTCACATGTGTTATACCTATTAACCCCTTCGACGTTGCGCGAATTCTCCCGCTGTGCGGATGAATTAATGAGTGGGCGTGTTTCGGATAGCCCCAGCCGTCCTCCGCACACACCCACCGTGATGTTGGAAGGCCGGTGGCCGTCCTGAGCACTGGAGAGGTTAAGATGGTAGAGGTATAAAACACTGGTATACATGTATTTGTGTGTTTCGTTTACATATGATGCCACTAGGAAAAGGTACAGACACATGCATGCTTGCTTTTAGGACTATAGTGAGACTTTTAACAGACACTTTGAAAAACATGCTGCTTTGCATTTACTAGGCGCAACACTCTCAGTAGTTGCTGAATAGTGAAGCTGCAGCACAAAAGTGAGATTTAAGACTTGTTGTTAGAAGGATTAGTGATTAGGTTAGCTTGTATTGTCTATGGAAATGTACACTTCAAATACGCCACATAATTTTAGGTGTCTCTATGAAATGGAAAGTGCAGTCGGTCAAGGTTAAGGGACTTTGTAGTCTTATGACTCAAGTATGTGTCTGCTTGCACATGTATTGTCCCATGTGTTATACCTATAAAGATGGTAGATGTATAAAACACTGTTATACATGTATTTGTATGTTTCTTCTACATATGATGTCACTAGGAACATCATATAATCCCCCAGACACTTCTAATCCACTCAAACATTCACTTCATCAGTACCTATGCACTCATGTATTCACTCAGACACTACTGATGCACTCATGCAATGGTCCGGGCATCACCCTAACACTCTTACGTTCTCTCAGGAACTTCCCATCACTCATACAATCATCCAGTTACTACCTCTGCAGTGATAGAATCCCACAGGCAGTATCCATTCACTCATCTATTATTTCAAGCTCTACCCATACACTCATGCAATAAACCATGCTTTAGCCTTGCACTCATAGTTTCTCTCAGGTATGTTCCATGCTCTGATCCAATCAACCAGGCAGTATCCCTGCACTTATTCAATCATTCAGGCACTACTCTAGCACTGAACCATTCACTTAGGCAGTAGCTATTCAGTCATCCATTCTGTCAGGCACTAGATATGCACTCAACCAATGACCCTACTATTACCCTTACATTCATCCTTTTACTCAGGGACTACCCATGCAGTCATACAGTTATGGAGAAACTACCTATACATACATTCAATAAATCAAGTATTACCTCTCCAATTTTGCAATTACCCAGGCACTGCTTTTGCAGTTAAAAAAGTTTTACTCCAACAATATCTATGCACACGTCCATTTCCTCAAGTACTACTGTTGCACTCATACAAGGAACTACAGATTACTTTTTGAGTCATCCTTCTACTCAAGTACCAGCCATGGAATAAACTAAGGAGACATATGTTACTCTTGCACTCATGAATTCACATATGCACTATCAATGCACCTACCCACTTATCCAGTTAGTACCTCTGCATTCATAGAATCATCCATGCACTACTCCTGAATTCATGAAATCACTGATATACTACCTGTAGACTTATACAATAACTCAAGCACTACTGTTGCACTAAACTATTCTCTTAGATAGTACCTATGCAGTCATTCAATTACCCAGGCATTTTTCTTACAGTGATGGTTTTACTCAGGCACAACCTATGCATTGATGTTATCACATAGACATTATTCCTCAAGTCATAAACTCAGTCAGATAGTACTTATGCACTCATCTAACCACCTAAACAGTACTTCTCCACTCGTACATTCACTCAGGCACTACTCATGTATTCTTGTAATAACTCAGGCAGTATTCTTAAACTCAGACATTCACTCGGACACTACCTATGCACTCTTTCAATGACCCAAGCATTAGCCTTGCACTCATGCAATCATTAAAACACAGTCTTGCATCTTTCTGCACTTCTCTTGTGTCTTTCTGCACCAGTTACTCCACATTTCTGTTGCTTCTTTATGCACTTCTCTTGACTCTTTTTGCATTCCTCTTGTTTCCTTCTGCACTTCTCTTGTCTCTTTCAGTAAATCTGTTGCTTCTTTCTGCACTTTTCTTCCTTCTTTTTGTACCTCTCTTACTTCTTTTTCAACTCCTCATGCCTCTTTCTATGCCCCTTTTACTCATTTCTGTACCTTACTTGCCTCTTTTTATACCTTTCTTCCTCTTTCTGCACTTCTTTTGCCTCTTTCTGCGCCCCTCTTGTCTCTTTCTGCACATCTTTTGCTTCTTTCTGCATTTCTTACATTTTTCAGTAGCTGTGTTCTCTGAGTGTTTCATTTTGCTGTTTCCAAACCTTTCTTTTTTTTCCTGTCTCTTTTTTTCTGTGTGACCACCTTTTCTTCTGTTTTTGCAGTTCTTTTGCTTGTTATTACACTTTTCTCCTTTTATGTGTTATAAATGCAATAGGAATGTAATTGTAATTTTGTGCTTAGTTGTTATTATTTTGATTGGATTTTTATTTATTTTATTTATTTATTTTGTAAGGTTTTATATAGCACTGGCTGGACCTAAGAGTATCAGAGCACTTTACAAGGTTTGGTAATGCAAAATTACAATATAACATTTGTACAATGAGGTAATAAACAAGGCAATTTGAACATTTTAAACAGAATTCTTTTTAAATGAGGTAAATTAACTAGGAAAACATTAGTCAAACAACAGATCGCAGATAGTAGGACAGGTAGATAGCATAGTTATTTAGTAAATGAAGAGGTGGGAGTGAGTGAAAGTGAAGGACGACTGTGGAGAGTGAAGGGTAAGGGGAAAGCAGGTGGGAGTAGGTGGGAACTACCTGAAAAATAAAAAGGGGGGAGGTGGTCATAAATGAGAGAATTGAAAGGATGAGGGGGAAATTGGGTGAGACAATAAGTAGAGGGAACCTATTCAGTCAGGGCAGGGTTAAGAATTAGTGTCCAGTGACAAGGTATTAAGGACCCCAGTATTTGTTGAGAAGGTGCAGCTCGAGGTCTTTTTTTAAGCTGAGGTAGGAGGGGTTGCAACGTAGATCTTTGGGAAGGGAGTTCCAGACGGAGGGCGTGGTTCCAGAGAAAGAGCGTGATTGTGTAGATTTCTTGTTTAACAAGGGAGGGACTAGGACGAGAGCGTCAGTGCTCCTCATTGTTCTAGTACAGCCTGCTTTGTGGAGTTTATCAGAGAGTTAAGATGGGGTGTTTTTATGAAGGGCTTTGTGCGTGATGCAAGCAAGCTTGTAGGTGGATCTGTCTTAGATAGGAAGCCATTTAAGGTCTTTGAGGACGGGGGAGATGTGATCGAACCACTTACAGTTGGTAATAAGCCTGGTAGCAAGGTTAAGTACGGATTTGATAGGGGCTAGGTGGACTTTCGGAGTTCCAGAGAGGATGGCATTACCAAAGTCGAGAATTTTGTAATTCCATTCCCATAGTCGAGTCTAGACAGGACCAGTGATTGCACCACTGATTTAAAGTCATCTGCAGGAATGAAGGGTTTCATTTTCTTGAGATGATGGAGTGTGAAGAGAGCACCTTTGGCCGAATTTTTTATGTGGGGTGTAAGACTGAGGCTTTGGTCGACGATGATGCCGAGGGATTTAACTGAGTTAGAGATGGAAAGAGAACAGATGAGAGCTTTGATGTCAGAGATCCAGTGTTGTATGGGGAGTGAGTTGTTTTTAGGAGAGAATAGAATGATTTCCGTGTTATTTTTAGGGTTGAGTTTGAGGTGGTTGTGATGGAACCAATATTGAATTATAAATAGAAGATGGCAAGAAAACATGAAAAGAGAAGAGAACAAAGAAAACAGAAGTACTTAATGAAAACTCAAAAAGGCGGAGTAGAAAAACACCAAAAGGTTGCTGAGAATAAAAAGTATCTTCAGGTAAGAGAACTAAACAATTTATTTAAAAAGTTGTGGAGGGATTAAACAAACAAAATACTAATCAAAGGAGAAAAGAAGCACAAGCAAATAAAGAGAAACAGTGGAAAAGAAACGCATGTCACAAAAAGACAGAAACAATTTAAAGACACGTATGTTTCAAAATGGAGTAATTAAAAATGTATTAAAAGATTGTAAAATGTATAAAAAAGAGCAGCAGCATATAAGAAGAAGCAAAAGATTGAAAATATAGTAGATACTGCTTTTCAATCAAAACGAAAATTATTTATATTGGTATGGAAGAGAATGAAAACATTGAATAAAACAATGAACTTTATGAAGGAGAAAAACAAAAGAAAATGACTGGTTAATAGAAGTAACTTTTGCAAAACTTTTTCTGGTGAATGGACACTTCTAGTACTGAGCCTTTCTTTAATGAAGAAAGCTACTTTCAACAAAATACATTAGTTCATGCAGTCGATACCAGTGGTAGATGTTATGGGTTAAAAGATGGTTGTTTATTTTATTTATTTATTTATTTGAAAGGTTTTATATAGCGCTGGCTGGACCCGTGGGTATCAGAGCGCTTTACATGAGTGTTGATTGTTACAGTGAAGACAGTTGTTCAATAGAATAAAAACACAGACGTCAGGATAAAAAAACATTACAAATAGGCAAAAAAGGGTTGATTGTTACAGTAAAACAGTTGATTCAATAGGATACAAACATAGACGTCAGGATAAAAAAAAAACTAAAATTGATAAGTAGGCAAAAAAAGCTGTTTACATAGGGGCTGGGTTATCAAGAAAGACTATTTTACATAGAAACAATATAAAACTAACAAAAGATAAATTACATGAGTAAAGGCTTTCAAGCAAGGCTGTTTTGGTGCCATGACAAAAACTCAGTATACAGCTCGTAGTTGAGTGCAAGGTGGAAGCCAAAGTTCGAGGCTGGTTGGCGAGAAAGAAGGAAATGATTGATAAATATAGAGGGGGAGAACAGTTTGGGGAGAAAGGAAGTAACGTCAGAGGGAGATTCAAGCGGGGGAGAGAGTCAGGAGGGCAGAGGAGTGGAACCAGATTGGTGGAGGCTTGAAAGAGGGGTCAGAGGTGAGGTTAAGGACCCCAATATCGCCGAGGTAGGAGGGGTTACAGTGCAAGTCCCTAATGAGAGCATTCCAGATCAGCGGGGCATTCCTGGAGAAGGAACAAGATTGTTTGGTTTTCTTTTTTAGCAGCGGGGGACAAGGAGTCGGGCATTAGTGCTTCGCATCTTCGGGAGCAGCCTGCTTTTTTCAGTTTGTTCATAAGTTACAAGGGGGTTTGTTGGTGAAGAACTTTGTGTGTTATGCATGCAGTCTTGTAGGAGGATCTTCCTTATACAGGTAGCCAATTGAGGGCTTTGAGGGCAGGAGAGATGTGGTCAAAACGTTTGCAGTCCGTGATTAGCCTGGCACCTAGGTTGAGCACAGATCAAAGGGGGGCAAGATGTACTTTGAGGGTACCAGGGAAGATAGCGTTACCGCAGTCAATTTTGGAGAGAACTAGAGATTGGATAACCCCTTTAATGTTTTCATGTGGTCATTAAGAGTAAGTTTGTTGCCAATAGTGAAACCAAGTGATTTCGCTGCGTTTGGTAAGGAGAGCAAGCAGTTAAAAGCATTTAGGTCAGAGAGCCAGCTTTGGATGGGGAGCTGGTTGTTGTTAGGAGAGAAGAGAATGATTTCTGTTTTTTTGGGGTTAAGTTTGAGGTGGTTAGAGAAAAAACAGGATTGGAGCTTCTTCAAGAAATTGTTGAGATGGAGAACACCCGAGTGGGATCTAATCTTGTATTAAAGTTGCGTGCCATCTGCATAGAGGTGGTAGTTGATTCCTGCTTGCTTCAGAATAAGGGTAAGGGGTTCTATAAAGAGGTTAAGAGAGAGGGGTAGAGGATGGAGTCCTGAGGGACGCCTAGGGAGACAGGTGTAGGGTTCGAGAGGCAGTCATGAATTTTGACTTGCTGTGTTCTGTGTTGGAGACGAGGAGAACCATTTCAGGACAAGAACATTAAGGCCAAATCGAGCTTTAAGTGAATTAAGTAAGGAAGAATGGTTAACTGTATCAAATGTAGCAGAGAGGTCAAGGAGAATAAGTAGGCAGGACTCTCCATTGTCGAGTGACCAGTGGAGGTCATCAACAATATTAAGCATGGCAGTTTCTGTGCTGCAACCTTTTCTGAAGCCAGATTTCAAGGAGTCAAGTAGGATAAAATTGCAGATGTGACTGTCCAATTGTCAGAGAGCACATTGTTTAAGGACTTTGGATAGATGTGGAAGGTTTGAGATAGGGCGGAGATTATTGAGGTAATTTGGGTCAATAGAGGGGTTTTTAAGAATGGGAGTGATTTGTCTGAGTTGGAGAGAGTTGGGGACGCAACCGGTGGCAAAGGAGGTGTTATAGTAGTCCAGTACAGGGCAATGATGTGCTTAAGATCTTGGACAAGGTTTGAGGGGAGGGGATCTTTGGTGTGTGAGGTTGGCTTGAGTTTGGAAATGATTTTAAGGACTTCGTGTTCAGTCACGGGTGGAAGTTATGCCGGGAGGCATTGTTTTTCAGCTGAATGTTGGAAAGGTTGAATTCAGGAAACGTTGAAAGGGGTCGGTGAGTTGAAGGATTAGGAGGAAGGGGCAGGGTCAACAGGGGAGGTAAATCAATGGGAACATCAGCAGTAAGTCTTGGGGAGGGAGGGGGTAGGGTTAGATGCAAGGACTGATCGATTTTGGAAATTTTATCCAAGAGGAAGTTAGCAATTTCCTCACATCTCTCTGTTGAGGAAATCAGCTCAGGGGGAGTGGATCATGTTTGTTCCCTCACAATTTTAAACAGTTCTCTGGGCCTATTTTTGGCACAGTCAAGTTGTGCTCGAAAGAAGGTTGCCTTTTCATTGAAGATGTGTTTCTTGTAAGTTAATCTGGCGGATCTGAGAAGGGCACGATGGGAGGGAGAAGGGTGTTGTCTCCATGTTCTTTCAGTCAGTCTGAGAGAATGTCTTTCGTTGTTGAGATTTGAGTTGAACCAAGATTTGGATGGGATATTTTGTTGTTTGTTTAGTTTTGGAGGGGCTAAATTGTCCAAGACATACTTGACGGTCTTGTTGAAATGTTCAGTGAGCTCACTGGCATTTAGGGGGGGGTGAGAAGGAGTTGGGCTTGGAGTTTAGACTCGAGTACTTCCAGTGGGATTTGACTCAGATTTCTAGTCCATTTCAGGGGTTTGGTGATTTGTGTGGAGGGAGTAGGGGAATTGGTTATGGTCTTAAACAGAATGAGGTGATGGTCGGACCAGTCAATGGGGATGATGTGAGAAAGGGAGGTTGTGTCATGATTGGAAATGATGGCGCCGAGAGTGGCTCCTTTGATATGGATTGTAATTTGACATATTTGTTTGAGGTCGTTAATCTCAAGGAGGTTAGTGAGGCGCATGACTGTGGGATCCTCAACATTATTCCATTGAATTTTAAAATCTCCTAAGAAGAGATTTTTTTGAGGTAGACAGAAAGGATTCTGAAAGAAAGTCGGAAAATTAGTTGGTGAAGAGAAGAGGTTCACCCGGAGGGTGGTAGATATTATGTAGTCGGATTGGGGCGGAGCCCTGAGCAGTGAGTTTGGCACCAAGGTTTTTAAAGGTTAGGTGATCTGAGTCTTTTAATAGTGAGAGTTGAAGTTCGTTTTTACAGATTATAGCTAGACCACTACCTTTTCTGACAGGTCTGTCTTTCCTAAGGATAGAAAAACCGGGAGGGGGGTGAGTAAGTCAAGAAAAGCCGTTGAGTGGTCATTGAGCCAGGTTTCTGTAAGGAAGGCGATGTCAATAGCTTTGCTGAGGATGGGTTTGGATATTTTAGTCGCATGTTGGACAGCCGAATGGCAATTGACAAGCATGCAACAGAGGGGTTTAGGGTTATCATTGGTAGGATTGCAAGGGAGAATGGTGGTAAGTTGAGCTGGGGGTCTAGGTGAGATGAGTGCGGGAGGGATTCTGTTAGTTCCTACAATCACTGGGATTTTGGCGTGTGAGAGGGGAAGATCTGAACTCATAGGTAGAGGGAGGTAGGAGTTGCAAAGGTCAATGAGGTCAGAAGAGGATAGATAGCTCACTGCGCGGAGAGGCCTGTGAGATCTGTTGCATATGGGTGTATATCTCCATTGGTTATATCGGGAGATGTTTTGAGAGCAAGAGCAGAGGGAATCAGAGTGGTTTAGGAAGGACAAGGCTCTAAGTGAGTTGTCCAATTGAAAAAGAAAAGATGGTTCCTAGAAGTGTGAAAGATGTAATAGTTGAAGAAGTTCAACGAAGACGTACACAAGCTCCAGTCTATAAGTGAGATTGTAGTAGTATTTGTAGTAATCAACAGGAATCTATTGATATATTATGATTTTGTTTACGAGAATATGCCAAAATAGTGTTACACAGAAGATTAAGTTGTTGCAAATACTAGATCCTTGTAAAGTAAGAAAATATACTAAGTTGCAGGGTCATTCTCTGGCTTTTCTTTCTAGAAAAGTGTGTCGAAGTACTTTTCATAATTTAAGAATGTTAGCAGTACGTCACTCAGAAATGCAGAAGTTAATAAGAAGATTGTACTACGTAAAAAGTCCTGCAATATCTTTGAGTGAAATGAACACAGCTCTTTTGCATGGTTCAGTATCGGATGTAAAAAAAAGTTTGTGATGATATAGTGTTTCATTTCTTTGGTTCACAGGAGGAGTGAAGAGAAAGTGACAGCTTGATAAATGTAGATGTTGAAGAACGGGTGGAAGATATTAGTACTAACAAGTTTGCAGAAGTAACTAGAAAGTTTAAGATAGTTTCATCTGAAAAACCAAACTATGTTTGTTTTTGTTGTCAACGTACTCATTATAGAAGTCAAACTAGGAATGTTGATGTATATTTAGAAAAGGAAAAGGAAAACAATGATAAGTGGCAGCAATGTGGTGCTTATTTGTTGGTGGGAGGTCGTTTTGAGTTGGGTACTGATCAACGTATTTGTAAATATTGTTACAAGTTAGAGGAGAACAAAATACCAGCTAGAGCTGTACATAACAACTTAAAGTTGGTAGGTATACCTCTGGAACAGTCAGATTTAAATGCATATGAATCCATTCTTATTCAATCTGTGTACACATTTTAGGCCATAGTTTGTATTGAGCCTAAAACAGGTAAGCTTCTTTCAACCGATTTACAAAGAAGTTTGAAAGGAAGAGTTGTGTACTTACCTTTAGATTTTAAGAAAAATATTGAAACTGTTGGTATAGAGAGAGAGGAAAGTGAGCCTGTAGTTATTCCAGTAAATGGTGTACCAACAAAGAGTCGAAAAATATGGCACGAGTTAGCAGATGCTACCAAACTTCAAAAGGCTACATTATATCTTGTACAAAACAATATTTATTATAAAACTCTAAATGTGGAAGAACAGGAAATATGTTTAGAAGATGAAATAGAAATTCAAAGTGGACAAATAGAAAAAGTGGACAAGTCCAGGAGTGAAGAGATTTACGAACATTACAGTATACATCCTCTACATTCAAAAGAAATGATAAAAACAGTATTGAGAGCGGCGTGGCCAAGATGGCGGGGTGAGCGGACGCTTCCTCCCGTAGCTCCTCCGGCCCGACTCAGCTCGAGCCCTTTTCGTACGCTTTTCTCCCCCCGCTGATGCTCAGCGTGTGAGAGGAGTGCGGCGGAGCACCTGGCGTGCACGTTGATGTCGCTTTGGCCCTGATCGCCCCAGGGAAAGTACCCCAAAAGTCCGATCAAAGTTCGAGGAGCGACGGAGGGCCTGGGTGGTGGAACGCATCGGAGTGCTGTCCGGGCGCCTCGGCTGGGCCTGGTGCTGAAAGCTGACGATCTGGAGGAAGACTGACCCGTCGCTCGACGGAGGATAAAGGAGCTTTGCGGGCTGGGACCCGGCGGCGTGGAGGACTTTGGACGTGGGCTTTGGCGCTCAGACTTGTGTCGACGACGCCCCGCACTGTGTGAGCCCCGGCCCCTTGGCCGAAGTACGGCGGACTCCCTGTTGGGGTCGGACCATCTGGGCCCTTGTGTGTGACAGAGTGAAACCGGCTATGGAACTTCTCAGACTGCTGTGTTTCTAGGGGGCCCCGGTGGTGTCACCGGGCTTGGCCGTTCTGCCCTGCCCCGCCCTGCCGCCATCTTGTCCCCGAGGGATCGACGTTGTTGGCCTTCACCGGAGCCTTTGTTGGCGGATGCATGTGCCCGCCACCGCTGCTGGGCTGACTCTCTGAGGGACGTGCTGATAAGGAGCCCCCTACTATAGCTTTCCATTGCTGTCTCGTGTGGGCGCCTGCGGCTGGCGGCGCCCGGACTGCACCGCCATCTTGTCGCCTGCGACGCAGCGACTCTGCTTGCAGGGGGATCCCCACGTCGAGCGCCTGCCAGCGGCTGGGCATTCCTGAGGCGGCTGGACCTGTGCCCACTCATCGACCGCAGCGTTTGCGATGACTGGAAGAGGCGGCTCGAGGAAGGGGGACCGCACCCTGCCGGACATGCTTGGCAGGGCCCAGCAACTGCGGGACAGAACACAACCCTCGCCGGGGTCTTCCCGGGCCTTGGCGGATGTGACTGGGGGGGAGCCACCGGTCACGAGGTCCTTTATGGAAGAACTGTTTAGCTCCCTCAAAGAGGACTTCCAGACGCTGATGCGGGAAGTGGCCAGCGAGGTCCGGGAAGTGCGTAGAGAAGTGGAGGGCCTTGGCGAGCGAGTTGAGACGGTGGAGACGGAGTCCCAACGTCGGGACGAGGAGATAGTCCATCTTCAACAGGACGTTCTCCGCCTCTGGGAGCAGTGTGTTGAGCTCCAGGCCCACTCTGAGGACCTTGAGAACAGGTCACGGAGGAACAACATCCGAGTGCGTGGTGTGCCGTCCACGGACGAAGGGACCGACTTGGAGGGCTATCTGCAAGACCTGTTCCGGGAGATCCTGGGGGAAGCTGCAGACTTCCCTATTCGCATTGATAGGGCACACAGGGTTGGCCGGCGGCGCCAGTCGTCGGCACCCCCACCGGACATTTTGGCTTTCCTGCCCGACTTCCCGCTGAAGGAACGCATCATGACTGAGGCCCGCAGGAAACAGCCCCTGACTTTCCGGGAGCGGCCTGTAGCGCTTTATCAGGACCTATCCGCCATCACACTGCAGAAACGCAGGTCCTTCAGGATTGCCACTGACTTTCTGCGCGAACATGAGACGCCGTACTCTTGGGGACATCCCTTCCGCCTGATCTTCCGGTGGAATGGGGTGCTGCATCAGCTACGCTCCTTGCAGGACACTTGTGGGGTCCTGGGGCTTACGGCGGCGGAGGAAGAAGGGGCTACACCGTCGTGGAGGCGCTCAGAGAGACGGAGCCGGCGGAGGTCGACGAGGAGACAATCGGCGGCCAGCGCAGGGCGTCCCGATTCCCCTACTATCAGGGCGGACATGGCCGACGCTTTGAGGGCGGCGGCCAGGGACTCGGCCGGCTCCACCGGTGTGGCCATGACGGCCTAACACTCACTCCGGGGGGAGATGCTCTCAGCTTCTTTAATGCTGGGTATGGGGCGGGGGGGTCGGGGGGAGCGGATGGAGGTGAGTGGCTGAACGTCCACTTTGCTTTTTTCTACGGACTTGCCCGTTTGGGGCTTGACTGGGACAATGGGGTGTTTAAGTTCGCATTTGGCTAGTTGCCATGGTTGTGTTTTGGGTGGGTGTAGGGGTTGTTTTGGGGTTGGGGAAGTCCCGTCCGATGTCGTCCGTGCCCACGCTTGGTCTGTTTTGGCTTGTCCCGCGCAACTGGCCCGCGCGCCCCACCCGCTGCTCCCTTGCCCATTGCATAGCGCTCCTGACCCCCGGGAGGAATGTCGGCCCTAAAGGTAGTGACCCTTAATGTTAAGGGTCTGAATAACCCTGTGAAGCGCAGAGCGATCTTATATTTGCTGGAGGGGACGCAGGCGGACATTTGCCTTTTGCAGGAGACCCACTTATTGTCCCGGGATTGCCATAGGCTGCGCTCTGCTAAGTTCCCCACCCAGTTCCTCTCCTCGGCAGCGAACAAGACTGCGGGGGTAGCCATTCTTCTAGCGAGCTCCTTTAGGGGGGAGGTTATGTATAAGCATGCTGAACAGAAGGGGAGGCTTCTTGTGTATCGCATGCGCCTAGGAGGCATAACGTTCACGGTCGGCTCCGTTTATAGCCCAAATAACCACCAAGAACGTTTCTTGGACTCCGTGTTGGTGGATGTCACTGCTTCTCCCGACCGCCATGTCATCTTGGGGGGAGATCTTAATATTGTCTTCGATTCTGTGATGGACAGGTCGGCGCAGCGCTCCCCGCAGACGGGGGAACTGTCCCAGGCTGTGAAGGCCCAGATTGCGGAAATGGACTTACACGACCTTTGGCGCTCCATGCACCCCACTGATAGGGACTACTCTTACTTTTCACACGCACACCGAACCTACTCACGGCTGGACTATCTTCTGGTGAGTGGACCGATGCGCGCCGCCGCCACAGCGGCGGACATTGGGGTCCTGACCCTATCTGACCATGCACCAGTCGCCGGCGTTTTCAAGTGGCCGGCGGCCTCTCCCGCTAGGGGGATGTGGCGCCTTCGAGATACCCTTTTACACAAAAAGTCTGTAGTGAAACGCATTGGGGAGGTCATACAGGATTACTTAACTCACAATAGCAACACCGACACTTCACAGGCGACACAGTGGGCGGCATTGAAGGCAGTCCTCCGGGGGGAATTTATTTCCATCTCCTCAGCCGAAAATAGGGAGCGGCAACGGAAAAGGGACGAGCTGACCGTTCAGGTCCGGGAGCTTGAGCAGGTCCACCGTCGTACGGGGGCCCCAAGGGTGTGGAGGCAGTTGAAGGCTGCGAGGAAACTCCTGTCGGCACTGGATCTTGATAGGGCGGAGTATGCCGCCTTGCGCTTGAAGCATGCCTTCTACACTGGGGGGGACAAATGTGGTAAGCTCCTGGCGCACCGGCTCCGGGTCACGCGGCAGCGTAGCGTCGTGAAGGAACTGGTGGGTACGGACGGGGGGGTCGTTTCTGGGGACGCAGAGGTAGCGGAATCTTTTCGCAGCTTCTACGAGGCGCTGTATGCTGAGGAGCCCTCCTCGCCGCGGGACGCCGAAGACTATTTGGAGTCAGTGGCCCTTCCGGTGCTGGATCCTGCTCAGGCGGACCATCTGGAGCGGGATATCCATGTTGAGGAAGTGATTTCCGCTATAGCGCGGCTGAAGCATGGTAAGGCCCCGGGCCCAGACGGGTACACGTCTCTGTTTTATAAGGTTTTTTGCACGGCTGTGGCCCCTGTCCTTGCTCGGCTATTTAATTCCTTCTCCGAACCGGGAGCTATCCCACCGGATCTCCTGAATGCGACGGTCTCCGTAATCCCGAAACCTGGGAAAGACCGGGCCTTCTGCGGTTCGTATCGACCCATTTCGCTTTTAAATGTGCCCTCAAGTTGTATACGGGGATTCTAGCGTCCAGGCTGGGCCCGCACCTCCCCGGACTGGTGGAGCCGGACCAGGCTGGCTTTGTACCCGGCAGACAGACGGTTGACAATACCAAGCGGGTGACGCATGTTCTGGAGAAGGCCTCGCGGATCCCGGGGGAGCGGATGCTGCTGTCAGTTGATGCGGAGAAGGCCTTCGACAGAGTTCATTGGCCATATCTCGAGCTGGTTCTCAGGAAACTGGGAATCGGTGATAAGTTCCGCACCATGGTATTCAACTGTTATAAGCATCCTTCAGCGTCGGTGCGGGTCAATGGGTGTAGCTCCGGTGGATTTGCTATCGAACGCGGCACGAGGCAGGGCTGCCCCCTCTCGCCGCTTCTGTTTGCCCTCTACATGGAGCCGTTTGCTCAGAGGATTCGCAACAACCCGGATGCTATTGGGGTCCAGATGGGCCAGTATGTCCACACGGTTAGCCTCTATGCGGACGATGTCCTGTTGACCTTGGACGACCCTAGGAGGTCGCTGCCTGCTTGCATCCAGGAATTGGACACCTTTGCACGTGTGGCCGGCTTCAAAATGAATATGAGCAAGTCGGTGGCGTTAGATGTGTCCCTGGTTGCGGATACCAGGAGGGACCTTCAGCGGCTCTTCCCCATGCAGTGGTCCTCGTCCACGGTGCCATACCTGGGGATTCTGCTGGCGCCCACATTATCGGAGATGGTTGCGGCCAATTATACCTCCCTCAGCAGGAAGATCAAGGAGGAGCTTGGCCGCTGGAGCAAGGGCCTACTGTCCTGGTTGGGGCGAATCGCGGCGGTCAAGATGACGGTGTTGCCCCAGATACTGTATCTTTTTCGGGCCCTACCTCTCCAGCCCCCGGTGGGCTGGATACGACAAACGCAGGCTGACATCTCCCGCTTTGTCTGGCAGGGCCGAAAGCCGCGGATGAAGAGGGTTCTCTCCACGCTTGCCCCGGAGGCGGGGGGTCTCGGTATCCCGGACCTCCGTAAGTACTTTCAGGCGGCGCAGCTGCGATATCTGGTGGAGTGGAGCAGGTGGGAGTCCGACAAACACTGGCTTTTTCAAGACCAGGCAGTGGCGGGCCGCACCTTACAAGAGGTTCCATTCTTGCGCCGCGCGCATCGCCCCCCTAACCTTTACGCCTCTTTTGTTACGCGGGTCCCCCTGAGGGTGTGGGATGCAGTCTGCGAGGTTCGGGGCCTCACCACCTTCCCTTCGCCGTTCACACCCATAGTGGGTAACCCGGACTTCTCCCCAGGGATGGAGCCGGGAGCTTTTTCCCATTGGGTGCACGCGGGCTGCAGGGTGCTCTTCCAGATCTATGGACCGGAGGGCGTGATTCCTTTTCAGCAACTTCGGCGGGAATTCGGCCTGACGGAGCTGGACAGATTGCGCTACATGCAGGTTCGGCATTGGGCCCTCCAGCCCCAGGTGCGTGACACCGCTGCTCGTCAAATTACACCGTATGAGAGGTGGTTGGTTACCCGGACCTCCGATGCTAAGCTAATTACAGATTTGTACAAGTTCCTACAACCCCCGCCGTTTCACTATTATAACCCAGGGAGGGAGCGCTGGCACAGAGAATTGGGTAGGACACTCAGCCACAAGGAATGGGACAAAATTGCGTATCGGGCGCGGCACTCTGCTTATCATACGGGCCTTACGGAGACCTTTACTAAGGTGTCCACTTATTGGTACTACACCCCAGAGAGACTGTATGAAATGCATAGACACACTGACAGGGGGTGCTGGCGGGGCTGCGGGCAGGAGGGTACCCTCTCACACATTCTTTGGGATAGCCCCGTCCTGACCGCTTACTAGAAGGAAGTTTTGGACGAGGTGGATAAGCACTTTGAGATAGAGCTGCCGCGCTTTCCGGCGTATGTCTTGCTGGGCCTCCCCAATGAACTAATGTACCCACTGAAGTCCCGCAGGGGTAGGCAGATCGCGATTGCGCTGGGGTCTGCGGTCCAGAACATCCTCATCCACTGGCGCACCACCACTGTTCCCTCCATTACGGGTTGGTTGCATAGGCTCTGGCATGTGCTGGGAATGGAGAAGTTGTCACTTACGGTGGCGGGGGAGATAGACCAATTTGAAGAGCTGTGGCAACCCTTCCTAGCGCTGCTGTCCACCGAATTCCGGGAGCTCATCTGCCCGAGGTATCTTAGGCTTCTTAGGCTGACGCCACCGGTGATCCCGGCGGACTAGACTAAAACGTGAGACGGGATCCTCCGGGGGGGGGGGTGCGGGCTTTTTGGACGGGGGAGTTGGGGTATTGTTTCTTTTCTTTTCTTTTGCCTTTATTGGGGGGATGGGGGTTGGGGGGGATTGGATTGTGCTTTGTTGAATTCCTACTGGCTTTCATTGCTCAGATTTGGGGTGTTGGATATGCACGCGGGGATTCAATAGATTGTATTTTTTGCCTTCATTTTCTATGCTTTCCCTCTGGACCACCGAACTACCCTTCGCCAACCCTCCTGAGTTGCACCTTTTTCTTTTATTGTATTGTATGTAACCCTAACCTCCTATCCCCCTCCCCCATGTTTTGTTTTGTCTTAATAAAAATGCTTTAAACCTAAAACAGTATTGAATTATTTCAAATGAAGAAAGCAAAGGGAACTCCCATGAGTGTATGGGAAAAAGGTTTAGAAGCTCATTGTTTTCCACTGCTGTTCCCCACTGGAGAAGGTGGACCATATGATGAACAAGCAGTGCAGATTCCAGCTTCAGAATAAAGCTCGACAAGATTGCACTTGAGAAGATCCAAGATTTCGACAGTGCATTCCATATATATTTCATCTTCTGTTTGAAAGTGACTTGTCTGCACTTTCATATGCAGTGAACCACTGTAGTGAAGACAGGGTTGTATGTGTAAACATTGCTATATTAGCATAAGCGCTTCAGATGTAAAACGCCATCTTGCCACTTTGTTGCTTTTGCACACGACACTATAGGTAGCTGTTATTATAATTAAAACTGCTTGCTTGCCTGTTATTCACATGAGAACGGTCTGTTGTTCACATCCCTAGACGTGCACCGCGACCTTAGTCTGAACACTGTGTGCAGAAGCCGTCAAGGTCAAATAACAATGTATGCTGTTGAATTCAGGTTGATCGGCCCACGCTCTAGACACAGCTGCAAATATCTGAAACTCGGGTGCCTTTAATATTGCATTTGCAT
The DNA here is from genome assembly GCF_964204655.1 of Triturus cristatus. NCBI lineage: Eukaryota > Metazoa > Chordata > Amphibia > Caudata > Salamandridae > Triturus > Triturus cristatus. The sequence goes on along the minus strand of NC_140585.1, from coordinate 1,137,449,423 downwards.
GCATGATTCAGGCACTTGGAGAAAACCTTTCCAGACACAGAGAGCAGAGCTGATCCTGTGATGTGATTCACCAAAGCTGAACGTTGAGGTATGGGGTTCCCCATTCAAACCTAGAGACCTTCTATTAGTTTATAAAAACTAGTTTACTATCCAAGGGAGGGTGGTTCACAAGGTATTATAGGACTGGTTTCCACTATCATTTTTAATAGGATTTCTCCCTTCATTTTCTATGGAATTGTAACAATGCTGATGGTTTTATTTCTAATCATTTGTCTGCTTATGCTAGCCAAAGTACTGCACCTTAGAGCACGTAGTTAAAAATAAACATTTTACACTTTTCCGTGTCTCTGAATACTCTTGTTGTGGACTGATATGAGAATAATAATGAAAAGGTGTTTCTGATTCCCACCATTCCTGAGAGTACTCTAAGTCGTTTGTTCTGGGTTGTCTAATCATTGGTAGCTTCGAGATGATACGGAGAACGAATGAGAGACTGATGCTAGTCGGATAGGGGTTCTGGGTACTGAGGGGAGTTTTTTGGTATACCACAATTCACTGAGGTCCTGGTTTCCTGTACCTAGTTCTGTGCATGAGCAGAATCCCCGCAACATGGCGCACCTAACGTTTTGGTCTTATGATTGAGACGCCTTAGTAGTGCTTATATTTGTCCACAACACCCTCACTCTTGTTTCCGGTTGACGGGAGTGATGGTTTAAACCTACCTAAATAGTTAATATATAGGTTCTCTCAAGTTTGACAATTAAAAAGGTTTCATTTTAAATTCTACCTTTTTAGAGCTACAGTTTTGTTTTTCGTCTCTGGCTGCAGTTGCTATTGCAGTGCATAGTCGCGCATCTCTCAGGCGTCATTTGACGCAGTTCGGGGTGCCAGACGATGGGATGTCTATTATCTTTGTAGTTAGTGCCGATGCATCATTTCCCTATGAGCTGTTGTACTCTTGGGTTATTTTTCCGGAGGTGAATGCGGATGATAGGACGTTTCACACATACACTCCTACGGCGGTCCCAGCTAATTACACGCTGTATAGGATGCAGGAAATTCCCATTTCTGCTTGGCAGCATCGTATTTGTTTCAATGGTGCCCCCTCCCCCACACCATTGCACCGGTTTGTTTAGGTCCCTTGTCTATTCCAGGGGCCACTTGGCCAGTGTTGGCCTGGTTTACACCACATCCACGTTGATGACTTACGTCAGCTCCATACCGCCCCCAGAATAAGGACGATATGCCTTATTGGCTTGCTGAGAAATTTGACCCGCTGGAAGCAGTGTTTCCGAACTCTACTCCTGTGGAAAAACACAGGATCCTTACCATTAGTTTGCAAAAAGACTTACAGTCACATGCATCAAGCTTAAAAATAGCGAGTCTTTAATTGCGATTTTTAAGGAATCGCAAATAAAGACTCGCTATTTCCTATTCATGATACAGATAGCGAATAAATACTGAATCGCTAATAATCGCTAAACACAATAGCCGGGAAACACACAAATAGAGATCGCTAATAGCGAGATCGCTATTAGCAAAATCGCAATTAGCGAGATCGCTATTTTACCGAGTCGCATTGGGAGCAGGCTGATGACCTCACAACCAGGAAGTAACTCATCCCATGCTGCAGTCTGTGCCCAGAGGAAGTGAGAGCAGGAAGCAGAGTGCTTGTGGAGAGCTGTGCAAAGGAATACATTGTATCCAGACAACTGCTAATACCAGAAATGGCCCACACATCAGCAGAAGAGGGGGTAGGGGCCAGAAAACGAAAGCTCAAATTTAGGGAGCGGGAACGAGAGTACCTCATTGAAGAGGTGGTAAAGAGCCATGATAAGCTCTTTGGGAAGCTCTCACTAAAAGTTCCAGAGGCTGACAAAAGAAGGATCTGGAACCGGATCAAAAACAAAGTAAATGCTGTGGGTGTGACACACCGCAGCATCGAAGAGTTAAAAAAAAAGGTGGTATGACCTGCAGAGCCGTGCCAAGGAGAGAATTGCACAGAGGATGAAGGAGGCGAAGAGCCCTGGAGGAGGACCCTCAACAATCCCAGACAACACAGCCCTGGAGGACCTGGTGGAGGGCACAATCCTGCCAGAAGCTGCCGTGGGAGTGACGCAGCTTGATACATCTGGCGCGGCCAGCAGTACACAAGGTAAGAGGCACTATAATATACCCATCAATGTAAATACTAATTGCGCCCATACAGTAATAAAAAGCCAATCAGCTGTAATCAAGCCCAGGCCACATTTCACATAGAGATACTAATGCATCATGGGATTTGTAGTCCCCTGAACCAAATAGTGAGTCAAATACCACATTGTGTGGCCATAGTTCCAAAAATGCATTACAGTGATTGCAGACTGTGAGAACGTAAGAGCTAACTAATTTTTAATGTTGCAAAACATTAGCACAAACAAAAATTAATCTTGCACTGTTTCACACCACAGGTACAGAAGTAGACACTCATGACAGTGAATGCAGGAAGAGCACACAGACCACTGCAGAGACTGCCGTTGCCATACCTGTCACACCTTCGAGCACATCCCAGGCACCCCCAAGACGCAGGCCCACAGTCCCTCCTCTTCAGCCAATGGAGAGCAATCCGGAACCTGAAAGGGCACCTGCACCAAGCCTGCCTAGTGTGAGGACCACCACCACCACACCTCAGACACAGGTCCGGATGACGCAATGACGCAGGTCAAGGGGCCACTTAGCAGCACAGGAGGAAGCAACTCCAAGTGTCTGGGGAGGTGTGGAGTCGCAGATGATGAGGGTGCAGCGCCTGCAAGCACGACACATGGGAGCCATCAACCTGCAAATGACGAAAATGAACAAGAACTTTTCAGTCATGGCAGATCGCGTGAGTGAACTGACTCAAGCAGTTGTGGAAGGCAACAGGCACACTAACGCCACATTGCAGGAGCTCGTGCGTGTGATGCAGGAGGGACACAACACCAAGATGAGGAGGCATCGCCAATTCATGGCGCTTGGCTGGCTATACCAGATCAAACAATAAGTTGTGCAACGCTACTGCACTGCTGTCACGGAGGTCGGTGGCAATGCACATTGACATGGGGCATTGTTGTGGGGATGTGGCCAGGGCCCTTTGCCAAGTTCCAACTGCTGTTGAACAGCTCCAGGCTGGTGCTGGTGGCCTCAGCAATGTCACTGGAGATGAGGGGAGTGAGGGGGCATCCAGCCTGAGCAGCATGTCAGCGCCAGTCAGCACTGGCAGGAGGTGTAGTACACGTCACTTAACACCTACACTTGCACCCATGGGTGGGGATGCCGATGCAGGTGAAAGACGTCTCGGTGTGCGTGGGAGGAAGCGCTGAGCACAAACATACCTCCGGACAATTAGCCATGGTGGCATAACCATGTTCAGGACATACATAGGGACTGGGAATGAAGTCCAAATCCTTATTTTATTTGTGCCTTGGTACATGCTGTGAATGTACCCTTAAGCTACGTCTATGTTTAGCCACACAACAGTACCTGGTCACGTGCTAATTAAAACTGTGCAGGTCAAGATTGCTAGTTTTTGTCTCATTATTACGTACCTCAGAAGTAATGTTGGGTGAGGTCTGCACGTTTCCTCTGCCCCTCCGCTGAGCTTGCAGGATGCGGGTGTCGTGGGTGTACAGGGGGCTGGTTGTCCTCAGTGTCGTTCGCCTCTATGGGTATGCCCCTCCTGGTAGCTATGTTGTGCAACATTGCACATGCTGCCACTATCCTACAGCAGGTTTCAGGCTGGTACAGCATTGCACCACCAGTTTTGTGCAGGATGCTGAAGCGACTCTTGAGCAATCCAAATGTCCCTTCAATCACATTACGTGTCCTGGTGTGTGCTGCGTTGTACTGCTGCGCTTGTGGGGAGCCTGGGTTCAAGTATGGAGTCATGATATAGTTCCTCACTGCGTATGCACTGTCACCTACAGGGTAGTATGCAATGTGTTAGTGTCAGGTATGCATTGCCATTTTTGAATGAATTAGTGTGCATAAGTATTTTGTCTTACCTAGCAGGTGTCCTTCGCCAATTTCCCCCCTGAGCAGGCGTGTGTGTATGTCACTGTGTCGGAAGATGTATGAATCATGGGTGCTCCCAGGATATTGCGCTACAATGTCGGTTATGATGTTTTTCCCATTGCACACTGCTTGGACATTGATGGAGTGATACGATTTCCAGTTACGGAAGATATACTCATTGACTGCTGGTGGACATATGGTTTGTGGGTGCAATCTATGCATCCTATCACATTAGGGAACTGGGCTAATCGATATAAATTGAGTTTTGTTTGGTTCAATTCCCTTTGGGTTGTGGGGAAGGTGATGTGGTTGTGGATCAGAGTCATCATGGCAGCCAGGAAGGATCTAAAGAAACGTGAGAGGGAGCTTTGTGATACCCTTCCAGCTACTGCCACTACCCCCTGGAAACTTCCTGATGCAAGTAGGTGCAGGCAACATAACACCTGGACATGGGTAGGGATAGCATGGGTCCTACGTGTCTGGCGCTTCATTAGTGGTTCTAATTCAGCTATGAGGTAAAGTATCATAGCAGCGTTAATCCTGTACTTATCATATATGTCCTCATCAGTTTGTCCCAACAGAGTGATGTGCAGGCGGAATATCCTCTCCTGGATTCTCCTTCTGCCCTGGCCTGCTGCATGGATCCTCATCCTCCTCACAAACACGTAGAGTGCCGCCATTGTGTGCAGCCTCTGTGGCCTCATTGGTCAGTTTAAATAGCCCTCAGCAGCTTATCAGCTGTAGTGACATTTTTTTTTACCACCTGCTTCCGATTCCCCTTAATCTGCACTTGCTATATAGCGATTTTCGGAAAAATCGCTATTTGCGATTTTTGATGCATCGATTAGCGAATTATTTTTGCGATTCTTTATTTGCTCACGCTTTTCTTATTGTCGCTGATAAGGAATCGCTATTTCTTGTTTCCCGGTATTAGCGAGTCGGTATTATTGCGAATTGTGGTTATTTGGTTGATGCATTGGGAAACGGTAAAATGCGCTCGCAAATTGCTATTCGCTAATTTTGCGAGCACATTTTGGCTTAATGCATGTGCCTGTTAGTCCCAGAGGTAACTGATTGTGAGAACTGGGGCAAAGTGTTTGCAGCAGTCTACTCGAAGTCCTTCGGCACACCGCCTATGACTATACTGCCCTCCGTGAGCAAACGAGTTCAGGATGAGCACAGTCCGGAGGCAGCGGTCGAGCTAGGAATGAGGCTTGTTGGCGTGTTCGACGTAGTTGCTGATCTCATCCTTGCTAACGTCAAGGGAGATGTGGTTAAATTTCATGTGTCGAATGAGCTGTGCCTCGTCGCCGCCGTCGATAAACCCCGGCAGTTACCAAGTATTATTGCGGAGGCTTATAAGACCATTGGCCGCAATAGTTTGGGGGTTAAGCATTTTGCTAAAACAACAGCGCAACCGCAAACTCAGATGGTTAAGTCCACTAAAGACGACCGTCCAGCTTTTCCTAAACAAAATTGGAAAACTAAGAAACAGGGAAAGCAACAACAAATCAGGGGTCTCGTTCCGCATCACTGGTTCAAGTGACTACTGAACGCACTTATGAATTGCGCGATCGCACTAGAATTAGGTCTCCTGATAGATTTCAGGTTCCTGAATAACGTTCTCCTCGTTCTTCACAGGAAACATCGGTCTCACAGTCCGGTGGAGGAGAACGTGGCAATGGTCGGTGTGCCCCTCAAGGATGAGAGCAGCCCCGCCCAGCTGATGGTAAAGGAAAGCAGGACGAATTTGCACGTCAATGACCTCCGTTTCAGAAAAAGAAAGTTGCTGCACTAACAGCGAGGTATGCCACAGATAGTGAGAATGGAGCTTCGGAACCTGACATGGGCACTAACGCTGCTAGACAGCGCAGCGGAGGTTACAATAGTGCGGCAAGCACTGTGTCCATATCTGAAGGCGACAGCAACTGTCACGTTTATTACTGTAGAAACTGCTGACACTAGAGTGGCTCCCCCTGACAGACTATATGACATAGTCCTTTTAATCCTCCCATCATTTGTGCACACTGTGCCGAAGGAGCAAGCTCAGAACTTTGCAGAAGAGTGGGCACAGGTGCTTGCTCCAGCGTTGTACCGTACTCAGGTTGGGTGGGATAAATTGTCGCCAAGCCATGAGATTCCATTACGGTCTGTGCCCCAGCCATAACCTCAATATCCCATGCACCACGAAGCTAGATCTCACGTCGTAGAAATCCTTGAACAATTGGAATATCAAGGTGTAATTGTGTCACCCATGAATAATCCTCTTTTCACTGTAACCAAACCTGATGGGTCGTACCGCCTAGTTTTGGATTATCGGCATTTGAACTCTCACTGTCGGACGTGCGCGGTACTAAACACCCACAGTTCTGCCCTCGTTGATAGTCTCATGAGAAAAGGGTTTAAAACCACACTTGACATCTCCAATGGCTTTTATAGCCATAACCTGCCCTCTATTAGTAGTCAATGGACAGCCTTTACCTCCGGCAGCAAACAAAAACTGTTTAAAAGATTAGCCATGGGCTACAAAAACAATCCTGGAGTCTTTGCCGCACATGTAGTCTCTCTGTTGCAGAGCATTGACCCTGATGCGTACTCGTATGTCGACGAATTATGGCCGCATCTGTGTAGCGTTGACCGCATCATTGTAATGTTTGCGGACTTCGGCTACAAATTTAACTTTGCAAAATCCCACATTGCAGAGTATACAGTGTTGTTTTTGGGCTATGAACTCAACAACGAAGGTCGAGGTTTAGCACCTCACTTCCTGGAGAAATGTGCATGTTTGCGCACTTCAACAACTCTGAAAAAACTACAATCTTTGCTTGGTTTTTTGAATTTCGGGCGTACTTACATTCCTGATTATGCCCAGCGTAGCAAGCCGCTATATGCCTTGGTACAACCTACTTTTTCCAAATCGAGCTGGCTGCCAGAACATTCAGCTATCCTGCAATCTTTGCAGGCTGATCTTCTTGCTTCTAAATACTTACTGACGCGTGATAACCACATAAACCTGGTAATAAGAATTGTGCCTGGCGCAGTGGGTTTCACATACTTAACGTTCAATGAGGGAGACACAGTCCCTATTGCTTACAAGTCACACTTGTACACTTCGGCTGAAATGCGCTTTTCCACTGTCGAAAGGTAAACGCATGTTGGTTGTAACACCGTATCCTGCCCTAGAGGCAATGACGAAAGCCAGTGTACAAAATTCTAAAGCTTTGCATCCGCGTTGGATACAATGGGCTACTTCTTTGACGTCTCCGGATGTCACTTTCATCTTTGATGCCTCATTGCAGACTCAGGAGTATTTACAGTATGAATTTGTTCATCCATCTCCTCTGTCTTTGCGCCCTCTTGAGGATTACAATTGTATAATTTACACTGACGGTTCGGCGCAACCGGCGACTGGATCTAAGCACGCATATATTCAGCGGCCTGTGCAATAGAGGCTGGTTCTTTTGCGAATGGAGAATTCAAGTCTGATGTCGTGCACACGCAGACATTGGGTGATTGTACCGCTCAGTTGGCGGAGCTACGTGCTCTGGTGCTTGCACTGGAGTTTGCTGATCCTCGGGTGACTACTCTTATTGTGAGTGACTCTTTTTACCGTGTTCAGTCTTTCAACAACAATTTATTCTTTTGGTCTCAAAATGAGTATCGTGATTCCAAAGGTTGCACAATCAAGCATAAAATGCTTTGGGTTCAAGTCGCAGAACTTAAACAACGTCTGCCGCTCGTGAATGTAGTTCATAATCTTGGGCACCACGCTTTTGGCAACAGTTTAGCTGACGAAGCAGCGAAAACAGCAGTGTCAACAAATCTAGTAGCAGCAGTTACAAGATCCAAAAGTAAGTTTGATGATGAAATCTTGGCAGCAATTGCTGCAACAGAGAAGGGTGATAATTACCCTCAGGGTTTCCCTTCTAAATACTCTTATCATTTAAGTCCTGCTAAAGTTCCCTATGTGAGAATTAACGATGTTGATGACAGATTGATTCCCAATGCAGACTGCAGACTTTCCTTGATAACAGCTGCTCACGAAGGTATGGCTTCTGCCCATGCCGGCGTTTCAGCGACTTTTACTATCTTACAACAACGTTACTGGTGGCGCGGATTGTATAAACAGACTCATGCTTATGTCCTTCATTGTGACATTTGCCAGCAGATTAAACCTTCGACTGCTGCACGTCCACCTCAAACACAGTTGTACATATCCAATAAACCACTTGGGTGTGTTTATTTGGATCACTGCGGTCCTTTCTCCTCTGAAACTGCGTATAGGTACATCTTAGTTGCAGTGGATTCGTGCACACGTTTTCTATGGGTCTGGCCAGAACGGAGTGCTGATGCTCGAACTGTCATCAGGGATTTGCGTGACTTTGTGGGAATGTTTGCATGTGGTACCCTTCATTTGGACCAGTATCCAGCGTTTGCCTCTAAGGCGTACAAGGATGCCATGAGATCTTTGGGGGTCCAAGTCAAATTTTCGTCTCCATACCGGCCTGAGGGCAATAGCGTTGTGGAGCGAATGAACCGTGACTTAAAGCAATCCATGACAGCTAGGGTTTTAGGTACTGGCAGGAACTGGTTGGCCCATTTGTATAGCATTCAATGTGCACTTAATAATCTCCCTAGAAGGTGTCTGGGTGGGCGGACCCCATATGAAATGCTCTTTGGCATAAAGATGTTTGTCCCGGACCTTGATGGTCTAGACATGGCCGCACCCTTTGACGTAGATGATCATTCTGCTGTATTACAGAATCTACAAGAGACCCAAGACAGTCTTGCAAAGGAACACTTGCCCTCCACAACTGATGCTGCACTTCAGATTCCGGTAGTTGGCTGGCTACCTCGAGTTGGTGACCTGGTCTGTGAGAAGGTGGAGAACAAGAAGGAGTTTGGCCCCTCTTATCGTGCACCGGTTCCAGTGCTTGGCATGCAGGGTACAAGAACAGTCATTTTACCTCCACTTCCTGGTTGCAAGGATAACAGGTACATCTCTATTGACAATGTCAAACTACAACGAGTGGCCGATTCTTATTAGTATGACTCCAGCGGTCTCCTGTCCAGCAATGTTGAGAAATTCTGTTTTGGCTCCGGCAAATACCAACAGGCCTGACGTTGCCATCGAGATGCATACAGTTACGAATCCTTTATTGCCTCCACCGGCTGGTGGTCCAGTTGAAGATACTGAGTATACTTATCCCACAGATGTGTCGTTGCCTGGTTTACAATCAAGTGCGGTTGACCAGTCATGTTTTTCATTTGACACTAACTCTATAACTTCGAATGCCCCATCGAAAATTTCTATTTTTGCTGTTTGGTTTAAAAGACATTTTTTAATTCCCCCTTGACTTACATTTGGCTGGGGCTCATATTTATTATTTTGTTTATGTCGATTGGATTTGTGGTTGTATTTTTGCATCTGGTAAATGGACACTATCTAACCGAAAGATCTGCAATTAGATTAATTGATGGAACTTTGGCACCCCACTCCTCATCACACATCATGAAGAGGCACCAGACTTTTGTTAACATTACTGCCTGCCCTGTGTTAGATGGGATTGTATGGAATGCTGTAAAATGTCAAATTCATGGTCCAACAGAGGTGATTAATGTCCCCAATGTACCTCCTGTTTCTATGGGGGATGTTGTGAAACATACGCTCTGATGTTTGGGATTTCCAAGCCGTAGAGGCTCTTTTTTCTGATTTGAAATATTATGCTGCTTTTGACGCTGAAGATTTGTATTTAGACACAGCAAATTATGGAGAGTTATTTTGCTACCAACACTATGGCAATCATTTCCTGCATAAAGCAAATAAATTTAGATATATCGTCAATTATACACAATGGGAACATTGTCCAGCTCATGTTCAAGGCAGCCCCAAAACATTGGTGAAAAAATTTACATATTTTACCGATTTCAGTGTGTCTACACCTGAAGCCTTTTATTTTAAAATGGCTGCTGAGTCAGCTTCCAAAGTTAGACTGACCCACACTAAATTATTGTATTCAAAGTCCTTTATGGATGCATTAGCTAAAGGGGGCAATGAGTTGTGGAAACATACTATTGATCTTAAATCTGTTTGGGGTTCTAAAGCCTGGCAGGTACAAGGTTCTGAGGCTTTGCATCGTGCATGCCTTATCCCGAACCGCATGTTGTTTTTGAACTCTACCATTTTTCAGACCACCTGCTTTGGATTGGCTACTTCTAAAAAGATGAATTCCCCTGTGGTAAATATTTTATTACCGGAACTGAATTTAATACGGAATCTAAATAAAACAGCTCAGTGAAATAAGAGGCAGAATCCGTGGTATAAGAGGTTTCTGAATGGGCTTTATTCAAAATGGCCGACTCGAGTCGCGGCCTTCATGTTCCGTCACCACGGGGGTTCAGGAAGTGAAGTACAATATTTTATTGACAGTCAATCGTTTTTATAGAATGTACATTACAATGAAACAAATGCAGAAGGCGTAACAATTGATAAGAAAAGTGACAATTTACATGCGTAACCAAAAATGGGCGTAATGAGGAGTAAAAAGAAACATAATTGGTTATGAGTTCATATGATGTCATATATAGGTGGATCTATAAGATAATACTTGGCATAGATGCGCGCGCAGCAGCATGACGTGTGATTGACGTGCGGCTAGGGGGTGACGGGGACTTGACATTTAGCTCTACATGTGGAGACAAGAAGTCTGGGGGGTCACGTCAACCTAATCCCAAATCATATCTAACATCCTATGTTTAAAGAACTATGTTATCCACAAAGGAAGGACTCTCGGACAGAATCTATTCTATACTGACTGTGTGTGCGTGTACAAGCGTCTAAGTGTCTATATGAGGTGCAAGAGGCAGAAACTTTCCATGGTAACGGGGCTATGAATTACTTGCATGAGGACAGAGAGGCCGGCCCCTTTGCTCGGTAGCTGAAGGAAATGTTTACCTAAACTACTAGACAGGAATGCATCGGCTGAGGAGCGAAGTAGATAATTCGAAGGTGAAATACGGTTTCTTGGCAGGCAGGCGAAACCGGCCGAGGCAGGCACCGTTAGCCGCACAGGGAGTAGGACAAAGTTCATGGATACAGATGCGAGCTCAAGCTGAAGCTGTCAAAGGCAGAGGAAAAAGGAAAGGCTTGATGGCAGAATCAGGGCCTACTCGCCTGAACTGCAAAATGGAGTAACTGAGCCATATAAAGTCGGTGGCCTTTCATACTTAGGAATCGAATATCCAGCCCATTCATGGCGGATCTGACAGAGGACATGTTGACGGTGGACGCACATGTGTTTGCGTCTTAGAAACTGGAACTGGAGGGAACATACATGTACTTGTAACATGCACATAGAACCGTTGGGGTCCAAGATAGGGGACATAACTGATCATGAAAATCCATATTTCCACATTCCCTCCTTGTCCCCTACTTGCCCATCAAGAGACATCAATCTTCAGTAATCCATCGATTAGTTCATGGAGCATCATTTCTTCTTCTTTCTTCTTCCGGGATCTTGAGTGAAAACCTTGATGTGGAATACACGATGTGGCACACAGGCCACAAATCGCTGGTCCACATTGCAGGCATAAGCAGCAACTGAATAGTATAAGAAGGCCAATACCTAGGAAGGATAGAACTCTCCATCCCCAGGTTGATATCACACTCCAAAACCACCCGGACCAAGTCCAAGTGCCTGAACTCTCGTGTATCTGGCTCACAATCTTATGAAGGCGCGTTATAGCTTTATATACAGATGGCGAATTTTCTGGTATGAATACGCAGCAGCTTGATCCGATGACCCTACAAGCTCCGCCCCTATCGGCCAGGATGACGTCAAGGACAAGACGATTTTGAAGAACAACAATCCTCATCGCAGATTGCTCCACTGTCAAGTTGCCTAGGGCGGCAATAGTTTCATTCACTACAGCTTCAAGGGTTCTAGTTAATCTACGTATCAGCTTACTATTAGTAACAGTACCTATATAGGGAAAGATGCCTTTATTAAAATCTACATACTTGTCCCATGCCGTCTCAGTATAATCGACAATTGGGAGATCTCTCCGCTCTCTATGGTGTACTAAATCAATATTTCTGTAATAATCAGGAGGAGCTAGGAAAACAGGTGGCAGAAGGAATGCAATGTAGCAGGTACCATCCCAATCTAGGGGTAAACGCATATATGCAGTCTGACCACATACAAAGTAGGAATGGCGAGAAGCTCTAAATGAAGATTTGCCTTGATCACTGAATTCTACTATAGTAGTGCATTTACTATGGCCCATATGTATGGAACCACTTTTTCTTACACATAATTCACCCTTTACTGGGAATACTGACATGGTGGGCAAAATTAGTTCAACTTCGGATTCGACATTCAGAATCATGAGATTAGGTGTAAAATTACCTAATCCATATACTTCATTTTCTAGATCAGTTCCTGTTCTTTTGGGGCGACCCTCCTTGTCAGGGTAGCAGACCTTGAGTAAAACTAGGTTCAGGTTTCCCCATACCCAATGATCTTGGTAAACTGCTGTGTCTGAGTCTATGGAATTGATTAAACTAAACCATGCTCCACAGGAGCCATTATGTGTAAATGGATGTGGAAAGAAAGGCAAAACTCCCTTAAAATTCTGATAGGGAGGGAGTCGGCCACACACCCAACAATTAGTGGCATTACTAGTCTGATGGGAATGATGCAACATACTAATGAAAGTGTTATTGCGCAGCGCAAGTCTATAGGACAATTCATGCGGGGGTAGGTCACTAAAAGAATGTTCAGCAGTAACATTGTAAACATTTCTGGCAATAGGGTAATATATGTGCAACAATATACTTGCAGTAATTATTAAAAGACTTAAGAAAAACAAGATTAATAATGTCACTATGCAATGGCTACGCAGTGATTTACAATACGCCTGTCGTTTCATCATTTTTCGCGACTGTCCATGATTCAGGTCTAGGGGATACATGTCGGAGACAGATTCAACCGCTTCACCTAGGAGAGGACTTAAACAATCAAATCGTCCGACGGCCTAGGCCTTAATTTTTGTTTATAGAGTTCTTTACTGTCGGCCTCAGCCAGAGGTAATTTTGAATCAATGGGTGAGGACACACGAGGTGGGCTGTTTACATCTGAAGGAAGTCCATGAAATTTCTTGATATGACTTGAATGCACCCATCCTTTCCTGCCCTCGATCTTCATGGCTGTCCTTGTGGTCAGCAAGACCAACTTGGGTGTCTTCCACCTGGGCTCCAGCTGAGTCTTTCGGTCGAAATTTCTCACAAGCACAAGGTCCCCCGGAACTACGTCATGGGGTTTCACCTCAGTATTGTCGGGAAAGGCTGCAGCTACCTGTGAACGACAAGATTGTAGTGCAGACATCAAGGAAGCCAGGTAATCTGTCAGCATATTACAGTCAACATCAGTTATTTTACGTGGTATAGGCGTCCCCCACATATTCGGTGGTCTTCCAAAGATCACCTCATAAGGGGATAGCCCTGTTCGAGAGTGTGCTACCATTCTCATGTAAAAGAGTGCAACTGGTAAGGCTACTACCCAATCAACCCCTTTTTCCCTACATATTTTGGACAATCTGATTTTCAGAGTTTGATTATGTCGTTCCACGAGACCTGCTGCCTCGGGGTGTCGGACACAATGAAACTTCCACTGATATCCTAGCAAGAGTGAAACATGTTTTATCAGTTCGGATGAGAAGGGCTGGCCGTTATCTGAATAGACAACACGTGGTAACCCGTACCGTGGGAAGAATTCTCGAACTAGCTGTTTGGCAGTAGTCGGGGCAGTGTAATCTGATACTGGGTAGGCTTCGGTCCAACGGGAAAGAGCACAGACAACTACGAGAACATATTTGAATCCTCGACATCGTTCCATCTGGATATAATCCATCTGGAGGGCTTCAAAAGGGTGATCAGGAGGCTGAAATCCACCCTGCTCTACGGGGATGCTTTTTCCTGGGTTAAACTGACAACATATCATACAGGTACGGACTTTTTGCTTAGCTGCTGCTCGTAAATGTTTGTTGAACCAAATGTGTTGAATGCTATCTAGCATAGCTTTCTCCCCTAAGTGTGCCGGACTATGAATTGTAGTTATGATAGCCTGGACCATAGAATCAGGAAGGAACCATACAGATTTCTCCTTCGTCATCCATCCCTGGTCCGTTTGGATCCCTCCTAATTCCGTCCATTTCTTTATTTCGTCTGCGGTAGCATGTGTCTGTATGTCAATTATGTCAAGTGCGGGATCCTTAATCGTCATACAATGTGTTGGTGTCGGGACTATTGGCTTTGTCATGTCGGATGTGCGAGTCTGAGCAGTCTGTTTAGCTGTTCTGTCAGCTAAATCATTGCCTTGGGAAATGATATCAGTGACTTTCGTATGTGCTTTGCATTTCATAATCGATATAGCAGTGGGCAGATGAATTGCGTCTAACAGAGCATGAATGAGGGACCCGTGCTGAATGTGGGTGCCATGAGAAGTTAAATAACCTCTCTCTCGCCAAAGCACCCCGAAGTCATGTACAACTCCGAATGCATAACGTGAATCAGTGTATATGTTAACTTTCTTACTTGTGGCTTGAATACAGGCTTGTGTCAGAGCGATGAGCTCTGCGGCTTGGGCTGACAAAGTATTTATACGATTTGTTTCAATGACTTCGGTATCTGTTGTGACTGCGTAAGCAGCCACTAACTCTCCTGTATTTGTTCTCATACATGAACCATCTACGTACAATGTCAGGTCTGGATCTGACAATGGGACATCGGTTAAGTCTTGTCTGGGTTTCGTCGTTATAGTAATGACTTCAATACAGTCATGGGATAGTGGGTCTGTTCCAATTACTGGCAAAAGTGTGGCAGGATTCAATGTGTTACAGCGTCTGATTTCTATATGTGGCTGAAACAATGTAAGTTCGTACCCTGTAAGTCGCGCTATAGTCAAGTGTTGTGTTTGCGTTCTATTTACAAGAACCTCTACTGCGTGTGGTACTTGAACTGTCAATTGATGTCCTAACACTATGGCGTCGCTCTGTCTTATTGCTAAAGCTGTCGCTGCCACTGATTTTAGGCACGCAGGAAGAGCCTGAGCTACGGGATCTAATGTACTAGAAAAATAAGCACATGGTTTGTGTGCTCCTGCTTGTTCCTGTGTGAGTACTGACAAGGCAGTACCTTCGCGTTCTGTAACAAAAAGTGTAAACTGTTTTCTGTAACATGGCGTTGCTAAAACAGGTGCTTGACATAAAGCTTTCTTTAGGCTTTCAAAAGCTTGTGTATGTTCCTGAGTCCAAGGGAGAACAGTCGATGTGGCTGCCTCCTGTGTTGTCAACTGAATGAGTGGTTTTGCTAGAAATGCATACTGAGGAATCCACTGCCTACAATATGAAGTGAGGCCTATGAAAGCTCGTACCTCCTTTTGTGTCTTGGGTATTGGCATGTTAGCTATTAACTGAATGCGGTCGGGTGTAAGCTGCCTTCCCTCCTTGGACAGCGAGTGTCCAAGATAAACAACTCGCTGGACACAGAATTGCAGCTTAGAAGGGGACACCTTGTGCCCCTTTTCGGCTAGAAATTGTAAAACCGTCAGTGATGCTTTTTCACATTCAGGTTCGCTTCGGGCGGTGATCAGCAGATCATCGACATATTGTAGCAAGGCGGTGTTAACTGGCATGTGTATACTGTCAAGTTCTGGTTTCAGTGCTTGGCTATAGATGCTGGGGCTTTCTGTAAATCCTTGAGGTGCGCGTGTGAATTTAAAGCTTCGTCCATTTAAACTAAATCCGAACAGATATTGGCTCTCCGGATCTATTGGGACGCTGAAAAAAGCATTCTTGAGATCAATTACTGTAAAGAATGTAGCTTGTGAATCAATGGCTGTCAGTAATGATGAGATATCGGGGACCACAGGAAACTGTGGCACAATGCATTTGTTTAGTTCGCGCAGATCAATAACCAGTCGATATACTGGCGGGGCCTTCGGATCAGTTCGTTTAAGAATCGGAATTATCGGGGAATTACATACATTGGAGTCGGTTTCCACAACCACTCCTTGGGCAATGAGCTCATCAATTATTTTCAGTAAAGCCACTACAGCATCTGGTGGTAACTTGTATTGTCGCATTCGTGGCAGTACCACTCCTGCCTTCAGTGTGACTCGATATGGTGTAATGTTCATGCAACCAACATCAGTAGGGCCTTGTGCCCATAAATGTGCTGGTAAAGTCTGTAATCGGTGATCCATGTCTCTGGATACATAGTGACCTTTGAAATCTCGTAAAAACAATCTTACTCCTTCCGGAGAACAACATATAATAGCCCCTAGGGCTTTCAATGTCTTTATACCTAACAAGTTTTCTGGGCATGATTTGGTAAGCAATAAATCTGTAGTTCGTGTCAAGGGACCAATCGTAAGTGGAAGTGGCTGTGATACTTCATTAACAATAGGTTTTCCTGAAAAACCAAGGGAAACATTTTGAGAGCCTGAGAGGGGTGCCCCTGGAACTTCACTACGTTTTATTGTTGTTCGACTTGCCCCTGTATCAAGTAAGAATTTTCTGTCTTGACCTAATAATTCACTGTGTACATAGGGTCCTTCTTGATCTACTGGTATTTCAATAAGGGGTAAGTCAACTTCCCTCTCTAGGCTTTTTCATGCGTAACGCTGATACTCAGGATATTCATACTGTGCGGTCTGATACATTTGTCGTGTTGTTGTTTGTGTGGCAGCAACAGGCAACGGTGGTGCAGCTGGCACAAACTGTATTGGCTGTTGTGCGGCTGGCATGGCCTGTGCATGCTGCGGAGCTCCTTGTTCATTCTGGTCCTGTCTAGGTGGCCGTGGTCTTTCTTGTGTTTTACCTATGGTGATATTATGTTTCAAAACTGGACAATCGTGTACGTAATGACCTGGCTTTTTACAATAATTGCATGTCCCTTTTACAGGTCCTGGTGAATCTCCGGAGTGTGTCACACCCTTTTTGTGACCATCCGCTGGTACTGTCTGGGAAACTAGCATTTTCATTTTAGTGTCCTTCATACGTCTTTGTTCGTGTTCTTGTTCATCTCTAATTCTATTGTGATGATACTGTAACATTTGCAACATTTGTGACGGAGTGTTACCCTGCCATGTACTCTCGAATTTCAATACTCTATTCTTCACTTGAGGCAAGGAATTTTCCACTAATTTTGTCACGAATAAATGTGGATATGACTCACTATTTGCTTTTATCCCACTATTTATACCAAAACATTTTTCAAATCGGGCATAGTAATCACTAGTGTCTTCATCTTGTTTCTGTTTACAGGCTGAGATTGCACCCCAATCTTCCTTTTTCGTAGCTAATAAACGTGGCAGTACCTGTACTAGCAAACCTGGTAGTGCTTTAACTTTATCCCCAAGCCCTGAACCTGCAGTTCGACCTCTTTCTTCGGTTTCTAATGCTGTCCAGTCTATCTTTTGGTCCCCCACTTCCCACTCTTTTTCCTTAAGTTTTTCATAAATGCCAGCAGGCATTAGCACCTTTAATATCGTCATAATGTCAGGATAGGTATACTCTCCCATCAGTAACATGTCTTTAATTTCTCGGTGGAAACCCGCTGGGTCCTTGTCGTGACTGGGTACCACCTTTTTCATTTCCAACAATTCCAATTTAGATATGGGTGTATATACAAATACACGGTGAAACTGATTATCCTCGCCTTTTATTGGGTGCACTTCTCGTAAAGGATTCTGTCTATCCATGTAATACGGTGTTCTTTCCTTGTGGGGCAGTGAGAAAGGATCTGGGCTTACAAAAAGAATGTACTGCTTTCTGGATACGAGTATTTCTTTGATTAACTTATTACCTGAACCTTTCCATCTATTCGTGAGTAATTCAGTTAATATGTCAGGTAAAGGACCAGGATCGGAATGTTGGTTCTTATATAATATAAGAAGTTGCTGAATCATGTAAATTCCAGCTAAACGCTGTTCATCTGGACTGAGGTTCAAAAACGTGTGTACTACTGTGTCATCACCATATTTTCCGGGACTATCAATCCAATGAACGGCGGACCTAGCTAATTCTTGCTCATCCATAGAATCGAGGAGGTGGTAACCCCTTCGTTCTCGGAGTATTTTGTCAGCAGCTTGAAACGAATGTTCGGGAGACTTCAGATTTATGATAGGTGTCGGATAAGTTCTGTTATTATCTGGACATATCGAATGAATCGGATCAGTAAAACATCTAGTATTATTGCAGGACCTTCCTCTACCTACATAGGCTATGGTATCTGACTGTCTTACGGGATCCCCTGATTCGGGCACCTCGTTTTGTTCAAACTCGTCTGTCTCCAATCTCTCTTCATGTATACGTTCTATTTCTTTCCTTATTTTTCGACACATGGCTACTATACTTCCTTGTTTATCATGTCTTCCGTCTGATATATTCTGACTCCATCTCGTAAGAGTTTGCATTATTTCCGGGTCCACCCCCGGTCGGTCTTGATTTCTGATCACACAATTTACGAGAAAACGTAGCAATTCCCCCTGTATCTCCACTTTCTGATATTCCATAGCTCTGTTAATGCATTCAGGATCTCTCCCTGTTTGGACAAAATGATATATGTTATCCAGGTGCATAGCCATTCCTGGTAGCTTCCCTAAAAACCCTGCAGCTCTTCTGATACGTAATGATGCCATGACCATTTCATCCTCTTTGCCGGGCACCGGGTCATATCTACAATCTACTAAAAGGTCCTTAAGCATGCGAGTATTTATAAGTTTGGGCGTACGTGTATGTACTGGTTCTTGAAAAGTAAGTTTACTTATTCGGGGTGGCGTAGAATAAATGCTAGTAGCACCTCCGGTAGCCCCATCTGGGGTACTGGGCGCGAAAGGATTCGTTGAACGTGCTACAGCAACTACAGGTGTGGACACAACTGTAGAATCGGCTGTGGAGACAGATGCGGAAACAGATGTGCTTGCCGAAGCTTGTGTCGGAGTTTGGTGTTGCACAGAGACAGATACCTGATCTTGACGTTGAGCCCCCCCAGCAGACGGTCTATGTGGTGCGGCGTTAGCATACTCGGGAGCTGCGTCATCTAAATACGAGGAAAGAAAAACATCTTCTGCGGTTCTGGGATATCCTTTAGGATGTACTTTTATTGGAAACAATGGGGGTGGCAAGTCTTTTGGTATCTCCGTAGTAGCCTTAGGTAATCCTTCGGCCAGAAGGGGATACATACCTTTCATAAGGGCATTTCTTTGCCTATCGGCTTGCTCTGCTTTTACTCGTGTACCCTCTTCAATCAATAAACTTTCTCGGACTTTATTTGCACTTTCTTTACTTCTCTCTTCCTGTCTTAGCGCTTTCTCGGTACGTCTATGCGATTCTTTACGCCATAACTCAACAGCGTCTTTCTGTGACTGTCTAGCTTTCCTCTTCCACAACTCTTCCTCTACTTTCATAATACACTCTGCATCCCAGGTCCCAGCTACGGGCCATCTCTGACTTTCTGGTAATTCTTTGGTGTAGTCCACCCATAAATCAAGAAATAATATGGCATCTAAGCCATGTTTGTGATACATGAAGTGCCCTGGAGTGTCCCTAGGAGGAATAGGAACTGCTTCTTCAAGTACCCCTTTTCTCGTAGTGATCTGTCTTAACTTCGAAAAGAGCGGCATATTGACAACTGATCTGATACTTGAACTTGAACACACTTAGTACAAAAAGTACAACAATGAACAATCATTCATACCACAATATGCAAGACGTTTAACACTTTAAACATTAAACATTAAACATTGTTAACCTTTAAAATGACCAACAATGATGATCGTCTGCATAACTAATCACCAAGCAGAATTCTTGACAATAACTAGATACTTCGGAATACTTGATATACTGCTAAACAGTACAGATACACTGCTAAAACAGTGCAGACCGGATTTGTGTACCCAAATCCGTCTTGACCGGCACAACCTAAGTGCACGTCAGAACGCCTCCCCAGCAATGGTACTCACCGGGTAGCTCGGAACGGAAGGCCTCGAAATGGGACTGGACTGGACTCAACACTGCGGACATCGAACTCTCTGGACGTCGGGACTTCGAAATCTGGTGGCCCTCTGTATACCTCGGATCTTGCTCTCTCTCTGCTAGGCTCTGGTCGGGATACTTCGCACTTCTCACCGCCTCGTCTGGGTTGATCGCAGCCTCAGTCGCCCCCGCTTGACCGGAGGGAGCTACAGGAAATCCTGCTGGTACGCGTTATGGTCCGTCCAGCTGTGGCAGGAGACCGGGCCTGCAACGCACCACCGGCGCGTGAGATGAGAAAGTGTCCCTGTTCGGGCGCCAATCATGTGGTAAATATTTTATTACCGGAACTGAATTTAATACGGAATCTAAATAAAACAGCTCAGTGAAATAAGAGGCAGAATCCGTGGTATAAGAGGTTTCTGAATGGGCTTTATTCAAAATGGCCGACTCGAGTCGCGGCCTTCATGTTCCGTCACCACGGGGGTTCAGGAAGTGAAGTACAATATTTTATTGACAGTCAATCGTTTTTATAGAATGTACATTACAATGAAACAAATGCAGAAGGCGTAACAATTGATAAGAAAAGTGACAATTTACATGCGTAACCAAAAATGGGCGTAATGAGGAGTAAAAAGAAACATAATTGGTTATGAGTTCATATGATGTCATATATAGGTGGATCTATAAGATAATACTTGGCATAGATGCGCGCGCAGCAGCATGACGTGTGATTGACGTGCGGCTAGGGGGTGACGGGGACTTGACATTTAGCTCTACATGTGGAGACAAGAAGTCTGGGGGGTCACGTCAACCTAATCCCAAATCATATCTAACATCCTATGTTTAAAGAACTATGTTATCCACAAAGGAAGGACTCTCGGACAGAATCTATTCTATACTGACTGTGTGTGCGTGTACAAGCGTCTAAGTGTCTATATGAGGTGCAAGAGGCAGAAACTTTCCATGGTAACGGGGCTATGAATTACTTGCATGAGGACAGAGAGGCCGGCCCCTTTGCTCGGTAGCTGAAGGAAATGTTTACCTAAACTACTAGACAGGAATGCATCGGCTGAGGAGCGAAGTAGATAATTCGAAGGTGAAATACGGTTTCTTGGCAGGCAGGCGAAACCGGCCGAGGCAGGCACCGTTAGCCGCACAGGGAGTAGGACAAAGTTCATGGATACAGATGCGAGCTCAAGCTGAAGCTGTCAAAGGCAGAGGAAAAAGGAAAGGCTTGATGGCAGAATCAGGGCCTACTCGCCTGAACTGCAAAATGGAGTAACTGAGCCATATAAAGTCGGTGGCCTTTCATACTTAGGAATCGAATATCCAGCCCATTCATGGCGGATCTGACAGAGGACATGTTGACGGTGGACGCACATGTGTTTGCGTCTTAGAAACTGGAACTGGAGGGAACATACATGTACTTGTAACATGCACATAGAACCGTTGGGGTCCAAGATAGGGGACATAACTGATCATGAAAATCCATATTTCCACACCCCCACTATTCCTGATCTGGGCGCTTATCCAACCTGGGATAATCACACAGATCTGTCCCTTGATGAATTGCAGTCTTTCATTACAAATACATCCTTCAATATTTCAACTTAGATCCTGAAGGATGGTTAATATGGCAGAAAAGTTCAGATTCCTGTCAACATCGTTTTCTGGGTCTGCACCCTGGATATACACAGCTTAGAATTGACCCCCAATTTGAATCTTCCCATTCTGTTACTACCTATTCTGTAGGAAAATTATGTCAAAACTGGCTTACACATTCAACCTTAGCGTCAGTTAAACATCATTTATCCAAATTAAATGACAAAGTAGATTTGAATGATTTTGTTAAGGGCCCTGTGGGTGGCAGGTCCAAAAGATGGGTGAATGCTGTTTACAACGAAGTTTGGAAATTATCTCAAATTGAAGCTGCTTCTAGATTAAGAGCTATTGATCAAGCAAATTTGGAAAAAGTGCTTGCTGTCATTGATAACACCCTTTCTTCCAGAATTTACACATTAGATAATATTGTTTCATCTATTGTGGATATTGTGCAGGATGATATGTCTGTTTTATACCATGGTCAAAATCAATTGCGTTCTATAATGCAGTTTGCATGGACTTTACAAACATTGAAGGCTGGGAAAGTTCCCTGGAACTACATGAATACATCATCATTATTCCTGCCGTTAAATCTGACTGATAAACAACAGTTCATGTCCATGAAGAATGCGACATACTCATTATTGCATATTGAAAAGTTGGAACCTTTACCATTCTCTGTGGCCGAATTGAACTCAGCTGTGGGGCTTATCCACGGGTTAATCACACTACCATTTCCACTGTTCAAGTTCAGTTCATGTATGAAACACTATGCCTTAGGCAGATATGAACCATTGGGTACCGCTTTCCTACATGAGGTTTGGTCACTCCCATTTACCTGAGAGATGGTAAAGAGGTTTATTTAAAAGGAGAGGAATGCAATTTCACACCTGATCACTCAGTAGTTTGTAGGAACATCCAATTGCATGGCGCTTGTAATGTTCACGCGCCAAATTTAGC
This sequence comes from Triturus cristatus, assembly GCF_964204655.1. Lineage (NCBI taxonomy): Eukaryota > Metazoa > Chordata > Amphibia > Caudata > Salamandridae > Triturus > Triturus cristatus. Next base: position 1,137,426,794 of record NC_140585.1, on the reverse strand, counting down.
TTGCATTTTGAAGGGAAACCCTGTGCCAGTGATTACACCAACGTTTACGTTGTTAGCTAACGGTAGCTATTTGCTTTTAAATAATGAGGCATGCTGCCGGATGCTAATAGGGATTCCGTACATTGTAACTTTCTCACAACGAGTAGTCTGTTGTAAGAATGTCCTTTTCCCACCCCCGCATGGGAGACTGGATGTATCCATCTGGCCTTCCATACCAACCTTGAAAGCAGAGTTCAACAAGATGAGCAGAATAAGGGCTCTATTGTCTCAAAAAGAAGTCACCCTGACTTCCTCCCGTGAAACATTTGTCCTTCACGTAGCAAACACCAGCACCGAGGTGCATGCGCTTTTAAATACTGATCTCCCACTACATTTTGGTGCTCTGATTCACACTATATTCAATGACTCGTCAACAACTGGCTTGGTGCATTTTTTCAAAGTTGTGGGCTCCGGCCTTGTGACCTCGTTCCAAACAATATTTGGTGTGATACCGGCATTTTTTTCATTCTATTTTTTCCAGCGTCTTCCTGTTAATTCTCGCCTTGACTGCTGGTGTGCTGCTGTTGATTTGTTTGCTCCGCAATGGCTGCACGATGTGTGCCACACGACAGCCTGCCCCGGCTGCTTCAACTGTGCAACCGAATGCTTGAATACTATGGAACATTACCACTGGCCACTTTGAGCGTAGGCTATGGATTATCCTTCCGGTTCTCATACTTTACTTGCGTGCATCCTGTTTTCCTTTGCCTAGATTGTCCATTCGAATGTTCTCTGGATTTGTGCCTGTCGAACACGGCGTCTCCTGCCCCGGATTATGATCGACTAATGAGTCCCTTAGTGGCTCATGAGTTGGACTGTTCTGGTATCGGGATTATGGCCTGTGGAGCGGCGCACGGAATCCTAGGGAATTGGGATATATATGCTGTATCCCATGACTTCCTGACGCGAAGTTATCTTGAAGAACAGACACGTTGTCCTCTGATGGCGGTAGAGGCTCCAGTAGTCGAAGAACATGTATGTTCATTTTCTTTACTTGACTGGATGGCTGACTCATTTACTGAACGTTACAATGACTTCCTCTTGGAGGCAGTTGCAACTTATTGTGCCTACACGTTGATGGATTAAAGTGGCAGTTGTCCATCTTCCGCACGTTCTAATCCAGATTTTTAAAGTTTTTTTTACTCCACATTGAGAGATGTTTTAATTTTTTATTTTTCCCAACACATTTTTTAACTTTCACTACTAATTATATGGATTGGCAATATGGACTTGGTTCTGTCTCATTCGAACTTTAACTCTGCGTTCCTACATTGCTTCCCTATTCTGTTCGTGGTCCGTTCAAGGGAGGGTGTAGTGAAGACAGGGTTTTATGTGCACACATTGCTATGTTAGCATAAGTGCTTTAGATGTTAAACGCCATCTTGCCACTTTGCTGCTTTTGCACACAACACTATAGGTAGCTGTTATTATAAGTAAAACTACTTGCTTGCCTTTTATACACATGAGAACGGTCTGTTGTTCACATCCCTAGACGTGCACCGCGACCTTAGTCTGAACACTGTGTGCAGAAGCCGTCAAGGTCAAATAACAATGTATGCTGTTGAATTCAGGTTGATCGGCCCACGCTCTAGACACAACAAGCACACAGCTGCAAATATCTGAAACTCGGGTGCCTTTAATATTGCATTTGCATGCATGATTCAGGCACTTGGAGAACACCTTTCCAGACACAGAGAGCAGAGCTGATCCTGTGATGTGATTCGCCTAAGCTGATCTTTGAGGTATGGGGTTCCCCATTCTAACCTAGAGACCTTCTATTAGTTTATAAAACTAGTTTACTATACAAGGGAGGGTGGTTCACAAGGTATTATAGGACCTGTTTTCCACTATCATTTTTAATATGATTTCTTTCTTCATTTTCTATGGAATTGTAACAATGCTGATGGTTTTATTTCTAATCATTTGTCTGCTTATGTTAGCCAAAGTACTGCACCTTAGAGCACGTAGTTAAAAATAAACATTTTAAACTTTTCCGTGTCTCTGATTACTCTTGTTGTGGACTGATATGAGAATAATAACGAAAAGGTGTTTCTGATTCCCACCATTCCTGAGAGTACTCTAAGTCACTTGTTCTGGGTTGTCTAATCATTGGTAGCTTCGAGATGATACGGAGAACGAATGAGACACTGATGCTTTTCGGATAGGGGTTCTGGGTACTGAGGTGAGTTTTTTGGTACACCACAATTCACTGAGGTCCTGGTTTCCTGTGCATAGTTCTGTGCATGAGCAGAATCCCCGCAACACCAAATAATAAAAACAGGAGTTAGACTTACACATGTTTCTGCAAAGGAATTGGTATCATCGTCACGGAGAACTTAAATATATGTTAAGAAACGTAGGTACCCCAACGTGGTTTGTAACACTTAGCTGTGCTGAATATGCATGGGATGATTTACTTGAATTTCTACAAGAAGTAAAATCAAATGTAAAAAATATTGAATTGACGATAGCTGGAGAAGTCTATTCCTTGGATCCTATAAATGTGTGCAGATATTTTAATCATAGGTTTCAAGCTATATCTGCAATGAAAAATAATCCACCTCTTGGAGAAGTTACTGATTTCTTTTGGAAAAAGGAGCACCAAGCCAGAGGTGTTCCTCATATACACATGATATTATGGATCAATAATGCACCAACATTTGGAACTGATACTGATGAAAGTGTTTTGTCTTTCATCGAACAGTATTTTACCTGTACCATGCCAAAAGAAGGAGGAAAAACAGCTTGAGACAACAGGTTTTACGGTTTGAAAGTCATCGATGTGAAAAAAATTGTCGACGTAAATACAGGTCAAAGGGAACATTTTATACAAAATGTGGTCTTGGATTCCCACGTCCATTCATTTTTAAAGAAAGAGTAAATAGTTTTAGGTCAGCAGCAAAGCATACAATAACTCGGAAATCTCCAAAGAATACATACAACTTAAAAAGAACCGAAGATTCAAAGTATAGTAATGACTACAGTCCAGTAATTTTGACAATGAGGAATGCAAATATTGATATTCAATATGTTGCTAATATTTCAATAGCGGTTGCTTGCTATGTTACGTCATATATAACCAAATCTGAAAAGACAGAGTTGAAAGAAGTGTGGGAAGAAATTTCAACGGAAAAGAGTCTTAGCAAGAAATTGTACAGCTTTAGCTGAAAAATGCTTTCTCACGAGAGATTGGATCCTATGAATGTTCGGATCGGTTGAGCTCTGCCAGTTTTTATTCAAAGTCAAGAGGAATCATTTGGGTAAGTCTAGGTCTTGCTGCCACACGAAATAGAGTTTTGAAATCTCTACAAGAAATTGAATACTTTTTTTAAAATTTGTTTATTAGTTTCAACCAAATTACTGTTAACAAGATCCACATTCCATTACCATAGATCAATACCAAACCAACCCCTCCAGCCCACCCCTCCCCCCCCCTTTAGGCAGAAGAAGCCAAGGTCAAGTACATTGACAAAGTAGAAACAACCCACTATTATACAGAGGCAGAGTTGTCTAATGAGGTTACAAGTGGAAACAGCCGATGAGGACCCCTTGAGCGGGCCCAGTAAAAACCATTCACCGTGGAGGACGAGGGAACCAAAGTTACAGCAAGTCAGCAAGTACATGAGGGCACGCAATGCATATATATAGTGTCACTGCAAGTCCGGCCTTGTCAACAGGTACGCGGTAAGCGGAGCCCAAAAGTCTCTGGGACGAGAGGTTTCAGGTAACTCTTCTTCATAAGCCAGTAATTGAGTTTTACAATACAACAGCTCACGCAGCCATTTTTTGATTGTCAGAGTATGTTTTGCACCCCAACATTGCGCCACAGCCCTCTTGGCAAATAAGGTAGATACAGCAACTATGCGTCTATTACATGGCTTTAGGCGGTTCATATATCCCAACAGACATACCTCAGGTACACATTGCACAGGTTGCAATACAATATCAGTGAGTAGTTTCGTCACATCCGACCAGAAGGCAAACACACCCGCACACTGCCATACCACATGCAAAAAGTCAGCATCTGCCATTCCACACCTCACACAGTTAGCGGTGTCACGCAAGCCGTATCTATGCAGTTGCACCGGAGTATAATATAATTGATGCAAAAATTTGAAATGAATCACTCTGAGGTTAAAATTAGCTGTAAGATGACCTGTCAGAGTGCAACACGCCGTCCACACTTCAGGCGTAAGAGCCGCTCCCAAGGCCCTCTGCCAGCGAACACAGGAGGGGTGATCACTTTGTTCCTGTTCTCGTAAGGACGCGTTATAGAGTTTAGTGATTAGCTTATGACGCTTTTCGCCCGTCAGCATCACTTGTAATGCTCGCAGAGCGGTGGGTTCCGCAGGATAATCTGGGTATACAGTTTTAACGGCCTGTCGCACTCGGATATAGGTAAAGCTCAAAATAAACCCGCGATCAGCCCCCTTCTGTGCTTCCTGCAATGTTTTAAAACGTCCACCTAAGTACAGATCCTCAACGTCAAGATACCCACCTTGGCCAGCTCGTGCCGGGCCTACGTCTCGCGTGCCATGGAGATATCAGGATGTGATAATAGTGGCAGCGATGGAGCTACACATAGGGCAACCCAGCCCGCTCAGCCAGCATCCACGAAGCCCATGCCGTACAGTGGACAGGGTTTATCTCCATCCGCGGACCGCCCGAGCCCCCAATAAGGTTGCCGCCTGTACCGGCATGGGAAGGACCGCATCTGATTCTATTGCCACGTGAGGCTGAAATCTCTGTGGAAAATGCCAATAGTGCGCAAATTGGGCTTGGGCACAAAGGAAATATAATCTAAATTCGGGGGCCTCAAACCCTCCCCGTGCAAAGGTCTGCGCCAAGAGATCCCAACTGCACCATGGCTTCTTACCTCCCCACACAAACGTTTTCAATGTGGATTGGAGAGTACGAAAGAACACTTCATTCAATTTAATAGGGATATTGACAAAGTAGTAAAGCAATTTAGGAAGAAAGGCCATTTTAACGACTGCTATTCTATCAGCCAAGGAGAGGGGTAGACATGTCCAGCGCTCAACCTGGTCCATGATACGCGTTACTGCCCGGCCATAATTTTCCGATTTCACGATCTCTGGGTCCCCGTGTATCCAGACCCCCAGGTATTTAACAGGGTCCGACGACCAGGAAAGTGGAAACTCCAGGTCAATAAGAAATTGAATACTTACCATTGAATGAACCAGAAAGTACAGATATTGTTAAAACTAATATGTTGGTTACGTACTATCCCAAAAGAAGTCCACGTCTTGAAAACCTATGTCTCTGTGAAATACTTCACCATTACAGCTTTAAAAGAAATGTTACAGAAAATATAAATGAAGAAAAAATGAAGTAATTGGATGTGACGGATGTTTGGTAAAACATGTCACAGGAAAACTTATTAACCACCGAAAACTCAGTTGTGAAAGTCCATATAAGAGGAAATTTATCTATTTAGCACTTCTGCAACTGTTCAAGCCTTGGCGTAGTGAAGCAGAATTACTTGGAGATTTTGACTGCTATGAAGATTCTTTTAATGCATGTAAAGATAGCATTCAATGCAAAATCTTCCCAACGTATATACAAATGTTAAAAGATGAAATTGAACAAGAAACTACTAATGCAGCTGAAATAGCTAGAGACAGTTCTCAAGATAGTCAAAGTTCAGGTCCACTAAGTCAAGATCCACTAGGACAACCAATTATTGAAAATGAAGCAGCAATAGCCATGAATGAAGTAGAAATTGCAATGCAACAAGCACAACAGGATATTATTCAGTTGGAAAAGTTAGAAGAACAACTAAACAGTGAATAAAAACAAATATATGTATAAGTGACAGAACAGATACAACATGGTTTGCAACATGAAAAAAAGAATGCCAATGCTCATAGTTTATACCTAATATAATGTACATTAGTGGTCAAGCCGGAACAGGAAAAAGTTCTTAATTAAATTTTTGACCAGTTATCTATACAAAACTACAGGATCACATTTATCTTGTGTTGTAACAGCTCCAACTGGATTAGCAGCACACAACATTAATGGGATTACTTTACATCGATTACTCATGCTACCAGTTGAACATGAAAATAAATTGGAAGGAGGGGCGGAGCTTGCCGGGGATCATGGCGGACGCGTGAGCGCGTAGCTCCTGGCATCAACCCTCAAACGATCCTTCATTTATCCTCTGCTCTGCATAGCTCGAGCGCCTACACGCGGGGAAACCCTCCCGCACCAGACTGCCTCGCCTGGGAACCCCGGAATACCCCTACAGCGCAGCGGGGAGTCGGAGCGGAGAGCGGTACTCGGTCGGGCGGACTGGGCCGTCATCCCCGACCTGCCTTGTGACCTGCCCCGGTGTGCGTCGCTCGACGTGCGGTCACTGGCGAGGGGGAGGACCCGTACCCCCGGGAGCGCCGACCGCGGTGGAGCCGGAGACGCCAGGACGCGGACGACACCCGGTGGGGCCCAGGAGATACGAGCACCAGTGGAGGACGGGGGCTGAGAACCGCCGGATCTGCCTCCCCCCCCCTCCCGAGTCGGGCCTCAGCCAGACGGACGGGGACCTCGCGGAGCACGTGGAGCCCTCGTGCTTCGGAACCTGCCGCTGGCCCCCCCCCTCCCTAGCCCCCTCTGGGAGGAAACCGGGCGGGCGCCCCCACACACGCAGCCCCAGCATAGGGAGGACCCGAACCCCTGCTGCCTCGGGGCGAAGTGGCGTGACGCCACGGCCGCCTGGCGGACCGGCACTGGTGCTTCGGCCGCGGCCTCCCAGCGAGCCCTGAGGAGCCCGGCGGGGCATTGGGGAAACTCGGAGCGCGCTCCAGACGACTGCCGGACCAGTGTGGAGAGCATTGCAGACCGAGACCAGTTGGCCCCCTTCGGGATGCCGGCCAGGAATCAGACGGCGACGTGCGGCCTGGAGGGGCAGGTGGAGCCTTGCTGGAGCGAACATAGCTGCCCCTTTGGGGGAGACTGCCGGGAGGCACCCTCCGGACATAGGGCAGGAGCGATTGCTGGGCGACGCGGCTTGGCCGCGCTGGGGGGCCTCCGGGCCTGCGCCTTGACGAGAAACGGCTGAGCCCCCTCCTGGCCTCGTGGGGGTCGCCGGACGCGGGAGCCTCCGGACGGATACCGGGGCCAGCCGTGCGGTGCTGAGACCTTAGGGAGTGCGGAGCTTCGGAAGCAACATGGGCAAGGGGGACAAGACCCAGCCGAAACTGTCCTTCGACCCGCGCAATACGAATGGGCCTGATGTCGCGGCTCCGGTGCCGCCGCCCGGTGGATCCTCCCCGGAGACCTCTATCGGTGCGGACATTAAAGAAATGCTGGCGACCATGGAAAAGGGGTTGCAGGGCAGTCTGGCGGAGATCGGCACCAAGATCGATGCACTCTCCTATCGCATGGACCGCATGTCGGAGAGGGTGGACAAGAACTCAGCGCGCCTGGACGAGTCTGAGAACAGAATAGCACAGATCGAGGAGGCGCAGACGGAATGGGACTCAGACCGCAAACACTTTCGTAAACTGCTCCAGGTCATACAGGACAAGTCAGAGGACTTGGAGGCCCGCTCGCGGAGGTCAAAAATCCGCATCACTGGAGTTGCTGAGACGACGCAAACGGGGCGGATGGAGCCCTTCGTTGAAAAACTGCTTCGCACTCTGCTGGGTGAGGACGTGTTCTCGCCCATGTTCGTCGTGGAGAGGGCCCATCGCTCGCTGGGACCTCGCCCCAGGCCGGGCGCTCCTGCGAGACCTATCATAGCAAAGCTGCTGAACTATAGGGACAGGGACACTGCCCTGCGGATTGCGAGAGAAAAAGGGAAGCTGCAATTCGAGGGAATGGACATCTCCATCTACCCGGACTTCACGGCTAAGGTGCAGGAGGAACGGAGACAGTTTGCCCCCTACAAGAAACAATTGCGCGATCTGGGGCTGGACTACGCGATGCTGTATCCAGCGAGGCTGCGGATCAACAGGCAGGGCCAGTCGCACTTTTTTACGGACCCGAAAGAACTGCAACGATCCTTGAAGGACTGGTCCAGGGGTCAACGCAGTGGCTCGCGGGAACACGCGGGCGCCTGTGCCGGGGCCTCTGGCTTGGAGGAGCAGGACTAGCCATCGGGAGCTGCCCCCCCCCCGGTGGATGGCCGCCCGGCGCGGATCTGTGGCCCCCTCCTCCCGGGGGCGTCTGGGTCCCCTGAGAGTGGCCTGCCTACTGGACCTGTGTGTGGATGGAGGTGATGGTGACGGCCCTCGACGAGGTCGCTGCTGGGTGAGATCTTTCTAAATTGTGGAGGGCGCCTTCCTATTGTGACACTGGACCTGGGGGGGGGGGTTTCGCTAGCAGTTGCGGACTACCGCCAGCGCGGTGCTTTGGGGTCTCATAGTTGCGGGGTTCTCCATAGGGGTGGTTCTATCCGGATGCGGAGATGACCTATTTCTGCCCCGGCCAGTGGCTGAACTAGATGCCCAAGCATAGGCTCCCTGGGACGGCCGGGTTCGGCCTGCTGGCGTGGGTATTGCGCCCCCGAGAGGTCAACTCAAGGGCCCACTAGAACTATTGACTGGGGAACATCACCAGCTCGAGCCCAGCAGACAAGTGAGGGTAATGGTGCGGGGGGTGCGTCTGCACAGCGGTGTCCCGACGGGTAGGGACGTTCGACCCCCGGTGGCCGCTGCCCCAGCGCTGTTAAGCAACGGTGGCCCTCTTGAGGGCCGATTTGGGGAAGTTATCTCATGTTTGTTGCGAATGGAGGTTGGGGGGTGGGGATGGGGTCCTGTCTGGCCAGGTTGGGGGTGGTCGGCTGTGGGAGGGGGGGCTGGGCGGTTGGGGAGTTGTTCTGGGGTTGGGGACTGGGAAACGCACGGTATGTCGAGAAAAGGGTCTTCTGCTATGTTCTTGCGTGCCCGAGATGGGCTGTCAGGCGGTGATAGTGGGGGGGGGGTCCTTCGCTGACTCTCCCCCTATGGAAGCTATGAAGTATGACTGCAGGAATGCCTGAAAGTGGAGAGCTGACGGGGGATGGCCGTGAGGTGACCCTCAGAGCGCTCACATGGAATGTGCGGGGATTGAACGACTTTCGCAAATTGCGCAAAGTACTGAACTACTTCAATAGGCACAACATAGACTTGGCACTCATGCAGGAGTCTCACCTCCCACTCACTAGCAAATTACTCACCCACAGAGGTCTGTCTGGTTGCAGCTTGGCGGCAGGCTTTACTTCACACTCTAGAGGGGTGGTCACATGGGTGAACCCGCGATCCAAACTGTCGCTGCAGAAGCTGGCCGCTGACCCGGACGGACGATACTTGATCGCTAGGTGTATCGGCAAAGGTCATGACCTCATTGTGGTCAATGTTTATGGTCCCAACTACGATACCCCGGAGTTCTACGCCGCACTCGCAGCGCAGTGCAGGAGTCACGCCCAGGCGCGCATGGTGTGGGGGGGCGATTTCAACTTCATATTCGACCCGGCCTTGGACCGCTCCTCGGGGCGGGCCCGCCGACCGGCGGCGGCTGCAGTGTATATGCAGGCGGAATTGACCAAACTGGACATGGTGGATGTCTGGCGGCATAGAAGCCCCGAAAAGGCAGGTTACACACATTACTCGGCATACCACGATGTGCATACCAGAATTGACTACTGGCTGGCGTCCCGGACGCTCCTAGCGGCTGTCAAGCGATGCGAGGTTCTACCTCGTACTCTGTCGGACCATTCCCCCCTTCTCCTGGTATTTGCTGCCCCGGGCACACGATTGCCGCCGTTCACATGGCGGATGCCGCCCTACTCCCTGCTGGACGAGGCATATAGGGGGGAATTGGCGGACGAGATTGACGCTTTCTTCGCGGCTAATCTGGGAACCGTGCAGAGCTTCCAAACGGTATGGGACTCGTTTAAGGCCTACATTCGCGGCGTGGCCATGGCCAAGCACTCCGGTGTTCTCAAATCCATACGGCAGCGTATGAAAACATTGGAGACGCAACTGGCTCAGCTGGAGGAGCGACACAGGGGGTCCACGGACCCCGAGGTGGCCGCCCAGATTCAGACGTTAGTTTCAGACTTCAACAGCGAGGCGGACAGGGAAGTGCAGCACATGGGCAAATACGCTACGGCTCGCACCTATGGGGAGAGCGAGCGCCCGGGCTCCCTATTAGCGGGGATACTCCGTAGTACCAGGCGGCCCTTAGTCGTTGACGAGCTGGTGACTGCATCTGGGTCGGTGATTACCGAGGAAACGGAGATAGTGGAAGAATTTCGGGGCTACTACGCGGGGCTGTACACAGCAAAATCCTCCCAAATGGAGGAGGAGATAGACGACTACCTCAGTTATATAAAAATGCCCTTCCTGTCGAATTCGCAGAGGGAATTCCTGGCGCTGCCGGTGCAAAAAGACGAAATCCTGGAAGCACTGGGGGGCATGAGGGCGGGTTCTGCCCCGGCGCGGATGGGCTAACGGTGGCGTTCTACAAGGCCTTTCAGGATAAACTTCTACCACACATCATGACCCTTTTTGATGATATCTGCCAGGAGGGTAGCATGCCGGACTCGATGCGGGAGGCACTGCTCGTCACCATTCTGAAACCGGGGCGGCCCCCGAACCTGTGCGGCTCGTACAGGCCGCTTTCCCTGATAAATGTTGACGCCAAGCTGTACGCAAAGGTCCTTGCTACGCGTCTGGCGTTGCTGGTGCCGGAGCTGGTGGCCCCGGAGCAGGCGGGGTTCATCCCGTCCAGGAACCTCACTTATAACATTCGCACAGTCCTTGGAGCCATGCAGCATGTGCACCCGGGAGGTAAAGCCTTGGCGATTTTCCTTGACATGGAGAAGGCATTTGACTCTGTCGAGTGGCCCTTCATGGTGAGAGTCCTGAGGAAACTAGGGCTGGGAGAACCGTTCATGCAGATGGTGGGTGCACTATATTTTAGACCCACGGCCAGGCTGCGCATAGGGGACCGAGTCACGGACGCCTTCGCTGTCTCCAGGGGTACTCGGCAGGGGTGCCCCCTTTCTCCCCTCTTATACGCTCTGGTGGCGGAGCCGCTGGCGTGCGCTATGCGGGAGTATCATCAATTTGAAGGTATCAACTTCCCCTCCTATCGGATTTGCATCTCTACCTACGCGGACGATACGTTGCTCTATGTCCGCAACCCGGAGGAGAATCTCTCCTCCGTGCTGAGAGAGGTAGTCCGGTTTGGGGCCCTCTCGGGCCTCCAGGTGAACTGGAATAAGTCGCTGGCGTTCCCACTGACTCCACTCACAGTGCCGTTCCCCATGGAATATCCCCTCCAGTGGACAACGGACTCCGTCCGATACTTGGGGATCCAGCTGCACAAGGACCCGGAGGTCCTGCTCCGGGAAAACTACGGGGTAGCCTACTCCAAACTTGTCGACGACGTAGAGGTGTGGATCAAACTCCCTCTGTCGCTGATGGGCAGAGTGGCCATCATGAAAATGGTGGTTCTGCCGAGATTTCTGTTCCTCTTCGCGAACATCCCCGTTGTACTCTCTAAGGCTTTCTTTGCGCAGCTGACCCAGACTCTGGTGCGGCTGGCCTGGGGCGGTAAGCAGCCCAGGGTGCAGTGGAAGGTTCTGACGCTCCCCTACGAGATGGGGGGGCTTGGGGCCCCTGACCTGGAAAGGTATTATAGGATAGCGCAGGCGGCCCACCTACATACATGGATCCACGCCACCACGGATATACCCCACGTGCTGATGGAGCGGCTATTTGCGGAACCGCTTCCCCTCCCGGCTACTGTCTTCCAGTCGGTGGACCGCAGGGTGGGAACATTGGACTCCCTAAGGGCCACGAATCATGCATGGCATGCGATTCGGAGGGCGCAGGACTGCGATCTACTGTATTCCCCGCTGATGAGAGTGAAATGAAATGAAAATGAAATGAAAAGAGATTTGTAAAGCGCATGGCTGCCCTTGAGCGTCCCAGCGCTGAAACAAAACACAGGACCACCACCCAAACACAACTGAAGCAAAGCCTAACGGGGGAAGAGATAAGTTTTCAGTGCCTTGCGGAAACGCACTAGATTGGGTTCTTTCCGCAGGGCCGTCGGCAGAGCATTCCATAGTTGGCCTGCATTAATAGAGAACCGGCGACCGCCGGACTTCACCTTTTTGGCTCTGGGTATCACCACAAAATTACCATCATCCGAGCGAAGGGCTCGCGTAGGTTTGTAAGGGCGCACCAGGTCTCTAAGGATTGGAGGGCCTGATCCTTGCAAAGCTTTGAACACGATGCAAAGGGATTTAAATTTTATGCGAGCTCGGATTGGAAGCCAATGCAAGGCCTTGAGAGCAGGCTTAGCTGATGATCTTTTGGCAGTACCAGTGAGCATTCTTGCAGCCGCATTCTGAGCTCTTTGGAGCACATTCAGGGTGGATTCTGGTGAGCCAAGGAATAAGGCATTGCTATAATCCAGCCTTGACATGACTAATCCTTGAACCAGAAGTTTCCGGGAGTTTTCCGGGAGTAGCGGGAGGATCTTCCGTACTGACCTGAGCAGTCCATAGCAGGTCCCTGCCACTCGTTTAGCTTGAGTGGAGTGGGCGATCTGGCTCCCCCCACTGAGGGACGCGGGGGTGACGCGTGCACTGGGCGCCTTGGGTGTCGCCAAACTGGCGGACCTGTTCCAGGATGGGGTGGTTAAAACGTGGGAACAGATTTGCTCGGCCCGGCCTGGGGCTACCCAGCTCCAGCGCTTCCAATTCCATAGGATCCGTGGTGCGCTGTCGGCCCTGCTGGGGCCGGGCCTGGAGGAGCCGCCGGAGGTCCCGGAACTCACATATGTCATCAAAACGGTGGCCCCAGCCAAACTCGTTTCGGCTCTCAAAAAACTTGGGGACCAGCACCGGGCGCCTGAGTGCTCGGCGGTGCGACGGGGGTGGCAGGCCGACCTACAAATGGAAATAACGGACGAGATGTGGGCCTACTGCTGCTCTAGCACTAAAAGGGTGTCGCTAAACGGTAGGCACCGACTGATACACTTTAAGTTCCTGCAGCGGGTCTATTACACCCCAGAGAGACTACACAGGTATGGGCTTCGCCCATCGGCGGAGTGCGAACGCTGCCATTTCCCGGTAGCGGACTTCATACACATGGCCTGGCACTGTCCGGGTATAGCCCGGTTCTGGACAGCGGTGTTCCTGGAACTGAGCCAGATACTAGAAAAGGACATACAGCCTAACCCGGCGCTGGCGTTGCTGGGTTTCTCCAGGCCACTCCCGCGGGCGCTCAGACGCCTGACAGATATAGCGCTTCTAATGGCTCGGCGAGTTGTGGCGTCGTGCTGGATGAGGGGGCCGCTCCCCACCAAAAAACGCTGGGTCAGAGATATGCTGTACTGCTGCACGCAAGCGGAGACATATGGTGAATTGTTGCCCCCGAAAAGCCGGCCCAAGAACTTTTGGGGACTGTACAGAACATATCTGACGGCTGGGGAAACCGAGGGGGCGAGCCGGGGAGCGTCACAGGACAACGGACATGATGCACACGGCGAGGCGGAGGCAGGTGTGATACTGGAGAGCACGCTGGCGGACGCTTGACTGGATGGAGGGTTGGCGTGACGCTTAGGAGGCGAGCCTGTGGGCTGAGTGTGCTGCGGGGCATTACCCAGAGGGACGTGGCATGCTTTGAGTGGAATTGCGGGGGAGATGGAGAGTGGATGCGGAGTGGACGGCGAACTGAGAGTGGAGCGCTGCTTTGCCCGCTTAAAGCCGGAAGCAGGGACGGCGGATAGGACAGTACGCAGATGCGAGTGTGATGAGACGACGTGCGCGGGGTGGGTGGGATGGGAGGAGGGGAGTTGGGTCTTGTTTAACAGAAACTCAGGGACTGGCTCAGGTTAGCTGGTGAAGGAGGTTGCTGGTGGAACCGCCCCACATACATGACGGTCTGTAGCGGGGTCTGAGGGCTGGTGCTGCCACTAATATTTGCAGTATAGGCAATGGGATACCTGGTGGGTAGATCTCTCTGAAACGCCGCCGGTCCTCCGGGATGTCGGCTAAATGGCCGTGTACCTGTATACTGCACCTCCCTCTTCCCCCCCCCCCACCTCCTGTGGATCAGGGGGGGTAACACATTGCTATGTGACTTCCTGCTGTGCTGACCTGTCTGCTTACTTTTTGTTAAATAAAGGTTTTTGAAACTTAAAAAAAAAAAGAACATAAATTGGAATATCACAAGCTATCTGGAGAAGCGTACTATGAAGTCGAGTACTAAAGAAAATGAAACTTTTAAATATTGATGAGATGAGCATGGTCTCAAACTTAATGCTTGCCTTTGTACACTTGAGAATGCAACAGATTTTAAAAACAGATTACAATGTTTTGTTTGAAGGAAAACATGTAATGGTATTCGGCGATCTACTACAACTTACTCCTGTAAATGGGCAACCTGTTTTTAAAACACTTGTGCATGAAGATACTAGAAAATCTGTGGAAAGTATTGGAAATGTAAACATTTGGTCTCATTTTGAATATAAAGAACTTATTAAGAATATGCTACAAGTGAAGAACATTATGGAAATATTGTTCAAGACATAAGAATTGGTGTCTTGATGAAAGATGGTGAACACGCTTTAGAAAGTCGTCTACTAAGGAACTTGTTTACAACTGGAAACAAAGCGCAGAAATAATGTACAATTAGCTTGGAGAAAATAAGTCTATAGTTTGCCTAACACCTACACTGCAAGAATGTTTTACATTTAGTTAAGAACTTTTAAAACTGGAAATACAACAAATAGTAGAAATTGAAGCTATTGATAAAATTGAACATCAAGGAGTGACTATTCTTCTCACAGAGAAACTACAGCCAAAATTGGATTCTTTGGAAAAGTCTGTATCTAAGACTACAGGCTTCGAAAAGACTTTACCAAGAAGGTTTAGTAAATGAAGCAAATGTAAAAATTGTTGATTTTGTAAACTTTCAGAACAAGAATGGAAGATAAAATTTGATCAGATTAAAGAGGTAAGAGAGATTGGGCGTTGTGTTGTACGTTTTATGCTT
The DNA here is from genome assembly GCF_964204655.1 of Triturus cristatus. NCBI lineage: Eukaryota > Metazoa > Chordata > Amphibia > Caudata > Salamandridae > Triturus > Triturus cristatus. The sequence goes on along the minus strand of NC_140585.1, from coordinate 1,137,411,735 downwards.
GTAAAAGATTTGTATGTTCGCAAAAAACAGTTTCCCTTGTCTCTAGCATATGCAGTAACTATTTATAAATGTCAAGGTTTAAGTATAGACAGTGCTTTTGTAAATATTGGAAGTACAGTGTTCGAAGAGGGAATGGCATACGTTGCATTGTCTCGAGTAAGAACATTATCTGGTTTGTATTTAATTGGTTTTGATGAGAAAAAGGTTAGTGCAGATGCAAATTGTGTAAGAGAGTACAATCATTTAAGAAGACTAAATACTCCTCATTTAGGTGAATATCCCATATTTGAAAAACGTGTAGAGTGTCGAAAACGGAAATATGTCGAGCATTCAATTGAGGTTCAAAAAAAGAAAACCATTGAAGAGAAACATGAAGAAGTAAAGAAAATAAAAATGGAAACTGTTGATGAGATTGTAGGATACCAGTTGGAAAACAGTTCAGGTATCCACTGCTATGCTAATGTGATTTTGAAATTATGGGAAATCATGAAAAAAGATTTTTTTCTTTATTACGTCATGTATTTAAACAATTGGTAACTGACAAAAGTAAAATCCATACTAGTTCTGGTGTTCAACATCTTTTGGATATATGTACTGGTTCTTTGACACTTACTCTTAATGTTCAACAAGATGCACAAGAATTTATAGTGTTTATGCTTGGAGTATTAGAACATGAAGGTATACAGATTGAATTCTTATTTGGAGTAAGTTACAGATGGAATCATACATGTGAAGAGTGTTCATTTACTTCCAGCACTGAAATAGACACAGAATGATTCAAATACTTGACAATACCAAATTGCAAATCAGTACCTTTTAACAAATTAGTGAAAACAGCCAATCAGGATATGAAATGTTCGCATTGTAAATCAGAGATGTTGTCTACATTACATATAGAAAGATCTGGAAAATATCTCATTTTAATGTTTCAACGCTGTAGAGCAAATGAAAGAAAATTAGAGCCCAAAATAAAAAATATTTTTGCAGCTCAAGTATCTATTTCAGGAAGAACTTTTATAGCAGTGGCTATTATTTTCCATGATGGACCTACTACAACATCTGGACACTATACTGTGTATTTGAAGTATAATAAAGGATGGACACATTGCAATAATGCCCACTTGGACTTTAAACCGAGATTACCTTATGAATTACCAAATTCATATTTGTTATTTTTGAAGCCAAAGTTTTGAATACATTATTCGGCCTATTAGGAAGATGTCAACACAAATTAACAAATTTATCTCGGATTTTTTTTAAGCGAATGTGTTTAATACATTATTCGGCAAATTGGGAAGATGTGAACACGAATGAACAAAGTTATATTGGATTTTTACCAAGCAAATGTTTTGAATACATTATTCGGCCTGTTGGGAATATGTGAACAGAAAGTGGACAGGATTTGAACAATTACTATTTACAAATAGTGTTTAGGTTATTATTTGTGCTAATTATTATTGCATTTTGAAGACTGTCTTTAAAAGCAATAGTTAATATATTTGTTGTCTATATTATACCAGATATAAATGAGAGTATACATTTTAGCAAATGTACTTGAGAGTAATAAAAGACAATTTACAAATTGGACGTAATTTAGAAACTGTAGATGGTACACATATTGTAAATAACGCTTTGCGGTAATTTGGTTTTTTTTCTCAATCTTGTTGATTGTTTTTTCCCCCACTGTTGTATGATGATACTATGTTGAAATTACTGTGTACGGTGAAGTTCAGTAGAATCTGAGAACAGCAAAAAAGGGAAATTGGAAATGTTATGTAATTATAAAATTATGTTGTGTTCTTAAATGTGTAATATTTCAATTTCTATAATGCATTATATTGTATAAAAAAAATCTTCATCTTTACAGTAGTTAATGGTGAAGTTTGAAAAGTGTTTTATTTCAGTTTACAACAAAACTATTCGAAAATAGTTCAACAAAGTTATGTATCCAAATTACTAAAAAAGGTAAAAAGACATAACATAATACGCATGATAACATTCATTTATGTGTTATTCATTTCTAATAAAAATAATGTTGAACCTTTACACTATTTAATAACTTTCAGGTATCATCAGACAGGCACTATCCCTGTACTCATCCAGTCATTCAGGCACTACTATTACACTCATCCATTCTCTCAAACACTACCAATGCACTTATCCATGCACTCAGGTACTACCCATGCACTCCCTCAATCATCCAGGCTGGACTCTTGTACTCATCCATGCACTCAGGCTCTACCCATGCACTCATCCAATTACTCAGACACTACTATTATACTCATCCATTCCCTCAAAGACAATCCCTGCACTCATCCATGCACTAAGGCACTACCCATGCACTCCTTCATTCACCCTAGTAGTACACACACACTCATTCATGCACTCAGACTCTACCCATGCACTCATTTAATCCATCAGACACTACTATTGCACTCATCCATTCCCTCAACCACACTTCCGATGCAGTCCTGTAATCACCCAGGCACTACCCATGCACGTATCCATGCACTCAGGCTCTACCTGTAGAATGCTCCATGTACTCAGTCAGTACCCATTCACTACCCCAAACACCCATGTACTACTCGTGCACTCATTCATGCACTCAGGCACTACCCATGCACTCCTGCAATCACCCAGGCAGTACTTCTGTACTCATGGAATCACACAGATACTACCTGTATACTCATCCATGCACTCAGGGACTACCCATACACTCCTACAATCACCCAGGCACTACCCCTTCAGTCATGCATTCATTCAGGCACTACCCATGCACTCCTTCAATCACCCAGGTACTACCCATGCACTCATCCAAGCACTCAGGCACTACCCATGTACTGCTCCATGCACTCAAGTTCCACCCCTGCACTCATGCAATCACTCACGCACTTCTGTTGCACTTATCCGTTCTCTGAATTACTAGTCCTCTACTACTCATGCACTCATCTATTCACTGAAACACTACCCATACACTCCTCCATCCACTCAAGCACTAACCAAGCACTCCTCTAATCACCCAAGCACTACCCGTGTACTCAAACAATCAGCCAGGTACTACTCATGCACCCCTCCAATCAGTGGGCACTTCTATTGCACTCATCCTTTCCCTCAAACACTACCCATGTACTCACCCATGCACTCAGGCTCTACCTAAGCACTGTTCCATGCTCCCAGGCACTACCCACGCACTGATGCAATCACTTATACAAAACTGTTGCACTAATCCATTCCCTCAAACAGTAGCCATGCACTCATCCATGCACTCAGGCTGTACCCATCCATTCATCCAATCACTCAGAGAATACTATTGCACTCATCCATTCCCTCAAACAAAACCAGAGAAATTCTGCCATTATAGTGGGTGAACAATCAGCACAAGCAATGGGCAGCGACTGTACCCTGAATGAACCTACTTTTTTTCGGGAATACCAACTGATCAGGGTAAGCAGACAAAGCCCACCACCAAGAGTACATCCACCAGTACGTCCAAACGCAAAATCAGAAGGGGCAAAAAATGTCATCAGTGATGTCATTTGAGATGTCATCAGTGATGTCATCAGTGATGTCACTGAACATGTCATGAATAATGTAATATGTGACGTCATCAGCAGTGCATTGCGGGGGCGCGAGTTATAGTTAGCTGAACTAACTATAATGGCAGAATGTCTCTGGTTTTGTACGAGTGAGATGTCCAACTAACTATAACATCCCTGAAACCTATGGATTTTTCAGTGAATTTCTAAGGTTTTTTAAATGCTAATTTCTAACTATAATGTACCTGTAACCTATGGGTTTTTTCAGTGAATTTCAATGGTTTTTTAAATGCTAAATTCTAACTATAACGTCCCTGAAACCTATGTTTTTTTCAGTGAATTTCAAAGGTTTCTTAAATGCTAATTTCTAACTATAACATAGCAGTCTTGTTTTCAGAGTGGTGGAGAAAGGTGAGCTTGGCCTCCAAACACCTTTTAGCAATCCCACTGTGTGGGATTTACTGGAGGTAACAGGAGGGGTAGTTAGCCCCCAACGTCAACATTGGGTGCCAACTACCCCTTTTTATTATCTCCAGTAGGTCCCACACAGCAACACTGCTAACTTGTTATATCGGGCCCCGCCCCCTCCTCGCACCACTGTGCAAACACATCCCCTGGCGTGTTTTAAGTTAAGGGATTAAGTCCCCTTGAATCCTGAGGGTCCCTGGGGGCCAACTAGCCCACCAGGTACCTCCAGTAAGTGCCACAGAGCTGGATTGCAGAGAGGTATTCAGAGGCCATGCCCCTTTTTACACCATGCTGCAAACGCGGGTTTTGGCGCACTGCTGCTCGGAGGATGAAGTCCACTTGTGTCCTCAGGTCCTCAGGACACAAGAGGACCTCATTGCCTCACCAGCAGTGCGCCAGAAGACGCGTTGGTGGAGTGGTGTAAAAAGGGGCATGGCCTCGGACCACCTCTTTACAATGCAGCTCTGTGGCACTTACTTGAGGTACCTTGTGGGCTAATTGGTCCTCAGGGACCCTCAGGATTGAAGACAACGTAATCCCCCAATTTACAACGCGCCAAGGGGCACATTGCTTGTTGGCCCCCAGGGACCCTCAGGATAAAGGGGAATTAATTCCCCAACTTAATTCCCCAACTTAAAACGCACCATGGGACTCGTTTGCACAGTGGTGCAGGGAGGGGGGTGGGGCCACTGGTGAGTTGCTGGTTCCTTTTTTGGGGGGGGAGGGGGACTGTATGGCCTCCTTTCCCTGGGCCACTTTTGGCTCCGGGGACCCCATCTCCCGAGGCCTGGCAGCCTTGTATTTTTTTTCTATTATGCGGACCCTCTCCTCAGGCCAATTAGGGCCCCAGGGACCCCATCCAGTCTGTTTTATAAAGGAGAGGGGGTTGCGTGGCCCCCCTCCCAGGCCACTTCTGGCACTTGGGACTCCATCCCCCGGGGCCTGATGCTCTGTTGGGGACTGTTGGGGAGCCCCAATGCCCCCATGGTCCCGCCGGCTCCCCGCTTCCTGTGGGAGCTGGCATTGCTTTGGAGCAAGGGGAGCTGCTGACATGCAGCTCCCATTGCTCAAAAGCAATTCTGCTTTGCTTCATTGAAGCAAGAGCAGGTTTCCCTGCTCTCGCTTCAATGAAGCAAAGCAGCGTATGCTATGACAGGGCGGGAGCCTCACAGCTCCCGCCCTGCCCTAGCAAACAGAATTGTCCCGGGACACTGCAGGAGCTGGCCCTGGGGGTGGCAGTCCCCAGGGCTATTAAGGACTCCAGTAGGGGGGTAACATTTTAAGCCCGGGGTCCAGGGGTCTGTAACGGACCCCCGCATTTCAAAGTGGTTCCATAGGGCGGAGTGGTGTTGCTATAGCGCCCCACACTAAATATTGACTTCAGCTCCAGGGTGGTGGTAGTCGCCGGGGTTTGGGGGGCCCGCACGGCCCCCTCGCCCTTATTTGATTTAGCCCCGGGGAGGTGGCGTGCCCCCCCACATTTAATTACTAAAGCCCCAGTGCGCCCGCAAATTTAAACCACATTGCCTCCGGGACCTGGCCCACCCTGGGGCCTCATTAAAATGAAGTGTGGCACTTAATTTTTTTTAAAAAATTCGGCAGGATTCGTGATCCTGTCGAAATTATTTAAAAAATGCATTTTATGGCCCTGGGGTTCCTTGTGGGACCCCCTGAGCAGGCCTAGGGGATCAGAGTGTTTCTACCCTGCCCCCTTTTCTTGTTTTTTATCTTTGTTTTACTGTTTTCTTGTGACTCGGTTCTACCGAGTCACAAGATGGCTGCTAACACTTCCTGATTTGGAGTGTTGGCAGCCAATCAGAGTGAAGCTCGTGCCTGGGAGGGTTTGTGAACCCACCACACCCACATATATCGAATCTTTTTCTTTTCTTATTTCTCAGAAACTACGGAATGGATTTACACCATTTAAAAAAAAGGTCTCTTTCTGAACCAAGGGCTACCTTTTTGCCAAATTTGGTGTCATTCCGTTCAGCATGTCGGTCTGTAGCTTTGTCTAAAGTTTCCTATAGAAATTAACATGGGGAAAACGCACTTTGGCGGTCGCCAGTAGGTAGTTATAGTTAGGACCTAGTTTCCATAGGAAACTCGTTTTTTGTTTTCCCAATAACTTTGGCGCCGGTTGACAAATCTTTGCGAAATTTTCAAAACTTATGGCCCGTTACGGTCAGCTCCTATCCTGTGGGGTGATTCGCCAAGTGGGGGCTGAGAAAAAAGGGGGTCCCAAAACGTGTTTTCCCCATGTTATTTACCATAGGAAACTTTAGACACGGCTACAGCCCGAACTGCTGAACGGAATTACACCAAATTTGACAAAAAGGTAGCTCTTCGTTCAGAAAGAACTCTTTTTGTTAAATGGTGTAAATCCGTTTAGTAGTTCCTGAAAAATTCAAGAAAAAGGGGTGAAAAAATCAATTTTCCATAGGAAACTTTAGACACGGCTACTGCTTGAACTGCTGAATGGAACTACACCAAATTTGGCAAAAAGGTAGTGCTTGGCTCAGAAAGCACTCTTTTTCTTAAATGGTGTAAATCCGTTTAGTAGTTGCTGTGAAAATCAAAAATTAAAAGTTTCGATATCTATGGCCGTGGTGGATCCTGCCGACCACGAGCTGCATTCTAATTGGCTGTCAACACTTCAAACCAGGAAGTATTGGCAGCCAACTTGTGCCTCGGTAGAACTGAGGCACAAGAAAACAGTAAAACAAACGCGCAAAAGAAGAAAAGTTGGCAGGGTAGAAACACTCTGACCCCCTAGGCTTGCTCAGGGGGTCCCACAAGGACCCCCAGGGCCCAAAAAAGCATTTTTGTTTTAAAACAGCCGAATTTGTGCTGGGTGCACGAATCCGGCTGCTTTGTTTAATTGAAGCCCCCGTGTGGGCTAGGTCCCGGGGGCAGTAAAAAAATGTGTGGGGGGGGGGGCACAAACCCCCCCACACTGCCCCAGGGACCCCCACCCCCCGGGGCTTTGTATAAATATTTGCGGGGGACACACAGGCCAGCCCCGGGGACCACCACCCCCGGGGCTTTCACTAATTATAACATTAATTATAATCACAGGGGGGCACACTTCCCCCCCCGCAGCCCCGGGAACCGCCACCCCCGGGGCTTTAAAAAAAATATATATACCTGTGTGGGGGGCTCGAGCCCCCTCACACGCCCTGGGGACCGCCACCTCCATGGGGCACTAATATTTAAATTTGGGGGTCCGTAACGGACCCCCGAGCCCTGGGGACCACCACCTTCTCGGGGCTGTTCAGATGTTGGGAGGGGGACCGCACAGCCCCCCTCCTTGCACCTGTGATGGCCCTAGGGACCACCACCCCCCAGGGCCGGCTCCTGCAGTGTTCCAGGGTGCCCACCCCGGGACACTGCTGTTTGCTATGGTAGGGCGGGAGTACGTCTCCCGCCCTACCGCACCAAACTCTGGTTTGTATTTTGGAAGAGAGCGCAGGGAAACCAGCTCTCTTTCAAAATCCAAAGCAGAATTGCTTTTCAACACGGTGAGCTGCATGTCAGCAGCTCCCCATGTGGAAAAGTAATGCCGGCTCTCACAGGACACGGGGAGCTGGCAGGTCTGTGGGGGCATTGGGGCTTCCCCCATGGTCCCCAACGAAGTGACTAGGCCCCAGGGGATGGGGTCTCTGGGGCGGATATAAATTAATGGTAGGAGACAAATTTTTTAATAAAAGAATTTGGAGTCACGTCCCCAGTATTGGCCCATTGGTGTGAACGCGAGGGGTCTGTAACTTCTAATCGCACTGGGTGTGCGACTCCTAATACAAAAAAATTAAGAATTGTTACATTAAAAATCTATATTATATGTTAGCATCTTGGATGGCTCTAAAAAGAGCCCTTGTGTTTATTGGGAGATTTTTGTAGCTACATGTAAGTGCCGATGCAGAGTCTTAAGTTGTTGAGAAGGACTCTGTTTCCCTTGTCTGTGAAGTGTACATTATCACTCCTGTAGATACCATCCATATCAAAACGCAGATTGTTGTTGTAAATGGACCCCATATGATGGTCTCTGAGATAAACAGAAACAGCTTTATTGACATTTTTTCTAGCTTTCTCAATTTGTGAACAAAATCGATTGGACCACTTCCATTTCTGTCTTTGACATATGTTAGAGTAGACAAAGGCAATTTGGGGGAAAAGCAACATCAATTCTGCAATGGTGTCCTTTATTAGCATGTCCAGACCAACCCCAGTCATTGTGCCTAGGTCATTGCCACCACAGTGCAAAATCATGAGGTCATGAGGTTGGAGGTGCATGAAGGTTTTCACCAATGGCATCAATTGGTGCCACTTCAATCCTCTTTGTCAAATTCATGTAATATCTACATTTTGCAAAGCTAGATCTTTGTCAATACCTCTGCTTTTAGCATACTTTTTGCACCAGAAAACATAGCTGTGCCCAACAATCCACACTGAAAGCATCTTGAAGGGATCTCTGTAAATAATCAGAAGATGTCTGTAGCTGAGGTAGGCAGGTGGTAGAATGAAATCTATCTAAAATGGTGGACAACATGCTGTTTTTAAGAAAGTAGAGATTTGATTGGCTGTTTAAGAACACTCTACTTTCAAATATAGGGTGCATTTTACTTTGTTTAGAAAGCATGTTTCCTATTCGTTATCAAGAAAAGTTTGAAAGGTGCAGCAAAGCCAACCACACCTGCTGTTGTCATTTGCAACATTGTGTGTTGAACTTGTGACCTGGCAGCTAAGTTGAATGATGCATGACCTGTTGCTATGGAAACTGATATTAAGGACAAGGGGTGAAGATGTCAGTGGAAAAGTATTATTCTCTATGACCAATGGAAATGAAGCAATGTCATTTGTGGGTTATGTGAATATGTATGGAAAGTTTGCCATTACTGGTTTTACATTGGAGAGTGTGCTGATCTACAGTCTCTGTGACTACAAGAAAATCCTGACTGAGTGTGTGAGATTTTTCATTCAACAGATTTATTTAAAAGGTGAGTTATATTTTTAAGAGATTTATGTAATATAGATTTGACATTTTTATGAAACTCTGCTGGTTAAATTAATTTATTAAATGTACAGATATATATTGGGATAATTTCTATTGTATTTGAACTTTGTTTAAAAAATAGTATGTGCACTAATATATATATATTATTAAGTCTCTTGAAAGGTATACTTGAATGATGCTTCTTATTTATTATTAATTGGTTAAATATGCACAAAGAATGTGTATTTTCAAAAATGTTCATATAAGGTGTAGTTTAATAGGAATGCATATTTCTTCTCAGTAAAACGTATAGTTTAATAAAATGGCATTGTTATAGATAGTTTGGTAAAATGAGGTACAACTGTGTTGTTTGCAAGATGATCATATAAGGTGTTAATGATTACAATTCTGTTATTAGTTTGTACAGTTTGTGTGGTTTTAGAAATCCTCATAAAGAAGGTGTTGTTGATTACTCTTCTTAATTAAGTCTGTTAAGACATTCAGTTTGATGATGTTGCATATTTCTAGATTTAATTGGTTATATGTACTTCAAAAGAAAACCACTACATTTTACTCTTTCTGGTATGTAGTAATTGCCTCTTAAGTAGATAGTATGTAATGAGTCATGTATTTGTTTAGATTGTATTTATATAGTTGTATCTATATTTACTGAATTAATGAGAGGTACCTGATAGATTACAGGAATGCAAAGGTAGTGAATATGTGATTTTATAAGTGCCAGAGAAGTGTTTTTGTGGTTCTATAATGTCCAATTCCGTACTTAGTATGTAGGTAAATGTGCGTAACCTATATGGTCCCATAACCTCCTGCAGCCTACTGATTCACTCCTGCAATAATCCAGATAGTACCCATGCAGTGCCCCAATCACATTGTCACTCTGTCCACTCCTGCTATCAACCTGAGATATAGTTGTATGTATATTTACTAAATTAATGAGAGGTGACAGACAGATTAGAGGATTGCAAAGGTAGTGAATATGTGAATTAGTATTTACATGAGTAGTGATTTAGTGGTTCTATATTGTCCAATGTTGTAGTTAGGCATTAAGACATGCAGTGCTGCAGTCAAATATACAAAATATATGCAGTCCCCTAACTCCATGAAGACTACTGATTCACACCTAGAAACATTCAGGTAGTAGGCATGCAGATCAGCAGTCACAGTGTCACTCTTTGTCCACTCCTCCTATCATACTGACAGAACAATGACCTTATCTAATCACTGTGCAGAAATACAAGCACTTATAACCTCACTTTCCTATCAACTACCAGCACTCTCACTATCCAGTCACTGTCCATACACCTGTACAATGCCTCAGGCATTAAGACATGCAGTGCTACAGTCAAATGTACAAAATATATGCAGTCCCCTAACCCCATGCACACTACTGACTCACTCCTGCAAAAATCTAGATGGTAGCCATGCAGATCAGCAATCACAGTGTCACTCTCTGTCCACTCCTCCTATCATCCTGACAGAACCATGTCCGTATCTACTCTCTGTGCCAAAACACAAGCACTTATAAAGTCACCCTCCTGTCAACTACAAGTACTCTCACTATCCATTCAGTGTTCATACACATGTACAATGCCTCAGGCATTAAGACATGCAGTGCTACAGTCTAATGTACAAAATATATGTGTCCCCTAACCCCATGCAGACAACTGATTCACACCTTCAAAAATCCAGGTAGTAGCCATGCAGTGCCCCAATCACACCATCACTCTCTGTCCAGTCCTGCAATCGTCCTGACAGAACCATGTCCTTATCTAATCACTGTGCAGAAACACAAGCACTTGTAACCTCTCCCTCCTGTCAACTACCAGCACTCTCACTATCCAGTCACTGTCCATACACCTGTACAATGCCTCGGGCATTAAGACACGCAGCGCTACAGTCAAATGTACAAAATATATGTAGTCCCCTTACCCTATGCAGACTACTGTTTCACAACTAGAAACATCCAGGTAGAAGCCATGCAGATCAGCAATCACAGTGTCACTCTCTATCCACCCCTGCAATTGTCCTGACAAAACCATGTCCATATCTACTCTCTGTGCCAAAACACAAGCACTTATAAACTCACCCTCCTGTCAACTACAAGCACTCTCACTATCCAGTCAGTGTCCATACACCTGTACAATGCCTCAGGCATTAAGACACGCAGTGTTACAGTCAAATGTACAAAATATATGTAGTCCTGTAACCCCATGCAGACTACTGATTCACAACTTCAAAAATCCAGATAGTAGCCATGCAGTGCCCCAATCACACTGTCACTCTCTGTCCAGTCCTGCAATCGTCCTGACAGAACCATGATCTTATCTAATTAGTGTGCAGAAACACAAGCACTTATAACCTCACCCTCCTGTCAACTACCAGCACTCTCACTATCCACTCACTGTCCATGCACCTGTACAATGCCTCGGGCATTAAGACATGCAGTGCTGCAGTTAAATGTACAAAATATATGCAGTCCCCTAACCCCATGCAGGCTACTGATTCATACCTAGAAACATTCAGGTAGTAGCCATGCAGATCAGCAATCACAGTGTCACTCTCTGTCCACTCCTCCTATCATCCTGACAGAACAGTGACCTTATGTAATCACTGTGCAGAAACACAAGCACATATAAACTCACCCTCCTGTCAATTACTAGCCCTTTCACTATCCAGTCACTGTCCATACACCTGTAGAATGCCTCAGGAATTAAGACATGCAGCGCTACAGTCAAATGTACAAAATATATGTAGTCCCCTAACCCCATGCACACTACTGGTTCACTCCTGCAAACATCCAGGTGGTAGCCATGCAGATCAGCAATCACAGTGTCGCTCTCTGTCCACTCCTCCTATCATCCTGACAGAAACATGTCCGTATTTACTCTCTGTGCCAAAACACAAGCACTTATAAAGTCACCCTCCTGTCAACTACAAGCACTCTCACTATCCAGTCAGTGTCCATTCACCTGTACAATGACTCAGGCATTAAGACATGAAGCGCTACAGTCTAATGTACAAAATATATGTAGTCCCCTAACCCCATGCAGACTACTGATTCACACCTTCAAAAATCTAGGTAGTAGCCATGCAGTGCCCCACTTACACAGTCACTCCCTGTCCAGTCCTGCAATCGTCCTGACAGAACCATGTACTTATTTAATCACTGTGCAGAAACACAAGCACTTATAACTTCACCCTCCTGTCAACTACCTGCAGTCTCACTATCCAGTCACTGTCCATACACCTGTACAATGCCTCAGGCATTAAGACACGCAGCACTACAGTCAAATGTACAAAATATATGTAGTCCCCTAACCCCATGCAGACTACTGATTCACACCTAGAAACATCCAGGTAGTAGCCATGCAGTGCCCCAATCACACAGTCACTCTCTGTCCAGTCCTGCAATCGTCCTGACAGAAGCATGTTCTTATCTAATCAGTGTGCAGAAACACAAGCACTTATAACCTCACTTTCCTGTCAACTACCATTACTCTCACCATCCACTCACTGTCCATGCACCTGTACAATGTCTCAAGCATTAAGACATGCAGTACTGCAGTCAAATGTACAAAATATATATGCAGTCCCCTAACCCCATGCAGACAACTGATTCACACCGAGAAACATTCAGGTAGTAGCCATGCAGATCAGCAATCACAGTGTCACTCTCTGTCCACTCCTATCATCCTGAAAGAACCATGTCCGTATCTACTCTCTGTGCCAAAACACAAGCACTTATAAACTCACCCTCCTGTCAACTACCAGCATTCTTACTATCCAGTCACTGTCCATACACCTGTAGAATACCTCAGGCATTAAGACGCACAGCGGTACAGTTTAATGTACAAAATGTATGTAGTCCCCTACTCCCATGCAGACTACTGATTTACACCTTCAAAAATCTAGGTAGTAGCCATGCAGTGCCCCAATCCCACTGCCACTCTCTGTCCAGTCCTTCAACCGTTCTGACAGAACCATGTCCTTATCTAATCACTGTGCAGAAACACAAGCACATATAACCTCACTCTCCTGTCAACTACCAGTACTCTCACTATCCACTCACTGCCCATGCACCTGTACAATGCCTCAGGCATTAAGACATGCAGTGCTGCAGTCAAATGTACAAAATATATGCAGTCCCCTAACCCCATGCAGACTACTGATTCACACCTAGAAACATCCAGGTAGTAGCCATGCAGATCAGCAATCACAGTGACACTATCTGTCCACTCCTCCTATCATCCTAACAGAACAGTGACCTTATGTAATCACTGTGCAGAAACACAAGCACATATAAACTCACCCTCCTATCAACTACCAGCACTCTCACTATCCAGTCACTGTCCATACACCTGTAGAATGCCTCGGGCATTAAGACACACAGAGCTACAGTCAAATGTACAAAATATATGCAGTCCTCCAACCCCATGCAGACTACTGATTCACACCTAGAAACATCCAGGTAGTAGCCATGCAGATCAGCAATCACAGTGACACTCTCTATCCACTCCTCCTATCATCCTGACAGAACAATGACCTTATGTAATCACTGTGCAGAAAGACAAGCACTTATAAACTCACCCTCCTGTCAACCACCAGCACTCTCACTATCCAGTCACTGTCCATACACCTGTAGAATGCCTCAGGCAAAACATACTGTGCAAAACACAAGCATTAATCATTTGTCTATTCTCTTTTGATGCAGTACTGTAATCATCCAGTCAGTAGCTATGTACTCATGCAATGACCCAGGTACTAATACTTACAGTGTTATAATCGTCTATCCAGTGTTGATGCAGTCCACTATACACATTATCTCTACTTATTCACTTATTTCACTTATTCAGTGCTACAATTATTCAATTAGTACCTGTGTACTGCAGTGATTTGAAAACAAAGTGTTTAAATGGATTTTATGTATAACATGTTTGTATTCTAATATAATAGTATATTTTATAGATATATTTTAATGACATTATATATATATATATATTTTTAAACAGATATTGTTCAACATCATTACAAAAAAATTACCATGGCTAGAAAAACAGAAAAGAGGAAACAAGAAGAAAGGACTATTATTTGAAGAAAACACAACAACAAGAATTAGACGAGCAACAACATGTGAGAAAAAGTCTTCTGGTAAGAAAACAAAAGAATTTATTAAAAACCTTTCAAAGGCTAAAAACAGTGGGCACAATGTGGGAAGTAGAAGGAATGTCCCAACAACATAGAAGAAGAAAAAAGGAAAAGTTAATGGAATATTGCATTCCCAAGAAACAATATATGGTAAAAGGAGAAGGAATCAGTTTGAAGAAATAAGAAAGAGAATGTTTTACAATAGAGTTGTCTTTAATTTTTAGAAAGATATGAAGAAATATAAAAAAAAGCAGCATTTTATAAAAAAAAAGAAACAGATTGAAACTAATGTTGAGAAGGCTTTTGATTTCAAACGGAAATTATTCATTTTAGTTTTAAACAGAATTCGATCACTAGATAAGCCAATACATTTTATGAAGACCAAAAGTAAAAAAGAAGAGAGTAATTAACAGAACTAACTTTTGTGATATTTGTTTGGGTGAATGGAAACACAGTTCAAGTTCAGAGCCTTTTTTCAATGAAGAAAGCTATTTTCAAACCAATACATTTTTGCATGCAGTTGATACCTCTGGTCATGCTTATGAGGTTAAAAACGGTTGTCTAATTGAAAAAGAAAAGATGGTTCCCAGAAATGTAGAAGAAGTGATAGCTGATGAAGTTCTAGGGAGACGTACTAAAGCTCCAGTGTATACTTGGGATTGTAGTAGTGTATGCAGTATACGAGAGGAATCTATTGATATTTTACAAAGTTTTTTACGAGACTATAGTAAAAAGAAGTGTTAAACAAAAGATTAAGATGTTGCAAGGACTAGATCCTTGCAGAGTGAGAAAAAATACTGGTTTACAAGGTCATTCTCTGGCTTGTCTTTCTAGAAAAGTATGTCAAAGTTTTTTTCATCATTTTAGAATGTTAGCAGTACATCATTCTCAAATGCGGAAGTTAGTCAGAAGATTGTATTACGCAAAAAGTCCAGCAATAATTTTAAATGACTTAAACAGTGCTATTTTGCATGGGTCAGTATCAGATGTAAAAAAAGTTTGGGATGAAATGGAGTTTCGTCTCTTTGGTCCTGAAGTAGAGAGTGGACAAAGTGAGACATTGATAGAAGTAGGTGTTGAAGAATATGTGGAAAATAGTAGTACAGAGAAGTTTGAAGAACAAATTACAAAATTTAAGGTAATTTTGTGTGAAAGGTCAAATTCTACTTGTATTTGTTGTCGACGAACTCACTATAAAAATCAGACTAGGACTGTTGATCTGTATTTAAAAAGTGAAAGAGAAAATAATGATAAGTGGAAGGAATTTGCAACTTATTTGTTGGTAGAGGATTGCTTTGATTTGGGTACTGATCAACGTATTTGTAAATATTGTTATAACAAATTAGACGATAATAAAAGGCCTGCTAGAGCTGTCCATAATAATCTAGAGTTGGTAGCAATTCCTGCAAAACTGATAGATTTAAACACGTATGAGTCTATTCTGATTCAATCTGCACACCCATTTCAGGCTATTGTTCGTATGGAGCCTAAAACAGGTAAATTGCCTCCCACAGATTTACAGAGAGGATTAAAAGGAAGAGTTGTATATTTACCTCTAGATTTAAAGAAAAATATTGAAACTATTGGTGTAGAGAAAGAAGAAACTGAACCACTAATTATTTTAGTTTATGGTGTCCCTACTAAGAGTAAGAAGATCTGGCAGGAATTAGTGGATCTCAGGAAAGTGCAAAGGGCAACACTGTATCTGATACAAAACAATGATTACTACAAAAACGTGTATGTGGAAGAAGAAGAAATACTTCTAGGAGATGATAGTGAAATGTCAAGTGGTCAAATTGAGAAAGTGGACATGTCCAAAACTGAAGAAATTTATGAACATTATAGTGTACATCCTTTACATTCGAAAGAAGTGATGGGAAATACTATTGAATTATTCCAAATGAAGAAAGCGAAGGAGAGTCCAATGAGTGTTTGGGAAAAAAGTTTGGAAGCTCGTTGTTTTCCCCAGCTGTTCCCAACTGGAAAAGGTGGACGATATGACGAACGATCAGTACAGATTCCTGCATCAGAATAACGGACAACAAGAAAGTATGCAAAAGATCCAAGATTTCGACAATGTATCCCATATATATTTAATCTTTTGTTTGAGAGTGACTTGTCTGGACTTTCATATGCAGTCAACCACATATTAAAAACAAGATTACATCTTCAAAATGTTTCTGCAAAGGAATTTATGGAAAAAGTACATCAGAGAGATGCTCATTTAGAATCTCAACTGATTAATTTGATGGCATGTCAGCTTGGTACTAATGAGTATTGATATCATCGTCATGGAGAACTTAAATGCATGCTAAGGAACTTAGGAACTCCTACGTGGTTTGTTACCCTAAGCTGTGCTGAATACACATGGGATGATTTATTTCAATTTCTAAAAGAAGCAAATTCAAATATTAAAAACATTGAATTCAAGACTCCTGGAGAACTGTGTTCTTTGGATCTGTAAATGTATGCAGATATTTCAATCATAGGTTTGAAGCTATGATGTCTTTTATCTGCAACAAAAAGAATGCTCCTCTTGGAAAAGTTATTGATTTTTTTGGGAGAAAGGAGTATCAAGCTAGAGGTGCTCCTCAGATACATATGCTTTTATGGATCAAGGATGCACCCAAATTTGGAACTGATTTAGATTACACTGTTTCATCTTTTATTGAAGATTATGTTACATGTGCTATACCTAAAAGAACAGAAGAAAACACCTTAAGGCAACAAGTGTTACGATTCCAATGTCATCGATGTGGCAAATACTGTTGACGGAAATACAAATCAAAGGAAAAGTTTTATACTAAATGTCGTTTTGGATTTCCACGTCCAGTAATATCCAAAGGAACAGTAAACAGTTTCATGTCAGCAGTGAGACATACCATCACTAGAAAATCACCCAAAGATACTTACAATTTGTAAAGAAGTGAAGAATCAAAGTATATCAAGGATTATAATCCAGTTATTCTCTCAATGTGGAATGCTAATATGGATATCCAGTATGTTGAAGATAATTCCATTGCTGTTGCTCGGTATGTAACATCATATATAACAAAATGAGAAAAGAAGGAGTTGAAAGAAATGTGGGAAGAAATTTCCCACGAGAAGAGTCTTAATAAGAAATTGTATAGGTTTAGTTTGAAGATGCTGTCCCATCGAGAGATTGGAGCGTACGAATGCTCAGATCGGTTGTCCTCTGCAAGTTTATATTCAAAGTCAATTAGGAATTATTTGGGTTAGTCTAGGTCTTGCTGCAACGTGAAATCGAGTACTTAAATCTATAAAAGAAATCGAATATTTAGCATTAAATGAACCGGAAAGAAAGCCTTGGCGTACGGAACTGGAATTACTTGGAGATTTTCTGTGCTCTGAAGATTCTTTCAATGCATGTAAAGATAGCAGTGAATGCACTGCTTTTGTAAACTATCTCAAAATGTTGAATGAAGAAATTGATCAAGAAGCTACTATTGCAGCTGAGATTGCTAGAGACAGTTCTCAAGACAGTCAAAGTTCTGCTTCACTGAGTCCAGATCCACTAGGACAACCAATTCTTGAAAATGAAGCAGTAATTGCTATGACTGAAGTGGAAACAGCAATGCATCAAGCTCAAGAAGACATTATGGACTTAGGAAACTTGGAAGAACAACTGAATATTGAACAAAAAGAACTATATGAGCAAGTGAAATAACAGATTGACCATGGTTTTCTTCATGAAAAAAAAGAATGCACATGCACATCATTTCAATCTATCTGAATGTATGTCAGTGGTCAAGCTGGTTCAGGAAAAAGTTTTAAATTAAACTTTTGACCAGTTACCTACAGAAAACAACTGACTCACATTTATCTTGTATTGTAACTGCTCCAACTGGGTTGGCAGCACACAACATTAAAGGAATTACATTACATTGTTTACTAATGCTACCTGTAGAGCATGAAAATAAATTGGAATATCACAAGCTATCTGGAAAAGCTTGTTATGAAGTTTCAAGAGTACTAAAGAAAATGAAACTTCTGATTATTGATGAGGTGAGCATGGTCTCAAACTTAAAGCTTGCCTTTGTGCATTTAAGAATGCAGCAAATTCTAAAAACAGAATACAATGTCTTATTTGGAGGAAAACGTGATAGTTTTTGGTGCAACTTACACCTGTAAAAGGGCAACCAGTATTTAAAATGCGTGTGCATGAAGGCACCAGACAATATTTGGGAAGTGTTGGAAACGTTAACATTTGGTCATATTTTGAATACAAAGAACTAATTAAAAATATGCGACAGGCAAATGATGTTGATTATGGCACCATTCTTCAAGATATAAGAATTGGAGTATTGACAGAACATGACAAACAAGCTTTGAAAAGTCGTCTACTTACAAACTTATTTCCAAATGAAAATATAGTTCCTGAAAAAATATACAAAAAAACTGCAGAAAATAAATCTATAATCTGCCTAATGCCAACACTGCAATAGTGTTCTTCATTCAATGAAGAACTTTTAAAGCTGGAAAATGAACAAATGATAAAAATGGAAGCCATTGATAAAATAGAACATGAAAGAATTACTATTATTTGGACGGAGAAATTAAAAACAAACTTGGATTCTTTAGAAAAATCTGTATCTAAAACTGCTGGTTTAGAAAAGAATTTATATGTATGTGGCAACTGTCTGGTTATTTTACGGCGTAATTTGGATGTGGAAAAAGGTTTAGTATATGGAGCAATGGGAAAAGTTGTTGATTTTGTTAAATATAAAAAAAGAGATGGAACTGAATGTTTGAAAATCAAATTTGATCGGATTGAAGAAGTAAAACAAATTGCTTGTTATCCTGCTCATTTTTTCCTTGTTAAAGATTTGTATGTTCGAAGTAAACAGTTTCCTCATTCTTTGGCATATGCGGTGACTATTCATAAATCTCAAGGTTTAAGTGTAGACAGTGCTTTGGTAAACATTGGAAGTACCGTATTTAAATAGGGTATGGCATATGTTGCTTTGTCTTGAGTCAGAAGTTTATCTGGATTGCATTTGATTGATTTTGATGAGAGAAAGATTAGTGCAGATGCAAATTGTGTAAGAGAGTATAATCGGTTGAGAAGACTGTATGCTCCCAATTTAGGTGAATATCCTCTATATGAAAAGCATGTAGTAGGTCGAAAACAGAGATATGAGAATATCTGTAGTGAAGTTAAAGAGAAGAAAAAAAATCAAGATAATGTTGAGATTCCAAGCAAAAAGAAAAAGGAGACTATTGAAGAGATTGTTGGATATCATTTACAAAATAGTTCAGGTATCAACTGCTATGCTAATGTAGTGGTAAATGCTGTATTTTTTCTAGAATATCTGCAACAGAAAAATATGGAGCATCGAGAAAAAAGGTTTTGTTCTTTGTTGCATTCTATTTTTGAAAAATTCAAAACTGATAGAAGTAAAATCCAAACTGTTTCAGATATTCGGAATCTTCTGGATATATGTTGTGGTTCTACGCAATTTACACAAAATGGGCAACAAGATACTCAGGAATTTCTAATGAATATGCTTGCAGTATTGGAAGATGAAGGAATACAAATTGAAAATCTGTTTGGACTTCGTTATAAATGGGAACATGAATGTGAAAATTGTAGATTTACTTCTACCACTAACATAGACACTGAAAGATTCATATATTTGATAATACCAGACTGTAAAACATTGTCTTTCAACAAATTAGTTAAAGCAGCAAATCAAAACATGGAGTGTAGCCAATGCAAATCAGAAATGTTATCAACACTATTTATACAAAGATTTGGACAACATATAATTTTAATGATACAATGTTGTACAGCTAATGGAAGAAAATTGGAAACCTTAATTAAGCATTTTGTAGCAAGTCAACTATCAATATCAGGAAGAACTTTTGTGGCAGTAGCAATTATTTTCCATGATGAACCTTCCACAACATTTGGACAGTACACTGTCTATTTAAAGTGCAATAAAGGATGGACATATTGTAATGATGCTCATTTGGTTTTTAGATATTGTTTGCCTAACAAATAACCAAATTCATACCTAATATTTTTAAAGCCAAAGTTCTAATAACATAATTCGGCTAATTGAGAATATGTTATTATTTATTAATGAGATTACTTTGGACAATTTCAGTATAAACGATTTCAGGAATATCATTTGGCATAGAGGAAAGATATTGATATGAATTAAGAAGTTTTTCTGAGATATTCTGACACCAAATGTTTTAAAGAACATCATTTAGAGTACATGCAAGTTAAGAAGAATACCTGATTGAATTATTGTTTCTGTTCTTTCATATTATAGTGACAACATTCTCTTACCACAAAGCATTTTATGTATTTGATATTTGTATTATATGCAATGTTATTGAGGATGTTTTTTACTCAGTGTGCAGAGATTATTGACTATGTTGAAATTATTTTTTAAACAGATTTTTTTTTTAAACGATCTTATTGATTGTTTTTTTTTGCCCGCTGTTATGTGATGAGTAACATGGAAATCACTATTAATAGTAAAATTCAATATATTCTGAGAACAGCAAAAAAGGCAAACTAAATAATTTATATAATGCTAAAATTATGTTGTGTTGTAAAAATTACAATATTATATATTATGACTGGTTTTGGTTTTCTCTTTTACAGATCCTAATTCTAAAGTTCAACAGTTTTTAAACTTTAAAATATAAAAAACAACAGCAAAAAATGTTTTCAATATTTTTATATCTACTACTGTAAAGGTAAGGTTAAGTGCTCCAAACACTTACCATCCACTACTACATTCACCTGTGTACTATCCATACAAACCCCTAACCACCTATTCACTGCTCATTAAAGTGTAAAATACCTCAGGTACTAACCATACAGTCCGCCAATCACTCTGTTACTCATAATACAGCTCTTTACTCATCTACTAGAAGCATGTACTAGTTCAATACCTCTATCAATACCCAAACACGTATGCATTTCCTCAGATGATCTCCTTGCAATACTCTAATCATTCAGCCAGTAGCATTTCGTTATCTAATCACTGTGCCAAAACACAAGCACTTATAAACTCTCCCTGCTCTCAACTAGCAGCACTCTAACTATCCAGCCACTATCCATGCACTTGTACAACGACTCAGGCATTAAGACACGCAGTGCTACAGTCAAATGTGCACAATCTATGCAGGCCCCTAACCCTCTGCAGACTACTGATTCACTCTTGCAATAACCCCGGTAGTATTCATGCAGTTCAGCAATCAGACTATCACTCTCTGTTCACTCCTGCAACCATCCTGACAGAACCATGTCCTTATCTAATCTCTGTGACAAAACACAAGCACTTAAAAACTCTCCCTGCTCTCAACTACTAGCACTCTCACTATCCAGTCGCTATCCATGCACTTGTACAATGACTCGGGCATTAAGACACACAGTGGTACAGTCAAACGTGCACAATCTCTGCAGGCCCCTAAACCTCTGCACACTACTGATTAACTCTTGCAATAACTCAGGTAGTATTAATGCAGTGCCCCAATCAGACTGTCACTCTCTGTCCACTCCTGCAATCATTCGGACAGAACCATGTCCTTATCTAATCTCTGTGACAAAACACAAGCACTTATAAACTCTCCCTGCTCTCATCTACCAGCACTCTAACTATCCAGTCACTATCCATGCACTTGTACAATTACTCAGGCATTAAGACACGAAGTGCTACAGTCAATGCGCACAATCTATGCAGGCCCCTAACCTGCTGCAGACTACTGATTCACTCCTGCAATAACCCAGGTAGTATTCATGCAGTGCCCCAATCACGCTATCACTCTCTGTGCACACCTCCACTCATCCAGCCAGTACCATATACTAGACATGTAGTCCTGTAACTATGTACACACTACTCAGTCACACCTTCATTTATTCAGCTAGTACCAATACAGTGCAGCAATCACACTGTAACTTCCCGTACACTTCTCTAATCACCTATCTACCACCATGTAGTTATCTAATTACTCTGTCAATACACAAATCTTTATAAATTCACCATGCATTGTCTTTGCAGTACTCTACTAATCCAGCCACTACCCATGTACTCATACAATGACCCAGGCACTAACTCATGCACTGCAACAATATTCCATACACTACTCATGCAGAACTCTAACCACCTATACATCACTGATATACTCCTCAAATTACTCACCTAGTACTTATGCACACCTGCAATCCCCCTATCACTTCCAAGCACTCGTCTAATCACCCATCATGCACCATGTACTTAACCAATCAGTGTGCAAATATGCAAGCACTTATAAATTCACCATGCACTTTCATTTCAATACTGTAATCATCCAGTTAGTAGCCATGTACTCATGCAATAACTCAGAGAGTAACTATCCACAACTACAATAACTTGTGCACTACACTTGCACTCATCTAATCACTTACACAGTACTCATGCACTCCTATAATTATCCTGCTATTATCTATAAACTCATTTAATCACGTTGCCACTTCTCAAACATTCTTAAAACAACCATGCACTACACTTGCATTCCTCCAATCACTCACACAGTATGCATACTCTCATACAATCATTCAGGTAATTTTTCTTTTTTTAACCAGAATATGTGGTTCCGTAAGAACCGTTTATGTTTTTTTTCAGAACAGGTTTAATTTTTTGGGGTATTTTATAAACGTTTTTTACTTTTTTGTGTGTTTTTTATTTTAAAAAAGAACAATAAAAAATGAAGAACAGGAAATCAACTGCTGGATAAAAACAAAAGCGCATTATAAAAAAAATTAACAGTTATGCGCTTTAAGGGCAGCTGAAATTACGTTGATACATTGCACCCCAAAGCAAAGTTCAGTGGCGCACTTAACGCAACTGATGGAAGCATTTAGAAACTCAGGCATAATATGTGGCCTTGGAATTGATGGAGTTCCTGCAGAGGTAGATGGACTGTTGGGGTCTTGAAGAGCATCCAAGTTTAATTGTCTCCTCATCTCTTCTCTCGCAAGGTTGACAAGGTGGATAGTCTCCATATGCGTTTTCATTGAGCTCGTCCCACATGAGTATTTCTTGTCTGATCCTCTTGAGAGTACTCTCTTACATATATTACAAGTAACCTTGGTTGCATTCACTTTCTTGTCCCATTCTGGCACCATAAAAAAGGCCCAAACAATGCACTCTCTCCTTTGTCTCTTCGACTGCCCCGTCCTCTCTTCTTCTTCCACAGCAACAGGATTCACTTCAGCTAAGCTAGAAGCCATTGTAATTTTAAAATAAATTTACACACAAAAAAAGATGAATTTTTGAAGAGAAGGAACAAACAGGTCTTCTCTCTGCTAACATCAAAAAGAAAGGGAAATATCTGAAAGATGGACCCTCCCATTTCTATAATAAAAATGATTTCAACCAATAAGATTACTTTTTTCTTTTGCTAATAAGACGTCGCGCAGGGTGCGCGCAATCGTCACGCACACATCGCAAACCCGCGAAACACATATATATCATTATACAGTAAAATAGACATTTCTATTAACTTTTAATAAGTTTATTATGAAAACTGTTCATTCTATTGTCATATTCAAACTTTCTATAGTAATTGTTTCAACTTTTAAGATACGCCGAAGTCGCAACTTCGGCACGATCTTGGCGCGATTACAGCACAACCCCGGAAATATGTGCGGGGAGTGGTCGCACAAACTAAGCGACTACACCGCACATTTCCTAACTTTCCTTTCGTCAATATCATATTGAAAATAATAGTTTAAAAATACCTTTATAGTTAAATTTCGAGAAACACTTAAAGTAAAACTATTATTTATATGATATTTGTAAAATGTTTTATTCTTTAGAAATTACGCCGAAATCGCGACCCCCGCGTGACTTTTCAAAATGGCTACCAGATTATGCGTAGCGATCGTTAAGGGTGCGCGAACGGTGCGTGCCGTCTATATTATTCTTCAATACGCCTTTCCCTATATATATTAAACATTTTTAAACTTTACAGAAACACACAGTCACTGGATGATGTCATCAGTGATGTCATCAGTGATGTCATTTGAGATGTCATCATTGATGTCACTGACCATGTCATGAGTGATGTAATATGTGACGTCATCAGCAGTGCATTGCGGGGGCGCGAGTTATAGTTAGCTGAACTAACTATAACGGGGAAATTTCTATGGTTTTATACGAGTGAAATGTCCAACTAATTATAACTTTCCCTAAAACCTATGGTTTTTTCAGTGAATTTCTAAGGTATTTTAAATGCTAATTTCTAACTATAACATGCCTGAAACCTATTGTTTTTTTTAGTGAATATATATATGTGTATATATATATATATATATATACATATATATATGCGCGTGTGTGTATATATATATATATATAGTTATATATATAGGTTTGTATGGTAATATCTTAATACTTTCAAAAAACCTTAGAAACGCATTGGAAAAAAAACAAAGATTAAAGTGACGTTAATGTTGAGTGAAAAGGTCAGTTAGAACTTAACATTTTTAAATTAGAGAAACACTGAAATTCACCAGTCATAGTTAGCAAAATTAACTATATCTCGTGCCATGAAGTAACCATAAATCGTGCCCTCGCCATGCACAGTGTTGTTACAAATAATGCTATTTTAGATGTCATCAACAATGTTATCAATGCGGTCATTGAACATCATGTCATGTGAGGGTATGAGCAGTGCATGGCAGGAGCATGAGTTATAGTTACTTTCAGGGGTGTGGGTGTGTTGCTCTCCGGTGTGAGGTGCCCAGTGCCTAATTTTAGAAATAAGTACTTGCGAAGGACTGGGCAGCTTACCCCATAAGTTAGGCCTGCAGCCTGAGGTGGGAGTGTAATAAGCCAGAAAGGGATGGCCAATGTGGGTGATTGGCAATAATGCTGGCAGCTAGAATCCAGTGTGCATGCATTTGTGGACAGGTTTCTAACTGGGGCCAACCTGACATGTGCACATCAGGCCTTGAACCAGCATTTTATTATGGAACTGGGTTAACACAGCACAGCCCTCCTGGTCTCCTTTGAAGCACTGGGTTCACCTGTCCCAACCTATCCTTGCTTTACTCTCCTGAAGCCTTAAGTTTAAAAAGCATGAGAGTAAAGACTGGATTGGTTTAGGAAAGGCTAGCCTGTCCCTGCAGACCTGGCTTTGAAAGCAGCGCAGGGGTGAGATCACTAAAGATATGACATCCTTCTGTGAATGTATTTGAATGCCGCACAGTGAATGGTCATGTTGGTACATGGTCCCACAATGGCGCCGCTACTCCCCTCATTCATAACTCCAGTGACACCACTGTGAATCAGGAGAGTTGGGAATAGTAGTAGCCTTCTGTGTTGTCACTTGTCCTACAGGCCTACACTCTGGCCAAGTAGTTTAATGTGTCTCGTACTTGAGTGAATTCAGTCCCCGCCTGTACTTTAGGGCTCGGCGGCGACACGGTCCTGACATACATCCAGTGAGGCTCGATTTATGTCAATTTAATTTATGTCTTCGCTCCTTGGCACAAGCAAAGTATTCTTTGTCTTTTCATAGCCAAAGCATCATTGATGCATCATGCTGTATTATACAGCACAAACAAAATGAACAAATGGTGGATGGAATGCTGAAAAATGGAAACATTCACCCCTAGTCATAAAGATCTGGGTTTAATCCATTGTTCTTTAGCTCACAACGCCACCCCAATTTGGAACCTGCCATATGAAAATCAGTTTTGCTCATGGGAACAGACCAGCCCCAACTGCCAATTCAGGTCCTCCCTGGACCAGAAACAAGCATGCTGGGAATGGTTTTGGGGCATCCCCCATCATCAGCCAGGCAGTCCAGGCTTGTCCCAGGATGCTTGTTTCCTGTCCATGGAGGACCTGGCTTGGCAGTTCGGCTGGACTGTCCCCATGAGGAGCGGGGTCAAGACTGATTTGTATATTGCTGGATCCAAAATGGGGTGGCGTGGTAAGCAAAAGAACGATGGATTAAACCCAGATCTTTGTGACTGGGGGTGAATGTTTGCATTGTTCAGCATTCCGTCCATTATTTGTTCCTTTTGCTTTTGTCGCTTTAAGTGGGAAAGCAATGCCCAGACGTAGGTTCCATGCTCACTGAGGCAGTGGATTTAAGCTAGCCTGGCTGATGAGGGGTGATGCCCGAAACCGGTCCCAGGATGCTCGTTTCCGGTCCAGGGCGGACCTGGCTTCACAGTTGGGGCTTGCGTGTTCCCATGAGGAGCAGGATCAAGACTGCTTTGCATATGGCTGGGTCCAGACTGCGGTGGCGAGAGCAAGAAACAAAATGGATTAAAACCAAATCTTTGTGATTGGGGATGAATGTTGGCATTGTTCAGCATTCCATACATCATTTGTTCCTTTTGCTTTTGTCACTTTAAGCGGGAAGGGTATGCCCAAAAGTGGGTCCTATGCTGACTGCGCCACTGTATTCAAGCTGCCTGGCTGATGAGGGGTGATGCCCCGAAACCGGTCCCAGGATGTTTGTTTCTGGTCAAGGGAGGACCTGGCTTAACAGTTCGGACTGGACTGTTCCCATGAGGATCAGGCTCATGGCTGATTTGCATATGACTGGGTCCAAACTGAGGTGTCATGGTGAGCAAAAAAATGGTAGATTAAACCCAGATCTTTGTGACTGGGGGTGAATGTATGCATTGTTCAGCATTCCGTCCATCTTTTGTTCCTTTTGCGTATAATGCAGTACAGCACATATTTTTGTCATTCAAACAAGCAAACGAGGAAGAATTTGGTAGTGTTGCGGCTCTTCCTAAATATGTATTGCAGCTCTGTGATTTGTTTGTAGTCTACGAACAGTAGATACAAAAAGACACATTTTGCAACTACAGTGGTCTAGGGAGAGTATTTTTTTTTTCCAGCCATTACATTATTGGCTCTTTGGAACATAACTGTATTTGGTAATTTCAGTCAGAGTGGGCATTATAGTGCAATAGCCCCCTCTGCTGGTCAAAAGTCTGGCTAATGTACTGTGTATACTAAAGACCTGCTTTTGTTGTGTATAGTTGGTATGGCGATAAAATGGCTACTTTGCCTGCACTTATTTACCATTTTGTTTTCTAAACACGTCCTTGATTTACAGCAGCTATTACTGTTTTTTTTAATACTCTTCTAGAATTATTGAATATGACTAGCACGCATGTAGGGGTATTTGTGAACCAATGATGAACCCTCTCCCTATCTATCTGCACCTTAGACTTGGATGTTTTCAATTGGTGCTCTTCAAACCTCGTGACCTCATAAAAAATAAAAAATGTATGTAGGGCTAGACAAATGGAAGCATCTATAATTTCCATACAGTAGGCTGAGTAGATGGTTTGATGGGGAGCACGTGTACATGAATGAGGCTACCTGGATTGGTGCGTAGAAAGAAAGACAGACAGACGGATGCATAGATGGATGGGAGATCGTCTGGGGATGGCTGGATGCTCTGGTGATTCACCAGTGGTGAATGGATACATAGATGGATGGGTGGACAGAGGAGTTACAGGTGAGCGTATCCAGAAGGATGGGTTGATGTATACATGAATGATTGTTCCATATCATAAACAAATGAATGGATGATTTCTAGTGAATGGATACAAGGATGGGTGGGTGAATGCGTAACTGGGAGAGTCTCTAGAATGATGGATGGATGCATGCATGAACAGATGAGTGTAGTGGATGATGGAAACATGGATGAATTAATGGGGAGATGACTGGGTGGATGATGCATGGGCTGAACCCCCTTATGCCAGCCAGATACACTAGGTAACATAAAACCCCAACTTTTATGCCTCACTTCTTTGAAATGTCACTGGTCACTTCATGTTTTGTGTGGATTCAACAACCGAACCAAAGTTAAGAAAACAAAAAAAAAAGTCTTTGCTATGAAAACTACCCCCCTCTCCCCCGCCCCCCCCCCAATTCGTGTAATGAAACCTATCCTAATTAATATATATACTAATGAAACTAAAATAAAAGGGTGTTTTTCCTAAACAAGCGTGATCTGTTAGCACACACAGGTTATTTAACGTTTTTCATAGTCCTGCTGCATCAGAAAGGCATTAGCATTATTTACACAGAACAGTAGAAATTATGCAAAAGGTAGAACAAACAGAAGGTGGGGAAGAAAAAGGTTTACAGTGGCAAAATATCTACACGTAAGGATGGTTTGGAGGTATTGCCAGAAATAAAGGCTTTAGGTTAGGAAGTGTCTATAAGAGTGTGACGTGTCAGCCAAATAGTAGAACATGTTTGCTGTTTTTTTGGACCTGTCTTTAAATTATTTTGTTCTAACATTAAATTATGAACCATGCCTACTTCATCAATTATGTGTATTTTTCTTGGACATAACATTCAGCTAATTTACTGACTCGTGTCAGCACTTAATTTGTGATATTCAGATTTATGACTAATGTTCACTGGTAGCATCAACCAGTAAAGTACACACCAATATTATAGAAGGCAAATTCTGTGGAAATAACTGCTATATGTAAAAGTGCAGGTCGATTACAGGTACTCATAAAATAACTTTTATGAGAAAACATTTTCCTGTTTTTGCCTTTTCACTGATGTATAGCAGCATGTGTGCATAATTCGTTAAGCTGCAGTCCCTCACATGTTCGAGTTCATTAGGACTTTGTAGTAGGGTTGCACTTAAAAAAAATCTGACATTGGCTATTGTTTAACAGAGAAAAAAGTGTGCTGAAATAGTTTCCTACTAAAATTAATCCAAGCATTGCATTTTCAGTTTTTCACATGAGATCTGTTTCATTTTGAATAATCAGGTCTCTTAATGGTGTTCAACATATTTAGTTTGTTTCTTCATTATTTCTTTAATTTCTTGTGTATTTCAGCTGCAAATGTTTCTTCTTGTTGAATGTTATCATTCAATATTTGTTGGTTAAATTAGACATATGTTGTGACTGGAATGTCCCGTGCAAGGTAAACCGGCTGGTACCCTGCCCAGACTACCCATCTGCATGTGAAGTCAGTTTCCTGACTTATTTTGGGCATGGAGATATGCTAACAACAATGCACAGTCCATGAACAGAGAGAGGTAAGATTTGTTGCAGAAAAGCTACGCATATTTCTTTCAAAAGTCACTTTTAGTCAGATGAGTTGATCATGAAAGCTTGCAAATAAAAAACATATTAAGGTGACAAAGTAGATGCCTCCTTCAGATGAAGCCTATATACATTTAAAAGGCTCAGCTCTATTCCGTTCTTTAGGGCAGTCCTGCTGTTAGCGCTGGGACTCTCCCTCAGGAGTAGCAGCATGCTCTTCAGATGCTATTGTATTGTAAAAGGTACACACAGATGCCAGCCAAACCTTGGTTCCAGTGCCATTAATCAAGCAGGATCTTAGCATGCAATGCAGTGTTCAGCTGGAAGGCATTGCAGTAGCTCCCCAATACCAGGGTCCCCATTTTAGCAGGAGTGGAGGACCATAGTCAGATGGAACTCCAGCCTACCATAAAATAAAGAACTTGTCTCATAGCTAAGTGGCTTCAGACTGCTCTATGAAAACCCTGCCTTCCAGCTTCAATGTTTTGGTGGCAGGTTGCTATGGACCTGTGGGATAATGCAGCAAGACCCTGGTGGCAGGTGGGAGCCATTTCTGGCAGAGAATAAGACCTTTCTTGAGAAAGAAGAGGGTCCTGTGCCCATGGAAGCTTAGTTTGGGTCTATCCACCCTCAAAATCAACAGCGTGGATTCACCTGAAGCTTCTAGCCTGAAGGAGCTCAGTGAGGCGGGTGGGCAAGGTTTGGCAAGCACACGGAACCAGCTGAGTAAAGTTATAAACTGAGGTGTTTACCGTCCTAAGCTTATGGTCAGTGCTATGGAGACAGTACTATGTAAGATGGTATGTATGTGCCTCCAGTGAATCTTGAGTTTTCTCCGCAATTACTGTATTTTTAGCCATGAATGTGGTGAGCATTAAAACTGCGTGAGACTGGAAAAGAAAGGGTTCACCAAATGCTTAGAGTCACAAGATACAATTGAGAAGCTAGACCAGGATCTTGCTTACAGGTTGGGTGGTGGGTAGGTCTACTGAACAGTGGAGGGAGCAGGAGAACCTTTTTTGAGCACAATGGTGAGTATAATGAGGTGTAAAAGCTGGTGGTGGGTTTGGATTCGTTTAGAGGGCTATGTCAGCCATGGTTGTATAAGCCTTTCTGTACTTTTATCCAAGCATTACAAAGCATGGCTAATACAATTGAAATGCTTTAGAAGGGAAGTTCTTCATCTCAACAATTTCACAACTCTGACGTGTGGCTGTTGTCTGCATGTACAAGGACAAAAAAAGACAAAATGAGTTGTGCGAGCTTCAGATTTTTTTATTTATTTGATTTTCAGTAGCAGACACCATACACAAAAGCTAATTAGCTACAATGAATTAACAACAATTAAAAAAATTGTTCATTAGAGCATATAAAAAGACAGAATATTAATAATAAACCTTTCTGAGGACTCATCCTGGCACATCTGACGTATACAGAAATGAAAGCCAGGAGCAATGAACAAAACAACAATAAAAAGCTTCAAGCAACTCATCCTTGTATGCTTGAGTGTAGGCACAGCATTGTTGCATAGACAATCTTTATAATTGGAGATTAGGGTACAAGAGCACATTTAAAAAACACTGAGTCCAAACTCATATACGTCAGTGCGATACTTATCCCATCAACATTCAATTATATATTTATTATTTTTAGTTCTGTTTAGGCAACCAAAGAATCCAGTCTTGATAGTAATACCACTTTACATGTTTCTCACCTAATTCCACATTATGTAAAATCTGAGGTATCACTATACACCTTCCTCCATCTCTGTCCCAATTTGCAACCATATTAGGTATATTCTCGCACTGGCTTCCCTAGAGGTCTGCAGTTAAAACCCCCTCTGATCTGACTGCACTTCCTCTTTTTAAATTCAAATTCACATGCAAATTATTACAAAGTTTCTTCGAAAATAGACTTGTTCTTAGAAAATCGTTAATGTAAAATAAACAATGTAATATGCACAGCAAAAATGTTCTTTCTGCCAAAGCCAAGGGGGCTCTATTAACATAGATGTACCCTATTACGTTTTCATCTAGAGTTGAACCTTTAGTTCGGTTAACTTAATCTGTAACCTGAAAAGCTTACTGCTCATCCTCGAAAGAAATGTTACCAAGTTGAGTTCTTAACAACCCAAACTGTAGATATTTAGGGAAGTCCTTCTCATATGCAGGAAATCTAAAGTTGACCCCAAGATATTTTATTCCAAATATTTCTAAGAAAATTAGACAAGTGTTAGTACTTTAACTTGTACTCAAGTATGGCAGCATCCTCTTGTATTTGTCAAATCTCCAACTCTTAAAGTGTAGTAAGATATAACGATTAGGAATACATTCTATTCTATATGATTTAGTGTATCTAAAAGTGGAGAAAGACAACATGAAACAATGCTCAGGTGTGGAAAATATAATCTTTCACGTGCCAATCTTTCAAAAGCTGCAAGATTAGCTTTTGTAGCATCCTCCCTTAGTGTGGGTCCTTTTCACCTCGAAACAGAGATCGGTAAGAATGGTGAAAATATTATCTGTAATTTATGAATATCAAATATTAAAGAAGGATGATAAGGATGGTCCTAACAACGACCAAAGAAAACCTCTATGGTTTCTTGACGGAGAAGTTCTGAAACATGCTAGTTCTGCATGGTTGTAGGACATTATAATGCATGCCTTTACTATGTATTTTATATAACACATGCCTTTACAACACAGGTAAGTATAAATTAGGTAAGTGAAATAAATATATTTATAGCCTAAACACACCCTTACCACCCTCTACCAATAAACCCTAAAAACACCCTTATAACCCAATATCCTTATCTACCCCATACCCTTGCCATCCTATACCCTTAACCACCTCTAAATCCTAACAAAATCCCTTATTGCACCTTATGCCCTTACCTACCACTAAAATACCCTTACCACTCTATTACCTTTCCCACCCCTAAACCCTAAAAACACCCTTGCAACACAATACACTTTCCCACCCCTAAACACTAAAAATACCCCTACCATCCCATGCCCCTACCAATTCCCAAACCCTAAAAAAATCTTACCACCCCATACCCTTACCCACCCCCAAACCATAGAAAATCCCTTACTGGTCTTATAATCCCTTAACCCTACCAACCCCCTTATAACCCTATTCTCTTACCCACCCCTAAAACAACCCTTATCACCCTATACTGACCCTCTACCCATACCCACCCCTAAACCCATTATACAGATTATGGAGAAATGCTGCGTGCTAAAAGAAATTGTTCTGAAACATCAGACATCGAGCAAAATCTTGATGAAATGAATGGACGATTCCTGGAGAGGGGCTTTCCATCAGAAGTGATCAGAAGTGCCAGAGCTAAGGTAAAGTTCAAAACAAGATCAGAACTATTGGAAGCTAATGAGAAACATGAAGGGGATGATGTAACATGCTTGATCATGGACTTCAATGGCGAAAACAAGATTCTAAGAACCATCATTAAGAAAAATTGGAGAGCTCAGACACAAGAAGCAAATTGTCGAGCACGGAGGAACATGGCGGCGGGCTGACGCCGGTCGCGGGGGCTCCTGACGCTGCGAGGCATAGACGAAGATTAAGCACACTGGAAAAAACCCGAAAGGTACATATTATGCGGTAGCTGTTTAAATTAGTCTAATCTTATTAAATACCTTGTTCTCTCTTTCTCTTCTTGGCACGACGGGGGAGTTGAGTCAGCGGTGTTGGTCATCTTGAGCACCCGGGAATTTTCTCGGCGTGAGGACGCTGCCGTCTGGAAGAATCATGGGCTTAACACATGAGTTCTGGGTGAGACCTTAGTTCCTTTCTCTGTACTCGCTCCCCTTTTGGTTTGCTCTGTTCGGGAGCCGTGTCCGGGGCGCGGACGAGAAGATGTATGGGGCCGAGTGAGGGAGATTTTTCTGGCTCTGGAAGGCGCCGAGCTGCGCTGTGGAGAAGGGTTCAGGCAGTGATAGGCAGGATTAGCCTCCGGGGCGGCGGTGGCAGAGGCAGAACAGTTTACTGGGGGCTGCAAGTCAAACAAAATGTTGTTGGCAATGTATCGAAGGAGTTGTGGTCATACTGTAGTGTGAACGAGACAAGGTTTGCCTTCAGCTGCCAGCAGATGGAAAAGGAGAAATGTTCTTCTAACCCCAGAATATCTAGGATATCTAACTCCCACACTGAGTTAAACCCCACTGAGTCTGCCCCTGTGAACAAGGTGGGAAGACAGGGTCTGGTGAAAGAAGTAGTTGCGAAACTTGGAGAGGATGAATCAAGTTTGAAAAAACAAGAGACACAAAAAAAAAAAACTTTTGATCTACCTATCGAAGGAATTTCAGTTCCCCTCTCAAGAAGTAGAAGAAGAAATAGATACCAGCTACGCTCCCAACTGGATTTTTAGGGAAAATCAGCAGTGGAGGGAAAAAGCACAAGGGGGGTACTTCCGGTCACCCCCAGGAAGAAGAAGGTGGCAATAAAACCAGCGGAGACTAAGAAGCGACGAGAACCCAAGTCTGCATGTTTACCAGTTAAAACTACCCCCTCATTAAAATTCTATTTTAAAATAATGGAGCAGGAGCAGATCGGAAGGGCACTGGGACTACAACAGACCACTCCATTAACTTTAAATAATCGATACACACCGCTAACAGCAGACGAAGAGGGGGTGGAGGAGGTTCATCATGCTGTAGCAGAAGGACTATTGAATTTAGGAAGTACTATCCCTGGTATAGCTCACCCTCCCAATACAAATTTTACATCAGAATCTGCACAACCACCGGGAAATGGGGTCCCCCCGGACAAAGAAAAGATAACTACCTCTTTGAGAGTAGGAGATAAGCCTGATCTGGAGTCAATACTATCAAATCTAAGAGGGGATCTATTTTCAAAGTTTGAAATCTCTGAGGCCAATCAAAAGGGGATCCATGAAAAATGCGAGACTTTAGAAGGGAAACTGGATGACATAGCATTACGTACTGGAGTTCTGGAATCCGAAGTCAAGGTACTTGCAGTGGCGGTATCAGAAAACACTAAAGATTTAGAGAAATTGAAGACTCAAAATAAGCCTCTACAGGAGGATCTGGAGAGGTTCGAAATGCAAGCAAGACGAAATAACTTAAGAATCCTTAAAATTCCGGAGGGGACCGAAGGTGGAGACATAAAAGGATTCGTCTGTAGACTTCTTCGGGAGGGGATCCTAAAAGACAGACTTGACATAGATCTAGACAAGGAAATCCAAAGAGTACATAGGGATCCTTTCAAGATGCACCCTGCGAGAAAAGCTCCAAGGAAAATTTTGATAAACTTTCTTTCTTACACAGTTAAGGAGTTGATTTTGGGGAGGGCATTAAAAGAAACTAGCTTACAGTGGGAGTTGATTGAATATCACATTAGGTCGGATTTAGGAAAGAGGACTGCGCAGAGGCAGTGGGATCTAGGGACTAGGATGCCTGAGCTGAGAAGTTGAGGTGCCCAGGTTCAGATGAAATTTCCAGCCATGTTGAAAATAATGTGGCAAAATAAGATGCACAATTTTACCTCCCCTGAAGAAGTGGATGTCTTCCTAGCACAAATGAAGTAAATGGAGCAGTAGAAAGTAGTAAATATAGAACTTAGATTTAGCTTTTTTTCTTTTTTTTTACATTTTTTAATTTTTTTCTTTTTTATTAAGGAAGAAGAAAGAAGAAAGAGAGAAGGGAAGGGAAGAAGGGGAAGGAAGGAAGGAGGGAAGGAAAAGAATGAGGAGAGAGATAAAATAAAAAAGGGGAAAAAAATAAATAAAGAGTTAAGAAGAAGTAGAAAAAGAAAAAAATAAGAAAAGTAATAATGACTCTATTCTTCCATTTTTTCTCTTTTCACTTTCGGGCGAGCATGGTATGGAATGATGCCTCGCAGCACAATGGAGGGTCCCTAAAGGCGATACAATCGCCAACGGGGTAGAAGGGGGGTTTCTTAGCGGTGGTAGTGGGGGGGCACTAGGTGTAGGGAGTAAAGGGGAAAAAATCTACAGTCCTCATACAAGTAAAAAAAAACCCTTATGGAGGAAGAGCCGAGGGTGAAGCAAGATGAGTAGGTTTAATAAAGTTAAGATGATAACATGGAATGTTAATGGGCTAAGGAATAGGAAAAAGAGGTCTAGGGTAATAGAGTTTTAAAGGATAGTGAGGCCCACCTCTGTTTTTTAGAGGAGACACACCTAGAATCCCAGGAATGTAAACAGGAGCTAAGTAAGGCGAGATGGATCCAAGAGGTGCTTTGTTCTAACCAAAGGGGAAGTACTAGGGGAGTCGCTTTAATCATTAGAAGCAATACTGGAATAAAGGTTGTAAAACAAGAGTCAGACCAGTCCAGGAGATGGCTGGTTGCCACTTTAACAGTTCAGGGTACACCCCTTATATGTGCTGTATATTATGGCCGAAATCAGGATAACCCTGGGGCGCTCTTGAAACTTGAGGCTAGCTTGTGGAGTACCTCAATACCAATAATAATAGGGGGAGATTTTAACCTGGTCCTAAATAGAAAATGGATCGGACATCTAACGCTAGATATAGTAGTCCACCTAAGACTTCTGTGGTGTTAAAAAATATAATCAAAGGCTTTAATTTAGTTGATGTATGGAGGACCAAAAACAGAGAAACTAGAGATTTCACGTTTTATAGCAAACAGTATAAACATCATTCAAGAATAGATTTCTTCCTTATTGACCAGGTATTGCTTTCAGATACTAAGGAGATATTCCATATTCCAGCTATTCTTTCAGACCACTCTGCCGTAGCCTTGTTATTTGAGTTCAAGCAAAGAGAAATACAAAGAAGGTGGACTCTGGATAGGACCATGTTATTTGATGATGAAGTTAATGGGAAGATCTGGAATAAAACAAAAGATTGTTTCGAACTTAATAATAGTACGGCTAAAGTTCAGACGGTATGGGAGGCCTTTAAAGCCTACATAAGAGGGATATTCATATCTATATCAGTTGGGAGAATGAGGACTATGAAAACTGAGGATGCAAACAGGATAAGTAAGATAAAGGAGAAAGAAACAGAAGTACAGAAAGCATCTATAGAGAATGAGGGTACAGTGTCAAATTTAGAGAAAGAGCTGGAAAAATTGCAGGCTGAATACCAAGCAAATCTTGACAGGAAGCTCTCTGAAAGATGGAAAGTTAGCAAGTTGCAGCATTTCTCTTATGGTGAGAAATGTGGTCCTCTGTTGGCCTGGAAAGCAAGAGCAGATAGAACTAGGAATTCAATAAAGCAGTTAATTCAAAGAGGCACAGGAAGTGTAATAAGTGAGGATGAAAAAATTCAAGAGGAGGCAAGAACCTTTATGAAAGATTTATATAAGGAGGATATTGAGCAAGGACAAGGGGTGGTCCAGGAGTGGTTAAAATTGACTACTCTCCCTCAATTGACCGAAGAATATAGGATATTTTTGCAGAGGAGTATAACTGAGGAGGAAATTAGAGCACAATGTAAAAAAATGGTTAGGGGAAAAGCTACAGGCCCAGACGGACTCCCAATTGAGTTTTTTCTAACTATTTTAGACATTGTAGTGCCTGTCTTAAATGAATTGTTTAATAAAATATATATTGAGGGGGGAGATATTCCGGATTCTTGGAAGGAAGCTACGGTGACTCTGATTTTAAAACCTAATAAAGATCCGCAGTCGATCGAGTCATATAGACCAATATCCCTAATAAATTCAGACTACAAGATTTTTACAGGTATATTAGCAGCTAGAGTGGCGAAGGTTATAAAAGCTATAGTTCACTCTGATCAGAGAGGCTTTATACCAGGGAGACAACTAAATGAGCTTAACTTCCAGGTAATGGGGGCTATTGATATAGCAGAAGCAAAGAGGGCACCTCTGACGATAGTGGCTATAGATGCTGCAAAAGCTTTTGACCAGGTCAACTGGGTATATCTCTGGGAAACTTTAAAAAAAATTGGCTTCCCTAATAACTTTGTCCAGGCAGTTAGAAATCTGTACTCTGGCCCCAAAGCTAGAGTACTGGTCAATGGTGCTCTGACCGGCTGGTTTAACATTTCAAGGGGAACAAGGCAGGGGTGTCCCTTATCACCACTATTATTTAACCTATATATCGAGCCATTTGTCAGTTGGCTTAGGAGGGGTCCTGGTATACATCCATTTACAATGGGAGATATGAAATTGAAGCTTGCCCTCTATGCAGATGACTTGCTTCTTTACACTACAAATCCAATAGAGGCCATGCCTAAGTTAATTGAGAAGGCGGAAAGATATGGTGAAGTTTCAGGGTATAAAATCAATAAAGGAAAAACTGAAATAATGGAATGGAATCAAGTGAAAGGAAGTCAGGGGGTGAGAAGTCATATGAGGTATCTAGGGGTCCAGTTAGTACAGAAGCTCGAGGATATTCCGAATGTAAACTGGAAGAGGGTCTCTAACGAGGTAAATAGCCTACTTACACGGTGGTCGAACCTCCCTCTTAATATCTATGGGAGGGTTAACCTTGTGAAAATGATCATATTGCCAAAAATTACTTTTTTATTTAATTCAATCCCATTGATATTTAAGACTGAGAATATAGCTAAGCTACAGGGAAAAATAGGTACCTTTATTTGGGCATCGAAGAGTCCTAGAATAGCTTGGAAAAACCTTAGAAAAGGACTTACAGTGGGATTAGCACTACCAGACTTACTTACATATTGCTACTCTTTTCATTTTAAAAATTTTAGGATGCTGGCCAATAAAACAGACTCATCCTCTTTAGGTTTATTATTTCAGGCCCTGTTAAAGGATATAGCACAAGGTCAGGATTTTTTTAAAATTTAAATATGGACATCCAAAGTTTAAAAAAAAGTTAGACTGAAGATTCTGAGGGCAGCCCTAAAGACTTGGAAACATATAAGTAGCAGGATGAGAATTCCATATTATGCGCAAAAAGCCCCCGTCTGGGACTCTTCTGGAACACCTGAGTGCCTACAAGATCAATTGAGTATGCCCCTAAAAATGGGGGGGGGATAAAATTCTGGGGCGATATGCAAGAAGATGGCAAATTAATGAGTTGGGAGGCTTTTGACAGGTTAACCCAAGGAACCCTGTCAAGATTTAAGTTTTATCAGATTTCATCCTGGTGGATGGCACAGGATTGGCTTGAAGGGGAGGAGGAGGTAAACTGTAAGGCTGATCTAATCGCTAGAACAGGTATATGGAAAAAGGACGTTTCCTTCTGGTATGGAGCTCTTTTGGAAGGAGAGGTTGAAGGGGAATCCGAAGTTATAAGAGTATGGGGTAAAGAATTTGAAGTTAACGAAGTGGATTTATATAAATTATGGTGTGATTCTTTTGTTATACTACAATCCATAGTTAAACCAGCTACATTGAGAAGGAATCATCTGTATACTATGTATCGAGTGTACTGGTCTCCACTAAAGTTAACTAAGGTGACGGGGAAAATCCATTGCTGTCCGAGGTGTAAGTATCCAGAGGCAGATGACATCCATATATTTATGGAATGTACAAGAATTAAAACTTATTGGATGAAGGTTTGTAAATTCCTGGAAGCTGTATTGGAAAGATCGATAGAAGTAAGTTTTAGCCTGATTTTCTTTGGTCTAATGAAAAATTATCATGTGAACTCTATGGAATCTAACTTTGTACTCTATGTTATAATACTGGCAAGAAGAGAGGTTTGTAGGGCCTGGAAGTCAGAACATCCTCTGATTTTTACTGAATGTTTAAAAAATATTATATACACTTCTATATCAGATATGGCCTGTGACCAACAAAGCAAAAGTAAAGTCTGGATGGCTCTATCAAATTGGATTGAGCAGTAAACTGGATTCCTATGATTAAGCCTGCATACCATTGGATCTAATCTCCCTAATAACACCCAAGGGCCTCCACCGATTTGTGAACGGGAGTGGGATAAGGTAATGGTGTGATCTAGACGGGAAAGCTCTTCTCTTACCTTTGGGTAGGAGAGGTCAGAGGAATCCCCTCTAGTGACTTGGCTGTATGAGAAAAAAAAAAGAAAAATTGGAGCATCTTAATGCTCGATGAAATACTGAGGAGGAAATTACCACCAATGCCTAAAATTACATACAGGAAAACAGCTTCTTTAGGCGATCTTCTAACACACAGCCACCTGGAGATTAAAAAACCAGGAGTAACATCATGGCTAACTACACCCGGATTTTGGAAGTGTTCTAACTGTAGAGCATGTGAACATGGTCGAAACACACACTCATATTGACTGCAGAATGGGAAGGTGGAGCAAATCACTGACCATATCACATGTGAATCCAAGTATGTGATATATATTTTGGAATGTCCACGCAAGAAACAATATGTTGGGAGTACCAATGATAAATTGAAACTTCGGATACTCCAGCATCTGAGAGCGATAAAGAATACAGATCTCTCTTATCCCATGGTGAAACACTTTGCTGACAACCAAGTACTAATATACTTTGGTGTAAAAGTGGTGAAACAAAATGAAAGAGGAGGGGACAGAACCCTAGACCTGAGAAAAACAAAGTCAAGATTCATTTTAGCCATTGGGACAGAAAATCCATTTGGTCACAATCTGGATGCCGAATTGCACGTACATCTGCAATAAAAAAGTAATGAAAAGGAGTAAACCAAACAGGGGTACTAGCACAAGAAACGGATATATCCAAAACACGTGCAATGAGAGAAAAATAGAGGAAATGTACAAAACAAATGAGAATATTGGTTGAAGAGTGGCAAATCTTGCAGAGGAAGAAGATCAAAAGAAAAATACAACCTTCTGTGCAAAAATATGACAAGTACAATGGAACTAGGTCTGTTGAATGAATTTATTACTCCACTGATCCAAGTTGTGAGAAAATCATCAAAATATATTTCTACTTTAGAAGATAAAAAAGAGGGAAAGTACAAGTTGGGACACAACTTACACACTGCACTGAGCACTTTTCTCTAATAGAGCTGCTATTTACAAATTTTGGATCAATATCACCGGAAAAATAAAAAAGAATAATTTAAAACAGACTACAATGAACCTTCAAATGATTATACATGGTTTTGAGCCATTGCACATTGCACTTTAGAAAATGTAGCTTTATGGGACAGTAAATCAATCATTTATTTTGTAATTTATAATGTAATTTACAGACATTGAATTATAACTTATGTTAATTCGAAGAAAAAAAAAAGCAGTTTTCTAACATCACTATTTTAAATGCAAATATTTCTTAGTTCATCCATTTCTGAAAAAAGAACTATTGCTCTGAACTCTCAACTGATATATGGTTTTGAGCCATTGCACATTGCACTTTAGAAAGAGACGTTTTCTGGGACAGTAAATTATTTATTTATAGTGTACTTTACAGACATTGCATTACTGAATTTATGCCATTTTAAGAAACCGCCACTTCCTAATGTCACCATCTTAAATGCAAATGTTATTTAGTTCTTTTGTCTCTGAAAAAAGAACTATTCCTCAATTCTGCACACCAATAACTAAAATGCTTTCCCCTTTTTTAATTACCTCTTAGGAGCGACTATGAATTCATGTAAACTTTGCTTTCACTGCCTTGTAATATTAGTACTTTACCACGAGTAATGTTAGTAAAAGGGTAGCTATGAGTGACAATTTTCTGTGATAAAAAGGAGGGTCAGCAGTCTAGTATACTGTAATTAATGGAAACAAACAAGGGATCGTAATGCACAAGTTCACTTTAAATAGATGTTCTCGACAGTGGGACTCTATGGTCCAGTTGAAGGCAGGAGCCGAAACGCGTTGACCGTCCACGCTTGCACGAGTGAAATGTCCAACTAACTATAATGCCCCTGAAACCTATGGTTTTTTCAGTAAATATATCAAAGAGGGGCATGCCATTTAAAAAGTGTGGACTGGTTTTAATTGTTTGGTTCTGAATGCATCTGAGGAAGTCCACTACAGATGAAACGCGTCATGCACTATGTAAGAATAAAGGAGCTTTTTAACGACTGACCCGCGTGTGCTCGACTTCTTTTTTGGGGAAGTTTGGTCGTTATGTTAAGGGTGCGGCCACAAGCACCCAGGAGCACCCATCCCAAAAGCAGACCGGCAGCTGTGTGTGGCAATTTTTGGTCAAATCTAAAAACTCTTTGGAAAACGCCGGACCGCCATGCACCCGAGATTGCCATGCAAATCTGAGGATTGGACTACAACTTTGTAGGGGGCAGCGACTTACTTAAGTGGCACCAGATGACGAAAATCGGGATGCAAGCGGCGGAGTGAGGGTCTCGCTGAACTGCCCGCCATCCGCACAAGATCTTTGCTGGCATGCTGTAAAGAGCAGACACCGCCCACTGGGGCTAGTACCTACGCCTGATGCCTGCTCTGCGCGGACTTGGACTTCCAGTCCGGGCTTTCCAATGTGCTTGCAAGGTGTGCTCCAGCCAATCAAAGAGGGGCATGCCATTTAAAATGTGTGGACTGGTTTTAATTGTTTGGTTCTGACTGCATCTGAGGAAGTCCACTACGGATGAAACGCGTCATGCACTATGTCAGAATAAAGGAGCTTTTTAATGACTGACCCGCGTGTGCTCGACTTCTTTTTTGGTGAAGTTTGGTCGTTATGTTAAGGGTGCGGCCACAAGCACCCAGGAGCACCCATCCCAAAAGCAGTCCGGCAGCTGTGTGTGGCAATTTTTGGTCAAATCTAAAAACTCTTTGGAAAACGCCGGACCGCCATGCACCCGAGATTGCCATACAAATCTGAGGATTGGACTACAACTTTGTAAGGGGCAGCAACTTACTTAAGTGGCACCAGATGACGAAAATCAGGATGCAAGCGGCGGAGTGAGGGTCTCGCTGAACTGCCCGCCATCCGCACAAGATCTTTGCTGGCATGCTGTAAAGAGCAGACACCGCCCACTGGGGCTAGTACCTACGCCTGATGCCTGCTCTGCGCGGACTTGGAGTTCCAGTCCGGGCTTTCCAATGTGCTTGCAAGGTGTGCTCCAGCCAATCAAAGAGGGGCATGCCATTTAAAAAGTGTGGACTGGTTTTAATTGTTTGGTTCTGACTGCATCTGAGGAAGTCCACTACGGATGAAACGCGTCATGCACTATGTCAGAATAAAGGAGCTTCTTAACGACTGACCCGCGTGTGCTCGACTTCTTTTTTGGGGAAGTTTGGTCGTTATGTTAAGGGTGCGGCTACAAGCACCCAGGAGCACCCATCCCAAAAGCAGTCTGGCAGCTGTGTGTGGCAATTTTTGGTCAAATCTAAAAACTCTTTGGAATACGCCGGACCGCCATGCACCTGAGATTGCAATGCAAATCTGAGGATTGGACTACAACTTTGTAGGGGGCAGCGACTTACTTAAGTGGCACCAGATGACGAAAATCGGGATGCAAGCGGCGGAGTGAGGGTCTCGCTGAACTGCCCGCCATCCGCACAAGATCTTTGCTGGCATGCTGTAAAGAGCAGACACCGCCCACTGGGGCTAGTACCTACGCCTGATGCCTGCTCTGCGCGGACTTGGAGTTCCAGTCCGGGCTTTCCAATGTGCTTGCAAGGTGTGCTCCAGCTAATCAAAGAGGGGCATGCCATTTAAAAAGTATGGACTGGTTTTAATTGTTTGGTTCTGACTGCATCTGAGGAAGTCCACTGCGGATGAAACGCGTCATGCACTATGTCAGAATAAAAGAGCTCTTTAACGACTGACCCGCGTGTGCTCGACTTCTTTTTTGGGGAAGTTTGGTCATTATGTTAAGGGTGCGGCCACAAGCACCCAGGAGCACCCATCCCAAAAGCAGTCCGGCAGCTGTGTGTGGCAATTTTTGGTCAAATCTAAAAACTCTTTGGAAAACGCCGGACCGCCATGCACCCGAGATTGCCATGCAAATCTGAGGATTGGACTACAACTTTGTAGGGGGCAGTGACTTACTTAAGTGGCACCAGATGATAAAAATCGGGATGCAAGTGGCGGAGTGAGGGTCTCGCTGAACTGCCCGCCATCCGCACAAGATCTTTGCTGGCATGCTGTAAAGAGCAGACACCGCCCACTGGGGCTAGTACCTACGCCTGATGCCTGCTCTGCGCGGACTTGGAGTTCCAGTCCGGGCTTTCCAATGTGCTTGCAAGGTGTGCTCCAGCCAATCAAAGAGGGGCATGCCATTTAAAATGTGTGGACTGGTTTTAATTGTTTGGTTCTGACTGCATCTGAGGAAGTCCACTACGGATGAAACGCGTCATGCACTATGTCAGAATAAAGGAGCTTTTTAACGACTGACCCGCGTGTGCTCGACTTCTTTTTTGGTGAAGTTTGGTCGTTATGTTAAGGGTGCGGCCACAAGCACCCAGGAGCACCCATCCCAAAAGCAGTCCGGCAGCTGTGTGTGGCAATTTTTGGTCAAATCTAAAAACTCTTTGGAAAACGCCGGACCGCCATGCACCCGAGATTGCCATACAAATCTGAGGATTGGACTACAACTTTGTAGGGGGCAGCGACTTACTTAAGTGGCACCAGATGACGAAAATCAGGATGCAAGCGGCGGAGTGAGGGTCTCGCTGAACTGCCCGCCATCCGCACAAGATCTTTGCTGGCATGCTGTAAAGAGCAGACACCGCCCACTGGGGCTAGTACCTACGCCTGATGCCTGCTCTGCGCGGACTTGGAGTTCCAGTCCAGGCTTTCCAATGTGCTTGCAAGGTGTGCTCCAGTCAATCAAAGAGGGGCATGCCATTTAAAAAGTGTGGACTGGTTTTAATTGTTTGGTTCTGGCTACATCTGAGGAAGTCCACTACGGATGAAACGCGTCATGCACTATGTCAGAATAAAGGAGCTTTTTAATGACTGACCCGCGTGTGCTCGACTTCTTTTTTGGGGAAGTTTGGTCGTTATGTTAAGGGTGCGGCCACAAGCACCCAGGAGCACCCATTCCAAAAGCAGTCCGGCAGCTGTGTGTGGCAATTTTTGGTCAAATCTAAAAACTCTTTGGAAAACGCCGGACCGCCATGCACCCGAGATTGCCATGCAAATCTGAGGATTGGACTACAACTTTGTAGGGGGCAGCGACTTACTTAAGTGGCACCAGATGACAAAAATCGGGATGCAAGCGGCAGAGTGAGGGTCTCGCTGAACTGCCCGCCATCCGCACAAGATCTTTGCTGGCATGCTGTAAAGAGCAGACACCGCCCACTGGGGCTAGTACCTACGCCTGATGCCTGCTCTGCGCGGACTTGGAGTTCCAGTCCGGGCTTTCCAATGTGCTTGCAAGGTGTGCTCCAGCCAATCAAAGAAGGGCATGCCATTTAAAAAGTGTGGACTGGTTTTAATTGTTTGGTTCTGACTGCATCTGAGGAAGTCCACTACGGATGAAACTCGTCATGCACTATGTCAGAATAAAGGAGCTTCTTAACGACTGACCCGCGTGTGCTCGACTTCTTTTTTGGGGAAGTTTGGTCGTTATGTTAAGGGTGCGGCTACAAGCACCCAGGAGCACCCATCCCAAAAG
This sequence comes from Triturus cristatus, assembly GCF_964204655.1. Lineage (NCBI taxonomy): Eukaryota > Metazoa > Chordata > Amphibia > Caudata > Salamandridae > Triturus > Triturus cristatus. The sequence continues at coordinate 1,137,367,031 of NC_140585.1, read as the reverse complement.
CAGTCTGGCAGCTGTGTGTGGCAATTTTTGGTCAAATCTAAAAACTCTTTGGAATACGCCGGACCGCCATGCACCTGAGATTGCAATGCAAATCTGAGGATTGGACTACAACTTTGTAGGGGGCAGCGACTTACTTAAGTGGCACCAGATGACGAAAATCGGGATGCAAGTGGCGGAGTGAGGGTCTCGCTGAACTGCCCGCCATCCGCACAAGATCTTTGCTGGCATGCTGTAAAGAGCAGACACCGCCCACTGGGGCTAGTACCTACGCCTGATGCCTGCTCTGCGCGGACTTGGAGTTCCAGTCCGGGCTTTCCAATGTGCTTGCAAGGTGTGCTCCAGCCAATCAAAGAGGGGCATGCCATTTAAAAAGTATGGACTGGTTTTAATTGTTTGGTTCTGACTGCATCTGAGGAAGTCCACTGCGGATGAAACGCGTCATGCACTATGTCAGAATAAAAGAGCTCTTTAACGACTGACCCGCGTGTGCTCGACTTCTTTTTTGGGGAAGTTTGGTCATTATGTTAAGGGTGCGGCCACAAGCACCCAGGAGCACCCATCCCAAAAGCAGTCCGGCAGCTGTGTGTGGCAATTTTTGGTCAAATCTAAAAACTCTTTGGAAAACGCCGGACCGCCATGCACCCGAGATTGCCATGCAAATCTGAGGATTGGACTACAACTTTGTAGGGGGCAGTGACTTACTTAAGTGGCACCAGATGACAAAAATCGGGATGCAAGTGGCGGAGTGAGGGTCTCGCTGAACTGCCCGCCATCCGCACAAGATCTTTGCTGGCATGCTGTAAAGAGCAGACACCGCCCACTGGGGCTAGTACCTACGCCTGATGCCTGCTCTGCGCGGACTTGGAGTTCCAGTCCGGGCTTTCCAATGTGCTTGCAAGGTGTGCTCCAGCCAATCAAAGAGGGGCATGCCATTTAAAAAGTGTGGACTGGTTTTAATTGTTTGGTTCTGACTGCATCTGAGGAAGTCCACTACGGATGAAACGCGTCATGCACTATGTCAGAATAAAGGAGCTTCTTAACGACTGACCCGCGTGTGCTCGACTTCTTTTTTGGGGAAGTTTGGTCGTTATGTTAAGGGTGCGGCTACAAGCACCCAGGAGCACCCATCCCAAAAGCAGTCTGGCAGCTGTGTGTGGCAATTTTTGGTCAAATCTAAAAACTCTTTGGAATACGCCGGACCGCCATGCACCTGAGATTGCAATGCAAATCTGAGGATTGGACTACAACTTTGTAGGGGGCAGCGACTTACTTAAGTGGCACCAGATGACGAAAATCGGGATGCAAGCGGCGGAGTGAGGGTCTCGCTGAACTGCCCGCCATCCGCACAAGATCTTTGCTGGCATGCTGTAAAGAGCAGACACCGCCCACTGGGGCTAGTACCTACGCCTGATGCCTGCTCTGCGCGGACTTGGAGTTCCAGTCCGGGCTTTCCAATGTGCTTGCAAGGTGTGCTCCAGCCAATCAAAGAGGGGCATGCCATTTAAAAAGTATGGACTGGTTTTAATTGTTTGGTTCTGACTGCATCTGAGGAAGTCCACTGCGGATGAAACGCGTCATGCACTATGTCAGAATAAAAGAGCTCTTTAACGACTGACCCGCGTGTGCTCGACTTCTTTTTTGGGGAAGTTTGGTCATTATGTTAAGGGTGCGGCCACAAGCACCCAGGAGCACCCATCCCAAAAGCAGTCCGGCAGCTGTGTGTGGCAATTTTTGGTCAAATCTAAAAACTCTTTGGAAAACGCCGGACCGCCATGCACCCGAGATTGCCATGCAAATCTGAGGATTGGACTACAACTTTGTAGGGGGCAGTGACTTACTTAAGTGGCACCAGATGACAAAAATCGGGATGCAAGTGGCGGAGTGAGGGTCTCGCTGAACTGCCCGCCATCCGCACAAGATCTTTGCTGGCATGCTGTAAAGAGCAGACACCGCCCACTGGGGCTAGTACCTACGCCTGATGCCTGCTCTGCGCGGACTTGGAGTTCCAGTCCGGGCTTTCCAATGTGCTTGCAAGGTGTGCTCCAGCCAATCAAAGAGGGGCATGCCATTTAAAATGTGTGGACTGGTTTTAATTGTTTGGTTCTGACTGCATCTGAGGAAGTCCACTACGGATGAAACGCGTCATGCACTATGTCAGAATAAAGGAGCTTTTTAACGACTGACCCGCGTGTGCTCGACTTCTTTTTTGGTGAAGTTTGGTCGTTATGTTAAGGGTGCGGCCACAAGCACCCAGGAGCACCCATCCCAAAAGCAGTCCGGCAGCTGTGTGTGGCAATTTTTGGTCAAATCTAAAAACTCTTTGGAAAACGCCGGACCGCCATGCACCCGAGATTGCCATACAAATCTGAGGATTGGACTACAACTTTGTAGGGGGCAGCGACTTACTTAAGTGGCACCAGATGACGAAAATCAGGATGCAAGCGGCGGAGTGAGGGTCTCGCTGAACTGCCCGCCATCCGCACAAGATCTTTGCTGGCATGCTGTAAAGAGCAGACACCGCCCACTGGGGCTAGTACCTACGCCTGATGCCTGCTCTGCGCGGACTTGGAGTTCCAGTCCAGGCTTTCCAATGTGCTTGCAAGGTGTGCTCCAGTCAATCAAAGAGGGGCATGCCATTTAAAAAGTGTGGACTGGTTTTAATTGTTTGGTTCTGGCTACATCTGAGGAAGTCCACTACGGATGAAACGCGTCATGCACTATGTCAGAATAAAGGAGCTTTTTAATGACTGACCCGCGTGTGCTCGACTTCTTTTTTGGGGAAGTTTGGTCGTTATGTTAAGGGTGCGGCCACAAGCACCCAGGAGCACCCATTCCAAAAGCAGTCCGGCAGCTGTGTGTGGCAATTTTTGGTCAAATCTAAAAACTCTTTGGAAAACGCCGGACCGCCATGCACCCGAGATTGCCATGCAAATCTGAGGATTGGACTACAACTTTGTAGGGGGCAGCGACTTACTTAAGTGGCACCAGATGACAAAAATCGGGATGCAAGCGGCAGAGTGAGGGTCTCGCTGAACTGCCTGCCATCCGCACAAGATCTTTGCTGGCATGCTGTAAAGAGCAGACACCGCCCACTGGGGCTTGTACCTACGCCTGATGCCTGCTCTGCGCGGACTTGGAGTTCCAGTCCGGGCTTTCCAATGTGCTTGCAAGGTGTGCTCCAGCCAATCAAAGAGGGGCATGCCATTTAAAATGTGTGGACTGGTTTTAATTGTTTGGTTCTGACTGCATCTGAGGAAGTCCACTACGGATGAAACGCGTCATGCACTATGTCAGAATAAAGGAGCTTTTTAACGACTGACCCGCGTGTGCTCGACTTCTTTTTTGGGGAAGTTTGGTCGTTATGTTAAGGGTGCGGCCACAAGCACCCAGGAGCACCCATCCCAAAAGCAGTCCGGCAGCTGTGTGTGGCAATTTTTGGTCAAATCTAAAAACTCTTTGGAAAACGCCGGACCGCCATGCACCCGAGATTGCCATGCAAATCTGAGGATTGGACTACAACTTTGTAGGGGGCAGCGACTTACTTAATTGGCACCAGATGACGAAAATCGGGATGCAAGCGGCGGAGTGAGGGTCTCGCTGAACTGCCCGCCATCCGCACAAGATCTTTGCTGGCATGCTGTAAAGAGCAGACACCGCCCACTGGGGCTAGTACCTACGCCTGATGCCTGCTCTGCGCGGACTTGGAGTTCCAGTCCGGGCTTTCCAATGTGCTTGCAAGGTGTGCTCCAGCTAATCAAAGAGGGGCATGCCATTTAAAAAGTATGGACTGGTTTTAATTGTTTGGTTCTGACTGCATCTGAGGAAGTCCACTGCGGATGAAACGCGTCATGCACTATGTCAGAATAAAAGAGCTCTTTAACGACTGACCCGCGTGTGCTCGACTTCTTTTTTGGGGAAGTTTGGTCATTATGTTAAGGGTGCGGCCACAAGCACCCAGGAGCACCCATCCCAAAAGCAGTCCGGCAGCTGTGTGTGGCAATTTTTGGTCAAATCTAAAAACTCTTTGGAAAACGCCGGACCGCCATGCACCCGAGATTGCCATGCAAATCTGAGGATTGGACTACAACTTTGTAGGGGGCAGTGACTTACTTAAGTGGCACCAGATGATAAAAATCGGGATGCAAGTGGCGGAGTGAGGGTCTCGCTGAACTGCCCGCCATCCGCACAAGATCTTTGCTGGCATGCTGTAAAGAGCAGACACCGCCCACTGGGGCTAGTACCTACGCCTGATGCCTGCTCTGCGCGGACTTGGAGTTCCAGTCCGGGCTTTCCAATGTGCTTGCAAGGTGTGCTCCAGCCAATCAAAGAGGGGCATGCCATTTAAAATGTGTGGACTGGTTTTAATTGTTTGGTTCTGACTGCATCTGAGGAAGTCCACTACGGATGAAACGCGTCATGCACTATGTCAGAATAAAGGAGCTTTTTAACGACTGACCCGCGTGTGCTCGACTTCTTTTTTGGTGAAGTTTGGTCGTTATGTTAAGGGTGCGGCCACAAGCACCCAGGAGCACCCATCCCAAAAGCAGTCCGGCAGCTGTGTGTGGCAATTTTTGGTCAAATCTAAAAACTCTTTGGAAAACGCCGGACCGCCATGCACCCGAGATTGCCATACAAATCTGAGGATTGGACTACAACTTTGTAGGGGGCAGCGACTTACTTAAGTGGCACCAGATGACGAAAATCAGGATGCAAGCGGCGGAGTGAGGGTCTCGCTGAACTGCCCGCCATCCGCACAAGATCTTTGCTGGCATGCTGTAAAGAGCAGACACCGCCCACTGGGGCTAGTACCTACGCCTGATGCCTGCTCTGCGCGGACTTGGAGTTCCAGTCCAGGCTTTCCAATGTGCTTGCAAGGTGTGCTCCAGTCAATCAAAGAGGGGCATGCCATTTAAAAAGTGTGGACTGGTTTTAATTGTTTGGTTCTGGCTACATCTGAGGAAGTCCACTACGGATGAAACGCGTCATGCACTATGTCAGAATAAAGGAGCTTTTTAATGACTGACCCGCGTGTGCTCGACTTCTTTTTTGGGGAAGTTTGGTCGTTATGTTAAGGGTGCGGCCACAAGCACCCAGGAGCACCCATTCCAAAAGCAGTCCGGCAGCTGTGTGTGGCAATTTTTGGTCAAATCTAAAAACTCTTTGGAAAACGCCGGACCGCCATGCACCCGAGATTGCCATGCAAATCTGAGGATTGGACTACAACTTTGTAGGGGGCAGCGACTTACTTAAGTGGCACCAGATGACAAAAATCGGGATGCAAGCGGCAGAGTGAGGGTCTCGCTGAACTGCCCGCCATCCGCACAAGATCTTTGCTGGCATGCTGTAAAGAGCAGACACCGCCCACTGGGGCTAGTACCTACGCCTGATGCCTGCTCTGCGCGGACTTGGAGTTCCAGTCCGGGCTTTCCAATGTGCTTGCAAGGTGTGCTCCAGCCAATCAAAGAAGGGCATGCCATTTAAAAAGTGTGGACTGGTTTTAATTGTTTGGTTCTGACTGCATCTGAGGAAGTCCACTACGGATGAAACGCGTCATGCACTATGTCAGAATAAAGGAGCTTCTTAACGACTGACCCGCGTGTGCTCGACTTCTTTTTTGGGGAAGTTTGGTCGTTATGTTAAGGGTGCGGCTACAAGCACCCAGGAGCACCCATCCCAAAAGCAGTCTGGCAGCTGTGTGTGGCAATTTTTGGTCAAATCTAAAAACTCTTTGGAATACGCCGGACCGCCATGCACCTGAGATTGCAATGCAAATCTGAGGATTGGACTACAACTTTGTAGGGGGCAGCGACTTACTTAAGTGGCACCAGATGACGAAAATCGGGATGCAAGCGGCGGAGTGAGGGTCTCGCTGAACTGCCCGCCATCCGCACAAGATCTTTGCTGGCATGCTGTAAAGAGCAGACACCGCCCACTGGGGCTAGTACCTACGCCTGATGCCTGCTCTGCGCGGACTTGGAGTTCCAGTCCGGGCTTTCCAATGTGCTTGCAAGGTGTGCTCCAGCCAATCAAAGAGGGGCATGCCATTTAAAAAGTATGGACTGGTTTTAATTGTTTGGTTCTGACTGCATCTGAGGAAGTCCACTGCGGATGAAACGCGTCATGCACTATGTCAGAATAAAAGAGCTCTTTAACGACTGACCCGCGTGTGCTCGACTTCTTTTTTGGGGAAGTTTGGTCATTATGTTAAGGGTGCGGCCACAAGCACCCAGGAGCACCCATCCCAAAAGCAGTCCGGCAGCTGTGTGTGGCAATTTTTGGTCAAATCTAAAAACTCTTTGGAAAACGCCGGACCGCCATGCACCCGAGATTGCCATGCAAATCTGAGGATTGGACTACAACTTTGTAGGGGGCAGTGACTTACTTAAGTGGCACCAGATGACAAAAATCGGGATGCAAGTGGCGGAGTGAGGGTCTCGCTGAACTGCCCGCCATCCGCACAAGATCTTTGCTGGCATGCTGTAAAGAGCAGACACCGCCCACTGGGGCTAGTACCTACGCCTGATGCCTGCTCTGCGCGGACTTGGAGTTCCAGTCCGGGCTTTCCAATGTGCTTGCAAGGTGTGCTCCAGCCAATCAAAGAGGGGCATGCCATTTAAAAAGTGTGGACTGGTTTTAATTGTTTGGTTCTGACTGCATCTGAGGAAGTCCACTACGGATGAAACGCGTCATGCACTATGTCAGAATAAAGGAGCTTCTTAACGACTGACCCGCGTGTGCTCGACTTCTTTTTTGGGGAAGTTTGGTCGTTATGTTAAGGGTGCGGCTACAAGCACCCAGGAGCACCCATCCCAAAAGCAGTCTGGCAGCTGTGTGTGGCAATTTTTGGTCAAATCTAAAAACTCTTTGGAATACGCCGGACCGCCATGCACCTGAGATTGCAATGCAAATCTGAGGATTGGACTACAACTTTGTAGGGGGCAGCGACTTACTTAAGTGGCACCAGATGACGAAAATCGGGATGCAAGCGGCGGAGTGAGGGTCTCGCTGAACTGCCCGCCATCCGCACAAGATCTTTGCTGGCATGCTGTAAAGAGCAGACACCGCCCACTGGGGCTAGTACCTACGCCTGATGCCTGCTCTGCGCGGACTTGGAGTTCCAGTCCGGGCTTTCCAATGTGCTTGCAAGGTGTGCTCCAGCCAATCAAAGAGGGGCATGCCATTTAAAAAGTATGGACTGGTTTTAATTGTTTGGTTCTGACTGCATCTGAGGAAGTCCACTGCGGATGAAACGCGTCATGCACTATGTCAGAATAAAAGAGCTCTTTAACGACTGACCCGCGTGTGCTCGACTTCTTTTTTGGGGAAGTTTGGTCATTATGTTAAGGGTGCGGCCACAAGCACCCAGGAGCACCCATCCCAAAAGCAGTCCGGCAGCTGTGTGTGGCAATTTTTGGTCAAATCTAAAAACTCTTTGGAAAACGCCGGACCGCCATGCACCCGAGATTGCCATGCAAATCTGAGGATTGGACTACAACTTTGTAGGGGGCAGTGACTTACTTAAGTGGCACCAGATGACAAAAATCGGGATGCAAGTGGCGGAGTGAGGGTCTCGCTGAACTGCCCGCCATCCGCACAAGATCTTTGCTGGCATGCTGTAAAGAGCAGACACCGCCCACTGGGGCTAGTACCTACGCCTGATGCCTGCTCTGCGCGGACTTGGAGTTCCAGTCCGGGCTTTCCAATGTGCTTGCAAGGTGTGCTCCAGCCAATCAAAGAGGGGCATGCCATTTAAAATGTGTGGACTGGTTTTAATTGTTTGGTTCTGACTGCATCTGAGGAAGTCCACTACGGATGAAACGCGTCATGCACTATGTCAGAATAAAGGAGCTTTTTAACGACTGACCCGCGTGTGCTCGACTTCTTTTTTGGTGAAGTTTGGTCGTTATGTTAAGGGTGCGGCCACAAGCACCCAGGAGCACCCATCCCAAAAGCAGTCCGGCAGCTGTGTGTGGCAATTTTTGGTCAAATCTAAAAACTCTTTGGAAAACGCCGGACCGCCATGCACCCGAGATTGCCATACAAATCTGAGGATTGGACTACAACTTTGTAGGGGGCAGCGACTTACTTAAGTGGCACCAGATGACGAAAATCAGGATGCAAGCGGCGGAGTGAGGGTCTCGCTGAACTGCCCGCCATCCGCACAAGATCTTTGCTGGCATGCTGTAAAGAGCAGACACCGCCCACTGGGGCTAGTACCTACGCCTGATGCCTGCTCTGCGCGGACTTGGAGTTCCAGTCCAGGCTTTCCAATGTGCTTGCAAGGTGTGCTCCAGTCAATCAAAGAGGGGCATGCCATTTAAAAAGTGTGGACTGGTTTTAATTGTTTGGTTCTGGCTACATCTGAGGAAGTCCACTACGGATGAAACGCGTCATGCACTATGTCAGAATAAAGGAGCTTTTTAATGACTGACCCGCGTGTGCTCGACTTCTTTTTTGGGGAAGTTTGGTCGTTATGTTAAGGGTGCGGCCACAAGCACCCAGGAGCACCCATTCCAAAAGCAGTCCGGCAGCTGTGTGTGGCAATTTTTGGTCAAATCTAAAAACTCTTTGGAAAACGCCGGACCGCCATGCACCCGAGATTGCCATGCAAATCTGAGGATTGGACTACAACTTTGTAGGGGGCAGCGACTTACTTAAGTGGCACCAGATGACAAAAATCGGGATGCAAGCGGCAGAGTGAGGGTCTCGCTGAACTGCCTGCCATCCGCACAAGATCTTTGCTGGCATGCTGTAAAGAGCAGACACCGCCCACTGGGGCTTGTACCTACGCCTGATGCCTGCTCTGCGCGGACTTGGAGTTCCAGTCCGGGCTTTCCAATGTGCTTGCAAGGTGTGCTCCAGCCAATCAAAGAGGGGCATGCCATTTAAAATGTGTGGACTGGTTTTAATTGTTTGGTTCTGACTGCATCTGAGGAAGTCCACTACGGATGAAACGCGTCATGCACTATGTCAGAATAAAGGAGCTTTTTAACGACTGACCCGCGTGTGCTCGACTTCTTTTTTGGGGAAGTTTGGTCGTTATGTTAAGGGTGCGGCCACAAGCACCCAGGAGCACCCATCCCAAAAGCAGTCCGGCAGCTGTGTGTGGCAATTTTTGGTCAAATCTAAAAACTCTTTGGAAAACGCCGGACCGCCATGCACCCGAGATTGCCATGCAAATCTGAGGATTGGACTACAACTTTGTAGGGGGCAGCGACTTACTTAAGTGGCACCAGATGACGAAAATCAGGATGCAAGCGGCGGAGTGAGGGTCTCGCTGAACTGCCCGCCATCCGCACAAGATCTTTGCTGGCATGCTGTAAAGAGCAGACACCGCCCACTGGGGCTAGTACCTACGCCTGATGCCTGCTCTGCGCGGACTTGGAGTTCCAGTCCGGGCTTTCCAATGTGCTTGCAAGGTGTGCTCCAGCCAATCAAAGAGGGGCATGCCATTTAAAAAGTGTGGACTGGTTTTAATTGTTTGGTTCTGACTGCATCTGAGGAAGTCCACTACGGATGAAACGCGTCATGCACTATGTCAGAATAAAGGAGCTTTTTAACGACTGACCCGCGTGTGCTCGACTTCTTTTTTGGGGAAGTTTGGTCGTTATATTAAGGGTGCGGCCACAAGCACCCAGGAGCACCCATCCCAAAAGCAGTCCGGCAGCTGTGTGTGGCAATTTTTGGTCAAATCTAAAAACTCTTTGGAACACGCCGGACCGCCATGCACCCGAGATTGCCATGCAAATCTGAGGATTGGACTACAACTTTGTAGGGGGCAGCGACTTACTTAAGTGGCACTAGAAGACGAAAATCGGGATGCAAGCGGCGGAGTGAGGGTCTCGCTGAACTGCCCGCCATCCGCACAAGATCTTTGCTGGCATGCTGTAAAGAGCAGACACTGCCCACTGGGGCTAGTACTTACGCCTGATGCCTGCTCTGCGCGGACTTGGAGTTCCAGACCGGGCTTTCCAATGTGCTTGCAGGGTGTGCTCCAGCCAATCAAAGAGGGGCATGCCATTTAAAAAGTGTGGACTGGTTTTAATTGTTTGGTTCTGACTGCATATGAGGAAGTCCACTACGGATGAAACGCGTCATGCACTATGTCAGAATAAAGGAGCTTTTTAACGACTGACCCGCGTGTGCTCGACTTCTTTTTTGGGGAAGTTTGGTCGTTATGTTAAGGGTGCGGTCACAAGCACCCAGGAGCACCCATCCCAAAAGCAGTCCGGCAGCTGTGTGTGGCAATTTTTGGTCAAATCTAAAAACTCTTTGGAAAACGCCTGACCGCCATGCACCCGAGATTGCCATGCAAATCTGAGGATTGGACTACAACTTTGTAGGGGGCAGCGACTTGCTTAAGTGGCACCAGATGACGAAAATCGGGATGCAAGCGGCAGAGTGAGGGTCTCGCTGAACTGCCTGCCATCCGCACAAGATCTTTGCTGGCATGCTGTAAAGAGCAAACACCGCCCACTGGGGCTAGTACCTACACCTGATGCCTGCTCTGCGCGGACTTGGAGTTCCAGTCCGGGCTTTCCAATGTGCTTGCAAGGTGTGCTCCAGCCAATCAAAGAGGGGCATGCCATTTAAAAAGTGTGGACTGGTTTTAATTGTTTGGTTCTGACTGCATCTGAGGAAGTCCACTACAGATGAAACGCGTCATGCACTATGTCAGAATAAAGGAGCTTTTTAATGACTGACCCGCGTGTGCTCGACTTCTTTTTTGGGGAAGTTTGGTCGTTATATATATATATATATATATATTATCTACTGGCGGTCGCCAGTAGATAGTTATAGTTAGGACCGTGTTTCCATAGCAAATCTGAAAATTCTATTTTGAATAACTTTGGCGCCGGTTGACGAATCCTCGCGAAATTTTCAAAACTAATGGGGCGCTCCGCTCAGCTCCTACCCTGAAAGTCTCGGGGTGATTCGTCAAGTGGGGGCCGAGAAAAAAGGGGGGTCCCAAAACGCATTTTTCCCATGCATTTTCCTAGAGGACCTTTAGTCGAAGGTACAGCCCGAACGGCTGAACAGAATTACTTGAAATTTGGCAGAGAGGTAGTCCTCAGGTCAGGGAAGTGCCTTTTGCAGGTCTGGTGTCAATCTGTTCAGTAGTTCCTGAGAAAATAGCATTTAAAAGCATATAAATATCTATAAGCGTGCACCGTGCGTGCACCGTGCGTGCACCGTATGCGCACCGTGCGAGCATTGTGCGAGCACCCTAACGTGCGCAAGCGTAATTCTGATTGGTGGTTACATGTTAGTCAACATTCGAATCGGTCGAAATCAGGAAGTGTCGGCCGCCATTTTGTTTGTTTTCAGTGCGAGAGTGAAAAAGGAAGGTGGCGGATGTGAAAAGAGGGCAGGGTAGAGAGTTCCTGACCCCCTAGCCTTTCTCAGGGGGTCCCTGAAGCACCCTGAAGGCAGAATTTTTTTTTTTTTTTTAAATCGCGGGCACGGTGTAAACCCCCCCCCCCCCAAAAAAAAAAAAAATTTTAATACGTAGTTTATTGTAAAATAAATATATAAAAAAAAATAATAATACATACAGAACTTAGCATTTAAAAAAACATACAAATTCACTGAAAAACCATAGGTTTCATACACGTAATAGTTAGGAATGAGCATTTAAAAAACCTTGCAAATTCACTCATAAAACCATAGGTTTCACACATGTTATAGTTAGGTGGATATTTCACTCGTAAAAAACCAATCAAATTCCCCCGTTATAGTTAGTGCAGGCAACTATAACTCACGCGACCGCAATCCTCTGCTGATGACATATGTGTCTTTATGAAAAAAAAATATTTGTAATATATGTATAGCTAAAATTTAATGGAAGAAGACATGGGCAAATAAGTGTCTAAATACAGTATTAGCATCAGCAGAGGCTTGCGGTCGCGTGAGTTATAGTTGCCTGCACTAACTATAACGGGGGAATATATACATATACATATATATATAGGAAAACTCCGTCTCACAGGCTGAAGAGGTGTCCTCAAAAAAACGGAAGCAGACCCAAGGTGCGGTGAAAGAATTCAATAATTTATTTGAATATAAGAGACACCACCGCCGCCATTACGCGTTTCAGCCCGTCACAGGCCTTGGTCACATGATGCGCAACACAACGGGTCTACCAATAATATTCGCTTGGGTGAGTCACATGTGCAACAAGGGATAAATCATAGAAATAGACAATCACGCAATATGTACAATGCTATTCTGTCTTCACAGAGCTTTGCCCCTCGCATATATATATATTTTCGCCAAACTTTCACAACAAAAGCAATCGACGCCGTGTCTGTGCGCAAAAATATTCTTTAATGCCAGCTGAAAATGCTAGACGCGTTTCGCCTGTCCTGCAGGCTTGTTCACTAGCAATTCAATAAAGTTACCATGGCTTTTTTTAACTGTGAATGTGAACAAGTCACATGTGAACTACAACAAGGAATTGACATTAATATTGAAATATTAACCAACTTCAAACCGACCTCCAAGTTTACCCCTTTAACAGCAAGAGATTCTGTAGATGTATTCAATGAACTGGTAATCAATGAAGTCAAAAGTCTATGCAAATCATTAAATAGAAAGAAGAAGTCATTTACTCAACAGTCTAAAGATTATTATAACTTGGTTGAGAAATTGAGCAATGACAATGATTGTATTGTCCGTAATGCGGACAAGGGTGGAAATCTGGTCCTTTGGGGCAGGCAGCAGTACCTAATAGAGGCATACAAACAACTCAATAATAGGTTAAACTATGTCAAGGTAAAAGAAAATGTCATGCAAGAGTGTTATTTATTGTATAATACATTGTTGGTTGAGTGGAGTCGACAAGGCTTGATAAGTAAAGATGAAATGTCCTTTCTAAAAATTACCTGCCCGACCACTCCGGTCTTATACCTTATCCCCAAAGTCCACAAAGACATCACAAATCCCCCTGGCCGTCCCATCATCTCGGCCATAGGGAGTGCATTCGAACATACTTCCAAATTTGTTGATTCATTCTTATGCCCCCTTGTGAAACTTCTACCATCGTTCATCTTAGACACAAGTGACTAAAGTATATGATGTTCCTTGGGAAGATGATTTGCTATTGATGACCATAGACGCTACCACTCTGTACACCAGTATTCGCCACAAAGATGGCATTAATGCATGTAAATATTTCTTAGGGAACCGTCCCGCAAAATTTTGGCACCATACACAAATGTTACTCAAAATGATTACCATCTGCCTTGAGAACAATTTTTTCTTGTTTAATGGTGAATTATATCATCAAATATGCGGTACGGCGATGGGCACTTGCTTCGTCCCCAGCTTTGCTAATTTGCATATGGGCTGGTGGGAGGAGCAGGTGGTCCAGTCGCTATGGCATGCTGAGTGGCAGAATCATGTAATACACTGGAGTCGTTATATCGACGACCTTTTTATTATTTGGAAAGGCACTGAAAAAAGTGCCGAGGAGTTTGTTAAAAAGCTCCAAACAAATGATTTAAATTTAAAACTGACCAGTGTAATTAGTGCTTCTGAGATTAATTTTTGGGATCTTACAGTGTATGTAAGTGATGGCAAACTACATACTAAACTCTATCGTAAATCTACAGATGGAAACACGTTGTTACATGCTACTAGTTTCCATCCAGTCAAACTAGTCAAGAGTATACCCTATGGGGAATCCCTCAGGGCTATGCGCAATTGTAGCAAGGAGTAGGATCTTGATAAGGAACTATCATGTCTTAAATCCCGCTTCCAAGCCAGAGGCTATGCTGAAACATGTCTGAATCAAGCTATCTATAAAGTAAAAAAGAAAACCGGAGAGCAGATACTTTTTAATAAGGATAGCAAATCAGCCAAACCATCGCAATCAGATACTAATCAGTGTATATTTATCACCACTTACAACAACCAGCAAAATGAATTAAGAACTATCATCTACAAACATTGGCATATTATTTGTAATGATCCTGTGCTAGGTAAACTTATACAAAGGAGACCTCAGTTCACTTTCAGAAAAGCCAGATCTCTCCATCAAGCTCTAGTTAGCAATATGCTACTCAGCGATACTCAAAAAAGACCGATCAGTTCATGGTTGAGTAGAAGGGATGGTTTCATTAAATGCCTCAAATGCAAGGCGTGCATGTTTGACAAAAACACTACTAGTTTCCCATTGGGCTTTGCTCAGAAGTCTGAACAACAAATCAAGGGAAAATGTTCTTGTAAAACAGACTATGCTGTCTACGTGCTCCAATGCCCATGTGGCTTGAAGTACTTAGGCTCTACCATCCTTCCTGTACACAAAAGAGTGTTGCAACATTTGCGTGCCATCAAAAATGGGGACAAATCTTACCCCGTGGCCCGACACTTCGAACAGTACCACACCAAGATCGCTGAAGGTCTCTCTTATTTTGTCATTGATGCCATTCCATTGAACAGCAGAGGTGGCAACCGTGAGAAAAAATTGCGTACACTAGAATCCTGCTACATTATTAAACTTAACACAAAGATTCCAGATGGGTTAAACATAGAAGAAGATTTACATACCCATTTATAGATTCCTCCCGATCTCTTTTCAGGTTTTATTTTAATTTTAGTTACTTGGACATTGTTACATTACAGACGATATGTGGTGCACAGGGTTCTCAATTTATTCCATTTTGCGCATTTTGCCCACTTGGGCATAATTATACATATTGCTTATCTGATTTCTGTTAAGTATTGTATTGGACACACTTAACTTTGACTATTTGGTCATACCAATTCATTGGTTTATTTAATACTGTCGTAACATTGGTTCGTCAACAGTCTTCAGTTTTTGCAATAAGCATAGGCTATGATTGGACCACCAGGGTCAAAATTGTGGCTTAGCACGTTTGATGAAAATGCGCTAAAGACAAATTGTATAACATATTTTCAAAAAATATAACGCAATGAAATCCATGCTGTTTCATTATGAAATGATTATGATTAATTGAGTTTGTATTTTGGTATTTTACCTTTAATTAACTCCAATCCCTGTGACACACTGCGAGAAACTACTAGTCTGTTGTCCAGTTTTATTGTTGTAGTTCACATGTGACTTGTTCACATTCACAGTTAAAAAAAGCCATGGTAACTTTATTGAATTGCTAGTGAACAAGCCTGCAGGACAGGCGAAACGCGTCTAGCATTTTCAGCTGGCATTAAAGAATATTTTTGCGCACAGACACGGGGTTGATTGCTTTTGTTGTGAAAGTTTGGCGAAATTATTGATGACCGTGACTGGGAGGTCTTCACTTCGACGCGCCCTTTGGTCTGGAGGCAGCGGGTGTTCCCATTCGTTTGTGGAGTATATATATATATATATATATATATATATATATATATATACAACCGCACTTTGAATGTCAGAATATTACCAATCTACATCCGGGCGTCTCCTAGGTTGAAAAGTTTGATACACAAACACCAAATGAGTCATCTGTCACTTTACAATGTTGTCCAACTTGTAATTTTAATTTTCACACACACTATTTGTATGAACGCAAGGCACTTTACTTGTTTATATTTGCTGTTAGAAGATGGCCGCCATGAATTTACGAACAATGTTGCTGCTAGTCCATCTTCTATGCTTGTATATTTTTTGTCATGTGACATATGATTGAAGTTTAAATGTGCCGTTTTTACGCAAAGGAAACTGACATTGAAAAAGCCAGTCGGCGAAACGCGTCTGTCAGCGTTTCGGGGGAACAACGGGGGGGAACTTGCTAAATAAAGCATTCATGCTTTAAAGAACATTGTCCCTGGATTTTGCTGGAGTGCTCTTCGATTTACACGTTCTCACGTGTTGGTTGTTTCATATATATATATATATATATATATATTACCTACTGGCGGTCGCCAGTAGGTAGTTATAGTTAGGACCTATTATTCATAGGAAATCTGCAACATTCTATTTGGAATATCTTCGCAAAATTTTCAAAACTGGTGGGGTGCTCCGGTCCGCTCCTATCCTGAAAGTCTCGGCGTGATTCGTCAAGCAGGAGCCGAGAAAAAAGGGGGTCCCAAAACATGTTTTCCCCATGCAATTTTCCATAGGAACTTTTAATCGCAGCTACAGCCCGAACTGCTGAACGGAATTACACCAAATTTGGCAAAGAGGTAGCCCTTAGTTCACACTCGTGCCTTTTGGTTAAATGGTATAAATACGTTCAGTAGTTCCTGAGAATATCAAAAGTAAAATCACATATATATCTGGGCGGAGTTACAATATAAATCATATGTTGATTGTACCATACTCATTTTAGGAATTGTGGTGTGTTCTAAGGTGATTTTACCATGTGATAAAGCCTTCTGCTGGGATATCATAAATCATGTTTGAGAGAAAACTATTTTCTCATGCTTTTCTCACAGAGGTTTGGAAGGTGATCTATAAGCTAAACTGAGAGCATATTTTCTGTAAATTCACATTATCTTTCTCAGTCATGTGATAATGAAGTCTGACATTCTCAGTAAAACATGTACATCCAACAAGGGCAGAGACTGTCAGTTGATTCCTTTGTGTTCTACTGCAGCTTCCCAGAGTGTTCTAAAGAACAACTAGAGCGCTAACCTATGAGAAACGTATTGCACAACTGAAGCCATCTTGATTGGAATAAAGTGGTAACTCTTAAAACATTTAATTTAAAAAGGAACAAAGTGAGGGAGTTCATTTTGCCATAGAAATTATGATTAGTGCTGCAGAAAGAAAAATTAGGGCACATTTTGACTTCTCAAATCCTCTTCTATTTCATTAAAACATTCTGACATGCAGACTGAAATATGCATTTTGAATACCAGCAGCAGACTTCCCTGGTGAGCAGTAGCTTTACTACAGTGATCTAATGAGCAACTAGAGTGCTAACATTCTGAATTTATGGCAAAAGTGTGACACATCTGAATGCATACTTGATGGAACCAAAGTAAAAAACTAAAAGTATTTTCTACTGAGGAGACTGCAGTAAATAAGGAAATTAGGAAACTTCATAACAAATAGGTCTCCCAGGATGGCCACCAGAGACAAAAGAGCCCAAATGTAGCTCAAATATCACCCAGATGTAGCCCAAGTATAACCCAATAACAGAATGCCTCAGAGTGTTCTTAAGAACAACTAGAGCGCTTACTGTCTTACTTATGACAAAAGTATGGCACACCTGAAGCCATCTTCATTGGAATAAACTGATAACACTTAAAACATTTAATTTAAAAAGGAACACAATGAGGGGGTTCATTTTGCCATAGAAATTATGATTAGTGCTGAAGAAAGAAAAACTAGGGCACATTTTGAGTGACTTCTCAAATCCTCTTCTATTTCATTAAAAAATTCTGACATGCAGACTGAAACATGCACTTGTAATACCAGCAGCAGACTTCCGTGGTGAGCAGTAGCTTTACTACAGTGATCTAATGAGCTAGAGTGCTAATATTCAGAATTTATGACAAATGTGTGACATATCTGAATACCTTCTTGATGGAATCAAAGCAAAAAGCTGAAAGCATTTCCTACTGAGGAGACTGCAGTAAATGAGGAAATTAGGAAACTTCATAACAAATAAATCTCCCAAGATGGCCACCAGAGACAAAAGAGCCCAAATGCAGCACAAATATCACCCAGATGTAGCCCACATGTAGCCCAATGACAGAAGTGTGCAAAACAATTTTTATTTTTTGTGTTTTTGCAGTTTTATATAGTGCAGACTTGTCAGGTATTGGAGTGCTTTACATGAGCATTGGTTACATCACACAAGAACAAATTCATTTTGGTTGTAGACATGGGGAGATTAAGTGATTTGACCAGAATCACAGAATGTCATGCTGAAGCAGAAACTCCAACCTGGTTCCCCAGTTGCAAAGTCTGCAGCTCTGGAAGTAACACCACATCCTCTCCCCTAAGTGCAACATTTAATCAAGTGGTCAACTGGATAAAAAAACAGAAAGATAACAAATAATTTAAAAGTGCTTTGTCGCTATTTGAAAACTCAGAAAATATGTCCTCATTTTAGTTTTTTAGAGCACTAACCATAATTCTGATGCAGATAAGACCCTCTCATATATGTAATTTCTAAAGGAAATGCTCTAGGTATTACAGTTTTGATAACATCATGATGACGTCAGGCGTTCCACACTTTTGTAATAAATATAGAATGTTAGCAATCTAGTTGTTCATTAGGATACTGTTGAGAGGCAGAGGCCAGGGGCACGGACTCTGAAAATTGAAGGAGGGTGCAGAGGCAACAATTTGACCACACTATGGAGGGCAGTGGAAAGGGGGGCAGGGGCAACAAACCAACAATACAGGACTGACAAGAGAAGCTGTGGCAATATAATAGACCATTGTGGGCAGAAGGAAGAGGCAGTGGTAGTACAACCATACATGCCAACAGACCCGATTCAGCCAGGAAACGTCCAATGTTTTTAGGCTCAAATGGGCTTTATTTGATCTGTCTCCTGTCTACAATCTCCTCTTTTTCAATGTAACTCAAAGGGGAAAATCAATACCCCAGTTTTGTTTCAAAATCTCCCTCTTACCAAGTTCAAAATGTTCGCAAGTGTGGTACATTGGATCATGGAAGGCAGGAGGAATTGGGGTAGGGACATGGGCTCAGATAACAGAGGACAGGAGGGACATGGAGAGGTGCACCAAACTGACCCTTCAGGGCAGGCATCAGGGTTTTCAGCAGCACAATACACCACATGGGCATGCGGGACGGGAGTGCAGCACAACAATCCATAGAAAGCAATAGGGGCGAACAGAACCATGCACATGGACAACAGAGAACAGAGAACAGAGGGGAAAGAGGCAATGGTAGCTAGCTGACCATAATGGACAGACAGGAGAGAAAGCTGCAGCATAACAGACCATAAAGGGCAGGAGGGACGGATCAGGGGCATTACAATGGAACAGTCAAGCTAGGAGGGAGGGAATAGGGGTCTGTACATGGAAACAGAGGGCTGGGGGCAAGGGTGCAGGGCAGGAGCAGCAAGATTACCATGGAGGTCAGGCAGGATGGGCACAAGAAGCAAGACACACCATGGAGAGCAACAGTGAGACTATGATGGCATACACACAGACCATGGAGGGAAGGTGGGAGGGGGTCAGGGGCAACTAGCTGACCACACAGGGAAGGTGGGAGGGGCCGTGGCAGCACAGAAGACCAAGCACGGCAAGCGGGAAAGTTAGTGGCAGCACAATGGCTATGATCGGCAAGAAGGAGGTTGCAGGGGCATGCACAAAGGACCATGGAGGATAGAAGGGAGGGTCAGGACCTGGGCACAGACAAGAGAGTTCAAGGGAAGGGGCCTCACAACAGACCATGCGGGGCAGGCAGGAGGAGCAGTTGCAGCACAACAGACCAGGGAGGGCAGAAGGGTGTGGCATTAAAATGGACCATGGAGGACAGGAGGAAGGGGATAGGGGCATGGAATGTGGACAGGCAGGGTGGAGGTGGCAGGAACAGGTTACAGTCATCTGACAATGCTAGGCAGGTGGGAGGGGAGTGGCAGTTCAACAGGTCCTGCAAAACGCTCAGTACTCCAAACAACACCAACCGTCGTATGGCAACTATCGTGGAGCACTACTTACTATACACCCGGCGGTCATCGAGACGTAAAGATAGAAATGGAACTACGAGTCTTCTGTGTAGGAATAGGGAAAAGGGGGCAGCCATCTTGACAGAGTGCCATACCCTAATCTCGGCCCAGCTTGTGCTCCGTAATTGAACAACATCGAGCAGGGGAGGAAGCAGAATGCCTCAAAAGATTATAAAATTTATTATAAAGGGGAACAAGTGAAAAATAAGCACACTGTGTCTGAAAGGGAAAACATAAATAATACAAAAAGGATGGAGGTAGTGGAAAAATCCACACAGACCCACAAAACCATCTACACCAATGGGCACTACCACCAACCACAACCATCCCTCGAAGGCCGCATAGGGGGCCGAGCAATCCCATCACTACTTAAATCAACAATCTATACAAACTATACCAAATTACATTCATTATAAAGCACAATAAAATAAAATCACTCGTAATAGAGAAACATAAATGCAATACCTGCCATGGTTTTCCATGGCGTCGCAGTTCACAAATCCTGAAACAAGCTTCCCTCCCTTTCACCTTATGGTGTACTTGTCAAAATGTCAACAATGCTAAAGTACTCAGATCAGGGCCCAGATCTCATCATGGTCATTTAATCCCTGTGTGGATGTATGATACCGTTCTATCATGCGTGCCTCAAGGCGGTTCAACTTACTTTGCAGTGTTATTTTATTAGGTGCTTTCACCACTGCCAACACTGTCCAATAAAGTTCGTCTTCACTATGATTCATTTCAATGAAATGTTGGACCATAGGCGCCCCTGCGGTCCCGCAACGGATGCGAGATTTATGCCGCAAAATCCTCATCTTGATGGCTTGAGTTGTGTGCCCAATTTATGTTTTCCCACATGAGCATATAACTGAATACACTACGTTTTTAGTGTTACAGTTAGAAAAACTCAACTGCAGGTGTACCACTTTATTTATTTCCACGGACTTAGAGTCTTTAGTTTGCGGGCATACCCCTCACCCATTGCACCTGTAATGTCCAATGAGCGCTGGTAATCCCATCATTCCTCGCAAATCAGTGGGCACCGATGACGGGCGAGTAGCTTTCACCAGATTATTTCTCAAATTCTTTCCTCTACGGAAAGCAAATAATGGCTTGGGAATATTCAAATGTTCCACTAATCTAAGGTTTCTTAAAATGATCTGCTTAACTTTATTAGCTTTAGGATTAAATGTCAGTACACAAACCAATTGCTCTGATTCTTGTTTGATTTTTGGGGTAAGAAGCACTTCCCTAGGGGTATACCAAGCTCTCTTTAAGGCTCCCCTGACCAGTTTCCTTGGGTATCCTCTTGTAGTGAGTTTTTTTTGCAGAATTTTTGCATTCCTGAAATAATCATTTTTGTCAGTGCAATTACGCCGTACTTTCAGAAACTGCCCATAGGGCAAGTTATCCCTGAGGTTACGCGGATGTCCAGATGTATATTCCAATAGCGTGTTCCTGTCGGTGGGCTTAGTGAACAAGTCCACCTCCAACTTGCCTTCTTTCTCAATAATCCACACATCTAGAAAGTTAATACGTTTGTTACTTGATGCCATTGTGAATTTTAAATCTGGTGTCCTGGCATTAAGCCACGAATGAAATTGCACCAACTGGTCCTGTGACCCCTTCCATATCATGAACACTTCGTCGATAAAACGGACCCATCCTAGGGTGTGCTCCCTGAAGGGGGACGCGGCATGGAAAATGTATCTCATTTCAAACTGATCCATTACCAAATTGGCAATTTCGGGCGCAAAACAACAACCCATCCCTACACCTTTAATCTGTAGAAATAAATCTGTCTTGAAAATAAAAAAAAATATTTTTCAAACAAATCTGGGCTAGGGAGAGTAAAAAATCTGTTGGCACATAATGAGGTCTGGGCCTCTGATCGAACACTAACCGCATGACCAACAAAGCTTCGTCCTGAGGTATATTGGTATATAGACTCTCAATGTCGAAGGAAACCAGCAACTGCTGGGTTCCATAGAACATTGAGAGCTCTATCTTAGAGATAAGATCCATTGTATCTCTAATATAAGCTTTTGTCAGAGGTACAAATGGTTTCAAAAATACATCGATATATTTGGCCAGTGGCTCCAGAATGGACACACAGGATGCAATAATCGGTCTCCCAGGTGGTTGGGTGCTGTTTTTATGTATTTTAGGCAATACATATATATTGGGTATCTTCTGCTCAGTAAAATTCAGATATTCATGTTCTTTCTTACAGAGGTATCCTAAATCCATCGCATCAGTAGTAAGGTGTAATATTTGGGCTTTTAATCTGACTGTGGGATTCTCTGTAATAAGTCGATAGTGATCCCTATTACCGAATTGTCGCATAATTTCCACGTCGTACTGTTCAGTATCCCATAGAACTATCCCCCCTCCCTTGTCGGCTGGTTTAATAACCATCAGAGGGTTATGGGAAAGTTCTTTTAAGGCCAACTGTTCCTGTTTTGAGAAATTAGATTTAAATACAATTTGTTTGGTGTTAAGTTGATCTACTTCCCGCAGAATTTGATCTTCAAACATCAAAACCTCCTCAGGCATGGCCATACGTTGGGGGCAAAAAGTGGATTTTTTTCTTAAGCCCACTGATATTAATCTCATTGGTGTCATTGTATTAAGAGAAAAAGACCTTAAGTCTGATTTTCCTTAAAAATTGTAAAACTTCAGTTTTAGTGTCAACTGGATCCTGCAATACCGTGGGGACAAAGGATAAGCCTTTTTGAAGTACTTTTGTTTCCGTATCTGTTAAAAGATGTTTAGACAAGTTATACATCGGCATAGTAGCTATCTCAATATGATTATCATCTGTACTTCCTAGCTCTACCTCCTGTATATTCTGTGTCATGTCCTGAAGAATCCCTGTTCTTGATTCTGTTGCATCGGCGGTTGCCATCCTCTTCTGAACCCCCACCCCCTGTTCCCACCTCTGTCTAAAAAAGTAGGAGGGGGCTGTGTTCTGGGATATTGGTAATATGGTTGATATGGCGGGTAAGGTTGAAAAAAAGATCCACTTCCTTGATCTGAATCAGAGGAGGAAGAATCGGAAAAGGTCACAAATTTAGTGCGGGACCTTCCTCTATATTGCAAATTCAAACTGCTTGGATTGTTATTCTTGAAAAAATCTTCTTTCAGATATGGGTAAACCCACTCCAATATGAAGTTTTTTATATCTTTCACCACCTTTGATGTTTTCAAATTCACTGTATGTATTTTAAAGTCTGCTAAGCTTTTATCTATAGTTTCTAACAGCGACTTTGCATCTGATATCGAGGTGTCCCCCCCCGATTTCCTCTTCTAATTTCTTACCTGACAGGACTCGGTCACAAATTTTGCACGTCTCCTTTCTCGCATTTACTTTCTTCTCTCCAGGTGAAAAAGTGAAGAATTTCCACGCAACAGATTCCGGCCTTTGTGGACGTGGTGCCTCCTGCAAGAATTCTTCTTCAGAAGATACTTCCTCCTGCTGCTGCTGCTGTCCAGATGCCATTTTGTTTGATACTTTTTGAAAAACACAAAAAAAAAACAAGCAAAAAGGGTTCTTGTAGGAAAAGAGATGTCTCTCTAAAGATGCTCCAACAAGAATGATTAAAATGGGTGGGGTTCTGAAATAGTTACAGTGGGAAATGTTATGAACCAATGAAATCTTTTTTTTTAGGTCACATGGGGTCCGCACACTCAACGCTCACGAAGCACGCACCCGACGCAACTACGCAAAAATATATTAAAAAATAATATACGTTTATTATAAGTACAAATATATTATTTTTATGAATATCTTAGATGCCCTAATATGTATATTGAGCACACATACATATCATTTTAGAACATAAACAAATTTCACGGGAGTCGCACACCAGCTCCCCCAGCACGTATATGACGTCACGTGGGACCCGCCACCACGCAAGCGTCGTGTACCGTAATGCGCCTGTGTCACGAATGCGCGGGAGCAGGAGTCACGGACTGGTCGCATACCAATCACGCACATCACGTAATATTAAATGTATATGCTGTTACTGAAAAACACGCAGCCGTCGCACACCATACGCGGATCCTTCACGATGTTTCTAAAATGGTGGCTAGAATCCGCGCACCCACCATGATGTGTACATTTTGGGTGCACGACTGGGAAAAAAAATTGGATAAAAAAAACTGTAGAAAATCAGTACAAAAAATAGGTATAACTACTCTTACACTTAAAAATTAGCATTTAAAAAACCTTTGAAATTCACTGAAAAAACCATAGGTTTCAGAGACGTTATAGTTAGAAATTAGCATTTAAAAAAGCTTTGAAATTCACTGAAAAAACCATAGGTTTCAGAGACGTTATAGTTAGAAATTAGCATTAAAAAAACCTTAGAAATTCACAGAAAAAAACATAGGTTTCAGGGGTGTTATAGTTAGCTGGACATTTCACTCGTACAAAACCATAGAAATTCCTCCGTTATAGTTAGTTCTGCTAACTATAACTCACGCGCCCGCAATGCACTGCTGATGATGTCACATATTACATCATTCATGACATGGTCAGTGACATCACTGATGACATCACTGATGACATCTCAAATGACATCACTGATGGCATCACTGATGACATCATCCAGTGACTGTGTGTTTGTGTAAAGTTTATATATGTTTGATATATATAGGGAAAGCCATTTTGAAGAATGAGTGGGTGTATAAGTGTTTGAATGGTTGATTTAGTAGGTGCTTGATTAAACATATCTTTCTGAATACATGGGTTAGTGAGTAAACTGTGTGAATGTCTGTATCCATGTGTCTGTTGGTGTGTAAGCGACTGCATGGGTTTGCAAATAGCTACATGAGTGTCTATATGGGTTATTGATTTGTTGTTTGAGTATCTGTATGGGTGCCTGAGTGTTTGTGTGGGTGGGGTGTGTATTACTCTGAGTATAGATGTGTGAGTGGGTGATTCACTGGGTACATGGTTTCAAGAGTTCATCTGTGATGGACTGTATGGGTGGGTGAGTGTGTGTATGGGTGTATTAGTAAGTGAATGTATATCTCAATGGTACATGTGTGAGTAACTACATATTTGAAAAGTAGTATATATGTGTGTTGGAGTACATAATTGGCTACAAATGAGTGTGTTATTGTGAGAGTGGCTGTATGGATGAGTGTGTGCTTGTATCATTGATTGTATAAAAGCATAAGAATGTGCTAGTATTTGTATGAGTAATGGAGCTGGTGTGTGTATAACTGTATAACTGAGTAAATGGCAGTGTGAATAATTTTTTCCATGACTGACTAGGTGTGTGAGTACCTCTATTGATGACTGTGGTGTGTGAGTGTCTATATAGGTGTATGAGTGCATATGATAGTCCTGTACTGAGTGACCATAAGTATGAGTGACTGTACGGGTGAGTGAGTGGATGTGTGTGTAGACCTAAGAATCAGTGAGTGGGTATGTAGTTATTGGTGTTGGAGTGTCTATGGTTTTGAGAATGGTAGTCTGTAATTTAGAGTGGGTGTATCAAAAGTTATATTAGGGTGTGAGAAGATGCATGACATTTTCACATGGATGATGTAATCAGTGATGTCATCAGTGATGCCATTTGAGATGTCATCAGTGATGTAATCAGTGATGTCACTGACCATGTTATGAGTGATGTAATATGTGACGTCATCAGCAGTGCATTGCGGGGGCGCGCGTTATAGTTAGCTGAACTAACTATAATGGGGGAATTTCAAGGGTTTTGTACGAGTGAAATGTCCAACTAACTATAACACCCCTAAAAACTATGGTTTTTTCAGTGAATTTCTAAGGTTTTTTAAATGCTACTTTCTAACTATAACGTCCCTGAAACCTATTATTTTTTCTGTGAATTTCTAAGGTTTTTTAAATGCTAATTTCTAACTATAACGTGCCTGAAACCTATGGTTTTTTCAGTGAATTTCAAAGGTTTTTTTATGCTAATTTCTAACTATAACGTGCCTGAAACCTATGTTTTTTTCAGTGAATTTCAAAGGTTTTTCAAATACTAGTTTCTAACTATGCGTACAGAGGTAGGCCATGTGAAGAAAGAAGAAAAAACGCACAGAAAGAAGCAAAAGAAATGCAGAAAGAAGCAACAGAAGTCCACAAAGATGAAGAAAAGTGCAGGAAGAAGAAAGGCATGTGCAGAAAGAGAGGAGCAGAAAGAGGCCTTGTTGCAAAATCATCCTGTGCCCACAACTTTTTCAGACGGGTACTGGTGGTAACTGACTCTGACTAACCAGGCCTAGAGCCAGTGCTATGCTAAAAGACACTTAGAATACAGTGAAAACACCTACATACACTAGGGAACACTATGCATTGGGGTACCCCTGTGATTAGCATGACCTCCTCTGTAAGGCCCTAGTACTTAATAGGGCAGGGGGATTAAACCTACCTCTTAAAATGTGCTACAGGGCGCGTTTGCACAGTGGTGAAGGGAGTGGAGGGCCTAAGGTGACACGTGTGCAAACATGCCCTGTGGCCGTTTTAAGTTGGGGGATTAAGTCCCCTTGAATCCTGACGGTCCCTGGGATCCAACTAGCCCACCAGGTACCATCAGTAAGCGCCACAGAGCTGCGATGCACCTGGTAGGCTAGTTGGCCCCCAGGGTCCCTTAGGATTGAAAGGGAATTAATTCCCCAACTATAAACACGCCACAGGGGTGGTGGTACACATGGCACCTCAGGCCCCGCCCCCTCCCTTCACCACTGTGCAAACGTGCCCCATGGCGCGTTATAAGTTGAGAGATAAAGTCGCCTTCAATCCTGAGGGCCCCTGGGGGCCAACTAGCCTACCAGTTACCTCCAGTAAGCGCCACAGAGCTATGTTGCTGAGAGGTGTAAAAAGGGGCGTGGCCTGGACCACCTCTCTGCAACGCAGTGCAGTGGCACTTACTGGAAGCTCCTGGTGGGCTAGTTCACCCCCACAGTCCCTCAGGATTGAAAGGGAATTAATTCCCCAACTTTAAACGCGCCACAAGGCATATTTGCATACATGTCAACTCAGGCCCTGCCCCCTCCCTTCACCACTGTGCAAACGCACCCCATGGCGCGTTTTAAGTTGGGAGATTAAGTCCCCTTGAATCCTGAGGGTCCCTGGGGTCCAACTATCTCACGCGATACCTCCAGTAAGCTCCACAGAGCTGCGTTGCAGAAAGGTGTAATAAGGGGCATGGTCTCTGAACACCTCTCTGCAACGCAGCTCCCTGGCACATACTGGAGGTACCTGGTGGGCTAGTTGTTATGAAATTTTCATGAATCCATTATAAATTTTAAGTTTTGCTACATTCTTCCTCTATCATTTCCCTTTATTCATCCTTCATTCTTTTCCCCCGTCTAACGAGTATCTATGATATTATTTATATATGATAATATTTAATACTTAGTTGTCTTATATTTAACCATGATATTGTTTAATTATACAATGCTATTATTTAGATAGGATTATGCTTAACTGTGATAACAATTATCAATGTTAATATTTAATTACTATTGTTATACTATACAAAGTTAATTACATTATACCAGACATCTGACAACGTTACACTAAATTGACTTCTCTCTTTTTCTTCATTCATCTTCTTTCCTCTTCCTTCTTTCTTGACTTTTTCATCACCTCTAACACTATAGTCTCAAGATATTTGTCTCTTCCCTTTTCTTTCAGCCTTAACTCTGAATTCTTTATTATTGTCGGAATATTGTTAAATACTACTGTAGAAATTCATCTCTCACTACTGACTTAGTCTCCAGTTGGGGCTCCTCCGGTGGCAATAGCCCGAAAGCCTAGACCCGCAGTAAGCAGTTCTAGCCCATTGGTGCTGTGCTATCCCTGTGCAGTACATCTACCTCTTCCCCCTTATATTGTTTTTCACTTTTTTCTCACTATTGCTTACATCTTTTAAGTTACTCTCTCACAATCCTCTAACCTCCTTAAATTTTCTAGAAGTTTACTTATCCTTCAACTTTCTCCTTACCCGGACTCTATTCTTCTTCTTCACCTTTTCCCCTCTTCTCCTCACCTTCTCCCCCTTACATAGTCCACTCTCTTGGCTTCTGTTTTTCCTCTCTCCAGTGATATCTCCACAATACTTACTTATATTTACTTATCTAGCCTTTATTTCTACACCTTTCACCACCTTCGTATTTTTTGCACCTCCTATCCCTTATATCAGTTTTTCTTTTAAATTAATCCCTTTTAGATTTTCAGCGCACATATGGCAGTTAACACACCTTCCTCCTCTCATCTATTGTGCATAATCTCATGGAATGTTAATGGCCTTACGCACTTTATAAAACGCAAAAATGTACTCTCTTATCTAAAAAAGAAAAGAACTGATATTGCTCTCTTACAAGAGACTCATCTCGATGCCTTGGAATCATCTAAGTTACAGCAAGAATGGGTGGGAAAAGTTATTCATTGCGGATTGACAACAAAACCCTCTTCTGAGAAGAACCAGTCATGGAAATGTGGTGTGGCCATCCTCTTACACAAATCCTTACCTATCTCAACTGTCAAAACCTGGATCGACCCTGAGGGCAAATATGTATTTGCTAAGTTAAAAATTGGAGAAAAGATCTTCTGCATTGGTTCAGTATTTGCCCCAACTGGCGATAAACGCTCCTATTTTCTCAACCTGAATCGTTTACTTGTGGAGATTGGTGCATCCAGTTACATCATTGGTGGTGAGTGGAATTTGACCCGTGAAGTGATTGTAGATAGAACTGCCCATTTAGATAGATACAATGTTGGTGACAGAGCTTTATTGGGCGATATAACAACAGACCATGGTTTAGTAGATCACTGGCGCCTCTGTCATCCCTCAGATCAAGAATATACCTTTCTTTCCTCTGCTCATGGCACACAATCCAGGATCGATTACTTTCTAATTTCTGATTCAGTAGTTGCAATCACCAATAAATCCCATATTTTAGAAGCCGCTGTTTCTGATCATTCTCCAGTTCTTCTTGCTCTAGAAGTAGGCTTAACCTCTCTGTGCGAAGGTGGCCTGGTATATGATGTCTACTAATTAAAGTGGGCACCCTGTACCAGTCCACACGACCCTTATGATGTATGAGGTCTAAGAAAACCTTTTGAAAGCTATCCTAGTGGTAGCTGTGGAGAGCAGCCTTCAGGCATAATCGTGAAGGAATGTAAAGAAGCTTGTTTTACCAGAATATCACCTCCTGAATGAGTAAATGAAAGGAGAACCATACAGTAGTTAAATAAAAATATTTATTTATTAATATAACACTCTCTACTGCAGGGGAGTAACTCCTGTACTCCAAGGGAGATTCTTCATTCGTGCAATCGTCGTGCAGGCAGTCAAAGTACTTGGTTTCTTCTTAGTAGAATCTTGTCCAGGTAAAATCTAAAGTTCTGTAGCCAGGTAACCTACTTTATTCCCATGGGAAAGGGTTGGAAAGATTCTAGGGACCCTCCTAGGGGAGGGGCAGGACAGAGGGGTGGCTACACCCATGTCTTTTGTCCAGTTTCGAACCAGAGCAGGAGCCAATGGCTCCCAGAACTGGTTTGAGCTGGACTATGCACAGGGACACCAAATGTGCCCCCAGTGCAGACTTCCTGGCACTCTCAGAGTGCACCCACCCAGCCCCAATACACTAAACCCTGTCTGGGAGGTGGTTACATCTCCCTGTGACAGGATGCCTATTGTCATGCCTTACTCTGCTCGAGCTTGGCTCAGCCGCAGGAGATCAGAATTGTGTCTGTGGCTGGCAGCGTCCATTTTGTGCTGCCCGGTTGAGAAAGTTGGTATTGGGTAGACCGGTGACCCACAGTATTGGTTCTAGAAGGGTGGAATCATACCTCCCACACCAATTACTGGTGTGGAGGTATGATTCACGACATGTTTCTAAGCAGCCGTTTTAAAGTTAGCATTCACCGCTAGGTTATAATACACTTAGACCTATATGTCTGGCTGCATCACAGACAACCCCGGAGATTGGTCTCTGAAGCCTGCAGAGGGGCCCTACTCATGCAGGGGCACCCTCTCTCGCAAAACCCAGCACCCTGTCTTCAGGATTGATAAGGCCTGCCATAGGGGTGACTGATAGGTTTTTAAGTGTAGTGATTTAGAAAGAGATAGTGAACCTATATCTAAGTAAGTGGTGCAAGCACCAGCTTACACAGGCTGCTGTAGCAGACCTGTTGTGTCATTTTGAATGGCCTCTCATGAGTGGCATAATACATGCTTCAGTCCATGGGAGGCCTCTGGGGTAGCTATGCCCTGGGTACATGGTGTACCATACACTAGGGACTGATAAGGGTACCCCAGTATCGAATCTGGAGTGTACCTAAAGTACATACATAATAATTTAAAGGAGAAATCAGCATCTCTGCGTCGTATTGAACTTGAGGCTCAAATTATTTCTCTTACTCGTCTATATACTTCTTGCCCTACTATAATCAACCGCAAAAGCCTAGAATTAGCTAAAACGGCACTTAATAATCTGTATACCTCCAAAGCAGAATATGCTCTTCAACGTCTAAAAGGTAGACATTATGAACAAGGTGAGAAAGCAGGCCGATTACTCGCAGCGCACCTTAAACAACGTGAAGCTTCCATGGCCATATCAGCAATACGAACAGACTCCGGTGAAATTCTCACTAAACAGCAAGACATTGTAAACACTTTTGCATCCTTTTATAAAGAACTTTACATTCCTGAAAATCCAGCAACTGAAGATCAAATACTCACATACCTCACCAATATTAACCTTCTATGTGTTACAGATGAGGGCAGACACTTACTCAGTGGTGACATTACTAAGGAAGAAGTAGCTGCAGCCATCTCCAAATTACCTTATCACAAATCCCCAGGTGAAGACGGATTCCCTGCGGAATATTATAAATGGTCTGGGAAAGAAACAATTTACAATCTTTATTCTGCTTTTCATTAAGCTGTCCATACATCCTCTCTTGGTCCTAGTTCTAATAAGACATTAATTGCAGTTATCCCCAAGCCGGGTAGGGATCTGCTCGCTTGTGGTAGCTACCACCCCGTCTCCTTATTAAATGGTGATGTTAAAATGTTGTCTAGTATCCTTGCGTCACGACTCCGTAATGTTATTCCCTTCCTAATACACCATTCACAGGTTGGCTTTGTCCCAGTACGCTCCTCTTGAAATCCTCTCCGAACACTAGCAAATATTTTATGGTCTGCAAGGGAACTGATTGAGGATGTGGTTTCTCTCTCCTTGGATGCAGAGAAAGTGTTTGAAAGTATTGACTGGGGCTATCTTTTTGCAACTATGAAACGCTTTGGCCTAGGAGATCAGTTTATTTCCATGGTTCGCTTACTTTATGACAATCCCACAGCCCAGGTCAACTGTGGAGGTTTTCTCTCTGACCCTTTTCCAATCCAAAGAGGTACCCGCCAAGGCTGTTCCCTTTCTCCCCTTTTATTCTTATTAGCGATGGAGCTCCTTGCAGATTCGGGGTATACCTATAACGGGAGGAGTATCAAAACTATACGTATATGCTGCTTATATTCTTCTTACTCTTAAGGCTCTCTCTCATTCTTTACCAACCTTACACAACATTATTAATAAGTTCTCAGCCCTTTCTGGTTACAAGGTGAATTGGGACAAAAGCGAAGCTCTTCCACTCTCTTCTGGTACCACAAAAGCTTCTATTGACGGATATACCTTTTGCTGGAAATCGTCCTAATTAAAATATCTAGGAATTCTGATTAATGGTGGATTTAAGGGGATGGTTTCCGATAACCTCTTGCCTCTCATAACACAAATGGAAACTGATTTTGCTAAATGTGGGGAAGAGTGCCGGCAGTAAGAATGGTTACTCTTCCTCGCTTTACTTATGGCTTAGGAATGCTTCAGATTGTAGTACCTTTGACCACACTTCATCGCATAGATTCCTGTATACGGACCTTTGTCTGGGGAACTATGCATTCTCGTCTATCTGCTGCTAAGTTATTGGCTCGTCGCACCCATGGCGGTTTAGGTTTACCATCGTTGGAGCAATACTCCTTAGCCTTACATCTCTCACAACTGGCTTACTTACTCCCAGGTGTGACTGATCCTCCGCAATGGGTCACAACAGAACACTTAATACTTTAATGTGACTATGGTCTTAACTTCTTATACAGTACTCGTAAGCCTTGAACTTCCCCCCCGCATCCTGTACTTCATGCTATATATCAAGCATGGCAACGAGCACATCGACTCTTAGGGGTTGCTCATCGTTTGCACTCTAAAGCCCCAATATGGAGGAATTAAAGTATTCAAATTAATGGTTGAACGCTCTCTTGGATTGATTGAAGTTCCATAGGAATTCATACACTAGACCAGATTATAATAAATGGTGATATGAAATCCTTTGATACTCTTTGTGAAGAATTTGACCTTCCTTTACATCAGGCCTCACGACATTTGCAAGTACATTGCCTGAAGAAATGTCTTGGTCCTCTCCCTTGGACATTAGAATCGTCACCAATATTGGATTATCTTTGTACTTGGGGTCGGCACAAGGGAGTAATGTCAGGATTATATTGCACTCTAACTAGTCACCTATATTCACATCCACTTCTTAAAACTCTCCGCGCGAAATGGCAGGATCACCTTTATATTACTATAGATGAAGTTACCTGGCCCTACATATTGGAAGCTCTGGACAAAGGTGCTCGTGAAGCATGCCTGAAATTATGTCTTTTTAAAACTTTGCATGATTGGTATTGGACACCATCAAAATTACATAGAGATTGGTTGTTACCACTCTCTAAATGCTGGAGATGTTCCGGAGTTACTTGTTTTTTTCTTCATATAATCTGCGAATGCCCCTCTATACAAAATTTCTGGACACCAGTAGGTGATACACTAAAGTAAATGATTCCTTTTCACCTCCAACTCACCTCCACAAATATTTTATTACATGATCTTGGGAGTTCACCTGCCATTACACATCCTCAGAACCGACTCTTACATACTGCACTCTCTACCGCCAAAATGTGTATCTTAAGAGTGTGGCAATCACCTAACCCTCCTTCCAAGGAGGATTGGATGGTCGCAATGATTCAGACGGCATCACATGAGCATGTAATATATAAGCTAAAGGACCAAGAAGAAATATTTCAACAAGTGTGGACTTCTTTTCTCCGAGACTCTTGAATTTTTTCCCTTTAATCATCTTGCCTGTTCCCTTTTCCTTTCACTTTTTTCTCCCTTCTCTTTCCCTTTTGTCCCCCCTTTCCCCTGTTTGCTCTCCTTTTGTATTTCTCTTTCTTCACTCTCTCCCCAGCCTTATAATTTTTTCTTTCGGGGTATGGAGAGATGATGACTTGACTTTCCTCTCTTTTCTCTTCGTAATTGTATACTCACTTACTCTTCCATGTATTCATCCAACTATTTGCTTATTTATTTTCCCGAATATTTATTTATCTATTCAGAGTTAGAATTGTTTAGCATACTATGTTCATTTCCCTTCTTTTCCATTACTTGCTCTCTGTCTTTTATTTCATACCTCCTCTCCCCCTCCTTTCTCCTATTATGTGCAACATTTTCTTCTTTATATTATATTGTATATGTAATGTCACTAGACCACTATGGGTCTATTATGCTGTATCATACTGTTTGAAATTATATGCCTTTAATTTCTTAGTAAAGAATCACAACACAAATTCAGGGTCAACTCAAATTGGTTCAAATCAGGTAAAATTCCAACTAATAAAGAGATGCAACAAGGGTGCATGCTGCCCCTTCAGCTATTTAGTCAGTATTTGGCTGAACTAAAATGCCACTTGGATAAAGTAAGAGTTTTCCCTCCCAAATTAGCTGGCCAGAAAATCCAACTGCTCCAAAATGCGGAAGATAGAGTACTAATCGACCAGACCCAAACTGGTCTACAGAGATCCCTGGATGCACTGGTCCATTATTGCGAGTTTAACAATCTGTCCATAAATCTAACCAAGATAAAGGTCATGATGGTGGGCAGCAAATTAATAAAGAGTGGGTCTTGGTTTCTTCAAAAATGATCTGTCATGCAGGTGCCATCCTACAAAAACCTAGGGATATGCCTGGATGAGAGAGAAGGATTCGCCCTACACATCAAGGCCCCACAAGGCTCTGTCAACTCCTTGACTTGGGGATTCTGCAAATTGTTTAGGTCTCTGCAGTGCCCACACCAAAGAGCCCTAGTGAACGTGCTACATTAATGCAATCAATAACATAATGGAACACTGATTTTCAAAAGTAGGCTGGCCAACTGGATGGACAGAGTCCAAATCAACTGCTACAGAAACTTTTTCTCCCTACCAGACTGCACCACACAAGCACAAATTCGACTGGAATTCAACCTGATAAAACAGTATTTGCTATTGAAAGCAAAACTATTGATCTACTGCTTAAAAATGAAAAGAGGCCTGCCGGGACCTTAAAACATCTCTTTTGGTGGGCAATAATGCAGGCAAATTCCTTGTGGGCGCAGTTCATACCGACCTCGTTGAAAAATTTAGAAGCCCACAACAGATGGTATGCTAATCTTTCACTGAAATCTATTTTAAACTTCAATCAAAACAATAAAGAACATCTCTGCAGATCTTGATGGGAAGACACTGAAGAAGAAGATCTACGGTAGCTGAGCAGTCAACCTATACGTGCCCGGGGTGCTGTAAATGTATATATCTCAGCCCCTCTCTAAGGGTATAAAGAAGCAGCTGATGAGGCTAAGATTTGGGTTTATCCCACTGAAAGCATATTGGTATGGAAGGAGAGGTAGTGATCTGGACGAACATTGCAGACTCTGTTACATGGGGCCTGAATCCCTCATTCATTTTGTCTACATTTGTAAAATGCTTTTACCTCATAGAAAAATTCTGGCTATGCCCCATCTTCAGGGCTTTGAACATACATAAATGTATAAGGCTAAAGTATGCTGCTTTAAGTGGAAATCCTCCCAGTTGTCTGCTCAATTTTTGAAAATGTTTAAAGTAGCTATTGATGCACTCTCAGGAGCTGCAGTTGTACCGGGTCATCCAGGATCCCCGAAATTGCCTGGGACATGATGTTCCTTGACAAGGCGTGTTTTACAAGGAGAGGAAGCAATAATAGTCAGCTTTTTATTTAGATGCAGTAGTCTGCCATTTATACAACTGATAATTAGACCCAGCCTTTGGGTGGCTTCCCAAAGCAACTTAATCAACATTCCATAGTATTTAACATTTTCATTTTAACTTGCACCAGAATTTTAACTGATATTATTGGGTTGACGCTCTGGGCTGCCGCAGCAGTACAGTGTTCTTGAGGAGTCTTGCAAACTCTTTAATTAGCCCTTGTTTTATTGTGAATGGGGACTGATAACAGCTAGCTTCTTATTTAGATCCAGAAGCCTGGCACCATTATGCTTGACTAGTTCACCAGCCAATGTCCATTGGGCAGCTTCCCAAAGCACCTTAATTAGCATTCTAAAGTATTTCAAATTTGCTGCACTAAGCTGCCGCAGTAGTACCGTGCTCCTCAGGATGCTTGAAAGCACTTTAGTTAGCCTCACATGTCCGCTCAGTTTTTTTGTATGAGCAATTTTATTCTAATTTGTAATTTTTGTGTGGTGTTTTGTGATGTACCAGTGCAATGATTTTTTTTAAATGTACAATTCTCCCCAAAAAATTTCATTCACTATTCTGCTGGTTGCAACTTGAAATCTACTGATGCCTCTTTGGTGGTTCTAGTATGGAGGTATCTGTATTACTGTGTATTGATAGACATGTGAGCAATAAAGTTATATGGGGGCGTGGCCAACAGCCAATGGAAGCAGTCACGCTGTAAAGCGGCTCCGGAGCCTGAGCCCCTTTGGTACAGCTAATCCGACATAAATCCGTGATATGAATTTAGGGATTTCGCCTCTGTGAGCCCCAGACATCGTCGGGTCGGTGAGCAGTGAGTTCAGGCCGCCGCAGTAAGTGAAATCGCCCCATGAAACTCTGGTGTGTTAAGGGAGGAAATCACAAAATGGCGGCAGCAACGGAAGCGACGCTCTGAATGGGACGAAAGAGCAGAGCGGCAGCAAAGCAGTACTCCCCGCTGTACAGGTAAGTGGTCCCAAGGAGCTGTAGCTTGAAGGTGTGCTGTGACTGAAGGTATGCCCGGGCTGGAGTCGGGACCTCGAAATAGGGCCAGGAAGGGGAGAGATGGCCGAGGACTGCCAGAGAACAGATTGCGTAAGCAGAGCAGTGGTGGAGGTGGGCGAAGTGATCCTGTGGCCGGGCTGGACGATTGGCTGGGAGCCCCCCCGTGACCGCCTCCCCAGAATGGCTGGAGAATATCAGCATGGGAGAGGATTGGCAGTTGGGGAGCGCTACTAGCCTGGTGAGTGTGTGACCCCGCAGCGGGGTGAACACAGGGACAACTGGACCTTGAGCTGGACTGTGGGGTGTGGCATTTAAGGCCTGAACTAGTGGGGGTGCGAAGGGGAGGAGGCACCCCAGTGAAGCACCGGAGGTCAGAGGCAGGCACCAGTGCTGTGGCGACATGGTGCGCATTGGGTGACAGGCCTGGATGTAGTAGAGCAAGAGAGGCCGGGAGCCGCCGACTTGGAGAGAGGGACACAAACTTTTGAGGTCTGGCTGGACATCCCGCACTGCTCTTCTTTGTTGTGGTAGCCGAAGGTCTGCGGGGTGAGTTGGAGACACACAGTTGGATTGCTCCAGTGGGAAACGGCAGCCGGGAACAGAGATAGTGCAACACTGAGGGAGGCTCTTGCGGAGGGTCCAATGCAAATAGCCACCATGACTAGGAGAGAATTGAAAGTACGGTCAAGATGGCGGCCATCCAACGAGGGGCAGTGGAGATACAGCACCAGTAGGGACATGGGTTTACTGGACGCAGAAATCGCAATGGCCGAAGGCAAAGGTGGAAAGGCGGCCCTACAAACAAAATTGGACAAATATGCATGGAATAAGAGGGGAGAAAAATCAGATGCCACCAACACAAATGCTCCCACACAAGCTGCTACTTTTGTGGGAACGACGGAACCTACACTGCAGGATATTATGACGGCTATCAATAATTTATTTATTTATTTATATTTATTTATTTTTTAATTTTATAAAGTGCAACAGCTACCCAAAAGGGTTTCCCGGCGCTAGAAGACAGAGGAACTCAACATACACCAGAAGGAGTTATTGGTCGAAGAGCCAGGTCTTGATGGCTCGACGAAAGCGGGCATGACAGTTCTCGCTACGAATCTCAAGGGGGAGTGAGTTCCAAAGTCGCGGTCCCAGGTTAGCAAAGGCGGCACCTCCTTTTTTAGAAAGCCTGTACCTAGGTACAGAAAATAGATGCTGAGAGGAGGAGCGAAGGGAGCGCGAGGGAGTATAGTGTTTGACAAGAGACTGAAGGTACGCAGGAGCGACCCCAGTTCTGATCCTATGCATGAAGCTCAGTGCCTTGAACTTCACGCGGCTCTCGACTCTAAGCCAGTGGAGTTCCCGAAGTCGAGGGGTGATGTGGTCAAATCTCCGACAGCCACAGAGGAGGCGGGCGGCCGCATTTTGCACTAGTTGGAGTCTGTGAGTGACTGCCCTGGAAGCCCCCAGGTAGAGAATGTTACCATAATCCAACCGAGAGGTCACCAGGGCACTCACAACGGACTTCTGCACGTCAGTAGGTAACATCCAGAAAATTTTCCGGAGCCACCGCAAGATGGTGAAGCAGGTGGCCGCAACTTTATTTGCTTGATGTTTCATGGACAAGGTGTTATCAATCGTGACACCTAAATTTCGTACGTGCTCTGAGGGAGTGGGGAGAGGGCCCATCACAGCTGGCCAATGCCTTGGGTTCCAAAGTTCTGGTTTGTTACCAAGCACCAGAACCTCAGTCTTATCTCCGTTAAGTTTGAGTAGGTTGAGGCACATCCAATCAGATATCTCACTGAGACCTGCCTGTAAGAGAGAAGGCAGAGTTGGGTCCGCTTGGGAAAGGGAAAAAACAATTTGGGAATCATCAGCATAAGTGAATAAATTTAATCCGGAACGTTGTGCAACAAGGGCTAAAGGGGCAACATAAAGGTTAAAAAGGAGAGGACTAAGGATAGAACCTTGGGGAACCACGTGAGGTGAAGGATACATTTTGGATTTCGATGGATGCGATGAAATTTGGAAAGTTCGGTCCGAAAGGAAGGATGTTAGCCATTTCAAGGCTTTCCCACCAATCCCCATAGCTGCGAGGGATCCGAGAAGTATCTTATGTGACACAGTGTCGAATGCCGCACTGAGATCCAGCAGCACTAGAGCCACTGTGTCACCACGGTCCAGCAAGCAACAAAGGTTTTCTGTGACTCCCAGAAGGGTGGTCTCGGTCGAGAAGCCGGAGCGGAAGCCGGATTGAGAAGTGTGTAGGAGATTATGAGTGGTCACAAATTGAGACAAGTGCTGGTGAATGTGCCTCTCCAAAATTTTAGAGAACACGGGTAATAAGGATATGGGACGAAAATTGGAGTGAACCTTAGGATCTGCTGTGGGCTTTTTCAACAAAGGGGTAACCATTGCGTGCTTCCAGCAGCTGGGAACAATGGCCGTATTAAGAGAATGATTGAGTAAGGTACAAATAGTAGCCAGATGGGAGGTATCTAAGAGACGTAGCACTGAAACAGGTAGGGGATCACAAGGTGAGCCTGATTTAACTTTCCCCAAGAAGTCACCAAAACTCAATTGGTGGAGGGGAGGCCAGCACTCAAGGAGAGCACTAGAAGAAGACACAGAATCGGTAGGCTCTCCAGAAGTGTCAGTGGGTTTGCTGGCTCCATGCGCAGCCATGTCGCTATATATATTATCGATCTTAGAGATAAAGAATTGAGCTAATTCATCACATTTAATATTGGATAAGGGAGGGGGTTTGGCTGAAGTCTCCGAGCCAGCAAGATTTTTAACTACATTGAACAGAACTTTAGATTTGTTAACGGCTTCCGATATCATAGTGGATGCATGGTTGGCTCTGGCCAAGGCACAAGCTTTATGATAAAGTTTCAACTCTTTTTTGTAGGTGAGGCCCGCAGCTGGACAATACTCCCTTCTCCAGATACGTTCTAGCTTTTTACAGCGAGACCTGTCAGATTTTAAAGACACGTTGTACCAAGGAGCGGGAGTTTTGTGCAGTTTCGTTTTCTTGACAGTGGCCGGGAGGCAGGAGTCAATGGCTTCCAAGAGCCATGAATTGACAGCGCTGGCAGTCATTTCAATCTCCATGGAGTTCGGCAGATCGATAATGGGATGATTAGTGAGAAAGGTGTTGAGAGAAGCAATGTCCAGCTTGGCCCAATCTCTTTTGCTAACTCTCACTGGGATACTACTAGGAGGTGTGACTTTACTTACAGACAAGGAACATTTGATCAGATAGTGATTAGACCATAGAATGGGCAAGGCCGGAGAACATAGCAATTGGGAGATGTTTGAAAAAACGGGGTCAAGAAAATGACCGCCGCGATGAGTAGGGCCTTGGTTTTGGAGGATCAGGTTCATAGCCTCTAGGTCAGCAATAAGATTGCTGCTGGTGCTGTTCTTAATATCCTCCAGATGGATATTAAGGTCTCCAATTAGCATAAAGTTGCTAGATGTAGCAAGGACTGAGGCAATATACTCCGAGAGCAAGGCCGTTCAGGCATTCACGGGGTCAGGAGGACGATAAACCAGGAGTCCACTAAGGGTAAATTTGGGGTGAAGTGCAAGTTTAAAAGAAGCAGATTCACTATTGCCGATCTTAACGGGGTCAAATTGACATTGGAAAACATTGTTAAAAATAATTGCGATGCCCCCCCCGATCTTATTGGGTCGGTCGTACCTGACTATAGCATAGCCAGTGGGCAGTGCCTCCGCAACATCCGGACCTGAACTCTCATGGAGCCAGGTCTCCGTAAGAAACAATGCATCAGGTGATTCCTCCACCAGTAAGTCAAAGATCTCACGTTTGTGCCGGTGGAGGGAACGACAGTTTAAACTAAGGAAGGTAAACTGTAGAGTGTCGGCAAGGGACGTTCGAGGGCCAAAGCAGCTGCACAACTGTGGAACTCCCAGAGAGAAGCCGCAGTGAAGGCAGGTCTGAGGAAACTGGCCCGACATGTCAAAGATGGTAGCTTCCTGCTCAAACTTAGGTCGTAGAGCATGCAGTTGTTTGGAATCATATTTGACTCTTGGCAGGGGAGTTAGAACAGGGTGTGTGGTCCCTGGGCCCGTATGGGCGCGGACGGGCGCAGACGGGCTTGCTTTTGGCGCGCCCGCTGCGCGCGTCCGCTGCGCGGCCGGGCGAGACACATCAGTTAAGGGGAGGAGGTAAGGGGCGTAGCCTGGTGGCAGGGGGCGTGGCCTGGGCTCCGGGCTTCCCCGGGAATGACGGCGAAGCTTCTGCGACCCGCAGCAGCACCTTGATCGGCTGCGCGGGGAGAAGTAGCCAGAGGGAAGTGTCCGAACCTCTTTGGAAGCGTGACTGGACACAGTCAATATAGAAATTTTGCTGGTGATAGCAGACCTGCGTAACATGGACGCGAGGGTCAAGTAGGTTGAGGAAGCTACTACAGCACTGACTACTTACACTACCAGCCTTAAGTAGCAAGTACAGCTGCTCCAAACCAGGCAAGATAAGATTGAACTTCAAATGGACGACTATGAAGGGAGGGCGCAACGGAATAACATCCGTATCCTGGAAGTTCAGGAACGCACGGAGGGGCCGGGGATGGATCTCTTTGTATCAGAACTTATCACAAAACATATGCAGCCGGAGGGCCTGTCCAGATACTTTTCGATTGAAAGAGTCCACCGGGTCCCGGGTGGGAGGCCACGACCTGGGGCTACTGCGAGGGCCATCATAGTGAGGATCTTCAACTTTCGAGACAGCGATGCCATTTTACAGACATCAAGAGTTGCTGCACCCATGAAGTTTAAAAATAGCATGGACACTTTCTTCCCGGACTTTTCATTAAAAGTGCACAAGAGCTCCGC
This sequence comes from Triturus cristatus, assembly GCF_964204655.1. Classification (NCBI taxonomy): domain Eukaryota; kingdom Metazoa; phylum Chordata; class Amphibia; order Caudata; family Salamandridae; genus Triturus; species Triturus cristatus. The sequence goes on along the minus strand of NC_140585.1, from coordinate 1,137,326,451 downwards.
AGTTTTCTGGGTGTCAAGAAAGTGCTTAGAGATAAAGGCATCAAGTATGCTATGCTCTTCCCAGCGAAGTTGAGTGTGGAAACGGACGGGAAGGCATGCTTTCTATCTTCACCAGAGGAGGCATGGGACTGGCTCGATGGCTGGCGACAAGCCGGTAACTCAGGCAGAGATAAACAACCTGGCCCGGGAGGGAATCGTGCCGAACACTCCAAAGATGCCCGAAAAGGCATTGAATAAGCCGCTGTGGGACTAACAGGGGGAGAGTGATGACTGTCTGCTCATGGGATGAGAGGGCAGATCTGGAACACGTACCAGATCCAACTATGGACATCAGCCGAAAATAGCAGAACTTGTTCCTGGGTAGAAGGGACTGGCAAGAATCTTGCTTTACACTATGGGTGCCAAGCTGGGCATGGGACTTGTGTGGTGGTTGGAGTGGACCGGGGTATGGCAATCAGAGCTGATGCAGGAACTATTTGGTAACGGGGAACAAGAAGGGGCTCGAGGGAGGGAGTATTTTGGGATGGGAATGCATTGGCCATGGTCCCTAAGTTGTTATGTTGGGAGGGCGACAGGCACTCTGCTAAGTTGGAGAAGCGGATAGTTCGAAGCTCGTCAGCACGGCAGCAGGGAGGGAGGAGAGTGGTGGGAGGGAGGGGGGATTTTGCTTCTTGCAGGGTGCACCAATACACAGTTGTGATGCTATTGTTACTAGACGAGGTGGCGCGAGGGCTACAATATGATGGGATCCTAGATCTTAGGGCAGTTAGCAAGGGACTGGAGGGAGGGGATGGGATGCAGTACCCTCGGACTGGATATGGATACGTTGAGAACGTCAAGCTTGAGGGCCATGACATGGAATGTTAATGGGCTAAACCACAGATTTAAGAGGACTATAGTGTTGAAATATTTGCACAAACATTCGCCTGAGCTGGTACTCTTACTAGAGACACACTTACAGGGCAATTGATATCTGGCGCTCAATTGATTTTGTTACACTCTCTTGGCACATGCAGGGTTTTCCTCTGGCTCTCGAGGGGTGGCCATATTGATTAAAAAATCAGTGCCCTTTATACCCAGTCGTATATGGCATGATACCCAGTGCTTAATATGTGCCGGTGCTTTCCGGTGCTAAGCACCGGCACCTATTTCTCAGGACCGGGTCTATAGAATTGATGAGCATAGGTATGCTCTAGAGGAGTGTGCTGCAGGTGCCGACTTTTTCAGGGTGGAGTTTATTTAATTGCTTGAGGCTTGATCGGAGTCCGTCAGCTGCGGAGCAAGGAGTGAAGTGGTGAGCAGGGCTGTGGTCGGAGGCACCTTCAAGGCACTGCAGGGACAGGCAGGCCTCAGTGCAAATGGAACAGGCAGGCATCAGCGCGAACGGAACAGGCAGGTCTCAGCACAAAAAATCGACTTCCGGGGCACTCCTAGCAGCGTGAGAGCTGGTTGGTTGTCCCCATCCAAACCCCCAGCCACAAGGGAGGGCTACGCTTGACACAGCTCGAGGGTCCTGTACTCCCTGACAACTCGCATACTTTAAACGCAAAACTTTCCTTCAGACAAACTCAGAGCGCTCACCGTGCTCCGGGATAATGGGAGCGAGAGCCTGCCTTCCCCCCGGCTCTCTCTGGGCAGGACGTGGCTGTGTCAGTCCCCAGTGCTCTCGGTGTGTGTGTGGGGGTGTGTGCTGGGGTTTGTGTAACAGAGAGTGGGGTGAGAGGGGCACCGGGGAATCTTACTTGTTACCGTTTCTAGGCCATAACTTTGGGAAGGGCAGAGTAACGGGACATGTGAGCACAGCTGAGCGAGGCGCAGAGACCTGCCAAGAAGGGACGGGGTGTGAGGAGGGAAGGGAAGAAGAGGCGGTGGGAGAGGAGACGATAATGAAAAGTAGAAAAATGGGGACGAGAGGGAAGAGAAAAGAAGAAGCGCAAAGAAAACCGGAGGAAGGTGAAGCGCAGAGAGCGAGAGAGTGTGAGGAAAGAGAGAAAGAACACTATTTGGAACAGAAACGTACAGACACCTAGGAAGAGAAGGGGTGGGGGAAGCGAGAGGCAGGCGGCGACAGAGCCGAAGGAAATGTATGAGTGCGCACATATTTATATTTAACTGTTAATGTTTCGCTTCGATAAAGTTTATGTGTAAATATCATCTGTGAATATAAGGTTTGTTTGTGTAAGGACTGTTGTGTTGTGTTCGATGTTTTTTTTTTTTTTAATTACAAATAAGTCATAATCAAGTAATCTGTTTTGTTATTTTATGTTATAACTAATTATTTGGCATCGGGCTGTTAGGGGTATTACCTTATAAACCCCACTGCGAACGGTGTCTTGTCACCTTCGTTTAAAGGATTTCATGGCAGGCTGGATCTTGCAATGCTCATGCCAAGTGATTTGTGCAGTCAGTGTGACAATGTTTGATTGTTGATAATGATATGTGTTGTCCGTTTCCTGGGTGTGGCTGGAGGTCTATCTACCAGGCTTATGCGCCAACTGGTGATCTGGTTTGTTTATTATCATACAAGTTTACATATGTGTGTATTAACTTGATGTTGTGGGTGCTGTTTGTGAACTTGGATAGCCAACTGATGGCTTTCGTGGGCTATGTTGTGTGGAGTTAAAGAGCTCTGTTTACACACATTCTGTTGTATGTTGGTGGGTCCTGATGGTGTGTGCAAGTGCTGTTGTGGGCACAGTAATATACATCTAGGTGGTACATCTGTGCAGTGCTGGAAGTGTGTTAGGTGTTCCATCTAATATTTTGTATCTTTTGATGCTCTGCGCTCTTTAGAGCTGTTGTAGGCACACTGACACCCAAGACTCTATAACATATGTATATCTGACGTGGTGTTTGTTTGCCCAGAGTTCTGTCTAACTCAGTATAATATTTTGACTAATGACATGGCGTTACTGAGCGAGGAATACCAGGTTGAGGACATTCCGCCCAACCATGGCAGTAACCAGATGGAAAATAAACTATCTCCACCCCCCCTTCCCACTTTGAACCAAACGTTTCAGGGATGTGGAGTCATATACAATATCTTCTTGTGCAAAGAATAAGATGCTTCCAAATTACTTTACCCTTTTAGTGCCATGCAGTGAGTAGACCGATTAGGGCAGCGTTCTCAATATATCAGTTTAACAGCCTCTTTCATTATGCCGTGGCTCCTGTTATATCTGGGTCTGGATTCTTGCAAGGTTCTCACTTTGCCACCTTTCCACAGCACTGCATACAGGGACTAGAAGTAGGCGGGAACCGCTAGTTCCTGGTTTGGAATGCCCCATGAGGCTGTGCACACCCATAAACTTGCATGTTAAAGGGTATTCACTAACTACTCTGCAATGTATAGCATCACTCAGCAATTGCATATGACGTTTTAGCGTGGCACACCGGAGAGAATACGCTTTTTAGAGATTCAGCGAGCAACACTAAATTAACGCATTTCACTTAATTAAGGAGAGCAGAGGCTGCCAGAACAAGGACTGCAGTTTATAATTTGGAGGTTAAGACATCTGTAATTGAATTCCTCCACACTCTTTACTAAGTTGGCTGGCCTGTCATTTTTTCAGAGTTTGCATTAGAATAATAAATTCCAGCGTATAAATCATTAAGGGCCCATATCAGCTCTCCATACATCCAGTGGTCTCTCTGTATATGTGTTAGCCTGTCTTCTTATCTATCAGACCATGCGTCAGCTTCATTGTATGTTTCTATGCCTCCAGGTCTGTGTCCTGGTCCGTGGTAGGTAGAGCCTCCAAGACAGTGCATGCGCTGATGTAAGGCATATTGTGGGGTTTCTAAGACCATACATTAGCTTAGAGCCCTCCCATTGAGTACAACTGATTGGATCTCCTGCCATTCTCTTTTGCCTGCTTCTTATTCGAAGGGTTTCCTTCTCCAACCTGTGTCTGCCCCTCCCAAGAACACTGTCAATTTACTTGTGTCCTTCCCATTGCTTAATTTGTGCCGGTGTTGTCCCACAAGAAAGCCTAGGGTCTCGAGTTGGGTAGAGCCAACCCAGGTCCACCCTTCTTTTCAAAACATTCGAGGAACAGAGGAAGGCAAACTCTGAAAAGGAAAGCTTACAGCGATTCCATCTCAAACCCCGCAGGGTTTGGTAACTGCCCCCTTTCAATGAGTCTGGTGATAATTATACATCTAGAGATTTCTGGAGGAAAGGAAGGAAGTAAATCAACAGAACGTATAAAGATCACCCCCTCTCTATGCTCCTTCTTTAAGGTTCAGTCCAAAATGCGAGAAGCACATAACTCCATATCCCCTTAGTCCTCTCCTAGTGGTCGGAGCAGAGTCACAGGAAAGCTACACCAGAACTGTGGAGGGGGCAGGGGAAGAAGGGACTGTCCCTCAGTATCTGCTTTTCTTCCCCCATTCACACCTCACTCCTTTGCTTCTCTCCATTTTTCCTTCACTTTCTGCCCTACGTCCACGTTTCCTCTTAATGGCCGCCTCCCCTCCTTAACTGCTTTTCATTTTACACCTTTCCATCTTTCATTTACACTCTCCTTTCATGCGATCCCCGCTGTCTGCTCTTCTTCCCTTGCCTTTTACTCTTTCCACTTTTCATTCTCATCATCTTTCACTCCAATCTTGCAATCCCAATCTCCTGCTTTCCCCACTTCATTTCACATTCCTTGTCTACCTTTGTATCTATCCTTGCATTCAGACCTCTCCTTCTTCCTCCCTTTCCCTTTTATGTTTTTCCTTCTCATACATATCTTTATATCCACTCCAGGAATCTGTGTTTGATCTCAGGGTCATACATATAAATCTTGGTGTGGTCACTCAGTCTTTCATCTTTCTGGGGTCGATAAAATGAGTGCCATTGAGCTGGATAGCAACATTTTGAATTTGGTGTCAAGGCCAGCTCTGGTGAATATGTGCTTTACAAACATACATGGTGTGTTAAGGACACATAAATGTATTTTAATCTTTTGTTTTTCAATTTCTTTGCAATATTATACTGTCATTATTCCCTCTGTCCCTGCTTCATCCAGTACCTTTCAAACTCGCATACATTCCCTTGACCTCCTTTCTTTCCTTCGTCCCATCTTTTTCCTTTTTCTCTTCCTCTGCCCCTCCAGCCATACCTCCTTTCTTCTTTCCATTCTTGCTTCCATACATCCTCATTCAGTCCCCATACTTCCTCCCTTGGTGCACTTTTTCCTCCATTTATTCCTTACTTTCTTTTTTCCCCTTCTCCTTCCTTCACCCCATTCTTTAATTTCTTCCTTTCTTATCCTCAAACCTTCCTTCTGCTCTTCTTCCTTTCTTCTTTCTATTTATCCATTACACATTCACTTCTTTTCCCGCACTATTCCTTAATTTCTTCCTTTCACTTTTTCTTATTTTCTCCTTCTTTCATCCATCACTTATTTGTTTTCTCACTCCAGTACTCCCCTTTGCGCCTGCATTTGTTGCTGCCTTGTTTAATGTATTCCTTCCTTCATCCCTTCCTTTCTTTTGAACAGCGCAGTGCAAGCACATTCTCTTTAGTTTGCAAAACTGCTTCAAGTACTCAAATGACCTTTTCTAAAGCTCCATTTTGAGTTTTATATACAATCTCTAATTTGAGTTCATTTTTAAGTTGTTGTCATAGGCTTCCTAAAGGTTATATTATGTTATGTAATATTGATTTGTATAGTGAACTAATCACTCAAGAGGGTATCCAGGTGCTTGGGCAGGTATGTAGGTGTGAGGCCCCCGAGGTAGCGCTGATGTGTTGAGGCTTATGGGTATGGGCGGGGCCAACACATTAAGTGGGTGGGGCCACTTGAGGAAGTGGGAGGAGCTGGGGGAGTGGGTGTGGCCTCCTAAAAAAACTGTGAGCACCTGCACTTAATATTTTACAAATTAAGCACTGATCTTAATACTTTCAAAAAACCTTAGAAACGCATTGGAAAAAAACAAAGATTAAAGTGACGTTAACGTTGAGTGAAAATGTCAGTTAGAACTTAACATTTTTAAATTAGAGAAACACTGAAATTCACCAGTCATAGTTAGCTAAATTAACTATATCTCGTGCCATGAAGTAACCATAAATCGTGCCCTCGCCATGCACAGTGTTGTTACAAATAATGGTATTTTAAATGTCATCAACAATGTTATCAATGCGGTCATTGAACATCATGTCATGTGAGGGTATAAGCAGTGCATGGCAGGAGCACGAGTTATAGTTACTTTCAGGGGTGTGGGTGTGTTGCTCTCCTGTGTGAGGTGCCCAGTGCCTAATATTAGAAATAAGTACTTGCGAAGGACTGGGCAGCTTACTCCGTAAGTTAGGCCTGCAGCCTGAGGTGGGAGTGTAATAAGCCAGAAAGGGATGGCCAATGTGGGTGATTGGCAATGCTGGCAGCTGGAATCCAGTGTGCATGCCTTTGTGGACAGGTTTCTGACATGTGCACATCAGGCCTTGAACCAGCATTTTATTATGGAACTGGGTTAACACAGCACAGCCCTCCTGGTCTCCTTTGAAGCACTGGGTTCACCTGTCCCAACCAATCCTTGCTTTACTCTCATGAAGCCTTAAGTTTAAAAAGCATGAGAGTAAAGACTGGATTGGTTTAGGAAAGGCTAGCCTGTCCCTGCAGACCTGGCTTTGAAAGCAGCGCAGGGGTGGGATCACTAAAGATATGACATCCTTCTGTGAATGTATTTGAATGCCGCACAGTGAATGGTCATGTTGGTACATGGTCCCAAAATGGCGCCACTACACCCCTCATTCACAACTTGTCCTACAGGCCTACACTCTGGCCAAGTAGTTTAATGTGTCTGGTACTTGAGTGAATCCAGTCCCCGCCTGTACTTTAGGGCTCGGCGGCGACACGGTCCTGACATACATCCAGAGAGGCTCGATTTAGGTCAATTTAATTTATGTCTTCGCTCCTTGGCACAAGCAAAGTATTCTTTGTCTTTTCATAGCCAAAGCATCATTGATGCATCATGCTGTATTATACAGCACAAACAAAATGAACAAATGGTGGATGGAATACTGAAAAATGGAAACATTCACCCCTAGTCATAAAGATCTGGGTTTAATCCATTGTTCTTTAGCTCACAACGCCACCCCAATTTGGAACCTGCCATATGGAAGTCAGTTTTGCTCCTACTCCTCATGGGAACAGACCAGCCCCAACTGCCAAGTCAGGTCCTCCCTGGACCAGAAACAAGCATGCTGGGACCGGTTTTGGGGCATCCCCCATCATCAGCCAGGCAGACCAGGCTTGTCCCAGGATACTTGTTTCCGGTCCATGGCAGTTCGGCTGGACTGTCCCCATGAGCAGCAGGGTCAAGAATGATTTGTATATTGCTTGGTCCAAAATGGGGTGGTGTGGTAAGCAAAAGAACGATGGATTAAACCCAGATCTTTGTGACTGGGGGTGAATGTTTGCATTGTTCAGCATTCCGTCCATAATTTGTTCCTTTTGCTTTTGTCGCTTTAAGTGGGAAAGCAATGCCCAGACGTGGGTTCCATGCTCACTGCGGCAGTGGATTCAAGCTAGCCTGGCTGATGAGGGGTGATGCCCGAAACAGGTCCCAGGATGCTTGTTTCCGGTCCAGGGCGGACCTGGCTTCGCAGTTGGGGCTTGAGTGTTCCCATGAGGAGCAGGATCAAGACTGCGTTGCATATGGCTGGGTCCAGACTGGGGTGGCGAGAGCAAAAAACACAATGGATTAAAACCAAATCTTTGTGATTGGGGATGAATGTTGGCATTGTTCAGCATTCCATACATCATTTGTTCCTTTTGCTTTTGTCACTTTAAGTGGGAAGGGTATACCCAAAAGTGGGTCCCGTGCGGACTGCGCCACTGTATTCAAGCTGCCTGGCTGATGAGGGGTGATGCCCCGAAACCGGTCTCAGGATGTTTGTTTCTGGTCAAGGGAGGACCTGGCTTAACAGTTCGGACTGGACTGTTCCCATGAGGAGCAGGCTCATGGCTGATTTGCATATGACTGGGTCCAAACTGAGGTGTCATGGTGAGCAAAAAAACGGTAGATTAAACCCAAATCTTTGTGACTGGGGGTGAATGTATGCATTGTTCAGCATTCCGTCCATCTTTTGTTCCTTTTGCGTATAATGCAGTACAGCACACATTTTTGTCATTCAAACAAGCAAACGAGGAAGAATTTTGTAGTGTTGCGGCTCTTCCTAAATATGTATTGCAGCTCTGTGATTTGTTTGTAGTCTACGAACAGTAGATAAAAAAGGCACATTTTGACATTTTGCAACTACAGTGGTCTAGGGAGAGTATTTTTTTTTTATCCAGCCATTACATTATTGGTTCTTTGGAACATAACTGTATTTGGTCATTTCAGTCAGAGTGGGCATTATAGTGCAATAGCCCCCTCTGCTGGTCAGAAGTCTGGCTAATGTACTGTGTATACTAAAGACCTGCTTTTGTTGTGTATAGTTGGTATGGCGATAAAATGGCTACTTTGCCTGCACTTATTTACCATTTTGTTTTCTAAACACATCCTTGATTTACAGCAGCTATTACTGTTTTTTTAATACTCTTCTAGAATTATTGTATATGACTAGCGCGCATGTTGGGGTATTTGTGAACCAATGATGAACCCTCTCCCTATCCATCTGCACCTTAGACTGGGATGCTTTCAATTGGTGCTCTTCAAACCTCTTGTGACCTCATAAAAAATAAAAAATGTATGTAGGGCTAGACAAATGGAAGCATCTATAATTTCCATACAGTAGGCTGAGTAGATGGTTTGATGGGGAGCACGTGTACATGAATGAGGCTACCTGGATTGTTACGTGGAAAGAAAGACAGACAGACGGATGCATAGATGGATGGGAGATCGTCTGGGGATGGCTGGATGCTCTGGTGATTCACCAGTGGTGAATGGATACATAGATGGATGGGTGGGCAGAGGAGTTACAGGTGAGCGTATCCAGAAGGATGGGTTGATGTATACATGAATGATTTTTCCATATCATAAACAAATGAATGGATGATTTCTAGTGAATGGATTCAAGGATGGGTGGGTGAATGCGTAACTGGGAGAGTCTCTAGAATGATGGATGGATGCATGCATGAACAGATGAGTGTAGTGGATGATGGAAACATGGATGAATTAATGGGGAGATGACTGGGTGGATGATGCATGGGCTGAACCCCCTTATGCCAGCCAGATACACTAGGTAACATTCAACCCCAACTTTTAGGCCTCACTTCTTTGAAATGACACTGGTCACTTCATGTTTTGTGTGGATTCAACAACCGAACCAAAGTTAAGAAAACAAAAAAAAAAAGCCTTTGCTATGAAAACTACCCCCCCCCCCCCCCCCCCAATTCGGGTAATGAAACCTATCCTTCCACCCACTCGGGTAAATAATATATATACTAATGAAACTAAAATAAAAGGGTGTTTTTCCTAAACAAGAGTGATCTGTTAGCACACACAGGTTATTTAACGTTTTTCATAGTCCTGCTGCATCAGAAAGGCATTAGCATGATTTACACAGAACAGTAGAAATTATGCAAAAGGTAGTACAAACAGAAGGTGGGGAAGAAAAAGGGTTACAGTGGCAAAATATCTACACGTAAGCATGGTTTGGAGGTATTGCCAGAAATAAAGGCTTTAGGTTAGGAAGTGTCTATAAGAGTGTGACGTATCAGCCAAATAGCAGAACATGTCTGCTGTTTTTAGGACCTGTCTTTAAATTATTTTGTTCTAACATTAAATTATGAACCATGCCTACTTCATCAATTATGTGTATTTTTCTTGGACATAACATTCAGCTAATTTACTGACTCGTGTCAGCACTTCATTTGTAATATTCAGATTTATGACCAATGTTCACTGGTAGCATCAACCAGTAAAGTACACACCAATATTATAGAAGGCTAATTCTGTGGAAATAACTGCTATATGTAAAAGTGCAGGTCGATTACAGGTACTCATAAAATAACTTTTATGAGAAAACATTTTCCTGTTTTTGCCTTTTCACTGATGTATAGCAGCATGTGTGCATAATTCGTTAAGCTGCAGTCCCTCACATGTTCGAGTTCATTAGGACTTTGTAGTAGGGTTTCACTTAAAAAAAATCTGACATTGGCTATTGTTTAACAGAGAAAAAAGTGTGCTGAAATAGTTTCCTACTAAAATTAATCCAAGCATTGCATTTTCAGCTTTTCACATGAGATCTGTTTCATTTTTATTTATTTATTTATTTATTTTGCGATTTTTACAGCGCGCAAATACCCAAAGGTGTCTCGGCGCTTTGTGATCAAACTGAGCAGTAAGGCAGTAATTTATGCAAACATCCACGTTTTAAGCTGTTTTCTAAAGCTGAGCAGTGTAGGGCATGTCTTGATCCTGAGGGGGAGTGAGTTCCACAGTTTAGCAGTAGCAACTGTGAAGCTTCTATCGCCCCAAGTGACCTTTTTTGTGCGTGGAACATTAAGGAGATGGGCTGATGCAGAACGAAGTGTTCTAGATGTTTCTAAAGGTCTAAAAGCGTGTTTTAGGAACAGAGGACCAAAGTTGTTGATGGCCTTGTATGCTATGCAGAGGGCCTTGAACTTAATACGGCACCTCACAGGGAGCCAGTGGAGTTTGCGAATGGCGTGGGAGATGGAGTTATGTTTAGGGATGTTAAGCAGAAGCCTGGCTGCGGCATTCTGTACCAACTGAAGTTTTTTGAGCACCTTTTCCTGGGCGTTGAGGAGTAAGGAATTACAATAGTCGGTTTTTGAGAATACCAGGGAAGTGATTAGGGTCTTTGCAGCTGAGATTGGGATGTAGGGTAGGAGCTTTTTAATTTTCCTGAGGGTGAAGAAAGAGGCTGAAACAACATTATTGACATGATGATTAAAAAGAAGACGATCATCAAAGATGACTCCAAGATTTCTCACTTTAGTGACAGGTGTAGGGAGGGGGCCCATATCATTTGGCCACCACTGAGGGGACCAGCAGGGCTCAAGTTTACCGAAGGTCATGATCTCAGTCTTGTTGGAATTCAGTTTGAGACAGTTGGCTGCCATCCAGGAACTGATGGCCAACATTCCCTCTTGGAAGTTGGCAGCCACCCTGTCTCCGTCCTGGTGTATTGATAGGACCAACTGAGTGTCATCAGCGTAGGTGGTGAGGCTGATGCCATGTTCCTTAATCACCCTCGCCAAGTCCGACACATAGATGTTAAAGAGGGTCGGACTTAGCGAGGAGCCCTGTGGAACACCACAGGGAAGGGAAAGGGGAGATGATAGAAAGGAGCCTAGTTTAACATTGTGGGAACGATTATGTAGGAAAGAGGCGATGAGGTCCTTAGCTTCATGTAAAACACCCATGGCAGCGACACGGTCGATTAAGATGTTATGGTCGACCGTGTCGAAGGCCGCGGATAAGTCCAGCAACACCAGGACAGCCGCTCCTCCCTTGTCCATGGTGTGTCTTATCTCATCTGCTGCCTTGATGAGTGCCGTCTCTGTTCCGTGGCCTTTCCTGAAACCAAATTGTGTATCGTCCAGGAGGTTGTGGGTGTGAATGTAGTGTGATAGTTGTTGATTCATGATATTCTCGAAAATTTTAGCTGGGAAGGGTAGGCATGCAATAGGTCTATAACTAGCCGGGTCAGTGGGGTCAAGGGAGGGTTTTTTTAACAAAGGTCTGATAATTGCTTTTTTCCACACTGTTGGGTAGATACCTGATTGGAACATGTTGTTGCATATGTTGGCTAAGGCTGGTGAAATTGCCCCCGGAATGAGGTTAAGAATGGAGGAAGGGCATGGATCTAGTGGCGAGCCTGATTTGGTGGTTGTGATAAGGTGTGAGATTTGTTCAAGTGTAACAGGCTGAAAAAGTGGAAAAGATCGGGTGATGGAGCAAGGGGTGGAGACAGAGATCTTTGCCTTGAATTTGGATTGAGGGGCGAATGCGGAAAATATGGAGGTGACTTTATCGGTAAAAAAGTCTGCCAATGAGTTACAAAATTCTTGTGAAGTGTTTTCCGGTGGGGCGGGAGGGTTGGCCAAATGGTTAACCACCTGAAAAAGTTTTCTGGTGGAAATTTCTGCTGAGGTGATCTGGGTAACATAATAACTGCTTTTCTCAGTAGCTAGTTGCTGTTTGTATCTAATAAGCACGTTTTTGTATGTAATTTGATCAGTAAGGTTGTAATGTTTGCGCCAGTTTCTTTCTAAGTTCCTGCAGAGTTGTCTCTGTAGGCGCAGGTTTTCAGAAAACCAAGGTGCTGACGGAGAAGTACGATTTGGATAGGTTATTTTTAGTGGTGCCTGATGATTTATTGCGATATTAAGGTGAGTAAGATAGTTACTGGAAGCTGTAACTGGATCGGTGTCAGAAGAGTCTAATGCGATTGCAAGGGTAGCCTCTAATTCGAGGATATTGATGTTTCTCCAGTTCCTGGACATAACTGGTGCCACGGGTTTGGAAGAAGGGACTGTGGGTGATTTTGATTTAATATAGAACAGTACCGCTGAGTGGTCAGTCCAGGTAAGGGGTAGTTGTGAGGAATAAGTAATATCTGTATTGTTACTGAATATCCCGTCAAGGGTGTGTCCTGCCGTATGGGTGGGTGCCCCGACTAGTTGGATAAGTCCTGCGGCTGCCATGTCTTTCAGGAGTGAGGTAGTGTCGATGTCAGTTTTGGCCTCTAGGTGGAAATTAAAGTCGCCTAGAATGGTGAAATTAGATTTTCCTGCGGCATTCTCTAAGAGGCTGTTAATGTTAGCTAGGAATTTGGGGCGAGAACCTGGAGGACGGTAGATATTACATCACTGTATTTAGACACTTATTTACCAATGTCTTCTTCCATTAATCTTTAGCTATACATATATTACAAATATTTATTTTTCATAAAGACACATATGTCATCAGTGATGTAATATCTGACGTCATCAGCAGAGGATTGCGGTCGCGTGAGTTATAGTTGCCTGCAGTAACTATAACGGGGGAATTTCATTGGTTTTTTAGGAGTGAAATGTCCAGCTAACTATAACATGTGTGAAACCTATGGTTTTTTTAAGTGAATTTGCAAGGTTTTTTAAATGCTAATTCGTAACTATAACGTGTGTGAAACCTATGGTTTTTTCAGTGAATTTGTACGGTTTTTTAAATGCTAAGTTATGTATTTATAAAAAAAAAATTTTCAGGTTTTTCACCGTGCGCGCACCGTGCATTTTTTTTTTTAAATCGCGAGGTGCGCGCACCCTGCGCGCACAATGCGCTTCGCGCACCGTGCGCGCGCTGTGGGCGCTCGGTGCGCTTCGCGCACCGAGCACCCACGGTTCACAGTGCATGCCGTGCGCGCAGGGTGCGCGTACCTCGCGATTTTTAAAATAAAAAAAATGTTTTTTTCTCCCTTGGGGTCCTTCTGTGACCCCCTGACCAAGGCTAGGGGGTCAGGAACTGTCCATTCTGCCCCCTTTTCATGTTCTCCACCTTTTTTTTTCACCCCCTCAGACTGCGAGAGACAATATGGCGGCCGACTGTACTGCTCGATTTTCCCGGCCCTATTGTGTTGATGGGTGATTAGGGTGACTTCAGTCTATTACCATTCAAGCCTAAGGGTTAGAGTAGTGAATGAAGTCTATTTACTAGGCACTTCGACATGATCCTGTGTTCTTCCCCATAGATTAGGGCTTGCACACATATCCTAGGGGATAGATTCGTTAGTCTTAGGGATGACCTGCCCTGTAGTGAGGGTATTTCATGGAGCCGTGTTGAATTCAGGCCTGGTAGGCCTCAAACGGGGGAGACTCCATCTTTCTTTCTGCTCCAGCAGCTTGAGATGTTTCTAAGTCACAGGGGATGTTTTAGTTATGAGGTGTTATTCGCTTGGAGAGAACCGGTTCAGACCGGCCCTTATCGAAGGATTGTATTTTTCTTCATGCCGAAGACGCTACATCAGGCCGGCCGGCTGGGAAAGTGTCCTTGGCACGGGGAGGTACAAGAATTTGGTGGGCGGCAGGTTACGGGCTGGAATTTTCCATGAGAAAATGCACCTCTATATTAGTGAAAGCCTGAGGCAGATACGGACACTTATTCTTTCAATCCATAGGCGGCACCTAGCCGTTAGCAGAAAAGCTACTACTTATTCCAGGGAAGACAGATGACAAACGTGAGGGCGGAGAAAGACCAAGAGACAGTTACTCTTCTAGCAGAATTGCCAGAGAGGAGAGAGTAGCCGATGAGGAGGAGGTCCCAGTGACTCGGAGAAGGGAGCTACGTAGGTGTGATCTCCAGGCGAGCCGAGGCACAGACGAGAAGGGGACCTAGATGACCATCGAGTGCAGGCTACACACGACTAAGGTGATGTCGACCCCTTTCTTATTAGAGTGTACAACCTAATCTTTCACTTTTCTTTACAGGTTATGTGTTACATTATGTGCTTGCGTATATGATATATATATATATATATAATAAAGTCAGTTTGTAGTAAAATCAACATGTGCTGCGTGTTCTTGTATAAGAGGGTAGCCTATTCTTTTAGTCAGCTGCAACTCAACATGAACAGATGTTAACCCTGATCCGGTAAGTGGTAACTGAATAAGGGAGAAAGGAGCCCCTCGAACCAGAGAACAGGTTGTGCTCAAACTGGCAGTTCTTGTGTGATCTGATACACTGATTCCCTTGTCGTATGTTATAGTGATCATAGGATGAACTCGTGAAGGCTGCCGTCTGGGTAGGAAGTCCTGGGTCTGTCTGAGACCGCGAGGCTGAGGCTGCCGTCTGGGTAGGAAGTCCTGGGTCTGTCTGAGACCGCGAGGCTGAGACTGCCGTCTGGGTAGGAAGTCCTGGGTCTGTCTGAGACCGCGAGGCTGAGGCTGCCGTCTGGGTAGGAAGTCCTGGGTCTGTCTGAGACCGCGAGGCTGAGACTGCCGTCTGGGTAGGAAGTCCTGGGTCTGTCTGAGACCGCGAGGCTGAGGCTGCCGTCTGGGTAGGAAGTCCTGGGTCTGTTTCAGACCGCGAGGCTGAGGCTGCCGTCTGGGTAGGAAGTCCTGGGTCTGTCTGAGACCGCGAGGCTGAGACTGCCGTCTGGGTAGGAAGTCCTGGGTCTGTCTGAGACCGCGAGGCTGAGGCTGCCGTCTGGTAGGAAGTCCTGGGTCTGTCTGAGACCGCGAGGCTGAGGCTGCCGTCTGGGTAGGAAGTCCTGGGTCTGTCTGAGACCGCGAGGCTGAGACTGCCGTCTGGGTAGGAAGTCCTGGGTCTGTCCGAGACCGCGAGGCTGAGGCTGCCGTCTGGGTAGAAAGTCCTGGGTCTGTCTGAGACCGCGAGGCTGAGGCTGCCGTCTGGGCAGGAAGTCCTGGGTCTGTCTGAGACCGCGAGGCTGCTATATATATATATATATATATATATATATATATATATATATATATATATATATATATATATATATATATATATATATATATATATATATATATATATATATGTATATATATATCCATATAATAGGAGTTCCCTGTCCTTAGGTGGTACATATATATATATATAGGTGTGTTCTTGTGAATAGGCCCTAGGGAGGGGGGGGGGGGGGTAACGTTCTGATTTGGGTTAGAGAGGCTCTGTTGAGCGGATTCTATCTGATCCGACAACCCAAGCAGAACATTTGGCGTCACGAACCGTTTTCGAAACCTGTGTGCGTCGTGTTGTCTCGTGTTTGCTTTCGGCGTGTGCGTGGTTTTGTTTGTGTATTATTTGTGGTATAATTGTGTGTATAGTTTTTCTTCTTCTTTCTTTTCTTTTTCTTTCTTTTCTTCTTTCTTTTTCACGATGTTTTCTAGAAAGTCAAAATCTACTTTCAAGTTGCCCATTGATATTCCCGGATGGGATTCAACGCCTTATGAAGCCTTAGCCCGGGTGTGGGCTGATTCTACTGGTTTGAGTGAGAATTGGAATTCTTCTTTGGAGCTGGCGGAGCCGGCTAATGTGATTACTTGTTTACAGAAGGCACCCATCTCGAAGGGTGAGGAGATTCCCATTTTAGGGCGCAGAGGTTGGATTGTTCTGTCTGCGTACAGAATTCTGCATGAGAGATTGTTGAAGCTACAGATCTCTCTTAAGGATGTGGAAGCGCACTTTGTTGAGATTCAGAATTCTCATACTTTGTTGCGGTGTCAAAATAAGTTGCTTACTGACAAACTTGAGACTTATCAGACTATTGCCGAGAGGGCGGCTGTGCGAATTGCCCGTTATAAATACAAACATCGGCGCGGCCGGGTTTCGACGCGAAAGGTGCGCCTGGTCGTGGCGAATGCCGGACTGGATTGGAATCCTGATGAATGGGATGGTAATATCTGGAACTCGAGCGATTCTGGTTCCACGGGTGAGGAATCTGTTAAATGTGAGTCCTCCCGCTCCCGCCATGATTGTAAGCCTGCTTCTCGCACCCCTGATGGTGCACCCCGTGATTGCGCTCCTCCTTCGAGCAGGGTTGATGCTTCTTCCGCTGATTGTTCCTCTACGTGTACTGGTCGAGCTCCTTGTGATGCTCACCCCGCGGTCTCGGTGCATCCAGTTTTTCGTCGGAAATTGCAGCAGTCTCCTGCTGCTCCGCAGGGTATTTCTTTAGACTCCTTAGAGGACTTTACCCAACAGGAAATTAGTGATATTTTGCAGCGATTTCGGCAGCGAGCTGGTGAGACATTACTCACATGGATGGTGCGCCTTTATGAACTGGGCGCTGCTGGCATTATGTTGGATAATGGTGATTGTTTGAAGTTTTGTTCCTTGAGCTCGGATTCTACTGTACAGGATCATTTTCGTAACTATAATGGTGGTGGTCAAATTTCTTTACTTCAATTGGCGACTGAGGGTTGTAATATAAAGTACCCTACTGAGTCTGATTGGCCTGTGAATGACAAACAGTGGTATACTTTGTGCGACGCTGCACAACGTCTCAAAGAAGAGGTGATGAAAACGGCGATTTTTCTAGGTACTGCTGACAGATTGCTTGATGGTTCATTGACATCTTCTGTGCGGAATCGTACTATTCGTTCTTCCCCTGTTGCTTATAAGCAGGTCATGATGACTTTATTGATTAATCAAACTGGTAACGTGTTATCTACAGTACTGGAATCGGTACGCCAACTCGGTGAGTTAGGCGAGTGGTTTAAACCTGAACGTCAGTCCCGGCCTGACACTCGTACTCCTGGTGACAATAAGCTTACTAGACGTGATATCTTTTCTGGTCTTCTGGCCGATGGTGTGCGGAGGGAGGACATTGACGGTGAGACATCTGCTCGTTTGTGGGAGTTGTTTCGCAAACGTGGCTTGGATCGGAAGGAGGGTGCCCGGCGTGTTCGGATGTCTGAGTGTGATCGCGGTGGTTCTGACGGTAGCGGTGATGACGACCGCCGTGGGCGCTCTGTTCGTCGTGATGACCGACGTTATGTACGTGATATGTCCCCTCGTCGAGAGAGAGACAGAGAGAGAGAAGAGGAAAGAGAGAGGGGAAAAAATGATTATATTTACAACAGACGTAGAGATGATAGGTATCAATCCCCTGAGTTGAGGAGGAGAGAGGATCGTCATAATCTGGCCGATCGAAACCAGCACTGTACTGCTGAAGACACGAATCCATTTCGTACTGGGAATGGATATGAACAGGAGGCTCCTATACCTAAGAAACGTGAGAGTCTTTATCCTGATTTATCCTGGTACACAGAATGCGGGAAACATGACTAGGGAATAGGTCAAGCTCCAGTACACAGATGGGCTCACAGAGATAATAGACCCTATGTAGATATTGAAATTTATTGGAGACATCGTAATATCCAAAGGGCCCGAGCATTGGTAGATACAGGAGCGGAGGCCACTCTTATTCATGGTAAATCAAAGAAGTTTAAAGGTCAGCCTTTTACAATTACCGGATTAGGTGGAAAGGAAACTCCCGCAATTCAAACATTACTTGAAATGAGAATAGGTAGAATCCCTAAAAAAGAATACTCTGTACTAGTGGTGCCTCTCTTGGAATTCATAATTGGAATAGATATTTTGAAAGGAATGACTTTGCATTTAGATGATGGATGTTACCAATTTGGAACTACGCATTATATATCGTCCAGGCCTATACGGGTTGGTCGTTTACGAATGCCCCCCATAACAGTTCCTCAGGCGACAAAAGTGGTTTGTCAGAAGCAGTATCGTATTCCGGGTGGTCATGAGGAGATTAGTACCACTATTCAGGAGTTGGTGGATGCAGGTGTTATAACCCCAGTTACTTCTGCTTGGAATAATCCTGTTTGGCCTGTACGTAAGAGTGATAATTCTTGGCGTATGACTGTTGATTATCGAGAATTGAACAAACACACACCCTCTTTGACTGTTGCAGTACCGGATGTTATTACTCTAATTGAAAGAATCCAAAAACATCCGGGTACATGGTATGCGTCAATTGATATTGCTAATGCTTTCTTTTCAATTCCGATTGCCCCTGAGTGTCAGGAACAGTTCAGTTTTACTTGGAATGGGCGTCAAATGACGTTTAGGAGTCTTCCTCAGGGCTATGTGCATAGTCCTACTATATGTCACCGGCTGGTGGCAGAGCATTTGGCTGAGGTGCCAGTTCATCCACGGGTTCAGATGTGTCATTATATTGATGATGTTTTGATCCAAGGCGAAACACAAGAGGAAGTTCAGACCCAATTGGACAGAGTCATTGAATGCCTGCGTGAGAAAGGTTGGGAAATCAATCCGGATAAACTACAAGGCCCGTCCCAGGCTGTGAAATTTTTGGGTATTAATTGGCATGAAGGGCACCGTGAAGTGATCCCTCAGGTTAAACAGAAGATTCTTGATTTTGCAGTTCCAAGGAATAGGAAGGAAGCCCAAAGCTTCATTGGTTTATTTGGTTTTTGGCGTCAACATATTCCTCATTTGAGTCAAATATTGGCCCCCTTGTACCGTGTCACCCGTAAAAAGAATGCGTTTGATTGGGGTACACCACAGCAAGATGCGTTCGACCTAGCAAAAGAGGCAATTCAACATGCTTTGGATTTATGGCCCGTACGTGATGGGGAGGTAGATTTAAATGTGTCTGTACAGGGCCTTTATGCGAATTGGAGCTTGTGGCAGAAGCAAGGCAGAAGTAGAGTGCCGTTAGGTTTCTGGACCAAAAAGTTACCTGATGCTAGTGAGCGTTATACACCCTTTGAGAAACAGTTACTTGCATGTTATTGGGCTCTGGTGGATACCGAGCAACTGACTTTGGGACATGATATAGTTTTGCGACCTGAGATTCCTATTATGCAGTGGGTTATGAGCTCGCCAAAAACTCACCGCATTGGACACGCTCAGGAGGCGAGTGTGATTAAATGGAAATGGTATATACAAGACAGGGCACGTGTGGGACAGAAAGGAGTTGCATCTTTACATGAGCAGGTGGCGCGAGCGCCATCGACTGAGACTGAGAGTGTATGTTCCGTACCTTTAGTACAGGAGTCTCCTGTCAAGTGGGGTAGACCCTTTGATGATTTGTCCGTAGAGGAC
This sequence comes from Triturus cristatus, assembly GCF_964204655.1. Lineage (NCBI taxonomy): Eukaryota > Metazoa > Chordata > Amphibia > Caudata > Salamandridae > Triturus > Triturus cristatus. The sequence goes on along the minus strand of NC_140585.1, from coordinate 1,137,306,960 downwards.
AGGAACCATGTCTGGTTTACGGATGGTTCAGCGAGGTTCATAGGGCCGAAACGGCACTGGAAAGCGGTGTCCTATAATCCGGTCACGCAGAAACTGCTGAGCACAACTGGTGAAGGTAAGAGCAGCCAATTCGCTGAATTGTATGCTGTTTACCAAGTCCTGAAACAAGAATTACCCGGCACATGTCATATTTTCACTGACTCTTGGTCTACTGCCAATGGACTGGCAGTTTGGTTACCGACTTGGCATTCCCATAATTGGGAATTGCATTCAAAACAGTTGTGGGGCAGAGAGTTATGGCAAGAGATTTGGGAGATGCTCCCACAGAGTACTGTTACAATCTTCCATGTGGATGCTCACACCCCTATAGATTCTCTTGACAAATTTTTTCATAACATTGCAGATGAGAAATCTAAAATTGCTGAGGCAGTGGTGGACAGGCAAGATTCTGATATGGTGGGATTGGCGAAATGGGCCCACCAGAAGGCAGGACATTTTGGAGAGAAAGCCACTAGCAGGTGGGCTGCTGATCGAGGAATTCATATTCCCTTAGATTTGATCAAGAATGTTATTTTACATTGTCCCATTTGTCAGCATATCAGACAGCGCAAAGTGCCCCAAATTGTTAAAGGTCATTTACATCGCGGGAAACTGCCCGCTCAAATTTGGCAAATTGATTACATTGGTCCACTTCCCATGAGCAGGAATTGTCAATATGTTTGCACAATTGTTGATACATACAGTGGCTTGTTGGTAGCCCTTCCCTGTAAGCAAGCTACCCAATTGAATACCATTAAAACGTTGGAATTGGTTATCATGTATTATGGTGTGCCATTTCAAATTCAATCTGATAATGCATCCCATTTTCGTGGAAGATTGGTACAGGAATTCTGTGTGGAAAACAATATTGACTGGGTGTTCCATGTCCCGTACTATCCACAGGCCTCAGGTCTTGTGGAGAGAATGAATGGTCTGCTGAAGGGGCAGTTGCGTAAACTAACTGATGACAAATATAAGAATTGGCGAGACTTTTTATCTCAAGCACTATTAATTTTGAATAATCGTCCTTTTCTAAATGCTGAATCTCCACTTATGCGTTTGTTCCCTCCGAATGTTAACGCTCAGCCAAATGAAATCAGAGAGACTGTGATGTACTGGGAGATTACTCCCGGAGCTTTGGCTCCATGTAGAGCGACCCCAGGGTCGGCAGGTTTAGACTTGCATGCCATGGATGACACCGTTCTAAAAGGTAAAGATCGGGTCATCATCGCGACCGGTGTTGGTGTTCATATACCACCCGGGAATTTTGGATTAATCGCCCCTAGATCGGGGCTGGCCGTAAAAGGCATTCAGGTACTTGGAGGGGTCATTGACAGCGATTATCAGGGAGAGATTAAGGTGCTCCTGCTAAATAGCAGTGAGGCTGATTTGCTGATCCATCGAACTGACCGAGTGGCTCAATTACTGATAATGCCTGTCTTCAGTGGTGGGATGGTAAAAGGCACTGCCCCAACTTTGCTAACTGTACGAGGCCAGAAAGGTTTTGGCTCCACAGATAACCCTGGGGCCAGGGTTTGGGTGCAGTCGCCTAAGACTCCCCCTGAACAGGCAGAGGTCATCGCCACCGGTCATGATAATACCATTTTAGTTATGAGACCAGGGAAAGATAGCTGGGAAGCAGTCCCGGCTGACAAATGTTACTTACGAGAATGATTAATGCCTGTATTTGATTCTCTTTCAGATCATTCTTTGGACTGTTGCTGCAGGATGTGTCGTCGCAGGACTATTTTCGGGTTGGTTCGACGAGGGAGGAGGACTCCCGTCAACCCCGGATGAGCTACGCGCCCGAGTGTCGCGTTCCTTTGCTGCGTGGGATTCGTCATCGAACTTTTGGACACTACTGGCGAAAAGGGTGACCGATGCCCCTCACTTTTGTTTGACGCCGATGAGATCTGTACATGATATCCTGGCGACCTGTCTGGTTGCTGTCCCTGCTTCACTGGAAACCCTAACTAATATTTTCAACATTTCGAAGGCTCGCCCCAATGTTCTTCTGGGCGATTTTGCTACCCACACGTATTGCCCCTTATGTACGGAACTTCCGGACAGGATACCCCCCATCCAATCCCAAATAGTTACCTATAATATCACACAAGGTGATATATGCTTTTTCCTTACATGTAATCCTAGTGCAATCTCTGAATGTCTACAGCTGAAATTGAAAGGTGCTACTTCCTTCACCTTTCATGAGCGAACTTTGTGCTTTCAAAGGACACCGAAAACATGTGCTTCGGTCATGAACAATATGACTTGCAAGAGTTTGGTAGTTACCCCCAGTCATTATCGCACGATGTTGCTACCTGCCGGATGGCTTTTCTCATGTGGTAATACTTCTTGGCCATATGTCCCCGCGAATATTTCTGGTGGCCCCTGTGCTATTACAAGACTCAGTTTACTAATGTTCTCGTCACATCCGAATGCCAATTCTCGTGTGATTCGAGATACAGTGATATTACAGGAGGATTGTGACTCATCTTTGCATTTGTATTCCAAGTCTGAATACCTTAGCTTGGCTATTTCAATTATTGGTGTTCCTGCTTTGGCGGTTTATAATGCTAAATCTATTGAGAAAATGGCCTGCTGGATGGTAAAATCTATTAATCATACTTCTACAGTCCTATCTGACATGCTGTTAGACGCCCAGGGTGAACGTAGAGCCATCTTGCAAAATAGAGCGGCCATTGATTATCTTTTGCTTAAACATGGACATGACTGCTCTGACTTTGAGGGTCTTTGTTGTTTTAACTTGTCTGATCATACACAATCTATTCGCGCCCACATTGACAGGTTACATGATTTGACGAAGGAAGTGAGAAAACACATTGACCAAGGCTGGTTTGACTGGCTCTTTAATTGGTTACCCGACCTGTATCTATTACGTCGAATATTAGGAGGTATTCTACTTACCATCGCTGTTTTGATTTCTATTTGTTGTTTTATTCAGTGTATCCCTTCACTACTTCAATTCTGCACACTTGGTGCTAGACATAGGTCAGTTAGTTTTGTTTCATATTATTCCTCTACGGATGTTAGTTCGGTTTAATGAATGTATAATAGACTGAAGTCAAGGGTGAAATGTACTGCTCGATTTTCCCGGCCCTATTGTGTTGATGGGTGATTAGGGTGACTTCAGTCTATTACCATTCAAGCCTAAGGGTTAGAGTAGTGAATGAAGTCTATTTACTAGGCACTTCGACATGATCCTGTGTTCTTCCCCATAGATTAGGGCTTGCACACATATCCTAGGGGATAGATTCGTTAGTCTTAGGGATGACCTGCCCTGTAGTGAGGGTATTTCATGGAGCCGTGTTGAATTCAGGCCTGGTAGGCCTCAAACGGGGGAGACTCCATCTTTCTTTCTGCTCCAGCAGCTTGAGATGTTTCTAAGTCACAGGGGATGTTTTAGTTATGAGGTGTTATTCGCTTGGAGAGAACCGGTTCAGACCGGCCCTTATCGAAGGATTGTATTTTTCTTCATGCCGAAGACGCTACATCAGGCCGGCCGGCTGGGAAAGTGTCCTTGGCACGGGGAGGTACAAGAATTTGGTGGGCGGCAGGTTACGGGCTGGAATTTTCCATGAGAAAATGCACCTCTATATTAGTGAAAGCCTGAGGCAGATACGGACACTTATTCTTTCAATCCATAGGCGGCACCTAGCCGTTAGCAGAAAAGCTACTACTTATTCCAGGGAAGACAGATGACAAACGTGAGGGCGGAGAAAGACCAAGAGACAGTTACTCTTCTAGCAGAATTGCCATAGAGGAGAGAGTAGCCGATGAGGAGGAGGTCCCAGTGACTCGGAGAAGGGAGCTACGTAGGTGTGATCTCCAGGCGAGCCGAGGCACAGACGAGAAGGGGACCTAGATGACCATCGAGTGCAGGCTACACACGACTAAGGTGATGTCGACCCCTTTCTTATTAGAGTGTACAACCTAATCTTTCACTTTTCTTTACAGGTTATGTGTTACATTATGTGCTTGCGTATATGATATATATATATATATAATAAAGTCAGTTTGTAGTAAAATCAACATGTGCTGCGTGTTCTTGTATAAGAGGGTAGCCTATTCTTTTAGTCAGCTGCAACTCAACATGAACAGATGTTAACCCTGATCCGGTAAGTGGTAACTGAATAAGGGAGAAAGGAGCCCCTCGAACCAGAGAACAGGTTGTGCTCAAACTGGCAGTTCTTGTGTGATCTGATACACTGATTCCCTTGTCGTATGTTATAGTGATCATAGGATGAACTCGTGAAGGCTGCCGTCTGGGTAGGAAGTCCTGGGTCTGTCTGAGACCGCGAGGCTGAGGCTGCCGTCTGGGTAGGAAGTCCTGGGTCTGTCTGAGACCGCGAGGCTGAGACTGCCGTCTGGGTAGGAAGTCCTGGGTCTGTCTGAGACCGCGAGGCTGAGGCTGCCGTCTGGGTAGGAAGTCCTGGGTCTGTCTGAGACCGCGAGGCTGAGACTGCCGTCTGGGTAGGAAGTCCTGGGTCTGTCTGAGACCGCGAGGCTGAGGCTGCCGTCTGGGTAGGAAGTCCTGGGTCTGTTTCAGACCGCGAGGCTGAGGCTGCCGTCTGGGTAGGAAGTCCTGGGTCTGTCTGAGACCGCGAGGCTGAGACTGCCGTCTGGGTAGGAAGTCCTGGGTCTGTCTGAGACCGCGAGGCTGAGGCTGCCGTCTGGGTAGGAAGTCCTGGGTCTGTCTGAGACCGCGAGGCTGAGGCTGCCGTCTGGGTAGGAAGTCCTGGGTCTGTCTGAGACCGCGAGGCTGAGACTGCCGTCTGGGTAGGAAGTCCTGGGTCTGTCCGAGACCGCGAGGCTGAGGCTGCCGTCTGGGTAGAAAGTCCTGGGTCTGTCTGAGACCGCGAGGCTGAGGCTGCCGTCTGGGCAGGAAGTCCTGGGTCTGTCTGAGACCGCGAGGCTGCTATATATATATATATATATATATATATATATATCCATATAATAGGAGTTCCCTGTCCTTAGGTGGTACATATATATATATATAGGTGTGTTCTTGTGAATAGGCCCTAGGGAGGGGGGGGGTAACGTTCTGATTTGGGTTAGAGAGGCTCTGTTGAGCGGGTTCTATCTGATCCGACAACCCAAGCAGAACACCGACACTTCCTGGTTTCGACCGATTCGATTGTTTACCGACATCTAACAACTAATCAGAATTGCGCTCACGCACGGCAGGGTGCGCACACAGTGCGCGCACAGTGCGCGCGTATAGATATTGATATGCTTTTAAATGCTATTTTCTCAGGAAATACTGAACAGATTTACACCAGACCTGCAAAAGGCACTTCCTTGACCTTATGGCTACCGCTCTGCCAAATTTCACGTAATTCTGTTCAGCCGTTCGGGCTGTAGCTGTGTCTAAAGGTCCTATGGAAAATAACATGGGGAAAACGTGTTTTGGGACCCCCCTTTTTTCTCAACCCCCGCTTGACGAATCACCCCGAGACTTTCAGGGTAGGAGCTGAGCGGAGCGCTCCATTAGTTTTGAAAATTTCGCGAGGATTCGTCAACCGGCGCCAAAGTTATTCAAAATAGAATTTTGAGATTTCCTATGGAAACTAGATTGTAACTATAACTATCTACTGGCGACCAGTAGATAATATATATATATATATATATATATATATATATATATATATATATATATATATATATATACCTACTATAGTTAGGACCAATTATCCATAGGAAATCTGCAACATTCTATTTGGAATAACTTTGGCGCCGGTTGACGAATCTTCGCAAAATTTTCAAAACTGGTGGGGCGCTCCGGTCCGCTCCTATCCTGAAAGTCTCGGGGTGATTCGTCAAGCAGGAGCCGAGAAAAAAGGGGGGTCCCAAAACGTGTTTTCCCCATGCAATTTTCCATAGGAACTTTTAATCGCAGCTACAGCCCGAACTGCTGAACGGAATTACACCAAATTTGGCAAAGAGGTAGCCCTTAGTTCACACTCATGCCTTTTGGTTAAATGGTATAAATACGTTCAGTAGTTCCTGAGAAAATCAAAAGTAAAATCACATATATATCTGGGCGGAGCCTAACCACACATCTCATCGTGATATTTGATTGGCTGTCAGCACTTCATCCAAGAATTGTTGGCAGCCATCTTGGGACCAATATACATGATAGCACCTCATCAAAAAGCATTGCAGTTAATAGAAGGTTTTAAGACTTTAGGTACAATATAAATCATATGTTGATTGTACCATACTCATTTTAGGAATTGTGGTGTGTTCTAAGGTGATTTTACCATGTGATAAAGCCTTCTGCTGGGATATCATGAATCATGTTTGAGAGAGAACTATTTTCTCATGCTTTTCTCACAGAGGTTTGGAAGGTGATCTATAAGCAAAACTGAGAGCATATTTTCTGTAAATTCACATTATCTTTCTCAGTCATGTGAGAATGAAGTCTGACATTCTCAGTAAAACCTGTACATCCAACAAGAGCAGAGACTGTCAGTTGATTCCTTTGTGTTCTACTGCAGCTTCCCAGAGTGTTCTAAAGAACAACTAGAGCACTAACAGTCCTACCTATGACAAACGTATTGCACAACTGAAGCCATCTTGATTGGAATAAAGTGGTAACTCTTAAAACATTTAATTTAAAAAGGAACAAAATGAGGGAGTTCATTTTGCCATAGAAATTATGATTAGTGCTGCAGAAAAAAAATTAGGGCACATTTTGACTTCTCAAATCCTCTTCTATTTCATTAAAAAATTCTGACATGCAGACTGAAATATGCACTTTGAATACCAGCAGCAGACTTCCCTGGTGAGCAGTAGCTTTACTACCGTGATCTAATGAGCAACTAGAGTGCTAACATTCTGAATTTATGGCAAAAGTGTGACACATCTGAATGCATTCTTGATGGAACCAATGTAAAAAACTAAAAGTATTTCCTACTGAGGAGACTGCAATAAATAAGGAAATAAGGAAACTTCATAACAAATAAGTCTCCCAAGATGGCCATCAGAGACAAAAGAGCCCAAATGTAGCACAAATATCACTCAGATGTAGCCCAATTATAACCCAATGACAGAATGCCTCAGAGTGTTCTTAAAAACAACTAGAGCACTTACTGTCTTACTTATGACAAAAGTATGGCACACCTGAAGCCATCTTCATTGGAATAAACTGATAACACGTAAAACATTTAATTTAAAAAGGAACACAATGAGGGGGTTCATTTTGCCATAGAAATTATGATTAGTGCTGAAGAAAGAAAAATTAGGGCACATTTTGAGTGACTTCTCAAATCCTCTTCTATTTCATTAAAAAATTCTGACATGCAGACTGAAACATGCACTTTTAATACCAGCAGCAGACTTCCGTGGTGAGCAGTAGCTTTACTACAGTGATCTAATGAGCTAGAGTGCTAATATTCTGAATTTATGGCAAATGTGTGACATATCTGAATACCTTCTTGATGGAATCAAAGTAAAAAACTGAAAGCATTTCCTACTGAGGAGACTGCAGTAAATGAGGAAATTAGGAAACTTCATAACAAATAAATCTCCCAAGATGGCCACCAGAGACAAAAGAGCCCAAATGCAGCACAAATATCACCCAGATGTAGCCCACATGTAGCCCAATGACAGAAGTGTGCAAAATAATTTTTATTTTTGGTGTTTTTGCAGTTTTATATAGTGCAGACTTGTCAGGTATTGGAGTGCTTTACATGAGCATTGGTTACATCACACAAGAACAAATTCATTTTGGTTGTAGACATGGGGAGATTAAGTGATTTGACCAGAATCACAGAATGGTATGCTGAAGCAGAAACTCCAACCTGGTTCCCCAGTTGCAAAGTTAGCAGCTCTGGAAGCAACACCACATCCTCTCCCCTAAGTGCAACATTTAATCAAGTGGTCAACTGGATAAAAAAACATAAAAATACCAAATAATTTAAAAGTGCTTTGTCGCTATTTGAAAACTCAGAAAATATGTCCTCATTTTAGTTTTTTTAGAGCACTAAACTTAATTTTGATGCAGATAAGACCCTCTCATATATGTAATTTCTAAAGGAAATGCTCTAGGTATTACAGTTTTGATAACATCAAGATGACGTCAGGCGTTCCGCACTTTTGTAATAAATATAGAATGTTAGCAATCTAGTTGTTTATTAGGATACTGTTGAGAGGCAGAGGCCAGGGGCACAGACTCTGAAAATTGAAGGCAGGTAGGAGGGTGCAGAGGCAACAATTTGACCACACTATGGAGGGCAGTGGAAAGGGAGGCAGGGGCAACAAACCAACAATACAGGACTGACAAGAGAGGCTGTGGCAATATAATAGACCATTGTGGTCAGAAGGAAGAGGCAGTGGTAGTACAACCATACATGCAACAGACCCGATTCAGCCAGGAAACGTCCAATGTGTTTAAGCTCAAATGGGCTTAATTTGATCTGTCTCCTGTCTACAATCTCCTCTTTTTCAATGTAACTCAAAGGGGAAAATCAATACCCCAGTTTTTTTTCAAAATCTCCCCCTTACCAAGTTCAAAATGTTCGCAAGTATGGTACATTGGATCATGGAAGGCAGGAGGAATTGGGGTAGGGACATGGGCTCAGATAGCAGAGGACAGGAGGGACATGGAGAGGTGCATCAAACTGACCCTACAGGGCAGGCATTAGGGTTTTCAGCAGCACAATACACCACATAGGGCATGCGGGACGGGAGTGCAGCACAACAATCCATAGAAAGCAATAGGGGGGGAACAGAACCATGCACATGGACAACAGAGAACAGAGGGGAAAGAGGCAATGGTAGCTAGCTTCCCATAATGGACAGACAGGAGAGAAAGCTGCAGCATAACAGACCATAAAGGGCAGGAGGGACGGATCAGGGGCATTACAATGGAACAGACAAGCTAGGAGGGAGGGAATAGGGGTCTGTACATGGAAACAGAGGGCTGGGGGCAAGGGTGCAGGGCAGGAGAAGCAAGATGACCATGGAGGTAAGGCAGGATGGGCACAAGAAGCAAGACACACCATGGAGAGCAACAGTGAGACTATGATGGCATACACACAGACCCTGGAGGGAAGGTGGCAGGGGGTCAGGGGCAGCTAGCTGACCACACAGGGAAGGTGGGAGGCGCCGTGGCAGCACAGAAGACCAAGCATGGCAAGCGGGAAAGTTAGTGGCAGCACAATGGCTATGATGGGCAAGAAGGAGGTTGCAGGGGCATGCACAAGGACCATGGAGGATAGAATGGAGGGTCAGGACCTGGGCACAGACAAGAGAGTTCAGGGGAAGGGGTCTCACAACCGACCATGCGGGGCAGGCAGGAGGAGCAGTTGCAGCACAACAGACCAGGGAGGGCAGAAGGGTGTGGCATTAAAATGGACCATGGAGGACAGGAGGAAGGGGATAGGGGCATGGAATGTGGACAGGCAGGGTGGAGGTGGCAGGAACAGATTACAGTCATCTGACAATGCTAGGCAGGTGGGAGGGGAGTGGCAGCTCAACAGAACACTCAGAGTAGATAGGAATGGCAGGTCCATGGAACATGGTGGGCAAAAAGGATGGAGCAGGGGCATGCACAAAGACATCGGAGGGCAGGGGGAATGAGAATAGGGGCAGCAAGCTAAGCACAGAGGCTAAGCAGGAAGTCAATGATGGGGCATAGAATTGGGCAATGGAGGCAGGAGGAGTGGACTGGTACATCATGCTAAATGGATGGCAGTGGCAGCATATCAGACCATGCATGGCAGGAAGGAGGAGGCTAGTCCATGGATTCAGACAACAGAGGAGAGGGAGGAGGTGGATGGGGCAGCAAGCTAGCTGTTTAGAGAAGGTGGGAAGGCTAGTGGCAGAACAATGGCCACACAGGGCTGTAATAAGGGAGCAGGGACATGGACTTGGACAATGGATGGCTAGGAGGAGGGAAGGCAGGAGCAGCAAGCTTGGGTGGGGGCAGCACAATGCCAGGCCCTGCTTCCAACCCCCCACCATCCATTTTGATATGCATCTTACTTAACGTTAAAAAAACAAGAAATTTGCTGAAAAAAACAAAGATTACAGGGACGGTATAGTTAGACTCAGATTTTACTCATACACAACCAGTGAAATTCAGCAGTTATAGTTACCTGAGCTAACTATAACTTACGCCCCTGCAATGTACTGCTAATGACCTCAGACATTACATCATTCATGACATGGTCAGTTACATCACTCATGACATCACTCATGATATTTCTAATGAGCTGTGAATGGAATGGAACTATAATCGCTAGAACTTTATTTAGGGATAGTGTGTGTATATTAACACCCCTTTTTTTCCTTTTCTTTCATGTAAGAACCATTATAATACGCAACGTGCCCAGATTAATATGGCCGATAGCATTTCACTTTAAAGTAATGTGTAGTTCATTGTTTATGTTGATGTTTGCAATTCTAAGTATGTTTATTATGAATAAGTCACGTTGACGAACATACAGGTATGGCGGTCACGGGGCAAGATATGCTGAAATGGCATTGTGTGCATATTAACACTTGTTTTCTTTTCTTTATTGTATCAATTCCTGAATTTTCACATCGTGACCAGGCCAATATGGCCGCCAGCTTTTTGGATTAAAGTAATGCACTGCATATTACATCACTCATGACATGGTCAGTGACATCACTGATGACATCTCAAATGACATCATCTACATGATCATCTGATGCACCTCCTCACACCCTAAAATACAGACTACCATTCTCGAAACCATAGACACACCAATACTAGTACAGCTACAATATTCTGTGCACTATGCATGCAGACCTCTAATCAGCTACATAGCTTTGATACCGTCTTTTAAATACTCTGTTAGTACCTATGCAGTCTAGGAATCCTTCTGTCTGTCCCATGCACTTCTCCATTCAACCATCCAGCACTATCTATGTATCCTATCACTCTGCCAATACCAAAGCACTAATACATTTAGCATGCATTCTCTTTGCAGCACAGAAATTACTCCAGTTATTAGTCATATACTTAAGGAATGGCCTAGCTACTAACACAAGTGCAGGTACAATATTTTGTACACTATGCATGCAGACCTCCAACCAGCTACATACTATTGATACACTCTTCTAAATACCCAGTTAGTACCTATGCAGTCTAGGAATCCATCTGTCTGTCCCATGCACTTCTCCATTCACCCATCCAGCACTATCTACGTATCCTATCACTCCACCAATACCTAAGCACTTATAAATTCAGCACACACTTTCTTTGCAACACTGAAATTACCCCAGTTATTAGTCGTATACTTAAGGAATGGCCTAGCCACTAACAAAAGTGCAGGTACAATATTTTGTACACTATGCATGCACACCTTAAACCAGCTACAAACTATTGATACGCTCTTCTAAATACCCAGTTAGTACCTATGCAGTGTAGGAATCCTCCTGTCTGTCCCATGCATTTCTCCAATCACCCATCCAGCACTATCTTCTTATCCAATTACTCCACCAATACCTTAGCACTTATAAATTCACTATACACTCTGTTTGTAATACTGTAATTATTCTAGTCACTAGTCATGAACTTATGGAATGGCCTAGCTACTAACACAAGTACATCTATAATATTTTGTGCACTATACAAGCAGACCTCTAACTAGCTACATACTATTGATACACTCTTCTAAATACCCAGTTAGTACTCATGCAGTATAGGAATCGTCCAATCTGTCCCATGCACTTCTTTAATCACTTATCTACCACGATCTACTTATCCTATCACTCCACCAATACGTAAGCAGTTATAAATTAAGTGTTCACTCTGTTTGCAGCACTGTCATCATTCCAGTTACTAGTGGTTTTCTTATCAAATGACCTAGACACCAACACAAGAACACATAAAATATTCTGTGCATAATCACTACAAATCTCTAAGCAGATAAATACTATTGGTCCACTCTATTAAATACTGAAGTAGTACCCATGCAGCGTAGGATACCTCCTGTCAGTCTCATGCAATTCTTCAATCACCCATCCAGCACTATGTTCTTAATGTATCAGTCTGCCAATACCTAAGCATTTATGGGGCAGATTTACAAGCACCCTGTGCCACCAGTACGTCACTTTTTGTAACATAGTGATGGCGCCAGGCACTTCTTCATATTTACAAGGAGAGGAAAAGCCACCCTGTGTGGTTTTTCCTCTCCTTGTAAATACAACCCCTTCAGACACAGAACTTTGCGTTGAAGGGGCGTCCCATAGGTGTTGCTGTGGGTGTTGCCACGCAACACCCATAGAACAAGACACATCTCCAGATTTATGAGAAATCGTAAATCTGGAGATGTGTGTGAATGCTGCGCTATCCTAGAGTTGGTGTAGCAAGGCGCAACAAGGAGAATTGTTTTCATTTCTCCTCATTTTTTCCTCTTTCAATGCATGCTGCATTCCACAGAATACATTGAAAGAGGAAAATGCCTTTACTGATTGTTTTTGTGCAGGAAGGGACACCTTCCTGCACAAAAACAATCTCCACACGACACAGACATCCTTGCACCATGGTGCAAGGGTGCCTGTGTCACCGCATGGCTGCAGTTTGTGCAGCAGTGCAGAGGGAAGCACAGAGTTGCAACATATTCATGTACATATGTCACATCCCTGCAAGAGTAGTTTTTTTTCACTGCCTCTTGACAGGACTCGGTCACAAATTCTGCACGTCACCTTTCTCGCATTTACTTTCTTCTCTCCAGGTGGAAAAGTGAAGAATTTCCACACAACAGATTCCGGCCTCTTTGGACGTGGTGCCTCCTGCAAGAATTCTTCTTCAGAAGATACTTCCTCCTGCTGCTGCTGCTGTCCAGATGCCATTTTGTTTGATACTTTTTGAAAAACACCAAAAAAAAACAAGCAAAAAGGGTTCTTGTGGGAAAAGAGATGTCTCTCTAAAGATGCTCCAACAAGAATGATTAAAATGGGTGGGGTTCTTCAATAGTTAAAGTGGGAAATGTTATGAACCAATGAAATCTTTTTTTTTAGGTCACATGGGATCCGCAAACACTCCGCGCTCACGAAGCATGCACCCGACGCGACTTCGCGAAAATATATTTAAAAATAATATACGTTTATTATAAGTACAAACATATTATTTTTATGAATATCTTAGATAGTCTCTTGCCCTAATATGTATATTAAGCACACATACATATCATTTTAGAACATAAACAAATTTCGCCTGAGTCGCACACCCAGCTCCCCCAGCATGTATATGACATCACGTGGGACCCGCCACCACGCAAGCGTCGCGTACCGTATTGCGCATGTGTCGCGAATGCGTGGGAGCAGGAGTCACGGACTGGTCGCATACCAATCACGCACATCACGTAATATTAAATGTATATGATGTTACTGAAAAACACGCAGCCGTCGCACACCGTACGTGAATCCTTCACGATGTTTCTAAAATGGTGGCTAGAATCCGCGCACCCACCGTGATGTGTACGCTTTGGGTGTGCGACTCCGAAAAAAATTTGGATAAAAAAAACTGTAGAAAATCAGAACAAAAAAATAGGTATAACTACTATTACACTCCTGGCTCGTACCCCGCTGGGATTACAGAGATTATTGAACACCTTTGGGGACTTCATGAGCTCACTGGACCTTGTGGTGAATAGCTCTAAATCGCATGTGATGTCCTTGGGTACCCAGAAACATAAAGTCAAAACATTTTATTGTAAAGGTGTGGAGGTAACTAGAGTTAAGGTATTTACTTACTTGGGGGTTATATTTGACGATAGATGCTCGTGGGTCCCTCAGCTTATAGCTAAAAAGAATAGTGTAGGCAGATCATCTTCCGCTATATTAAGTTTTGCCCGACATTTGGGTGGTAAACCTTGTGACGCTGTTCTTGCCATCTACAGGGCGAAATGTTTAGCTATAGCAGTTTATGGTGCTGCTATTTGGGGCTATAAAAAAGCGGAGGGGCTCCAGTTGGCAGAAAACAAATTGTTTCGCTCAATTCTCTCTATCCCCCAATCATCTCCAACTTTTTCAATACACCAAGAAATGGGGATGGGTTTCGTCTCTGATCATATCAGTTTGGCTCCCTTAACATTCTGGTTGAAAACATGGTTGAATCCTGAACTTTCCCCGTAACAGATTGATCTTAAAAGATTGCACTAGTTTAGATAGAATGGCTGATATCCCTTGGCTCTTGTATATCAAGAAAATGTTTTATAAGCTAGGGCGTCCTGAGATTTATGAGAACCCAGAAACAATTACTAAGGGGGATATTGGCTGGGTTAAAGTTCAGTTTTTAAACTTAAGGTCGCAAGGGCGGGAGGAAGAGGAGCTTACAAAGACCTCGGTTAGGGCTCATTTTTTATTAATAACCTCTCCCCAGATTGAGCCCTACCTTAAGCTGGTCAGGAACCACTATCATCGTTGGTTGTTGACCAGATTTAGTTTTAACTTGATTCACTTTTTTTAGGGAGGTTTCAAGGATGGAGTAAACCCGTAGATGCTGCTTTGTGTAACTGTGATGGTTGCTCACTCCAAGACACTGTGCACTTTATCTTTTTCTGTAAACATTATGTTGAAAGCAGAAAGAAGTACATCATACCCATTGTTGCAAGGGAGAGGCTTTTATCAAGTAAAACCTGCTTTGATGTACTTGCAACTATTAAATTGCCCTTGGATCATTTTTAATATCGCTAACTTTTTAGTTGCTGCAGCTCGGGCACGGAAAAAATCTGATCTACAACTTACCTCATGATCTTAGTGATATATGTATTTGTTGGGATGAATTTTTATTATTCTGTTATTATATTGTCTTTGTGTCTAATTAATTATCTGTAGTATTGTGATGTACTTTTGTGATTTTAACTAATCGATTAAAGTGGTTTTGACTGACTGACTACTATTACACTTAAAAATTAGCATTTAAAAAACCTTTGAAATTCACTGAAAAAACCATAGGTTTCACAGACGTTATAGTTAGAAATTAGCATTTAAAAAAGCTTTGAAATTCACTGAAAAAACCATAGGTTTCACAGACGTTATAGTTAGAAATTAGCATTAAAAGACCCTTAGAAATTCACAGAAAAAACCATAGGTTTCAGGGGTGTTATAGTTAGCTGGACATTTCACTCGTACAAAACCATAGAAATTCCTCTGTTATAGTTAGTTCTGCTAACAATAACTTGCGCGCCCGCAATGCACTGCTGATGATGTCACATATTACATCATTCATGACATGGTCAGTGACATCACTGATGACATCACTGATGACATCTCAAAAGACATCACTGATGGCATCACTGATGACATCATCCAGTGACTATGTGTTTGTGTAAGGTTTATATATGTTTAATATATATAGGGAAAGGGATTTTGAAGAATGAATGGGTGTATAAGTGTTTGAATGGTTGATTTAGTAGGTGCTTGATTAAACATATCTTTCTGAATACATGGGTTAGTGAGTAAACTGTGTGAATGTCTGTATCCATGTGTCTGTTGGTGTGTAAGCGACTGCATGGGTTTGCTAATAGCTACATGAGTGTCTATATGGCTTATTGATTTGTTGTCTGAGTATCTGTATGTGTGACTGAATGTTTGTGTGGGTAGGGTGTGTGTGACTCTGAGTATAGATGTGTGAGTGGGTGATTCACTGGGTACATGGTTTCAAGAGTGCATCTGTGATGGACTGTATGGGTGGGTGAGTGTGTGTATGGGCATGTTAGTAAGTGAATATATATCTCAATGGTACATGTGTGAGTAACTACATATGTGAAAAGTAGTATATATGTGTGTTGGAGTGCATAATTGGCTACAAATTAGTGTGTTATTGTGAGAGTGGCTGTATGGATGAGTGTGTGCTTGTATCATTGATTGTATAAAAACATAAGAATGTGCTAGTATTTGTATGAGTAATGGAGCTGGTGTGTGTATAACTGTATATCTGAGTAAATGGCAGTGTGAATAATTTTTTCCATGACTGACTAGGTGTGTGGATACCTCTATGGATGACTGGTGGTGTGTGAGTGTCTATATAGGTGTATGAGTGCATATGATAGTCCTGTACTGAGTGACCATAACGATGAGTGACTGTACGGGTGAGTGAGTGGATGTGTGTGTAGACCTAAGAATCAGTGAGTGGGTATGTAATTATTGGTGTTGGAGTGTCTATGGTTTTGAGAATGGTAGTCTGTAATTTAGAGTGGGTGTATCAAAAGTTATATTAGGGTGTGAGAAGATGCATGAAATTTTCACATGGATGATGTAATCAGTGATGTCATCAGTGATGCCATCTGAGATGTCATCAGTGATGTCACTGACCATGTTATGAGTGATGTAATATGTGACGTTATCAGCAGTGCATTGCGGGGGCGCGAGTTATAGTTAGCTGAACTATCTATAACGGGGGAATTTCACGGGTTTTGTACGAGTGAAATGTCCAACTAACTATAACACCCCTGAAACCTATGTTTTTTTCAGTGAATTTCTAAGGTTTTTTAAATGCTACTTTCTAACTATAACGTCCCTGAAACCTATGGTTTTTTCAGTGAATTTCTAAGGTTTTTTAAATGCTCATTTCTAACTATAACGTGCCTGAAACCTATGGTTTTTTCAGTGAATTTCAAAGGATTTTCAAATGCTAGTTTCTAACTATGCGTACAGAGGTAGGCCATGTGAAGAAAGAAGAAAAAACGCACAGAAAGAAGCAAAAGAAATGCAGAAAGAAGCAACAGAAGTCCACAAAGATGAAGAAAAGTGCAGGAAGAAGAAAGACATGTGCAGAAAGAACCAACAGAGGAGCAGAAAGAGGCCTTGTTGCAAAATCATCCTGTGCCCACAACTTTTTCAGACGGGTACTGGTGGTAACTGACTCTGACTAACCAGGCCTAGAGCCAGTGCTATGCTAAAAGACACTTAGAGTACAGTGAAAACACCTACATAGACTAGGGAACACTATGCATTGGGGTACCCCTGTGATTAGCATGACCTCCTCTGTAAGGCCCTAGTACATAATAGGGCAGGGGGATTAAACCTACCTCTTAAAATGTGCTACAGGGCGCGTTTGCACAGTGGTGAAGGGAGTGGAGGGCCTAAGGTGACACGTGTGCAAACATGCCCTGTGGCCGTTTTAAGTTGGGGGATTAAGTCCCCTTGAATCCTGACGGTCCCTGGGATCCAACTAGCCCACCAGGTGCCATCAGTAAGCGCCACAGAGCTGCGTTGCACCTGGTGGGCTAGTTGGCCCCCAGGGTCCCTTAGGATTGAAAGGGAATTAATTCCCCAACTTTAAACACGCCACAGAGGTGGTGGTACACATGGCACCTCAGGCCCCGCCCCCTCCCTTCACCACTGTGCAAACGTGGCCCATGGCGTGTTATAAGTTGAGAGATAAAGTCGCCTTCAATCCTGAGGGCCCCTGGGGTCCAACTAGCCTACCAGGTACCTCCACTAAGCGCCACAGAGCTATGTTGCTGAGAGGTGTAAAAAAGGGGCGTGGCCTGGACCACCTCTCTGCAACGCAGCGCAGTGGCACTTACTGGAAGCACCTGGTGGGCTAGTTCGCCCCCACGGGCCCTCAGGATTGAAAGGGAATTAAATCCCCAACTTTAAACGTGCCACAAGGCATATTTGCACACATATCAACTCAGGCCCTGCCCCCTCCCTTCACCACTGTGCAAACGCACCCCATGGCGCGTTTTAAGTTGGGAGATTAAGTCCCCTTGAATCCTGAGGGTCCCTGGGGTCCAACTATCCCACGCGGTACCTCCAGTAAGCGCCACAGAGCTGCGTTGCAGAAAGGTGTAATAAGGGGCGTGGTCTCTGAACACCTCTCTGCAATGTAGCTCCCTGGCACATACTGGAGGTACCTGGTGGGCTAGTTGTTATGAAATTTTCATGAATCCATTATAAATTTTAAGTTTTGCTACATTCTTCCTCTATCATTTCCCTTTATTCATCCTTCATTCTTTTCCCCCTGTCTAACGAGTATCTATGATATTATTTTTATATGATAATATTGAATACTTAGTTGTCTTATATTTAACCATGATATTGTTTAATTATACAATGCTATTATTTAGATAGGATTATACTTAACTGTGATAACAATTGTCAATGTTAATATTTAATTACTATTGTTATACTATAAAAAGTTCATTACATTATACCAGACATCTGACAACGTTACACTAAATTGACTTCTCTCTTTTTCTTCATTCATCTTCTTTCCTCTTCCTTCTTTCTTGACTTTTTCATCTCCTCTAACACTATAGTCTCAAGATATTTGTCTCTTCCCTTTTCTTTCAGCCTTAACTCTGAATTCTTTATTATTGTCGGAATATTGTTAAATACTATTGTAGAAATTCATCTCTCACTACTGACTTAGTCTCTGGTTGGGGCTCCTCCGGTGGCAATAGCCCGAAAGCCTAGACCCGCAGTAAGCAGTTCTAGCCCATTGGTGCTGTGCTATCCCTGTGCAGTACATCTACCTCTTCCCCCTTATATTGTTTTTCACTTTTTTCTCACTATTGCTTACTTCTTTTAAGTTACTCTCTCACAATCCTCTAACCTCCTTAAATTTTCTAGAAGTTTACTTATCCTTCAACTTTCTCCTTACCCGGACTCTATTCTTCTTCTTCACCTTTTCCCCTCTTCTCCTCAACTTCTCCCCCTTACATAGTCCACTCTCTTGTCATCTGTTTTTCCTCTCTCCAGTGATATCCCCACAATACTTACTTATATTTACTTATCTAGCCTTTATTTCTACACCTTCTTTACTTTCACCACCTTCGTATTTTTTGCACCTCCTATCCCTTATATAAGTTTTTCTTTTAAACTAATCCCTTTTATATTTTCAGCGCACATATGGCAGTTAACACACCTTCCTCCTCTCATCTATTGTGCATAATCTCATGGAATGTTAATGGCCTTACGCACTTTATAAAACGCAAAAATTTACTCTCTTATCTAAAAAAGAAAATAATTGATATTGCTCTCTTACAAGAGACTCATCTCGATGCCTTGGAATCATCTAAGTTACAGCAAGAATGGGTTGGAAAAGTTATTCATTGCGGATTGACAACAAAACCCTCTTCTGAGAAGAACCAGGCATGGAAATGTGGTGTGGCCATCCTCTTACACAAATCTTTACCTATCTCAACTGTCAAAACCTGGATCGACCCTGAGGGCAAATATGTCTTTGCTAAGTTAAAAATTGGAGAAAAGATCTTCTGCATTGGTTCAGTATTTGCCCCAACTGGCGATAAACGCTCCTATTTTCTCAACCTGAATCGTTTACTTGTGGAGATTGGTGCATCCAGTTACATCATTGGTGGTGAGTGGAATTTGACCCGTGAAGCGATTGTAGATAGAACTGCCCATTTAGATAGATACAATGTTGGTGACAGACCTTTATTGGGCGATATAACAACAGACCATGGTTTAGTAGATCACTGGCGCCTCTGTCATCCCTCAGATCAAGAATATACCTTTCTTTCCTCTGCTCATGGCACACAATCCAGGATCGATTACTTTCTAATTTCCCATTAAGTAGTTGCAATCACCAATAAATCCCATATTTTAGAAGCCGCTGTTTCTGATCATTCTCCAGTTCTTCTTGCTCTAGAAGTAGGCTTAACCTCTCTGTGCGAAGGTGGCCTGGTATATGATGTCTACTAATTAAAGTGGGCACCCTGTACCAGTCCACACGACCCTTATGATGTATGAGGTCTAAGATAACCTTTAGAAAGCTATCCTAGTGGTAGCTGTGGAGAGCAACCTTCAGGCATAATCTTGAAGGAATGTAAAGAAGCTTGTTTTACCAGAATATCACATCCTGAATGAGTAAATGAAAGGAGAACCATACAGTAGTTAAATAAAAATATGTATTTATTAATATAACACTCTCTACTGCAGGGGAGTAACTCCTGTACACCAAGGGAGATTCTTCATTCGTGCAATCGTGGTGCAGGCAGTCAAAGTACTTGGTTTCTTCTTAGTAGAATCTTGTCCATGTAAAATCTAAAGTTCTGTAGCCAGGTAACCCACTTTATACCCATGGGAAAGGGTTGGAAAGATTCTAGGGGCCCTCCTAGGGGAGGGGCAGGACAGAGGGGTGGCTACACCCATGTCTTTTGTCCAGTTTCACACCAGAGCAGGAGCCAATGGCTCCCAGAACTGGGTTGATCTGGACTATGCACAGGGACACCAAATGTGCCCCCAGTGCAGACTTCCTGGCACTCTCAGAGTGCACCCACCCAGCCCCAATACACTAAACCCTGTCTGGGAGGTGGTTACATCTCCCTGTGGCAGGATGCCTATTGTCATGCCTTACTCTGCTCGAGCAAAATTGTGTCTGTGGCTGGCAGCGTCCATTTTGTGCTGCCCGGTTGAGAAAGTTGGTACTGGGTAGACCGGTGACCCAAAGTAGTGGTTCTAGAAGGGTGGAATCATACCTCCCACACCAATTACTGGTGTGGAGGTATGATTCACGACATGTTTCTAAGCAGCCGTTTTAAAGTTAGCATTCACCGCTAGGTTATAATGCACTTAGACCTATATGTCTGGCTGCATCACAGACAACCCCGGAAATTGGTCTCTGAAGCCTGCAGAGGGGCCCTACTCATGCAGGGGCACCCTCTCTCGCAAAACCCAGCACCCTGTCTTCAGGATTGATAAGGCCTGCCATAGGGGTGACTGATAGGTTTTTAAGTGTAGTGATTTAGAAAGAGACAGTGAACCTATATCTAAGTAAGTGGTGCAAGCACCAGCTTACACAGGCTGCTGTAGCAGACCTGTTGTGTCATTTTGAATGGCCTCTCATGGGTGGCATAATACATGCTTCAGTCCATGGGAGGCCTCTGGGGTACCTATGCCCTGGGTACATGGTGTACCATACACTAGGGACTGATAAGGGTACCCCAGTATCGAATCTGGAGTGTACCTAAAGTACATACATAGTAATTTAAAGGAGAAATCAGCATCTCTGCGTCGTATTGAACTTGAGGCTCAAATTATTTCTCTTACTCGTCTATATACTTCTTGCCCTACTATAATCAACCGCAAATGCCTAGAATTAGCTAAAACAGCACTTAATAATCTATATACCTCCAAAGCAGAATATGCTCTTCAACGTCTAAAAGGTGGACATTATGAACAAGGTGAGAAAGCAGGCCGATTACTCGGAGCGCACCTTAAACAACGTGAAGCTTCCATGGCCATATCAGCAATATGAACAGACTCCGGTGAATTTCTCACTAAACCGCAAGACATTGTAAACACTTTTGCATCCTTTTATAAAGAACTTTACACTCCTGAAAATCCAGCAACTGAAGATCAAATACTCAAATACCTCACCAATATTAACCTTCTATGTCTTACAGATGAGGGCAGACACTTACTCCGTGGTGACATTACTAAGGAAGAAGTAGCTGCAGCCATCTCCAAATTACCTTATCACAAATCCCCAGGTGAAGACGGATTCCCTGCGGAATATTATAAATGGTCTGGGAAAGAAACAATTGACACTCTTTATTCTGCTTTTCATTAAGCTGTCCATACATCCTCTCTTGGTCCTAGTTCCAATAAGGCATTAATTGCAGTTATCCCCAAGCCGGGTAGGGATCTGCTCGCTTGTGGTAGCTAACCCCCCTCTCCTTATTAAATGGTGATGTTAAAATGTTGTCTAGTATCCTTGCGTCACGACTCCGTAATGTTATTTCCTCCCTAATACACCATTCACAGGTTGGCTTTGTCCCAGTACGCTCCTCTTGAAATCCTCTCCGAACACTGGCAAATATTTTATGGTCTGCAAGGGAACTGACTGAGGATGCGGTTTCTCTCTCCCTGGATGCTGAGAAAGTGTTTGACAGTATTGACTGGGGCTATCTTTTTGCAACTATGAAACGCTTTGGCCTAGGAGAGCAGTTTATTTCCATGGTTCGCTTACTTTATGACAATCCCACAGCCCAGGTCAACTGTGGAGGTTTTCTCTCTGACCCTTTTCCAATCCAAAGAGGTACCCGCCAAGGCTGTTCCCTTTCTCCCCTTTTATTCTTATTAGCGATGGAGCTCCTTGCAGATTCGGGGTATACCTATAACGGGAGGAGTATCAAAACTATATGTATACGCTGATTATATTCTTCTTACTCTTAAGGCTCTCTCTCATTCTTTACCAACCTTACTCAACTTTATTAATACGTTCTCAGCCCTTTCTGGTTACAAGGTGAATTGGGACAAAAGCGAAGCTCTTCCACTCTCTTCTGGTACCACAAAAGCTTCTATTGACGGATATACCTTTTGCTAGAAATCGTCCTAATTAAAATATCTAGGAATTCTGATTAATGGTGGATGGTTTCCGATAACCTCTTGCCTCTCATAACACAAATGGAAACTGATTTTGCTAAATTTGGGGAAGAGTGCCGGCAGTAAGAATGGTTACTCTTCCTCGCTTTACTTATGCCTTAGGAATGCTTCAGATTGTAGTACCTTTGACCACACTTCATCGCATAGATTCCTGTATACGGACCTTTGTCTGGGGAACTATGCATTCTCGTCTATTTGCTGCTAAGTTATTGGCTCGTCGCACCCATGGCGGTTTAGGTTTACCATCGTTGAGCAATACTCCTTAGCCTTACATCTCTCACAACTGGCTTACTTACTCCCAGGTGTGACTGATCCTCCGCAATGGGTCACAACAGAACACTTAATACTTGAATGTGACTATGGTCTTAACTTCTTATACAGTACTCGTAAGCTTTGAACTCCCCCCCCCCGCATCCTGTACTTCATGCTACATATCAAGCATGGCAACGAGCACATCGACTCTTAGGGGTTGCTCATCGTTTGCACTCTAAAGCCCCAATATGGAGGAATGAAAGTATTCAAATTAATGGTTGAACGCTCTCTTGGATTGATTGGAGTTCCATAGGAATTCATACACTAGACCAGATTATAATAAATGGTGATATGAAATCCTTTGATACTCTTTGTGAAGAATTTGACCTTCCTTTACATCAGGCCTCACGACATTTGCAAGTACATTGCCTGAGGAGATGTCTTGGTCCTCTCCCTTGGACATTAGAATCGTCACCAATATTGGATTATCTTTATAGTTGGGGTCGACCCAAGGGAGTAATGTCAGGATTATATTGCACTCTAACTAGTCACCTATATTCACATCCACTTCTTAAAACTCTCCGCGCGAAATGCAGGATCACCTTTATATTACTATAGATTAAGTTACCTGGCCCTACATATTGGAAGCTCTGGACAAAGGTGCTTGTGAAGCATGCCTGAAATTATGTCTTTTTAAAACTTTGCATGATTGGTATTGGACACCATCAAAATTACATAGAGATGGGTTGTTACCACTCTCTAAATGCTGGAGATGTTACGGAGTTACTTGTGATCTTCTTCATATAATCTGCGAATGCCCCTCTATACAAAATTTCTGGACACCAGTAGGTGATACACTAAAGTAAATGATTCCTCTTCTACTCCCATTCACCTCCAATAATATTTTATTACATGATCTTGGGAGTTCACCTGCCATTACACATCCTCAGAACCGACTCTTACATACTGCACTCTCTACCGCCAAAATGCGTATCTTAAGATTGTGGCAATCACCTAACCCTCCTTCCAAGGAGGATTGGATGGTCGCAATGATTCAGACGGCATCACATGAGCATGTAATATATAAGCTAAAGGACCAAGAAGAAATATTTCAACAAGTGTGGACTTCTTTTCTCCGAGACTCTTGAATTTTTTCCCTTTAATCATCTTGCCTGTTCCCTTTTCCTTTCACTTTTTTCTCCATTCTCTTTCCCTTTTGTCCCCCCTTTCCCCTGTTTGCTCCCCTTTTGTATTTCTCTTTCTTTACTCTCTCCCCAGCCTTATAATTTTTTCTTTCGGGGTATGGAGAGATGATGACGACTTTCCTCTCTTTTCTCTTCGTAATTCTATACTCACTTACTCTTCCATGTATTCATCCACCTATTTGCTTATTTATTTTCCCGATTATTTATTTATCTATTCAGAGTTAGAATTGTTTAGCATACTATGTTCATTTCCCTTCTTTTCCATTAATTGCTCTCTGTCTTTTATTTCATACCTCCTCTCCCCCTCCTTTCTCCTATTATGTTCAACATTTTCTTTTTTATATTATATTGTATATGTAATGTCACTAGACCACTATGGGTCTATTATGCTGTATCATACTGTTTTGAAGTTATATGCCTTTAACCCCTTCCCCGCTCATGACGGAACCACTCCGCCATGAGCCACGGTTGCGCTGTGCTCATGACGGAGTGGTTCCGTCATGCTGTGGCCGTTGGCGGCCGCTCCGCCCACGCGGCGCTAATTCCCCGCCTGTGCCGGCGATTAGCGCAGTGGGCGGAGACGTGACGGAACCACTCCGTCATGAGCACAGCTCAACCGTGGCTCGTGACGGAGTGGTTCCGTCACGAGCACAGCGCCACCGCGCTGCCCCCAACCCCCCCCCCCCAGCGCCGCGGCGGAATTCCTGCCGCGGCGAAGGGGTTAATTTCTTAATAAAGAATCACGACACAAATTCAGGGTCAACTCAAATTGGTTCAAATCAGGTAAAATTCCAACTAATAAAGAGATGCAACAAGGGTGCATGCTGCCCCCTCAGCTATTTGGTCAGTATTTGGATGAACTAAAATGCCACTTGGCTAAAGTAAGTGTTTTCCCTCCCAAATTAGCTGGCCAGAAAATCCAACTGCTCCAAAATGCGGAAGATAGAGTACTAATCGACCAGACCCAAACTGGTCTACAGAGATCCCTGGATGCACTGGTCCATTATTGCGAGTTTAACAATCTGTCCATAAATCTAACCAAGATAAAGGTCATGATGGTGGGCAGCAAATTAATAAAGAGTGGGTCTTGGTTTCTTCAAAAATTATCTGTCATGCAGGTGCCATTCTACAAAAACCTAGGGATATGCCTGGATGAGAGAGAAGGAATCGCCCTAAACATCAAGGCCCCACAAGGCTCTGGCAACTCCTTGACTTGGGGATTCTGCAAATTGTTTAGGTCTCTGCAGTGCCCACACCAAAGAGCCCTAGTGAACGTGCTACATTAATGCAATCAATAACATAATGGAACACTGATTTTCAAAAGTAGGCTGGCCAACTGGCTGGACAGAGTCCAAATCAACTGCTACAGAAACTTTTTCTCCCTACCAGACTGCACCACACAAGCACAAATTCGACTGGTATTCAACGTGATAATACAGTATTTGCTATTGAAAGCAAAACTATTGATCTACTGCTTAAAAATGGCAGGCTGCCGGCCTGTATGGTTGTAGGCAAAGGAGCTGTGTATGGACTCTGGCATGACCTTTAAAATCAATAAAAGTTGGTTATATAAAAATGAAAAGGGGCCTGCCGGGACCTTAAAACATCTCTTTTGGCGGGCAATAATGCAGGCAAATTCCTTGTGGGCGCAGTTCATACCTACCTCGTTGAAAAATTTAGAAGCCCACAACAGATGGTACGCTAATCTTTCACTGAAATCGATTTTAAACTTCTATCAAAACAATAAAGAACATCTCTGCAGATCTTGATGGGAAGACAATGAAGGAGAAGATCTACGGTAGCTGAGCAGTCAACCTATACGCGGCCGGGGTGCTGTAAATGTATATATCTCAGCCCCTCTCTAAGGGTATAAAGCAGCTGATGAGGCTAAGATTTGGGTTTATCCCACTGAAAGCATATCGGTATGGAAGGAGAGGCAGTGATCTCGACGAACATTGCAGACTCTGTTACATGGGGCCTGAATCCCTCATTCATGTTGTCTACATTTGTAAAATCCTTTTACCTCATAGAAAATTCTGGCTATGCCCCATCTTCAGGGCTTTGAACATACATAAATGTATAAGGCTATAGTATGCTGCTTTAAGTGGGAATCCTCCCAGTTGTCTGCTCAATTTTTGAAAATCTTTAAAGTAGCTATTGATGCACTCTCAGGAGCTGCAATTGTACTGGGTCATCCAGGATCCCCGAAATTGCCTGGGACACGATGTTCCTTGACAAGGCGTGTTTTACAAGGAGCGGGAAGAGATAATAGCCAGCATGTTATTTAGATGCAGTAGTCTGCCATTTATACGATTGATAATTAGACCCAGCCTTTAGGTGGCTTCCCAAAGCAACTTAATCAACATTCCATGGTATTTAACATTTTCATTTTAACTTGCATCAGAATTTTAACTGCTATTATTGGGGTGACGCTCTGGGCTGCCGCAGCAGTACAGTGTTCTTGAGGAGTCTTGCAAACACTTTAATTAGCCCTTGTTTTATTGCGAATGGGGACTGATAACAGCTAGCTTCTTATTTAGATTAGGCCTGGGCTAAATTTCCGTTCTGCTCGCGGAAATTGCGATAATTTGACATTTTCGCGTTCCGCGGAGAGTGCGAAAACGTAAAACTTTCCGCATTCCGCAGCTTAGCGATAATTTGTTTCTTGCTCGCGCTGTAAAATAATACATTCTCGCGCGCGCGATCGCCTTACCTGAATCCCCGCGTACGCCGACAAGTTTTCCCGATCTGGTTGCGTTCTCCACGAGATGTTGGATTGTTGGTAGCCATTTGCGCTGTCTCGCGACAGTTCGCGCCCGCAGTAATGTCATACGTCGCGCGATCACGTCTTTCTTCTCGCGATCATGCACCGCGAGAAGAGTGAAAACAAGATGGCCGCGCCCGCGAGCAACCGCATGGGTAAGTTGGCGAGCCGCGACCACGCAGAAAATACTGCGAACGGGCGGGAGAAAAACTTCCACATCTTCGCGATATTTCCGCGTGTTTGCGGAGATTTTTAACATTTTCGCGATAATTTGCGAAAGTCGCTTTCGCAAATTCCGCCCGCCCCTAATTTAGATCCAGAAGCCTGGCACCATTATGCTTGACTAGTTCACTAGTCAATGTCCAATGGGCAGCTTCCCAAAGCACCTTAATTAGCATTCTAAAGTATTTCAAATTTGCTGCACTAAGCTGCCGCAGTAGTACCGTGCTCCTCAGGATGCTTGAAAGCACTTTAGTTAGCCTCACATGTCCGCTCAGTTTTTTTGTATGAGCAATTTTATTCTAATTTGTAATTTTTGTGTGGTGTTTTGTGACGTACCAGTGCAATGATTTTTATTAAATGTACAATTCTCTAAAAAAAATTGTATTTCATTCACTATTCTGCTGGTTGCAACTTGAGATCTACTGATGCCTCTTTGGTGGTTCTAGTATGGAGGTATCTGTATTACTGTGTATTGATAGACATGTGAGTAATAAAGTTATATGGGGGCGTGGCCAACAGCCAATGGAAGCAGTCGCGCTGTAAAGCGGCTCCGGAGCCTGAGCCCCTTTGGTACAGCTAATCCGACATAAATCCGTGATATGAACCTAGGCATTTCGCCTCTGTGAGCCCCAGACATCGCCGGGTCGGTGAGCAGTGAGTTCAGGCCGCCGCAGTAAGTGAAATCGCCCCATGAAACTCTGGTGTGTTAAGGGAGGAAATCACAAAATGACGGAAGCGACGCTCTGAATGGGACGAAAGAGGAGAGCGGCAGTGAAGCAGTACTCCCCGCTGTACAGGTAAGTGGTCCCAAGGAGCTGCAGCTTGAAGGTGTGCTGTGACTGAAGGTATGCCCGGGCTGGCGTCGGGACCTCGAAATAGGGCCAGGAAGGGGAGAGATCGCTGAGGGCTGCCAGAGAACAGATTGCGTAAGCAGAGCAGTGGTGGAGGTGGGCGGAGTGATCCCGCGGCCGGGCTGGACGATTGGCTGGGAGCCCCCCCCGTGACCCCCTCCCCAGAATGGCTGGAGAATATCAGCATGGGAGAGGATTGGCAGTTGGGGAGCGCTACTAGCAAGGTTGCCAGATTGGGCTATTTCCCGCACAATTGGGCTACTTTTTCCCCAGTTGTGCGGGAAAAACCCATGACTGGCGGGGGCTACTTTTTGGGCTGGTTTTGTGACGTTGTGCGGAAAATACTGGCCTTGGGCGGGCGCCCACTACCACTATCTATGCACATGCGCGTTGTCATGCATCATGCCTCTCTGTCCTTGCCTAAACTGCGCGCCGCGCGGTCAATCAAAGTTTTTCAAAGTTGTTTAGCCCCGCCCAGCGGCCCAGCCAGGCCAGCAGTCAGCAAGCATTAGCCCAGCCCCAGCCCAGTCACAGTGAAGCCCACCCACCCCCCTTGGCCCCTACCCTGAGAGAGGCAGCACTGCAAGTCACGTCACGTCGTCTTCAGGGAGGGCAGCCAGCCACACACACACAGCAGACAGGTTACAGGTAGCATAGCAACTCAGAACTTGCCAACAACGAACCAAGCCAGGCAACGCAACAGTCATTGGTCAATGTTGTAGTTGCCATTGCCATTGGCTAAGTAGTTGACTTGACTACTATACTAGTTGTTACATTGTTGCTGGTGCTGCCTGCGGCTGCCGGGCCTGCGTCACGTGCCACTGCCACACCAACTACAAGTCTGAGTCTTGTGTTCTGCATAGCACCACAGTGCACACACACTCTACGGACGTGACGTCACACACGGAGAGAAGAGCCCCTGACCAAGCACCACCTAACTTTTACCATACCCCTCGTGGTGGCCGTGGCAATTATTAGCCAATGTGGGGGGTCTCCAGGGCCGTCATGATGTAGCGCGCAAAAACGCTACCAATGACGGCCCTGGGAATTAATTTTAGGTCAGCCCCCGCGGTTCCCATAAATGCGGGGGCTGATGACGTGATAAGCTCGGTCTTTTCGGCGGCGATCTACTTGACACGAGAGAGACTCTGTGACAGTCTGAGTGGTCTCTCTGGCAGTGCTGAGTTGCTGACTCTGCTTGCTTGATGACGGTCGACGACGAGTGACTGTCTGTGCGGACTCGGAGTCAGTGAGTCACTACTACTAGTGTCAGTGCGGGTGCGGGTGCAGCGTGCAGCACTGAATGCACAGGCAGGCAGCAGTCACGAGTCACCTCACACAGACAGTACTGTGCAGTAGCGGCGTGCGCGCCGCGCAGGCAGGCACCAGGCAGTGAAGAGTAAGAGACGTGTGAGACTGAGGTCCAGACTCCGGAGAGAGAGAGACAGACGAGTAACGACGACGACACGAGTCCGCAGGCCCAGACCCAGGCCCACCTCGCTCCAGCTCCAGCCCCAGACAGTCACTCCAGCCCCAGCCCCCAGTCACTCCAGCCCCCCCAGTCACTCCAGCCACTCGGAGTCCAGCCCCCAGGCAGCGTTAGTGTCCAGTCTGCCAGCCACCCACCACCGGTGACCGCGTGACTCACCAGCGACCAGGTAAGTGACATTGAGACATGATACATCATGACACAATCGTGTTTTAGCGGCGCGCTAGTGCGAAAGTCTTTTTTGGCGCCTCTTTTTCAGCAGATACCATTGCTACCAACCTCCAACAGTGCCTTCATGTCTGTGTTTTGCCCCCTATCATATGCATTTCATTTGTTGTATAGCGCTATTCATATCAGTGTAGTGTGTCACACACACAATATACAGAGACAATCATACAAGTATGTCATTCAGTCTATAGGGAATGTCACATAAGTCAATGAGGATTACAAGGTGTAGGAATTAAATGTCATCCATACTGTTGGGCAGTATATTTTAATAGGGTTTGGGTTGGGAAAGCACAAACTCGGGATTTAAAGCATACCCAGTGGTTGGGGGTTGGGTTTACTAATAAAAATGTATATCGGCCCAAACTCATTTGAGCAACAATAAAATAATGAAAGACTGGATTATTTCTAACTATATAGTAACACAAAAAAAAGTTCTAACTATACCATCCATGTTTGTATGCAGCTCTTTGATGACAGTTCATAGGTCACTGTCCTATGTTAGGATTGTAATTTCTGAACTGCAAGTAACACAAGAATCTCTGTGACAAAGGCAGTAACCCACTGAGCTATCCAAATAAAATACAGCCTATCTGCATTTCAAAACTACAAACGGGCAAAGGACTGCTCTCCAGCAGGATCATTAATCACCAGTTCGCTGGACATTTTTTATTGTTGCCTTGCATCCATGGCCATGTTAATGATAAAAACAATGTAAATGAAGCATATGCAAAGTATGTGCCTTGCTGCTAACACCCTCCCACCATCTGTATATTGAATAGAATGTATATGTGTCGTTAAAACTGGTTCTGATGTCGATTTGCGCTTAATTGGACAATTGCTAATTTGGGCTGGTTTTTGGGCTGGAACTGGTCTGATTGGGCTTATTTTGGGCTTGTATTTCAGCTGCATTGGGCTTGGGACGGGTCTAAAAATCTGGCAACACTGGGGAGTGTGTGACCCCGCAGCAGGGTGAACACAGGGACAATTGGACCTTGAGCTGGACTGTGGGGTGTGGCATTTAAGGCCTGAACTAGTGGGGGTGCGAAGGGGAGGAGGCACCCCAGTGAAGCACCGGAGGTCAGAGGCAGGCACCAGTGCTGTGGCGACATGGTGCGCATTAGGTGACAGGCCAGGAGGTAGTAGAGCGAGAGAGGCTGGGAACCGCCGACTTGGAGAGAGGGCCACAAACTTTTGAGGTGTGGCTGGACATCCCGCACTGCTCTTCGTTGTTGTGGTAGCAGAAGGTCTGCGGGGTGAGTTGGAGACACACAGTTGGAATGCTCCAGTGGGAAACGGCAGCCGGGAACAGAGATAGTGCAACACTGAGGGAGGCTCTTGCGGAGGGTCCAATGCAAATAGCCACCATGACTAGGAGAGAATTGGAAGTACGGTCAAGATGGCAGCCATCCAACGAGGGGCAGTGGAGATTACACCACCAATAGGGACATGGGTTTACTGGACGCAGAAATCGCAATGGCCAAAGGCAATGGTGGAAAGGCGGCCCTACACACAAAATTGGACAAATATGCATGGAATAAGAGGGGAGAAGAATCAGATGCCACCAACACAAATGCTCCCACACAGGCTGCTACTTTTGTGGGAACGATGGAACCTACACTGCAGGACATTATGACAGCTATCAATAATGTCCGAACCTCTTTGGAATCGCGACTGGACACAGTCAATATAGAAAGTTTGCTGGTGAGAACAGACCTGCGTAACATGGACGCGAGGGTCAAGGAGGTTGAGGAAGCTACTACAGCACTGACTACTGACACTACCAGCCTTAAGTAGCAAGTACAGCTGCTCCAAACCAGGCAAGATAAGATTGAACTTCAAATGGACGACTATGAAGGGAGGGTGCGACGGAATAACATCTGTATCCTGGGAGTTCAGGAACGCACGGAGGGGCCGGGGATGGATCTCTTTGTACAAGAACTTATCACAAAACATATGCAGCCGGAGGGCCTGTCCAGATACTCTTCGATTGAAAGAGTCCACCGGGTCCCGGGTGGGAGGCCACGACCTGGAGCTCCTGCGAGGGCCATCATAGCGAGGGTCTTCAACTTTCGAGACAGGGATGCCATTTTACAGACAGCAAGAGTTGCTGCACCCATGAAGTTTGAAAATATCACGGTTACTTTCTTCCCGGACTTTTCACTAAAAGTGCACAACAGCTCCGCAGTTTTCTGGGTGTCAAGAAAGCGCTTAGAGATAAAGGCATCAAGTATGCTATGCTCTTCCCAGCGAAGTTGAGTGTGGAAATGGACGGGAAGGCATACTTTCTATCTTCGCCAGAGGAGGCATGGGACTGGCTCGATGGCTGGCAACAAGTCGGTAACTCAGGCAGAGATAAACAGCCTGGCCCGGGAGGGAATTGCGCCGAACACTCCAAAGAAGCCTGAAAAGGCATTGAATAAGCCACTGTGGGACTAACAGGGGGAGAGTGATGACTGTCTGCTCATGGGATGAGAGGGCAGATCTGGAACACGTACCAGATCCAACTACAGACATCAGCCGAAAATGGCAGAACTTGTTCCTGGGTGGAAGGGACTGGCAAGAATCTTGCTTTACACTATGGGTGCCAAGCTGGGCATGGGACTTGTGTGGTGGTTGGAGTGGACCGGGGGATGGCAATCAGAGCTGATGCAGGAACTATTTGGAAACGGGGAACAAGAAGGGGCTCGGGGGAGGGAGTATTTTGGGAAGGGAATGCATTGGCCATGGTCCCTAAGTTGTTATGTTGGGAGGGCGACGGGCACTCTGCTAAGTTGGGGAAGCGGATAGTTCGAATCTCGTCAGCAGGGCAACAGGGAGGGAGGAGAGTGGTGGGAGGGAGGGGGGATTTTACTTCTTGCATGGTGCACAAATACACAGTTGTGATGCTATTGTTACTAGACGAGGTGGCGCGAGGGCTACAATATGATGGGGTCCTAGATCTTAGGGCAGTTAGCAAGGGACTGGAGGAAGGGGATGGGATACAGTACCCTCGGACTGGATATGGATAAGTTGAGAACGTCGGCTTGAGGGCCATGACGTGGAATGTTAATGGGCTAAACCACAGACTTAAGAGGACTATAGTGTTGAAATATTTGCGCAAACATTCGCCTGAGCTGGTACTCTTACAAGAGACACACTTACAGGGCAATTGCTATCTGGCGCTCAATTGATTTTGTTACACTCTCTTGGCACATGCAGGGTTTACCTCTGGCTCTCGAGGGGTGGCCATATTGATTAAAAAATCAGTGCCCTTTATACCCAGTTGTATATGGCATGATACCCAGTGCTTAATTTGTGCCGGTGCTTTCCGGTGCTAAGCACCGCCACCTATTTCTCAGGACCGGGTCTATAGAATTGATGAGCATAGGTATACTCCAGAGGAGTGTGCTGCAGGTGCCGACTTTTTCAGGGTGGAGTTTATTTCATTGCTTGAGGCTTGATCGGAGTCCGTCAGCTGCGGAGCAAGGAGTGAAGTGGTGAGCAGGGCTGTGATCGGAGGCACCTTCAAGGCTCTGCAGGGACAGACAGGCCTCAGCGCAAATGGAACAGGCAGGCCTCGGCGCGAATGGAACAGACAGGTCTCAGCACAAAAAAACGACTTCCGGGGCACTCCTAGCAGGGTGAGAGCTGGTTGGTTGTCCACATCCAAACCCCTGGCCACAAGGGAGGGCTACCCTTGACACAGCTCTAGGGTCCTGCACTCCCTGACACCTCACATACTTTAAACCCAAAACTTTCCTTCAGACAAACTCCGAGCGCTCACCGTGCTCCGGGATAATGGGAGCGAGATCCTGCCTCCCCTCAAGCCTCCACCCCGGCTCTTTCTGGGCAGGACGTGGCTGTGTCAGTCCCAGTGCTATCGGTGTGTGTGTGGGGGTGTGTGCTGGGGTTTGTGTAACATGGAGTGGGGTGAGAGGGGCGCCGGGGAATCTTACTTGTTACCGTTTCTAGGCCATAACTTTGGGAAGGGCAGAGTAACGGGACATGCTAGCACAGCTGAGCGAGGCGCAGAGACCTGCCAAGAAGGGACGGGGTGTGAGGAGGGAAGGGAAGAAGAGGCGGCGGGAGAGGAGACGATAATGAAAAGTAGGAGAAAAATGGGGACGAGAGGGAAGAGAAAAGAAGAAGCGCAAAGAAAACCGGAGGAAGGTGAAGCGCAGAGTGCCAGAGAGTGTGAGGAAAGAGAGTAAGAACACTATTTGGAACAGAAACGTACAAACACCTAGGAAGAGAAGGGGCAGGGGAAGCGAGAGGCAGGCGGCGACAGAGCCGGAGGAAAGGTATGAGGAAAGGTATGAGTGCGCGCATATTTATATTTAACTGTTAATGTTTAGATTCGATAAAGTTTATGTGTAAATATCATCTGTGAATATAAGGTTTGTTTGTGTAAGGACTGTTGTGTTGTGTTCTATTTTTGTTTTTTTTTAAATTACAAATAAGTCATAATCAAGTGATCTGTTTTGTTATTTTATGTTATAATTAATTATTTGGCATCGGGCTGTTAGGGGTATTGCCTTATAAACCCCACTGCGAACGGTGTCTTGTCACCTTCTTTTAAAGGATTTCATGGCAGACTGGATCTTTCAGTGCTCATGCCAAGTGATTTGTGCAGTGACAATGTTTGATTGTTGATAATGATATGTGTTGTCCGTTTCCTGGGTGTGGCCGGAGGTCTATCTACCAGGCTTATGCGCCAACTGGTGATCTGGTTTGTTTATTATCATACAAGTTTGCATATGTGTGTATTAACTTGCTGTTGTGGGTGCTGTTTGTGAACTTGGATAGCCAACTGATGCCTTTCGTGGGCTATGTTGTGTGGAGTTAAAGAGCTCTGTTTACACACATTCTGTTGTATGTTGGTGGGCCCTGATGGTGTGTGCAAGTGCTGTTGAGGGCACAGTAATATACATCTAGGTGGTACATTTGTGCAGTGCTGGAAGTGTGTTAGGTGTTCCATCTAATATTTTGTATTTTTTGATGCTCTGCGCTATTTAGAGCTGTTGTGGGCACACTGACACCCTTGACGCTATGACATATGTATATCTGACCTGGTGTTTGTTTGCCCAGAGTTCTGTCTAACTCAGTATAATATTTTGACTAATGACATGACGTTACTGAGCGAGGAATACCAGGTTGAGGACATTCCGCCCAACCATGGCAGTAACCAGATGGAAAATAAACTATCCCCACCCCCCCTTCCCACTTTGAACCAAACGTTTCAGGGATGTGGAGTCATATACAATATCTTCTTGTGCAAGGAATAAGATGCTTCCAAATTACTTTTCCCTTTTAGTGCCATGCAGTGAGTAGACCGATTAGGGCAGCGTTCCCACTACATCAGTTTAACAGCCTCTTTCATTATGCCGTGGCTCCTGTTATGTCTGCATCTGGATTCTTGCAAGGTTCTCACTTTGCCACCTTTCCACAGCACTGCATACAGGGACTAGAAGTAGGCAGGAAGCGCTAGTTCCTGGTTTGGAATGCCCCATGAGGCTGTGCACACCCATAAACTTGCATGTTAAAGGGTATACTCTGCAATGTATGGCATCACTCAGCAATTGCATATGACTTTTTAGCGTGGCACACCGGAGAGAATACACTTTTTAGAGTTTCAGCGAGCAACACTAAATGAATGCATTTCACTTAATTAAGGAGAGCAGAGGCTGCCAGAACAAGGACTGCAGTTTATACTTTTAAGGTTAAGACATCTCTAATTGAATTCCTCCACACTCTTTACTAAGTTGGCTGGCCTGTCATTCTTTCAGAGTTTGCTTTATAATAATAAATTCCAACGTATAAATCATTAAGGGCCCATATTAGCTCTCCGTACATCCAGTAGACCACTGTATATGTGTTAGCCTGTCTTCTTATCTATCAGACCATGCGTCAGCTTCATTGTATGTTTCTATGCCTCCAGCTCTGTGTCCTGGTCCGTGGTAGGTAGAGCCTCCAAGACAGTGCATGCGCTGATGTAAGGCATATTGTGGGGTTTCTAAGACCATACATTAGCTTAGAGCCCTCCCATTGATTACAACTGATTGGATCTCCTGCCATTCTCTTTTGCCTGCTTCTTATTCGAAGGGTTTCCTTGTCCATCCTGTGTCTGCCCCTCCCAAGAGCACTGCCAATTTACTTGCGTCCTTCCCAGTGCTTAATTTGTGCCGGTGGTGTCCCACAAGAAAGCCTAGGGCCTCGAGTTGGGTAGAGCCAACCCAGGTCCCCCCTTCTTTTCAAAACATTTGTGGAACAGAGGAAGGCAAACTCTGAAAGTGAAAGCTTACAGCGATTCCATCTCAAACCCCGCAGGGTTTGGTAACTGCCCCCTCCCAATGAGTCTGGTGATAATTATAAATCTAGGGATTTCTGGAGGAAAGGAAGTAAGTAAATCAACAGAACGTATAAAGATCACCCCCTCTCTATGCTCCTTCTTTAAGGTTCAGTCCAAAATGCGAGAAGCACATAACTCCATATCCCCTTAGTCCTCTCCTAGTGGTCGGAGCAGAGTCACAGGAAAGCTACACCAGAACTGTGGAGGGGGCAGGGGAAGAAGGGGCTGTCCCTCAGTATCTGCTTTTCTTCCCCCATTCACACCTCACTCCTTTGCTTCTCTGCATTTTTCCTTCACTTTCTGCCCTACGTCCACGTTTCCTCTTAATGGCCGCCGCCCCTCATTAACTGCCTTTCATTTTAGACCTTTCCATCTTTCTTTTACACTCTCATTTCATGCTCTCCCCACTGTCTGCTCTTCTTCCCGTGCATTTCTCTTCTTTCCACTTTTCATTCTCTCATGTTTCACTCCAATCTTGCATTCCCAATCTCTGCTTTCCCCACTTATTTTCACATTCTTTGTCTACCTTTGTATCTTTGTATCTATCCTTGCCTTCAGACCTCTCCTTCTTCCTCCCTTTCCCTTTTATGTTTTTCCTTCTTGTACATATCTTTATATCCACTCCAGGAATCTGTGTTTGATCTCAGGGTCATACATTTAAATCTTGGTGTGGTCACTCAATCGTTCATCTTTCTGGGGTCAATAAAATGAGTGCCATTGAGCTGGAAAGCAACATTTTGAATTTGGTGTCAAGGCCCCCTCTGGTGAATATGTGCTTTACAAACATACATGGTGTGTTAAGGACTCATAAATGTATTTTAATCTTTTGTTTTTCAATTTCTTTGCAATATTATACTGTCATTATTCCCTCTGTTCCTGCTTCATCCAGTACCTTTCAAACTCGTATACATTCGCTTGACCTCCTTTCTTTCCTTCGTCCCATCTTTTTCCCTTTTCTCTTCCTCTGCCCCTCCAGCCATACCTCCTTTCTCCTTTCCATTCATGCTTCCATACATCCTCATTCATTCCCCATCCTTCCTCCCTTGGTGCACTTTTTCCTCCATTTATTCCTTACTTTCTTTTCTTCCCTTCTCCTTCCTTCACCCCATTCTTTAATTTCTTCCTTTCTTATCCTCAAACCTTCCTTCTGCTGTTCTTCCACCTTCCTTTCTTCTTTCTATTTATCCATTACACATCGTTCACTTCTTTTCTCGCACTATTCCTTAATTTCTTCCTTTCACTTCCTTTCACTTTCTTTTCTTATTTTCTCCTTCTTTCATCCATTAGCTATTTGTTTCCTCACTCCAGTACTCCCCTTCGTGCCTGAATTTGTTGCTGCCTTCTTTAATGTATTCCTTCCTTCATCCCTTCCTTTTTTTGAACAGCGCAGTGCAAGCACATTCTCTTTAGTTTGCAAAACTGCTTCAAGTACTCAAATGACCTTTCCTAAAGTTCAATTTTGAGATTTACACACATTCTCTAATTTGAGTTCATTTTTAAGTTGTTGTCATAGGCTTCCTATATGTTATATTATGTTATATAATATTCATTTGTATAGTGAACTAATCACGCAATAGGGTATCCAGATGCTTGGGCAGGTGTGTAGGTGTGAGGCCCCCGAGGTGCTTATGTGTTGAGCCAGGGCTGCAGCTTCTTGCAGAACTCAAGAAGTAAGGAGGTAGCACTGATGTGTTGAGGCTTATTGGTATGGGTGGAGCTAATAAATTAAGTGGGTGGAGCCACAGGAGGAAGTGGGAGGAGCCGGGGGAGTGGGTGTGGACTCCTAAAAAAATGTGAGCACCTGCACTTAATATTTTACAAATTAAGCACTGATGATACCCAAGGCAGGTATGTGGCACTGACAGGGAGCTGGGAGGGGAGGACACTGAACATATGCTCCGTCTATGTGCCACCCAGGTTACACGCGGAGACGTTTCCACTGTTAAGCAAACTGCTACTGGAACTTTCGACTAGGATCCTCATGTTGGGAGGTGAAATGAATGCTGTGATGTGTCGAGAGCTGGATAGGGCCCAATTGACTACACAGGCAGGGGGCCTGGAGCCACTACAGGAGTTTGTGGAAGCATTGGGCCTTGTAGATTTGTGGAGAGAGCATAACTCATCCATTGAGCAATAAACTCAGTGGATCCAGATTGGACTATTTCTTCACGCAGTGTGTGCATGCAGGGCAGTTTAGGGAGGCACAACATAGAGCTAGGCGCATATCCGACCATTCCCTGGTGGTGTTCTCCTTGCAAGGCCCAGTCTGGGGAAATGTCCTTCCATCAAGAGTGGACCCATGGCTATTTAGAGACCGCGACTTTCAAGTTTACAGAGTGTACAGAGCGTACAGAGCAATATGTTACTGAAAACATGGGTTTAGTAGCCTAGCACTGTGTGTTGTGGCCAGGTTGTTCCGGCCCCCAAGTTAACTGGCAAATTGCCAGGCGCCACTGTCCTGCTCTAGGCGACCCAGCCTTTTTGTCACGGTGCCCCTCTTCAGAGAGTCTTGTGGTGTAAGCATACACTAGCCGGACCAACCCTAACAATTTTTCTACCAATCCCCATTAGGGAATCGAAGAGGGTGGAAACATTCACGAAAAACGTATTCTCCTCAGCTAGTTTGGACCTGAAATTGATCAATTGAGCAGGTCCCAGAATACTCTCCAATGAAGGATAGACTGACATGGGTCAGTGAGCTATGATGTGGGGAGGTGGGTACCTTTTTCCACATTCTTTGGGCATGCCCAAAGATTCAGAGATTCTGGGAGGGGTTTTCCCGAGAGATGGCAGCGGTAGTGGGTTCACAGTTCCCCGTAGAGGCAAGATAGCATGTATTGACTGTGACAAGGGAGATTGTTTGGCCAGGATACATAAAGATATGATTGACACTGGCATCTGGTATGGCTAAAAAGAACATAGCAAGAGTGTGGTGTGCGGTGGAACCATCGAAAGTGGGGGCGTGAAAACAAGACCTGGATTGGTGTCAATAAGCCGAAAAGGCGGTCTATGAGAGTAGGGGACGCCCCAAAAAATTGGAGAAAATATGGACTCTATAGGACAAATATAGGAATTATTGAGTGCTAGTGATCGGAATGTGGCATTCCAGTGGAGGGTACTGAGTTGTTCGGGTGGGTTCTGGGTGGGGAGGTTTAACAGTATGGTACTGTGTAATGTCATAGAAGTTATTATGATGATCTATTGTAATTTGTGTCGCCCAAGTATTGGAAAGTGTAATGTGCACCTGCTTGATAAAAAGAATTTAAAAAATAATAAATATAGTTATATTGACCTCATTTTACAATGTAATAGGTCACTGTATGAAGGTGTTCTAGAATGCTAAGCTTTTCAGCTCAATGACTGCCCTGCTCCCTTGGCGAGCTGTTGTGGGTCTTCTGTATGAAAATAAACCTAATTTGAAACTTCACTACGTCTGGACTGTTTCCTACGCAGAACTTTACTACATTTATTGGCGACGATTTTCAACTCTCCTGGACCCACCAACCACATGAATTACATTTTTTCAACATTATTGCAGATTTATTGGACCAATCAACATCCTCCGGGACTCCGAGATACGTAACTATTTTCCACCTCTATTCACGACTTTTATGAACTATGTTGAACTTGTTTGAGCATTTACTCTTCTGTCGCGCTATTCTTTGAATATTAATCTTACTGAGTTGTCCGTTGGCAGTTACCGGTTGACTGGATATTATTATTCAAAGATTTGCTCCCTCTCAGCATTCTTCTGTCCCGGCTGCCGTCTCCATGGACCTCTGGAGATTATGACGTCAGTCTGCCTGATCTATCTTTTCCTCTGGTATTACTCCTATAGGCCATGGAAATTACATCACACACGTAATAGCGGTCATTTTGAGTCAATGGGCAGCCTGTGTGACATTTCTATTGCGAACACGCATTTCAGTCAAGGCCTGTGTCCATGATAAGCACACAATCAGGTTTTTCCATGCCGATCACCATCAATCCACTCGCACGTGTGTTGCGCAGCTGCAGTTTCTGAAGCATTTATGTTGGAATACGCATTTCCTTCAATGCCTGTTTCTGCGATAGGCACATGTTTGATGTCATTCGTTATTCATCTCTCATTTGTCGAACACATGCTGCATATACTTCTTCAAGACTAATTTTACGGTTCCACTTGAAAATTGTTTTTATGCAAGATATTTGATTTTTTTATTGTTGCTTGTTCTGTGACAGGCACACATTTTCAAAGCTTTTCTTACTATTTGTATTTTAAATATGGCTTCTTCTAGTAATGTTATGCAACCTCCACCATTTTTACAAAAACCAGGTAAACCACTCACGAGGTGGCATAAGTGGTATATGGTTTTTGAAAATAATCTTGAAGCAATAGATGCCACAAGATATTCTGCTTCTAGGAAAAGAGCTTTATTATGTAATCATTTAGGAAGTGCTGGCCACAGGTTTTTGATAATCTTCCAGTTGTTGCTGCACCAGCTGGTGATGATAACTGGAATGTATTTACTGAAGCATTAGTACGTATGGGTAAACATTATGTAGATGAACCCTCTGTTATGGTTGAAAGACATGTTTTTTCCAAGCGCAAACAGATGCATGAAGAATCCATTGAAGCTTATTTAGCAGTTTTGAGAGTTTTAGCTTCAAAATGTGAGTTAGGTACTAATTCGGATACTTCGTTATGAGAGCAGTTTGTTTGTAATTGCTTTAATAAGAAGATTCAAGAATGTTTATTAACATATAATATTCCATCTTTAGAGGAAGTGATGGATATTGCAAGAAGCATTGAGCATTCTGTAGTATCTTCCAAAAGTTTAACAGAAGATTGTACAAGCACATTTTTAGAGAGTACTAGTGTTATGCAAGTTGCATCTTTAAGTCATTATATTGAATCAGATATAAATGTTGTTTCACTTAAGAACAAAACAAAGAAAACCTTTGAAAAAAAAGGCCTGGAGCATGTTAAAGATGTGGATCCTAATATCATTTGGGTATTAATACTAATTGTCCAGCACAAGGAAAAAGGTGCAACCATTGTAAAAAAAATAGGTCATTTTTATACTGTGTGTAGATCTACAAAAGAGAAATG
The DNA here is from genome assembly GCF_964204655.1 of Triturus cristatus. Taxonomy (NCBI): domain Eukaryota; kingdom Metazoa; phylum Chordata; class Amphibia; order Caudata; family Salamandridae; genus Triturus; species Triturus cristatus. The sequence continues at coordinate 1,137,266,131 of NC_140585.1, read as the reverse complement.
TAAAGTAAGTCGTCTCAGTGTAGACGATGAATCAATATGTGATGCAATGAATAATGCATTGTTAACTGTTGAAGTCAATACTTTAAGTAATGCTGGTAAGAGTTGTAAAGGACCAATTTGTGATGTACAAATTGGATCCATTGACATAAGTGTCATGGCTGATTCTGGGTCACCTATTACAATTCTGGCTGAGAATACATTTAAGAAATATTGGTCCAAAATCTTGTTGAAACCCACAGATGTCAACACAAAGACATCTGGGGAATATGATATCATTATGACCGGATATGTTTTTGAAGTAATCAGATTCAAAGGCAGAGAGATATACACCAAAATATATGCTGCACTCAATGGGTGTAACATTTTGGGTTGACAAGATCAAGCTACCTTAGGCATTATGCTAAGACCAGGAGATACGGAACCTGTGGTGTTGGGGGATTTGCCTGTGCTGTCTGTTGAACAAGGTTGTGAGCATGATCTATTTTTGCATAGCATGTTCTCTAAATTTGCTGGTGTTTGTAGCAATAAAGTTGGGACAGTTAAAGGATTTCAACACACAATCAAATTGAAAAATAATGTCATTCCTGTGTCACAGAAAGTCAGACCAGTTCCCCTTTCAGCCAGGGATGATCTCAAAAAGCTTTTGGATGATATGTGTCAGAGTGGGTTTCTGCTGCGGTTGTCGCATACAAAAGTTCAGGGGATGTACGTGTATGTGCGGACTTAAGAGTTCTCAATCGCAATATAGTAGTGGATTGCCATCCTCTCCCTAGAATTCATGAGATTTTGGCTAAACTAGGTGGAAGTAAGTATTTTACCACCATAGATCTACGATCAGCGTACCATCAGATTCCTTTCTCAGCAGAGTCACAGCCACTGACAACATTTGTTACTCCATTTGGATTGTATATGTACAAAAGGATGCCATTTGAGTTGGCATCTGCTGCCACTGTATTCCAAAGGCTTATGGACCAGATGTTTGTTGGAGAAAATGGTATCCAAGCCTTTCAAGACGACATTCTTATCCATACTGAGGCTTTAGTCCAGCATTATCATTTGTTGGAAAAAGTTTTGAGTAAATTAGGGATGCATGGTATCACTGTTAATATAAACAAGTGTAGATTAATTACTGAGAAAGTAGATTAGCTTGGACATAACATCTCATGTGAGGGTATAAAACCAAAATTGTCCCTACTCAATGCTATCAATGATGCACCTACTCCTACAGATAAAGTTGCTCTGAGGTCATTTCTTGGCCTAAGTAAGCATTATGACAGACTTGTGCAAGGTTACACTGTAATTGTGCAGCCACTAAGGGGTTTATTGAAGAAGAATGTCAAGTATGTGTTGTCTGAGGAAACGCAGAATACTTTTGATTCTGTTAAAAAGTTGATAATGAGTGCATCTGCTATCAGACGCTTTGCCCATGGGGAAAGAAGTATTGTAGCCGTAGATGCCAGTTCCAAAGGATTGGGTGCAGTATTAAGTCAAATCAAATGATGAAGGGACAAGAAGGTACAGAAGCTTTTGCCTCAAGAACTCTCAGTGGAGCTGAATAGAATTACAGCACAATAGAACGAGAGGCATTAGCGTGTTCATGGGCTGCAGTAAAATTTAAAATGTATGTTTGGGGAACTAGATTTCAATTGTACATGGACCAAAAAACCTCTTATTTACATGTTAGGAGATAGTTGCTCCAATAAAGCATCCTCAAGACGTATCAGATTACTAGCGAGGTAGCAATAATTTAATTTCAACATTAAGTATTTGCTGGGAGGTAAGAATGTCAGGGCTGATTGCCTATCACGTTTACCTGTGGAAAATGGTGACAACGATGATGCGGGAAAAAATTATGATTTTAAATTTGTGCTAACGGTGGATGATGTGATGGAAGAAATTAAAATTAATGAAGAGGAGTGGTTTGAGAGCTGCAGGAAGGATGACTGCTTGAATAGGGTAAACACATTTTTGATTGATGGCTGGCCTTGTGACAGGAGTATGTCGTTAGAAGATAAGTGCTTTTCACAAGTAGCATCTGAGTTATCATTGGTCAATGATATTTTAGTGACGCAGGACAGGTTTGTACCACCTGTAGGGTTAAGAGGAAAGATTATTTTTGTTGAAGGGCATTTAGGGATTACAGCTACTGTCTGGAAAATTAAACAGACTTATTGGTGGCTTGGCATTGATGGACAAGTCAAACCTTTTGTTGAAAAGTGTGTGGAGTGTTTGTGTTCTGATAAACATTGGGCAACGTCTACAGCACCCCTGTGTCCTGTGAAATGGCCTAAAGGTACATGGGAAAAGTTAGGTTTGGACTTTTCTGGTCCAATTAATGTTCTAAAGTGTGACAAAAGGTTCCTTATTGTTGCCATTGAATATTTTTCAAAATAGCTGTATTTCGCGTTTGGTAAAAATGCTGATCCTAGTTCAGTTATTTCATTTTTAGAACACTTGTTTTTTATTGAAGGTATGGCTAAGGAAGTGGTTACAGACAATGGGACACATTTTGTTTCTGAAGATATGAATACATTTCTTGAAAAGAATGACATCAGGCATATTCTCGTACTATTGTAAAGTCCTGCATCCAATGGACTTGTGGAGAGGGCAAACAGGTTGTTGAAAAGTAGGTGTACAAAAAGCCATTGCCAACAAATTGGATGTAGCAAAATATTTGCATCATAACGTTTGGAGTTATAATACTACTCCTCAAACTACTACTAATGTATCTCCTTATGTGCTTTTGAGAGGTAGAAAACCTTTTTCATTGTCAAGTCCTTCTTGGTTAGAGAATAGAGTGGGACAATCTCACAATCTTCATGTACAGAAAGTAAGAGAGCATGAGACAGAAAAACAATCCACTTACACACGTGATTATGACAGATGTATGCATGTGAAGGAAAAGTGTTAGCTCCTGGTGACTGGGTTTTAAACACAAAACCCATTAAGGTTGGGAAGGGGCAATCTAAATTTTTGGAGCCTGTTAAGGTGGTCAGAGTTTCAAGGATGGCAGTTTTGTTGCAAGATAGAGGATGGTGGAGCAGAAATGCTCTAGTAAAGTTGAGTGACGAACAGGCTATTATAATTTGTCAGAGAGTAAGAAGTCAGATTGGTAGTTGGATGAAAGGGTTGGAAAGTAATGATTGGTTTGATGTGGGAGATTCAACTCATACCTTTCATGGTTTGGAAAGTAGTGCAAATAATGGACGCCCCTTTAGTACTGATAGTGACAAAGCTGATAGCAGTTGCAGAATGTCTAATCCATGCATGCTAAGAGAAATTGGTGCTGACGTCGAAAGTGGTGAAGGTGATAACAAGCAAAGGTGTAGCAGTAGAATTAGGACTGCCACTGTTCGTTCAAGAGACTAAGGTGCCGATTACGATCCGGTAAAAACCGGGTACGAACCGTCGGTCGGAGCGTATTCTCTGTCCGACTCGTACCCGGTTGTAAAACATTACAAACATGGAATTACGATTCGCACGGAAACACCATTTCCGTACGAATCGTAAAAAACACCGACCGACGAAAATATGCATACGAATGTGATCCGGGAATGCTGCGACGTGACGTCGGGACGCTTCTAGGCAGCGTTTCACGACCCAGGAATTACGATTCGAACCGACAGCAGTCCGGACGGCAATATTTTCACGGCACCCAAAAAGTGCCGCAAATGCGAAGTACGGCGCGAAACGACCAGAGTAGGTGGCCCGGTAAGCGCCGTACCCCCCCCCCAGCCCCCGCATGTACGCGCCGTTCCCCCCACCCTGCCCCCGCATGTACGCGCCGTTCCCCCCCCTGCCCCCGCATGTACGCGCCGTACCCCCCCCTGCCCCCGCATGTACGCGCCGTACCCCCCCCAGCCCCCGCATGTACGCGCCGTACCCCCCCAGCCCCCGCATGTACGCGCCGTACCCCCCCTGCCCCCGCATGTACGTGTCGAACCCCCCCGTGTATGTACACCCGAGTACGTTCGAGTCGTACCCCCACCCGTGTATGTACACCCGAGTACGTGTCGAACCCCCCCGTGTATGTACACCCGAGTACGTGTCGAACCCATCGTGTATGTACACCCGAATACGTGTCGAACCCCCCCCGTGTATGTACACCCGAGTACGTTCGAGTCGTACCCCCACCCGTGTATGTACACCCGAGTACGTGTCGAACCCCCCCGTGTATGTACACCCGAGTACGTGTTGAACCCCCCCGTGTATGTACACCCGAGTACGTGTCGAACCCCCCGTGTATGTACACCCGAGTACGTGTCGAACCCCCCCATGTATGTACACCCGAGTACGTTCGAGTCGTACCCCCACCCGTGTATGTACACCCGAGTACGTTCGAGTCGTACCCCCACCCGTGTATGTACACCCGAGTACGTTCGAGTCGTACCCCCCACCCGTGTATGTACACCCGAGTACGTGTCGAACCCCCCCGTGTATGTACACCCGAGTACGTGTCGAACCCCCCTGTGTATGTACACCCGAGTACGTGTCGAACCCCCCGTGTATGTACACCCGAGTACGTTCGAGTCGTACCCCCACCCGTGTATGTACACCCGAGTACGTGTCGAACCCCCCCGTGTATGTACACCCGAGTACGTGTCGAACCCCCCCGTGTATGTACACCCAAGTACGTTCGAGTCGTACCCCCACCCGTGTATGTACACCCGAGTACGTGTCGAACCCCCCGTGTATGTACACCCGAGTACGTGTCGAACCCCCTGTGTATGTACACCCGAGTACGTGTCGAACCCCCCCGTGTATGTACACCCGAGTACGTTCGAGTCGTACCCCCACCCGTGTATGTACACCCGAGTACGTGTCGAACCCCCCCGTGTATGTACACCCGAGTATGTGTCGAACCCCCCCGTGTATGTACACCCGAGTACGTTCGAGTCGTACCCCCACCCGTGTATGTACACCCGAGTACGTGTCGAACCCCCCGGTGTATGTACACCCGAGTACGTGTCGAACCCCCCCGTGTATGTACACCCGAGTACGTTCGTGTCGAACCCCCACCCGTGTATGTACACCCGAGTACGTGTCGAACCCCCCCGTGTATGTACACCCGAGTACGTGTCGAACCCCCCCGTGTATGTACACCCGAGTACGTGTCGAACCCCCCGTGTATGTACACCCGAGTACGTGTCGAACCCCCCCGTGTATGTACACCCGAGTACGTTCGAGTCGTACCCCCACCCGTGTATGTACACCCGAGTACGTGTCGAACCCCCCGTGTATGTACACCCGAGTACGTGTCGAACCCCCCGTGTATGTACACCCGAGTACGTGTCGAACCCCCCGTGTATGTACACCCGAGTACGTTCGAGTCGTACCCCCCCCGTGTATGTACACCCGAGTACGTGTCGAACCCCCCGTGTATGTACACCCGAGTATGTGTCGAACCCCCCGTGTATGTACACCCGAGTACGTTCGAGTCGTACCCCCACCCGTGTATGTACACCCGAGTACGTGTCGAACCCCCACCGGTGTATGTACACCCGAGTACGTGTCGAACCCCCCGTGTATGTACACCCGAGTATGTTCGTGTCGAACCCCCACCGGTGTATGTACACCCGAGTACGTGTCGAACCCCCCCGTGTATGTACACCCGAGTACGTGTCGAACCCCCCGTGTATGTACACCCGAGTACGTGTCGAACCCCCCGTGTATGTACACCCGAGTACGTTCGAGTCGTACCCCCACCCGTGTATGTACGGTGCGTACCCCCAGCGCGTGGGGGTACGACTCGAACGTACTCAGGTGTACATACACGGGGGGGTTCGACACGTACTCGGGTGTACATACACGGGGGGTTCGACACGTACTCGGGTGTACATACACGGGGGGTTCGGCACGTACTCGGGTGTACATACACGGGGGGGTTCGACACGTACTCGGGTGTACATACACGGGGGGTTCGACACGTACATGCGGGGGCTGGGGGGGGTACGGCGCGTACATGCGGGGGCTGGGGGGGGTACGGCGCGTACATGCGGGGGCTGGGGGGGTACGGCGCATACATGCGGGGGCTGGGGGGTACGGCGCATACATGCGGGGGCTGGGGGGGGGTACGGCGCGTACATGCGGGGGCTGGGGGGGTACGGCACGTACCGGGCACCTGTTTGGACGTCTCCATGGTTGTTATAGGAGTTCGGTGCGGACGGTCTTTTAACCATACGGTTGTACATTCGGACGCCCGGGACGGATCGTGATTCCCCGGTCGGACTTCGCTTTTCACGTTTGTACGGTAAATCGTACGAGGACGTGTCAGACACTTTTTCCGACCCGAGGACGTGTGGGGAATTATTCCCAATGCGATTCGTATGGTCTTTTTCCCATGCGAATCGTGATTGCCAGTTCGTACGGCACTTGTACGATTTGTACGGTAAAAAGACCGGATACGAGTCGCACGGGGAATTTTTTTACCGGATCGTGATCGGCACCTAAGTGTATTATTCATTATTACACGTTGGGTTATAGTGGTCGCATTTGAACTGCTACATCTACCTTTCTAGATTACTTTTTATTTTATTTTTTGTATATTTTTGTTTTTTGTTTTATAAAGAAAAGAGGTGTGCAGTATGGGGTCATCTGTATTAATGTGCATTGTTAGACATGTGTTTGATAAAGTTATATTGACCTCATATCAGAATTTAATAGGTCATTGTATGAAGGTGTTCTAGAACGTTAAGCTTTCCAGCTCATTGACTGCCCTGCTGCCTTGGCGAGCTGTCGTGGGTCTTCTGTATGAAATTAAACCTTATTTGAAACTTCACTACGTCTGGACTGTTTCCTACGCAGAACCTTACTACAGTGGTGGTCTCAAGAATAAAGCAGAAATGACTTGGAGACAGGTTCTTTCATTTTAATATTGTTAAACTGTGACATTCACTTCCAATAAAGCTGTGGAAAAAGCGTGCTGTCCTGAGCTTTAGTAAGGCACTCAAAACTTGGCGCTGTATGTGCAATAGTTTCCTTTACAGCTCTATCTTTATCCTCAGCATCAGGGCATTCAGTATAGGAAGCATAGTGCTAAAAAAGGCAGATGCACCTACCCTTTTAAAAGAAACAGTGTGGACAGGACAGCTCTGAAAGGATGATATCTGAACATAATACAACAATCCCCTGAAAGAAAGAAATAATAATGTAGGTTTTTAATTTAGCAGAATTTTATGTGATGGATATCCTGCGGTTGTATTTGCTTGGCAGGTGGGTAGGAGTGACTGGTAAGAGATTCATTAGTGGGAAAGTGGCCCTCAGGTTCGGTGCTTCATTAAATCTCCACGGCACTGATTAAGCACAGGGGTTGATGCTTTTATTTCTGATAGACTTCTAGCCACAGATTCCTCACCTTTTGAATATTTTCCATGCGCAAAACTGGATCCAGAAACTTTTTCACAGTACGTAAGCATGCCAGTAGGTGGCTCCATGTAGCCCTATACTGACGCTGTTCTTCTCCGGACGTGAGGTGCAGAGCCTATATAGGCACCTCTTCCGTGTGCTGATGTTAATTCATTTCTGTCCACGCCTCCAAACATGGATCCGAAACTTCTCTCATCTCTCAGAGACTGATTTTTCAATTTTTAGTGCAACAAATTTTTAGTGCGTAAGGAATTATCACCCCCTAAAAGAACGGGTTTTAAACCCTGGAATGACTGTCGCAAGCAGCTGCCTGTGACGGATCTCCACTAGGCTGCCTGTGGTATCTGGGGTCGAGCCACGACTCCAAGACCTGCAGAGACTGCACGTCTATGAACCCAAAAAGCATCACAGAATGTTGAGCCTAAACGTTATCACCAAGCACAAGAAGACGCAGCGCCGGGACCGCACCAGGTTTTGGGCTTGATTCCATTCCCACTCATTACCAGAGTCGACGAAGACGCTCAAGAGGCTATTCTACATTGTGCTCCGAGTCCTCAGGTAAACCAAAATAAAAACTAAGAAGTGGAATCGGAGTTCCGCTTTTCCACACCATTTCCAATCACCCGAGGAAGCATGTTGGCGGCGCCAACAGTTCCTTCCCCATTCCTGAAGTCAGACAACTTCAGAGCAGATTCCGCAACTGGATCCAGCAGACCTGCAAACTTCCACCAACGGGTTAGCTGGTCCATCAGAGCTACTTCTGCCCTCAGCTCCAGTTCTGACGCTGCCCCCGGGACCCAAGCCCGGCCCAAGTACGTTGACACCACAGCCGTCCTGGTTGCCCAAAGAGGTGACCCAGAGTGACCTTTCCAACGCAGACTCGTTGCCGGTCTGACTTCGACTGATGTCGCAACCGAATCAGACAGAGGTTTCTGCACTCGCTTTACTACAAGGCAGGCAACATTCTGTTACACTCCTCTTTTGAGACAGACTCGGACACCAAATATGACGACTGTGATGTTTGTGTTCAGCCCTATTTCGATGACAATTGGTATGAGACTTGCAAGAGGCTAGATATGTCCTCTGACAATTCCCTTTTCTCTCCTCTTGGCCCAGCCACGGAAGATTCTACATCCTATGCATAATGCGCAGGGTGGCTGGAGTCCTTGGCCTCCACCTCCCCACCATGGAGGTTAAACCAAACGTCTTGACTGAAGTCCTGCAGCCTGCCCAGACTGCTTCTAAGCCTCTCCTTCCCTTCAATGAAGCCTTGAAGGATACCCTCCTAGGAGTTTTGGTTAAGCGTTGTTCCGGCCCTCAATTTAACTGGCAAATTACCAGGCACCACCGTCCTGCTGTAGGCGACCCAGCCTTTTTGTCACGGAGCCCCTCTTCGGAGAGTCTTGTGGTGTAAGCATACACTAGCCGGACCAACCCTAACAATTTTCCTACCAATCCCCATCAGGGAATCGAAGAGGGTGGAAACATTTGGGAAAAGCTTATTCTCCTCAGCTAGTTTGGACCTGAAGTTGATCAATGTCTACTGTTTGTTTAGTGTACCCTTCCAGGGTCACAGCCACCCAGTGGGAGGCAAAATCCACCAATTCTATCCGGGTTGGCAAACGACCACATCAGGCAGGATGTTCCCCAAATTGTTTGCAAAGGCTACACCTTACCCTGCCTTTCATCCCTGCTGCACCTTCCACCGTCCGTCTGCCGACTAACAGAGGACCACCTCTCCTTTTTGGTGCAGGAAGTGCAAGGCCTTTTGTTTAAATTCCCAGTTGTGAGTGCTTTTTGAAAGGGCTGCAACACATGTTTCCCTCTTCTCTGTGTGATATGCCCCAATCATACCTCAATCTTGTCCTTATTTAATGTATTCTATTCGAGCTGCTCAACAGCTTCTCACCATCATAACTGTGTTTCTGGTTGCCATCACCTCAGCACAACTGAGTGAGCTGTAGGTTGTGTCTGTTAATACACCATACACCACCTTCTTCCCTGATAAGCTGGTTCCACAAATTAAAGCATCCTTTCTACCGAAAATTATGATGCAGTTTCACGTTGGTCAAACCATCATCTAGCTAGTGTTTTATGCTCACCCTCAACCCTCTAAGGAGGAGGAGATACTCCAGTGCTTCAAAACCAAAAGAGAACTCTGCTTCTACATTGATCTACCAAAGACAACGGGTGCACGATCAGCTTTTCTGGGGCTTGCCAGAGCAAAGAAAGGCAAGGCTGTGCAAAGCGCTCAATATCATTTATTTATTTATTGTTTATTTATTTATTGAAGAGTTTTATATAGCGCTGGCCAGGCCCAAAGGTATTGGAGCGCTTCACAGCATGGGTAAAAAACACATCGTTTGGCAGCCGTAGGCATAATGTTTCAAGGCGCAATTGGAAGTCTAGGCGCACTGAACGATAATGCAGGAAAGGAAGACACCGAGAATCACAATATAGAGCGAAATGATTTGAGCCGAGCCTCCTTTAGGGGGAGGGGAAAGAAGGAGGGGTCAGGATGGGGATGAGGAAGAAGACTAAGTGATGAAGTGACTGTGTCCTGCAAAGTGCAAGCTTAAGCAATTCAGCAGAGGCTATCCATTCGGGAGAGAACGGTTGAGGAAGAAATCTATGAGCTGCCTTTTGGATTGTGTAAAGGAAGAGGTAGTCCTGATCAGGACTGGGATTGAGTTCCAGATTTTGGGCGCATTTCTTGTGTGCAGGGCTTTGTGCATGAGGCAAGCCATTCTGAAATTGGCATGCATTTCAATTGGGAGCCATTTTAGCTCTCTGAGTGCTGGCGAGATGTGATCATACTTCTTAACTCCGGTGACCATTCTAGCTGCTGCATTGAGAGTTGATCTGATCAGGGCTAGGTGGGATTTTGCTATACCTGTGAGGGCTGCATTCCCGTAGTCAATTCTGGACAGCACCAGGGATTGAGTAGCTGGTTTAAGGTCATTAGGCGGGATGAAGGGTTTTTTTTTGTTGAGTAGCTTCAGTTTGAGGAAGGCGTTCTTTGCGGTGTTCCTGCTATGTTTAGTCATTTCGAGTTTTGGGCCAAGGGTGATTCCCAGCGATTTGGCAGAATCCACCTGGGTGAGATTGCCATTTAGAGCGCCAATTACTTTTAACCATTCTATGATTTGGGGGTTCTCCTCTTTGTTGGAGATGAGGAGGATTTCCGTTTTGTCTTTGTTGAGTTTCGGGTGGTTTTGTGATAGCCAGTTTTGGACTTCTTTAAGAGGGCCATTGAGTCTGAGAATGTCTTCAATGGAGGAGGTTTCAAGGTAGATCTGGGTGTCATCAGCGGAGAGATGGAAGGGGATATTTGTCTTTTTGAGTATGGCGGTGAGGGGCTCCATGTAGATGATGAACAGTTGAGGGAAAAAAACTGATCCTTGGGGGTCTGATGAGAAGTTTCTGATCTTCATTCTTTGGGTGCGGTTCTGGAGAAAAGAGGAGAACCACTTTAAAACCACCTCTTCTGCACCTACCCTTTCTTGAAGTACCTTGATCAGTAGGTTGTGGTCCACCATGTTGAAAGCAGCCGATAAGTCCACGAGTATGAGTAGTGAGCATTGGCCTGCATCAAGTGATATATGTAAATCATCGATGACATTGAGGATCGCAGTCTCTGTGCTGCAGCCTTTTCTGAACCCTGATTGGTGGGTGTCTAAGAGGTTAATACAGTCTATGTGTTGAGTCAGTTGGAGGAGAACACACCTTTCCAGGATTTTAGCTAGGAGAGGAAGATTGGAGACAGGTCTGAAGTTATTCAGATCATTAGTGTCTAAGCCCGGTTATTTCAGTAGTGGCATGACTTGGCCGACTTTGAGGCAGTCCGGTATGACTCTGGTTGTAAGGGAGCTGCTGATGATCTTGGCCCAGAGCGGGGCTAGGGAGAGATAGAGCTTTTTGGCCAGCTGGGCTGGTATAGGATCAGAGGCGTGTGATGAAGGTTTGGAGGTGGAGATCATTTTGGCTATCTCAGCTTCGGAGATGGGGTTGAAGGCTTTCCAGTGTTTTGGGGGGAGATTGGGTGAAATAGCTTCAGTCCCTGGGTACGTGCTCCTGTAAGGCGGGTGGCAGTTGACGCCTACGGAGAGCTCAATCTTGGTAATTTTGTCATTGAAGAAGATGGCGAAGTTCTCACACAGGTCTTTGGAGGCCAGAACTGAGGATGCTGGGGGTTTGGAGGTTTGTTGCCGAATGAGCTTGAAGAGTTCCTTGGGCCTATTTATTGCGTTGTCTAAAGCATTGCAAAAGAAAGACGTTTTTTCATTCTTGATACGATTTTTGTACATCCTACGTATTGCTTTCAGGTGGTCTTGGAAGATTGGGGACGGGTTGTTCCGCCAGAGTCTTTCAGCAGCTCTTAGTTGTCTTCTTTCGGAGTTTATGTCTGTGTTGAACCAGGATCTAGATGGAGTGTTTCTGACTCTTTTTTGTTTCAGTGGCGCTATTTCATCTATTTCAGTCATACTAGTGTTGTAGTGGGAGGTGGGTTCTGTTGTGCTGAGATCCTCTGTGGAGATGGGGAGGAGAGAGCTTATCCTTTCCTCCAGGTCAGCACAGGGAATCTGATTTAGATTTCCATCCAGTGCGGAGAGTTCTGAGAATGGGAATCATGCTGGATTGTGCTCTGTATTAAGATCTGCTATGCATTGGCAAGGAAGCAGACCCCAAAAGGGCTGCACACCCATTCTACCAGGGCCAAAGCTGCTACCACTGTGTTAGCGTGCAGAATCCCAATCCTAGACATATGACAAGCAACTACATCGGCGTCCCGCCATATGGACAATAAGCACTATTGTCTGGACAGTCGAGTCTGCCGGGAAGGGCAATCCGCCCGCTCAGTCCAGGATTTTCTTGTTTGAGTCTGTTCAGATCCACCTCCAAATAGATATTGCTCTGGTATCTATTCAAAAGGTGAGGAATCTATGGCTAGGAGTCTGTATCAGTTGAACAAGTTACTTACCTTTGGTAACACTCTTTCTGGTTGAAACTCAACCTAGCTGCAGATTTCTCAATGACCCTCCCATCCTACCCACTCTGTGACTGGACTCTACCCATTAATAAGATCCCAAGTCTAGGAATCTGCACACCGGTCTGTCAATTTGCTTTTGGGACTCCACGTCTGGGGGTGCAGACAGTCTCAAAAGCAACTGATGTCACCTTGCGGCAGTGGTATCTATTTAGGCTCTGCACTTCGCTACTGGAGTGGAACGTCGTTAGTGCAGTGCCACACAGTGCCACCTTTCAGTCCTTAGAGGTACTGAGGAAAAGTCTGATACCTGGGAAATATTCAAGAATCTTCGATTAAATAGAGCCTCTACCAAAAAGAGTGTTATCGAAGTTAAGTCACTTGATCATCATTGACATGGAAGGGGCAGTGGTGAAGGTGAGGCCCTGTCAGAGGACTCTGAAGTTCGAGAGTAGGCCTATGGACGTCTGAAAAGTTCAAGTCCAATAATGTCTGATCAACATACCTCTGTTCTTTAATGTTCAGGGTTACTGTCTAGAGGGAAGCCACCCTCCTAGCTGCTTAAGAGAACTTCCGGCAGATGTTACCTGGTTCCAGAAGATGACAACATTTCTTGGCAATAATAGAGGTGTAAAGGTACAAGAAATTGAGGATGCTTTACTTAAGAAAGAGATTGGAGGCTGCTCCATGATTGTATATAAACCCCAGAATCTATTTGAAACTCACTAGCCCTAGCAGCAACAAAAGACAAACAGAGAAGAAAATGCCTTATTCTAAGAAATGTCAAGATGGAAACGCAACAGTAACTCATTAGAAAGTAATCAGAAATGCTGTTAATTTTCTTTAAATAAACTCATACTTGCCAAGTTACATTGTGAACTACTTCTTTGGCAACAATCAAAAAAACACTTCAAACAGATACTGATAAAATATAAGAGTACTAATTCTGTGGCCTAAATCTAGCACAGATGGCTCATGATTTTAAGCACATTTGGCCTCAATACATCATAGGCTTCGTAGAGGGCTCCTCCGGACATAAATTAATGCCCCTGTACGCACGTCTTATGTGCGCAGTGGGCCTCTTACAGACTATATCTATCCAGAATGTATGTACATGCATGCAGCTACAGTGGCTGGAGAGCTTGGGTTGAAAAATCTGACATCCATAACCAGACTGCTAATGAAACTCTTGTTTGTATATGTATCACTCACTTGAAGATCGTTTGACAGAGCGTTGTTTCACAGACTCCTCAGTGCAGAGATCTACATTGTCTTTGTCTTTTAAAGATAAGGCGATATTAGCAATCAGGGGACCTGTTTTCGAAAGCAAACAGAAGTGGTCAATTTTTAAGGCTATGTGCAATGATCTACTTAGAAGCCGTTCAAGGTCACAGCACCTTGCACTTTGGAGAGAATCACATTGGTCCATATTTGCCATCATAAGGAATTTCAGTCCTTCGAAGTGGTGCAACTGGAAAATGCACTGCTGTCTTAATAATACTAGCCAGGTTAATGACCAAGTGCAATAATTTCATAAAAGAAAGGCCGCAGGAGCAGTATTAAAGAGCAATAACCAAATTCACTCTGTGTACAGCAAAACAATTTATCATAATCAGAGATGCCATAAGCTGGGAGAACCATCATTATGATAAGAGGCTTACAGATAAAATGGCAGCTATACACGGATCCAAAATAGAACCTTTGAGCAGGCCCATCCCAGTTTTACTGGCCAGCCTGTTACTCACTGGCTTACCCCAGTTTTAGGCAGGCATTCTGACGGATAATTCTGTGGCATGGCAATACCTAAAAAACACCAGTAGTTGTTCCAAACCACACTGTGCACGATATTCAAATGTTTCATAGGTATGCCATTCTATGAGCCCCCATAGGGCTGCTATCCACACCTCCATAAAATAACATTGTATCGTGAAAAGTATAAGAAGCTGTAATAAGCGCCTCTAATCTGGTGATGGAAATGGGTTGAGAAAGGCGGACACCACAGTTTGACACATTCACTCCATGGTAGATACTGTGGTAGTACCAGCATGTCTTATTCAAATTGTCTCAAAGTAAAGAAGCTCATGGTTTCCCACCACACACTGCATACTTGGGGGTGGTACTACTATGTGTTTTCTTTACCCCCTGCCTCCTATCAACCATTGAGCAATAGAGATAATGATTTTGCTATTTTCTATTACAACTTATCAAAAGAACAGAAAATAACATAATACTAGGAGGATGTAGTGCCATTCAGTGTTTGTATTGTGGTGTTTTCAAGGGTCGTAACAATCCCCAACACAAGACATTTAGGGAAAGGTTAACATTTTAATTTTCCCCTTTCAAGACACTCAGACAACTGTGTGCATTTCTTTTAGATGTCCTGAAATAATATGTAACCAGCTGCTTATAAGCTGATTACGAATCATAGAACTAAACCAAAAACGCAATTTATTGTTTGTCTCAATACACTACAATATAAGAGATACATAAATACATTAAAAAAAACTGAAAAAATTAACTTCACAAAGATTTATGGACCGAGAGAGCTAAGTAGATATTGTCTGTATTCTCCATTTCGGTTTATACACAGTCCATGTGATGCAGAAGTTATATCCTGCTATACAAGTAAAATTTTGCTGACTGCGTTTGCATTCACTACTCGCACACTATACTTGTTCTTTTTAGGTCTCGCCTACAAAGCGCATGAGCTGTGCTGCAAGACATATTGTTTACTATTCTGTGGGCTTACAGCTCACAGCATACCATTCTGTGTTTTTGTTGTAACTCTCATTTGCGATCTTTAGATTTCTTAGCTCTTAGCTTCCTTTCTTGTGTTAGCTCCTCTGTGGAGCATGGAACAAGTACATGTGTTTTTTTCCTCGTCTTTTTGCAATGCACAATTTTCTTCTTTTATAAACATTTTAGTATTATTCATGGATGTGTAATGTGCTTTCCTACTTTTAACACAGGCAAACTGCTTCTCATTTATATTGCTTTCACCTTATCCACCACCTCTATTGACGCTTCAGTTACTTACACCCACAACTGTACTACTCTAGGCCACTCTACTGCATGTCACTCCATGCCAACCCACCCTTCTCCACCCCACCCTACTCCACTTACTCTATGCCACTCTAGTCCGCTCCACTTTATGACACTATATTTCACTCTACTCTACTCTTTGCCACTCCACTAACCTTTAGGCATGCCAAACAGCAGCCATGCTGCTGTACTACATGGCTAAAAAACATTGGCAAAGCCAATGTTATGTTATGTTATGTTATGTAATGTTATGTTAAAATTTCTTATAAAGCGCACATACACTGATTGGTTTCTTGGCGCTGAACTTAAGGTATTGCTTGGATCCCATGTAGTTAGTTGTCTGCAGAATCTAGTTATAAGCTTGGGTAAAAAGTCAAGGCTTAAGAAGCCTACGGAATCCAGAGAATTCAGTGCAGGTTCTTATATCTAAAGGAAGTGTGTTCCAGAAGCTGGGTGCCAATACTGCAAACCTGCAGCCACCTATTTGTTTCTGTTTATAGGAAGGAATGGTTAGAAGGTTCTTGTGGGCGGAACGTAAGCTACGTGCAGGTAAATATTTCTGAACAAGTCAGGGTTTTGAAAATAAGGCAACCAACTTTAAATGCACATCTTTGTGGGATGGGAAGCCAATGTAGCTCTTTCATAGTGGGAGAGATGTGTTTCCATCTGGGTTGTTGGAATATCAACCTGGCTGCCTGGTTCTGAACCATCTGCAGCCTTTTGGAGAGATAGAGCGGAATGCCAAAGTATAGAGTGTTGGCATAATCCAGGTGTTATATCACCATGGCTAAAACCACCTGAATTAAGGCTTACCGAGTAAGTAATCTCCTAATCTTCCTTATCTTCCTTAGCTGAAAGAAACTGGTGGAAGTTACTGCTCCTATCTGAGATTTCATAGTGATGTCACTATTGATGATCACTCCCAGACTTTTGACTGAGGAAGAAGGGTTAGGTGAGGAGCCTAGTTCACTTGGCCAAAACTGTGCATTCCAGGGGTTCAGAGGACCGCCTATCAGAATCATCTCTGTTTTTTCTGGGTTTAATTTTAACTGGTTGTTATTCATCCAGTCACAGATGTGTAGCATCGTTGCCTGGATTTCAGATATCGAATCAGGTGAATTATCGATAGAAAACACCAGTTGCAGATCATCAGCATAATTATACGTGCATACCTTCCTATTTTTCAGAGAGTGAAGTAAGGGAAGAAGGTCAAGATTAAATAAGTGAGGGGTCATCGAGGAGCCCCGAGGTACTCCACATGTCGTTGCCATTTTAGGTGCAGAGAACTGGGAGAGACGCACTGACTGAGTACGTTCCTCGAGAAATGACTCAACCCAGCTGGACGCCACCCCCTTGAGACCAGCTGCCTTGACACGGTCGATCAGGATGCCATGATCGACCGTGTCAAATGCCGCGGACAGATCCAGCAGCACCAAGGCCTGGGTGGAGCCCTTATTGGCTTCCTTTCGAAGCGTATCCAGTGTAGTAAGTATTACTGCCTTGGTAGAATGGGCTGGGCGGAACCCCGCTTGGTTAGGATCAAGGTAATCACTCAGACTGCTCAATGAAGGCACACAGACATTTGGCCACATGAGATTCCAATATTTTGGCCAAATAAGGAAGCAGGGAAATGGGCCGATAGTTAATCAAGATCCCAGGATCCGCACATTGGCGAGACTTATTGGCTTTGCCAATGCTTATTTTGTGGATGCTGTTTCTGTTACTGAAGGTGGTTTAGGGCAAAACTTTGCGAATTCAAACTATTTTCAAAATAAAACATTTCAAACTTTAAGACCTGAAACATGCATGAAATGCCATTCTGGTATAGGATAGGGGTAGGCGGTACTCTATGCTCCGCTGGCGGAGTTTTGCACACTCGGCTTGGAGCGCGGAGTATGGCAAAACTTACTGCCCACCCCACTAGTTGCTTGGCATGACGTAGCCCAAAATATACTGCTCAGACGCAAATAAGGTTTGCGGCTCTCCCTCGTTACACACTATTGGCTACCTCAGTTCCCGCTGGGCTCTGACCCCCATTCAATTTTTTTTAAAATACATATGCTTCGCTGCTAAGGTACAGTACAGCAGCCCAATGGCATGTGGGTCAGAACTCGGCACAAATTGGGCCGCTGGAGGGTTTAGGCCGGGGGTCAGTGGGCGATCACCGAGGCCCAAGAAGCTGGTAGGCAGTACAACAAGACTAATATCACACCCGGGGCTGTAATATTCCTGCTGCAGTCTATTCCTGGCCTACACCCTGTGAGCTGCATTGGGCACTGGCAAGGGCTGCAGTAGAAGCTCCACTCTCTTCCTTCCCAGGCTGCTGCACCAGTCACAGTGTGAGGTGGGCGGTCGGGGAGCGACAGACCCGAGGGCCACGGCACAGGGACAGGGAGGCTTTACCACAGAGTCACTGCTAGCTGCCAGCAATACCGGAGTAAACTCACAGTCCATAAATAAGTTGTTCCAGTGGTGTACATTGTAGCAACCACGTTGTTTTGGCTGTCTCTCTGTATTTCTATCAGTCTGACCAGTTTAGTGGCATGATCGGACATACTTTCAGAGGGCTGAAGCACTTATCAGAGGGGCATATATACTGATGTCTTCTGTGTACATTCTCTGCATAGTGCACACGTTTGAAGGATGCAAGTGCACATCTACAACTGGCTATTTGTCAGTGGCAGCTGAGACCCCAGTGCACACACTGTGTCCACTTGTAACAGGTTGAAACATGTCAACCTTACTGAGCTATAGATGTTAGGGGTCATTGCACCCATTGAACATCACACTGTTTTATCCCAACTAAAGCACCATATTAATAAACAAGAATTATGTTCCTGAATGTTTTTTAACTTGTTTTAGGAAGAGCTTTGCTTAGAAACCAAGTTGAGCCCACCCACTCACACTAGGTGCAGTGGGCGAGGATCCGATGATGAAGCTTGCCACTGGTGGTAGTAGTGGATGAGGATCCTACAAATATGTCCATGTGATGCAGGGGTTTCACCGATTCACCTGGGTGGAGACCCCTTTCCACTTTGGTACATATTGAGATCAGTTAATTTGACCTTTTAAAACATTGGGCCATATTCTCAAGGAGCTATCACCGAGTTATCGGCACCTTAACGCGGCCAAATTTGCAATAAACTTACCACCCCATTCACAAGCAGGTGCAAACAGCCCATATCACCAGTTTTCCGGCGATAGCAGCCGCAAAAAACATCGCCAAGGATGACCCCGGCAACTATCGCTAATGAGATGCATAGTAGGCGTTCTCGAGCAAAAAGCAGCGACAACACCACACCACAACATTTTCAACGACCAGCCAGATCTGCGTTAAGATCATAAAACATGCGATAAGGCGCGTTAGCACCAGGAAACTAACACCTGCTCCGACCTGGTGCAAAGTCGGACTACAACCTGCACCACAAAAGAGAGCCCAGCCCAGAGCCACATCTGAAGAACAACAGATGGCATGGAGCCACTGAACATGCATCCCGGAGCCCCAAGAGGGCAACAACACCCACCGCCATCACATCCAGGACCCCACCTCCCCCCCCCCGGGCCCCACTCCGGGCAACCCCCACTCACCCCCGGACAAAGATATGTCACATCAACCACACGGAATCATTTACCAAATAACCAGCATGATGTCACACAATCACATCTGGTGACATGCAGGTGTCGTCACAAAAATGAGCATCACACATTCACCTTCAAAGCAACAAATGAAAATGCATTTAAAATAAACACAGAACAGAAATGAAGACACACGTCGGCTCCCCTCGGGACAATCCGTAGGTAACAGCCTGCAAGGCAAAAATCATGATGAGAAGGTGTGTCCTGCGCACATCAAGGGTCTGAGAGAGAGCGAAGGAGAGAAAAAGAGAAGGAGAGAGAGAGAGAGCGAAGGAGAGAGAGAGAGAGAGAGAGAGAGCAAAGGAGAGAGAGAGAGAGAGAGAGCAAAGGAAAGAGAGAGAACGAAGGAGAGGGAGCGAGAGAAAGACGGACAGAGAGGGGGAGCGAGAGAAAGACGAACAGAGAGGAGGAGCGAGAGAAAGACGGACAGAGAGGGGGAGCAAGAGAAAGACGGACAGAGAGGGGGAGCGAGAGAAAGACAGACAGAGAGGAATATGTGAACAGATAGGGGGAGAGAGAGCTAGAGAAAAGAAGAGAGGGACAGGGAGAGAGAGTGCCGACACTGCGCACCCAGGCCACATTGCCCACCTGCTGCCACCGGTGTATCTCCAACCACGTGCCGATATGTAGTGCAGTTCACCAGGTCCCACATCTGAGGCAGACCCGTCATCTGAGACAGAGTCCAGATACATAAATGGCACAGTAGATACAATTGCACAAGACACCATCACCTGACTGCCCCTGCGCACCCAGGCAGATGCACCCCACCCCCTCCCGTCACCCAGTCTTGATTACTCCATGGCAGAGGACATACCAGTGCAACCGGCCTCATTGCAGGCTGCACACCCGCTCAGCCTCATAGGTGCCACTAATTCTGTGATCCAGAAGGCGACGCCATGTGACGGTAGGCCTGCGCTGCCCGCTGACTCAGGCTCACACTGCAGTCCAGCAGGGCACACAAAACCTGAGCCATCCGGACCACCGGGACGGGGCATCATCGCAGGCTGCAAACCCGCTCAGCACTCAAGATGCCCCTACCTCAGTGCACCGAAAGTAACCATCCCGTGGCGGTGTGCCTGTGCTAGCTGCAGTGTATCCAGTGCCACCAAGTCTGTGCCCCCACAGTCATGGACCCTCTATGATTGGGTATCGTGGCGCGGATTCCATCATGTCCTCACCGGGCCTGCGGAATGTGATGTCTCAGGCCCCTGGGCCTCCATGCCTGCATGCACACCACACGTATACACCCCGAGAGAGGTTGGAAATGGCATCGTACACGTGCACCCGACCCTTTTTATTGGCAGGGGCACATGTGCTGTGATGCATTTGCTGGATGGGTGTGGTGTAGGTGTAAACCAGCCGTGAGGGAGCGGCCGTGGCATGCTGACAACTAGACCTGTGAGCAACAGATCACTACATGGGAATCCTGGCACATGTGGCGTTGTTGTCCCCCCCTGGAGCGTAAGCGTAGTGGGCTGGCCTGGCGTATGCCACTCCAGAGTAAGGGTATGAACATTGACCCCGGGGCTCAGGGCATGGTTCCGTACGGGGCTGGACAAGGAAGTAACAAATGTGTGTGTCGCTGTTGTTGCATCTGCACCACCCGGACGACAATCGACAATGTGTCACCCTGTGACCCAAGTCCAACGACATGAGCCACATGGACATAAGAGGAATTCACTGACTCCACATTCATCCATGCTACCACCATTGAAAGACCATAGAGACAACACATCTGTGTGATTTGGCATGTTTAATGCACATTCAGTGGAGTGTTGCATCTGAAGCAGTACAGGGCCATGCAAACCCCACTTTCAAATGTTGGCCCATGGAGGGCCAGCCAGAGTCATTCAGGGAATGACAAGTCCAAAGGAAGTGGGAGAGTTCAGTCCGAAGTCTATTAGCAGTGTCATTAGTGATCAAACCGGTTATGGCAGTCCATGTCGTGGTCCAAGGTGAGTGTCGCAGAGTGTATCGGGTGACAGTGGAAGGTGATGATGCAGAGTGCAGGACCAAGCTGAAACCGGCCGTGATTTGGAGATGGATGCTACTTCCTTCTGACCATGAGGGCAGATTCATCCGCATCTTCATGCTCTGCTGTGTCATGTGCCTCACGCGTGGGTGGTGCTGGCCTTTCTCCAGCACTGTGTGGCAATGACACCTCAGGGGCCGGAGGTGGAATGTCTGCCGCACTGTGTGGCACTGACACTTCAGGGGGCAGAGATGTGGATAGAGAGGTAGCAGCAGCATGCATCAGCGCCAGGCCTTATGGCAGCAATGCCATGAGGGTGGTTTTAAGGTCATTGTGGAACCCAGCTACCTCTCGCTGGTGTGCAGCCGTGGCAGCCACTCCTTCCGCATTGGCCCGCTCCATGTTCTCCATGAGCCTCCGCATGAGTCCCAACACCCGGGCGAGCTCGCTGGAGCCACTCTGACTGGACAGTCATTCTTCTCTCACAGTCAGGACTCTAGCTATGTCAGCCATGGTTCATTGGAGGGCATAGAGCGGACTGTCGGTGTCCGTTAGGGACTGTGAGTGGTCCCTGATGGGATTTAGACACCCACGTATGGCATCTAGTTTATCTGCCATGCGGTCGAAGCCCACCAGCACCTGTTCAGCCAGCTGCTCCTGGCATCCCAACACATGGCGTTGGAAGGCCATGTGTTCTTCGTGGGGGTCCTGGGAGGCAGCCGTGGTGATGGGTGCTGCCTGCAGTGTGGTCTGTGCAGGGGGTGGGTTCTCCTCATTGCAGCTCAGATGCCTTGCTCCTGGAGGTGTGCTGCAGAGACTGTCAATGAACTCTCGGAGGGCGTTGTAGTCAAAGGTGTTATGGTCCTCTTCGTCATCAGAGAATAGAGGTTGGGACTGCTCTGCAAGAGGTGGTGATTGTCCCTCTGCAATGTGAAGGGGAGATGCAGTTTAACAACGTGTTCACATGTGTGTTATCGCATTGTACATGTTTACATACAGACTGCATGACTGTGTACATCGTGGCTGTTTCGGAGGGGCTGCCCATTTGCTGCGGGACTGAGGAGAATTCGACAACATCACGGCTGTGTGTTTATACTTGTACATTATCAACTCACATTTCCCTGCAATGCCACTTGTGATTGGCCAGTGTCAACATCCAGTCAGCACCAGTTGTGTCCTCTGTTCTGTGGTGAGCGTGTTGCGGTTTGTGCCACTTCGTTGTCAATGTTGATGTGCTGTGCACGTGATGTGTGTGTACCGCATTTGGGGGGAGTCATCCCTGCTGCTCTGATTTGGCTACCCCTTATCCCTTACATGTGGTGAGCCTCTGACATCTGTGCTCATACAGTGCTGAAATGTTGCATACTTGGGTACATAGTTCTCATGGTGGGAGTTGGGGTCTGGAGCATGATTTGTCTGCAGCAGTGCTCTACTTAATTGTGCATGTGTGCCATTGTGCCCATCTCCCCCGTCCCCCCAGTCCCTGGTCCTTATTCACCCTCTTGCTGTTGTGTTCGGTCCTGTTGAGCAGTGTCCGTTCCCCCAACTCCAGCCACCGTCTCCCCACTGATGACTGTGGACACCATTTCCTCAATGTCGTCCAGCTCCTCCTGTGGCGCAGGACTGCCACCTCCAGTCTGCATTGCTGCCTTCCAGTTGTTGGCGAGTTTCAGCTTGGTTTTTCGCTTGATGTCATTCCAGCGCTTCTTGATCTCGTCCATTGTCCTATTCAGCACTCGACTGCATGCACCTTGTCCACGATGGCCTGCCATAGTCCATTTTTTGTCGCCAATGACACAGTGGAGGTGATGAACAGTTGTTGATGGTGTTTGACCACCTCCATTATCAGGATCCTGTTCTCCTACGGACTGAAGTGCTTCTTCCTACTCTTCTTCTTCTTGGCCTTCCCTGACCACAAGGTCCCAGGCAGGTCCTCCGGGGGGCTAGTGGGGTTCTGGTTCTCCTCTGTACTTGCTCCGGCAACATCCATGGTTCTTCGCTGTAGTTTGGCATTTGTTTGTCTGTTTTTTTTCAAGTTTTATGGTGATTGTTCCCGCCTGACGCGTGTGGATTGCAGGCCTATGGCTGTTTTTTGCTGATTTTTGTATCGTGATTGGCCTCATCACAGCTTTTTGGGCGTTCGTGTTTCGCATTTTTGCAGCGTGGCGTTGATTTTAACACGGCCATTTGATGCGTTGTCTGGTGACTATCGCATGGTACTGCCATGTTGTGAATACCTGGTTAACAAGGCGTAATTTTCCCGCGATGGACTGCTATGTTGAGGGTTGCGTTAAGTAACTTTTGCGATGGTTATTACACGTTCTTGAGAATATGCCCCATTGAGTTCATCAGTTGTTAGGCTTTCCCTCGCTTGTGTACCATAGCTGTATTATACTTCATCATTATAAGGCAATCCTTAGACCATACATCTGCCATTAATAAATTATTAAATGGTATGCTGCTACTGCTGCGTATTGTCCTTGATGTGCTCACCCATTTACCAATTTAAGCCACATATTTCTATCTTTAGCTAACACTTTCAATATTGTGGGGGGAAATTATAGATTTTCTATCTGATATAATGAAAACTGGTCTATTTCTTTCACCACAATCCACATTATTTGGCTTCCGTCCTACACTGTGGAACAACTTTAGAGGGTTCTGTTTATTGCTATGATAACTGTAAATGTATTTACTCAAGGCATGGAAAGATCAAAATCCCTTCTAAGTTGCCAAACTAGCTACAAAATGTAGTCCAACATTTCCATGCAGAAAAAAAGAATTTGAGGGTTCTCAGAAGGTTGAAGCGTGTTATTGATTAACACTTCAGTGATTTTTAGAAGCACCTGTTAATGCTAACTTCTTTACTTGAGGCCAGTTAGATTGAAGAGTGGCCATGATGCTGATCTCATAATCTAGGCTGCTACTTATGGGGTTATGAACGTTTGAAGGTATTAAGGTGAAAGTTGAATACGGGTCAGTGACTCTATAGATAAAACACAGGTAATCTTAAGGTAAAAAATAAAAGTAAAGCTATAGCATTAATTTTATTCAAGGCAATGAGACATTTTGAAGTGCATTATATGCGTATTCTTCTAGTGAAAAAGGGAGATATTAATTGGAAATGGGGAAAATTATTACTATTTTGTATACATTCATTACATTTGTGATATTAAGCATTTAGAAATAATATTTAAACTGTTGAAGTTTAGTGCTAGGTATTTTGTAATTTTCATATTTTTCACTTGTCTTGCAAAACCCCTTAGATTTTTTACTCACCTGTATTGAGAATCTCTACATATGTGAATAACTTACATTTCTATAAGAATCTAATTTT
The DNA here is from genome assembly GCF_964204655.1 of Triturus cristatus. Lineage (NCBI taxonomy): Eukaryota > Metazoa > Chordata > Amphibia > Caudata > Salamandridae > Triturus > Triturus cristatus. Next base: position 1,137,241,792 of record NC_140585.1, on the reverse strand, counting down.
GAAAATAAATATAATTTTTCCTCTACCTAAACCCCTTGCATAAAACGTAATTTATGTTAAAAATGGGGTATGCTTCTAAAGGAATCCTGAAGGGGTTTTTGGGAAGGATTGCCTTTAGTGGACCAAGTGATGATGTGGAGGAAATTTGAAAGAAGGGGGCTGTTTCAGTTGTGTGAAATTACTAAAGTTTATAGTATTGAGCTGACATGTGGGGTGTGTTAAGCAAGGGACACTGCTAGGAGTGGTTGAAGTCTCTGAAACAGAGTTGTAGCAGGCTCGATCAGTTTAAGAATAAGGGCATGTAGAGTCAGTTTTGAGTCAGGGTATCACCCAAAGAACTAATGGAAGGTGCAAGAGTTGCACAAATCCAGACTCAACCACTTGACTCTTGCTTGTAGGAATCCCTTGAATACAAATCACAACTTTTTGCCTAGTTCACTTACTTACTGCCTGTTAGGCTGACTGGCATGTAGGGCTGCAATGAAGAACCTCCACTTCTGTCTGTCTGTCTTGGGCAAGTTTCTGTACAGTGCAACAGATGTGGTTCAGGGTCTTCATTTCTGTTTCTATACCTGTCCTCCAGGTGTTCTTTAGCCTGCTTCTCTTCCATCTGCCAATGGAGAGCTGCTCTTGTGATGGAGTCTTGTTCTCTTCTGATGATGTGTTCTATCCATCCCCATATTTTTTCATAATGATGGTGTCCATACTCTTATGCTTGCATCTGATGAGGCGTTCCTGGTTGGAGATGGTTCACAGCTAGAAAACGTTGCAAGATTCTTTCATGTATACTGTTGTGTAAGACTGACAGTGTTGTGATGGATATACCTGTCATACCTAGGATATAAAAACAAAGTGATGAATGGAATGCTTGAATTAATCTCAGCCACTGGCAATCATTCTGGGCTGCACCCCAAGCCGTTTTTTTCGCACACCATGCCACCCCAGTTTAGACCCAGCTTTGACCTGTCATATGTCTGGGTCCAAATTGACGTGGCATGCTATGCAAAATAATGATTGGACTGAGATGTGGCCTGAATAATTGACTGGGATTCATTCAAGCAGTCTATCCATCACTTTTTTGCATCCTTTGACTAAAGGTACCAAGGAAGATGTCTTGTTGGCATCCAGGAAAGAATGTTAATAAGCCAGTACCTGTGGGGTTACTGAGTCTCTACTATTTGAGGTATGAAGCAGGACTAGAAGTACCCAATGAAGCTGTGTTTGCATGCACATACAAGAGCAATGTTGTTCAATCCCTTTACATTTTAAAGGATGTCCCATCAGAGATTAAATATACTGCTAATCCAAGGGTTTAAGATGTTTCGTAGAGTGTATTTTGAACCCATTTGTAATAGAAAGTAAATATTTATGTTTTAAACAAGTCCTTATTATTTTCATGCGGTTGTCTAAATTTGATGAGATGGAGTCTTTTCTTAAGTCAAGGCATTCATACTGGGAAGAAATTTGCTGAAGGGAAACTGGGATCAATGTTAATGATGTATTTGACTTCACCACAGCAATGATCAGAGATTGATTTTATTGTTCTCTTATGATGATGGTTGTGTGCCCTTCAATTGCCTCATTTTAGTTTCAATTCTTGTGAGTACTGAGATTGCCTGTTCTAACATTTTTTTCATAATTGATGTTAGTAAGAGTAATTCATGGAATGGAATTTATTCTTAGCAGGTCTAGGTTGTGTGCCAGTGCATTGTGCCCCAGGTTCTGTTGTTGTAAGGATTTAAGATCTTCCGAGGATTATGAAATGTTGACTTGTTGGGCGAGTGGAATAAAAGGTTTTAGAGGTCCTTTATTGAAATTGTTTTTCTTTCTTGCATTAAGAGTTTGAAAGGGCTGTATTGCATTTACATAGGTTGTGGAGTGGTCAGACCAATCAAAATAAAGTTGGAAAGAGGGCTGGGTGGTGTTCCCTATGTGCAACCAACAACGATTCTTTTGGCATTTGTGCGGCTTGCTTTCAGTCCTTTGGCCCATGGCGCCCAGCCCCTGGGCTGATTTGCAGCTGGAGTCCGGTTCCTGAGCCTGTGTGCAGCCAGAATCCAATCTCTGGAGCTGTGTGCAACCTGGCAATGGTCCCTGGCATCCCTACAAATTTGTTGATGAATCTGTGCTGGTCGGAAATTTGAGATTTGTATTTAAATGTTGTTGCTTAGTTTGCTATTAAGGCGGAATGATTAATTTAATTAATGTCTGCAATGAAAAATTTGTTTTTGTGAAACTTAAAATGCAACTCCGTTTATGTGGGGGAAAACTGTGAAATTCAGTTACAGGTGTTTTTTTAAATCTTTTTGTTGACATGGTAAAAGATAAGGTGACACTGGATGTCATCTACCTTGTGTAACTGTATAGTTACATTTTAAACACTAAAACATGTAAATAACTTGTTCTAATAACACTTCACTCTTTCATTACATAAAAGGAAAATATTTTCTTCTATAGTTGTGGAATAGTTAGTGAAACGTTTGTAAGGGTTTTTGGATGTTCTACAAAAATCAGTTACTGAAAGTTACAGTCTTAGAGTTTAAGGAATGTATTATATTTGTTCCTAAAGTTCTAAACAATATTATTAATGTTTGAACAACTTTGGAACTCTTGGTGAAAAAAGTTGAAACCAGATTATATTTATCTCAATAAATGTAGACCTCCTAGCTTAACAGTTATTGATGTTTTAAAATATTTAAGACACTTGGATGTAGTGTTCAAACTAATAATTAAAGGTTTCCCTTCTTGCTGGTAGTGAAAAAACCCTCTTAGCTTTTAAAACCATCTTATTCGAGTGTTATGTATAAGTCTTGTTAGGTTTAAACAAGTTACATTTATGTGTTTATTAAACGGCTATAAGAACCTGTAACATATTAAATTGTTCATCCGATTTTAAAATTAGGTATATATAGCATTTATAACTTATTGTTTTCATGTATTAGCTCATTTTGTGTATGTTAAATATTCAACATTTTGGAAATGTAGTGCTTAGTTGTCAAAAGTATATATTCAGTTTGTAACTTTTAAATAAAGTGTTATAGCATAGTAAAGGATTTTAAATAACTATTAAAACTTTTGAAAAAGATGGCTGTGCTTATTAAAATATAAATGCAAAAACAACAATTGATGGACAGAATGCAGAACAATGTCATACATTCACCCCAGTACAGAGATCTGGGCCTAAATCCATCGTTTTTTTGCTCACCATGCCATTCCAGTTTGAACCCAGCCATATGCAAATCAGTCTTGACCCTGTGCCCCATGGGAACAGTCCAGTCCGAACTGCCAAGCCAGGTCCTCCCTGGACTGGAAACAAGCATCCTAGGACCGGTTTCGAGCTTTCAGCCCTCGTCAGCCAGGATAGCTTGATTCCAGTGGCATGGAGAGCAAGGGACTCACGTCTGAGCATACCCTTCCCACTCGGGGTGACAAATGCAAAAACAACAATTGATGGACAGAATGCAGAACAATGTCATACATTCACCCCAGTACAGAGATCTGGGCCTAAATCCATCGTTTTTTTGCTCACCATGCCATTCCAGTTTGAACCCAGCCATATGCAAATCAGTCTTGACCCTGTGCCCCATGGGAACAGTCCAGTCCGAACTGCCAAGCCAGGTCCTCCCTGGACTGGAAACAAGCATCCTAGGACCGGTTTCGGGCTTTCAGCCCTCGTCAGCCAGGATAGCTTGATTCCAGTGGCATGGAGAGCAAGGGACTCACGTCTGAGCATACCCTTCCCACTCGGGGTGACAAATGCAAAAACAACAATTGATGGACAGAATGCAGAACAATGTCATACATTCACCCCAGTACAGAGATCTGGGCCTAAATCCATCGTTTTTTTGCTCACCATGCCATTCCAGTTTGAACCCAGCCATATGCAAATCAGTCTTGACCCTGTGCCCCATGGGAACAGTCCAGTCCGAACTGCCAAGCCAGGTCCTCCCTGGACTGGAAACAAGCATCCTAGGACCGGTTTCGGGCTTTCAGCCCTCGTCAGCCAGGATAGCTTGATTCCAGTGGCATGGAGAGCAAGGGACTCACGTCTGAGCATACCCTTCCCACTCGGGGTGACAAATGCAAAAACAACAATTGATGGACAGAATGCAGAACAATGTCATACATTCACCCCAGTACAGAGATCTGGGCCTAAATCCATCGTTTTTTTGCTCACCATGCCATTCCAGTTTGAACCCAGCCATATGCAAATCAGTCTTGACCCTATAAAAGCATAAAAGCAAAGTATATTCTTTTCGAATCTGCTTTGAAATAGAAATTGTAATTTGGAGTTTATAAAAGGGAAAATTAAACCCATTTTACAGTTTAAGCAAAACTAAGATTTGATAAATAGTTATAAACATTTTTATAAAATCTGACATATATTCTTTAATTTGAGCTACTGTGAAACAAATCATATTTCTTTGGTAAAAGATGGCTAACTTTTAGAGTACTCAAAATAATCCTTAGATTATCTTGTTTTAATTAGAATTTATTTTTGCTTCAATTATGAAGTACTTATCTCTTATATGCACAAATGTTGGGATGGTATTCACTGGTAAATTGGATTATCCTCACAGCATGACTTTGGATGATAGTGGACAATCATTGGGAGGTTATATTTGTTAAGTGTATGTGATTCATTAAGTGTTCTGGTTTGGAACCACATTTTATAAAGATTTCTTCTCTTTGGAAAATATTTTGATGTTTATGCAAAGGTTCTACAAAGTTGGGGGTCTTTTAACCAGCTATTTTTTAACCCCTTGTGTGAGGAGACAACTCATTGACATCCTCTCTGCTACCTATGTAGCGCAAAGAATGTCAACAGATCGTCCTTCAAGGAAGTGCAAGGGAACCTCTGGTGCTTGAACTAGAGTCTTCCCATCATGTGGGAACCTGTGGGGCTGGCCTGGAATCGCTTCTGTGTTTTCCCCCACCCATTAGTGATGTGACCTTACCGCATGGAGTGCTGATGTCCCATATCCCACCGGACAACACCGCAAGAAGCAGGTAAGGGTAGCTTTACACATGTCTGGTGACATACGCCCCCCTCCACCATCCTATTCAATACTTCTTCATTTCAGAGAGGCATTGTTTGAAAGAGGAGATTCTCCCCTTTCCATTGATGCCTTTTTAAAACCAATTCCTGCTCAGGTGCACCACGATCAAAGAGCAGGGATCCCTCTAGACACAAGGAATTCTCTGTTTTGTGTCTATGGGCTGGACCTCATGCCATTTATTTTCCCTTTCCTGAGGGGACCTGTCAGCAGCGATTTATTTTACAATACCTGATCAGTGGCTGAAGTGGGATGACACTATGCCTTATGCTGTGATGGGTGGAAGCAAAATGTGAATGGCTGAATAAGTGGTCAGTGGTTTAAGTGGGCACATACACTGAGCCATTGCCCCATGATATATGCTGTGTTGGGTGGAAGTAAAATGTAAATGGCATAATAACTGATCAGTGGCTGAAGTGGGCTCAGTCATTGTCTCATGATGTACCCTGCAGTGGGTGGAAGTAAAATGTGAATGTTTCAGTAACTGATAAATGGCTAAAGTGGGTGGACACATTGCCCTAGGCTGTGCGGGTTGGGAGTAAAATGTGAATGGCACAGTTACTGATTAGTGGCTGAAGTAGGCCGACATATTGTCATATGCTGTGGTGGGTGTAAGCAAAGGGACACATTATGTACGTTGTCCCCGAGTTCTGTTATTTCACAAGGAGCACATCTCAGAAGGAAGTTTCTCCTTTAATCAGAGACAAATTTGGCATAATGTTTATCTTACATGGTGTATTGCAACTTGAACCCATTTTTTTCCTTTCCTTTTAGCTTCTTTGGAGACGTTATTTGTAGTGTGGAGACAGATAAGTGAATTTTCCCTTGTGGGACTGTTGCAGTGATCATACTTTAATTCACTTTCACACCATTGTATTCCATGCTTTCAGTTCATAGTGCACACACTGCATCCATTTCTACGAGTACCTCTGCATGCTACCCAGCCAGGAAGTTTGAGACAGAAAACAGAGATGGTATGCCATTAGATGACTAGCTCAAATAATGGTGGAGAGTTATTTTGATACATGCGGCCCTAAGTCTTTAATGACTCCTGTAAAGTGGCATACATTGGTCTTGCTTTTGGCAGACATCACCTTCATCTCTATCAAAATGTGACATTCTGTCTGCCGTATTACAACTGCATTATAGTCCATGCACTTCACATAATTGTGGATAGGACATTCTCTATTTTTATGACTAAGTATCCTGTGCACCAAACCCTAAGACCCTTCATCTTTCTAGATTTGTTCTTTAACGAACTTAGTAGAGTCTGGCCAGCATGTTTACCTCCGTTTTCAAAGGTAGATTTGCTCACACTGTCCGAGCAATGGGATATAGGTAGATCCTCAGACACCCCCAACTTATTTCTACACACTGATAGGAGTTGAATTTAGTGCAGTCAGTGCACTGAAGGCACATCTTCCTAAGCCTAAGCAGGCTACCATTGGGTGGTGTTAGTAAAGGTGCACATGGTCGTATTAGGACTCTGGGTGAGATAGACATGAACAGGCAGTCAAAGCTTAGCCCAGGTTTGTCACTATGTTAACATGAGCATGTTTCTGACTGTCAGCTGCTTTGCGCACGTTACTACACAAGTTTATTTTGCTTATGCCACATTGCAACTTTCACATAAGAACTTACTGTTGATTTTACACTTTTCTCGTTCCCGTCTGAACATTGTGTGTTGTTTGCTTTAAAATAAGAAAAATATATTTAAAATTAAAAAATTAAAAAAACAAGGTCGAACAACAATGCCCCTTGTTATTTTGTTCTGGTCAGGCCCTAGCACCTAGACAAAACATGCAGATGCAGCTGTTGTTTTGGAACACGTACTTTGGTCATATAAGGGTACACAGATAGGTGGCACACATTTGGAGATGGACTTTTCCAGGGAGAAGAGCATGGCAGCACCTGTGATATAAATCTACCGTCTATAGACTGAGGTACGGGGTCTGCTGATAACACCCAGAAATCTTCTAATATAGAATCATCTTGCTTCTATACAAAGGGGAGGGAGGTTAGGCTATTTGGTCATTCTTTATGATAGCTCCTTTTATGATTTAGGGACTACTTGCTATGCTGACCATATTTGTGTTAGGAGTTTTTCTACTGATTGTTGCACATATACTGCATACTAGAGCACGTTAGTTAAAATAAATATTTGAAACTTGTTCGTGCCTCTGTCAGATTTTAATGTGGATGAGTACAAGAGCGTGAGTGAAAGGGTGTGTCTTGCAACCGTAATTCCTGAGAGAGTCGGGAGTGTTGTGTTTTGGGGTGTCTAATCACTTGTTCCTCTGTGAGTGAGTAGGAGGGCAAGTGAGGCACTATAGCTAGTCGGTCCCCGGCTCATGGGTACTAAGGAGGAGGGGTAAATTACAGAATCCCAGCAACAGGTTCTTTATAGGGATCTTGTATAGGTAGAAGGCAGATAGTCAAGGTAGGATTGATTACTGTACCCACCATTGGTCACATATTATACTGCCACTTTCATACTTTGCCAGAACATGGCAGACACGAATTTTGTGGATACCAGCAGCTTCAGGAATTTTCTCTCCCAGAAATAAGAGGAAAATGCATGTTTTTAGCCATAGATTGAGGTTTGCAAGGCCTTATTGGTATGAAAACATGATCCAATCTACGAGTATCAAGCTGCCTTGGTCTCCTCTAGATGTCTAGTTTTAAAAAATGTTTGAAATTGGTAGGATTCCCTAGCTGGCGGCCAAACCCAGACTCAAAATTCACAGTTACACACATTGCAAATAAAAGATTGGTTTTAAGTGGAAAATGTGGTCTATCTATGTCGCATTTTGGGGTCTGTTCTATCACAGATGATTACCTCACCCACACAAGTGGGATTCTCTTTTTATCTGGACAAGTGTGGAACAATGGGCGGTAGGAAGTTTTGTGGATCCCGGCAGCTTCCTGGACTTTCTGTCACAGAAATGTGAAATGTGTGTTTATAGCCACATTTTGAAGTTTGCAAGGCCTTAAGGGTAAAAAAACATCACAAAGTTCCACTATCTTGGACTCTCCTGAGGGTCTAGTTTATAGAAATGTCACAGTTTGGTAAGTTTTTCTAGGTGGCGACTAAGCTAGGGCCCAAATTCTGCATCCACCTAGGCTGTAAAAGCAGCATTGATTTTGCTGGGTGAAATTTGATGGCTCCACATCCGTTTTGGGTGTTTTGTTTCATGGGCACTATGACTGGCCATGGGGGGCATTTTTATCAGTAGATGTCTGGGAACACAAATTAGTGGAACAATGGTTATTACCTGTCTGATTTTTCTGCATTTTCTGCTGCATAGTTGGTTCACTATGAAAGATCATTATGAGTTGCAGCTCAGTTGTTGGCTCTGGGTATGGCGCGTTATTGGAAAACCTTCAAACCCTGTATATCTTTGTGACCAGAAGGGGCTGACAGACCTTAACGGTATATTGGTTGTGTAAATCAATGATCGTGACAAAAACTTTCTGATGAAAATGCTGTCACTATTTGCGGATTTCTCTATTTATTTTCGATTTTTTTTATTTCAGTGATTCATTCATTGGGAAAACATGCAGGGATCTACACAAATGACCCCGTGCTGAAAATCCTTTTCCCTTTTCAAAAATGTATAGCTTTCTGGAATCATCCTTAGCTTTCACACCTGTTCACTACAGACTGCATGTAGGTTGAAACCACAAAAAAAGGAAAACAACTTCCTCTTATAAAAATGCAAAATCTATGCTTGTTCCTGAAAACTGGGAAGGTATTGATCCTAGCACAGTAAACCTTTTGTTAATGTCATTTTTAGAAAAAACATATATGCTTATTTGTGCAGCTCTTTTTCCCATTTTTCAAAAAAATCCAACAATTTGCTATATTTTGGCTATTTTATCGGTGCTCTTTTTGGAAATCCTCACACACTGGGCACATTTAGAATCCTCAGGATGTCGCAAAAATGGACACAGATTTGGTTTGGATGCCATATGTGGAGAAAATATATGAAGGTGTAAGTGTGTAGAACCCCATATATAAAAATTTTAAAAAACGGGCTCAGCACTGGGAGTGGAAAATCCTCAGCAATAAGGGGTTAAATATGAATACAATTTATCATGGAATTTAATAAAAATATTTAATTACTTGTATAAATGGACAGGCTTGTGTGTAGACACGTTAAAATTCATTTTCATTTTGTTTAGCTCTGGCTACAGATAGGTTTTGTTTTCTGACAATACCTCATGTTAACAAAAAGCACAACACACAACATACAATACATCATAGGATTTGCAAAGAGGGGCTTTGAAGCATTCCTCCTCTGTCATTGGCTCCTGCATAGCATTTTGATGGATGTGTACATTGTCCTGCCAGTGGAACTTCAAACCGGAAAGAAAAAAGAAAAAGTTATTTTGTATTCTGTATTTTGAATTTTCATTGAATATTTCAGAAGCTTAAACTGGGGTTTGATTAATGACTTTGTCAGCATCTTAAATATAGTTTTCATTCTTCATCTTCTATGCTTTGAGTGCCTTAATAAAGTGCTTGCTGCTGATGTTGGAGAAGTTATTTTGTATCAGCAAATACAATACAATATTATGTATTTTTAATTTTCATTGAATATTTTCAGAAGCTTAAGCTGGTGTTGATTCATGACTTTGTGTCAGCATTTTACATTTTTTTTCACTCTTCATCTTGCATGTTTTCAGTGCCTTAATTAAGTGCTTGCTTCTGATGTTGGAGAAGTTGGGTGATGGCGGCAGCTGAAGGAGGGTGTGCTGTGAATAATCCATTTGCCAAGGGAGAGAGTGGGGTCGGCATCTCTTGATGTACTCGAACTGTCCACCCCTGCAATGGAGGGAACCATTAAGTACGAGGAATTTATCTAAACTGCTTCTGTAAGCAATGACGCCGTCTTTGTGTGATGCCTTGAAAAGGACAGAGAAGTTAGCCACTGGGAGAAATGCATTTTCCTGATGTAAGAGAGCGCTCGGCATTTTAAAAACATTCTAGGGTGAGTTCACGATTTACAGAAATACGTTCTGCAACATTTAGCTAAATCAGAGTAGTTGGAAGATGTGATTAAACTAGGCCTGGGCTAAATTTCCGTTTCGCTCGCAGAAATTGCGATAATTTGACATTTTCGCGTTCCGCGGAGAGCGCGAAAATGTCAAAATTTCCACATTCCGCAGCTTAGCGGTAATTTGTTTCTTGCTCGCGCTGTAAAATAATACATTCTCGCGCGCACGCGATCGCCTTACCTGAATCCCCGCGTTCGCCGACAAGTTTTCCCGATCCGGTCGCGTTCTCCACGAGATGTTGGATTGTTGGTAGCCATTTGCGCTGTCTCGCGACAGTTCGCGCCCGCAGTAATGTCATTGGTCGCGCGATCACGTCTTTCTTCTCGCGATCATGCACCGCGAGAAGAGTGAAAACAAGATGGCCGCGCCCGTGAGCAACCGCATGGGTAAGTTGGCGAGCCGCGACCACGCAGAAAATACCGTGAACGGGTGGGAAAAAAATTTCCGCATCTTCGCGATATTTCCACGTGTTTGCGGAGATTTTTAACATTTTCGCGATAATTTGCGAAAGTCACTTTCGCAAATTCCGCCCACCCCTACATTAAACACTGACAGCAAGAGAATGAGCTGGACATGGTTGTAGTCTTCCAGTAACGAGAGCAGCTAATACCAATTTACATGGTAATAGAATAAGACTTCCTCGGGCATCAACGGTAGCATATTTCTTTCTGCCTCCCAGATTTGGCCACAGTCCTTCCTCCATGTCCATATTTGCTCTGTTTTGAAATTGTGATAAGGGTGAAAGTGCTTAAGAGCTAAATACTTTCAAGGACAAGGCTGTAGAAGTCTGAATTTTCATTTTTATTGCTGTTTATGTGCATCGGTTTTCAGATATTATGACTTAGGTGTTTTTTTGCATCTCCCTTGAACAGAAGTACCTCTTTCTTTCTGCCGGTGACACTGCAGCCCCACCTACGTTGGTGCAGTCGAAGGTGAGACCAGAAATCCCTGTGTAGAACCTTTGTCCCCATTGTGCATTAGCAGAATGGCCAGAGAGAAGTAAGGGCGAAAAGATGATATTTGAAAATATAACTTGACAAAGAACCGTAAGATGTGCATGCAGGAATTACAGACATGTTCACAGTTGGCAGTAAATTAGCCAAAGATGGCACAGATGATGTTTAAGGATATGAAAATGTGATTATTAGAAAGGTGTGCATTTCCTATTATAAGGCTGTGGGCCTCTTCTGCTTTGATATACCATAACGTCTATAAATCATTTTTTTTTTTTTTTGAGAACTTTTATTAACCATAGTTGCATCAATTGGCAATGTACAATTCTGCGGCATAGCATCAGGTCAGCAATGTTCGAGTACATATCGTCAAATGTTTAAACACAGCCGTTTAGCCGACAACCCGGAGGTCCGGCGGCGGAGCTCAGTTGTACCTAGATAGAGGATTCAGGTGTGTACATTGCGTGTAAGCGAGTCGGTGGTGCTTTTTCTGATAGGTGTCGCATTATTTCTCAGCTAAAAGCGCATTGTCCGCGTGTGAGGGGGGCGCTTCGTGTCCGCCCGCTGCGCAGCATTGTCAGCTAGCTCCTGGGCTCACAGAAGGATGTGTGCTGGGTGCTGGGTTGTCCGTCAAGCGCCCTGATTTGTGGGCATCGGAGTCCCGGTGGCCCGCATGTAGCGTGGGGTGGAGCGCGTCAAGGAGGGTGCAGCGTAGTCCGCAAGGGTGCGCGTGGCGGCTGTTGCTATGATGGAACACATGCTCTGCTAGGGAGCGTAGTCAGTCGCCGAATTGTGTCCCGGGTGTGCAACGTAAACTTTAGGGATCAAGGTCAGGGTCGAGAACTCGGGTAGGGGCCAGAAGAAGGAGGGTGAGGGGGGGGGGGGGGGGGGGAGAGTGGAGATCCGCATGCAGCAATGTGTGAGGAGATAGGGGCTGTCCAGCAGGGCCTAGCCGGCCGTCCGGGGGGCGCGTCGAGTGGCTGGTCGTGAGGGGGGGGGGGGGGGAGGAGAAGAGGGGGGGGGGGTCGTCAGTGTGCGTGCCCTCTCGGGTAGCAGCGGCGGTAAGTCCCGCGCGTGCGCCAGAGCACAGCGCAAGAAGTATCCGACAGTAGTAGCCTGCCGCGTGGTACGTGAGACGTGTCTGGGGAATATGCAGGTCGAGGGGGCCAGGAGCTAACCGCACCAGGGTCTCAGACATGTCGCCAGCGATCTAGTAGTATATCAGTGTCCGCCTGGCGTTTAGGTTATCCCACGGGTTCGGCAGGCCGTCTGAAAGGTGGCGAGGAGGCCATCCCAAAGGTGAGCGATGGGGTACTGCCGGAGTCCCGCAGTTTCCTCACGGAGGAGCACTGCACTTTCCGCCTGCGCCCAGTTGACGAAGGATGCCCTCCAGTGCCTGATGTGCGGAGGGGCCGTCGCCTTCCAGTGCTTGGTGAGCAAGCGTTTGGCTGTAACAAGCCCCATGTCCCAAAAGCGCGCCTGTACTCTATTCGCTTTTGTGCGCTTGTACAGGCCCAAGATACACGCTTCCCACGTGCGTGGTAGCCGTCCATCCGCGCCGCGCTCGATCAGTGACAGCACGTCGCTCCAATACGTCTGCACGTCCGCACAGTGCCAGAGCATATGCAAAAGGTCCGCTCCTGGTGACGAGCACCGTGGGCAGGCGGCATCCGTCCGCAGGAAATATTTATTGATCTTCTCCGGAGTGAGATACGCTCGCTGCAATATGTAATATTGTATGAGCTTGAAGCGGGGGTTGCGTGGAACGTTAACCGGGCCGGCCAGTATCATCGCCCATTCTTTATCTGTCCAGTCTCTGCCCCTGTCCGTCGCCCAGCGTTCCCTTAATGTCGAGGTGGTCAGTCGTGAGTGTGCTAGGAGTGCCTGCACTAGCCAGTGTATGACATGGGCGCCATTGCCCATAATATGCAGATATTGGATGAAGGTATGCGTCGGTAGCTCCGTCGTCATGTCGCCCCAAGAGGCCGAGAGCGTCTGCATGAGGGAGGCATGCAGGAGAAACTGTCCTGCCGGGAGCGCCGTGCCGTCCGTCAGGGTGGCAAACGTCAGCAAGTCGCCGTCCTCATACAGGTCACCCAGCGTATCTACACCTGCCTGTTCCCACCCTGCCAAATGGGCCTCCGTGAGGGGTCCCGTCGGGCTAGGCATGCCCAGTAATGGTAACTCCGGAGCGTACGGTGTGGTCGCGCGCGTGAGGCGAAGGCACCTCTGGAAGCACCTGCGCGCTACCGCCAGGTAAATCTGGGTGGGGCAAGGCGCACGAGTCAGCGGATGGAACAGCGCGTGGACTTGCGTCCGCGTCCAAGCATTCGCGTGCGAAGCAGTGTCCTCTAGTTGCTTGCCGCTCAGCCACCCCGCCACCCATTGCATCTGCGCTGCTAGATAATATAACTCCATATTGGGGACCGCTAGTCCCCCCGAGTCAGCAGGCATGTACAGTTTGGCCAATGCTACCCGCGGTCTCCCCTTGTTCCAGATGAGGGTGCGCAGCAATACCTCCAGGTCGCGGAATAGTCTGACGGGCACATACAAGGGTAGGTTTGCAAAGTAGTACAAGAGGCGGGGCAGCACTATCATTTTAGTCAGCGCTACCCTGCTAGGCACGCTGAGGGGCAGGGTGTTCCAGTAGCTAACCTGCGTGCGCACGGACGTGATTGCTCTGAGGAGATTCCCATCTAGGACGTCCGCCGGGGACCTGTAGATCCGTATCCCCAGGTAGCGGAAGGTGGTGGGGTACCACCGCAGCCTGTCTCCTCCCAGGCGGACGTCACACTCAGGTGTCTCCGAGCCAAAGGGGTAGGCTCCCGACTTGGCCCAGTTAACCCTCAGGCCCGACAGTGCTTCGAAGGTGCGGAAAACGTCGGCGAGGGAATCAGGGATGGCGGCCATGTCTCTGACGTATAGCAGCAGGTCATCTGCATATAGGGACACCGTGTGTAGGCCGTCCGGCAATGGGATTCCCCATTCCAGTCCGTGTGCTCGGAGTGTCGCAGCCAGGGGTTCCATTGCCAGTGCAAATAGCAACGGCGACAACGGGCAACCCTGGCGGGTGCCTCTGCGGACTCGGATGGCGGCCGAGAGGATGCGGCCCGTGCGGACCCGGACGGTCGGCTCACTGTAAAGCAGGGCGATCATGGCGTTATAGCCGCCCCCCAGTTGGTATTTCTCCGTGACTGCCCTTAGGTATGGCCACTCGACGGAGTCGAAGGCTTTCTCCAAGTCCAGTATCAGGCATCCCGCCCTGGGCCACTGCCGCGTGGCGTATTCCTGTACCCGGAAGAGCCTGCGGATGTTGTGGGAGGTATGGCGTGTTGGGACGAACCCATTTTGGTCCCGGTGTACAAGAGTGGGTACGTGAGGGGCCAGCCTCCTAGCCAGTGCAGAAGCAAGGATCTTATAGTCTGTGTTTAGTAGAGCCAATGGACGGTAAGAGCCCACCCGCGTGCCGTCTCTGTCTGGCTTAAGTATAGAGACCAGCGTGGCTTCGTTCAATGTTGGGGGCAGGGCAGCTCCCTCCGCCGCCGCCGCGTACATGCGCAGGAGCTCCGGGATTAAGATATCCGAGCCAGCCTTGTAGAATTCAGCCGGTAGTCCGTCCGGGCCCGGAGTTTTCCCGTTGGAGAGCTGAAAGATGGCCTCTCTAAGCTCGTCCGCCTCCAGCGGAGCGCCGAGTTCGTCTTGCTGAGCGATAGTCAATTGCGGCATCGGCAGAGGGGAGAGATAGTCTGTAATAGCAGCGTAGGGAACCGCGAGTCGGGAGCGGTACAATGCGGTATAGTGGGCAGTAAAAGTGTCATGGATACCAGCCTGCGTGTACTCCAGTTCCCCACCCTCGCCCAGTATAGCCGTCACCGGCTGGGAGCGGGCATCCCGCGAAATCAGCCACGCTAGAAGCTTGCCTGGTCTGTCACCAAGGCGGTGAGTCCTCGCCGAGTGTGCCGCATAGTTGACATGGCGAAGTCGCTCCAGGAGGCGTGCATGTTCCGAGCGGGCGTCCCGCAGCGGGCCCTCGTCTCCCTCCGCCGCCTCCTCCTCCCGCGCAAGTAAACTCGTTTCCAGCCTAGTGAGATCTCCCTCTAGTCGGTGTCTGATCTGCCCCTGGGTGCGCAGACAGTGACCCCGTATCACGGCTTTGAAGGCATCCCACTCCACCCTCGAGTCAGTTGCTGTGCCAGTGTTGTCCTCGAAGTACTGCGCGGTACGCTCGAGTAGGGCAGCGCGAAAAGCCGCATCTAGTAGCAGCGCTGGCTGCAGGCACCATGTGGGGACAGGGGGGGTGTGGGTGGGCCCAGGCTACGGACATGAAGTGTGGATTGTGGTCTGAGTGTGTGCGGCCCATGTATTGCGCGTCCGTCACATGAGGTAGGAGGTCTGTGGATACCATGAAGCGGTCTAGGCGGACGTATAAGTCGTGAGCGCCAGAGTAATAGGAGTACGACCGTGTCCCCGGATTGCGCTGTTGCCAGACATCGTGTAAGCCCCATTGCGCAGCCCACTCCAGCAACGCCTTCGTGGCTCCCCTGGTAGGGGCGTTCACGGGGGGCGGGAAGGAGCGATCCAGCGTGGTGTCTAAGGTGCAATTATAATCGCCCCCTATAATCCACGAAGTGTCATGCCAGGGCGCCATAGTCGTTGATAGCCGCGCCAGGAAGCCTGCTTGTTCGATGTTTGGGGAGTAGAGGGATATCAATGTGATAGGATGACCATCTAGTCTGTCTCGCGCGGCCGTGTATCTGCCCTCGCTGTCTATCGCAGTGTCTGTGGTCTCCCACGGGGTCCCCGGGCGGATCCATATCAGTGTTCCGCGCGCGAATGAGGAGTATTCCGTGGCGTAGAGTTGTCCCCGCCATCTACGGTGTAGTGCCCTCACCTCAGCGCCATTCAGATGCGTCTCCTGGAGCAGCGCTACGTTAATCCCGTGCCGCTTAAGGTACGAATAAATATGGTAGCGCCTAGCCGGTGTGTGCATCCCCCTGACATTCCAGGTGCATATTTGGGTACTAGCCATTACTGTCCTGTGTGTGGGGGTCGCCCTCCGCCCCCAAGAGCGCATCCCCCCATCTCAAGGGCCCCCCGGGGCCAGCAGCCCGCATCCGCCGCGCAGCTAAAGCTAGTGATGTGCATGCAGTGTCGTGATCTCCAACAGGGTGAGGGGAGAGGGAAGAAAGGGTGCATAGAAAGTCGAAACATGGCAACTAAATAAAGAGTGATGAGAACTTGTAGAATACCAAAAGGTCGGCTGCACAACAGGTCGCCGTCCAAACACTCAAGCGAGCTTACGAACTAGACAGTCTCGGGGGGTGGGTAAAGTATCTTCTGAACAACAACGGAAGCAATGCAGGTTCGGAAGCGCCTCGCATGTCTCCCAGGCGTTGTGTACATGCTGCTGCCGGCCGGCGGGCGTCCGATGGCCACAGTTCAAGGCCGTAGCAGTTGCGCGCCCGGCCATCAGGTCAGCGGGGGGCTGGAATGCCCACGGAGAGGGGGGGGGGGGAGGGGCGCGGGCACGTTCCCCCCCACGACCCCCCAGCAGCAACAGGCCGAGCATGTGGCACTAAAAGGCGTCTCTGCGTGGTTGTAAATCAGGTGCGCGTAGGCCGTGCGGCCATAAGTAGAAATTGTACTTACAGTGTCCGGCCCCACGAGCGGGCCCCCCCGCAGCGCCGTCAGCATAGGTGCCTGGGCTCTTCCAGCAGGTTCAGTTCCGTAAGGGGTCATCCCGCAGGGGTTCGGGAGGTTGGCGATGTGCGTCAGGTGGCAGCCCAGTTCCGGGGCACCTCAGCCAAAGAGGTCCGCCGTTTGCGGTGTGACCTCCGGGGGTCCCCCAGAGTCCTGTGTGTCCGGGATGCCGTAGATTGCCTCGTCGTCCGTTGAGTGGGCCGTCGGGCTGGCGTCCGGCCGAGCCGACGACGCCGGAGAGTTGCTAATCTCTGCCACCCTGCGCAGGGCGTCCCGCTGCTCCTGATGAACAAGGTCCGCTGGCGGGGAGTGACTCGGTGTCCCGCCGGTTGGCGGCGGCGTGGGCAACCCGCGGTGGCGTCGTCGTCTTGGTCCCCTCGATCTTTCCATCGCGCCTGTTCCCGTCGTCCGTCGTGGCACGGCTGGCATTCCGCCATCAAGCCAGGCCTCCGCGTCTTCGGGGCTCGTGAAGAAATGGGTTTTGTCGTGCGCCACCACTCGCAGTTTGGCTGGGAAGAGCAGCGAGTACTGGAGGGCCGCTTCACGTAGCCGTCGTTTGATGGGCAGGAAAGAGTGTCTTTGTCGCTGTACTCGCGCCGTGTAGTCCGGGAAAAACATCACCGTCGTGTTGTCAATGGTAATGTCCCCTAGGTTTCTGGCCCCTCGCAGGATGGCATCGCGGTCCCTGTAGTTGAGGACTCGGAGGAGAAACGGCCGAGGGTTAGAGCCCGGAGGTGGCGGTTTCGCGGGGACGCGATGGGCCCTTTCCACCACGAAGTGCGGGGAGAGCGTGTTGTCAGGTAGGAGGTCTCGTAGCCAGTCCTCGACCTTGCGGACAGGATTCGCCCCTTCCCATCGCTCCGGGATGCCCACCAGGCGGATGTTGTTCCTTCGTGCCCGGCCTTCCGCATCCTCAGCCCTTCCCTCCATTAGTTCCACCCGGTGTAGAAGGTCGCTCACCCCGGCTTCGGCCCGTTTCGTCGCCGGCTCGACCTCTGCCATGGCTTCTTCCAGCGCGGTGGTGCGCGTTTGCAGCTTTTTATGGTCGGCTCTGCGGTGCGTCAGGTCAATTGCCACACTGTCTATGCGGGTCTCCAGGGAGGTGCGTGTCTGCTGCAGCGATTCCTCCATCCTCTCCATGGCCGCCAGGACACTGTCTAGTTTCGCCGTCACATGGTCCGTGTCCATCGCGGGCCTCGTTGGCTCGTGGCGCCTCCTCTCCGCCGTCGACCCCGGTCCGGAGCGGGTTCGCGCCCCTCTAGGCATGGAGCCAGTGGCGTGCGGAAGACGTCCCCCCCGTCGTCGTGGGGTAGGGGGGTGTTGCTCCGTTGATGCCCTGCTCCAGCGGAATGGGAGCGGTCCACCTCGCCGTGTCTCACCGCCTCGGCCAGCCAGGCCGTGTCGCCTTCGCCACGTGTGCAGGGGCTCAGCCAGTGGGGGGCTCAGTCGCAGCCGGGTCAGCTCTCAGTATCCCTCTTCCAGTCCGCAGGGCACCCCTGAGTCCTTCTTCCCGCGTCGGCCCGCACCGTAGCGCGTGGCGCAGGGGTCGCGTTGTGTGTGTGTGCCAAGGAGGCCCAGGTCGGCGCCCCCACAGCGGTTCCAGGGCTCCGCGGGCGGCGGCAGCGTGTGTTGGCGCGTCGTGTTGCTGAAGCGCTAGGGTCACCAAGAGGAGAACCGCCTCAGTGCGTCCCCTGTCCCGGCAGAGTGTGGCGCGGGGAGGCAGGTCCGTGCGTGTGTCCCCAGATCCGGGGGGGCTGCCGCCGCTGCTCCCCCACGGCACCTCCAGTCTTCGTAGGACGCTGCAGCTACCTGTGCTGTGCAGGTAATCGTCGTTGGGGTTCAGGCGCAGGCCCACCCGTCGCCAGTGGTGCGGTCACGCGGTCTCAGGGGGGTGTCGTTGTCCGTCACTGTCTTTTCCGTGGCGCTACAGGGGGGTCCCCCAGGCGGGTCCAAGCACGGCCCCCCCGTCGCCAGGCCGCCCTCGCCGCAGTTGTAGGCCGCCGCTCGGCGTCGCGGTAGCTCCTCCTCAGATGGCAGCCTCGGGCCTAAGGGACAGGGCAGCGCCCCGGTCTCGCGTAGCCGCGAGCCGCGGCCGCGCGTCCTGTAGAGCGGTCGCGGCCTCGTCCGCAGGGTCGGCGCGGTGTTCCACCGCCGATTCGCCGCAAACTCGGCCAGGTGGCGGAGAAGGCTCCGTGGAGGGCCCGCCGGCCAAATCCGCAACGTTTAGGATTGTTGCAGCGGAGAAACGGCCCGGGGCAGGAGGGCTCGATCGGGAGCTCTACCCGGGCACGTCCGCTTCCATCGCGTGCTTAGCCACGCCCCCATAACGTCTATAAATCATAACGATTTCAGGAAACCTTTACATTAAAATTTTAAACCCACAGCTTTGATTACTTAATTAAAGGAAACTAATAACATCATGGTATATTAGGTGATAAATTCATCTCTGTATGCTTTGCTCGGGGTGAGTCATGTTACATAGTTTGCATGTATCATGCAGTGCAGTGCCAGGTAGGGAAAAGTTGAAAATGGTAACAAACTCATGCAATCCTGTTTTACTAGAGGGCAAATGCTATCCATGGGACAGCCCTCTGCCTCAGAGGGACTCAATAAATGTACAGTCTTGGAGGATATACTCTGTTTTACAGGCACCAGTCAAGAGTAAACTGCTTACCATGTAGGTACTACTGAGACACACACATATCTAGCTTAACTTTAGCATGAAGATCATTTTACTGTTGCTTTTAGTCCACCAAAATGATGAATGTCTTGCTGCCGCCCTCAAAAGGATCACCCCTACCCAGTGCAAGGCATATTTATGCTTTGAATACTTGTCAGTAATCCCTAGTGCTGTGCTTCCAGCTACCTCACCCTAATTCTGGCCAATCGGAAAACTAAAAGAGAACACCTCTCCATCCATAGAAAATAAATGTTAAACGCAGAGGGTTGGATGAAACCTTTGTTATTTTCCACGGCTTCTGTAAATTACTCATAGAAATACATTGTATGCTAGGCAGTCATTCTCCATTCAGTACTGTGGAATCACTGTTTTGCCAGGTCCAAATGATTGACTGACTGCCCCTCTTCCTCCTCCTCATCTTCATTTTCTTTTTTTACTCCAATAGCGGTTAATATGGCTTTAACGTGCATACGAAAATCAACAACTATACTTACTCTTTTGAGGTGAGCCTGCGCCTCACTTCGGATGAATCTCATGCCGGACACACCACTGCCTGCACTAAATATGAAAAAATATGTTCTTAAAGCTCCCTAATGGTGGTCATCATGGAGGCTTTGCTCCATCACTAGTGCTTCTGCGCAACTCCCTACACCCGCAGAAGATTGAAGTGGTCAAAACCTTTGGACAGGAGTCTGTGTGTACTGTCACAAGGAAGAGTGAAGTGCAGGATTTCTTCTTTGCCCTGGGCCTCACCCTAGCGCTTTGGTTCTCTATTGCTGTACCAAACCAACATGCTCCTGCACTGATGAAAAACTACACAAAACATGCCACACTAGTACTCATATCCGCTGTGTGTGCCTTTCATGAACAGTAATGCAGACAAATTCAAGACTAATCCATAAGACAAAAACATGAATACAGATGTGCATGATCCCAGATCATTCGCCTCTAGCCTGTATAGGTAGAAGGAGGTCCGATGTATGTCAGAGAAATGCTATGTGCTTTGTCATAGAAGTCAGACACTCCTCTGGTGGACTTTCATTTTTAAGTCTTGCCTAGGCGATATGGGCCTCAAGCACCGTCCAATGTTTTCATTGGTTCCTCTTACCGTCTTTTACAAATGCCGGCTTTTGTTTGGTGAATATGCTTATTAGTCCTTCCTTTTGGATCCTCCGCTGAGAACTGCACCTGTTACATGTGCTCTTCTTCTTCAGGTTATTTAGGATACTTTGAGTGCACTTCTTTTTGTTGGACTGCAGTCGCACAGCCGCTCCCCATGCCTTTCAATTTCCAGCGTGACTGAAAATAGGCCTGTAAATCTTGTCACGTCAAAGCTTTCATGTTTCATGTTATTATTAGTTTCCTGTTCGTGGCAGCCTAAATGCTTGGTTCTAGTGTGTTTGTGAGTCCTTTTAAGATTACTTTTTTTCTTTATTAAAAAGAAGGAAGCGTGTTTGAATTGCACAATCTTTATTTAAATTATTTTTGGCCACTGTGTGGCTTTTATTTTATCAACACAGCATCTGCTTCAAGGACGCTACAGGGCCTCATCTTCTTTACTCACTGGCATGGGGAGAGGGGCATGGCTGCTTAGTTTACATTCCTCCTCCCCACTGCAAGGAGCAGCCTCAGGGAACACCACCACCTCTGCCTTCCATAGGGTGGCAGTGCTTCACCCCAGGTAACTGCAGAGAAGGCTCCGGCCAGGCGGCACAGGCAAAGCGACAACATGGGGGTTTGTCCCCTGGTTTTACCTGCCACTGTGGAGCTTGTTCTTTATTTCCATCACTGAGTTTTGTCGTTGGAATGAGAAGTCAAACTAAAATGGGACGTTTCGCAGTCAACCTAGAAGTTTCCTGCATAGAATTGACTGCATAGTTCACTTGAATGTATGGGGAAAAATTTATTTTGGTCTTGCGGTTTTCTGCTTTGTGTTAATTTGTTACCAAGTTGTTGCCTCGTGCTTATTGTTTACTGAACCGTGGGCTTGTGTCAGCAGGCCACTGCTTTTTCCTTAATGAGTGGTAAACTCAGACCATGTACTGAGTTATGGTCCCATTCCAGTTAGTTATAATGGGCCTGTACAAGTCCATTATAAATGGGTTTTCTCGAACCAATGTCTACTGATTTCTTCTTAGGGCGGTCTGAATTGCAACCTCTCCTTTGTTAACTTGTTTATGGAGCAGAACAGCCAATCTACTGTGCCTACCCATCTCTTGTTTGCATTTGGGCCGATGAGAGTATACTCTTTCGCTTTGATCCATAACTCTGTACCGCAGCACAATGTGATGTGTGCCTGCACACGTGGTAAACCCCCAGTGGGCAGAACAATGCTGAGGTAATTGTGGCCTAGAGCAGTCGCTATCGGCCCAGGACAAGCATTTTCTTTTCACATTGCTGTCTGCTTTGGATGACTCATTTCTTATCGCTGTTCTTGTATTTTTTTTAGCTTGGGGAAGTTGGTCTGATTCAAGGGGGTGGGGAGGCAATTTGACAGCCTGTGAATAAGTGCATTTTTTGGGCATTCTTCGCCTCACCGCTTACCCCATCCTTGCTTGCCTCTACCCCATCTTCCCCGCCCTTGCTTGTTTTAACAGCCACGGGCGATTGTGTTAAAGGCACTTGAGTTAGTGTTGATCTAGCTTTCTGGAGCAGCCGTACTCCTTAAAGGGAAGAATTTATTGCAACAGAAACATCGCAACCACAAGACTTCACGTCATTAGTATTTATTCAGCTGCAGTGTTGGAAAGCTCCTTCGAGGAGGACATTTTGCAAGGTAACAAGAACAAAGGCGGCAGATAGTCTCTAAAAAGCGAGCGGTAAATCTAACTTTTTACGACTCTCACTAGAGCGGCAAGGCTTGCCGGCACAGCCAGTTTATTTGTTCTGATTTCATGGTGCTTCTGGCACTAAGTGTAAATCCTGGCTCTTCATCTCCAGAGGGCACTGTGAACAAACAGGGACAAATAAAATTTTACTCTAACATTTGCACTAACAGATTGATGCAATGAAGGGGTTTTTGTTCCAAACAGCTAATGCACTGGTTAATTGGTGTAAACTGTTATATAAAATTGCCATTCTGATGCAATCTGTGTTGAATCCAATTAATGCATTCATATATGTTCATGTCAAGTCCTCACTACAGGTGTCAACTTAAATGCAAGCTGCCTCCCTATAAAGTGCATTGATGCCATTGGGCCAAGTTCGTGATATTTAAAACTGCAAAATAAAGTCACTAAGGTCTATTATCTTTATGCATCAGTGCCAGCAGCTTACTCTCTGCCCACTAGTGCTCATCCTACATAGTGTCCACCAGTGTTCAATAGTGAAATATCAAATGTCAGCAAATCCATTCCCAGACCTTGGAGTGGCCTTTCAAGGCACTGCATACATTGGAAGACTGGTGAGCATCAACAAGCAAGCGAGTTTGTGGCAATCACAAACTTTGCAAGGCACATTTCCAGCATGGATATGACCTAACATTTAGCCTTAGTAAGGTCAGGAGCAAATGTGTTTCTAATAGGGAATTGGGACCGGTACACTGTTAAATTTACTTGGTGTGTCAGAGAAAGGATTTCTTTTTCCCCTTGGAAAAAGTGAAAAAAGTTTGCAAGTGCAACTAACATTTTATAGCTATTTAGACATGTGTAGCTCTTTCCCACTTACTTTTACATGTTCGTAAATACTTGCAAATGTGAGTAAACTTGGAAAGCTATAAGTATCAGAGCACATTAGACCTATTTTAGAGCACTGCTTAGCTAAATAGCAACATTTTATATTTGTGGTCTTTTTTCCTCCCACTCTCAACTACAACAATTATTGCCTTATTTATGGATTTTAATCTACACTGCTTGCTTATGTTTCATTCCTCAGTAAAGTTGATTGTCATCTTATTATATTAAGCATAACATGCCCCTGATGCTAATTCTTCAGGCGATTCAATACTCTAGTGATGCAGTTGCACACAAAATGGTATAGTGCTGTTGACTTGTTTGTCTACTCAATCCATAGTTGAATACATCAGGTTATTACACAATGATGTTTCCTGGTGTGATAGCGCATTGGAAATGAACACACAGTTTAAGCTACACCGAAACAAACAGATGTGCCTTAATTGCTACTGCAGTAGACTTTTAGTCTTGGGAACCAGGGTTCTTTTCTCGTTTGCTGGAGTCACATTTTCTATCGGGATGGCTTGAGTTCAGCTGAGAGTAGAGGGTGCAAAAAAATCATCCTCCTTGAGCGAGGGCCACAGCTTACTGTGCTTTTTGTTAGTGCCTTGACGTGGAGAGTAAAATGTAAGTTGTGTGTTTGTGCAGAGTAACTCTCACTGCGACCACCGTGTTGCTCTTAGGTTGCAAGAGCATAACTTGCAACACATACTTCTGATTGTTTACAAGCTCATTATGTGCTCCAGGCTTTCTCCAGAAGGTAGTTGATAATTGTCAGACCGTTTTCATTTAATTATATTTGGTTTTGTGACGCATTGGGTAGTCTGATATTATGTTGCATGGTGAAACACTTATAAGATCCCATTGCCAAGCAATAGTTTTCCTGACTAGCCAGCTCCAACACATCCACAAGGTATGTCTATGAAATCAGCATCGTTATCTTCCTGCTTAGCATAGAGTGAATAGCGCATGGACATTTGTTACGTTGTTGTCAAAGTTATTGTCAAAACCCCTAAAAGAGGATCCATCTCAATGGCACAACTAACATTCAGCACATGACTACAATCCGCACAGCCACACCTCACCAACCAAATGCCTAAATCATTAGCATTGCCAATACTTGATTCAAAAAGTTGTTCTTAATTTTACTGACTCATGAAAAAAGTGATTCCTTTGTTCAAAAGTAAACATTTTTTAAACTAAAAAGTCCAACCTTTGTATTAACTCTATAACTTGTGTAGAGTTTCTATTAACAAACACAGATTTTTATGATGCCAGGGCAAAGTTTTAGATATCATAGTTCTTTGACAATGATTTTTGACGTTGCTGAAGAGGCTAGATTAATGGGCTCCTCAGAGGATCTAGAGTCCCTAACTAATCGGGCCCAATGAAATATATGCTTATTTCGAAATGAAAATAATGCAATGTCACTTGAGAGAAGGAAAGGCCTTCTACTCAAAATGGACAACAAGCTGGATAATATGGCTGCTGTTGAAGCAGAGCCCAATGCTGGGGAGCTATTATTCAGAGACACCTTTATGAAAGAAATCAGCAGATAGTCCCTACATTTTCTATGCTAAATAAAGTGCAATTCTCACTAAGGTGAGTGGTTGGATATCATGTTTTTTGCCAGGCCCAAGAGATACAGGAACTGCTCTGATGGTCATTTACTCGCTTCTGCAAGTTCATTTCAGAGGGCCACTAGTTCTTCCAACAAGACTACAGCCTGGCTTCACTTGTTTCGTCAAAGAAGAGGGAGAGGTTTCAGTCACCATGGATACCGGACACAGTGGTGACCAGTCAGAACAGATAATCATTTATATGGCTTCTAGTCCTCCTCTTATAAAAGACAGATTGGCAAGGTTTATGCACAGAAATAAATAGCTTCACATCCTTGTGTTCTTCAAATAATCCAGGGCACTCGGACAGATCTTTATTCCAAACCTTATGAAATTGTGTTCCTAAGACCCCAAAAATGGTAAGTAACTAAGTTTTTGCTCCTCTAAAAAAAAGCAATAGACAGGCCTCTGCTCCTCCTAGCAGGTCTCCAAAGCATTGCTTTTGTTCTTTATTCAGATGGCAAAAAGAAGATGCATGCTCTCTGTTAAGTCTAAAGAATTTTGGGCATATTGTTGCAGATTGTCATTTGATGATGGAGACATTTTAAACCTCTGAGACTTTCTTCGACTGGTGGAAAGCTAGACCTTTGAGATGCATATTTTATCGTTCCCTTTCATCACCAAAGACAGAAGGTTCCTCTAATTTCAATGGAAGACACAATTTACCAATCTACTTCTCTAGCTTTCAGAGTGCCACCAGCACCATGGCGTTTCACAAAAACATTAGAACCAACCGAAGCAACATTGAGGTCTTAGTGAATCAGGATGATAGTCTATTGGAGGATTGGTAGTTTATGACTCACGATCAATGATTCACTTAGATTATGTTTAAGTAATTATTCAGCTTTTGCACTATCTCTGCTTTATACTTAATCAGGAAAAGTCCAATTTGAGTATTTCAAAAGAGTTATAGTTTCTGGGGCTTAGGATAGATTTGCAGTTATCAATGCAAAAAGTACCATGTGGTAACCTTGCTCTCCAGAGCATTGTTTTCGAAACCATCTTTTACAATAGCATTGTTTCCCCACGACATCATAAATGAAATTAATCATTGCATTAGATGGTACAAAAAACGAAATTTAAATTGAAAATAAGTATTTATAATTTGGCAACACATTTTCAATGGCACAATTTATTAACTTTAATAACAAAACATTTTAAATTCAAAACATATTATAAATATTTTGAAATGGTAAATGGACATCTAAGGAGAAATATATAAAATGTCAAATGAAAGGTAAACTGTTACATAGGATTAGAAAATACATATATATGTATACATATGGCTACTTTTGTATGTGTGTTTGTGTATATGAAAATATATATTTATGTTAAAAAATGTAGAAATTCACTGAGAAAAACTAATTTTAAAGTAGATTTAAACGTGGGTTTTTCTAATAAAAAGACGCAGTTTTTTAACAGCAAAAAACACAGAAATTCTTCAGTTATATTGTTATATGTAACTGACCCAAGTATAACTTGCACCGCCATAGATTTCAGTTGTCATTAGTGATGTAATATATGCGTTCCTAAGCAGTGCCTGATAGTGGCGCATGTTATACTATATTCAGTGGGTCTTTTTGTTTTAGAATTGTAGCCGTTTTGTTATTAAAATACCTACGCACAACTAAAATCTTACTACCTTATTTACTTCTAATTCCACTTTAACCTTTAGTTTGACAAAGAATTTATCATTTTTTTAAATATAAGTAATATCTTATTATGATACATCTGCGGCCACCCTCCCACTGTGCATGACTTTGAGTGGCCAGCACCCCTACAAGCTACCAATTGGCCACAGATCTCACCTCACAAATGTATTTTCATTTTTTTTTTCCTTTCTCATGGGAGCCTCTTTGGCGGGCTGTCCTGGTTCCTGTGAGACCATGAAGCCTTCCCCCCCATACCTTGCCCCCCCAGAAGGGCTGGGGGGTGCAGGGTATGGCTACTCATCTCCCTTAAATTGTTTTTCATTTTATTTTTCAGTCCTGGGTCCTGTAATGAAATCCACAACATTTTCCTTCATGTTGCAGCAGCCAGTCACATTGCTCAGTCCAGTAGAAACAAAATATCCCTTGGTTCTTACACAAACAGTACAAACGATCTCTACCCACATTAGAGTCACAAATTCAAATGAACACAATATTACAGCCCATGTAGTAGACACAAAAATTATATCATAAAGCACAAAAAATTATCACAAGATATTTTTTTATTAAAAAACATATTTATGTATCGTAAGCATTTCATGAAAATAATCACAGTTACTGTCTATCTCCAATTCATATAAAGTTATAAAAATACTTAAAAACCTAATACATTTTATACAATTAAAACAACAGTACATCACATAACATAAAGAGAGTAAAAAGAGACAATATATTCTGTCATTCAAAAGACATATCCGTTGGAACAATTGTAAACAGGGCCTGGATACAATATATTATTTCAGTATCTATAGATCCAATTACTTCCACGGATTATGTGAACGATGCTTCAATGCGTTTTCGATGGTTCTAATGATATCCCATCTTTTTCAAGACAAATAAAACAAGTCTCTCTGTATTGCACTGTGGAGTTGCCCTCGACCTGAATCCTAATAAAAACCTGTGGGTGTATATAATCACTTCCTCCACATAAATTCCTTTCAGCTAAAACTCGTAATTATATATGCATTATTCCAGATAAGCTGTTAGATTTGATAAGTGTAGCCTGAGTGTTCTGCCTCAAAGCTTGGTAAAAACTATGTTGCAACTCCCTTTCAATCTCGTGTTATTCTCTTAGTTTAGATAAATCTCTATATTTGAATTGGACTCTCTCTCTACAGAGACGTTGCCATCGTCTTTATTCATAAAAAGGAACCGTAAGATAATATCTGCTTGTGCCTTTTACATCTTTACGCGCTCAATTGCACAGAGTAGCGGAGAGAAAAATGGTTCTCCTCTCAGGGGTGGGTAGCGGAGCCGAAAATGTTTCTCCTCTCAGGGGTGAGCATTTTCAGCTCTGCTACTCTGTGCAATTGAGCGCGTAAAGATGTGTAAGGAATGAGCAGATATTATATTACGGTTCCTTTTTTTTAATAAAGACGATAGCTACGTCTCTGGAGAGCAGCAGTTATAGTTATCTTAAGTAACTATAACCCATGCCCTAAAGTAACTATACCTCAAGCCCACGCCATGCACAGTGATGCTTTCAATCAAGTAGTTTCAGATCTTGCATTGATGGTATCAATGGTGTCGTAGAACATGTCATGAGGGATGTAATATGTGAAATAATTATCAGTGCATGCTTTATGGCATGACTTATAGTTACTTAAGATAACTATATGTGGTAAATTTCAGTGGTTTTGTTAATTCTAATTTTTTTAATGTAAAGAAAGCTATAGTTACAATTTCTAACTATAACATCACCTTAAACTATGGATTTTTCAGTGAATTTATATTTGTTTTAACATAAGGTAAGATATCCATTATCATGTGTAGTGTGGGGTTAGGTTGGGAGCAGGGCCAGGCAGCGCAGGAGTGCCCATCCCCTGTAGGCGTGCACAGCTGACAATGGATGGACAATATAAAGAATATAATTTTAAGTGAGGCTATTAACAAGCGGGTTATTGAAACTATTAATGTTAACTTGGTTTCGGAGCCAACCAGGGTGGAGGGTCCTCCTGATAGTGATTGTAGAGGGCCAGTCAATGGAAATCAAAGGGAGGAAAATTATCCAAGTGTATTTATTACACCAGATAGGACCAACGTAAGGGGTAAAGGAATAATCTTAGCCAGCTGGAACGTCGCAGGATTGAAATCCAAGGGGAAGGTTCTGGGCTGGCAGAATTTTATTAACTCCTATGATATTGTACGTTTCCAGGAGACATGGTGCAGGGAAGAAATTAATTATGAGGGGTTTGTTTCATACAATTTGGTGGCGAAGGGCACTGGGTCGGGCAGAGCTAAAGGTGGTCTGCTGATATTAGTGTCAATCCACCGCCCAGTTATAGTAAAAAGGTATATAACAGTTGGAGAACATGTTCAGACTCTTTGGTTGTTAGAGGAACATGTCCATAACATCTTATTGTTAAATTTTTATAATAATATTTTTGATAGCTCCAGGGATGTAGTTGTCCGTGACTTGGCCAGTGCCATTGAAAATTTAAACCTAGAAGTTAATGTTTCTTTTGATTTTGTCTGGGTTGGTGACTTTAATATCCCATTATGTGAACTGTCAACTGAAAAAGTCTGTGGATTTACCAACGATGCGGGAGTGGAAGACCTGCATTTTTGTCATAACAACTATGGAGATGTATTAAATTATGTTATGGGTTACTATGACTTAGAAATTCTAGGTCTCCCAAAAGAGGAATCTGGACAAATTATCCCTACTTTTAAGGGTCATCATTCTTGCTCAGTTATTGATCATGTGATTGTTTCCTCTAATATTATTTCCTGCTGTGCTCCCCCCAGGATTGAAGTAACCACCATAAGCGACCACAATTGTATTATTTTGGAAACAACTTTTTGGGGTGATAGTTGTGTTAAAATGGGCGCCTCGGTCTCTAATATTGAACCGTATAGACCAAATGGTGTTCGTTTGAGATGGGCTGGGGACAAAGCAAGTGACTTAATTGGTTCTATCGTGACGGACTGCTTACCTAATATTAGTATTATTTTCGATAACATTACTGATGAAACGCAGGTTTTAAATGCTTTTAAGGATATCAGCAAAATTATCGAGGCCAGATTTACTAAACCTAAGGGGGGCCAGCGTAGTAATGTACCAAGATGGTTTGATCATTTGTGTACCCTTCTATTAACTGAATTAAAACTTGCTCTTGCTAAAAAGCCTAGGGACACTGATTCTGTAGTCAAATTAAGGCTAAAATATAAGCTTGCCCTAAAGCGGAGGAAGAGTGAGCTGCAGCAGTCGGCATGGGACTCTCTTAATCAAGCAGCTGAATTATCTAACAGTATTTTGTTCTGGGCTACTGTTAACTCTCTTTTTTTTAAGGATGAGAATACTCCAATGTTAACCTCCAACGTCTCGAGCGACGGCTGGTTTGCCCATTATTCAAATATGTTTGATTCTAATAGTTGTATGGGCACCTGCCAGAATAGATGGCCTGTTTTACCCTTGAATATTACAGTCAGTGAGGTAGAATCTGGCATCTGTGCCAGCAAGGGGGGAAAGCCCAGGGCCCAGATGGGGTGCCCATAGACGTGTACAAAACGGCCCCGAGATGTGGAGCCCTCTGTTAGCTACAGTTTTTAATGCTGCTATATGTACTGAGACCCCCGAAACATGGGGGGAATCTATTATTATTCCAATACATAAAAAAGGTAGTAGGTCTGATGTAAAAAATTATCGACCCATCTCTCTTCTTGATTCGTCTGTCAAAATTATGTGCAGAATTATGTTAGTGAGGTTAGAGGAATGAGCCGAGCAAGAGGGTATCCTAGCTGACAGCCAGTATGGATTTAGAAAGGGCAGGGGCACACTCGATCAGTGCTTAAACCTTGATCTATTGATCGGGAAATACACTGAAGCTAAGCCAGGCTCACTTTACCTCTGTTTTGCAGACCTTAGTAGTGCCTTTGACATGGTTGACCGTTCGATTTTATGGTCAACCTTGTTACAGCTAGGTGCGCCAGAAGGTATAATTTATTTTCTCGCTAGACTGTATGGGAATTTAAAAACCTGTGTGCGTTTTGGGACTAAAGGAGAATGCACCCCAATATTTAGTGTAAAAAGAGGTATTAGACAGGGCTGCGTACTGGCCCCCCTCCTTTTTAAAAACAATTAAAGCAGATGTCCCACAGATCAAAGGTTCCCCCGTGCCAGTGTTATTATACGCTGATGACACTGTCTTGCTCTCCAGAACTCCTTTAGGATTACAGCGCTTGATTGATAGATTCTCTACCTTTATTAAGGATAGGAAGTTGACTATCAATAAGAGGAAAACGTACATCATGACATGCGGGGCTAAAAGCAAAAAGAAAAGTAAATTCTTAAATTCCTTTTTTATAGACAAGGACAAGGTGCATCAAGTGGATACTTTTTGCTATCTTGGTATAACCTTCTCTAATGATAGAAAGTGGCTCAATGAATTAAAAAATATTCGTATTAAAATGGCAAAAAATGCCCATGGTGTTTTTAGATTCGCTGCGAAGATCGGGGACCGACGTACCAGGGATATGCTTAAGATTTATCAAGCTAGGTGTGTTAGTATTGCTCTGTATGGGGCGGGTGTTTGGGGACACTTTCATGCCCATACCTTGCAGTTGGAGGAAAATGCTTCTCTAAAAAAACTCCTGTTACTACCATCTACTGCTTGTACTGAGCTTACCCATCGAGAGCTGGACATTAATTTTCTTACTGATCAACTATCTTTGAGGCCACTTATGATCTGGCATTCTATTTGGCTTCAGGAAGAAAAATCTTTTAATAGATCGGTCATCGAGGATTGTCTCTCGTTGGATAAATTCCTTAATATACCATGGTTAAATTATGTTGTCAGATGTTTTTCAGAGATTTTTAATTTAAACATCTTGGTGGACCCTAATGCAGCATCTTTAATAACGAAACAAGAGCTGAAAATAAACTTGTTGGCATTTGCCGCAAGGAAACGGGCCATTGCTAATGGTTCTCTATCTACTGTTATGTTTTATAATAAACATAACATTGTTTAAGGTTCACCCATTTATTTAGAATGGGTTACAAGGCCATCTCATAATTTTGTGCTGACCAGACTGAGGTTTGGTATAGCCCATCATTTAGTGGCACTGCAATCACTTAAGAAACATCCGCAGGGGCCCTGTATGTGTGATGGCGTTTCCAAACAGAGCACTAAGCACTTTCTCTTAATATGTAAACTGTATATGAATTTTCGTATTGCCTATTTAAAATCTATGTTTCTTAAATATGGTGTACGTACAGTTAATCAGGCCATGAGCTTAATTTTTAACTTACAACATGTCGATATCTGTTTTTTTACTGCTATGTTTTTAACCCAATCTATTAAGGCCAGGAAAAGTATGTGTTTTTAATCTATTATATTTGTAATATTTAGGTTTTGTCTGCAAACCTGTTGTACTTGACACCCAAATGTATGTTTTATTCTTTTTTGCTGTGCTTTTATGGTCATTTTATATGTACCGAATAAAGCTTCATGAATTGAATTGAATTGATATAATTTTAAGGGAGGCCGACCTGGTGGCTTTGTCAAAATATTGGAACACCAAAGTATAAAAAGTGTGCCTATTGGCTTTAATATTTTTAGGCCATAAAGTGCAATCATACAAGCCACCACAAGGTGTCCCCGCACTCCAGCTGCAGAGCATGCAGCTCCAGCTTGAAAAGCTTTAAAATAATATGGTACGGTCTCCTGGGTTCATGGATTCAATAACCCAGAAGACTTACTATTTTGTTTATGTTGCTGGGGGGTCTGCTGCACTCTCTGCATCCCCCTACAGCATTAAAACAAATGGTTGGTGGTGCCCCTACCACTTCTAGAAGCACCACCATTCTAAAAACAAAATAAGTAAAAGGCTCTCACAGGTCATTATGGGGTGCTCCTTCTCTAGCACCGGTGGCAGCAGGGGCAGGCAATGTTTTGCCATTTTGTATGTTATGTTATTAAAGTGGGTGCCCTGATGTGCAACTGGGGCACCCACACCACATTAAAAATAGTTAGGGGCTGCGGAGGGAGCCCTGTGGCCCCTACCAGCTCCCCAGCCACCTCTGTGGGGGAACCAGGCTTTATTTTTTTTAACACATTTTTTAAGTGGATGCCCCTCTGCCCATTCTGGGCAACCCCCAATGTCTTCCTAAGGCCCCCGCAGCCCCTGCCAGCTACCCAACCAGACGAATGCTGGTTACTGGCAGGAGATGGCACTATTACTTTGTTCCCCCCTGCCGGACTCGAGTAGCATTCTTCCCTAACACACTGCAACAATAGCGTGCCCTGGCAGACGGATTTTCCGTGCCGGGTCAACAGTTTGGAGGGGGTGGTAGGAGGGAAGGGAAGAGACATGCCCTCCACTCCAAAAATTAACTAAATAATGGTTTCCTAGGGCCCTACTACAGCTCAAGGAGTGGGCCTTTATGCCTCTCTCCCCTTTATTTTCAAAGACGACCGGGGGGCATTGGGTTCCCAGGCCTCTCGAAGGCTCAGTATTAGGGCTGTATGCCCCCTCTCCTTTACTATAGATTCGGCCCTGGAGGATGGCCCCCAGTGCCTCTTAGAGGTTCAGAGAAGAAGACCACGTGCCCCTCCCCAAAAATGTCTGCTGCCCCCATGCCCTTACCCATGGTGGGGGGGTTAATGAAATGCAGAAGACCGCCATTTTGTTTTAATCGGAACTACAGCTCCACGGATCCTCTGTGGATCCATGGCCCAGAGTTTTTTTTTAAATGCTGTTTCTGTACCCATGGGGTCCATCTGGGGAAACACCCCCATCCCCCCGCCACGCGTACTGGGGCAGGGTTTCCATACCCTATTTATGTTTTTTTCAACTTTTTTTAGGACTGTGGACTGTCTCCCTGAGACTTCTGATGGCTGCCGCCAGATCTTTCTTGAAGTGGTGGCAACCAATCCTATCTTAACTAGTGATCTGTCAGCTCCACTGATCCTCCACAGCATGATAAATACATACATTTTGAATGGATTTAAACCAAATTACAAAAAGCACACTTTCTGGGCCAAGATCTAGCTTTCTACCAAATTTGGTGTAATTCCAGTCAGCTGTTTTGGCTGTAACTGTATCTAATTTTCTGATGGAAAAATCAATGGGGGAAACACGTTTGGGACCCCCTTTTTCTCAGCCCCCACTTGAAGGAGCACCACAAAACTTTCCAAAAAAGATGCAGCAGGAGATGAAAGCCAAAAATTGCTTTTCCTACAGAAATATGATCCGAACTATAAGTAACCAGTGGTGACCCCCACTGGGTAATATGTATAGTAACAGAGAGAAAAAGGTAAGAAATTGTGATGAAACTAGTTTACAGGTATATGTATGTGTGTGATTAGAAATGGATATGTAAATGGAAACTGATACACTGCCAAAAGAAGGGAAATAAATAAAAGTTTATTAAGGGAAGGTCGAAATTTATAAAAAAATATATGTTTGGGTCAAAATAACACTACACAGAAAAGACCCTGTAGTTGAGTTTTCTAAACCACCCTCCTCTAAAGTATTATCATCTTTAGGGTGTTAATCTGCTCAAGTTATCTCCTTCCTGGCCAGACAATAAAGTCCTGTCTCTCAAGTTACCTGTAAAATTCACACTGCTTTTATGTTTTGTATTCTCTAAAATAATTTCTTAGAGATGTAAATAATACAAGACAATTTTCTCCTACCTCACTTCATTTCATTATCTCCTTTGGGATTAAAAAAATACTGATGACTGTGAAATTTCCTTACTTTCCAGATCAACCAGACTTGTGTATAGGTAAATATTTAAAAGCTATTAAATTGATAAACGAAAGTCTGATCACCCCATATTACACTCAATTACGAAATTCCTTCAGAAAATCTCCTGCCTTATTGTCTTCTTCAGCTTAGTCTTTCTCTTATTGTTACTGAGAGTTTTGAGGCTCAATCAACTAGGGGGTGCTATTGCTTTCAAAGGGTTATGCGCATGGGTCAACCTTGAGGACATTCTCAGATCAGAGGACAACACTTATTTGCAAACTTTGTGTTACAAACAAGTTTCTAGTGCTTCTTTGATTGTTTCAAACATGCTTTAAACAACCATAATAGGAGCCTCTCGCCTTGTCATAAATGCCAGTTTTCCTAACTTGCTGTCTCACAAAGTCAGTTTTTATTAAAGACACTGAGCCGAGTATTATTTCCCCACAATTTTTATAATTTTGTCCTGCCCAAAAACTGTCTATTCATTTCACCTCCTGCTGCCACTTCAAAACTTTAACAATGCTTGGTGGATGCTTCCCAGGATATTCAAGACTTTCTACTGGCTTCATTGATTCTTTTATGTATCCTTCCTGTGTCATCACTCCTAATTGACTTGTGTATTATCTCCTTATGTCCCTAAACCCCCATGGATGTCTTATTTTTGTTATCATGTATTTTATGTAGCTTATACGTAGTAACAATCGTATAGGCTATTTCATTTTGTAGTATTATCATGATGTTTAATATCTTAGTTTGTCTTGTATGTATATGCTTTTATGGTGATTTTATCACACTGAATAAAGCTGATTTTGACTTGACTTGACGAAAACAAGTTACTTACCTGTAACTTTTGTTCCCCAGTATTGGTAACTTTCATAGATTCTCATGCTTTGTATCATTCCCCGTCGTCGGAATGGGAGCCTCGGTAAATAAAAAATATATCCTAACCATAGAAACAAAAGAGAAAATAGGCTTAGGCCTCATCTCATTTTGTAGTATATCACCCTCTTTGTGTAAAAGAGCCCAAACTTTTGCCAGGACCAATCAGCACAGCCTCACCCGTTGGAACCTTCCTGAGAGAGCTCAGAGCCTCAGATTTTCGTAGCCGTTGTGCAAACAGCCACTACCTCAGTGAACCGGCAGAGCTTTCCCAGTGGAGGTGGGTGGGCGCATGAGAATCTATGAAAGTTACCAATACTGGGGAACCAAAGTTACAGGTAAGTAACTTGTTTTCTTACCCCAGTATTGGAACTTTCATAGATTCTCATGCTTTGTATCAGACTAGTTAGCAGTAAATCACAAAAGCACATGTTGGTAGACACTTGGCCTCACATAACCATCTCAGTTTACAGTAAAAACTAGTACATGGTAATCAAGAAAAAACAATCATTACTGAACCAAATGTGCTTACCAGGATGGAGGGATTGTAGGGAAAGCTCACCTCTCAATGAAAAAGATTCCTGAGGA
The DNA here is from genome assembly GCF_964204655.1 of Triturus cristatus. NCBI lineage: Eukaryota > Metazoa > Chordata > Amphibia > Caudata > Salamandridae > Triturus > Triturus cristatus. The sequence continues at coordinate 1,137,206,180 of NC_140585.1, read as the reverse complement.
CTGCTTGACCAACAGCAGCGTCATCTCGTCCCACCGACTCCAGGCAGTAGTGTTTCGTGAAGGTGTGTACACTGCTCCACGTTGCTGCCCTGCAAATGTCTTTGATAGCAACTCCAGCAAAAAGAGCCACTGAAGATGCCATCGCTCGTGTAGAATGAGCACGGGCCCTTCTGTCCAAAGGTTTGCCCGCAGCCTGATGACAGAATTGAATTGCACTGGAGATCCAGCGGGAAATGCCACTCTTAGCGAGAGGCAATCCCTTCCGTGGTGCACTGTAGGAAATAAATAACTGTGTAGACTTCCTGAAAGAGCGTGTGCGCTCGAGATAGAATTTCAGACATCTCTGGACATCCAAAGAATGCAATGTTCGTTCCGCCTGGGTCGAAGGACGTGGAAAAAAGGAATTCAAAATCAAGGGTTCATTCAGATGACAATCCGAGGGCACCTTCGGGATGAATTTTGGGTTGGTTCTCAATATTAGCACATCCTTTTTGAACTGCAGAAATGGCTCCACTATGGACAGAGCCTGGAGTTCACTAACCCTTCTAGCCGATGTCAACGCTAAGAGGAGGGCTAGCTTCCAAGAGAGGAACTTCAAGTCCGCCCTGTGAATCGGCTCAAAAGGAGCTTTCATGAGCTGAGCCAGTACTAGGTTGAGCTGCCAGATCGGTGGAGGTGCTCGGACCGGAGGATACATCCGAAGGAACTGTTTTACAATCCTCGCGGAACATAGAGATGGCCCCGATGTCTTTCGTCGAAAACGGGATATGGCAGCCAGATGTACCTTGACAGAAGAGTGCGCCAAACCTGATTTAGCCAGCGACAGGATGTAAGGAAAAACCTGATGTGGCAGGGATTTATAAGGATGGAGTTTATTCCTCTGGCACCACAGACAAAACCTCTTCCATTTTGCCCTGTATGTCTTATTAGTGCTTGGCGCCCGCGCCTGAGACAAAACATCCCTGCACTCCTTGGAGAGATTCAGATGATGGAATTCTCTGTATTCAGGAGCCACGCTGTCAAGTGTAGCGACTTCGGATCCGGATGGAGCACCTGTCCCTGATCCCGCGACAACAGAGATGGAATCAGCGGCAAGCGAATTGGGCGATCCTGGGAGAGAAGCAGGAGTTCCGTGAACCAGAACTGCCGGGCCCATACTGGAGCAATGAGAATCATCTTGCACGGCTCCGCCCTGACCTTCCTTAGGACTGGAGGAATGAGAGGAATGGGAGGAAAAGCGTAGCAAAATGCGCCGAACCAAGCAATCGAAAGGGCATTCCCTAGAGATCCTCGATGGGGAACCTTGCTTGCGTAAAACCGACATTTGGCGTTCTCCGGGGACGCAAAGAGGTCTATGGAGTACCCCATATCTCGAACACTCCCTCCAGCGTGGCTTGGTCTAATTCCCACTCGTGAGTCACTTCCGTCTGACGACTCAGAGCATCCGCCGTGATGTTGAGGCAACCTGCTAGGTGCTCGGCTTGAAGGGAGATCTTGTGAGAAATCGCAAAATCCCAGATCGTCTGAGCTTCCTTGGACAGAGTTCGTGATCTTGTTCCCCCTTGCTTGTTGATATAGTGCATGGCCGTCGTGTTGTCCGTCCGGACCAGCACTGCACGATTCTGAAGTCTGGGAAGGAACGCCAGCAAGGCTAAGCGAATAGCCATCAGCTCCAAGAGGTTGATGTGGTTTAGGCTCTGCGCTGGACTCCAGTGACCGCTGATTTGAAGCTCCTGGAGTACCGCTCCCCAGCCTTCTAAGGAGGCATCTGTGGTCACCACCATAGGAGAAGGAGGAGTCCGGAATGTTAATCCTACTGCGATGTTCTCTTTTACCAGCCACCACTCGCAGGCCTTGCGCATACCTGGTGTTATCCACACCTTGTCGTTGAACGACCCTTCTGCCTGGCGCCATTGTTTGTCTAACTCCTCCTGCAGAGGAAGCATATGAAGCCTGCAATGCGGTATTAAAGGTATGCAGGATGATATCGATCCGAGTAAGGACTTGTACCGGCGAACCAACACATTTTTCCTCTGCAGCACTTGACGAGCGGAGGCGATCAGCTTGCGTTGACGCTCCTCCGACGGACGAGCGGTGCATAGTGTCGTGTCCAGAATAGCTCCAAGGAACCTTTGCGACCTGGAGGGTATCAGCACCGACTTGGACCTGTTGAGCTGAAGACCCAAGTGGGCGAACAATTGAATGCAAGTTGAAACGGCCTGAGAAGTTGCCGTGAGCGATGGAGCCTTGACGAGCCAGTCGTCCAAGTATGGGAACACTTCTAGGGATTGCTTTCTGAGAAAAGCAGCGACTGGTGCCAGCATCTTCGTGAATATCCGAGGTGCAGACCGAAGGCCAAACGGAAGCACCTTGAACTGGAAATGGCTCTTGCCTACTGTGAAGCGTAGATATTGCCTGTGAGCTGGGTGGATTGGAACGTGGAAGTATGCATCCTCTAAATCCAGGGACGCCAAAAAATCGCCCGGATTCAGTAGACGGAGAATATCCTGGAGAGTGACCATCCTGAATGAGAGCTTGATGAGATAGGTGTTGAGCTCCCTTAGGTCTAGTATAGGACGCCACGTATCTTCCGTCTTCCGAACCAGGAAGAACCTGGAATAGAAACCCTTGCCCCTCTGCGAAAGAGGTACCGGTTCTATCGCCCCCTTGATGAATAGTTGGTGGGCTTCGAGATGTAACAGTCGGAGATGTTTTAAGGGACGGGCGTTCGGAGCTCTCGTTGGAGGAAGATCTAGGAATTCCAACGTATGGCCACTCTGAACAATATTCAAAACCCACCGGTCCGATGTTATAAGGACTCAGCTGTCCAGACAATAGGAGATCTTGCCCCCAACCGGTGTCCTTGGTAGGGGAGGAACAGTAGTCAGAGCCAGGAGGCCGCTATTGCCTCTTGGCATTGTCTCGTCCCTGACGATTCTGACGTCCTCTCTGGGACTGACAAGAGAAAGACGCCGATTGACCTTGGCGTTGGTTTGAGTACTGATTCTTATATGATTGTCCTGACTGCGTGGAATACTGACGCTGGTTGCCTCTATAAGAAGAGAACCCTCGTCCACGAGCTCCTTTGAATGGAACCTTGCGATAATTTAAGGATCCTAAGGACTTTGCCGTGTCCGTGTCCTTCTTTATGCTTTGCAGGGCCTCATCGACATGCTTGCCAAAAAGCATTTCCCCGTCAAATGGAAGGTCCAGGATCTTATTTTGGACCTCCTGACGGAACCAGGTTGCTTTTAACCAGCCTTGACGGCGCAAGACCGCTGACCCTGCCAAAGCCCTGAAAGCGGTAGAGGCTATGTCCATAGCACAGTCAATGACTTCAGAGGAACATCTCTCTCCTTCCATGAGAACCTGCTTGGCCTCCTCCTGACTAGAATCTGGTAATAGATCCATAAATGGCTCCATGTCGCACCACATTTGGCGGTCATATCTGCCTAGAATGGCTAATGAATTTGCCGCCCGAACCAACACACTGGCCATGGTGGAAAATCTCTTCCCTACATTGTCCAGCCGCCTGCCATCCTTATCCGGAGGCGTAGTCAAAGGTGTTGACGGATTCTTGGATTTGCTCTGTGCGGCCTGAGATATCACAGAGTCAGGCTTTGGTTGTCCTAGAAGACATGCAGGACTGCCCTCAGGGGCCTTGTATTTCTTCTCCAGCCGGGGAAGAACCGGGATGACAGTAGCTGGGTTCTGCATAACCTTGATTCCCTCATCCCACACATGCTCAATGATGGGAATTGACCTGACAGACTTTTTATACTGTGCCTTAAAGTCATATAGAAAACAGTCCGACTGTTCCACTGTGAGAGGCAGACCAAACCTTTTGGATGCACGCTCCATAAGATTATGGAACCCCCCAATATCTGCCGGAGGCGACATGTTCGTCTCCCGCCCTGCAGCATCCGGATCTTGCATTCCAGTGTCATCAGGATCCACATCCGGATCCCCTGGATCAGTAAGTGGGACCACGTGCCCGTCATCGTCGTCATCCGTATCCACATCCTGTGTATCCTCATTTGTAGGTTCCGGATACGAAGTCTGAGGAACCACTACTGGTACCATCACTGGTGAGGTACGCGGTATGGCTTTAGGAAGAGGTGGCAAGTCCATTGCCGGCCCACGCGGAACCACTGATGTAGATGGGTGCACTGGTGGCACGTCAGGGTGTGATGGAAAACGAGCTCTGTAGTCCTGCAACATCATCTGCAAGTCCGTAACCAGAGCAACTGGTAAAGCTATCATGTCCTGCCTCAAAGTGCGAGGATGTACTTCCTGTTGAACATATTGTTGTTCCTCCTGTTCATCCTGAGCATAATACTCCTCAGTATCAGTCTCTTGCTGCTTTACATGCAGATCTGAGGGACTGTAGGCATCCCCATACTGCTCAACCTCATCCTCGTCCTCCGACTCATCTAGTAGCATAGATGGTGGTAAAGGCATAACCCGCCTAGGTGAAGTCATGTCCGGTGTAATTTTCAACCTCTGTATTGAAAATCCTGAATTTTTTCCCGTCGACGGTCCCGTCGACGGAGTCGTCGTCGAAGGGATCCCAAGCGTCGACGAAACCGACGAAGAAATCGTCAACGGCACGGTAGTCTTCGTTGACGGAGTGTGAATCGTCGTCGACAATGAGGTCGCCGACGATGCTTGAATCGTCGTCGACGGAAGGATCGTCGACGGAGCCTTTTTCTTCGTCGACGGTAAGCTCGTCGACGGAGCTTTCTTCATCGTCGACGGGACAACCGTCGATGGTCTCGTCGGCGAACTCGTCGTCATCAGCATCGACGACGACGTCGCCGTCGTTGTCATCGTCGTCATGGTCTTCGTCGTCGACACCGCCGTCGACAGGAGCTTCATGGAAACCGTCGTCTAAGACGAGAATGAAGCCATCGTCGACGATGAAGCAGACATCGTCGACGGTCCCGTCGACGAAACCAAGGAAACAGCTTTTACTGTGGAACTTGTCCTCGACGTACCTGCCTTAGTCAGCGTCGACGGACGCTGTTTCTTCGCCGGAGCCATCTGTGGAGTTCCTGCAGAGTGTTTCTTCGCAGGCTTTTCCTTTTGGGACGGAGGAGAAGATATAGAAACCTCCTTTTTGTCCCTAGAGGCTGTGTCCACACCAGCAGCCTGTCCCTCCCTCTCCTTTTCACTTCCGTGAGGAGATTTCATGGGACCAGCCTCCTCAGACCTTTCAGAGATCCCGTGAGGGGCTTTGACAGGGGGTTCCGCAGAGATGGAGGGAGATGACCTACCCCTCTTCCTTGATCTCCTGGAGGAGGTGCCAGAAATCGAATCCTCCTCATCTGAAGAGAGAACCTCCTTCCTGGTCTTCAGCTTTTGCAGCCATGTCAGCAACCGACCCTCTCTGTCCCGCAAAGTCTTGGTAGATAAGGTCCGGCCAATCTTGCAGTCTGTGGCCTTGTGTTCCGGGTATAAGCAGTAAATACAACTCTCATGCTTATCCTCAACGAAAAGTCTCTTCTTTCCACAAGAAGCACAGGGTCTGAATAAGGCTTTCTTTTCCTTGTCTGACATAATGTCACTATAGAAGTTAAAATGTAGATTTCTGAAAGAAAAATTTGAGAAAACTGAGCAGAGCTCAGTGGAGACTCCCTAGCACAACGTGCGGTAGAAAAATCTGAGGCTCTGAGCTCTCTCAGGAAGGTTCCAAAGGGTGAGGCTGTGCTGATTGGTCCTGGCAAAAGTTTGGGCTCTTTTACACAAAGAGGGTGATATACTACAAAATGAGATGAGGCCTAAGCCTATTTTCTCTTTTGTTTCTATGGTTAGGATATATTTTTTATTTACCGAGGCTCCCATTCCGACGACGGGGAATGATACAAAGCATGAGAATCTATGAAAGTTCCAATACTGGGGTAATTACAAGTGAAAGGGACATACTGCTCACAAGCAAGAGAATTGCAGGTGCCTACGCACTTTAATTGGGAGTTTTCTCAATTATTTGTCATGACACATCCCTGAGGCTGTTGAGAAGTGGAGGTTTTGTATTTTACATGACTGCTATTTGATTAAACACCGAAAAAGACAGTAAGAAATTCACCTCTATGCCTTTAATAAAATTAAGACTATTCATCTCCGCTAGACTGTAAGATCTGCATTTACATTATACCCCACATATAAACCTACCTGTAAATCTGAGGTACTTTGGGAAGAAACCACAATTTATCGTGACAGAAAATTAGACCAGTAAAAGAAGTGCTGCATAAATTAACCATCCCAGTAGTCATAACTGTTCTCCCCAAAGGATAATCCAAGTTGTGAAACGTATTTTTTAAACTAGGATTGATCACCTTTGTGCAATAAAAGGCACCGATTTTAGTGTAAACAAAAGTAGGACAAGCTTTGAATTCTAAAAAAGAAATGTGCAATCATGATTAAGTGGAAGCGCTTTATAGCTAGCCACTTTCACATCCAGACCTCCTGTGAGCACTATGTGTATCTTATATTTCTGTGTATTGTCTTCTTAAAGGCCATTTTGACTTCTTTATTCCTGAGACTATAGATGATCGGATTTACCATTGGGGCAAAAACTGTGTAGAATAGCGAAGCAAGTTTATCTTGCCTCATTGATGCATTCGAAGGTTTCAGGTATGTAAAAGCACCTGTCCCAAAAAACAGGAAGACCACCATCAGATGTGCTGAGCAGGTGGAAAAGACCTTCTTCTTTCCCTCTGAAGAAGGGATCTTCAGGATGATCCTGATAATGTGCACATAGGACAAGCAAATAATCACAAAGGTCACCAGAGCCACACCCCCAGCCAATGTGAAGAGCACAATTTCATTTGGCAGAGTATTATAACATGACAGCTTCAGCAATGCTGGTAATTCACATAGTAGATTGTCAATAATGTTTGCCCCACAAAACGATAATTGAGATAGAAGAAAGGTGTTTACAAAAGAAAACACAACACCGCCTATCCACGAAAAGGAAACAACTTGGATACAAAACCTTCTGTTCATGAGAAGGGTGTAATTTAAAGGTTGGCAGATGGCGACATAGCGATCATAACACATGGCAGTGAGGATTAAGACATCTGTGAATGAAAGCATGAGAATGACAAAGACCTGGATGAGGCAATCACTAAATGCAATGTGTTTCTTCTGTACCAAAAGGTCTTTCAGCATCCTGGGGACAGTCACTGTAACAGAGACAATATCAAGACAGGACAGGACCCGGAGGAAGAAGTACATGGGTGTGTGTAGCTTTGTAGTGACTGTGATGAGTGCTATGACCATGATGTTTCCCAGCAGCGCAGTGATATAGACGAGCAGGAAGCAAGCGAATAACGCATCTTGAATATATCCATTGAAGGTAAATCCCAGAAGTATGAAACTCATGCTTGTGGTCCGATTCCTCATGTCCTTAATGCCTGATGATTAAAACAGGGAAAATAAGGGTTACACAGAATTTTATTACAGTAACATTCTTGTTCATTTCATCTCTCCAAATTATTTCTCTCTACCGACCCAAGGAAACTGTTGAATACCAGCTTTACTCTCCATTTCTCTGTTAGTTTACCCCTTGCTTTTAAAAAAATAAACTGACTATTCCTTCCCTCTTAAAGAGGATATCTACCTCTCTGCGACATGTATTATTTTCTCTTTGCTTGTTTTCAATAAACAGATATTAAACAAACGAGGCCATCTACTGCAGAGAACATTAACAGTACATTTTGTGCGGGCCTGCATTGTTGGCAATCACCAAAAAAAGGCTTTCTAGAAGGTTGCTTTGTTTAATGATGTTAGCTTTGTTTTTGAGATCTATTGTAACATCATTCACCGGATGGCCCCAGTAATGATGTTGTCCTGGTTTCCTCTGTTTGCTATGTCTGTGCTTTCGATTCTGAAAGATCACCAGCTCTTCTTTATTTATAAGCACTAACCAGTTGGCCACCTATATTCACCTATACCGTTATTGATTTGGACTGACTAGATCTGCATAAGCCGCAGAGAAATTTCATTAGAAAGTGAACTTTAATTATTAATTTCAACAAGAGACCTTGTCCATTTTCTTGAAACCTGGGGAGCATAATGAAGAAATATAAGAAGAGAAAAACATAGCAAGTGTCACATGTGGCCAAACAAATGGATTTACAAATGCCAACATTGAAATGTTAAAAATAGTAAAGGATCTGATACGAGACGAGGCGGCCTACAGCCTCTGAATGGTTCAGGGTCAGAAAAGCAACATTACTCTGAACCAAGAGCCTCACTTAAGTCTTAAGGAATCAACAAAACGGCTAACAGCTAGGGGTGGATGTAGCTTTTAATTCGGATGAAGTTGAGTATCTTTGCCCTTTCAGAAGGTGGGTGAACTTTCCTGACTTGACCTCTAGCCCATCCCTGGTCATTCAATTAGTGTACAGCTCCTGCCATATATACAGCTGCATAATCCTCCTCACCACCCCCCAGGAAGGGAGGGACATTATCAGGCTACAAGAAATCATGCAGTGCATGGCTTTCGCTGTGGACAGACACCTTCCCAGTAAAGATATTTCACCCACCATCTAGGACTGCACTCTACAGTAGCAATGAATGGTGTCTGCCTGGCAGTGCCCTGCAGCTCCAAGTCCCAACCCTTAGAATGTAGGCCTTCAAGCGGCAGTGAAAAGTACTGAACAGCAACAGCTCTGCGCCGCAGTGGGAAAGCCCCATTTCCTCTCCTTTTTTAGGTCAAAGTTTACCTGGTTGTGAAAAGACTTCTTGCGGGCATTCTGAAAGCTTTCCTGGGAGTGCATTCCGCCCATTGCTTACCATTGGCTTTGTAGCTCACATTTTTGTACTTTCTATTTCCTGGCTTTATTTGTTATAGGCTGTCCAGCAAGTCATCATCCCTCCTGTGGAGCAAAGCTTCTTCTCCATTGCTCCAAGTATTCTTACAGTAGTCCTCATTTTCTCTAAACAGGCCTTTAGATTGTTTTCTTATCTTTTCACATATACTGTGTGTTCAAAGACAGAGGTCAAATGTAAGGCTCTGCTTTCAGAGGGAGCTTGGTGTATACTCTTCTTTCTCTGACTTCAAAGTGAGAGGATTTATGTGACAATCTTTTTGGCACTTGGAAACAAAAGGTTTTTTCAGCACTCAACAAAATTTAAATGTCTGTAAATTAATTCTGCCAATACAATATTTCAGAATTATGAAAGCAAAAATAAAGTAATTTTTTTGTAATTCAGGAGTGTGGTGGAAACAAATATTTTAATATGACCAAAACTAAGTAGTAAACTAGGTGATTGCATTTCCACACTATCATTTGTGTGCTGAATAGTTTTTTATCAGTAAAATTGTATGTGCGAATGTAACGGTCATTACAATGGAAATGTGTTGTCTGTGATGGCAGTGCACTAACACACCATGCATTCTCCACTCTAAGCAATACTCTACGACATTCTATGACACTCCTCTCAACCACACTCCACTCCACCCCACTCTATGTCTCTATGCCAATTCACTATAGGTCACTCTACTCCACTCTGCACTCAATGCCAGTCTATGCCACTCTACTTGACAAAACTCCATGCCACTTTACACCACTCTGCACCACTCTATGCCACTACATCCTACACCACTGCACTCCAATCTACAGCACTCCACCCTATGTCACTCCACTCTGAATCCACTCCACTCTCCACGACACTCCACTCTATGCCACTCTACAACACTCCACTCTGACACTTTATTCTACTTTACAACCCTCCACTCCCTTCCACTCTATGCCCCTCCACGCTACTACATTCCACGACACTCCATTCCTTGCCACTCTACTCCACTATTCACCTATCTACTCCACTCTTCACCACTTCACTCCTCGCCACTCCACTCTTCACCACTTTTCTCTTCGCCACTCTACTCCACTCATCGCCACTCTACTCCACTGTTCGCCACTTTACTCCACTCTTCGCCACTCTACTCCACTCTTTGCCGATCCACTCTTCTTCCCACACGACTGCTGTACAACACTCCACTCCATGCCACACTCCTCTATTCCACTAACTTTTAGCCATGCTGAACAGCAGCCACGCCAGTGCAGAACATGGTTAAAACACATTGGCAAAGCCAATCAGTCTACCAATGCTTGTTTTTCCTTAGCTCGGTCTTTCATGAAGCTGGAAATGTTTTTAAAAAATGACATGAAGTCGAGAAAGTAATGAGATGCACGACTTTGTAACAATGTAAAACGTGGATGAGACAAACAATTTTCTAAATTAATGTAATAGTGGGTTTCTTCAGTAAAAGACCGACTGTTAAGATGATATAAAACAAGAGAAAAAAGCATCATACCCAATTTAGGATGACCATTCTTTCTTCTTGCAGATCTTCCCATAAAAGCATGCGCCCAGCAAATGATTGACCTCTACACTGCCCTTTCAGCCAGCCACATCTTCCTCCCTTTTTCCTCCCATATATCTTTGATCCAGGCTACCTTCCAAATGTTGGCTGGCTCACTCTATCATATTCTTTTTTTTTCCTTATGAACATCACACAAAGAGGGCCGTCTCCAGGACACACCTGATGTTTCCTGGGTCATATACCTCAATAACATCACTGAGCGACCCTCTTATACAAGCTCTGTTATTTTGTATTCTCAAAGTAGAAGTAGAGGGACGCCCGGAAGAAATGCCAGCTCTGATGGAAGCAAAATGTGACCATTACCTTTGATGAAGTACCCCCTGCATCACACGCAAGCCAAACCTGCAATATCCAACAGCATCAGATGGTACTCTGATGAACTGCACCTCTTAGAATATCGATGGACTGCACCAGAAACGCATTTTAGAACAATTAGCCCTTGCCACTGACCTCACAACCTGGCATATGTAATGTTGAGGTGTACGTATGCCTTTTAACAAAGACAAACTACATTCATACAGCATTATGGAAGCTAACTTTGTTGCCAAGTAGTTTTACAAGACCTATGTAAATGGCAATTTCTCCATTTAGTGCCCTCATTGTGCATTTTCATGACACATTAGCCACGTCTCATACCAACTTAACAGCCTCTTCAGCACTTGCACTTACCTTAGAAATAACTGCAGATACTACTGCACTCTCCATGGATATCCATGATCACTAGCATCCGAAAGCCCATAGTCTTACCCAACAAAACCTCTCAAATCAAACTTTGTGACTTGGATCTTATATCTCACACAACATATTCACCGAAGGTTTGGCAAATACAAAAGCTACAAAGCCATGCCCTGGTAATCCCAATATTGCAGAAGCAAAACTCTGATCTAGTGGCTTGTGCAAGCTGATGACTGTTTCGCCTCCCCTACAGAGAAAAGGTTAAGTAGACTGCCCAGATCTCAGCTCGCCTGTATCAGAAAACCTCGAGTATCTTCTAGTTATGGTTCTGACCCTAATGAAGATCATTCATGGAGCAATGGAATTTGACACAGTTAACCAACAAGTACTCCTGAACAAGCGTACAACTAAGTGTGGCATCAGAGGTACAGCCTTTAAAGGGTTAATGTCTATTTCCAGGGGAGGGGGGCTCAACAGCTGACATTGATTTCTACCACGACCACCTAGAAGGACATCACCTTCAATTTTCCAAAGCACTCCGTCCTGTCTCCTTCACTGTTCAAAGTCCACATGGTGCTACCATCAAACACCAAAATAGCCAATGACCAATTACAAATTCGTAGCTTACGCCATAAATATCTTGCACACCAATGAAGTTCCTTGTATGCATTTAATATTGTGCATGAAACCTCAAAGGTGCCAACACTACAAAAGTCACCATATTCAGTATTTCAACAGGAAGGCAAAAAAGATTAAACACATTTTTTGGATCTCGGCTGCACTCTATTCTTTTAATATATGAATTAGCAAACAATTATTTTCAAATTATATTCCAGAAAAGTGCAGTATTTATTCAAAAGTAGAAAAGTGTATTCCTTCTTCCAACTGTAAATGACCTCCCAGGTTCCAGGAAGGCCTAGTTCGAAAGGGGAAAGTCTTCCATTTAAAACGAGGCCTTCAACGAACAGACACCAGACACTGAAACCACACCTACCTCCAGCAACACCAGCCAGCCTACCATCTCCGCCTGGACCCCGGTCACCACTGAAGACACCGCCACGACCATGAAAAGCATCCACTCAGGAGCGCCCTTGCACCCCTGCCCGCAGCACATCTTTCACAGAGCCGCCGCGGCCACAGCACCCGAACTATGACGCACCATCAGTGCCACCTTCTTGTCTGGCACTTTCCCCAACAACTGGAAATGTGCAGAAGTAAAGCCCCTCCTCAACAAGCCCTCCACAGACCCGATGGACCTCAAAAACTACAGACCCATCTCTCTCCTCCCCTTTGCAGCTAAAGTAACCATCATCAACATCCAGCACACAAACTTCATAGAAGCCAACTCCATTCTCGACTCATCCCAATCCAGATTCAGCAGCATCCACAGCACTGGAAACACACTCCTTGCCGCTACAGACAGCATCCGCACTCTCCTCGATCAGGTCCCTCTTCCTACTTGCCTACTTACCTCTCTGCAGCCTTTGACAACGTCTCCACAGCACACTTACCGCCAGACTCCACGATGCCAGCATACAGGAAACCGCCCTCGACTGGATCTGATCTTTCCTCATCAGACGAACCCAAAGAATCAGACTCCCGCCCTTCCTCTCCGAACCCACAGAGATCAGCTGCGGAGCACCCCAAGGATAATCACTCAGCCCCACGCTCATCAACATCTACATGGTCGCCCTCGCCGCCATCGTCAGTCAGCATGGACTCAGCATAGTATCCTATGCCGACGACACCAGCTCATCCTCTCCCTCACAGAGGAACCCGACACCACCAGACTCAGCTTCCAGGAAGGAGTGAAAGACGTCACATCCTAGATGAGCAGCAGCTGACTGAGGCTCAACTTTGACCCACCCCCTCCGCATGGGACAACTCCTGGTGTCCCACCACCCCCAGCAACCCCCCACACCCACGGACCACGCCCACAACCTCGGCATCATACTTGACTCCTCCCTTACCATGACCCGACAGATCAAAGCAGCCTCCTCCATGTTTTTCAACACCATCCACATCCTCCGCAAGACTTTCAAATGGATCCCCCCTGAATCCAGAAGGACTGTCACACACACACTCATAACCAGCAGACTGGACAACAGAAACACCCTCTATACCGGAATCAACAAATCCCTGCTCCAAAAACTCCAGACCATCCAGAACACCGCCGTCACACTTGTCCTCGGCATCCCTCAACACCACCACATCACCCAGCACCTACAAGACCTCCACTGACTCCCCATAGAGAAGAGAGTAACCTTCAAGCTGCTTACTCACACCTACAAATCCCTCCACAACACCGGACCCCAATACCTCAACAAAAGAGTCTCCTTCCATGCACCCAAAAGAAACCTCAGCTCCTCCGACCTCACCCTTGCCGAAATCCCACGCATCCGCAGAACCAAAGTGGGTGGAAGAGCCTTCTCCTACATCGTGGCAAAGACCTGGAATGAGCTCCCGCTCAACATCAGATGCTCCCTCACTGTGTACACCTTCAGGAAGAGCCTCAAGACGTGGCTTTTTGGTTGACTCGGAGCTGCACAACCTCCCCCCCCCCATCTCCCCAGCGCCTTGAGACCCTCACAGGTGAGTAGAGCGCTTCACATATCCCTGATTGATTGATAGCGCAAAGGGATCAAAGTTGCAATGTGTTGGCACACAGTGGCAGGACCTACGCAAAGGTTAACTATAATCTTTCAGTTGCTTATTTCTGTATTTGGTTGTAAACTAGTATTAGTGGGGTGAAATGTTTGGCCAGACAATACTACCATGTTTACAAATAGAAAAGGTAATCAAGTAATACTATAAAAGAAATGTGCTGCATTATGCCACATAATATAGTCAACCCTGTGTCATAAATAGGTGCTCTCCTGACACATAATTCCAGTGTCCCTGGTGATAGCAATGTGAGATTTCACAAGGAGCACATCTGAGCACAAAGTTGGAGAGGGGTACTATGTTAATGTGTGCTTCTTGAGATGAGAGGTAGATTTGTATCTTCCGGATATTACTTTTTAACTGGCAATGGTCCAGCATATTTCCCAATTATAAAGCTTTGCATAAACCATAAGAAAAGTATGCTGTGGACTGGAGTATTTGGCAAGGTGAAGTAATGCTGTCTTTTTTTTGTCTTTTTTCTTAGTGTCTTTCAAGAACCTGCAGATTCACCAAAAAAGATAAGTAGGTTTCTGTTTGTTTACTGTTGCACACATCTCACAGACGCACACACCCACGGACTGATTTAGAACAATACTTCTGCCTTCCATGTAGGTCAGTGTTTTAGAAGCAAAGCTATAGCCAGTCAGCAGAGATGGCATCTCAGTGGATGACTGCTGCCCAGGCCGTAACCTAGGTTATGGAGGACAGCTCTGAGGCAAGATCAGAGACTAAGGGTCATATTATGAGTTTGGCGGTCTGGATGAAATTGGGAGAACGCTGCCAAGCCAGTGGCATCCCGACTGCCATATTACGATTACACTGCTGAGCTGACGGTGTTGTCGGTGGTACCATGGCAGTGGCATGCTTTGGCTCATAGAGAGCCTGAAGCATATGTCGCCACCGTGGCTTTGCCACTTGCACGTTGGGTGCAGTGTGTACCATGAACCATGTCGTGCATGGCACACAGTGCACACACAACCTTGCAATAAGAGGAGGGACCAAAATGTGCCCCCATGCACTTTGCACAATGGGAAAAATCGCTCTGTGGCCCAGTTTGGGCCCCCTTTCCTGCCTTTCGGCCAACTTTTTCATGGGGGTCCCGACCATGGAAAGGTCGGTGGAAAGGCAGGTTGTGATTGGGATGGTGGTGCCGGCATTGACACTGCCTCCCATTCCCACCACTGCTGCAGTATTCAAGATCCTGGCGGTGGCAGTAGTCGTGTGACCGTCTGACTGTCATGGCCACAATTGAGCAGTCGGACCGTCGAGGAGGCGGCAGTCGGACTGCTACCATGAGTACAGTGGTCTTCAGATAGCCGTACTCGTAATTAGGCCCTGAGACAGCAGATACTGAGGCCACATCTGAGGGAGAGGAAAATGGAGCAGAATCTGGAAGTGATTTTTTCAGTTGGCGGAGTGCTATCCAATGACGACTCATCTTCCAACGATTCTGAGAGACATGATGATGGCAGTCCTGCTGTCCTTTTGCAAGTACAGTTTGTGCAGCGGAGCGACCGTAGCAGGTTAGACCAACTTAGAGAGCAGGCATGTGCTGCAGCAAACACAGATGGAGTGCTATCTTGGCAGCCACCCGATTTAGTTTAGATCCAGATTACACCTTTCACTAGCGATTCTGGATGTAAAGTCGATTACGGCCAATTTTATGGCAATTTACTACATCCATCTCTTTTTGGATGTTTACTTCCTTAGGCAAATTGGTAGCAAACAAATTTGCATACCAAACTATTTCTGAGGGAGCATGGAGGCATTCTAGGGACTCATTCTAGGGTATATTAGTGGACTCCCACTTCACTTGAGGAGTTGATGATATGTTTGGCCTTGCACTCAAAATGGGGATAGTTCACAAACCAAAACTGCAGTCCTACTGGTCTCCTTGCACGGTTTAAATAACCCCCATTTTCTCACCAAACATGAACAAGGATAAATTTGTGCTATTGGAGCGCATGCTGCATTTCAATTACATTTCTCCTGCATTGCCCCGGCACCATCCTGACTATAGCAGGTTGTTAAGAATTCAGCCTGTTGTTGAACATTTGTCTGCCAGGTTTCCAGAGATTCATACGCCTGGAAACAATACAGCAATTGATGAGTCCTTGATCCTATAAATCAGGCGAGTGCTGTTCTGGCAGTACATTGTGAGCAAAAGAGCTTGCTGTGGCATCCGGTTATACATGCTTTGTGAGAGCGCTACTGGGTTTGTGTACAGCTTGAGAGGGTATACATTGAAGGACTCCACTCTAAATCCTGAAAGTAGCCCTTCCATGCTAGGAGTCACAGGAAGGATTGTAGGGGAGCTTGTCCAGCTACTCCTTCACAAAAGTTACACCCTTTATGTGGAAAACTTTTATACAGGAGTAGAGCTGTTCAGTGAGCTGTACAAAGCTGGCATTGTGGCATGTGGTACAGTTAATTGTCGCAGCAAAGGAATCCCGTAGAAGCTTGTTTGTAAGAAGCTCCTAAAAACCCTGAGCACTGTGTTGCATTTCAACAAACTATTCGCAGTCACATTTTCCGATACGTGTGATGTGTACTTGTTCACTACAATTCAGGATGAGAGCCCTTCTCGGTTTGGGGTGAGATGGCTGAAGTTCACAAGCCCACCTGTACACTTTATTGCTACAAGTACATGGGTGGAGTGGATAAGAATGACCAGGTTCTTCAGCCTTAGCATGCGAGTCATAAAATTCGCACTTGGTATAAGGAGCTGTTTATCCACCTGATCCAGATGGCAACATTCAATGCGTATGTTGTTTATCGTCAGACCACCACGGGAAGACGTATGTCTTTCCTTGACTATCAGTTGACCGTCATTGAAAGTCTTAATGCTACAGAAGCAGCAGCCTCCACTTCATATGCTCTGGAGAATGTGGCAAGGTTGCAAGATTAAGCATTTTGCCATTCGCATTCCTGAAACAAGCTAAAAAGACTCAACTTTGTCATTTTTTTAGTCTGCTCTAAGCAAGGCAAGAGACAGGAGATTTGTGTTCACAGTCCCCAGTGCCCATCTCAGCCAGCCCTCTGTGTTCCTTCTTTCTTTATGCTGTACCATACAAAAATGAAGTACTGGGTAATTGGCCAAAATGCACATAATGGTGGACGGAAGATGATCCACATTGTTATGGATTACCCTATATGGCAAAAACAAAGTCTTGACTAGATTTTAACTGTTCTTTTAGAGAACATATACATAAGACATAAGGACCACCCTGATTGCCCACAGGAACCAGAGTAAATGTAATAAATCTAATAAATGTCCAGTGGGACTCTTTCACCAACACTTCTACTTGCTTTGAAAGTGTCCAAACTCAATCAGTAACTCACTGTTATTGAAAAAGGATACATAACACAATATTTTGCATGATGATGATTTTCATTTTTTTTAGTATAAAGGCAATATACATTTCAGCATGTATCCAAATTAGTGCAGATGACACTTTGCTCAGACAGTGGACTAATATGTATACAACAACATAGAACAAGAAAGTGAACAGATTCCATGATTGTTTGATTTTATATCAAACAAACGTAAGCAGAAATAATGTCTGTTAATATACGGTATCAACAAGAACAAAAAAGTGTGCTGTTCCGAAGACAAAGTTATGGCAGAAAAATCCCTACAGGTGGATTTTATTACAAAGTTAAAAAAAGGGTTTAACTTTCTCGCTTTTGTGTACATGTTGTGTTATTGCGTATTACAGGTCACTCAAGAGAAGCCTCCTTTATTGGATAAGGAAGCTCTCACCCACCGAAGTAGCATGCTTCATCATCATGCTGTGCTCCTGGCTGGGCGGGCACTGCAATGCCTAGTGGGCCCCTACAAAGGGGCTCTTTGCCAAAGTTTTTTTAATACTCGGGAAGCCGAGAAATGCCTGCACTAGATTGGGGTGAGGGACGAAAGGGTGATAGATTAGGGAAATAAGTGGTTTAACATTTTCTCTGGGTTCAAAAAAGGGAAACCTGTAATGGGAACCAATAAAAGCTCATGCCAAGAATAAAAACAAGTATCAAATCCAAAAGGACACCAAGGAATCCTGGATTCTCATAGGAGGTCTGCGTGTTTCTTGCCACAACCTGCTCATGAAGGAGTAAACGGCAATTCATCAGGACTGTAAAAATAGACCAAATTTTCCTATTCAATGGATAACTATAATATCATGAACGAGATAAGAATTGTTATTTTTGACCAATGTTTCAAAGGAGTCTCACAATGTGAAGCCTTTTAATGTGACCCGCTATTTAGAGTGGACAGGACTCATGGAATATGGTTGCGATGCTCTCAGAGCATCCCATTCAGATTGGCAAGTGGATATTTTAATGAATATTTAATGTTAATCATTTTAATGATCTGCAAATTAATATTTCATTAAAAAAATATTTTGTTACAGTAGTCATTTTTATAAATAATAATTTATAATTAAATATATGTTTATATATACATATACAAATAAAATATATACTTTAATCGAATAAAGTAAACAAAATTAAAAGTTTAATTAAAAATATAAACATAATTAAAAAATATATTTTATTAAAATAATGTACATATTTTATATGTAGAAAATTGTCATTGTAGAAATATTTTTTACATTTTTGTTGTAAAAATTGGTTTTACATTTATTTTATTTATTAATGTTGGATTATATTTTTATTTTATATTTTATGGTTCACAGTTCAGGAATGGTAGTAAATATTTTAAAATATATATGATTTATTAATAGTGCTACAAATATTCTTTTGTATGTTAATGTTTAAATATTAATATATAGGTTTGTTGTTTTGGTTACTGTCTTTTCATGTAAATGCTCATTTATTTTATAGATGCAAAATTGTGAAACTGTGGAGTAATGATTATAAATATAAAAATGTTACTTTGTAGCACCTTGCATTAAGTGTTTTAGATTGTAGTGGAAATATTAATTTTCACCCCTTTAGTGTCCAATACCTTCCCAAAATTGGTATTGATTGGAGTGGGAATGGCATATTTAACCCTAGATTGAAGTGAAAATAGTAAATTTTGCCCCTTTAGTGTCCAAATGGGAATAGATTGAAGAGGGATCAGTAAATGTCACCCTTTTAGTATCCAACACTTTCTCTAACTTGGTATAGAGTGGAGTGGGAATAGTAAATGTCATCCCTTTTAGTGTCCAACACTTTCTTAAAAATGGTTTATAATGGAGTGTATTGTAATTGCATTTATGTAGTGCCTTCTACCCCTGAAGAGGTGTCTAAGAGCTTTTTCGGCGAGTAGCACGCTACTCCGGAAACCATAAAGGATTAGTGGGGAATTAGTACAGTGAGAATATGAAAGTAATTTGAATGGTGGATACATTAGTCAGTTATTTGGATTGAGAGGGTTAATGGAGGGATAGAAGAAGGAAAATGGTTTCCATTTATATAGCGCTTGCTACCCTTGATGGGGTGTTGAAGCGCTTTTTTAGCGAGTAGCACGCTACTTTGGAACCCATAAACGATTAGTGGTGATTTGTGATTATTTAATTTTAACATTTTTGTGTGAAATCCTTTGTTTAAATTGTATTTGTATGTAGTAGAAAAAGTTTATTTAATTTGTACTGTTGGTGATTAGAAATATCGCAAAAATAGTTATATTTTTGTAATAAATATGAATTACATTTTTTTATAGAATAAAGACCTGCAACATTTCTCTAATTTTATTTATGTTTCCAAAGTTTATTTAATGTATATTTTTACATTTTTTAAACATATATATGTCAGTTTAAAGATTAACATTTATATATGAATGCTAATTTAACACAACCCGTGATCAAGGTCTGGGGGCAGACCGAAACGCGTTGGGTTGTAATTTTTGTACTCACATGCTGAACTAAAAAAGGTGAAGAAACTTGCCTGAGAGTGCGCCCCCGTTCATTCTGTGCCGTCAGCAACCGTCAGCCAGAAAAAGTGAAGGACATATATATATATATATATATATATATATATATATATATATATATATATATATATATATATATATATGCAGAAGTATGATAAACAGTCTAGTTGTTTTTCTTGCTTTTCACTTGAATCGCACAAGAGCACTTTAAATTGGCGATCTAGACAGCAGGACTCTATGGTCCAGTAGAAGACTGTGTGCCGAAACGCCTGGACTGCCCAATCACTTGCACTATTTGCACTTTAAGGATTCAACAAAAATGAAATAAAGAAAACTTACGACGTACGAGTCTACAAGCGCCGTGTTTCTCACTGGAGGAAATTAGATAGTGAAAGCATATATATATATATATAGTATTTAAATTGTTTGAATGTTTGTAGTTAATGGACATTTTTTGTTATGAATTTGGTTATATATTTTATTTGGGTGAATTGTAAATATTTTGGTGATGTAATATATGTACATTTAATTTAAGCCTCTGCATAAAATATTGTATGTTTATTTCAAATAATTTTTCTATATAAAACATTTTTTATATTTATTAACGAAGATGCAATTATTTTGGCAATATCATTGTAGCCGATTCTGTGTGAATCAATATTTTTGACATAGTATATATGTTTATTAGAAGGTGATGATAATAAGTAAAAACTGATAGTTTTAACTGATATTTTACTGTCGATTATTTGGTTTTATAAGTTAAGTATAGGAAGTCGATATTTTTGTTAACATTTATTTTCCGATATTTTTGTCTTTTGATGTTGTATGCATCGATATATCAGTGATCCCTTATTGAAGGTCCCAAGATTTCATGGTTTCTATGGAATTTTAGTCAGACAGCTTTTGTCCGGGTGAGACCCAAAGACTAACTACTGGTGGAAACACTGACATCCCATCCCTAAGTTGCTTTCAAAACATGTTATGGTTCACCAGGAGATACCATATATGAACAGACAGGATCTCTGCATATGTTGGTTTGCTATAAAATCATATTGAACCTTGGAATCCGTTTGCTGTTCTGTATTGTTGTATGCATATTAGTTCACTGTCTGAGCACTCCATTGTCTGCACTGATTTGGATACATACAGAAATGTATATTGCCTAAAATTAAAAGTGTGAAAATCATCATCATGTAAGATAATGTGCCTTGTATCCTTTTTCAATAACATTGATTATGATACAAGTTACTAATTGAGTTTGCACACTTCCAAAGCAAGTAGACGTGTTGGTTAATGAGTCGTACTGGACATTTGTTTGCCTTATTACTTTAGTGAACTTTGGCAGTATTCCCCAGCATGTTGGCGTTAGTTTCAAAGGTAGATATGCTCACTCAGTTCAAGGAATGTAGGACTGGCAGGTATCCACAAACAGGAAGGAGGTGAATTTAAGACAGTGAGTGCACTGCAAGCAGATGAAAGGCATGTTTTCTTGAACTTCAATTAGCTAGCGACGGAAGGCGTTAGGATAGATTTACTTGCCAAGTATACAAGATTGGTCAGGACTTTGATGAAGACAGAGACCTGAACAGGTAGAAAAAGCTTAGGCTAGGTGTGTTTTCACAGGGATATCGCATAGGTTGAAGGAAGATAGGATAATAAAGATACACATGCCATCACTTCATCTTTGTGCGGCTATATCCACAGTCATTACCGTGTGTCCACGTTTAAATGGATTTGAATTTGCATCGCTGCACGACTTATTAAGTAAGTAAGGCAGATTCACGTCCATTTTTGTTTTTTAAATGAGCGCCAACAATAGGCTTGAGTTATCCTTACCCTAATTTATTGATTTTAACCCAGCAGTTCGTGACAGAACGTTAGTGGTTCATTGACTGATCACCGCTCTTCCCACGGGTGAGTCAAACCCTGGTCATTACGATTTGTTCTTGTAAATCGTCCCCTTTTTAAACGTGGTATTAATAGTAAATGTTATACCCCTGTTTATTTTAGAAATCCAGGAGGCACTATAAGGAAACAGATACTTCCCTCGAATTTAGCATCATAGCAATCACTATTTACTGACCTAATCGTTGTTGAATCCTGGTAAGCCATTCCACTTACCACATCCAACATGGTCACCTCCTCCACAGTTGGCTTCAACCCTAATGCCACCATATGTATCATCTACAGGTGCTACTTTGAGAACTCCAGCAATTACCCCAGAAGATTCCCAGGACACCCTGTGCTATCAATGGTAAGCCACTGCGCGCCATTACAATTGCTAAAGATGCCCAGGTCTTTCTCTTCAATTGTATTCCCTAGCACATCCTAACTTTCTCCCTTCATTAGTCCCCAGAATTCCTGTCCTGAAGAGACCCCATATCTTGAGAGGGGCGAAACGTTGTCGACTGTTACTAAGAGAGAGCCTAGTGAAAATCAACATACAAATCATACTTACTTGTGAAAAGCTCCTCTTTATTACCAATAACCTCGCCCTTTTTTCACCTTCTTTTCACTCCAATTTACACCACGTTAGGTTATGGTCACTCACTGGGGCTGACTGAATCACATATAGAATGTTTATAATGTAAATATCTTATACTTTAGGAAATACTGGTTGTGGTAATTATTGTGATTATAAAATAAACTATACTCACTTCAGCTGAAGTGAGAATTATTTTGATTAGACTTGTTGGACCCGGCCTCGTGGCGTGGTCCTTAACCCCCTGGATTGTGGCCGTTCCCCGCCCCGGCCGTCACAGGCCACCCGTCTGAACTGCACCAAGGCCCTTCACCCGGAGCTGCACGTGGTCGCATACTCCTCGTGGCTCCGCCATCTTGTTGGCATCCACGTCACACCGTGCACCAGCCGGCGCGACCCCGCTCAACCCGGCCTCGACCCCCAGCGAAGCCCCGACATCGAGGCACCACGAACTAGTCAGGGGGTGCCGCAGGAACCATTCATCGCCCCCGGCGGAGGACAGTATCGATGGGACCCCCAACTGTCCTCCCCTCTCGAGGTGTGATCGCCCTGCAACTCCCAGGGGCCTGGCGCCTCTCCTGCTGGGCGTCTGGCCACCTCCACCCGGCCACTCCGCCCCCTCGGGCGCATAGGTCCGGACATCAAAGGGCTCCAGGCCTATATCTGGAGCGACCCCACCACAGCTCAGCAGTTGTATCCCGGAGTCGAGAGCCCTGCTGATTGAATCGCGGCTGACCCTACGGAGAAGAACTCTTGTCGGAACCATCACGAGCCCTGCTGACTGCGTCGCGGCTCCTTCTTGTGAACCCTTTCTGAACCACCTGGAACATCGGAGCCCTGCTGACGCTGTCGCGGCCCAACCTCGCTGAAACCTCCCTCGGAGCCCTGCTGACGACGTCGCGGCTCGAGCTGAGCAGAAACCATCTTGAGAGCCCTGCTGATTGAATCGCGGCTCTCCACGAACTGTACGCCAGAGCCCTGCTGAAGCCGTCGCGGCTCGACCCCTCCGAGATCCGGAGGTCCTCCAGCTTGAGGATAAGAACTGGGCCCCAGGTACCCTCGTACCGCTTTCCTGCCAAAGACTGTCCCGCTACCCCGACCCTTCCAAAGTGACACTGAGACTTTTGGTGGATCCCTCGATCCCTTCGTGTAAATATTGACCTCGTAACCTTTTTTATTGCTGATAAAGAATTGCTTGTCACAAGACAACCTCCTTGAGTCCTGTGTGGTGGTGTTACTGTGCTAGTACGTGATAGGAGAAGGATCTCTCAGGAGACTTCTCGGCAGCGCTCGGCTACTTCGTGCAGTGAGAGGGCCCCCCCTTGGTGGTCTCACCGACTCCTCGGGGTCCGCCTTCCAACATTTGGTGGCCAGCGACGGGATCCGAGCCGAACGCAATACGTACCAGCCAGTACCCACTAGCTACCCATCCAAACGAACAGCATCATGAGCAGCCAGGAAAACAACGCGACAATGGAGTTCCAGCCCGAACGGCTGGAAGAATATACGCACAAAGAATTAAAACAGTTCTGCAAAGACAAAGGCATTGCAACCACCAGCCTAGGTACCAAAGAGGGGATGCAGAAAGCTCTGAGGGCATGGTTGGAGGCCGGGGCAGGCCCCTCCCAGGAAGAAGGGCCCTTGCCCCTGACTGGGACCACAGCAACCGCACTGACTCCGGCAACCGGAGGAGGAAAGAGCCTAGAAACCGGCCTCTCCAAAGAAGAAATACGAGAGCGGGAAAAGGTCCGGAGCCACGAGCTAGAGCTCGCCCGACTGCGGCTGGACGGCGAACTCCAGCTGGCAGAAAAGAAACTGGCCCTAGAGCAGCTACGCCTTCAAGAAGAGATAGAGGAGAAGAGACGACACCGGGAGTTGGAGGAAAAGAAACTAACTCTTGAGCACGAGCGCAGTCTCAAGGAGCTCGAGATCAAGGCCAAGAACGGAGGGACCGACACCCCCGGTACTAGAGACACTCTACCGCCTTCCGAGGCCAAGGTACATATCCCGAAAGAGGTCGTCAAGGAGTATTACAAGAATGACGACATCCAACAATGGTTCAAGGCCTACGAGGTGGCCATGACCTCTCATCGGGTGCCCCGAAAAGACTGGGGCGCGGGCCTGTGGGGGCGGTTCCTGAGTGAAGGGCGGGACACGCTGCTCCAGCTACCGGAGGAGGTGATGACCTCCTACGATCACATGAAGGAGGCCCTGCTCACCCGCTACGGGCTAACAGCGGAAATGTACCGCCAGCGGTTCAGAGACTGCAAGAAAATCCCGGGTACCACATGGGTAGAATATGTGGACTTTTTCAGTCGGGCCCTAGAAGGGTGGATCAAAGGGAGCAAAGTAACCACCTACGGGCAGCTGGTCGACCTCATCGTGTGGGAACACCTTTCCAACAATTGCTTCGTGGAACTGAGACAGCACCTCCTCGACAGCAAAATGACCGACCCACGAAAACTTGCCGTCGAGGCCGATCGATGGGTCAACTCCCGGGTCCCCCGGAACTCAATGGGGGAGTACCAGAGGAACCCCAACGGACCCCCCCGCCAGCGCGGTGGGGGGGGAGGGCCGAACAGGAACCGAGACCCTCCCGCCGGGGCCCCCAGGAGCCCCCCTCGAGGGCCACCGCAGCCACATCTCTCCCCGAGCCTAGCCCGAAGGGTGGGCCCGGCCCGACCCGGACCACGGCCCCCAGTGACCTGCTACGGCTGCCAACAAACCGGACACTTTGCCAGCGATCCGGCCTGCCCTCTGAACCGAAGAAACGGGGACGGCGGGCCCCCGCCCCGGCAGCTGACAGCCGCCGCCTTGGGGGGAGGAGAAGAGGAAGAGGAGGCCCTCGACCGAGAGAACACTGAGTGGGAGCCGGCAGCCATGTCCCTGGTCTGCCTGGGTAGCCGAGAGATGGTACCCTGCACCCCCATCCCAACCAACACCCAGAAGTACCGGCAGCAGGTCACGGTCAATGGACAACGGGCCGAAGCCCTTCGTGATACAGGCGCCAGTATCACCGCTGTCCGCTGCCACCTGGTGACCCCTGAACAGATTCTACCGAATGTACTGTGCCCCGTACGGACGGCCGACAACAGTGAAAGCCTATGCCAGATGGCCCTGGTCCCCTTCGAGTGGGGAGGGGTGACGGGCCTGCTGAAGGTGACAGTGCGCGACGACGCCCCGGTCGACTGTCTCCTGGGGAACGACTTGGAAAGTTCCCCCTGGGCTCAAGTAGAGCGGCGAGAGCACCTCCGAATGTTGGGACTGGCTGATTGGGCCTGCGCCATCACCCGGTCCATGACCGCCCAGGCCCCCCGCTCATCCTCGACCTCCGGGACCGCCCAACCCGAGGGGCTCACACCCCCTCCCACCAGCGGCGAGGAGGAGGCGGACACCGACCCTGGGCCCAGCGAATCCTCCCCCGAAGAGAGGGCTTCTCCGAGCGCCCTACCAGAGCTGACGCAATGGCCACACGAGGGGGGCCCCACCCAAGAACAGTTCCAGCAAGAACAACAGTCCTGTCCTTCTCTCGAAGGGGTCCGACAACAAGCGACCGCGCAAGCCAACGGTGACCAGACCGGCACCCACTGGATCTACTGGGCCGAGAGCCTGTTGTACAGTGAACAGAAAGTAGCAGAACTCGGGGCCAGCCGCGTGTTGGTGGTCCCCCTCCGCTTCCGGGAGTTCCTTCTTAACCTGGCCCATGATGTGCCCCTCGCCGGACACTTGGGGCAAGACAAAACGTACAGTCGTCTGGTGACCCACTTCTACTGGCCCCGGATGCGGAGAGATGTGGACAACCACTGCCGGTCCTGCCAGACCTGCCAAGCCAGCGGAAAGACGGGGGGTCGGGTCAAGGCCCCCCTCCAGCCCTTTCCCGCCGTCAGCACCCCGTTCGAACGGGTCGGAATCGATATTGTGGGACCCCTGGACCCCCAAACCGCCCTGGGCCACCGCTTCATCCTGGTCCTCGTGGACCACGCCACCAGGTACCCGGAGGCGGTCCCGCTAAGAACTATAACGGCCCCTGTGGTAGGCCGGGCCTTGATGGGGATCTTCTCCCGAGTGGGATTCCCCAGCGAAGTGGTGAGCGACCGCGGCACGAACTTTATCTCCAGGTACATGCGGTCCCTGTGGCAACAGTGCGGGGTCACATACAAGTTCACAACCCCCTATCACCCTCAGGGGAACGGACTGGTTGAGCGGTTCAACCGAACATTAAAAGGGATGATCCAGGGCCTGGAAGAGCCCCTCAGGCGGAAATGGGATGTCCTGCTGCCCTGCCTCCTGTTTGCCTATCGGGAGGTCCCGCAGAAGTCCCTGGGGTTCAGCCCGTTTGAACTACTGTATGGACACCCGGTCCGCGGACCGCTCAGCCTGGTCAAGGAGGGCTGGGAGATGAAGCCCCGAGGCGCCCCTCCTGACGTCTACCGATACCTCCTGACCCTCCGAAACCAGACCCGCAAGTTCCGAGCCATGGCCGAAGCCAACCTCGAGGCCAGCCAGGAGGACATGAAGTGGTGGTACGATCGCAACACCTCTACTGTAGAATTCGAGCCAGGTCAGAAAGTGTGGGTCATGGCCCCGGTCGAGCCCGGCGCCCTCCAGGACAAGTGGACCGGGCCCTTCCAGGTGGTGGAGAAGAAAAGTCCCGTCACCTACCTGGTCGATCTGGAGTCCCCCCGGAACCCCCTCCGGGTCCTACATGCTAACAGGCTAAAACCCCACTTCGCCCGGACCGAACTGAGCCTGCTGCTGGCGACCGACGAGGGGTGCGAGGACGACTCCGAGCCCTTGCCCGACCTCTTGCAATCCGACATTCACGATGGATCGATCGAAGGGGTCCAACTCGCCTCGTCCCTGACCCCGGAACAGCGCAACGACTGCCAGCAACTACTGCGGGACTACGCAGCCCTCTTCTCTCTCACCCCGGGGGTGACTCACTGGTGCGTCCACGACGTAGACACCGGGGAGAGCCCCCCTATACGACACAGAGCCTACCGGGTGCCTGACCGAGTGCGGGCCTGCATCCAGGCCGAAGTAGCGAAGATGCTGGCCCTGGGGGTCATCGAGCCTTCCGACAGCCCGTGGGCCAGCCCTGTCGTCCTGGTGCCCAAGGCCGCAGCTCCTGGTCACCCCCCGGAGTTGCGATTCTGCGTGGACTACCGAGCCCTGAATACAGTAACCAAGACAGACGCACACCCGATACCCCGGGCCGACGAACTCATCGACCGCCTAGGGGCCGCTCGCTACTTGAGCACGCTGGACCTCACCGCCGGGTACTGGCAAATCCAGCTCACCCCCGGCGCCCAAGAAAGATCCGCCTTTTCGACTCCGGATGGGCATTACCACTTTCGGGTGATGCCCTTCGGAATAAAGAACGCCCCGGCCACCTTCCAAAGACTGGTGAACAAGGTTTTGGCCGGGCTTGAGGCCTTCAGCGCGGCCTACTTAGATGACATTGCCGTGTACAGCAACCACTGGGCCGAGCACCTCCTCCACCTGAAGGCCGTCCTGGCCGCCCTCCAGCAGGCCGGGCTCACAATCAAGGCCAGCAAAATGTCAAATCGGCCACGGATCCGTGACCTACCTGGGCCATCAAGTGGGGAGCGGGCGGGTGGCCCCCCTCCAAGCGAAGATAGATGCCATCCAGACCTGGGAACCCCCCACTACCCAGACCGCTGTCCGGGCCTTCCTGGGCCTCACCGGATACTACCGGCGGTTTATCCGGGACTATGGGAGCATTGTGGGCCCCCTCACAGAGTTAACATCCAAAAAGCAGCCCAAGAAGGTACACTGGACACCCCGCTGCCAAACAGCCTTCGACACCCTAAAAACAGCCATGTGTACTGCTCCGGTGCTGCAGGCCCCAGACTACCAGAAGGAGTTCGTGGTACAGACGGACGCCTCCGAGTATGGGATCGGGGCCGTCCTATCCCAAGCCGACGAAAAGGGGCTCGACCGACCAGTGGCCTTCATCAGCCGACGACTACTGCCCCGAGAGCAACGCTGGAGCACGATTGAGCGCGAGGCCTTCGCTGTGGTGTGGGCCCTCAAGAAGCTCCGGCCCTACCTCTTTGGCGCCCACTTCCGGGTCCAGACCGACCACCGGCCCTTGCAATGGTTAATGCGAATGCGGGGCGAGAACCCCAAGCTGCTGCGGTGGTCCATCTCGCTACAAGGGATGGACTTTGACGTCGAACACCGGCCCGGCAATGACCACGCCAACGCCGACGGCCTGTCCCGCTTCTTCCGCCTTGACGAGGAGAATCCCCAAGGAGATGGGTGACTCTCCATGCCTTCGGCTGGGGGGGACGCCTGTTGGACCCGGCCTCGTGGCGTGGTCCTTAACCCCCTGGATTGTGGCCATTCCCCGCCCCGGCCGTCACAGGCCACCCGTCTGAACTGCACCAAGGCCCTTCACCCGGAGCTGCACGTGGTCGCATACTCCTCGTGGCTCCGCCATCTTGTTGGCATCCACGTCACACCGTGCACCAGCCGGCGCGACCCCGCTCAACCCGGCCTCGACCCCCAGCGAAGCCCCGACATCGAGGCACCACGAACTAGTCAGGGGGTGCCGCAGGAACCATTCATCGCCCCCGGCGGAGGACAGTATCGATGGGACCCCCAACTGTCCTCCCCTCTCGAGGTGTGATCGCCCTGCAACTCCCAGGGGCCTGGCGCCTCTCCTGCTGGGCGTCTGGCCACCTCCACCCGGCCACTCCGCCCCCTCGGGCGCATAGGTCCGGACATCAAAGGGCTCCAGGCCTATATCTGGAGCGACCCCACCACAGCTCGGCAGTTGTATCCCGGAGTCGAGAGCCCTGCTGATTGAATCGCGGCTGACCCTACGGAGAAGAACTCTTGTCGGAACCATCACGAGCCCTGCTGACTGCGTCGCGGCTCCTTCTTGTGAACCCTTTCTGAACCACCTGGAACATCGGAGCCCTGCTGACGCTGTCGCGGCCCAACCTCGCTGAAACCTCCCTCGGAGCCCTGCTGACGACGTCGCGGCTCGAGCTGAGCAGAAACCATCTTGAGAGCCCTGCTGATTGAATCGCGGCTCTCCACGAACTGTACGCCAGAGCCCTGCTGAAGCCGTCGCGGCTCGACCCCTCCGAGATCCGGAGGTCCTCCAGCTTGAGGATAAGAACTGGGCCCCAGGTACCCTCGTACCGCATTCCTGCCAAAGACTGTCCCGCTACCCCGACCCTTCCAAAGTGACACTGAGACTTTTGGTGGATCCCTCGATCCCTTCGTGTAAATATTGACCTCGTAACCTTTTTTATTGCTGATAAAGAATTGCTTGTCACAAGACAACCTCCTTGAGTCCTGTGTGGTGGTGTTACTGTGCTAGTACGTGATAGGAGAAGGATCTCTCAGGAGACTTCTCGGCAGCGCTCGGCTACTTCGTGCAGTGAGAGGGCCCCCCCTTGGTGGTCTCACCGACTCCTCGGGGTCCGCCTTCCAACAAGACTGCTGTGTGGGCTTTTTAGACATAAGATTTATTGTTTTGACTCAACTCAACGAAGGTCTTATCTGCATAAATGTGTTTCTGTTCATGATTAATTCAAGCAAGCTAAATTTTTCTTTCAGAATTGTATAATCTCTGACAAATGAGTTCCTTGTGAACATTTTTTTTTTTGCTTAACTGCAACACCCAGTTCGCAAGGACATATGGATCGCTCTTGTTTTTCTTAATATCACTTCATCTTCGCATACTGTCTGAAACCCATTGGTGCCTCACTCACCCCGATAATGAATTACTCCCTCACTCAACTAAGCGGACGACTCCAAACCATACAGACTATAGCAGGCACTCTCCTTCCTCAACATCCCAACACACACACACACTGCACCTCAAACAGCTAAACTGACTCCCCATCCACACCTCTTTTCAAACTCCTAAAAAACATGTTCAAAACCTTACGTAGCACTGGCCTAGCAAACCTCAATACTGTCTCGGATTTCAGAAGCCTTCCAGACGCCTTTGCTCAGCCGGACTTGTACTCACACACATTCCGTGCATACACAGCACCAGAACAAGGAAAAGTGACTTCTTCTAATGGGCTCCAAAAGGGTGGAATGACCTGCCCCTACACATATGCGTTGTCGCTAAAATTACTGCATTACACACAAAACGGAACACTTGGCTCTTCAACTAGGTTAATCCATGGATCAGCTCTGAGTGCTCCCGCGTGGGAGACAGGAGTCCCTCCTAGGCTTTACAAAAAAATCATAAAAATACAGATAACTTTACCCCCAATGCTATACATATGGATAAAATATTTGCCCTCCTTGCCATGTTCATACTCCGTCAGAACTTAGTAGATGTTCAGTTTGCTGTTTGACAAGTGCATCACAGTCACAGCACTGCACATAACGGTGCACAGAACATATGCTATGTTCTCACTGACTAGCCTGTGTGTCAAAAATTAACGTTTTTCATAGTTTATGAAGTGCTCTTCAGGGAACTTATGCAAAAACGACAGTTGATGGACAGAATGCAGAACAATGTCGTACATTCACCCCAGTACAGAGATCTGGGCCTAAATCCATCGTTTTTTTGCTCACCATGCCATTCCAGTTTGAACCCAGCCATATGCAAATCAGTCTTGACCCTGTGCTTCACGGGAACAGTCCAGCCCGAACTGCAAAGCCAGGTCCTCTCTGGACTGGAAACAAGTATCCTAGGACCGGTTTCGGGGTTTCTTCAGCCAGGATAGCTTGACTCCAGTGGCATGGAGAGCACGGGACCCACGTCTGGGCATACCCGTCCCACTCGGGGTGACAAATGCAAAAACAACAGTTGATGGACAGAATGCAGAACAATGTCATACATTCACCCCAGTACAGAGATCTGGGACTAAATCTATTGTTTTTTTGCTCACCATGCCATTCCAGTTTGAACCCAGCCATATGCAAATCAGTCTTGACCCTGTCCCTCATGGGAACAGTCCAGCCCGAACTGCCAAGCCAGGTCCTCCCTGGACTGGAAACAAGCATCCAAGGACCGGTTTCGGGGTTTCACCCCTCTTCAGCCAGGATAGCTTGATTCTAGTGGCACGGAGAGCACGGGACCCACGTCTGGGCATACCTGTCCCACTCGGGTTGACAAATGCAAAAACAACAGTTGATGGACAGAATGCAGAACAATGTCATACATTCACCCCAGTACAGAGATCTGGGACTAAATCTATTGTTTTTTTGCTCACCATGCCATTCCAGTTTGAACCCAGCCATATGCAAATCAGTCTTGACCCTGTCCCTCATGGGAACAGTCCAGCCCGAACTGCCAAGCCAGGTCCTCCCTGGACTGGAAACAAGCATCCATGGACCGGTTTTGGGGTTTCACCCCTCTTCAGCCAGGATAGCTTGATTCTAGTGGCATGGAGAGCACGGGACCCACGGCTGGGCATACCTGTCCCACTCGGGTTGACAAATGCAAAAACAACAGTTGATGGACAGAATGCAGAACAATGTCATACATTCACCCCAGTACAGAGATCTGGGACTAAATCTATTGTTTTTTTGCTCACCATGCCATTCCAGTTTGAACCCAGCCATATGCAAATCAGTCTTGACCCTGTCCCTCATGGGAACAGTCCAGCCCGAACTGCCAAGCCAGGTCCTCCCTGGACTGGAAACAAGCATCCATGGACCGGTTTTGGGGTTTCACCCCTCTTCAGCCAGGATAGCTTGATTCTAGTGGCATGGAGAGCACGGGACCCACGGCTGGGCATACCTCTCCCACTCGGGTTGACAAATGCAAAAACAACAGTTGATGGACAGAATGCAGAACAATGTCATACATTCACCCCAGTACAGAGATCTGGGCCTAAATCCATTGTTTTTTTACTCACTATGCCATTCCAGTTTGAACCCAGCCATATGCAAATCAGTCTTGACCATGTGCCTCATGGGAACAGTCTGGCCCGAACTGCCAAGCGAGGACCTCCCAGGACTAGAAACAAGCATCCTAGGACCGGTTTCGGGGTTTCACCCCTCTTCTGCCAGGATAGCTTGATTCCAGTGGCATGGAGAGCACGAGACCCATGTCTGGGCATACCCGTCCCACTCTGGGTGACAAATGCAAAAACAACAGTTGATGGGCAGAATGCAGAACAATGTCATACATTCACACCAGTACAGAGATCTGGGACTAAATCCATCGTTTTGTTGCTCACCATGCCATTCCAGTTTGAACCCAGTCATATGCAAATCAGTCTTGACCCTGTGTCTCATGGGAACAGTCCAGCCCGAACTGCCAAGCCAGGTCCTCCCTGGACTGGAAACAAGCATCCTAGGACTGGTTTTGGGGAATCACCCCTCTTCAGCCAGGATAGCTTGATTCCAGTGGCATGGAGAGCACGGGGCCCACATCTGGGCATACCCGTCCAACTCGGGGTGACAAATGCAAAAACAACAGTTGATGGACAGAATGCAGAACAATGTCATACCTTTATTTATTTATTTATTTGTAGGTTTATATAGCGCTAGAATCGACTCCAATTGGAGTATCTCTGCGCTTTGTGGAGCCGGTAAAACAGAGGAATAAAAGAAGCTAGATCTCATTTCTGAACAACACAGTTTTCAGGAGTTTTCTAAAAGTGAGATGTTCTTTACACTGTCTCAGAGAAAGGGGAAGTCTATTCCACAGAGTAGGGCCCGAGATTGATAGTGCTTTACTACCATGTCTAGATTTTTTTGCACGGGGAATCACCAAAAGAAGATTGTTACTGGACCTAAGCGAACGAATTGGAACATAAGGAACAAATTTGTTCTGAAGATAAATAGGCCCTTGTCCATTTAAACATTTGTGAATCAAGCAGCATATCTTGAATTTTGATCTCTGGCGGATAGAAAGCCAATGTAATTGCTCCAGAAGAGGTTTGGACGCAGTTCTCGGAGGGGCATTAAGGACGAGACGAGCCGCAGTGTTTTGAATGACCTGAAGCTTAGCCAGCACGCCTTCGTTGGCAGAAAGCAACAGGCCATTACAATAGTCAATGCGACTCAAAACCAATGTTTGGACCAGAGTTCTCCTAAAAGAGTCCGGTAGTAAAGGAAAAACTCTGCGTACCAGGCTAATAGTATGGAAACATATTCCAGCAATGTGGTTGACATGCTGTCCAAATAACAGGTCTTGATCCAAATGAATCCCTAAACTCTTCACGACCTGTTTAGGTTCCGGAACTACTCCCAGATCGGGTGGCCACCAATCAGGGGTCCATAATAATTTGGCTTCTCCAAACAACATTAGTTCCGTTTTGCTGACATTGCACTGAAAATAGTTGGAAGACATCCAATGAGCCACCGCCTTCATGCCCGCAGAAAAAGAGCCTTTAATTTCAGCGGACATGGTCTTAAAAGGGAAGAGGAGCTGAGTATCATCAGCATATGATACTGGGATAAAACCATAGCTACGCATCACTCTTGCCAGGGGTGCCACATAGATGTTAAACAATGATGGGCTTAAGCAAGAGCCCTGTGGCACCCCTTTAGATATCTCAACCTCCGCTGAACGGTACGTGTCCATGATGACTCTCTGGGAACGACCAGATAAAAAGCTCTTTAGCCAATCAATGGCTTTATCCTTGATGCCAGCGTTCGACAACCGCTCAACCCCAGTACAGAGATCTGGCCCTAAATCCATCGTTTTTTTGCTCACCATGCCATTCCAGTTTGAACCCAGCCATATGCAAATCAGTCTTGACCCTGTGTCTCATGGGAACAGTCCAGCCCGAACTGCCAAGCCAGGTCCTCCCTAGACTGGAAACAAGCATCCTAGGACCGGTTTCGGGGCTTCACCCCTCTTCAGCCAGGATAGCTTGAGTCCAGTGGCATGGAGAGCATGGGAACCACATCTCGGCATACCTTGAATCAGGCATGAGGCACAGGGTCAGACTGATTTGCATATGGCCATGTTTGAACTGGGGTGGCGGAGTGAGGTAAAGAATGGTGATGGATTAAACCCAGATCAGTTGACTGGGGGTGAGTGCTTGTAATGTTCAACACTCCGTCCATTATCCCCTTTGGTTTTGCTTTGTTCGCCCTAAGTTGGCAGGGTATGCCCAGACGTGGTTCCCTTGCTCACTTTGCCACTGGATTCAAGCTAGTCTGGCGAATGACGGCTGATTAGCCAGAAACCGGTCCCAGGATGCTTGTTTCCGGTCCAGGGAATACATGGCTTGGCAGTTCGGGCTGGACTGTTCCCATGAGGCACAGGGTCAGACTGATTTGCATAAGGTCATGTCTGAACTGAGGTGGCGGAGTGAGCTAAAGAATGCTGATGTATTAAACCCAGATCAGTTGACTGGGGGTGAGTGCTTGCAATGTTCAACACTCCGTCCATCATCCCCTTTGGTGTTTTGCTTTGTTCGCCCTAAGTTGGCAGGGTATGCCCAGATGTGGTTCCCTTGCTCACTTTGCCACTGGATTCAAGCTAGCCTGGCTGATGATGGCTGATTAGCCATAAACCGGTCCCAGGATGCTTGTTTCCGGTCCAGGGAAGACATGGCTTGGCAGTTCGAGCTGGACTGTTCCCATGAGGCACAGGGTCAGACTGATTTCCATATGGCCATGTCTGAACTTTGGTGGCGGAATGAGCTAAAGAATGATGATGTATTAAACCCAGATCAGTTGACTGGGGGTGAGTGCTTGCAATGTTCAACACTCCATCTATCATCCCCTTTGGTTTTGCTTTGTTCGCCCTAAGTTGGCAGGGTATGCCCAGACGTGGGTCCCTTGCTCACTTTGCCACTGGATTCAAGCTAGCCTGGCTGATGTCGGTTGATTAGCCAGAAACCGGTCCTAGGATGCTTGTTTCCGGCCCAGGGAAGACATGGCTTGGCAGTTCGGGCTGGACTGTTCCCATGAGGCACAGGGTCAGACTGATTTACATATGGCCATGTCTGAACTGGGGTGGCGGAGTGAGCTAAAGAATGATGATTGACTGGGGGTGAGTGCTTGCAATGTTCAACACTCCGTCCATCATCCTCTTTGGTTTTGCTTCAGGGAACTTAGGGACTATTCGCCAGCATGTTTGCCTTCATTTCAAAGGTAGATATGTTCACTCGGTTCAAGGAGTGTAGGCCTCAAAGGCATTCACAGACACCCCCAACTTGCATCCAATATGGAGCATTTTTTTCCTCTTTTTCTCCAAAAACTCAAAATGTAGCTACAGTTTGCCTATCTTCTCAGTCCCCTACTGGGAAATTCTAAACACTGGGTACCTTTAGAATAAACAGCATGTTCGGGTAAAAAAATGCAGATTTGGCATGGATACCTTATGTGGAAAAAAGTTATGGAGCACTAAGCTCGAACTACCCCAAATAGTCAAAGAAGGGCTCAGCACTGGGGGAAGTTCCAGCAGTCAAGGGGTTAACGATGGATAGTTATTACACAGTCTTAAAGTCTGTAGGCAGGTATTTTGTTACAATGAACCTCACAGGCTACTGTAGTCGACAAGGTTTTTGATGTTGGTGACACACCTGATCAAACCATGGGAATAGAAGGTGTGTCCTAGGAAAATTCTTATTAGGCTCTCTTAGGAGGGATTTTATATTGTTCCAACACCAGAAATGAGGGTGACAACCCAATGGTAAGGGTTATAGGTCTGATTGCGTGTTAGGAAAAGTTATAATAAATGCAGTAGGCCTAAAGTATTTATTGTGTGAAGCATACATCAAAAGTCAATAGGTGGGTTTTTATTACTCTGTTTTAAATCTAAAGATAGGTCTTTTATTTACGTGCAATCTCATAGATTACTTTAGTAGGCAAAGGTTTTTGGTGTTGGTTACCCCCTTTAACAGCCATGAGGATAGAAGATTTGCATTGTGAGAATCCTTGCTGGGCCCTCTTAGGGGAGGACACATTTTGCTTTGCTTACTGTAATATTTTGACTGTATGTCAATTGGTTGCCTTGTGGAAAAGGTTATACTCAATACAGTAGGCCTGTGTTTGATAATGTTGGTTATCGCAACAAGCCAACAATAACAGCTATAGGCCTGATTGGTTCACTGAGAAAAGTTATGCAAGATACAATAGGTCTGGTCTATTAGAAAATGTTATGACAAAGGCAGTAGACCTGACTTATTTATAGTGAAAAGCATTTGTTAAAGGCAACAGGTCTCTGATGGTGAATTGTTATAACACTATGTTACAGACTATGAATAGGTATTTTGTTACAAGTAATCACACATGTAAAGGTTTTGGTGTTGACAGTCCACTCTAACAAACCCTTGGAGCAGAATCATTTCACTGTGATGACTCTTGTTAGGCCCTATTGAGTGGTGTTTTATATTGTTTACCAATTGCAATTTATTACATATTTGTCATTTTATAGCTGCATGTCTGATGGCTGCCATCTTATGCACACTTTCGTAGGCCTGTGTTAGTTAAAGTGGCACGCCAATGATGAATGCTAGAAGCCTCATTGGTTTACAGGAAGTGGTTACGCCCGATTTCTTAGGTATAATATGTGTAGAATGAAAAGTTATGGCAGAGCAAGCAGGCCTGACTTACTTATTGTGAAAAGCATATGTTAAAGGCAATAGGCTTTGTTATTAGGCTGCACTAAAGCCTGTAGGCAGGTATTTTGCTACACAGAATCTTGCAGATTACCATAGTAGGCAAGGATTTTGGTTTTGCTGACAATGCTCCCACCATACTTCAACAACAGTATAGAAGAAGGAAGGCGATTATAAACATTACACTTAAAGCAATAACTCTACACGCGCCATATAAAACTACTAGGGTGCCATTTAGAACAGGAGTGACACAAATGTAGGTAAAATCGGCCAAGAGCATGTAATTCACAACAGAATATCTGACCCGGTCACGGACAGGTAAGCATGGAGCAGGCCCCATATCTCCTTAGGTCAGTGTGCGACGAGATTAAAGGCAGAAAAGGCATCTGCAATGTTGCTGCAGATTATGTAGCATTACTATATGTACATCTACATTTTCTCTCTATAGACAATGTTGTGTGCTCAGTGTGACGCAGAACAGGCCTGGGCCTTGTTCTCGTGCGGTGACAGTCTCATATACTGCAGCGCAAGGCCCAGCTGACTCCAATTCGTAATTGTGTCACTGTTATTTTTTAATAAATCTACAACCAATATATTTAGTCGCTAATACTTGGGGTCTATGGAATGACCAACCCTGTGACAAATTAATTTCCGGGATGATAATTGATTTAAAACTCAGTGAATAACCCACCAGCTGTTGCATAATTTACAGATTTCAACAAAAAAATCGTGCTTCTAACTCAAACGTATCAGTTGTTATAACGAAAAAGTGCCCCACAATGGCATGGCATTTATAAAGTTTATCTGATCACCGTTCAGTTGCAGATTGATATGCTATAATTATTATTATTATTTAGGCCAAAAGTTCAGCAATCGTAAAGACATCTATGGATTTACAAGTTATTGTCCTGAATGCTCGAACTCTCGGGCTGGTCACAGTAATCCCACCCCCAGTTGCCCATTACTGTGTTCCCACATATCAGATGATATATATATATATATATATATATATATATATATATATATATATATGAATTCTCCCACTTCCTGACGTCAGATATTACATCACTGTATTTAGACACTTATTTACCCATGTCTTCTTCCATTAATTTTTAGCTATACATACATTACAATTTTTTTTTTTTCAGAAAGACACATATGTCATCAGTGATGTAATATCTGACGTCATCAGCAGAGGATTGCGGTCGCGTGAGTTATAGTTGCCTGCACTAACTATAACGGGGGAATTTCAATGGTTTTTCACGAGTGAAATGTCCAGCTAACTATAACATGTGTGAAACCTATGGTTTTTTAAGTGAATTTGCAAGGTTTTTTAAATGCTAATTCCTAACTATAACGTGTGTGAAACCTATGGTTTTTTCAGTGAATTTGTACGGTTTTTTAAATGCTAAGTTATGTATTTTTTTTAATTTTTTTAAGGTTTTTCACCGTGGGCGTACCGTACACGCACGGTGCGCTTCGCGCACCGCGCACCCACGTTACGCAGTTCGCGGAATTTTTCCGTTTCTACCGTACGCGCACGCTACGCGTACTCCACGATTTTTCGCAA
Organism: Triturus cristatus; assembly: GCF_964204655.1. Taxonomy (NCBI): domain Eukaryota; kingdom Metazoa; phylum Chordata; class Amphibia; order Caudata; family Salamandridae; genus Triturus; species Triturus cristatus. Next base: position 1,137,167,993 of record NC_140585.1, on the reverse strand, counting down.
AAAAATTAAAGGAAATTTTGGTCCTTGGGGGTCCTTCTGGGACCCCCTGACAAAGGCTAGGGGGTCAGGAACTGTCCACCCTGCCCCCTTTTCACGTGCTCCACCTTTGTTTTTCACCCCCTCAGACTGCGAGAGACAAAATGGCGGCCGACACTTCCTGGTTTTGACCGATCCGAATGTTTACTAAGATCTAACAACCAATCAGAATCGCGCTCGCGCACGGCAGCGTGCGCGTACGGTAAGTTTTACCATACGCGCACGGAGCGCGCCTTATGATATATATATGCTTTTAGATGCTATTTTCTCAGGAAATACTGAACAGATTTACACCAGACCTGCAAAAGGCACATCCCTGACCTGAGGACTACCTCTCTGCCAAATTTCAAGTAATTCTGTTCAGCCGTTCGGGCTGTAGCTTGGACTAAAGGTCCTATGGAAAAATGCATGGGGAAAACGCGTTTTGGGACCCCCCCTTTTTCTCAGCCCCCGCTTGACGAATCCCCCCGAGACTTTCAGGGAAGGAGCGGAGCGGAGCGCCCCACCTATTTTGAAAATTTCGCGAGGATTCGTCAATCGGCGCCAAAGTTATTCCAAATAGAATGTTGCGGATTTCCTATGGAAACACGAACCTAACTATAACTATCTACTGGCGACCGCCAGTAGATAATATATATATATATATATTTGAGGCTCTATCCAAAGGCTTTTATTCGTTAAAGTAATAAATGTTCATCAACTCATGGTCCACGTCTGCATGCTAGGTGGGTAGAAGATGTGCAGATGGGGAGGAGGGGAGGGAGGAAGTGGCGAGGTGGAGGGGGGGTCCTGTTTTTTTTATTAATGTGACGAGCCTCTTGCAGGTACCAGCCCAGTGATAAAATCTCATGCTAGCGAGGGCCTATCCACTTTGAGATCTTCTGGGCCCGCGGTGTTCCCAAATAAAAGATGTAATAGCAATTATTTGTCTGACTGAAGCAGGTGGAACCTACACTGACAGAGCTTTAACGAGGATGTGGTGTAACGGCCAGAGCTGCCGACTTTGGAACTGGGGAACCAGGTTTGAGTTTCAGCATTGGCCCAACATCCTGTGATTCTGGGCAAATCACTTAGGGCCAGATGTCCGTAGGGAAGGTTATGCGATTACCAAATAACGAATCGGAATTTGGTAATCGCAAACACCCATGTACAAATGTGCGTTTCACACATAGTGCGATTCCCAATGAGTCGCAAATAGACATACCTCATTAATATTCATAAGGTAGATCTCGGTTTGCAACCCCCTGGGAATCACAAAAATCACAAGAGTCATCAGACTACCACGTCTGTGATTGCCTTTTAATAAAGCAAAGTTTTTCTTTTTAAAATGCAGCCCGTTTTCTTAAAGGAAAATGTGATACTTTTCAGAAAGAAACATTAAAAGTTATCTTTTCATTTTTTAAGAGTAGGCAGGGGTCCATGTGACCTCTGCCTGGTTTTAAAAATGTTTTTACAAACATTCTCAAAGATTATAAAGGACCCCTTCATATTTGTGAATGGGTTACCACCTGAAACATTTACACATAACACTGCGATTCAGTAATAGGAAGGAATGCCCTACACACGCCCCCTTCTCATACCGAATCGCAAACCTCATTTGTGATTCGGTAATAGGTTACCGATTCGCAAATATGGCTTGGTACATTTAAAAAAAGCCTTTTTTTCGTTTGCAAACGGCCCAATTCTGTGAATCGGGCCGTTTGCAACTGAGAAATAGCTTTGTACATCTGCCCCTTAATTTCCCCGTGCCTAGAAAAAAAACGAGAAATGAATGTGTCCTTGTGTAAAATAACTGTTGCTCATGTAAAGCGCTAAACTACATTGTGGTGGAGTGAGCGCTATATCAACCTGCAAAAAAGGATATCTAATAATTTGAGATATCATAATCTGGGCAGGATTATCATTACCAATGCCCTCTAAGTGGGTAAAATGTCGCGTATCTAGTAATGTGTTCATATTGTAAAATCGTGAAATAATGCCACAGAGATGCCACCTTGTGCTGCATGAAGTCCAGTTTGATCGTTCCCTCTCAGAGACGCCGATTCACAGCCGAGGCGAGGGTCACAGTTAATGCAGTGTGTGTCCTCTCTAACGATTGGCTTCAGGGGGCAGCCTCACAAGCGGTTCATCCACTCGAGTTTGTGACGTAACTGGAAATAAAATGCACAGGTGGTTGAAGGCTTAATTAAACATGTAAGAATAATCTCCTAGAGATGGTTAGTATAAATCTTTGGGTTGGAGCAATCAAGGCAGCTCCCTAAGCGTGCCGCAAGAGGGCGCTAGATTGCAACAAATGACAGCAACTATCGATCCTAGCGGGGGAGAAGTACACACAAAGGTACAATAAGGCACTTGGTTTGAAATATCCCTGCTCAGCGTGCGGTAACTGCCGCATTTTTAGAAGCTAACTTAACTGATTTTATATTTTTGATTTGTACTTATTGCACAAACTCACAATCAGTACATCTTTGAACAGTGAGCTGACGCAAATAACATAATGGGACTCGGAAATCGTATTTTCACCAACAAAGTTGTCTTTGGTCACTGATAGCAGAGCTGATACCCAAAGCTTTGTTATTAACTTAAGGAGGAAAACGAGAAATGGTACAGCCAAGAGGTCTGGCTACTGCATAAATGGTACTGTTATACGTGGAGTGTTTTAATCTATGTTTTGGTTAATGAACGGGTGATAGTGAGAATAAGCAGGGCACAAGACCTAACAAGCATTGGCATAGCCAACAGGTCTCGCCTTTGGGACCTTATAAGTATTTAGCCATGCAACAGTTGATGTTGCTGCACCAAGGATATTGTGCTGCATAACTAAATACTTATAAGGTCCCAAAGGCGCAACCTATTGACTATGCCAATGCTTGTTTTGGTGGGGGAGGGGGGGGATAAGAAAGCTTAGTGGCTGTTTTTTTGTTTTGAACTAGAGGGGTTGTATTAACGGTAGAGATAGGAGAAGTGGGGGTGCCTGTAACCGCTGTGCGTGTACTTTCTTTGCGTTGAACCTTGATTTGTTTTAGTTGCTTTTTATTATTCTGGCAATAACGACAGAGCCGTACACGTAGAAGCCTTCCTCCTCCTTCAGAAGCTTCGCTTGACTCTGGCCTCTGCACTCGTTTTAAAGATGCATTCGATAGCCGCCTTGTAGTTGCAGAGTCCTTGTAGCAGGGAGTGCCGGGCCGGCATCTGGTGTGTGTGTGATGTATGCTCCGAGCCCCCACGAAGATGCTTGGTGCCAGCGCATTTCGAGGTGGGGGCGGGGGGCTTTTACTTGAGTCGAGCGCTAAGAGATCACCGTGCTGTGCTCAAATACCCCATCAGAGAAGCATTCTTGAATGCATTAGCCAACAGCACTTGTGCCAAAGAGCTCGGCAGCAGTGTGTGGCAGACACAAGGCTTATCAAGACCTGAGTAATGAATGTAGTTCAGCGCTGAATCCCACAGTGACACCCTACAACCAGCTTTTATCCTGTGCTGCTGGAAGCCCGCGTGTGTTTGGAGATGGTGTTGAGAGCAGGGCATTGCCCACACCAGCTGCACCTCGCAGACGCACCACCGCCAGGCTGCTGCCAACACCCTGTGTGAATGTAAACCCCTGGTGGGAGTCAGACAAGCAGGAAGTGGGATAAGGGAGGGGGTGGCAAATGGTGAGCACTTTCGCGGCCGCTTTGATGTTCTCAGTGGCCGCACAGCTCACTGAGAACATCAAAGCGGCCGCGAAAGTGATCAGGCAGGCTGACAAATGGTGCGCGTGCCCGGCGCTCATGCACTGTAGTTGGAGGCCTGAAAAGCCACTAGTCTGCACTTCCAAATCCTGCTTACTAAAACTCTCGCCAGAGTAGCGCTAAAGCGCTGGCTCAGGCGAGACCTAAAAAAGAAGTGGGGGGACGCTGACGTTATGACAGGAAGTGAAGTCACGAAATGTGGCTTGCACCATCAGACTAATTGCCTCCCCTCGCTCACCCCTTAGATGCGATTGCATCAGAGAAGCCAGCGCGTAAGCAGCCAGAGAGGCCAAAGCGTGAATGTGTGGCTCAATTTGCTCCAGTTATCGAGCTCCGGTAAAATAAGCTGGGGGACGCCGTCCACCCGCGTGGTACTCCGACTCGAGCCCTGAGAATAAGAGATCCTTTGCACTAATTTGTGTTTGAGTGATGTCACGCCTGGTAGTTTGAATACACAATTGCTTTCAAGGGTGGGTGAAGTACAGTTCAGTTAATGATTGTGAGAATGTGCAAATTATTAAAGATATTTGTTATGCGGTTTATTAAAAGGTTGTTTTAATAGGAAAATATATTTGTATAGGATCCTGCAAACATTGACTTTAACCCCATCAAAGTGTAAGTCGATGAAAAAAGTTAATAAGAATTTAATAAAGATTGTAGAAATAACGTTTGCAAAATTATAAATAAAATTGTTAGCGTAAAAATACTTTGGGGCAGATTTATGTTTCCTGGTGCATCCCTGCAAATCAGCAGGGATGCGCCAGGAAAGATGCGTCACGAAAGTTTACCCTTGCGCCACAATAGATGCGCCGCATTTACAATGCAGCGCATCGTGGCGCAAGGATAAACAGATGCGTGATGCATCTGATGGTGGAAGGTTGGCGCATTGCTGGAGTTGCGTCGCAAGCGCGACGCAGCTCCAGCAAGGCTCGGGGGTGCCCTATCGTTACAATGCTGCGTCAATCCTTACGCAGCATGGCCGGAAAAGTGACTTAGTGAAATCTTGTAGATTTCACTCAGCCACTTTTCAGAGGCGTTCCTGCGCCGGAACGCCCCCCCCCCCGTGCAGGTACGCCCACATGTGGCGCAAGCTTTACAACGTGACGCATCTCCCTAGATGTGTCACGTTGTAAATGGGGCGCAACATGGCGCAGGGTTTACGCCGCCGCTGCATCACAAAAGTGACGCAACGGCGGCGTAAAAGTGGCGCAAGTCCGATATAAATCTACCCCTTGGTCGTAACTGCTTGCTTATTGTAATGTGTTATTGTAAAAGAAACGCAGACGTAAACATTGTTTCAAGAAAACCTAACGGATATTGCAGGAAAGAGTGTGGGATGCACAGAGCAGCATACAGGAACTCGTGGGCGGGGCTAATATGTGGCAACTGTTCCTGGAATATCTAGGGTGCGGGCACCTGAAATGTGTAAACTGCACTGCCTGATCTCTTGATAACGGGAATTAAAAAGAGACTGAAGCGTCCCTGTAATGCAGGGGTGTAGCTACCAATGGTGCAGCCTGTGCAGTGGCACCGTGGCGTGGAGCCCTGATGGGCACTAAAATCCAGCAATGCTCTCATTTACCACCCTATCAGCAGTAAAAGAGGGAACATTTTCCTTGCTTGCACCAGGGCCCACAGCGTCCCTGCTATGCTACTGCTGCTATGAATCTGTGTCACAGACGTCCCCGTGCTGCCTGCATTGTTATTGTAAACAACTGAAGCGCCCCAATCACAGAGCACGGATATTCTGCAGAGGTACTTCTTAAACCTCATAAAAGGACATATTCAGCTTCTGTTCCATGGAGCTGAACTTCCACCAACCCGCTAGACACCTACGCTCCTGTTTACTCCCAGTCACCTCCGCATCCGCGCACTTGCAGTGGCGAACGCTCCTTCTCCTACATGCAGCCAAGACCTGGAAAGACCTCTCCCTCCAGCTCCCTGCGGCTTCAGGCTGGCAGACTTCAGAAACAGACTCAAAACCTGGCTCTTCGAAGGAGTTGCAGCGCCCAGATACCCTTAGGGCTGACAGAGTGCGCTTTACAAATGCTGATTGATTGATGAAGCAAAGTAGAAGATCGGTGCCAGTGTTGGAAAGGAGCCCAATGGGGTAAACATAAAAAAAGCTCCCTGGTAATAGATTGCAAGCGCTCTGAATTGTAACATCGGCTCCACTGTTGAAATTAAATTGGGGGGGGACACGATGAGACACGTTAACCAACACTCAAATGGAGGATAGAGTGGTATTTATCTTCTGTATATTACTTTACTGGTGAGCGTGGAATGCTTTGCTATCATGAAACACTCACTTAATATCAGTTACAGTAAACGCTGACTTTCACTGTAATGTTTGCTTGCTAGGAACTGTGAGCCTGATTTATATGTTAGCAGAAAGGGAACTCAGTCACAACGGGATTCCTTTTTGAAATAAAAAAAGAAAACTGTTTGGGTCAGGACTTCGTCATGTTGACGGAGCCCTGACCGAACAGCAAAATGCATTGACAGGAACCGCCGTGACAGTGATTCCAGCCATTGCTTTATAAGTCATAGTTTATAGGAGTCATTATAAATCTGGCGGTCCCTCCGCCATGGGGACGGAGTAATTTACTGTCACCCTGGTGAACAACTGACCATCAGCTGGAGCATCGAGGGAAGGCGGCGGAAACACAACATGAAACAATGCCCTTTGCGCTCACTGCTCTAGCCCACTGACCCATCGGTGAAAATGGCTTTATGCCATTCATAGGTCACCCTCTCTGATTTGCTTTTGATCTTGCATGAAGATGTGCAAAGATGCTTTGACTGGCAGAGGCAGCCGGCACAGGTAAAGGTGGTGAGGCAGTGGGGCGGGGCAGAAGGCGGGGAAGTTGACAGACGATGGAATAGGTATGATTAAAAAAAATAATACCTATTCCATCGTCTGTTGGCTTCCCGCCCTGCCCTGCCCCACCGTGCTTACCTGTGCCAGCCGTGGCTGGACTGGACTAACACCACTTTCCTTTGAATAAGTGTTTGATAACCTTTGTACTGCATGATTGGCACATTCTAGGCCGAAGGCTTACACCCTGCAAATGTTTTTTAGGTCCGGCCTGCAGGCAGTATGCATGCACCGTTGCTTGGTAAACCTATTGTGTAAAAAAAAAAAAAAAACTCTGAAAATCGTTTTTTAACATACCCATTACTTACCGTTCATTGGCAACAGTGTCACTCTTCTTGCCTGCAGATCTCTGTACTGGAATGAATGTATGACATTGTTCTGCATTCTGTCCATCAATAGTTCTTTTTGCATTTGTCACCCCGAGTGGGATGGGTATGCTCAGACGTGAGTCCCGTGCTCTCCATGCCACTGGAATCAAGCTATCCTGGCTGAAGAGGGGTGAAACCCCGAAACCGGTCCTAGGATGCTTGTTTCCAGTCCAGAGAGGACCTGGCCTGGCAGTTCGGGCTGGACTGTTCCCATTGGGCACAGGATCAAGACTGATTTGCATATGGCTGGGTCCAAACTGGAATGGCATGGTGAGCAAAAAAACGATGGATTTAGGCCCAGATCTCTGTACTGGGGTGAATGTATGACATTGTTCTGCATTCTGTCCATCAATAGTTCTTTTTGCATTCTTATTCGGCAGCGCTTGCAAGGCGTTACTTCATGCGTCACTTCCTTTATCTTGTGTGGTGCATTGGACCTGGTGCAGATTGAAATCCATTAATTACTGTCCGTCCGCTGCGCCCTAGATTGAAATACTTTTTATTTTTTATTTTTACACATTCATTTTTGGTAGGCACGGGGAGATTAAGTGATTTGACCGCAGGATACCCTTCACTTTGTTTTATTATGTCCTTTTTATTCATATCCTAGGAGCTTGTTTTTAAAAAGTATTTGTTTTAAAATGCTAGATTTAAACACGCTAAGGTGGCCTTGTTGTTTTTAAAACTGTCCTCAGATGCATTAACTCTGTTCTGCACTGGAAACTTATTAAGGGCAGCTGTCACACTCAGAAATACAAGAGGTACTAGGTGAACAAACGTGGCATCTAGTGTGACCCTGTTAAAGGACTTAAAATGAATGTGACGAGGGGAATGGTTCGCTTAATCCAGGAGGGATTGAATATGCACCTATTTTAGGCTGTTGAATTGTTATGCATTTCTCCCATTACATGATGTACCCCTTCTGAATTTTCGTGATTGGTGAGGCTAGTTCCATATTGGCCCTAAATATGAATTGTATATGTTAAGGGCTTTTTATTTATGGATGGACCGAGAATGCATCATTCTCACTTGTTATGTGGCCTGTTTTTATTATGATCTATTTCATTTGCACTTTTATGGTATTTTTTTTATACCGAATAAAGTATTTTATCTATAAAAAGAAAAACAGGCATCGGCATAGCCAATAGGTCTCGTTTTTGGGACCTTATAAGTATTTAGTTATGCAGCACATTATCCTTGGTGCAACAACAACTGTTGCATGGCTAAACACTTATAAGGTCCCAAAGGCGAGACCTATTGGCTATGCCAATGCTTGTTTAAAGATGGCCTCGAAACGGGCTCTGTTTTGTGCCCTGGCACAGACCGGCTGTTTTTTCCCAGACTGCAGTGACAGCAGGCACATCCATGTGTGCGTGCTCACACTGTTCACTTCTGCTAGTGGAGAAGTTACGGCATGACGTCATGCCAAGTGAGCGTTGTAGGGGAAGGGAAATCCTTGCTTCTTACATCCCCCATGTGCCTGCTTTTTAAAACATAAGACTCCGAGCGCTGTTGCGAGTGAGGAGGCCCTATTGAATAGCGCACACTGCAAATTGCCACTTCTCTTTTTGAAACTCAGGAGCGGCAACATTGTCGTGGTGTCACCAGGGTTTTAAGTGGAAGCTTTTTCAATAATATGTACAAGCCATAGTTGCTGCTTATTTATCTAATGCAGCTAACAACCATTGTCAAAGCCAATAGTCCTGACTTCTTGTAGGTGTGATGTGACTTGTATCATATGTCTGGATGCAATGACAAAAACAGCAAAATACAAGTCTGTGGCACACTATGCTAAGCACAGATTTTTTGCCTATGCGTTTTAAGCCACACCCTTAATGACATTGGCCGCGCTCCTTGGAGAGACCCCCCAGGTTTTTCATCCCACTTAAAGCCCTGGCTCCACCACTGCAGCTCTCGAAAGTAGTCTCACAGCTGTGATGTTCTTGTTTTCAGGCCTTGAAGAGGCAATACAAAATTGTCTAAAAGCAGCAATCAAAAGGTTTGTTTAGTGTCTGCTTTAGGTAAGTAGTGCCCCAAACAAAGTCACTAGAGAGGATGGGCCCTCGTGGAGCCCGGTACGCCTGACATGAAGTCAGTTAGCTTATCTGACGCACTACTTTCCGTCGGTGATGCAGACTTTCCTGTGCGTTATTCAAGTAGATTTGTGAAAAGACCCCGTCAGCAAAGCGTGGGATTGTGAGGCGATAAAATCAGCATAAGGTAGTCAATTCACGATCCACTTTCAGTAATGCGATTGCATTGCACATTTATTTTTCTATGTATTCATTTTTTAAGCAATAAGTTGGGTGCTGTGATAGCTTAAAAACTAAAAAAATAGAAAAAAAATGTTTTCTATTTATTTACTTTTTTAAGCAATAAGCGCAGGTGCCGCGATTGCTTAAAAAGTAAATAAATAGAAAAACAACATTTGCAATGCAATAGCTCTCGCATTACTGAAAGTTTATAGTATTGGCGTTGCATTATTATTAGCATCGCCAATAGCTCAGACTTTCGGTAATGCGAGACCTATTGCATTGCAAATGCTTGTTGACTCAATGTGAGCGAAAGGTTGCTTCTCTGCATCATCAGAACTATCTATGCAGCTGCACTGAATAACATTAACACAGGGTGATTACAGGACCCCAGGAGGGGCGCAGCTGTCACACACAATCATACTTATGGTGACAATCGACAGACATATGAGGACGTGCACGTAGTAGGTATGTGGTGGATTAATGGATAAGTTATGGATGCATGGGTACATTTATAGTTGAATGGGTGTATACTTTGATGAATATATAGTTGGATGGGTGTACCTGCATGCAGAGGTGGATGGGTGGGCACTGGGTAGGGGTGGCAGCACACGTGGATGGATGCAAGAGTAAATGGGTGGATGAATGCTTGGGCTTGGGCGAATGGATGCATGATTGGGCACGGGTGGATGCTAAATGATGGATGTCGGAAGCAGCTCATCACCAGTTGAGGGAGTTCTGTAAAATAAAAATAATCACCAAGTGGCCCCCGTGCGTGTCACTTTAGCAAATCTTATGTATTCAGATCACGCTTAGAGCATCAGATCTTTGAAACTGACACAAGTCACAGGGTGAAGTTGACACTCTGGAAAGCAAGTAATGCACGCTAAAAAAGAGTGAGCATGCTGACGAAAGGACGGGACTTTGGCAGAAGGGTAGGCAAGGTTTGCTAAATTGAAATGAACCCCCAGGCTGCGGAACCTCCATGGAGAAGGGGCGAATAGTCACATCTCTGCTGGTTTCTTGCGTGTAGATGTGTTTTATTGTACGTTTATATGGAGGGTCCTGCACAGCGCTCCTACAGCTGATGGCGGTGCAACGTTGCTGTGTTTTATGCAGGACTTAATAAAAATTGGATCAGTTCAGATATAATTAATAATTAGACTTGCTTTGCAGAGCTAGCAACATTGCGCCTCTCTAAATGTCACGCTAAGCGTGCTGAAACTATGGGAATGTCACACCTAGGTGAAACGACTGAGAAAACCCTTCTGTGGACCAGCAATGCAGGTTCCCGACTACCTGCAGTTTATTCAAAGTGGGAGAGGAACATAAGTCAGTGAAAAACATTTAATTAATAAAACAGGATCCGAATCAAGCCATGCAGCTATGAAAATCGGAAATTGTTACACAATAATGTTATTGTTTTGAACGTTTGGCATTGAAGCAAATACCAAGCAGAGGGAGTTGTGGGGACAATAGTTCCTCCATTTTCTATGTTCCGATAATGTTTTCTAAATGATTGCATTTAGATGCGTTTCTGAAATTGCCAAATAAAGACATAGCCGAATGTGCCCTGAGCTAGCTGTTCTGACATCATGGAACACTTGCATTATAATTGTAGACAAACAGTGGTCGTCTGCTTCCGCCTATTACATACACCATGTTGTGCAAGCACATTTAAATTGGCAGTAGGACATGTACACAGCCGTATGCTGTTCATCTGGTAAGAGCCCTGATTGGACAGAACACAAATGAGCTGAAAAGTAGTTGTGGCGGAAGGCGTTACAGAAAATAAAGGTGAAAAAAGTGCTTAGTTTAAAAGACACACGGTTATTCTATCAGTGGTTACGGAGAAGCTATGAAGCAGCACAAATCAAAGAAAAAAAAAACAACTTGCAGATGAGAGAACATTGCATGGTAAGAACGATGAACAATAGATCTCGCATTACTGTCAGTTTGAGCTATTGGCGTTGCTAGTAATAATGCAACCCCGCTAGCTCAAACTTTCAGTAATGCGAGAGCTATTGCATTGCAAAGCCATCGCGGCACCCGCGCTTTACCTTTAAACATCTTAAGCTAAAGCGCAGTTGCCGTGATGGCTTCAAAAGTAAAAAAATAGAAAACAATTACTTTTTCTATGTCTTTAGTTTTGAAGCAATGGCAGCACCCACGCTTTAGCTTAGGAAGTTTAAAGCTAAAGTACGGGTGCTGCCATTGTAGACAAAAAGTCAAATAAACATAAAAAGAAAGGCATGCAGCCACGTTCGGTGCCACACATAATAAAAGAAAGTCGATGCCGCCATCATTCCTGCCAAGGTGTGCGGTGCTGCCTACATTAAAAACAAGCATTGGTCGCGGGGGAATGCAAAGATGGGGGCTGCAGCGGGAGAGAGAGGCGGAGGTGCGCGCCGGCAAACGCGAGTTGTGCGTGCGCAGCAGTGCCCAAAGTGAAAGTAATTGCACGTTCACGCGAGCGTGAACGCAAGCATTAGGCCAGCAAATGCCGGTGGGATGCACTTTTAAATCCCACTTACAAAAGTCGAGCAACAGCGCATGCGCTGCTGTAGGCTCGACCTAAAAAAGTGATTTGACCAGAATCACAGCATGCTAAGCTGACCCAAGGCTCGAACCCGGTTTCCAAGCTCTGAAGTTAGCAGCTCTGACCGTTTAGGCCACATCCTCTCCCCAGACTCATGCAAATTCCGAGCGCTCCTCAGAGGTGCTGGAAGCCGATGCCGAGGAGCGCTGTTGTTTAGGTCTCGTCTGAGCCAGCGCTTTAGCGCTGCTCTGGCGAGAGTTTTAGTAAGCCAGTTTTGGAAGTGCAAAATAGTGGCTTTTCAGGCCTCCAGCTACAGTGCATGTGCCTTCGGGCGCGCGCACCATTTTTCAGCCTGTGTGATCATTTTCGCGGCCGCTTTGATGTTCTCAGTGAGCCGCGCGGCCCCTGAGAACATCAAAGCAGCCGCGAAAGTGCATATCATTTGCCAGCCTGCGTGCCCTGACCGAACAGCAAAATGCATTGACAGGAACCGCCGTGACAGTGATTCCAGCCATTGCTTTATAAATGACCGCTGGCTTAGGAGTCATTATAAATCTGGCGGTCCCTCCGCCATGGGACGGAGTAATTTACTGTCACCCTGGTGAACAACTGACCATCAGCTGGAGCATCGAGGGAAGGCGGCGGAAACACAAGATGAAACAATGCCCTTTGCGCTCAGTGCTCTATCCCACTGACCCATCGGTGGAAATGGATTTATGCCATTCATAGGTCACCCTCTCTGATTTGCTTTTGATCTTGCATGCAGATGTGCAAAGATGCTTTGACTGGCAGAGGCAGCCGGCACAGGTAAAGGTGGTGAGGCAGTGGGGCGGGGCAGGAGGCGGGGAAGTTGACAGACGATGGAATAGGTATGATTAAAAAAAATAATACCTATTCCATCGTCTGTTGGCTTACCGCCCTGCCCTGCCCCACCGTGCTTACCTGTGCCAGCCGTGGCTGGACTGGACTAACACCACTTTCCTTTGAATAAGTGTTTGATAACCTTTGTACTGCGTGATTGGCACATTCTAGGCCGAAGGCTTACACCCTGCAAATGTTTTTTAGGTCCGGCCTGCAGGCAGTATGCATGCATCGTTGCTTGGTAAACCTATTGTGTAAAAAAATAAAAAAACTCTGAAAATCGTTTTTTAACATACCCATTACTTACCGTTCATTGGCAACAGTGTCACTCTTCTTGCCTGCAGATCTCTGTACTGGGGTGAATGTATGACATTGTTCTGCATTCTGTCCATCAATAGTTCTTTTTGCATTTGTCACCCCGAGTGGGACGGGTATGCTCAGACGTGAGTCCCGTGCTCTCCATGCCAATGGAATCAAGCTATCCTGGCTGAAGAGGGGTGAAACCCCGAAACCGGTCCTAGGATGCTTGTTTCCAGTCCAGAGAGGACGTGGCCTGGCAGTTCGGGCTGGACTGTTCCCATTGGGCACAGGGTCAAGACTGATTTGCATATGGCTGGGTCCAAACTGGAATGGCATGGTGAGCAAAAAAACGATGGATTTAGGCCCAGATCTCTGTACTGGGGTGAATGTATGACATTGTTCTGCATTCTGTCCATCAATAGTTCTTTTTGCATTCTTATTCGGCGCTTGCAAGGCGTTACTTCATGCGTCACTTCCTTTATCTTGTGTGGTGCATTGGACCTGGTACAGATTGAAATCCATTAATTACTGTCCGTCCGCTGCGCCCTAGATTGAAATACTTTTTATTTTTTATTTTTACACATTCATTTTTGGTAGGCACGGGGAGATTAAGTGATTTGACCGCAGGATACCCTTCACTTTGTTTTATTATGTCCTTTTTATTCATATCCTAGGAGCTTGTTTTTAAAAAGTATTTTTTTAAAAATGCTAGATTTAAAAACGCTAAGGTGGCCTTGTTGTTTTTAAAACTGTCCTCAGATGCATTAACTCTGTTCTGCACTGGAAACTTATTAAGGGCAGCTGTCAGACTCAGAAATACAAGAGGTACTAGGTGAATAAACGTGGCATCTAGTGCGACCCTGTTAAAGGACTTAAAATGAATGTGACGAGGGGAATGGTTCGCTTAATCCAGGAGGGATTGAATATGCAATTATTTTAGGCTGTTGAATTGTTATGCATTTCTCCCATTATATGATGTACCCCTTCTGAATTTTCGTGATTGGTGAGGCTAGTTCCGTATTGGCCCTAAATATGAATTTTATATGTTAAGGGCTTTTTATTTATGGATGGACCGAGCATGCATCATTCTCACTTGTTATGTGGCCTGTTTTTATTATGATCTATTTCATTTGCACTTTTATGGTATTTTTTTTATACCGAATAAAGTATTTTATCTATTTAAAAAAAAACAAGCATTGGCATAGCCAATAGGTCTCGCTTTTGGGACCTTATAGGTATTTAGTTATGCAGCACATTACCCTTGGTGCAACAACAACTGTTGCATGGCTAAACACTTATAAGGTCCCAAAGGCGAGACCTATTGGCTATGCCAATGCTTGTTTGAAGATGGCCTCGAAACGGGCTCTGTTTTGTGCCCTGGCACAGACCGTCCGTTTTTTCCCAGACTGCAGTGACAGCAGGCACATCCATGTGTGCGTGCTCACACTGCTCACTTCTGCTAGTGGAGAAGTTACGGCATGACGTCATGCCAAGTGAGCGTTGTAGGGGAAGGGAAATCCTTGCTTCTTACATCCCCCATGTGCCTGCTTTTTAAAACATAAGACTCCGAGCGCTGTTGCGAGTGAGGAGGCCCTATTGAATAGCGCACACTGCAAATTGCCACTTCTCTTTTTGAAACTCAGGAGCGGCAACATTGTCGTGTTGTCACCAGGGTTTTAAGTGGAAGCTTTTTCAATAATATGTACAAGCCATAGTTGCTGCTTATTTATCTAATGCAGCTAACAACCATTGACAAAGCCAATAGTCCTGACTTCTTGTAGGTGTGATGTTACTTGTATCATATGTCTGGATGCAATGACAAAAACAGCAAAATACAAGTCTGTGGCACACTATGCTAAGCACAGATTTTTTGCCTATGCGTTTTAAGCCACACCCTTAATTACATTGGCCACGCTCCTTGGAGAGACCCCCCTGTTTTTTCATCCCACTTAAAGCCCTGGCTCCACCACTGCAGCTCTCGAAAGTAGTCTCACTGCTGTGATGTTCTTGTTTTCAGGCCTTGAAGAGGCAATACAAATTGTGTAAAAGCAGCAATCAAAAGGTTTGTTTAGTGTCTGCTTTAGGTAAATAGTGCCCCAAACAAAGTCACTAGAGAGGATGGGCCCTCGTGGAGCCCGGTACGCCTGACATGAAGTCAGTTAGCTTATCTGACGCACTACTTTCCGTCGGTGATGCAGACTTTCCTGTGCGTTATTCAAGTAGATTTGTGAAAAGACCCCGTCAGCAAAGCGTGGGATTGTGAGGCGATAAAATCAGCATAAGGTAGTCAATTCACGATCCACTTTCAGTAATGCGATTGCATTGCAAAAAAATTTTTCTATGTATTCATTTTTTAAGCAATAAGTTGGGTGCTGTGATAGCTTAAAAAAAAAAAATTGAAAAAAAAATGTTTTGTATTTATTTACTTTTTTAAGCAATAAGCTCAGGTGCCGCGATTGCTTAAAAAGTAAATAAATAGAAAAACAACATTTGCAATGCAATAGCTCTCGCATTACTGAAAGTTTATAGTATTGGCGTTGCATTATTATTAGCATCGCCAATAGCTCAGACTTTCGGTAATGCGAGACCTATTGCATTGTAAATGCTTGTTGACTCAATGTGAGCGAAAGGTTGCTTCTCTGCATCATCAGAACTATCTATGCAGCTGCACTGAATAACATTAACACAGGGTGATTACAGAACCCCAGGAGGGGCGCAGCTGTCACACACAATCATACTTATGGTGACAATCGACAGACATATGAGGACGTGCACGTAGTAGGTATGTGGTGGATTAATGGATAAGTTATGGATGCATGGGTACATTTATAGTTGAATGGGTGTATACTTTGATGAATATATAGTTGGATGGGTGTACCTGCATGCAGAGGTGGATGGGTGGGCACTGGGCAGGGGTGGCAGCACACGTGGATGGATGCAAGAGTGAATGGGTGGATGAATGCTTGGACGTGGGCGAATGGATGCATGATTGGGCATGGGTGGATGCTAAATGATGGATGTCGGAAGCAGCTCATCACCAGTTGAGGGAGTTCTGTAAAATAAAAATAATCACCAAGTGGCCCCCGTGCGTGTCACTTGAGCAAATCTTGTGTATTTAGATCACGCTCAGAGCATCAGATCTTTGAAACTGACACAAGTCACAGGGTGAAGTTGGCACTCTGGAAAGCAAGTAATGCGCGCTAAAAAAAGAGTGGGCATGCTGACGAAAGGACGGGACTTTGGCAGAAGGGTAGGCAAGGTTTGCTAAATTGAAATGAACCCCCAGGCTGCGGAACCTTCATGGAGAAGGGGCGAATAGTCACATCTCTGCTGGTTTCTTGCGTGTAGATGTGTTTAATTATACGTTTATATGGAGGGTCCTGCACAGCGCTCCTACAGCTGATGGCGGTGCAACGTTGCTGTGTTTTATGCAGGACTTAGTAGAAATTGGATCAGTTCAGATATAATTAATAATTAGACGTGCTTTGCAGAGCTAGCAACATTGCGCCTCTCTAAATGTCACGCTAAGCGTGCTGAAACTATGGGAATGTCACACCTAGGTGAAATGACTGAGAAAACCCTTCTGTGGACCAGCAATGCAGGTTCCCGACTACCTGCAGTTTATTCAAAGTGGGAGAGGAACATAAGTCAGTGAGAAACATTTAATTAATAAAACAGGATCCGAATCAAGCCATGCAGCTATGAAAATCGGAAATTGTTACACAATAATGTTATTGTTTTGAACGTTTGGCATTGAAGCAAATACCAAGCAGAGGGAGTTGTGGGGACAATAGTTCCTCCATTTTCTATGTTCCGATAATGTTTTCTAAATGATTGCATTTAGATGCGTTTCTGAAATTGCCAAATAAAGACATAGCCGAATGTGCCCTGAGCTAGCTGTTCTGACATCATGGAACACTTGCATTATAATTGTAGACAAACAGTGGTCGTCTGCTTCCGCCTATTACATACACCATGTTGTGCAAGCACATTTAAATTGGCAGTAGGACATGTACACAGCCGTATGCTGTTCATCTGGTAAGAGCCCTGATTGGACAGAACACAAATGAGCTGAAAAGTAGTTGTGGCGGAAGGCGTTACAGAAAATAAAGGTGAAAAAAGTGCTTAGTTTAAAAGACACACGGTTATTCTATCAGTGGTTACGGAGAAGCTATGAAGCAGCACAAATCAAAGAAAAAAAAAACAACTTGCAGATGAGAGAACATTGCATGGTAAGAACGATGAACAATAGATCTCGCATTACTGTCAGTTTGAGCTATTGGCGTTGCTAGTAATAATGCAACCCCGCTAGCTCAAACTTTCAGTAATGCGAGAGCTATTGCATTGCAAAGCCATCGCGGCACCCGCGCTTTACCTTTAAACATCTTAAGCTAAAGCGCAGTTGCCGTGATGGCTTCAAAAGTAAAAAAATAGAAAACAATTACGTTTTCTATGTATTTACTTTTGAAGCAATGGCAGCACCCACGCTTTAGCTTAGGAAGTTTAAAGCTAAAGTACGGGTGCTGCCATTGTAGACAAAAAGTCAAATAAACATAAAAAGAAAGGCATGCAGCCACGTTCGGTGCCACACATAATAAAAGAAAGTCGATGCCGCCATCATTCCTGCCAAGGTGTGCGGTGCTGCCTACATTAAAAACAAGCATTGGTCGCGGGGGAATGCAAAGATGGGGGCTGCAGCGGGAGAGAGGGGCGGAGGTGCGCGCCGGCAAACGCGAGTTGTGCTTGCGCAGCAGTGCCCAAAGTGAAAGTAATTGCACGTTCACGCGAGCGTGAACGCAAGCATTAGGCCAGCAAATGCCGGTGGGAAGCACTTTTAAATCCCACTTACAAAAGTCGAGCAACAGCGCATGCGCTGCTGTAGGCTCGACCTAAAAAAGTGATTTGACCAGAATCACAGCATGCTAAGCTGACCCAAGGCTCGAACCCGGTTCCCAAGCTCTGAAGTTAGCAGCTCTGACCGTTTAGGCCACATCCTCTCCCCAGACTCATGCAAATTCCGAGCGCTCCTCAGAGATGCTGGAAGCCGATGCCGAGGAGCGCTGTTGTTTAGGTCTCGTCTGAGCCAGCGCTTTAGCGCTGCTCTGGCAAGAGTTTTAGTAAGCCAGTTTTGGAAGTGCAAAATAGTGGCTTTTCAGGCCTCCAGCTACAGTGCATGAGCGCCGGGCGCGCACACCATTTGTCAGCCTGCGTGATCACTTTCGCGGCCGCTTTGATGTTCTCAGTGAGCCGCGCGGCCCCTGAGAACATCAAAGCAGCCGCGAAAGTGCAAATCATTTGCCAGCCTGCGTGCCCTGACCGAACAGCAAAATGCATTGACAGGAACCGCCGTGACAGTGATTCCAGCCATTGCTTTATAAATGACCGCTGGCTTAGGAGTCATTATAAATCTGGCGGTACCTCCGCCATGGGGACGGAGTAATTTACTGTCACCCTGGTGAACAACTGACCATCAGCTGGAGCATCGAGGGAAGGCGGTGGAAACACAAGATGAAACAATGCCCTTTGCGCTCAGTGCTCTAGCCCACTGACCCATCGATGGAAATGGCTTTATGCCATTCATAGGTCACCCTCTCTGATTTGCTTTTGATCTTGCATGCAGATGTGCAAAGATGCTTTGACTGGCAGAGGCAGCCGGCACAGGTAAAGGTGGTGAGGCAGTGGGGCGGGGCAGAAGGCGGGGAAGTTGATAGACGATGGAATAGGTATGATTAAAAAAAATAATACCTGTTCCATCGTCTGTTGGCTTCCCGCCCTGCCCTGCACCACCGTGCTTACCTGTGCCAGCCGTGGCTGGACTGGACTAACACCACTTTCCTTTGAATAAGTGTTTGATAACCTTTGTACTGCATGATTGGCACATTCTAGGCCGAAGGAGGCTTACACCCTGCAAATGTTTTTTAGGTCCGGCCTGCAGGCAGTATGCATGCACCGTTGCTTGGTAAACCTATTGTATAAAAAAAAAAAAACCTCTGAAAATCGTTTTTTAACATACCCATTACTTACCGTTCATTGGCAACAGTGTCACTCTTCTTGCCTGCAGATCTCTGTACTGGGGTGAATGTATGACATTGTTCTGCATTCTATCCATCAATAGTTCTTTTTGCATTTGTCACCCCGAGTGGGATGGGTATGCTCAGATGTGAGTCCCGTGCTCTCCATGCCACTGGAATCAAGCTATCCTGGCTGAAGAGGGGTGAAACCCCGAAACCGGTCCTAGGATGCTTGTTTCCAGTCCAGAGAGGACCTGGCCTGGCAGTTGGGGCTGGACTGTTCCCATTGGGCACAGGGTCAAGACTGATTTGCATATGGCTGGGTCCAAACTGGAATGGCATGGTGAGCAAAAAAACGATGGATTTAGGCCCAGATCTCTGTACTGGGGTGAATGTATGACATCGTTCTGCATTCTGTCCATCAATAGTTCTTTTTGCATTTGTCACCCCGAGTGGGACGGTTATGCTCAGACGTGAGTCCCGTGCTCTCCATGCCACTGGAATCAAGATATCCTGGCTGAAGAGGGGTGAAACCCCGAAACCGGTCCTAGGATGCTTGTTTCCAGTCCAGAGAGGACGTGGCCTGGCAGTTCGGGCTGGACTGTTCCCATTGGGCACAGGGTCAAGACTGATTTGCATATGGCTGGGTCCAAACTGGAATGGCATGGTGAGCAAAAAAACGATGGATTTAGGCCCAGATCTCTGTTCTGGGGTGAATGTATGACATTGTTCTGCATTCTGTCCATCAATAGTTCTTTTTGCATTCTTATTCCGTTACTTCATGCGTCACTTCCTTTATCTTGTGTGGTGCATTGGACCTGGTACAGATTGAAATCCATTAATTACTGTCCGTCCGCTGCGCCCTGGATTGAAATACTTTTTATTTTTTATTTTTACACATTCATTTTTGGTAGGCACGGGGAGATTAAGTGATTTGACCGCAGGATACCCTTCACTTTGTTTTATTATGTCCTTTTTATTCATATCCTAGGAGCTTGTTTTTAAACAGTATTTTTTTTTAAATGCTAGATTTAAACACGCTAAGGTGGCCTTGTTGTTTTTAAAACTGTCCTCAGATGCATTAACTCTGTTCTGCACTGGAAACTTATTAAGGGCAGCTGTCAGACTCAGAAATACAAGAGGTACTAGGTGAACAAACGTGGCATCTAGTGCGACCCTGTTAAAGGACTTAAAATGAATGTGACGAGGGGAATGGTTCGCTTAATCCAGGAGGGATTGAATATGCACTTATTTTAGGCTGTTGAATTGTTATGCATTTCTCCCATTACATGATGTACCCCTTCTGAATTTTCGTGATTGGTGAGGCTAGTTCCGTATTGGCCCTAAATATGAATTTTATATGTTAAGGGCTTTTTATTTATGGATGGACCGAGCATGCATCATTCTCACTTGTTATGTGGCCTGTTTTTATTATGATCTATTTCATTTGCACTTTTATGGTATTTTTTTTATACCGAATAAAGTATTTTATCTATTAAAAAAAAAACAAGCATTGGCATAGCCAATAGGTCTCGCTTTTGGGACCTTATAAGTATTTAGTTATGCAGCACATTATCCTTGGTGCAACAACAACTGTTGCATGGCTAAACACTTATAAGGTCCCAAAGGCGAGACCTATTGGCTATGCCAATGCTTGTTTAAAGATGGCCTCGAAACGGGCTCTGTTTTGTGCCCTGGCACAGACTGTCCGTTTTTTCCCAGACTGCAGTGACAGCAGGCACATCCATGTGTGCGTGCTCACACTGCTCACTTCTGCTAGTGGAGACGTTACGGCATGACGTCATGCCAAGTGAGCGTTGTAGGGGAAGGGAAATCCTTGCTTCTTACATCCCCCATGTGCCTGCTTTTTAAAACATAAGACTCCGAGCGCTGTTGCGAGTGAGGAGGCCCTATTGAATAGCGCACACTGCAAATTGCCACTTCTCTTTTTGAAACTCAGGAGCGGCAACATTGTCGTGGTGTCACCAGGGTTTTAAGTGGAAGCTTTTTCAATAATATGTACAAGCCATAGTTGCTGCTTATTTATCTAATGCAGCTAACAACCATTGACAAAGCCAATAGTCCTGACTTATTGTAGGTGTGATGTTACTTGTATCATATGTATGGATGCAATGACAAAAACAGCAAAATACAAGTCTGTGGCACACTATGCTAAGCACAGATTTTTTGCCTATGCGTTTTAAGCCACACCCTTAATTACATTGGCCACGCTCCTTGGAGAGACCCCCCAGTTTTTTCATCCCACTTAAAGCCCTGGCTCCACCACTGCAGCTATCGAAAGTAGTCTCACAGCTGTGATGTTCTTGTTTTCAGGCCTTGAAGAGGCAATACAAAATTGTCTAAAAGCAGCAATCAAAAGGTTTGTTTAGTATCTGCTTTAGGTAAGTAGTGCCCCAAACAAAGTCACTAGAGAGGATGGGCCCTCGTGGAGCCCGGTACGCCTGACATGAAGTCAGTTAGCTTATCTGACGCACTACTTTCCGTCGGTGATGCAGACTTTCCTGTGCGTTATTCAAGTAGATTTGTGAAAAGACCCCGTCAGCAAAGCGTGGGATTGTGAGGCGATAAAATCAGCATAAGGTAGTCAATTCACGATCCACTTTCAGTAATGCGATTGCATTGCAAAAAAATGTTTCTATGGATTCATTTTTTAAGCAATAAGTTGGGTGCTGTGATAGCTTAAAAACTAAAAAAATAGAAAAAAAATGTTTTCTATTTATTTACTTTTTTAAGCAATAAGCGCAGGTGCCGCGATTGCTTTAAAAGTAAATAAATAGAAAAACAACATTTGCAATGCAATAGCTCTCGCATTACTGAAAGTTTATAGTATTGGCGTTGCATTATTATTAGCATCGCCAATAGCTCAGACTTTCGGTAATGCGAGACCTATTGCATTGCAAATGCTTGTTGACTCAATGTGAGCGAAAGGTTGCTTCTCTGCATC
This sequence comes from Triturus cristatus, assembly GCF_964204655.1. Taxonomy (NCBI): domain Eukaryota; kingdom Metazoa; phylum Chordata; class Amphibia; order Caudata; family Salamandridae; genus Triturus; species Triturus cristatus. Next base: position 1,137,146,052 of record NC_140585.1, on the reverse strand, counting down.
ATCAGAACTATCTATGCAGCTGCACTGAATAACATTAACACAGGGTGATTACAGGACCCCAGGAGGGGCGCAGCTGTCACACACAATCATACTTATGGTGACAATCGACAGACATATGAGGACGTGCACGTAAAAGGTATGTGGTGGATTAACGGATAAGTTATGGATGCATGGGTACATTTATAGTTGAATGGGTGTATACTTTGATGAATATATAGTTGGATGGGTGTACCTGCATGCAGAGGTGGATGGGTGGGCACTGGGCAGGGGTGGCAGCACACGTGGATGGATGCAAGAGTGAATGGGTGGGTGAATGCTTGGGCGTGGGCGAATGGATGCATGATTGGGCATGGGTGGATGCTAAATGATGGATGTCGGAAGCAGCTCATCACCAGTTGAGGGAGTTCTGTAAAATAAAAATAATCACCAAGTGGCCCCCGTGCGTGTCACTTGAGCAAATCTTGTGTATTCAGATCACGCTCAGAGCATCAGATCTTTGAAACTGACACAAGTCACAGGGTGAAGTTGACACTCTGGAAAGCAAGTAATGCGCGCTAAAAAAAGAGTGGGCATGCTGACGAAAGGACGGGACTTTGGCAGAAGGGTAGGCAAGGTTTGCTAAATTGAAATGAACCCCCAGGCTGCGGAACCTCCATGGAGAAGGGGCGAATAATCACATCTCTGCTGGTTTCTTGCGTGTAGATGTGTTTAATTGTACATTTATAAGGTGGGTCCTGCACAGCGCTCCTACAGCTGATGGCGGTGCAACGTTGCTGTGTTTTATGCAGGACTTAGTAGAAATTGGATCAGTTCAGATATAATTAATAATTAGACGTGCTTTGCAGAGCTAGCAACATTGCGCCTCTCTAAATGTCACGCTAAGCGTGCTGAAACTATGGGAATGTCACACCTAGGTGAAATGACTGAGAAAACCCTTCTGTGGACCAGCAATGCAGGTTCCCGACTACCTGCAGTTTATTCAAAGTGGGAAAGGAACATAAGTCAGTGAAAAACATTTAATTAATAAAACAGGATCCGAATCAAGCCATGCAGCTATGAAAATCGGAAATTGTTACACAATAATGTTATTGTTTTGAACGTTTGGCATTGAAGCAAATACCAAGCAGAGGGAGTTGTGGGGACAATAGTTCCTCCATTTTCTATGTTCCGATAATGTTTTCTAAATGATTGCATTTAGATGCGTTTCTGAAATTGCCAAATAAAGACATAGCCGAATGTGCCCTGAGCTAGCTGTTCTGACATCATGGAACACTTGCATTATAATTGTAGACAAACAGTGGTCGTCTGCTTCCGCCTATTACATACACCATGTTGTGCAAGCACATTTAAATTGGCAGTAGGACATGTACACAGCCGTATGCTGTTCATCTGGTAAGAGCCCTGATTGGACAGAACACAAATGAGCTGAAAAGTAGTTGTGGCGGAAGGCGTTACAGAAAATAAAGTTGAAAAAAGTGCTTAGTTTAAAAAACACACGGTTATTCTATCAGTGGTTACGGATAAGCTATGAAGCAGCACAAATCAAAGAAAAAAAAAACAACTTGCAGATGAGAGAACATTGCATGGTAAGAACGATGAACAATAGATCTCGCATTACTGTCAGTTTGAGCTATTGGCGTTGCTAGTAATAATGCAACCCCGCTAGCTCAAACTTTCAGTAATGCGAGAGCTATTGCATTGCAAAGCCATCGCGGCACCCGCGCTTTACCTTTAAACATCTTAAGCTAAAGCGCAGTTGCCGTGATGGCTTCAAAAGTAAAAAAATAGAAAACAATTACTTTTTCTATGTCTTTACTTTTGAAGCAATGGCAGCACCCACGCTTTAGCTTAGGAAGTTTAAAGCTAAAGTACGGGTGCTGCCATTGTAGACAAAAAGTCAAATAAACATAAAAAGAAAGGCATGCAGCCACGTTCGGTGCCACACATAATAAAAGAAAGTCGATGCCGCCATCATTCCTGCCAAGGTGTGCGGTGCTGCCTACATTAAAAACAAGCATTGGTCGCGGGGGAATGCAAAGATGGGGGCTGCAGCGGGAGAGAGAGGCGGAGGTGCGCGCCGGCAAACGCGAGTTGTGCGTGCGCAGCAGTGCCCAAAGTGAAAGTAATTGCACGTTCACGCGAGCGTGAACGCAAGCATTAGGCCAGCAAATGCCGGTGGGAAGCACTTTTAAATCCCACTTACAAAAGTCGAGCAACAGCGCATGCGCTGCTGTAGGCTCGACCTAAAAAAGTGATTTGACCAGAATCACAGCATGCTAAGCTGACCCAAGGCTCGAACCCGGTTCCCAAGCTCTGAAGTTAGCAGCTCAGACCGTTTAGGCCACATCCTCTCCCCAGACTCATGCAAATTCCGAGCGCTCCTCAGAGGTGCTGGAAGCCGATGCCGAGGAGCGCTGTTGTATAGGTCTCGTCTGAGCCAGCGCTTTAGCGCTGCTCTGGCGAGAGTTTCAGTAAGCCAGTTTTGGAAGTGCAAAATAGTGGCTTTTCAGGATTCCAGCTACAGTGCATGTGCGCCGGGCGCGCGCACCATTTGTCAGCCTGCGTGATCACTTTTGCGGCCGCTTTGATGTTCTCAGTGAGCCGCGCGGCCCCTGAGAACATCAAAGCAGCCGCGAAAGTGCATATCATTTGCCAGCCTGCGTGCCTCTCTCCCCTTAGTGCGCGCGACGTGCCCTACACCCTCCCTTATCCCACTTCCTGCTTGTGTTCTTCCCTTCCCTCTCGTCTCCACCTTTCCTCTGCCGTTCTCCACTCAGCGCTTTGAAGCGCCTTTGCGCACCACGGACGTTCTCCAGAACGCAGAGCTCAGCCTCTCGGGTGTGTGATGTTACCTACGAGCTTTTGGTGCTTGCCAGGCCCCTGTCCACACAGCTATCACTGGATACAGCTGCACGTGCACTAGTATCAGTAGCGTGACCTCTGCCGCGGAAGAGCTCTCTTGCACTGCTGCACGAGATTAATCGCGTAACCAGAGGCAATCTTAGCAAATGACCTGTAGGGCTTTGATTAGAATGGAAAACGCAACTTCGCAGTCAAGTAAAGTCAGCCCTGAAATAATTGGGTTGCTAATCAGCAGTTCTTCCAGTTTTTTCTTCCATAGTGGAAACAGAAAACGGACACTGGAGTTAGAGTCCGAGCTGCCGACTTTGGAGCTGGGGATCCCGGTTGGAGTTTCGGCATCGGAGCAACATCCTGTGATTCTGAGCAAATCAGTTAATCCCTCTGCCTACCAAAAATGAATGTGTCCTTCTGTAACGTAAAGCAATTGGTGCTCATGTAATGTCTCCAATACCTTCGGGTCGAGTTAGCGCTATGTAAAACTGCAACAGTTAAAAAAAAAAAAGCAAGCATAGGCTCCGATTAACAGAATGGGGTCATTGAGAGGTTGGGAATATTGATATTATGGGTGCAAGCGGTATTTTTACAGGCAGCTATGTGTGTGCTCCGCCCTCTGCTCACCTCGCCGATCCAACCCTCCATGTAATAACCACCTTAGTACCGTTTTCATTTTCATTTTCACTGTTGATCCCGCCCTTGATTCTGTCCCCAGTACCTCCTGTTCTATGATCCCACACCCACATACTCAACTGTATCACCTAAAATAAAACCGCCATGTGCGCAAATACTGTTGGCTTATACCTAGGTTCTCATATAATAATATTTTTTTTGCAATTTTATATAGTGCTTCTGTTGGAGCGCTTATACTGGAGCGCTTTACACGAGCACGTGTGTGTGTTTGTTGGGGGGGGTTGTTACACCTAAGCAAATGTTACCTGAAGGGGAATGGGCGTTTCAGTGTGAGTATGTCTTGCAAATTAAGTGGACATGGGCAATATTCGAAGAGCACTACCTGTGCTCCATACAATTTAAGGTTTACTTCTTTCAAGGGCAGGAGTAAATTAGTATGTAGGACACAGCGAGGAGTGACTACCCCCACATTGTGTGTAGATCTAGAGGAAGCGGTTTCTTTAATGGAGGGTGGAGGAGTGAGGGAACTATGTTCAAAGTTCCCTTCTCTTTGCAAAGTGTTCGGACATTCCTAAAATGCCTGTGATATCCCCCCTACAAAGAAAAGCTAAGCATTTTTACAATTCTAGAAGTACCCCTGGAAACCACAACATGACATCTTCAACGCCTAGTCACCAGTAGTAGGCGCTATATAAAAATACACATCACAGCTTCCCACGAGTGCCCCGCTATCCTCTGAGAATTCAAATCTCCTACAAACATAGGAGTAAATATACAGGAGTACTTTTGTTTTTAAACAACAAATAAAACTCTGTAGATCTACAGCGGGGTACACATTCTGGCGTTGTCTGTACAGAATTGAAACATTCCTTTGCGGTGTGGGGCTCCTGCCTCGCGGCCACTGAGAACATCAAAGAGGCCGCGAAAGTGCACACCATTTGCCAGCCTGCGTGCCTCTCTCCCCTTAGTGCGCGTGACGTGCCCTACCCCCTCCCTTATCCCACTTCCTGCTTGTGTTCTTCCCCTCCCTCTCTTGTCTCCACCTTTCCTCTGCCATTCTCCACTCAGCGCTTTGAAGCGCCTTTGCGCGCCTAGGATGTTCTAGAAGCATCGACCATGATAAGACACAGGCGCGCAACACCCATTGGACTAAAAGGGCTTCAGCCCCCTCCCCGTCGTGTGTGGCAGCCTGGGATGAGACAGCTTCCCGGGCACAGACACAGCCGCACCCGAGCACTTCACAGGTCTTTAAAAGACCATTTGTATGTTAATGAGGCCTTGCTGTTGTTTCACCCCTTCTAAGAGCCCCTGCAGCTCCACGCTGCCTATCGCTTAAAGATTCAGCCCCCCCCCCGAAAAAAATGTTTAGCCCCCCCCCCGAAATTTGGCTCTAGTTGCGCCTCTGATAAGACATAACAACCCGCAGCACCCCCTCGAGCATTGGCATAGCCAATAGGTCTCGCCTTTGGGACCTTATAAGTATTTAGCTATGCAGCACAATATCATTGGTACAACAGCATTAACTGCTGCATGGCTAAACACTTATACGGTCCCAAAGGCGAGACCTATTGGCTATGCCATTGCTTGTTTTATTTTTAAGTTCAGCCTATGATCGTGTTGGTACACATTACCAGGCTTGGGTCCATTTTTAGAGGCCCACTCCGCCATCCAAAGTTCGGACACTTAGCCACAATCACCTCTCAATAACTTTGCTAAACATAACAGCGTGCGAAGGGAAGAGCATGTGGCCTAACGGCTAGAGCGGTCGACCTTAAACCTGGGGAATTGGGTTCGGGTCCCGGCAGGGGCCTCAACATCCCGTGATTCTGGGCAAATCACTGCCTAACAAAAATGAATGTGTTAATGTGTGACGGTGCTCATGTAAAGCGCGCCGATACCTTCGGATCGAGTTCCTGCTAAATAAAACAACAAAAAGTATCTGCGCGCAAAAGACCATGCCGTCGAGGATGTGACCTGATGAGTTTGGAACAGGGTAAGCGTGTTCAAGAGTCCGGGACTCCTCGAGGGAGTGCTGTGGGACTGTGGGACGGTGGGGCGGGGAGGGGGTTAGTAAACTCCAGCATACAGCCCGAACGGATTAAGTAAATAAATAAAATGAATTACATTGTGCACGCTGCAACGCCAAATGGCGATGCAGCGTGCACAATGTAATTCGTTTTATTTATTTATTTAATCCGTTCGGGCTGTATGCTGGAGTTTACTACCCCCCACCCCGCCCCACCGTCCCGCAGCACTCCCTCGAGGAGCCACCACTGTTCAAGACCCTGCGCCGGCTCCACATTGTGTGATTCTGGGCAAATAATGTATTCTCCCCACAGGCGCGTAGCTAGGTGGGGGCGGTGGGGGCGGACCGCCCCAGGCGGCACTATATTTAGGGCGGCCGCTCGGCACTGGTGGCCCGTTGCGGCTGCGGCGGCCTTTATAATTTATTTAGGGACACAGTGTGTCACTAAATAAATTATAAAGTCCGCCGCGGCCGCAACGGCGCGCGAGGCCCAGTTTTAAAGAGTGCACTGTGCAAGCAGCGCACTGCGCGCACCTCACCTACCTGGTTGTAGTGCTGAGTGCGCCAGTGCATCAGCGCCTGCTGCTGCATTGCAATCATTGCCACCGCACCATGACGTTGATCATCCCAGCCTGCTCCAGGGCCGTCAATCTTGGAGAGCGCGCGCCAGCGCTACCAATGACGGCCCTGGGCTGCATTTTTGCCCGGCCCTCGCGATGAGAGCGTGGCGGTGACGTGTCACGCGCTTCACCACTACGCACTCTCGTGAGGACCCAATTGTGGCCTGGGGCAGTCTGCTGCGGCAGCGTGGATAATTCGTTTTATATGCAGCCAGGAGAAAAGAAGTTTGTTTATTCCTAATCACCTTTCCTGACCCCCACCGCTGCTTATCACATCAGGCTGTGACACAAAGTTTGACTAATGGAGTAGTAGGTAAGAGAATGTGTGAGACTCTATTTATTTTTGTTTTAAAAATATGCGCAGGCCCAGCAGGACACGTACTTCGTGTGCGCTTCATTTAAACAGTTTTTATCATTATCATGGCACGGAACTGAAACTGGCAAATAATGGCATATGTTCTGGCAGAAACAATAAAAGATTGATGATGGTGAAAAATACTGGGTCACCTCGATATTTACATCATATAGAAACTCAAGAAAATGCATCTTCCCTGCACCTACTAATGTAAATGTTGTTAATATATTGGCAACTTAGATGCAAATAGTGCTTCGAAACCAAGCCACCATGGGGGCATGGGAATTACACAGTTAAGTGCACCTTTCTGCAATATGAAGCACAAATGGAAGGTGGCCTTGGCATGCATAGCACCGAGATCATACAAAGAGAAAAACAATCTAGTACTAACGACGATCAGGGGAGTAAATAGAGACCACCCAGCGCCTACTGCACTAGGACACTAAAAAAAAACAAGGTAGAAAATAAACATTAGAAGCAGCACAGAAGTGTGGCGGGCCTGGAAACCCAGAGGCCTACAAGACAAACCCATCCCTCAAAATGTAGGCCACAGTGAAGGAATAAACAAAGTATAGTGTCTAAATAATAATAAACAGTTCACACACGTCCATGACAACCAGACAGGGGCAGAGAAACTGGAGGGGTTTCTAAAGCCTAGAAAAATAGGTAGACTACGCGCTTTGTATCAGTGCAGACTGTGGCAGCTACACATAGTGCCTAGAAACCAAAAGTGGAAATGGCTACATGGCTCCAATACAGATTATGGGAAAGAACGAAAACAAATGCGTGAGTTTGACATTTGATGCAATTTCCCCCTCTCTGCATTGCAGGCGACAGATACCCTCGAGTTTGCCCTGTGAAAAGGAAGGACAAGACAGCAGAGCTGAACTGCAATAAAAGAAATGGGCGGATCAGCTTCACCGGAACCCTAGACAGTATCGATATCAGTGGATACTGGATCAATAAGGACAGAAACCTAAAACTTGGAGCCATGTTCGTGGAGTACTGACGTCATTCCGTTCAGCCTCTGCGTCAAAGCAGGTCACTCGCATTCTGCACGTACCTCTCTATAGGGGACTGTATGCTTACCAATATCCGGTACCACGCACGCCTTAAAGCATGCAATGCAACGTGTTGACCTTTACTACCCACCTAATTTGAATGACTAGATATTTTCTAATTAAGTTAAACCCCTCGGCCAATCCCACTACCCTTAAAAACCCCTTCCTACATCGTACCCCTACCCTTCTCTGTACCCTAAAAACATTTTACAACTCCATGCCCTCACTTATCACTGTATCTTAAAAAAAATTACTTCCCAGTACCCTTACCGATCCCTTAACCCTAAAAAAACCTTATAAACTCACCTACCCTCACCCATTCCTAAATCCTAAAAAACGACGACCTTGTACCCTTACCTGAACCCGAAAAACCCTACCATCCCATACCTTTACCCTTCCTTAAAACCTTACACCCATTAATTCCCTTACAATAGAATATAAAAACGCTTACTTGCGTGGCAAAGTCCAGCGTTGTTAAGGGCCAGAAAATGGCATGTGTTACACATCGTATGCTTAAAGCACGCAATGCAATGTAAGGCTGCCCGGGGGGGGGTTGCGCAGCGGCCCGCCCCTTTGAGGGCGGCCGCCTTAGTGCCACAGGAAGGCACAGGGGTGGGAGGTCGTGTCCCTGGGTTTGACCAAGGGAGACCCCAGACAGGTAGCTGCTTCCGGCGGGGAGGAGCAAAGGGGGGTACATATGCTGTCCCCGCCCCCTCCTCGCCCTCTTGTCCGCTCGTTCGCCTTGCCTGCGGTTCGTCGTGCTCCGTCGTGTCGCCCGTCTTCACTTCGGTGAGTCTGCCGGTTACTTCCCTCTCGCCCCGGCCTTGTCCCTGGGCAGTACCAGGAGACAGGGCCCTGTGGTCGGCGGCCACGGGCGGGGGGGGGGCCGTGCTCGGGAAAGAGTTTGTGAGGGGGCAGGATCGTGTGTTCGTTGAGGGCAGAATGCGGTGGGTCGCGGGTCACGAGGTCGAGTAGAGTGCGAGGGGGCTAGTGCCCCGGCCCTGTGCCCCGCGTCCCTTTGATGTCCACATCGCTATGTGAATATCGAGCCGGCTCCTGCGGGAGGCCTCGGTCGCGCTCGGGTTACGGAGCGTCCGATTCCTCTCACTCCCCCTGGTTGCTCGTGGCGATTAGTGTTGGTGTTTTAGCCGGGGGGAGAGTTGTGGCGGGGGACTGGATCTTGTGCACGTTGAGGGGAAAGCGCCGTTTGTGATTAATTGGAAGTTACCCTGGGCCAGGCTCCTTTCATCGTCAGTCGGGCTTGGCATTCGTTACGAGTCCTGGACATGAGCTGGTTACGGACTCGGTAATGGGAGGTTGTCGATGGGGCGGATTCAGACCACGGCCGGCGGCCCACGCTCACCCTCCCACTCCCTTCCCTGCTCCGACAAATGCCTGAGGATCGCGGGGCTGGGGGGGGTATCTCACTTGCCTTCGGGTGTGCACACAGGCTCACTCTGGGCAACGAGTCCTGGCCCTGAGTCACGGGGCATAAAACAGACTGCCCTGGGGACGTGGGGGCCTCGTACGTGGGTTCGCGGGTTTGGGGAAGCATGCACGTTAGCTGCATGTGCGAGCCTGTAAGTTCTCAACAGCTGTCCCCGCCATGCGCTCGAATCGCGTCTTGCCCCCCCCTAGCCGCCATGTTTGGGGGCCCGCGGGGGGGGGGGGGGGGAAGGTGCGTCGCGAGGCGGACAGGATCAGGCCACAGTGGGCACGGCTCGGGGCGCCATGAGTGCCGCCTCGGGGCGCTCGTGTATCTGGGGGACATCTCTTCCTGCAATAGTCAGTGAGTGAACTTTCAACCCGTCCATCGAAGCGGACAGGAAAGCAAGCACAATGCACTCGTTTGCGGTTAAAAATACTGTTTTAGGTGCGTTGCTAAGAGCAGCCTTTTACGTGAAGTAGCGTGTTTACACGTTCCAGTCCTCTTTTCGAAGAGGGTCTGCTGCCGTTTGTGTTTAACCCCGCAAGCTCAGGAACGTTTGCGTATTAGTTACAGCTGAAAAGACTTCACAGGGTTTCGAAAGAATAACTTCTGCACACTCCCACAATAGTTCTTCACAGGGGCAGCTAAAACGATACGTACCAGAATGCGACTGTGCTCGACTTGGGCCTGTCACTTGCGCCTATTTCGCAGCATTTCTGTGCTCAGCTTAGCAATCAGTCGCAAAGTAATAACGCTGGCAGGATGGCTCAGTAGATTACGTGGGTTACGCAATGTCTGCAAAAGGCGTATGTCCGTACGCCCGCAGCACTATCTCAAACGTGTATTTCTTGAGCCCGGGGGTCGCGTCCAGGCGAAGGAAGTGGTCCGTCGGATGCGCTGCCGCCTCTAGTGCGGGACACCAGGGTTCGTCCACATCAGGTAATTTTGGGCAAATCACTTAATCTCCACGGGCCTGAATGCGTTATGTAAATACGGGGCTATGTAAAGCGGTAAGACTGACCCTTTGTTGCCACATCCACTCGTACAAATCCTGGTAATGAGCCAATATGTGAACATATGATCGTGTGCATGGTACCCCGCGCACAGCCTAGTCCATCTCCTCATAGTGCCGTCCTCTTGTACATGCACGGTGCGCGCGGCAACGTGCCCGTTCCTCCCGGGCGTCTCGGCACGCGTGCCACAAACCGCCCTAGTTACCTTCCGGCGTACCATTGAGCTCGGGAGACTGGCTTTCAGTATCGCACGCTACCAACATAACGTGTAGGCTGTGCTTCGTCGCGTGCCATTGTAAGACAGGAAATTACCAACATATTAATGGTACGTCATCTAAAGGTAGCATCTCACACCGTGGTCGTACTATTGTGCAGTGCACTCTCCACGTTTTCCCCGGTTACCCGTTCTTCAGTAGCGAAGGAGATGTAGTGTCCGGGGAACGGGGAGATAAACTCAGGCCTGTTATGAATGCCTTACATCCATGATTCTGCGCGATCACCTCACCTCCATGCATGTTGGTCAGAGCAGCAGGGAAGTGATATTGTCGTGTCATCCTCTCTTCTCTTCCTCCTAGATCATGCGAAGGTTCGTGCGAAGGTTTTAGGTGTACCAGACGATCACGCTTGCTGCCGGAAAAAGGGTGTAAGTGTGCCAAATGGTGGGGAAGGAAGGGGAGAGTAGGCTCCTGGCTGGCTCGGCCAAGGACAATATCGCCCTGGGGCGCGTTTTAACAGCTTTGTTCTTTGTATGCAGGAAATCTGGGACAGCAAAACGCTCTGAGGGTGAGGGTGTAGGTCGAAGACAGTGGGGGGAATCTTCTGGGAATGTCGGGGACATTACCGATCATAAGTGCGGGGTGTCGCTTTCATTAGGAGCTTCGGAGAGAAAGGGGACGCGTTGTGGGAGCATAGCGTGATGCCTATGGCGTTGTATGGGGTGTAGCACTGCAATCTATGGCGATTTTAGTGCAGACAAGAAGGGTGTCGAAACAAAACAACTTTTTATGCTTGCATTTAGTGACCTTGATGTGTGGGTGCGATCGGCGCTTGTGTGCCGCAGGAGGTAGTGTACAGCAAAGCTTTTGTAATAGAGGCACTACGTAATTAGTTGCAACTGATTTCCCTTGCAACTTCGTTCATGTAACGAATTACTCCAATGGTTTAGCGCACGGCACGGAAGTCTCGCCGCTGGGGTATGGTATTCAGTCCCCTATTGGGTCAGGCACGCTTAACGTCACGGGGTAGCACCAGCCCTGTAGGCGGGGGTAGCGGTATTGGCGGCACGGATTGCTGGCATGGTGCGATCAATGAGGTGTGTGTGTGTGCTATCCGCGCGGAAGTACCCTGGGAGGATTTATTTCAACGGTTTCGTGCCCAGCTAATTGAGGCCGCTCCAGCAGGCGTGTGCAGCGATTTAGATTGTAGGCATACTGAGGACGCCCCCACAGATGGTGGTCCGCGGCAATGGCAGTCAGTGTTGGTTTTCAGGCAGTTACACGGCCATGGGGCCACGCTGAAATGAATCCGCTTTAGTATAAGGGGGGGAGTATGCCAGTAGAACTTCCGGCATTAGGAGGCCGCTCCCTTAGGTGGGTACGACAGGCATGGGGCACGGTCGGGGTTAAGGTTGGCTCCACCGTCGGCCTAGTAACTGAGTGCTTATGATAAAGCAGGAATGTTTGGTTAAATGTAGTACACACCGAGATGGGGGTGGAGCGCTCCGGTGAAGTCAGCCGGTGTTTCCGGAGTGGGGAGCTGGCCAGACCGTAGCGGGAGGCATGGCGGCATTAGGGAATACCCACGATTATACAAAGCGCTCCGTTGTCATCCCTGCTTAGTGATACGGTTATTACGGCCAGCTTCAATTTATATTTGCACCGCCTTACTAAGCCAAAGATAATGGAGTAATTGCCCAACAATATCTAGGAGTGTAGTGCTGCTGGGCGGTGCTGGAGTTTCCCTTGGGTGGCACACTGTTTGGGGGGAAATTCGCCAGTTGCCACAGCTTATGAGGCAATCTTTCTATAGACCCTGGACTCTGAAGGCTCTTGTCTTTAATAGGTTTGCCCTTGATACAAATTAGGTAGGCCGCCAGGGAAAGGGTGTGGCATAACGGCCCGGCTGCTAAATTCATGGCTAGGGGTATCATGGTAATATTGAAGTGCAACCTATGCCCAGAAAGTATACCAAGTTTTTAATAATATGTGGAAAGAATGAAGTACACCATTACTAGATGGCCGTATGGTGCCACATGGTTTGCCTTTCTTGGTGCGGTTTTACTCGACCCAGCTGCATTATTGTCCCTCACAGCCACATCCTGCAGGGGTAGCAGAGGGCCTGAAGCAAACAGATAATGATGTAAGCGCATGCTAGCACCGGGCGACCAGGACTGGGGATTGAACGTGCGAAGGTGTGGGTCGGACAGCGAGGTTGCGCCGCTCTCCTCTCGTGCAAAGGTGAGGAGGTATGTTCGATAGACCTTACATCTTCAAGTTTCCGAATACATTGGTCCGAGTCCCCTGTTGTCACTTAGTTTCAGCTAGGAATACCTTTGCAGCTGCTCATGTTTAAACGAGGCTCTACGCACTTGGGGTAACACTATCGTGCAGTGGCAAGTGTTTTCCCATACCCCTCTGGGTGATGGCTGTGGGGGGTCGGCGTGCCACTGTAATTACAGAATGGTTACTGCTTGAAAAGTGCTGCGAAGGGAATACCAGGCGTGTAGCGAAGGACTGGTGATTTGGTTCTTAGGCCCCTCTGTTATGTTTTCGTAAGCAGGGAGGTAGCATCGGTTCTAATATCGGTGTAATTTTCAGGCACAGCACTGGTTCAAGTGCAGTGCTCTCAGGCTCCTCCTGTTTCTTGGTAGTAATTGGTCTTCTGACGGCCCGCCCGGCAACTCTGGGTAGCTGTATTGCTGTGGCCGCACATCCAGTTTGGGCCGGGCCCCCATTGAAGAGAGAGAGAGAGAGACTCAGAGGAGTCCACTAACACTCCGAGCATTAGTGAGTAATGTAAGTTTGCCATGTAAGCGCGGCGCTCGGACGTGGCAAGTCCGCTAGAGCTATTATGGTTTAATACATGGCGTGTCGAGCTCCAGCTCGCGGAGTCGCCCCCCCTCGCCATGATCCTTCAGCACATGAACAGCACTATTTCTGTCTCCTTTCCCGTGGGTCGAGCATAGGACTGGTGCCCCAGGTTGTAGGTGACCGAGAGGTAGCGCTCTCTATCTGGCTGTTATTAACTGCTGGTGTGGTGCACTGGCAACATTATTTATGATTGGCCTTCGAGTGCTCCTCTGGGTAGTGTCCTTTGGTAGTACGTAGCGTGAGGCAGTGAGAGGCCGCATTTGGCCGCACATTGGCATTATTTTCGGAGTAGGAGGTACGGCAAGGAACAGCTAGGGTGGTTTGTGGGTGCTTCAGCGATCATGGAGAAAGTATGCATCACAGGCCATGGCTTACACGGAAGTGGGCAATGATCACAGACACCACGGGGGCCGAGGCCTGCACTGATGCCTGGCATTGGGGTCCCAGTTTACTTCTGAAATGGCTAGCCCTTCAGATGCTAAAAGAATGTCCGTTGTTAGTTACTCGATTTTTAACCGATTGGTTACTTCCTGGGTCATCCGCGGGTGTAGAGCGTTAGGCTCTGGTTGTCGTTCCAGCGGGTCGGTTTGATGCAGGATGGTGTTTTGGGCACACCAGCCACGTGGTGGGTCTTTCTGTGTCTGTCTGGGCTTAGCCTTCCTTAATCTCCCTGCTTTTCGAAGTCGGGGGGCTCTTGAGTTGTTACAACGGTATTAGTACTAAACGCGTCAGGTACTAGAGGTACCCTCATTTCACCTAACAATAGGTACCCCAGGACGCATGTCCTCCTTTACTCACATCTCCAGTCAGGACTGCCCGTCCTCCCCCTCCAATCTTTGGAGCTTAGGGGTCCAATATACGGCTCCCACATCACTCGGTAGGAGGATTTCGTAGAGTTGTGGGGCAGGTCACAGGCTGCTTCCTCTCGCTGTGTTTGTCTTCTAGGTGTGGTCGGGTCAGGGACGGAGGAGAGCAATCATCGCGGGTATATCTGGGCATGAAGGAACGCCAGGCAAGATTGTAGCGTAGGCAGATAGTGGTACTTAGCGGGGACTGGATGTTGGTCTCAATGGCATGCCGCCAGGCAAGGGGATCATGCTCCTGGTCACGTACATCAGGCAGTGACAGGTGAACAGGGAACTTTGTACTAGAATAACAGGAGTGGGTCCCACCACGGTCGGTCAGATGGGAAGCTGTCATCTTGATTCTCACTGGATACCCTTACTCCAGCACGCCTATTGTAAGCTGAGGATGCCTGTTGACGCTGTTAGACCTGCTATTAGCTAGTACACTCACTGTCGTGCCTTGGCTCGGTTTTTCTCGCATCAGGGCCAGTTTGGGGTTACTGGCGAGTTGTTTGCTCTACGGCGGAAGCGGGTGCTTCTAGAACAGGGCAAGATTGATTAGGCCAGGCAGCATGACAAAGGTCTTTTAGGCACTGGCAGAAGGGTGCAGGCAGCGAAGTAGTGCCATTACAGAACATGGATTTGCCAACATTCAGCTAGGAAATGATTAGCAGCAGGAAGGTATTGAACCATGGTGAGCAATTTCTTCTGGGTTCGTGCTCAACAGGAGCAAGGGAATTGCATTTTGTTCCATCAGGGTACGGGGACCGTTTATAGCACCGGATACTAGGGCGGAGCATGGTTGCTCACTTAGTTGCCCGCCCTTGAGTTTGATGAAACATGCACCTTGATGCGAGTATCGTTTCGGTTTAACTTCTCCCGCCCTCCGGCACTGGCTGGCAGCTATGCAGGTTGTGGAAGTGGCCTTCCAACAGGGGCGTGTGGTCCATATGATTGAGGGAAACACCGGGGTAACACCTTTGGGCTCTATTCCGCAGGAGAACATTTGGCTTTCCCAGTATTCAATTAGAGAAGCATTTTACAAGTTTTTCTCCTCTGTGGTCACCCTGACCTGTCCCTCCCTGGTATACTAGCAATTTTCGGGAGGGCAAGGCTTACAGTTGATGGTGACTGATGGAATGCGATGGGCGTACTCCAACGGAGCGAAAGAGGAAGCAAGGCGGGCTTGTCATCTCTTACCACCTCCCGCATGGGCACTGCCAGGCAGGAGTGTCTTGTCAAAGGGATTGTTCTGTAGCCATGCAAAGGGAACCTTGGACCATCGCTCATTTTGGTGTAGGTCATTACAGTCAAATCCATGGGAGAGTTTAAAAGGACGGGGGAATTCGTCCTGTTGGTACACGCTGGCCGCCGGCCCGGTTGAGCGTAGTCTTGTTTGGCTGGACCTGGGAGAAGCCCGGTACCGGTATGCTGTAGGTATAAAGGCCTACCGGGAGCCATGTGCAGTGGCGCAGAGCAAAGAGGTCTTGGCTTCATCAGGCATGGTCTTATACACGCCAAGTCCACAGGGTGCCTGGAGGGAGATGAAGGGCACCCCTCTAGTTTAGGTATGGATGTTCTCCGACTAGACCTAGGGGAAACTTTGGCTGCAGCAGGTTGTAAGTACATAGGTCTACCTTGGTGGGGGGCCCTGGTAGTGACGGTGGCCACTCCCAAGGCTGTGGAGGAGTTACAGGGCGATCCAGGGTCTGCACATACCAAGGGGTATAGCATGCAGCAGCACCGTGTGGTGCTAAGCCAGGATACCCAGGGATCTTTAGCGTGTCCACTGGAAGACCTACGGTGCCCCGCTAACCGACAGGCGGTTGTGGGTCTGAGCAACCGGGGGCTGCCATGTATGCTCCGCCCACCCATCACGGGGGGGCGTGTGAAGCATGTGGACTGGAGGTCCACGGATGGGAGGGGGGGACCCTCCCAACATTTGGTAGACACCAATTGGCGTTGCCATGGTGACTCTAGGCTTATCAGACGGGCAGGCGGCATGGGGCTGGCCTGCCCTGGGATCGCCCGTAAGATAACCCACCGTGTTTGCATATTTATTATGCTAATAAACCTGCAGCAATATTTCTCCACTTACATTCAGTGTCGTGTGTTTTATTTATGTACTTATGTGTGTTGTGATAACTGTTGCCGATATTGGCACTATGTAAGGCTGCCCGGGGGGGGGTTGCGCAGCGGCCCGCCCCTTTGAGGGCGGCCGCCTTAGTGCCACAGGAAGGCACAGGGGTGGGAGGTCGTGTCCCTGGGTTTGACCAAGGGAGACCCCAGACAGGTAGCTGCTTCCGGCGGGGAGGAGCAAAGGGGGGTACATATGCTGTCCCCGCCCCCTCCTCGCCCTCTTGTCCGCTCGTTCGCCTTGCCCGCCCATCCGCTTACCCGGCATCCGGAGGGACAAAGGGGGGGGCAGGTTTTTCTAACAATTTTCACTTTGTGTTGCAGGAGGAGTTACAGGGCGATCCAGGGTCTGCACATACCAAGGGGTATAGCATGCAGCAGCACCGTGTGGTGCTAAGCCAGGATACCCAGGGATCTTTAGCGTGTCCACTGGAAGACCTACGGTGCCCCGCTAACCGACAGGCGGTTGTGGGTCTGAGCAACCGGGGGCTGCCATGTATGCTCCGCCCACCCATCACGGGGGGCGTGTGAAGCATGTGGACTGGAGGTCCACGGATGGGAGGGGGGGACACTCCCAACATTTGGTAGACACCAATTGGCGTTGCCATGGTGACTCTAGGATTATCAGACGGGCAGGCGGCATGGGGCTGGCCTGCCCTGGGATCGCCCGTAAGATAACCCACCGTGTTTGCATATTTATTATGCTAATAAACCTGCAGCAATATTTCTCCACTTACATTCAGTGTCGTGTGTTTTATTTATGTACTTATGTGTGTTGTGATAACTGTTGCCGATATTGGCACTATGTATGTGTTCAATCATTGGTAAGCGGCATGGCGCAGCGCTCCAACCCACAGGGCTAAATGACCGAACACTCGCTATAAACCTCTACCAACCTGCCCCGGTGAGAGTGCAACTGACGTCATATGCGCCTCGGAAACGCTTAGCCCTGGGATACTGGACAATAGCAAGCACTGATATTATTTTTAAAAAGTTTAAATAAGTAATCAGAGGTTAGGATAGTGTCTTTGGTACATTACGAGAATCATACACTGGCACTTTATATGAACTGAAGCAGGAATTAGTAAAGTGAGTGGAGAGTGAAAACACAGATCTCCATAGAGAGCTTAAGAGGGGCTTCAGGAAACCTGAAAAGCCGGAGGCATGGGCTAATATTGTGGAGGCTGTCGCTGTGAGTGAGAATCCTGAATCGGAGGGCAGAGGGATACCACGATGATGCCTCTCCTGGATGGAGAAAGGTGGCATGTGACTCGGGCAGTCTGCTGCGGCAGCGTGGATAATTAGTTTTATATGCAGCCAGGAGAAAAGAAGTTTGTTTATTCCTAATCACCTTTCCTGACCCCCGCCGCTGCTTATCACATCAGGCTGTGACACAAAGTTTGACTAACGGAGTAGTAGGTAAGAGAATGTGTGAGACTCTATTTATTTTTGTTTTAAAAATATGCGCAGGCCGAGCAGGACACGTACTTCGTGTGCGCTTCATTTAAACAGTTTTTATCATTATCATGGCCGATGCAGGACAACAATAAGACAATAACAAATGTCCCAATAACGCTGGTGATTAATGATCCGCAGGAGAGCAATCATTTGTCTGTTAGTAGTTTTTAAATGCAGATGAACTGTATTTTGTGTGGAAGCTCAGTGGGTTACTGCCTTTGTCACAGAGATCCCCCTGTTACTTGCAGTTCAGAAGTTACAATCCTAACATAGGACAGTGACCAATGAACTGTCACCAAAGAGCTGCATACAATACAAACATGAATGGTATAGTTTTTTTGTTTTGTGATATAGTGAGAACTTCCTCAGTCTTTCATCATTCTAATGTTGCTAAAATGAGTATGTTTGTTTGGGCAGAGATACGTTTTTATCAGTAAAGCTGACCCCCATGGAATACTCTTTTAAATCCTAAGGTTGTGTTTCCCCAGACCAAACCCTCTCAAAATATACTGCCCACCAGTATGGATGACATGTGATTCCTACACCTTGTAATCCTCATTGGTTTATGTGACATTCCCTGTAGACTGATTTACATACTTGTATGATTCATTGTCTCTGTATAATGTGTTCGTGGTGTAAAGTGCTGACACACTACACTGATATGAGTAGCGCTAAACAACAAATGCATATGAGAGAGGGGCTACGGAGCGATGAGGGGCACTGGTGGAGGGTGGCAGTGAGGGAATCTGAGGAGGAGGTAGTTGGAGGGGCTGTGGAGCGATGAGGGGCACTGGTGGAGGGTGACTGCAGGGCTCGAGTCGGGGTACCAGGCGGGTGGACGGCGTCCCCTCACTTATTTTAACGGGAGCTCGATTACTGGAGCAAATGGAGCCACACATTTACTCTTTGGCCTCTCTGGGGCGAGATCGGAGCTCATTCAGAGCACTGGCATCTAAGGGGTGAGCGAGGGGAGGCAATGAGTCTGATCGTGCAAGCCACCTTTCGTGACATCACTTGCTGTTGTGAAGTCAGCGTCCCCCCCACTTCTTTTTTTAGGACTTGTGCCCTGGGTGACAGTGAGGGAATCCGAGGAAGAGGTCATGGTGTGGAGGGGGAGCTAGGGTGAGATGAGGAGCACTGGTGGAGGGTGGTAGTGAGGGAGTCTGAGGAGGAGGTCATGAGGGGGAGAGGATACAGAGAGATAAGGGGCACTGGTGGATGGTGGCAGTGAGGGAGTCCAAGGAGGAGGTCATGAGGGGGAGGGGCTATGGGGAGATGAGGGTCACTTGTGGCGTGAGGCAGTGAGGGAATCTGAGGAGGAGGAGGAGGGCACGGAGGGATGAGGGGCACTGTTGGAAGGTGGTAGTAAAGGTATTTACGGAGAAAGAGGTTATTAGTGTGGCGCCAAAAAAGACTTTCGCATCAGCGCTAAAGCCGGCCCTGTCATGGCCTTTCTGTTTTTGTTTATTTAATTAGCAGTCGGGTCATAAGGGCTACTGTGGAACATACTTTAAAGTGCATGCTAATTATATTTACTGCTATATTTAATGTTTTAAGTTTGAAGGTGATTTTACTAATGTTTTTACTGGGAAAAAGCAAAGTGGAGCCCGATTGTGCCTGATATGTGGCTGGGGCCCAAGGTCAGCTGTGAGATAAGGTGCACTGGAGAGAGGAGTAGTGGATAATCAAGCCTGTAAGGGAGAGCGTTGCCGAGTCCGGGGTCAGGTGGAGGTAGTAATGAAGAGGGATTCTCCCTGAAGGCTCGCACAGAGGGAGCCTGTAAGGGAGTGCGTTGCAGAGTCCGTGGTCAGGTGGAGGTAGTAATGAAGAGGGATCCGCCATGAAGGCTCGAACAGATGGAGCCTGAGTTGTATCACTTGCCTGATACTCCCACCTCAGAAACCTCCTCTTCCCATCAAAGGAACATTACATGGAAAGTGATAATATTTAGAAAGAGATTTGGAAAAGAGTGAGTTTTACTGGTCCTATTTTTCTTGTTTCTTCTGAATATTCAAGGAGTGCCGCAGCGCAGGAACAGTTTTTCCCGGGTCTTGGATAGAGTTGAACAAGTTCCCATGGCCCCCACAACTGTGTTTAAGGATTGTGATCATAATGTGTGGCGCCCCTCCCTGTATTTTAGCTTTGTGCCCCCAGGCAGGCTGTGCACCATGTGTGTGCTGAGGCTGCTGTGAAGGAGAGATGCACTATTACAAGCTGGTTTTGGGTACCAAGAGCACATGTCTTTTCATTCCCAGGGAGTTGGTTGCTGCTGCTTGGAATTAATGACAGGGAGCGACCACGGGTTGATGCCTTTGGGCCACCAGAGTGGGCTCTGTATCCGGTCTGTGTTGGCAAGGTGGAGCTGACTGACCCCTTTGTGCTGCGTTTAGTTTTAAGGGCACACAGTGAGTCACTCCCTGTGAATAATTAATTTGCTGTTTTTGAAAGATAAAGAATCACAGGCTTCGACACTGTTAAGTTGGTTTTGGGTCCCCACTGCTTTAATGGGGGGAGACCATGATGTATGGTCATTTAATGTCAGCTGTAGATGAAGGTTACATGAACAGTGTCATGTATGTGCATGTTTGCATTGTGTTGAGGGGATTACCAGGTAATTGTTCACGCAGCTCTCTGATGGATGTCACATGCGGTTTTTCTGAGTCCCCAGATAGATCATGCAGTCTGTGTGTTCTCTTTTGTACTGCCAGTCACCGGTGTATTCAACTGTGTAGCCTTGGACCGTGTCATGTATGTGCATGTAACTTGCATGATCTAGGCAACTATTAACGGCGATACTACGTGTCTCTCGGACCTCTTTGAAGTGCATGCCCTCCCTCCCCCCGGGGGGGGCGGCAATCTGAGGGATAGCCCTGGGCGCCACAAGCTCTAGCTACGCCACTGTCTCCCCATGTCTACACATATGAATTTGACCTCGTGAGAGTAGTTTAGTGCTTATGTAAAGCGCTCAGAAGACCTTGGACCGAGTTCTCGCTATATTGAACTGCAAATAATAACATATAATAAATCTTTGTTGGATTGACCTTGTCTGCTTATAAACCTGACCACCCTCTGGGTGGTGAAACGCAGGAATGCACCAAGTATCATGACAGTGCCGTACCAGACAGGGGATCTGCAGGCAGCACTCTTGCAGATGCACACCCACAAAATGGTGCCTTACTTGCCTTTTAAAAAGTGCTTTGTGTGCCGAAACATTGTTTTCGGAAAGTCTTCTCAGTAGCCATTGTGCTTTGTGTGATCCCCTGCATCTGTTGACTCTTAACGAACGAAAAATTGCATTCTAGGACATGTAGTTCTACGTTTCTCCGTGAAAGTAAAAGCAAACAAGCATTGGCAAAGACAATTGGTCTCGACTATGCGAGAGCAATTGTCTTCGTCGATGCGTTTGAGCTACGTTGTACAGCTACAGAGCTATTTTGCAGCATAGCTAAAAGTTAAGGAAATAAAAGGGGCTACTACAACGCAATCAGCAATGGCTCTCGCACAGGCGAGACCAATTGGCTCTGCCAATGCTTGTTTGCATTTGGGATCTGTGCAAACAATATGATCATCCTTATTAGTTAATGGGGGCCGCACAGTTGCTTTGTTTAACTCTGCAGCCTTACACTTCTGAACAAACTACCAAGGGGCATATTATCAAGCCAGGCGATAAAATTATCGCCGCTTTAGCGGCAGAAAACTGCCGCTAAAACGGCGATAATTGTATCGCCTGTCTTGATAATATGCCCCATTGTTTGCCAACTTTGCCCAGAAATCAGTTTCTTAGTAAAATGTAAACGACAGCGTAAAATCTATAAAACGAAAGACACTTCCACTACTTCCTGTTCCCACTATGCATGTCTGACGGTAATCTTATTGTCATTCAAGTTCACAAGTTTAGGTTTGGAGGTAAAACTACAGCATTTATTGCTAGCTACGGTGAGGCTTTGGGTGGTGGGTACATTGTGCGCTGGTGGACGAGTAGACTCAAGATCTAATCCCAGCGTCTCAATTTGACTACACGTTGATCCTGAGCAGATAGCTCTCTTTCTTCCCCCATTTCTCCCAGGATAGAGAGAGATTACAATGCGCTGCAGGAAGATGTTAACTTCTGCATATAAAACGAGACCTTAAAAGGTTGAATGTATAGCGTTTGCAGTGTGCCTTGGTATTTTGTAATCGCATGCAACATGGAAATAATTTTGAAGTTCTGAGGCAAACGTGGTTGGGAATGCGGTAGGTACATCCCGCACAGAACAATGGGGGGGGGGGGGTCGTTTTTCAAAATAGGCAATATTAAACAGTTTTCAAATTACAGACAAGGTAGTTTTTTGGGGGTTTTTTTAGGAATAAAACATTTTTTCCTGTGGTTTAAGAACTACTTGGCGGAAATTGGAAAATTAGGTTTCCGGAAATTTTAACAAAATGCGTAAAATTACGTGCAAATTCTAAATTTAATTTCTCGATATGTGATGCGCTGCGGCATATCGCGGGTTCAAAGGTCACACGACATACCGGCAAGTGGACTCGTTTGAGGCGAAACGTTTATATTTAAAATAACTATTTTACACAGTCTTCTTCACACGGTTAAGCGCACAAATCAAAGCAACGCCCTCTTTATGTTTAGGATAAAAAGCGTTTTTTCCCCAATCTGATACCTGACTGGAAAAGGGACGCTTTTGTTCTCGAGAGCTACCTATCAAAATACCGGAGTCTGTGTGAGACCCTTTAACGTCCTCATCTTTACAATGCTGCGGTGAAAAAAAAGGTGTTAAGCTTGGATCAAAGTACCAATGATCCGTAATGTTATATGGTTTAAATCCTCCGTCAGTTGACAAAAACTGCAGTGGGAGATTTTGCAGAGAGGCTGTGAAAGAAGAGGGTGTTCAGTTTGTGAGAAGGTTGTTCTGACAGAGACTGGTTCAACAGTGCTTTAAATGGGCCGGCACTGTCCGGTACGGAGTACCAGCACTTTTTTATTCGGAAAGGGACGAGTACCTGCACTTCTCAAGAAAAACGTAATACTTCTTATTGGAGAGTACCGGCACCTCTCAGAAACAAAACAAGCAGGGACCCGGCACCTCTCAGAAACAAAACAAGCAGGGACTCTGCTACAGGGTACCCGCACTTCTATTTTTCCATTTCAAGCTCTGGTTCAATTACTAACCATAGCAGATCCTTGGAAACCTATACAACCGGTTCTTTAAGTCTTTATACTTGTGCATGGATTTGGTTTACGACATGTTGTTTCCTGTTACGTCTGTTGTGCAGCGCTATCAGCCCCGTTTGGATGTAGACAGCGCTGTAAAAAGACCCTGGGTAACCCGTGAGTTCGTGGCCCTCTTGAAACACGCCTAGTCTGGTCTGAGTAAGCTCGCCCACCCCGACGCTCACCTCCAATGCAGGCGGTGCCTGGAATAAAGGCAGCCAAAGAATGAACGCCAGACACGACTTCCCGGCTGCCACCGCGTCTCTGCCAAGAAGCCTCGGCCGATGTCACGCATAAATAGGCGGCGTCATCCGTGGGGAGCGCGACACTGGCATCCCTGATGAGAGAACCCACAGAAGTGCAAAGTTTTCAGAAAACAAGTTTTCAACTTTTTTTTGCAATTTACTAAGGAGAGAAA
The DNA here is from genome assembly GCF_964204655.1 of Triturus cristatus. NCBI lineage: Eukaryota > Metazoa > Chordata > Amphibia > Caudata > Salamandridae > Triturus > Triturus cristatus. The sequence goes on along the minus strand of NC_140585.1, from coordinate 1,137,122,907 downwards.
AGTATCACTCTTCTTGGAGGCATGCCATATATTAATTACATTTGATTAGTTTGTGATAATCAAATATGCCCCGCATTGATTTCCCCGCACGCACAGCGCTGGCGGTCAACGCGTATGTTTCGGACAAAGTGCTAACAGTGTGCATTTGTAAGTAGTGACACTTGCAATATGGCTTCCGCAATCCTGGAATAGTGACCATGACCGCGAGAACCACCAATTGAGTTACAATGTGGCCCCTGATGTCTCCTATGAGCAGCAGGTCAGGTGCTTGAATCCCTCAAGGTCAAGTTATTCTTTAATCCTTGAGATTTCAGTAAACAGAGTGCGGTGAAAAGGCAGCCGCGCACAGACTGGTTCTCTCGACTCTTGATCACAGCCCTGGATGTTCTATGTTAATATTGCTCACTATAGTGCGTGAATCACCCCGAAGAGGTATCTCGGCGCTGTCGATAGACACGCAAGACAGAATGCTGAGATTACATACGACTGTCTGAGGCAGCTTCCTGAATGTAGCATCATCAGAACAGATGCAGATATGATCGGGCCAGTTATTCCAGTAGTGCGCGCCAGGTAGGCGAGACACCTGCCACCCCATCTTGTCTGTCGAACACAAGGAATCATAAGCAAGGCTTTATGCTTGGAGCGAACATTCCTAATTTTCATTGGCCCGGGCAATCTTGGTACTAGTTTCCAGTGCACTTTCCAGGCTGCTGTCTACACACAGCCTTTGTGTTCAGCCAGGGGCGTAGGAGACACTAAAATTCTGGGGGGGACAGGGACAACCTTGTGCACTTTCCAGTGACCCTATACAAATCACCGCCCGTTAAACAAATACAATTGCATACTTTCGAAGTGAAATATTGAGAAAAGCAGGCATGTAGTCACAGTTTGCATGTATGCTTTATTGTTATTTACATTCATATAGTAATGAGACCAAATGTTTAAAAAAAACATATATATGAATCTTGCATCTTAATGCACAAAGCAAACAAAGGCCGCTGACTTAGGGTGGGGGCGTTGTGTTTGCAAGTGCATTATGGTTTGAAAAGTACCTGCTGCTGCATTCCTGGTCTCCAGCAATTTTCAGGCAACAATAAAAATGTGAAGATAACTTTGGTGATTAATGTTCTTTTTTTGAGAGAGATCGAAGGCTTGTCTAGTGAAAGTTTTAATTCAAAAGGTCAGTGAGTTACTGCTTTTGTCTGAGATATTCTTTTGGTATTTGAAGTTTATAAGTTAAAATCCTAACATTGAACAGTGAGCTATTAACCGTCATCAAAGAGCTGCATAAAAACTTCAATGTATAGATTAGAACGTTATGATTTTTCCCCAGTCTTTCCCTATCCTAATGTTGGAAAATGGGTTCATTAGGATGGTACCTGACTGACTGACCCTGGCCTCTGCCTAAACAGCCAGTGCTATTCTGAAATAGGCACTTAAAAATACAGTGAAAACACCCACATACACTAGGGTGCACTATGGGTTAGGGTACCCCTATGATTGGCATGACCTCTCCTATAAGGCCCTAGTACATAATAGGGCAGGGGGATTAGAACTACTTTTAAGTCCCTAGAATATAATAAGGCATGGCAGTTTAGAGGCCAGCATCCCTTTCTGCGCTTGCATGTGTGCACTGCTGAAGCCTGAGGTCAGTTTAAAAGTAGCCCTGTGATATATAGGGCTGCTTTTAAAATGCAAATTGTGCCCAAACTCGACTTTTGGGTTTGGGGAACTTACACATTGATCAATTACAATGTTGGGGCAAAATTAAGTGGAAAAATGTTTTCCACTTAACTATGGCTGTATCATATTTGCCACATAATACATAATCTGCTGCATAATCTAACGATTTCCTCCAAAACAATTTTGAAGCTCAAACGGATCCCAAATTACTAAAAGAAATGTGACTTGTGTTGCTGTGAAGTTTAGGGCCCTTTGCAAAGGTTAGTAAAGAAAACAATTCCTAAGAAAACAATTGGTCCCAGACACTCCTAATGACACTCAAATTAATACCTGTAGGAGAGTGTAGTATGCAATCAATTCATACAACCGAAAATGTATAATGTAAAGGCACATTCAACAGGGAAATCTCATAGATAAGAGGCCAACCAAAGTCAATTAAATTGCAAACATCAATTTATTTCCCGCTGAATCATATTCATGAAATGCAAACTTAGGGGCTGACTACGATGGCAGGCGGACTTCAGTACCACCGCCATCGAATCGGGGAATGGCACCGCTGGCCTTCAAGGTGGAGGCCCCACGATAGGCATTACAATGCGACTGCCACTACGGTGTTTGCAGTGCCTATCTTTTACATTGCAGCAGGTGCTGCTGGCTGCATCATCCGACGCAAAGTAAAAAAAAAAGGAACATGTTAAATATATCAGTGCCTGCCACATGGTGCAGTGATATGTTGTGGGGCATCATAGATGCCCCCCAGGACCCATGTCTGAGGGCCAGGGGTAAAGGGGCCTGCTACGGGCCCCCAATGTCCCTTTCGCCAGCATTTCCATGGCAGGTGAACCGCCATTGATAAGCTGGCGGGTAAGGGACATCGTAATCCCTGCTGCGGTGCATGGTAGGCACCACCAGCATTGTAGAAACCACGAGCCCCTCCACCACACCGGCGGGCTCAAGAAGCCCGTCGGGTGCGTGGTGGTTGGTCTTTCCGACCGCCAGGTAACCACCCGCCATTGTAATATGGCGGGCTGTGATGCAGTCACCAATGGCGGTGGGACCGCCACCGACGGGGTGACGTGGCGGTCCCACTGCCATTATAATCACCCCCTAAGTTTGGTGTGCATGCAAATCCTACATTGCCAACCCCTGGCAAGTTGCACTGCTAGTGCTGGAAAAAGGCCAATGGAGGTACCAATGGGTGAGGTGGACTGGCCTCAAGGGTCTTGTGACCTCAGTGACAGATTCACTGTCGATCTAGGATGTGCTTCTTCATATGCCTGCCCGTAAAACTGGAAGTGAACTGCAGTATGGATTGTGGTGGACAGGTCCACCTGCGGGTGCTAAGACACCTGGGCTTCTAAGGTCTATCGGGCCTTCTAAGGTGTAGCATCGGAATAAGCTCTGTCAGGAGTGTGGTATGGTGAACTGGTCATGAAGGTCTGAACATGGTTCTCCAGTTCCAAATTCAGCAGCTCTGGCCAGAGTACCACATTCTCTCCCACACTGAACCCCATACTGCCCCACTGAGAGAAACTCGCACTGCCTTCAGCACAACTCAATTGTGCTGAGACGAAATTCAAATTATGCACTAGACAACAGTAAAATGCTGCCTGAAAAAACATGAATAACACCCTGGAAAAAGCAAACACTCATAGGGAATGCAAGAATAAGCAAAACCTGTGAATTGTAATCAGAAAAAAACATGGTTAGCTTAACGGTTTTAAACTCATTATTCAGAAATCAGTAAGTGATTGTGCCTGAAAAGTTCAAGACATGGCTACAGGACCAGGAAGGGACCCCTTTCAATGTCCATTGCTTATATCCTTTCAAAATGTATGCAGTTTGGTTTAAAAAAGACCACATCCCCAAACACAGAGCCGCATTTTATAAGCTAAAATAATTAAAAAGTTGAAAACGATCATATTAAACGTTTCCACTCTACCCATCAACCAGGTATTGCAGTCCCTTTAGGAATGGCGCACTTACCCAACCTGGGAAAATAATGTTGTTCAAAGAAAGAAGATAAAAAGAAAGTAGCGCTTTCACTGGCAAACTCTGTAAAGTGGCGCTAATGTGTGTGGGTGTAAATAACAGTCTGGCCTGTCTGCTGTCCACTCTGTATTGCTTTATTTAGGTATTTAACTACTTTTCTCTCCATTCCGAGGTTTTTCTTTTCAATAGAAAATTGTCAGAAAATGAGGACATTTACAGCCAAAGTGATCAGCCTTTTTTGGATCAATTTCACAGGGGAACAAATAAAGAAAAGGAGAGGCAAGAGAGAGTACCTTAAGAGCTGCCTCTTGAAATCAGCACGTAAGCAGGAGCGAGACAGAGACAGAAAGAGATGGAGGAATAAAGAGAGGAGGGCAGCCGCCAGAGGCAGATCAGGAGTAGTGAACACGGTCCTTGCCATGAAGGAAAAGAGACAGCGTTTATTTTTTCTCCGTTCTCTGCCCTTCCCTGAACGGCTGAGCCTTCCTGCAGCATAACAAAAGGCAGAGGACGGGTGGCCTCTGACTCCAGGCAGGTCAAGTGCATGGCCATTAGGTAGCGCTTTCGCGTGCTAATGGCCCTGCGATAACAGAAGGGAGAGGGGAAATTCCTTTGTCCCCTCATCCCCCCCACCCTTGTCCCCCGTGTCCCCCCCACTCCAAAATCTGGGGGTGATAAATCCCCCGCGTCCCCCACACTTCCTACGCCCATGTGTTCAGTGATGTTTCTCACAGCAGGACAGTCTCTAGGCCGGGGCACCCACAGCAGAGGCATAAAGAGGTGCGAGGTCGCTGCAGCTGGCTGTCATCAGCCAACTGGAAGTGTAATCAGTGAAAATGCTGGGCCTCACCTAAGTTCCCCTGAAACAACAACAAAAAAGGAGAAACCTGCCTCAGATAGGAATAAGCGGAATATCTCGCTATAAACTGGGGACAACTCACAACTACATTCGAGCCACGGGTTTCAACAAAACCTTCAAAAATTAGAACAATAATATTGATTAAATTAGAACATCTTCAGTTTTTAATACACAATAAATCGCAGCAACAATTTATGTACACAGTTTCTATAAATAAATAAAATAACTGCACTCTGGTAAATAACCCAAAATATTTTTCTTCCTCCCCCTACAGTCTGATCAATCTGATCAGCCACTCCTACAGTCGTCATACGCATCCATTTTCTGCTAATATGCATTATATCGCGATACATGTCTACAAAACAGTGGTAGAGACAATGTAAAAGGACCAAATATGGAGCTGTCTTCACTTAAGATGTTCAGATATAATAACTAGGTAAGAGCATCTTATAACTCTTTGATGTAGAACCTAAGTCCATCTACATACATGGAGCATTCAACTTTATCTATATTGATATAGGCAACTCAATCAAGTGTTATGGTCCTAGTATTCCTGTTTAAACATGCACCGATAAGCGTTTCGGTGAGGACCACAAAAGTGTTCACACCTTCCTCAGGGTGCTCAAGAATAATGTTCCAAGACTCGAGATGGGGTGGGGGGAGTAGGAAGAACAGCAAATCCCAAAGAGGGATCCTGAAAAACAAGGGATATATCAGGTTCACAAAAATGGCTCGATAAATAAATCCATTAACCATATTTACATGTTTCAGTGGTGGGATGACGTAGTCATTTCATTACATCCCAAAGAGTATAGAGAGCAATAAGTGTGATAGGTAAAACACATGCAAGATGTCCATGTATTTGTCACAAAGTGAGAGACCCTGTTGACCAGGCCTATTGTGCTCAACCTTATTAGCCTATAGAGATAATGAGTCAGAAAGCCAAAGAAATGCCATCAGGTGGAACGACCGGACAAAAACGCAATGTGAAGGGAGTAGCAGATAGGGAACAATGCTCGTGTCTGAGGTCATATAATAATGTCTGAGTGTAACTGCCCAGTTCCTAGAATGGACAAACAAGATAATAAGGAAATAATGAGTGGTCTAGGTGGACCATACACTTCCCATATAAAAACGAAAGGTAGCCAGGTAATATCTTACCACAAGAGGGTAAATAAGATTCTTAGTTGTATGCATAAAATCCGCAGAATATCTGGTGGCTAACTTCCATACATGTTCTCAGTGTACCAACATGAGGAATAAATAGTTCTTGGAAATGGGTATAATTGTGCTAAAAGAGAAGTCCTGAGTATATCTAGAAAGGAATGAGACAAGATAACGTAATTCTCAGCATTCAAGTCAGAAATTGGTTTGAAGACACATAGCATATTGTTAATAGCCAAAAAGCCTTCTATGAAAAAAGACCTGCATATAAGGTGGACACTACCGAAAAATGGCCGCGATAACAAGTGGTTCAAAATACAAAGCAATATCAGCTCCTAACCATCGGGCATGTTTATCCAAGGTACGTGCGTCCAATAATGTGTGATACGTCTGAAATTAGCTGAATATGTTCCTAGTTTCCAAAGAAAAGTGCACCATGCCAATAAGAAGGCTGGAGAAGGTATAAAATTAAACTAAACAAAGAATTCTAAACACCTTTGCTTACCTTTTGAATCTTGTGGCTGGTGGAAACCTCGTTTCGACAGCAGTCGAGGAGTCCAATTCCTAGCAAACTAAGGCACATTGACGGTGGTGTCTTAAAAAAGAATAGAAAAAGGCTACCGGCTAAATAAGAATGCTATAAGATAGACAAAGCGCGACAAATAAGGTAAGGAAACACCCCAAAGCTTCGACGTGTTGCCATCAAGAATAAGAAAGGCATCTGTAACGTCCTAAAATGTGTAAGCACAATATTTTTACAAGCAAAAGCTAAAAATGGAAATAAATCGAAGCCTACCGGTTAAGGTCCTCAAGGGGGAGGGGATGAAGTGTAAGAATATCACGACATACAAAAAAAACGAAGCCCTAGAAACATTGGACACAATAATCGTCCCTAGGAGTTTTCTCATTGTCTAGAACAAACAATCATATGTAAGGACAGTATTGTTTCTACATACAACAGGAAAAGATAGGAAACTAAGAGAAAGGAGAAATTCATATACTGAGGGATATGCACTGTAACAGAACACAGCAAGGGAATTTATGGTGCATTTTCCCAGGGGATTATTTAATTAAGGCCCTTCTTGTGCGTATCCAATAAAAAAATCCAGAATACATCTCTTTTTTGGCGTTGTTTCTTAATGTCTGTACCCCTATGTGGTAAGATTCTTTCCATTACAGTCGACCTAAGTTATTTTTGTGTGTGTCCCTGGTTAAGCTAATGCTGGACTAGAGGTGCAGATATCTTCTGGGTGCGGATGTTAGACTTATGTTCTCCTTTCTCAGTCTTACCTCTCGTCCTGTTTCTTCCACATACCCGGATCCACACGGACAGAGGATGAGATATACAACATTCGTAGTCCTGGAATTTGTCATGACTCTTAATTCAATAGTCTTGTTTCCAACCTTCACTTGCTCGGCCACAATGGCGTTGTCACATGCCTGACAAGTACCACATCTGTGGTTGCCCTTTACTGGGTTTTAGCCAGTGATGGAATTCTGGCAGAATCTTACATAGGTCTTAGGTCTAGCTTTCACTAACAAATTCCGGTTTCTCCTAAATGCAAACATAAGTAAGTTTGGGCAGTTTACATTCCTCCGCATTGATATTTAGCAGATGCCATTGTGAGTTAACAACCTGCCTTATTTTTTCATCCAGGTTTGAATGACGTGTGACACAGACCAGTTTGCTCTCTGTCTACCTCACCCTGGTTTCAAACATGGTTTCTCTCTTAAAGTACTTGTCCCTTATGAAGGAGACCCAGAATAGTCGTTTGCGATAGCCCCTAGAAAGCAGTTTATTTTGAAGTGCTTCTGCATGTTTTAAAAATTCTGCAAGGTTCGTACAATTTCTACGGAGATGTAGAAATTGGATAAAGGGAATATCCTGTTTCTGGCAGCATGGATGGAAGCTGCTATAGTGAAGGGGGGTGTTCTTCGCGCTGGGTTTGCTGTAAAGAGACACTACGAGTTGTTGGTTCTTGTGCTCAATCCAAACGTCCATGAATTTCACTTTCACTTCTTTCCCTAGTGGCTTTCAGGGTAAATTTGAGATTGCGATCACATAAATTGATCCTTTGACAAAACTGGTCAAGATCTTCGCCTTTTCCATGCCAAATGAAGAAAATATCACATATAAAACAGTACCAGGATAATATGTTCTCAAAGAATGGAGCAATCACGTTGTAGATTAATCTAGTCTCAAAATTTCCCATCTGGAGATTGGCTATACTGGGGGCACAGGTTGCTCCCATGCTCACTCCTTTAGTTTACTGGTATAATACACTATCAAATTCGAAGACATTTCATTCAGTACAATCTCTAGGCATTGTAATACTCATGGTTGTGATGGTCTTCAGTCCTTGATAAAATGTCTTGAACGACTAAGGCCTGTCTTTGAGGCACGACCGTATAGAGGGCCTCAATGTCTGTAGTCACAAGACTTTCTCTTTTGGCATTGATGGAGCTCCCTCTATTTTAGAGATAAGGTGGCCGGTATCTTTGATGTAGGCAGGTAAATGGCTAACTATTGGTTTTAGGAACACATCGATGTATTTGGACAGAGGTGCAGTTGCTACACCTATTGTGGACACCATAGGGAGCAAAGGTGGAACAAATGTACTTTTGTGTGCCTTGGGGACCCCATAGATAACCGGGATGCGGATATTTGATGGCGTAAGGAAGGCAAATTATTTTTTGCACCTAAAAGTTCCTCTCACCTTGCACAGCAGAGTCTGCTACATCACCGCTTACTCCTACCAGATGCCAAATTACAGTGTTCAGGAAGACTAATCAGCAGCTCCTTGTCAAGCAAATGGCCTCATGACATTTTTAAGAAGCCCTGTCTCCACTCCCTTCATTTCAATGTATAGGTCTTCTTCCTCAAGCTTAAAAAATGTCATCAATACACTTCCACTCTCTGGGAAAATAACCTAGGCCCCATCTTCTACAAGAGGCCTGGCCTGGGTATTCATAATAGATCCCATAAGGGACGTACACTCACACTCACACTCTCACTCTCTCTCTACTATGCAGGCTTCACACACCAACATGCAAACATATGCTTCGGATAGTAGCCCTAGGAGTTGGATAAATGCATAGAAACTGAGTTGAATGATGCACCTGAGTCTGCTGGACCCGGGAAGGTCATCTAAGTGCAGTTTGGTCACTCAAGATAGACGCTAGCCACAGTTTAAGGGAACAACTAGTTTTGCTGTGATCAGAGACCGGTTGTATTTGGTTTTTGGTTGGACTTCATGGGACATCGACCTCTGTGGCCATATTCACCCCACTGAGTTGTGGCGCCAGGAAGACCCCCATTGACCGGATCAGCATCCTGTATCCCTTGCATCAGGACCACTCCATTGATGCACATGAGTATTTGCCCATAGATCTTGGAACTGGACTGGAGACTGCTTTGACTGTAAGGTGACTTTCCTGATAAGCTGTATTGGCCCCCCTGACTTGCTCCCTGGGGGAAATGGTCACCCATCAGGCCGGAGTACCTGAACCCAACTTTATAAAAAGTTTTCGAAGCAACTGCTAACTGCAGCAGTTGCCAATTTTTGTTTGCATTTTGACTGAAAAGCTGTGATTCACCATTTACTTTAAACTTCACGTCTGGAACCGTCTGATGGATTTTGTTCATTTTGGTGTCTAAAAAAAATCATAAAAATAAGATCTATTTTTATGAATTTGTGTCTGATTACTTTTGTATTGTGTTTCTTTCTTATTCAATTGCTATGGTACTTATAAATGCTTTGCACTAATTCCTTCGTTAAAGCCTGACTACCTGAAGCAACAGTTCCCCAGGGTTGAGCTAAGGTTTTACAAGAGAACTACGACGGGTTTGTGACTTTATTAGATGGTGAGGTGGTGATGTCTCACACCATATACTAAACCGAATTTCTTCGCACTGGCCAATGAAATAATTAATTGGCCCAGTAGGGGTAACAGAGGTGAGCTGAGCCAGGGAAATATGACAATTCTCCAAGCGCCTCTAAAGTGACGGTGGATCCTCAATCAGGGTACAATTTTACCCTAAGATTAGTACCTGACTGCTATCTCATGGCCTACATACGGCAAAACTGTGCTGTCACGCAAATTTCATCCATAATGTGTGTCTGTAAAGTACAAGATTTTCCAATAATCATTACAGATGTACACTATGAATGCCCATTCACATTATAAGGCCTACCCCAGCACCAATCCTTGAAAGATGTGTTCTGCATCAGGCTACTTGTGTGCAGAAACCAATCTGAGTTAAATGGTAGTATCACTCGGTCAGCCCGTGTATGTGTGAACACTTTTGTGCTCATATATTGGTGTGTAATCATCCCAGAATCTCATACTGTAGCTGTGCAGCAGCAGCAGCCTCATCTTAAAAGGCAGATTTCAACAGTTTGCTGTCTCAGTCCATTCTCACTGAATTTACAGTGAGCGAGTGTTAGTGCGGCACAGTAAAAGTCCAAAACAGGGTAAGCAAAAAGTACAAAATCCAGAGAGATTAAATGGGCTGCATGCATTTGCTATAGCGTCTATCATTTTCATCCACTCATTCAAGTCACGGAGCACACCATCAATACAGGTTACAAATCGAACACAATCTGTTCTCTTGCGGGCTTCAGGTGCAGCAATTCTGAAAGCAATAAGAATCAGTCACAGCTGCAGATGTGGTGCCCCACAAATGAATTCATGCTGTTGCATGTTTTAGCCCTCGTTGGGTTGGAAGTTTTGAGTCATCTGTGGTGCAGTGACAGCCGGACGCGGGTAGGTCCCGCACCGCAGATGACTCTAAATCGAGCCCGATTCTCACCATATTGCGAGTTCCCCGAACGTCACTGCCGGGGCAATTAGCCCCTACCTTCTAGGTGATTCCAGAAGGTATATTTATCTCAACCTCGTTTTTCTATCACGCAAGACTACTGCATAAGTCCATACTGTAGGGGACGGCACTTGACAGACACCTATCCACACCGTACCCACTAGAGTAGGCGAGCACCTTATGGTCCTGATGAAATGCAGAGATTATATGGCCAATATATGGCATGAGACATGTTGACCCACGCACTTTACACACATAATTAAGAGCCAGAGAGGGTGTAATCCCAACCTCTTCAGCCACAACTCTATAGTCTTCTGTTTTTAGTATAGCGTAGGAACCCAGCTAATAAAATTATTGTATGGGATTCCGACAGCTATTTTTAATACACACACTCTCCCATTTCTAGTCTTGACACACGTGCCCCACTATTACTTCACATCAGCAAAAAAAGACCTCCAGCAAAGAGCCCCCTCGCAGGGTCCGTTGGGCATTGCAGCACTGTCCCAACGAGGAGCTGCCGATGATGAAGCATGACACCCTCCAGGGTGTTGGAGGGCCCTTGTTCCTAATTGGAGCTACCCCAAATTCATCATCCTTCCCACCTTTCCAACTTTTGGACATCAGGCTTCATTTCTTTGCCCCTCCCTACCCCTTAGGAACTGCATACTCTTGCTTCGGCCACTGTTATAAGGGGACCGCATGCAGGACCTGCCAAGCCCCAGTCCCTCCCTCTATGTTCACTATAAGCACATTACAGATGCACTCAACATACACACAGGATCTCAGCACACGGTTCTGGGCATTAACATAGCAGAAATTTGCAAAAGAAGAGCCTACAGGCCACAACTCTGTGAAACAAATACAAAGGTCTGGTCACATTAGCGATCTAAAAACATGGTATACTCACACGGTCACTATGTGCTACACCCAGGGCAGGTAAGTAGCTCTCAGCCAGTTGTGAGGGCATGCTTGGTGCACCCCTTCAGGTCACAGGACAGGCCCATGACCTTGCATGATCAGGGACAGGCCCAGGCCTCTGCACTTACACCAGTGGTCGAAGTGGGCAGGATCGGCAGGGCACGGCGTGCCCTTACTTCTTTAAATCAAAAGATACCGTTCCCCTACTTATTTATATTTAACACGCATTAAAGGACAGCATCAATAGCCAAGGCCTACAGATATGGCTCGGCGTTTGTGGCTGTTAGGTGACGGGCGGACAGACAGAGAAGGAAAAGGACTCTGGGGCAGATCTATGTTAGAGTTGCGCCACTTTTACGCCGCCGTTGCGTCACTTTTGTGATGCAGCGGCGGCGTAAACTCTGCGCCATGTTGCGCCCTATTTACATCGTGACACATCTATGGAGATGCGTCACGGTGTAAAGCCCTGCGCCACATGAAACCTGCGTCAGGTTTCATGTGGGCGTTTCCACGCAGGGGGGGCATTCCGTCGCAGGAACGCCCCTGAAAAGTGACTCAGTGAAATCTATAAGATTTCCCTGAGTCACTTTCCCAACGCTGATGCGTCAGAACCCTGCGCCTGCTAGAAGCAGGCGTAAGGCTTGACGCACCATGTTAGGTATGGGGTAGGTTGGCACAGTGCTGAAGTTGCGTCGCGCTTGTGACATAACTTCAGCACTGCGCCAACCTTACGCCGGCAGATACGTCACGCATCTGCTTGTCCTTGCGCCACGATGCACCGCATTGTAACTGCGGCGCATCTGCGGTGGCGCAAGGGCAAACTTGCGTGACGCATCTTCCCTGGCGCATCCATGCTGATTTGCAGGGATGCGCCAGGGAACATAAATCTGCCCCTCTGTCTTTTCCTTCTTGCCAGAGAAGACAAGGAAAGTGTCCACTTCTGCTGAGCTGCCCCTTCAGCTGCCCCCTCCTCCCCTTCTTCCTCTTATTCCCTCTCTTTCTGTCTCGCTCCTCCGCACTTTCTGAAAACCGTGACTTCAAGAAACGGTTCTCACCTTCTCTTTCTTCCTCTCTTTTATTTGCCCCCTTGTGAAACGGATCCAAAAAATTAAAATCACTTTTACTGGAAATGTAGTCTTTTTTGACATTTTTCTATTTCAAAGAGCAGCCTAGGGAATACAAGATTCAAAATATGAAAAATGAATAAACAACTTAATAACGCAAGAAAGAGTGGTTGCAAAATGGCCAGATTTGTTTAATTTACTCCCAAACATATTAGCGTCACTTCACAGAGTTTGCCACTGAATCGCCTAATTGATGGGTGGATCGAAAAACAAAATGTGTACAGCGGCGCTGTGTTCATGGATGTGGTGTTTTTCAACCATACTGCTTACGTCTTGTAAGAATATAAGCAATGGACATTGAAATGGGTCCCTTCTTGGCCCTGTAGTCATGGCCTTAACTTTTCAGGCATAAGCCCTCACTGATTTCTGAATAGTGAGTGTAAAAGCGTTGAGGTAACCATGTTGCTCCTGCACACATTTCACATGCTTTACTTAATTCCCTATGGGTGTTTACTTTCTCAGGGATGTTGTTATATTTTTTTTAAGCAGCATATCACTCCTGTCTAGTGCATAATGTGAATTGAGTCGCATCCAGGTGTTTATTACGGGGCACAATTTGGTTGCAGTTGAAGGCAGTGCAAGTTTCCCTTAGTGAGGCAGTATGGTGTTCATTGGGGGAGAGGATGAGGCACTATGGGCAGAGCTGCCAAATTTGGAACTGGGTTTAGCCTTCATGACCAGTCCCCCAGACCACTCTCTTGAGGAAGCACATTCCCATGCTAGACCTTAGAAGGCCCCGCAAGACTTTAGAAGCCCTGGTATATTAGCACCAGCAGGTGGACCCTAGTGGGGCAAGTGTGGGTTAACCTTGAAGGCCTGTCCACCACAATCCATGCTGAAGTTCACCTCCAGTCTTGCGGGAAGGCCTATGAACCAGCACACCCTAGAGAGTGCCACTGACTCTGTCAATTAGGTCAAAGGACCCTTCGGAAGGGCCGGCTCTAGGGCAGTGCAACCGGTGTGATCGCATCGGGCGCTGACTTTGGGTGGGGGCGTCAGCAACAATAAAAATATCAAGATAACTCCAGTGATTAATGTTGTTCCTAGATAGAGATGGAGGTTTTGTCTAGTGGAAGTTTTGGCTCATAGAAAGGTAGTGCAGAGGGTTGATGTGCCTGCTGCAAAGAACATGTACCATGCTGATCACAAAGTGCACATATTGTAAATAGGTCTTCTTTTGTCAGAGAGATTATTTTGTTTCTTGCAGTTTATATGTCAACATCCTAACGTAGCACAGTGAGCTATTAACTGTCATCCAAGAGCTGCATGCAAACTGCAAGGTATAAATTAAAGTGTTATGAATATGCATTGTGTTTTTTTCCCCTCAGTCTTTGATTATTATAATGTTGCAAAAAGTGTTAATTTGGATAGAAATCAATTCTGATTATTAAAGATAATCCCCAGCCATGGTATTACGTTTTATATTCTGAGTTTGTGTTTCTCCAGATCAATCACTATTAAACTATACTGCCTACTAGTTGTCATGTGACTCCTACACCTTGTAGCCCTTAGTCTTATGTAACCTTTCCTAAAAGTGATTTACACATGTATAACTGATTGTCTCAATGTATTGTGTGGCGGCTCCTCTGCTAAGGCAGAGGAGCGTCGCCCCACTGCCTTTCAGCACGGCAAAAAAGGAAAAATAAAATGATGATAACGCAATGTTATTATAATTTTATTTTTCTGTTTTGGGCCAGTTTTGTGGGGCGGGGCTAGGCTGCGCAGGGGAAGGAGTGGTGACACCCTCCTAAGTTCGCATGAATGTGTGGCCAGCCCTCTGGGGCCGGCCAAACAATAATGTGCACTTTGCATGCTCTCCACCCATGCTGCATTACATGCCCAGGCTCCTATTCTCCAACCTGAGCGCCGAACCACGGCGCTTAGACCAATCACAACGCTGCACTTCAGGGTTGTGATTGGCTTAGGGGAGCCTATCCTGCTTCCTGTTCGAACAGATGCCAGGAGGAGGACGGAGAGGAGGTAAGTGGCGGCGGCCAATCAGCCGGCTGGCTGGCAGGTAAGTGAGTTTTTAAAATTTGTTTTCTCCCCCTCTTCCGCCACTCCCCCCGCCTCATTACTGCACCCCGGGAGCAGATGCGACTGGTGTAATGTAAAGTGCTTTGACACCCTACACTGGTATGAGTGGCGCTGTAAATCAAATTAAAAGCATCTGAGAGAGAGTGTGGTTAGGGAGACTTGAGGGGAACTGTTAAAGGGTGCTAGTGACGGAATCCCTGGCGGAGGTGGTCATTGGGGGCATCAATAAACATTGCTGCATAGGGAGCCACCAGCGCTAAAGACGGCCCTGTCCATGAGGCCAGTCCACCTCACCCATTGGCTTTGTTTCAGCAGTAGTAGCTGCAACTCACCAGGGATCAGCAATGCAGGATTTGCACGCACACCAAACTAAGTTCACAAACTTCACAGTCTCTCTGGTTCATGCACAAGCACTCTTAACATGTGCTGCCTGCTTTGTGGGCACTGGAAATATGCAAAAAAGAGGACAGAATAATGCTGCAGTGTTGACTAAATTATGCAGCAAATACAGGCTGCAGCGTAATGCAGGATATTTTCTGATACTTTATTATTTTTACATTTTACACACACTAACAGTCTCTAGAAAGATGTTGCCTCATTAGTACCAGTGTAACATACAAATGCAGCAGTGAGAAAAGTGATCAGTCAACCTTTGCAAAGAGCCCTCCATTTCACAGCAACACAAGTCACATTTTTTAGTAACTTTTTATCCGTTTGAACTACAGTTTATTAGTTAAAATTGTCAGATTAGGCAGCATGTGTATCCATTGGTTGAATTAAATAACATAATAATCTGTAACTGAGCAGTGAAATGCTAAACAAATACTAAAAAGTGGAATGTTTTGCACATTCTGGTCACACCTCTGATTCCGCCCACTGACCCCATCCTCAGGTTATTCCCGCCCTCTGAGTCTCCACCCACAGTTCCCCTACTTTTTTTCCCCCCACTTCGACCACTGACTTACACACATATTAAGGTGATGCTAAGACCAAAATAATAGGCAGGATACCAGCTGCACACACAGTTTGGTACTCGAGGCAAGGGGACATGTCGGTGTATCAGGCAGAGGGCATTCCCGTCACAAAAATGGAAGTTAGTGTCACATATACAATCAAACTATATGAACAGTAAGTACCAAAACAATATTATCATTTAATAGTCACAGAAATTGAGCCACAGTGCTTGAAGCAGTCATTAACCGAAATGTCTTTGAAAAAGGACAACTTTGAATTTCTTTTTTAAGGTAGCAAAACCTGGGATTGTGCGTAAAGATACAAGTACAAGAGTCCCAGATCATTGCTGCACTGCCAGAAAAAGACTGCTTGAAAATCCTTTACTTAAAGTGGACTACATTCATTGACCCACAATGGGGATTAGGAATTTTCCGTTTCCTAACCAGTTAGGGTGAGTGGCGTTGTGTAGGCCTTTGTCAGTGATGCAGGCAGTCGCAAAATGTGCTTTTGCTTCGACGGGGTGCCATTGAATGGTTAGATGTGGTTACATTTCTTGTACCTTGAAAGAAAGCGGGTGGTCACGTTGAACATAGCTCTAAGGGAGGGCAGTGAAATTTGGGAAGTGCAGAGAGAAGTGAGTTCCCATAGTCTAATCTAGAGATAACCAGTGCCTGGACTATGAACTTTGTCATGATCAGGGATGAACTGCTTGATGACCCAAAGTAGCCTTAGTTTATAGTACATCCTCTTGGCCAAGGCAAACATTTGTTTTGCAAGCTGTAGAGAATGAATACCCAGGATTTGCCATTACCCATATTACCAGGTTTGAAACCCAGGTGAAAATATGAGATAACCCATGCTTGGACTGATGGGCTTGATTTTTGTTTTGGTAAAACTAAAAGGAATTCTTCTTGTTGGGTTTATTTTGAAGTGGTCATCAGCGAGCAAGTAAATATAGTTTGGGGAGCAAATCACAAGATAGCTCTGGAAATAAAATGCATATTGGTGATCTAGTATTCCAGAATTTCTGAAGATCTCACCACGTAATTCCAGATTAAGGTTAAAAAGACTCTGATGAAGCCCTGTGGAACCCATTGTAGAAGGTTAACTTTGCTAGAAGGTGAGCTCCCTATTTTAACTGTTTGGAAGCAGTTTGACATATAAAACGCAAGCATGTTTAGAACTGTTTCGTCAATGCACATTTATTCTTTTAAGATGGTAAGCAACAAGTTATGGTTGACTGTATCGAAGGCTGCTGAAAGTTTGGGAAAAACAAAAAGGTAGGAGTTGCCAGAGTCGAGGAAGCGAAGTGTGTTCTCAACCATTTGTAGCAGGGCAGCCTCTGTGGTGCAGCCCTTTCCAAATCCAAATTGGATATCATCCTGGAAGTTTTGGGTCTTAATGTGGAGAGTTGGGAGGCTAGGCAACTTTTTGTTACCTTGCATAGAACGAATATTGTTGAGGTTGCTGGCATGAGCTGTGGATTTTTTCAAAGAAAGGGATGAGAACGGGTACATTTTCAAGCAGTCTTCTAGGAAAATGGCCTATATTAGTGATGCATTATTTCAGCTGGAATCTTTAGAATCCTACTGAAAACCTTACTTTTGAGTTGCACTTAATTGGCCAATATTTTCACAAAACAGCCTTAACAATGAGCCGTATATAATTTAAAGAGGATAGCAGAGGGTGCAAACTCCAAGGCATGGAGAGGCTATAAATCTGATTGCTAACATGCCTGTTTTTGCTCATGCAGCTGTGGACTGTTACGAATGAGTAATGTTGAGATGATAACTTGTTTTTGTCGTGAAAAGGGGAAGTGGGAGAGAAAGTGCAAAACAATATGGCCAAAAGCATATACATAAGAGTGGATAAGTGGCAGTGCGTGACTCACTTCTGTGAAGGGACATTTGAGTTAGGAACAGCTGGGATTTAGCGCTCGAATGTGAAAGGAAGCACAAAAGAATAATTTACCAATTCTCCTATGCCCATAACAAACTAATTGATTGTACCCAAGTTGAAGGGTGCATAATATTTGGGGCACGATTATGCAAAGTTAGTGAACATCACTCCAGTGGAGTTCCAAACACATTTTTAAAGCTTAGCTGACTTTGGGAACTTTTGTTTTTATTTAAAAAAATCTGCAAAAATGTAGGATTTGCAAGAGAAAACATTGCAAAAACAATTGATTTTGCAGGAGACTTGTTCTTGATTGAAATTCGAGTCCTCAAACAAGTTAAGCAGTGAACACATTTATGGGCTTGCTCCTTAGGGAGCTAGCAGTCATAAGAGGACGACCAATGTCTATCTGAATCTGTATTCAGCATCCGGTCCCGATACCTCAAATACAATAAAATGGCCAGCTCTGGAATCCCAGGCAGGTTACGTGTCAGAACTGATCCTTACTCAGATACTACCATTTGTTCATGCACACTGATCTACTGATGAATTATACAAAGGTCTATTGCGCCTACAGGCAATGTGCTTCTGGACGTTCACATGAGGGCCCAGCTGTGTTTAGTCCCACATAAGTATATACATGCCACACTTACTCGAGGGCAAGTGAGATACACCATTTATTATGGACTAAATACATTATAAGGAGAGTGTTTGTTTCCTGTGTGCCGGTAAGGCTTGTGCCCCTGAATAAAGAATCCCTGCTACCAGTGATCTCCTCATAGCAGCTGTGAGTACAGCATCCATTGGTAGAGTCCAGAGACCAGCAACTTCAAGAACACCACTAGGGACAGAGATCAAGGGGCAACAAAAAATATGAGGCGATTGATCCTGTAGGCGTGAATGTGAAAAGTCACGGGGGGATAAACACTGAAGTGTATCTAGAAAAGATAAAATGAGACAAAAGTGGTATAACAAACAACCCTAGGGACATTTGACCCCGCTTTATGTGGGGTCGCTTACCTCATTGCCTCCTTTTGACCCCTTTTTGCCCGCCTGACAGTTGCACCTTACTGTCCCTCCAAATGTTGTCCTACTGCGCCACATCTTCAACTGTCCCTCCGCATTTGTACCTTCTCAATGTCTCTCTTTATCTGTGCTTCTGAGTTGGACATCACAGTAACCCGTGTTTCTCACTCACCAGTTGCATCACATGTGCAGATTGCTATGGCTTGAAGTGCTTATCACGCCATACAGTCCCAGTCAGAAAACCTCAACTCCGCTACTTCAGTGGCTATACCAAATATTAGACATCCACTCTTCTCAGGCCATTACTATGTTGATCACATCCCGGAGGGTCATAAGTCACTTGGGCAATATAAACTCTTTCCAGATCACTGGGCAACTACCTATTTACATATAGTAAAGAAAATGCAGTAATTGGTTTATTTAATGGTCATTTATATGCTAGGTGCGATATTCACCATTCAAACTGCCATAGTTGGGACTCTGTTCCTTTCTATTGTTGTCTTTCATATATGAATGTGCTGTAGAGTGGTTTTTGAGATTGGGGCACAGTGAGGACTGTAGCTGACCAACCCTGGGAAGGGGAGTTTCAAGTGCTTGGTCAAAGCTGAGACTACATCCTTTTCCTAGGATGGTGATCTGTATAAGTTCAAAGCAAACAATGTGGAAATATGTACTGCTGCTTTCCGACTATGGAACACAGGTTATGTGCTGAATTTGACAGAATTTCATGCTTTTAGTTTTTTTACTCCCTTTCCTGGATATTCAGGGCTTTGGTTGGGCTAAAGAATAATAAATGAGTTGGTAAGTTTTGACTTGCTGGACTAGGAACAGTTTTGCTCATTCGCATCCAATAATTCTGAAGGCAAATGGGTAAACTGCTCCCTGTTGGCTACACAGACAGATATCTTTAGCTAAGAATAGAAGTTTTGAATCTTGCTAGAAGTCACAAATGAGTTTGCGTCTCAATAGTCAGTTTTTCACCTAGTTATAATTAAACACTAGGGATGAAAACATGTTTAACTGAACTGTGCTCTATTGATTTTCTCCAGAGGTCTATGTACAATCCTCTATGCTTGGCATCCATGCACAAAAGTTACTTTTACCAAAGTTTGCAGCACAGGCTGCAATGGGGTTCATGCTTAAGGGATTTGCTTGAGTGCAAGCGGTGAGCAGTCTTGGGCTGCTTCCAGCAAACCAAAGTTTACTCTGATCCCAGCTGACTGATTATTCCACCTGGGCACCATCTTCAGGAGGTGACTGTCTGAAAGTCGCTCTGTAGCAAAAGTTTATTATTTTTTTAAGGTCTTGGCTTTAGCTGATTTCTACTCTGTGAATTTGGTCCTGTCAGTTATAGTTACATCAAGTAAGTATATTCGTGCCCACCACCATGCACAGTGTTGTCATCAAAGATGTTATGTGGAAACACAAACAAGCCACCCTGGGTCGGACTAGTAACACATGATTTCAAGGGGGTCTCTTTTTAAATTCCCTCACCCACCCGTAGCAGTCATGCTTCATCATCGGGAATCTCCTCGCACTGAGAACCTAGTCTCAGTGCGGGCTACAACCCCTTCACTGTGAGGGAGGAGCTTGGGATGTTCTTATTTGTGATAGTGAAGAGGTGTTGGACTTGGCCCTTTTTGCAGGGTCATCCCTAAACTTTTTGCCTTTCTCCTAGCCTTTTTTCTGACATGGTGTAGGTGGTTTTAGGACTCTGGTCACTTTATCCCTGCTATCCAGTGTAAAGTGCATGTGCTCTCTGTGTTACATAGAGTAAAATGGATCTACACCTGTTTGGCCTATTTAATTTACCTGTCAGTCCCTTGTAATGGGGTATCTCATATTCCCAGGGCTGATAAATTAAATGCTACTGGTGGGCTTGCAGCGCTAATTGCGCCACCCACCAAAGTAGCCTTTCAAACCTATCTCAGGCCTCTGCCATTGCAGGGCATGCACGCGCAGTGTTACTGCCGCTGTGACACAGCACCTAAAGTGTGTGCCATGTCCGTGACCCTCCTTTTTACTACATGTCAGTCACCCCTAGGGTAGGCCCTAGCAAGCCCTATGGGCAGGGTGCATTGTAGGTCAAAGATAGGACATGTAACTTAAGTGTGTGACATGTCCTGGTAGTGACAAACAGTCATTTTGGCTTCTCACTACTGTGGGACTGCCCTCCCATAGGAATGCCTTGGGGACTCTCTGATAACTGTTTGAGTGGTAATTCCTGATATGAGAGGAGCAGCGTGGTCAAGTTTGGTATGTTTTAAATAGTAATAATAAATGTTACGCAATGGTGTGCGCAGATTTATTATGACTATTTTAGAAATGCCACTTTTAGAAGTTGGCATTTCTGTGTACTATGTGTCTGCCTGCCTGATGTGAATTGCATGTCTGGCTTTTAAGTGACATGGGCTGGGAGTTGTGTGTGGTTCCAGGAGGGGCAGGGTGAGTCACGCTAGGCTGAATGGGACATCTGCATTTGGAATAGTGGGAGGAAAGGTCCCTGGTCCCTGAATAGGTCTGTGCCTAGCCTGTACAATGTTGGCTCCGCCCCCTGTGGTGTGTCTGATCACCAAGCCTCCACCTCGCAATAGGGAAGAGGAGCCTGGTAAACAGAGTGCTCCAGAACCAGTTGGAACTGGTTTCCCCAAGCCCTGTGCTTTGCAGACAAAGGGTAAAAGTGGTATAAAGGTAGGGGCTGTGACCCCATGAAAAAGATTGTTCCTGTGCTTGTTCCGACAATGGGGGCTGCTGCTGCTGGGCTCCAGGAGGAACCGCCACAAGGGACTGCCTCCCGGCGGGAGGGCCCTGTGTGCTGGCCTGCCTGAGCCCAGCCTTGTGCCCCCCTGACCTTCACCCAGGACCTAGTGCCTCGTGTAGCGAATCTATTGGGGATTTGCAGCATTAGGCTGCAACCTGGAGTTTCCCCTGCATAGCGTGGGGAGTGGGAGCCTACCCCGTGTTTTGGATGCCCGTTGACAGCTGGAGCCCACCCCACGTTGCCGCTTTTGTGGCGGGTGCCCACCTCGCAATCATCTTTATTTAAAGAGGGGGTGCCCACCACGCATTGCCTCTGTTTTTGTGTGCTTGCCTGCGGGTGCCCACCCCGCATTGGAGTCTTATTTGTGGGTGCCCACCCCGAATTGTGGATTTAAAAGCGGGTGCCCACCTCGCATTGCAGGATTGAGGAGAAAAGATCACCGCCGCGATCCACGAGACGGAAGTCAGGCAAGAGCCGCCTGACTGTGGGAGGAGCAACGCAACAGGAAGTGCCGGCTGGACGGAGGCAGAAGGAGGCAAAAAAGAAGGAAGTCCGCACCAGCAGGGCTCCCGGGTGCCTGTGGGAGCCTCCGTGTCACACTAGGAGTCCCGAGGCCAGCGCATCCCTGTACGGGGCTCCCGCATTGGTGGAGAGAGCCCCGCATTCTGCCAAGCCTGCCCGCTGACAAGGAGAAGAACCCAGTGAGCGGGGGCTCCTTGAGGCCTGGCGGGAATTGGGAGCGGCCCAGAGACCAGCGAGTCCCCAACGAAGCTCCGGTGAGAGGGGCGCTCTCAATCTTTGTGGGAGCCAGAACTGCACCAGGAGTGCCCCGGTGAAGGGGGCACTTGGATTGCTAGAGTCCCGGCGCAGGGGACTCGCGGGGCCCTGAAGTACCAAGGCTAAAATCCTTTTTGGGGGCCATTGATGGATAGGAACCCCATAGTGGGGCCCCAAAGGCACCACAGGTGCCAGTGCCGACGAGGCACATCGTCGGTGCTCGTTCTTTGTCAAAGCTGCCCCGCCTGACAGTGGGTAGCTGCAATGTTGGGGCATTTGTTGTTTAGGAGCCCCAGTGGGGGCACAGAGGGCACCAAAGTGCCAGTGCCCCCCTCTATTTTCTCAGTTGCGCTGCTGTAGCGGGCAACTGCCACAAGGGGGCCATTTCTTTTTGGATGACGAAGGGGTGGGAAGCACCCCCGGCCCCAGCGCAGTGTGCACTTTGCTTTGGCTGCATAGGCAGCAAGAGGGCCAGTGGGAAGTTCCTAGGATTAAGCCCTGACTTTGTGGAACATAGGGCATTTGAGCTCCAGTAAAAGGCCAGTTGGCCTGGGGGGGTCCTCTATGTGATGGTGAAAGGGCGCAAGGCCCTAAGGTGATGTATACACATTGTAGTAGTGTCACTGTGGTGCACTACTGAGTTCCTGCCTAATATGTTTATTCTTATGAGGTGATTACATAATGTGTTTATGCTGGTGAGGCCTAAGGAGTAATGTGTTTATGCTATTAAGGTTTGGGCCTAATGTGTTTTATGCCTGTGTAATGAATTTCTCAACAATTAAAACAACTGGAATACATCACAAGGAGACAATTAAATCAACAGTTACATGCATCCACATTGGTACAGTACCATAAGGCAAAACGGATACCCAGGGGACTACGTCTTTCAATTAAACCTATGTTGTTCCGATTTCACTTGAACCCAACCTTCATGAATAAGTGGTATTCCATTCTTAATAAATGCTCACTGGATCTCATCTTACTAATCATAGAGGACCTTTCAAAATCAATAAGAGAACTAGAGGAAGAGATTAATACACTCAAAGGAGAACTTCAACTCAGATTGGAGCATGATACATGGAAAATTAGTCTGGAAGGCCTCAACCAAAAATTAGACAAATATAGTAAAGAACTTCAAGAAGGGAAACTGAGAAAATATCGAAGGGACACAATAGATTACAAACTGGACGAAGTGTACACGTGGGCGGAAATCTACGCACGGAAAAGATTTGATCAACGCAAGACCACCACTCACTCTTCAGAGGAAAGTTTGGTAACAGACAAAGACATCGCACCCACCAGAACACCAGTGCAGCCAGCAACATCAATTTCTAACCAGCAATCAACATCCACTGCATCTATTGAACAGACACAAACTACCGGAGCGGTATCTTTTTTAGCACAGGCCCCGGACCATGGCCTTCCCCCAGCCACACAAAAAGAAACATCAAGTACAATCGACCGACCAGGCGAGGAAAGGGCAGGCAAATCGTTGCGCAGCGGGAAGAACAGGCCTTAATCGTGAACATCTCTTCAACAAACATGACGCCTCATCAAATAAGCGTTTTAAACAAAGGATTATCATTTGTGCCTACCAACACGACAAACAAATTGGAAATTGATATAGCTTTATTCAAATGTATGCGCACATTACGCTTACAGCATTTCTTTACTAACATTGTTGACAATGAAACATTACAAAGAATTGAAGCACCGAGAAAATTTAAACCCAGGAGTACCTTCCAGGCACCTATTTCTCACAAAATGCTGGATACTTTTGAAGTAATGGTTAAAAAGGACATACAAACACTAAATTTGACTAAAATTAAACATCAGAATTTGACTAAAACTGAAAGAGGTATCATCAAAGCCATAGCTAATAATTCCAAGATCACAATTCAACCAGCTGATAAGGGAGGAGCTATCGTAATAATGGATACAGATTTTTATCAACAACAAGTCAACGATCATGTACTAAACCCTGAGATATATTTACCTTTACCTACAGATCCTACGATAGAACTTCAAAGGATTTTACAAGACATCTTACAAGAAGCACTAACAAAGGATTGGATAGATGAACCCACGAAGCAGTTCCTCACCACCACTAATCCACGAAGACCTCATTTATACATGATACCCAAAATTCATAAGAACTTAACAAAACCACCATTCAGACCCATAGTATCAGGATGCGGATCACTATTTGACCCCATCGGAAGATACCTTGATTACCATTTTCAAAAATTTGTACAGAACTGGTCATCATATGTAAAGGATACCACAGATTTTCTTAACAAATTGGAGCATATACAAACAGACATTCAGTCGTCCTGGTTACTCTGCACCATTGATGTGGTGGCACTGTACACCTCAATACCACACATGGCAGGAATGGAGGCAGTCGAATGGGCAATCTTACAAAGAGAGGACATTGATGTTCAGAAAGTGTTCTTAATGCAACTGTTACATTTTTGTTTACAGCAGAGTTATTTCAAATGGAATGACATATATTATGCTCAACTCTCGGGAACCTCCATGGGTTTTTCGGGGGCTCCAACGTACGCTAATATCTTCATGGCAGCATTTGAACATGAACACATCATGAACAACCCTCAATGGTGGGCCAACATCCACATATATTGTCGCTTCATTGATGACATTTTCTTAATTTGGAAAGACTCCAGGCAAACATTGGAAAACATGATTGAAACAATCAATACATATAATCCAAGGATCCAAGTCACCCATATGATCCACATACAAACTATCGAATATCTTGATGTAACAATCACCAAATCAAATGAAGGCAACAGTCTAGAAACTTCGATATACACCAAACCCACGGATCGGAACAATGCGTAACATCATTCAAGCTTTCACCCAATTAGTCTCATCAATAACCTTCCGTACTCACAATTCATCAGGATCAAACGTATCTGTTCTAATTCACAAGATTGTCAAGCTAAAATTGAGGAATACAAAATGAAGTACCACCAAAGAGGTTATCCAGAGAAAACAGTACAAGATTGTATGACCAGAGCTTTAAAAAAACATCGCAGAGAACTTCTTACCACCACAACAACATGACAAGAGAACAGAAAAGTATTTGTATCTAAATACACAACGAGCGCTCCAGCGATTAAGAAAATAATCAATAAGAGATGGGAATTGTTGTCTCAAGAACCAGACTTTAACAACATTTTTGAGAATCTTCCATTACATGCTTACACCAGGGGGAAAAACTTACGAGAACTTTTAACCTCACATAAAGACATCAAACCAACGACACCTTTCAAAGGAACCTTAAAATGCACAAATTGCTCACATTGTAACAATGTGATTGTGGGAAATGTTTTAACACACCCCAACACAGGAAAAGACATACTGTTGAGACACACCAGTGATTGTAATGTGAGCAATGTAATATATGGCATTAAATGCCCTTGCGGCAAAATGTATGTTGGCAAAACAGAACGCAAAATCAAGATCCGAATTACGGAACACAAAAGCCGCATAAGAACTAAAAACTTTAGCTCCTCATTGGCAAACCATTGGGTTGAAGCAAACCATACCATATCCCAACTGAGATTTCAAGTGATTGAACACATACCAATACAACAAGGAGTTAACAACCACCTTAAATTGTTACAACGAGAAGTATACTGGATAAAATACCTTGAAACCATGCTTCCACAGGGAATTAATGACAGATTAGATATGTCATGTTACTTATGAAATGTTGTTAGGATTGAAATCTGATTACGCATATGTTCTGATCATCACATTCCTGGGAACCTTACTCTCACTCATTGAGTAAAACACTATACCATACTCCACATTCCACACTAGCATATTCATTATCACATGGGCCACAGACTTATCACAGTGTAGAATACTAATCAGGAGTATTTTGTTTCTCTTCATTTTCAGTTTACACAGATTCACATCATTACACTGAAGTTTTTGGTAAACACACGAGTGATTTTCAACTCATTAAAAAATCGTTATACCTCACATCATAGAGCATTTTATGCACTCCTTAGTATGTTTATTCTTCAAGGAGGATCCTCTCGTTACATTTCGGTATATAACAGTGAACTCAGTCCTTCTTTAATTTCGATACTTTCATTTGATCCAGGGTTCATTTCCTGACTTGTTCCATCGCTTCACTCTATATTCAACACAATCACGTTGAATTATTATATTTTCCAAGAAGCTCTCATTTCTTGTCACAATATGACTATCGTCAATACTCGCATTTCATTTTTTCGCTCAACGACGATTCTCCTGTTCTAAGATGGCGCTCATAGTACATTGCATTAGAGTAGATATCACCCGTACAGTCCTCTTTCAATGTTTATGTCTTCTTTAACGCGGTATTCGTGGCGTTTCAAACCAAACCTGAACCACGGAGAATTTCGTTTCTTCCTCGTTTAGCCATCATTAGGTAAGGCGGTTTTGGTAGCATTTTTATCTTTATACTTGACACCTTCTCTGGCAATAGTTTTTGACAGATCTTTTCATGTTATTATTTTTCAGTAATTCTGAAACTCACACTACAGAGGTAAGCGCGCAGTTATTTCTTATTAATCGTTTTTGCACTTTAGCTCAGTCCATATATTGGTTATGATCTTGAGCATGACTGAACGCTCAATTAGTATTTTTATTTTTCCACAGCTTGCACTTTTAATCCTCACTGAGGTAAGCCCATTGGTTAGACATCACAGCAGTTTCATTATGTCAGCAAACTTTCTCTGAACACTTAGAACACAGGCACAATTATGTTTAACTTATTCTGTACCCTTATTTCTTAGTGTACATCTCGCAATAATCCAGCACAGGTAGGATATAATAACATAATAATAAATTCAATTTCACATATCAATTCATGATTTTGAGCCCCCAACAATACCACTATTGATACATATGTTTACTTTCATTTCAGATTAGCCCCTGATGAAGGAACCATTGGGTTCCGAAATGCATTGGGCATACATACATTAAAATGCTATGCAGTGATTATGCAATGTTTTGATGAAATTAAATGATGATGTACAATGAAGTTATTTTTCTGTGTGATATTTTTCAATATGTACACCAAAGTATATTGAACAAAAAACGTTATTAAGCAATAATGTGTAACATAGCAACAAGGTTGAATTTATGTTGTTATTGCCAGAAATAAACTGAATAATTTCAAAAAAATTGTAAATAATATAATAGTGTCTTAGCACACACTAGGCGAACAGTGCACAGCCTCCCACAAGCCCACAGCTTGTCATTTAACTGTGTAATGAATGTGCCATTTATGTGGATAAATAGCCTGATAATGACCGTCGCACATCACCATCTCAGTCTTATTGAGCATATTATAACATAATATATTGATGTGTAGACCTGAGCAGTAAGAATAAGCTACGAAGTAGTGCTTGATTATGTCTCTTTCAGATTCTGACTTTATCTTGCTTAACGGCAGTGCTTGCTATTGGCTTTGGCCTGATCTTATGTCATCTTGCATACTAATTTTGCTCTTTTGCGTGAAGAGAGGCTTATGCTTGAGTGACTCCATTTTCTGAGCTGTCGCCATTTTCGGAGCTTCACTAGGTGAGAAGGGCATGTTTTCCTTTTCACTTGTTTTTCGCACTTTACTGACCAGAAAGAACTGGATCTTGTCAGAGGAATGTGCTCGCTCTGCTCTGAAGCCATAACAGACGCCTGGCCAGCTGAAGCTGTGGCCTTGGTGCGGAGTGGTATGGACTCTGATGGGAAAAGGGGGCGAGGCTCACCAGGAGCTTTGTCTTACGTCTCCACTTGTACTAAAGGAGGTGTCTGGGTTCTGTTCGGTGGAAGTTCATCACAGGGCAGACGTGCAGCTGTGGCAGTGGGGCGTATAGTGTCACTACTGTCTCCTGTTTCGGCCAAAGTACCGGACTACCCTTTGTCGAAGTGGAAACGGGATGGACAGACAGTTGGTGAGGTGTTCCACTAATTTCTAGTTTTCCTACTGTTCTTGCTTACTATAAGGAATATGCTACTTACCAGTATGCATCTGTTCTTGGCATGTAGAGCTGCAGATCTACACACTTGTGCATAGATCGCCATCTGGTGTTGGGCCCGGATGTTTTCAGTTTGTTTTTCCTCTTGGAAAGTCTTTGGAAGTCACGAGTTAGGTGACTCCTCCCTTGGATGGTATTGCGCATGGGCTTCGGCTCCATCCTCAGATTGTTTTTCGCCAGCAGGGAAAGATGGAGTGTAGTAATAACAGTGAAGATGCCCATGTGTGTGTTATCTAAATAAGATAAGCTGGAACAGATACAGGTAGCCGGGGAGGCGGGTGGGCGTGTGTAGATCTGCAGCTCTACATGCCAAGAACAGATGCATACTGGTAAGTAGAATATTCCGTTTGAGGCATATGAGCTGCAGATTACACACTTGTGCATAGATTGTATAGCAGTACCCACCTTTAGCGGCGACCACCCGTATCTGTTGCAGTGGTTTGAAATAATGTTTTGAGTACAGCCTGGCCCACACTAGCTTGTTGCTTAGTTTGCACATCTACACAATAGTGTTTGGTGAAAGTGTGCGGTGTTGACCATGTAGCTGCTTTGCAAATATCATCTAGTGGGATGTTACCTAGAAAAGCCATTGAAGCCCCTATTTTACGTGTAGAGTGGGTTTTAGGGGGAACGGATAGCGTTCGTTTTGCTTTGTGGTAGCAAATTTGAATACATTTGACAATCCATCTAGCTATTCCTGATTTGGAGATGGGGTTGCCTTTGTGTGGTGGGGAGAAAGAGACAAACAATTGTTTGGTCTTACGGAAAGGTTGTGTTCTCTCGATGTAGTAGAGTAAAGCTCGTTTGACATCTAGTGTGTGAAGAGCTCTTTCTGCAACAGTTTGTGGTTGCGAGAAGAATACTGGTAGTTCTACCGATTGGTTTAGGTGGAAAGGAGAAATGACTTTGGGAAGGAATTTTGGGTTGGTACGAAGAACCACCTTATTATGGTGCATTTGTAGAAAGGGTTCTTGAATAGTAAATGTTTGTATCTCACTGACCCTTCTGAGGGAAGTGATGGCTACAAGAAAAGCGGTTTTCCACGTTAAGAATAGAAGTTCACATTTGTGTAGGGGTTCAAAGGGAGGTCCCATTAGTCTGGTAAGAACGATATTTAGGTTCCACACAGGTGAGGGGGGGGAATTATTCTTTTAAGGCCTTCCATGAAGGCTTTAATGGCAGGTACTCTAAAGAGCGAGAGATGTTGCCTGTTTTGCAGGTAAGCTGCTATGGCTGCTAGGTGTAGGCGAATGGACGTATAGGCCAGATTGCACCTTTGTAGGTGGAGCAAGTAGCCTATGATGTGTTGAATGGACACATCTAGTGGATTGATGGTGTTGTTATGGCAATAGATAACAAAACGTTTCCATTTTGCGGTGTAGCACGCTCTAGTTGTAGGGCGCCTAGCTTCTCTGATGACGTTCATACAGTCAGGGGGAAGATTTAGGTATCCAAACTCTAGGATTTCAGGAGCCAGATCGCAAGGTTGAGCTGAGCTGGGTCCGGGTGTCTGATCTCTCCATGGTTCTGGGTTAAGAGGTGTGGAGAGAGGCGTAATTTTTGATGTGGTACTACCGATAGTTCCAGTAGTGTGGTGTACCACGGTTGTCTGGCCCAAGTTGGCGCTACTAATATTAGTGTGAGGGAGTGCGGTTGTAGTTTGCGCACTACTAATGGAATTAGTGGGAGAGGCGGAAAAGCGTAGGCAAATCTGCCTGACCAGTTCATCCATATCGCATTGCCTTTGGACAATAGATGCGGGTATCTGGCGGCGAAGCTTGGGCATTTTTTGTTTTCATGGGTGGCGAAGAGGTCTATCTGTGGATGCCCCCACAGTTGAAAGTATGGGTGAAGAACTTGCGGGTGAAGTTCCCACTCGTGGAGTTGTTGTGTTTGTCTGCTGAGTAGATCTGCTATAGTGTTTTGTACTCCTGGGACATGCTGGGCTAGGGGGAAGATTTTCCAGGGTATGGCCTATCTCCATATGCTCTGTGCTAATTGAGAGAGCTGTGGGGAGTGTGTCCCGCTTTGTTTTTGAATATAATTATAATACATGGCTGTCATGTTGTCTGTGCGGATTAGGACCGCTTTGCCCAAAATTTGTGTCTGAAAGGATTTGAGGGCTAGGAAGATCGCTAGGAACTCCAGATGATTGATATGGAGTAGCTTCTGTTGAGGTGACCATTTGCCTTGCATGGTGAGATTTAATAGATGAGCTCATCAACCAGAAAGCGATGCTTCGGTTGTTAGTACTATCTGTGGAACCGGGTCCATGAACGGTCGACCTTTGGAAAGGTTTGTGGTAGTCCACCACTGCAGAGAGCGATGGGTACGACCGTCTACCAACACCAGATCTGTTAATTGAACCTGGGCCTGGTTCCATTGGTGCGCCAAGCACTCTTGGAGAGGACGCATCTGGAGACTTGCGTGAGGGACTATGAAGACGCAAGAGGCCATCATCCCAATTAGTTGAATGAACACCCGGCTGGAAGAGAGTGTTGTGCTATAAATTTTGCGCGTAGAGCCTGGATGCTTGCAATCCTGGCAGGATTGGGGTAGGCGAGCGCTTTTGAGGTGTCTATAGTAGCACCTAGATATTGTTTTATTTGTGGGATGGGTGGAGATGGGACTTTTCGTGGTTTATTGTGAAGCCCAGCTGATAAAGTAGCTGGATGGTGGTGTGTGTGTGTGTGTTGTGCACATTGATTGTATGAACTGGCTTTTATCAGCCAGTCGTCTAGGTATGGGAAGACATGAATGTTTTGTCTTCGCAGATGTGCTGCCACCACTGCTAGGCATTTGGTGAATACTCGTGGTGCGGTTGTGACTCCGAACGGGAGCACTTGGAATTGGTAGTGTTGGCCGTCCACTACAAATCTGAGGTACTTCCTGTGGGCCTTGTGCACTGGAATGTGGAAGTAAGAATCTTTTAGGTCCAAAGTGGTGAGGAAGTCGTTTTGGGAAAGTAGCGGAAGTACCTGCTGAAGCGTCACCATATGAAAGTGGTCTGAGTGTATGTATGTGTTTAGGCGTCGAAGGTCTAGGATGGGCCGTAGAGTTTCGTCCCTTTTTGGTATGAGAAAATACAGGGAGTAGACCCCTATATTTTGTTGGTTGGCTAGAACATGTTATATTGCCTCCTTGTCTAGGAGGGAGATTACCTCCTGCTTGAGTAGCCGCAGATGTTCTGGTGACATCGGGCGTTGTCTGGGTGGAATGTTTGGGGGGGTAGATGTTAGTTCTAAGCAGTAGCCTGACCAAATTATTTGTGTTACCCATTTGTCTGAGGTGATGGTAGTCCAGACCGGAAGGAAATGTTGGAGTCTGCCCCCGACCGGAGTGTGATGGTCTGGGGGAAGTGGAGGGAAGTCATTGGGGAGGCGCGGTGGCAGAGCGGGCGGTATTTGTTTTGCCTCTGCCTTTGTTATTGTTGCCCCTGTAGCCGCCACTTTGGTAACCCCTTGTAAACGTGGACTGAGTAGGGGATTTGTATGTAGTGGAAGCGGAGTCTGACGAGTAGCCTCTGGATGTGCTCCGAAAGGAAGAGCGGCGAAAGGAGCGTCTGGGAGGGTGAGATTGTAATGCTCCAATGGATTTTGCCGTGTCCGTATCCTTTTTCATTTTCTCTAAGGCGTCATCCACTTTGGGGCCAAACAGATGTTCCTGGTCAAAGGGATGGTTGAGGATGGAGGCTTGTACCTTACCTCCGGTTTAAAACCTGATATCCTTAGCCAGGCATGGCGACGGAGGAGGACACTGGTATTGATAGCCCTAGAGGCTGTGTCTGTTGCGTCTAAGGCACAACGTATGGAGGTATTAGTAATTGATTTGCACTCCTGAATTAGCTCATTGGCCCTAGCCTTGTATTTGTCAGGGAGATGGTGCATTATGGCTTCTAGCTCATCATAATGGGCCCTGTCATATCTCGCTAGTAGCGCTTGTGTATTGGCGATACGCCATATATTGGTCGCTTGAGCTGCAGTACGTTTGCCTGATGCGTCCAGGAGTTTAGACTCTTTGTCAGGTGGTGGTGCATCACCTGACGCCTGAGAGTTGGCCCTTTTTCGTGCTGTGGATACCACCAAAGAATCTAGTGGAGCAGGCCCTCTGATGTAGGAGGGGTCTGTTGGGGCGGCTTTATATTTTTTCTCAATGCACGGGTTAATGACCCTGGCCCTGACTGGGTCTTTAAAGACCTCCGGCGCATGTTTTATAACACCTTTTAGCATAGGCAATATGAGGTGATCCTATGTGTGGTGTCAAATGTGTCTAGGAGAAAATCCTCCTCCACTGGGTCGGTATGTAAATCTACCCCGTGGTAGTGTGCCGCCCTTTGCAATAATTGATTGAACCCCAAGGTGTCTTCTGGTGGAGACGGTCTGGAAGGGTAAAGGTCGTCTTGTGGGACGTTAGGGACATCAGGGATGTTATAATCGTCCCATGGGTCTGGGGAGCCTGTGGGAGTGGGGTCCCCTGTAGGTATATCTTCGGGTACATCCCCCATATCGTCGTATGGATCCCCGTGATCATCATCCGGGAATGGAGTGGGAGAATGATGAGGTGGGGGTGGTGAAGGTGGGGGAGGTGGAGGAGGGGAAAGTGGAGGAGGTGGTGGAGGTGGGGAAAGTAATCTGAAAGGGGAGGTAGCAGAGTCCTTTCATTTTGGAGGTGGAGGCGGAGCAGGCTTGTCTAATTGTCTCTTTTTGATAGAGAGCATTAAATGTCCAGTTTTGGGATCCTTAGTCAATGTTTTTTGTAAGGGATCCGGTGTAAATAGTTCTGGAGAGGCTGGTTGGTCTGTTGGCGCCGAGGGCGTCGGGCCGTTGATGTTTTAGGCTTATGGGTGCTGGTTCGCTGTTTGGGACCATGCTTTGGGAGCTCCTGTTGTTTCTTCGGCGCCGAGATAGATTTCGGCTTTGAAATGTCAGTGCCGGTGGCCTTGTGGGTGTTGGTCGGTACCGAGGATGGGGTCGGTGCCGAGGAGCTGGGTCTCGACCCCAAGTGTGTCGGTGTGGGGCTCGGTGTCGAGATGGAGGCCGGTTTCTTTTTCGGTGCCGATGGGTGTTTATCGGCTCCAACGGTGGGCTGGCTCGAGCCCGAGCCGCCTGAAGGCTTAATCGGCTTCTTTACCGGCCCTGAAGGTGCGGTGTGGGAAGCAGTGTCTTTGGTCTTGCTTAGGCCCGAAGGCAAAGGCGTGACCGAAGCCTTTTTCGGTGCCGGCGAGGGTGTGGGGGGGATAGTAGTACTCACGACCCTTTGTGCCGGATTGATGTCCGTCACATCTGAATCGTCGGCTTCGGAGGCGCTGACGAGTCCCTCGTCGGTGTGGTGTTCTTCCGGAGCATCGATGCTTTCACCGAAGATGTCATCCGGGATCGCCGAAGTGTGTGCCATAGGCCTTCTGGCTCTTCGGTCCCGAAGCGTTTTCTTGGACCGGAAGGATTTACACGCCGGACAGTCTCGAGCCTCGTGTTGAGGGGAGAGGCAGAGGTTGCACACCTTGTGGAGATCAGTGTGGGGGAATTTTGACCCACATCGTGGACACTTTTTAAATGGAGTCCTTTCCATTAGCCAGGACCGGAGCTTAGGTCGGCCCGAAAGGCCGCCGTCGACGACCGGAACCGAGGGTTTTGCCGATGAGAGGCGCGTCGAGTGGGGAGATCGCGATCGAAAACAATACCGTGAATTAGGGTGAGGATTGCGCGTCGATCGTCGAACTGGAAGCTGTTCGGAACCGGAGCGCGAAGATTACATCCGAGCCCGATGGCGGAAAAAAATAATCTGAGGATGGAGCCGAAGCCCATGCGCAATACCATCCAAGGGAGGAGTCACCGAACTCGTGACTTCCAAAGACTTTCCAAGAGGAAAAACAAACTGCAAACATCCGGGCCCAACACCAGATGGCGATCTATGCACAAGTGTGTAATCTGCAGCTCATATGCCTCGAACCTTTATTTTCAGGTTCCATACATTTATATACATGTATATATTTCTACATATATGTTTGCCTTGATTGTGTTTCAATCATACTATTGATATGTTAGAGTCTGCTATGATAGGTACATTTGGCTTACCGTGTGGTGCTATTTACTAATAAATATATCCCAGATATACCAATTCTTCTTTTCCTTGTAGCAGGAGGTGTGGACTCTTCTTGGCCAAGTATTCTGTTGTAGAAGGATGGGTGAATTCCCTTCTAGCAGGTAATTGTGTTATAGGAAGTTGTTCTACTCCTGGCAAGTGATGTGCAAAGTATATCTCGCCCTAGAGAAGTGTTGTGTGTGTTACCTTGGTCTAGAGGAGACTCATGTGATATTGTTTTCTTGCCTTGCCTTTGGGGGAGTGTTGAAAGTTTGCCCACCTTAGGAAGTGCTGTGTATATGTTATATTCCATAAGTTTGGAACTGATATTCTCTCCCTGGGAAAGTGATGGTACATACCTTGGTCCAGGGGAGATCTGAGACCTTTCATTACAGCCTGTGATAATGCGAGGTCATTATTGTACCAGTATTTACTGGTTGTGTTTTATGTTTATTACCTACTTTCTGATGGTTCTGACCGTGGCCCGATTGGCCTGGTCCTGTATATAATCCCCTGTGAATATTGCCCGTGCCAGTTGGCCCAGTGTATATGTGTCATTATGTTTCTAATGTGTTTATGATAATACAAAGGCTATTTTTATATAACCTTGTGTGGAGTTTCTTTTGTGGTGTGCCTAGTGTGTTGCTGGTGTGTGTGTGTTGCGAAAACACTTTACACATTGCCTCTGAGATAAGCCAGACTGCTCGTGCCAAGCTACCCAGGGGGTGAGCAGGGGTTATCTTCAGCATGTAACTCCCATGCCCTGGCTAGAGTGGTGGTTTCTGCCTGGCTTTGGCGCAAGCCTTAGCCAACCAGAAATCCCATTTCTAAGAAAAGGTATACTAAAACCTTCAAATGAGCTAGGTGAGGAGGGAGTGTGTGAAGAGAGTGACAGTGCAAATAAAACTGACTACCTGGTGTGTTAAAGATTACTTTTAATTTGGCACCCAGCGGTCAGGATTAGAAACTCTAAACATGGGCCATGGCATGAAAATTCAACCTAACATGGTCTCAAAGTGGTCAATTGGTCGACATGTTTCAGCCTCAGTGCCCCCCATGGAGGTGCTGTGGCTTTCTTCAGGACCAGGTGAAATGTGAGACAGTGTGAGTGTGTAAATCTAGCTACCAATCCAAGTGTGGTGGTGGGTATAAGGATATAACCAACTAATGGGTTGGTGTATCAGTCTAAGGGTTCTGCTGCTTAGCGTCGTCCCTGTAAAGAGACAAGTGTTATAAATAAAATTTTTGTACATATATCTACTGCACTCCTCAGAAATTACCACATGTAATTGTAGTCTTGTATAACTGTGGCAAATTAGATTGACAAATAGATCATCATTTAGTTGCTTACCCTTATTACCGGGAACGCAAAAGGCTAACTCACCCTCAGTGCACACACTCGAGATGGCTTCCAAAACCTACGCAAAAAATAAGGGGGGGGGGACAGAGAAGGGGAGTAGACTATGATGCAAAGTCTTACAAAAACAAATCAAACAGTTGACTTAGAATGTTATAAGTGGGTTACTGGTGTCCGTTGTAGAAGTTTATAAACAAGTACCAGTCATGAACAAGTGGAGTTAAAGGGCTGGTATATAAACTGCGCAAAACCAACAAAATAAGGTCTGAGTTATTGACCATGACAATGGTAGCAATCAAGTACATTGATAGCTTTCAAATAGACCTTGTGGACAGGTCTACTAAAAGTGTGGTAATGCCAAGGGATAAAGAGTGGTGTAATGTCATATGACATGGACGTTCCCAAAGGATGAGCGAGGAAACATTTAGTTACAGTAAACTGGAAAGGTGTCAGGAAATATACACATGTTCCCAGGTGAGACACGGTGAAAGGGTACTCAGCACCCCATGTAAATAATAAGATGGAAAATCGGCAGGAGGGTGCCCAAGTGGCATCCCCGCCCTAACAGAGGCATCGAGGGAATGGCTATGTAGTGTGCCTTAAACCAGTTTGGCAGGGATCACGAGCTGCGTCTACAGAGCTGTCCCCTGTGGGATGCACAGCAAAACATGGAGGTTGATCCTGGTTCTAGAGGATGGTGAACTAGAGAGAAGTCCATCCGTGTGTAGGGGTATCTGTTGGTCAGATCCTACCCGCCGGGCTCCGGTTATGCGCATGGCTGGTGGGGATGACAGGGGGTGCACAACTACCAAAGCAAACAGCCTAGCTGCCGTTGAATGTCCATACCCAAGACAAGTACGGGTGAGCTGCCAAGTGGGGGAGTGATGGAAAGTCGAGAACCCATAGGGGGTTCAGAACCGAAAATGGAACAAGGCCGGTTCTGCCGATAGCTAGAAGTGGAGGTAGAAAGAGGCTGAGCTGAGCAAATAAACAGACGAAGGGCTCCAAATACGACCAAAAGTGGTGCAAATTTGGCAGCCTTCTCAGCATGGTGTGTTGAAATCCATTGGGAGAGAACGAAAATGAAACCAAAGGGAACTCTGACCCCCGCGGTGAATATCCTGGATGGGGGATCTGGGGGAGCCCATGTAAAGCGTTTGCAATGCAGGAACGCGTAGGTAGAGACGCTAAGGGCACAGAATGACTAGTAACCAAAGTTATCCACGGAGGGCACTGAGGCTGAAACAGGTCGACCAATTGACTACTTTGATATAATGTTAGGTTGAATTTTCCTGCCATGGCCCACATTTGTAGTTTTTAATCTTGACCCCTGGGTGCATTATTAAAAGTAATTTTTAACACACTAGGTAGTCAGTTTTATTTGCACTGTAACTCACTTCACACACTCCCGCCTCGCCCAGCTTATCTGATGGTTTTAGTGTACCTCCTCACTATCACAAACAAAAACATACCTTAGCTCCTCCCTCACAGCGAGGGAGTTGTAGCCCGCACTGCGACTAGGTTTGCAGTGAGAGGAGATTCCCGATGATGAAGCATGCCACCGACGGGTGGGTGAGGGTATTCATCCTTTAAAAAGGGATCCCCCTTGCACTCCGCTGCTACTATTCCAACCCTGGGTGGCTTGTTTGTGTTACCACATTTGTTACGAGGGGTGTTGCCCCCTGCAGGTCATTAAACCTCCTCAGGCCTTCTTGGTGTATTATAAATCAATGATGTTATGTCAGATGTTGCAGTCATGTTATCAATGATGTCATAGACCATGTCATGTGTGACGTAGTGATTAGCAGTGCATGACAAAGGTACAACTTAAAGTTACTTGAGGGCACAAGTCATAGTTACTTGAGATAACTATACCTGGTGAATTTCAGTTGTTTTGTTTGTTTAAAACAGTATGTTTTAACTGATATTTTCTCCTAACTATAACATCCCTTTGACCTTTGTTCTCTCAAAGAATTTCTGAGGTTTTTAGGTCTCGCCTGAGACAGCACTTTAGCGCTGCTCTCGCGAGAGCTTTTGTAAATAGGGGATCTGGAAGTGCAAACGAGTGCTTTCAGGCCTCCAAATACAGTGCATGTGCGCCGGGCGCGCGCCCCAATTGGCAGCCTGCACACCGTTTGCTTTCACTTTCGCGGGCCACACGGCCGCTTTGATGTGATCTCTCTCCCCTACCCCCTCCCTTATCCTACTTCCTTATAACGTGAGGAGCTGTCTATCCCTAGCGCGCGCGCTTCAACGTTCCTTCCCCACCACTGCTCTTTCGCGCGGCCGCGCGTCTTCCACAACTTCTGGGCTTGTTAAACATGCAAATGGAGCGCCCTCGGACACGCACATGAAGTGCTACTCGTCCCTGGGAGCCACGCACCACCCATGTTTTAAGCTACAGCGGCACGACTACTTTGAAAAGTGTAAATAACGGGACTGGCCCCTTCCCGATTCCAATCCATTCCCCATCTGCTAATCCCCGTCACAGTCCTTGTTCCAGGTCTTCCATCCTATTTTCACCCTCTGTGTATGTGTCGAGTGAACATAAGGCACGCCGCCTTCATTCCTCACCCATTCCCTAGCGCAGGCTGGGGTATGTGAAGTTTTCCAGAGGACACAGGCGAGCAGCCAAGTG
Source organism: Triturus cristatus (assembly GCF_964204655.1). Taxonomy (NCBI): domain Eukaryota; kingdom Metazoa; phylum Chordata; class Amphibia; order Caudata; family Salamandridae; genus Triturus; species Triturus cristatus. Next base: position 1,137,084,759 of record NC_140585.1, on the reverse strand, counting down.
TGCACCAGAGAGCAGTAACACAGGGGCCCCGGGGCGCAGGAGACAAGCACGCGGCTCTGGCAAGTGGTCAGGCAGTGAATTTGTGCAAGTCCTCGTGTATGTTTCCATGTGCACGTGTACACTGGCGAACACTAATCTCCCGCGTGCACCTCCCTGGCTGTGGGTGCACAGACCTTCCATAAAGCAACACGTCACCGCGCGCGCACTTCTCCATGACATGTAAAGCCAGCAGTATTATGCGGCAGACAGCAGTGGGAGCTGCGGCCTCTACCGAGAGATCCGATAAGGGGCTGGCTCCCAACCTGCTGCTGCTGGCCCAACAATTGGAGCACAAACTCCAATTGTAACACGAAGAATACCTCATCTCTGGCTTTGTAGCTGTATCGACTGACTAGCAAGGAAAGGAGAAAAAGCTAAAGACGCCTCTGCTTGCATCGTTTACTGCTTCAGAAAGACCATATTAGCATGCCCTTTCTCCGCAGCAGGCAGCGTCGGTCCCGGATCCAGACGACATGGAAATCACACCTGTGAGTAAAGGGCTTCTTAGCTCGAACCCTAGTAAGGGCGTGTTACTGTAAAAAAAAAGTTCTGCATCTTTTGCTGTAGCCACATCCTGCAAACAAACATTCATCTTTAAATGGAGTTACCAGGCATTTTGTCTTAGCCAATGCTGTTCAGCATCGGCAAAAAAAAAAATATGCATGTTTGCTGATGTAGAACAACATTAAAACAAGCATTGGCATAGCCAATAGGTCTCGCTTTTGGGACCTTATAAGTATTTAGTTTTGCAGCACAATATCATTGGTGCAACAACATCAGCTGTTGCATGGCTAAACCTTGTACCTTATAAGTGTTTAGCCATGCAACAGTTGATGTTGTTGCACCAAACATATTGTGCTGCATAACTAAATACTTATAAGGTCCCAAAAGCAAGATCTATTGGCTATGCCAATGCTTGCACTGGTGTATGCAAGTACAATTGCCTCACAACAATTATTTTGCGTTGTACTCATCAAAATGGTCAGAAAGATAAATTCTTAAGATTGCACACATCGCAAAAGCGTGATGTTTCTCAGCAAACTCATCAGATCATGTGTCAAGACCTCATGCACATCACCTAACTCTTCCCACATAGGCGGTCACAGTACAACTACACTTCCCTCCATCCAAACATACAAGTCTGCCAGTTTGCTTAGGACAGTTTGAGTGCCATGAAGCCAAATTAGTTAACATAACATCATATATAGCCCATCGCATAAAAAGTCTTCCCCTATTGTGTGGAGTAATTTGCGTAGGTCCAAACAATTGCATTTCAAAGGGAGACAAATTGATGGGTTACTGGTTTACAAATGACAAAGAAATCTCCTCAGTCTATACCAGTCAGCTATGTATGTCAGTCTCCCACAAACCATTGAAGAGCATCATTTCCCGCCATTGGATAGTTGTGAGTGGGGGGGAACCTGCTTTGGTTTGGCGTATTGTCTTGCGGTAGGCCCTAGCAGATGAAACAGCCCTTTATCAAAATAAATCTACCTCTGTGCATTTGAAGGCAGGATGCTGAAGCCGTTGCGAAGCTTGGTTTTGCTGCATCAAAGCTATATCTAGACCACCTGAAGAAACCCCTTGGAAAGTTTTTTTAAATTCAAATCCAATGGAATTGGCCAGCTAGTTTTCTTTTTCTTGTTAAACCCTAATTTGTAAAAAGGAGAATGGGATGGCTGCTAGCTCCCTAGCAGCTATATATGCCATACCTAGCATGCATTTGTGGTTATTAATGAATGCACTGGCTTCTTTCCCGAACCTAAGACAGCCTGGAACAGGTACTGGTCAGGAAAAAATAATTAAAGTCTAGCCTGTTCCAAATGGATCTATCATAATGTTTATGGGTGTACAGTTCACAGCCCTAAAGCAGAAAGCTCTGGTATATCAACCGAACACCCACACAGCCTCACTTCATTTATTTTCCATGCCCAAAGGACCAGATTAGCCAAATCACAATTATAAAACATTTCCCTTAACTGTGGACACGGTAGGGGAGTCCGCTTGTGCAGAGTGTGCAAATCAGAGACTCTCTATTATTTGTCTGGCCTTGGTAGTGAAGATATAATCGAAGTTGGTATATTTAAAATGAATAGTTGTAAAACAGCTGTTTTTACAATTATTCCTTATGACTAAAATACACCAGTGTTGAACCTAACCAATGAACTCTGTAGCCTAGTTACACTGTTTTGTGAGTATTAGTATATTAGGAAGGAAGGATTAGCTAGCTTCATTTATTTTCCTCTCTACTTCTATTTATTATTGTGTTTATCAAATCTAGCACAGTATGCCTGCCAGGGTACTTTTATTTATTTATTTAAACATTTTCATCACATACAAACAGCAAAAAATGATTGTAAAGGTAGAATGGTTGACGGGGCATGGTAAGGACATGATTGAGGACACATTTATATTCACAAATGCATACGTTGTATCTTTCACTTTGAGAGTCCAGAGAAACATCCAATGTCCTGATGCCCATATAGCGGACTGCCAGCCCGCGTGAACTCCCAATGGGAGATAGCAGCAAACTAATAAACAAGCATTTGCAATGCAATAGGTCTCGAATTTACGTGAGTTTTAGCTATTGACGTTGCAAATGACAATGCCTTTTATTTTTGTTTTCGTTTTTAAAACATAAATAAAAGGCATTGTCATTTACAATGCCAATAGCTTAAACTCACGTAAATGCGAGACCTATTGCATTGTAAATGCTTGTAATTTTAATGAAAAGAACTTTCGCTCTTCAGTAGGGCAAAAATACATTCACGAAGGCATTGGCAACTGAAACACAACCGAATCTGAATGCTTGCAGTTATAGCCCTACAGACACCGGCTGCAAGGGCGTTGTGCGTGTTGTATCTTTCCAGGCTGTGCGCTCCAACACTGTGGCATGGCGGTCTCTAGAATCTTCTATTTAAAGAGCCTCTGACAAGTTCGCCAGCTGGGCGTCTCCGCGACTGACGTCTGTAAACATGTTGAGGGTCTGTGTTTTTATCTTTTCCACTCCGTAGCCCCTGGTGCATGTCTGGCGTGGAACCCGTTTGAAATATATATATTTTTTAAATGCCCGGCATGTCTGGGCAACGGGGAGCAGATCGTAGCGTTTCTGCAAAACAAGATTTTTAAGTTCCTTTTCACAAAGTGTCTGGTCAGTGCAACAGTAGTTGACAAGCACCCTACGAATGTGAGTTTCAGGGCCAGACTGGCCGTAGCGGGCACCGGGCAATCCCCCGGTGCGCCGTACGGGTGGGAGCCGGTTTTGTACCCCTGGGGGCCGTTTTTGTTACAGGGCCTGCAAAATCGGCCCTGTAACAAAATCGGCCGAAAGCCGGCCCTGGCAAAGAACTCGGCGGCAGCCCCCCCAGGGGCGGCAGAGCACTTTGCCAGGGCCAGTTGTGGTTCCCAGTCCGGCCCTGGTGAGGTTGGGTTGGTGCAACCCGCGTAGGGGCCGCAAATGCGTCACTTTGTGGTTAAGCAGGCAATGGATTGTAGTAGCGTTTCATTGGGGCACAGTAAAAACCGCATAACGGATGGCACTTCCTCGTTCTCCCCGCCTTGAGTCATTGAATGTCTTCCCGCATTGTCTATTTTTTTTTTGTTGCAGTTTTGTACAGCGCGAACTTGACCCGAAGGTTGCTTTATATGAGGACCAGTTGCATTACAGACGGACACATTCATTTTTAGGCACCGGGAGATTTAGTGATTTGACCAGAATCACAGGATGTTTGAGAGTCCCGCCAGACTCGATTCTCGTTCCCCAGCTTCAAAGTCGGCCGCCCTAGTCCTTAAGCCACACCCTCTCCTTTGTTTCCACCCAGGGGAGGTGGTGCCCCCTGCATTATGGTCACTATGGAGAACCCAAGGGTCGATGCCCTGCTCGCTTGTTATCAGGGCACAGGTCCTAAACAAGCATTTGCAATGCAATATGTCTTGCATTTACGCGAGTTTAAGCTATTGGCATTGTAAATGACAATGCCTTTCATTTTATGTTTTACAGACCAAAACCTAAATAAAAGGCATTGTCATTTACAATGCCAATAGCTGAAACGCGCGTAAATGCGAGACCTATTGCATTGCAAATGCTTGTTTTATAGGTAAAGAAACATTATTACAATTCCTAACTGTAGCAGCACTTTAAATATTTGCTTTTCAGTGAATTTCTATGTTATTTTTAGCGTTAAGTATGATGTCCATCACTGTGTGCGACATGGGGTTGGGTGCAGGGCCTGACCTTTGGCCAGGACCTGCATCTAGCTCCCTGCGGGCACCCACCGTCCAACCGCGGCCAGCCTTCGGTAATGCACCCAGTGGGTTTGGGTGCAGGGCCTGGCCAATGGTGCACAGCATGGTCATTTTACTTTACGGTAAGAAACCACAGAAATTCACAAAAAAAGCAAAGGTTTTGTTAAAAGCTCATCAAGCTTATTGGGGTCAGTACATCAACATATATAAAACAAGCATTGGCATAGCCAATAGGTCGCGCCTTTGGGACCTTGTTAGTAAAAAAAAAAAAAAAGTTAAGTGTAAGACTTCACGTTTACATTTACTGCATCCTAAATACGAAGTAAATGTAAATGTTAAGTCTTATACTTCATTTTTATTTTTACTTACAAGGTCCCAAAGGCGAGACCTATTGACTATGCCAATGCTTGTTTTCAGTGTCGTGACGCTTTAAATGCTGGTAGTGTCACTTGACAGCGGTTCCTGTGCAAGTGTTTTGCCCTGTTCTTTGCACTTATTCTCGGTCCGAATACCCCCCCTCCCCCACACCCACACACACACAGAAGGCGTGGAGAGATTAGTGAACCAGTAAATTGATGTATGCCAGTTCTTCCTTTCTGTCTGTGAACACAAAGAGGGTTTTTTGTAATAAAAAAATTATTACTAGAATAAAACGTCATAATGCATTAATTGTAAGCCTCAGCTAGGAATGGCCTGTAGTGTGTTCAACATATTTACCGCCAAGAAAAAATCTTCATTTGTCCGTATGTGTCTTGTGGCAGAGATGTGCTGTCAAGAACCAAACAATAAATACTGAACCTGCTCTCGTTAAAAAAAAGTTATCAGTTAGGTGGAGTTTTAAAGAGCCAGTCATGTGAACTATACCCTCAGATGTCCCATCCCATACAAGTCACACAAGCTTTGTTGTGCATGTAACTCTTGACAGCACAACTGCGACTCCTCAGTAGACGTTTGTTTCGAACTCTGAATATCAATAACACGGGCATTGTCAACATCACAAGGGTGAAACGCCAAGTCAGTCGCTCTGGGTTTCAAACATGCCACTTAGACATTCGGGACATTGGTGCCACAATTGCATTAACCCACTGCGCCACCTTACCACGAGGGTTGCAGCATTGGGCTGAGCGGCTTATGGAACAAAATTAGATGGGGCATGCAATAGTGGAACTATGGTGGATAATTGCAGTACAGTGAACGAGCCGGACTGTGGGAGCAAGCGGCCATCTAGAGAGAGAGAGAGACTACCCTCTTCCATAACAAAAAGAACAAGGGACGCCTCTATGTGGGCATAACAAACGCCCAGCATTAACCTACTCCTGCCCAGAAAGAAAGGGAGGATGGGCAAAGATGAGACGAAAACACAGAAGAAAAAGTAACGAACAGGCTGGGGCATTCTCTCCTGGACTCCAGATGTGACGGACAGTCGCGCAGCAGCAGCCAGCTCTGGAAGGAATTATTCGCGGGAGCCCATCGCCTCTTCCTACACTCTGCCACTTGCTTTCACTTTGTGTTTGAGGGCAGCGGTCCAGTCGGGAGTTCCCTGTATCTGCAGCTTCGCCCTCTCGCCTTCCCAACCCAGCCGCTGTGTTTATTTCTCTGCCTTTCAGTCAGAGGGCAGGGAAAGGGGCCGTCCCAGCGTGACTTTACGAGAGCGCCTCTTCAGATTTCACTGATCTCCAAGGCTGCACCAAACAGGCCCAAACACAAGCTGCTCTGCCCACCAGGCGCGCACGCAGGACTGTGGGCAAAATACACCAACGGGAGGCTTACTCAGGTTAGAGAGGCCGTTCCTAATTTTAACAGAATGCTAATATTTAAATATGTTGTTTATATTGTCACCGGACGGAAATCTGCTGAAGAAGCTTTACTTTGAAGGGCCTGTTTACGTGTGTGCTAATCTTCACATGAAGCTGCTAGCCAGGTGCATGATGGATCGTGTAGTGGCAGGTGGGGTCAGCCAATGGAGAGCTCGCTGCATAGCCCGCTTCTGGCAGCGCAGTGTTGTAGAAGTAGGCTAGGAGTGAGATTGCACCTTGCCTCGCTCCTCCTCTCAAAGACCCTGTTTACGTGTGTGCTAATCTTCACTTAAAGCTGCTAGCCCGGTGCATGATGGATCCAGTAGTGGCAGGTGGGGTCAGCCAATGGCGAGCTCGCTGCATAGCCCGCTTCTGAGCCGCCCCTATCGCAGAGGAGGTAAGGGTTCTACACAACACAAGTCACGTAAATAACAGAAATAAAATCTGCGCCGAGCTCCGTGGACACCTGTCTCTCAGGCTATCTATGGCTTAGTAGGCATTATGTGCAAAACCCATCTAGGAGATAAAATGAGCACTCTGAGGAGGAGTGGAGCCGGGGTGGTGGGAGCAGCGAGGGGCAGGCTGCCTGCTCACTCACCCCACGCATGTGCTGGGCAGGAGAAGCAGCTAGGAAAAACAAGCATGCGAGTGGTGCGCGGCGCACACGCTAATTAAAAAAAAGCCCAGAAGTGGTGCACGTGCGAGCGCACTTATGCCCACCGCTGCAGGAGAAGACCGCCATCTGTTTACAATTAACGGGCCCAATAATCAGAAACAGATGGCGCTCATGCTTACTCCCGAGCACCCTAGGCCACAGAACAGAGAAGGCAGGACATGCACCCTCCTTGGGCCAATTGCGTGCTGTCTTTCTTAGAAAGACACATGCAAAGCCCAATAGCAAGTGATTAAAAAAACCAACATGTGTTTGGAGTTTAAAAGCCCTTTCTAAATGCCTTGCAGAGCAGTGCATGCGCACTAGCTCAGGCGAGGCCTGAACCGACCTATTTGCTATGTCAAAAAGTCAACAATAACTATAATAAAATATATATTTCTTAAATTGACACTTTGCAATGTTTAATAATAGTGATTATATTTTCAGTAAAAATGTGTTTAAAGTAAAATATTAAACAGGTCTTTGAGACTTTTTAAAAACATTTTCCAGGCCACAAAGTGCAACCATTAAACCCACCACAAGAGGTCCCTGCACTTCAGCTGATGTGCATACAGCGTCAGTTTGTAATGCTTTAAAAAAAATATATATGGTAAACTCTCCTGGGGTCATGGATTATTATTCTTTGTATATTATTTTCTTATTATTTTGTGGGTGCCTCGGTGATCACCCATACCATTACCAGATGGTGTGGGCCGCAGGGCGAGCCCAAAGGCCTGCGCAGCCCCTGCCAGCTCCTCAGCAAGCTGCCAGAGGGAGCCGACAATTGTTTTTTTTTTTTTTTTTTTTTTTAAAGAGTTTGCCCCGGCGTCCACACCACCAATATATATATATATTGGTGGTATGGACACATCCGGGAAGACTGCACAGCCTCTGAAGGTCAAGGTTAGAGGGCCACAAGGACTTGGAACTACTCAGAGTCTTCCTGAGTGGAACAGCAGAAAAAAATAAATATAAACTGAACATTTTCATCTCGGAGGAGGGCTTTTAAATAAAATGAACATTTTAACACAGTACAGAAACCTACTATAGGTAAAGGAATTTTGAAAGTGCACTACTGATCCCAGCATGCAACACTTAGTTAATCTCACCTGGGAGGCCCACTGAGGGCTAATTAAATGGACATGCAGAGGGAAGTGCCTTTTTACCATTTCTGTGCAGTATCATGAAGCCTGTGATCAAGAAGCGGAGTGCTTTGAAATACGTAAGGCAAATAAATGCATTTGAATGAAAATGCCAGTTTCTTTTTAAATTCATCTGCTTTTCGAGAGTGTCTTCAAACTGGGGATGATTTGATGGAGGATTTATTGTCGGCAATCCATCCGGGAAGACTACACCACCCCTGAAGGCCAATGTTGGGGGCTGCGCTGGGAGCCCTTAGGCCCCCGCTGGATCTCCATCCCGGCACCCATTGCGATGCTGGTAGGAGACAGGATTTTTCATTTTAAGTAAATGCCCCCGTTCCCACCAAGGGCACCCACAACACAGCTCTAGGGGACAGGTGTTTTTTGTTCTGCTAATAACGTTGGTACCTTTTGATGAATCTTCACAAACTTTTCAAGACAATTGTGTCAGTCACGTTAGCTGCCACCTGTAAAGTTTTGGGGTGATCCGTCAAGCTGAGGCCAAGAAAAAGGGGGGTCCCAAAACGTGTTTTTCTCATACAATTTCCTATATGGACTTTAAATACAACTGCAGCCCGAACCGGAGAGCCGAACTACACCAAATATGGCCCAAAGCTAGATCTTGGCCCAGAATGAGTGCTTTTCATGATTTGGTATAAATCTGTTCAGTAGTTTTGGAGTTATTAAAGTAAAAAGATTTATGTATATCTAGTGACGTAGATCCATGTGCCAACAGAAGTGGCGTGGTTGGCTGGCCACAACCTGAGAGGAATGTTGCAGCCGCCATTTTGTTCAGCAGGGAAAATGAAATTTAAAAGTGATTGAAGGGGTCACGGGTTGAGGTACCCTGACCCCATGAGACTAATGGAGGGGTCTGTGAGGGACCCTTAATGGGCAAGAAATTGTCCAAAAACGTTTTTGTTGAGCGCGTGAGAATCCGGGGATCCACAGATTTTCACAGATTCAAGTGGATCCAAAGAACCGGTCCCCAAATTAAAAAAAACACATACATTCACTCACAGACCATTACTCACACCCACAACCACTCACACACCCATACAACCACTCACACATCCAGTCCCAGACCCACAAAACCACTCACAGTCCCACTTTCAGACCCACACAGCACTCCCAGACCCAGTCACTTACACACCCACACAATTACTCACAAACCCACTGTCACGAGGAGAGCAGGGGTGACGAACTACATGGGGCGGACTGGTGGGAGGTTCAGGAGGTCACAGACAGTGTCTTTTGTGATTTCCAGGAAGACAAGTGGAAATCGACCACAGCGGAGGACATATCCACGGACGTCTTCCCCTTTAACTGGAATCCGCTCCCTAGTACTCACGCCCACTACAATGACGTGGAAATCGATCACCCAATAAGATCGGAGGACGATAGAGCCGTGGTGTGTGGCTACACCGGAGCGGGAGAAGGAGAGTCGAGTAGCGAAGAGACGAGAGAGACTACAGCGAAGGAGAGGTCGGCGACGGGAGAGACTACAGCGAAGGAGAGGTCGGAGACGGGAGAGACTACGTCGAAGGAGACGTCGGAGAAGGGAGGACTCCGCACCCACGTTTCACCGAGCCGCGCCCACGGAGGAGCGTGGCTGACCCAGGTGCGTGAACGTTTCACGGGCTGGGTAGGGAGGAGGGAGAAGGCAGAGAAAGAATCTAAAAGCCTCCCGCCGCTTCACTTGTAAATACTGAGAGCACTTGACCCTATCCGTTTCCCCCCCCTCGCACCTGCACTACTTTCCCTGCGCACACCGGTCACATAGAGAGTGTAGTAGGTTTGACACGAGAGCACCGGAGTGTCCCCTTCACTTCCCCGGCCCTGGTCGTTACTTTACTGTAAGCATGCTATTGATCCCCGCCTCTGTTGTTTTTCTCTCCTGTGTTGGGGTGGCCGCCATCGGGAGTCCTCAGACATCCACACCGGGGACCTGACCCTTCGTCAATCCACACCGACGGGAGCTGTGAACCAGAACCATTGGGGAAAGAGACTTCGCATCCTGGATAAAAAGAGCATAAACTTACCTCTGAGAATAAAACCCTCAATTACTAGACGCCGTGTTACGAGTCGTCATTCCGAATCGCTCACAGTGGTGGAGAATGCGGGCATCGATCCCGCTACATCTCGCACGTCGGTGTACCATCCCCAGACGGACGGCCTGGTCGAGCGGTATAACGGCACTCTGAAGAACACGCTTAAGAAGATGTTGGAGGTGGAGGGACCAGAGTGGGACAGACTATTACCCTTGGCATTGTATGTTATCCGAAGCCAAATACAGAGCAGCCTTGGATGCTCTGCCTTTGAGCTATTGTATGGACGTAGACCTCGCAGCCTCCTAGAGATGACCAAGGAAGCGTGGGAGAAGGAAGAGACGCTGGATACCAGAGAGATGTTAGATTATACCCAAACCTTAAAAACAAAAATCGGGAAACTCAGAGGCCTGGCGTATTCTAATCTAGCCAAGAGCCAAGAGAAACAGGCCGCATATTACAACCGAGGAAAGAAATGGAGGACCTTGGCAGTGAACGACTGGGCCCTAGTATTACTCCCTAACAGCATGAACAAGTTGAAGAACGAATGGAAAGGCCCTTTCCGGGTCATCGCCACCATGGGGAAGACTACATACAAATTACAGTTGTCACCAAGTCGAACCCAAGTGTACCACGTGAATATGTTGAAGAAATGGATAGGACCTCCTCCGAAGACCGCATCCTTATCCCTGCCCACCAAGGGGAAAGAAGGGGACACCTTACAACACTTACCTATCAACAATGAGTTAAGCCAAAGCGAGAAGACAGAGCTCATGGAGGTCCTACAAACCCACGCTACCATCTTTTCGGACCTACCCGGTAGAACCCACCTCGCTGAACATACAATCGAGACAACCCCGGGAAAGGTCATCAAATTACGCCCTTATAGGATCCCCGAGGCACGAAGAAAAGCAGTACAACAGGAACTTAAAGACATGTTGCGGTTGGGTGTCGTCAGACCCTCCAGGAGTGAGTGGTCCTCACTCATAGTGATGGTGCCGAAGCCAGATGGAAGCATAAGGTTCTGCATGGACTTCCGGGCACTAAATAGTATATCCTCCTTCGATGCCTATCCCATTCCTCGCATCGATGAACTTATAGAGAAACTGGGGGATGCCCGTTACATCTCTACAATCGACCTAAGAAAAGGGTATTGGCAAGTACCCTTACGAGAGGAAGATCAGAAGAAGACGGCGTTTTCGACTCCCGACAGATTATTTGAATTCACGGTTCTACCCTTTGGATTGCATGGCGCCCCGGCCACATTCCAGAGACTCATGAACACCCTCCTGCAAACTTACCAGTCCTTTTCATCGGCATACCTTGACGATATTGTGATTTTCAGCCCGGACTGGAAAACACACCTTCAACATCTGCACACCATCTTTCAGGCACTAAGTAACGCCGGACTACACATAAATGCCAAAAAGTCCCGGATGGCGTTCCAGAAAGTGAAGTATTTAGGGTACGTCTTCGGTCATGGCCTTATAGCTCCATAAACCGAGAAAGTAAAAGCCATCACAGATACCCCCTTCCCTTCCACGAAAAGAGAGATGAGGGCCTTTTTGGGGTTAATCGGGTATTATAGACGCTTTATACCCAACTTCGCGGAAGTGGCCAGCCCTTTGACAGACACCCTGCAGAAAAATGTGAGCCCCCAGGTCCTCCACCGTCCCACTACCCTGATGGTACAGGCCTTTAGCTCTCTAAAGAAAACCATCACCTCAAGTCCGGTGCTAACATCCCCTGACTTCTCTCGCCCCTTCATTTTGCACACTGATGCATCAGACCATGGGTTGGGAGCTGTGTTATCTCAAGAAACGGGGGAGGGAGTAGAACATCCCGTAGTTTACATCAGCAGGAAACTATTCCCAAGGGAGGAGAGGTACCCCACCATTGAACGCGAGTGTCTGGCGATCAAATGGGCTACCGACAAGTTACGTTACTACCTAGAGGGGCGTCACTTCCTCCTCTATACGGACCATGCACCCCTCCAGTGGATGAGCCGGAACCTCTCCAACAATCCCAGGGTTCTCCGTTGGTTTCTCTCCCTCCAACTCTTTTCCTTTACACTGAGACATCGAAAGGGGAAGGACAACGCTAGTGCGGACTACCTGTCCCGGACATTTCCGCTCCCCGATCGGGAGAAACCGGTGGTGGAGGAGTGTCACGGGGAGAGCAGGGGTGACGAACTACATGGGGCGGACTGGTGGGAGGTTCAGGAGGTCACGGACAGTGTCTTTTGTGATTTACAGGAAGACGAGTGGAAATCGACCACAGCGGAGGACGTATCCACGGACGTCTTCCCCTTTAACTGGAATCCGCTCCCTAGTACTCACGCTCAATACAATGACGTGGAAATCGATCACCCAATAAGATCGGAGGACGATAGAGCCGTGGTGTGTGGCTACACCGGAGCGGGAGAAGGAGAGTCGAGTAGCGAAGAGACGAGAGAGACTACAGCGAAGGAGAGGTCGGAGACGGGAGAGACTACAGCGAAGGAGAGGTCGGAGACGGGAGAGACTACGTCGAAGGAGACGTCGGAGAAGGGAGGACTCCGCACCCACGTTTCGCCAAGCCGCGCCCACGGAGGAGCGTGGCTGTCCCAGGTGCGTGAACGTTTCACGGCCTGGGTAGGGAGGAGGGAGAAGGCAGAGAAAGAATCTAAAAGCCTCCCGCCGCTTCACTTGTAAATACTGAGAGCACTTGACCCTATCCGTTTCCCCCCCTCGCACCTGCACTACTTTCCCTGCGCACACCGGTCACATAGAGAGTGTAGTAGGTTTGACACGAGAGCACCGGAGTGTCCCCTTCACTTCCCCGGCCCTGGTCGTTACTTTACTGTAAGCATCCTATTGATCCCCGCATCTGTTGTTTTTCTCTCCTGTGTTGGGGTGGCCGCCTTCGGGAGTCCTCAGACATCCACACCCGGGACCTGACCCTTCGTCAATCCACACCGACGGGAGCTGTGAACCAGAACCATTGGGGAAAGAGACTTCGCATCCTGGATAAAAAGAGCATAAACTTACCTCTGAGAATAAAATCCTCAATTACTAGATGCCGTGTTACGAGTCGTCATTCTGAATCGCTCACACCCACACAATCACACACACCCACTTATACACCCAGCCACTCCCACACCCACTCACAGATCCACAGTCACATACTCAAACATACTTACCACTCCCATTGCACACACACACAACCAATCACACACCCACTCACACACACAGGTTACAGGGAGGTTATAGTTGGGTTCAGATTTTACCCACAGAAAACCATAGAACTTCATCAGTTATAGTTATTTCAAGTAACTATAACTTGTGCCTTCCCCATGCACTAATTACCTCACATATTACATAGTTCATGACCTTTTCTATGACATCATTGATAATATCACAGCAACATTTGCAGTGAAATTATTGATGAGAAAACTGTGCATGGCGGGGGCATGAGTTAAAGTTACCTTTTAGTTTTTTCAGTGTGTGTGTATGTGTGTGTGTATATATCACTTTTAAAAACCGTAGGTTTCACACATGTTATAGTTATCTGGACATTTCACTCGTGAAAAACCATTGAAATTCCCCCGTTATAGTTCGTGCAGGCAACTATAACTCACGCGACCGCAATCCTCTGCTGATGACGTCAGATATTACATCACTGTATTTAGACACTTATTTACCCATGTCTTCTTCCATTAATTTGTAGCTATACATATATTACAAATATTTTTTTTTCAGAAAGACACATATGTCATCAGTGATGTAATATCTGACGTCATCAGCAGAGGATTGCGGTCGCGCACCAAGCGCCCACGATGCGTTGTTCGTGCCGTGCACATACGGTGCGCGCACCCCGCAATTTTTCGCAAAAAAAAAATATTTTTTTTTTTTACCCTTGGGGGTCCTTCAGTGACCCCCTGACAAAGGCTAGGGGGTCAGGACCTGTCCATCCTGCCCCCTTCTCACGTTTTCCCCCTTTGTTTTTCATTGCCTCAGACTGCGAGAGACAAAATGGGGGCCGACACTTCCTGATTTCGACCAATTCGAATGTTTACTGACATCTAACAACCAATCAGAATTGCGCTCGCGCACGTCACCGTGTGCGTACGGTATGCTTACCGTACGCGCACGGTGCGCGCTTATAGATATATATATGCTTTTAACTGCAATTTTCTCAGGAACTAATGAACAGATTTACACCAGACCTGCAAAAGGCACATCCCTGAACTGAGGACTACCTCTCTGCCAAATTTCAAGTAATTCTGTTCAGCCGTTCGGGCTGTAGCTTGGACTAAAGGTCCTATGGAAAAGTGCATGGGGAAAACATGTTTTGGGACCCCCCCTTTTTCTCAGCCCCCGCTTGACGAATCCCCCCGAGACTTTCAGGGAAGGAGCGAAGCGGAGCGCCCCACCTATTTTGAAAATTTCGCGAGGATTCGTCAATCGGCGCCAAAGTTATTCCAAATAGAATGTTGCGGATTTCCTATGGAAGCACGATCCTAACTAGAACTATCTACTGGCGACCGCCAGTAGATAATATATACATATACACACACACACATATACATATATATATATATATATATATATATATATAGTTATGTATGGTAATAATATCTTACTTTATATTTGCAAAAAAAACTCAGAAACACATTGGGGAAAAACCAAAGGTTAAAGCAATGTTAAAGTTCAGTGAAAATGTCAGTTTGACCATAACATTGTAAAATTAGAGAAATGCTGAAATTAACCAGTAATAGTTAGCTACATTAACTACAACTCGTGCCATGAAGTAACACCCTCCCCATGCACAGTGTTGTTATAAATAATGCCATTTCATATGGCATCAACAATGTTATCAGTGCAGTCATTGAACATCATGTCATGAGTGAAATGTGAGGGTATAAGTAGTGCATGGCAGGGGTGTGAATTGTAGTTACTTCCAGGGGCGTGGGTGGGTTGCTCTCCTGTGTAAGGGGACCAGTGCCAAATTTCAGATATACGTCCTTGCCAAGGACTGGGCACCTGGCTGCTCACCACATAAGTTAGGCCTGCAGCCTGAGGGGGCAGTGTAACAAGTCCGAAAGGGATGGCAAATGTGGGCGATTGGCAATGCTGGCAGCTGGAATCAAGTATGCATGCCTGGTTGGACACGTTTTGACCTGGGGCCATCATAACATGCACTTCAGACCTTGAACCAGCATTCTGTTATGGAACTGTGGGCAACACAGAACAGCCCTCCTGGTCTCCTTTGAAGCACTGGGTTCACCTGCCTCAACCAATCCTTGCTTTGCTCTCATGCAGCCTTAAGTATAAAAGCAGGTGAGTAATTCCTGGATTGGTTTCGGGAAAGGCTAGCCTGTTCCTGCTGCGCTGGCTTTGAAAGCAGTGCAGGGGTAGGATAACTAAAGATATGACTAATCATTCTGTGGGTTTATTTGAATGCCACAGTGATTGATCATGTTTGTTACATGGCCCTGCAATGGCACTGCTTCTCCCCTCATGCACAGCTCCAGTGACACCATTGTGTATCAGGAGAGTTAGGAATAGCAGTAGCCTTCTGTGTTGTCACTTGTCCTACAGGCCTATACCCAGGCCTGGTGTGGTGTGTCATGTCCTTGGGTAAATCTGGTTGCCGTCTGTACTTTAGAGCTCGGCAGCAGCAAGGGCCTGACATACATCCGTTGAGGCCTGATTTAGGTAAGGAATATGCTACTTACCAGTATGCATCTGTTCTTGGCATGTAGAGCTGCAGATCTATACACTGTGCATAGATCGCCATCTGGTGTTGGGCCCGGATGTTTGCAGTTTGTTTTTCCTCTTGGAAAGTCTTTGGAAGTCACGAGGTCAGTGACTCCTCCTTTGGTTGGTATTGTGCATGGGCTTCGGCTCCATCCTCAGATTGTTTTTCGCCAGCAGGGAAAGATGGAGCGTAGTAATAACAGTAAAGAAACCCATGTGTGTTGTATCTAAATAAGATATACTGGAACGGATACAGGTAGCCGGGTGGGCGTGTATAGATCTGCAGCTCTACATGCCAAGAACAGATGCATACTGGTAAGTAGCATATTCAGTTCGAGGTATATGAGCTGCAGATTATACACTGTGCATAGACTATATAGCAGTACCTAACCCTAGCGGCGACCACCGGCATCCGTTGCAGTTGTTTGGAAAAGTGTTTTTAGTACAGCCTGGCCCACACTAGCTTGTTGCTTGGTTTACACATCTACACAGTAATGTTTTGTGAAAGTGTGCGGTGTTGACCATGTGGCTGCTTTGCAGATGTCATCTAATGGTATGTTCCCTAGAAAAGCCATTGAAGCCCCTATCTTCCTTGTAGAGTGGGCTTTAGGGGGAACTGATAGCGTTCGTTTTGCTTTGTGGTAGCAAATCTGTATGCATTTTACAATCCACCTAGCTATTCCTGATTTAGAAATAGGGTTGCCTTTATGTGGTGGAGAGAAGGAGACAAATAGCTGTTTGGTTTTTCTGAAAGGTTGTGTTCTTTGGATGTAGTAAAGTAAGGCTCTTTTAACATCCAGTGTGTGTAAAGCCCTTTCCGCAACGGTTTGAGGTTGTGAGAAAAAGACTGGTAAATCTACCGACTGGTTTAGATGGAAGGGAGAAATGACTTTGGGTAGAAATTTTGGATTGGTGGGGAGTACAACCTTGTTCTATTCCTGTATAGTGAGTGCTTGTATTTCACTAACCCTTCTAAGGGAAGTGATGGCCACTAGAAAAGCTGTTTTCCATGTGAGAAATTGCAGCTCACATTTATGTAGAGGTTCGAAAGGGGGTCCCATTAGCCTTGTGAGAACTATATTTAAGTTCCAGACAGGTGAGGGTGGTACTCTGGGTGGAATTTCTGTTTTGAGGCCTTCCATAAAGGCTTTGATGGCAGGCACCCTGAAAAGTGATAGGTGCTGCCTGTTTTGTAAGTAAGCAGCAATTGCTGCGAGGTGTAACCGGATAGATGTATATGCGAGGTTACACCTTTGTAGATGGAGCAAGTAACATATGATGTGCTGTATGGACACATTTAGAGGGTTGATTGTGTTGTGGCAGTAAACAACAAATCTTATCCACTTTGCAGCATAGCATGCCCTAGTAGTAGGGTGTCTAGCTTCCCTGATAATATTCATGCAATCAGGGGGAAGGTTAAGGTATCCGAATTCTAGGACCTCAGGAGCCAGATCGCAAGGTTGAGCTGAGCTGGATCCGGGTGCCTGATCTCTCCATGGTTCTGGGTTAGGAGGCATGGTGAGAGGTGCAGCATTTGGTGTGGTACTACCGAGAGTTCCAGTAGTGTGGTGTACCACGGTTGTCTGGCCCATTTTGGAGCTACTAGGATTAGTGTGAGGGAATGCTGTTGTAGCTTTCGCACCACTAATGGAATTAGTGGGAGAGGTGGAAAAGCGTATGTAAATTTGTTTGACCAGTTCATCCATATCGCATTGCCTTTGGACAATGGGTGTGGATATCTGGCGGCAAAGCTTGGGCATTTTTTGTTTTCGTGGGTGGCGAATAGGTCTATCTGTGGATGCCCCCACTTTTGAAAGAACGGGTGAAGAACCTGTGGGTGAAGTTCCCACTCGTGGATCTGCTGCGTCTGTCTGCTGAGCAGATCTGCCACGGTGTTTTGGACTCCTGGGACGTGTTGGGCCAGGAGAAAGATTTTCTGCGGAATTGCCCATCTCCATATGCTCTGTGCTAATTGAGAGAGCTGTGGAGAGTGTGTGCCCCCCTGTTTTTGAATGTAGTACATGGCAGTCATGTTGTCTGTGCGAATGAGGACTGCCTGGCCTGAAATCTGCGTCTGGAAGGATTTTAGGGCTAGGAAGATTGCCAGTAACTCCAAATGGTTGATGTGGAGTAACTTCTGTTGCGGCGTCCATGTGCCCTGTACTGTGAGATGTAACAGATGAGCACCCCAGCCGGAGAGCGATGCGTCTGTTAGGATTATTTGTGGAACCGGGTCCAGGAACGGTCGACCTTTGGAAAGGTTTGTGGTGTTCCACAACTGCAGAGAGCGATGGGTGCGACCGTCCACCAACACCAGATCTGTCAGTTGCCCCTGGGCCTGGTTCCACTGGCGCGCTAAGCACTCTTGGAGTGGACGCATCTGGAGTCTTGCGTGAGGCACTATGAAAATGCAAGAGGCCATCATCCCTATCAGTTGCATAAACACTCTTGCTGGGAGAGTGTTGAAGTATGAATTTTTGACGCAGGGCCTGTATGTTTGCAATCGTGGCAGGATTGGGATAGGCTATGGCTTTTGAGGTGTCTATGGTGGCACCGAGGTATTGTTTTGTGTGTGATGGTAGCAGGTGGGACTTTTGGTGGTTCACCGTGAAACCTAGCTGGTGAAGTAGTTGGATTGTAGCGGCGGTATGGCGCACACATTGGTTGTAGGACGTGGCTTTTATTAGCCAGTCGTCCAAATATGGGAAGACGTGAATGTGCTGTCTTCTGAGGTGTGCCGCCACTACTGCTAGGCACTTGGTGCTGTTGTGACCCTGAACGGGAGCACCTTGAACTGGTAGTGTTGCCCGTCCACTACAAATCTGAGGTACTTTCTGTGAGCATGGTGTACTGGGATGTGAAAGTATGCGTCTTTCAGGTCCAGTGTGGTGAGAAAGTCGTTCTGGGAGAGGAGTGGAAGAACCTGTTGAAGGGTCACCATGTGAAAATGGTCTGAATGTATGTAAGTGTTTAGAGGTCTGAGATCTAGAATAGGTCGTAGAGTCTTGTCTCTTTTTGGAATCAGAAAGTACAGGGAGTAGACCCCTAAATTTTGTTGATTGATGGGGACTTGCTCTATGGCTTGTTTTTGCAGGAGGGAGATTACCTCCTGTTTTAGTAACGTGGCATGTTCTTGAGACATTGGGCGTTGCCTGGGTGGAATGTTTGGGGGGTAGATGTTAATTCTAGGCAGTACCCTGAATGAATAATTTGGGTCACCCATCTGTCTGAGGTGATTGTCTCCCAGACGTGAAGGAAATCTTGTATTCTGCCCCCGACCGGAGTGGAAAGGTCTGGAGGGAGCGGGGGAAAGTCATTGGGTAGGCGGTGTGGCAGAGCGGGCGGTGTTTGTCTTGCCTCTGCCTTTATTATTATTGCCTCTGTAGCCGCCTCTTTGATAACCCTTTGTGAAGGTAGACTGAGGAGGGGATTTATAGGACGAGGATGCGCTATCTGAGGAGTAGCCTCTACCGGTGCCCCGAAAGGAAGAGCGGCGAAAGGAGCGCCTAGGCGTGTGTGACTGTAGGGCTCCCATGGATTTCGCCGTATAAGTATCTTTTTTCATCTTTTCGAGGGCTTCATCAATTTTTGAACCAAATAAATGTTGTTGATCGAATGGGTGGTTTAATATAGAGGCTTGCACCTCAGGTTTAAAACATGAAACTCTTAGCCAGGCGTGGCGACGGAGGAGGACACTGGTGTTTATGGCCCTGGAGGCTGTATCTGCTGCATCTAGGGCACAGCGTATAGAGGTATTAGTTATAGTTTTTCCCTCTTGGATCAATTCATTAGCCCTATTTTTGTATTTTTCAGGGAGATGGTGCATGATGGCCTCTAACTCATCATAATGCGCTCTGTCGTATTAGGCCAATAGCGCTTGAGTGTTGGCGATACGCCATATATTGGCGGCTTGTGACGCAGTGCGCTTCCCTGACGCGTCTAGGAGCTTGGACTCTTTGTCAGGTGGTGGTGCTTCGCCTGACGCCTGAGAATTTGAACGCTTCCTAGCTGTAGATACCACTAAGGAATCCAGTGGTGCAGGGCCTTTAATGTATGAAGGATCTGTGGGGGCGGCTTTATATTTTTTCTCTATACGTGGGTTTAGGACCCTAGCCCTGACTGGGTCTTTAAAAACCTCCGGTACATGTTTGATTACTCCTTTTAGCATAGGTAGTATCGCAGTAGACCTATGTGCAGTATCGAAGGTGTCTAGGAGAAAATCTTCCTCCACTGGGTCAGTATGTAGCTCTACCCCGTGATAATGTGCCGCCCTCTGTAGTAGGTGGTGAAAACTTAACGAGTCTTCTGGTGGGGATGGCCTAGATGCATAAAGGTCATCCTGTGGGACATCTGGGATGTCCGGATCGTTATAGTCATTCCATGGGTCTGGGGATCCAGTAGGGGTGGGGTCTTGTGGCACATCTGCTGGATCATAGTAAGGGTCCCCTTGATCATCATGGTCTGGAGACAGGGTCGGAGAGCGATGAGGCAGGGGTGGGGAGGGTAGGGGTGGGGAGGGTGGAGGTGGGGAGGGTGGAGGAGGTGGGGAAGGCACTCTGAAAGGGGAGGTAGCAGTGTCCTTCCTCTTTGGAGGTGGAGCTGGTTTGTCCAAATGTCTCTTTTATGAAGACAGTGTCAAATGTCCAGTTTTTGGATCCTTGGTAAGTGTCTTTTGTAGAGGATCCGGTGTAAAAAGTTCTTGCGACACTGGTTGTTCGGTCGGCGCCGAGGTTTTCGGGGCCGACGGCTTTTTAGGCTTGTCTGTGCCGTGCTTTTTCGGGACCTCCGATTTTTTGTTGGGTGCCGAGAGAGGCTTCGGCACAGGAGTGTCGGTGCCGAGGGCCTTATGATGTTTGGTCGGCACCGAGAGGGCGGGTTTTGACACCGAGGGCTTTGGTGCTGGGCTCGGTGTGGAGGTGGAGGCCGATTTTTTCTTCGGTGCCGAAGGGTGTTTTTCGGCACCGCTGGTAGGCTGGCACGAGACCGAGCTGCCGGAAGGCTTAATAGGCTTCTTTACCGGGCCCGAAGGTGGGGTGTTAGAAGCAGTGTCCTTGGTCTTGCCTTGGCGCGAAGGCGTGACCGAAGCCTTTTTGGATATCGGCGTGGGTGTGGGAGGGGGTATAGTACTCACGACCCTCTGCGCCGGGGTGATGTCCTCCACATCTGAGTCGTCGGCCTCGGAAGCACTAACGAGGTCGTCGTCATCTTCTTCGATGTTCTGCTGTCCCGGAGCTTCGACGTCATCCCCGAAGATGTCGACTGGAGCGGAGGTCGAGGAGTGCGCCATGTTGCGTCTGGCCCTTCGATCTCGAATAGTCTTTTTCGATCTAAAAGACTTGCAGGCGGGACAGTCTCGAGCCTCGTGTTCAGGTGAGAGGCAGAGGTTGCACACCTCATGAAGATCGGTGTGGGGGAATTTGGACCCACATCGAGGGCACTTCTTGAAGGGAGTTCTTTCCATCTGCTGAGACCGGAGCCGGGATAGGCCCGAAGGCCGCCGTCGACGACCGGAATCGAAGAAGTGTCGAAGAGAAGGTGATTAAGATGATTTATTATCTGAAGAATCTCGATGAGCGAGGATTTTGCGTCGTTCGTTGAACTGGAAAAGTTCGGAACCGGAGCGCGAAGTATTACATCCGAGCCCGATGGCGGAAAAAAACAATCTGAGGATGGAGCCGAAGCCCATGCGCAATACCAACCAAAGGAGGAGTCACCGACCTCGTGACTTCCAAAGACTTTCCAAGAGGAAAAACAACTGCAAACATCCGGGCCCAACACCAGATGGCGATCTATGCACAGTGTATAATCTGCAGCTCATATGCCTCGAACATTGTATTTACATCTTTGCTCCTCGGCACAAGCAGGATATTCTTTGTCTTTTCAGATCCAAAGCATCATTGATGCATCATGCTGTTTTATACAGCACAAGCAAAATGAAAAAATGTGGATGGAATGCCGAACAATGCAAAAATTCACCTCCAGTTATATAGATCTGGGTTTAATCTGTTGCTGTTTTGCTCACCACGTCACCCCAGTCTGGACCCTGATCCTCATGAGAACAGTCCAGCCCGAACTGCCAAGTCAGGTCCTCCCTGGACCAGAAACAAGCATCCTGGGCCCGGTTTTGGGGCATCACCCACCCCTCATCAGCCAGGCTCACCAGGCCGGTCCCAGGATGCTTGTTTCCGGGCCAGGGAGGACCTGGCTTGGCAGTTTGTGCTGGACTGTCCCCATGAGGCGCAGGTCCAGACTGATTTGCATATGGCTGGTCCAAACTGGGGTGGTGTGGTGAGCAAAAGAAAGACGAATTAAACCCAGATCTTTGCGACTGAGGGCAAATGTTTGCATTGTTCAGCATTCCGTCCATAATTTGTTCCTTTTGCGTATAATGCCTCATAGCTCAAATTGTTGTCATTCAAACAAACAAACTAGGGAGAATTTTGTACAGTGTTGCAGCGCTTCCTAAATGTTTTTTGCAGCTCTGCGATTTGTTTATAGTCTATGAACAGCAGATAAAAAAAGGCACATTTTGCAAATACAGTGGTCTATGAAGAGTATTTGTTTTTTAATCCAGCCATTACATTATTGGCTCTTTGGAACATACCTGCATTTGGTAATTTCAGTAAGAGTGGGCATTATAGTGC
The DNA here is from genome assembly GCF_964204655.1 of Triturus cristatus. NCBI lineage: Eukaryota > Metazoa > Chordata > Amphibia > Caudata > Salamandridae > Triturus > Triturus cristatus. The sequence goes on along the minus strand of NC_140585.1, from coordinate 1,137,062,452 downwards.
TACAATCCCTCTCTCCTGGTAAGAAGTCTGGCTAATGTGCTCTCTATACTAAAGACCTGCTTATGTTCTGTATAGTTGGTATGGTGATAAAACGGCTACTCTGCCTGCACTTACTTACCATTTTGTTTTTTAAACACTTCCTTGATTTACAGCAACCATTACTGTTTTTTAAATACTCTTCTAGAATTACTTTAAATAACTAGCATGCATGCAGGGGTATTTGTGAGCCAATGATTTAAACTCTCCCTATCTGTCTGCACCTCAGATTGGGTTGTTTTCAATTGGTGCTCTTCAAACATCTTGTGACCTCATAAAAAATAAAAACATGTATGTAGGGCAAGACAATTGGAAACATCTATAATTTTGATACAGTAGGCTGAGTAGATGGTTTGATGGGGTAGCACGTGTACATGAAAGAGGCTACCTGGATTGTTGCGTGGAAAGAAAGACAGACAAATGCATGGATGGATGGGAGATCGTCTGGGGATGACTGGATGCTCTGGCGACTCACCAGTGGTGAATGGAAACATAGATGGATGGATGGGTGGGCAGATGAGTTACAGGCGAGTGTGTCCAGAAGGATGGGTGGATGTATACATAAATGAATGAATGCTCCATATGGTAAACAAATGAATGGATGGACTAGTAAATGGATACAAGGATGCGTGGGTGAATTAGTGACCCGGGAGAGTCTCTAGAAAGATGGATGGATGCATGCATGCATGAACAGATGAGTGTAGTGGATGATGGAAACATGGATGAATTAATGGGGAGATGACTGGGTAGATGATGCATGGGCTGAACCACCTTATGTCGGTCAGACTCGCTACGTAACATTCAACCCCAACTTTTACGCCTCAATACTTTGAAATGTCACCAGCCGCCACTGGTTACTTCATGTTTTGTGTAGAATTTGCATGACTACCCACTCGGGTAATTAATATATATCTATATATACTAATGAGATTAAAATAAACGGGCGTTTTTCCAAAACAACAGTGTCCTGTTATTTAACGTTTTTCATAGTCCTGCTGCATCAGAAAGGCATTAGCATTATACACATAACAGTAGAAATGATGCAAAAGGTAGTACAAACAGAAGATGGAGGAAGATAAGGGATTACATTGACAAAATATCTACACGTAAGGATGGTTTGGAGGTATTGCCAGAAATTAGGGCTTTCAGTTAGGAAGTGTCTATAAGGGTGTCAGCCGAAATAGTCGAACATGTCTGCTGTTTTTTAGGAGCTGTCTTTAAATGATTTTGTGATAACAATAAATTATGAACCATGACTACTCCGTCAATGATGTGTATTTTTCTTGGACATAACATCCAGCTAATTTACTGACTCGTGTCAGCACTTAATTTGCAATATTCAGATTTATGCCCAATGTTCACTGGTAGCATCAACAAGTGATGTATACGCCTATATTATACAAGGCTAATTCTGTGGAAATAACTGTTGTATGTAAAAGTGCAGGTCGAGTACAGGTGTTCCTAAACTTTTATGAGAAAACATTTTCCTGTTTTTGCCTTTTTACTGATGTATAGCAGCATGTATGCATGCATAATTCGTTAAACTGTATTCCCTCACATATTCCAGTTCATTAAGACTTTGTAGAAGGGTTTCACTTAGGATCATTGATAGTACTGCAGCTTCATTATCTTGAGGCCCTTTTTTCTGGAGATCCTCAACTGTGTACGACATATGATATAGTGGGGATAGTGGATGCAATAAAGAAGGAGAGAGAGATGATCCAGACACTGGACATATCCCATTGAAGCTTGCTTCTCGAGACCCTTAAGGTAACCTAGCTGCATTTAAATCCAGTTCTGATGTCAAGCAATCCGGACCTTAAGCTGCAACGGTTCCACTAGTTCCACCATCAGTCAATCCCACATCAGAGAATCTGGCAGTCACTGGTTTAATTCCACCTTTGGCCTGAACCCACTTCCTCATGGGACTATTGTCTGATGTCTCTTTAACCTGTATTGCTTTCTTTTTCCCCGACCCCGTATTAGGTATTTTTTGCAACTTCTTCGCATCTTTCGAAATTTTGGTTCTTTTTCAAGGGAGTCACCTGTACCACTGCTTTCCCCTTTACATCTCTTTGGGGGTCGCTGCTCAATTGATAGGTCTATGGGGTTTTGCCTCATTGATTCGGGAGTCTTAAGGCTGATAACCTCCTCTGCCGAGCACATAGGCCCCCCCCGACCCATCTACAAAGATATCAGCAGACTGTATATCTGGTTCATTATCAGGGATTGCTTCATTTTCCCCACTCTCACCGTTCTCAACATTCTTTTGGTTACCCTGATTACCCTGAATGTCCACAGCTTCATCCCCAGTCTCTGTCCCTAGAGTCGCAGCCACCTCCATCTCTATCACCTCCTTAAGTGTGCTGCCTATATTTTCTAGGGTCTGCACCTGAGTATGAGGTAACTGCTGTGACTGTGGCTGGTTTGTTGTCTTAGAGCTCAGAGGAGTGGGCTCAGCGAGACTTTGTTGTTCATTGTGGATAGGATTTATAATGGTTTCCGCCAGTTTGTTGCCATTAGGAAACTCTAACCACTTCAGAGAGTTCTGCTGACTTCCTCGACTGTAGATACCGCAAGACCGGTTTACCTAGTCTTGCGTTTTGCCTGTGAGACTCCATACTATCCGCAGTATCACGCTTCCTCTCAGCCTGGCCGTTTTCTGAAACCCCCGCAGACGTATCTGATTTCGCGCTCGCTGCTGTACTCACCGATTCCAGCTGCCGGTTTGACCCACAGCCCCCTCGAGCAGGGCTCTTTGCTGGCGCCATATTCCCAGGTGAGACAGCGTTTGGGAAACGAGCAGGTCCGATATGGGAGCGAGGTGAAGAACGCCAAACCGACAGCCACACAGCCACATACACGGAAGGCGAGCAGCGGAGACCAATCCTCGCAATCTCCTGCATCGAACACCAGTAAGTCGTCGGGCCGTTTATTTCCTCTTTTTCTTTTTTACTCCTCTTGTAAAACGCTGAGGGTCTTCCTTTGTGTCCAAGCCCTGAAGGATCAAAGGGAAGAGGCACGAGAGCGCTTCGCTCAAGTTAGAGCAGATAATTATAATATTCAGCAAACTTTGAAGGAGGTGACGGCGAAAGTTGGGGCTATGACGGAAGAGATAATGGAGCTACAGCAGAGAGTTGCCTATACAGAAGTAACTACAACTAAAACTGCGAACTCAGTCTCACAGCACGCAGACCAACTCACAAACATGCAACTTAAATTGGAAGACTTAGAAAACAGACAGAACTTAAAGCTGTTTGGAATACCTGAAGGTCAAGAGGGGTCAGGTCCCCGAGCCTATATAGTTCAGGTTATGCAAAAGGCTTTCCCAGATCTCGGAGACTGGGATTGGGATTGCCAGATCCAAAGGGCTCATAGGTTTCCAATGGTACAACGGAGGCAAGATACCTGTTACCCAATGCCGTTTTTTCTTTATTTTGGCAATTTTCTGCTGTGACAAGCAGTTTCATTAAAAGCTGGGCCTAGGTCGCCGATAGCAGTGGATTCCTTTTCTATCTTTTTTCGTTCTGATTTTTGTAAAGCCACAATGGACAGAAGATGGCAACTGAGACAATTAATTGACCCACTAAAGGACACGGGGGGCTCAAGTATTTCTGCAGGAACCCGCTCGTTTGAAGATAATGAGAGGGTGGCAAGCTTTCTTCTTCTTTTCTCTATCAGAAGCAAATGAAATGCTGGATAAATGGCAGAAAGAGGGGGCCGCTTAGATAGATCTATTAGATTTTTCACTTTTCCTTTTTTTTCTCTCCAGTTTTTTCTGACGAAATATAGCAGGGAGGTGTCTATTTCGGGAGCCAGTGTGTGGACTGGGGTCCTAGATGGCTGCCACTCCAACGGCAGCTGTAAGAAGGGGATGATTCCTCCTTCTAGAAGCAGGGGGAGGGTGGGGGCATGGGGGCTAAGTAGGGGGAGGGGTTTCTGGTGGTGGCAAAAAAGGGGGGGAAAAACAGCATGAGGACATCAAGAAACAAAGGCTAGGATGGCTATTGAATTAACTAACGGAAAAAAAAGCTGAGGATCATTAGGGAGATAGAACAGGTAAGGGAAAGTAGCAGGCTTGAATAATAGGAATAAGAGACGGATAGTTACGGAAGAACTAAAAATGTAAAAACCCCAGATAGTCTTGTTATCAGAAACACACATTTCTCACAAAGATCGAGGCTTATTAAAGCAATTAGGATATGATGTGGTAGTCAGCTCTGATCAACATTTTTCTATGCGTGGAGTTGCTATTTTTAAACACAAGCGATTTAGAGCTGATGTGGGTAAAGTAATTGCTGATAAAGGGGGCAGATGGGCTATAGCACAGATTGAGATAGAAGGCCAAAAATACGTCTTTTGTGTACTGTATGGACCTAATACAGATGATTCTTCCATAATAGACAGGGTAAACATAGAGCTGTTGAATTGGGAGGGGGAACGGGTGGTAATGGGGGATTTTAATTGTATTATGAATTATGGGATCGACACCACAAGGCGATGGGCTTTTCAGAGGATGCGGCAGACTCGGGCAGCAATTGGGGAATTAGGTCGATTACATGCTATAAAGGATGCATGGAGGGCCTTGTACCCAAATGTAGCAGGCTATACATATTACTCGGCTGCACATACGCTCTAGTCTCGAATAGACATGGCCTGGGTGTCAGATAAAATCTTAGGATCAAGTGTCATGGAGGTTTGCCCAAGGGTCACTTTGGACCACAACCCTATCCTCCTATCATTCAAGATATCAAGGGAGAGAAAGAGACCCAGATCTTTTTCTTTTCCTAGATATCTGCTATCAGATGAGGATTACGTGGCTCAGGTCAGGAGACGTCTGAAGGAATTTCTCGAAGTAAATACCGTGTCAGCCTCGCCTACTGTAGTATGGGATGCGTGTAAGGCAAGCATCAGGGGATTCCCCCAGCAATTCATATAGAAACAAAACGACGAGCATAAAAAGGAAACAGAAGCGATTATCATAAATATTCGCACGATAGAGAATCAACATGCAGAGGCAGTACTGAGAGGTTTCAGAAATATAGAGGATATGGGGTATACCTTATTTGATTTAAAGTCGGCATTGAAAAAAACATTTAGGGAAAAAAGTAAAGTGAAACTTAATAAGTATCGACTATCCCAGTATGAGAGCGGGGGAAAAAAAATAGATGATAAGTCAAGGACTCTCATAAAAGTGATTAAAAGGGCAAATAATACGCTGTATGAATGTCCACACCAGATACTAGAGCAGTTTGCTGATCATTATCAAGAGTTGTACACTCCAGAGATCCAACCTGAACAAGAATATATTTCCAGAGATTTAGAGAATAGCTCATTGAAAAGTATGGGGGATGAAACATCTTTATTATTATTAAGGGAGGCTTATAAAGCGCTTGGTTACGCTAGGAAGCGTGTCCCCGCGCTACAACTGAAAAACTCAGAGCAGTAGTGAGGAGTGAGCCCGATTATCTTGAAAATAGGTGTGTTTTTAAGTTCTTCCGGAAGCTCGATTCCGATGGGTCTAGGCGGAGATTAAGAGGCAGGGCGTTCCAGCGCTTAGCTGCCAAATGGCGAAAAGAGCGTCCACCCATGCGGGCCCTTCTGACCCTAGGGACCACAAGTAGACCTCCGTGTGAAGAGCGCAGAGCGCGTGATGGTGCATACTTGGTAACTAGGTTCTGAAGTGGTGTAGGCGCTTTCCTAGCAAGAATACGGTGACAGGTACAGAGGGCTTTAAATTCCACTCTGCTTCTCACTGGCAACCAGTGGAGAGTCTGAAGGGCAGCTTTAGGATCCGATCTTTTTGGGGTTTTTAGGATGAGGCGGGCTGCAGCATTCTGAAATACCTGGAGGCGGTTTATTGCCTTACAGGTGGCTCCCAAGTACAATAGGTTGCCATAGTCTAGGCGCGATGTCACGAGGGCATGTACCAGCGTTCTCCGGGCGGACATAGGAAGGAGAGCAAGGACCTTCCGTAGGATTTTTAAAACGCTGAAACAGACACCCGCCACTCGGTCTATTTGGGGTCCAAAAGACAGGTCAGCATCGAGCCATACACCAAGGTTTTTGACTTCCTGACGGGGCACAGGTGCCTCACCTAGGCATGGAGGCCACCATGCCGACGACCAAACAGATGGACTCCCCCCCACCACGAGCACCTCGGTCTTGTTGCCATTTAATTTAAGGCAGTTGGTGGACATCCAGGTTGCAAGATCTTGCATGCAAGCCCTGAAACTGTCCATAGCAAGTCCAGGTGCACGTGAGAGGGAGATAACCAACTGCGTGTCATCGGCGTATGACACGATGTTCAATCCATGACTCACGGCAATCGAAGCCACTGGAGAGACAAAGATTAAACAAAGTTGGGCTCAGTGACGATCCCTGGGGAACGCCCTGTCCCAGTCCTATGTCTCTAGAGTAGTGATCACCCTGGCGGACTTGGAAGCTTCTCCCAGTCAGGAAGGATTGGATCCATCTGAGTCACCGGTAAGGGGTATTACGGTAGAAAAAATCAAAATGGCAATTTGCGCTCTGCCTTCGGGCAAAGCGTTAGAAGACTCAATACCACTGAAATTATATAAGATCTGTATGGACGATCTATTGTTACTTTTTAGTCAAGTAATAAGATTTATTGGAACAGGGGGAAAGGTCCCGGGATCATGGAATATTACACAAATTGTCTTTTTTTTTTTTAAACGGAAGAGTGCGGGTCATATCGACCAATTTCGCTAATAAACACGGACGCAAAACATTTTGCTGAGATTTTGGCACACCCGCCTTGCCCCAATAATGTTTAGTTTGGTATCCCCTCATCAGCAGGGGTTTATTTTAGGGAGAGATACTACGGCTCATGTAAACATGGCTTTGATAGCATTTGACGTGGCAAATGTAAAGTCAACCCCACTCGGTATGATCCTACTAGATGCTGAAAAAGCTTTCGACCGAGTGGGACTTTTTATGGGCCACACTCTCAGCATTTGGCATTAAAGGCCAGTTTATGCAATGGGTCCAAGCCTTGTATGATCATCCTAGTGATAAAATAATATGTGCTGGTTCACAATCTCCAATTTTTCCAATTTCTCGTGGTACTCGCCAGGGATGCCCCTTATCGCCTCTATTATTTGCTCTTTCTATAGAGCCATTTATACCTGCTCTGCAAAATCAGTCTCGAATCAGGCCTTTTACACTGGGAATAAATTCCCTTAAAGTCATCGCGTACGCAGATGACATTGCAGTATTTTCAACGGATGCGGAAGAAGCTTTGAAGGGGATAGCTGAGAAGGCAAGGAGGTTTGGGGCAATCTCAGGATATAGATTAAATACTAATAAAACTCAAGTCTTGCTGAATTATAACCCCCCAGCTCCAGTACAGGGGGCTTGCAGTGTTGCCACTTACCCGGGGGTTAGAGTGACCTCGAGGATAGACAGGATAATTGCTTTAACGACAACGGTGAATCGGAGAGAGAGCAGGAATCACGTATCAAGGTGTGTGATCGATATTTTGCTGTTCAAAAATTGAGCGTCTACTTTTGTAAATTAAGACTTTCCACCTTACACAACCATTTGAAGCTATCGTACAGATTTTTATTAAGAAATCTGATAGCCATCATTATATTGGACCTCCTCATCTTTAATATTGAATCACTGACTCTCTAGACACATTTATACCTTCTGCGACCGACGAAGATTAATTCTGATATTTTGGATGTCCTGATGTGGGATTTGCTGTCTTTCTTATTTACCAATCATCAAATAAAAAGCCTATACTTGACTTGCTGTCATTTTGAGCCCTGAAGAAGTTCCGTTAAAATTTGTCTTTAAAGGAACGAAACGCGTTGGCTGTTGTGTTTTTATCAGCTATGAAATAAAAGTCAAACAAAGAAACAGAAAAACACTTTGGACTCTCTATTTTATGTTCAGTGCACCTCCATTTGTTGTGAATAAATTGTCAGAGATTCTCTTCTGAGGCACCACTAGGTGAATGGTGCTGGAGTTATTGTGCACTAACAGCCAGATAAGGCAGCAGCATTATTAAAAGTGAGGTACTACTATTTAAGTCCATCACCGTTGATTGTTTTTGATATCAGGATAATTGCTTTAAACTATGAAACATTATTGAAAGAAACCGTCAAGTCACTCAAAAAAATGGCATAGAGTCCCTATATGTATTGTTGGGCGAATAAAGATAATAAAAATGAAGATCTTGCCCAAATTTCTTTATGTTTCGCTCTATCCCCCTGTGAGTGAATAGCTCCTTTTTTAAACGGTTGGATGGGATCCTAAGCAGCTTCATATGGGGCTATAAGAAAGCACGTTGTGCAATTGATTTACTTAAGCTCCCATTTGATCAGAGGGGGCTCTACTTTCCAGATTTTAAAATATACTTCCGGTCAGCTTTTTTGGGCCGTCTCCGTAGCTTAATCAATCCTGTGAGTAATATTTTTTTTCATAAATTCATTCTAGGTGAAGAGTATAATATGTTTCTTTTTAGAACTAATGACCCAAACTACTACAAGAGGGTTAAATTCAAGACCCACGTGATAGTGTAACCATCTGGCGAGCAATTTTGCTTAAATTGAATACACTGTTTTTTCATGCTAAACTTCCCTTGTAGTACAATCCAGGTCTGCCAAAAAATTTCCATGATGTGGTGGGGAAACGATGGTCTGGCTATGGGATTAAGTATCTGGGAGATTTATATGGCTATAGTGGGTTTATCTAATTTGAAGGATTAAAGATACTATACAAAATCCCAGATAGTATGCAGTTTAAATATTACCAGATTCGAGACTATCTTATACGGTGTTTGAATTTGACAAGTGTATCTGACTCTGATATATGGAATTGCTTGTATACTGCTAACGATAAGTCGTTGATTAGCAGAGGATATAAAATTTTGATTACCTACAGAGGGGATGACTGTGCCAGACTAGCTGATCGCTGGAGTAAAATTATGGAGACATCGGTCTCGGCTAACACGAAATCACAATCCTTCAGCAGTATCAGTAGGTCTGTACATTCATCCAATATGAGGCTGCCGCAGCATAGAACAATATGTTTATTATATTATACACCCGAAAGAATATCGAAATGGTCATCTAATAATTTGGTTAGCGATCGGACAAAGTGCCCAAAATGTGATCTATACGCAGCTGATATAAAACATATGCTCTATACATGCCCCGAGCTAGCAGAATTCTGGCAGAATTCTGGCAGAAGGTCGCTCAAGTACTGACTCAGAAATTGGGGAGGGGAATATCACTTTCAATAACAGATGTAATGATGGGTGGAAAGAATATGAGAACTGGACAGGAAGACATATTAACTATCTTATTAGTATGTGCAAGGTTGACAATTGCTAGGGTCTGGATCTCCGTCAGCTATGGAATTGGGGAGAGGATGTGGTCCGTCGGCTAGACTGCCGACTTTGGTGCTGGAAACCAGGGTTCGAGCCTCGGGGTCGCGTCCACATCCTGTGATTCTGGGCAAATCACTTAATCTCCCTGTGTCCGAATGTGTAATGCAAATACAGTGCTCATGTAAAGCGCTCCAATACCTTCGGGTCGAGTTTGCGCTATATAAATATGCACACAAAAAAATAAAAAATAAAATGGTGGGGGTTGGTGAAATTCAATGTAAATCATGGGTGGTGAGATGCACACCTGTGTACTCCATATATATTCCGTACTCCATTTTAACCATACTCTTTTACTTCCACACTGTTGTAGGCGTGCAAGCTTGCTCCGCACTCCGCCCAATTGCGCTGCAATATCAAGTGAACACGAAGGGACCACAGCTGATCCCATTCAAGCTGCACAGCCAAAACCATCGCGAATGAATCCAATCAAATATATGTTTAACTTTTCATTATTCTTCATTTTAATCCAATACTGTTCACCTTTTGTTTCCTTTAAATTTCTTCAATTCATTTTATTCATTCACTTTTTAATGCACGACTTTTCATGAAAACACAGGAGAGTCATATGTTTCCACATGCCACGATTTTATTTAAAATCACCCAATGCATTTCGGGATATTGCCTTCCTCAGGGGTATCCTAGATGATTTACATTGAATGAACTTTCCGTCCCAAAAACGGCGAGATTGCACCCAAGGATGAAAGGGGAGTGTTAAATAGCCAGAAATAATGGGAGATGATCACATTGTGAACAAATGGATAACACAGGCGTTGTGTTTCCTTGTCATGTACGACCACCATCAGCATGAAATACAACATGGCATTTAATGGCTTAATTGCATGGAACTGCTTAGACAAACAAAACTTGTTATGTAGAATTGTCAAAATGTTAAAACCTCGTGGCTTATTGTTATTTTATTTATTTATTTTTAATGTTTCGTATGCCTTGGTTCAGCAATGTGCATCCATGTCAGTAGGGAGAAAAAGTTCGTGCAATATAAAGCATGCTGGGAAGTGGAGTTTAGGTTGTGCACCATGGCACGTGATAGGATCTCCTGGGAGAGGTGGGGGTGATAAACACCTGAGCAGGCGTGTACCAGTAGAAGTAGTTAACTTTGATAATGGAGGGATGTGCGGGGGCACACCACAGAAATCTGTATAACGCGAAGATTTTGTGTTGCATCAACAAGTTGAAACTGAGGAATGTTTTTTCGTTTAAAAAAGGCACCAGCACATGTCACGGTAAGCACGCTGAAAGGCTTCATTATAACAGTGATAAAAGCATGCTTGCATGAGTCATTTCGGGGCCAGAAGTATTTTTGAAGTATTGGAGTCTGGGACTTAAGATTTACGATGGTTTGGATGTTAGGGGCGTTGAACAGGGTTTGTTATGGAAAACCAGGAGTGCTGTAATAAGAACAACAGCTGAGACTTGATGCTGCAGTGTTTCATGGTCTAATTAACTCAGAGTCAAATGGATATTTTTAACTTGACTGTTGTAAAAGGAGCAGTATAAACCTGCTGATGGTTGTTTATTAATTTTTGTATCCTAGATACCCCTGAGGAAGGGAATATCCCGAAATGCATTGGGTGATTTTAAATAAAATCGTGGCATGTGGAAACATGACTCAACTGTGTTTTCATGAAAAGTCGTGAATTAAAAAGTGAATGAATAAAATGAATTGAAGAAATTTAAAGGAAACAAAAGGTGAACAGTATTGGAGTAAAATGAAGAATAATGAAAAGTTAAACATATATTTGATTGATTGGATTCATTTGCGATGGTTTTGGTTGTGCAGCTTGAATGGGATCAGCTGTGGTCCCTTCGTGTTCACGGGGGTTGATGAAAGACATACGAAATGGAATTAGCACTGGCTAAACTTGGGGGGGACCCGCTCATTATGTAAACTCAAGAAAATCTGGGGATCATTGTTCTAAGATCTAAGGAATAGCATTGCAGAATCAATCTGGTCTTTTGTAATAACTTCTCATACAATCAATCTTATGTTATTATTTTTTTTTTCTCTTTTTCCCCGAAATATGAGGTCTCAATACTGTTGCTCTTCTCTATTGCTTGTTTATTTTCTCTATTTGTCTTTCCTCATGTTGATAAATAAAAATTTAAACAAAAAAAAAAAAAAAAGGAAAGAAGGGCTTCACTTAAATAAACTGACATTGGCTATTGTTAAACAAAGATAAAAGTGTGCTGAAATAATTTTCTACTAAAATTCATTTAAGCATTGCATTTTCAACTTTTCACATGAGATTGGTTTCATTTTAAATAACCCGCTCTCTCAATGGTGTTCAACATATTTTGTTTCTTCATGATTTCTTTAATTTCTTGTGTATTTCAGCAGTGAATGTTTCTTCTTGTTGAATTTTATCATTCAATATTGGTTGGTTGAATTAGACATATGTTGTGACTGGAATGTCCCGTGCAAGATAAACGGGCTGGTACCCTGCCCAGACTACCAATCTGCATGTGAAGCCAGTATCCAGACTTATTTTGGGCATGGAGATATACTAACAGCAATGCACGGTCAATGAACAGAGAGGTAAGACTTGTTGCAGAAAAGCTATGCATATTTCTTTCAAAAGTCACTTTTAGTCAGATGAGTTGATCATGAAAGCTTGCAAATAAAAAACATTAAGGTGACAAAGTAGATGTCTCCTTCAGATAAAGCCTATATACATTTAAAAGGCTTAGCTCTATTCCGTGCTTTAGGGCAGTCCTGCTGTTAGCAGCATGCTCTACAAATGCTACTGTATTGTAAAAGGTACACACAGATTGTTCCAGTGCCATTAATCAAGCAGGATCTTAGCGTGCAATGCAGTGTTCAGCCGGAAGGCATTGCAGTAGCACCCCTTTCCCAGGGTCCCCATTTTAGCAGGAGTGGAGGTCCTGTTCAACCATAGTCAGATCGAACACCAGCCTACCATAAAATAAAGAACTTGCCTAATAGCTAAGTGACTTCAGACTGTTCTATGAAAACCCTGCCTTCCAACTTCAATGTTTTGCTGGCAGGTTGCTAAGGACCTGTGGGATAATGCGGCAAGACCCTGGTGGCAGGTGGGAGCCATTTCTGGCAGAGAATAAGACCTTTCTTGAGAAAGAAGAGAGTCCTGTGCCCATGGAAGCCTAGTTTAGGTCCATTCACCCTCAAATCCAACAGCATAGATTCAACTGAAGCTTCTAGGGGGGAGGAAGCTCAGTGAGGAGGGTGGGAATGGTCTGGCAAGCACTCGGAACCAGCGGGGTAAAGTTATAATCTGAGTGGTGTGTAGGGTCCTAAGCTTACTGTCAGTGCTATGGAGACAGTGTTATGGAGACAGCACTGTGTAAGATGGTTTATGGATGTGCCTCCAGTGAATCTTCAGCTTTCTCAGCAATTACTTTATTTTTAGCCATGAATGTGGCGAGAATTAAAACTGTGCGAGACTGGAAAAGGAAGGGTTCACCAAATGCTTACAGTCACAAAATACAATCCAGAAGCTAGACCAGGATCAAGCTTACAGGTTGGGTGGTGGGTAGGTCTACTGAACAGTGGAGGGGTCAGGAAAACCTTTATTGAGCACTATGGTGAGTACAATGAGGTGTAAAATCTGGTGGTGGGTTTGGATTCGTTTAGAGGGCTATGTAAGCCATAATGGTATAAGCCTTTCTGTACTTTTATCCAAGCATTACAAAGCATGGCTAATACGATTCAATTGCTTTAGAAGGAGAGTTCTCTAGCTCAACAATCTCACAACTCTTACGTGTGGCTGTTGTCTGCATATACAATGACAAAAAAAGAAAATGAGGATTAAATATGATACAACAGTTGTGCAAGCTTCAGATTTATTTTTCCCCCATTTGGTTTTACAGATTTTCAGTAGCGGACTCCATACATAGAAGCAAATTACTACAACTTAGAGCATATAAAAAGACAGAATAATCATAATAAACATTTCTGAGGACTTATCCCGGCACATCTGATTGTTTACATACATGAAAGCCAGGAGCATTAAATAAAACACAAACAAAAAAACCTCAAGTAACTCATCCTTGTATGCTTGAGTATAGGGACAGCATCGTTGCATAGACTATCTTTATAAACTGACATTAGAGTACAAGAGAAGATTTAAAACTGTGTCCAAACTTATACACGTCAGTGCAATAATAATCCCATCAACATTCAATTATGTATTTATTATTTTTAGTTCTGTTTAGGCAACCAAAGAATCCAGTCTTAATAGTTTTACCACTTTACATGTTTCTCACATATTTCCACATTCTGTAAAATCTGAGGTATCACTATACACCTTCCTCCATCTCTGCCCCAATTTGCAACCACATTAGGTATATTCTCGCACTGGCTTCTTTCCCTAGAGGTCTGCAGTTAAAACCCCCTCTGATCTGACTGCACTTCCTCTTTTTAAATTCAAATTCACGAGCAAATTATTACAAAATATTCTTTGACAATATACATGATCTTAGAAAATCAATAATATAAACAAGATAATATGCACAGCAAAAATGTTCCTTCTGCCAAAGCCAAGGGGGCTCTATTAACATAGATGTACCCTATTACATTTTCATCTAGAGTTGATCTCTTAGTTCGGTTAACTTAATCTGAAAAGCTTACTGCTCATTCTTGAAAGAAATGTTACCAACTTGAGTTCTTAAAAACCCAAACTGCAGATGTTTAGGGAAGTCCTTCTCATATGCAGGAAATCTAGATTTTACCCCAAGATATTTTATTCCCGATATTTCCAAGAAAATTAGACAAGTGTTAGTACTTTAACTTGTACTCAAGCATGGCAGCATCCTCTTGTATTTGTCAAATCTCAAAATCTTAAAGTGTAGTATGATAACGATAAGGAATACATTCTATTCTATAAGATTTAGTGTATCTAAAAGTGGAGAAAGACAACATGGAACAATGCTCAGGTATGAAAAATATAATCTTTCAAGCACCAATCTTTCAAAAGCTGCAAGAACACCTTTTTTAGCCTCCTCCCTTAGTGTGGGTCCTTTTCACCTCCAGAGATCAGTAAGCATGGTGAAAAGATCATCTGCAATTTATGAATATCAAATATTAAAGAAGGATAATAAGGATGGTCCCAACAACTGCCAGAGAAATTCTCTAGGGTTCCTTGACCGAGAAGTTCTGAAACATGCTAGTTCTGCATGGTTGTACGACATTACAATGCATGCCTTTACTACGTATTTCATACAACACATCCCTTTACCACACGAGGAAAGTATAAATAAGGTAAGTGAAATAAATATATTTATAGCCTAAAAACACCCTTACACACCCTCTACCTATAAACCCTAAAAACACCCTTATAACCCAATACCCTTATCCTCCCCATACCCTTGCCATTCTATACCCCTATCCACCCCTAAATCCTAATAAAGTCCCTTATTACACCTTATGCCCTTACCTACCACTAAAATACCCTTAGCACCCATACCCTTTCCCACCCCTAAACCCTAATAACACCCTTGCAACACAATGCCATTTACCACCCCTAAACACTAAAAATACCCTTAACAACCCATGCCCTACCCACCCCCAAACCCTACAAAAAAAACCTTACCATCTTATACCCTTACCTACCCCCGAACCATAATAAAATCCCTTACTACCTTATGGTCTTATCAATCCCTTAACCCTAAAAACACCGTTACAACCCTATTCTCTTATGCACCCCTAAAACAACCCTTATCACCCTATACTGACCCTCTACCCATATCCAGTCCTAAACCCATTATATATACACATATACATACATACATACATACATACACACACACATACATATACTTACCTTACCTATACTTAACATGCATGGTAAAGGCATATGGTAAAGATCTGCGATGTAAAGGCTACATGGTAAAGGCACTACCTGCTTACAACTGCATTGTAAAGGCAGTTTCACATTCTGCATGCTGACGTAATAGCCGCTAAATGAGCTGTTGAGCTCAAACGACTTGAGACAAATTTGGCAAAGGAATACTCTGATCTCAAATAGGATGGGGTTTCATAACTTTATGGTAAGATAAAATACCTTTTTACTTTCTCATGCATCCTGTGTGTTTTTTTGTCAGCTCCAACAGCAGAACAGCCAACAACATTGTCCGCCAATCAACAATACTACTGGGATGGCTTTGCACACATCACAAACTTTGAAAAACACACTCCCTATTTCCCCTCACTTAAGGTCCTGATACTTGGCATTTGTTTAGTTTTTGCACTATTGGCTAGAGGTTTTCTGTGGTCTTCCAGGAAGCTCACCAGCACTGGATCCCACTTCCCATCGATAATACAACTTTTTTTTGCTTTACTCAGGCCTATTAATCTTCCGAGTGCACATCTGAGCCAATATTATTGGGAGCGTATGCCATGCCACTATCTTGAGACAATAATAATAGGACACTGGTTAAATCAGTGACACTCATCAATAATCCAAGACCTCATATACCTTTTGGGCTACCTCATCAACAATCCTGGTAGTAGAAAGCCAGCACTAGACTAACCACTTTAGTCCCTGTACCTATGTTTCGTGGTGAGACTTCAGGTTAACAAACAAGTTTTTGACCACTTCAACTATCATGATCCTCAAGTACTCTCTTGACAATGTACAGATGTGCCAGTCAAAACATGTGCTAGTCATACAATCTTGAAAACTGGTTGCAGTATTTCTGAAAATAATAAAGGAATTTCAGGACGATATGCGAATCCATTCACAAAAACAAAGAACTGCCTCATTCTACAGTGTATGTAGTACCGATACCAATTTAAAGGTCAACAAAATAACTGTTTACAAGCTCATTCTTAAATTAGAAGACTCCACCAGTTTTCCATTTGGTTCCCGCAGTAGAGAGGAAGGCAGGGAACCCCCTCTGACTGACCAATATTGAAGCGATAGATCTTTACATCGGCGAAGACCCGCATTGCAACCTGTAGTCGGCACTGTTGTAATTCTCAGGCTGCTGCAAAGGAAGGACCAAGTCGGTGGTAGTGGAAGAGGTTGCCTTACCCCAGTCAAAGCACCAGAGTCACTGACTGCATAGGAACCGCCCCACTCATTTCACAAGGATGGCTTCTTTAACCCCTCTGTATTAAGATATTGACCTGAGGAGATGTGAAATGTAAAGGTAACACTCCAGACCCTGAACACAGGAAACACTCCAGGACCAAACCCTGCCTGTTAACCACCAAAAT
Source organism: Triturus cristatus (assembly GCF_964204655.1). Classification (NCBI taxonomy): domain Eukaryota; kingdom Metazoa; phylum Chordata; class Amphibia; order Caudata; family Salamandridae; genus Triturus; species Triturus cristatus. Next base: position 1,137,045,785 of record NC_140585.1, on the reverse strand, counting down.
ACCAGGGTACTTGACAGCCGCGGTCGGTAGTAGGGGTTCCTGCAGGGCGGTGACGTCGGGAGGGGGAGGGGCAGGGTGGGGGGTAGCAAACTATGGATTATGGAGGTTTACAGGTAAGTAAACATATAAATTAATAAAACTAATTTCGTTGCGTGCACTGCATCCCCAAATGCGATGCAGTGCACGCAACGAAATTCGTTTTATTAATTTATATGTTTACTTACCTGTAAACCTCCATAATCCATAATTTACTACCCCCCACCCTGCCCCTCCCCCTCCCGACGTCACCGCCCTGCAGGAACTTCTACTACCGACCGCGGCTGGTACTTGAGTATTGTCAAAACATATTCCAGTGATTGACATTCTTAAAAGAAAACAAATCTTACATTTCCTCCTTATGTAGAGGCTCACAAGTATTTGCTATAGAGAGGCAGCCACTCTCTATAGCAAATTCCTTAAGCAGAGTAAGATGGGTAATCAAAGTGGGTTGTGGAATATATGGCGTGGCAACATAGGCATGCTATCTTTTGCCTCCTCTGTGCATGACAGGGGTTCAGAACACGTAAAGTTGGACCGGTCAGGATAGTTGAACACAAGTGCATTGTATCATTACGACCTGCTGAAACCATTTTCAAATTCTCAACATGTTTATACATTTGCTCTGGTGTGTGTCCGTTTATGTCTTGCTAGGGTAGATGAGTCAACAAATCGCATCTGACATATGTTACACACAAAGGGTTTCTCACCTGTGTGCATTCGCTGGTGTTTGATAAGATGTGGTAACTGTCTGAAACTGTTTCCACAAATGGTACAGGTGTAAGGTTTTTCACCAGTATGTATACGTTTGTGCGTTATTAAGTTTGCCATGACACTGAAGCACCGCCCACATTCACTGCACGCATAGGGTTTCTCACCGGTGTGTATTCTTTGATGAATCGTTAATGACCTTGTATATCTGAAACTTTTCCCACACACTCTACACATAGAGTTTGCCTTTCCCCCTCTTTTCCTTTTTGTTTTGTTATGTGTCGGCTGGCTGAGGCTTTTCTCACATTCACTGCATATATTCTGCTGCTGTGTGAGCGAGTTTGATGAGTGGCTGAAATATTTTCCACATTGACTGCAAATGTAAAGTTTCACCCCAGTTTGCATTTTCTTCTGTTGGCTGACGATGGCCGATTCAGTGGAATTTTGCTTAGTGTCGATCACTGTCTCACTCCGTAATCTTTTGGTTAATGGCTGCCCCACACTGCTGTGCTGCTTGTTGAAGCCATCACTGTTCGCGTGTCTGTATGTTAACGCTCCAGTATCATTTTCATGGTGTTTGGTGTGAACGGATTTGGGGTCATCATTTCCTCCACACTCGATCTTGCCAGCAATCTCACAGTCACTTGCCTGTTCTTGCTTCACAGAATTTTCATTGGTGTTGGCACCTCAAAAATAAGAAACACTGTCACTTACATATCAAATTACTAAAATCTTGTCATATTATTGATGTCTTTATCACCAACGAACTTGTCCACTGCTTCAAGCTAAAAGGAAACGCAACACTTCCAGAAAAAAAAGAGGCTTTAACTTGTTTAAGAATCACAACCAACCATTATCTGAATTTGGAAACACATTCAATTTCCGGCATTCTCCTACACAGTTATTTCACCAGTATTGGTTATAAACCCTTTAAACCTAGCTCTGCAGTATTGTTTTTACAACATTCATATGAAGATTTGAGCATGTCACAACACCCACTTGACACCAAATCATAGAAAAGACCTCTGTTCACCTCCGAAGGGATCCAGTCATTTATGTTACTCTATGCAAAAAAATCATAAAGCTCACTCCTTTTCTCAACCCTTTTCTGGAGAAGCTCTATAACAATGATTACTGGCAGGGAAAGATATTTTGGTCCCTCAACAGTACCTTAACAATAAATCGTTTGCACCAAAGCTATCCCAGATTATGTATTTTTATTCTATACGGACAGACAATTAGATTAGTCACTGTGGGACAACTTTGAGGAACGAGACAGACTTTAAAGAAGATGCCCTCAGAACACATGGCAACTTAGCACATGCCATCTCACCTCACTCTACAGAAACCAGGAAATGGAAAACATTTCAGTGTGCAGAATTTACTGTACTGACATTACGAAAGAACAGTTGACTCAAATAATCGATTTTGCAGAAAGTTGGCACGAAGTTGTCCTTTCTGGCTTTTTACCAGGGTTCTCCTGGAGCTTTTGACCAAGGGCGGAAAAGGCCCAACTGCTCTGAGATGTAATTCTGCAGAATACCCAAAATGGAACAAAGTACAATAATAATAATAATAATAATAATAATAATAATAATAATAATAATAATACGGAATTTTATAAAAGCGCGAACAGCTACCTCGCGAGGAGGTGTCCCGGCGCTACAAGAACAAGATATTTTTTGACCAAGGGGGCTAGGGGTGTTGGCGTCTAGCGTCTAGGGACTGCAATCTGAACACGGTTGTTGGATCGGAGAGAGCGAGCTTGGGTGTATCTTGGCAGTCGGGCTTTCAGATAGTTTGGGCAAGTGCCATACAATGATCTGAAGGCCAGTGTAAGTGCCTTAAACTTTATTCTGTTTGCTACTGGTAACCAATGAAGTGAGAGAAGATGCGGAGAGACCGAGTGCTTGAAAGGGATCCGCATAAATAGTCTCGCAGCCGCATTTTGGACCAGTTGCAGTCGCTGTATATGGTATTTTGGTAAGCCCAGATACAGGCCGTTAGCGTGATCCAGCCTAGATGTCACTGTGGCATGGATTACTGTTTTTCGGCAGCTTACTGGTAAGAGTCGCAGAATCTTACGGAGATTCCTCAGCTTACACTGACAGCAGCCAACTATTTGCTGGATGTGCGATGCAAAGGACAGACTGTCATCCCACCGCACTCCCAGATTTTTTGCCGAGTGGCTAGGCGAGGGGGCTTGTCCCATCTCTGCCGGCCACCAGAGATCAGATGGAGGAGGGGGGCCTTTGCCGAAAAAGATCACTTCCGTCTTGTTAGCGTTAAGTTTTAGTTTATTTGTGTTCATCCAGCAAGCCACATCTTGGAGACAGCCCTTGAAGCTTAAAAAGGACGCCTCCGACACTTCTGAATACGGAAACACCAGTTGGGTGTCATCGGCATATGAAATTGCCTTGACCCCCCAGTTGGCAATCAGCGTGAAGAGTGGAGCCAGGTAAATATTGAACAAAAGTGGGCTAAGAGCCGATCCCTGGGGGACGCCGCAGCTGAGAGCCTTTGGTGTTGAAGAGACAGTCCCTAGCGCCACCTTCTGTATTTGTATTTTGTGGGGTATTTATAGAGCGCGACGTTCGCTCCGGAGGGAGCATCTTGGCGCTAGGGAACCTAAGTGAGCCAGTCCAAGAGGATTAGATGGAAGCTTTGGAGTGATCGTCCGGGAGATTAAAGATCCAGGTCTTTAGCAGTTTTCGAAAAGGTTTTTCCTGGGTTTGTTGTCTGAGGGTTTTGGGTAGTTTGTTCCAGGCTTTAGTTGCAAGGAAGCTGAGGGTCTTCTCACCCTTCGTTTTCAGATTGTATTTGGGGAGAAGAATGAGGTTGTCGTTGGTTGAGCGAAGGTGACGGCTGGGCAGGTAGTGGGGGAAGCGTTTGGTGAGGTATTTAGGGCCTGTTTTGTTGTAGGCACGAAAGGCTATGATCAGGATCTTGAAGAGAATCCTTTTGTGAAGGGGGAGCCAGTGAAGTGAACGAAGTGCTGCAGAAATAGAGGATCTGCGGGGAAGGCCCAGGACAAGACGGGCGGCTGTGTGTAGTACGCTCTGCAGTTTTTGGATGGTGTTCTTTTTGGCTCCTGCGAGCAAGCCGTTGCAGTAGTCCAGTCGCGAGATTATGAGTGCTACTGTCACCGTCTTTCTGGCATCGATGGGAAGAAAGTCAAAGAACTTTCTCATGGATCTGATCATTCCAAAGCATTTGCCTGCGACGGTTCTGGCATGCTGATCGAAGGAGAGGTCGGAGTCAAAGGTAACGCCGAGGTTCCTGGCCGACGAAACTGTCTGGGGGGGGGCAACAGAATTGTCCGGCCACCAAAGTGCTGGACAAAAGGAGATATTTGTACCGATCGGAAGGATCTCCGTTTTGCTCGAATTGCATTTAAGGTGGTTATTGTCCATCCATCGAAATACTTCGGTCAGGCAGTGTTTTAGGTTGAGTTCAGCTTTGGTAGATAGTTTGTCCAATGGCACAATGAGCTGAGTGTCATCGGCATAGGAGGTAACAGGTATGCCGAATGATTCTATTAGATTAAGGAGGGGAATGAGGTAAACGTTAAAGAGGAGAGGGCTCAGGATGGAGCCTTGCGGGACACCTGAGGAGACAAGTTTGTCTTTGGAGTGTCTTCTGTGTTCTCTGGGTCAGATACGACTGTATCCACCCCAGTGCCTGGTCCTGGATGCCTAACTCCGCTAGTCGTGACAACAGTTTAGCGTGGTCGACAGATCCAGGAGCACCAGCATCGCTGAGTCTCCTGAATCCATCGACCACCTCAATGACTCTGCCACCTCAATTAGTGCTCTCAGTGCTGAAGCCGGGTCTAAAGCCTGATTGCGTCTCGTGTAATATTTTATTATCTTCAATGAATTTATTCAGTTGGCGCTGGATTAGTTTCTCAAGCATTTTGCCTGGTGCTGCCAGCAAAGAAATCGGACGAAGATTGCTAAGGTCCTAGGGGTCCCCATTTGGTTTTTTCTTTAGCGGGAGGAGAGTGGCATGTTTCCAAATATTCGGGAACACCCCGGAGGAGATGGACATATTCCATATTTGCTGAATAGTGGGAGCCACAAAATCAGCTATGGTGTTCCAGAGTTTAGAAGGGCAGGGGTCGTCAGGTGATCCTGACTTACATCGACTTAGTTCTTGCGTAACCGTGTTTAGAGCTATCGGCTCAAATTGTGTCAAGGTAGCGCAATCCGACATTTTACCAGCCAGGTCCGTTTTTACCGTTTTCTTCTCTGGCCCAAAGGACTCATAGACTTGTTTAATTTTTGAGTCAAAGAAGTCAGAGATGCTGTTGCACAGCGTGGTCGACGGGGGAACCTCCCTCTCAACACACCTGGGTTTGAAGAAAGACGGTACTATTTTAAAGGTTTCTCTGCTCGAATGTTCAGCTTGTTGAATAGAATCAGCGTAGAACTGGTTTTTTGCCTTTCTAATAGGCTTATGCAGTTTTTTGGATGCTTCCTTGTATCGGACTTTATCTGGGGGTCCGTAATTTAACCTCCAAAGCCGCTCCAGCCTTTTGCAATCAGATTTTTGTATTCTGAGGTCCTGAGAGAACCAGGGAGCGGACGGGGAATCACGTTTGGATATTGCGTGTGATGCTGGTGCAATGGATGACACCATATTTCCGACCCAGTCATTAAGTAGCTGTGCGTCAATTTCGACATTTGAGGTGAGGGTAGGTGTGTTCTGGGCAAGAACTGGTCCCATCGTAGCGGGGACTAACTTCTTCCATTGTCTCTTCACGAAAGAGCACTTGCTTGTCACAGGTTTGTCAGCCGCTAACTTTAGTTGAAATGGAATCAGAGAGTGGTCTGACCATACCAGCGGCAACGGAGTCTCTGCCATCACGTTGTCAATATTAGAAAATATTAAGTCAAGCGTGTGGCCCGCTCTGTGCGTGGGGCCCTTGTTGAGGAGTCTTAGATTGGCTGTATTTAATGTGGACCTCAGTATTTCTGCAGGGACACTTTCCTCCCTATCCATATGAATATTAAAGTCACCAACGACGCGAAATTGAGGGTGAAGGAGGGAGCTCTGGATGATAATATCCATCAAAGTGGTCAGGTGGGGCTCCTCCCCCCCCCAGGAGGGCGGTAAATAATTAGTCCCGTTAGAGATAGTTGAGGTCCCACCTGAAAACAGAAGTGTAGTCCCTCTAGTCCCTGAATAAGAGTAGGGGTTGAAGATGTGAGTATGAGCTGCTCTTTAAATATGACAGCCACACCCCCACCCCTTTTTTCGCCTATCCGGTTGGAGAAGCATATTTTATACCCAGAGGGTACAGCCAGTGCAATGGCGGTCATGTTGTCCTCATTGAGCCAAGTTTCTGTTAGAAACAGCGCATCCCACTGATGCCCTTCCAGTAGCAGCCAGATGTCGTCTGCATGCTTAGCAAGGGATCTGCAATTCAGAAGGCCCGCTCTGAGGTCTCTGTTGACCGGTGGTTTGGGTTTAATCAACCCCTCCACCTTCCAGCCATCTGGCATTCCTAATAGTATCCCACAAGCCCCACAAGCCTGAGGGAGGGTGGTAGTCCCAAGGTCGGTCCTGTGAGCGCAGGCGTCAGCCGTGGTATTTAGAGACCACAGGTTTTCCCGCGACCGCACGATTCTGCCCTTATGTGCCGCCTCACCGCCAGCATGCCCGGCCGCGGTTTGGTCGCGGACGGGCGCAGACGGGCTTGCCTTAGGCGCGCCAACGTCGCGCCCACTGCGCTCGTCCGCTGCGCGTCCGGAAGATGCACATGTTAAGTAGGAAGTGAGTGATAGGAGGGGGCGTGGCCTGATGTTAGTGGGCGTGGCCTCTGTGTCCCGGGGAATGGCGGCAACACAATCAAGTATCCCGCGGCAGCGTTCTCAACTGCAGCGCGGTAGTGCCCAAGGGAGAGTGAAGGTAGGAATTGTATTAAAATCACAACAGTACAATCAATTTTTAAAAAGTGCAGCGATGCGTCTCTCCCGGCTTCCGCCTCAGGAGGTTAAATGTTCTGAAACCGTTGGTGTACGCACGCTTAATAAATGCTTTTAACATAACACTGTGGATAAATACATTTTTTCAGCCATTTCTGAGAGTAATTAAAATTCTGGATAGATGAAAACTGGATTTTTAGTATGAATTTTTTTTTAAAAGTTTCAAGGTTCGTTATTAACCATCTTAAATGCTCAGTCTCAATTAGGGATTTTCTTCTTAAAGGAAAACATGTTGTAGTGTGCTGTCCTCGCGCGCCCCTCGCGAGTGGACTTTCCGTGGTGTGTTGTCTCCCGCTGCCAGTTAGCGCAAGCCGCTCTGAGAGTTGACAGTTTGTAATGACAGTTGAGAATGGTTTTACCGGGACAGCGCTGTGCTTGCACGCATGGCTGCGCACCGTCTGTGGGATCATATCAGCTATTCTTAAATAAACAGAATGTACCGAGATGCCTGTGTTCTGTCTTCACTACATTCTTGGTGGCAATATTCTATTTCAGAATTCATTGTTTACAATTTAACGCTATATCTCCATACCATGTGTAATTGTAATGCAATGTAGTTAAGTTTTCTGTATCCCTTAAACCTTCTTCAGTCTTTATTTTACATTTGGGGTGGACATTCATCCCTCACCTATTCCTTATGCAAGCAGTTAACCCACCACCTCCGTTTCTTGACTCATCTGGTGAACCTCCCATTAAGTGGCGATATTTGCTCGATGCCTTTGAAACCTATTTAGGCGTTATAGGGGCACACAGGTTTAGACCCGAAAGAAAGAAGTTCTTACTGTTACATTCCCTAGGATTTGAAGGGAGGGCCACACTCAAACACTTACCTGATGCTGTGGGCGGTGATAATGAAGAACTTGATGAATATCAGAGTACTATTAAAAAGTTAACTTGCAGATATGATGTCCAGCCAAGTATTGTTGTATTATGGCACAAATTCTCCAAAAGGGTACAGAAGAACCCATGAAGATGTAGACACATACATCAATGCCCTTAGAAAGATGATTGCAGATTGTAAATTCGAAACATTTAGTGAGCAGTTGGTACGTGACCAGTTTATAAGCCATTGCACAGATTGAACGATTAGACAAAGGCTTCTGTCCCTAGGGAATCCCTCTCTTGAGGAGTCCATTTGCATCGCCAAAAGCATGGAAACTTCACAAGTCTCAGTGAAGGAACTGGAAAACAAAACAGTTGAGGTTGTAACCCTAGTTTGCATTACAAATTAAAAAAGAGAGAAACCTCCCAGAATAGTTTTTTTGAGAATAACAGACATATGCTTTAGGTGCAATAACCCTGTACACTCCAAAAACAACAGACCATGTCCTGCAATAAATGTGGTCTGCCGGTCTTGTGGGAAAGTTGGCCATTTTTCTTAAGAGTGTCAGGGACACAAAAGAGAAAATTTCAGAATAGGGCATGTCAAAGACACCAGTGACAGTGACAATGACGATCCCTTGTCAGTAAGGGAAGATAGGATTCTAGTAGTCACAGAAAGTGAAATCAAGAGTGTGTAGACCCCTATGCCAACATATTGGTAGGAGAAAAGAAGTTGCGTCTTCTTGTTGGCTCAGGTGCACGCATCACCATGATTTCTGAGTCACTTTTTACAGCTAATTGGGGTGAAAGACAGTTATTGCCGCCAGATCGCGCTCATGTGTCCTACGAAGGGCGTAAGATCGATCTCCTAGGCTATTTTGAAGACATCATGGAGTGTAAAAGTAGGTGCATTCAAGGTAAAATCTATGTAGCCATACAAGGTTTTAACATTTTAGGGTGGTTTCACCAACGTTTGTTCAACATGATGTTGTGTCCTGGTGCCAAAGAACAGGTTTTAGCCATACGCGATTCCACCCAGGTTGAAGAACTATTGAACAACTTTCCCAAAGTTTTCTCCGGTGAACTGGGAAAAATTAAAGGCTTCAAACATAAAATTAAAGTGAGAGATGTTGCGATACCTGTAAAAAACAAGATGAGAAGCATACCCTTCAGCATAACAGAGGATCTCGAGAAAGATCTCATAACATTGTGCAACAGAAGAGTGATCGAACGCGTTGAATCCTCAGACTGGTTATCCCCACTAGTCCTAGCGCGCAAAAAGAACAACAAACACAGAATTTGCATTGACTTGGGCCGTCTAAATAAGGAGAAATGGGTTGACTCCCACCCTCTACCCAACAACTCCGAAATGTTGGGCATGGTTGCGGGAGCTAAGTTCATATCACCAGGTTGAACTCGACAGAGATTAACACCATCTCACTGCGTTCAACTCACCTTCAGGCATGTTCCAATTCTATTGTATGCCATTTGGACTGGCTTCAAGCCTTCAGGTTTCAGCGCCTCATTGTCAATCTTCTTAGAAGGATCAAAAATGTCACCATCTTCCAAGAGGACGTCCTTATACACGCCACTGACCAGTCTACACACGATGAGACATTGCATCAAGTACTATCCACATTTCAAGAGCAGGGGGGTTGTCCTAAAACGTGCCAAATGAGAGTTCTCCAAAAGCTCGGTGGAATACCTTTGTCACACAAGCTCGAGTGCTGGTGTAATACCCAAACCAAGTCTGGTTCAAGCCATTTTGGACGCATCTCCTCCCAACGACAAAACAGGAGCGAAGTTGTTACTAGGATGGACTGAGTTCTATTCTTGGTTTATTCCCGATTATGCCACGAAAGTACGCCCCATTTCCAACTTGCAAAAACATGAAACTGTTTTTGCATGGGATGATGAATGTAGAATCGCTTTTGATTGGCTAAAAACACAACTCATCAAGGTTGAGGCATTGAAACCTTTTAACCCATCAGTACATTGCACATTAACTGTTGATGCCAGCTGTTACGGTCTTGGTGCTGTCCTGACCCAGCAGGTGGGCACCCAAGAACACACAATAGGGTTTGCATCTAGGGTACTAAGAGACACAGAATCATACTACTCAGTCATCGAAAAAGAACTGCTTGCATGTTGGTGGGCCATTGAAAAATTCAAATGTTACCTATGGGGTAGGAATTTCACCCTACAAACTGACCACAAACCTCTAGTAGCCATCGCAACACCACGCCCCGCATAGCAAGACTTGCTTCAAAGCTCCTCCAATTCCATTTTGACATTGTACGCATCCCAGGTGGGAAGAATGTACGTGCTGATGCACTTTCACGCTTGCCTCCCATTCCCAATATGCCAGAGGCTAGCGAAAGACCTAATAGCGATGATGAACATGAGGACTGTATAGTTGCTGCTGTAGAATTACAACACATTTGTTCTTTAAGTGAAAATAAGTGGAATGCTGCCACGCACAATGATGAGACATTGAAATGTGTTAGAAAATACATTGCTGAAGGTTGGCCTAAAGAGAAGAGCTTAAAGTTGATGTACAACCTTAAGTAAAAATCTGTGATGAATTATCTGTTGAAGATGGGATTATCTTCAGGCTAGAGAAAATTGTACCTTCTTTTGAGCTCAGGAATATCCTCTTGACCAAAGCTCACGAAGGACATCTGGGTGCTACACCCACCAAACGCAGAGTACATGAAAAGTTCTGGTGGCCCCAAATGGACAGAGGCATTGACACCTTAGTCCAAGATTGTACTATTTGTGCAGGTAGTGACAAGACCCTACGCGTCTCCAACCCGCCGCTCACACCCATTCTCCTTCCTGACAATCCCTGGGAGAAACTGGGCATTGACGTACTGGGTCCCTTCCATACCATACCCCATCAGACTCAGTTCGCCATCATCTTAGTTGACTATTACTCGAAATGTCCGGAAGTAAAATTTGTAGCCAAAGTTAACTCCAAAGAAAATGGCCGGAAGTCAAAATTGTAGGCAAAGTTGACTCCAAAGAAAATGGCCGGAAGTCTAATTTGTAGCCAAAGTTGACTCCAAACAAATCCTCTACTTCATGAAGGAGGTTTTCATGCAGGAGGAATTTCCCAAGACTGTTATTTCTGACAACTGTGTGCAGTTTATATCTGCCGATGTTGAACAATTCCTCAGAGAATCTTCAATCAAACACCTCAACAGCTCTCTCTATCATCCTCAGACTAATGGGCTAGTAGACAGGCTTAACAGAGTCATTGGGGATTGTATACGGTGGGCTATTTCTCACAACAAGGATATACCTACTGCTGTAAGAACCATGCTGTGATTCTACAGAACCATGCCGCACACATCCACCGGCGTTTCTCTTTTTGAATTACTCAAAGGCAGGAAGGCCTGCTCCGATTTTAGACCAGCATGGATGTCCAAGTGGTTGAAACGTAAGACCCCTGCCCACAAACTTGATGTGATGGTTAGAAACAAAGTTAGCGACGTACAATCCAAACAAAAGACATACTTTGACGCAAGGAAACATTTCTCCAACAGTAAGTTCGCAGTAGGTGACATGGTGAAGATAAAGAAACAAGGTTTTGTAAAGAAAGGTGACTCCAAGTTCAGTGAACCTGTTTGTATTCAGAAAATCTGTGGCAGTGCTGTTTGTGTCAATCTGCGGTATTGGTGGAACATGAACAAGATTGTTAAAGTCAATGACAAGTTTTGTGATAGTCACACCCAATGTTTTGATACTGTCTCAGTGCATCCCTCTGGTGCAAGACACAGTGATTTGGATGTTGCTAACAACCCTCTTGTTTCCCCCAGGAGGAGTGGCAGAGATATCAGACTGCCTGCTAGGTTCAGGTAATTTTCCCCCTGTGAGAAGTTGGCCTGATGTATGATGTCACTAGTTCTAGTGTACACCTTATATCAGTCCAAACAACCCTTATGGTGATTGGTTGTAAAGTCAACCTTATAGACCAGCTATCCTAGTGGTAGCATGGACAAGAGCAGTCTTAGGCTAAACTCTGAATGGCATGTGAAGCCAGCTGTGATACCATATATAATCCCTTGAATACCAAATGAAAGGACACCACAACAGATATATATATATATATAAAATAAAGTGTATTTATTCTAGTCAAACCCTCAGCACTCTTTATGAGATTCGAGGTAAGTACAACACAGTCTTATTCAAGCATACATTAAGTCACACAGGTAAGTTATACAGTTAGGCCCTAGGGGCCACGCAAACCATATACTAAAGAAGTGGTATAAGGACCACTGTCACGGAAATAGAATAGGCCTAGGCAATCGCTGGGACTACACTACACTACCAACAGTTAGGAAGTGGGAGGCCCACGGGATTCAGGTGCAGAGTGGAAACACTCACGCGTAAAAGTCGATAGAATCACTAGCAGTTAGAAATAAGCAGTTTTAGGACACTTCTGGAGTAGCTAGAAGGAACGCGTTACTTACCTGTAACTGCGGTTATCCAGTATTGGTATCTTTCATAGATTCACATGCCTGAATCATTCCCCGTCGTCGGGATGGGAGTCACCGGTAAATAACAAAGCAATGTCTAGAAGACATATAGAGTAACAGGCCCCAAAGGGCCCTAGCTTAGAAAGCTATCCACGTCCTTATGTAAAAAGGACCAAAGTTTGGCCAGTAGCCAATCAGCTAGCACCACCTTCTAGAACCCTCCTGGAAGGAGCCCTAGTCCCTCAGATTTTCGTAAGCACAGTGCTAAGTAGTTGTATCACTGAGAGATCCAAGAGAGCCCTTCCAGGGGAGGTGGGTGGGTTGCATGTGAATCTATGAAAGATACCAATACTGGATAACCGCAGTTACAGGTAAGTAACGCGTTCCTTATCCAGTATTAGGGTATCTTTCATAGATTCACATGCCTGAATCAGAATAGTAAGCAATACAAAGCACATTTTGGCAGGCACAGTAAATATACAGTCACTAGATAATAACATATTCATGTGAAAGATAAAGTATCAAAGAACCATAACCTAGGTAATGCCAACATAACAGTGTGAAATGTGCGTAAAGAGACCAGGATGGTGGGATGAAAAAGGAAAGGGCTCACCTCTATTGAAATAGATGACGGAGTACAGCTTGCCCCACTGCAGCATCCTTCATGATCTCCGTGTCCAGGCAGTAATGCCTGGTGAATGTATGCGGCGTCTTCCATGTGGCCGCTCTACAAATATCCACCATGGACACTCCTGCAAACAGTGCCATGGAAGTAGACATCGCCCTTGTAGAATGGGCACGAACTGCTGATTGCAGTGGACGTCCTGCCTGTTGGTGACAGAAGGTTATGGCTGAAGAGATCCAGCGGGAAATGCTCTGTTTTGTGAGCGGTAGTCCTTTTCTAGGCCTACTGTATGCCACAAAAAGTTGATTAGACTTCCGAAATGTTTTAGTCCTTTCAATGTAAAATTTGAGGCAGCGCTTAACATCTAATGAATGAAGAGCCTTTTCTGCCCCTGTGTGTGGATTCGGGAAGAATGAACGTAGTATGATAGGTTCATTGAGGTGGAACTGAGTCGGAACCTTAGGGATAAATTTCGGATTCGTCCGAAGAATGACCCTGTCCCGTTTGAACTGAATGAAAGGGTCCTGGATTGAGAACGCCTGTAGTTCTCCAACCCCGTCTTGCCGAGGTAAGGGCCAGCAGGAGTGCAAGCTTCCAGGAGACATACTTAAGATCTGCTCTGTGGATTGGCTCAAACGGGTGATTGATGAGCTGAGCCAAAACCGTGTTAAGATGCCAAGCCGGTGGTACAGGCTTCACTGGAGGAAAAGTTCGAAACAGCCCTTTAAGAAATTGTTTGATAAGCCTGTGAGACCACAAAGATGGACCTGTAGAGGACCTCCGAAAGAGAGATATCGCCGCTAGGTGTACTTTGATGGAGGCATGAGCTAGACCGGATTTTGCGAGATGTAGGAGATACAGTAAAATCTGCTCCGGGGTTGAAGAAAGAGGGTGCAAGCCGTTTGTTTTGCACCATATGCAGAATCGTTTCCATTTCAGTGAATATGTCTTGTTGGTGCTATCCGCTCGAGCTCGAGCTAGGATTTGTCTGCAATCCGGAGGAATGTCTAAGCCCTGGAATTCTCTGTACTCAGGAGCCATGCCGATAACCTGAGAGACGCTGGATCCGGATGCTGAACCTGTTGATTGTGCAGCGTTAGCAGAGATGGAAACGGGTGCAGTTTGATTGGAGGTTCCAGGGAGAGGATGTGAAGCTCCGTGAACCAGTGCTGCCGTGGCCAAGCTGGGGCTATCAATATCAGAGTACAGGGCTCCACTTAAATCTTCCGTAACACCCTGGGAATTAGGGGAAACGGCGGAAAGGCGTACGCAAAGACGTTGCACCATGCTATCGAAAAGGCATTCCCCAGAGACCCTTGTTGGGGATGCCAGCTTGCAAAGTGTTGGCATTTGGCGTTGATCTGGGTGGCGAATAGGTCCAGAGAAGGGGTGCCCTATTGAACGAAGATGCTGTTGAGGACTTGTTGGTCCAGTTCCCACTCGTGGCAAGTTGACTGCCGTCTGCTGAGGGAATCTGCCAACACGTTGTGGACGCCTGGCACATAATCTGCTCGCAGAGAGATGTTGTGAGTGAGTAGCCAACTCCAGATTTTTTGTGATTCTCGAGAGAGCGTCAGCGAGTGTGTTCCTCCCTGCTTGTTCAAATAGTGCATTGTCGTTGTGTTGTCTGTTCTGACAAGCACCATGGAGTTCTTGATTCTTGGGAGGAAAGCCACCAGAGCCAGGTAGACGGCGCGCAGCTCCAGGAGGTTGATATGAAGTGCCCTCTCTGTAGGGGACCATTTCCCACTTATCTGCAGCTCCTGAAGGAAGGCTCCCCAGCCCTTCAGGGAAGCATCCGTGGTGATTATGTGGGGTGCTGCAGGAAGCAAGAAAGGCAAGCCTTTTGAAAGGTTCTGGGGAGACACCCACGATCGTAAGGCCTTCCCGATCGCGAGTGTGACTTGGATGACGTTGTCGAAGGATCCTGTACACTGTACCCATTGATCCGACAGTTCTTCTTGAAGGGGTCGCATATGGAGACGACAATGCGGGACCAAAAGAATGCAAGAAGACATCATCCCGAGAAGGGATTTGAAGAGACGCAGCGACAGCGTCCTTTCGGACATTATCCCGAGAGCCAAAGCCTGCAGCTTGTCCTTCCGTTCCTTCGATGGAAAAGCTTTCCGTAGCACACAGTGTCCAGAGTAGCGCCCAGAAAGTTCATGCGCTGAGACGGCTGAAGGACGGACTTCTCTCGATTGAGCGTTAGGCCTAGTGAATCGAAGAGCGTTAGACAGGCGTTTGAAGACCTGGACGCGCCCTGAAGAGATGGAGACTTGACTAGCCAGTCGTCTAGATAGGGAAAGACCTGATGATGGGGATGGCGTAGGTAGGCCACCACTGGAGCTAGACATTTGGTCAAAATGCGGGGTGCCGATTTGAGGCCAAACGGTAGCACCCGGAACTGATAATGTCTGCCGGCCACCACGAATCGTAGGAATTTCTTGTGGTTGCGATGTATTGGGATATGGAAATAGGCGTCTTGCAGGTCTAACGACACCATATAGTCGTTCGCATTGAGCAGATGTAATACCTCCTGAATGGTGACCATACGAAACGACTGCCGTTTCAGATAGTTGTTCAGATTCTGTAAATCCAATATCGGCCTCCATTTCTTCTCCTTTTTCCTGATAAGGAAGAAGCGGGAGTAGAACCCTTTTCCCCGTTGATTTGTGGGAACTCGCTCTATAGCCCCTTTTTGGAGCATAGTCTTCACCTCCAAGAGTAACAGACGTAGGTTTTTGTGAAGTGTTGGGCGGGGAGGGGTGGGAGGAGGGATTTGTATAAATTCCAGGGAATGGCCGAATTGTACTAATTGTAGGACCCAACGGTCCGTAGTTATTCTTCGCCAATTTTGGAGAAAGTGGGAAATTTTGCAGCCAATCTTGGAGGGTGGCGAGAAGGTGGAGGCCGGCCGTAGTTGTAAGTCATTGGCGTCTGGAGGTTCCCTTTTGCCTTCCACCTTTACCACGAAAGGAGGACTTCGTGTATGTGGATTGTTGCCGCTGTTGATATTGCGGCCGGTGTTGCTGGGAGGAGGAGAAAGAAGAACGTTGGTGGAATTCTCCCCTACCAGAGGATTGACCTCTTCCCTTGGGGCCCCGAAAGGAAGGGTTCCGGAATTGCAAAGCACCCAACGCTCTGGCAGTATCCGTATCTTTTTTAATCCCCTGTAACGCCTCAACAATGTGGGTGCCAAAAAGCAGTTGGCCATCGTAAGGCATGTCCAACACCTTAGTCTGGACCTCCGGTCTGAAGGGGGTTGCCTTTAACCAAGCCTGGCGTCGGAGAACTGCTGCGCCCGCTAATTGCCGGAAGCCAGTAGAAGCACTATCCATTGCACAGTCAATTATTTCCGAGGCCGATCTTTCTCCCTCAAGCAAGATATTTTTTGCATCCTCCTTGGACTCCTCTGGCAGGTCTGCCATGTATAGTGCAATGTCTGCCCACATTTGGCGATTGTAACACCCCAAAAGAGCCAGGGCGTTAGAGGCCCTCACCGTCAAGGCTGACATGGAGGAAAACAGCTTGCCAATGGTGTCTAAGCGCCTGCCCTCCTTATCAGGAGGAGCCATCAATAGAGCAGCCGGGTTGCTTGACCTCCTCTGTGCGGCCTGCGTAATGACCGAATCTGGCTTCGGGTGGCCCGTAAGACAGACCGGAGCTGTGTCCGGCGCTTTATATTTCTTGTCCAGGCGTGGTAACACTGGGGGAACAGAGGAAGGATGTTGCATAATTTTAACTCCCTGTTCCCAAATGTAGTCTATCATTGGTATTGCTCGCACGGACTTTTTACAGGGTTCCTTAAAGTCATAAAGGAAGCAGTCTTGTTGATGCGAGGGCATCGGGATTTGAAAACGCTGGGCCGCTCTCTCTAAAATGTTATGGAAGCTGCCAATATCCTCTGGAGGCGAGTCGGCCGTGGTGGGGGCAGGAGAAGTCGGACAGGGAAGGACATAATCATCCCATTCGTCCTGGGGAGAATGGATCTCCTGAAGTTCTCCCTCTTCGGGCTCGTCCTCTTCTTCTTCATCTGTTGTGGGAGGAAGTGGCGTTGCAATAGGCTCTGATTGCAGCACTAATGGTGGCGGTCTTGTCCTTGGTGTTGGTGGCGCAACTGGTGTTGGAGGCGCCGGCGTCGGAAACCTCTGTTTGTAGTCCGTGATCAGGAATTGGAGGTCCGTGACCAGTGATGCAGGCAGACAAACCATAGAAGGTGGTGGCTGCACATATTGTGGAGGTGGAACCGGTTGGTAATCCTGGTCCAAGTCCTCATAATCAGATGTATCTTGGTATTTGACATGTAGCTGTGAAGGGCTTGTCGCAGCTGGGAACATACTGTCCTCCTCTGAATTTTCCTCCTCGAAAAGCTGAGCAGGTGGCAAAGTAGGGATCCGACTGGGTGATGTAAGGGCCGGTGTTAGTGCCCGTTTGGTGATTTTGAGGTGCACAAATGTATTTGGCGTCTCCGAGTCAATAACTGTCGACGGGCCTGTCGACAGTAGAGGTGTAGGCGGTGTAATAGGCCTATGAGACAGCGTCGACGAGGACAGCGATGGCGGTGTCGTCGTCAGTGAGGAAGACGAGAGTTGTTTCTTCGACGACGACGGCGTCGACGACGGCGTCGACGACACTGGTCTCGTCGACGGTGTTCTGGTCGTCGTCGACGACGACGACGGCCTCGTCGACGGTGTCTTCGTCGACGATGGCGCTGTCGTCGACGATCCTGCTGTCGACTATGTCGTCGGCGGCTTAGCTGACGACGACGACGACTTTTTTATTTTCAGGGTCGACGAGATCATTTTACCAGCCGTCGACGATGGTGTTGTCGTCGTCGACGTGGTCATTGAATGGGATATGACCGTAGATATCGTCGCCGTCGACGAAGTTACAACGACTGCCGTCGATGGATGTCTTTTCGTCGATGAAGCCACCGTCGACGAGGTGGTCGTCGGCGACGGGGCAGAAACTGGCTTCTTAAAAGTAACCTGGACATCTGGAGGAGAGGTGATTCCTGGCATAGACGAGTCCAGAACCTCGGAAGACCTTTTGTGTGGCTTCTTAGGAGGTGGCTGCGACGAAGGGCCTGGAGAGGATGCCCTTGGTCGCTTGCGTGAGGAGTGAGAAGATATAATAGAACTCTCACTCTCCTCAGAGGACACCACAGAGTCCTTGTCCTTCAGCCTTTGTAGCCAGATTAAAAGGCGCCCTTCTCTGTCCTTCAGGGTCTTGGATGAAAAGGTACGACATACCTTGCAATCCTTGGCACTGTGGCTGGGGTACAGACAATAAAGGCAGTCCTTATGCTGATCATCCACGTGGAGTCTTTTCTTCCCACAGGAAGCACAGGATCTGAAGAGTCCTTTCTTAGGAGTATCAGCCATGACAAATCCGAAAGTTTTAAGTAGAAAACACTGGAAAACCAGAAGCAATGAGCAGAGCTCAGTGGAGACTCCCTTAGCACGACGTGCGGTAGAAAATCTGAGGGACTAGGGCTCCTTCCAGGAGGGTTCTAGAAGGTGGTGCTAGCTGATTGGCTACTGGCCAAACTTTGGTCCTTTTTACATAAGGACGTGGATAGCTTTCTAAGCTAGGGCCCTATGGGGCCTGTTACTCTATATGTCTTCTAGACATTGCTTTGTTATTTACCGGTGACTCCCATCCCGACGACGGGGAATGATTCAGGCATGTGAATCTATGAAAGATAGCCTAATACTGGATAAAGTCGAGATCCGGAAACTAGACCCTAGGATAGTCAATACCCTTGTGAGCCCCGAAGTACCCAAGTTACCTAGCC
This sequence comes from Triturus cristatus, assembly GCF_964204655.1. Classification (NCBI taxonomy): domain Eukaryota; kingdom Metazoa; phylum Chordata; class Amphibia; order Caudata; family Salamandridae; genus Triturus; species Triturus cristatus. Next base: position 1,137,027,320 of record NC_140585.1, on the reverse strand, counting down.
CACGGGCTGCGGGTGCATAGGTGTGAACTTGCGTCGGGTTTCGTCGTGGACTTCTATGGATGCCTGAAGGAAAGTTGCTGACAGGCAGTCAGGGCTGAGCGTCCGGTGGATCCCAAGGCCGGGATCAAGAAGGAAGGGTACCTGCAAGCAGAAGGGACAGAGTCTGGGTCACTAGCCAGTGACCACGTGGAACCAGGAAGGAACCAGGCGATGTCGTGAAGATTGCAGGTGAAGCTTGTCGCAGCAGCCACGGGTACCAGGAGACGTCGAGGACGACTAGGACCAGGAGGCGAGCTGTCCCACGAAGGCTCTTGCTGTCGGCGGCGGCGAAGTCGAACTAGGACTCACCAAGCCTTGGCAAGCGGAACCCACGAAGAATGGAGGACTTGCTTCTGGTGCAGACCAGGAAGGTCTGGGGTGCTTCTCTTTTGCAGAGGAGCGGGAGCCAGTCTGGAGGAGCCAAACCAGCAGTGAAGATTCAAAGGTGTGTCGTCGCAAAGGCTGCTAGCCAACGGGCAAGCAACCGGACAGACGCGGCAAGCAGGAAAATGCAGAAGGGCCCCACGCAGGACTCGTGGAGTGTGGGGGGCTGATCTTCGGTGCAGATGGTGCTTGGGCTTGGGGCTTCTCAATCCCCGGTGCACAACTTCGAGGGTACCTCAGAAGCTGCGCTGGAAGATACTCGCCACTTTTCCCAGGTAGCCGGTCCCACGTCTCTCGTCGCCTCCACGGATCTCAGCTCGGCTGTGGATGTGGATCAGGGTCAGAGAAGTCTGGAAGTCAGGGCTCTGGTCGGGCTCTGCAGTCGGTCTCTCGTAGAACTTCAGCAAAGCAAAGGGTAAGTCTCTTGATGGTGCCTGTTTGCACAGGGTAGCCACTCCTTGGCCACAAGGGAGATTCTTCAGTCTTCTTCTTTCGTCGAATGTCGAAGGTCCAGAGTTTCTGTTCAAATTGCAGGTTCAGGATAATCTAATCTCTTGGGGCCCAGCTACCACACTTCTACTAATCTGGGGGGCTAGGTTGCCTGCTAGGTCACGCCTTATGGGTGGGACCTGGGAGGGGGGTGGTTACACCCCCTTCCCTTTGTCCAGTTTCGCACCAGGACTGGGGCTGGAGTGCCCCAGCACCGGTTTGAACTGGACTATGCATGGGACACCTTGTGTGCCCCAGGCATGTCTCATTCCTTTTAGCCCTCCCTGCCCCAATACACTAAAGTCTGTCTGGGGAGGTGCTAGCACCTCCCCAAGCAGGAAACCTATTGTCCAAGCCTCACTTGCCGGGATCACTCCCAGCAGCAGGAGGTCAGACTCGTGTCTGTGGCAGCAGCATCCATTTTGTGATGCTGAGCCTTTGGTTAGAGTTAAACAGCAAAGTAGGATTTTAACATGTCTCTCCCTCTAGAAGGGAGGAATAATATCCTCATCACCAGAAATGGTATGGGGGTATTATTCCAAAGTGTTAGACACCTTACACGACATGTTTTGATAAAGCCAAACCATAGTTACCATAACCGTTTAAGATTATAAGGCACTTTAAGAGTATATGGTAGGCTATATCATAGAACAGCTATAAGGACATGGTTCCGAAAGCTGCAGACAGGCTCAGCTCATGCTAGAGCACCATCTCACATGTTACCAAGCACTCTGCCTCCAGGATTGTTAAGGCCTGCCATAGGAGTGGCTGATAGGTACACAGGTGTCTATTTTAAGGGTAGATATAGGTATACTATATCTAAGCAAGGGGTGATTACACGACCTTGCCCCAGCTGAGTGATCAGCCAGTTGTGTCTGATTGGAAGGGCCAGGCCAGGGGGGGCATAATACATGCTGCAGCCCCTGGGAGACCTAGGGTACACCTATGCCCTGGGTACCTAGGGTACACTGTACAGGGTCCAATAAGGTGATCCTTACCAATTGTGTATGTACCTAGGGTACATGGAGTCCATTTTAAAGAGAGAGCAGACAGCCTGAGACCCTGAATGGCAGGATCTCAGGCCAACTAAGTCGAAAAACCAGCTAGACACTAGGCAAAAAGTTGGGGGTAACCATAGTCAGATATCCACCTTCCTACACCCCCCATTCTCTCTCTCTCTTTCATTTTCTCTCTCTCTCCTCCTTCCTTCCTTTTTCTCCTGTTCCTTTTTCTTTCTTTAAGGGAAAGAGATATATGTAGTGTGCTGTCCTCCCGCCTGGACATTCCATGGTGTGTTGTCTCGCGCTGCCCGTTGGCGCACGAAACGCTCTGAGAGTTGACAGTTTGTAATGACAGTTGAGCACAGTTTAACGGGGACAGCGCCACGCTTGCACACATGGCTGCGCACCATCTGTGGGATCATATCAGCTATTCTTAAATGAACTTAGCGAGACGCCTGTGTTCTGTATTCACTACAAATTTCATGTGGACATTTTGCTCAAACTGTGAAGTGCAGTGGATAGCAGAACCAACTTGTTAATTCATACAAATGCCTTTGTAAAGGTTTCTCATCTGCAGCAGAGGAATAGCTATAGAGAACAAAGCCAACACCCCCAGCATTCAAGGATATATTTCTGTGATATTCCACAGGACAGCGATAGCTCTCTCTGTTCGGAATGCTCGTCAAAAGTTTCATGAGATATTGGAAGCCGAAGAGATTCTGCTGCAGTCCCCTTAATAATGCAGGAATGATACTTTACCATGTGGCACAACCATGTCCTGATGTGGTGCGCCGTAACTAAGTAAAGGCTGGCTACAGAGGCGTTAATAGGGAAAGAATGAGTGCGCAAGAAAAAGTCTATATATGAAAACATTATTGTGCAGGATACTTTACAACAGGCTTCTCTAACGAGTAGCTCATGAGCTACTGGTAGCTCTCCACCTACAATGTGAGTAGCTCTCCTGTGTGCAGCTTAGCGTGCAGCTTAGCCTACTAAATTATACACTTGTACCTGATTGCATTAAGATATGGGTACCAAAATGGAGCGTGCGCATTTAAGATGAAATGAGTTTATTTTCAGAAATCATTAGCGGATGTTCTGAGAAAAATTGCTCAGTTTTCAAAACATATTTAAAGCTGATATTTGAGTGATAAATCAAGTGGCTTTGGGAAGACAATACTAATATGACAAACCTTGTTGCCAGGAGCATTTCAGCTACCGCCGCTAGGTAATAACCATATTAAGACTTTTAGAATTGATAAACACCTTTTTTACGTTACTGTTGGCAATCCTGCCCGATGTAGTGAGGTGATCACTGCTAGTAATATTGCATATGGTGGTCACTAATGTAATTGTGTCTGCTTTTACACAGCACTAATAATAGTAGTAGCTTGGGATGACTTGCAATGAACATAAGTAGCACTTGTTACAGAAAAGGTTGGAGACCCCTGCTTTACAACTATTCAGTTGTCTGTAGCTAGGCCACAGGGAAATGAGAATAAACAATTCAATTAAGTCACTGATTTAAATACAGCATTAAACTCACCTTTGGTGGAGTGGTTATCATTCTCTGCTTCTACAGAGCAAGGCCAGTCAATGCAGTCCAGCTCTTCCTCTCCAACCTGCAGTATGTGGTCTGGCTGGGCATCAGGATCAGAGTCTGCAGTGGATACAAAGGAATCCAGCATGGGGCTTATGTGGGGCTTATGTTTCACTTATTGTACAAGAGTAATGTTCACTACTTCACAGAAACGATCTCAGTAACCGCGCTTACCAGGGATGGTTTGGTTGCTCTCCGTAATTCCCTCTGGTTCTGACAGATCCCAGACGTACACCTCTTTGCTTTTATTAATATTTCTGAAAGTGTCGAAATCAGCAACTTGATGCCCTAGGAGTATGAAATGACAAAAGATATATCTTAATTTATAGTGAATCATTAAAAGATATTTAATGCAATTTTTGGCATCTGAAAAACATGTCACCTTGTGATTGTTTTTTCTGTAACTGTGTTTTATGCACTGACCCAGCTGCTTGGATGCACTGCATGAAGCGGGCTGTAATAGAATTTTAAACACACACAACACACAGAAAGGAGTACATCACCTGAAGCGCTGACCACAGCAAACCAATAGGTTTACTCCAAGTCTACATTTTATGCCATTTTATATTCAACAAGAAAAAAAAGAGGTATGTGTTGTAGAAGTGCTCCCAGGAGCAAGGGTCCCAGAATAGCACAGCACCAGTGGTTGGGCAGGCATTAACAAGAGAGTTTGAAAGGAGGAGAGGGTGGCGGGATGCTTGGGCAAGTGTTATATTTTCTCTGGAACTTATTTTGGCCTTTGAGCATGGGTCCAAGGCAGTAATGTCCACCGTGGTGCACCAAACAGTCTTTTTTTTGTGTCCTCATACTGCCAATGCTCTTATTAGGATTGCTCCTGTCTCTTCCCACCAACCTATACCAACCCTCGAAAGAGGTGTAAAGAAAAAAGAGCTTTCCCTCAAAGATTATACTGTTTCCATTTCCAACTCCTGTTCACTTTTGGGGCCCGAGAGGTTACTAAAGGGGGCTAGGACCAACAGTAAAATCAGCTTAATCATTGGACCCACTTGTCCTCTCTCTCCAATCCGACAAGGCAGACCAGATCTTAACTCGGCTTCTTTGATCACAGGCTATGTCTGATTCGCTGGTGTAGATGATATTCTTTAAACAATCGACAAAAGTTGGAGGACCTTCTGATTTCCAAATCCTACATATTTCTTGCCTTGCCAAGATTACCACATAAAATATATAAAAGTAGAACAAGGTGCATTTAAGTGACAGTCATATTGAAGACCGAAGAAAATCAAGCTGGTACTTACTTCGATTGGTTCCCCCAGCACTTCTTCCAAAAATGTACATACCTCCATCCAGTAGGGTTTAATTCTGGAACATTCCATAAACAGGATGCTTGCACCTAGGACAATTATATGTATTCTCTGTAATCTTAGATAACTTTTGTGGAGACCAGTAAACTCTGTAGGCTGTATACAAGTTGTTCCTTCTGAGTGCAGCTGGTTTTACAATAGCCTGCAACATAACAAGAGTCAGACCATATTTTGTAGATATCAATGTCATCATCTCTATATTCTTTACCCCACAGACTTTTAATTTCGCTTTCCACTTTATCTTCTGCATCCAGCAAGGCCGAATACCAAAACGAAGTTTCCTTTTTCCATTTGTCTGTTCTATTGACTTGATCCAATTTTTGGTTTTCCTCCTCTTGAGGCCAATTTTGTGTCGCCCACCAAGAGGATAACTGATAATATTTGAATCTCGTCAAATGTTCCTCTTGTTAACCTATTGAGAGCTTCCCAACTTATTAAATTGGATTTCTCTTGTAAATTTCCCCAGCACCTTATGCCTCCCCTTTTCAAAGGCTGGCTCAGTTGATCTCGTAAACATTCAGGGGTGCCTGGGGAGTCCCATATTGGGGCCCGCGCTGCATAGTATGCGATTTTCATTCTTTTTCTTATATGCACCCAAGTCTCTAGTGCTGCTCTTAAGATTTTTAACCTTACTTTTTTGTAAAACTTCGGCTCACCATACTTGTAAAGAAAATGTTCCTGCCCTTGCACAACATCTTTCAGCATAGACTCACAACATAATCCTAATGATGAAGAATCGATCTTACTAGCCAGCATTCGAAAGTTTTTAAAATGAAAAGCGTAGCAATAAATCAGTAGATCCGGTAGCGCCAACCCACCCACTTTGAGGCCTCTACGTTTTTTTCCACGGCTCAGCAATTAAAATATGTAGTGAGCTCACAGGTTCTAATCCCAGTCTCAGGTTAAGGAGATCACTGATGTACCACTAAAGGGACAGTACAGCAAAATGTAGTCACAGTGGAATACATTTTTCATGAAAAGATTAGAGGATCACCATGACAAATCAAATAAATGAAATGTATTCTCTAATCATCGCATTATTGTAGAGGACAGCATGATTGTCGGTACATTTCTAAAAACGGTGCTCGAAGGGGGGGCAAGAGTGTGTGCTTGTGAGGGTTGTAGAAAAGGAATGGCAATGTGCAATATATACGCATCAAAGATTGCTGAAACCTATCCAGCCTTGTGAAGGTAAATCAATACAAAACAAATATAGCATTATTCTGACACAGATAGTTAATGTTGTCGTCTGTGCTTGAAAGGTTCTGAAGGACCGTCAACGTTTCGACCCCAATGTAAGATAAAGGTTAACTGTTCCTTTGCCTGGGGTCTTCATCAGGACGAAAAGGGGGGGGGGAGGGAGTGGAGACACCTAGAGACAATTAGAACGATTCATATTAGTCTGGTGATAAAGAAAGTTATACTAAACAATGATGCGTGATATCAATAGATGTTTACTGATTGGCAACAGCAAGATCAATCAGGCTGGAAAATTTGAAATGGTAGGCCCTTAGGCTCCTGTGTTAAAGAGGGCGAGAGAGTAGAACTCACATTGAGCTGAAAAACAGAAACAAGGAGCATGTATCACCATGTGTCCTAGGTGGGAAGGACGGACTGGAAATTCGCTGGAGGTTACAGTGCCACTTACTTCATAGTATGAGATTGGATCTTGAATGGTCATCAAAGGGAGCAGAAGTTGGAGAGTGAACTCCAAGATGGTTGGTGGATTCATAGTTCGCCAACCTTGGCGAGAGGTAAGTGACTACCCTCCTAAATAGACCAGCAAAACTTCTTAGAACTCCAGTACACAAGGGACTAAAACTGAATTACACAGTCTATAAACTCACTGAAACTAGGTGAGTTAGAAAAGACGGCGCGTGACGCAACTAGGCGCTGTTAGCGATGCGACAAGAGAAACCGGGCAGTACTTCTGTCCCAAGGCGGGAGAGGTGGATAATAACTAGTAAACATCACCACTTAATGTCACGGTGGCGGGATAATCGAAGGTAACTTAAGGTAACAAATGCGGTGCTGGCTTTAGAAAAATGAATAATTGTTACAGTATGTGCTCTCGCATAATACGAGAAGCATAGGAATCAAGAGAGCGGTGGGTAACTCCGTGAACCACGGTGTAAGCAGAACACCTGAATACATCAAAAAAATATCCGGAAGGATTGCCATCCTTCTTAAGTATTAAGTTCGTAATTTGGTGTTTGCAATGCGCTCACATTGAAAATGAAGGGCAAGAGACTGCCTACCTTGAATACAGTTGAGGCGGTGTGTAAATGCGTTTCAAACGGAGCAGCGAATAAATCTACAAAGGAGGGAGGGGAGAAAGGATGGCGGACATCGGTAAACTTCTCGAAACAAATCGCAGTAGAAGCCAAACGCTGTGCTCACACATACCCGACTGCTCCGGACGTCTAAATCAGGCATCTGACAGCCGGGACCGGTAAGCGCCGTAGATAAAGATACGCTGGGAAGCGTGCACGTGCGGCACGCTGTCAGCCCAGTCGCTAGATACAGGCACGCTGGAGATGGAGCAGGGCTCCGGAATAATTGATTACACAATCTACCCGGCCTAGTCGGACTGAAAGTAATGATAATAAATATGGTGCTCCTGAGGATATGAAGTCATCCAGTAACCTTATATAAAAATGAATCAAGTACAAACACTACTAATTCTACAGGACGTTCACTAGTTTACAGATGGTACAACGGCTCAAGAATTAAAATATGTATTAATCTCACAGGTTCAAATCCCTGTCTCGGGTTAAGGAGATCATTGCTGTACCACTCAAGGGAGACCACTACGAGCATTTATATTCTTACAGTATATTGTGAGGGCAGTGCTTTCAATCTCTGACGTCAGTGAATTTGTAACCCCCGATTAACCTTGAACTGCCCCAGGGCTGCTTTATCCACACTGCATTGGAAAGTAAAGTGGATGGTTTAAGTGCATCAGTTTTACGTATCTATATACATATTTTTACAGCACTTCTTCACCAATATGATTGCCTCAAACCAATAATTTGTTTTTGTTGTTTAGTAAGGATATTTGATTTCTGGGACTTTAAACTTGCATTTTTTGGTGTTCTGAGGTTGCCATATTTTACTATACAGGTTTAACATTTTGAGGCAGAACAATCCCGATGAGCACAGAATCACATACTCTCAAGTCTTTTTCCGAGGGTGTTATCTTCTGGCTCCCACTGCCCGCGGTTTTTTATTGGGCTTTAATAAATTATAGGAACCTTCGAAGATGGAATCAACGGTGGGTCCTGTTGAAGCCCATTTTTAGGTCTCGCCTGACCCAGCGCATGTGCTGGTCTGGCGAGACTTATTGAGAGAGCTCCAAAAAGTGCTACCAGGCCAGCCTAGAGCTACAGTGCATGTGCGCTGGCACGCGCCCCGCGCTTGGCCGCGATTACTTTCTCTTCCGCGGCCGCATGGCCGCTTTGATCGCGATCACTTTCGCGGCACCACGGCCGCTTGGTATAGCCAATAGGTCTCGCTTTTGGGCCCTTATAAGTATTTAGTTATGCAACTGTTGCTTGCATGGCTAAACACTTATAAGGTCCCAAAGGCGAGACCTATTGGCTATGCCAATGCTTGTTGTGTTTCCGTTGGAGCAGGAAATAGCGGGAGGTATTTGAAGTTGCATGTAGCGCGGGTGTTGAAGTTGTGTATGATGTCAGTAATTGATGTTTGGGGCCAATACGCATACAAGACCATGGATAAGAGCAAGCGCTTTTTCAACTTCTCGAACTCTAGTAAGGTTGGTGCGTCCGCTTCAATTGCAACGCAATTAAGCAAGCTCACTTAACCTGAGCTTGACATGATAGGTAACTAAGCTATGCCGAGCATTTGTCCACATAGTAGTGCTGTATAATTGTTTCAGAAACATACTGGGGCTTGGCATGTTTAGTCTGATGTGGTGTTTCTGAAGATCAGCCATGAGTGAGAGAGTTTAGCATCATTGGATAAAACACTTCCTCACAAATTAGTGTATTTGGAGCAGTCCAGCATGGCTTAGTTTTCTTGATATATCTGTGCCTGTTGCCACATGCAATACATTAAAACCTTTCACCCTTCTTGCTGTTTTTTTATTTTATAGAGTTTATAGGTCACAGCCAGTTCAAACCTTAGTTAAATGGCACTGGGCCTATGTGTATAACACCAGGTAGGTTTGTTTCTCTTAGTGGGACTAGAGGGAATTTGTATGGCCTATACAGGATTTGGAGATACATATGGTACCACTGCCCTGTATCTATAAACAAATCCATGATATACATCATGAATTTGTTTAAAGATACAGGGCAGTGGTACCAAATAATAATGACCCTCATCTAAGAAGCACTGGAGGTTTGAATTCAATTTCGCCCTCTTATGAGTGATTTGTTCAAAGAAACCATGGAGACCCCTGGTTAGGAGGTAACGTTCATCTATGTTCAATGGTGAAAGGCTAGCTATACATGTGGCCCGCTGGGCGTACCCCTAGAGGTAGTGTGTATAGTGCCCCTAGTGACATTATAAATTACCTATTTTTTGGCTAGATGCAGTGTTAGATTGCCCTAGCGACTCTTTCACAGTGAGTTGGGATATGAGGGTGGTACTTTTATTGGTGGGATTTAAGGATGTTTGGTGCTCTTTGGTTTCTATTTCATTTTGCTCAAGTTTATTCTTAAACATTGGTGTATGGCGGTGCTCTGTGCAAATATATTGTATAAAATATTATTGATAGTAAAAAACATGTATTGCACCATACGTGTTTGACTGAATTTAGTTTTTTGCCTCCAGGTTTTATTTCGTGATTCAATGTGCGCAGGAGGGATAAAAACATTAATTTCTGTGTCCTGAAGAAGGTGGTCTTGAATAAATATAATCAACCGAAACGCATCAATGAGCATTTGCACATCTGCTGCCATATTTGAATTTTGAAAACATTTTTAAGATGAGGTTCATAAATTCAAATTTTGATGATGTGTGATGGAAAGTGCGGGGGGCAATATTTATGCACAAATGTATACGTTTTAAATTGTATTTTATCCTCGATTATGTGTTTCCGTACAGTATGTTTTTTGAAGTTTAAATGATTCAAATAAATAAATATTGTAATTTTGTAATGTTTTCTCTTGTATATGTATTTTTGGGACATTAGGATAATAAGCCAGTCGAAACAATGATGTAACAACCATCCATGTAGCCATTGTCAGGATGGCTGTAAGCACCCAAACATCATTTGGTGAGCTTTTGGAAGAGACATCCGACCGATCCCCAAGCACAAACATAGGCTATGATATCAGATCTTTCGCTGAGCCAGAGTGCCCAGGTAGAGCCCAGCAGAATCTGAGTCTGGGCCCAGAATTTCAAAAGTTAGAGGCTGTAAATCGAACAAGATGGCTAAATTACAGCAAATCATTGCCAATCAACCATACAAGCCACTCGGAGAATAATTCTAATTCCGACTCCGAGATAAAATCAAGAGTGCCCATGACCTTGCCAGACTGAACTTGCCAATATAAGGAGGACAGAACTCATAAGGCCAGTAATAAAATTATTCTCTAGCCAGACTACATGTCCCGAGGAAAATGTGACCTGCTAAATAGAGGGAATACCATTAAACTTTGCTCCTCTCTTCCCGGTTTGTATCATTTTAGTTCCAAGGACATTGATTAGTTGCCCTCACCCCTCCCAGCATTCGTGGAGATAACGAGTGATCAGAACGCATTTTTTTCCAGGCCGAGAACTGTGCAAGCCTTGGAATAAAAATACACACAATTAGCACAGTGCGGCATACAAATAGTAAATTCAATTGAAAAGAAATATCTAGCAATCTTCATGGAAGATCATCCCGCAGCTGTTAAGAACCCACGGTTGGGGGTTGGAGTCAGTTATAAACATGTGAATAGTCAACTCTCTGATCTCATCAACACCCAGAGCACGTCTCGGCACCCCCTGGTGTCCACAGGTGAACTAAAAATCAATTGCCCATGTGTCTAGGATTGGTAGAAGCTGCACCTCTAACCAGTTAAAAGTTAAAGATTGGGCGTGGAATCCGGGTATCTTGGCCCAGTGTCCATAGACAACACAGTACCAAAGGGTTAGACATTATTATAGTATGTTCTTGGAACATAAGAGGGCTGTCAGTGGCTGACAGGAAGAAAAGATGCCATGTTAACCTTCAAAAGATGGATGTCTTCATACATCACAAAACCTGGGTACTCGATTCTTTTACCTTGCCAGACTTTACAGAATTTGAATCTCTGGCCAGTTATCAAAGATGGGGGGCATACTTCAGGTGGATTATCAATGTATGTAAAAAAAAAAATCGTTTGCAGTGGAGGCCACAATTATTGCCAGAGAACTGGGTAATATCCTCATTGTTAAAATCAATCCTGAAACTATAACCAACCAGGATAGCCCTCTGATTCCAATTACAGAATCAATTTATTCACACCCTTCTAAAAACCAAAAGTTCGGATACACTGGCTCACCGGAGGCCAGTCCTAACAGCGCAAAAACTGAAATTTCCAAATGCCATTTGGTTATTAATGGAGACTTTAATGCTAATTTAATGGACACTGGCCCTAGTTTGATATAGCAAGAGTACAATAACAAGTATTCGAAGATTCCTCCTATTTAAAGGCAGTTTCATAACACAGACAGGGACTGAGCATTGCGCTTAAAGAGATAGATTTGTGCCTAATGAATGGTAGAATCACAACAGATTCACTGGCGGCTATATCCACACTTTGCTCAACAGGCTGGTCATGCTTGATTATATATGGATACCATTGGCAAACCATCAGGAGAGTTCTTTTGAAGTACTGCTTACATATGTAACTGGCCACGTTGAGGTGCACATTGGAAGTCCTAAGTACTCATCTCCCTACACCCAATCAGCACTCAGAATGAACTAGAACATACTCAACAAATCAGATGGTCATTGAAGGACGAGGACAGTTCTACCTATTTGGTGGAGCATTGTTTGGAGTATTTTTCAGCTAAATACGGCAAGGATGGCGCTTATGGCCAACATTGATTAAGCAACTCCATGAGTCCGCAAGATCTTTCAAATCTTCCTTCAAGCCCAGACATAGCACTGCTAAGTGCATCCAGCTCCCAGAAGAGAGAAGTTCCCTAACAACAACATTAAACAGGTTCTAAGAGCCCAATGCTGCAGTAAAGGAAGTAGTTTGTATGTCAAAAGTAAAATCATTAAGATCTCAGTATAGGAGGAAGATTCAGGAAGAAAAATGAGTAAATGATAGCAAATGGGCAATAAGAACAAGAGCCTAATGCGCTCCAAAGGCCCCTGGGCCCAAATGGCCTCCGTGCTGCATACTAAAGCTGGCCCCTAACAAGTGGGCAATTATAATAACTTCCTCTTTCAATTCATATCTTGCCAGTAGCCCAATTCCCAATAGCTGAAGGGATCCGTGCGAATTCTAATTCACAACAAGCATTTTCAATACAATAGGTCTCGCATTTACGCGAGTTAAAGCTATTGGCATTGTAAATGACAATGCCTTTTATCTAGGTTTTAAAAACAAAAGGCATTGTTATTTGCAATGTCAAAAGCTCAAACTCGCGTAAATGCGAGACCTATTGCACTGCTTGTTTCAAATACGTTGCCAAAAGCCATCAGCAAATGGAGGCTCATCACAGTATACACGCACGAGACAAGCACTTATTATTTTGCTCCCTGGGTTCGTCTAATAAAAGGCCACGAAATGTAAGGTTACTTGCCCAGCTCAATGGCAATGTACTCCTAAACATGAAAGGCTGAGTCAACACCCCTCTTCGACGGTCGATCCGGGCAATCTTCACTTGACATCACGACCGATCATACTTTTAGCCACAGGGGCTCATGTAGGGCACATAAGGGTCACAAGCATGGACCATCCCCGTCTTTTGTCCCCAAGAACGGCCAGCTTCCCCAATGCCCCCACGTTCGGGGCAAAATTGTTCAAGCAAGTCCTTCACGTGTCAAACTGGGAGAAGTAAAATTCAACAAAAGCATTAAAAAGGGAAGCAATAGTAACCCCGCTCCCTCCTACAACCAAAGAGGAAACCACCCCTATTAGTAAACACCACCCATTAGGCACAAGAAAAACAAAATCCTTGAAAATGTCCCTGCAAAAGGCACAGTTAAAGGGACAAGGTGGGTGCATAATTCACAGCAGATGCAGGGCCTGGAGGGGGCAAGTAAAGAGAGTGAATTCCCCTCCCTCTAGCCTCCACAGCACTTTTTGCATCCCTGACAGTGAGGGAAACCAATGCATTCTGGGTGTTGGAGTCTCGTGTGCTTCCACTGAACTGATTAGATCAACACACCTGAAATCAATTACTTGTGGGTGAAACGTTCAGCACTGGAGACCGTGTCTGTAGTGACCCTGGCGGAGAGGGGGGTGGTCAGGACAGCAACAGACCATCAAGGACATGCTTCCGGTGCACCCTGCTGCAGTCCGATACGCTAAAACTGCACACAGCACAAGAACAGAGAGACTGGACTCCAAACGACGAACACGCTGTGCTGGGCTTCCAGGAACATAGGACACCCTATGGTTGCTGTCCTAACTGTACCACTGCAACGCCCACCCCCCATGCCTCTGGCATTTGGTGGTCGACAGTGTGGGTGGGTAGGTAGGAGCTGTACTCCCAGAGGATCCCAATCCAATGGCCCATAACAAAAACCCATCAATCATCTCATGCAAGTGGAATCTGGCTGTCGACGAGTTAAAAATGTTCACCAGCCTTGAGGCCAAAGTCCGCTGATGACTCCATGACCCTCAGAATGCCATGTGTTCCTGGACTTGGGTCTTTGTAAAATTATTTTCAGTTGTTTAGTTCAACTGGATCAACTGAAGAAAACCTGGACTACAAGTCCCAGAATGCAATAGGTTGCAAACTAAAATGCAGAAGTGGAGTTGACTGCTAGACCTAGTTGGTATATTTTCCCCATGTTAGGCGGCCGGGGCAGATGACTCGGACATCGAGTGAAGACCACACACGTGGAAGGCACCTCCTGTGCCTCCGAAACATACTCCCACCTCCGCATGCGCAGCATTTCACCCATGCAATTTCCCGGGCACGCGCACTAAACTCTTGAACTCGTGCAGGCACTGGATCGGGTTATTAAACAAACATTTAAAAATGCAATAGGTCTCGCCTTTTATTAAGTTAAAGCCATTTGCTTTGCTACACAATACCATTAGCAAAGCAAATGGCTTTAACTTAATCAAAGGCGAGACCTATTGCATTTTTAATGCTCGTTTTTTCAAGCATTGGCCGCGCGCGCACACAACTCCCGCTTCTCCCCCTTCCCCACCACATATCGCGTCTCATGGCCGTATCAATAAGATGTGGCCTAACGGCTAGAGCGTACGACCTCGAAGCTTGGTAACCAGGTTCGAGTCTCTGCGGCTCAACCTCTTGTGATTCTGGGCAAATCACTTCATCTCCCCAAGTGTAACAAAACATGGATGTGTCCGTCTGGAACAGCTGGTGCTCGTGTAAAGCGCCCTGATACCTCCGGGTTGAGTTCGAGCTATATAAACCTACAAGACAAAAAAACACGGCTCTGCGGATCTCACACGTCCTCACACGTGCACTCACTGTCACGGGCCACAGAGATGCTCTCGTGCTCGTGGGGGATGCACTCTCCCCCTCCATATGTAGCCCTCGCTCCGAGAAGATTCACGCACTTCCTGCTGGTTGGTGAAGAGTGAGACACATGCTCTCACGTGACAAAGCCGGGTATAGCGCACACCAAGCGCATCTCGGGTTTAAACAAGCATCGTCGTACAAATAGAACACAGTAACCAGTACAGGGTTGTTTGACATACCCAGTAATGATACACCCGGTAGTGATACATCCATGAGTGATAACCTCAGGAGAGACACACAGGACTGACAAACTTAAGAGTGACACGCCCAGGAGTGACACACTCTGGAGTGTAAGTACAGGGGCCCCTGTCCCTGCAGGCTGGACTCATTAAGATGTGGCCTAACGGTTAGAGCATATGACCTCGAAGCTGGGTAACCAGGTTCGAGTCTCTGCGGCTCACCTCTTGTGATTCTGGGCAAATCACTTCATCTCCCCACGCCTAACAAAACATGGATGTGCCCGTCTGGAACAGCCGGTGCTCCTATAAAGCACCCCGATACCTCCAGGTTGAATTCTAGCTACATAAAACTGCGAGACAAAAAACACGGCTCTGCAGATCTTACACGCCCGGAAATTGCTTGTACTGTCTCCACGCAAGGAAGCTAGAGATGTTTAGGAACGACTGCTGTCGCACAAAATGCCATGAAGGTGCTTGTGTGTAGCATAGAAGGACTCCCTGCAGATAAATCACGGATTACAGTGACATAGCGCGGGACAGTAAGAAAAAAACAAGTGCTCGCCATGACTTTTTCGTCGCCTTTTTCTGCCGTCCCACTTGGACAGCCTCGCCTGCTAAAAGGTTTCTTGTCTTTATGGGGCCATGTGTTTGGCCCCATAAAGAAGATAAGAAACCTTTTACGCCAGCAGGAAGTCAGACGAGCGAGTCCAACTGGGACGGCTCTAAAAGAGAAACGTGTACGTCACTGGAAGCTCTTTTCCAATGGATGGCCACCGTTTAGCATAAACGGTGACGCCAGACAATGGAAAAGAGGGGCGGGGCTTAAACCCCGCTAGTGAAAGCTACCCAAAAACATAATATCTCGCCAGCGAGACTGCACATGTCTGCGCAGCCTACGCTAGCCGAGACCTAAAAACTATTTCGAAAAGGTATCCATTTAAAAGAAACAAAAATAAAAGGAAAAGGTTTTGAAATTAGACTCCCGGTCCCTTACGTCAAATAAAGGGAATACAAATTGTAAATGAGACAATTACCTTGACAAGGTTGAGGCGGGCTCGCGCCTTGTGCGGCGCTACAATGAAAGCTAATCACGCATGGATCAGCAACATTACTTATAATTAGCAGCGTTGTGCTTTACAACTTTTCTCACACGCAGACACCGTGAAAAAAAAAGCTCGACCGTGAAAGACAAGTTAAGACCAGGGAGGAAGGCAACTGGCACAATGCGCGCCGCTGCTTGCTCCAGAGGCCCCAGGCCATGGGAGTGAACGTATTGAGGGAAGGAGGGACATGCACCCGTCATTAGCCATTTGCGTGCTTTCAATTATTGAAAGAAAACAGAAACAGGAGTAAACCCGTTAACCCAGCTGAGAACCTCTTTACATTGAGGTCATCAACAGGACTATGGTTACGATGATTCAAAAGTACTTCTATGAAAGCAGAGGGAGAGGAAAGAGAAGGTTGGTTATAGGACCCAAGGAAACCAATAAAAAGCCATAGAAAGATAAGTAAAGAAGGTAAGTGAAGGAATACCTGAAGTGGAGGGACGAAGGGAACAAAACCCCTCGGGGCGCGGTAGCGTCAAAATACCACAAGGACGTTGACAGCGATATGGATCTGGCCAAGGGAGAAAGGGGACGAATTAAAAGTGCAAGGGAACGCTAAAAACCAAATCAAACAAGAGAAAAAAGCGTCCTTACCAAAGGGGAGGAAGGTACCCGTGTAGTAGAATGTGCATCAAAGGCACTTATAAGGTTGCAAAGGACAGGATGAATCGTCACTTGAGTTTATTCCACACTCTGAAAATAAAGGAGCAGAGTGAGGCAGAGCGGGGTGGGAGCGAGGATTAGAGCGCAATTAACTTAACCTCTTCAGCGCTGCGCGGATTCCCGCGCAGTGCTGAAAGATTTGAGCGCGGGCGGGGCCATGACGGAACGGTTCCGTCATAAGCACAGCCCAACCGGCGTGCATGACGGAACCGTTCCGTAATCGGCATCGAAGAGGTTAAAGGGCAATTAACTTAAAATAAAAGGTTGCCGGGCGTGACAATGGGAGCAAGGAAGGACACTTACCCAAGGAATGTGTTCAAACGGGGATAAGTCGATCTGATTTCGAAACCGGGATAAGTCCAGGATAAGCCAAGTACCGGGACGAATGAAACGCCTAGGTAGAGTAGCACGGCAAACCAGGAAGTAATGCCGGCAGAGTCACGTGACTCGGCAAGGGAGTGTCCCACCAATGAAAGGGAAGAAAGGCTAAAACGAGGAGGAGGTACTAGTAACCCCAGGGAAAGAGAAAAAGGCCAAAAGTACCGGGATCAGAATAAAAGGATTGAAGTGATAGGACAGTTGAAAGATATGATAGCATGATATTAATAGTCATGAAACAAAATATAAACGAAGCATGAATACTTTTTATTCTGTGATACATGGCCTAAATTCTCTTGATGAGTGGAACACAGTTATTACCAGTGTCTAACTTTTCGTCCATGGTGACTTCATATCCATGACGGAGGAAATTTCCAAACACCGTGGACACAGACAGAGCGAACACCGAGGGGAAGAAAGCTTGAATAAACAGCTTCAGAAACAGCAAGAGAAATAAGCAGTCACAAACAGGACCTGAACCGAACACGCGCAAACATCTCCACCCCTCGAATTACAGAGCGGATAAAAAGAAGATGACAGTCCCGTAAACCATTAGAAACGCGGTGAAAGATGCCCCACCAGAATCTTTGATAAGCCCTGACGAAGACCTTACTGTTAAGATACAGGTCCATCACATTAAAGGTCGAAACGCGTTGGCAATAAGCAAGCAGCGATTCAGATCATTTTTGGAACAAACTCAAGGCACTCGTGTTTCCCATAGAGCAGAAATAATAATCCATATATCGCTCTCCCCGAAAAATATTTAGAAAAATATTCTCTGACCCTGCTTAGGACCACAAAAAGCAGTTCACGTTGAGGACCAGATGAGTCAGGGTCCCTACAGCTTAACCAATCAGATATTTATGTACTGTACTGTAAGAATTCCCTCATTTGTTTAAAATACTCAATTTATGTATGTATGATACGTTATAAAGTTATGTGTAACAATTTTGAAAAAGTGTACAAAAATTCTACACGTTTTATGTAAAGGACATGTGATTGTCAAAATGAAGAAGTGTTTTCTCTGTCCAAAGTAATTGTAAAAAGTAGAAATTGAATTGTAACTCGCAGTCAATAAATAGGATTGCTGAGAAAAGAAAAAGTGCGATTAATGGTGTCAGAGGCACACTTGCGTTTATAAGGTCTATGAACAGATTCCGGCCTCTGAAATCCTTATAGAATCTATCCCCCGTCTTTTATACCCAGATGGCATTTCCCCTGCATTAAGGATATGGTCAACATATGAGGCCTCTCAAGGGATGAAGATGACCATTGTAGAAGGTTCAACTAAACATTTGTGGATAATACTGGAATAAAGACTGATAAAATTGGAGTAACGCTGTGGCAATTGTGTTAAATGCGTGGAAATAAGCTGTGCGTCCGGCATTAGGGTGAGACGTCACCCCAATCTTTGAATGTGTTCATACAAGTATATGGTTATGGGGCAGACCATGTTTCCCGGGCTTGCACGCGAAAGGATTAAAAGAGAACAAATGATATCATATTAGTGGAAGAAACAGGTGTGCACTCCGTCACGTCTTTTGAAGCATATTAGCTCTGCTATTTAATCAGTACTTGGCTGACCCAAAAGGCCACTTGGATAAAGTAAGAGTTTACCCTCCCAGGTTAGCTGGCCAGAAAACCCAACTGCTCCAAAATGCAGAAGATACAGCACTAATCAACTAGACCCAAACTGGTCTACAGAGATCCCAGATGCACTGGCCCATTATTGCGAGTTTAACAATCTGTCCATACATCTAACTAAGGTAAAGGTCATGATAGTGGGTCACAAATTAATAAAGAGTGGGTCTTGGTTTCTTCAAAAACGATCTGTCATGCAGGTGCCATCCTGAAAATACCTAGGGATATGCCTGGATGAGAGCGGAGGAATCGCCCCACACATCTAGGCCCAACAAGGCTCTGGCAACTCCTTGACTTGGGGATTCTGCAAATTGTTTAGGTCTAGGCAGTGCTCACACCAAAGAGCCCTAGTGAATGTGCTACATTAATGCAATCAATAAAATAATGAAACACTGATTTTCAAAAGTAGGCTGGCCAACTGACTTAACAGAGTCCATATCAGCTGCTACAGAAACCTTTTCTCCCTACCAGACTGCACCACACAAGCACAAATTCGACTGAAATTCAACCTGATAATACAGTATTTGCTATTGAAAGCAAAGTGTAGGAGAGTAGGATCTGCACTTATGTTGCCCCCACTTTTTTTCTGATGTACACACTGGTTTCTGGCTATAGTCTGGCTGGGTCCCTGCTAATCAGGGTCCCAGTCTCTCTGTTCTCTCTAAAACGACTTGGTGTGCATATTAGATGCACTAGTGATTGGATACTGTCGTACCTTATGAGCCCCTAGTATATGGTACCTTAGGTACCTAGGGCATAGGCACTTCACAGGCCTACCAGGGGATGAAGCATGTATTGTGCCACCCCTGGGAAGCAGCCTCAATCTGACACCACAGGCCTGCTACTGCATCCTGGGTGAGGTAGTGTTAGCACTCCTCACAGAGGTATAGGTTTCTATATCTCACTATACACACACATATAAACCTATCAGCCACCCCTATGGCAGGCCCTATCAATCCTGAGGGCAAGGTGCTTGGCTTACAATATGAGGGGGTGCCTCTGCATGAGCAGGACCCCTCTGCAGCTGGCAGGGTCTATTCCTTGTGGCTGTTTGTGGATGCGGTTAAACCATATACTCTTAAGTGCATTATAAATGCTAACTTTGGAATGACTGCATCAAAACATGTCGTGTTTGATGTCAAACAACTTCTAATCATACCCCCATATCAGTCCATGATGTGGGAGTACGATCCCACCCTTCTAGAGGGGACGACATGTGCCTACTATGGTAACACGGTAGAAATTGAATATGCTACTTACCAGTATGCATCTGTTCTTGGCATGTAGGGCTGCTGACATTCATATCTGTGCATAGATCGCCGCCTAGTGTTGGGTCCGGATGATTGCACATTGTTGTCCTGGAAGAGTCTTCAAAGTATCCTGAGATGGGTGACTCCTCCCCTGGACCACAGTGCGCATGGGCATCCTCAGATTGTTTTTCGCCATTGTGGCAGTGATGGAGTAGATACAGGAAGTGATGACCATGCTATACAGTAATTCTGAGAGCTGCAGCTGTGACAGGCGCCGGGGAGGAGGGTGGGCGATATGAATGTCAGCAGCCCTACATGCCAAGAACAGATGCATACTGGTAAGTAGCATATTCAGTTCGAGGCATGTGGGCTGCTGAATTCATATCTGTGCATAGAATACACAGCAGTACCTCCTATTAGCGGCGGCTACCCGTGCCAGCTGCAGCAGTCTGAAAAAGAGTTTTGAGAACAACCTGTCCTACAGCTGCCTGCTGTTTTGAGTGTACATCTACACAGTAGTGTTTTGTAAATGTATGTATAGTGGACCATGTGGCTGCTCTACATATTTCTTGTAAAGGAATGTTTCCCAGGAAATCCATGGAGGCCCCTAACTTCCGTGTTGAGTGGGCTCGTGGTGGAATCGTTAATGTGCGTTTAGCTTTTTGATAACAAATTTGGATACATTTAACGATCCATCTGGCTATACCTGCTTTGGAAATGGCGTTGCCTTTGTGTTGTGGAGAGAAGGCAACAAAGAGTTGTTTAGTCTTCCTAAAGTTTTTAGTTCTGTCAATATAGTACATGAGGGCCCTCTTTACATCTAGTGTGTGGAGCATCCTCTCAGCGACATTTTGTGGGTTTTGAAAGAAAACAGGCAGTTCGATGGTTTGGTTCATGTGGAACTGCGATATTACTTTAGGCATGAATTTGGGGTTGGTACGCAGTACAACCCGGTTTCCGTGAACTTGTATAAATGGCTCTTGAATGGTTAGTGCCTGGAGTTCACTAACTCTTCTTAAGGAAGTGATGGCAACCAGGAAAGCCACTTTCCAGGTAAGGAATTGAATCTCACAAGAATGGAGAGGTTCAAAGGGTGGGCCCATTAGTCTGGTGAGGACCAAGTTGAGGTTCCACACCGGGGCTGGGGGGTGCCTTGGGGGAATCACCCGTTTAAGTCCTTCCAAGAAGGCTTTGATGGCAGGCACTCTGAATAAAGAGAGGTGCTGCCTGTTTTGGAGATAGACTGCTATTGCGGTTAAATGGATACGTATTGAGGTGTATGCTAGATTGCATCGGTATAGGTGTAATAGATAGCAGATTATGTTCTGAATAGATGCGTCTAGCGGGTTAATGTGATTGTTGGTGCAATAAACGACAAACCTCTTCCATTTGGCTGCATAGCAAGCTCTGGTAGTGGGTCTCCTAGCTTCCTTAATGATTTCCATACAGTCAGGTGGCAGGTTTAGGTAGCCAAACTCTAGGACTTCAGGAGCCAGATTGCCAGGTTCAGCTGTTGCGGATCTGGGTGTTGAATTTCTCCATGGTTCTGCGTCAAAAGCGCGGGTTTGATCCGCAGTCTTTGATGCGGCACCACGGAAAGTTCCAGAAAGGTGGTGTACCATGGCTGGCGTGCCCATGTTGGAGCAACCAGGATGAGTTTCAGTGAGTGCTGTCGCAGTTTGCGTGCCACCAGCGGTATCAACGGCGCTGGGGGAAAAGCGTACGCAAATCTGCCGGACCAGTTCATCCATATCGCATTGCCCTGCGACTGTGGATGTGGGAACCTGGCGGCAAAGCTTTGGCATTTTGCGTTTTCCCTTGTGGCGAATAGGTCTATCTCTGGAAGACCCCACTGCTGGAAGTACGGTTGGAGTACTGATGGGTGTAACTCCCACTCGTGCATCTGGTGGCTGTGTCTGCTGAGCAGATCCGCCATCTGGTTGTCCTTGCCGGGGAGGTGTTCCGCCATGAGGAATATGTTCCTCTGAATGGCCCACTTCCACATGCTCTGAGCCAGATGAGACAACTGTGGAGAGTGTGTTCCTCCCTGCTTCTGTATGTAGTACATGGCAGTCATGTTGTCCGTCCGGATCAACACGACCTTGTTGCACAGGTGTACTTTGAATGCTTTCATTGCCAGGAAGATTGCCATCAGTTCCAGAAGGTTGATGTGCATCTTCTTCTGTTGTGTAGTCCATAGTCCCTGCACTGTGTAATTGAGTACATGAGCTCCCCATCCCTGGAGAGACGCGTCCGCTGTCAGTATTATTTGTGGGACAGGCTCTTGGAACGATCGGCCCTTGCAAAGGTTTTGTGGATTCCACCAATGCAGAGAGTTGTATGCCCGACCGCTCACCAACACTAGGTCTTTCAACTGTCCTTGAGCCTGATTCCACTGACGTGCTAAGCACTCCTGAAGCGGGCGCATATGTAGTCTTGCGTGTGGGACTATGAAGATGCAGGAGGCCATCATGCCTATCAACTGCATGAACACTCGCGCCGAAAGGGAGTGTTGAGGTTTGAATTTTGAGATCAGCAGTTGCATGCTGTTGATTCTCACTAAAGTTGGCTGAGCTGTGGCAGCCAGAGTGTTGATTGTCGCGCCTAAGTACTGTTGTACGTGCGCAGGTTGGAGACTTGATTTTGGGTAATTTAGTGAGAATCCCAGATCGTGAAGAAGGTGAATGGTGTGGGACATGTGGGTGGCACATTGTTGTGCTGATTTGGCCTGAACTAGCCAGTCGTCCAGATAAGGGAAGACGTGAATATTTTGTCTTCGCAGATGCGCGGCCACTGTCGCCAGGCACTTGGTAAAGACCCTGGGCGCTGTTGTTACTCCGAAGGGGAGAACTTTGAACTGATAGTGATTCCCCTGAATGGTGAATCTGAGGTATTTCCTGTGTGAAGGGTGTATTGGTATGTGGAAGTATGCATCCTTCAGGTCTAGCGTAGCTAGGAAATCCCCCTGAGTGAGTAGTGGGAGAACCTGTTGGAGGGTGAGCATATGGAAATGCTCCGACAGTATATATAGGTTTAGGGGTCGCAGGTCTAGGATAGGTCGGAGCGAGCCGTCCTTTTTTGGGATCAAGAAGTACAGAGAGTACACTCCTGTGCCCTGCTGGGCGGTGGGCACTACTTCTATGGCCCCTTTTGCGAGCATAGCAAGCACCTCTTGCTGGAGTAAATGTAAGTGTTCAGCTGACCTAGGACGGTGCTTCGGTGGTATATTGGGTGGAGTGGAAGTTAGTTCCAGACAGTACCCATGTTGAATGATGTTCCTGACCCACCTGTCCGTGGTGATGTTCTTCCATGCGGGCAGGAACAGCTGGAGTCGTCCCCCGACAGGTGTTAAGTGGTCGGGGGGTAGGGAGAGGGCGTCACTGTTTGTTTTTTGGGGAGGACCTGGTGTTGCCATATCCACGTCCCCTGCCCTTGGCGCTGGATCCACGATATCCACCCCTGTTGTTTTTGTCGTAGGTGGTTTGTGTGCCACCTTTGGCATACTGTTGTTGTGACCCCTGGCCTCTTGATGTTCCCCTATTTCCAGTGCGACGAAAGGAACCACTACGAAATTGTTGGGTTTGTAGCGCCCCCATAGATTTGGCAGTATCTGTGTCTTTTTTTATTTTCTCTAGGGTAGTGTCAACGTCTGGGCCAAATAAAAATTCCGTGTTAACCGGTAAGTTGAGGATATTGTTTTGGATCTCGGGTTTGAAGCCTGAGATGCGTAACCAGGCATGGCGTCGCAGCATGACACTAGTGTTTATTGCCCTGGCCGCTGTGTCAGCTGCGTCTAGGGCGCATTTTATGGACGCATTAGTGAGGAGTTGTCCTTCTCTAATGAGGAGCTCCGCTGAATCTTTATACTCCTCTGGTAGGTGTTGGAGCAGTGACTCTAGCGTGTCATAATGTGACCTGTCATAACGTGCCAGGAGTGCTTGTGTGTTGGCAATGCGCAGGATGTTGGCTGCTTGCGCTGCCACACGTTTGCCAGATGTTTCAAGGACCTTTGACTCTTTGTCTTGGGGAGGAGCATCACCAGTTGTATGTGAGTGGGCTCTTTTGCGAGCGTTGGCAACCACCATAGAGTCTAACGGCAACTGACCCCTAATGTATTTAGGGTCACCAGGTGCAGGCTTATATTTCTTTTCAATCCTGGGGTTGAAGACTCGGGCTCTTGTGGTGTCTTTGAAAATGTCTTTGGCAGGCTTCAGAACCCCTTTAAGCATGGGCAGAGTCTTGACCGTTCTTTCCGAAGATGCGAAAGTGTCAAGCAGGAAGTCCTCCTCAATGGCGTCAGAATGCAGTTCCACCCCATGATGAGCAGCAGCCCGTTCGATAAGGGCATTAAATGCGGCCGAGTCCTCTGTTGGAGAGGTTTTAATATTGTAGAGTTGCGTGTCCTGAGCATGTGGCGTGACACTTGGGTCTGTGGGGTCATCCCATGCCTGATCAGGATCCTGTGTTTCATCGGGATCTGCGTCCCCGGGGTAGATGGTATCGTCCCCACCATATTCCTGCATTGGGTCCGATTCAGAAGGGGTAGGAGAAAAGGACTGCGGATCTAAGTGGAGGGGATGGAGGTGCTCTTGTAGCACTGGTTCCTGCTCCGCCGGTAGCTTGCGTTTAAGAGGAATTTTGTATGGCACCTCTTCCCTGACTGGAGTGATCTTGCGCTTGTGGAGCATGAGCCTGCCAGTGTCGGCGTCGATAAACTGTGGCCCTGAAGGGTTGTGTTCTGGTAGGCCAGAGGTGGTGGACTGTGTGTGGAGGACACGTGTCCGAATTTGAAAGAGTTTCGGTGCCGATGTCGGTGGCAGCCCAAAGGTAATGTTGGTGGGCTCCGAGTGCACTGTACCGTGTGAGGTAGTGTGGGGACCCGAGGTAGAGTGGAGGGCTACCTGGTCCCGGATACGTTGGAGAGATGCAGAGACCTGTTGCACAGCAAACTGAGATGGTGGGTTGGTGGGCATCTTGGTAGTAGGTGTGGAGGCCGACCCCGACTTTTTTGTCGGAAGGGGGTCACTGGCTTGAAGGGATGCATCGATAGTCGACGTAGTCGAGGACTTCTTCGGCATCGGTGCTTTAGGCGTCGACGTAGCCGAGGCGGCCATTTTGACTGCGGAGGCGACGGGCTTCGGTGTCGGTGCCTTGTGGTGCACGGGGGCGCGCTTCTTCGGTGCGTCGACCGCGTCTGCTGCGGTGAGCTCGGCGCCGAAGTCTTTTTGTACGCGTTCGGAGCCGACGACTTTCTTCGGCGTCGGCGCCGAGGCAGTGGACTGTTTCGACGCCTTTGATCCGACCAACACCAGTTTCGCTTTCGATTTGGAAGGGACTGGAGCGATGGATGTTTTAGGGTTTAACAACCCGGTCGTCTTGGGTAATATTGGCTCTTGCATAGTGTTCAGTGCCGGGCCGGAAGGCGGGGCCGAGGAACCATGGATTAGGTCTTGGGTAAGGCCCGAAGGCGATCCCTCGACCGGAGCCTGACGACTAATTTCGGCCTCCGTTTCGACGGATTGGCCTAACTCCTCGGGAGAGCTGTCTTCTTCAGCCCCATAGGCTTTGTCGATGTCCCCTACCTCGTCGATGGCTTCTTCACGTCGAAAGAGCGCTTAGTCATCGTCGTCCGATTGGGAACCATGCTCCGAAGCGGGGCTAGATAGTATTTCTTCCACGCTCTCGGCGTCCTCGTCCTCGGTGCTGAATATGTTGGTGGGTGCGGGCGCTGCCTGCTGCGCCTCGAGCCTCGCTGCCCGTCGGTTCCGTAGAGTTTTCTTGGATCGGAACCGCGCGCAGGCCATGCACTTTGATTCGTCGTGATCCGGCGAGAGGCATTTATTACAGACCGGGTGGACATCGATGTGAGGGTACTTGGTGTGGCACAACGGACACCTCTTGAACGGAGTTCTCGATTCCATCGTCGATGGAGCGTCGAAGTTCGGACCAATTCGATTCGAAATTGTGAAAAGGGTGTGGAGCACTAGAACTAGTAGTCGACACCGAACGGTAACTGTACCGACAAAAACTATAGGCCTTTTGGCCTAAAACTAAGTATTCCGAAGTTGAGCTAAGATAGTTGCATCCGAACCCAATGGCGGAAAAAAACAATCTGAGAATGGAGAGGATGCCCATGCGCACTGTGGTCCAGGGGAGGAGTCACCCATCTCAGGATACTTCGAAGACTCTTCCAGGACAACAATGTGCAATCATCCGGACCCAACACTAGGCGGCGATCTATGCACAGATATGAATTCAGCAGCCCACATGCCTCGAACCTGAAAGAGCGTTGGCATCACAAAATGGATGCCACCAGCACAGACACTGGGCTGCCCTCCTGCTGCTGACTGAAACTCGCAGTGGAGGAGGCCCAACAATAGGCATCCTGTCACAGGGAGGTGTCACTACCTTCCAGACAGGATTTAGTGTATTGGGGCTGGGTGGGTGCACTCCTAGAGTGCTTTGAAGCCCGGCACTGGGGGAGCAGTAGGCTACTCTGTGCATATGCCAGCTTAAACCGGTTCAGGGGCTACCTGTCCCTGCTCTGGCGCGAAACTGGACAAAGGGAAGTGGGTGTAACCACCCCCTACCCTGACCCTCCCAGAGGAGTGGTCCTAGAGCTAGCCCCTCCCCTATCGTCAGTATAAGATAGGAAACCTTGCCATTGCAAAGTAGATAACCCCGGACGACGCTCTACAAAGAAGATTCCTGGCCCTTCGACGTTCCACTACCTTTGGAAGACAGAAGAATCTCCCTTGGAGTCAAGGAGTGACTCTCCTGCTTGGCAGGCACCAGAAACTCTAATCAACGGTCGCAAACTTTCCCGCTCCCGCCGGGGTCCGAAGTCCCTGCAGCCCCGGAAGTGGACGAGCCCCACCCTCTTCAACGTCTACATGAGCCCCCTCGCGGCCATCGCACGCCAACACAACCTCAGCATAATCTCCTACGCCGACGACACCCAGCTGATCCTCTCCCTGACCAACGACCCCGCCGCAGCCAGAGCCAACCTGCACGAAGGGATGAAAGAGGTAGCCGAGTGGATGACGACCAGCCGCCTGAAACTGAACTCAGACAAGACGGAGGTCCTCATCCTGGGCTCTTCACCCTCCGCCTGGGACGACTCCTGGTGGCCTCCCGCCCTGGGCACCGCACCCAAATCGACAGACCATGCACGCAACCTGGGCTTCATCCTGGACTCCTCCCTCTCCATGACCAGGCAAGTCAACAACGTCTCCTCGGCGTGCTTCAACATCCTACGCATGCTACGGAAGATCTTCTGGTGGATCCCCACCGAGACCAGGAAGACCGTCACCCAGGCCCTCGTCACTAGCCGACTGGACTACGGCAACGCCCTCTACGCCGGAACCACCGCCAAGCTCCAGAAGAGACTCCAGCGGATCCAGAACGCCTCAGCCAGACTCATCCTCGACATCCCACGAACCAGCCACATCTCCGGACATCTGAGAGACCTACACTGGCTCCCCGTCAACAAAAGAATCACCTTCCGCCTCCTCACCCACGAACACAAAGCCCTACACGACCAAGGACCGAGCTACCTCAACAGCCGAATCAACTTCTATGCTCCCAAACGCCACCTCCGATCAGCCAACCACGCCCTCGCCGCCGTCCCCCGCATCCGAAGAGCGACGACAGGAGGAAGGTCCTTCTCCTACCTGGCCGCCAAGACCTGGAACTCCCTCCCTACCGACCTGCGCCTAACCCAAGACCACCTCTCCTTCAGGAAGAAGCTGAAGACCTGGCTGTTCGAGCAGTAGCGGCTCCCCCCTTCCCCCAGCGCCTTGAGACCCTATGGGTATGTAGTGCGCTTTATAAATGTCTTTGATTGATTGTGAGTCCCCAGCAGAGCCGACGAGTGACGAGGAACAGCAATACCCGGGTACCGTGCACTATTGTCGAGTACAACCCCTTCACGACGTTCAAGAACTTGTGGCCCAAGCCTCCAGCAGGTTTTGCAGCGAAAATCAGAGGCCTACCCTGTCCCGAGTGACCGTGGGCTCCTGTGAAGCATTTCCTCAAGAGGCGTCTTCGCGATCCCTTGCCCATTGGCTTGTGGGTCCCCCGAAGACTGTCATCGACTCAAAGGGCTCCCCTGGTTGCTCCAGGCCTGCCCTCACTCACCCTCGCTGGGTGAGTCCCGAGTGACCTCGCTGGTCTGCACCATCGACTTCCTTCACTCTACATGAGACTTGCTGTTGCCACAGCTTATTGGCTCCAATCCAGTTGCAGACACCGCAGTCAGCTGCAGACGTCGTGGGACACTCCGAATCCAGCTGCTGGTCATCGTCGATCCTTCCTGGACCTCGTGAGCGAAGAGTCAAAACACCCTTGAACACCTGAAATCACCAGACACCCGTGGCCATCCATCTTCCTGGATCCTGGTCACTGGGTGACTGTGAACACTGTCCCTTCAATTTTCAGGTCATCTGCATCTCGAATCCACCCTTGAATTCCACCGGACACTTCTTCAGTCGCCGCAAGCAGCAAGTCTTCTTTGGTCTCCATAGAAAACAGCGACGCGACCCTACACCAAAAGACACCTATGCACCCGGCTTCCCTGGGTGAAGTAACTCGTGCACTCCAGTGCCCTAGTGTGTGTTGGCCCTCTAATTACTTACCTTGTAAGTGGCTTGCTTGTAGACTTCCTCAAAGTACCCTAAAACTTTAAAAATCAAACCGCAACTTGCTCCATTGTAATCAATAGGGAACCCGCGGCTGTGTTCACACACTGCATGCGTCTCCAGTGGGTCTGTTACTTACCTGCTTTCACTGCAGTAGTGAAGCCCCAGCAATTCTACAGGCCCTAGGCCTAGTCATTCTGCAAGTCGACTTTCCTAAACCTCTTTTTTAGTATATGGTCTGGTACGCCCCTAGGGCCCCAGCCATATTTGTGCTTAACTTATTGTGAAACGTTGATATTTGAATGTGTTCCTGACTTCTAATCTCATAAAGAGATTAGTAGAGTGAGTTAAGAAATAAATACATATATATTTGATATATATACACCTGTGTGGTGTCCTTTCATGTGGTAATTCAAGAGATTATAAAGGTAAAACAAGCTGCTTTACATTCCTCTGAGACTTAGCCTGAAGGCTGCTCTCCACAGCTACAACTACGATAGCTTTCTTTAAAGGGTTATCTTAAACCTATCTACCATAAGAGTCGAATTGGACTGGTGCAAGGTGGCCACTATAACTAGTGACCAGCATATGCCAGGCCAACTTCTCACACAAAGTTTTTGATCTACTGCTTGAAACTGAAAAGGGCCCCGCCGGGACCTTAAAACATCTCCTTTGGCGGGCTAAAATGCAGGCGAATTCCTTGTGGGTGCAGTTCCTAACCACCTCGTTGAAAAATGTTGAATCTCTCAAAATATGGTCTGCTAATCTTTCACTGAAATCGATTTTGAAACTACTATAAAAACAATAAAGAACATCTCTGCAGATATTGACGGGAAGACACTGAAGGAGAAGATCTACGGTAGATGAGCAGTCAACCTATAGGCTGGGGTGCTGTAAATGTATATATCTCAGGCCCTCTCTAAAGGTATAAAGCAGCTGATGAGGTTAAGATTTGGGCTTATCCCCCTAAAAGTATATTGGTATGGAAGGAGAGGCAGTGATATGGACGAACACTGCAGACTATTACATGGGGCCTGAATCCCTCATTCATGTTGTCTACATTTGGGAAACGCTTTTACCTCATAGAAAATTCTGGCTATGCCCGATCTTCAGAGCTTTGAACATACATACTTGTACAAGGCTATAGTATGCTGCTTAAAGAGGGAACCCCGACCAGTTGTCTGCTCAATTTTTGAAAATGTTTAAAGTAGCTATTGATGCACTCTCAGGAGCTGCAGTAGTACTGGTTCATCCAGGATCCCCGAAATTGCCTGGGACACGATGTTCCTTGACCAGGCGTGTTTTACAAGGAGCGGGAAGAGATAATAGCCAGCGTGTTATTTAGATGCAGTAGTCTGGCATTTTTACGCTTGATAATTAGACCCAGCCTTTGGGTGGCTTCCCAAAGCACCTTAATCAGCATTCCAAAGTAGTTAAAATGTTCATTTTAAATTAAATTACATCAGAATTTTAACTGATATTATAGGGGTAATACTCTGGGCTGCCACAGCAGTACAGTGCTCTTGAGGAGTTTTGCAAGCACTTTAATTAGCCATTGCTTTATTGTGAATAGTGACTGAAAACAGATAGCTTCTTATTTGGATCCAGAAGCTTAGCACCATTATGATTGACTAGTCCACCAGTCAATGTCCATTGGGCAGCTTTCCAATAAACTGCATTGCAAAGTATTTCAAATTTGCCGCACTAAGCTGCCGCAGTAGTACCGTGCTCCTCAGGATGCTTAAAAGCACTTTAGTTAGCCTCACATGTCCGCTCAGTTTCTTTTTTTTGTATGAGCAATGTTATTGCAATTTGTAATTTGTGTGGTGTTTTGTGACGTTGAAGTGTAATAATTTTTATTAATTGTACATTTCCCTAAAAATATTTTATGAATTAATTTACTATTCGCATGGTTGTAACTTACGATCTACTAATGCCTCTTTGGCGGTGGTCTCAAGAATTAAGCGGGCATGACTTGGAGACAGTTCCTTTCATTTCACTATCGTTCAACTGTGAAATTCACTTCCAATATAACTGTGGAAAAAACATGCTGTCCTGGGCTGTCGCAAGGCACTCAAAACTGGGCACTGTATGTGCAATAGTTTCCTTTTCCGTTCTATTTTTATCCTCAGCATCTGGGCATTCAGTATAGGTCGCACAGTGCTATAAAAAAAAAAAAAAGCAGATGCACCTACTCCTTCAAAAGAAACAGTGTGGACAGGACAGCTATGAAACTATGTTTGTACAACGCAGGCAATTACTTCGTATGCCTTTGCCACAAATTTTTTAGCGTGCATATTTTTACAGCGAACATGCACTTAAAACGCATGCAAATACCACCCATTGGTTTTTTAGATTATAAAACAATGTATTTGTTGGGGGGGGGGGCAGATCCCCACCCCTCACCCTCCCAAACTTACCTTAAATTCATGGTATTGGCATGCGTTGTAAATGCATATTGGCGGTGAAAATGTGCGTGCTAAAAAATGTGTGGTAAAGGCACAACGAGGTAAAGACCTCGCTGTAAAGGCTGTTTCCCTGAAAGCATGATATATGAACAGAATACAAAAATCCCCTTAAATAAATACATAATGTAGGTTTGAAATTTAGCAGAATTGGACGTGATGGATATCCTGCGGTTGTATTTGGTTGGCAGGAGTGACTGGTAAGAGATTCATTAGTGGGAAAGTGGCCCTCTGGTTCGGTGCTACAATGAATCTCCACAGCACTGAGTAAACACAGAGGTTGTTGCTCTCATTTCTGATAGACTTCTAGACACAGATTCCTCACCGTTTGAATATTTTCCATGCACAAAACTGGACTCAGAATCTTTTTCGCAGTACCTATGCGTGAAAGAAGGTGGCGCCGTGTAGCTCCATACTGACACCGTTCCTCTCCGGAGGTGAGGTACAGAGCCTATACAGGCTCCTCTCCCGCGTGCGGATGTGAATTCATTTCTGTCCACGCCTCCAGACATGGATCCAGAACTTCTCTCAGAGACTGATTTTTCAATTAAAAAAAATTCTGTAGTGGGCAAGGGATTATCACCCCTAAAAAAACAGGTTTTAAACACTGTAATGACTGATGCAAGCAGCTGTCTGTGACGGATCTCTACTAGGTTTGCCTGTGATGTCTGGGGTAGACTACATGTCTATGAACCCAAAAGCCATCAGGGAACGTTGAGACTAAACTTTATCACCAAGCACAAAGAGACGCAGCACCGGGACCGCACCAAGTCTTAGGCTTGATCCCATTCCCGCTCTAATTACTAGAGTCAGCGGAGACGCTCATGAGGCGGTCTACATTGTGCGCCAAGCCCATGGGTAATAAAAAAAAAAAAAACTAAGAAGTTGAATCAGAGTTCTGCTCTTCCACACCATTCCCAATCATCGGAGGAAGCATGTTGGCGGCGCCAACAGTCTCCTTCCCACTGCTGTAATCAGCAGACTTCGGAGCAGATTCCACAGCTGGTTCCAGCACAACCTGAGACCTTCCACCAGCGGGTTAGCTCTTGGTGCTAGCTGGTCCAACAGAGCTACTTCTGCCCTCCGCTCTAGTCCTGATGCTGCCCCGGGACCCAAGCCGTGCCCAAGTAAGTCAACGCCAAAGCTGTCCTCGCTGCCCAAAGAGGTGGCCCAGATTGACCTTTCCAACGCAGACTCGTTGCTGGTCTTACTTCGACTGATGTCACAACCGAATCCGAAAGAGGTTTCTGCACTCGCTTTACCTCAAGGCAGGCAACATTCTTTTACACTCCTCTTTTAGGACAGACTGGCAACAATTATGACCACTGTGTTTGTGTTCAGCCCTATTTTGATGACAATTGGTATGAGACTTGCAAGAGGCTAGTGGGCTAAATATGTCCCCTGACAATTCCCTTTTCTCTCATCCTGGCCCAGCCCCCAAGATTCTACGCCATGATGCAGAGGGTGGCTGGAGTCCTTGACCTCCATCTCCCCACCATGGAGGTTAAAACAAACGTCTTGACCAAAGTCCTGCAGCCAGGCCAGATGGCTTCTAAGCCTTTCCTTCCCTTCAATGAAGCCTTGAAGGATACGGTCCTAGGGGTTTGGGTTAAACCTTGTTCTGGCCCTCAAGTTAACTGGCAAATTGCCAGGCGCCACCATCCTGTTCCAGGCAATTCAGCCTTTTTGTCACAGCACCCCTGAATGAATGAACTCAGATTTATAGAGCGCACGTAGCTGCCCTGAGGCGTCCAAGCGCTAAGCATACCAGCTGAGGTTTGAGTTAGGAAGAGGCAGATTCAGCTTCGGACAGTCTTGTGATGTAAGCATGCACTAGCCAGACAAACCTTAACAATTTCCCTACCACTCCCCGTTAGGGAATCTAAGAGGGTGGAAACATTCGGGAAAAGCTTATTCTCCTCAGCTAGTTTGGACCTGCAATTGACCAATGTCTCCAGTTTGGTTAGTGTACCCTTCCAGGGTCACAGCCACCCCGTGGGAAGCAGAATCCGCCAATTCTATCCAGGTTGGCAAATGATTACATCACACAGGGGGTCCCGCAAATTGTTTGCAAAGGCTATGCCTTACCCTCCCTTTCACGTCCAATGCCCGCCCGCCGACAAACAGAGGACCATCTCTGCAATTTGCTGCAGGAAGTGCAAGCCCTTTTGTGAACAGGACTGTAGAGAGGGTGCCAGGCCAGAAGTAGGACATGGTTGTTGTCCCTGCTACTTTCTGGAGCCCAAGAAGGATGGAGGTCTGCGGCCTATTCTAGATCTGCACCATCTCAATCTCTTCCTCTAGAAGGAGAAATTGAAACTTCTCACCCTGGACAAGGTCTTGTCTGCCCTCAACCATCGAGATTCGATGGTGCACCTACAGGACGCCTATTTCTATATCCCAGTCCTGAAGTCCAATTCGTGCTGCGTAAGATTCGTGTTGTGAGAGGAGCATTTTACTCTCCTACCCGAGGTTTGTGGTGTGATAGGAGCATTTTTAGTTTGCTGTGCTCCCCTTCGGTCAAACCAGTGTCCCTTGGCTGTTAATAAAAGAGATGGTGGTGGTAGCACACCTTTTGGAGGTCAGAAGTTCCAGTCTTCCCCTAGTTTGACGACTGGCTGTGGAAGGCGAGATCCCCCCAGGCAGTCGTCAACCACCTCCAGACTACAGTAAACCTCTTTAAGGCATGCCTGACTCCTTCTCAGATGCTCCCCTTCATTGGAGCTAATCTTCACTTGTTTTTCTGCCTTTTCCTCAAAAAGAGAGTCTAGGACACTTAGGCTATGATCACGATCTTTCAGCCTCAGTCCTGGATTTTAGTGAGGTCCACCCTGAGGCTACTGGGACTGATGGCCTCCTGGTGGGCGAGCATGTTAGGTGGCATATGTGGGCTCTGCAGTGGGCCCTACATCAAGGGGACATCTCTGACCACATACAGATGTTTTCATAGACTGTGAAAGATCTGCACTGGTGGCTACTGGACTCTTTTTGGGTCAGCGGCAGACGTCTCTCCCTCTCTCCCTCTCTCCCTCTCTCTCCCTCTCTCCCTCTCTCCCTCTCTCTCCCTCTCTCTCCCTCTCTCTCCCTCTCTCTCTCTCCCTCTCTCTCTCTCCCTCTCTCTCCCTCTCTCTCTCTCCCTCTCTCTCTCTCCCTCTCTCTCTCTCCCTCTCTCTCCCTCTCTCTCCCTCTCTCTCTCCCTCTCTCCCTCTCCCTCTCTCTCTCTCCCTCTCTCTCTCTCCCTCTCTCTCTCTCCCTCTCTCTCCCTCTCTCTCCCTCTCTCTCTCTCCCTCTCTCTCCCTCTCTCTCCCTCTCTCTCCCTCTCTCTCCCTCTCTCTCCCTCTCTCTCCCTCTCTCTCCCTCTCTCTCCCTCTCTCTCCCTCTCTCTCCCTCTCTCTCCCTCTCTCTCCCTCTCTCTCCCTCTCTCTCCCTCTCTCTCCCTCTCTCTCCCTCTCTCTCCCTCTCTCTCCCCCTCTCCCTCTCTCCCTCTCTCCCTCTCTCCCTCTCTCCCTCTCTCCCTCTCTCCCTCTCGCCCCCACCCAGAGCACACAGTGGTGACCCGATGCTTACCTTGTGAACTTGGGCGGCACCCTGGATGTTGTGGAGATCAGAGGCCTATGGTCCCCGACGGACACCCAGCTCCACATAAACCTTCTGGAGCAGAGGGTTATCCACTGGTCGCTAAAAGCATTACTGGGAGGCTGGTACAGGTGCTCATGGACAACACCACCGACATGTGGTACTACAACAAACAGGGCATGCTGGGGGTCATGGACCTTGTACCAGGAGACCTTGCGCCTCTGAAAATGGCTGGACCACCAGGGAATCTTCCTGGTGGTGAGCAACCTGGCAGGCTCTTTGAATGTCAGGGTGGAAAAACTCAGCTGTTGACGTCTATTGGATCATGAGTGGAAGTTACCCCCTGATGTGGCACAAGGTCTCTTTCGCGAATCGAGGGGGCCTTGGTTCGATCCGTTCGCCACTGGCGAGAACATGCAATGTCTGCATGTTGGCGTTTCTAAGGCATCTCTTGCTCAGAGACGCATTTCAAATTGAGTGGAATTTGAGACTCATGTGTGCCTTTCAGCTGATGCCACTCCTACGCAGAGTTCTCAAGAAGATCAAGACGGACTGGGCCCAAGTCATCCTAGCGGCTTCGGACTGGGAATAAAGAGTAAGTTATACAAAACTCCTTGGCTTGAGCATCTGTTCTCTGATCAGTCTGCCCTTCTGGGAGAATCTGCTGCTGTGGCAGAAAAGTCAGGTTCTTTACCCCAGAATCCACAAACTCCACCTTCATGCATGGAGATTGAGCGGCAACAGCCGAACACCTTCAACCTTCCTCCAGAAGTACTTGTTATCTTGACAGCCAGGCATCCCTCAATGAAAACTGTAAACACCGGTTGTTGGGTCAAATTTGTGGTTTGATGCGGCACTCGCCAGATTGACTCTCCCCCCCCCCCCTTTTTTTTTTGAACTGCCTGATGTTTTGTTATTTGCTCGGTCTCTTGCCCGGCAAGCCTTTGCTCTGGGCACAGTTAGGGTTATCTTTTGTACCGCTCAGCCTTCTTATGGTTGCCTGATCAGCACTCTTTGTTTAAATTCCCAGTTGTGATAGGTTTTTTGAAAGGGCTTCAACACGTTTCCCTCTTCTCTGGGTAGGATGCCCCAATCTGACCTCAATCTCAGTCTTACTTATTTAATGTATTCCATTTGAGCTGCTCAACATCTGTTCTTTGAGGCTTCTCACAGTCAAAATTGTATTCCTGGTTCCCATCACCTCAGCACAACTGAGGTGATGGCACACAACCCTACTATCAGCTCTAGAGAACTTCCGGCAGATGCTACCTGGCTCCAGAAGAAGACAACATTTCTTGGCAATAATAGAGGTGAAAAAGGTACAAGAAATCAAGGATGTTTTACTCAAGAAAGAGATTGGAGGCTGCACCATGATTGTATATAAAACTCAATCTATTTGACGCTCATTAGCCCTAGCAGCAACAAAAGACAAACAGAGAGGAAAATACCTTATTCTAAGAACTGTCAAGATGAAAACACAACAGTAACACATTAGAAAGTAATCAGAAATGCTGCTAATTTTCTTTAAATAAACTCATACTTGCCAAGATTCATTGTGAACTACTTCTTTGGCAACAATCAAACACTTAAAACAGATACTGATAAAATATAAGCGTACCAATTCTCTGGCCTGTAACTAGCACACATGGCTTATGATTTTAAGCACATTTGGCCACAACACATCATGGGCTTTGTAGAGTGCTCCTCTGGACATGAATTAATGCCTCTGCGAGCACGTGTAGTGGGTTGCTTACAGACTATACCTATCCAGACTGTATGTGCATGCATGCAGCTACAGTGGCTGAAGAACTGGGGTGGAAACGTCCAACATTCATAGCCAGACTACCAATGAAACACTTGTATATGTATAACTCACTTGAAGATCGACTGACACGGCGTTGCTTCACAGACTTCTCAGTGCAGAGACCTTCATTGTCTTGGTCTTGGTCTTTTAGAGATAAGGCGATTTTGGCAATTAGGGGACCTGTTATCCAAAGCAAACAAAAGTAGTTCATTTAAAAGGCTATGTACAATTATCTACTTAAAAGGTGTTACAGGTTACAACACCTTGCACTTTGGAGAGCATCGCCTTGTACCATATTTTCCATCATAAGGAATTGGAGTCCTTCAAAGTTGGGCAACAGCCCTCAGGAACTGGAAAATGAACTGCAGTCTTAAAATACTAGCCAGGTTAATGACTAAGTGCAATAACTTCATAAAACAGAGGCCGCAGAAACAGTATATTCAAAGATTATTCTATTTTAAAGAGCAATAACCAAATTCACTCCATGTGTACAGCAAAACAATGTATCATAATCAGGGATTCCATAAGCTGGGAGAACCGTCATTATGATGAGAGGCTTACAGATAAAATTGCAGCTATACACGGATCCAGAATAGAACCTTTGAGCAGGCCCATCCATGTTTCACTCGAAAGCCTCTTACTCACTGGCTTACCCCTGTTTTAGGCAGGCATTCCGACAGATAATTCGGAGGCATGGCAATACCAGCAGTTGTTTGAAACCACACTGTGCACGATATTCAAATGTTTCATAGTTATGCCATTTTATGAGCCCCCATAGGGCTGCTATCCACACCGCTATGAAAAAAACATTGTATTGTGAAAAGTATAAGAAGCTGTAATAAGCGTCTCTAATCTGGTGATGGAAATGGATTGAGAAAGGCGAACACCACAGTTTGACAGATCCTCTCCCTGGTAGACACTGTGGTAGTGCCAACATGTCTTATTCAAATTGTCTCACAGTAAAGAAGCTCATGGTTGCCCACCACACACACACTGCATAATTGGGGGTGGTGGTACTACTACATGTAGTCTTTATCTCATGCCTCCTATCAACCATTGAGCAATAGAGAGAAGGACTTTGCTATTTTCTATTACAACTTTGGGGGTAGTTATACTTATCAAAAGAACACAAAAAATCATGCTAGGAGGATGTAGTGACGTTCAGTGTTTGCATTGTGGTGTTTTCAAGGGCCATAACAATCCCCAACTCAAGACATTTAGGAAAAGGTTTACATTTTAATTTTCCCCTTTCAAGCCACTCAGACAAATGTGTGCATTTCTTTTAGCTCTCCTAAAATATTATGCAACTAGCTGTTTACAAGCGGATTACGAATCATAGAACTAAACCAAAAAACAATGTATTGTTTGTCTCAATACACTACAATATAAGAGATACATAAATACATTTTAAAGAACTGAAAAGAAAAAATGAACTTTTCAATTATGGATGGAAAGAGCTAAGTATACATTGTCTGTATTCTCCATTGTATTTTATACACAGTCCATATGATGCAGCGGTTATAACTTGCTATACAAGTAAACGTTTGCTGACTGCGTTTGCAATCACTACTGACAAACTATACTTGTCCTTTTTAGGTCTCGCCTACAAAGCGCATAAGCTGTGCTGCAAGACATATTGTTTATTATTTTGTGGGCTTACAACCCGCCCACAGCGTACCATTCTGTGTTTATCTTTAGGTTTGTTAGCTCCCGTAGGCGTTACTTTCTTTCTTGTGTTAGCTCCTCCCTGGAGCATAGAACAAGTACATGTGTTTTTCCTCGTCTTTTTGCAATGCACTATTTTTCTAATCTTATAAACGTTTTGGTATTATTCATGAATGTGTAATCTGCTTTCCTACTTTTAACACAGGCAAACCGCTTCTTATTTATATTGCTTTCACCCTATCTACCATCTCTATTGATACTCCACTCCACTCCACTCCACTCCACTCCACTCCACTCCACTCCACTCCACTCTTAGGCATGCCAAGCAGCAGCCATGCTGCTGTACAACCTGGCTAAAAAACATTGGCAAAACCAATAGCTCTCACATAGGCGAGACCTATTGGCTTTGCCAATGCTTATTTATTTTGTGGCTGCTGGTTCCGTTACTGGTAGCACTGGAGGTGGTTTGGGGCAAAGCTGTGAATTCAAACTATTATTTTGAAATTAAAACAGTTCAAACTTTAAGACCTGAAACATGCATGAAGTGTCAGCCTGGTGTTGGATAGGGGTAGGTGAAACTCTGCTCCGCTGGTGGAGTTTTGCCCACTCCGCTTGTAGCGCGAACTATGGCAAAACTCTGCCATCCGCTGTGTGGTGGAGTTTACTGCCCACCCTACTAGCTGCTCGACATGACACAGCCCAAAATATAAAGCCCAGGCGCAACTAAGGTTTGCGGCTCCTCCTCCTTACATGCGATTGGCTACCGCAGTTCCCGCTCGGTTCTGACCTAAAGTCTAAATTTTTAATACATATGCTTGGCTGCGAAGGCACGGTACAGCACCCCAATGGCATGTGGGTCAGCACTTGGCACGAATTGAGCAGATGAAGAGTTGAGGGTGGGGTCAGTGGCTGATCACCCGAGGCCCAGGGAGCTGGGCTCAGAGCGGGCAGTACAACCAGACTACTACCGCGGCCGGGGCTGTAATGTTGCTGCTGCAGTCTATTCCTGGCCTCCACCCTATGAGCAGCATCGAGCACTGGCAGCAAGGGCTGAGGAAGCAGCTCCATCGT
Source organism: Triturus cristatus (assembly GCF_964204655.1). NCBI lineage: Eukaryota > Metazoa > Chordata > Amphibia > Caudata > Salamandridae > Triturus > Triturus cristatus. The sequence goes on along the minus strand of NC_140585.1, from coordinate 1,136,988,373 downwards.
TCTAATGCCCAAGCAGCTGCACCAGTAACAGTGTGAGGGGCATGATCGGTCATACTTTCAGAGGGCTGAAGCACTTATAAGAGGGGAATACGTACTAATGTCTTCTATGTACATTCTCTACACAGTGCACACGTTTGAAGGATGCAAGTGCACATCTACAACTGGCTATTTGTCGATGGCAGCCGAGACCCCTGTGTGTACATGGTGTGCACATGTCTTCAGGGTGCATTAGGACCTATATGCCCCTTGATGGCTGCAGTGTGTACATTGTGTGCACACGACTTTGGCATGCATGTGTGTTTGGTTTCACAGATCACAGTGGTTGTATGTGCAGAATCAGTCACCGGTCTATTGGGAGCGGCGAGCAGCAGATGGCGCCTCGGAGGAGCGGTATACTTTTTTTTAACCAAGTGAAAGTGGTCTCTCTCATAGCTCAGCTTGGGTGTGTGGGCAGTGCAGCAGTAAGGAATTCAATGCTTATTATCCACATATTCACAGTACATGTGTTTTCAAAGTGAGGCCTGGGCACGAGTGGCAGTCCTTGCAGAGGAGTCTACTGTTGTGCAGAGGGGGGGGCAGGCGCGCAAGCATATAGATTGGTTTGTCTCATCACACTGCAGAATGCTATGGATATCACTCTTATCTTCAATTTCTGGGCTCTCTGGGTTATGTTTCCGATGATGAACAGAGCTGGTTTATTTCCCTGCAGCTCTTTTGCGTTTTAGGGGTAGGAGGAAACTGCGGAATCTCACTGAGTTTTTATAGTTCAACTCCGCAAGTTCTGCCCACCATTAGTGTAGGCCATTTCCAGTCCTTTCCCCAAGTGGTAAGAGTAGTCTGTGTAAAATGAGGGGCATGTAATGCATTTGAGATATTCTACATCTTGTATTGAGGCAATTATAAATGTATAAATAACTTTACAAATCGCCACATAAAATTTGAAGTCACATATTGCTGCTTGGTAAGACTTGCTGTGTTGCTGCTCTTTTAGTTATGTTAGCTGCACTGTCTACAGCTTGAGGACAGGCATCATTCTTGTTATGCGGACATAGACGGTTGGCCTGCTACTTCCGCTTTTAACCACTACTATAATCAATAACTCCGTTCATAGTTTAGTTTAAGTGGTTCACATACCTTCGACTCATGGCACTTCTCCCACATATTTGCAGACACTAAACACAACAAGGTGTGCTTCCTCATTCAGTAATTATTGATCACTTCAGAAATAAGATGGGGACTCTCTCATAGGTAGTTTGATTTTTATCAAAATGGTACAATTTAGTTTGCATAACCTCCTTTAGTAGTCCCTCTATACGTTTTCTGGTGGCAACACTCATTGTTTGATAGTGAACATTAAGGATTGGACTATTTAATACCTCACTTTTAATTTCCCGTGCTGATTTTTAACATTTTCTTTGGTAATGGTGTTTTTTTTTCTTTCTAACAGACGTTTGCATTATTTTCTGATCTCGTGGAATTCCTATGAAATTGTAATCAGGGTGTTCTGATTAATCCCCTTTCTGGACTGGACATTATCATTCTAGGGCTTAAACATCTATCAATACCATTTATTGTATTTGAAGAATGCAGTTTAGTGTTGACAGACCTTTATGTCTTGATGAAGAGCCTAGTATTAATTACAATTATGCATCAAATTACAATAATTGGTCAAAATGTACATATATCTACAGTTTGTACAGACTAGATTGATACTGCTATTGGTTTAGCTAATAAGTACTACCTCAATTAAATAATACCCCATAATACTACACAATGTAAAACCACTGGCTGGAAGCACTGTTTCCTAATACTTATTTTCATTCATGCTCTCACTTTTTAGTTCAACTTTCATGCGGATCTACAAAATAAATTCTACTAGGGGCGTATACTGGTTATAAAATATGGAGGGATTGCCCAACTCTCAAAACGTTCTGGGAGAAAATCTTTGATTTTATAAACAAAGCACTGGGGTGCACACACATTTCCACCTGAATTTTCCTCCCTCACCACCGCATTCATGACTACAGGACACTGCATGACAGACCTACTAGACCTTCTACTGACCGCGGCAGTTAGTTGTGTCCTTCCAGTTGGACAGGATCAATTTAAGACCTCATACAAGGCTGGGTCAACTGGGTGACGTACCTCAGAGGCGCAGATAGCATGGACGCACCCTGGAGACCAGCAACCAGGGGGATGTGGAAGTCATTAGATACGTTTCTGGACTCCTACGAACACCTGTGAGGCCACTCAGGCTTCCACGCCCCCTCCCCCCAAGTGGGGTGTCACTTTGACACAGGGCTATAAGCTCAGATTAGGCTCACCGCTATAGAACCTTTCTTGTATCCTCTCTTCACCCATCCTTTCCTATGCTCTCTCCTTCTATCATCCTTTGCCTAATTTCCCAGCAAGTCAATGCAGAGGGGTTTTGCTAAACATGTATACCAAAAGTACCTGTAATTACTGCAACACAAGCTAAGTTTGGCTATACCTCGTAACAGAAATGCCAATTTACTCGTATAAAAAAATTAATTAAAAAAAATACTTTGAAATAAAATATGGAGGGGTGCGATGGTGCCAAACTCACCATAAACGCGGTACATCTCCCCGGTGTTCCATGAGCTTCTTGCTCAGTGGAACATGAATCCAACCAATCCTGGAGCTGCTCTCGTGTGCGTTCTCGGAGGATGGAGGACGCCGTGAACTTTCCCCCCCAGCTGTTTCTGTTGTGAGCTTTGCACCGGTAAGAGCGGCAGGAGGGAGTCAGTGTTTTTCTGAGGGGGAGGCATTCCGGGAACCAGAAATCGGCCAAGCTGCTATACTTATACCTCGAGATCCCCGGGGGAAGCCGCGGCTGCGCTTCTGGACAGCCGCGCTGGAGCTGAGGCGGGGGAGAAAGCTGCGGAGCCTTGGGCAGCCATTTCGTGGTTCTGCCTTTGTGACAAACCCAAGAAGTGCAGTTAGCAAAGTGTCTTCTAGAGGGGTGCAGAAACCAATACTATCACCTCCTCTGAAAGCAGCCGAGGAGGGAAGGATAGAGACAGAGGCTTTTGATTTACCAGTCCAGAATTGATTTCATTTTAATTAGTCTGAGGCTGGTAGATTCCGTCAAGGCCATTAGCTACCTCCCATTACATCTGTCAGACCACGCGGCTGTTGTAATGGAAATTGTCAGACCGATTAAGAGGTCTTCCAACACATGGTCTTTTGACCGCTCTCTTCTCTCCTCTTTTGAGGATATCACATTTCTTAAATCTAAAACCCATAATTTTTTGGATTCCAACAGGGGTTCAGCTTCGACCAAGATGAGTTGGGATTCGTTTAAAGCTTTTTTGAGAGGGGTTATTATAGGGAAAGTTTCATACCGCAGGAAGATGCATAGAGAGGAAGTCATATCTATTGAAGCTCAAATATGTCAAACGCAACAAAATATAGACACCAACTATATGACCCCTGGATTAGATCTGCCCACTCTTTGTAATCAATTAGTGGCTCTGAAGGGTAGTTTGAGCTCGATATTAAACCTTCGACTTCAACAAAGATGGGAAGCCAGTAAGTTGGCCCAGTTTGAATACAGCGAGGGCGCGGGGAAACTACTGGCCTGGAAGACCAAAACAGATCTGGTTCGTAATAACATTGCCGCAATAACTGTAGATAATAATACTTTCTTTTCAGATGAGGATATCAGGGGTGCCTTCAGAGATTACTTTCAGGTGATTTACAAGGAGGATAAGGAGATTTCGTTAGATTCTATTGAAGGTTGGCTGAGGGATATTAATCTTCCTTCGCTATCCGCTGAGCAGTCTCAATTCTTAGATAATGCTATTACTGAGGATGAGGTAAGATCTGCCATTAAAAGAAGTAAGAAGGGGAAGGCGGCCGGACCCGACGGGTTGCCGGCAGAAATCTATAGAGCCCTGGAAACAGAATTAGTCCCCTTTCTTACTGTTCTATTCAATCAAATCTTAGTGGAAGGACAGAGCCCGCCCGCCTCTTGGGATAATGCCTCAATCACCCTTATCTTGAAACCAGGGAAACCAAAGACCGCTTGTGGATCTTATAGGCCAATCTCAATTCTCAATGTGGATTATAAGATCTTTACCACAATTTTGGCATCAAGGTTGGCCGGGATAGCGCCTTCGGTCCCTTACTCTGACCAAAAGGGCTTTGTGAAGGGGCGACAACTATTTGAGTTAACCTATGACTTAATAGGTGCTATCGATATAGCATCGGCCCGGACCCTTCCTTTGGCGGCCCTCACGTTGGATGCGACCAAGGCGTTCAACAGGGTTAATTGGGTATACCTGTCGGGGGCTTTGGCTAAGTTTGGCGTGGGGGCAGGGTTTCGTAGGGCAATTGGTCTGTTATATCACAGCCCAGTTGCACGCCTTTTGGTTAATGGAGAGCTATCTGACCCGGTAAATATTACTAGGAGGACAAGGCAGGGTTGCCCACTTTCCCCTCTGTTTGATTTTTATATCGAACCTTTTGCGCAACAACTGAGGGAGGAGGTCAATATTAAGCCTTTTTCTTATAAAGGGTAGGAAAGGAAAGTAGCCCTTTACGCCGATGACGTGCTTATTCTTACATCAGATGTCGGCACTGCACCCCCCTTAATTTTAAAGATTGCACACTCTTTTGGCCAAGTATCCGGTTACGAGATTAATGATACCAAAACCGAGATGCTCGTCTGGAACGATGACGGACGAACTATGGAGTTACAAGCAGGTTCCTCGATGAGGTATTTGGGTCTTCATATCGTGAAGGATATAGAAAAAATTGCTCAAGTTAATTTATCAGCAGTAGCTAAAGAATGTCGTAGGTTATTGCATTCATGGTCTCATATTCCACTTTCTTTAATTGGGAGGGTTAATTTAATTAAAATGTCGATTCTTCCTACAATTTCTTTTTTGTTTTGTACCATTCCCCTGCACTTTGATTATTCTTGTTTAGTTAAATTACAGTCAGACATAACATCTTTTATTTGGAACAACAAACAGGCAAGGATATCATGGAAAAAGCTTAGGCGACGAAGAGACAAGGGGGGCTTGGCTGCCCCAGATTTGAAATTATACGCTTGGGCCTTCCAGTTGACTCATTCCCGTATGTTGTTAAAAATGCCTTCAGATTACTGGGTGGGTCTGATGTACTCAGCTATGCTAGAAGGGGAAGGTGTTAGCCAATCGGCCTTTCTTTTTAAATTTTGCAACCCAAAGTACTTGAAAAAAATCAAACTAAAGGTCTTACAGGGATTGGCAAAATTGTGGGCTGAAGTCACAAGATCTATAAAACGAGGGTATTTCTGTGATAGAACACCACTATGGGGGCTACCTGAAAATCCTGTCTGGCTTGGAGATATTTTAGCTGCGCCTATAAGAGATGCAGGCCTAGAGGTCTGGGGAGATCTCTTCTTTGAAGGAGAGTTGCTTTCTTGGGAACAGCTCCAGGCTAGGATCGGCCCTAACCTATCAAGGTTTAAATACTTGCAAATGGCAAGCTGGACTCAGGCCTATAAAACTCAATCCCTTGAAAGAAATAAGTTTCCACTTGGAGGATATAGCCTACTTATTAATAAACTGGTCAACAACCCATCGGGTAAAAAGGAGACTTCATAGTGGTATAGACTCCTACTTGAGGAAACGGATGGAGTTTTTAGTCTGCCGGACTTGTTGTGGAGTCCTTCAATTTCTGGTCAAAATCTACAAGAATTCTGGTCAGCGTCATTCGGCCTCTTGTGTAGCATAGTGAAGCCCGCATGGCTACGCAGAAACCATCTTTTCACACTGCATAGGGCATATTATTCTCCCCTCAGATTATCTAAATTTTCTGAGGGCAACTTAGTGGCATGCTCAAGATGTGGACTTCCAGCAGCATCAGACACTCACATGTTCTTTGATTGCCCTAGACTAGAGTCATACTGGGCAGCCATTAGCAACACTCTAACCACATCACTGGGTATCCAGGTTAATATAGACTTGCCTCTTGTAATCTTCGGGATTCTGGAAGGAGTTCAAAGTGCAGCCAAAAAGTTGGTGTTCTATGCGGTGCTGTTGGCAAGAAGGGAGATCTGCAGGAAGTGGAAGGACTCGTCCCCCCCCCCAGCTTTAGTGAATGGCAGGCTTCCGTCTTGTACATATCACGCATGGACCTGGCCAGGTCGGGTAATCAGAGTAAAAAGGCTTTCTGGTATTTGTTGTCATGGGCACACTGAAATATCCGGGGCTTTTTTTTTTTTTTTCCCGGGTTCGATGATTACGTTACTATGGTGCCCCCCTTGCCTTTGCACCATGAGATTAGCCGGTACCTGGTCCTAGCCCGGGTTGACTTGGCTGTCACCTATATAAAGGTCGCCTACAAGATGGTAACCGGTTGGTTCTTTGCCTTCAAAGATTGAGATTGCAATAGAGGAGGGATATTGGGTACCCATTATCTCGTTTATATATCCCTGCCAGTTTTGCTATGAACTGAGACAGCTGCTTGTTTTCTTTAATCTGGTCTGGCATTGAAACTATGGTGGCAATGAGGACGAAAAAAAAACCAAAAAAAAAAATCCTGGAGCTGCTCTCGTCAGCGTGAGAGAAGTTCCAGGATTGGTGAGTGCAGGCTAACCCAGTGCTCATTTTGAGGCTTTGCCAGCAATCCCTTAACTGGTTCACAGCCTGGTTCTACAGTGCGCATGTTGGGCTGCCCGTATATAGCCAGCTGGCCAACCCGACATGCGCACTGAAAGGGGCAGCAGTAATTCTGTAATAGCAGGATTAGGCCCCGCCCTCTGCCTCATGCACGCGCTGTACACAGCACAAGCTTGTGGCAATATAAAATTGTTGTTATTAAGCCATTTTATTTGTGTCCGTTTGCCTGCTGCGCTCGCAGCAGGAGGGGCATGCTCATCTGCTCTTGTGAAGGAGTCGCAGTAGGAGAGTGAACTGCCCTTGTTGTTTCAGGTTTCCCAAAGAAAATAAATAGATTTTTAACAATAGTCTCTTCTCAAAGCAGTGTTCTTCGAGCATTTCACAGTTTATAAACCCCATAGTGACAGAGTTGGTTTACCAAGAGAGCTCAAGGCTTCTTGAATGTCCTTCATCACATTCCTGTACAGCCCCTTCTGCCACTCGTGCAGAAGCTTCCACTCTTCGTCTGCAAAATAGGCTGTGGCATCATGGATAGTACTTGACACCTGAAAAACAAAATTGTACATGACAGGTATAGTGACTTTAGTCACGGAAATGTATATTCAATAATATATTAATTTTGAATAAAGTGAGCTTTAGCACTTCCTCTACTTGCACCTCTATCTCCCAATGCCAGTAATGCATACAGGTGCACATAAGACCTGTGCAAGATTATATATATACACGGTGTGCGCACGGTGAAAAACCTGGAAAAACAAAATATTAATAAATACATAACTTAAAATTTAAAAAAAACGTACAAATTCACTTAAAAAACCATAGGTTTCACACACGTTATAGTTAGGAATTAGCATTTAAAAAACCTTGCAAATTCACTTAAAAAACCATAGGTTTCACACATGTTATAGTTAGCTGGACATTTCCCTCGTAAAAAAACAATGAAATTCCCCCATTATAGTTAGTGTAGGCAGCTATAACTCACGCTACCGCAATCCTCTGCTGATGACGTCAGATATTACATCACTGTATTTAGACACCTATTTACCCATGTCTTCTTCCATTAATCTTTAGCTATACATATATTACAAATATTTATTTTTCAGAAAGACACATATGTAATCAGTGATGTAATATCTGACGTCATCAGCAGAGGATTGCGGTCGCGTGAGTTATAGTTGCCTGCACTAACTATAACGGGGGAATTTCATTGGTTTTTTACGAGGGAAATGTCCAGCTAACTATAACATGTGTGAAACCTATGGTTTTTTTAAGTGAATTTGCAAGGTTTTTTAAATGCTAATTCCTAACTATAACGTGTGTGAAACCTATGGTTTTTTAAGTGAATATATATATATATATATATATATATATTACCTACTGGCGGTCGCCAGTAGGTAGTTATAGTTAGGACCCTGTTTCCATAGGAAAACCGCAACATTCTATTTGGAATAACTTTGGCGCCGGTCGACGAATCCTCGTGAAATTTTCAAAACTAATGGGGCGCTACGCTCCGCTCCTACCCTGAAAGTCTCGGGGGGATTCGTCAAGCGGGGGCTGAGAAAAAAGGGGGGTCCCAAAACGCATTTTTCCCATGCATTTTTCCATAGGACCTTTAGACACAGCTACAGCCCGAACGGCTGAACAGAGTTACTTGAAATTTGGCAGAGAGGTAGTCTACAGTTCAAGGAAGTGCCTTTTGTAGGTCTGGTGTAAATCTGTTCAGTAGTTCCTGAGAAAATAGCATTTAAATCAATATATATATCTGTGGCAGCTTACGGTGCGCTTACGGTAAGCTCACCGTACGCGTACGGTGCCGTGCGCGATTCTGATTGGCTGTTAGATCTTAGTAAACATTCGAATCGGTCGAAACCAGGAAGCGGCGGCCGCCATTTTCTCTCTCGCACTCTGAGGGGGGGGAGGAAAAACAAAGGGTGAAAACATGTAAAGGGGCAGGTTAGACAGCTCCCAACCACCTCGCCTTGTTCAAGGTGTTCCAAAAGAACCCCCAAGGCCAAAAATTCAATTTTAATTTTTTTCGAAAACACGCCGATTACGCTTACCGTACGCATACCGTAAAAATTAATTATAAAAAAAACAGTATCCACACTTTCCCACCCCTGTGTGCAAATGGCGCCCGTAGGGCACCTTTTGTGCATGGCATATCATATTCAACGGAACATTTATTCGATTACCTTTCACAATAAAGCGCATAATATGTCCTCCGTGAGCGGACGGTGCGCGAAGCGCATCGTGCGTACATGGCCCATCCAGCGTAACGTGGGCACGCGGTGCGCGTAGCGCACCGCGTGCCCACCGTGCGTGCACGGCACTAACTGCGTAAAGTGGGCGCGCGGTGCGCGAAGCGCACCGTGCGCGCACGGAACGAACTGCGTTAAGTGGGCGCGCACGCCACGAACGGCGTAAAGTAACTTAGCATTTAAAAAACCGTACAAATTCACTGAAAAAACCATAGGTTTCACACAGGTTATAGTTAGCTGGACATTTTACTCATAAAAAACCAATGAAATTCCCCCGTTATAGTTAGTGCAGGCAACTATAACTCACGCGACCGCAATCCTCTGCTGATGACATATGTGTCTTTATGAAAAAAAAATATTTGTAATATATGTATAGCTAAAATTTAATGGAAGAAGACATGGGCAAATAAGTGTCTAAATACAGTATTAGCATCAGCAGAGGATTGCGGTCGCGTCCTACTGGATCTATCTGCTGCTTTTGATACAGTGGATCACTCGACACGGTCTTCGCCTTGAGACCATGGATGTTAAGGGAGCAGCCTTAGACCTATTTAAATCATTTATAACAAATAGAGAAAATATCGTGACACTAGATAATTCAGATCAAAAGCCTTCTCACGTCTGTGTGGAGTGCTGCAGGGATCTTTCACTTACCTATTGCGCAGACAACACACACATTGTGGTCTCTGCGGCAAATAGGGCCAACACCACCAGTGCTCAGCTTCACAGCTGCATGAAAGAAATCTGCACCTGGATGGGCAGGCACTGCCTCAAGCTGAATTCAGAAGAGACAGAAGCGATGTTCTTTGGAAATGACCCTTGAATTTGGACTCCTAGCTGCTGGCAACCAGAGATAGGCCCACTCCCTCTACCAAGGTTAAAAGCCTAGGAGTGATTCTAGACGACAAACCTAATCTTGGTAAAGTTAATCCCATCATTTCCACCTCCAATAAGGATCATCAGAAAGATTATGCCTTATATTCCAGTAAGCGCAAGGAAAACCGTTTTCACCTCCCTCATCTTGTCAAAAATTGATTACTGTAATGGCCTATATTCCAGTCGGCAGAAACAATACTTAAATAAACCACAGGTTCTACAGAACTCAGGGTCCAGAGTTCTGCTCAACCTGCCAAAATATGAGTCTGTTACTTTGGCTATTAAAGAACTACATTGGCTTTCGGTCAGAAACCACATTTAATATAAAACTGTCTCACTTACACGGCTTTAAGTGGCACAAGTCCAGAAAATTCTATTTCATGTTATACTCCTAACAGGGATCTTAGATCTCTGGGTACTTTTTCAGTTACACCATCTAGATTTAAGAAAGCTAGATGGGCGAGAGAGGGGGGGGGGGAGGGGTAGTAGCTTCCATGTAAGAGCCACCAGACTTTGGAATACCCTTCCCCTCCACATTAGATCTTCATCCTCTCTGCTGGCTTTCAGTAAGCTACTTAAAACCTGGCTTTTTAACCTGCAAACTTTCCTCACAACATGCTCTTGTTCTACACTATCAGCACCAAGACACACTTGGGTATACGTAGCGCTATATAAGTTTAGGTAACATAACATTCACAGCATTTAAAAATGGCAGCAGTGCATTATGAGGCAATATGTAAAAACACGTTATTAATTTTCTAAACAGATATACAGAATGTTCTTTTACAGCAATACGTCTTGGAGTGGTGCACACATCTGCCTTGTGTTTCTATTAACGTGTGCGCTGCAATTTTTATTAAGCATAATTATATATCTGATTTACCAAAAAAAGTAGTAAATCTGCACCCACAGAAGTATGCCTTGAATGAGTGTGAATGTAGTATTTTTTAGGATACAAACATTGCTGTAGTAGGCTTGGAAAGTTGTAGCCGTCGCTGGTTTCCAGGCACAATACTAGCAATCAGACACTAAAAAGGTGGTGATGGGATAAATGATTTTAAGTAGTCTAACCAGTGCCAATCACACACTTCCACTGTAGACAGAGGCCCACCTAATGCAAATCCCTACTGACCCTGCTCTCATGAAAACTGTCCATTCCGAACCTTGATCATATCATCCCTCAACTCTATGGTCCACCACTTTTTAATTGGCAAATTTTAGATTCCCAGCCCCCAAATCTCACTGACTAAGCCTCGCCCCAGACTATGTACTAAACAGCAATGTCATCCAAGATCTCGCCAGATGTTTTTTTTTTTTACATGAAATGAAATTTAGATTTGTTACGCACCTTAATACCCGGAGGTGCCTTTCCCTATCTTTTTCAATCAAACGTGGCATTTTAAAATTAGCTAGGTATGATTTTTCTGTTGCCCAGGGTCGGAGTGGAACAGAAATAGTCTGCCAAAATAAAAGTGGCTCCCAACAGTGATTTAGATTGCTAAAAACAAAAATGTGGCCCAAGTTCGCAAAGCGGGGCTGTTTTATTTTTTACTAATAAGGACACACCATACGTCGTCTGCAAGGTATGGGAGACTGCATGGAATTAAGTTGGCCATAGACAATGTTTGTTTGAATATCAGGGAACTCATTAGTTAAAATAAGCTCAGCAGGCCATAAAACAGATCCATAAACTGACCTGTTTGACCAGATCATTGAGCCCTGCCCAATTGGCAACTCTGACTCTGCTGCTGTCACATTATCAAGGAATTCCTGTGTGTACAGTTTTCGAAAAAAATCTGCAAATGCATAAGTAATGTCAACTGGATGTGTGAGAACGCAGTGATCGTCATCACAGATGAACAGTATGGTAACTTGAGATTCTCTGCTCTTTAACGGAGTGGTGAGATGTCCCTCTACCATGTTCACAATAAGCTAGAACAATTTTATCCAGGCGTATTCTGATTTGAGGAGTATAGTGCATTTGAGTCAAACTTTCTTATACCTCCTGTAAAAGGTCAAGTGATTGTTTGCGTTGGGACTACTCTGCTACACCTTTGTGCCTTGTTGTGGTAGTCCGCCATCATTTGTCCATGCATGGCATCCCTCCTTAGATTTACAGACGTAGCAAAGTGGGTCATCAACATCTCTTTTTCAGTTGATAGTCTATATATTTAGGTGTTCATTCCCAATCTCTTGGAAGTCGAGGCTACATGGCCTAAATCAAGTCCTAATATCACCAGAGCGTGTACTGAGATCCCAACTTCTAGAATAATGCAGTGTGAGTAGAGCTGCATGAGGGTATTTGTGCAAGAACCGTGGGTGCAGGACACATGGGTAAACTCTTTAGATATAGGGCTGCCTACGAGTCATTATTAGGGATAACTTCTTTAAAGTAGCCCTATCCTTGGCATTGTCATACAGACTAGTTCTGTCAAATACTTGTTCATGCAGCAAGGTGCACTCTCCTCTAAGCAAAACTTGGGCATGGACAAATTCCATCAACAACCTTGAAATACTGGAAAAGCGTTGAAGTTTAGTCGAATAAGTGAACAGAATAACCCTATGACCAGTTTGTGTCCTGGGGGGGTCTATTGCTGTAAATGCAAATCTGCCCTCAGTGTCCACCTACGTTTTAAAGAGTCTCAACAAGAGCAAACAGTCAGTTTGAGTCTTAAGGATTCAGTGATGGAGCAGTGAGTCTCCTGAAGGATTGCAATGTCTGGGAATTTGGAGGCTAATGAGAAATGATGGAGTTAATTTTACGTTTCGGGATATCCAAGTCAGTGGCATTTGAGGCCATGACCTATTAGTACACGTTCCGGTGTGGTGACCAGTAAACCGGAACACACCACCGGTAACCTAATACAGATAGGTTGCTTGAACAACCATAAAGTAAGGAGGGGGAGAAAGAGAGAAGAGGGTGTGTAATAATACACTTTGAACTGCAGTTTGTTTCTCTTAACTGCAATGATTCGCATTCTGCCAGCTAAGGCCCTTCAAAATTTTGACATTGTCCTTCTACAGGTCTGCACTGCCATTGTATAATTAGAGAATAAGAGATGCTTCTTTTCCCTAAATTTACCTGACATATAGCGATACCATCTCCTGTACCAGCTAAATCTTTCCTTTTTTCTTTCTAGGCTAGTCAAAGAAGAATGTGGCAACTTAACGGTGTTAAGATGGCTCGTCGGAGAGCAAAATCTGACGAGAGAGCAATGGGAGAAGGGGCTGGTGGGAGTGAGAAAGAAAGATTGTGTGTGTCCGGATGCAGTAGTACTAATACCTGACAATCTGCTTTCCCCATGATTTTAAATACCTGTATATGGAAGGAGTAAAATATAACAATACATTACAGTGAAACTGGACTATAATTACAAGGGTGCTACAACTACTCCAAAGATCAGTTAACCACACAACAGCCTCTGATCAAGGAACAATACCTTTTGGCAAGAGCGTGCTGTTTGAAACAATGGTCATTAAAATGTTACTTAGGATGATATACCAAGACAATTGTGCCCTTTGGAAGTGGTGCACTAAGAGAATGATGTCCCTCAAAAATGATGTGGAGAGAAAGAAAAATGCACCTCAGAAACAGTGCGTTTGAATTATGTTGGCCTTAGGAAATGACCCATCATACACATTGCCACATAATGCTTAACCAGACAGATTGCTAAGAAATGCCCATCATAGACAGTGACACATTATTCCTTTATGAAAATGTTAAGATGCTGTCAAAGGAGATTGACACATATTTTGTCGAAAAAAGTCCAGAAACAATCAATCCATGTGTATGTCTTTTTTCTGGACCAGGAATACCATGCTACACCACTCATCGGAAGCCTTGTGAATCAGATATATTAGTCTAGCTGAAAATATCCTTTCATAATGTAGTGCCAAGATTAAAAAGATGATCAGAAATACTGGGACAGAATATCGGCCTCTGGAAGCATTGAGATTAAACAAGAAGTAAGAACTCTGCAAGTAAATACAAATTAGCACCACGAAATGCCCATCAGATACCGCACTAGGAAGTGGTCCGAACATGAATGTACTGCACGATGAGAATCAAACAATATGCTCTTAAAATTCCAGCTGATACTACAATAAGAAAGATCTGATATAAACTACAACATGAAATGCATGAGATACTGCACTATGAAAGGCAGTTTGGATAAATCACAGCCACAGTACTGTAAAAGTCCCGTCAGACAGTGGATCTTTCAAAGCCTATCAAGTACAACACCATGAATTCGCTAATAAAACATAGGAAGTCCTCCTCTCGGAACCATCTCTCTGCTTTGGATAACATTTTTTTTGGGGGGGGGGGGGGTGTCTAGGGTCTCCAAGTACTAATTGGACTCTTCCCTCTGGAAATTCTTACCTCAGATATTCCAACATAAATTGTCCATGAACAAATAATGCACCAATAAACAACTATTAGTGAACTATGAAGCACTTATGATACTACACTTTGAATTAACATTTAGATTACACAAATCGAATAGTTCATGTTATCGTGCACTTTAGAATACCTATGCAATACAGCACTTCCCGTAATAATACACTGAGAAAAACCCATCAGCCACTGAACTATAAAGACGTTCAAGTAAAGCACCATCAAAAAGGCTTTGATATACAGCAGGATTATTATTATATTCATCTCTGTACCATGAAATGCCCTTGCTATTCAGAACTACTGAACGAGAGTCGAATGTGGCACCATAAAAATACCAGCCGATCTAACTAGTGCTAAAGCCAAGAAATACTACTGCGCTTTTAAAACACTTATTAGAAACTACATGTTGAAAATCTTTTGAGATATATTACACTATAATGGCGAATCGAAACATCACCATGAACTGTTCATCAGATATTGCACTATATAAAAAAAAAAAACAGCCACAAATACAGCTCAGTGAAATGCCCATCAGAAATTAAACTACGAAAAGCCTACTACGCATCATATAATACCTACTTCTCAGACCCTTGGTCTCTCAGGCCCTTAGGTAGAGAGGTCCATACTTTAGCCGCCAGTTGGAAGAAAGATTGTCCTCCTAAAAGTGCCCTATTTGAGGCATTTTTTCTGAATCGTCTCTGCAAGTAGACAGGACTTGCTTGATGCAGTGCTCTAAAGGTGATTATTAGAGCATTGTATATAATACTTTGATTTATTGGAAGCCAATATAGAAGCTTGAGGTTTTGCTTGGAGGATTTTCTTCTGGGGCTATTTAGAATTAAGTGAGCTGCTGCAATTTGAACCAACTTTAGCCTATTTAAAAGCCTCACAGGGAGTTTGAAGAACAACATGAGCGTATCCCAACTTTACATTAACCAGGGCATGCACTACTGTTTTATGTGCATGCCCTGGGAGAAAGTTCAATGTCTTTTTTAAGGATTTCACTATTGCAAAGCAGGTAGATGTAATTTCCCTTACTTGAGGTTTAAAGGAAATGTCGTGTTGAATTGTATGTCCAAGTTTATTGCTTCCTGTTTGAAAGCCCTAGGTCTTTCAGCCTAAAAATTCCAACGTCAAGGGAGGCAGACTATCCAAAGATCAAAATTTTGGATTTGTCCGGATTCAGTTTCAGACAGCTGTATTTCATCTAACTTGCCACTGAAATAAGGCATCCGTGCATGTTCTCAACCACAGTTATCCATTTGCTGGAAGAGTAGCATCAGCTGGGTATCTGCATAGCATAGAAGGTTAAAACCCCGAAGCTCCACGAACTTCCCCAGGGGTGCCACATAAATGTTAAACAGCGTAGGACTCAGCATGGAGTGCTGTGGTACTCCGCATCTCCATTCCTTAAAACCAGAGTTGAAAGGGGGATATGGACCGATTGTCCCCATTCAAATAAGAATGATTTTAGCCAGCTGCTGTCTGCGCTGGTTATGCCCCCGTTCCTTAATCACTAAAAGAATATCATGCAAGAACGTGTCAAAAACGGCAGAGAGATGCAAAAGGATAACCACTGCTTTCCTTCCAGTGTACAACTTAGATTTAATATGTTTAGCGACCTCCGAAAAAGATCTAGGGGCATATGTATCAAACGATTTTTTAATCGCAAACGCTGCGATTCGCAAAATAATAGCGTTTGCGATTAAAAAAAATCGGTAATCGGGATGTATGAGCCTAATCCCATCGCAAAATTAAGGAAATGCTAATTTAGCGATTTCTTAATTTTGCGTAAGCATTTAAGAAATCGCAAATTGCGATTTCTTAAATGATATGTAAAAAGCACCCAAGTTGTGCGAATTATCCTTAAGAAATCGCAAATTACCACCAACTTCCAGTTGGTGGTATTTTGCGATTTCCTTTGAAAATGCACTTTTTTGAATGTTACAAAGTGCCACGTGGCCCTCATACATGCCCTTAGGGCATGTATGTGCGTCATATGCACACACACGCTCATTTCAGGGGTGCATCAGGGTGTCATCATGACACCCTTGCACCTTTGAAATCATTCTCAAATTGCGATTAGCAAATTGCGATTCACTATTTGAGAATTACTTCCCATTCATTCCTATGGGTCTCCTGGCCCATATAAATGAATGGGCAGGTATTCCTTAATTGCGATTTCGCAATTTGCTATTCGCAATTAAGGAATTTTAAGAAATCGCAAAAAGTTTGCAATTTTTTAAATACATCCCGTTTTGCAATTCTCAAATAGCAATTCTTTAAAAATCGCTATTTGAGAATCGCAAATGGTGATGTTGATACATATGCCCCCTACTTCTTTACTAAAACATTTATAGTGTAGTATATAATGTTCTTCTATAAACTGGGATAACTGTATATTAACCAGGTGCTCCAGCATTGTCCTTAGCTTCGGAAGGGGAGAAATAGGATTGTAATTAAGGCTCCCTGTTTTCCGTTTTTACTGATTTTTACAAATAAATACAGGCAAAAAACATTTATTTTCTTGTCTGTATTTATTTTTAAATGTGGATAAAAATGGAAATTGGGTTCATTTTATTTAAATCTAAATACTGTCTGTCATAACTGCCAGGCCAATAGCTGTGTGGATTGATAGGTATATGGGCTAAAAAAGAAAGGACTTTTAGTAAAGAGGCTTTAACAGCAGTATATGTGCACACGGTTTATAATGAAATTTGCATATTTTCTTACAAGTACATTTGATTTATCTTCTACCGGTGTTTACAGCATTGAAACCTAGTAGGTATTCAAGCATGAGTGCATATTTACCGGTTAAATAAATGTGGAAATATACTAATTTCATCTTCATTTCTCCACAAAACCCAAAATAAATATGGATAAATACAGGTAAAATTAGCAAAAAATAAATATGGATAAGTACAGGACGGAAACACCCAAAAAATAAATACCATAAAACCTAATTGTAATTACTCAAAGAAGCTACATCTGCATTGGCTTTTTTTTTTAGCAATAGAAGAACTAATGCCTTCTAAATCTAGGGGAAAATACCAGATTTCAATATCAATAACCAGATTAGATCTTAGTTATTTTTTCCGGAAAGTAATTGGAGAAATTATCAGACTAAGCTTGAGAGGCTTCCACATTTTGTTTATCTCCAGCCAGGAAAAGAAATTACTTTACTATCTGGAATATTGTTATGGTGGAGATGCCACCTTTATCGAGCGTCCACCTGTGCTTTCAAGATTGCTAGCACTGCCGTCCAGCTTTTTTTGATCATACAGGCAAATTTAGAGTGATAAATCACAGTCACTCCCCCACCAACTTGATTTTCTCAATCTAGATGCACAATGGAGTAACCTACTATGGCAAGTGGAATATCAGGCCCCATGGAATTATTCAGCCATTTCTCACTATGGAACATTGCTGCCCAGTATTTTTCTTCCAATAAATCCCTGATATCTGTTTTATGTGAAAGAAGGGATCTAGAATTAATCAGGCAAGCCCTTAATTGGCCCGTTTTTTATTCCACCACCCCCAACCCACTGTCTCCTTAGCCATCATGTATTTCTTCCTCACCCTTTTAATCATGTTTTGGGTAAATGTCCCGTTGTTACGGGAGATGATTAGGGGAGGTCTGCCATTATCATGTTTTAACGTTATCCTCCATTTTAAATAAGGTGCCACCGAATTTATTGTTACGCAGAGCGACAAGTTACCATTTGCTGTACATGTGGCTTGAGGGGGGAGAATCTGAGCATAGTGGCTGCTGCTGATCGCAGACGGGCTTGCCTTTGGCATGCCTTCAGTGAGCCTGCAGCATGCCTATGCCTCTACAGCTTTTTTATGGGCATGCGTGAGGTAGCTGCGACACCCCTAGAGACCACAACTAGAGATGGCACGTCAAAATGTGCCTCAGTGTTGGACGAAAAATTAGTGCAATGCTTCCTGATAACACAGTCCCGTAAAACCCCCACCAACCGAATTGTCAGCATCTAAAAATGTACAGCTTATAAAAATTTCCCCCTGTGCAACTGACAATCTCCAATAAGATTCTTCCAAGTTTGAAAAATTAAGCGCATCAACGTTTAATAACTCTAAAAACCATTGCTTCTTACTGGCTGCGCATCCACGCCAACTACAGCCATGTTTTGGGTGTGTGAGGTGGGCCTGACTCTTCTGCAGACCACAACTAGAGTGCTGACTTAAGATGGCACCTCAAGATGTGCCTCAGTGTTGGAGGAAAATGGCTGCTATGCTTCGTATTAGAACAGTTTCCCAAAGTCCCCACAAAACAAGTTCTCAGTATTTAAAAATTTAAAAATTCCTAGCTTATAAAAATGTCCCCTGTGCAATTGAAGTTCTCCAATAATATTCCTCTAAGCTAAAGAATACAGTGAATTGGCATTTAGGAACTTTAAAAAGAACACAGCCATTACTTATGCAAGATCACTTAGACTTTATAGACCCTACTCACAAAGGTACATGTAAAATGTAGATTTACTCATTTGTAAACTGACTCAGTCAATTCACAATACTATTGAATGATCTCAAGATAAACCCAAATATAAACCCAGCTCACCCAAAGTATTTACAATCCCATCTGTTTTGACTTGAGAACAGTTTGTGGAGAAAATGGGTTTAAGAAACTTCACTAAAATGCTGGACAGGTATAACAGGGGCAGCAGCACTGCTAGCATTTTTAACAACAACAAAAACACAAGCAAATGGAAGTCTGTGTGGCAGATTGAACAGGTATGTGTTTGAGAGATTAAGAGTGAGTGTGAAAGAGTGAGTGTTCGAGCGAGTGAGCTTATTTGATTAAGTGTATGAGAGCATGCGAGTGTGCATGTGTGACAGTGTAGATTATATTTGGGTTGCGAGTGTTATACTTGCGAGTGCACTCCAGGTTGTGGAGGAGATTCTTGGCTTATGGGGGAGGGAATCCACAGCATATGCATAAGAGTGTTGCCCATTGTAAAATGAGGGTCGTGGCATACTGGACTAACTTTGGTAGATAGAGGCACTCACTGCAAAATGCTGGCACTGATATATTGGATGTAACTTTTGATATAGGAGAGGGTACCCAAAGCACGGCTGCACTCATGCATTTGAAAAACATTGACAAGTAGGCAACCTTGGTGTGCAGGAGTAATCAATGGCGAAATTCTGGCACTGGCAAATTGTATGTAATTCTTGGCATAAAGTTGGTATCCATAACAAAAAGCTGACCCATGCATGTTTGGGGGGGGGGGGGGGGGGTTATTTTATATATTGCAAACTCGACTCCAAGGTATAAGAGCCGTTTACATGAGCACCAGATGTGTTACACAGACAGTCACATTCATTTTGTGAGGCACTGGGAGATTAAGTTATTTGCCCAGAATCACAGGATGTCGAGCATCCATACCGAGACTCGAACCCTGTTCCCCAGCTTCAAGGTCGACCGCTCTAGCCGTTAGGCCATGGTAAATTCTGGCGATGGCATTATGGACATATGAGGACATCCCAGGGCACATTGAGTCAGCTCTAAGACATATGCATGTTTAAGACTTATAAGGTAAGTGTAAACCCCCCCCAGCCCTAAAAACGACCCTGCTCTCCCCTAAGCCTTGAGCCCTAAAATGGCCCCCAAAGCCCCTGCCCTGAGACATAAAACTACCCCTACCTTCTGAAAACCAATCCACCCCCCCCCCCAAGCCCTAACCCTGCCCCCAGCCCTAAACCTTACCCCATCCTTACTTAAGCCCCAAAAACGACCCCAACCACTCCAGCCATAAAAACTACCCCGAACCCTAAAAACTACCCCAACCCCCCAAAGCCCTAAAAATGTCCCCGGTCGCCCTGAACACAAACCGACACCCCAGCCCTGAAAACTATTCCAACCCTTAAAAACGACCAACCCCCTCCCGCCCAGCACCCCTTACCTTTCTGCATCTTCTACCGATCCTTCCTGATTCCGGCCATCCCGGCAGCTGGTCCGCGCACCGCCTTAAGGCAAGTGTAGTAGAGCTTGTGCTGCTGGGACATGCATGGCTCTGCCCTCATTGTTCCAACTGTTCCAATTGTAACCTTGCTCTTAGGAGCCTTCACTGGATGAGAGTCTCACACCATACAGCACCCTCTCAGTCAGGGAGTCTAAACTTAGACCACTGTCTCACTCAACAGGGGTAAGGGGTAGTGTCTAACTTCAGCCAATTTTCACCCAATTTATACGAGCCTCCCACTATCGACTCCAGTGTCACTCAGAGGGCGTGTCACACCTTACAGCAGAGTTTCACAGGTAGTGCGTCTCACTTAAAAGCACAGTCTCACTCAAAGGGTTTATGTTCCCCACTCTGGACCACAGGCTTACTCGTTTTGGTCTCCCACCCAGAGTATAGCTGAAGTAACTGGGGGAAAGAAGGTGGCGGTACTTGTTGTGGATCAACCCCGTAAATGAAAAGGTTGTAGTTACTGGGTGCGCATTGCACTACTGACAGTTTGCTGCCAAGCAGGAAAAGTCTTTCAGCTCCCTTAAAGGCTTACCACAGAGCTGGTGGGTAGAAAGTCCTGCCCAGTAAATATTTCTTGGACCACCATTAAAGAGTGGGCGGCAATCCTGCAGCAGCTTTTCTGTGACATTGAGCCATGCGTGCCGAAGACTTTCTACAAAGAATGCCTTTTCTGACTATTTAAACTGATGGCGTTTGTATATGGCGTTACATTGTTGCCGATACAGAAGCCACTTAGGCAGATTGTCAAATTGGTGACCTAAAATGGGAAAGCATGCCAAAAAAAGGCATTTTGTGGGGGAGTATTACGCCTTTGGTTCTTCTCCAGCTAAAAGTTCAACAAGGGGGGAAAAAAGGATTTTGAAAAACTGATCAAAAAGTGCGTGCTGGAAACTAGGGCAAATTTCCATGCACCGTCAAACCCCCTTAACCCTAACTACGTTCTCTCTCCTGGGTTGTATTACAAGAAGGAAATATGCGGATAAGGAGATTATGCCAGAACTTTTCACTAGAGTCAGATAGAATATGGGTTTTCCAGCAGAGGAAACACAGTCTACTTCGTCACAGACTGTTTTACGACACCTTCTCAAAACATTGTCTCCTACAGCCTGGTACATGTACATCCCTCATGGAGGAAAGTATCCTCAATGATCAAAACAACAAGAAAATTGATTCGGCCCTCAAGGAAAACTATACAGGTGCTCACCTCAAGATGTTTACCTAAACCTTCCAAAGCACATTAACCACCGCGAGTTACTGTAATTCTGCATTTGGGGGTCAGCACTTCCAGATTCATGTGCTCATGAGGTTTCTTCACCTCGAGGGATTGAGAAACTATCACTACATTGACGACCGGTTACTTTAAGCAACTTCAAGAGAGGTAGCTCTGCTGGGAGTGGAAAAAAATTCAGGAATGAAGAACTTTAAATAAAAAAAAAAATAAAAAAAAATGTTCAAAAAGGCAGTATAAATACTGCAAAGGACAGCGTATTCATCTGAGCACAATTCCACAAAGGTTTTACAATGGTCCTCCTCCCATCAGAGATAGACAGACTAAGATATTTGTGGTGACGACACGGACACAGGAAACATTTGAACGCAGCTTTATTCTCCTTAAAGCAGAGCACGCACAGCGTGATCCCACCTTCGCCAGCCACTTTACCAACTGCCGTTGGTGGAATCCGCAACCACAGCACAAAAGAGGAATAGAACCCTAGGTATGTCATGTAGAGAAATGCAACAAGCACTGCTAAGTTCAAGCGCTACATTACAACACACCCCCCTCCCTTCTACACATAAACAACCCAAAACAAAAGGGGAAAACAAAGCAATGAAAACAAAAATAAGAAGAAGAGGCAATATGAAGAAGGAAAGCACCAGAACAGAAGAAGGGAAAACACATTTCAAGTTTGGACATAATCATCCAAATAATGAGGAGGTCTGCGGAACCTGGGAGATCGGGCAATTCTGACGCCAACATCAGAAGGCGGAACAAGGGAAAGGGAACTGGAGGCATCCCCAGAACCAGTCTCCCTTCTGGCCTGGGACCCACTGGAGGACAGCTCTGCATCACTCATCAACATAAAACCATTCAAATGCTCGTCAGAACGGACAGAGCTAGGTTAGCTGACCATGGAGCCAACACCCTCTCCTTTACGATACAAAGCAACCTTGCGTTTGTTCCACTTGTTGCCATTGTCGAGAAGCACGTAATTATCAAAGATATGCTTGACCCTAAAAGCACCACAGAACTTAAGACAAGCCTTTGCAAGATCTGCCATGTTTGATCTTGACCCAGTCACCAGCACGGACACCTCCGTGGTCACACTTGCCCCCTCTCAACCCGATTGGAGGTGGGTCTGGCAGAGGCAAGCCAAGCCGGAAGGAGTTTGGTGCCAAGATTCCTACCACGCATCTTTTTCAAACGGGACAAACCCAGTTGCACAATTGACAGTCGTGTGATGTGCCCAAACATCTCGCCAACCATCACACTGACATCTTTTTCACTGTTGGGCCATGGAAATGGTACCCTTCACCAGGCTGCGAGCAAGCTCCATCATCTCATTGGCTTGAGGATAGTTAAGCGCTATGTGGTGGTGAATAATCGCACAATAACTTAGGAAGTCCCTCATCTCATGCGAAACGAGTTGAGTACCATTGTCTGTGACTAGGGTGTGGGGAAGGCCCTCTTCCTGA
Source organism: Triturus cristatus (assembly GCF_964204655.1). Classification (NCBI taxonomy): domain Eukaryota; kingdom Metazoa; phylum Chordata; class Amphibia; order Caudata; family Salamandridae; genus Triturus; species Triturus cristatus. Next base: position 1,136,965,521 of record NC_140585.1, on the reverse strand, counting down.
AAAATAACTCAACTGCTCAATAGTTTTTTGGGGAAGTGACATCAGACATAAACTTGAAAACAAGCCACTTAGAATGAACATCAATTAATACAAAGGCAATACTTAATCTCTCCTCCAGAATGTGCATAGGCCCAATGAAGTCTAAACAAACAGTACTCCAGGGTACACCAGGGTCTTCAATGTGACCCCGCGTAACATGATTACCTGTCTTGAGCCTCTTTTCACTCTCCGTGCATACGTCACACCCAACAACTCAGGATGTAATCTGTTAGTCCATACCGGGCCACCAGAAATTCACAAACCCTCTTTTTAGTCAATGTTTGACCAAGGTGCCCTTCGTGTGCAAGCCTGATAATCCTAGACCTCAGGCCCTCTGGAGGCACAAACTTATCGTTCCTCATGAGAACTTTGGCGTTACTCATGCTCAACTTGTCCAAGACCTTCAAAAACGGTCCGATAGAGTGGGCTCTCTCCGCTCTCCCTGGACCAACATTTGTTCAACACATTTGAGAGTAGTATCCAGATCCATAACATGACTCAAATTTTCAGATGAGAAAACACAGCCAACACATTCCTCAACATCACCCAAAGAAGCTACAGCCCCCTAAAGCTCCCCAGATACACCAGGGCCAACCTCACCCATGACCTTCAAGTACAAGCGAGACAAACAATCGGCTTGAGCATTCTTCCACCCAGGAATGTGCGTCACACGGTACCGATATTCTTGGAGCCTAGAAGCAAGTATGGCGAGCCTCACTGAGCCTTTACCAGCACCTCCAGGGCTCACTACCTTGACCAAAGGCTTGTGGTCGGTGCGAATACAAAAATCAATACCCCACAAAAAGGTCCTGAAGTGTTCAACAGACCAAGCTGCTGCTAGAGCCTCACGCCCAATAACCAAATAATTGCTTTTGCAATCGGACAAAGAGCGCGAGGCGAAAGCCACAGTTCTTTCAACACCCACATGCACTTGAAACAGCACAGCTCCCAGACCACAAGCGCTCATGTCAACCATCAAAAAGGTTTTGAGATGGGTATCGTAGGGCGCAAGAATATCAGCCTCGCAAATATCCTTCTTAATCAAATCTAAAGCGTATTGTTGGGCATCACCCCAAACAAAGGAACACCCTTTCCTCAACAGGATTCCGAGTGCTTCAGTCTTGGCAGCAAAGCACTTAACAAATTTGGCATAATACTCGATTAGGCTCATGAAGGATCGCAACTGGTCTTTGTCACTAGGAATGGGTGCACCTCTAATTGCTTCTAAGAGATCAATCTTGGGACAAACACCCTGCCCAGAGATAGTATGGCCTAGGTACTCAATTTATTCTACTTATCCTTCCTCAGAGTAAGGCCAGCCTCCCTCAACCTGCCCAGAACGTCCCTCAACATCTTGTTGTGTTCATGAACAAACACACCGAAAACAAGGATATTGCCTTGGAAAAACTCCACGTTATCCAAACCCCTGAAGACCTTGGACACAATTCGCTGAAAAACTAGCAGCGGAGGACAACCCAAAAGGTAACCTTGTGAAGTGGAACGTGCCCTCTGTGGTTATAAAGGCTGTGAGATTTTTTGAGTCATTGTGAAGCTTGATCTGGTGGTAAGCACTTTTCAGATCAAGTTTAGAAAAGTACTTACCACCCTTCAGCAATAGCAAGAGTTCATTGATGTTGGGGAGGTGAAAAGTGTCGGCAACCACGTGTTGATTTAAGCTTCGATGCTCCACAAAAAACCTGAGCTTCCCATTACTCTTCTTTGTGATAACAACCGGAGAGACCCATACAGAGGCCTCAACCGGTTCAATTAACCCTTCCTTAAACTTGTCATACAACAATTTTTTAACATCATCCCTCACAACGGGAACCCTTTGCAACTTGTGTTTGACAGGGATGGTACCCTCCTGCAAAACAATCTTATGCAAGTACCCCTTCATGACACCAAGATTCTCCCTAAATACATCATCCAATTAAGCTAGTTCGGTGGTGGTTAAATCAGGCACACACAAGACATGACCCGGGGCATGTAGGTCGATGACTATGTGAAGGTCAAACTGGTGACTCCAACCCAGAATGGGGGGCCCATCTTCCACTACATAGATCTTCCCCTCAACCTGTCTAGACTTAAAAATAATAGGAGAAGAAAAGTACCCTAGAACAACAATCCTCTCCCCTTGATAGCCCCTGGGGTCGATGTCCTTGGGTAAGAGTGGAACTAGGGGCCACTCTTTCTCCCACATCCACTTCTGCATAATGGTATACAAGGAACCACAGTCAACCACCAGCTCCACTTGTTTGCCCAGGATTCCGAAGTAAGCCTTGGGGCGAGACTTCCTCTCAGATCCACTATTGTCCGGCAAGACCAGTGCTTAATTTGTGCCGGTGCTTTCCGGTGCTTAACACCAGCACTTATTTATTAGAGCCGGGTCTACACCATGTGTATGCACGTCATATGGAATTGTGGCAAAGTCCGTGATATACTTATCTCACTCACTGACTCACCACTGCAGACAGTGCCGTTTGTCTCCAGAGTCCCAGGCAGTCGCGAAGATTGGCTGTGAGAGCCAACAATACAAGCATTGGCTGCGCGGCTGTAAAAGTAACGGCCGTGAAAGCGAAAGTAATCGCGATCGCAGCGAAAGTGATCGCGATCGCGAGGACGGGACGTGCTGTGTGTCAAGCAAGCGCAGCAGTGATTGTCGGCTGCGCGCGTGCACGCTCGCGTGAACGCAAGCGCTAGGCCAGCGAGGTCTGGTAGGTAGCACTTTGGAAACCCGTATACTAAATGTCGAGCAACAGCGCATGCGCTGTTCTAGGCTCGACCTAAAAAAGAAAAGATCAGTCATTCATTCCAGAATCCAACATATATCCGAACTTGCCTTAGGCAGCTGCGGCCCTTAGTTCAGTGTTGCTGGTAGGCGGGTCACTGATTGGGATGGATTTGGTTCTGTGGGGATAGGGGCTGTGCTGCGGCAGCGTGCGTACTACGCAGATTAGTTTTCAAAATACCACACCCGGCACACCCATACCCCACGAGTTATCACCAGCAGTTGGACATGATGATCATCGTCGAGGTTAGGGCAGGCAGCAGCAGGCCTATTAATCAAGGCAGTGCCGCCCGGTGCACACTACCACCAGTAACTGTAAGTAGCCCAAACAAAACGCTGCTTTCTCCTTGAGCGCGCCATTGTGACGGCGGGTCACTGTGGTGGCTTGCTATAATAACAGCTTTATGAGTGAATAGACCGACCGAGTGACGAGTCCGAGGCCTCAGGTCTGCCATGAGGCTGAGCAATAATGCCTCCTCCAGCGCTGGGCACCATGTGCAAGGCTGCAAGCAAGTACAATGAATGCCAAGCCATTCATATAGCGCACTGTTCGCACCTGCATGTCCTCGAAGCGCTCAGCCTTGTCCACATTTTGCCGACGGTGGAGTAAGGCCGGAGGAAGGTTAGCCCCTGACTTTAAACTGCTTGCTGCTAATCGTGGTCGTGTGGACCCACCACAACATGTGGAACTTTCACCAACTTCACATGGCACTATACCCCCACACACACAGAGCCGTGGTTACGTTTACGTAGCAGTCTTGTGACAGTGACAAATAGTCCCCTTAATAAGAGTTTTATTACTAAATTAAGAAAACGCAGGTATGCAAATAACAGGTGTCTCCCTGTTATTTATTGTGAAGACCAGGTTTTACATCTCTGCAGTCATCTGCTCCAGCCCCCCGGCCCCAGCACGCGCCCTCCAGCAGCAAGCAGTGTGAAGCGTAGCGCCTCGAGCCTCCCCTTCCTCCAGGCTTACTCCACGTTCACATATGTCTCGTATTTTGACCCTCACTCATGGTTTCGTCACTCTCAGTCTGTGTGCAGGAATCTGTGGTTCTCCCTCCCCGTATCTGACTCTGCTCACCACTGTGTGTGGTGTGTCCCTGAGGGATCCGTCACCCAGAAGCTCACCACGCCCGGGGGGCTGAGGGGGCGGGGGGGACATTGAGAGGACATCATTCGGCTCCGAAAATCTCTGCTGAGAGTTCAAGAGAAATGCTTGTGGCAGTTTTAAAGAGGGGCTTTGGACTGCAGACCCTGCACTCCCTCCCCACCCTGTACTAGCCAAGAGGGAGGGAACCCGCCCTTCCAGCAGGAACCTACCTTAACAACGGGCCGGGAGAGCTGGCTCCTTGCAGGACTGAACACTAACCAAGGGAAATGGAGTCCCCCCTCCCCCCCCCCCCCCCATTAATCCACACTACCAGAGGGAAGAGAGACTCCTCTACCTGACAGGACCCCAAATTAGGCAGGGAAAAGCGAGACAACCACTCCCTCCCAGAATTACACACCACTGTAGGTGGGTGCCGACACCCCCCTTCCCGAGAACCAACACTGTCCCCTCTCGTGAAAAAGCCCTTTTTCGAAGACTGGCGTGCACAAGCAGAGCTCAGGCCTGTGGACCGGAGAGCCCCCCCTTCCCGATTCCCCCCGTGAGAGCTCTCTTTAGAAGCTCAACATGCACATGCAGACCGGAGAGGTGCCCTCTCTCGATTGACAACCCAATAGGAAGCTTACCATTCCTAGCACCTAAGAAAGTGAAAGGGTTTGCAGCACTCTGGCTGCCCTGCCTTACCAGAAGTAGATGTGTCTGACCCGCCTGCACTCTCTCCGCACTCACTCACCTCTTCCCAGAGGGGCACGGCTGGCTCTTGTCCAGGAAGTCACAGCCTGCCTGGAAGCTGCTTCTCAGTTCTCTGCTACTCGGAGATAATCAAAGAAGCATCTCTTAGAGGATGGGGCACAAACGCTTCAGGCAGGAGATTTCACTTTTCCGGTTTAAATTTGATTACCTGGCGCTCTCACGTTTTCGTTAAGGGGTTGTTCCGAAGAATCCTTCTTTTTAGCCCTAAGAAAGGCAGCCTGAGGTACTCCATCAAGCCTCAAATCCACGGTACCCTGCACCCTTGTCCTCTGTGTGTGTTTTGTCTTATATCCTACTGGGGCAAGTCACTGAACCTCACACGTGCACAGCCTGGCACCATGACAAGTGCAAGGCACTACTACCTCGACCCACATCAAAGGCCATACAACCCTAGACCTCTACATGTTTGTACTCTGTGTTACATCCACTGGTGCAAGTCACTGCAACTCAAAAGTACTGTCTGACACCATGACAAGTGCAAGACACTACAACAACCCACTTCAGAGGCCGTTCTTGTGTTTGAAGTGTCTAAAGTTCGCTTTATACGCACGTAACTCGAGACGATATTTGATCACGTTTACAGCTTGTGCAGAGTTAGCAGATAGTGGCAGTACTGTGGTGTCCAAATACTTGGGTCTGTGGTGCTGTGGGACCTGGGGGCGCGCAAGAGTTGTCGAGGTGCACATTGTGCAGCAAGGGATGCAATATTAATATCCTAAAAGGACATAAAGCCAATTCGTGAAAACAGTAACTAGTTTGGTAACGTGGTAAATAGATACCTTAGCATTTTCATTAAGGCTCAAACCCCCACTTCCAGATATTAGTTTTTTAGGTTATAATTATTATTTTATCCACATGAAGTGGGTCTCTTTGGAAATCACACACTGTCACAATCTGGGAAGTTGTAGGCATAGTTAGGCAGGAAACGGGATGTGAAAAATTACGGACACTTCTAATGCCAGGAGGGTGGAGAAATGGCTGAGCCTTCTGGTGACCATGCTTTCGTAAAAGATTACAGTGACTGTGACCAGGGCATGGACCAGGGGATGCAGATCCAAAGTGATGAAGGAGGAGGGAAAAGGATAGGTTGTTGCAGATTTTCCAATTTATATGGCTGAGAATTCATGCAATGCTATCCAAACAAATCAATAGTTTTACCTCTAACTTACCTTACAGTTATGAGTAGGAATAGGCTATTACATATGACTTTTTGCAGTGCCAGTTGAGGATATGGGTGGAGCCAGTGGAAGAAGTAGGTGGAGCTGGGGAAAGTAGGTGTGGCCTCCAACAAACATTTGAGCACCTGGACTTCATTTTTTACAAATTAAGCACTGGGCAAGACCATTAAGAGGTGGTTCTCAAAGTCCCTTCGACACTGAAATCTTCTGTGACAGCAACCCTGGATTTGTTCAAGTCTCTGCACATGCGGGCGTAGTGGCCTCTGCACCCACACTTCCTACAGTCTTGCTTTGAGGCATAGCACCATTTTGAATAACTGGAATGATAAGTGCTACCACATCTAGAACACCTCTTAGCCTTGAGCGTTTTAGGGGCTTGGGATTTAGGAGCCAACAACGGCTTTCACTACTTTCCAGCTGCGGGCTGTAGGAGGCTCACGAAAGAGTTATGGACAGTTCAGGGTGGCCAGATAACGGAAAGGAGGGAGCGCAGAGGCATGCAGCAGCAGCTTCTCACCTCCAATTTGGATAAGCGGTGAGAGTGGTGCCCTCTTTATGCGAGTCGATAACTCATCAGCCTCATAATCAACACGGGTCACACTGTTGTGCTCGATGGTTTCACTACATGTGGCTGGCAAGCGTCGCCAAAAAAGGGATGACACGGACACAGGAAACGTTTGAATGTAGCATTATTCTTCCTAAAGCAGAGCGCACAGAGCGTGATCCCACCTTCGATAGCCACATTACCAACTGCTGTTGGTGGAATCCGCAACCGCAGCACAACAGAGGAATAGAACCCTAGGTATGTAATGTAGAGAAATGCAACAAGCACTGCTAAACTTTGATAAGCTCAGGACGAGGCTTTGACTGTAGGAGCTCATGGCATCCGGCGTATTTCTTGAACAATGAGCAAGACTCCACTTAAGACCTGTAGTCATGCATCGCTTGAAGTATTGGATTATGGCTTCCATGAGTCTGGAGAAACTCATCCCTGTAGCTTCCTCGATTAAGATAGACTTACTATGGTGGTTGAACCCATCTAAACTAGTAAGGAGATTTCCATCTCAACAAGATCCATTAGTAACAGTCACGATGGATTGCAGAGAGCAGGGCTTGGAAGCAAGATATCTTTACCTGTACAGAGTAAGTGGTCATGTCCGGAAAAGAACAAATTCCCAAACTGGAGAGAAATAACAGCGACCGATCAGGCTCTTTCTGGGGTATCAGGAACAAGTTCTTCATCAACATGTGATCATAAGAACAGACAACATGGTGGCCATGTGTAGTGGTGGACATGTGGCAGAATATTTCTGGTGAAAATAAGGTCAACCATAATGAAATTGCTGAGAGAGTAAAGGCAAAACAAGTCATGATGAAAACCGAATTCGATAAAAAATGTAACTTACATAGTAAGGATGTACTGGTTGGAGATTGGGTTTTGATCAAAAATCCAAACTTAGTAAAAAAGGGGGAATCTAAATGTTTTACTCTCGAACAGGTACTTAAAGTCAGTAAGGGGGCTGCTTTTGTGGGGAATAAAGGTTGGTGGAATAAAAGGCATCTAGTTAAAGTGTCTCCGCATCAAGCAGAGATCATACACGATAGTCACAAGAAGGTGGAGGATGATCCGGATTGTGAACAATGGTTGGACTCAGGGAAGGAAGCTGCGGGAATGGTTCCATCTATTGTTACACAAATTGTTGACCCGGGGGCAGACATTAACACTCAGCCTGTTCCCATCACATCATTCTATAATTCTAGTATCTGTACCTCAAGAGGTCGGATTGTGAAATTACCAAAGAAACTGGACGGTTTTATTAGATTTTAAGTATGATTAGGATATTACCTAGTGTAAATTTACACCATTTTGTATTTGTGTTATGTAAAGGGGGAAGGTGGTGTAGTGGTGGACATGTGGAGCATTGCGCGGTTAGCGCGCGATGCTTATGAATGTAAAGGTTATACTATTCATCGCGCGGTTAGCGCAATGACATTTTAGGAATGTTAAGTTGTATTCGGTAGCCTGTGTTCATTTGAATGTGGGCCTGACGCATGGAGCGTTCACTGGTGGGGATTCGATGTCGGTAACCCAGTTGCCGTTCGTTGACTGCCCTGGGAGGACGCTCCGTGTGTTGGGTAGAGTTTGCACTAATAAACTCGGAAGTCATTGCATAAAGACTGCATCCTTCTCATCTTTTCACCATGACATATGCATACAGGCAGGGTGGTACGAACTCTGCTGCCCTGAACCTAACAGCAACGAAGATTGGTCGCTTGGCAGAGAACCACCTTCTAGCCCTAAAAACTATACACATAAGAGGAAAGGACAGTGTTGAAGTAGACTGCCCAAGAAGGGTGTTTCTGTCCTCTCAGGGCCTCTACTCACGGCAAGAACCTTGGCAGAGATTTTTGTTAGAAGTTCAGAACCCTAACATTAGACATGTTTGCACCTCCTGAGAACAAACAAGTACACAACTGCTCATGCTTTCTAGGTCTGAAATCCTTGGGGAGGGGCTCTATATATTCCATGGCCTCAACAACTTCTCTTTGTCATTCCTTCTAGGTCTTTCTATGTTTAACCACCATAGTAAGTCGGTAGAGGATGTGGTCCGTCGGCTAGACTGCCGACTTTGGTGCTGGAAACCAGGGTTCGAGCCTCGGGGTCGCGTCCACATCTTGAGATTCTAAGCAAAACACTTAATCTCCCTGTGCCTGAATGTGTAATGTAAATACGGTGCTCGTGTAAAGCGCTCCAATACCTTCGGGTAGAGTTCGCGCTATATAAATAAGCAACAACAATAAACAAAAAAAAAGTCTGTCTTTGTAAGTTACCGCGATAAGTTTCTCCAGGCTCATGAAGGTCAGTCGAAAATACTTCAAGAGATGCAGGGCAGGAAATCTTAAGTGGAGTCTCTGCTAATCCTAATGACCCCAGTGACCTTAACTCACTGCTCGTCTTTATGTTAAAAAGTTAACTTTGGCGCTCCAACCTCTGCTTTCACCCCCATAGGCTCCATATAAATTGAAAGCAATCACAATCATATATGTAGTGTCCTGCGAGACACGTTCTAGTGTCTCACAGGAAGCTGTAACCCCAGCCACTCCCTCGAGGGCTGGACACACTGCACCCCCACACCCATCCATCACGGGTGCCACGAGTGACGTGGCCCCGTCAATAAAAGGGCCCGAGTGCACGTGCTCGTGGCCAGTTGCTACCCGATATATCCATGTGTCTGTGTCACTCCTTCATATTCATGTGGGCCTGAGGCCCAACATTACACTGGCGACGAGGCGGGTTGCCTACCCCGCATGACCGCTGGCCTACCCGTCATAACTTCGTGTGGGGGGGGGGGGGGGGGGGGAGGACACTAGCCCAGAAGACGGCACCCCACAGCGATGCCTACGGCCACCAGTGACTGCCGCAGTGACCGCGCGCGACACCGCTCCCCACAGCCCACGGAGCGTCCTCCAGAGTGCAGCCGTGCCCTCATCCCCACTGAGGCGGGAGTGATGTAGGAAAGGACGGACTGGCGACCCCAGTGAAGGTGGGAACACCGCTAACCAGCGTGCCTGCAGGGCCCAGTGACCCGCAAGTGAATCCCCGCTTTACCTTCTTTCATCGGTGCAGCTGCCACCTACTCTGCGCCGCCACATTGCATGAGCAATGAGAGGACATGCTAATGCTGCCCCGACACGGCAAGCGAGGCCACAGCTCCCGGCGAAATGTGATTAGCCCACCCCAAGCGGTGAAAGGTGCCCACACCGGCAGCCCCAGTCCCGTCCTGCCTGCCGGTTCACCCACGGAAGAAAAAAACACAAGCCACTCACTACAAAGATCGCCGCATAGCAACCGCTGGAATCCAGTGAGAGCGCCGACCTCCGTAGGGACAGGGAGGAGCGCTGCGTGGCCTTGGGCGGCTGCCCAGCGCCGTGCTGCCTCCCACGGAGCAGAGAGCGCAGCCCCTGTTTGGCGCCATCCGAGGAATGGAGAATCCTGCCTTGCGCTGAACCTGCATGGCCAAGAGAACCGTGAGTAAGGCGACTCGCACGCAGTTGCCTCAGCGCCACCTGCTGGTCACTCTCCGCGCCAGCGTCCCCACCGATACTCGCAGTTTGTACTCGGAGGACAAACTGCTATAGCCCGCGAGGTCGCCCAGCATCACAACACACAATAAAGGCAAGGAGGGACCCTGAAGCCCCGAGGCCACGTCCCTGCCACAACACACGCACACAATCAGCAGATAGCTGCTCACCCGCCAAAGCACAAGAGCCGCCACCACGCCAATCGATCCCTTGCCCGTGCGTGTCCGGACTCCAGCTCCAGGCCGACAGCGTTGCCAGGACACATAGCTGCTCCCCTGCCAAAGCACAAGAGCCGCCACCGCGCTCACTGCATCCAAATCAAAGTAACACACCACAAGGGAAAAGCACACAATGGTATACAGTCGGCAGTGGTCTTTCAGCTTCCAACGCTACACCACTCACCTGAAAACGTCCTGTGAGGCAGCCCTGAACAGAAACAGCATCAGGAACGGACCGGAGCCGTCCCAGACTGCAAGCAGCCCCCGCGTCTGCATCCCCACTCCAGAACCATTTCCAGCTCGGGGCAAGAGGCTGCCACGATCGAGACAATCAACTTACAGCACAGTGCCACCCAGTGGCCACCCGTGGTACTGCAGCCACATCACTCGTAATACACTACAGAGGAATGCCTGCAATAACGGGATGAGAACTTTGTCAAGCAAGGAAAAGTCCGAACCCCGTCTTAACAGGCGGACTGGCACTGATGGGCCCCATGCCCAGTGGTAAAGCTAAGTAGTGATAAATAACTAAGTCCACACTGGCACAAGGAGCAGCCACGTCATCCTAGCCCAAAGGAAACCACGCACTGCCCCCAGCTCCCACAAGGTGACCAAGGACAGACAGAAAGCATCTTGCAAGGACTGGGGCTCACCAACACTGCGCATGGCCCCACACCTGCGTCATCACCCCGGCATGGTTTCGCGGGGGCAGCAAACAGCCATCCAGCACTTAAAGGGACATCCTCTGTGCATCACTCGTTTCACTCACACACGCTCTCTGAAACTCAGGACAAGAAGGACAGCAAGCAGGCCCCCACTACCACAGAGGAGATGCATGAAAGTCTTGTGCCAACCGTCATCCTAGAAGAAGATGCCACAATGACAGCAGCACCGCCCTTGCTCAATAGGAACCGAGGCTGCAAAGCACAACCGGCACCAGAACTGATTGCACCCAGCTACCCTGCAAGAGAAGGGTGCATGAGAGGCCCACAGCGTCTGTCCCTATGCAGCAAGATGGCAAGTCCCGAAAGAGGCACAAGAAGACTGGGTGCATTGCGCGCCGCCCCAATGGGCTGCCTAGACTTTCAAAGGCGACAGATGGTGGCACATCACCAAGGGCCCCCAGGAAACCCAAAACTTCTCCAGCCTAAGCAAGCGCTGACCAAACTCAAGCAGCAACACGAAAGAAAACCACCACTAGCAAGAGCGGATGACCAACCAAGACACCAATGTCTCCAGAGCGCTGTCCCCATTGACAGCACAAGAGCAGACTGGTGCAGTGCACACACCGCACGTGGCTGCCCAACGCCACGGCCGGAGAAGAAATCGCATCACTCGCTCCTATGGACGTACAGACACTTGGCGTGCCTGAGAAAGAGCCCAAGGCGAAGACGAAGCGCACTAGGTCAGAAGTACGCAGAAAGCCGCGCCACCGAACCTGACAGCAGGGGCAGGCGCCCGGGAGACAGACACATCTCCACAGAGAAACACAGCTGAATGCAGCACAGAGAGCGACCATGTCCCCACTGCATCAGCGAAGCCCCGCAGTGGGCTGCAAGCAACACAGGGTCCTCCTCAACACTGCCTCAGGATGGAGTCGGCGGTGACCCACGACAGGCAAGAAAGGAGTCGCACCCGCAGCAGCCCGAAAGCGTCACAGTGTCCATGACACAGTGTCCTCCTCAACACAGCCTCAAGATGGAGTCGGCAGTGACCCACGACAGGCAAGGAAGGAGTCGCACACTCCACGTGGCGGCCGCCACAGCAACAGGCGCGCCAACGCCAGCGACACGCGACTGGACGTCACGTCGCCCAGCAAGCAAGGAGCGCGCCGGCGCGAAGGCAGAAGCTGGCGCCATGACAGCGTCGCCTCGAGGTCCAAGCGCAACGCCCTCAAAGAAAGAAGAGTGACAGCCCTGTCACCCTGAAAACCAGATAAACACAGGTGGGCTACACAGACGAGCAAAGGGAGAAGACCGAAGACTCACAGCAAGCCAAGAGCACACCCTGACACACCAGACAGCCACCAAGGCGGACCGACGTCCCTGGATACAGCTCCACAGGTGAACCGAACATAAGCCGCAGCAAGCGCAAACCGCATCTCATCCCCACGCTTCCCCAGGCGACCGTCCATCCCCAAGCCACCAAGGCGGACCGACGTCCCTGGATACAGCTCCACAGGTGAACCAAACGTAAACCGCAGCAAGCGCAAACCGCGTCTCATCCCCACGCTTCCCCAGGCGACTGTCCATCCCCAAGCGTCAGCAGTCTAAGTCAAGTGGCATCCCTGCTCCTGTCCGCGGATGCCACGGGTGAAGATCAGCTCTGAGTGTCCGTCCTCACACCGCCTCACGATGGAGTCAGCAGTGGCCCCAAGCCAGGCAAGAGAGGATCAACACACTCTACGTGTTAAACCGCCACGGACACTCAACATCAGCAAGGTGGAGGCACGTGGCTGCCCAGGTCCATCCTGACATCCGAACACTCTCAACAAGCCACCACCACCTGTCATTCTGACTCACCATATGGCTGGCAGCCATCACCACACCAGCCATCAACACATGCATCAAGCACCACTCTCCGAGTACCGATGGACTGGAGTCCGAAACCGTTGCCGCACAAGCCGACTAAACGAAATCAGAAGCTACCTGTGAACCTGGCCTACACCGGAACAGCGACAGCAAGTGCAAGTCTTGACCAAGACTCATCCACCCGTGAGGGTTGTGCGGGCGACCAAGCAACGGCTCCTCGGCGGTCCTGCAGCTGCCCCAAATGGCACACAAGCAGCGGCTTCAGCGCAGCCTTCCTACAGTCCCGCAGCAACCCCGACGACGGGCCTCCCAGGGCGGGAGAGGGAGGAGAGACATTGCCCCACCGTCAGGGTACCGGTCACAGCCAAGCGGTTCAACAGGGACAGTCGGTCCAGCAACACTTTTGTGAATCCTCATGTGAGACTCCATCCATGGTCACGACGCAGCACACTAAAAGGAACTGTTAGAACCCACCACAGACCATCACCGACGTCAGTCAGCGAACAGACGGTATGCAGCGGACGTCTCCAAGCCAGCGGTCGTGTCCTGAGTCCCTCAGGTTAAACTACGGGTGCCCGCTGAGAAGGTCCTGCTGCAAGCCAAGTTCACCAGCCCACGTCTGATGTTGTCCTGCCACCTGACTCGAGAAGCTGGTGGACCCGGTGGTATTCAATCAACTGTGTGTTTCTTCCCCACAGGTTGGACTGACACTTTGCTTGTCCTTCAATAAAGTTGGGGAGGAATGTAGTGTCCTGCGAGACACGTTCTAGTGTCTCACAGGAAGCTGTAACCCCAGCCACTCCCTCGAGGGCTGGACACACTGCACCCCCACACCCATCCATCACGGGTGCCACGAGTGACGTGGCCCCGTCAATAAAAGGGCCCGAGTGCACGTGCTCGTGGCCAGTTGCTACCCGATATATCCATGTGTCTGTGTCACTCCTTCATATTCATGTGGGCCTGAGGCCCAACCAGGCGCGGAACACCCATAGGACTCAAAGGGCTTCAGCCCCCCCCCCCCCCCCCCTTCCCGTCTTGTGTGGCAGCCCGGGATGAGACACCTTCCCGGGCAAAAAAGCAGCCGCACCCGAGCACTTTACAGGTCTTTAAAAGACCATTTGCATGTTAATGAGGCCTTGCTGTTGTTTCACCCCTTCTAAGAGCCCCTGCAGCTCCACTCTGCCTATTGCTTAAAGTTCAGCCCCACCCGAAATTTGGCTCTAGTTGCGCCTCTGGGCCCAACATTACAATATACACCAATTATTAACTCCGCAGGCCAACACTCACCTTCTCTGACATCTCTGGAGATTGGCGCTTTGCTGAGGAAATGATGGTTCAGCGACTTGCCTGCAAATAAACAGACAGCTAATAAGGCAAAATCACCCGGGAACCCCAAGTCTGACACAACAGAATTCCCTGAAAAGCGATTAAGCAGGCGGACCATGCCTGAATCTCAAACGCATGCGCTACATGAAATACTGATTACGAACGCTTGCGCACAGCGTAATACGTGGGCACGATATGTTGTGGTGTACTACTCTTTCAGACATGCGCGCTAACATATATATAATGACTCCTTTACGCCTGCGCACAAGGTAAGATACTACTCACATTGCCATACACAAACCAAAATTAGGCGACAGATCTCCGAAATGTAATTGTGAAGCGCTCCAATACCTTCGGGTCGAGTTCGCGCTATATAAATATGCAACAACAAAAAAAAGAACCTAAACTCGAAACTCTGGTGAAGTATCAAATAACTGTTTAACCAAAATGGAACTTACAAAAATCTATAAACAGCGATTTAATAAAATCAGTGGAAAACAATTGTAGCTGACGACAACTGAATCACTTTTGGGCCGACTCTCAAGACAGACCCATTAGCGGCCGCAACAACTGTTAATACACGTGTCGTGACGGGCTGTCACGGATTCTGAGCATGCGCAACTCTCGGTGACCTTTATCTCGGTATCTGGGCATGCGTAGTGCTATGAAAATGGGGCATACTACGAGTCTGTGCTCTCCCTTCCCTCTTCCGGTCTGTTGTACAGAGTCCGGACCTTAGAAACCATCACTGGGGAAGGAAGCACCTTAAAAAAAAATGCCACGTGAGGTGAGTTTACCTCCCCAAATCACGAAATTGTAAATTGTAAAGGGAATTCAGTGGTAGCGTTAGACAAAATACACTTTTATTTTTAATAAAGAGTCATCATTACTTTATGTTGCTTGGATAATACCTCAGTTTAGCTAATAAGCATTAAGTTGCGATCATTCAATACCAGATTAGCCTTTTCCTTGGACAGTTGAAACTAAGGGATTTTCGGTCATACTGACTTGCCGAGTTTTGAACATTGAAGTTCACCTTTGGTGTGACCAGTTCAGTGTCGAAGCACAGACAGGGGAGAGGAAGGATGTGGATAAGACTGTCGACTTTGGAGCTGGGAAACCAAGATTCGGGCATCAGGGTTGACTCTTTTTTGTTTGTTGCATGTTTATATAGCGCGAACTCGATCCGAAGGTATTGGAGCGCTTTACAGGAGCACCGTATTTAAATTACACATGCAGGTATGGAGAGATTAAAGTGATTTGCCCAGAATCACAGGATGTGGACGCGACCCCGAGGCTCGAACCCTGGTTTCCAGCACCAAAGTCGGCAGTCTAGCCGACGGACCCACATCCTCTCCACACCCTTGTGTAACATAACTTGCAAGTGTGCTGCTGCAAGGTCTGATATCACAAATGTAAAAACATAAATGTTCCTATCTGTTAGGAGCTCAGAGAATGTGCTATCAGCAAGCAAAGAGAAAGTGACAAAAATGCAGCACACTGCCCTGTGAGAGCAGGTTACTGGCAGTGCATACTTCGAGTCTCACAAGGCCAGTCCTTGTTGACAGAAGCCATAGCTGCCAAGGTTTCAGAGTGCTTATGTGTGACATTTTCATAATTTCAATGTAATTATGAGTGGCATTCAACGACTTTGAATGACACAAACTCGCGAGCAAAAATAAAGCAATGAAGACAAGGGAAACTTATGAATATCAGAAATTACACCCATTTGAGCAACACAAAACTCGAAGATATCTTAAAACTGCTGCAAATCACCAGAAACATAGCTGCCAAGTTTACAGACTGCTTAAGTGTGACATTTTGGTGGTGTCAGTGTGCATATGAGCAGGGCCACTGGACTTATGTGATTGTGCTGGTATGTTCGCATAATTGTAGATTTGCCGCATTTGCCACATAATCCATCATCTGCTGCATAATCTGCAGATTTAAAAAAAACTTTGTTTCTACCTCAAACTGTTCAAAAGTTAGTAAAAGCACAACAACACATGTTGCTGAGCAGTGGAAGGCCCTTTGCAAAGGTTGACTGGTCAACTTTATATAGTTTATTGCTTTAGTTGGGTGTTAAGATGGTACTAATGAGGCACAACAAATGCCCATACACTGTTAACAAGCCTGAAAATGACAAAATACTGAAGTAGTACCATCACAAAATGTGCTGCATAAGCAGAATAATTTGCCTTTTCTTGCCTCATAATTTACTATACCCTGCCGCATAATTTGACCCTCCCCTGCCACATAATTCCAGTGGACCTGCATATGAGTGAAATTCTACTGTCAAATGAGCAACACTGAATGATACTTTCTTGCAAGTAAATGTATGCAGTAATTAACCATTACTAAGATCTGTGAACGGGCTACTGGTCTTCGTAGTTTCTGATTGCTCCTGTTCTCTATTCAAACTGCTTTCATTTGCAGCCTTTCACCATTAGCCACCGGCCCCCCCCCCTTTTTCTACGCATCTTTTTGAAAACCTTATTCTGCATATATTGCATCATCTCTTTCCTCATCTTCTTATTTTTCACTGTGTCCTGCAAGCACTGGGTGTATGGCCCCCTTCACCACGCACCTACCCACCCTCTTTTTCCTCACATTCAAACACACTTTTCTTTTTATGCCATCAGGGCTGTATCAAACGTGGGAGTGGCTCTATTACCTTGAGTCAACCAAAGTCTTCTTTTTGCCCACAATAACAGGTTTACACAGCAGCTTCAGAGCAGGGTGGCAGGTCCCGGCAGAGGCGATCTGTCTGAGATCTGATCCAGAGATAGCGCTGTGTATAACCCTGCCACACACATACACAACAGCCTACGGGAGCACGAGCAGCATGAAAAATAAAAGATTACGGAATTTAAACAATAATGTAACAAATGCATAATTATGGAGTGCAACATTCAGTAAAACGTGGCATTATTGCTAAACCAAGTTACCTAGAGGCAGAGTGCTGCTGGTGGATTCACGTTTGTTCAGACATGACGGTCACATCCTTTGACCTGCTCTCGCTCCAGAATCCAGAGGGCGCGGAGAAGGGGACACCCAACCCCACTCTCATGTCACTGACCACGGTAGATAAATTAACTGCAGTTACGACGGATCCTCCACGTGAGGCTGGGTGAGCTTGGCGCTTAATAGTTTGTGATTGAGGAAGACCCCTCTGACACAATAACCAGCCTGCAGCCTGAGAAATGAAACCGGGGCACACGTGAATCTCCGAGGGGCGGGGCGAGACATCAGAGCACAATTTATTTTTGCCACGCACCACTGAAACAATGTTTCTGATTGAAATCTTAAACTTGCAGGGGTCACCATGACAACAAGAGAGTGCCTCTGTAACAGAATATTAAGCTGTAAATAGCACAGGAATAAAAAATTAGCTAGCATTCGCGCCAAGAATTTTCAATTCTATTAAGGACACGGAGGCGAGGATTATGCTTCTCTTTCTTATTTGATTGCTACTCACAGCAGCCAATGAAAACTTATCTTATGTAAAACAAACTACATTTCCCATGATGCATGCACCACATCACTTCCTGCAGAGCCCCATAAGAGCCAGTAATACCGGAACCAGTCCTCTTTCTTTGCTCCGAACATTAAAGTCCAATAATTATAACAAAAGTTCAACAACAGCTTCCAACGTGGAAGAACCAGACCAGCTGAGAGGAACGTCAACTTCAAGCAGGATTACGACTAATCCAGCTTCTTTTCGGATCCTGAAAAAAGCAGAGATAGAACAACCTGTAACTTCTGTATAACCAGAATATGTATGCAAACGGGTGGGCAATAATTACAATACTGTAATTTAACCGGGTGGGATAATCCTCGCCTCCGTGTCCTTAATAGAATTGAAAATTCTTGGCGCGAATGCTAGCTAATTTTTTATTTTATTACAGGACCGGAGGCTTCGTATTATGCTAGTTTAATGCTGATTAAAAACTACAGAGGATATGTCACCCACCGGTTTATAATAAAACTGTTTAAATGTTGACTCAGAAGACCAATCTGCAGAATGCATGATATCCTGCACAGTAGAACCCAACATGAAGGTCTTAGAGGCCATAGCGCCTCGAACAGACTGTGCACCAAAGACCTGATTATCAACACCTGCTTCCTGCATAACATTTTTTAACCATCTGGCTATAGTAGCCGCAGTAACAGGTTTGTACAGTTTCTGCAGAGCAATCAACAATTGTACCACACCATCAGGCCTGGTAGACCTGGTACATTCTTCATAAACCTTAAGGCATTGGACCACACAAAGTTTAGCATTGTCAGGAAAAGCATGATAGTCTACACTGTGTGACATGGTTTTAGTTCTAGACGTAATATTAAACGAAACTCCCTCCGGAGTAAATACTCTACCTGTAATATCAAGAGCCTTAACATCCGAAGAACGTCTACAAGCCGCTAGGCATAGCAACATGTCCAGTTTGGCCAATAATTATTCCTGGACAACATATTGTTGTTGGGCCATCTGTTAAACAGGGAAGGAACCAGCGAGACATCCCACAAGGAAGAATATTTTGGTTTGGGTGGATTAGCTACTCTGATACCCTTTAGGAGTTTGCATATTAAAGGGTGCATCCCGACAGGTTTGCCCTCGATCTGAGAGTGGCCCGCCGATATGGCTGAATGGAAATTATTAACAGAGCGATACGCTAAACCTTCAGACGCTTTTTCGGACAGGAAGTTTACAATAAAGGGTAATTCCGCCCCCACGGGATCCACATGCTGTCCCATGCACCAACAAACCCAGCATCCCCGGGCTGAAGAATATCTCTTCCTGGTAGAGGGGGCCCACGCTTGGTTGATGAAGCCTGAAGCTTGTTCCGAAAACCCTGGCATTCGCCAACGCTGCCTGAAAGTCTCCAGGCCATCAGAGACAGATGCCGCGATAGAACCATCGGGTGCTTCTCTCCATGAGGGCCCTGGAGCATTGTTGAGGACCATGGGATCCTCCTGGGGAAGTCGCAACTCTCCTCCAGCAACAACGGGAACCAAGGCTGCGACTTCCACAAGGGAGTCACTAATATCACCTCCGCTTTCTGGCGTATCACCTGAGTGAACACGCGAGGAATGAGAATGAAGGGTGGAAACGCATAATTCAAAGTCTGAGTCCACTCCTGTGCAAAGGCATCCGTCGCCAGAGCCAATGGGTCCGGCCTCCAGCTGAAAACTTTGTCATTTGACGATTCAGCCTGGAGGCAAACAGGTCGATCTCGCAAAACCCCCATATCTCCTGCAACCACTGGACCACCCGTGGGAGGAGTTGCCAGTCGCTGTAGTCCTTGAGGTGGCGTGAGTTCCAATCCGCCACTACATTGGACTGACCCGGAATGTATTCGGCTATGACCGAAATCTGATGACTCAGGCAATAATGCCAAAAGTCCTTCGCTATCTCTACCAGCATTGAGGACCTCGTGCCCCCCAGTTTGTTGCTGTACCGTACCGCCGATATGTTGTCCATCCGAAGAAGGATGCAACATGAGAGCTGTCTGGGAGATAGGGTCCTGATTGCAAATAACCCTGCAAGGAGTTCTAGACAATTTATGTGAAGATTTAACTCTTCTAGGGACCAACGTCCCCCTGTGGAAATATTTCCGCAGCGCGCTCCCCAACCCCAACGGCTGGCGTCGGATTCTATGACCACTTCCGGTAGGGAGCCGAAAATTGCTCTGCTGTTCCACGCTTCCACGTGGGCAAGCCACCACTGTATCTCCTTCCGCACTTCCGGGGAAAGAGGGACTAAGTCCGTGTAGGAAAGACCCTTTTGCAAGTGTTGAAGGGCCCTGTAGTGTAGGGGTCCCGGAAATATTGCTTGAATGGACGACGCAAGAAGTCCCACTATCCGGGCAATCACCCTGAGAGAAACCATTTGTTTGGTTAGGAGGGAGCGAAGCTCCTTTTTAAAATCCCGTATAGTTTGGAACGTGGAAGACTGAGCTGGGCCGTCTGAGAGTTTATGACGAACCCCAGAAAATCTATCGTCTGCGTGGGGCACAGAACCTATTTTGGTTTGTTGATCACAAACCCCAGGTTCTGCAAGATACGAATGGTCATGCGCAAATGCTGAACCGCCAATGTCTGAGACTGCGCCATGATGAGCATGTCGTCTAAATAGACAATCATGCGAACCCCTTGTTCCCTGAGGTAAGCTACTACAGGTTTCAGAACCTTGGTGAAGCACCACGGTGCTGAGGAAAGTCCGAAAGGAAGGACCAAATATTTGTACCACCGGTTCCGCCATTGAAATTGAAGGAATCTGCGATGGGGGCGAAATATGGGAATGGACAGATAGGCGTCCTTCAGGTCCAGACCGACCAACCAGTCACCCTCCTTCAGTAGGTCTGCCAACAGATGGATGCCCTCCATCTTGAAGTGCTTGTAAGTCATGTACTGGTTGAAATCCTTCAAATTGAGTACCAACCTGTAACTACCGCCTTTCTTCTGTACCAGAAAAATATTGCTGCAGAAACCGCGAGGGCCCTTGTCGCAAGGAGCTATCGCGTGTTTCTGCAGCAATCCTTCTATTTCTGAATCTATGAAATCGCACTCTAGTCGGGAAAAAGAAAGCTGTCTGGGCCGATGAACCTGAGAAGGAGTCTGGAAGAAATCTAGATGAAACCCCTGAACTGTCTGCAAAACCCAGGCATCCCGCGATAGTTGAATCCAATTGTGATAAAACTGCTGAATACGTCTCCCCAATGGAAGAAGAATAAGTCTGGAGCGCTCACCTGAAGACTCGGTGTTCTGGAATCCTCCCCGATAGGAGCCCTTGTTAAAGCGTCGCCCTGGTGGGGTAGATGGTGCCGCCGCGGGTAGAGTCCCACTCTCCCCTGCCGCGACCGAAGTCTCCTTGCTGAGGACCTTGGGAGAATTGACAGCCAAACGAGCGTCCCTGGCCTCGTCCGGCCCTGTTGAAAACCCCAGCTTGAAATACACGTTTGATTCCTGCCTGTGCTTTATCCAGGGTCGTGAAAGTGCCCACGTATTTCACCAC
The DNA here is from genome assembly GCF_964204655.1 of Triturus cristatus. Lineage (NCBI taxonomy): Eukaryota > Metazoa > Chordata > Amphibia > Caudata > Salamandridae > Triturus > Triturus cristatus. Next base: position 1,136,944,479 of record NC_140585.1, on the reverse strand, counting down.
ATCCTTGACGAAACGGTCGCCAAAGAGGTTTCCGTCCGCCAATGGGCCAGGCTCTGCCGCCGCCAATTCCGTTAGATTAGAGTCCATGCGCATCAGAATGGACTTTCGGCGCTCCGTGGAAATTGCGCAGTTGGCATTACCTAAGAGGCAGATGGCCCGCTGGGTCCAGCCCGCCAACACATGGGAATCAATAGTGGTTCCCGATTCCTGCGCCTCCAGAGCCATCTCCAAGATCTTGGCCAAGGGACCGACCACATCAAGAAGTTTGTCTTGACATCCTCGCCAGGCGCGATCTATACCCTTCTTAGGGTCCTTGGCAAACTTTTTAAGGAAAGTTAGTAGACTAGGGTCAATTTCAGGTGTTTCAGCCACCTTGTCCGAAAGATCCGGTCGGGGACATTCAGACCTCAGACTGTTGCGCACCTCCTTGTCAAAACTTTTGCGCAAATTCTCATGCAGGTACGCCGCCACCTCTGGGGCGTGTAGCCAATCAGAGGACCTAGGATGAACAATGTCCGAGGGGTTGAACGTGAAAGGCGTAGGGGTCGTCTGTGGAGTTTCCACATTCTTAGCCTTCCTAGATTTCTTCTTGGGAGGGGAATCATCTGGGGTGTCCGATGAGGTGGAACCAGGTTCCGAGTCGGTATCCTGAACCCTCTCTCTCTCCGTCTCAGGACGCGGAAGTGAAGAATAAGAGGCAGAATGAGGCCAAGGCTTAGGCTGTGGGCCTTCTGCCGGAGCCCCTGCCGGGGTAGTGAAGCCATGATGCTTCGCGAACCTCTCCAATTGCCTAGTAATAGGCTTCAACGCAGTCGCCAATGCCTGCTGTACAGTTTCCGGAACTGCCTTCTCCAGGGCCTTGTTGACCGACTCCTGCACGGAAGCGTCCAGGGCCTCAACAATATTTTCCTCGATGGAAGGTGTACCTACTTCCTCCTCATATAAGGTGTCATCCTCCTCATAGTGCACCCAATTTTCCATTGTGGAGCCAAATTTATAAACGTACTTGCTCATAAAGGCAGCAGTAAGGAGGAGTAATGGGGGGGAGCCAACCCACAGCACAACAGTACAGGTACCTAGCTCCTCAGCAGCAGCTGTGTCCCAATTATTACAGCCCACAGGGCGTAGTGGAGCCAAAAAGAGCAGAAAAATCCAAGGAGGTGTGCTCCCTCCAGGCCCAGGTCGTTTTTGCAGCCAGCAAGGCGTCAAACAATGCTCTCTGTGGAAATCCGAGCTCACAATGAGAAGAAACGAAAGAAAACGATAGAAAAACGGGCTGTAACAACGTGTGTAACCCAAATCCTACCAAAATAGCCCAATTGGGCTACGCTCGTGGAAACTTAAACGAAAGCAAAAGTGACTGGCTCCAAGCGCACCGGCATATGAGGGGAGCCTTCGCGCTGATTTAAATCGGTAATTTTACCCGCCGAAGGCAGGGCGGTACCTGCACACACTCCCTGTTGAAGCGCTGACCGCGTTGGGAGACCAACGATGCGGCCGAGCGCCGCCCTTCGCACGTCGATCAGCGCGCAACCAAATCCTCGGGGAAGACCCCGTTCCACACACGCGCTCCCAGCGGGAGCCCCGCAGCGCCAAGGGCGCGGAATGCAAGCCGCCTGACGGCGTTAACCAAGGCAATGATTAAGGCATATATTTATACAGAGCAAAGCGGCGTTCAGTTACGCGTTACGATTAAACACAAAGCGCCGCTTGAGCAGTCATAAATCACAACATCAAAATAATGCAATGCTAGCGATATAGATATCAAGAAAGCTCTGTGCAACTTAACTCTCTGCGTGAGCAGCAAAGAAAGAGGACTGGTTCCGGTATTACTGGCTCTTATGGGGCTCTGCAGGAAGTGACGTGGTGCATGCATCATGGGAAATGTAGTTTGTTACATAAGATAAGTTTTCATTGGCTGCTGTGAGTAGCAATAAATAAGAAAGAGAAGCATAATACGAAGCCTCCGGTCCTGTAATAGAATTGCCCATGCAGGTGGCTTTTATTTGGCGATGGAGCACCTCATGATCTCCCAGTGTATCAGGGAGCTTTGTAAATGCGTGACTAATGCATTTGAGTGCTGTGATGTGGCCACCAGCACAAAAATGCGTTTGTATCACGCCTGATGCGTGGTACTTGGCAGGGCTGAGAAGCCCATCGAAGATTCGGGTTTTTGCTAGCAGGAATCGGGAGGCAGGAGACTAGCCTTGAAATCGTCAGTCTCCCGCCTGAATTAGGAGGGTTGACATCTATGTATGAGCTGAGTCACCTTAGGTGTCTGTGTGTTGGGGTTAATGGGTAGGAAAAAAGTAAACAGGTGAGTGGTTGTGTTGTGTGCGTTATGGGGATGTAAATGCTAAGAGGTAATTGTAATATAGAGTAAAAAGAGGGTGTTAAGGTGGAAGCAGATGAGGTACGGGACATGCAGGATTTCAGAAAGTTGTGGGGACAAAAACACAGCACAATTGTCTAACGGAGACTACAGAGGAAAGGTGTGTGTAGGAAAGAATGGGAGTCATTGAGTTACTCCGAAGACTACCACCCCTTCCACAGACCTTAGTAATACAGTGCCATATTTCCAAGATTGAAACATTTTCAATTCTAACTATTCACAACAAAATCATTGTTGTTTCTCTTTTATCTGGTACTGCCAGAAAGCATTAGTAAAGCCAATATGTGGTGCTTGTTTTAGATGCCTTTCTGTTACATGTGATTTGTCTGGATACAACAAAAGAAAGCTCAGAGAAAGGCACCAAAATACTGGTCAGGTAGTGCACTATATGACATACATGATTTTAGTTTACTTATTTTAAGCCACCTCCTTACATACATAGGCCACACCTCTTAGAAAGAATTCCTAGCTATGCTTCTTAGGCCACACCCCTTTAGAGCCCCCTTTGTTTTTCATCCGGCTTAAGGTTCTGAAATTAAGTAGCAGAGGCATACAACACATATGGCATTTGCTAAGGTCATATGAAACTTTCTATGTAGCTTGTCTCCCTGCATTCACACGCTATTTCTTCCCTTTGATTTAGCCATTAGGAAGGCTACCTGTAATTAAAGATAAGGGGAAGTGGATGAAAAGGGTAAATGTGAGAACATTGTTGTGTGTATTGTAAAAATGTATAATGGCTATCATGAATTTTATTCCATTTAACAGATTTACTCAGTAATTGACGTTATATTTGCTATTTAAGACACAAGTTGGAGCCTCTGATGTTTCAGAATATTTCGCTGAAGAAGAGTGGAAACTTTTACATGAGTGGCAGAAGGAGCTTTACAGGAATGTGATGAAGGAAATTCACCAAGCTCTCATTTCTTTAGGTAAATTATTGTCAATGCTGTTATTTTCAGTCTCAGATTTGAATGTAATTGTGTGTTTAAACCGTCCTGAAAGATTGTCTGATACTGCCACAATAATTCTCTTAATGCCGCTAGAGTGAGAAGAACCACATCGCAGATTAATGGAGGAGGAGTAAGGGGACTGTCACCCCTACAATTTTAAAAAGCATTTAGGCTTTGGGGTCAGGAACGGGATTAGTATTACTGGTTGTAGGAATAAAGCTACCCAGAAAGAGGGCCGGAGAGAGAAAATTCACTGTGAAGTAAAAGTGAAACAAGTTTTGTGTCTTGCTAGTCATATTACAGTGTTTATTATATTCTTTCATCTGACCTGGGTCACGAAACTCAGGTGGTGGGATTTTCTGCCCCACCTGTCACTTGATTGCCGTGATGACTGGTTTGCTCCCTGTATCCTGACCAACCTTTTCTACCTGCCTCAGGTGGTCCTCCCATGAATTGCTAAAGACAGTAATATTGTGTACATTTGCCACACAGAACTATTTCAACCCAGAGAGAACAAGGTTCAGTAGTCCCTGAAAAGTGTCGGGAGCATTCTTGAGCCCAAAAGGCATGACCTTAAACTCATATAACCCTTCTGATGTAGAGAGTGCAATCTTCTGCTTGGCATTAGATGCTAGTGCCATTTGCCAGTAGTTGCTAGTCAAATCAAAATTGTTGGTCAACTATCTCACCAGCTCCGTGAATTGGGTATTCATCAGCTTTGATCACCGCATTAAGGGCCCAGTAATCCTCACAAAAGCAAACGTCTGTGGTCCTTGCTCAGACACCAGCACCACAGGGCTGGCCCAAGAACTACCCAACAACTCAGTCACCCCCAACATCTTGCCAATCTCTGCCTTGATGCACTCCTGAATTTAGTCAGATATCTGGTACATATTGCTCTTCACTGACACTATCTGTGTCATGTACACAGACATCTGTAAAGTCTGGAGTTAGCGAAAATCGATGGGAAAATTGCACCAGCAACTCTTTACACTTTTTCTTAACTTATGCTCAGGCAGTAGCTCACCCGCAAGTTGTACACCATCCACAGATCCATCCTTCATATCACATACAGCAAGTCAGGAAGTGGTTCACTGTCTTCCTCAACCTCCTATGTCATCACCATGATCTTCACTGTATGATCTCTCTGGAGTTATGGCTTAAGCAGGTTCAAATGGAACTCTGTTTGGCTCACTTGTGACATCTGTGTCCACCAAGTAGTTGACCTCAGAAAACGTCTTCGCTACCTTGTATGGCCCACACCACATGTTCTCCAAATGCCCTGGACAAATGAACTTTAGCATCAACACCTCCTTCCTCCCCTGTTACCTAGTCAGTACTACTTTTGCTTTTTCAGCTCTTGGTTTGCCTGAATGTTTTTCTTCATATGACTCATGTATTGCTCTATCAACTCACTGAGGCCAACCTCGTAGTTCACCACATTCTTTTGATGTGACTCAGAAGTTCTTCCCCACCATTCTCCGATGAAGCTGAGTGATCCCTGTACTGGGTGTCCAAGCAGAAGCTCAAATGGGCTGTAACTTACTCCCTTCTGTGGAATGTCCCAGTAAGTGAATAATAGACATGGCAGGTGAAAATTTCACTTTCTCTAAAGATTCCGTGGTAAAGTTCTAGTGATGCCCCTAAGGGTCTTGTTAAACCTCTCATCTAACCCATTGTTGTATGGATGATATCCTGTGGTAAGTCTCACCAGCTTGCATCTACATCTGTCAGGTAAGAGGAGGAAAAATTGGTTACCTATTCGGTAACCACCTTCTTAGGTAATCCATGCCTAGAAACATCCCTAGGTAAATCCTTGCTACATCTTTTTTAGTTGTGCTTCTCATAGGTACCACCTCTGTACATGTAATTCCTTGATGCTCCACAATCAAGATATAGTGGTTGCTTGATGCTGAGTGTGGGTCAAATGGACCAACAATGTCTATTCTCAACCTCTCAAACAGTATACCTACAATTAGTAGAGGCACTAGTGGTGCAGGGTCTTACCTCCAGACGTACCACTCATCTGACAAGTAGCTCCTCTGATTCCACAGAATCTCTCATGTCTGTGCATCGCTGGCCACAAGTAGAACAGAATATTTAACCCATCCTGGATCTTTCTAACGGCCAGCTATCCTACTAAGGGCACTTTGTGAGCCAGTGGCAACAGAAAGTTCCTGTGCACTTGTGAAGCCACTAGCCTCTTGCAGGCTTCAGGCTCAGGATTCACCAGCTCACTGTATACTAGAATATCCTTCCATATAAAAAAATGTCTTCCCACCACTCCTTTAATGATATGTCCCTAGGCTTCCCTCTGAAGTCTCACCAACATAAAGCATTCAACGTGTGCCCTGCAAATTTCTTGCTGAGTAGGTCCTCCAGAAGCTAACAACCCCTGCAGCTCAGGCAGTGAGCCACACTCCAGCTCCTGTTCAGCTTTAGTTTTCTCACTCTGCTCTCTACCTGTATACGCTGACTATATTGTTATGGCTTCTTCTGCTAGGGAATGTTCTCAATCTCATGCTGAGAGTGACAAGCAGCCTATGCTGTGTGAACACAAATGTTTTCCAGACCATATATACATCTGTTCCTGGTACTAAAGCAAGGGCAATGAAATCACTGTAAGAGACACATTCAGCGTCTTGCTTCTCTCTCATCTCTGCATCACCCATAGCTTGCTTGCCATTGATATCCAAGTCAGCTTGGGCAATGGGATACTCCATGTCCTCTCCACTAGCTGCTAAGCATGTGCCGTTGGCACCAGAGATAATTGCTTTAGGTTTGAAAAACCATAGTGCTGTGACCTCCTATAACTCTTATGGCACAAACCTGTCTCCCATTGATACTGGATCATAACACAACCCCCACCATGTTGGAGAAGTGTGGCTCACTGGTTAGAGCAGGCAGACCCTGAAGCAGAGGTCAGAACCAGGACCAGGGTTCAATTCCCGACGCGGCAGGGTCTTGAGCTCAAATGTCCATGGACTCGATAATTCTCGCTTCGGTGCCTGACCTAATCATGGCTTCACACTCTTCAACTCTGGGCATTAAGCTTGCTTAATCTCCACAACGGCCCCCCGTGGCGGGATGCCTGGCTTTCACCTTGGGGATGCCCTGTAGGGGCTATCTCACAGGGAAAAGCCAGGACGGGTTCCCAAGGCAAGCGCGGAGATACCCCTTCGGGGGTCGATTCAGGCGCTATATAAGAAACATAATAATGTTTGGGTGAGTGTTCTTTAAGAGATCAGGGTCCCTTTCCCAAATGTACATAGCCACTAGGTCAGTGCAACAGAGCTCTCTCGAGTCCCTTCCCCCAACACACCAGCTATGATAGGTGAAACTTGTACATTGTCTTTTACTTGACGGTCTCTCTAGTAGTGCCCCTTCTTGTGACACTTAAAGCAAGTTATCACCTTGGGCACAGAAGAACATTACTTTCTTCTCTTTTCCTTCCTCTGCTCTTCCTTCTGTTGTTTCTGACTTGGAACCCAAAATCTGTTCTCTTTCTGTTCCACTTTGGAACCTTGGGAAATACCCTAGTCCTTACCCTGTAGTCTGGAACTAATTTCCCCCTTTGGCTTAGTGCAATGCTGCTCCAGCCCTTTTAAATACTATTTTCTAACCACTTGTCAGCCAACACTGCACGTTTCTCTAGATCCCTTTCTGGTAGATCGGACAGGTATTGCCTAATTGTGGTAGAGCACTCCTCCCTGAGTCTCTCTGTCACCATCCACCTGTTAAGGGAATGAAAGTCCTGGGCCTCCATGTCTCTCACCCACTTATTCCAATAACAAAATACTTCATGAATCTAAGTAAAAAAATGATACACCAACTGTTTGCTTACTGTCTTTAAACCTCTGCAGGTACTTAGCTGGCATAAGCCCAGACCTCCTTATTAGAGTTTCTTTCATCCACTCATAAATTATTTGCTCTGCAACCAGCATCCTTACAATGGCTGCCGTCCCTTCCATATGCAAGTGACTCATGAATGTTGTTGCTTTAGGCACATCAAGCTTTACAAGCAATCTAAAAAAACTCAGAAACGTTTCCAAAATATCTTGTACCTCTACACACATGTGCACAAGCTATTTTGGATCTTAGGCAGGAACTGCTGAAAAGTTTGAAATGTAATTGTTTTTTCCCAAATATAGCTGTCTCGGCTGCCTTCCTGATTTTTTCTCTAAATCCACCCTCTCTTTCTCCAATTCTCTCTCCATTTCCTGCCTTCCCGCTCCTCATGCTCCCTCTTTCTTTCCTCATGAGCCCATTCTTACTGTCTCTCCCATCTTCTTGTTCCAGGTGAGCTAATCTCAACTTCTCCTACTCAAACTCACTTAATCTTAGCATTCCTGGAGAGCTTGTTACTGGGATGTCCTATCCTCTACCCATGCATAGATCCCTAACTGATCAAGGAATAGGGTGTCAAGTTCTACTCATCCCAAACTTGAATCTGACATTTTGGTGTGTAGACTTTAAAGTGTAAATGTTTAACTTATTATTCTGTTGTTTGCAAGAGCACACTGGTTTTTGGATGATCTCACACCACGTGCTGCCTATTTATTGTCAGACTCTATTCGGGTGGCCAAAGGGCAAGCAGGGGCTACTGTGCTTCGTCGTTTGTCTCTGAGGTTGTTGGCCCCACTATGGTTCTGCAAATTGGTATAACCCCTTTAGCACTTAAATCTCAGTGATAATAATGGCGTCCATTTGTAGGCTTCTCAGGGAGGTTAGTGTGTGGGTACAACAAGCTCAGCACTCAGATGACGCTCAGCAGCATAATAACTTGATTGTCCAGCCCAAAGTTTATCTTTGCAAAAGAGAAGCACTATAATACACAATAAAACTCAAAACTGGACATTATAAAAGGTATCAGTTACTCGTAGTCTCTGGTGCTGGGCTACAACTTCCAAGTGAGTATGCCCTCTCTCCTTCCCACTTCACCACCCTTTATTCTTTGGGTGTCCTGGAGTTCTCCTCCTCTCCGATCTGGAAGGCAACAGCAGGAACTCAATCTCTCAAAGGTTCTCTCATCAACTAGTCCTGCTCAAGGTAGGTCTTGTTCTGGCCTCCCACACTTCAGTCCTGGTCCTGGTCCTCCCGCTTAGTGGGAAGACGCACCAGTGGCTAGTACATCGGGCCACAAATCAGAGTCGAGACCAGCTGCAGGCGTCATTAGTTGGTTGCCCTATTCCAGGTCCACAGAATAGGCTGGAGATAGGGCCCTGTGAGTTGTTGCATGGCTTCCTTCCTCCTTGACTGTCTGGGAAGTCAGTGATTCAGCTGAACCATCCTCCCAGGCGTCTAGTCGGCGATGAGTCCACTTCCTATCGTAGATCCAGGGACAACAGTTGGGTTGCATCAAGGCGCTCCAGTTCAAAGGTGGCAGTTTAATCCAGTCGGCTGCGCTTCCATTCAGTGCCTCAGCCAGCTGCATAGTCATTTGGACACACAGTGGGAAAGTCCCTACAGGCAGTTGTTTCACTTCTAGCAGCGTAGTCCTCTTGAGCATATGTTGTGCAAGTGTCACTTGGCTATCCACTTCAAAGGTCCATGTGGGCACACTTGGGCAGTGCCACAACTTAACCGGAAGTCTCTTCTTCAGCAGCACAGACTGCTTGGGCACACATGGGGCAAGTGCCACCCTTGTGACAGCTGAGTCAATAGGGAAATCCGCTCGGGCACACTTCGACAGTGTCATTAATTGTGCTCTTTTGTAAATGTGAGGGAGGCAGAGCCAGCGTCACTTTGACGATCCTTCAGGGGCAACTGCTCTTGCCCACACCAGTAGTCAGCTCCTCCTGAAGGGTTAACTTACTCATTCCCTCTTCTTACAGGCAGGATTCTCTGCGCACTCCAGCTCTTCCTCCAGATTAGACTATAGGTGATGTTCACTCACCTCTGGAAGGCTAGCTGATCAAGCAGACACCAGCTCTGGTTGCACTGTAGTCTTCTGGGTACTCTGTAGAGCAACCCTTCCTTGATCAGAGAGAGCGTTGAAGTGAGTCAACAGCTTCCACTCTTTTAGAGGTATAGCATACAGAAAATGTATATTTTCAGCACTTCCAGAATAAGTTTGGTTAATTTCTTCTTCAGTGCTTGGATCATGTCCTCGCCATGTTGCCTCGGCAAAGCATCTTGGGGTCATAATTGACAACAAGCTTTCGTTTGAACCCCAGGTGAACAGAACAGTATCTTCTTGTGTTTGGGTCATTAGGACTGTGAGGAAGATCTTTCTTTCTTTATCTCTTCCCTCTCGAAAACATGCAGCGGTAGCCCTGATTCTGTCTAGATTAGATCATTGCAATGCCCTTGTTCTGGACATTAACAAGGGATCCATTTATAAGTTACAGCTTGTTCAGAATGCTGCAGCGAGATTGATTTATAGACCTTCCAAAATTTCAATTGATCTCTCCTGCCATTCGCAAACTGCATTGGCTTTCTGTCGAAAAGCGAATTCTGTTTAAGGCCTTATGTATCGTTAATAAGGCACTTTTTAACCTTGATCCAGAAGGCATAACACATCTGTTCCAGAGCTGTGTCCCTGTTAGACAGCTGCTTTCTGCCAATAAGAACTGGCTGGTAGTACCAAGGTTCAGAAAATCAAAGTGGGGAAGAGGAACCTTCGCTGTGGCTGCAACCAAGCTTTGGAAATCAATTTCTTGTCTAGAGTCACCCCACCCCTATTTCGTAAATCATTAAAGACCTGGCTTTGGGCCCTTTAATCTTTAAGTACTGGTTTCCACCCACCCCGACCTGCCTTCAGCTATCAGGGCCTTGACGCCTTTAGGCATTGTTCGCGCTCTGCAAGTCTACTATTCATTTATTCAATGTATCCTCCTCAGACTGTTTTCCACAATCAGCCATTGTCTAGAGCAGTGTTTCCCAAACTGTGGTTCGGTGGTGAGCAGATTTTTGGTGGCTCAGGAAAGTTTGAGCTATAAATAAAGATGCCTTTAAATTATGTGTTTATCTTGTTACATTTGTGGTGTTTTAACTACAGAGGCCAAATGTCGAGCTATGTCTTCTGACAAGTTACTGCTAATGGGATTGGTGTTTACTTTTCTTTCTCTAACTGCAAAGTGAAAGGGTTTTTTTTCCCCGTGATGTAGGATATATACTTTTATCAGTAAAGCTGTATGTCTTTGTAAAGTTAGGTGCCATTTCAATGGAAAATGTGATGTCTAAATGGCAATGTGATACCACATGATGCTTTAGTTACATTAAAGAAATCACTACTTCTCATGTGCATTAAAGGAATGTGGATTCACTAAAGTTTGTCCTTTTTAAAAATTGGTCATGGTTGTAAAAGTTAGGGAGCCACTGATCTAGAGTAATGTTCCTCTCACCAGGATCGTCTTCAGGCTGGGACACTCACAATAGAAGGACAAAGAGCTGTGAGAATTCTGCACCCGACTATCAACAGGCTGACCTAATAGTGATCAAGATGAAAGACAAAAGGCTAACCCTTTTTTAAAGAACCATCTACACACTCTACCAGCAGGAACTGCAGTCCCACCCATCACCCCCACCATCCACTAAATGCAGATGCTCAGGAGACTAATTATAAGCCTTCGGCTGCAAAAAGACCTAATTTAATTTCTAAAGGAAGCGTGTCTCCTCTCTCCTCACAGTGTTTAAGTTCACAGCTCCCAGTCTCTGGGATGTCAGGAATACATTTTCACTCTCCGGGAAAGTAAACTCATCTCCATTTTGTGCATACGAACAAGCTTACTCTAGTTCACTCAGACATTCACAATGTGTACATACAGGCAAACATACATCTGTGCAGTATAATAGTGCTAGGATCCCGGTTCACCCGTATAAGCAGAACTTTGCACGACTAACAGATAAAAAGATCCGGTCATACTAGGATTGGTAAAACACTGCATGCTTCCACCACTGTGCTACATGCTTGATCAATCCCGTGATAGGGACAGAAACCCCTGTCACAGCATAGAGCACACTAAGTGCACCCCTCGAAGACAGGTACAGGACAATGCTCACATCAAGGGACAAGCCTATGCCTTCCTGTCCATGCTTGATTAGCACGAGGCTGAAGCAAAAAAATCCCAAATATAGGATATCAGAGTGCAGTTGGGCACTCGGGGGAGGGGACACGACTATACAAAACACAAAGGACATTCTTGTCCCAACAGATGCCAGCTCTGGGGCTGTAGTTGCACCTTTGACAGTCTTGATATCCTAGACACAGCACAAGAAGATGACTACTAGAAGTCTTTTGAGGACCTGAGGCCAACAGTATGCAAGGCACCTGTGCGGAAGGGGAAAAATTGTTTACAACGCATGCGATACATCACATGCCATTACAATGTGGTTATTACAACGACCTTGTTGTTACATCGCAAACCATTCAACGCAAGTCGTTACAATGACTTGCTTAAGGGGGCAGAAGGTGTTGGATTTAAAATCCAACACCTTTCCTACTGTTGTACAGACTGGAGTTGGAATTGTAAATTAAACTATTCCAAAATCCAGCGTGCCCCCTACAGCAAATCGTTGTTACAACTTGCGTTGTAATGGTATGCGATGTAACAACGCGGTTGTTGTAATGACCGCATTGTAATTGCATGCAAAGTATCGCATGCGTTGTAACCTGTCCTATTTGTACGAAATCCCCTAAATATATTGAGGCCTTCTTTATAGAGATCGACTCCTCAGATAAGTTTGAGCAGTGTTGGCTCAATTTGCTAACAAGGATAGAGAGCGTCTGTCCAGTGACCTTTCTCAGATGTAGAGTACTCCCCAGGAAATAGAACTGGGTGACTATTGTGAAAAAATGCTTTTGTCATAGTGTGGGCTTTGAGGAGATTCCGCCCTTACATGTTGGATGCCAAGTTTGTAGACCAGTCAGAATGCATTAAAAAGTGGGAATCTTATAATGCTCAGATATTCTTTCTCATTAAAAGACCTAGATTCTACAGTGGAGTCTAAAGTTTTAATGAATCATAGTCATGCAGACTGGCTTTCTTAATGGTTTTTCTCATCCAACGACTGGACTTTTTCAGGTGGAGTGTGGATCCGGATTGTCAGATCTGGGAGAGGAGTCTGTTGGACGGAAATGTCTCTCCTGCATAGTCTGTCCTGAGTTGTCAACTGCATGCATATCTAGTATCCTTACTTTTAGTTTTGGCACTAGCAACAAGTTAATCTTAGCGTGTGTGCAGAGGCCTGGCCCTGACAGTGCGAGGTCCTGGACTTGTCTGTTGATACAGGACTACTTACTGTCCCTGTCCTCGGTTTAAGGCATAAAGTGGTGGTGGAAGAATATTGTCTTTGTTTTAGAGATTGATAGCGTGGCAGGCTTTTTACCTAGGTCACTGAGAGTGTGGCCTACAGGCTTTATTTAGGTAAGGTTTCACTCCCTTGTGCGAGCCCAGAACTTTCTGATGCCTTCCACTGTGTTTGCCAAGTGAGTGTGTTGTGTATGTGTAGGGCGTGCAGTAGTAGGGCTCTTTATAAGTAAGCCTAAATGCTGAGGTGTGTTGGATCCAGTCTGGATGTCCCTGGCGTGGTACAGTACAAGACTGATGATGAGAACACGCTCCCCAGACAGTGGCAGTGTTTTGTGTGCATTACTGAGGCTGGAAGGTGGAAAACGAGACACAGAAATGAGGGGCGCGAAGAAAGTGCTACCTTCAGAAATTCCACAAAGACTTCTGTAACCAAGACGCTGCTGACTACTTGTTTCTGAGCACTGTCATTTGTTTGATGATAGCACTGCAGTTTTTGTTGTGTTAGGTGAGGACATTTCTAACTCCAGCCTGTCCTTTGGTTTACCCTTGCTTACTTCTTCAAAGAGGATGATTACAGATAAGTGCAGAAACATCATGCTCCATTGTGAATGTGTTTTGGGTGCTCCAGTCTAGAGATAGCCCTGTGCTCCCCGTTGTGAGAAGCAACACTCTAGACAAAGGCTGTGTCAGGAGATCATTCTGAGATGGACACTTGAAAGAAAACCACCCCAAAACAGTTAGTTATGATGTTTGAGACAAGGGATTGGCATTCCAATCTAGAAGTTGTGTACACATGTTGGACCCAAACCATCCAATTTAGGTCCAGTTCTGAGTACTTCTAGGCCAGGGGAGGGAGGAGTAGTCCTGTGTACGTGAAGGGCTGCTTTGTTACCAGGGCTGGTGACTGCCTGGTAGCCAGTCTCCCTGAGGTGACTGGGCCTTACTGGAAGTATGCACATTTAATGACATGGCTTGAAAAATCCGCTCGCATTTGCGAGCCGGATTTAATTAGGGCGAGCTATTTTTAGTAGCGAGTAGGAAGACAAACTGACTTTTGACCTCTGTTTCTGAAAGCAAGGCAAATGTGCCAAGATAGCAAGATTTAAAGGCATCTTTATTGCTCACAAAGTGAATGAGCAATAAAAATGCCTTTAAATCTTGTTATCTTGTCATAGTTGCTCACAGTGGTAAGGTGCATTACAGTTAGGTTGAGTAGATTTCTAAAGTTACTAGACCTGCAGGTCTAGTAAAAAAAAAAAGATTTTTCGAGCCATGCGCTTGGCTGGAGGAGCTGAGGGTCTGCCAGAATGTCTAGAATCCTACCTGCCTGCTGAGAGAGGGGCAGGAGAGACTTTTCATGAGGAGAATCCCAGTGTGTGGCCATCTAGAGGAATCAGACTAAGTGACAGCAAGCTAAAAGTAACCCATGCGGCAAAGGGTTTACCTTGCCTGGTTCCCGCAGGGAACCACTTTAAGCAACTTACTATTGTGGCCCGGTGGAGGCTGCCTCTGCCGGGTTGACCATATCCGCTCAGTTGGGACTGCATCTGCCATGTTGACATTGGCATGATTGAGGGTACAAATCTCGGGTAATGTCAAGTTTGGACTGCGTCTACCATGTTGAAAACATCAGCTTAGTCAGTTATACAACTGTCTGAAAAGGCCCTGTCGTGCCGCACCTGCTGTGTTGATATCAGCTCGATTGGGGATGCAACTAACTGTATTGGCCCAGTCAAGGCTGCTCCTGCTGTGAGGATGACGCTGGTCCTACCAGGGATGCATCTGCAATAGTGAATTGCATGGCCCAATTGAGAGCTCAGACATGCTTGGTGGCTAACCAAAGCCGCCACAGCTCTAGCTGTATCTTCGCTCCATGCTGCAGGGCAGCTGCACCGCAGAGTAGAGCAAGGCGGCTGTATGCATGGAGATGCGACTGCAACTGGTCCAATAGACCTAAGACAGTCCTCACTCCCTGTCAACCTGCACATGAGAAGGAATGCAAGGCTGCTGGTTATGCCCCACAAGGTACTGCTTCACACACTACCACAAAAGGGGCAAGAACAATGAAACAAAACAAACACATTTGACATGTGTGGATAATCAAGGCTGCACCTGTGCCCAATGCATGCATTTGTCATAACTACTAGGGGAACTGGCCATACAGACTGGGTCGCTGAGGGAGAGTTTAGCAAGAGGTTTGCAGAGCCCTAGTAGAGCGGGCACAAAACCACTGGCACACAACCACAATCAAACCTGGTGAGGCCCAGTAGCCACTCTCTGCACTTTTGCCCTCTAAAGCGAGGTCAAACAAGGTGTTTTATAATGTGCACAAAGGTGACACCCCTGGTAGTTTTGCAACTTCCCAGTGCAAATTTGTTTCTGTAATCTCACTTCATGCCACTTGGCAGTACCCCTGGTAATTCTAGCGGTTACAAAGTAACTTGTAAAATAATTGTTACTTCCTTTTCAAAACAGGTCCTCTTATTGCCAACACGGTTTATCTGTTAAGTGCGAAAGGAAAAGAAGAGCTGTGCCCCATGGACAGCCAGCCATCAAAGAGAATATACAGGATTACACATTCCCCAAGTAAGTAAGAGTAACCTGCTTTGACTTCACAGCGATGCTTGGTCTGCATAATTCCTCTCTCATTTTATTCCTGCCCTTCTCTCTCTCTTTGGTCCTTACCTCCCTCTCTCCACTCATCCTTCCACCCTGAATAGACACATCTAGGCTTGCAGGGGTCCCTAGGAGTGAATACTCAGTAAGAAAGTTAGAAACGGAGGAGGAGCCTAGCGCGCAACCAAGATGGCCGCGTAGGTGCGAGGCTCCCGAGGACCACCACGACCTCCTGAATTAATCCTGGCTATATCCTGTCCTTGTTGAGGGGACTGCAT
Organism: Triturus cristatus; assembly: GCF_964204655.1. Classification (NCBI taxonomy): domain Eukaryota; kingdom Metazoa; phylum Chordata; class Amphibia; order Caudata; family Salamandridae; genus Triturus; species Triturus cristatus. The sequence continues at coordinate 1,136,928,986 of NC_140585.1, read as the reverse complement.
CGGTGAACCCGAGCTGAGGCGCCATCCGTTTTTCTTTTTCGAATCGGACCCCGGACACCGGTGGGAGCACCGATTGAAGGTTGCGGCCTTTTCCGCGCTGGCCCCCCGGATTGGAGTAGTGGGGCGATCCGGGGACAAAGCGAACAACAGCGGCGGGCAGGGCTGGGCGACTCGAGTATCCCGTGCTTTCACTTTCGCTTTTGCGCTCTCCTTGCCCTCAAGCGAGGTAGGGTTGCAGAGCGGGGTGCGGTGGTGTGGCCTTGTCCAGGTGCCCGGCTGACCCGCCGGCCGTGAGTCGTCCTGTGGCCCAGTGGTCGCCCTCCCCCCCCCCGGCACCCGTGAACTGGTTTATCGGCCCTTTCGAGGAGATTGGCACGACGGTGGGAGAGCAGGCATGTCCACCAAACAAGATGGCGACCGGGCGAAGGTGAAGACGACCCGCCGCGGCCCGGTGCCTCAATCCAACAGTATGGACCGCTACACCCTCCAGAAGGGATCTCCGGAGACATCGCGCACATCCCCGGCGGGCCCGACGGAGGCATCTGCTCAACCGGTGGATCTGACCCTCCGGGACGTCATGGGCGCCATTGCGGAGATGAAGGCCTCGGTGGACCAGCGCTTCGACACCCTAGCGCAAAAGATAGACTCGGTCCTGGTGGATGTTAGCCTTGTGAGGGCTGACTTGTCCAAAACCAACGACCGGGTCGATTCCCTGGCCCACACCACAACGAGCCTCACGACGGACGTGGTGGCCCTCCAAAAGGAGGTGCGCCGGCTTGGCCAGGCGAGCGCCCTGATGGACCGGCGACTGGAGGATTCCGAGGGTCGGGCCCGGAGGAATAACGTTCGCATTGTGGGAGTGCCGGAGGGACGAGAGGCGGAGGCGGCAGATCTTTTTGTGGAAGAATTGATCCTTACCCATCTCCAGCCCCGGGGGCTGAGTAAGCTTTTTGCGGTAGAACGTGCTCACCGGGTCCCTGGGGGCAGACCTAAGGCCGGTGCCCCGCCGCGGCCTCTCATTGCCCGGATTTTTAATTTTCGGGACAGAGACGCTATCCTGCAGACCTCCAGACAACAGGGACCGGTCAAGCTTGATAACATGGATGTGCATTTCTACCCAGACTTTACTCCGGCGGTCCAAAAACTGAGATTGAGTTTTCTCGGAGTTAAACGTCGCCTACGGGACCTGAACCTTAAGTACTCAATGCTTTTTCCAGCTAAGCTAAGGGTGGAGGTGGATGGGCGCACGCACTTTTTTGACCGACCCGAGGCGGCTGGGGACTGGTTGGACACTCTGCCTGGAGATCGGGGCCGAGGGGGTGGGGGGGGCGCGGTTGGCGGGGAGGGCCCGCCGGATCAGAACTGAGGGGTGAAGAATAGGCCTTGCTCTGGACAACATTCCTTTACCATTTACTGATCGTTTATGTTCCCCTCCGATGGAGGTCGTGTGGGGTCTGTTGGGGGCTTCCCTCCTCCTCTGGGGGACTAGTCAGTTTTTCATCTATGGGGCGACAGGCACACTGCACTTTGGGGGGGCTGTCTGGGCTCATGCAGGGGTGCAGGGAGGGGGGAGTTCTGTTGGGATGGGGGGGTGGGGGGGGTGTGTTGTTTGTTTGCACCGCAAGGCAAGCCCTTTACTGTATTGTTGCTCTCGAGATGCTCTGTGGGGGACGACTGATTGCTTCTACGTATGATGGGGGGTAGGGATTTGACTGTGTTGTCATGGAATGTTAACGGCCTGGGGGACAGGATTAAGCGTGGTGTGGTCCTGCAGTACCTGAAACGTATCTCACCAGATGTTATCTTCCTGCAGGAGACACACCTTATAGGTAACTCCTTTCATGCCATGAATCGGCGAGGCTATCGTTTGGTGGCCCACTCGGGCTTCACCTCGGGCTCGCGGGGGGTGGGTATCATGATTAAGAACTCGCTCCCGTTGGAGATTGATGAGGTGCGCCATGATGAGAGGGGACGCTACACTGTTCTTGTGGGTAGAATGGAGGGTAGAGTGTTTGTTTTTATATCAGTGTACGTCCCGCCTGGGTTACAATCTACTACATTTGCGGATTTGGGGCGCCTCCTCCTGGACCTCCCGGGTGGCCTGCTGGTGGTTGGGGGGGACTTTAATGCGGTAGTTTCTGGGTCCATGGATCGCCATCCCCCTAGGGACCTCCCCCGGGCACAGGCCTGGCTGTCCGGCCTTTTAGATACTCTGGGCCTGGTGGATTGCTGGCGACTAAAGCATCCCGCACAGCGGCAATACACCTTCCACTCGGGTGCCCATGGTAGCCTCTCGCGGCTTGATTACATCCTTGTCCCGGCGGCCTATGCTGGGAGGGTGGGAGAGGTGTGCCATCTGGCGCGGGGCATTTCAGACCACTCCCCAGTACTGTTACATTTCGATGTCTTCCATAGGGGGGAGGGCAGGGTGGCTCCAATCAATGCTTGGTACTTGCGTGACCCCACTATTCGTGCCGACTTGATCAAATCCTTACAGCGATACTTTGCTGAGAATGTGGGGTCTGTCCCTTCGGCCATCTCCCTGTGGGAGGCTTTTAAGGTAGTTCTCAGAGGGGAGGCCCTCTCCTTTATCTCCCATGCCCGGAGGCGCGAGCGGGAGGAGGTAACCCGGGTGGAGGCCGAAATTGCGGAGCTAGAGGGTGACCTGGGGAGCGGGGTAACAGACGCCAAGTTGCATGTTCTGCACCTCAAGCAGGCGGCCTATAGGGCCCTCGTCACGGAGGCGGCCAGGGGCCTCAGTAGAGAGCAACAGGGGCGACTGTATGATGTGGGTGATAAGGCTGGTAAATTGATTGCGTGGTTGGACAAGAGGGAGAGAGCGAGTCGTGTGGTTCCTTTGATTGAGGGGATGGATGGTGTGCCTGTCACCGAGCCGGAAGCCATTGTCTCCTGCTTCGCGGATTACTTCCGCGAGGTGTACTCCCCGGTTTCTCCCTGCTCGGAGGAAGATTCCCATGCCCTGCTTCGGGACATCGCGCTGCCCTCCCTTACGGTGGAGGACAGGGATTTGCTGGACGCTCCTCCCACCTCGGACGAAATTGCCCTGGCTATTCGCTCGGTCGCATCCGGCAAGGCCATGGGCCCCAATGGTATCCCCATCGAGCTTTATAAGCTGCGACCGGATGTACTGGCGCCCCACCTGCGCGCCATGTTCCTGGCGGCCCACTCGCAGGGCTCTCTCCCGCCGGACCAGCGTCTGGCCACAATCGTGGTGATCCACAAGGAGGGGAGACCCCGTGAGCAGGGTACATCCTATAGGCCTATCTCGCTCTTGAACGCGGAGCCCAAAATCCTCGCCAAGGTACTGGCCAACCGGCTGGTTGGCGTGGTGGGCGATTTGGTCCACCAAGACCAATCTGGCTTTATACCCCATCGCAACACGGCTCTTAATCTTCGACGCTTGCATGGGGTGCTCGTGCGTGTCCCGTTTGTGCGGGAGCCGGCCATCTTGGCGTCCTTAGACGCCACCATGGCGTTTGACACGCTTGAATGGCCATACATCTGGGCGATGCTGGCGAAATTTGGGTTTGGACCGGGATTCATTAGCTGGGTCAAATTGTTGTATTCGGGCCCATTGGCGCAGGTGGTGGTGAATAGGCGAGTCTCGGCCCCCTTTGCGCTGGGGCGGGGCACGCGTCAGGGTTGCCCCTTGTCACCGCTCCTGTTTGCATTGGCCTTGGAGCCCTTGGCGGAGTGGCTGCGGTGGCACCCCTCTATCCGTGGTCTCCGCTGGACCCCCGAGCATGAGGACCGCGTGTCCCTCTACGCCGATGATATCCTTTTGTATCTCGCCTCCCCGCGTAACTCGCTGATTGTCCTGGTTGATGTTTTGCGCTCCTTCGGTCGTAACTCAGGCCTTGTCATCAACTGGGCGAAATCCTGCGTGTATGTGCTCTCCGGGGAGGCTCCGGCCCTACCACGGGACTGCCCGATCCAGATTGCCTCCCAGGGGTTCCGGTACCTGGGTATATATATTACTCTAGACCCGGAGGCCCGCTACGAGCGGAACTTGCTACCCCCCCTCCAGCGCCTGCGGGAGGACGTTGCGCGCTGGCGGCGTCTTCCGCTTTCGCCGCTTGGCCGAGCGGCCTTGTTTAAGATGATGTCCTTGCCGCGCTTTCTGTATGCGCTTCAGAACACTATGGACTTGGTTCCGGCGCGCTACTTCCGTGAGGTGGAGAGCCTGCAGCGGCGCCTGTTCTGGGACGGGAGGCCGCGTATTGCTCTGGCTAAATTGACGCTCCCGTGGTACGATGGGGGGGTTGCCCTCCCGGACATTAAACGGTATTACTGGGCCTCCCAGCTAGCTGCGATTAATCATGGCCTTTACGGGCCCGCCCTGAACCCGGCATTTGAAATGGACAAGACGCTCCTGCCCGGTGGCGACTACAATCGAGCGCTCTACTCTGGCGCGCCCGACTCCCGTCTGACGGGACCGACGCGTGTCATGGTGCGTGTCTGGCACGCGGCTAATGCGGCTATGGGGTGGAAGGACCGTTTGACCCGGGCGACACCGCTATATGCGTCTGAGAGGTTGGGCTCCCTGTGGACATCAAAGGGCTTCGAGAAGTGGGACACGATCGGAATCAGTACAGTGGGAGACCTCTGGACAAGGGATGGATTTAAAACTTTTGAGACGCTGCGGACGGAATTTCAGCTGCAAGGCAGTGAGTACTTTCGGTACTTACAAGTCCGCCACGCGCTGGGCTCCGTCTTCCCTGATGTCGCGTCCATTCCGGAGTCTTCCCCCCTGGAGGACAGAGTGCTGGATGGCCATGTCCCAGACAGCACGATCTCCCTTATATATAAAAAACTGATCAACGACAGATCGTGCCTGCTGACTAGTCTCCGCGAGGCCTGGGTTGCCGATGGGCTGGAACTGGACGACGAGGACTGGATTTCCGCGGTGGCCTCTCCGAAGGAGGTGGCCATCCCGGCTCGCCTTCGCTTCGTCCAGCTTAAGATCCTCCACCGGGTTTACGTGACGGGGCCAAGGCTTCTACGTATGGGCTTTGTTGGGGACGGATTGTGTAAGCGTGGCTGTGGTGCCTTGGCAACTTTCATGCATATTCTGTGGGAATGCCCACAGGTGGAGCGATTCTGGCGTGGTGTGCATGAGGTCCTGCGTGTGGTGACGCGTGTTGCGCTGTTGCCTGAAGCGAGGAGATGCTTGCTGAATGTGTGGGAACCAAATGACTATTCGGTCCCGCAGACGCGGTGGGTGACTCTGGGATACATGATAGCTAAGCGCGACATTGCTCAATTGTGGGGATCCCAGTGGCCCCCAGCGGTGTTGGCCTGGAAAGAACATATGGATTGGTGTATGTTTCGTGAAAAGGTAGTGTATGTGGCGAGGGGTAAGCCTGGGGCGTGGGTGAAAATCTGGGGCCCCTGGAACGCCTATCGCGGGGGTATTTGTGAGCCGCCACTGCTACCGGCCGCCTCACCAGCTCCGTCCCCCTAGCCGACCCCCTCCCCCAGCCACGGGCATGTGGTTCCCCTGTCCCTGACCTATTCCCATTCCCCTCGTCAGAGTTTGGCTGCTGGTTGGGATCCCCCACTTAAGGAGCACGTGCCGTCACTTTGGATGGCGGGTTGCCTTGCGGGTGTGGTTTTTTGTGTTGTTCTGTTTTGAAAAAAAGGAAACCGTATTGTGGGCTTGGAGTTATGTGGCCTGCGCTATTGATATCTCCTGATTTACCGATCTGCACCGCCAAGAGACTCTTACTGTAGGTATGTCATATGCTTCTGCCACTCTAGCGGCCGGCCGGATGGTTGTAGGCCCATACTTGTAACCTTTTCAACATGTAATAAACGGTTTCAAAAAAAAAAAAAATAAAAAAAAAAAAAAGAAAGTTAGAAACACCCACTGGAAGATGAACGTTTATGATAGCCATGGAGGAAAATTCAAAGACTTTTCCAGAGAAGGCAGAAAGAGGTGCAAGAGATGCTTACAGGAAAGACAATGAATGAGTTAACCAAGAAAAAATCTAGAGAAACTAGCTGAGACAGGACAGTAGTGAAAGGGTACCTTCCATCAAACCAAAGGACAAAGTAGGATGCTGTAAGAAGGTGGGGAAACCAGGATATCGCCTTTTCCCTTTTCTCCCTCCAGTACTCCTCCTGAAGACATAGCAGGGCCTCTTTGGCTCCCACAGACCGTCTGATAGTGTAACCTGGCACAGAAAGAAAGCAAGTGTCTACAGGAAGCTGAGGTGGTTGAGCCCTCCAAAATCCTTTATTACTCTCTGAATCATTCCTCTCACTGGTCATTTTGATAGTCGTTCGATAGACCACAATAGTTGTGTTAAGGGTTTACTTTGACTTTTCCATTAGTCTCTTGGTATTACCCTGTATAGCATTCCATGTGGCTCACAGCCATTAACGAATACATCTGTACCCTGTCCTCAGATATAAATCCACTTATTGATACAATAACCATTCCTGTTTTATATTTTGTTATTTTGGATTTACAAACCTTTGCATCCACTCGAAAATATGCAGACAAATGCCAGCTGAAGTTTGCCTGTAGAGTTCAGTCACATAACATCAATAAATATTAGACGCATCATCACATCAGTGCTTGTATTCTCTCTTTTAAAACGGAGGCTGAAGCTAATTTCTTCCCCATTTCAGTGCTCTTGGCACTTTCAGGTGATATTTTTAGGAGTGGTGTCTGATTTTCTGCCTGGTGTTGATGCCATCTTTGTAAGGGTCAACAAACATTTTGCACACCTGTCACTATTTACTACAATTCTTGATGAGAGTATGTTTTTTGCCCAAACAATGTGATATGTATTAATGAACAAGGGTTTTTAGAGTGCTCTAAACACTTCTTAACACAAAATACAAAGTCTAACAGAGTCATCGACGAGAAGTCTAAACTGAAAAGGTAAACACTTCAAGGACTTGTGAAATGCTCAATATTTTTAGGCCTCGCCTACGCAGCGCGTATGCGCCGCTTAGGCGACTTTTAGCCGTCGTACAGCTCTTTTTCCAAGCACATACTCGGGCTTGTGGCAGCATACAGCTTGCGGGAGTGCGCAGCGGCGCACCACAAGCACGAGTGTGTGCTTTGAAAAAGAGCAAACAGCTGCTGCTTAGCGCGCGCGCATGCAATACCCCAACCCCTCCCACTTGTTTACTTCTTCAAGCCTCAAGGCTCAAGCCCACACAGCTGCAAGAGTTGTCTCCAGTGTGTGCGCCCGTGCACTCCCCCACCCCTCCCACTTGTTTACTTCTCCTTCAAGGCTCAATCTCGCCCAGCTGCAAGAGTTGTCACATTTTTGATGCTCATTTGGCTTTTCCTCCTTCACGGTGGCCCATATTTACGTGCATTGAGCTTGATATGGTGAATTTTAATTCTTCCTTCTTTATGGCCCATAATGAACGCATATTGATTTCACTTCCTCAATCATTAGTGGACCTACTTATTGTTAAGCGATTTCTACATGCAGTGATTCTCACATGGCGCTTCTTTACTTGTAGAATCCACTATCCCTTAGTGGATCCTCCGAGCAACTACCTGGGTGGCTCACCCCTGGCACCCTTAATTTTTGCGTACTTCCTACCTCTGGGTGAGACCCTACACCATTTCCTGGACCCATACACACACGTGCTTCCTCCACCCTCTCGCTCTGTCTTCCCCCACCCTCTCTCTCTACCTCTCTCTCTCTACTTCTCTGTCTCTCTTCCTCCACCCTCTCTCTCTACCTCTCTCTCTCTACCTCTCTCTCTCTCTCTACCTCTCTTCCTCCATCCTCTCTCTCTCTACCTCTCTCTCTCTACCTCTCTCTCTACCTCTCTCTCTCTCTCTCTCCCTCTCCCTCTCTCTCTCTCTCTCTCTACCTCATTCTACCTCTCTTTCTCTAACTCTCTTTCTCTACCTCTCTCTCTACCTCTCTCTCACCCTCTCTCTCTCTACCTCTCTCTTTCTACCTCTCTACCTCTACCTCTCTACCGCTCTCTCTACCTCTCTACCTCTCTCTCTCAACCTCTCTACCCCTCTCTCTCTCTACCTTTCTACCTCTCTTCCTATACCTCTCTCTCTCAACCTCTCTACCCCTCTCTCTCTCTACCTCTCTCTCTACCTCTCTCTTTCTACCTCTCTACCTTTCTCTCTCTACCTCTCTCTCTATCTCTCTCTATCTCTCTCGCTCTACCTCGCTCTCTACCTCTCTCTCTACCTCTCTACCTCTCTCTCTATCTATCTCTACCTCTCTCTACTACCTCTCTCTCTCTCTCTCTCTCTCTCGCTCTACCTCTCTACCTCTCTCCACCCCTTTCTCTACCCCCTCTCTCTACCCATCCCTCTACACATCCCTCTACACCTCTCTCTACACCCCTCTCTCTCTACCCTTCTCTCTACCCCTCTCTCTACCCACCTCTCTACACACCTCTCTCTATCCACCTCTCTCTACACACCTCTCTCTCTCTCTACACACCTCTCTCTCTCTACCTCTACCTCTAAGTGGCAGCCGGAGACTGATAGCACTGCTTGTGCTTTAAAAAAAAAAACCAAGCATTGGCATAGCCAATAGGTCTCACCTTTGGGGCCTTATAAGTGTTTAACCATGCAACAGTTAATGTTGTTGCACCAAGGATATTGTGCTGCATAACTAAATACTTATAAGGTCCCAAAAGCGAGACCTATTGGCTATGCCAATGCTTGTTTAATTGAGCATTCATTTAGAGCCAGTATGAAAAACATAGGGTAGTTCTTGTAACCCAATAATATGTTTCTGAAGGGTCCCCGGTTGTGGGCCTGTGATTTATGGATGTCCCCTATGTGCACACGAATAACAGAAATATATCTCCAGCTAGAAGTTATTTACACCTTTGCAAAATAGTTTCACAAGCACCCAAAGAAACCTGCCTTCTTGAAAGCTGTTTTAAAAAGATCAACAATCAGCTGCATTAATGGATAAACTACAGACCACTTCCTGAGGAGTAGACGTTCAAAATCTTTTCTAGAAATCAATGACCAGTGTAAAAAATCTTCTGATGAAACATACATAACAACCTAAACTACCTCACCGGCAGCCAATGAAGGGATAACGCTGCAGGGACTTGTGGTGTCTCTTTAAGTCTTTGACCTGCCGTACTTCATGCGTTAGAAGTTTTCGTTTTTGCAGTTTGTTCTGAGGGCAGACCTAACTATAATTCAGTCCTATAGTCTAGTTATAAGAAAACACAGTGCCACAACCGTTGTCGAGCCACAGGAGGACTAATAATGGATCTTTTGTTGTGTTCTAAGCTGAAGGGAACAGTTGGTACTTTAATGTGTATTCCAGTGAGAGCTTTCCATCCACCACAAAACCAAGAGCTTTGGTTTGGTCCCTATTGACTTGGTACAGACCTTAGGAAACAAGGTCAGATGTTCATGAACAACGGTCCACACTTCTGTCTTATCTGCACTGTTTCAAAAAGGGTTGGTCATCCAAAGCTACCCACGTGTAAACACTCATTTAAGTCTGTGGCTATATGTGTACATTCGGGTTCGAAACATATGATGGCTTGAGTCATGTAAGTGAAGGCCAAATGATCTAAATAAAGATCTAAGAGGTTTGAGCTAAATATTAGATAGAATGACAGATAGTGCTCACTGTTGTGGGACTCCATACACTTCGAGATGAAAGGGGGAAGAGAAGCAGCCATTCAAGTCATGTCCAATGTCAATATCTTATTATTGATAGTATTAAAGCCAGCAGAGAGACACCAAAGAAAGTGTCTGCATAAGCTGCGGCACCCATGTCCTTGATGCTACTTATTTTTTCCAACATAGGCATTAGAACTGTTTCTGTTCTGTGATTTGGCCTGAAGCCTGCCTGAGACCAATCAAGCTAAAACTATGGGTTTGGGTTGTTCTCCGCCATTTTCTAGATACGTTTCCAGTATTTTGGCCACTTAGGACATCAATGTAATTGGCTGAACATTGACCATCTTATAGGGGTTTGCATTCATTTTGTTTCCACAAGCTCACAGTGCTTCACTTCAACAACTCAAGTACCCATCCAACCCTAAATAAAGCATTAAGGTGGTGTTTAAAGTGGGCACCACAGCTCTCATGATAGACTACATGATTATACCACATGGAAAACGTCCTCCATAGAGAGCCTGATTTTAGGCATTTTAGAATACTTCATACCTCCCATACTGAAGGATTTACATTCATATAAGCTATGCATGAACTTTCTAACAGTATTTGGGATGTAGTGAGCTTGCTGTTGAGCAAGTTTCCTGGATCTAAATATGGAGGGGACCTTTCCATTAAAAAAAAACTGAACTAATTTGTGAGAAATTGGGTTAATAATTGAGGGAGGCAAAGGCCCACCTCAAATAATAACAAGTCACTAAATTAACCTGAGCTCAAACCCAGGCTTAACTTAGTGGCAATGTGTAAAGTATGTATGCAGTCCTCAAACAGTAACAAAGTCAAAACACAATACAAGAAAAATACAAAACCAATTTAGGAAAATAGAGTCAATTTAATAAATAAAATTATACCAAAACAACAACAATCCATTTAGTAGAACAAGAGTTATGAATTTTTAAAGTTTAAGGTTCAAAATATTGCCAAAACATATTAAGCGCCAACCATGGTCATCTGGTTGTGCTTGACCGGGACAAGGGTAAGGTTTAAAGCTTACTGTGATGGAGTGTGGGTCGGATACAGGGACCAGGATCGTCCTGTTGAAAAGTTCTACCTTCGAACTCTGAAATTGAAGTAAAAAATCCTCAGCGAGGCAAGGCAGCAGGCTGTGGCCAAAGAGGGCCACAAATATTCGAGTACCGCTGGACGAGGTCTCAGTAAATCTGTTGGCTTTTGGCAAAAAGGCTCTGAGTGAGAGAAATTTGAATTTACCCAAAACAAAGGTGATAAAACCTTTCTTGTCTTGTGCCCAACCAGAGGTATGGCCAGGAAAATGAGCAACCCCTCCCCTGTGGTCACTCTCTAAACCAGTTCTGGGGCACCGGGTACCTGACTGGCTTGGGGACAAAGTAATAGGAGATGGAAGGTTCTGGATGCCAGGCAACCCTAGGATGCCAGATGATCCCTCCACCCCTGTCCCAACCATACTGCATAGCATTCTGAGACAATCTAACATGGCGTTGTTAAAGTTTCTCTGAAAAGAGGTCCTCTGAGGCTTCAGCTCCAACCCTAGCTGCCACATCCCATCCCACCTAAACTTTAAAGGCGAGCCCCTCCTGTGTTAGCTCCAGAGGTCTGGGCTCCCTCCTTTGTTTCAATGGACTTAAGATATCCCAGTCCAGGATCAGTATGATAAGCTAATTATCAGATGCAGATTATCCTCCCTACCCCTTTCCAGCAACTGAGCCAATTACAGAATTTTGCTCCTTTTTTTTTGAGAGGCCTGTTCTCCCTTCACCGGGGATCAGAGCAATTAACATGGCCCAGTAGGGGGACAAAGGCCTTAAATGTGATTATGAACTGAGCCAGACGAATATGACAAGTTTTGAAGTACCATAAGATGTAGCTTTAGTGTGTTGGGAACTTCAAAACCAAACTGGTTTGTATCGTGAAGTCATAAGCAGTTCATGGTGAGGGCGCGAGTTATAGTTTAAGTCACAAGTTTTTAGTTACTTGAGATTATAACAAGTGAATTTCAGTTACTGCGTTTGTTGGACTTGGCCCTTTTTGGCAGGTTCACCCCTAAACTTTTTGCCTTTTCTCTGACATGGTGTTGGTGGTTTTAGGCCTCTGGGCACTTTGTGGTCCAGTGAAAAGTGCGCGCGCTCTCTGTGTACATTTGGTAAGGTTGGTCTGCCCTCCCATAGGAATGCATTGGGGATTCCCTGATCAGTGTGTCAGTGGTAATTCCTGGAATGAGAGGAGCAGCGTGGTCGAATTTAGTATGTATGAAATTGTAAGAATAAATGCTGCACGATGGTGTGCGCAGATTTATTATGCCCATGGGAGAAATGCCACTTTTAGAAGTTCGCATTTCTGTGTGCTATGTGTCTGCCTACCTGATGTGAACTGCATGTCTGGCTTGTGAGTGACAGGGGCTGGGAGGTGTGTGTGGCTCCAGGAGGGGCAGGGTGAGTCAGCACTAGGCTGAATGGGACATCTGTGCTGGGAATAGTGGGAGGAGTAATCCCCTGACCCTGAATAGGACTGTGCCCAGCCTGGATAATGCTGGCTCCACCCTCTGTGGTGTGTCTGATCACCTTGCCCCCACCTGACAAAGGGGAAGAGGAGCTTGGAAAACAAAGTGCTCCAATTCCCCTCTGAACCAGTTGCATCTGGTTCCCCCATGCCCTGCACTACAGACAAAGAAATGGCAAGTATAAGTATAGGGGCTGTGACCCCATGAAATTGTTCTTGTTCTGCTTGTGCTGGTCCAGACATGCTGGGGGCTTGCTGCTGCTGGGGCCCAGGATGAACCGCCATGGGGGCTTGCCTCCCTACTGGAGGGCCATGTGTGCTGACCTTCCTGGGCCCAGCTATGCTCCTTGATCCCTAAGGACTTTTTGGGACCTCTTGCCCCCTATGAGTGATTTGCTTTTGATATTACAGGGCCTTCAGGACTTTGTCTGCATCTAGCGCCCTGTGAGCGCTTCATTTTAATTTCCCCAGGGAAAGGGAGAGCGTGGGCTTCGCAGTGGGGATTCCCCTGTGATGTCGGTATAATTGCGGGTGCCCACCCCGCTTATGGTACTTTCGCAGGAGCCCACCTCGCTTATTTGATATTTGAAGATGGCGGGTGCCTACCCCGCTTATGCTTTTATTTACTTTGCGGGAGCACACCCCTCATTCAGAAAATTTCACAGGAGCCGCCGCGATCGAGCGCAGCGACCCGGAAGCCAGGCAAGCTGCCTGGTTGTGAGCGGGTCCTGTTGGGTGCCGCTAGAAAGGAGGAGAAGTGCTGAGGCAAGCCAGCGGGGCTCCCGTGATGAAGGGAGAGCCTCACGTATAGCAGAAGCCAGGCGGGAGCCCACCCCACACTGGTGAACCGAAAAGGAGGAGAAGTAATGAGGACAGGCCTAAGCGGGGCTCCCGGGAGCTGGCGGGAGCCCACCCCGTACTAGCGATCATCCCGGAAGAGCGGCACCAGAGAGCCCGGTGAGTTAGGGCTTCCCTTTTGTTGGTGCCTTGTTTGCAGAGCGTACCCGCGGGAGAGCAGGTCGCACCAATGTCGGGGGGGAAGCAAATTGATTACAGGAGCCCCAGAGCGGGGCTCCACAGCACTTTGCCATTTGTTTCTGCACAGCTGCACCGCTGTAGTGGGCAGCTGCACCGATGGAGGCAATCTGTTTAGAGAGTACCAGAGAGGGGCTCAGGTGGGACGTTGGTGGCAGGCCTAATTTGTACACAGCTGCCGGACAGTGGGCAGCTGCAAAGTTTTGGGCATATTTGTTCAGATGGCATAGTGAGTGCCCAGGCCCACGTTTTGCATCACAGCTGCACGGCAGTTAGCGGCAGCTACAACGTTTAGGCCATCATTTCTCTGGGGGCTTTGTGATTGAGACATGAGTGAGATACACTCCTATGCCCCAGCGCAGTTGCGCACTTTTGATGTTGCTGCATTGGCAGTCGCCCTGACACTTTTGGACATAGGGCATTTGAGCCCTCTGAGAAGGCCAATTGGCCAGGGGGACTGTTGGGTTGATAGGGTGCCAGGCCCTAATGTGATTTATGTACTGTGTTTTATGCACCGCGATTGATGCCTCTACTGTGGTTTATGTTATGAGGTTTTGCATATTGTGGTTTATGCTTGGGAGGTTATTCTCCACTGTGATTTATGCCTAATGTGAGTTATGATTAGGAGATTAGGGTCTAATATGTTTAGGCTTATGAGGTTGGCGTATAATGTATTTTGTGCCTGATGTGATACTGTGCATAATATGGTTTATGTTGCAAGATAATACTGAGTACAGTGTTTGCCAGTAATTACTGGTTGTGTTCTACGTTTATCATAAGTTCTACATTTACTATGTTCACTTTGTGATGGTTCTGACAGTGGTCCAAGTGGCCCTGTCATGTGTATATAATCCCCTGTAAATGTTGCCTAGTACCAGTTGGCACAGTGTATATTGGTGATTACTATTCTAATGTGTTTTATGATAATACAAAGGCTATTTTTGATATAACCTTGTGTGGAGTTTCTTTGTGGTGTGCCTAGTTTGTTGCTGCTGTGTGTGGGTGTTGCGCAAACTCTTTACACATTGCCTCTGGGATAAGCCTGGCTGCTCGTGCCAAACTACCAAGGGGTTGAGCAGGGGTTATCTTCGGCATGTAACTCCCTTGCCCTGACTAGAGTGGTGGTTTCTGCCTGGCTTTGGCGCAAGCATTAACCAACCAGAAATCCCATTTCTAACAGCGTTCATTTAAAATGGTATGATTTAACTGACATTTTCACCAATTTATAGCGTCCCTTCAACCTTTGGTTTCGCTTTGGAAATTTCTGAGGTTTTTTAAATGTAAAGTAAGATATTATTACCCGAATAAGGTGATATTACCATACCTAACTATAACGTCTCTGTAACCCTTGATGTTTTCAGTGAATTTCTAGTTTTTTTGTTTAAAGTAATTAATATTTTATAACCATTCGTAATGCCCCATGCTGTGCATCTCCTCATGGACAGCCAAACCACTCTGCGCACGCCTTTGGCCATGCTCAGCGTGAGGTTGGCCACAGTGGGCACCCAAACTCCTCGCTGGTGCCGTGCCCCTACTGGCCCCCACAGGCTTGCACAGCTGAATAAAAAGGGTATCCTTTTAAGTACTCAGACCTACTGACTTTGACAATGGGTCAGAACATCAAAATATAAAAAGTGGACCTATTGACTTTATTAAGGAAACAGAATATCAACATACATAAAGCACAAGTATTGTCTTTGTTAAAAATCACCAATAATTAAAATGAACTAATAATTTCATTGATTCACTCATTGCAATGTTTAATAAAAGTGATTGTCATAAAAAAGTAATCAAGTTTTATTTAAAATAAAAAAAAGGCATCAACATGTTCGAGCCTTTTAAAAACATTTTTCAAGCTAGAAAACACAGCCTCGGAACCAACCACAAAGGGGCTCTCCACATGAGCTGAAGAACATAGAGCTCCAGCTAGGAGTACTTAACAAAAATATGGTAAGTTCACCTGAAGTCATGGATTTAATGACCCAGGAGACTTACTGTTTTTTTTATGTTGCTGGGAGGATGCTGCACTCCCTGCAGCCCCCACATGATTTAAAAAAATGGACACCTCCAGCCTCCACAAAATATGTTTAAAAAGCACTTGTGGGGCAGTGAACATTTATTATTTATTATTATTATTATTATTTTTTTTTGGGTGCCCACTTTGGTAACCAGATCTTTTTTCTTTGTTGTTGGGGGCCGCAGGGGTAGCCTAGGGCTCCCGCAGCTCCCTATGGGCCGTGTAGGACCTGGTAACACACATTCAAAAATAAAAAATAATCTGGGTTGCCACTGTACCCACCCGGGGCACCCCACATCAATATTTTTGTTGGGAGCGAAGAGGGGAGCCCCAGGACTCCCGAACTCCACCGGCACCGGAGCTGGCATTGTTTACTTTTTACATTTTTCAGTGAGGTGCACCAATGCCCACCCAGGGCACCCCACAACAATGTCCCACATTGGTGGCTGCAGGCGGTAGCCCATGGCTCCCACAGGCCCGCCGGCTTCCATACCTGCACCCATCCTGGGTGCAGTGAGAGCTGGCATTGCTCCCTCCCTACACAAGCAGTTTTGTTTTGCTCCTGCTCGGCGGTAGAAATTCTCTGTTTCCCTGCACAGAGGGAGAGTGGGCAGGAAAACAAAACATGCGCCTGCCGAATGGGGGCATATACGTTTCTCTGCCTGCTCTCTTGTGGGCAGGGAAAACACAGGGTCCCCAGAATACAGTACAAGAGCCGGCCTCCCGGATATGGAGTACCCAAGGTCATACAATGGCTCGAGGAAGGGGACTGCGAGCCACCCTCCCCGTTACTTAATTTTCATCCCCGAGAGGATGGGGTCCTTGGGGCCTCAAGGAGGCTTTGGAAGGGATATGACGGGATACTAGTTATAGTTTGCTCAGTAAACAATGACTGGTGAATTTCAGGTTTTTTTTTGCGTTTAAAAAGTAACGTTATGACTGACTTAATTATAGTGTCACTTTAACCATTTTTTTCAGTGAATGTCTTGTTTTTTTTAAATGTAAAATTAGATCGTATGTCCACGCCTAACTATAATGTCACGTACG
This sequence comes from Triturus cristatus, assembly GCF_964204655.1. NCBI lineage: Eukaryota > Metazoa > Chordata > Amphibia > Caudata > Salamandridae > Triturus > Triturus cristatus. Next base: position 1,136,912,736 of record NC_140585.1, on the reverse strand, counting down.
CCTTTGGGTTTTTACGTGAATTTCATTTTTTTTAAACATAAATATTATTCCCATATGTAACTATAAGTCAGTTTTCCCTTTTGTTATTTTTTTCAGTGAATTTCAGTTTTTGTAATGCAAAGTAGGATCTTATTACCATAATCAACTTCTGGGGGCAGCTAACCCCTGCCGCGCATGGCCTTCAGCTGTGTGCAGCGCGCAGTTGGCTGCAGGTCCCAACCTACAGGCAACCCCATGCCTGCAACCAACCCCAGGTCAGGATGGCCTGCGGCTAAGCCCTGGCCCCAACTCCCCTTGGGTGGCCAACCTGTCACTGCACACTGCCCTACGTCTAACCCCTGCAGGTGGTCAAGCACCCGCGAGCGACCAACTGCCCACAGACCCCCCCCCCACACTCTTTTACAAAAAAATTGTAACATATACTGTAAATGGTGTGAGGTTGGGTGCAGGGCCTGTCCTGTTGCCAACCCCATGCATGCAGCCAATAAACCGCTATCCACGGCCTGTGGCCAGACCCTGAACCCACAAACCCCACCTACATTCTTTAATAAAAATCGAAAAAATCTTTAAAATGGAGAGGGTTTGGCTGCAGGGCCTGGCCTGTGGCCAGTCCCATGCATGCAGCCAACTGGCTGCTACCCATGGCCTGAAGCCAGGCCCTGCACCCACCCCCCCTGCTTGTGACCAGCCTCCTGCTGCACACAGCCCTGCGTCTAGCCCCCGCAGGCGATCAAGCCCCATGAGCGGCCAACTGCCCATGGACACCCACCCCACATTCCTTTTTTTTTAAGTTTTAAAATGTTCTGTAAATGTAAATGGAGTGGGGCTAGCTGCAGGGCCTGTCTTGTGGCTAACCCATGCATGCAGCCAATAACCCGCTGTCCACAGCCTGCAGCCAGGCCCTGAACCCAACCCCCCTCTCGTGTCCAACTTCCCACTCCGCAGCCCCCACAGGCAGTTAAACCCCCGTGAGCAACCAACTGCCCATGCCACATTCTTCTATTTGTTTTTTAAATGTCTTTTTTTTTCTCTCTTAGCACTCTGACACAAGCAAGTGGGTCACACTGGCTCCCGCTAGAGTACCACTGGACCGGTGTGCTGCAAAAAAATTATATAATTTTTCTGGGAGTAGGAGGACGAGGGGGTCAGGTTGCCCCTACTGCTTAACTTTTTTTTATGTTTAAGGACACGGGGACCGAGTACTCGCATCCTGTAATGGCGGACGCAACCTTTTTCTCATGGTGCGTCTAACCAATGAGATTGCACGCCCGGCAAACAGCAAATAAAGCCCTCATGACAAATTGAAACTGAACTTTTAAAAAAAAGTTTGTGGTCCTTCGGACTCCTTTGGGACCAATTAACCAGCTCTCTATTTTTTAGCCTTAATATCTTTAGGACGGCTGTACAGGGTTACACCAAATCACAAAAGCACATTTCTGGGTAAAGATCTAGCTTTTTTCCAAATTGGAAAAAACAAAGATAGTGACCTCAATGCTCAAGACTCACTTGACAAGTTGAAAAACGTCAGATCAGATTCTCTTTTTTGTCCAAGCGTAAGAATAGAATATCACAAAGAAATGCTATCTACTGAGAATGCATGTTTTGATGTTTTTGAGTGATTCTGTGACATCCTAAAAGCTGTTATATGTATATTTCACCAGGATTCCAGGATGACAACAATTGGGCCATTTAAGAATTGTTACCCTTTATGTACTTTTATATTTTGTGGAAATAAAATTGACAATTGTGCCCCATCATTTCCCTGTTTCTGCCTGGTAGCCATTTGCCTCAGACAAACACCCATTTTGTGTGTGACATGCTCTCAGCAACTTGTCTGAAAACTGTCCTTCACATCCCCATTGAATCTTGCACAACCCCCTGCTCCTTGTGGTCGAGCCAATTCCAAGAAGCCTGCCTGTGTGCCTTCCCCCAGTTGTGCCAGAGACTCAGCCACATCCTGTCCATTGTTGGTAACTCAGCCTGTCACACCAGCTGCCCTGTGACCACCCCCAACTGAAAGAGGAAGCACGAGGTTAGGCCCTGAAACCACACCAACTAATAAAGGAAGCACAAGGCTGTACACTGTGAACACACATTTCTGTGGTTCTGCCAATTCCCAGAACCAGCAAGATAGTTCCTGTTTTACACAAGATGGTTCCTGTTCTTGACTCTAAGCCAGAGATAAACCCCCAAATGAGTAAGGGCCTTCAACTGAAAGAGAACACATTTCCACACATCACATGCCCTCTCACGAGACACAAGACACGCCCCTACCTTGACACATCTGTTGGAAATTACTGCTTGTCACTTCCCTTTTTCTTGTCACTTCTCCTTTCTTCTTTTGCCTATTGACTGAAAACTGTATAAATATTCTGATGTGTGAATAAAACTGCAGACCACTCCTGTACCCGCTTGGTGCTGGAGCTCTCCCCTTAACTCGAGTTACTAGACCCTTTTTTTACTCGAACACCACGGACTCCTCTCTTTGCTTTGCCTGAAATTATGATTATTAAGTATAGAAATTCTGAGATGAGGTAATATTGAATTAATTTACCACATTAATTGGCGCCCGAACAGGGACATTCCCTTTTCCCCACGCGCCGGCGATATTGGACCCGGTACTGTCCCCTCCTGACCTTTGACGGACTTCAAAGTGCACAACGCGGGGAATTCCTGCTAACTCCTTCGAGGCAAAGAGGGGGACCAACTGCGGCCCGGCATCCACACGAGGCGGTGAGGAAAATTGCGGAACGTCCTGAACCAGAGCCCAACCTGTGAAGAGACGAATCCGAAGTTCTGCGAGTCCCACCTTAGAAGCTACGCGCATTTTTAAGATCTTCAAGAGACCTTCCAGTTATTTTTTTCGGTGAGTACTGCTGAAAAGTATAAAGACGGACTCACCACTTTGTGGGTGCGGTAAAGATACAGGTTTTTGTTGGTTTCTCACTCATTTTGTGAAGACTGCTAAACTAGTATAAAAGACGGACTCACCACTCGTGGGTACGGTAAAGATATATGTTCTGTTTGTTTTTCTTTTTCTCTCAATTCTAAATTTTTGAAAAATCTTGCCATCATGCCTATTTTCTCGAAAATACGTAAGATAGCAACCAAAAGGAGTATTCTTGAGAAGGAAATTCCCCTTCCTCCTCGGGATACTCCAGGACACTTCATGTATGCAAAACATGGTGTTGGTGCAATTATTTATTGTGATTTATGGGTGGATTATACTAAAGACCTAGAACACAGATATAGATGGCCTGAAAATGGTACTTTTGACATAGAATGTATTATAAAATTAGTGGAACAGTTGTGGAAGAAAAAGGGAGTCTGCCAGCCACAAAGTGACTCGGTGGAATTATGGAGAAAAGAAGCCCATAGGAGGCAACAGAAGGAATTGCATAAAGTTGAAAAGGGTAAGAGAATGTCAGAGCAGGCCAAGGAAGAACAGTTACAAGAAATAGGGAAAGAAGTAGTTAGTGAAAGGAATAAAAGGGAACAAACAGCCATTTCTACTGGTTTTTATCCTGTATTGCCATCTGCACCTGAAAACCTTAACATTGCACTACCTAAGACACAACCTACCGCCCCATCACCAGAGGATACTTTCACCAATTTCCTCTTAGATACTCCACCTCCATATGAGGTTCCAGTAATTCAACACCCTCTGCCTCCGCCACCCTTTTTACAACATAACACACTACCTCTCACTCCAGAAGGGGGTGCCGTAGGTCCAGACCCAGGTAAAACAATTCCCGACTGCCCCTATGACCCGACTCCGAGCAACACAGGGGAGGCAGGCCGAATAAGTAAAATACTTCATGACTCCTGGGAAGAAATAAGACATCTACCAGCAATTGACACGTTTCTTCAAGCGGCCTCTGAGTTTCTTCGTACTGGAGAGAACTCACGAGACATTAACGCTATGACTACAAGAAGATCACACCCTGTAAAAATGCACATGTATAGGTTCCTCCTTTGCTGTTTCATAAAACACATACGAGCAGAGGACAGAAATGTACCAGTTTCACTTTTTGACTTATTAGATTCCGCATCCGACCACACTAGTCTAGAACTTATAAATGATGCACTAGACAGGTTCACCCGTAATGTGACCCATATTCTGCAAAACTTGCAAACAAATGAAGAGAATAAGAAACTTGAGGAGGAAATTACTGAACCTACTGAAAAAGTCCTACTCGTTCGTTCTTCCGCCCCTAATTCACGAACACCCCCGCCTCCATTCCTCCAAGGTCACTCTGAACGGTCATCTCCAGATGAGTTATTTGAAAAAACATCCAATGCATTAGACTACTGGTTAGACCAGGAACCTCCGCTTACACCGGAGGAGGAGGAAATAGCCAGAACTGCGACCCTATGGGTCTCTCAATATAAGATATATGACAATGATCTCATAGCCTAACTTTTTCTAGCATTACCACGCTCACATCAAAGATTAGCAAGTCTCTACATGGTACAACATCTCATCACACTCAATGGCACTCATTTTAAACATGATCCAAGACTCGGAAGATTTTCTGTCTGACTGCGCTGATAACATGTTCCTCCACAATAGTTCAGTTTTTCTCAACACACTTATAGATTTTAGACAGAAATACCAGAAAACGACTGAATATAAATCTTTCAATAATACTTGTTGACAAATTAATAGACTGCCTCAAACACGCCAGTTCCCCATGAGAGAGGTCCACCCCAGAGCTGACACGAATGGCGCGCTACAACGCGTTTTTATTTATGTACCCTTGACAAAACTTGAGTTACTAAGGATAAAAGAGATGGTTCCCTCCCACTCAAAGGATCCTACTGGATTCTTTAAAGAATTAGGAGATGTATTAATGATGGGAACATATACTCTTTCTGATATCACAGCAATTCTGAAATTATTGTTGCCATCGGGTATATATGACAAACTAAGAGAGAAAGATTGGGAAGTAGCAGGTGAACACATTAGATGGACCGAACTTCAGAATGACGAAAATACTAGAGTAGCAGGTCAAGGTATAGGAGACAGACTAAAAGCACTTCCTGGCACTATTTTAAAGGTGCTACCACAGTTACTGACAGTGACAAAGGAGGACTGGGATACCATTTCCTCCTGCAAACAGAAACATGGTGAAGACATAGGAGATTATTACACCAGACTTGAAAAATGTTTTGCGGTAAATAGCGGCCTTACGCCGACAAGCGAAGCTTACCCGCATCTGTTTGTTTCCAAATTAGTAGACAACGCCTTGTCAGCTATTAAGGAAAGAGTACTAAAAGTAGAAAGTACCTGGCAAGCACATACACCACCACAGGTGTTACAAATGCTACAATACCACCAAAATCGCATTAGGGATGAAGAAGAAAATGATAAGAAACGCATGAAAGACACCAAGATGAAAGCGTTAGTAGCCCAAACTGCACCCCAGCGCCAACAGACACCAGGTAGCCAGACAAACGTGAAGAGCACTTGTAATTATTGCAAAAAGACGGGACACTTCGTTAAAGACTGCCCTGTCTTAAAGCACAATTTGGCTACTGGTAAGACACAGCCTCGTCCATATCAGCCAAAACAGAATGTTTCCCAAGACAGTTCAACACCTTCAGTTCCACCGACAACACAAATGGCCCAAATGAACATTATAGACAGCGACTACACTGAATACTACCCAGATTTTTCATGATGTTGCCCAGGGAGAGAAGATGACAAACTGCCCCTAATCCCCATCCCAGTAGATCAGAAAGGCCCATTTATAGAGGTCCGACTTCTTGGGGAGGATAGAAAGTTTCTACTAGACACTGGGGCCAGTAAAACAACAATAAGCCATCAAGAGGTCCCAGAGGCTCCTCTCTCGGGTTCAAAAAGTATTTCTCTGGGTTTCTCCGGACAACCTGTGACAAACGCCACGTCAAAACCACTGCCCTTGCAGGTTGGTCCCCTCACGACAACTTCAGATCTTATATTGACAAAATCATGTCCAGAAAATTTGCTTGGTATAAAAACATTGAAAGAATTAGGAGCTGTTGTTGTTTGCTCACCTAAAGATGTCAGATTATTTCTACGAGATTTTAAGGGCCACTACCCAAGTAGAGAATTAGACGAGCGTTTGAAAGATTTGCCACACACCCTTTGGGCCACTGATTCCACCACAGTAGGATGTATGAAAATAACACCTCACAAGGTTACACTGAAAGAGGGAGCCCAACTACCACGTATAAGACAATACAAAATTCCACCTCAAGCTGAACAAGCATTAATGTTAATTATTCAGGACCTAATACAGTCAGGTGTGATTAAAGAAACAACTTCGAATATTTGCAATTCCCCTGTTTTACCAGTTCATAAAAAAGTGGAACCAGGAACACCACCTGTCTACAGACTAGTGGTGGATTTGAGAGAGCTCAATAAATGTGTCATTCCACAACACCCTGTGGTCCCAGACATCTCCACTTTACTCACAGCCATAGATGCAGAAGCAACGCATTTTTCTGTCATTGACTTAAAAAACGCATTCTTCACTATACCCATTCACCCAGACAGTCAATACCTTTTCGGCTTCTCCTTACAAGGACGAAATTTCCAATTCACAAGAGCTCCTCAAGGTTTCACCGAAAGTCCAAGTGTATATAGCCAAGCGCTGAAAGACAATTGGACACTATTCAAATGCCCACGGATACAGCCATACTACAATATGTTGATGATATCCTCATTACGGCCAGATCTGACGCAGCATGTGCTGAAGCATCACTACTAGTACTAGAATTCCTAGCTGCAAATGGCCATAAAGTTTCCCCTGGTAAGCTCCAATTTTGTTTACAGCAAGTGGCATACTTAGGGCACTTGCTGTCAAAGGAGGGTAGGCAGCTTACACAGGAACGCATCCAGCTCATACAACAAATACCACAACCAACAACACAGAAACAAGTTCGAGCTTTTGTTGGTCTCACCTCATATTGTAGACAGTGGATCCCGCAATTTGCACTCATTTCTAAACCATTAGTGCAGCTGACAACACTCGAAGCTGGCGCTACTCCACAATTACCCTGGACAGATGAACACACGCAAGCTTTTCAGTCTCTTAAAAAGGCTATGTGTCAAGCCCCAGTGTTAGCAACACCTGATTACACCAAAGATTTTACCTTGTTTGTAACAGAAAACTCAGGTACAGCACTATCAGTCCTGACCCAACTTCAAGCAGACAGACATAGACCATGTGGTTATTTTTCAAGTACATTAGATCCAGTAGCACAAGCATTACCTGCATGTCTAAAATCAGTAGCAGCTACTGCACAAGCTATTAGACAAAGCGATGCTATTGTATTGGGACATCATCTGATAGTCCAGGTCCCACACGCTGTAGAACTTCTGCTGAACAGAACGCAAACACAGCATCTGACAATAGCCAGACTCACCGGATATGAGATGACGCTTTTTCAGCCACATATTGAGATTAGACGATGCAACATTTTAAACCCAGCAATACTGTTGCCACTGACCTCTCCTACTGAACAACTTAACGATTGTATTGACATAATTGATTTAGTGACCAAACCCAGACCAGATTTACAAGATACTCCCCTTTCTAAGGCAGAAATGACACTTTTTGTTGATGGTTCTTGCATGAGACTCCCCACTGGAGAACTAGCAGCAGCCTATGCCGTCACAAATGGTACAAACACCTTGGAAGCACACAAGATAGAGATACTGTCGGCACAAGCAGCCGAACTCATAGCACTAACACGAGCATGTCACTTAGCAAAAGGAAAATCAGTTAACATTTACACTGATTCACAGTACGCTTTCGGGGTTGTACACAACTTCGGCACATTGTGGAAAGAGAGAGGATTCCTCACATCACACGGGTCTAAAATACAGCATGCTACACTCATCACTGCCCTCTTAGAGGCCAGTCAGTTACCAGCGAAAGTTGCAGTATTAAAGTGTAAAGCGCACACAAAAGGAACCGATGAAATATCAAAAGGAAATGATTCCGCAGACTGTGCAGCCAAATTAGCAGCAAACACAGAATTGAATATACTACACCGCCAATACGCAATACGAGACCCCTTTTCTGACATCCAGGATGTCCAAAGTCACACCACACCACAGGAACTGCTAGAATGGAAGGAAAAAGGAGGGGTCCTTACAGATCAGGGTTGGATGACACCTGAAAGAGCAGTATGGTTTCTGCCGGATGCTATGGTACAGGTTATAATAAACACCATACATGGACCAGCGCATCTGGGAGAAAAAGCAATGTTAGACAGCATACAGAACATATGGCACAACAAACATTTGAGAGCTGCAGCCAAACAAAAGGTTAAAACGTGCATGATTTGTAATCAGTTCAACCCAGGTAAAGGCACAAAGGTGGAGCAGGGTGGATTCCAACCCCCTGACTATCCATTTGAAGTTCTCCAAATGGACTATATCCAGATGGAGAGATGTAGAGGTCACAAGTATGTGCTAGTTGTAGTATGTGCTCTGACCAGATGGACAGAAGCCTATCCCGTCCCAGATTACACTGCAACGACAACTGCTAAGCAACTAGTCAGAGAGTATTTCCCGAGATATGGGTTGCCCCGCGTCATCTACTCAGACAACGGCCAGCCCTTCTCCTCTGAACTCATGAAGCAAGTGTCTCTTCTGTTAGGGTACACTTGGAAATTTCACTGCGTAAGACATCCTCAAGCAGCAGGTCTAGTAGAGAGACACAACCAGAGTTTGAAGACAAAATTGGCCAAGATATGTACAGACAAAGGCGTGGACTGGATGGTAGCCTTACCGGTTGCCCTCTTCTACATGCGTATGGTAGCACATTCCAGAACTGGTCTATCTCCGTATGAGGTCGTCTTTGGCAGACCACCAAATATGTGGGGTACGCCAATGCCTAAAAGAATTACTGATGTAGACAGCAGAATATTGACTGATTACCTCGCTTCCTTGATGTCTGCACTCCAATCTTGTCGTTCACAGGTCGCTGCAGCCTTCCCTGACAAAACCGCCCCTGGAGAACACACCATCCGACCCGGCGACTGGGTGATAAGAAACTTCGACAGGACCAGTCCTCTTCAGCCCAGGTGGAAGACTCCGAAGCTCGCGCTCCTAACCACGCGGACGGCGGTGAAGGTCGAAGGCAGGAAGGGCTGGCGACACGCGAGCCACTGCCGGAAATATTTTGGACAAAGAGACACTGTTGCCGGCGACGCTGCCAACCCTAGTGACATTGTAACAGAACAATCTTTTGTGCCTTTGGAACTGACCCCACAACAAGAATATAAATCAAAGTTGAGGTCTGCCATCCGGACTCTGGCTAATTAAGTCCACTGGGCGCAGGTCCAGTGGTGAAGCGGTTGGAGCATGGGGATGGATTTAAACACCTTGACTATATGGGAAAAAGATAGAATGAAACGCAGAAACAAGAACTTTAAGAAATTGCGTAGTGGTTCTATCATATGTTTAATGATATTGTTTTTCTTCATAACCATTATGACGTGTCTTGGTTGGATCCTCCACACTGTTTTTCCTCCAACACCACACACCTCTCATGCACCCAACAGCACTCAGGAACACACATATCATGACCTACCCCCCTCATGAACAAGCCCATAGACTAGCCTTGCAAAACAATACCTTTATGCAGATGTTACACTACACTCATCAGGCCAGCAATAGCACAAATTGCTGGATATGTGGCCGCCTCCCACCTTATCAGAAAAAGGGAGGGATGCCTCTTTTCCCCTTTCCATTTTCCTATAATGGGACTTGTGAAGCCTGGTTCGCCCTAATAACAGCTGACGATACCACCCCCACCTCCTGCCCTGACGGAAATAATTCATGCAAGAATGGGTGGCCTTGGGGGAACTTAAACAAGGTACTTAATGCTGCCTGTTACCCAAATAAGGATGGAAGTCCTCAGGCGACAGGAACAGTCCTAGAAAGTGAAGAATACAAGCAAGGGAACATGACCATGTCCTACAAGATGTTAAATACCAAACCTAAAAAGAATGCTGGTCCCCCTTCCATCTCGGTCTCACCAGTAAAAGGACACCTGTGCATCCAGAAAAATGGCTCTGTTCCATTAGGACACAGTGACTGTCATACCACTATAAGTTTTGAAGACAGAGGAAAGTCCTCATTTTAAGCTTCTCGCCATACTTATTTCATCTGTGGCCAAACGGCCTATGTGCAGCTGCCCTTGAACTGGGGGGGAACTTGTTATATAGCATTCCTGTTACCCCCTGTCTTTGTGGCCCCATCCACTTACCACCGAGACCTCCTAGTGCCCCATGTCAGACATAAAAGAACGATCGATACCTCCTGGGTTGACCAAACAGAAACCTCATGGGAACAGTATACAGATTTTAACAAAGGGTTCTTCTTGTTTGTTGGCCCTGTACAGAACAGCAAGCTTATACGCAGGTTGACAAGGACCTTAGAGGCTATTGTAAACCAGACGGCGTCAGCCCTGGGGAGCTTAACCCAGGAGCAGTCCGCCATACGATTGGTTACTCTCCAAAATCGCCTTGTCCTTGACATCATCCTGGCTGACAGAGGCGGAGCCTGTAAAATTATAGGCTCTAGCTGCTGTATATTTATTCCTGATAATTCCCCATCTGTATACACGGCCATAACAAAATTACACAAGATAGCCGTAAGTTTACATCAAGAACCTGGCACCTGGACGTGGTCTGATTGGTTCTGGAAGATAATATCGTCCTGGGTATGGCAACTGCTGTCAGCAGCAGGTATAATATTCCTGATAATATCTGGATGCTGCCTTTGCATCCAATGTGGTCCTGCCCTGTGCGGTCTATGCGCTGCAAACTGCATTCCTAAACCACTTGTCCAGCAGAGAGAAAGGGAAATAATTATGCTACAAGAATGTATAGATAATCTCATGCAAATTGAGATATAATATAGGTACACTCTGGGGTAAGGAGGGAATGTGGAAATAAAATTGACAATTGTGCCCCATCATTTCCCTGTTTCTGCCTGGTAGCCATTTGCTTCAGACAAACACCCATTTTGTGTGTGACATGCTCTCAGCAACTTGTCTGAAAACTGTCCTTCACATCCCCATTGAATCTTGCACAACCCCCTGCTCCTTGTGGTCGAGCCAATCCCAAGAAGCCTGCCTGTGTGCCTTCCCCCAGTTGTGCCAGAGACTCAGCCACATCCTGTCCATTGTTGGTAACTCAGCCTGTCACACCAGCTGCCCTGTGACCACCCCCAACTGAAAGAGGAAGCACGAGGTTAGGCCCTGAAACCATACCAACTAATAGAGGAAGCACAAGGCTGTACACTGTGAACACACATTTCTGTGGTTCTGCCAATTCTCAGAACCAGCAAGATAGTTCCTGTTTTACCCAAGATGGTTCCTGTTCTTGACTCTAAGCCAGAGATAAACCCCCGAATGAGTAAGGGCCTTCAACTGAAAGAGAATACATTTCCACACATCACATGCCCTCTCACGAGACACAAGACAGGCCCCTACCTTGACACATCTGTTGGAAATTACTGCTGCGGCAACTAGCCCAAGGTGATGCCTATCAAAGGCTCACAGGAGAGCCTTAGAAAGGCAGCACCGTGGGACAGCCACAGTTCGTTCCAGCACGGCATGGACTGTAAAGTCCGTGCTGTGCTGGAAATGGGGGTGCAGAAAGACAGGGGACACATCATGTGCCCCCCTGCATGATGCCTGTGCACAGAGGACCAGTTTCCTTACCACCACCCTTTTCATGGCAGACTCACCGACATGAAAAGAAAGGCAGTGAGAAAACTTATAATATGTTTGGCGGTGCCGCAACGGCAACATCAAGCATATTGTGGCCTCAGACCGCCACATCAGCGATCGCGGATCCATGGTGGTTGCGGCTGTTCTCTGGATGTCCAACTGTCTTACTTATAATACAGCAGTCGGGGAGCTGGTGCGTCAGGCCCTGACCACCAACAAACCTCACCGTGAGTTTGGCTGTCCCAGGGACCGCAAAACTCATAATCAGGCCCTAAGATCATAAAACTGTGTCCATATTTATAAATCATCATGTAACATAGCCTGGCAGTTTAGTCTGTTTTCTGTGTGAAAGATGTTCATTCATTAAGGTAAGTGTTGGTACTTGACAGCGAATAAATATGGAACTCTAGCTAACAAATTTGGTGTTTATGCACTAATTAAATTCATGTTATAATGAGTTCACCTGTATAGTGGCATCCAACGCCCAATTTCATAGGATTAAGTGCTGTAACTCTGTCAAATTACTCTACTCTGGGTTTAACTTTCAGTACACCAACAGAGGGTTCTGTAAGGCACTTTTTCTCTTTATGATCCAAGTGACCTAGATAAAAATAGCCAAGTTAATTTTCCGCATGCTTTAAGATTCGTATAGCTCATTATCTGCCAGCTGAATCCAGCTGTCTTCAGTACTGTTGTACTAAAGTTAAATTCTGACGTATTCATTAAATTTCATAATATTACACACTGAATACACATTATAACACCTATCAATAAATATGAAATTGACACAGGTGCAACATTTTGAGGACTCCACTGTGTGCAAAACAATAAACTAATAATCTAAAATCATCAGTATTCAGCAAACATAAACTCGGTTCATTCATGGTAAAATTAATTATGAAAGTTCTTCATTCTCTTTGATACAGGGCCTATTGTTGTATATCAGGCAGGGATATGCAGGGGTGTAGCTTGGTCATTACGATTGGGAGGGGGGAGGCGGTATTGAGGTCAGATTTCCGACATTCATGCTGCCATATAATGTTTGAATACATTATACGACAAGTAGGACGCATGAGAGGTGCTTAAGGGCCAGTAAAAAGAGAGAGGAATACGGATTAGTATGAGTACTAAGTGAGAGAAACACAATATTTTGTAAAATAACCTTTTTTAGGACTTTCAAAACAGAGGTCAGAGAATGTGTGTCTTTTTGATAGAGGGCACATGCAAAAATCCAAGGTGAAATCCGACAGAAACCTCACAATACCCGACTGAAAGCACCTGTCCCCAACTATTCATCAAAAAATACATTTATTATGGAGGTGTAACATCCCAAACACCTCCTTGAAGTTATGCCCCTGGGGATATGGTTGATATTTTGGCTACTGTATTCTGTGTTGACTGCAGTTTTCTTCACAGCGAGGAATGTTTAACTTCATTCTATAGCATGGCGTGATGTGTTCCTGGTTATGTACGTCACTGAAATTACAAACTGCAAAGTAAAGAATTTTTTTCCCTTTTTGGAAACGACACTAATCAAATCACTCAATCACTCTAATCAATCAGAATCCCAATCTAGGGTTTAAACAAATCACTCCCACTGATGGAACACTTACACTCAAAAAACCAATAATATCAGAGCAAGCTATTTATTTGCATCAAAAAATATTTTCATAGGAATATGATCAGTATAAAATATACATTTCATTTTTATAAAAAACAAAAACAATTAAAAACATTTATAATCATACAGGAGAAAAAGAGGATAAAAGACAGTACACTTTGTCATATCATAGTTAATTCAGACCCCTCATGGGCAACATCGAATGGGGATTCACTTCCCTATTTCAAATAGTTTGTATGCCCCTTCCGAATTTAACACATGTACAATGCGTCGACGCGTTTCGGAGGCTTTCGCTGTTCGTAGCCTCCTTCTTCAGGACAATAACTATTTGTTTCTCCTTATCCAGAAATAGTCACCTGATACAGAAATACATTTTTTTTTTACTTTTAACATAAAACATATTCTCTACATACAGCATTGCTCTAATTACTATTACATCTCTTTAAATCCACTATGGACATCATTAATTTTGGGAAAGCAACGATTTAGTCCTTAATGTACATACGTGACTACAAGAGTTTTCAAGTATACACAGAAGGGGTTTGCTTTTCAACCTACCCAGTCTTTGTTTTTTTAAGAAAACGTTTTATTACATTGTAAGTGTTTCCATCCATTCATACTGCACATTCTTAGCAATCTCACCTCTCATCCATTATTATGAAGAAACACCTTCATACCATTCAATCAATAATTACTAAATAACTCACCTGTGCAAACGCACTAGGGTGACTTGTTTATAGGGTTAGAATCTTGAGTGAGATTGTCTCAGTGTTTCACAGTTACCCCAGCTGTCAAGAAATATAATAATATTTTAAACCAGTCGTTTGATTGTCAGGGGAACAAATTCCCTGATTAGGAATCAGTTGTCTGATTTCCAGTTTCAACTTATTATTTTTATTTTTATTTTTATTATTGTAAGTCTCATATAATACCTATAGGATCACTCGTGGGTGTAGACTCATAGAGCTCTTTGTTGCGTAATTTTCTGTCCTTAGATCATAAAGCAACTCTCTGTACCGTTAGGTTTATTCCTGTTGAAAGAGAGGTTCATTAAACTTCACCTCACTGGCTTAAAAGGTACATCATTTTTATTATTATTATTATACCCGAGGGTATTAAACGGTTTTATTTCTTTTTTTACCTCTAGATGGTATATCTGTTGATTAACACGGTTTTTTCTAAATATATATCCTATGGTTGGTCCTGCACCCATAAATGCCGCACCTATAAATAAACATTAGAAGTTATATTCTAGTTATTTTCTTTAAAGGATAAGTTCTTTAAAAATTGTGCCAATCAAAAACCCTAAAGCTATTTGGCATCAATGCTCACCTCTTAACTGGGGGGCTGCTAACATTCGAGGATTCTTCTACTGCTCCGGGTAAATGTTGCTCGTGGCTGTATCATAAAAGGGACGAGAAAAGATATATAGTCCCTATCATTCTCAAATCATCTCTTTGCTATCATTGTTTTGTATCAAAATTCCGTTTCTAAGCCCACATGATGTCGATAAGGGCTCGTAATATATTGACACTCATAGATAGCTATTTACGCTATCTCGATTCTAATTTTATTCTTTGTAATACAGATTAAAAAAACTTCAAGTTATGTTTACGCTCATGAGTAACTATTGGCACTGTTTTAGTGGCCATACTCTCAGTGAGAGAGATTTGAGACAAGCAGCAAACAAACTGTCAAGTTAAGATGGACTACGCGATTAAACTCGCTACGAAATAATACATCGTGCCTCCCGGTTTTGGTATACCTTTTAAGTCAAGCAACAAAACTATCTAGTTAAGAAGGACTACACGTTGTAATCTCGCTACGAAATAATGCATCCTGTCTCCCTATTTTGACATACCTCAATAAGTCCAACGGCCAGCGTTCCCGGGCAGCTACTTCCGCGTCTGTAAGATCGCGGGCAACATCGATGAAGGACTACCTTTCCAGACCAAGTTTTTTTATAGTGTGTCAGCAATAGACGTCATTTACCCGTGACCGGAACCATTGCGAGTTTTACTTTTTCTGACAAAAAACTTTATTAATACAAACCTATTTGAACTTAAACACTAATTGTATAGTGTATTTGGGTAATGAAATTGTTATATTTAAACGCAACTTAAACTACTTTGATGAGGAGTTACCTGCCTCTACTTTAAAAAAATAAATAAAATTATTTCCTGTTTTTGTCTATTACAAAAAAAAATTTCTTTACATAAAAATTATATATCAAAAAACCCCAATAATTAGGTTTAGTTAATTGTTTATTTAAGGACGAACATTCACCAAATCATACTCTCTTGATATCGACGTTATCGGTCGACTAAGTGCGTTCTTACGTATGCCATACATATGAATTTTTAGTTTTTAATTTGTAAGCAATAATCTAATTACTACTATCTACTATTGGTCACTTCATTCAAAGAGTAACAATTGTTTTTTATATATACTTATCATAATATAGTTATAGTTGTCAGTTTTTTTTAAATAATAAAAGGTCTCAGTATAGGGAGTCCTGACAGAAAAATCAATTCATTATGTGGCTATTCTCATCCAGTCTTCTTTAGTATTAAGACCCTTATTGACCGTATCGAGAGTGGAGATATACCACTGTTCTCTGTTTTTACGTTTGATTTCCACATTGCCCCCTCTTCTCGAACAGCTAATCCTTTCTACGATGAACCATGAAAAATCCGTATGTTTGTGTTTAAGTTTCATAAAATGGTCAACCATAGGGGCATTGATTTTACCCGTTTTTAATGCCGATCTATGTTCCATACAGGAACAGGAACATATTGTTTTTCAACACCAGTGTAATACATTGCTTAATAAAATCTTTATTAGCTCCTCTTAGATCTGCATTTTCAAGGATGTTACCAATAACCTCAATGGTGTTATCTTGCGGTATATTAGTGTACAAAGCCTCTATATCGAGGGTCACTAAAATCTGATTGTTTGGGTTATATGTCATACCCTCTATCATAG
This sequence comes from Triturus cristatus, assembly GCF_964204655.1. Lineage (NCBI taxonomy): Eukaryota > Metazoa > Chordata > Amphibia > Caudata > Salamandridae > Triturus > Triturus cristatus. The sequence goes on along the minus strand of NC_140585.1, from coordinate 1,136,896,392 downwards.
AGATGATAACTATAAATGTAGTAATTGCTTAATATGCGAACATTGTATTGTTACGAAAGCTCTTACCTATAATAACTATACTATGACTGCTAAAACCCTCAATAACTGTAGGAGTAGTAACTTAATTTACCTGCTTTTATGCCCCTGCGGTTTAGCATACGTGGGAGAAACGGGAAGAGAATTAAGAATTCGCTTATTGGAACATAGATCGGCATTAAAAACGGGTAAAATCAATGCCCCTATGGTTGACCATTTTATGAAACTTAAACACAAACATACGGATTTTTCATGGTTCATCGTAGAAAGGATTAGCTGTTCGAGAAGAGGGGGCAATGTGGAAATCAAACGTAAAAACAGAGAACAGTGGTATATCTCCACTCTCGATACGGTCAATAAGGGTCTTAATACTAAAGAAGACTGGATGAGAATAGCCACATAATGAATTGATTTTTCTGTCAGGACTCCCTATACTGAGACCTTTTATTATTTAAAAAAAACTGACAACTATAACTATATTATGATAAGTATATATAAAAAACAATTGTTACTCTTTAAATGAAGTGACCAATAGTAGATAGTAGTAATTAGATTATTGCTTACAAATTAAAAACTAAAAATTCATATGTATGACATACGTAAGAACGCACTTAGTCGACCGATAACGTCGATATCAAGAGAGTATGATTTGGTGAATGTTCGTCCTTAAATAAACAATTAACTAAACCTAATTATTGGGGTTTTTTGATATATAATTTTTATGTAAAGAATTTTTTTTTTGTAATAGACAAAAAAGGAAATACATTTTTTTTTTTTAAAAGTAGAGGCAGGTAACTCCTCATCAAAGTAGTTTAAGTTGCGTTTAAATATAACAATTTCATTACCCAAATACACTATACAATTAGTGTTTAAGTTCAAATAGGTTTGTATTAATAACGTTTTTTGTCAGAAAAAAGTAAAACTCGCAATGGTTCCGGTCGCGGGTAAATGACGTCTATTGCTGACACAATATAAAAAAACTTGGCCTGGAAAGGTAGTCCTTCATCGATGTTGCCCGCGATCTTACAGATGCGGAAGTAGCTGCCCGGGAACGCTGGCCGTTGGACTTATTGAGGTATGTCAAAATAGGGAGGCAGGATGCATTATTTCGTAGCGAGATTACAACGTGTAGTCCTTCTTAACTTGATAGTTTTGTTGCTTGACTTAAAAGGTATACCAAAACCGGAAGGCAGGATGTATTATTTCGTAGCGAGTTTAATCGCGTAGTCCATCTTAACTTGACAGTTTGTTTGCTGCTTGTCTCAAATCTCTCTCACTGAGAGTATGGCCACTAAAACAGTGCCAATAGTTACTCATGAGCGTAAACATAACTTGAAGTTTTTTTAATCTGTATTACAAAGAATAAAATTAGAATCGAGATAGCGTAAATAGCTATCTATGAGTGTCAATATATTACGAGCCCTTATCGACATCATGTGGGCTTAGAAACGGAATTTTGATACAAAACAATGATAGCAAAGAGATGATTTGAGAATGATAGGGACTATATATCTTTTCTCGTCCCTTTTATGATACAGCCACAAGCAACATTTACCCGGAGCAGTAAAAGAATCCTCGAATGTTAGCAGCCCCCAGTTAAGAGGTGAGCATTGATGCCAAATAGCTTTAGGGTTTTTGATTGCCACAATTTTTAAAGAACTTATCCTTAAAAGAAAATAACTAGAATATAACTTCTAATGTTTATTTATAGGTGCGGCATTTATGGGTGAAGGACCAACCATAGGAAATATATTTAGAAAAAACCGTGTTAATCAACAGATATAACATCTAGAGGTAAAAAAAGAAATAAAACCGTTTAATACCCTTGGGTATAATAATAATAATAAAAATGATGTACCTTTTAAGCCAGTGAGGTGAAGTTTAATGAACCTCTCTTTCAACAGGAATAAACCTAACGGTACAGAGAGTTGCTTTATGATCTAAGGACAGAAAATTACGCAACAAAGAGCTCTATGAGTCTACACCCACGAGTGATCCTATAGGTATTATATAAGACTTACAATACTAAAAAAAATAATAAGTTGAAACTGGAAATCAGACAACTGATTCCTAATCAGGGAGTTTTGTTCCCCTGACAATCAAACGACTGGTTTAAAATATTATATTTCTTGACAGCTGGGGTAACTGTGAAACACTGAGACAATCTCACTCAAGATTCTAACCCTATAAACAAGTCACCCTAGTGCGTTTGCACAGGTGAGTTATTTAGTAATTATTGATTGAATGGTATAAAGGTGATTCTTCATAATAATGGATGAGAGGTGAGAGTGCTAAGAATGTGCAGGATGAATGGATGGAAACACTTTCAATGTAATAAAACGTTTTCTTAAAAAAACAAAGACTGGGTAGGTTGAAAAGCAAACCCCTTCTGTGTATACTTGAAAACTCTTGTAGTCACGTATGTACATTAAGGACTAAATCGTTGCTTTCCCAAAATTAATGATGTCCATAGTGGATCTAAAGAGATGTAATAGTAGTTAGAGCAATGCTGTATGTAGAGAATATGTTTTATGTTAAAAGTAAAAAAAATGTTTTATTTCTGTATCAGGTGACTATTTCTGGATAAGGAGAAACAAATAGTTATTGTCCTGAAGAAGGAGGCTACGAACAGCGAAAGCCTCCGAAACGCGTCGACGCATTGTACATGTGTTAAATTCGGAAGGGGCATACAAACTATTTGAAATAGGGAAGTGAATCCCCATTCGATGTTGCCCATGAGGGGTCTGAATTAACTATGATATGACAAAGTGTATTGTCTTTTATCCTCTTTTTCTCCTGTATGATTATAAATGTTTTTAATTGTTTTTGTTTTTTATAAAAATGAAATGTATATTTTATACTGATCATATTCCTATGAAAATATTTTTTGATGCAAATAAATAGCTTGCTCTGATATTATTGTTTTTTTGAGTGTAAGTGTTCCATCAGTGGGAGTGATTTGTTTAAACCCTAGATTGGGATTCTGATTGATTAGAGTGATTGAGTGATTTGATTAGTGTCGTTTCCAAAAAGGGAAAAAAATTCTTTACTTTGCAGTTACTTGGTGCTCTATTTCCATTTTGGTTGATATTGAGCCCCTCTCTCTTTTGTTTAAAATGTCACTGAAATTATACTAGTAAAGAATTCCTTCTAGATCCCTGTTTTGGCTTCCTGCTTATTTTTTATCATTTATTAGGAATTCGGGGGAGAACTGTTTAGGGTGAAAAGTAGGATTTCTGGTGTTTATCATTACATTGTACAAGTGCTGCTTAAATCTCAATATTGATAACCTAATTGACTTTATAGACAGAAAATAGTTCTTACTAATACTAGGCTATTTAGTTTCAGATCATCTAATGGGTTGCCATAGCATACACCTGTCTTTTTTCGGTGCGACTCTCATTTTCAAATTCTGACGGATGGTGTATTTATCTCTGTATCTGCAGCAAAAACAAGCAATGAAGATAACAGTTCTGATGGTTTTCTGCGGATTAATCACATAGACGAGCCAAAGGACCAAATGGGGCAGGATCCAGGGATAAGCCCAGACACACAATATCCTTCCTCCCGTAAGTAGAGAAGCTTACAGTATAGCTTTGGATGAGTCGGTCACCAATCCAAGAATTAGGCTGAAATCTCAAATTTCTTACAATAAATTGCTTCCATCTATCTTTTTCAATGTGCTATATACCTACCTTTTGTCTCTAACTGTATTAGCTCTCTCACTGCTCTTTCTACTAACCTTTGGGTGCAATAAGTCTGTCACAATCAAACCATGAAAATGTACAGATTAGTACAGTTCTACAGCAAGGATCAGAAACACCATGTAAAGGTCTATATTATAATTACAATCTGATTCATCCAGGCATAACGTAGATCAGAGAAGACTGTGCATACCTTACCTATGTTGAACTCACACCATAAAATCACATATAGGCTGTACTCTGTATGACGAACTAAATAGCTTTGGGAAAGGTATACAGATAAGCACAAATGTAGACTAGTAATCAGCAGCTCTCCATAAACACTATTATCTTTGCACTCAGATTCATCATCCACTCTCCTGTATTGTAAGGCAGAGAAGGCAATGTTCCTCCTTTTCCTGTGTCGGAACGAGGCAGTGATATTGCATGTACCCTGTGCATTATAGGAAGAGAAGAATGGCTTGCGGCCAACCCTAAAGCCAGATAATGAGGGATAAGGGAGGAACGAGAGTGCGGTTGAGGGGGCAGGTTTGATGCTTGTATGACTGTGTGTGTCTGCTTTGCACTTATCCTTTTTCCCCTCCTGTCATTGCTCCTCCTTCCTCACAACAGGGCTTTGTGCTGGGACTCACCTCCCTTCCGTAAGCATGCATGCGCCATCCATCCTTCTCTTGAGCATGAACATATAAAGTGATAAATGAATCTCAGTGAAAAGATGTGTACGTGCTATGTTGCAGAACATCAGTGTAGACCCACGATTTCGGTAATCTCTACAGTTGGTCAGCTGCCTCTTTCCAATATCTGTTTTATCTCCTTCATCTCCTTTTTTGTTTATATTCTTGTTTTTCCACTTATCAGAATCTTCTACTAGGCTTGAAGAGCATATCTTGCCTCAGTTTCTTTAACCCCTTCCATGCTCATGACGGAACGGTTCCGTCATGAGCCACGGTTGAGCTGTGCTCATGACGGAACCGTTCCGTCATGGGCCCGCCCGCGCACGAACCCTTCAGCACCGCGGCGGAATTCGCCCAGCGCTGAAGGGGTTAAAAAAAAACAAGTAAATCTTGGATTTGTTGGCATGTGCTCATGCTGCCTGTGGATTTAAGGGCTTGTGCCATTTCTTTCAGTGTGCTCCTCCATTTAGTGGCCCTTCGCAGACATGCTGGTACCTATCCTATTCAATGTTCTCAGTATAATGCATCCATATGTTTGTGTTTGCAGGGTGGGGGGATGTCTTGAGGGAAAGAGGGGTGCCACACAGTATTGTAAAATCCTCATAGATCCTGTTTCGGAGTCAAGTTCCGACCAGCTATATGCACACACGGTTGACACTTTTCTTTTTAAATATATACCTGAGGCACAAGTGTAAAAAAAAGTTTATAATTTCTGTGTAAAGGCGAGGGTGATCTAAAAGCACATTTAAAAGTAGCATGAAGGTCTTCCTGAGATCAGGGCCGGACTGGGAACCAAAACCGGCCCTGGCAACTGTGCAGCCGGCCCTCCTGGGGGAAGGGGGGTGTGCGGCCGAGCTGTTTGCTTGGGACGGTTTTGTCTAATTTTGTTACGGGCCGATATTGCCAGCCCCTGGTAACAAAAGCAGCCCCCAGGGGCCCAAAATAGGCCCCCACCCTGGCGGCCCACTGGGGAAACCCCCGGTGCCCGCTACGGCCAGTCCGGCCCTGCCTGAGAACCATGACACAGTCTTGGGCCAGAGCCAAAGAAAGACATCAGCAGTACTAGCACAGCTACCTCATGAAAAAACAAACAGGCGACAAGAACTTCTTTTTGTGGTTTTTAAACGTGTTGCTCTTATGATTGAAAATGTCACCTTATGAGTAGTGTTGAACATTGTCTCATGCAACCACTGCTTGTGTAGATGTTTTCGGGTTGCAAGGCACAAATAGCAATAGTACCACTTCCCATCTCAAAAAAAGAAATGGTCTAAAACGCCATTATATATTTAAATGGAAAGAGTTCTACCAAAATTAAGTTGATCTTCAAAGCTAAGTATTAACCAAAAAGATAAATACATTTCAGCATGCATACTGAAAACAGGGAGGGCCTTCACAAGTGTGCAGTCCCTGGTTATTCGTGGTGTAGGTCTCTGACGCCACTTCTGGTGCAATTAACAGCACTCCCACTCCTAGCGGTGCACACAATAGTCCTGTGAGACATCAATTGCACCAAATGGCTGACTATACTGGCGTTTCGTAGTGGGATGAACTGTGGGCGGACATGCTGTTCTACTCAGAGGAGTGGCGTGAGGGAAGCAAACAAAACTTGATAGATGGTGACACCCCACCTAAAAAAAGAGCAAAAATAAATTTAAAAAAACCAATAAATCAAAAACACCGGTGACACTCTAAAACAAAATAACGTGTCTAAGGAAACATAGCCATTAAAGTACTTGTAAATGTCAAGAGCATTTTTCAGCTTTTACTTTTGCCCATGCCACTTTGGTAGCTGGATGAAATGTCAGACTTGTAGAAGCCAGTTCCATTCCAGTTGATTATTTTAAATTTCTCGTGTTCCAAGATGTACATCTTCCTTTACTGCTTTAAAATAGATCATACTTTGCAGATTTAATGTGACGGAAAGTCTCATATTCAGCTTGCACCTCAGAATGGTGTTGTACTAGCACCTCAGAATGGTGTTGTACTAGACGCAGTGCCTGTGCGTGTGTAACCTCTGGTATATGTTGACATTGTTTGTTATGCAGGGTGTCACACAGATGCCTTATTACTGAACAAGCATGAGGAGAAGGCATACTGCAGATCTCACTATAACGGAGAAGAAATGTCGATCCCTAGCCATCCTGGCATAGATAAGTAAACTCATGTTAAACAAGTTTAAAACACTAGAATTTAAAAAAAACTCCATACAGTAGTTCTCTCATTTTTTTGTGTTTATGCAGTGGCAGAGTTTTTGTATCTTTTTCCTACAACGTGTAGGGAAAACAGCCATCACATTGCATGCGTTACAACACATGCGATTACAACGCGGTTGTTACAACGACCGCGTTGTTACATCTCAGTACCATTACAACGCAAGTCATTACAAGACATTGCTCTAGGGGGCGCTCTAAACTAAGGAATAGAATAATTTATTATTCCAACACCTTCCCTAATGTTGCACACACTGGAGTTGGAATAGTAGGGGGTTTCAACTTGCCGGAATCAGGCTGGGCAACACGTGAAGGGCATCTGCTGAGCCCTACAACTCCTCACCGCCATCCTTTAGCCCACCGAGCGCCGTGAGGGAAACGGCCGGCCACGCAACTCGGACTTCATTTCCCAGGTGCCCCGGTGGCAGAGGCGCACCTGGGACGTCGCAGCCTGCGCCCGGAGGCGCCTACAAACACCGGAAAGCCTCCTGTCCCGCGGGACGCACGCGGGGAGCGTCCGGGGCTAAGCCCAGGCAAAGGGCGGGCCCTCTGTGGCCCTCAGGCCTGAGGAGACTGGTCTGGGCCATAGACTCGAGTCCTTTAGTGCCGGACTTCACTCGCAAAGTGAGACCCTATTTGTTTTATCCTGGTATTTGTGTATAGTGCAATTTTTTTCCTTCTTTTTTGTTTATTAGCCTAATCATACTTGTATATAATGTCTAAATTGAAAGTTGCTAAACCCGCTCCTGTGTTAGGGACCATGGATAATTATTTGGTGAAAAAAGTGAACCGAATAAATAATGATCGTAGGGCCTCCTTGGGACTGGGGAGCACATTAGTGGCACAGGAAGATATGCCCCTGCTTATGGCTGACATAGATGGGGGCACTAACCTGGACATTAGAAATAGGGCTGAGATACCGGTTGTTGCACAGGTGCATGCAGAGTCACAGGAAGGCCTGCCGGATAGCTCAATTGGGGAAATAGTGGAGGTACCACCAGCCCCAAGGCCGGTGCGATCCTGTAGGAAAACACAAATAAAACGGGGTGGGAAGCATAATAAAAAAAAAACTAGACCAAATTCAGCCAGTCTGCAATGGCTCAAGATCCTCTACACCCGGCCGAAACAATGAGGGTGATGTTAATCTAAATCTCGAGCAATTTGCTCTCCTGATAAACACTTTGGAAGTGAAGATAGAGGCTGAATTAGAGGAGATGTTAAGACCATTGACAACTAAGCTTGACATTTTGGCATTGGAAGTAGATAGACTAGGTGGTCTGTTAACTTCACACTTGGCATCAGCTACCACGGCCAGAGCTAAGGTTGTGGAAAAGGGGCAGGAAACATTGATAGGGAATGCACAGCAGATTCCACAGCAAGTTGCTGTAGCAGTATCTGTTCCCCCTGTGACACCGGCCATACCTGCTCTGCCTACACATCCCACAATAGCTCCGGAGGGCAGACCTGATCATATGCACATAAGGAAATGCCGCTATCCTAACCTCCCACCTGATTGCGCACCGTATGTGGTGGTGCTGACAAATGTTCCATCTTGTGATGACCACTCAGCTTTATTATATGGGGATTCCCACGTCTCATTAAAAAATAAAACAGTCGCATGGCTTAGCAAAAACGGTGGTTTTCCAATTGCATATTCGGACCAAATAATAGCAGTAAGAAGGGTGAATTGGGTTGGACCGTCTAGAAAAACAAGTAGTGGGGATTGCATTGTTGTCAATTTTAAGCATCCTCAACACGTGGCAACAGTTTTACTAAGAGCATCCTCACTAATGTGCAATATGAACAGTATATGTGTTCGCCCATTGGGCTATTTTTATGCACACCTGAGTAAAGACCCGCCTCCTCAAAGGAAAATTAGGCCAGCAAATCCAACTCAGACCCCTGCCTTGGATGCACCATACGTGTACAATGTTGTTTATCAACGTGGGTATGGGCCTCCTGTAGAAACACAGAATAGATTTAATTTTGTTGGTCATTGTAGTAATGGGTTTAATGTGGACATACAGAATAGATATGATGTTCTGTCTGGCTTGGAGGCGTGCGACTGATGTGAGGCGTCTGCGGGCCAGGGTAATGTAATACCAGCTGAGACGGCACCCATTGAGATCACACAGGCTAAAGTAAGTTGTAATAATGTTATTTCTTGGAACATCGCGGGGCTGGCATCAAAGATGGCGGACGTCAATTGGATTATGTATATTAAGCAATTTATGATCATCTGCTTGCAGGAGACCTGGCTAGAGGATTGTGACTTTTTCCTTGAAGGGTACAAGGCCTTTTATGTTCCTGCAATAGCATCAAGTAGAGGAAGGCCTAAGGGGGGTTTGGTGACTTTTATTTCTGTCACACTCTCTTGTAAAATTCGTAGAATTCTAACAGCAAACTCTGGATTTATGGGTTTAGTACTGAATGGAGAAAATTGTGTGGCTGGTTTGGTGAACTTTTATAATGCTGTCAATGTTAACACAGGTCCTAACCAAATATCTGCACTAAATGTATTTATTAATTCTTCATTGAGGGAATGCCTCCATAACCTTATGATTATGGGAGATTTTAATGTTCATCCCTGTGGCGACCCCCTGTCGAAATGTTTAATGGATCTGCAGTGTGACCGCCTTGGCGGTTTGCATTTGGAACATACGTTGGAAGGGGAACATTTTAATGATTTATTGAGCAGTTTAGATCTTTCTTTGGCTATGGCACTGAGGGATCCCACAAATTGCTTTGATACCCCAACTTTTAAATGTCATGGGAGGGGTACTTTCATTGACTACGTGTTACTCTCTTTGCCTATGCAGTCTTTTGTGGACTCTTTTACCATTGAACAAAGTGAATTCAGTGATCATAACCCACTCACTGTTCATTTGAAGGGTCCCTGGACAATTAAGGAAGACGGGAAATGTATTACTGGCAGGTTGAGCACAACCGATGAGAGACGGCGTCTTAGATGGTCAATGATTACTCCTGACCTATTATACAAAAATATTAGGGATAACTGTACGGAGGATATTAAGAACTGCATTCAAGAAGGAGCAGACCCGTATCAGGTTCTTAGTGCTTGTCAAAGCCTGTCGGAGAAGGTGTCTGACCTGATGATGGTCCCAGTAAAGAACACAGAGAATGGAGGATCGAGATGGTTCAATCACGCTTGTTCCAAGGTGGCACGTAATCTAAGGATAGCCTTGGCAGCCAATCCTAGAATAAAAGCGAATGTAAAGTTGTGTCGCAAAGATTATAAGTCTGCCATCGCCCTACGTAAGGATCTTTTAAGAGTGGAGGCATGGGATGATATTCTTGATCCCTCTATTTTAAAATGCAGCTCTAGATTCTGGGCGGTAGTAAAAAAAACATTTTTGGTCCAGGATCCGGGTGATGGTCTAGTATGCTGCATAAAAAAGGAAGAGTGGGAATCACATTTTAAACAATTGTATAGCTGTATGGTGACTGAAAATGTTAACTTACTCGCTGGCAATAGTGGTGGAATCATCACGTTTGATAGAGGCGAGGTTTTGGAGGGTATAGAGGGACTCACAGCCAGGAAAACTCCTGGCCCTGATGGAATCCCACCTGACTTATATAAGTCTGAACCTAGCTTTTGGGCACCCATTTTAGAGTCGGTCTTTAACGCAGCTGCTGAAATTGGCTGTCCCCTATCATGGGGAGTCTCAAAAGTTGTCCCTGTTTTTAAGAAGCGGGATAGGGGCAGTCCTCTTTGTTATAGGCCAATTTCACTAATAGACTCTATGGTGAAAGTAGTGGGGAGAATTCTGCTGCGGAGATTGACAAACTGGGCGCTGGAAAATAACATCATGTCCACCTCCCAGTATGGCTTCTGCAGTGGACGTTCTACTATAACTCAGTGCCTTAATCTTTTCTTAATACTAAGTAAATACACTGTTGTTCAGAAGGGTACTGTCCATCTCGCCTTCATGGATCTGTCATCAGCCTTCGACTGTGTCAACAGGGGAAGGCTGTGGCAGTCCATGAGGGAGAAGGGTGTGGATAGTGGCATTGTTAATTTTCTGGTAGACCTACACAGTAACACCAGTGCAAATGTTAGGTATTCATCGGATCTGTGTACTACTGGTAACTTTGATATTAAGAAGGGTGTGCGCCAAGGTTGTATTCTCGCCCCCTTCCTTTTTAATTTTTATATTAATGAGTTAGATACCGTTTTGCAGAAGGTACAGGCCGACTGTCCTAGAGTTGGTAGGCGGGGTATTCCTGTTCTTTTATATGCAGATGATGCGGTTTTAATCTCTAGAACCGAGAAGGGTCTCCAAGCTTTATTAAATGCTTTTAAATCGTTCATGACAGAAAGAGACCTAATGGTCAACAATTCTAAATCATTTGTTATGCAAGTTAGCCTACAGCCAAGAAGGAACTTTGTATTTAAATTATTTAGATGACGTATCTATCCCCATTTCGAAATTGTTCTCATATCTCGGGGTCCTATTTGATACCAAACTAAGTTGGGGCCCCCTCCTGGCCAAAAAGAAAGGGGAACTGGCAAGGGTTAACGCTACCATTTTTAACTTTGCATCGAAATTGGGGAAGAAGCCCAACAATGCCATGATGAAACTTTATAATGCAAAATCAGTGGCAACTGCTGTTTATGGCAGTGAATTATGGGGCTATGTGGCTGGAGAACAGCTACAGGTTGCTGAAAATGCCTTTATGAAGCGTCTTCTATGTGTTCCAATTGGTACACCTAATCTGGCAGTACATGAAGAATTGGGGGCACAATATTTATGTGACATTTTTTCCCTGCGCCCTTTGACTTGCTGGGTAAAACTGTGGTTGAACCAGGACATTCCATTAACCCGCTTGATTGTGAGTGATCTTATGTCCCATGATAAGGCAATGTGCATCCCCTGGTTAAAATATTTGAAATCCTGTTTCTCTCGACTTGGTTGTCTGGAGTTGGTTGAAAAACCAAGCGGGATCGTAAAAGGGGATGTGGAGGCAATTAAGCGTGCTTTTTATATGGGGAGAAAGGTTCAACGAGAAGGAGAGGAGCTCCTGAAACCCAGTATCAGGAAATATGTCATGTTAAAAACATGCGAGACAATGGAGCCATATCTGACGGGCTCATTTAGCTCCCACGAGAAGTTCCTGCTGACAAGGTTCAGGTTAAATATCTTTCATCATCTGTTAATTAGACCTAAAACAGATATTTTTAACAAGGCTGCAGCTCCCTGTGGCTGCAACGGAAAGTCTCCACAGGATATGCTGCATTTTATATTTTTATGTAAATTTTATGAATACCCACGCAAACGCTATCTGGTTGCTCTTTTAAAGAAACTTAATTTTAATCAGATCAGACCAGCACTAATGTATTTACAACTTTTGTACAGTGACAGTGTTCTCCATGTAACTGAATTCTTAAAACTGTCTGTTAAATTGAGAATCTGTATGGACCATTGAGGTTGCCTCTTTACTGTTTGACTGCCTCATCTACTTCAGGAACCTATTATATGGATTATACTATATTTTGCGCTATTTACATCTTATTGATTTATGGCACTATTTAACATTTGTTTTTTAACTGTGAAGTTTGTATGCATACTTTTATGGTTTGAATCAAAATCGAAATAAAGTTTCTCTACTACTACTACTAGTAGATTATACTATTCCTAAGACCAGCGTGCTCCCTAGAACATGTCGTTGCGTTGTAATGGTACTGCAATGTAACAATGTGGTCATTGTAACAACTGTGTTGTAATCACTTGCTTTGTAAGCGCAAGCGATGTAAAAGGCTATATTCACGAGTAGTGACTCATGGCAGATGAAAATAGCAACACGCCATCCCTCCTCTTTGTGTGTCATGAGTGGGCTCTTAGGAATAAAACGGATCCCCTGTAGAGTGTACCTTACTAGCTTTCCTTCTAGTTCTGAAAATTCCCATCAGAAACTGCGGTAATAGCCTCACTTGAATGCCTGTGCCTAAGGGGGTACTTTAAAGATTCTCTGGCACTGATCGTTTTGAAAGGCATTAGATGGTAATGGAACACAGAGTTATCTGGTTCCCCGACCATGCCTTTTAATTTATCTCTCTCACTTTTATCTTTATCTTCCTTTCTCCCTCCGTCTGGTTGTCTGTGTCTCCCCACCCCCAGTTCTCTTATCGCCCTCTCTGTGCCTCTGTCCCTTCATCTTTCAACAATCAGTAGTTTTGTGTCTCTATCTCTGTCTCTCTGTCATCTCCCTGTAGTTATCTATTTTCAAGGTTTGTTGTGGTAGGACGTTTCTTGTTGTTAGGGTAGGTAAGGGAAACTATGTACTACATTTTGTCACAGAAAGTTGGTTGAACATCCTTTCCTTGAGCACTAGCATGGGCGGTGTAATGTATCACATTATCTCACAGTAGGACCCTTGGAAAGCCTCTGTAAACAAACTGATATGTGTTAATGCTGCGCTCTATCTCCTCTCCCAGTGGCTACATGTAAAGATGAAACAGTTTGGGGGCATTTCCGACCCCTTCCCTACATTCAAAGTAACACAGTGGTTATACTGTGCTAGTTCTATTTCTCAAGCTCCTCTCACCTCTATGAAACATAGAATTATAGTACTCTTGCTATGGTTGTAGTGAATTTAGTATTGCTGCACTCTGTGGCCTTCATTGCCACTGTTGAAGAGGGGAAGTGTTGGAAGGCGGACCCCGAGGAGTCGGTGAGACCACCAAGGGGGGGGCCCTCTCACTGCACGAAGTAGCCGAGCGCTGCCGAGAAGTCTCCTGAGAGATCCTTCTCCTATCCCGTACTAGCACAGTAACACCACCACACCGGACTCAAGGAGGTTGTCTCAAGACAAGCAATTCTTTATCATCAATAAAAAGGTTACGAGCTCAATATTTACACGAAGGGATCGAGGGATCCACCAAAAGTCTCAATGTCTCTTTGGAAGGGTAGGGGTAGCGGGACAGTCTTTGGCAGGAATGTGGTACGAGGGTACCTGGGGCCCAGTTCTTATCCTCACGCTGGAGGACCTCCGATCTCGGAGGGGTCGAGCCGCGACGGCGTCAGCAGGGCTCTGGCGTACAGTTCGTGGAGAGCCGCGATTCAATCAGCAGGGCTCTCAAGATGGTCTCTGTTCAGCTCGAGCCGCGACGTCGTCAGCAGGGCTCCGAGGAAGGTCTCAGCGAGGTGGGGCCGCGACGGCGTCTGCAGGGCTCCGATGTTCCAGGTGGTTCAGAAAAGGGTTCACAGGAGGGAGCCGCGACGCAGTCAGCAGGGCTCGTGATGGTTCCGACAAGAGTTCTTCTCCGTAGGGTCAGCCGCGATTCAATCAGCAGGGCTCTCGACTCCGGGATACAACTGCCGAGCTGTGGTGGGGTCGCCCCAGATATAGGTCTGGAGCCCTTTGATGTCCGGACCGATGCGCCCGAGGGGGCGGAGTGGCCGGGTGGAGGTGGCCAGACGCCCAGCAGGAGAGGCGCCAGGCCCATGGGAGTTGCAGGGCGATCACACCTTGAGAGGGGAGGACAGTTGGGGGTCCCATCGATACTGTCCTCCGCCGGGGCGATGAATGGTTCCTGCGGCACCCCCTGGCTAGTTCGTGGTGCCTCGATGTCGGGGCTTCGCTGGGGTCGAGGCCGGGTTGAGCGGGGTCGCGCCGGCTGGTGCACGGTGTGACGTGGATGCCAACAAGATGGCGGAGCCACGAGGAGTATGCGTCCACGTGCAGCTCCGGGTGAAGGGCCTTGGTGCAGTTCAGACGGGTGGCCCGTGACGGTCGGGGCGGGGAACGGGCACAATCCAGGGGGTTAAGGACCACGCCACGAGGCCGGGTCCAACAGGCGTCCCCCCCAGCCGAAGGCATGGAGAGTCACCCATCTCCTTGGGGATTCTCCTCGTTAAGGCGGAAGAAGCGGGACAGGCCGTCGGCGTTGGCGTGGTCATTGCCGGGCCGGTGTTCGACGTCAAAGTCCATCCCTTGTAGCGAGATGGACCACCGCAGCAGCTTGGGGTTCTCGCCCCGCATTTGCATTAGCCATTGCAAGGGCCGGTGGTCGGTCTGGACCCGGAAGTGGGTGCCAAAGAGGTAGGGCCGGAGCTTCTTGAGGGCCCACACCACAGCGAAGGCCTCACGCTCAATAGTGCTCCAGCGTTGCTCTCGGGGCAGTAGTCGTCGGCTGATGAAGGCCACTGGTCGGTCGAGCCCCTTTTCGTCGGCTTGGGATAGGACGGCCCCGATCCCATACTCGGAGGCGTCCGTCTGTACCACGAACTCCTTCTGGTAGTCCGGGGCCTGCAGCACCGGAGCAGTACACATGGCTGTCTTTAGGGTGTCGAAGGCTGTTTGGCAGCGGGGTGTCCAGTGTACCTTCTTGGGCTGCTTTTTGGACGTTAACTCTGTGAGGGGGCCAACAATGCTCCCATAGTCCCGGATAAACCGCCGGTAGTATCCGGTGAGGCCCAGGAAGGCCCGGACAGCGGTCTGGGTAGTGGGGGGTTCTCAGGTCTGGATGGCATCTATCTTTGCTTGGAGGGGGGCCACCTGCCCGCTCCCCACTTGATGGCCCAGGTAGGTCACGGATCCGTGGCCGATTTGGCATTTGCTGGCCTTGATTGTGAGCCCGGCCCGCTGAAGGGCGGCCAGGACGGCCTTCAGGTGGAGAAGGTGCTCGGCCCAGTGGTTGCTGTACACGGCAATGTCATCTAAGTAGGCCGCGCTGAAGGCCTCAAGCCCGGCCAAAACCTTGTTCACCAGTCTTTGGAAGGTGGCCGGGGCGTTCTTCATTCCGAAGGGCATCACCCGAAAGTGGTAATGCCCATCCGGGGTCGAAAAGGCGGATCTTTCTTGGGCGCCGGGGGTGAGCTGGATTTGCCAGTACCCGGCGGTGAGGTCCAGCGTGCTCAAGTAGCGAGCGGCCCCTAGGCGGTCGATCAGTTCGTCGGCCCGGGGTATCGGGTGTGCGTCTGTCTTGGTTACTACATTCAGGGCTCGGTAGTCCACGCAGAATCGCAACTCCGGGGGGTGACCGGGAACTGCGGCCTTGGGCACCAGGACGACAGGGCTGGCCCACGGGCTGTCGGAAGGCTCGATGACCCCCAGGGCCAGCATCTTCGCTACTTCGGCCTGGATGCAGGCCCGCACTCGGTCAGGCACCCGGTAGGCTCTGTGTCGTATGGGGGGGTTCTCCCCGGTGTCGACGTCGTGGACGCACCAGTGGGTCACCCCCAGGGTGAGAGAGAAGAGGGCTGCGTAGTCCCGCAGTAATCGCTGGCAGTCGTTGCGCTGCTCCGGGGTCAGGGACGAGGCGAGTTGGACCCCTTCGATCGATCCATCGTGACTGTCGGATTGCAAGAGGTCGGGCAAGGGCTCGGAGTCGTCCTCGCTCCCCTCGTCGGTCGCCAGCAGCAGGCTCAGTTCGGTCCGGGCGAAGTGGGGTTTTAGCCTGTTCGCATGTAGGACCCGGAGGGGGTTCCGGGGGGACTCCAGATCGACCAGGTAGGTGACGGGACTTTTCTTCTCCACCACCTTGAAGGGCCCGGTCCACTTGTCCTGGAGGGCGCCGGGTTCGACCGGGGCCATGACCCATACTTTCTGACCTGGCTCGAATTCTACCGTAGAAGTGTTGCGATCGTACCACCGCTTCATGTCCTCCTGGCTGGCCTCGAGGTTGGCTTCGGCTATGGCTCGGAACTTGCGGGTCTGGTTTCGGAGGGTCAGGAGGTATCGGTAGACGTCAGGAGGGGCGCCTCGGGGCTTCATCTCCCAGCCCTCCTTGACCAGGCTGAGTGGTCCGCGGACCGGGTGCCCATACAATAGTTCAAACGGGCTGAACCCCAGGGACTTCTGCGGGACCTCCCGATAGGCAAACAGGAGGCAGGGCAGCAGGACATCCCATTTCCGCCTGAGGGGTTCTTCCAGGCCCTGGATCATCCCTTTCAATGTTCGGTTGAACCGCTCAACCAGCCCGTTCCCCTGAGGGTGATATGGGGTCGTGAACTTGTATGTGACCCCGCATTGTTGCCACAGGGACCGCATGTACCTGGAGATAAAGTTCGTGCCACGGTCGCTCACCACTTCGCTGGGGAATCCCACTCGGGAGAAGATCCCCATCAAGGCCCGGCCTACCACAGGGGCCGTTATAGTTCTGATCGGGACCGCCTCCGGGTACCTGGTGGCGTGGTCCACGAGGACCAGGATGAAGCGGTGGCCCAGGGCGGTTTGGGGGTCCAGGGGTCCCACAATGTCGATTCCGACTCGTTCAAACGGGGTGCTGACGGCGGGAAAGGGCTGGAGGGGGGCCTTGACCCGACCCCCCGTCTTCCCGCTGGCTTGGCAGGTCTGGCAGGACCGGCAGTGGTTGTCCACATCTCTCCGCATCCGAGGCCAGTAGAAGTGGGTCACCAGACGACTGTACGTTTTGTCTTGCCCCAAGTGTCCGGCGAGGGGCACATCATGGGCCAGGTTGAGAAGGAACTCCCGGAAGCGGAGGGGGACCACCAACACGCGGCCGGCCCCGAGTTCTGCCACTTTCTGTTCACTGTACAACAGGCCCTCGGCCCAGTAGATCCAGTGGGTGCCGGTCTGGTCACCGTTGGCTTGCGCGGTCGCCTGCTGTCGGACCCCTTCGAGAGAGGGACAGGACTGCTGCTCTTGCTGGAACTGCTCTCGGGTGGGGCCCCCTTCATGTTGCCATTGCGTCAGTTCTGGTAGGGCGCTCGGAGAAGCCATCTCTTCGGGGGAGGATTCGCTGGGCCCGGGGTCGGTGTCCGCCTCCTCCTCGCTGCTGGCGGGAGGGGGTGTGAGCCCCTCGGGTCGGGCCGTCCCGGAGGTCGAGGAGGAGCGGGGGGCCTGGGCGGTCATGGACCGGGTGATGGCGCAGGCCCAATCAGCCAGTCCCAACATTCGGAGGTGCTCTCGTCGTTCTACTTGAGCCCAGGGGGAACTCTCCAAGTCGTTCCCCAGGAGGCAGTCAACCGGGGCGTCGTCGCGCACCGTCACCTTCAGCAGGCCCGTCACCCCTCCCCACTCGAAGGGGACCAGGGCCATCTGGCATAGGCTTTCACTGTTGTCGGCCGTCCGCACCGGGCACAGCACATTCGGTAGAATCTGTTCAGGGGTCACCAGGTGGCAGCGGACAGCGGTGATACTGGCGCCGGTGTCGCGAAGGGCTTCGGCCCGTTGTCCGTTGACCGTGACCTGCTGCCGGTACTTCTGGGTGTTGGTTGGGATGGGGGTGCAGGGTACCATCTCTCGGCTACCCAGGCAGACCAGGGACATGGCTGCCGGCTCCCACTCAGTGTTTTCTCGGTCGAGGGCCTCTTCTTCCTCCTCTCCCCCCAAGGCGGCAGCTGTCAGCTGCCGGGGCGGGGGCCCGCCGGCCCCGTTTCTTCGGTTCAGGGGGCAGGCCGGGTCGCTGGCAAAGTGTCCGGTTTGTTGGCAGCCATAGCAGGTCACGGGTGGCCGTGGTCCGGGTCAGGCCGGGCCCACCCTTCGCGCTAGGCTCGGGGAGAGATGTGGCTGCGGTGGCCCTCGAGGGGGGCTCCTGGGGGCCCCAGCGGGAGGGTCTCGGTTCCTGTTCGGCCCTCCCCCCCCACCGCGCTGGCGTGGGGGTCCGTTGGGGTTCCTCTGGTACTCCCCCATTGAGCTCCGGGGGACCCGGGAGTTGACCCATCGATCGGCCTCGACGGCAAGTTTTCGCGGGTCGGTCATTTTGCTGTCGAGGAGGTGCTGCCTCAGTTCCACGAAGCAATTATTGGAAAGGTGTTCCCAGACGATGAGGTCGACCAGTTGTCCGTAGGTGGTTACTTTGCTGCCTTTGATCCACCCTTCTAGGGCCCGACTGAAAAAGTCCACATATTCCACCCATGTGGTACCCGGGATTTTCTTGCAGTCTCGGAACCGCTGGCGGTACATCTCCGCTGTTAGCCCGTATCGGGTGAGCAGGGCCTCCTTCATGTGATCGTAGGAGGTCATCACCTCCTCCGGTAGCTGGAGCAGCGTGTCCCGCCCTTCACTCAGGAATCGCCCCCACAGGCCTGCGCCCCAGTCTTTTCGGGGCACCCGATGGGAGGTCATGGCCACCTCGTAGGCCTTGAACCATTGTTGGATATCGTCATTCTTGTAATACTCCTTGACGACCTCCTTCGGGATATGCACCTTGGCCTCGGGGGGCGGTAGAGTGTCTCTAGTACTGGGGGTGTTGGTCCCTCCGTTCTTGGCCTTGATCTCGAGCTCCTTGAGACTGCGCTCGTGCTCAAGAGTTAGTTTCTTTTCCTCCAACTCCCGGTGTCGTCTCTTCTCTTCTATTTCTTCTTGAAGGCGTAGCTGCTCGAGGGCCAGTTTCTTTTCTGCCAGCTGGAGTTCGCCGTCCAGCCGCAGTCGGGCGAGCTCTAGTTCGTGGCTCCGGACCTTTTCCCGCTCTCGTATTTCTTCCTCGGAGAGGCCGGTTTCTAGGCTCTTTCTTCCTCCGGTTGCCGGGGTCAGTGCGGTTGCTGTGGTCTCCGTCAGGGGCAAGGGCCCTTCTTCCTGGGAGGGGCCTGCCCCAGCCTCCAACCATGCCCTCAGAGCTTTCTGCATCTCTTCCTTGGTACCGAGGCTGGTGGTTGCAATGCCTTTGTCTCTGCAGAACTGTTTTAATTCTTTGTGCGTATATTCTTCCAGCCGTTCGGGCTGGAACTCCATTGTCGCGTTGTTTTCCTGGCTGCTCATGATGCTATTCGTTTGGATGGGTAGCTAGTGGGTACTGGCTGGTACGTACTGCGTTCGGCTCGGATCCCGTCGCTGGCCACCAAATGTTGGAAGGCGGACCCCGAGGAGTCGGTGAGACCACCAAGGGGGGGGCCCTCTCACTGCACGAAGTAGCCGAGCGCTGCCGAGAAGTCTCCTGAGAGATCCTTCTCCTATCCCGTACTAGCACAGTAACACCACCACACCGGACTCAAGGAGGTTGTCTCAAGACAAGCAATTCTTTATCATCAATAAAAAGGTTACGAGCTCAATATTTACACGAAGGGATCGAGGGATCCACCAAAAGTCTCAATGTCTCTTTGGAAGGGTAGGGGTAGCGGGACAGTCTTTGGCAGGAATGTGGTACGAGGGTACCTGGGGCCCAGTTCTTATCCTCACGCTGGAGGACCTCCGATCTCGGAGGGGTCGAGCCGCGACGGCGTCAGCAGGGCTCTGGCGTACAGTTCGTGGAGAGCCGCGATTCAATCAGCAGGGCTCTCAAGATGGTCTCTGTTCAGCTCGAGCCGCGACGTCGTCAGCAGGGCTCCGAGGAAGGTCTCAGCGAGGTGGGGCCGCGACGGCGTCTGCAGGGCTCCGATGTTCCAGGTGGTTCAGAAAAGGGTTCACAGGAGGGAGCCGCGACGCAGTCAGCAGGGCTCGTGATGGTTCCGACAAGAGTTCTTCTCCGTAGGGTCAGCCGCGATTCAATCAGCAGGGCTCTCGACTCCGGGATACAACTGCCGAGCTGTGGTGGGGTCGCCCCAGATATAGGTCTGGAGCCCTTTGATGTCCGGACCGATGCGCCCGAGGGGGCGGAGTGGCCGGGTGGAGGTGGCCAGACGCCCAGCAGGAGAGGCGCCAGGCCCATGGGAGTTGCAGGGCGATCACACCTTGAGAGGGGAGGACAGTTGGGGGTCCCATCGATACTGTCCTCCGCCGGGGCGATGAATGGTTCCTGCGGCACCCCCTGGCTAGTTCGTGGTGCCTCGATGTCGGGGCTTCGCTGGGGTCGAGGCCGGGTTGAGCGGGGTCGCGCCGGCTGGTGCACGGTGTGACGTGGATGCCAACAAGATGGCAGAGCCACGAGGAGTATGCGTCCACGTGCAGCTCCGGGTGAAGGGCCTTGGTGCAGTTCAGACGGGTGGCCCGTGACGGTCGGGGCGGGGAACGGGCACAATCCAGGGGGTTAAGGACCACGCCACGAGGCCGGGTCCAACAGGAAGGAACTGTTGTCCCAGCAGCACAAGCAATTGTGAAGCAGAGGTTTGCTAATAACCACTTCTGCAGCCTCATCCTAGTAAGCTGTTTCAGCATACAGGCAACTGCTTTCCTCAAAGTGTGATCAGCAGGACAGAGACTCATACTTTGTTAGGAAACTTAAACAAGGAAAGCAGTGACAGCTATCTAAAGGGTGACAAAGACTTCAAGACAGCAAACATGGGGATCAGCTTTTGTTACAGGGAGGGTCATTAATTGTTACAGGGAGGGTCATTATCTTGGATCCAGAGAAGACATGTAGAAGGCAGAGTTCTGAAAAAATTACCTTGCCAGAGGAACCTAGATTCTTGGCAGGGGGTGAGTTTACACCTTTACAAACCTCAGCCAATCCTAACTGAATTATCCAAGAAATATCTTCATTTCTAGTGGGTGCCAATATCTTGAACAGACAACAGCTGAAATTCTGGCCTCTCATCCCACATTTTGCTGCATTCAACACTTACTGTTGCTAGTCATTGTTTGCAAGGCTTGGTTTCAGATTATGTACATTGCTTTTGTTGTAGGGCCGTCCAATATGACCTCTGTATTTTCATTAAAAAGCGAAGAAGGGAATAAAGAGAGAAGAGACCGAAGAACCACTGCTGACAATTCAACAAGTGAGTGGGCTGGACACAGTGTTTGTTTCTTGGACCTGTGAACCAAGTTCCGTTTTCTCAATACTAGGCATTACACACGCAAAGGTTAATCTACCCACTGACTGCGTAACATATCCATTGTCTCGATCATTTCATGACATTCTGAAAACAGATATTAGAAATAAAATTCAACAATAATGTGACATGTCTCGGCACCTCATGGTATGCCTCCCGTACCTCTGCCTTGTTCTGCTTCACCTCACTTAAACACTGATGGGTGCTCCTCTTGCCTTTTCTTCATTCATGCGTCAGTATTGCATCTCCTTGCACTTTGATACACTACATTGAAGCTCATGTTTCTCTTTCACTGCCATGGATGCTTGCTTGCTACTCGGTCACCAGTATGGTGGCTCCTTCCTCCTACACTCTCATCATCATGACTCTTCTGAAATGGAGCTTTAAGGAGAATACTCACTACATATGAAGTTGCAACATTTGAAACGTCATAAATGTCAATCTCCCACGTCCACCAAGTACCATAACGGATCAGTGTTTGTAATATGTTTAGACACATTTGAGTTGGTCCCACAGCCCGAGCTGTTTAGACTGCATGTGAAATGTTGTTGTATGTGGGATGATTTATGGATAGTCTGAACAGCTGTGGTAGTATAAAAGCTCTCAAATCCTGCAGTGCAAAAGTACACAGTCTATGTCATGTGCTGATATATTGCAGTACACAGAGAAGCTTTGTGGCACAGTCAAGCTAAACATAAGGGTTGCAACATATTTCTGTGTGTCATGTGTAGAAATTGGTGTGTGTGCACCAAATTAAACCCAAGGGTCGCAACATTTGTGGCTTGCATACTGAAATTTGTATAAGAATTCAACTTCAGACTATTAGAAATACAGATGCTTCTTCTTTGGGCTAATGATCTTGGTTTATATCACTCTGTTACTGTGTTATTTGTACAAAACGTTGTTGATAAATTCCATTCCAGTTTGAGAATGATTTGACTATAGCAACAGTATATTACCAGTCTATGGTTGTGCACATGGAAGGCTGTCCTGTATTAAGCAGAACATGCTCAGTTATGATTGGTTTTGGAGGCAAGGAGATTTATAATGCATGGAAAAAACCTTTTCCTAAGACTATGAAATCAAACTCCTGTACCCTCTGTTGAGGAACAAAAAGTAACCCCTAATAATGGCATCTTATAGCAATATAATCTGCATCACACAGTTGAAGACTATTAATTTATAAAGGTAGTAATTTTATTATGTCTGTTTTCGTCTTGTCCGACAGGCTTTCTGCACCCCGCTTCCAACCTTACAGTGACCGCAGAGCAACCGCGTGAGCGCTTTTTTTCCGATCGTCCTTACACAGGAATAGGCGAATGTAGTATGCTGCAAAATGCTGGTATGTTGTAATGGCCAGGTGCTGTAACATCTCTAAAAAGCTAATGGGCCCGTTTTGGCGTAGAACATGTGCAAAACACCCATAACTTTATCACTGTGAATATATTGTATACTACAAGCCAACCTTCCCTTATTTCATTAGGTATATTGGGGACTCTCTTGCCTGAGATATTTCTGAATTCCCCACATGCCCATGAGAGTTTGTTTTCACTATGCTTCTTTGTTGCCCATTACCACCATATTTCACTTTCCAAAGATGATCTTAAAAAACTGATAGACACTGTTGCTGACCGAGCAAACACTGAAGATGATTTCCCCGTTGCTGGGCTGCTTTATCCGGCAGTTTAAAGTGATTTGAACTTGGTCCATGGAAGCACACTTGTATGTAAACTATCTCCCACCACACTGCACTGCACATTTAAATGTCTAGTTGCCAGACATTAAATTACACCATCCGATTCAATCCACTTCAATAGTATTGATCACCTCTTCCTATGGAGCACCTCATTGATCACCTAACCACACAACTCACTTGCTCCTCTGTCCGGATTTGCCTTTATGACTTCACCTTCCAGTGGGAATGCCAACAGGCACTCCTTTAGTGGAGTTATTAAAAGCCAACACCCTCACCATCATTGCTCACAAGCAAATCATCAACCAGATCTGGCCAGAAACCATATCATGAGTACCCATAACTTAATAAAAAATCAGTGATCTGATCATTGACTTCCCATCCATGGCTAAATAAAAACCCATAAAGAGATGAAATGGCACAATCAAAAACATAGACAAATGTCTTTGAAAAGAGTCTACACTAACGTGGAAGTCCACAACATAGAAATACATTTTAACTCCCTCACATCATGTTTCACAAGGCTATCACAATGAATGACCGCTTACCAGTAAAACATAAAAGCAAAATCTCATCCTGTTGATCCATCCATGGCAATCTGCATCTTTTAAGGGAGAAATATAATCAATGCCGAACAAAGAATTACATTTATTTAACAGTTTTATATAGCACTACAGTTTGTGAGCCTGAATGTGATTTAGTTAGAACTCATTTAAAGCTTACATGAGATACAGGAAATGGTCAGAAAATGGGTCACAACCAGGCTGGTGAACTGCATTTCATAGTTCAAATCTTAAGAACAGACTATGAAACATAAGCATGGAATTTTATCACGTATGTTGTGTAAGATGTGACATTAAAAATAGAGGGAAGAGATGGGGTTTTTAGTTATTTCATTTTAAAGAACATATAGGTAGGGTTTGTCCTTATGTTGATAGGCAAGGACTTCCATGCATTAGTAGTCACAACTGATAAAATATTTTTGGGTAACTGAGGTTCTGAACCTTGGTATCTTGACCTCCAGGGAATCACAACATCTAAATTTCTATATGTAAGAGGATTGGTCCAGGTGAATGGCTATATAGTTAATTCAATACAGTTTAAAATATTTCTAAGCGTCAGAGACACACACTGAAGCCTTAGATGATCAGGGTTATATTATTGGGTTTTTTGGGCTGGAGACTAGTCTGTCTGCTGAGTGTAGAGTTGCCTTGATTGGCAGGAAGGACAACTGATGGGCACGATCCAGGGTAGCATTCCTAAAATCAAATCTAGAAATTATGAGAGGTGGTACTTCAGATATCAGGTAGTGAGGGAAAATTATATGTTTGATATTCTTTATGGGGCAATAGAAGAAATTAGGCAGATTTGGCCATATTGTTTTTATGAGGGAAAACTTTTGATGTAGTGGTAGATATAACATTCACATATTTTATTGTGGTGATGTGAATCTGTCTGTTATGAAAATGTAGGATCATATGTATTCTTTTGTCTCGAAAATAAGAAAATAAATTCCGTCTTTTGTGGTTTTAGTTTTAGAATCGTTTCAGAAATCAATATTTTGAGTTTCTCTCTGTAAGGTTTCAGCATTAATATGTGTTCGGTGCTAGAGGTTTTCCAGTAAATTTGAGTGTGAACTGCATATTGAAGAATGATGTTTCTGAAATCTTCAAAAACTAGCCTCACCTGTTACATTTACAGAGTGAAAAAGCTTGGAGTTAGGCTCGACCTCTGAGTAACACAAGGCAATCCAAATCTACAGGAGATAAAATCATAGTGCCTAATGATGTTTATCTAAACATTCCTGGTGAAGTGTAATATCAAAACATAAACATTATCATAGCAGCCAAAGGAACGTGTATCAGCAGCCAATTTGATGAAGCCAACATTGGTCACAAGGGCTCTTGGGAATTGTAAAATGCTAATCAAATCTAACCTCACTTGCTAAAATTTCCACCCTTCAGCAATATCAAAAACATACCGACAGACTGACTCTTCTAGTCAAAAGAAGAACTGCCTGGGTTGATTTTGTTCCATATAAATCGAGATGGTGCAACAAACATTCCCCGCCTGAGATATTCCAGTGGTTGCACGCCCCACATTCGGGCTACAGATTTCAAATCAATCTTTGGCTGAGTGGTTTTTTTCTGTCTTATTCTAGTCAAGACACTCCTTGCATAAATGCATAAGGATAGTTCTCCTACAACCTCAGTTGGGCAAGTAACAACCATACTCAAAAATCTTCCTTTGATCCTGTTAATCTACCCTTTATAACTTTTCAGATCTGGATACCATCACGGGTGATTAGCTGCACTCTACAAACGCACATAACATAGCTACCACCTCCTTTCTGTTAAAGGCAACTGAAAGATATGTTGAATCTGACAATTATAATTTTGGTCAGTACCACCCTGCCACGGGAGTGGGTTGAAGGAAATGTAGAGCAAAAACAAGTTGCGATCCTAAAAAGTTGTCACTATAAACAATACCAAAACAATTTCTGGCAAAAATACTTGGGCGAACTTCCGAAAAACTACATAAAAAATCCTCAAAACAATAACAACAAAAAAATTGAAAAAAATAATGTGAATTAAAATAAAGGACAAATGTTCCAAAATATACATCATAACAGAACAACAAACCAGCACAAAAGTTTGCTTTCTGGGGGCGCTTCCAAGCAGGCAGGAAAGAATGTACAGAAAGGCCTAGGAAATAGAAATTAAAAGGGAGAACAAGTGAAATATAGGTAAAAGATGCAGGAGCAGTATGGAAGCCGGCCCCCACGGGGATTACATTACCCCCAAAGGGAGTTACATGATTAAATAGAAGCCACAAAAAATGTACAAATTTGGCTTTTCTGTGTTATATATTTTCTACTTACAACTAAATCACATGTGAAATACAATATTTCTAACCCCACGTTTTCAGGTTTTGAGCACTACATATTTACACAAGCCTTTCCATTTCGCACACAGTCCAAGGAAGCCTCACTCTGGAGTTGGACAAGATTGTATCATGGGAACATCTACATTGCATATCATTGACCACACAGTATGCATAATACACTGGTTGTAACTAGCCTTGTGGTCCCTATCCTGTTTGCAGCTTTCAGCACTGGAGACCTGAAAACCTAGATGGTACAGCTGGACATCAGTTGTAAACTTCATAACATGGTTTGCTCTTATGCTGGTAAAACAGAAACCTGAAAGTCTCCACCAGAACAAATGTCATGAGGAATTCCTATGGCTTTGTTCTATGCCCAGTGCTTTAACAATTCCATGTCAGGACTGGAGGCGAGGATTATGCTCTACTTTCTTTATTTCCATACTCCAGCAACTTCAACTTTAATAACAAAAAACTACAAGTCCCATGGTTTGTGTAGTTCCTAGGTCATCTCTAGTCCACCAATCAGCTGTTCTCATGGTCCTAGAGGTCATGCTGCTGCCAATATCCTTCCTCTCCAGCAAGATAAGTACCGTTTACCTCTCGCTCGTCAGGGCGGGAGGCATTCTACATACATTTGCTAATTTAATATAATTTGTTCTTTCGCGCTTCGCTTATGTAACTTGTTTGTAGCGCGTGCAGGCGCTTACTGTTAATTCAGGTGTTTTGATTCCCGATTTAGGTCCGGGGCTGCAGGAGTTTTCTCCGCTCCATTTGTGGCCGCTCTGGAGGTGAGAGTGTGTTTTCGCACGCACGGGACATGCGGTGTGTGTCCGCGTCTCGTTGGTCCGCGTCTCGTTGGTCCACGTCGCACTCTTTGCGATGGGACCAGAGAGTTTCGGATGATCACCCTCACCACACAGCCGCCTCCTCGCTCTGGAAGCCCTTACGCCCTCACAACACGGGTCCGTACTTAATTAGCAGTCTCCCCTTACGCCTGCATCGCGGGTCAGTATCAACACCACACGGCGATTTCGGCAGCATTTGCATGCGCGTTTGAGCGCTCAACGGGGGACTCTTAGGGGCGGGCTCAGAAGCGTTAGACACCCGACTGAAACAGGGTGAGTCACCCCTAGCGGGTTGTTAAACTCAGCTTACACTGTTGTTGTGCCAAAACTAGTGACCTCAGTCACGCCCAAATTTCACCCCTTATTTGTAGTTCCACTTCTGGCGCATATAGCGCTTGGGGTTGCTTTGCTTCTACTAAGCTCCATATTTTTCAATACATTTAGCCCTCAGCTTCACTATGAAGGAGTACACAGAGGAGGAATCCCTCCAAGTCCTCCCCCTGGATGACGAATTCTGCGACGCGGTGGACGCATCCATCCACCAGGCAGTTTCTGCTGACATGGGGCTATTTGAGCATCGTATTATGCAATATGCATTTGCATGCCAAACCCAGCGTCCTCAGAAACGCAAGAGCTCTTTGAGCATGGATCTGGGAGCTTTTGACTGGCTTAAGAAAGCGTTTCTGGCCAGGCCAGACGGGGGATCACTGCCTACCCTCCCAGAATTCCCAGAGGTCCCTCCCTTACAGGATGATGGTGAGGACTCCGTTGAAGAGTCCGCGGATGAAGCAGGCCGGCCCAGGCCTTGGCGTCCCTTAGAACCCTCAGTCCCTGACGCCACAGAGGAAGGGAAACACTCAATCATGTTAGTATCTGAGGACCTTGTTCACCCCCTGTCCTCGGAGTGGACACCCTCTGCTAAGGTTTCGGCATTTGTGGCGGGACGCTTTTGCAAGCCTTTAGAGAAAGAGGTGAGAGCTTGCCTCAGGGCAGAATGCCCACGCCCGGCCCTACTGGGCAAAGTGGCTTTAACCCCGGAGGTTGAACCCAGGATGTCAACCTTCCTGCAAAAGTATATACGTGACCCTAAGAAAGGGATTGAGAGATCTTGGAAATTGTGCCAAGATAAACTTCTAGATATCACAGGTCCCATCACCAAGGTCTTAGAGTTAGCGGAAGAGGCAAAATCATCTGGCACCCCGCTTTCCCCAGAGAGAATCTCAAGTTGGGCTCAACTCGCTATTGTGTTTTTAGGCAATGCCAACTGCGCCCTTTCTACGGAAAGGAGACGCTCGTTTTGGACCCCAAAATGGGAGACCTCGTCTCTTCCGAGGCAGGAGCGGTGGCACAAGGCGGTCTCTTTGGTGAGCTGTTTATAAAAGAATTAACACAATTTTTAGCCACTTTTACATTGCTTGACAAAGCACAATCCTCCATAAAGAAGATGTTCCACCCTAGGGTTTTTGTCGGGGCTGGCCGTGGCAGAGGGTGGTCGACCGACCGTTTCTATACCCAAGGCCCTGAAAGAGGCAACGGCAAGAAGCAGCAGGACATGGGCAGACAGCAGTTCTTCCAGTCCGGTCGAGGTTTCTGAGGCCGCGGTGGCAGGGAAGCAGCCAGAGGCCACAACGTGCCTAACTCAGATGAGACTTTCCCCTGTTTCACACCTATCGGTGGGCGGCAGGATGGCGGTTTTTCGCTCACAACTGGAAAGGTATTACCTCCGCCGATTTGGTGTTGCAGACTATACAAGGGTTCCACATAGAATTCTATGGTGCCCCCATACAGGACATCCGTCCCCGGCCCCTGGTTTTTGCACGAGATCAAGCAGCCCTCATAGACCAGGAGGTGGCGGATCTCCTGCAAAAAGGGGCGGTGGTCCCTACACACCTTCATCCCAGGGGTTTCCTCAGCAATGTCTTCTTGGTGGACAAGACGGACGGGGTCAGCGTCCCGTAATAAATCTAAAGCAGTTCAACCAATGGTTGGTATACCGTAATTTTTAAGATGGAGGGCATCCATCTGTTGCGGGACATTCTCCAACCAGACGATTGGATGACCAGGCTGATCTAAAAGATGCGTACCTGGTGGTTCCCATTTTTCCCCCGCACCATCGCTTCCTGCAATTTCTGTGGAAAGACCAGGTGTTCGAGTTCGCCTCTCTTCCTTTCGGCCTCTCCTCTGCCCCATGGTGCTTCACCAAGGTTCTCAAACCAGTGGTGGAAACACTAAGAGCCCTTTCGCCTCATCATTTACTTGGACGACATCCTCCTGTTGGAGCAATGTCCCCTCCAGCTCTCCCAACAATTGCAGGAGACTATAGACCTACTTCAGAACCTGGGGTTTATAATCAATACCAAGAAATCGCTCCTGAGCCCTGCCAAGCAGGTAACCTTTCTAGGCTTTGTCGTAAACACGGTGTCCCACACTTTGAGCCTTCCGGCGCAGAAGATGTCCAAGATCCGCAGAGAGTTGAGACGAGTGTTATCCCGGTCCTCGACCTCTCTCAGACTGATTGCACGGTTGATGGGCCTTCTGAGCTCCTCCATTCAGTCAATTTTCCCGGGTCTACTCCATTACAGAGCGTTGCAGCGCCTGAAAGCCTCCCACCTTTGCAGAGGCCTTCAATACTCGGATCAGGTCCCCCTGACAGACGAATTGCGCATGGAGATACAATGGTGGCTCGACCGTATGGATGCCTCGAATGGCAGAGCAATATTCGGTTGCAAACCAGACTTAGTGATAGAGTCCGACGCCAGCAAGTCAGGCTGGGGTGCCCGCTGCGGGGACTCCTTTACTGGAGGAAAATGGTTGGCAGATGAAAGTCAACTCCATATCAACTGCCTGGAACTGATGGCGGGGTCTTTCCCCATCCGGTGTTCGACGAGGGACAAGGCGTCTTGCAGTGTGCTTCTGAAAATGGACAACGTATCGGCAGTCCGGTACATCAACCATCTCGGGGGGACGAAGTCCAAGGCATTGGCAGATTTAGCCAAGGATTTCTGGACCTTTTGCCTTTCCCGCAAAGTCTCGGTAACGGCGGAGTATCTTCAGGGAGCTTCCAACGTCATAGCGGACTGGTGCTCCAGGAGTTGGTCGGACATGAGTCTCTGGCAGCTCCATCCTCCGACCTTTCAGCGTCTCCACGACTCGTGGGGCCCATTCTCAGTAGACCTCTTTGAATCCCGTTTGGACCATCAGCTTCCACATTTCTTCAGTTGGAAACCGGATCCTCTCGCGACAGCAACGGATGCTTTCCTCCAGGATTGGTCCAAGGAGGTGGGCTATGCCTTTCCCCCATTCGCTGTGATAATGAGACTCCTGATGCAGGCCCGCAGACAGCAGGCGAGGGTGGTTCTGGTCACCCCGTACTAGAGGTCTCTAGTGTGGTTTCCAGTTCTTCTGGAACTTTCCTGGGATTCTCCAATCCTTCTACCCCAAGATCTTTTTCTCCTGAAAGATCCCCAAGGTGCTCTCCACCCTCTAGTCCAGCAAGGATGGATGCCCCTGGTAGCATGGCGGATTTCAGGCATCGCTGGCGAATCTCTGGCCTATCGGCAGAAGCTCAAACGTTATTTGGAGCAGCTTGGGTCGACAGCACTAACAAATGCTGTAAGTCGGCATGGTCTAGATGGGTTCGTTGGTGCATTCGGAACAACCAGGATCCCTTGGGGTGCGAAGTGGTAGCCATTATGAACTTCTTGACCTCGCTGGCAGCCCAAGGCCTGGCGTATCGCACTGTCAATTCCTATTTATCGGCGATTTCTGCTGGACACCTCCCGGTCTCAGGAGCCCCGGTGGGAGAGCATCAGTTGATATGCAAGTTGATGAGAGGAATCCGTCTTTCACTTCCTCCGGAACCTAGGTACTCCTTGTTATGGGATGTAAATAGGGTACTCCACCTGTTCCAATTTTGGCAAGCTAATAAATATCTATCCCGCAAGGAGCTTTCTGCCAAGTTGGCAATGCTCTTGTGTTTGGTGTCTTGCCGGAGGGTGTCTGATGTTCGAGCTCTGGACATTTCCGGTCAGGTTTTTACCCCAGAGGGGGTCTCCTTTCATATAACACGTAGAACTAAGTCTAACTCTAGAATAGTGTCCTACCCAGCGTTTGATAACTCCCCAAAGCTGTGCATTGTTAGATGTCTTAACGAATATGAGAGCATGACGGAAGAGACTCGTCCACCGGGCGACCGTCATCTATTGATTTCCTTACGGAAGCCCTTCAAAACGGTTTCGCCACCAACAATAGCCTGTTGGATCCGATGTGTGATGCAAGTAGCGGGCATAAATGTCTCACAGTTTGGGGCACACTCTGTGAGAGGAGCTATGGCCTCTAAGGCTTTTTCGCTGGGTGCCAGATTAGAAGATATTCTAAACCCGGCAGACTGGTCTTCAGATTCGATGTTTAAAAGATTCTATTTTAAACCAGTCGTGAACATGGCGGTGGTGGATAAGCTTTGAACGGGCATAATCCTTGGCTCCGGTCCTGACATAGAATGAAATATGTCCTAGTAATTATGACGGAAAGTTTCAATTCTATTAAGGACTCGGAGGCGAGGATTATTCCCACCCGTGGCTCGAGAAAATCTGTTCCCACCCTTACACTCGGAGTTAAAGAGACTCACCTGGGCATTGTTATGTTTTTTTTCTCGACGTATGGGATAAGTATATATCTTTTCCAGACTGTTTCATGCTGTATTGCTGTCTGATGTTGTTGTTCTCACCTGGGTTCTTTGAACTACTGTTTGCACACAGTTCGGAGAGTAGTTTCATTGGCTTGTCCTTTGGCTTCTTCAAATATCTGAACGTTCCAAAACAGACTGACGTGCTCCGGAGTTGTGATGGTCGCAGTCAAGAAAGAGGAAAGATATTGGCAGCAGCACGCCCTCGAGGACTATGAGCACAGCTGATTGGTGGACTAGAGATGACCTAGGAACTACACAAACCATGGGACTTGTAGTTTTTTGTTATTAAAGTTGAAGTTGCTGGAGTATGGAAATGAAGAAAGTAGAGCATAATCCTTGCCTCCGCGTCCTTAATAGAATTGAAACTTTCCATCATGATTACTAGGAAATTTTTCATTGTACACAAAACCTTCAAGGGCCCTTAATTGACAGCCTAGGGCTACGTAACCACAGTCAACCAACATGTGGAAGATACACATCTGTGCCCTCAACACATCCTGTCCAGTTTGAGCTCACCACACTCCGAATTATTGAAATTGCATCCACTGACCTACCCAGTGCCTAATTTTTTCAGTTCTTGTGAGACCACAAACTGCACTTCTACCTCCACATCAATAAATAGTGAAAGAAGAGCTGTACTGCTGTACTTGTACCCGAACATCAAGAAATGCCACCTTCTAAAAAATCTGTGTTCAGTCGTAAACATGCTCTGCTATGGAAATGCATTACTATCATGGCATGGCACCCAAGGTAAATACTTCTGCTCAAACCCATACAGACATGGCAGCCTAGCTCATTTCAGTTACTTACCTATATAGGCTATACATTTACTCCTTAATTGAATTCTAATACTGCCTGTGTAACCTACAGGGCAATCCACCCTCCACAACTATCTACACCATTTAGTGAAAACCCCTCCTACCTCTCTTAAAACAAAGAGTTAAAATGCCTGGAGATTCCGAGGTTCACAAAGCAGCATTCAGTGACACAATCAGTCACCGCAGATATGCCCGTAAAATAGCAATTGATACGAACCCATTACATTACTTACTACAAAAAGAGCTTAAAACGTTACTATTTTGGAACTAGCCTGATATTGATGCTTAACAATTTTATTTTTGCTTTCAGAGGTAAGAGTTTACGACAATCACCTAAATACAATGACAATTTTATTTGCTTGTTTTCTTAGGTCTTAAATTATGTGTATTCTTACACAAATTATGAAATACCCAAACTGTTACTGAAAAGTGTGTGGTATTTTACCCCTGCCTCTCCACTTCCTACATCCCTTGCAATTTGTTTTTTCTTTTCTTTCAAAACAGAGAATTCATTTGATGCAGCTGTGTGTTCACTTAATGTTAAAGAAGAAGGAGAGACTTGCCCAATCGAGTATCACCTCTCCGACAGACAAGAACGTGTTTCTTCTCCTGCAGGTGAGCCACTCATGCTAAACCTTTTTCTGAAATGTAACTAATGGTGCTTTACTCCCGCTAATGCTAAAGAGAGTAAATCTCTTCCTACGTCCCTTGTGCCCCACCTTTAAGGGTTGTCTTGTGCAGTGTATGTTGTCAAACAACTTAGGTAGGGGTTTGTTTGGCAAAGTACCGAAGACTAAAGGTTGGAGGAAATGTTTTTTGGGTTTTTTTGCTGGCATTTTGACAATTCTGGGTTGAGGTGGCAATGTTTTTGAGCTCTTGTGAACGTCAATGCTGTTCTGACAGGTACAACCTACAGACTTGGAAAATAGTGTGGCATGCTATGAGGCTGATTTAATAGATTTGCAAAGAAAATATGCAGGCAGTTGACATATGCTACACACTGATAGATGCTCAGCTTGCCATGTGCCTTGTGGATCCAGCCAGTTGAGGCATGTCCTTAGGGGGGTCATGTTGAAAAAACAAGATGTGACTTTACTATTAGTGCATACCCCAATAGGCAATAAAATGAATGATGAGCTCTTAGGTGAGATTTTCAATTCTTTGACACTATGAAAGGAACAGCTGTGCTTTGGAAAAGAGGGCAGTGGTGCTAAGTCACTCTTGTTACCATAACTAAACCTATGCCTCAGCATTCATCAACCAGTCAAATATTAGAGCGAGAGCCTCCAGTGACGTAAATGGTGTAACCTACAATGAGGCAGTATTAGCAAGCTGGTTTTACCTTCTCTCCTTCTTTTGTGTATACATATACGTAACCCACAATGCATCTGGAAAATCAGGTCATCCAGTGATCAGAATATTAGCTTTCGTATTAACAAAGGCTTATGTCTCACTCAGTGTATTCAATGGGAGAAAAGAAATTGAATTGGCATGCAAGATTCCTTACTCCGATAGTGAAAGTTCACCTTTTCCTTCAGACCTGGAATGAAAATAATTCAGGTTCTTCAAGTTTTGTCCATAGTGGTGCAATGATTTAGACTCGCTCTGCCATCTGAAGCTCATTACCGCTTTCTATAACTTCGTCTCGTGTCATCCAAGGTTCCCTTGATATTTATGTTCAATAGTTGGCATGAGCATGATGGGAGACAAGACTGTCTGCTGGTGAGTGGTAGAGTCAATTTTCGTTCTGCACTTGACGATTTGAGAGCTCAGACGGTGAAAGGGGAAAACAGGTTGCAGGTGGGTTTTTCACCTGAGGCCAGAAGTGTAAGGAATCAGATTTAGGTCAGCAGATGATGGAGTGAGACAGTTGAGGGTGAAGACTCATCCCAAGCTTCTTGGTCAAGTGCTCATCCTCAATGGAAAACACAGGAAGGATTTGAAACCTAAAATGCTTAAGTGTTCTGGCACCTGGAGTCCTCAATCTGCACTTTCCTTAATGTATCTTTATTTTATAAACACATATCTTAATGGAAAAAAAGATTGGCCTTTAAACAGGGCAATTTAAATTATGTGGCAATGAAGGGCCAAATTTTGCGGCTGGGTTGACTAAATACTATGTCAAGGGAAACCAAAAGACACAGAAAGAAAAACAAATGAAATAATATTCTAAGGCATATTCTGTTGCACTACTATCTAGAAATTATATCAAAGGTTGATACCAAAGTGATTTTAAAGCTATAAAAATGTATAGATTTCTTCAGAGAGAGAAATATAAGCAGCAGTTTCTATTCTGAAGTGTAAATGCAGTAGTTAATCTTATCTTAGATGG
The DNA here is from genome assembly GCF_964204655.1 of Triturus cristatus. Taxonomy (NCBI): domain Eukaryota; kingdom Metazoa; phylum Chordata; class Amphibia; order Caudata; family Salamandridae; genus Triturus; species Triturus cristatus. The sequence continues at coordinate 1,136,861,874 of NC_140585.1, read as the reverse complement.
AAGCTTAGGAATAATATTTTAATAACACTGTAGTTTCTGCTTCCCAATGTAAAATACTGTGTGAAACATATGCAATGTTGCAGAAAACAAGCATATTTAGAGCAGTAAAAAACATGTCTAATTGTACACGCTTCTTGTTATATAGGGTGTAGAGCAATTTTCTACAACTTGTCTTCAGTTGCAGTTTCTGTTGGGTCTCTGAGAACAACACATTTCATTGAGAAACTGCTCTGCAATACAGTATAGCACTTTTCATAAATATTATGTACATGTCTCACTATTTAGCACTTTAGGATTCAAGACATTGGGTCTTACCAAAATGATATGTTTGTTGTTCTTCGAACCTTTGAGTACCAAATAACTGCTGATATGAGTACAGCATGTGAAATAACTGTTGCTATGTGAACAGTGTCTGTAATGTAAACAAGTCTGGGTTTATTCTTGGAAAACATAGAAACAAAGACCACTGATGCACAGGGTGTTTCATCCCTATGTGTGTGTTCTCCAATGAGCAATTTTTCTTACAGGAACCACCGGATCTAGCATGGTGGTCCCTGTACGGATATCTAGGACTATATGTATGAAGCTTTTTTGCCATCACAAGTGGACAGAATCACAAAAAGGGCTGTTTGCGATGGCAAAAATTCCTTTCCTGATATACAAACACCAAAACTGCGTTTCTCCAGAATCGCAGCTTGAATGCAGAAATCGCTATTTGAAAGGGGCATGTTTACGGCGTCCCTTCCACATAGCGATTTCCAGTGTTTGGTATCAAGGTTTTGGGACCGAAATGCAGTCACAAAACTTTAATATTTTACCACCACCTCTAAGCTGGTAGTAATATATTAGCAAATTGGAAGGGGGTCCCATCGCTTTGTGAATGTTGGCAAAACATTTTTAAGAGCAGGCAATGTTACCACAAACCACTGCCTGCTCTTAAAAAATGAAAACAAAAGTTTTAATTTTTTATTGTTAAAACGCATCCCGTTTTTCTTTTGAAAAAATGGGTTGTATTTCAACAAAAAAAAAAAAACGTTATTCGGAAGCAATCACAGACTGTGATGGCAGGCATTCCTAATAGGTTACGAACTGTGACCAACCTCATTAATATTCATGAAGTAGGTCGGTTTGTGACCCACTAGAAATCGCCAGTATAAAAGGTTTCATACATAAGGAACATAAGGAATAACGATTTCCAAATCGCTAGTAGGATAAAATTGTTGGTTGGAAATTGCGATTCCTTCTCTCTGTACATCTGGCTCAAAGTGATGGTCATCCCATTCTAAATAGGGTGGAGGCAACCGTCACTATAACTTTATGGTCCTTAGGCAGTTGGCCCGTCAGAACAGGGGTTTCTGAGGACAAAGCTAGCCAAGGCTCCCCTGTCATATACCTACTGTTTACCCTGACTCTAACAGAGCGAGTGAACCACATGTTTGGTGAGATGGTAGCCCGGCTGTATTACAGCAGTGCTCTCACTCTGCCAACCTCATAATTACCCCAATATGTTTTGCAATTCTGACATCATTAGAGATCATGATATTGTTTTCATTATGTTTACTTTGTATCTATTCTAGAAGCACCTGGAAGCACTGAGAGGTTCTGGAAGTGGAGTAATGACAACTATGTGGAAGAAAGAGCAGTTAAAAATACTGTACATAATAAAACAAATGTTCAACAATTTCAAATGGGGGAGACCAGTAATGGGGAATCCCTTATGAAGCAAATTAGCAGCATGAGCAACAGATGTGATCAAGCAACTCTCTGTAAATCGAGCTGTCTAAACAATAGTCGGACCAACTGTACTGAGAAATCTGAGAATGTTATCTACCAAAGAAAGCACAAAGGAGAGAAACTGTATACTTGCAGGGAATGCGGCAAAAGCTTCAGTAAGAATTCTACTCTAACATTACACCAGAAGGAGCACAGAAGTTGTTTGAGAGATCAACCATATAAATGTAGCCAATGTGATAAAAGCTTCTTTTCCAATTCAAATCTTGTTTGCCATGAGAGAATTCACTTGGGAGAGAAACCATACAGATGTACTCAATGTGGAAAAAGCTTCATTCAGAAATATACACTAATTAGCCATTACAGAACTCATACAGGTGAGAAGCCCTACCAATGTAGTGAATGTGGCAAGCGTTTTAGTGACAAATCATCCCGTAACCGACATCGGATGCTTCACACTGGAGAAAAACCATACACATGCACTGAATGTGGTAAAAGCTTCAGCGATCGATCCAATCATAGCAGACATCAGAGAAGTCATGCACAAGAGAAAGTGTAAGTAAAATTTCCCAATCAGAAATGCAGAGAGAAAGCAGAGAGTACTTTTGCTTGTACTGAATGTGAATCCAATTATCTTGCATTACCCATCAGAATTGATGCTGGAGTGATAACGTCTGTGTACATTAAGCATGGAAACAGTTTACTTAACAATTATCCCATTATAAAAAATGTAGCCACTCACAAAGAAACACCTTGTAATGCATGATAAGATGAACAATATGTGATACAAATTAATAAAAATAATTCTACTCATGGTGTGTGGAACCAAACTGGTTATGAAAAGATAATAGGGGAACTAGATTGACGCCTCATAGAAATGACAAAAGACGAACTAAAGGTAGTAGTAACAGCTATTAAAACAATTTTTGAAGAAAGGTGCAGTAACATGTTCTGATTCTGGCATGTATGCATTAACTATATTCCAAGAAGGAGGGAATGAGAAGTGATACAGGTTTTGCTTACTGATTTGTACATGGCTAGGTCCAAACTGGGGCGGTGCAGTGAGCAAAAAAAAAAACAATACATTTAAACCACATCTCTTTACTGGGTGTGAATGTTTGATTTACTTAGCATTCGTCCATTATTTGTTGCTGCAGCACTTTTCACCCTAAGTGGGATGGGGCTGTCCAGCCGTGGGTCCCACTGAGCAGCTGGATTTAAGCTAGCTTTGCTTATGAGAGGTGTTACCCCAAAACCAGTCCTAGGATGTTTGTTTCCAGTCCAGGGAGGACCTGGCTTGGCAGTTCAGGCTGGCCTGTTCCCATGAGGTACAGGGTCAAGACGATTTGCATAAGGTTGATCCAAACTGGGGTGGTGTAGTGAGTAAAAGAACAATGGATTTAACCCAGATCTCATGACTGTGGGGTGAATGTTTGATGCATTCAGCATTCCGTCCATCATTTGTTGGTGCAGCACTTTTCACCCTAATGGAGATGGGTATGCCCAGACGTGGGTCCCTTGCTCGCTGTGCCACTGAATTCAAGCTAGCCTAGCTAATGAGGGGGTTTACCCTGAAACCGTTCCCAGATGGCTTGTTTCTGATCCAGGAAGGAACCGGCTTGGCAGTTTGGGCTGGACTGTTCCTATGAGGAACAGGGTCATTACTGATTTGCATACGGTTGGGTCCAAACTAGGAAGACATAGTGAGCAAAAGTACAATGGATTTAACCCACATCTCTTGACTGGGGGAGAATGATTGATTTATTCAGCATTCCGTCCATCATTTGTTGCCGCAGTGTTGCAGCGTGGAACATCAAATTCCCCCTTCGTCACAGACCAAATACCTCAAAAGCAAATTCACTCAATTCATTCATTGGTGGGGCCCATAACACCAATACTCACACACAGTTGATCTGCTTCCCTAGAGGAATAAGCTTCCAAACGCTGACATGAAAGGAATATCTTTACCACACTCTAAATACATTGATTTCAACCCTAAGACATTCCTCTCATAAAGGGATGAATCATTTAGTTGTTAACTATAGTTTAGTGATTAAACTCATTTATCTATATACTATTCTTTATCCTAATTCTCTTCTTCAAATAATCGACACAACACATTTGTCAATTAATCAAATATTCTCTATCTAAGAAATATTGCAAAATCGTTAGAAATCATCATCAGCATTGCAGAACATCACATGTACCTAATCTGGCTAAAAGTCGTCCTCTAAGTCAGTCAAGTCGTGGAACAACCTTTTAATTTCATCAAAGTTAGGCCGCAATTCAGTCTCTCAAAGATTCAGGATAACAGCTGTCCAGCAGGGTCACCGTCCTCTCTGTCAGCATAACGTCAGGAAATCGAGTTAGTCAAAGAAGAGCGAGTTTTTTAGTTCAATTCCCTACCTACTTTTATAATGAAATTAATGTCAAAAAGTAGCAAGATTGGGGTATCAGAAAGTTCTGATTGGTCGACTTGGGGTCGAGGGGTAAAGTTCTCATAGAGTCTCCATAATGAAGTCATCGCACTTGCTGGTTCCGGTTTTCAAATTGTCTATTGTCTTGTCGTTGGCGTAGTTCCCGGAGCAACCTTGACTAGGGCTTCAACTCCTAGGGTCAGGACCAGGCCACTGCTGCTGGCGGTGACGCCTGCGCACTTCACCCAGAACTTCGTGTTGTCAGGAGCAGTCACGTTCAACGTCTCGTTCAGCCATCTTAACTAGGCCGAAATAGGTAACTTAAGCAAAAGAAACACAAAAACGTAATTAAAACATAGAAATGGCTAATTAAATGTTAATCCCTCACTAATACCCATATGTGTGAGTAATTATCTAGCAGAAAGCCACATCCAAAGCGTTTATACTCACATAATAAAGCACAAATCACAATCACATCACAAAAGCAACATGTATCATGCAATGTTCTAATTTTTCTACTATTAGTACGCGTACATAAGTTAGTTTACAATTAGTTTAGCCATGCAAAGTACAATTCCCACGTGTAATTCTTTTGTTAATATGATTGATAAGTCCTTCACTGCAAACCATTAATAAGATTACTATTAGTTAATTATTCAGCTTAATATAAACATGCAGAATGGGGGGGGGGTATACAAAATTTTGTACTACCCGCTTCAGCAATCCCCCCTTTGGTGATTATATCACCACACAAAACAAAAATTTTGTATCCTTTTTACGGAATTTTAAATTGATTTCTTGTTTCATTCATATTTCAGTTTCCCCTGTTTCCTCTCTTCTTGCTGTTTTATACATACTTTCCTTGATCTCTTCTAGTTCTATTTCTGCAAATGCTCTTTCTTGTTTCTTATCCCTTCTCCTTAAGATTTCTCTTTTTATTCTTTTCTGGTTTTTATCTTTTCTACGACAAATACATCCTAGTCTAATTATTAATACTAAGAAAATCACACATGTTAATGGAAATAATATCTTACCTATAAATGTACTACCTAATTTCACTACAAAGTCTTTAATAGCTGCTATTTTCTTACCAATCTTCTCCCACACACCTTCAACCTCCAGTGGTACAATTTCATCATGCAATTCTGTAATATTCTTAATATAAATTTTCAAATCTCTACGTTCGTCAGGAATTTCTTGTTTTAATTCATATTTCAGTTTCCCCTGTTTCTTCTCTTTTTGCTGATGTATACATGCTCTCCTTGATTTCCTCCAATTCAATTTCTTCAAATTCTCCTTCTTGTTTCTTATCTCTTCTCCTTAAATTTTCTCTTTTTAACCTTTTCTGATTTTTATCCTTTTTACAACAAATAAATCCTAATCTAATTATTAATACTATGAAAATCACACAATCCTAAAAATGTACTACCTAGTTTTACTACGAAATCTTTAATAGCTGATAATTTCTTTCCAATCTTTTCCCAAACACCTTCAACCTCCAGTGGTGCAATTTCGTCATGCAATTCTGTAATATATTTTATATAAATTTTCAAATTTTTACTTTCGTCAGGAATGTAAGTGCAACAATGTTGAACTTTCAGCATTCCACAGACTCCACCCTCTTTTGCCAATAAAATATCAAGGGCAAGTCGATTTTGCATAACCATAGTACGCATGGCAACCATTTCAGTATTTACCAATAAAAATCCTCCAGCAGTGCTTGTTGACAAACGATCCACTACTGTTGAAAGTTTTCTAATTTTGTTTGCATTCAGAGATATTCCCACTGCGGGTATCAGTGCTCCAAAAATGTCACCCACAATTTCAGTCCAAGATTCTCTCTTACTACGTGCTAAATAACTACCTAAACTATGTACACCATCTTCTCCTCTATCCATGTGAAAAATCTTTGGAAAAACCAGGCCAACATAACATATGCCATACAAATGGTCTGGCAAACGATAATATGCCCTGTTCCCACAAATGAAATACAGTCCTGGAAAGACTGGATCTCTTCCACCTTTAAATCCCCATCCTCCCGTTTTTCGGTATGTATCATGGCACTCACTATTCCCTAGAAAATAATTGTCATACGCCGTTTGATTCCTTCTTATACACAACTTCCCTTTCTGAGGCCAATCTAAAGCCATAGTTGGACTTGTTTCCCCTTTCAAGTGTTTCTCCATTTCTACATCCCAAACTGTTTTCTCCACTTTCCCTTCTGAAGCCTTTCTTTGCATTTTCAATCTCCTTTGGATTTGGATTTGGATTTGGATTTGGATTTGGATTTATAGAGCGCATAGCTACCCTTGGGCATCCCAGCGCTGAGAGGACTAAGTTTATTCCCCGTGGGGTCGGAGCAGGGAAATGTTTAGGGGAAGAGCCAGGTTTTTAATTTTTTCCGGAATGCCAGTAAATTCTGCTCACTCCTCAAGGGTAGTGGGAGGGAGTTCCATAGTTTAGGCGCGTTATAGGCGAACCTGCGGCCACCCGATCTTGCCTTTTTTATTCTCGGGATGGATGCCAGTACAAGTGAATCAGATCTTAGTTGACGACTAGCTTTGTGAGGTTTCATCAAGGAACGGAGTATTGGGGGGCCTTTATCTTGCAGAATTTTGTGCGATATGCAGAGCGTTTTGAATGTGATGCGCTCTTTTACTGGGAGCCAATGTAGGCTCTTGAGGGCAGGTTTCGCCGAATTCCGTGCTTTAGTTCCCGTGAGGACTCTAGCTGCGGCGTTTTGGGCGACCTGGAGTTTTTGAGTGACTGATGCAGGGGCTCCCAAGTATAGGATGTTACCATAATCAAGTCTTGAGTTGACCAGTCCCTGCATCAGTAGCTTCCTGGAATGGAAAGGGATCAGGTGGAGGATCTTACGGGCCATACGGATTAGGCCGAAGCAGGTCCCTGATGTTTTCCTGGCCTGGGTTTTGAAGTTAAGGTCCTGGTCAAGCCAGATGCCTAGACTTTTAACTTCTGTTTTGGGAGTAGGGTAGGTGCACATGCAGGCAGGCCAGGAAAGGTTGACGGGTAATTTATGTTGATTGCCCAGTAGGAGGATTTCGGACTTGTCGCCGTTAAGCTTGAGTCTAGAGTCCGACATCCATTGTGAGATCTCTTCTAGGCAACTGGCCAAGTTTCCTAGGCTAGAGTCAGAGTGGTTAATGGACACGACCAACTGGGTGTCGTCAGCGTACATCACTGACTTGACACCAAAGGGAGTGATGATGTCTTCGAGAGGTGCCATATAGACATTAAAAAGTGTGGGGCTAAGGGAGGAGCCCTGAGGGACCCCACACTTTCTTCAACCATATCTAAAAATGTCTTTTCCTCTTTCTTTAAACTACAAGTCAAGTTATTTCTAAATATATATTCTCTAAGAAAAATTCACCTAATACCTTTGCAGGTTTTACCTTGTTTAGTTTGTTAATTGCCGGTACTTGTAAAAATATAGTATCTACATCTGAAAAATAACACTCTAATTTACCTGTTTGACAAAATAAACTAGCTATTACACTACATGTTATTCCATATGTTACTGGAAGGTGATGATAAGTCACTCCTTCAGATACAGATGCAGCTTATTGCATACAAACTTAGCAATCCCCTACGTCCATTGTTTTTACATATTCATGCAACAATTTTGAAAACACATTGTTAGAAAAATCTGTTATAGACCTGTCTTTATGCAAATAATTTTTATCTATTCTAGTCGGAACTACCTTTTGAACTTTCCCTATATTTGTTATGTTATCACTATGTCCTTCTAATGTATCTATAGTAACTTTAAATGAAATTAGTAGAGCAAGAATACTCCAATAATCCTGTACAACAACAACACATTTTGCACCATCTTCTAAAGAAGGTACATCTACTTTTGCTACTTTGTATGTTTGCCATCTTTTCTAAAATGAGCTGTGTCTTTTGACTTAGCCTCTTCTACTTCACAGCTAGTTTCTAACCCAAGGCTTCTTAGCACCTACGTGGTTATAACAGTTTTTGTCTTTTTCAGTATTTTATTGTCTTTCCATCAGTAATTTTCTTGTCTCATTTCAGTTTGGCATCTCATCATCTTTCACTTTACCTTCGTTTTCAACATACAGGTTGTCCTGAACATCTGCTTCTTCTCCAATATTGGACAAGATAACTCTCAGGATTTCCGATTCTTCGTCTTCCTCAACCACTTCCAGTACAACCACCTCTGGATTTCCTTGGCTATCCGCCTCTTCTTTCACTTCAGGCAGGCCCACATATGTCCATTCCGGTGATTTATACTTCTGGTTAGGTTTCCTTGTTCTTTTGCTTTCTTTAACCACTGTTGTTTCTTCTCCTTTTGATTTTTCCTGACTCGTCACTTCATTCACCTGTTCAGCCCTTGGCGAATTTACACGTGTCAGTCGATATCTTAGTCTTTTTATTTTATTTGGCCACCCCTCGTCCTTTGCCGCTCTTTTCAATTTACTCCCTTTATCATTCTTTTCAGTTCTCCAAGCTCTCTTTCTCAGAACTCTGCCTTTTGGTATTTCATCTTCGCTTTCCTCTGACTCTGTTTCAACTTGCTTTTTACCTTCAACAATTTCTTTTTCCACCACTTCTTTTGTTTTACCTACTTCTGTCCCTCCTCGAATCTCCGACACGCAATCTTCCTGCTGACTACTTGTCCCTGCTTCTAACTGGATGTTGGAGTTCCCTACACCTCCTCTGGGGTCTTCCGCAATAATCGTTCCCTCTCTCTCTGTATCTGGCACCTGTCCATCTAAAGGTGTTGTTTCAAGTGGAATTTCTCTCAATCTTTCATCTGGCACTTCCTTCTCATGGATTTCTTTTATTGTCTCTCCACTGTCCTTTTCTTTGTTCTTCCCTTGTTCTTTCTTGGAAGAATGTGCTCTTTGTTCTGTCTCTGAGTCTGAACTGGTATCAGAAATCTGTAACCTTCTCCTTAGGGAATTACTTCTGGGGACCAAAGTTAAACTCGGCTCTGTTTCCCCCCTTTCAGGGTTTTCTTTTTCTTTGTCTTTCGGCTCTCCGTCATCCGACTCAGTACTGGATTCTGATTCGTCAAAATACTCCTTCTCTTTGCTGTCGACTGGATTTGGAATTCTCAAAGTGTGACTTGCATGGATCCAGTTCTTCAATCCAGCACACTTCACAGCTGTTGTTGTGGTCAAGATGACTTGTCTTGGTTTTCCCCACCTAGGAACCAAACAGTTTCTTCTTCTGTGGACTTTTATCCTTACCCAGTCTCCTGGGCTTAGATCATGAGCTGGCTTCTTTTCAAGAGTGGTGACATCCGCTCCAAACTGATGAAACACAGAATGAACTGCGTCACCCTGGCTTTTACAGTATTCCATCACCATGTCATCAGTTATTGTCATCAGCTTGTTGACTGGTATAAACACATGTCGCATGGCACGTCCCATGATAATTTCATGGGGACTCAAACCAGTAGTTCTGTCTGGAATTGATCTAATAGTCATGAGTACCAGAGGCAAGACATCGGGCCATTTCATACCTGTGGCTAAACACATTTTCCCTATTCTGTTTTTGATAGTACCATTCATTTGTTCTACTACACCAGAAGCCTCTGGTCGATAGGCACAATGCAGTTTTTGTCGTACATTCAATGCTTCACAAATCAGTTTTATGATCTCATTATGAAAATGTCCTCCTCTGTCTGATTCAATTGTTACTGGGAACCCAAATCTAGGGATAAATTCCCTCGAGTAATTTTGCCACTGTCATTCCATCATTTCTTCTTGTTGGGAAAGCCTCTACCCACCTGGAAAACAGGCATACCATCACCAAAACATACCTCAACCTGTTACAAGGAGGCATCTCAATGAAATCCACTTGCATTCTGGTAAAAGGCCCCCCTTCTCGACCTATTGTCCCTAGACTCACTACTGTCTTTCTTCCTGGATTGTATTGCTGACAAATTAGGCATCTTTGACAAATACTTTCTGCTACAAGTCTGAACTTAGCATTGTACCAAGTTTGCTTGAAAGACCTAATCATGGCGTCTCTCCCTATATGTCCCTGTCCATGGTACATCCGTGCCATGGCAGACATCATGCTATCCGGCATGACTGGTCTTCCATCTCGATAGACCCACACATGATCCTTCCCTCTTGGTGCACAGCCTGCTTTTACCCACTGTTTTATTTCTTCCTCTCCTGCTTCTTCCTGCAATTGTCTTACCTCTTCCCATGTTCCCACGGTGTTAGTAAACATTGGGAAACAAGAAATCAAATCCTTTTCCTTTGCCCGATTGATTGAATTCTGATTTCGTGCACAATATTGCTCCATATCGTTTGCGAATTTATTTCCAGTGGCAATGTAATCACCACTGCGACTATGGGCAGCACATTTCACCACAGCCAATTGCCTAGGCAACTGTATCGCCTCAAGCAACTTTCCAACCACTTCAGCATTCTTAATGGGAGTTCCACTTGAGGTTAGGAAACCTCTCTGCAGCCATATTTGGCCGAAATCGTGGACTACCCCATAGCCGTACTTGCTATCAGTTATCACAGTCACTCTCACACTTTTCCCAATCTTACATGCTCTGGTCAGGGCAACAAGTTCAGCTACTTGGGCCGATCTTACTCCTTTCAAATAGGATGCTTCCATTACTGCTGCAACTGTACATACCCCATATGCTGCACTCAGCACTCCATCATCTGTCCTCCAACAAGATCCATCAACAAACATGACATAATCACTTTCTGGTAAAGGTTCATCTTTTTTGTCAGGTCTTGGTTTTGTACAGAAATAGAGTACATCCAAACAGTCATGATCTGCTTCATCTCTTACTTCCACATGCTCTACATCTGGCAACAGCGTTGAAGGATTCACATTCACACATCTCACAAGACTCACATTTGTTGCACCCAATATGACCTTTTCATACTTAGTCAGTTGGCTGTGCGTCATATATTGAGTACGACTCCTTGTTAAAAGGATCGCCACATCATGAGGTACAAACACTTTCACAGGATATCCCATCACAATTCCCTCACTCTGTTCCAAACTTCGACATGTAGCAGCTACTGCTTTCAGACACCCAGGAAGGGCTACAGCTACTGGGTCCAACATGGATGAAAAATACGCAATTGGTTTACTCAGTTTTCCATACTTCTGTACTAGAACAGAGAGTGCACATCCATTTCTCTCACTGCAATACAACTCGAACTCCTTGTCATAGTCAGGCATCCCTAATGCAGGCGCCTCACACAATCCTTCTCTCAATCTTTTGAATGCTGTCAACTCCTCTTTGTTCAAATCAATTGGATCTCTCACATCACTCCTTGTCAGTCGTACCAAAGGTTTTGCAATCAATGAAAAATTGCGTATCCACTGACGACAATATCCAACCATTCCCAGAAACATTCTCACTTCTCTTTGGGTCATTGGTGGACTCATTCTCTTTATGATCCTGATTCTGTCTATGGTTATTTTCCTGTGTCCTTTCTCAATGCTATGTCCCAAATATTGGACTTCTTTCTTACAAAACTGTAATTTCGATGGTGACACTTTTAGTCCTCCATCTGCCAAATGATTCAGCAAGGCTACTGTGTCTACTTCACAAGCTTCGCGAGTTTTCGATGCCACAAGCAGGTCATCGATATATTGGACTAGTACTGAGTTTTCAGGCATTTCTAGACTTTCCAAAGACTTCTTCAATAGCTGATTAAATATTGAGGGGCTTTCTGTATACCCCTGTGGAATTCGGCACCACGCCAAAATACGCTCACCGAAACGAAATGCAAAAATGTGCTGACTGTCATGGTGTAATGGGATGGAAAAGAACGCATGGCACAGATCAATCACTGTATACCATTCTGCGTCATGAGGGATCTGATATAAAATCACAAATGGATTCGGTACAATGGGACAACATGGTACAACAATTTTATTTATCTTTCTCAGATCTTGCACTATTCTGAACTTCCCACTAGGCTTTTTCAGTCCCATTATTGGTGAATTACATGGGCTACTCATTATTTCTCTCAAAATTCCTTGTTTTATCATTTTCTCAATCACAGGAGTAACTCCTTCGATTATTTCAGGTGTCAATTTATATTGTGGGACATTTGGGTAACTTACTGAATCTACATTTCTCATCAATCCTACATCTTCTCCTGTGAAATCCCACACTTCTGCTTTTACAGATTGTTTTCATTCTTTTGGTAGTTCGTCAGGGTTAAATACAGCATAGGTTCCTGTAACCTCTTTCTCTCTATTTGCCATTGTCATTTTATACAGCACATAATCATCTGGTGTTTCAAAGGCTATTCCATCTGGAGTACAAAATATGGTGCAGTTCATCTTGCACAATAAATCTCTACCTAACAAATTCACAGGACTGGTGTCGCACACTACGAACCGGTGCATTTCAGAAAATTTCCCTATACTAACTTTCACTGGTTCTGTAAGGTAAGTCTTAATCTGTCTGTTGGATACACCAACTACTTGGATCGTTTCATCCGAGAGAGGAAGATTCTTAACATCAGCTGATCTAACTGTTGATCGAGTAGCACCAGTATCAACTAGGAAAGTAATATTTTCATTATCAACTTTTCCATCTACAAATGGGCCTGTCTGGTCTACTTCTAGAGTTGCGCCAAGTACGCACTCTTCTTCCTCCCTTCGGCACCGTCATTAACCCTCTTCTGAATCACTTTCATCGCGTTGCAGCCAATACTGCGAGGCAGCGCTAGCGCGTTGCGGCTTATTTACCTGTTCTTCGTTGTAGAATCCATTCTCCTTACTATACTTCTGGCAATTTTTGTTCTGTGGAAAAGGTGGTTTTGGCACCTGATTCTGTTGTGTTACGCCCTGCTGTTGCCGTTGCTGTTGACCACTCACCTCATTCTGCACCTGTGGATTCAATGATGGATTTTCATCATTAGTACTTGTAGGAAATTTACACTCGGATTTCCAATGCCCTATCCTACCGCAATTATGACACGGAAATTTCTTTTTAGCTTCCTCAATATTCCCTTTATTTTTCCCAGGATTACATTTTTGTCTTGTCCCAGCTTGTTCCGCTAATTGAGCTTCCTGTCTCTCTGCTACCTTTACTTGTGCCCACATAGCCTTTTCTTTCAGTTTTCGCTGTTTTGCTTCAATTTCATCACTGAAATATTTAGCATGTCTCAATACTTCGTCTATTTTCTTATTTTGCCAATCTACCGTATGCTGTTTTATCATCTCACTAATTTCTGGACGAAGACCATATACAAATCTGTATACGAAATGACTCAAATCCTTGTCACTTAGATTTTCATCTCCACTGAATTGTTTAAAGGCTAAAATTAACTTCTCATAATAGGCATGTACCGACTCTTTGCTTTCCTGATGTGTTCTTCAATTTTCACCCAATCTGTCTCTTTAGGGGGTACCTTGTTTTTCAAAAATGCCATAACCTGTTCATATTTCTTCATTACCTCGGGGTCTGGAGCTCCTGTTTTTGGAACCCTTGGGTATTCCTGTGTCGCCCAATCTATTACTATTTTACATTCTGTCCATAGATCTGCTGGTACTATTATGTCAAACAGGCTATTCAGATCAATCCACAATACTTTGGATAATTTTACAAATCTGTCCACTTGTCTATACCACTCGACGGGTTTTTTACGCAGCCGAGGGAAGTCATTCATAAATGACAAAATATCCTGTCTAGTCCATGGGACATGTACATATCCTCCTCCTGGAATCTCTCTCATAGGGCATTCTGTTACAACCTTCTTTTTTTCTCTGACAGGATAAGCTGAAAACGTTTTGTCTGAAACTTCATCTCGTTTACGATACCATCTGCTTTTCCATTTGTCCACATCTCCCCATTTTCTCAATAAAATAATTATCTCTTTTATCTGACCTATTCGTCCTGTGGTATTCATGTTTTCAATGTCTTTTTCAGTGAAATCTACTCGATAGGGTTTCTGTAGTGCTTTTACCTTTTCAATATCAATACCCATTTCATTTGCTACTTCTTCTAATCTTTCATGGAGACTTTTTGCTCTCCATGTTACGCTTTTTACACAGAAATAACAACTCCTCATCTTGGTAAGTTTTTAACTTTTCTGTCGGGATAGTTCCTACTATTAATTCTTCCAATACCATTCGTAGTTTGGCCACATCTATTGACTGGGATTCTTTGTCTTTCTTTTGCAAGCTTCTCCTCCATTCACTCAATTCCTCTGTAGATGGTCCTACTGGCTTCTCTACATTTCCTTGTCCAAAATCCTTTTGTGTTTCTGACTTTGACTCCACTATTGTCTTACGCTTTTCTGCACTGTTCTGACCTAAAAACGGGTTATTTGAAAAATTTGGTTCAATCATACTCATAGTCTGTCTCCATGGATTCTCACTCTGACTCATTCTTGGTTGTTCAGCCGGTTTACTACTTTTATAAGGGACTGTCAAACAATGTTCGCTATCTTTCTGTTTATCAAAAATAGGTATTACTGGACCTATCGTTACTGGAACAGTTACCGCTTCTAGATTCTTAGTCAATTCTCTTATTTTCTCAGTTAATTCTAGGGTCGTTTTTGCTAGTTCTGCTGAATTTTCTCCATCTAATTTTCCTCCGGACTTCTTTTCTACCTCTCTAAGGTAATTGTTTCTTCCCAAATCTTGGAACTCTGGTTCCAATTTTATGATTCGTACTGTTTCTTTCATTGGGGCACTTGGGGTTAATATTTCTGGTTCTGGTCAATATGGAGGTGGATTCTTATAAAACATATCACGAAGAACATCACCCTCTGATTCATTCACTCCATACCCTCTCGATTCCACATTATGGTGCCAATTACGATCCGGTAAAAAAATTCCCCGTCCGACTCGTATCCGGTCTTTTTACCGTACGAATCGTACAAGTGCCGTACAAACTGGCAATCACGATTCGCATGGGAAAAAGTCCAAACGAATCGCATTGGGAATCATTCCCCACACGTCCTCGGGTCGGAAAATGTGTCCGACACGTCCCCGGAGGATTTACCGTACAAATGTGAAAAGTCAAGTCCGACCGAGGAATCACGATCCAACCCGTGCGTCCGAACTCACAACCGTATGGTAAAAACACCGTCCGCACCGAACTCCCATTGCAACCATGGAGACATGTCCTCGCATACGCGCCCAACTCTCCCCCCAGCACCCATACGTTTGAGTCGCACTCCCCGTCAATGTACACACCCCCCCCTGTATGTACACCCGTGTACGTGTCGAACCCCCACCTGTGCATGTACACCCCAGTACGTTTGCGTCGTACCCCCACCCCTGTACGTGTCGTACCACCGTGTATGTACACCCCAGTACGTTCGCGTCGTACCCCCACCCCTGTACGTGTCGTACCACCGTGTATGTACACCCCAGTACGTTCAAGTCGTACCCCCACCCGTGTACGTGTCATACCACCGTGTATGTATACCCCAGTACGTTCGCGTCGTACCCCCACCCGTGTACGTGTCGTACCACCGTGTATGTACACCCCAGTACGTTCAAGTCGTACCCCTACCCCTGTACGTGTCGTACCACCGTGTATGTACACCCCAGTACGTTCGCGTCGTACCCCCACCCCTGTACGTGTCGTACCACCGTGTATGTACACCCCAGTACGTTCAAGTCGTACCCCCACCCGTGTACGTGTCGTACCACCGTGTATGTACACCCCAGTACGTTCGCGTCGTACCCCCACCCGTGTACGTGTCGTACCACCGTGTATGTACACCCCAGTACGTTCGCGTCGTACCCCCACCCGTGTACGTGTCGTACCACCGTGTATGTACACCCCAGTACGTTCAAGTCGTACCCCCACCCCTGTACGTGTCCTACCCCCGTGCATGTACACCCCAGTACGTTCGAGTCGTACCCCTGTACGTGTCCTACCCCCGTGTATGTACACCCCAGTACGTTCGCGTCGTACCCCCACCCCTGTACGTGTCGTACCACCGTGTATGTACACCCCAGTACGTTCAAGTCGTACCCCCACCCGTGTACGTGACGTACCACCGTGTATGTACACCCCAGTACGTTCGCGTCGTACCCCCACCCGTGTACGTGTCGTACCACCGTGTATGTACACCCCAGTACGTTCGCGTCGTACCCCCACCCGTGTACGTGTCGTACCACCGTGTATGTACACCCCAGTACGTTCAAGTCGTACCCCCACCCCTGTACGTGTCCTACCCCCGTGCATGTACACCCCAGTACGTTCGAGTCGTACCCCCACCCCTGTACGTGTCCTACCCCCGTGTATGTACACCCCAGTACGTTCAAGTCGTACCCCCACCTGTGTACGTGTCGTACCACCGTGTATGTACACCCCAGTACGTTTGCGTCGTACCCCCACCCGTGTACGTGTGGTACCACCGTGTATGTACACCCCAGTACGTTTGTGTCGTACCCCCACCCGTGTACGTGTCGTACCACCGTGTATGTACACCCCAGTACGTTCGCGTCGTACCCCCACTCGTGTACGTGTCGTACCACCGTGTATGTACACCCCAGTACGTTCGCGTCGTACCCCCACCCGTGTACGTGTCGTACCACCGTGTATGTACACCCCAGTACGTTCAAGTCGTACCCCCACCCCTGTACGTGTCCTACCCCCGTGCATGTACACCCCAGTACGTTCGAGTCGTACCCCCACCCCTGTACGTGTCCTACCCCCGTGTATGTACACCCCAGTACGTTCGCGTCATACCCCCACCCCTGTACGTGTCGTACCACCGTGTATGTACACCCCAGTACGTTCAAGTCGTACCCCCACCCGTGTACGTGTCGTACCACCGTGTATGTACACCCCAGTACGTTCGCGTCATACCCCCACCCGTGTACGTGTCGTACCACCGTGTATGTACACCCCAGTACGTTCGCGTCGTACCCCCACCCGTGTACGTGTCGTACCACCGTGTATGTACACCCCAGTACGTTCAAGTCGTACCCCCACCCCTGTACGTGTCCTACCCCCGTGCATGTACACCCCAGTACGTTCGAGTCGTACCCCCACCCCTGTACGTGTCCTACCCCCGTGTATGTACACCCCAGTACGTTCAAGTCGTACCCCCACCTGTGTACGTGTCGTACCACCGTGTATGTACACCCCAGTACGTTTGCGTCGTACCCCCACCCGTGTACGTGTGGTACCACCGTGTATGTACACCCCAGTACGTTTGCGTCGTACCCCCACCCGTGTACGTGTCGTACCACCGTGTATGTACACCCCAGTACGTTCAAGTCGTACCCCCACCCCTGTACGTGTCCTACCCCCGTGCATGTACACCCCAGTACGTTCAAGTCGTACCCCCACCCCTGTACGTGTCCTACCCCCGTGCATGTACACCCCAGTACGTTCGAGTCGTACCCCCACCCCTGTACGTGTCGTACCACCGTGTATGTACACCCTAGTACGTTCGAGTCGTACCCCCACCCCTGTACGTGTCGTACCACCGTGTATGTACACCCCAGTATGTTCGAGTCGTACCCCCACCCCTGTAAGTGTCGTACCACCGTGTATGTACACCCCAGTACGTTCGAGTCGTACCCCCACCCCTGTACGTGTCCTACCCCCGTGTATGTACACCCCAGTACGTTTGCGTCGTACCCCCACCCCTGTACGTGTCCCACCCCCATGCATGTACACCCCAGTACGTTTGAGTCGTACCCCCACCCCTGTACGTGTCCTACCCCCGTGCATGTACACCCCAGTACGTTCGAGTCGTACCCCCACCCCTGTACGTGTCGTACCACCGTGTATGTACACCCCAGTACGTTCGAGTCATACCCCCACCCCTGTACGTGTCGTACCACCGTGTATGTACACCCCAGTATGTTCAAGTCGTACCCCCACCCCTGTAAGTGTCGTACCACCGTGTATGTACACCCCAGTACGTTCGAGTCGTACCCCCACCCCTGTACGTGTCCTACCCCCGTGTATGTACACCCCAGTACGTTTGCGTCGTACCCCCACCCCTGTACGTGTCCTACCCCCATGCATGTACACCCCAGTACGTTCGAGTCGTACCCCCACCCCTGTACGTGTCCTACCCCGTGCATGTACACCCCAGTACGTTCGAGTCGTACCCCCACCCCTGTACGTGTCCTACCCTCGTGTATGTACACTCGTGTACGTCAGAGTCGCACCCCCACCACAACCTCCTAAGTACGGAGCGCACCACAGGCCCCAACATCACAACCGCATGTACGAGTCGTACCAAGCCACACACAAGGACAGCACCGTACAACCAAATGGCCCATGTACACACCGTACACATGCTCAAAACGCACGTACACAACCAGGACAAAACAAAACAACACAAGAATACACTATTCGAATGGCACAAAGCCACTAAACATGGCCAACAAACACTAAAAAAACACATTCACTGACCTGCAACTGCCAAAAACAAACAGAGGCCCAAAACACCACCACTCCTTATAACACACCCACCCAAACTTCAAACACAGCCACACCCACCAATGGACCAATAAAAAGGGCCCACACACACAAACCATGAGCCTTTGCAACAGACTCACTGCTGCCAGACACCACAGAACCATACTACAAGCTTCACCACACCTTACACTTGCACACCTTCACACAACCACCTTCACAAACACCCCCTCATCACATTCACACACACACCTGCACAACCACACCCACACACCCACAACCATCCACACACCCCCCCCACCATCCACACCCACACCCCTCACCATGCCCACTAACAAGAATCCAAAGTTCAGTAACCGAGAGTTGGAGGTCCTTGTTGATGAAATCCTCAGAGTCGAGCCACAGCTCTTTGGAACATTGGTCAGACAGACCAGCATTGCAGCAAAAACAGCCATGTGGCAGACCATCGTCGATGCTGTGAATGCTGTTGCGGACACCTGAAGGACCAGGCAGGAATGCCAAGCCAGGTGGTACGATCTGCGGAGGAGGGTCCGAGCCAAGATGCTGGAGGAACACAACCAGGCCAACGCCACTGGAGGAGGGCCCTCCCGCAGACCCGTACACTACCAGCCCTGGGAGGAGAGGGTGATGGCCATACAGCCGGTGGAGGCAGTCGAAGGATTAGGAGGACTCCGAGACCCGGGTGAGTACACAAACAACGCACCTCACATGGGGGGAACGTCATCCACAACCAAAATCACTAACAGGCACGCAACCACCCCAAGCTATCGCATGACTCAACCACACTCCATGAACACGCACATGCCACTGCCGCCACCATGCCCCATGCACCCAGCTGGACAATGTCAAGTCACAGGCCACAGAAGACACCAACACATGACACGGTAACCCGGATGGCGGGAGGGTGGGCCCCAAAATTCACATAGTGCAACTCAGAAGCAGACAACAATGCCCTCTGCCCATATGGCCTAGGTCACAGCCATACAAACACTGTGTCCCCACACAGGAAACACCCGCCAGCAAATGGCGGACGCCTTGCATCAACACATGGGGGTGAAGGCACTGTTTTGCACATGACAGCAGCTAATGAACAGCCAACATTGTGAAAGAGTGGCAGCACACACCACCACAGCAGCAGCTCAGAGACAGACACTACACCGAATGGGTGCCTGGAGATCAGAAACAAACTCACATCAACAAGCCAAGGGCCATTCAAAGATCTGCTAACAGTGTGTGCCCAGGAAGCTGGCCTGAGGTGACAGAGGGTGACACACAGAGGGAGGGAGAGGGGGACACAGAGGGAGGGAGAGGGGGACAGAGAGGGAGGGAGACACAGGGACACGGACAGAGTGAGGAGGCTGACACACGGAGGGAGGGAGAGGGGGACAGAGAGGGAGGGAGACACAGGGACACGGACAGAGGGAGGAGGCTGACACACGGAGGGAGGGAGAGGGGGACAGAGAGGGAGGGAGACACAGGGACACGGACAGAGGGAGGAGGCTGACACACGGAGGGAGGGAGAGGGGGACAGAGAGGGAGGGAGACACAGGGACACGGACAGAGGGAGGAGGGGACAGAGAGGGAGGGAGACACAGGGACACGGACAGAGGGAGGAGGCTGACACACGGAGGGAGGGAGAGGGGGACAGAGAGGGAGGGAGACACAGGGACACGGACAGAGGGAGGAGGCTGACACACGGAGGGAGGGAGAGGGGGACAGAGAGGGTGGGAGACACAGGGACACGGACAGAGGGAGGAGGCTGACACACGGAGGGAGGGAGAGGGGGACAGAGAGGGAGGGAGACACAGGGACACGGACAGAGGGAGGAGGCTGACACACGGAGGGAGGGAGAGGGGGACAGAGAGGGAGGGAGACACAGGGACACGGACAGAGGGAGGAGGCTGACACATGGAGGGAGGGAGAGGGGGACAGAGAGGGAGGGAGACACGGGGACACGGACAGAGGGAGGAGGCTGACACACGGAGGGAGGGAGAGGGGGACAGAGAGGGAGGGAGACACAGGGACACGGACAGAGGGAGGAGGCTGACACACGGAGGGAGGGAGAGGGGGACAGAGAGGGAGGGAGACAGGGACACGGACAGAGGGAGGAGGCTGACACACGGAGGGAGGGAGAGGGGGACAGAGAGGGAGGGAGACACAGGGACACGGACAGAGGGAGGAGGCTGACACACGGAGGGAGGGAGAGGGGGATAGAGAGGGAGGGAGACACAGGGACACGGACAGAGGGAGGAGGCTGACACACGGAGGGAGGGAGAGGGGGACAGAGAGGGAGGGAGACACAGGGACACGGACAGAGGGAGGAGGCTGACACACGGAGGGAGGGAGAGGGGGACAGAGAGGGAGGGAGACACAGGGAGAGCAAATCAGCCGTGTGGTGTGTGGGAATGTCTGCTCGTCAGCAGGTAGACTGCGTGCATGTAGCCAAGGGTGGCCAGTGCCAGAACCCCCCCTCTTCCCCATGGCAAAACACAGGGCCATGTCACAACCTGTTCACGAGCACAACAACAGCTACCTGCATTATATAAGTGTGTGGATCCACTCCATGTGCACATGTACAGTGCTACACGGAAGGCACCAATGCATGGCTCGCCACACCTGCCCACTCCACTGCTGACTGCAGTCACACTTGACGCAGCAAGTAAGACTGTGCCACACATAGTTAAAGGGGCCAAAGTGGTGCCCAAGGGACACACCCATGCACAAGTGCACTGTGAGTGGAATGCAAGACAGATCCTAATTGCAAGAGGAAATGTGCCAACGTTGAAACTGATGAAACATGGATGTTGCATGGACCAAAAGTAACATTGTCTCTCTCACACACAGGTCAACGTCGTGGTTCACCCCCCAACAGGGAAGACTCACAGGACCCGGATCTGCGGGAGCCTGATCCCACCGGCAGCGACGACTCGCACCACTCTGTGGACGACCCCGACCAACCTGGCCCCTCTGGTGTCCAACCACCTGCAGCACCTGCATCAGGTACAACGGGGCCAACCACCACCCCCACTCCTGCCACATCCCAGGAGACACCCAGGATCCCTGCCCCACCACCACAAAGCAGCCAGGCTGGCCAGGAGGGACACGGTGTCCCGGGCACCCAGGAGGAGGCAGGCGACAACGCCAATGCCACCCCTCAGGGGTCCCGGAGACCCGATGTGCCCACAAGGGCAGGCCAGGTGCAAGTGGGCAGGGGTGGTGGGAGTGGAGGACGGCGGAGGCGCCAGCCTGACCAGTTGGCTGGGGAACCGGTATATTCCCATGTCCGTAACATCCTGGACTCATACCGGCAGGACACCACGGGCATGGCCCAGGTTGTGTCCACCCTCAATGAGATCAAGGGGACCCTCGATGAGATAAAGACCCAGCAGGCCCAGCAACATGCCTGTCTACTGCAACACCAACAGAGGATGGAGGACAGACAGGCTGAGCAAGTGACGGTGTTCCAGGGGATTCACGATACACTCCGTCGGATGGCCGACAACATGGGCAACCCTCCCTGTGCTAGAAGGGGTAGAACATCCCCACCCACAGGGAGGGATCAGGAGGAGGAGGAAACATCCGATGGAGCATCCCAAACATCGTCACGGCCTGCTGCTGAGGGTCCCCGCAGGAGGCCGGGTCGTCCACAGAAAGGACCGTGAGGGTCGGCGCTACATCACCATCTCCCAGGACACCTGGCCTGGCACCTGGCCCACTGGAGCAACAGCATCACAGCATCACGAGACATTCTCTGCCACATGGCCTTGCTGGTCACTGTCTGACCAATGTGGACAAAGACTGTGGCATGGACTCTGAGGATTTCCAATGGCAAGGACACCAACTCCCCTACTGAACTTTGGATTCCAAACTCCCGGAAAGCCCCTCACGTCATAACCCCCCCCCCCCCCCCACCCCCCCACAAAAATAAAAATTCACACCATTAAGAGAAGATGCCTGCTGGTTGCATTATTACCTTACATGTGTCTCGTAAAGTCTAAACATGCCTGAGTTCTCTTTTGACTTCAACCATCCACACCCTGGGGCCTGAGTCTGGCACAGGACACACGGGCCACAGTGTATTAGGCAAGACAGACATGGAGCACCATACACACCCGTGATGGGCCCAACCAGCTGAGGGGGTGGCCGCACAACCGTGCTGACAGACACATTGAGTACAGCAACAGTCATGCGCAGAGCTCAGGGATCCAGTCCAGTGTCCTGGGGGGCACCCAGGTATGTGTAGACAGGTGGCAGAACCATGTCCTGCAAGCTTGAGTCAGGTGGATGCAGAGAATGGGGGCCTGGCCAACGTTGGATGCATGGGGATGACACATGTCACAATACCCACACAGTCATGGACATCATGCATAATACACAGTCTCAGCCCACACACACAGCTTGCATCTTGCTACTCGACACATAGCCACTAGCAGGGGAAACCCTGCCAGACATGCTGGATGCACCGTGGCAACACACCAGCATTGACTGAGAAGAGGCACCTTGGAGGCATAGGGACACCTTTATTAGTCATGTATTCGGGATTGCAGAGGCAACTTGAAGTACACATGAACACCTCATGTGGAGTAACATGTGGGTCCAACACTGGCACCCCCCTTCTGCAGCACAAATGCGTGATAGCCATGGAACTGGCACACAATTGTCGGCCAACAGCTAAACACCCACAGCTGCTTACGGAGAGACTGCCATACACCATTGATCCGCTGATGTAGAAGTCCCACACCATGTCAAGCCAATGCAAACCGTATGTGTCAGAGGGCAGTGTTACACACATTGATGCCATCATCACAATCCACTATCCCATCACTGATGACTGTCAACCGGTCAGACCATCTATTCAGGTGTACACAGCTGCATGTCGTGTCCCATGGTGATGCTACATGGCTGCAGAGGAACCAAACATCGACAGGGGCAGTGTGCATACATCGTGAACAACTGCCACACCCAATACACCCCTGATGCATCCCTTACCCTAAGGAGACTTCCAAACATACCGTGACTGTAACGCTGAGTCAGCACACGATGACGTGTCCATGAGGAATAGCAGTGCCACTACAATGCAACCAGCAGACGGCATGCGCAAGTACCTGGGGATGAGAGACACACAAGAAGTCAGCCACACAAAGCACAGCCACTTGCATGTGCATGTACTCGACACATGTATGGATGACAACATGCTAGGTCACAATTATGACTGTGGAAATACAACCATCACTGCCACCATCACTCCAGTGACACACCCACACACACATCTGACTCACGTGCCATACATGCAGGTGGAGACACACATCACAACACATGCCACACGTGGAGCAATGTGTGCACACTCAGACACTGGTACTCACCACTAAGCAAAGAAGTTGCGTATGAGCCGAGTCCAGATGTCCTCTTGCGGCTCCACATCCTCCACATCACTAGCCCCATTGCCAAGCCCTTCGTCCTCCACGGGTGGATGGTCCTCGTCATGTTGATCCAGGATGAGTGGCACAGCTTTCTCAACTGCCATGTTGTGCAGCATGCAGCAGACCATGAAGATTTTGCAGACCTTCGCAGGGGCAGATGGGAGCGCGCCGCCGGTCTTGTGGAGGCACCGAAATCGGCTCTTCAGCAGGCCAAACGTCCTCTCTATCACTCGCCTTGTCCGGCCATGGGCGGTGTTGTAGCGGAGCTGGGCCGGCGTGATGGGGTTGCGGAGAGGTGTGAGCAGCCATGGCATGTTGGGATAGCCAGCGTCCCCTACATGGGAAGCACATGGACATCGTTAGAACTGGTGAAGCGGTCGTGCTGGTAGGCTATGCATAATACTGGACAGACAGACTGTACCCACCAACAACACATGCTCGTTCGTTGCGCAGCTGCATCATCATTTCAGGCACCCTGCTACGCCTCATGATGTAGGCATCGTGTGCTGATCCTGGAAAACGAGCACAGACATGTGAAATCACCATGTTGGACAGACACACCACTAGGGCATTGATGGAGTGGTAGTGCTTCCAATTGCGGTACGCTACCTCCCGTGCGTGTGGTGGTACCAAAGCTACATGTGTCCCATCTATGGACCCAATGACATGGGGCATCCCTCCCAGGGCATAGAATCCATGCTTGACCCCAGTCAACTGTTCAGGGGTAGGGAACTTGATGAAGTCATCCAGGTGAATCAACATGGCCTCTAAGAAATCATGCAGCACACGGCAGAACATGCTCTGGGACATGCCACCAACATGAGCTATGGTATATTGAAAGGTACCCGTGGCAAGAAAATGTAGGGCTGCCATTACCTTCAGCTGGGGTGTCAGTGCCGTAGGATACCTGTGCTGCGGTTGCAGGTGTGGTGCCAGTCTCGCCGTCAACTCCACAATCAACGGTTGGGGGAAGCGGTAGCACCGGATACTGTCATTCTCCCGCATGGCAGCCAAGTCCGGAATTGGTCGGGCAAGAGGCGGCGCTCTGCAGTAATTTGGAAGTGACAAGGAAGAGTGAGTGCACTACGACAACAATTTATATGTACTGAGCACATGTTAATCTGTTGATACACATATGCTACATAGGGAGTCAGGGATGTGCTACATGCCCTGGACACGTATGGCTGCCAGGTGACACTCCTACCAAGACCCAGCTACACACGGAGATTGAGAACCTCCCCATGCCATGCCATGGGATTAGCTGTGTCCCAGTGCAAGTGAACAGCCAGACGCAAGACAGGAGTGACATACACCCACACATCAGCAGAAGTAGGATGCCGATTGCAGAGACTGGTAGCGGAACACTAGAGCCACAGGTGACATGACATTACACTAGGACAGCCCACACACCTTGCCATGAAGGTGCACATGCCATGACTCACCACACATTAATTGAGAGGATGCAGACATGTCCTTGTCACGCTACTCCGTGTCCCATGCATACATGCGCACCTCACATCCGATACCACATGTGGCATGGTGTGCGGAACAGTGTGCAATGTCAATCTACACACAGACACATGTTGTTTGCTGCAACAGCTGCAGCTTTTGAGGGTGCTCCAACATCAACCTAATGGGAAGCCCCCACACATACATGACATAGTCACATCGTGCACCGTGGGTAGTGACAAGTCAGGTGTGGTAACCCCTGTACCGGGCATCAGGGGACACTTCCGTGTGTTGGTGTCCGTGCCATGCCAGTGACGCTCATCCCAAGTGTGCAGTACGACATGCACACATGTCAAAGGACTCAAGGGCATGCCTGGCACACATTGCACCGTCACACATTACATCTGTACACATCTCATCATACATCTGGTGCCTTCTCGACTCAGGAGTAATGTTCCACATCACAGCCTGTCACACCTGTGGCCCACACATGTAGTAATGCACAGACAATGCCTTGATGTCCATTCATGGACAAGTATGTCCATCCGTGGACAAGTATGTCCGCCCTATTCCTTCCTGTGTGCTGCCTGTCACCACTGTGATGTGTGAAAACCGCCGTACTGCTGCTAAGAGGGCCTGTGTACGTTCCCATATCACTATGGGAGTGCTGCCGTATGTGTACCCATCGTGATAGTGAGCGTACAGGCATGTGTACGGTCCGTACCACTACGAGTACGCATACGCGAGGACACCCATAGTGGTAGGGCCGTACACACACCTGTACGCTCCCTGTCACTATGGGTGTCCTCGCGTATGCGTACTCGTAGTGGTACGGGCCGTACACACGCCTGTACGCTCCCTGTCACTATGGGTGTCCTCGCGTATGCGTACTCGTAGTGGTACGGGCTGTACACACGCCTGTACGCTCCCTGTCACTATGGGTGTCCTCGCGTATGCGTACTCGTAGTGGTACGGGCCGTACACACGCCTGTACGCTCCCTGTCACTATGGGTGTCCTCGCGTATGCGTACTCGTAGTGGTACGGGCTGTACACACGCCTGTACGCTCCCTGTCACTATGGGTGTCCTCGCGTATGCGTACTCGTAGTGGTACGGGCCGTACACACGCCTGTACGCTCCCTATCACTATGGGTGTCCATGCGTACTCGTAGTGGTACGGGCCGTACACACGCCTGTACGCTCCCTATCACTATGGGTGTCCTCGCGTATGCGTACACGTAGTGATAGTGAGCGTACAGGCATGTGTACGGGCCGTACCACTACGAGTACGCATACGCGAGGACACCCATAGTGGTAGGGCCGTACACACGCCTGTACGCTCCCTGTCACTATGGGTGTCCTCGCGTATGCGTACTCGTAGTGGTACGGGCCGTACACACGCCTGTACGCTCCCTATCACTATGGGCGTCCTCGCGTATGCGTACACGTAGTGATAGTGAGCGTATAGGCATGTGTACGGGCCGTACCACTACGAGTACGCATACGCGAGGACTCCCATAGTGATAGTTAACGTAGGCACGCGTGTACGGGCCGTTGCTATGCATTTGGGGTGCCCTAGGGCCCCGGAACGCACCGTACCTGTGTGTGAAGCTCCAAATTACATAGGGGACACATGAGGGACAAGTATTAAGGCCTACATGCATGCTGGTTGTCATGGCGACCAAGTTCAAATTTTGAATTTGTTCAGGAAGGTGCACAGCAGAAGTCAGTTGGAATTAATCTACTTTGTTGCAATGTGTTTGTGGGGCTGACATCACGCAGGAGAAAAAAACAGATTGAGAACCCACAGACTGCTAGGTTTGAAGGGATTGGAGGAAACATAGGATGCAAATGTGAGTGACCAATCACTCTGTACTCCTGTGCATGAGATGGGCCAGCAAGGCAGATATAAGGCAGCCAGGTCCCATGAGGGAGCACTTGCCTGCACATCTCTGTATTCCACGACCCAGCTGCTGCTACTGATTCCCTGGAACCATGTCAAGGGCTGTGGAGAGGTCACAGCCATTCACCCTGGAGGAGAACATGGCTTTGGTGGATGTGATCCTCCCACGGTACCCCATGCTGTATGGGCGACCAGGTTATCAGGTGAGTGCAGTGTCCACTGGCACAGACTGTGTCCCTTTTTTGTGACTGTGACTTCTGCCATTGTGTCCAGGTGTGACACACATGCTATGTACTGTAGGGGGGTCCCGGGGGGGGATGCCTGATGTCTCCCAGCAGTGCCCTGAGACAGGAGGGGTGGGTGCAGAGTCCTCCCAGCAGTGCCCTGAGACAGGAGGGGTGGGTGCCTATCACTCCCAGCAGTGCCCTGAGACAGGAGGGGTGGGTGCAGAGTCCTCCCAGCAGTGCCCTGAGACAGGAGGGGTGGGTGCCTAT
The DNA here is from genome assembly GCF_964204655.1 of Triturus cristatus. Classification (NCBI taxonomy): domain Eukaryota; kingdom Metazoa; phylum Chordata; class Amphibia; order Caudata; family Salamandridae; genus Triturus; species Triturus cristatus. The sequence continues at coordinate 1,136,834,045 of NC_140585.1, read as the reverse complement.
CACTCCCAGCAGTGCCCTGAGACAGGAGGGATGGGGGCCTATCACTCCCAGCAGTGCCCTGAGACAGGAGGGGTGGGGGCCTATCACTCCCAGCAGTGCCCTGAGACAGGAGGGGTGGGTGCCTATCACTCCCAGCAGTGCCCTGAGACAGGAGGGGTGGGTGCCTTTCACTCCCAGCAGTGCCCTGAGACAGGAGGGGTGGGGGCCTATCACTCCCAGCAGTGCCCTGAGACAGGAGGGGTGGGTGCCTATCACTCCCAGCAGTGCCCTGAGACAGGAGGGGTGGGTGCAGAGTCCTCCCAGCAGTGCCCAGAGACAGGAGGGGTGGGTGTGATGCACAGTGTGAGCCTGGCTCATTGATTGTGTAGTTGCCCTCATTCCACCTGTGTCCTTTCAATGGCACGTACTGCTTTTGGCCTTCCCCCAGAGGATCATGTCCCTATGACAAAGGTGCAATGCGTTGGATGCATACTATGCCTTGTTGTAAACAGCAAATGTGTTCTAATCTGTGTCCCTGTGACATGTGCCAGGTGTATTGATGTAGTGTCACTTGTTCATCCTCACAGGTAGACGCCTCTGCCAAGGAGCAGATATGGCTGGACGCCGTCAGCGCCGTGAGGAGTGCGGATGGTCGGAGGCGGCACCTGTCCCAGGTGAGGAAACGCTGGCAGGATATCCGGTGCTGGACGCGGAGGATCGCACGGGTCCTGCTGGGGGACTCACCTGAGAGCCATAAGAACCGCGGGCGCCGCCGTCTCTCCCACATCCAGAAACGTGTGCTGGCGGTGGTCTTTCCAGACTTGGACAGGCGTCTACAGGACATGCAGCAGCCGGAAGGGGGTAGGTACATGTGTGTGTTTGTTGTGTTTCACCAGCATTTGTAGGTGCACTGTTCCATGGATACACTTCCAGGGTTTATGGTGCTGTGCAGATCCTGTTCCCCACAGTATTGCAGTGCTCTCCTGCCTCCCTTCCCCTCCTTGCAATGTGTTCCCTGGTCTGTGTGTAGTCACTCCATCACAAGGTTATGTAGCCTGACACCTTCTACAAGTGTACAATGCCTGCAGCATCATGTGTGGGGGTGGTGTGTCACAGGTTTTGTGACCTTGCCTGTGCCCTGTCCAGTTCTGCACTTGTGGGTTCCATGTCAGTTGGCACTAATGCTGAGTCCAGACATGGGAGTTAATCTCTCGAGTGCCAGGCCTTCCAGCAGGCATGTCCCATGTGGTGGCCTGTGACATGATGTGCATGAGTGTGCGTTACGCATAGTGCAGGAATGTTAGCGTGTGTTGCAGTCATTCCCATTCAGGAGCATGGAGTTGTGTGGCCGCTACTGTCCCCAGGGGCATCTTTTCCTAGGTATCATGTGTGTAATCCGAGAATGTCGACAATCTCTATGTCTACAGCATAGGTTGTGCTCTGTGTCATTGTCCCCTGGCACCATGTGTATTGACGTGAGATGTATTACAAGTGTCCACTGTCCTGCCTGACCTGATTTTCCAAGTACATACTCACGGTGGCCATTGCCTGTGTGTCTTGTTGCAATCATCTGACGATGGCCATTTGTACATGATTATTTGGACATGCGCACCTTGGGTATTTGGTGTGCAATCTTGAATTATTGCATCCCATGTGTATTTCACCCAGACTAAGAGATGTAAGTGCTTCCTGTGTCTCCACAGATTTGTCTCATGTAGGGGTGGGTGGTGCTGGCATGGCCTACATGTCAAGACCTGTAATCTCCTTGCTAGGACTGGCCAGTGTGTGATGTTTGTCTGGACATACACTCAAGGTGCAGTGTGCCAGTCAGGGTGGGCATGTTATCAGTATTACCTATGCTGCATGTGCCTCTAGTTCCTGGATATGGTCCCTGCTCATCCCAATTTCCTGCCACGCTGTGTGGTGCAGATGCTGTGCTGGATTGTCCCCAGGGCCTTGCTCCTCAGTCAAAATTCCATGTCATCTCTTTTGCTATTGTGTCATGCTCTCCATAGTTTTTCCATGGCATGGTGGGTCACACAACTGTGTCTTGCATGCCCTACATATGTACCTTGTTTTGTAATTGTAACTCTTCCTTTGTTTCAGGCTATGCACTGTGACCTAAGTAGATTTGACTCATGTGACATATGTATACAGGTGTATGATTAATTTCTGTCTCTTCACCCTGCCCACAGCATCGTCGGGGGACACGGAGGGAGACATGGACACAGACGGCGCGGAGGGACCGAGCACCAGTGCCAGCGGTGACATCGGGGCTGGCACTTCGAGTGGGACTGAGGCGGAGGAGAGTGAACCCGGGGACCTGTCGACTGGCACAACAGAGTATGAAGCTGACGGGTCCGAGGATGATCTCTCCGAGTGGGCGGTGGCTGCACCACCATCTGACAGCAGCCCTACATCTGGCACCGCCCCCTCCATTGGCATCAGCCGCCTCCCACGTGCTCGTGTCCCTTCCCAACGTGCCCGGTCACCACATGTCTCCTTCCTGCCAGGCACCGCACCCCCTGCCCCTGTCTCCACTGCTGCCGCCAATGCTGAGTCTGTGGACATCCAGCGGCAGTTGCAGATTGGTCAGACTGCGATCCTTAATGTCCTCCATGGCCACAGCCAGGTCCTCAACAACATGGAGGCATACTTGGAGGGCATTCATTCATCGCAGGCTGACCAACGCAACTTGCTGAGGTCCATAGACTCCACACTGACTGCATCAGTGGGTCTCCTGCAGCGCTACGTCCCACCCCCTACCCCTGCCCCTTCCACACTTCCCACTCCCATGCCTGTCCCACATACACCCAGACGTAAGCATGCACCCACCACAACAGACACAGGCACCACACCAGCAGGGAAGGTCCGCCGCACACCTCCTGACACGCACACACAGGGTGAAGTAGGCACACCCACTGGGTCGGGGGGCAAACGTGTGACACGCAGCCAGAGTGGGAGTCCGCATTCCACCCAATCCACTCCCTCCAAATCCCCTCCCCTCAGCTCTCCTGGCCACATCTCCCCCAAAGACTCCTTCATGGCCGCTCTGTCCCTGAGCCCCACAGTGACACCACCCCGCAAGCGGTCAAGGAAGTCCACGGTCAGGGTGCTTGAGTCCCCCCCCTGTCCACACCCTCCCCCAGTGGCGCTGCGACCCATCCCTCTGACCCCCCCCCCCCTCCTTGGGGCCTGTGGTTCCTTCGGGTGCAGGGGAGTCCCTGGAGGACCTTGCAGAGGTGTGCAGCGCGCTCCTAGAATCCACCTTTGGCCCTGCCCCACCCCCTGTGGTGGAGTCCTCCATCCCTGCACCCACGTCGCCTACCCTTCGCCCTCCTGTCCCTGCGGTGCCTGTTCCTTCCCCCCAACATGATGCCCTGACCCCTGTGGAAGACAACGGCTTGTAACTGTGCAGGCAAGCTAGGGGGCACGCATCCCACTGTGTCCCCCATCCAGCTGTGACTCCTGGACTGCCCTATGGGCTTTGTAAATATTGGACTTACTTCATACCAGTTTTTTGCTCATGCTGAATAAAGCTATTTATTTTTTCCCTTGTAACACTCCTGCTTTGCTGGCATTGCTGTTGGTGGGGCTGCTACATGGTTGTGGGTGTTGGTCATGTGTTGGGTGTGTGGGAAATGTAGTAGTGTGCTGCTCATAGGGGGGACCCTGGGATCTGTGTGCCATCACACGGTGTTAGCTAGCTTTCTCCATTCATGTTAGCAGTTGCTGCATGTTGCAATTGTCCCAAGGTGTATTCCTTCCTCTGTGTACCCTGACTTCTTCCCTGCAGGGTGTCCCCTGACTTTAGCGCAGAGCTGTGTGTCCATTAGCTGGGTGTGTGACGTAGTCCTTCACCTTTGCACATGCATGCTGAGCCATTCTCCACCTGCATCATTCGTGGCATCCTTGGTAGTCATTGTACTTGTGTATGTGGCCTATTGACATGACTTCATGTGGACAGGTTTTCTTTTTGGCCCTATGCATGCGTATACTCCCAGCCTCGCACACATGTGGTACATGTACTGCAGGGTCTTTGTGCACCTAACTGACATTTGTGGGCATGGTATCTGTGGCTACTCCACCCTTTGCGTTCCATGGGCACTGCTGGGAGTGATGGGCACCCACCCCTCCTGTCTCAGGGCACTGCTGGGAGGACTCTGCACCCACCCCTCCTGTCTCAGGGCACTGCTGGGAGTGATAGGCACCCACCCCTCCTGTCTCAGGGCACTGCTGGGAGTGATAGGCCCCCACCCCTCCTGTCTCAGGGCACTGCTGGGAGGACTCTGCACCCACCCCTCCTGTCTCAGGGCACTGCTGGGAGGACTCTGCACCCACCCCTCCTGTCTCAGGGCACTGCTGGGAGGAATATGCACACACCCCTCCTATTTCACAATATGTACGCTCATGACATACACTGATGTGGGTACGCTCCATGCATTCGAGGTGGGGGTACGTGTCGTACTTACACTGTTGGGGTGGGGGTACGCTCCATACGTACGCGGGTGGGGGTACGGGTCGTACTTACACTGTTGGGGTGGGGGTACGCTCCATACGTACGCGGGTGGGGGTACGGGTCGTACTTCCACTGTTGGGGTGGGGGTAGGCTCCATACGTACGCGGGTGGGGGTACGGGTCGTACTTCCACTGTTGGGGTGGGGGTAGGCTCCATACGTACGCGGGTGGGGGTACGGGTCGTACTTACACTGTTGGGGTGGGGGTACGCTCCATACGTACGCGGGTGGGGGTACAGGTCGTACTTCCACTGTTGGGGTGGGGGTAGGCTCCATACGTACGCGGGTGGGGGTACGGGTCGTACTTACACTGTTGGGGTGGGGGTACGCTCCATACGTACGCGGGTGGGGGTACAGGTCGTACTTCCACTGTTGGGGTGGGGGTAGGCTCCATACGTACGTGGGTGGGGGTACGGGTCGTACTTACACTGTTGGGGTGGGGGTACACTCCATACGTACGCGGGGGGGGTACGGGTCGTACTTCCACTGTTAGGGTGGGGGTAGGCTCCATACGTACGCGGGTGGGGGTACGTGTCGTACTTACACTGTTGGGGTGGGGGTACGCTCCATACGTACGCGGGTGGGGGTACGTGTCGTACTTACACTGTTGGGGTGGGGGTAGGCTCCATACGTACGCGGGTGGGGGTACGGGTCGTACTTACACTGTTGGGGTGGGGGTACGCTCCATACGTACGCGGGTGGGGGTACGTGTCGTACTTACACTGTTGGGGTGGGGGTACGCTCCATACGTACGCGGGTGGGGGTACGTGTCGTACTTACACTGTTGGGGTGGGGGTACGCTCCATACGTACGCGGGTGGGGGTACGTGTCGTACTTACACTGTTGGGGTGGGGGTACGCTCCATACGTACGCGGGTGGGGGTACGGGTCGTACTTACACTGTTGGGGTGGGGGTACGCTACATACGTACGCGGGTGGGGGTACAGGTCGTACTTCCACTGTTGGGGTGGGGGTAGGCTCCATACGTACGCGGGTGGGGGTATGGGTCGTACTTACACTGTTGGGGTGGGGGTAGGCTCCATACGTACGCGGGTGGGGGTACGGGTCGTACTTCCACTGTTGGGGTGGGGGTAGGCTCCATACGTACGCGGGTGGGGGTGCGGGTCGTACTTCCACTGTTGGGGTGGGGGTAGGCTCCATACGTACGCGGGTGGGGGTACGGGTCGTACTTCCACTGTTGGGGTGGGGGTAGGCTCCATACGTACGCGGGTGGGGGTACGGGTCGTACTTACACTGTTGGGGTGGGGGTACGCTCCATACGTACGCGGGTGGGGGTACAGGTCATACTTCCACTGTTGGGGTGGGGGTAGGCTCCATACGTACGCGGGTGGGGGTACGGGTCGTACTTACACTGTTGGGGTGGGGGTACGCTCCATACGCGCGCGGGGGGGGTACGGGTCGTACTTCCACTGTTAGGGTGGGGGTAGGCTCCATACGTACGCGGGTGGGGGTACGTGTCGTACTTACACTGTTGGGGTGGGGGTATGCTCCATACGTACGCGGGTGGGGGTATGTGTCGTACTTACACTGTTGGGGTGGGGGTAGGCTCCATACGTACGCGGGTGGGGGTACGGGTCGTACTTACACTGTTGGGGTGGGGGTACACTCCATACGTACGCGGGTGGGGGTACGTGTCGTACTTACACTGTTGGGGTGGGGGTACGCTCCATACATACGCGGGTGGGGGTACGTGTCGTACTTACACTGTTGGGGTGGGGGTACGCTCCATACGTACGCGGGTGGGGGTACGGGTCGTACTTACACTGTTGGGGTGGGGGTACGCTCCATACGTACGCGGGTGGGGGTACGGGTCGTACTTACACTGTTGGGGTGGGGGTACGCTCCATACGTACGCGGGTGGGGGTACGTGTCGTACTTACACTGTTGGGGTGGGGGTATGCTCCATACGTACGCGGGTGGGGGTACGTGTCGTACTTACACTGTTGGGGTGGGGGTAGGCTCCATACGTACGCGGGTGGGGGTACGGGTCGTACTTACACTGTTGGGGTGGGGGTACACTCCATACGTACGCGGGTGGGGGTACGTGTCGTACTTACACTGTTGGGGTGGGGGTACGCTCCATACATACGCGGGTGGGGGTACGTGTCGTACTTACACTGTTGGGGTGGGGGTACGCTCCATACGTACGCGGGTGGGGGTACGGGTCGTACTTACACTGTTGGGGTGGGGGTACGCTCCATACGTACGCGGGTGGGGGTACGGGTCGTACTTACACTGTTGGGGTGGGGGTACGCTCCATACGTACGCGGGTGGGGGTACGGGTCGTACTTACACTGTTGGGGTGGGGGTACGCTCCATGCATTCGAGGTGAGGGTACGGGTCGTACTTACACTGTTGGGGTGGGGGTACGCTCCATGCATTCGAGGTGAGGGTACGGGTCGTACTTACACTGTTGGGGTGGGGGTAAGCTCCATGCATACAGGGTGGGGGTACGGTCCGTACATATCCGTCCCCACGCTATGTGATGCTTGTGCGGCCCGTCCCCAGGCCTTTGCCACGTGGGTACGAGCCGTCCCGCCATTGTTGGGGTGACGTGGGTGTGGGCGTGGTACGACTTGTACCCACGCTCTTCAGGCGTGGGTACGGGACGTACCGGTCTGGTTGTGTTGCCGGTTCGCGTCGTGAAGGACTTCCGTTGTGGCGGTCGCTGGCTTAGCTGGACACGCCCCCACCCCCTCGTAGTGACCAGGGCCTGGGAGTCAGGTATGTCCATGGCATGTGTGCTGTGTGACTTTGGTGGGGGGTTTGTGGCCTGCCCTGGTGCTGCCACCCCCCCCCCCCCCTTTCCCCCCTCCCTTAATTGTTCTGACCTTCTGCGGCGTCTGCGTCCGAACCTGTAGAGGAGGTCGACTGCTATGAGGGCCGGGATGACACGTAGGTTCGGGTCCATGTCTGTCCGTCGCGTACGGGTACTCCTTGTTCGCGTCGTCCTGTCTGTCCGTCGCGTACTGGTCCTCCTTGTTCGCGTCGTCCTGTCTGTCCGTCGCGTACTGGTACTCCTTGTTCGCGTCGTCCTGTCTGTCCGTCGCGTACTGGTAGTCCTTGTTCGCGTCGTCCTGATTTCCCGGCAGTTTTTGGCAGCCGGAAAATATTCACCGTGCGGGATGACGTCGGTGCGAATCGTAATTCCTGGTTCGTGAATGGCAGGCTGCGAGCGTCCCGACGTCAGCTCGGCACTTTCCCGGATCGCATTTGTAGGTTTATTTTGTTCGGTCGGGGTTTTTTACGATTCGTACGGAAATGGTGTTTCCGTGCCAATCGTAATTCCATGTTTGTATATTTTGACGACCGGGTACGCGTCGGACGGAGAATATGCTCCGTCCGACGGTTCGTACCCGTTTTTTGCAGGATCGTGATCGGCACCTATGCCTCTTTTCTACACACTTTCTTCCTTCATTCTCTCCTGCAGTTCTTACGGGAAACAAACCCTCAGTCATACTCGCATTCCGCCACTTTCTCATTCGATCATCATGCGTCTCATGTCAGTATGATCTGCAAAACAAGTACCTATATCCTCTACCATTTCTCTGTCTTTCTCGGTCATGCATCTCGTCTTCCCACTCCGTCAATGCCTCAAATTGTGTCGGTCTAGGTCTTGGTTCTAAATTCATCATTTTCTCTCTCAAATTCCACAAAACAGCCAAATTAAATGAACCATGTTCTGGAAAAGCCAACTCTCCGTCCTTTTCGGTATATTTGACCCAATTATCTAACCAAATACAAGTGTGATATCCGTATTTCGCAACCATGAGGGATGCAGGGGTTTTCTGTGGAGGAAGTAACTGTCCTTCCCTAGTTACAATCGGTTTGTCCTTTTTAAACCACTTTTTAATTCTACCAAACCAAGACTTTTGCTCCTTTTCTGGTGGATCGTAATATATTTTCCTTTCTTTCGTGTATCACTAGTTTCTCCTTACAACTGTACCGCTATTCTGTCCAATCCCAGCGCGACTCACACTAACGCACCAATAGGGAGCGTCTACGTCATCCTGTATTTCTCCACTCCTAGCGCGGCGCACACTAACGCACCAATCCAGAGCGTTTTAAGTTTCTGACCGACTGTCCAATCCCAGCGCGGTCGTTCTGACGTCAGCAGCCACTGCGGCAGCTCCTGCTCCTGTCTACCCCTCCTCTACAAAATCCGCTCGGTAAGTTTTGTTTCGAATTTCTACAATTCTGTTAGTAACAACATAAAAACGCCACCATTGTCCGCTTCGCTAACCAAGGAATAGCAATAGACCTTTCTCACGAGAATTCCGTCTTTCCCGAGAGCAGCGCTTACCTTTGCCCTACTACGGAATCGTTACTTCCGTTGATAAAGTAACACAGTGTTAAAAATAAGCTTGAAACACACAGGATGAAGTTGATCTGATATTTAATCAGGAATACGAATCAGAAGGCATCAACAGACTCCGTTCATCACGATCCCCAGCTCAAGTCTGAACCTTCCCTCACTAACATTCTATATGACATCTCCATGTTCTAGAAATAACATTCCAACAAGATTACAACACATCCCCCCTACTTAGAGAAAAATAATAACACAGTATACAAAGAACATTCCCCTAAACAAAATACAAGAAATAGGAAATAAAATTAAAAGAACAATAAAATGACACTCACATCTGCCAAATTAGCATAATCAGGATCTACCTTCCAAGGAGATACAACTCAGAGTCACCATTACTGTAACTCATAATCACAGAATCTCCTTGGCATGTGTTTCTCTCTTGAAGGACGCACACCAAACGGCATAGCACTCCCATTCTCAGGAATCCCACTACAAGATTCCGCACCTTTAACACAAACACCCCCTCCTACATCATCTCTGCATGTATTGCCATGGTACTTCACCAATCTAGACATGCTCCACATAGCACCAGAATCAACTCTTACTACATTTTTCCTGACAGTCACAATAGTAAAGGGGCCAAGGAAAGAAGACTCTCCCTTCAAACAATGTCTAGGATTCTTCACTAACACCTTGTCCCCAACATTCCACTTTCTGCACTTAACTCTCATTCTCAGATCATAATCAGCCTTATACTTGTGCTGATAGTCTAAGACTTTACTACGACAGTCCTCTCTGCTCACCACAGGCCCAGAAGACACAGGCAACCAAAAAGGATTAAGTTTCGATGTAGCTTTCCTGCCCCTCAAGACTTCAAACGGCGAAACCTGAGTGACCGCATTGGGTGTAGTACGATGCGCCCACCACATGTCCCTCAATACCCCACTGAACGAAACCTTCAAAGACAATGCCCTTTGAGCACAATCTTTCACCATCCTGTTCATCCTCTCAGACAATCCATTAGCCTGTGGAGCATACAAAGCTGTCTTCTGATGCACAATACCATGATCCCTGAGGAACTCAACCATCTCATGGGACACAAATTGCACACCATTGTCCGTGACAAGAAACTCTGGAAACCCCTCCAATGAGAATACATCTTTCAAAAAGTCAATAACCACCTTCGTGGTCACGGAACTCACACACTTGGTAACCACCCACTTAGAAGTGTAATCTACCAGCAAAATAACAAAACGTTCATAAGATGGCAGCAATTCAAAAGGGCCCACAATATCCAAACCCAACTTTGACCAGACCACATCCGGAACCAAAACAGGAGACAATGGAGCTTTGTTAACAACATGTGACTTATCACTAAGGGCACAGGAGACACAATCTCTTACCACCTCCTCAACCATGCGATCCATCCCTGGCCACCAGTATCGTTCTCTCACTCTAGCCTTCGTAAGACTCCGCCCCAAATGGCCTTCATGGCCCGTGTTAACAATCCTCTCCCTGAACTCAACTGGAGGAATCACCCTCTCACCTCTCATGAGATTATCCCCAGTAAAAGACAAGTCATCCCTAACCTGCCAATAAGCTCTCATATTCGAATCCAAGATTTTACAGTCAGGCCAACCCTAAGTCACCCAGACCTTTAGAGATTCCAAGGTTTTATCCTTGTTGACCCCTTCAATCCAGGATTCCAAAGACAAGGATGGCTCAACCACCCAACACACAACATCACTCTCACAACCTCCACTCACTATGTTGACAGGCAATCTAGAAAGACAATCCGCCGTCTTATTGCTGGAACCTGGTATATATTGTACAACAAAATTGTACTCCTGCAACCCCTCACTCCAACGTTTTATCCTAGGCGTAATATGTTCGCTATGCCTACAAGAAAAGATCTGCACCAATGGGCGATGGTCCGTCCTCACCAAAAATGGTATCCCCCACAAATAAAACTTGAAATGCTGAACAGCCCAGAACACACTTAAGGCTTCCCTCTCAATGCATGAATAATTAACCTCCGCATCCCTAAGTGCTCTCGAGGCAAAAGCCACCGTCCTCTGCTCACCATTAACCACTTGGGATAAAACAGCTCCCAACCCCTTAAGACTGGCATCCGTGGTCAAGATCGTTTTATTGTTAACATCAAAATGACCGAGAGTGGGCATCTTCCCAATCTCCCCTTTGACAACCTCAAAGGCTTCCTGACACTTCTCCGACCACGCAAAGACTGACCCTTTTTTCAACAGAACTCTGATAGGTTCAGTTACACTCGCAAACCCTTCTCTTATCGGTTTTTAAGAATGCCATTTGGGCTGGCGTCAGCCGCAGCGTGTTTTCAAAGAATTATGAAGAAAGTGCTTGGTGAGGTGAAGAATATATTGTTCTTTCAGGACGATATATTGATTTATGGTAAGGATGTTGAAGGACACAATAGGACTCTGACGGAAGTTTTGGAGAGGCTTAAGGAAAAGGGGTTGACTGTGAAGAAAGAGAAGTGTTGTATTGGTGTTCACACTGTCACGTATCTTGGTCATTTGATATCGGGGGAAGGAATTCAGCCCAAGCTTGAACTTGCGCGGAGTGTGGTTGAAGCTCCTGTGCCAAAAGATAAAGAGCAAGTGAGATCGTTTCTGGGGCTTGCTGAATTTTACTCCAAATTTGTCAAAGGGTTTGCGAGTGTAACTGAACCTATCAGAGTTCTGTTGAAAAAAGGGTCAGTCTTTGCGTGGTCGGAGAAGTGTCAGGAAGCCTTTGAGGTTGTCAAAGGGGAGATTGGGAAGATGCCCACTCTCGGTCATTTTGATGTTAACAATAAAACGATCTTGACCACGGATGCCAGTCTTAAGGGGTTGGGAGCTGTTTTATCCCAAGTGGTTAATGGTGAGCAGAGGACGGTGGCTTTTGCCTCGAGAGCACTTAGGGATGCGGAGGTTAATTATTCATGCATTGAGAGGGAAGCCTTAAGTGTGTTCTGGGCTGTTCAGCATTTCAAGTTTTATTTGTGGGGGATACCATTTTTGGTGAGGACGGACCATCGCCCATTGGTGCAGATCTTTTCTTGTAGGCATAGCGAACATATTACGCCTAGGATAAAACGTTGGAGTGAGGGGTTGCAGGAGTACAATTTTGTTGTACAATATATACCAGGTTCCAGCAATAAGACGGCGGATTGTCTTTCTAGATTGCCTGTCAACATAGTGAGTGGAGGTTGTGAGAGTGATGTTGTGTGTTGGGTGGTTGAGCCATCCTTGTCTTTGGAATCCTGGATTGAAGGGGTCAACAAGGATAAAACCTTGGAATCTCTAAAGGTCTGGGTGACTCAGGGTTGGCCTGACTGTAAAATCTTGGATTCGAATATGAGAGCTTATTGGCAGGTTAGGGATGTCTTGTCTTTTACTGGGGGTAATCTCATGAGAGGTGAGAGGGTGATTCCTCCAGTTGAGTTCAGGGAGAGGATTGTTAACACGGGCCATGAAGGCCATTTGGGGCGGAGTCTTACGAAGGCTAGAGTGAGAGAACGATACTGGTGGCCAGGGATGGATCGCATGGTTGAGGAGGTGGTAAGAGATTGTGTCTCCTGTGCCCTTAGTGATAAGTCACATGTTGTTAACAAAGCTCCATTGTCTCCTGTTTTGGTTCCGGATGTGGTCTGGTCAAAGTTGGGTTTGGATATTGTGGGCCCTTTTGAATTGCTGCCATCTTATGAACGTTTTGTTATTTTGCTGGTAGATTACACTTCTAAGTGGGTGGTTACCAAGTGTGTGAGTTCCGTGACCACGAAGGTGGTTATTGACTTTTTGAAAGATGTATTCTCATTGGAGGGGTTTCCAGAGTTTCTTGTCACGGACAATGGTGTGCAATTTGTGTCCCATGAGATGGTTGAGTTCCTCAGGGATCATGGTATTGTGCATCAGAAGACAGCTTTGTATGCTCCACAGGCTAATGGATTGTCTGAGAGGATGAACAGGATGGTGAAAGATTGTGCTCAAAGGGCATTGTCTTTGAAGGTTTCGTTCAGTGGGGTATTGAGGGACATGTGGTGGGCGCATCGTACTACACCCAATGCGGTCACTCAGGTTTCGCCGTTTGAAGTCTTGAGGGGCAGGAAAGCTACATCGAAACTTAATCCTTTTTGGTTGCCTGTGTCTTCTGGGCCTGTGGTGAGCAGAGAGGACTGTCGTAGTAAAGTCTTAGACTATCAGCACAAGTATAAGGCTGATTAGGATCTGAGAATGAGAGTTAAGTGCAGAAAGTGGAATGTTGGGGACAAGGTGTTAGTGAAGAATCCTAGACATTGTTTGAAGGGAGAGTCTTCTTTCCTTGGCCCCTTTACTATTGTGACTGTCAGGAAAAATGTAGTAAGAGTTGATTCTGGTGCTATGTGGAGCATGTCTAGATTGGTGAAGTACCATGGCAATACATGCAGAGATGATGTAGGAGGGGGTGTTTGTGTTAAAGGTGCGGAATCTTGTAGTGGGATTCCTGAGAATGGGAGTGCTATGCCGTTTGGTGTGCGTCCTTCAAGAGAGAAACACATGCCAAGGAGATTCTGTGATTATGAGTTACAGTAATGGTGACTCTGAGTTGTATCTCCTTGGAAGGTAGATCCTGATTATGCTAATTTGGCAGATGTGAGTGTCATTTTATTGTTCTTTTAATTTTATTTCCTATTTCTTGTATTTTGTTTAGGGGAATGTTCTTTGTATACTGTGTTATTATTTTTCTCTAAGTAGGGGGGATGTGTTGTAATCTTGTTGGAATGTTATTTCTAGAACATGGAGATGTCATAGAATGTTAGTGAGGGAAGGTTCAGACTTGAGCTGGGGATCGTGATGAACTGAGTCTGTTGATGCCTTCTGATTCGTATTCCTGATTAAATATCAGATCAACTTCATCCTGTGTGTTTCAAGCTTATTTTTAACACTCCCATCCTCGTCGCCAGTGTTAAAAATAAGCTTGAAACACACAGGATGAAGTTGATCTGATATTTAATCAGGAATACGAATCAGAAGGCATCAACAGACTCCGTTCATCACGATCCCCAGCTCAAGTCTGAACCTTCCCTCACTAACATTCTATATGACATCTCCATGTTCTAGAAATAACATTCCAACAAGATTACAACACACATCCCTCTACCTTACCCTTCTAACAAGCATTAGCTAACCGTTTCTCCAGAGTTAAGACACATAGTTGGAGACCCAATGTTCCTGAGAAATAAAACTAGAGTTTCACAATTAACCCTAATGCCTTTACATTCATGCACTTTCACACTAGAAAAACGTAGTACATTCACACAGAATCCTGTCTTTCCCAAGAACAGCGAACAGTCTGTCCTACTACAGAATTATGACATACGTTAACAAAGCAGCGCTTCCCTCTACTTTGTCCTTCTAGCAAGCTCAGAGAATACCTATTACCTTTCAAGCGATGAGCGTTATCGGAATGCCATTTGGATCCCTGGTACCTAAGACCAAAATTTCACAGGTAACCTTCGCTATCATACACACTTCTCTCACACAGAAAAAAAATGTCTCTAATGGCAACACACGACGATGCTACCGAATCGAACCCAGACAATGCGTTGTGCAACTTTAATCGTTACACGTTTTCCCCGTGTACCTACAGGGTAATAACAATTCCGTCTTTCCCGAGAGCAGCGCTTACCTCTGCTCTACTACGGAACCGTTACAAACTTCCGACTTCCTACATCCCAGAAGCCGTGCAAACAACATAGAACTCGACGCGACTCAACATAGAGTGTGAGAACATAAACCAATATCAATAACCAATAATCAATAAGCTATTTACAACCAATAATCACCAAACCAAACAATAAAAACCATCATTCTGCTACCAGAAAAACTGTTGCAGCGTGGGACATCAAATTCCCCCTTCGTCACAGACCAAATACCTCAACAGCAAATTCACTCAATATATTCATTGGTGGGGCCCATAACACCAATACTCACACTCAGTTGATCTGCTTCCCTAGAGGAATAAGCTTCCAAACGCTGACATGAAAGGAATATCTTTACCACACTCTAAATACATTGATTTCAACCCTAAGACATTCCTCTCATAAAGGGAGGAATCATTTAGTTGTTAACTATAGTTTAGTGATTAAACTCATTTATCTATATACTATTCTTTATCCTAATTCTCTTCTTCAAATAATCGACACAACACATTTGTCAATTAATCAAATATTCTTTATCTAAGAAATATTGCAAAATCGTTATAAATCATCATCAGCATTGCAGAACATTATATTTACCTAATCTGGCTAAAAGTCGTCCTCTGAGTCAGTCAAGTCGTGGAACAACCTTTTAATTTCATCAAAGTTAGGCCGCAATTCAGTCTCTCAAAGATCCAGGATAACAGCTGTCCAGCAGGGTCACCGTCCTCTCCGTCAGCATAACGTCTGGATATCGAGTTTGTCAAAGAAGAGCGAGTTTTTTAGTTCAATTCCCTAGCTACTTTTATAATGTAATTAATGTCAAAAAGTAACAAGATTGGGGTTTCAGAAAGTTCTGATTGGTCGACTTGGGGTCGAGGGGTAAAGTTCTCATAGAGTCTGCATAATGAAGTCATCGCACTTGCTGGTTCCCGTTTTCAAATTGTCTATTGTCTTGTCGTTGGCGTAGTTCCCGGAGCAACCTTGACTAGGGCTTCAACTCCTAGGGTCAGGACCAGGCCACTGCTGCTGGCGGTGACGCCTGTGCACTTCACCCAGAACCTCGTGTTGTCAGGAGCAGTCACGTTCAACGTCTCGTTCAGCCATCTTAACTAGGCAGAAACACAAAAACGTAATTAAAACATAGAAATAGCTAATACAATGTAAATCCCTCGCTAATACCCATATGTGTGAGTAATTATCTAGCAGAAAGCCACATCCAAAGCGTTTATACTCACATAATAAAGCACAAATCACAATCACATCACAAAAGCAACATGTATCATGCAATATTCTAATTTTTCTACTATTAGTACACGTACATAAGTTAGTTTACAATTAGTTTCGCCATGCAAAGTACAATTCCCACGTGTAATTCTTTTGTTAATATGATTGATAAGTCCTTCACTGCAAACCATTAATAAAATTACTATTAGTTAATTATTCAGATTAATATAAACATGCAGAATGGGGGGGTATACAAGATTTTGTACTACCCGCTCCAGCACAGAAAGGTTCATCCTTCCAGGAAGGAACCGGCTTGGCAGTTTGGGCTGGACTGTTCCCATGAGGAACAGGGTCATTACTAATTTGCATACGGTTGGGTCCAAACTAGGGAGACATAGTGAGCAAAAGTACAATGGATTTAACCCACATCTCTTGACTGGGGGAGAATGATTGATTTATTCATCATTCCGTCCATCATTTGTTGCCGCAGCACCATACATGAGTGTTGCTACCCCCATACAAAGAAGATAATGCACTCACCACCAACAATACCACACCCTTCAGGTTTAGGCTGACACCGTGACCAAGCCTCGGATCCGAGAAAAGCAGAGAATGTTCTTGATCCTGATCAGGTGGCCAGGCAACAACAAGGGGACAGTTTCAAAATGCCAACGGCACCGAAGAGTGCATTGGCGCTGACCAAGCCTTCGACATCACTCTGAACCGACAAAAACATCGGCACTGAAGAGTTCTAAGAAACATCCATTGAGTCGAAAAAATCTTTGGAATTGAGCGGAACAAACTCAAAAACTGCGGAACCAAGTTCTGGCAAACACCACAGACACTTTTCTAAACAAAAGATATTCCATGATTCCACCATTTCAAAGCCTGCTTCTAAAAGCACTTCATCAGCACACAAAAAACAGAAGAGACAAAGTAATAAACCCACTCAAGATCAAGGGGTAATATTTGAGAGACTGCAACATTTTATGCAAGAAAAAAGAAAAGAGGCTGCAAAAAGAAAGGCAGAAGAAGAACAATTTTCTCAGCCTCCACAAAAGATTCTACCTCAAGAAACTAGGGCCACTAGCCTTAAAATATTTAGTGTACCTGCTTCACCTCAAACTCAATCACCATCTCCACAAGGAGAACAAGAGGGAGAGGTACAGGACACTGATTCCCAGGGCACACAACATACTGATTGCACACCTGACCCATAGGAAGACTATGATGTGGTTCTACCAGATTAAGATATGGAACATTCAGATGTGGTTCTACCAGATTCAGATATGGAACCTCCTCTCATTCTTACCCTCGTGGCACTTCATCCTATCATAGCATCATACAAAGTGCTGCTGAATAGCATAAGCTCCCAATGCATTCAACAGAAGAGGAAATTAATTTTCTCATTGAAAAACTTTCACAAACAGAACGTACTGTTCAATATTTGCCTATGACTGGATCCATTCTAAATATTTCAAAAGAAGTGTTTATGGACCCAGTCAACTCATGGGTCCTTATGCCACGCATTGAGAAAAAATATAAACTTTCTCCAAGTGACCAAATTTACATTAGAGGCCACCCCCCAACAGACTCCCTTGTAGTCACCCCTGCTAGGAAGAGAGCAGTTGCACAAGGCACTGGAGAAGCACCTCCTCCAGATAAAGAAAGCAAAAGAATTGACGCAGCTGCAAAAATAGTTGCCACAAGGCATGCAAATCATTGGAGGTTTGCATATTCTGTGGGCATGCTTTCACAATACAACAGAGCAAGCTGGGATGAAATACACGAGCTCATGCAACATCTTCCAGCGGACTATAGAATAAAGGGGAACAATCTGGTTAATGAGAGTAAAATGATTTCTAACGCTACAATTAAATGTGTCTTTGATGGAGCAGACACTGCGGCTAGAGGGATAAACACATCTATTATGCTCAGAAGACGTGTAGCTACACATTTCTGGATTCAAACCAGAAGTACAACAGGATATTTTAAATGTCCCATTTGATGGTGAACATCTTTTTGGTCCAGCAGTAGACGCTCAACTAGAAAAGATTTAAAAAAAGACACCGATACTGCCAAGTCAATGGATGCTTTACAGACCACAACACAAAAACAAGCATTGGCATAGCCAATAGGTCTCGCCTTTGGGACCTTATAAGTGTTTAGCCATGCAACAGTTGCATAACTAAATACTTATAAGGTCCCAAAAGCGAGACCTATTGGCTATGCCAAGCGGCCGCAAAATTGAAAGTGATCGCGATCACGATCAAACATCAAAGCGGCCGTGAAAGTGAAAGTAATCGCGGTAAAACTTGCACTGTAGCTCTAGGCCGGCCTGGTAGCACTTTTTGGAGCCCTCTCAATAAGTCTCGCCAGACCAGAGCATGCGCTGGGTCAGGCGAGACCTAACAACAGCACTTTCAGAGGTACCAAGGTAGAGGAGCTTCAAAAACCTCTACCACAGAAAATCCTTCCTATCAGCTTCAACAGCAACAATACCATCAGCAGGGGCGTGGTTACTATCATGGAGCATACAAAAATAATAAAGGCAGATAAAGAGGCAAACCCAACAAGGGCACATCCATCCCCAGCCCCACAACAAAATGACTTGCTCACAGTTCCCCCAGACCACAAAAGACCTGTTGGAGGAAGGCTACAACACTTACATCTGTTGTGGCAGAACATCACCTCAGAAATTGTCAAACAAGGATATTGCCTAGAACTACTTCAACAGCCACCAAATATTCCACCAAAAAAACAGGTATTACATCCACAACTCCTACACCTGCTCAAAGTAGAAGTATAGGCTTTACTACAAAAGGGGTCCATCGAAATAGTCTCACACAAGTATCAAGACAAAGGAGTGTACTCCGTTTATTTTCTAATACCAAAGAAGGATGGAACCCTAAGACCCATTCTGGATCTACGTCTACTAAATCACTACATACTGTCAGAACATTTTCACATGGTTACACTACAAGATGTAATACCACTACTTCAAAAAAGTGACTTCACGACTGCATTAGACCTGAAGGACACTTACTTCCACATTCCAATTCATCCTGCATACAGAAAATGCTCATACGAAAGTTACTGATATCATTTCTCAAGGCAATGATCTAGCTGACAGAACAGCTAAACAGACTGCTCAAACTCAAACATCCGACATGACAAAGACAATAGTCCCGACGCCAACACATTGCATGATGGTTAAGGATCCCGCTCTTGACGTAATTGACATACAGACACATGCTACTCCAGACGAAATAAAGAAATGGACTGAATTAGGAGGGATCCAAACGGATCAAGGATGGATGACAAAGGAAAAATCTGTGTGGTTCCTTCCTGATTCAATGGTCCAAGTCGTTATTAACACTGTACATAGTCCAGCGCATCTAGGAGAAAAAGCTATGCTAGACAGCATTCAACACATTTGGTTCAACAAGCATTTACGAGCAGCAGCTAAACAAAAAGTCCGTACCTGTATGATCTGTTGTCAGTTTAACCCAGGAAAAAGCATTCCCGTAGAACAGGGTGGATTTCAGCCTCCTGATCACCCTTTTGAAATCCTCCAGATGGATTATATCCAGATGGAACGATGTCGAGGATTCAAATATGTTCTCGTAGTTGTCTGTGCTCTTTCCCGTTGGACAGAGGCATACCCGGTTTCAGATTACACTGCCCCGACTACTGCCAAACAGTTAGTTCGAGAATTCTTCCCACGGTACGGTTTACCACGTGTTGTCTACTCAGATAACGGCCAGCCGTTCTCATCCGAACTAATGAAACACGTTTCACTTTTGTTAGGCTATCAGTGGAAATTCCACTGTGTCCGACACCCCGAGGCAGCAGGTCTCGTGGAAAGACATAATCAAACTCTGAAAATTAGATTGTCCAAAATATGCAGGGAGAAAGGTGTCGACTGGGTAGTAGCGTTACCAGTTGCACTCTTTTACATGAGAATGGTAGCACACTCTCGAACAGGGCTATCCCCTTATGAAGTGATCTTCGGTAGACCACCAAATATGTGGGGGACGCTTATACCACGCAAAATAACTGATATTGACTGTAATATGCTGACAGATTACTTGGCTTCCTTGATGTCTGCACTACAATCTTGTCGTTCACAGGTAGCTGCAGCTTTTCCCGACAACACTGAGGTGAAACCCCATGACGTAATTCCAGGAGACCTGGTCTTAGTGAGGAACTTTGATCGGAAGTCTCAGCTGGACCCTAGGTGGAGGTCGCCTCAGCTCGTGTTATTAACGACGAGGACAGCCGTGAAGATCGAGGGTCGAAAAGGCTGGATACATTCAAGTCATATCAAGAAATTTCATGGACTACCATCGGATGTAAATACCACACCTCGTGTGTCTTCACCCATTGACTCAAAACTTCCTTTGGTTGAATCAAGTAATCACGAACAATATAAACTGAAACTCAGGTCTAACCAGTCAGGCAATTTGATTGTTTAAGTCCTCTCCAAGGTAAAGCGGTTGAATTTGTCTCTGACATGTATCCCTTAGACCTGAATAGAGAAAAAACCCGAAAAATGTTGAAACGACATGCATACTGTAAATCACTGCGTAGTCATTGCACAGTGACGTTATTAATTTTGTTTTTCTTAAGTCTTTTAATAATTACTGCAAGTATATTGTTGCACATATGTTATCCTATTTCTAGACATGTTTATAATGTTACTGCTGAACATTCTTTTAGTGAATTACCTCCGCATGAATTGTCATATAGATTTGCGCTGCGCAATAACACTTTTATTAGTATGTTACATCATTCCCATCAGGTTAGCAATGCTACAAATTGTTGGATATGTGGCCGACTCCCTCCCTATCAGAATTATAAAGGAATTCTACCTCTCTTTCCATACCCGTTCACACACAACGGCTCCTGTGGAGCATGGTTTAGTTTAATTAATTCCCAAGATTCGAATTCTGCAGTTTATCAAGACAACTGGGTATGGGGAAATTTGAACTTAGTTTTACTTAAAGTCTGCCACCCCAACAAGGAGGGACTTCCCAAAAGAACAGGAACTGATCTAGAAAATGAAGTATATGGATTAGGTAATTTTACGCTTAATCTTATGATCCTAAATGTCGAATCCGAAGCTACTCCAATTTTGCCCGCCATGTCAGTATTTCGAGTAAAAGGTGAATTATGTGTAAGAAAGAATGGTTCCATACATATGGGCCATAGTAGATGCACCACTGTAATAGAATTTAGTGATCAAGGCAAGTCGACATTTAGAGCTTACCGCCATTCCTATTTTATATGTGGTCAGACCGCATATATACGCCTACCTCTAGATTGGGATGGTACCTGTTATATAGCATTCCTTTTGCCACCTGTTTTCCTAGCTCCTCCTGATTATCACAGAAATACTCAGTTAGTACACAATAGAGAAAGGAGAGATCTCCCAATAGTCGATTATACTGAGACCGCATGGGAAAAATACACAGATTTCAATAAAGGTCTCTTTCCCTATATAGGTACCGTTGCTAATAGTAAGCCAGATACACCAGAATCCAGGCACCTGGACTTGGTCCGGTTGGTTTTGGAGTGTATTATCTACCTTTGGATGGAAGGTCCTATCCTTCCTAGGTATTGGCTTTCTCATACTATTCAGTTGCTGTCTATGTCTACAATGTGGACAAGCGATCTGTGGTCTGTGTGCCACATCGTGTATTCCACCACCAAGATTTCATTCATCCCGGAAGAAGAAAAAAGAAGAACAAATGATGCTATATGAACAGATCGATGGATTAATGAAGATTGATATCTCTTGACGGGCAAGTAGGGGACAAGGAGGGAATGTGGAAATATGGATTTTTCTGATCAGTTATGTCCCCTATCTTGGACCCCAACGGTTCCATGTATAAATCACAAGTACATGTATGTTCCCTCCAGTTCCAGTTATGAAGACGCAAATACATGTGCGTCCACCGTTAACATGTCCTCTTTCAGATCCGCCATGAATGGGCCGGATATTCCATTCCTAAGTACGAAAGGCCACCGGCTTTATATGGTTCACTTATGCCATTTTACAGTTCAGGCGAGTAGGCCCTGATTCTGCCATCAAGCTTTTCCTGCCTTCTGCCTCTGAGAGCTCCAGTCTGAGCCTGCATCTGTATCCATGAACTTTGTCCTCATTCTCTGCGCGGCTCACGGTGCCTGACATCAGCTCGCTGCCTGCCAAAAACTGTATTTCACCTTCGAAATTATCTGCTCCGCTCCCTGCCCAACGCATTCCTGTCTAGTAGTTTAAGTAAACAGTCTTCCAGCTACCAAGCAAAGGCCCGGCTTCTCTGTCTTTATGCAAGTAATTCATAGCCCTATTATTATGGAAGACTTCTGCCCTCGCATCTAGTGTAGACACTTAGACGCTTGTATACGCACTAACAGTCAGTATAGTCAGTATAGAATAAGATTCTACTCTAAGAGACCTCTCTTTTGGATAACATAGTTCTTTAAACATAGGATGTTAGATATGATTTGGGATAAGGTTGACTTGACCCTCCAGACATCTGTCGCCACATGTAGAGTTAAATGTCAAATCCCCTTCACCCCCTAGTCGCACGTCAATCATACGTCATGCTGCTGCGCGCGCATTTCTGCCAAGTATTTCTGCTGACATTGCGAAATTCTTTCATGGAACCACCCTATTATGACATCACACCTGATGACGTTCTTTAGTCACACCCAGTTACGCCCACTTTTGCTACGCATGTATGTTTTATCCTTATCATCAATTGTTACGCCTCCTGCATTTGCTTCAATGTAATGCCTATTGTATAAAAGTAATTACTTATCAATAAAGTATGTACTTCACTTCCTGAACCTCCGTGGTGATGGAACCTGGAGTCAACGATTCGAATCGTCCATTGGAATAAAGCCCATTCCGAACCTCTAATGTCACGGATTTTGCCTCTTATTTTACTGAGCTATATTTATTATTTTTCTGTATCAAATTAAGTCCCGGTAATTAAATTATTTACCACATGAATGGCGCCCGAACAGGGACACTTTCTCATCTCACGCGCCGGCGGTGCGTTGCAGGCCCGGTCTCCTGCCACAGCTGGACGGACAACAACGCGTACCAGCAGGATTTCCTGTATCTCCCTCCGGTCAAGCGGGGGCGACTGAGGCTGCGATCAACACCCAGACGAGGCGGTGAGAAGTGCGAAGTATCCCGACCAGAGCCTAGCTGAGAGAGCAAGATCCGAGGTATACAGAGGCCCACCAAGTTCCGAAGTTCCGAAGTTCCGAGGTTTCCGATGTTCCGAGGTTTCCGAAGTTTTCGAGTCGAGTCCAGTCCAGTTCAGTTCAGTTCCGTTCCGAGGCCTTCCGTTCCGAGCTACCCGGTGAGTACCATTACTGGGGAGGCGTTCTGGCGTGCACATAAGTTGTGCCGGTCCAGACGGGTTTGGGTACACAAATCCGGTCTGCACTGTTTTAGCGGTGTATCTGTACTGTTTAGCAGTATATCTAGTATATCAAGTATATAAATTCAGAATAATTCAGTTAAATGCCGAGGATTATGTCTTGTGATTAAGTTTTCTTAGATCGTCATCATCATTGTTGCTCATTTAAAACGTCAAATGTTAAATGTGTTAATACGTCCTGCATATTGTGGTGTGAATGACTGTTCATTAATGTGTTTATTGTATTAAGTTTGTTCTAGACCAAGTATCAGATCAGTTCTCAGTATGCCGCTCTTTTCGAAACTAAGACAGATCACAACTAGAAAAGGGGTACTCGAAGAAGCTGTTCCCATTCCTCCTAGGGACACTCCAGGGTACTCCATGTATCATAAACATGGCCTAGACGCCATATTATTTCTTGATCTATGGGTAGACTACACTAAGGAATTACCAGAAAGTCAGAGGTGGCCCGCAGCTGGGACCTGGGATGCAGATTGCATCGTGAAAGTAGAGGAAGAATTATGGAAAAGGAAAGCTAGACAATCACAGAAAGACGCCATTGAATTATGGCGTAAAGAATCGTATAGACGTACAGAAAAAGCACGTAGACAGGAAGAGAAGAGTAAGGAAAATTCAAATAAAGTCCGAGAAAATCTATTAATTGAAGAAGGTACACGAGTGAAATCAGAACAAGTAGACAGACAAAGAAATGCCCTTATGAATGGTATGTATCCCCTTCTGGCCGAGGGATTACCTAAGGCTACTCCGGAGATACCAAAAGACTTGCCACCCCCATTGTTCCCAATAAAAATGCATCCTAAGGGGCATCCTAGAACAGCAGAAGATGTTTTTCTTTCCTCATATTTAGATGAAGCAGCTCCCGAGTATGCTAACCCCGCCCCACATAGACCGTCTGCCGGGGAGGTTCAACGCCAAGATCCTGTATCTGTATCTCTACAGCATCAAATCCTGACACCAGTTCCGGCAAGCACATCTGTTTCCACATCTGTTCCTACAGCTGCTTCTACAGCTGTGTCCACACCTATAGTTGCTGTATCGCGTTCAACGAATCCTTTCACGCCCGATACCCCAGACGGGGCTACCGGAGGTGCTACCAACATTTTTTCTACGCCACCCAGAATAAATAAACTTACTTTTCAAGAATCAGCACATCCACGTACCCCCAAACTCATAAATTCCCGCACGCTTAAGGAACTTCTTGTAGATTGTAGATATGACCCTGTGCCTGGAAAAGAGGACGAAATGATCATGGCATCACTACGTATCAGACGAGCTGCGGTGTATTTAGGAAAGCTACCAGGAATGACTATGCATCTAGATAATATATATCATTTTGTCCAAACAGGGCGAGATTCTGAATGTATTAACAGAGCTATGGAATACCAGAAAGTGGAGATACAGGGGGAACTGTTACGTTTCCTCGTAAATTGTGTAATCAGAAATCAAGACCGACCGGGGGTAGATCCGGAAATAATGCAAACCCTTACCAGATGGAGCCAGAATATATCAGAAGGGAGACATGATAGGCAAAAATGTATAATAGCCATGTGCCGAAAGATCCGTAAAGAAATAGAACGCCTACACGAAGAGAGATTAACGGTAGACCAGTTTGAACAAGATGAGGAGGAGGAAGGATCAGGACTGCCCACAGGACAGTCAGAAACCATAGCCTATGTAGGTAGAGGAAGATCTTGTAATAGTACTAGATGTTTCACTGACCCGATACGTCCGATATGTCCAGATAATAACAGGAATTTCCAAACACCTATAATAAATCTAAGGTCCCCCGAGCATTCGTTCCAAGCCGCTGACAAATTACTCCGAGAACGAAGAGGTTATCATTTACTCGATTCTATGGATGAACAAGAATTAGCCAAGTCAGCCGTTCATTGGGCTGACAGTCCCGGAAAATATGGTGATGATACAGTAGCACACACATTTTTGAACCTCACCCCAGATGAACAGCGTTTAGCTGGGATTTATATGATTCAACAACTTCTTATACTATATAAAAGCCAACATTCAGATCCTGGTCCGTTACCTGATATATTGACTGAATTACTCACGAATAGATGGAGAGGTTCAGGTACTAAGTTAATTAGAGAAATACTAGAATCAAGAAAGCAGTACATTCTTTTTGTATGCCCAGAACATGTCTCACTGCCCATCAAGGAAAGAACGACGTATTACATGGACAGACAGAATCCCTTACGAGAAGTACACCCAATAAAGGGCGAGGACAATCAGTTTAAACGTGTATATGTATATACGCCCATATCGAAAATAGAATTGTTAGAAATGAAGAAAGTGGTACCCAGTCATGACAAAGACCCAGCGGGTTTTCACCGAGAAATTAAAGACATGTTACTCATGGGAGAGTATACCTATCCCGACATTATGACAATATTAAAGGTATTAATGCCTGCTGGCATTTATGAGAAACTCAAGGAAAAAGAGTGGGAGGTAGGAGACCAAAAGATAGACTGGACAGCATTAGAAAATGAAGAAAGGGCCCGAGGTCCAGGTTCGGGGCTTGGGGATAAAACTAAAGCACTACCAGGTTTACTAGTACAGGTACTGCCACGTTTATTAACCACGAAAAAGGAAGACTGGGGTGCAATCTCAGCCTGTAAACAAAAGCAAGATGAAGACACTAGTGATTTCTATGCCCGATTCGAAAAATGTTTTGGTATAAATAGTGGTATAAAAGCAAGTAGCCATACCCACATCTGTTTGTGACAAAATTCGTTGAAAATTCCTTACCCCAAGTGAAGAATAGAGTATTAAAATTCGAGAGTACCTGGCAAGGTAATACCCCATCACAAATGTTACAAATGTTACAGTACCATTACAATAGAATTAGAGAGGAACAAGAACATGAACAGAAACGCATGAAAGACACAAAAATGAAAATGCTAGTCTCCCAGACAGTTCCAGCTGAAGGTCATAAAAAGGGTACGACACAGTCCGGTGATTCAGCAGGACCTGTAAAAGGGACATGCAACTATTGTAAACAACTAGGTCATTACATACACGATTGCCCAGTCTTGAAGCGTAATATCGCCACAGGTAAAACACAAGAAAGACCACGGCCACCTAGACAGGATCAGAATGAACAAGGAGCACTGCAGCATGCACAGTCCATGCCAGCTCCACAACAGTCTATACAGTTTGTGCCAGCTGCACCAGCGCTGCCTGTTGCTGCCACACAAACCACGACACGACAGCTGTACCAGACCGCACAGTACGACTATCCTGATTATCAACGATACACATGAACCAGCCTAGAGAGGGAAGTTGACTTACCCCTTATCGAGGTCCCTGTAGACCAAGAAGGACCTTATGTACATAGTGAATTATTAGGCTTAGATAGAAAATTTGTACTTGATACAGGGGCAAGTCGAACAACTATAAAACGTAGTGAAGTTCCAGGGGCACCCCTCTCAGGCTCACAGAATATTTCCCTTGGTTTTTCAGGAAAACCTATTATTAATGAAGTATCACAGCCCCTTCCACTTACGATAGGACCCTTAACCCGAACTACAGATTTATTGCTTACTAAATCATGTCCAGAAAACCTGTTAGGTATAAAAACATTGAAAGCTCTAGGAGCTATAATATGTTGTTCTCCGGAAGGAGTAAGATTGTTTTTACGTGATTTCAAAGGTCACTATGTGTCTCGAGACATGGATCCCCGACTGCAGACTTTACCTACACATTTATGGGCACAAGGCCCTACTGATGTGGGTTGCATGAATATTACACCATATCGGGTTACATTAAAGGCAGGAGTGGTACTACCACGAATGCGACAATACAAGTTACCCCCAGATGCTGTAGTGGCTTTACTGCAAATTATTGACGAGCTCATTGTCCAAGGAGTGGTTGTGGAAACAGACTCCAATGTATGTAATTCCCCGATAATTCCGATTCTTAAACGAACAGATCCAAAGGCTCCGCCAGTATATCGATTGGTTATTGATCTGCGCGAATTGAACAAATGCATTGTGCCACAATTCCCTGTGGTCCCAGATATCTCGTCATTACTGACAGCTATTGATTCCGAAGCAACATTCTTTACTGTAATTGATCTCAAGAATGCCTTTTTCAGCGTCCCAATAGATCCGGAAAGCCAATACTTGTTCAGATTTAGTTTAAATGGACGTAGCTTTAAATTCACACGCGCCCCTCAAGGATTTACAGAAAGCCCCAGCATCTATAGCCAAGCACTGAAACGAGAACTTGACAGTATTCACATGCCAGTCAACACTGCCCTGCTTCAATATGTCGATGATCTGCTGATCACCGCTAGAAACGAACCTGAATGTGAGAAAGCATCACTGACGGTATTACAATTTTTGGCCGAAAAGGGGCACAAGGTGTCCCCTTCTAAGCTGCAATTCTGTGTACAGCGAGTTGTTTACCTTGGTCACTCGCTGTCCAAGGAGGGAAGGCAGCTTACACCAGATCGCATCCAGCTAATTGCAAATATGCCAATACCCACGACACAAAAGGAGGTGCGGGCTTTCATAGGCCTCACTTCATATTGTAGGCAGTGGATCCCTCAGTATGCATTTCTAGCAAAACCACTCATTCAATTGACAACACAGGAGGCAGCCACATTGACTGTCCTCCCTTGGACTCAGGAACATACACACGTTTTTGAAAGTTTAAAGAAAGCTTTATGTCAAGCACCTGTCCTAGCAACACCATGTTACAATAAACAGTTTACACTCTTTGTTACAGAACGCGAAGGTACTGCCTTGTCAGTACTCACACAGGAACAAGCAGGATCACACAAACCATGTGCCTATTTTTCTAGTACATTAGATCCCGTAGCTCAGGCTTTGCCTGCATGCCTAAAATCAGTGGCAGCAACAGCCTTAGCAATCAGACAAAGCGATGCCATAGTATTAGGACATCCATTGACAGTACAAGTACCACATGCAGTAGAGGTTCTTTTGAACCGCACACAAACACAACACTTGACTATAGCACGACTCACCGGTTACGAATTAACATTGTTTCAGCCACATATAGAAATCAGACGTTGTAGTACATTGAATCCTGCCACACTGTTACCTGTAAATGGAACAGATCCACTTGCACATGATTGTATTGAAGTTATCACTATCACGACGAAACCCAGACAAGATTTAACAGACGTTCCATTATCAGATCCAGACCTGACGTTGTATGTAGATGGTTCATGTATGAGAACAGGTACAGGAGAGTTAGTGGCCGCTTATGCAGTCACAACAGACGCTGAAATCATTGAAACAAATTGTATAAATACCTTGTCCGCTCAAGCAGCAGAGCTCATCGCTCTGACACAAGCCTGTGTTCAAGCCACAAATAAAAAAGTCAACATATACACTGATTCACGTTATGCATTCGGAGTCGTACATGACTTCGGCGTGCTGTGGCGAGAGAGAGGTTATTTAACTTCTCACGGTGCCCACATTCAGCACGGACCCCTCATTCATGCCTTATTAGATGCAATACATCTACCCACTGCAATATCAATTATGAAATGTAATGCTCATACGAAAGTTACTGATATCATTTCTCAAGGCAATGATCTAGCTGACAGAACAGCTAAACAGACTGCTCAAACTCAAACATCCGACATGACAAAGACAATAGTCCCGACGCCAACACATTGCATGATGGTTAAGGATCCCGCTCTTGACGTAATTGACATACAGACACATGCTACTCCAGACGAAATAAAGAAATGGACTGAATTAGGAGGGATCCAAACGGATCAAGGATGGATGACAAAGGAAAAATCTGTGTGGTTCCTTCCTGATTCAATGGTCCAAGTCGTTATTAACACTGTACATAGTCCAGCGCATCTAGGAGAAAAAGCTATGCTAGACAGCATTCAACACATTTGGTTCAACAAGCATTTACGAGCAGCAGCTAAACAAAAAGTCCGTACCTGTATGATCTGTTGTCAGTTTAACCCAGGAAAAAGCATTCCCGTAGAACAGGGTGGATTTCAGCCTCCTGATCACCCTTTTGAAATCCTCCAGATGGATTATATCCAGATGGAACGATGTCGAGGATTCAAATATGTTCTCGTAGTTGTCTGTGCTCTTTCCCGTTGGACAAAGGCATACCCGGTTTCAGATTACACTGCCCCGACTACTGCCAAACAGTTAGTTCGAGAATTCTTCCCACGGTACGGTTTACCACGTGTTGTCTACTCAGATAACGGCCAGCCGTTCTCATCCGAACTAATGAAACACGTTTCACTTTTGTTAGGCTATCAGTGGAAATTCCACTGTGTCCGACACCCCGAGGCAGCAGGTCTCGTGGAAAGACATAATCAAACTCTGAAAATTAGATTGTCCAAAATATGCAGGGAGAAAGGTGTCGACTGGGTAGTAGCGTTACCAGTTGCACTCTTTTACATGAGAATGGTAGCACACTCTCGAACAGGGCTATCCCCTTATGAAGTGATCTTCGGTAGACCACCAAATATGTGGGGGACGCCTATACCACGCAAAATAACTGATATTGACTGTAATATGCTGACAGATTACTTGGCTTCCTTGATGTCTGCACTACAATCTTGTCGTTCACAGGTAGCTGCAGCTTTTCCCGACAACACTGAGGTGAAACCCCATGACGTAATTCCAGGAGACCTGGTCTTAGTGAGGAACTTTGATCGGAAGTCTCAGCTGGACCCTAGGTGGAGGTCGCCTCAGCTCGTGTTATTAACGACGAGGACAGCCGTGAAGATCGAGGGTCGAAAAGGCTGGATACATTCAAGTCATATCAAGAAATTTCATGGACTACCATCGGATGTAAATACCACACCTCGTGTGTCTTCACCCATTGACTCAAAACTTCCTTTGGTTGAATCAAGTAATCACGAACAATATAAACTGAAACTCAGGTCTAACCAGTCAGGCAATTTGATTGTTTAAGTCCTCTCCAAGGTAAAGCGGTTGAATTTGTCTCTGACATGTATCCCTTAGACCTGAATAGAGAAAAAACCCGAAAAATGTTGAAACGACATGCATACTGTAAATCACTGCGTAGTCATTGCACAGTGACGTTATTAATTTTGTTTTTCTTAAGTCTTTTAATAATTACTGCAAGTATATTGTTGCACATATGTTATCCTATTTCTAGACATGTTTATAATGTTACTGCTGAACATTCTTTTAGTGAATTACCTCCGCATGAATTGTCATATAGATTTGCGCTGCGCAATAACACTTTTATTAGTATGTTACATCATTCCCATCAGGTTAGCAATGCTACAAATTGTTGGATATGTGGCCGACTCCCTCCCTATCAGAATTATAAAGGAATTCTACCTCTCTTTCCATACCCGTTCACACACAACGGCTCCTGTGGAGCATGGTTTAGTTTAATTAATTCCCAAGATTCGAATTCTGCAGTTTATCAAGACAACTGGGTATGGGGAAATTTGAACTTAGTTTTACTTAAAGTCTGCCACCCCAACAAGGAGGGACTTCCCAAAAGAACAGGAACTGATCTAGAAAATGAAGTATATGGATTAGGTAATTTTACGCTTAATCTTATGATCCTAAATGTCGAATCCGAAGCTACTCCAATTTTGCCCGCCATGTCAGTATTTCGAGTAAAAGGTGAATTATGTGTAAGAAAGAATGGTTCCATACATATGGGCCATAGTAGATGCACCACTGTAATAGAATTTAGTGATCAAGGCAAGTCGACATTTAGAGCTTACCGCCATTCCTATTTTATATGTGGTCAGACCGCATATATACGCCTACCTCTAGATTGGGATGGTACCTGTTATATAGCATTCCTTTTGCCACCTGTTTTCCTAGCTCCTCCTGATTATCACAGAAATACTCAGTTAGTACACAATAGAGAAAGGAGAGATCTCCCAATAGTCGATTATACTGAGACCGCATGGGAAAAATACACAGATTTCAATAAAGGTCTCTTTCCCTATATAGGTACCGTTGCTAATAGTAAGCCAGATACACCAGAATCCAGGCACCTGGACTTGGTCCGGTTGGTTTTGGAGTGTATTATCTACCTTTGGATGGAAGGTCCTATCCTTCCTAGGTATTGGCTTTCTCATACTATTCAGTTGCTGTCTATGTCTACAATGTGGACAAGCGATCTGTGGTCTGTGTGCCACATCGTGTATTCCACCACCAAGATTTCATTCATCCCGGAAGAAGAAAAAAGAAGAACAAATGATGCTATATGAACAGATCGATGGATTAATGAAGATTGATATCTCTTGACGGGCAAGTAGGGGACAAGGAGGGAATGTGGAAATATGGATTTTTCTGATCAGTTATGTCCCCTATCTTGGACCCCAACGGTTCCATGTATAAATCACAAGTACATGTATGTTCCCTCCAGTTCCAGTTATGAAGACGCAAATACATGTGCGTCCACCGTTAACATGTCCTCTTTCAGATCCGCCATGAATGGGCCGGATATTCCATTCCTAAGTACGAAAGGCCACCGGCTTTATATGGTTCACTTATGCCATTTTACAGTTCAGGCGAGTAGGCCCTGATTCTGCCATCAAGCTTTTCCTGCCTTCTGCCTCTGAGAGCTCCAGTCTGAGCCTGCATCTGTATCCATGAACTTTGTCCTCATTCTCTGCGCGGCTCACGGTGCCTGACATCAGCTCGCTGCCTGCCAAAAACTGTATTTCACCTTCGAAATTATCTGCTCCGCTCCCTGCCCAACGCATTCCTGTCTAGTAGTTTAAGTAAACAGTCTTCCAGCTACCAAGCAAAGGCCCGGCTTCTCTGTCTTTATGCAAGTAATTCATAGCCCTATTATTATGGAAGACTTCTGCCCTCGCATCTAGTGTAGACACTTAGACGCTTGTATACGCACTAACAGTCAGTATAGTCAGTATAGAATAAGATTCTACTCTAAGAGACCTCTCTTTTGGATAACATAGTTCTTTAAACATAGGATGTTAGATATGATTTGGGATAAGGTTGACTTGACCCTCCAGACATCTGTCGCCACATGTAGAGTTAAATGTCAAATCCCCTTCACCCCCTAGTCGCACGTCAATCATACGTCATGCTGCTGCGCGCGCATTTCTGCCAAGTATTTCTGCTGACATTGCGAAATTCTTTCATGGAACCACCCTATTATGACATCACACCTGATGACGTTCTTTAGTCACACCCAGTTACGCCCACTTTTGCTACGCATGTATGTTTTATCCTTATCATCAATTGTTACGCCTCCTGCATTTGCTTCAATGTAATGCCTATTGTATAAAAGTAATTACTTATCAATAAAGTATGTACTTCACTTCCTGAACCTCCGTGGTGATGGAACCTGGAGTCAACGATTCGAATCGTCCATTGGAATAAAGCCCATTCCGAACCTCTAATGTCACGGATTTTGCCTCTTATTTTACTGAGCTATATTTATTATTTTTCTGTATCAAATTAAGTCCCGGTAATTAAATTATTTACCACAGTATCGGGAATGATGTCATCTTGCATGGCAATAGTGCCTCATGTTCGCCTACACATGAGACGCCAACAGGGGTGTTTAGCATCTCAGTGGTCATAAGCGGGAGGGAACATGGAAGACCTAGTATTGGTTTCAGCCAAATATTATCAGTCTCTATTATGGTGGAACAATCAAAACATTTTGGCAGGGAGAGATTTCGGAGATCCAATCCTGCAAATAACAATCACAAGCGATGCATCACTTCTGGGATGGGGACCTCATATGAAGGACATTGTAGTTCAGGGACACTAGACAACACAACAACAGTTGCTACACATCAACATGTGGCAACTATTTGCCATATCGATGGCTCTCAAAGCTTTTCTCACAAACATAGCAGGAAAGACTGTCCTACACACAGACAATATGACGTTGATGTATTCCATATAGAAATAAGGAGGGCCCATTCCATACAATTGTCTCATTTGGCACAAAAGATATGGAAATGGGTCAACAATCACAACATTCACCTCTTAGCAAAATACATACCAGGAGAGGAGAACACAATGGCGGACCTCCTCAGCAGAGCACACCAGCAGGTTCACAAATGGGAGGTACACAATACGTTACTACAAGCATACCTCCAAAAGTGGGGAACACCCACAATAGATCTATTCCCAACAAAGGAAAAGGAAACCCCAAAATGCCAAAGCTGTGCATCCAAACATCCACATCCACAATCCAAGGGCAATGCTCTATGGATGTATTGGTCAAGGATATTTGTGTACGCTTTTCCTCCTTTCCCACTAATACCTTCTGTGGTCAGGACTTTCAGACAGACTTCAATTACTCTGATTCTGAGCGCTTTCACATGGGCTCATCGACCATGGTAAACAACACTATTGGAGCTCTCACCACATCCTCACAAGAAGCTACACAATTATCCAAATCTTCTAACTCAGCAATGGCAGGGTGAGACATCCCAACCCTCAACAGCTCAATCTTGCAATCTGGCTCCTATGGTCATAGAATTTGGATACCTCAATCGACCTGAGGAATGTATGACTATTCTAAAAGAAGCAATAAGACCTGCAAGGAGAGCTTGCTGTGCAGCAAAAGGCAAGTGT
Organism: Triturus cristatus; assembly: GCF_964204655.1. NCBI lineage: Eukaryota > Metazoa > Chordata > Amphibia > Caudata > Salamandridae > Triturus > Triturus cristatus. The sequence continues at coordinate 1,136,800,255 of NC_140585.1, read as the reverse complement.
TTTGTACATTACTGTGCAACACAACATATTAACCCTTCTTCCTCAACAGAACAACAATTATTTTGCTATCTGTTACATTTAAAAAAACCAAAGTTAGCATACACTTCAATACGCCTACATTTAGCAGCTATTGCAGCATATTTACAAAGCAGGAAGCACTTTTCCAAAGTCCTGTAATCAAAGCCTTCATGGAAGGATTAAAATTAGTCATTCCACTACGTACACCTCCAATACCAGCGAGGAATCTAAACATTGTCCTAACGCAGCTTATGGGGCCACCATTTGAGCTGCTTGTCAAATACACTGCTTTATACTTGTCAAATACAATACTTGACATGGAAAGTAGCTTTCCTTGTAGCAATAACATCCTTAAGAAGGGTCAGTGAAATACATGCTCTCACAATTGAAGAACTTTATTTCCAAGTCTTCTCAGACTTTACACACTACCCCTAAATTTCTACCTAAGGTTATCTCACTATTTCATTTGAATCAGACCTTGGAATTGTCAGCTTTCTTTCCAAAACCGCAAACTGTTGTAGAACATTCATTAGATACATTAGATTTTAAAAGGGCACTTATGTACTATGTGGAACGTACTAAACCCTTCAGAAAACCAAACCAGCTTTTTGTCTCTTTTTCAAATTCAACAAAGGGAAAAGCTATATCCACAGCAGGTATAGCAATGTTAATCCAAAGCAAAAAGAACACTACCAAATGTGCCAAAGGTTCATCCAACAAGGATAAAAGGAGCAACCATGTTATTTTTAGAAAATATCCCTCTCAATGATATTTGCAAAGCAGCAACATGGATAAACCCACACACTTTCATGTTCAATCAAGACTAAAAGCTCTAGTTGGACAAACATTCCTTCAAACATTTCAAACAACTGCACCATCTCATGCCTAAAGCTACCGCATGGAGGGGTACTACTTTACAGTCTATGTATAGCATGTGAACAAGCAGCCAACACATGCTACGAATAGATTGTTACTTACCCTGTAGCGTGCAGTGCTGCAGATTCACATGCACCCTCCCGCCTCCCTGACAGGAATTAGATGGTGCCAAAATACTTACAAAACAGCTTGTCTAACAGAAAACACGTACTAAACAGACTATATCCTCACTCCTGTTATGGCAAAAAGAAAACTTTCTGAGGAACAAAGCGTTCGACATGCGCAATACGTCGAGGGGGAGCAGAAACGACACACCGATCATAAAACATCCTCAATTATGCATAGCATGTGAGTTATTGTTTGCACTCTTTTATAGTGATACATGTGGGGAAATTCCTCCGGGAGTCATCTGATCTATGATCCTTCATTGAAGTGGCATTTTATCCGATACAAAAGCAGCTTTTCAATCACCCCCACGCCTAACAGCTCTTTTCTGCATAAGATGGCCAAGAACCTAGAAACGTGTTCAGAAATGCAAGCACTGACTGTGCCCCACTATGAACTGCTCCTACCACAAAGGTTTGAGGGAATTGGTGGTGACTTGCTTGTAGTGTGCCCTCTTCAAATCTGTGTATGCTATTAAATTCATTATTGAGCTGTGGTGTAGGCCACCAAAGACATCATCATAGCACTCCTAGACAATAAGGTTACAGATGAATGATTAGTCATTTGATGCAACCTCTGATTTCTCAATCAATCCTCCCTAAAAGTAACAGTGACTTGTTGCCAGATATGCCCTCTATAGAAATAAAGGGAGATGCCCAGCTAGATTTAAGTCCTGCCGCACCTAGTATAAATTGTACTGCGGCCTCGGTGACAACTGGTGAAGATGTCAGGAATGACGTTATTGAGTTTGAGGCCATCCATCCATTCACTCATCCATCAAACCATTTGCCCTTTCACCCATCCAGCCATTGTTTCACTTACTCATCCATTCACTCATTCGTCAACCCATTCAACCTTTCACTCATCCTTCCATCCTTTCTTCCAGCTATCCACCCTCCCTTTAACTCATGTATGCATTATTTCACTCATCCATCTTTGCATTCTTCTTTTCAATCACCCATGCACCCATTTGCCCATCCATTCTGCCAATCATTCATCCATGCTTTTACTCATCCCTCCATCCATCCTCCCTTTCTCTCTCTATTCACCTTTCACTTAGCCACCCATCTTTCCATCCACCCATCCATCCACTCATCCATTTACTCATCCATCCATGAATCCATCCATTGACCCTATCACTCATCCATCCTTTTAGTCATCCATCCATCGTTTTACTCATCCATCCATCCTTTCTCTCACCAAGCCACCCTTTCACTCATCTATCCATCTTTTTGTCCATCTACCCTCCCTTTCACTCACTCGTCCATCCTTACATCCACCCTCTCACTCATCCGTCCATCTATTAATTCACCCTTTCACTAATCCATCATTTCTCTCATTCATCCACCCATTCACTACCCATTATCTACCCTTTTACTCATCCATCCATCCTTTCACTGATACATCCACCCTTTTACCCATCCATCTACTCTTCCACCCCTACATCCATCTATTTACCCACATTTATCCTTCCACTCACTCATCCATCCATTCCCCCTTTCACTCATCCATTCATCCTTTCACTAATCCATCCAGCCATTTACCCATTCCTTCACTTACTCACTCACCCACCTTTTCACATTAACTATGAGCTGAGCATTTGTCTACTGAGTTGCAGACAGAAGAGGCCCATCAAGAACTTCACCCACACTGTAGTTCCTAAAGCAAGGGGTGTGGGAGGGTTCACTATGCCCCTGCACATAGGCAATCTGAAAACTTGAAAGTCATGAGTCATGCATGATGCACAGTGCAGGACATGAGGTGACTGTGACATGGTGTTGTTTCCAGGGCTTTAAGTGGGATGAAAAAACTAGGGGTCTCTCCAAGGGGAGTTCCTGATGTAATTAAGGGCGTGGCTTAAAACACCTAAGCTAGAAATATGTGCTGAGCATATTGTGTCGCCCGACTGGTTTTTGCTGTTTCTATCATTGCATCCAGTAACATTAGACCTATAAGAAGCCATGACTATTGGCTTTATCAATGGATGTTAGTTGCATAAAATAAATGAAAAAGCAGCAACTATGGCTGTTAGACCTGGCATCATTGGCATGAGTCTCTCCTCCATTTTTTTCCGTTTGCCTCCTCTGTTTACGATGTTTTTGCTGGAATATTGCTTTGTGTTATAGAGAACAGTGGTCCCTATTCAGGAGGAATACAGTGTGATAGATAACCATACACTTAGAATAGAATGTATGTCTTTTGTCCAGCCGGACAAGAATTTATTTTCACAGTATTTTTCAAAAGTAGTATCAAATAAAACATTCAAATGACAAGTGGGCACAGCCGTGACCAACAGAACACAAGACAGAACAATGAACACAGAATTGGCCAAAGGGCAAGCCAAAATGGGTCTGTACAGTTGTTCTCAGTATAGACAGACACAAATTAATCATTTAACACCGTTGCACAATGTGTTATAGCTTGAGTCTAGTGCATAGGGTGTTTGGGTGTCGACGACGTTTCGATGCCACATTGAATATAGGGCATCATCTTCAGGACAAACAAATAATGCACTGCTGTCTTGATAATATATCACACCTTTTTTTTACAATTCTTTACATACAAAAAAGGAGCAAGGGGAGAAAAAGGGGAATAAAAAATGGAAAGGAAGAATTTTAACCACATTTGACACAATACTAGGCATGTTTTCAGCATAACGTTTGTGACTTAGGTACTTGGAGTTGCGTGAACAATGTGGATTGAATTTCATGCAGAGGTGGTGACATTTCTCTAGTTTATACTGAGTGAGGATTGAAATTCGTGTCGCAGTGACGACGTTAAAAAGGAGTTGGTTGAATTGATGCTGATTTATGGTGCCTAGTACAGCTTCGTCATGAAATGGTGAATTATTGCAGTGATTCAACGGAGAAGAGACAAGTGAGTATGATATGAACCAGTCTGCATATTAAAGGACGACAAACCGGCAAAGTGCCTGATCATGAGCAAGGTGTTTCCAGTGATTCAGGAGGAACAAAAAACGGCGCGGTGCGATGGTGAATGAAATATTTTTATGGGTGAACCCAGAAGGCAGTGAGGACTTTACCTAAGGTGGTAGAGAGTCGACGGTTCGTTATAGGCGCAGGAGCGCTCAACATCTGGACTTTGGGGGTTGCTGACACCGGCGGGATCTGAATGAACAAAAGGCAGAGGTGGAGGTGTCTAAGTTTAAGAAGGGGTGGAGTTGACACGGAAATTGAGTGTAAAACAGAATAATTTAGTTACCAATTCTGTTTGCTTTATGGCAGAAAGTCCTGTTGGGTGCTGTGTGCCAGCTGTTGGAGAATGCACGATCGCATTACCTGGAAGCAGAGAGGGGTAAGAATGGGTTAGGCGTGAACCCGCCATGTTAAAGAGGTGGTGTCCAAGGGATCTAGCCGTGCTACTTACTTCAGTGAGCGTGGGCAGTATCGCCGCATCTGCTTCGGAGTTTCAATGGAGACTGCCGGTTTGCCGAGGCAGAGCTAGTTAAGGCATACTATCGGCAGAAAGTGAGGAAAGACTGGTTAAAGCACACTATCGGCCGAAAGTGAAGAAGGACTAAAATGATGAAAAGGAGGCAGCCAATTTAAGGTGGTGTGGGTTGCCCAGGAAAGGTGCAGAGTAAGTGATTCATAGTGTGATTACACGAGCACGTGCATACAGAGTGGCAGTGTTTGTGACTTGAATACATGTTGAAAGAGACATCTTTTTAGAAAAACGGGGACATCTTTATAAAAGGGAGGTCCAGTCTTCAAGGCGATTGAGGCCACTGTGGATGCTATTGGTTCTCAGAATCCAGTGGAGCTCTTCCTTGTTGAGTATTTGAGAAATGTCTGCCCCTCTTGGGGGTGGTTTGATCACTGTGATAATTGTCCATTTGAGATCATTCTCCGTATGTCCATTGTCCGTAAAGTGCTCCACTAGGGGTGCATTAGCCGTTTTACACCGGATTCTACTGCGATGCTGTCCGATCCTAAGCTTGATTTTCTGGCTTGTCTGGCCTACGTAGATCATTTTGCAGGGACAGAAAATTGCATACACAACATTTGTTGAATTACAGTTAGAAAAATATTTTCTCTCATATTTGATTGCTCCGTGCTCAAAGGTTTTGCCTTCAACAGTGTAATCACAACATATGCAGCTACCACATTTCACATGACCTGTAAGAGTCGGTAACCCCCATGCATCATTGATAGTTGTTTTTTGGGGGGGTTTTGGCAGGGCTGCCCGGACTAGATGATCTTGAATGTTTTTTGCCCGTTTAAAGGCGAACAGTGGACGTTCAAGGTTTCGTTGGCCGGCATTTAACACAGGCCAGTGCTTGACTATACTTTTTTTGATTGCATGTGATGCTGGTGAAAAAGTGGTGACACAAATTAAGCGTTCCTGCATTTTCTTAGGTTTAGGTTCTAGGAGGGTTTCCCTAGGGCAATACCAGGCGCGTTTGAGGGAATGGCGCACTAATTTCCGTGGATAACCTCTGGCTCTAAGCTTATGGCTTAGTGTCTTGGCCTCACTGAAATAGTCTTCCTTAAAATAGCAATTCCGCCTTAAGCGCAGGAACTGGGAGAAAGGGAGTGAATCTTTGAGTGCACGAGGGTGATGGCTGCTGTAGTTCAATAAGGTGTTCCGCTCAGTGGGTTTGCGATGGAGACTCGTGGTCAAGCGGCCCTCTGTGTGTTTTATCACTAAGTCCAAGAAGGGAAGTGATTCTTTACTAGTACTGAGTGTGTAGTTCAGGCCTCCGCTGTTATTATTTAGCCAATGATGGAATTGTGTAAGGCTCTCTAGGGAGTCACTCCACAGTAAAAAAAATTCGTCTTTGTACCGTTTCCACAAGGTGATTCCTGTGTGGAAGGGGTTAGACGTGTCTAGGATACATGATGTCTCGAGGTGGTCCATATAGAGTATGGCCAGGTTGGGGGCGAAAATTGCTCCCATAGATGTGCCACGTACTTGGCCGTAGAACTGTCCTTCAAAGACAAAAAAGTTTTTGGTTAAGCAAATCTCGAGCAGCTGAAGAATAAACACGGTAGGAACATTGTGTGGGCGTGGACGTGTTTCTAGCACTTTTTCGATGACATGAAGGGACTCATACTGGGGAATATTAGTATACAGTGATTCCACATCCAGCGTACACATGGTGCTGGATGTGGGGTCAAATGGTAGCTCCTCAATGAGATTAATCATGTCCATACTGTCTTTTATGTAACAGATAGTACCCGGGACAAACTGTTTTATGAAGTAATCTATATAATGTCCAAGGGGTTCCAAAATGGAACCACAGCCCGAGACGATGGGACGGCCGGGTGGAGACTCTGCGTTCTTATGAATCTTAGGAAGACAATAGATCACTGGTATGCGTGGGGACATTGTGTTGAGGAATTCGTGTTCCTTTTTTGATAGAAAGCCTGTTTCTAAGGCTTCTGAGGTGACTTGAGAGATTAATTTCTGAATCTCATTGGTAGGGTTGCGAGGTAATTTGCAATAGTGTTCAGTATGATTGAGTTGCCGCAAGATTTCTTTTTTGTAAGAGTCTATTTCTTGAATGACAATCCCTCCACCTTTGTCTGCCGGTTTTATCACGAGGGACTGGTTATTTTTTAGAGTGGATAAGGCATTTTTTTCTTTAATGGTAATGTTGTAAGGTACAAAAGATTGTTTAGTTTCAAGGTCTGCAAGGTCTTTCAGAACAAGTTTTTCGAATGTAGGGATCTCCGGGGGTATCATACTTGCGGTAGGGGAAAATTTAGATGGTGGTTTAAAGGGGGTGTTACAGTGTTTTGGTTGAGATGGGTTTAAAATAAAGAAGCTATGTAAGCGAACTTTTCTAAAAAACTTTAGAAGTTCAGTTTGTGCGTCCACAAAGTTTGGGGTATGGTTGGCACGAATGATAAGCCTTTATTGAGCAGTGAAACTTCATCAACCGACAAAGTGTGTTGTGTTAGATTAAAGATGGGTAGAAGACCTTTTTCTTTGTTTAATGTCAGATCATTTTCAATAGGGTCGGGTTCTGCTACCAACGGTAATGTTGGCGGCGGGTGAACCGTTCGCCTGGGGGGTTGGGCCATCGCTGTGGTTGTTTGCCTTTGCCTGTCCCTTGAGGCTCTTGCTGGCCACGTCCTCTCCCTAAAAAATTCCTGTGTGATGGACATGGGCTTTCGTGTTGATCAGAGTTGTCTGAGGAATCAGCTGAACTGTCAGTGAACCCTACGAAGTTTTGTGTTTTATTATATCTACCCCAGGGCCTCTGGCTTTGTGGACCACTGTAGGGCCGGTTGGTATAATAGTCCTTGGAGAGGTACGGATATGCCCTCTCCTGAGAAAAGGCTTTTATATCTTTCTTAACTTTGGTGGTTTTTTTGTTTAGTTCAATTTTGTTGAAATCCTCGATGTTTTTTTGTATTTGTTCTAGAAGTTTCTTTGCCTCTGTGGGAGTACCTTTGTCTTTGATTTGTTTTTCTAATTCAGTGATTTCTGTGTTTAGTTTTTTAAGTTCTTCACTGGCAATGTCTATCCCCAGCACCACCCAGTGCCGGGAGCATGTGGTGCTGATATAACTAAAGCCGTTCAGATATTTGGGGTTGGTTGTAAAAACACCAGGCACGTTGCGGACCTGGAGTCCAACTGGGATTATGTTTGCTTTTAAGTAATCTGTCAATAGTTTGATCATCAGTATCATACGTACTTCTTTTTTCTTTAATTTTTCTAAGTCATCTCCTAAAGAGGAACTTGGTTCTGTGGAAGTCTCAGCGGAATCAGACAACAGCGAAGGACCTCCTATAATTTTGTTAATGTATTCTATAGTGTAAAGAGGTGGGTGGTCTGACATGCCTAGTTTGGAGAGCGTGTAAAGTAATAGAAAGAGAAGGGTTGCACAGTGTGGACCCACTTGAAACAAGGGGGTAAGGATTTTTCAATCCCTTGCAATCCAGCGATTGCGCGAAGTACTATTTTACAGAACAAGGGAACCCAAAGGAATTAAGACAGGGACCTTGGGCAATTTCATGTTATAGAGAACAGTGGTCCCTATTCAGGAGGAATACAGTGTGATAGATAACCATACACTTAGAATAGAATGTATGTCTTTTGTCCAGCCGGACAAGAATTTATTTTCATAGTATTTTTCAAAAGTAGTATCAAATAAAACATTCAAATGACAAGTGGGCACAGCCGTGACCAACAGAACACAAGACAGAACAATGAACACAGAATTGGCCAAAGGGCAAGCCAAAATGGGTCTGTACAGCTGTTCTCAGTATAGACAGACACAAATTAATCATTTAACACCGTTGCACAATGTGTTATAGCTTGAGTCTAGTGCATAGGGTGTTTGGGTGTCGACGACGTTTCGATGCCACATTGAATATAGGGCATCATCTTCAGGACAAACAAATAATGCACTGCTGTCTTGATAATATATCACACCTCTGATCAACACGAAAGCCCATGTCCATCACACAGGAATTTTTTAGGGAGAGGACGTGGCCAGCAAGAGCCTCAAGGGACAGGCAAAGGCAAACAACCACAGCGATGGCCCAACCCCCCCAGGCGAACGGTTCACCCGCCGCCAACATTACCGTTGGTAGCAGAACCCGACCCTATTGAAAATGATCTGACATTAAACAAAGAAAAAGGTCTTCTACCCATCTTTAATCTAACACAACACACTTTGTCGGTTGATGAAGTTTCACTGCTCAATAAAGGCTTATCATTCGTGCCAACCATACGCCCAAACTTTGTGGACGCACAAACTGAACTTCTAAAGTTTTTTAGAAAAGTTCGCCTACATAGCTTCTTTATTTTAAACCCATCTCAACCAAAACACTGTAACACCCCCTTTAAACCACCATCTAAATTTTCCCCTACCGCAAGTATGATACCCCCGGAGATCCCTACATTCGAAAAACTTGTTCTGAAAGACCTTGCAGACCTTGAAACTAAACGATCTTTTGTACCTTACAACATTACCATTAAAGAAAAAAATGCCTTATCCACTCTAAAAAATAACCAGTCCCTCGTGATAAAACCGGCAGACAAAGGTGGAGGGATTGTCATTCAAGAAATAGACTCTTACAAAAAAGAAATCTTGCGGCAACTCAATCATACTCAACACTATTGCAAATTACCTCGCAACCCTACCAATGAGATTCAGAAATTAATCTCTCAAGTCACCTCAGAAGCCTTAGAAACAGGCTTTCTATCACAAAAGGAACACGAATTCCTCAACACAAAGTCCCCACGCATACCAGTGATCTATTGACATCCTAAGATTCATAAGAACGCAGAGTCTCCACCCGGCCGTCCCATCGTCTCGGGCTGTGGTTCCATTTTGGAACCCCTTGGACATTATATAGATTACTTCATAAAACAGTTTGTCCCGGGTACTATCTGTTACATAAAAGACAGTATGGACATGATTAATCTCATTGAGGAGCTACCATTTGACCCCACATCCAGCACCATGTGTACGCTGGATGTGGAATCACTGTATACTAATATTCCCCAGTATGAGTCCCTTCATGTCATCGAAAAAGTGCTAGAAACACGTCCACGCCCACACAATGTCCTACCATGTTTATTCTTCATCTGCTCGAGATTTGCTTAACCAAAAACGTTTTTGTCTTTGAAGGACAGTTCTACGGCCAAGTACGTGGCACATCTATGGGAGCAATTTTCGCCCCCAACCTGGCCATACTCTATATGGACCACCTCGAGACATCATGTATCCTAGACACGTCTAACCCCTTCCACACAGGAATCACCTTGTGGAAACGGTACATAGACGACCTTTTTTTACTGTGGAGTGACTCCCTAGAGAGCCTTACACAATTCCATCATTGGCTACATAATAACAGCGGAGGCCTGAACTACACACTCAGTACTAGTAAAGAATCACTTCCCTTCTTGGACTTAGTGATAAAACACACAGAGGGCCGGTTGACCACGAGTCTCCATCGCAAACCCACTGAGCGGAACACCTTATTGAACTACAGCAGCCATCACCCTTGTGCACTCAAAGATTCACTCCCTTTCTCCCATTTCCTGCGCTTAAGGCGGAATTGCTATTTTAAGGAAGACTATTTCAGTGAGGCCAAGACACTAAGCCATAAGCTTAGAGCCAGAGGTTATCCACGGAAATTAGTGCGCCATTCCCTCAAACGCGCCTGGTATTGCCCTAGGGAAACCCTCCTAGAACCTAAACCTAAAAAAATGCAGGAACGCTTAATTTGTGTCACCACTTTTTCACCAGCATCACATGCAATCAAAAAGAGTATAGTCAAGCACTGGCCTGTGTTAAATGCCGGCCAACTAAACCTTGAACGTCCACTGTTCGCCTTTAAACGGGCAAAAAACATTCAAGATCATCTAGTCCGGGCAGCCCTGCCAAAACCCCCCCAAAAAACAACTATCAACGATGCATGGGGGTTACCGACTCTTACAGGTCATGTGAAATGTGGTAGCTGCATATGTTGTGATTACACTGTTGAAGGCAAAACCTTTGAGCACGGAGCAATCAAATATGAGAGAAAATATTTTTCTAACTGTAATTCAACAAATATTGTGTATGCAATTTTCTGTCCCTCCAAATAATCTACGTAGGCCAGACAATCCAGAGAATCAAGCTTAGGATCGGAAAGCATCGCAGTAGAATCCGGTGTAAAACGGCTAATGCACCCCTAGTGGAGCACTTTACGGACAATGGACATACGGAGAATGATCTCAAATGGACAATTATCACAGTGATCAAACCACCCCCAAGAGGGCCAGACATTTCTCAAATACTCAACAACGAAGAGCTCCACTGGATTCTGAGAACCAATAGCATCCACAGTGGCCTCAATCGCCTTGAAGACTGGACCTCCCTTTTATAAAGATGTCCCCGTTTTTCTAAAAAGATGTCTCTTTCAACATGTATTCAAGTCACAAACACTGCCACTCTGTATGCACGTGCTCGTGTAATCACACTATGAATCACTTACTCTGCACCTTTCCTGGGCAACCCACACCACCTTAAATTGGCTGCCTCCTTTTCATCATTTTAGTCCTTCACTTTCTGCCGATTGTGTGCCTTAACCAGTGCTTCCCACACCACCTTAAAATGTCCGCCTCCTTTCCATCATTTTAGTCCTTCTTCGCTTTCGGCCGATAGTGTGCTTTAACCAGTCTTTCCTCACTTTCTGCCGATAGTATGCCTTAACTAGCTCTGCCTCGGCAAACCGGCAGTCTCCATTGAAACTCCGAAGCAGATGCGGCGATACTGCCCACGCTCACTGAAGTAAGTAGCACGGCTAGATCCCTTGGACACCACCTCTTTAACATGGCGGGTTCACGCCTAACCCATTCTTACCCCTCTCTGCTTCCAGGTAATGCGATCGTGCATTCTCCAACAGCTGGCACACAGCACCTAACAGGACTTTCTGCCATAAAGCAAACAGAATTGGTAACTAAATTATTCTGTTTTACACTCAATTTCCGTGTCAACTCCACCCCTTCTTAAACTTAGACACCTCCACCTCTGCCTTTTGTTCATTCAGATCCCGCCGGTGTCAGCAACCCCCAAAGTCCAGATGTTGAGCGCTCCTGCGCCTATAACGAACCGTCGACTCTCTACCACCTTAGGTAAAGTCCTCACTGCCTTTTGGGTTCACCCATAAAAATATTTCATTCACCGTCGCACCGCGCCGTTTTTTGTTCCTCCTGAATCACTGGAAACACCTTGCTCATGATCAGGCACTTTGCCGGTTTGTCGTCCTTTAATATGCAGACTGGTTCATATCATACTCACTTGTCTCTTCTCCGTTGAATCACTGCAATAATTCACCATTTCATGACGAAGCTGTACTAGGCACCATAAATCAGCATCAATTCAACCAACTCCTTTTTAACGTCGTCACTGCGACACGAATTTCAATCCTCACTCAGTATAAACTAGAGAAATGTCACCACCTCTGCATGAAATTCAATCCACATTGTTCACGCAACTCCAAGCACCTAAGTCACAAACGTTATGCTGAAAACATGCCTAGTATTGTGTCAAATGTGGTTAAAATTCTTCCTTTCCATTTTTTATTCCCCTTTTTCTCCCTTTGCTCCTTTTTTGTATGTAAAGAATTGTAAAAAAAAGGAGTGATATATTATCAAGACAGCAGTGCATTATTTGTTTGTCCTGAAGATGAAGCCCTATATTCAATGTGGCATCGAAACGTCGTCGACACCCAAACACCCTATGCACTAGACTCAAGCTATAACACATTGTGCAACGGTGTTAAATGATTAATTTGTGTCTGTCTATACTGAGAACAACTGTACAGACCCATTTTGGCTTGCCCTTTGGCCAATTCTGTGTTCATTGTTCTGTCTTGTGTTCTGTTGGTCACGGCTGTGCCCACTTGTCATTTGAATGTTTTATTTGATACTACTTTTGAAAAATACTATGAAAATAAATTTGTGTCCAGCTGGACAAAAGACATACATTCTATTCTAAGTGTATGGTTATCTATCACACTGTATTCCTCCTGAATAGGGACCACTGTTCTATATAACATGAAATTGCCCAAGGTCCCTGTCTTAATTCCTTTGGTTTACCTTGTTCTGTAAAATAGGAATGTTGCTTTGGGCACTGTGCCACTGCTGATCAGTGCCACAGTGCAAGTGCTCCCTATGTTAAATTGATACATTGATTGGTGTTACCATAATTGGCTTGGTTGACTTACTGTCCAGACCCTAGTCTAGTGCACTGCATGTGCCAAGGGCATGTAAGTTAACTGCTGCTGGTGGGCTTGCAGCACTGGTTGTGCCACCCACAGAAGCAGCGTGTAAAATGTGTCTCAGGCCTGCCATCGCAGAGCCTGTGTGCAGTCCCTGACTGCCATGTCGACTTGGCAAGGAAACCTACTCGCCAGTCTCTAAAACCTTCACTTTGCCACATTTCAGACACCTCTATGGTAGGCCCTAGGGCTGGGTGCATTGTTGGTAAAAGGTAGGTCATGCCCTGATGTGTGTGGCATGACCTAATAGTGAATTACAGTCATTTTCGTTTTTCACTATTGAAGGGCTACCTGCCTCCAATAGGCCAGAATGAGCAGACTGATTATTAACTCCATTATAATCTATCTGACTCAGGGAGCATGGTAGCAGGTCGAGTTTAGTATCCCTGAACTCAGAATTTAATAACACACCCTTTAGGATGGATGGTTTTTAAATTCTGTGTTTGAAAATAGCCCTTTTAGAAAGTGGCTATTTTCTTGTCCAACTATCCACCGGTCTCTGCTGGTTTGGTGTGTGTGTGTCAGGGGCTGGGTGGCTCCAGAGGTCTGAATGAGTCAGTGTGGGGTGAATGAGGCATCTACACTTAGAGTGGGGGAAGAGTAGTCCCTGATAGCCTGCCCTGCCTGACACAATGCTGGCTCCACCTCCTGCCGGGCGACTGATAGCCCTGCTCCTGCCAGTGACAATACTGGCTCCGCCTCCTGCTGGGCGGCTGAGGACCCTGCCCTGCTCAGTGAATAGGCCAGGTGCCTCTGCCTGGCAACACCCACAACAAACCTGAGATGGGGGGAATTTCCCTGCTTGGACAAAGGGAACAAATCAGAAAAGGGGTATAAAAGAAGGACCCCTGAACCAAAGAACTCAGATCACTTCTGACAAGGAAACCTCTACCAAGGACAAGAAGCCTGCTGATCTAAGGACTTGCCTCCCCCTTCTGCCAGTGTGCTGTTTGCTGGGGGGAACCTGAAGCTGCCTCTTTATTTTTGCCAAGGAACAAGGAGAGAGGAACTTGGTGTGTACTCTCAAAAGCTTGCTATAAAATCTCCAAGGGCTGGAAGAGTGCCAGCCTCCTGTTGAAGTCACAGGGCCAAAGGACTTCACCCTCTACTGAATTGCTGGTTGCTGGAAAGTGTTATTTCCAGTGCACAGGGGAAAATCTGCAGTCTCGACGCCGCCGAATCCAGCTCGACATCGTGAGTAACGGCTCCAGTGTTCCGAGTCTTCGACGCCGGCCGCCGGGCCCGATCGACGCCAGTAGCGACGCCAGGAGTAGTGAGTATCGGCTCCAGCTCCTAGTGACCCCGTCCTGATGCCGGTATCGACGCCGCTGAGTAGTGAGTATCGGCTCCAGCTCGAAGAGACCCCGTCTCGACGCCGCTGCTGATCGTATCGACTCGACGCCCTTCTCGACGCCGTGAGCGCTGCTCCGGCCCGACACCTCTCGACGCCGCTGCGGATCGACCCGAATCCGAGGCACGACCGACGCCGACCTCGACGCCAACATCTCGACGCCGTGGATCATCGCTTTCTTCATTTCCAAAGGTACTGTGTTTGGGGGTTCTGTTGCGACTCCAGGCTCGACGTAGCGCTCCTCGCGGTCGACGCCGAACCTTGGGAATATCGTAAACTCGACGTCGTGTGACTCCTGTGGGGGTCACATTGTTGCCAAGAACTGTGTTTTAAGAAGAAACTTTACCTGAACTACTATTTTTCCTTCCAAAGAGTATTTATTAAGATTGTGGTATATTTTTTTCGTTATTTGGTCTTGTGCTAAGCCTTATATAAAAATACTATTTTTATAATAACTCCTGTGTTGTGTCCATTTGTAGTGTATTCACTTTATTACTGTATGTGGTCATAAATGCTTAACACACTGCCTCTGAGATAAGCCTGTCTGCTCTGCCAAGCTACCAAGGGGGTAGCAGGGGTTATCTGAGTGTGTAATCCCCTTGCCCTGACTAGAGTTGGTGGGTCCCTATTTGTCAGAAGTGTATACCTCTGCCAACTAGAGACCGCCGGTTCTAACATTGGTGGTCAGCGGTGAGGATTGAACTTTGCATTTATGACTCATGTGCAGTGATTAGTGTACGCTACATAGTGAAAGCAAACCATAACGCAGCCACAATTTGTTTTGGTAGGATCTTCTTTTTTTGTTCTCCGCTTTCCTGGAGCTTATTTTTTAAACACTGCCAGTTTTGACCATGGAGGATGCCGGAGCTGCTACCCCTTCTCTTATTGTTGTGGGGGAATTTGATAAGAAATTGATAAATAAGTACAAGTTAAAGGAGCTACAGCAATATTGCAAGCAGTTTAAAGTTCCTACCACAGGTCTCAGATTGAGAGATGACTTCCTCAAAGCACTGAAGGCCTGGTTAGAGGCCAGAAATCCCTCTGATCCGGGGGTGGTACCGGAAGAGGAAGAGGAAGTGGAAGAGCCCATGAATGGGCACGTGGCATCTCCCGGCAGCAGTGTGTCCTCTAAGAGCCTTTCTCCTGAAGAGTTGGAAGACAGGGAGAAGGAGAGGGAATACAAGTTAGAGATAGCAAAACTTAAATTAGGAGGGCAGTTGGAATTAGAGAATGCAAGAAGCAAAAGGGAAGCTGAAATGGAGAGCAAAAGATTAGATTTTGAAAGAGAGAAATTAGCGTTTGAATGTGAGAAGATGTTGAGGGAGATGGAGCTGAAAACTAAAAGTTTAGAGTTGAATCCCTCTGGTGGCAGCACTCCATCTGTGCCTGCAGAAAGTAGGTTTTATTTTCCCAAAGATGTGATAAAAGATTACAGTAGAAATGAGGATATTGGTCAATGGTTTGAAGCATATGAGTTAGCATTGTTGGCCCACCGGGTCCCAGAGAAAGATTGGGGAGCGGGGTTGTGGGGTCGCTTTGTCAATGAAGGGAGAGATACCTTGTTGGACATGCCTGCTGAGGATAGGATGTCTTATACTCATATGAAAGATGCTTTAATGTTGAGGTATGGCTTAACTCCAGAAAAGTACCGACAAGTCTTTAGAGAATGTAAGAAGTTGCCTGGTACTACGTGGGTTGAATATGTGTCCTTCTTTTGCAGAGCCATGGATGGTTCGGTAAAGGGTAGCAAGGTGGATAGTTATGATGCTCTTTATGATTTGTTTGCATGGGAGCACTTGTCTAATAACTGTTTTCCAGAGCTACGCCAGCACCTTATTGATAGCAAGATATCTAACCCTAGAAAACTTGCTGAGGAGGCGGACCGCTGGGTCAGTACCAGGGTCCACAAGGGTCCAGTGGGAGACTCAGCCAAAGGTGGGCAGGGTCCCCAGCAGAAGAGTGGGGGGGACAGGGGTAAACAGAGGGAGTTTCAGAAAGGGCCCCAAAGTAATCCCCAAGGGAACCAAGGGAAGGGTTCCCAGCCTCCCCCTGTAAAGAAGCCAGAGGTCCCGACAGGTAAACCTGTTCCCAGGGGCCCAATGACCTGCTACGTTTGTAAGCAGGTGGGACACCGTTATTATGATCCCCAGTGTCCCATGAAGGATTCTAATGCACCGCCGCGTGCACCCCCCCCCCCCAGGTCAGGTAGTGAATGTAGCCCTGGGAGGGAGTGAGATGGGTGCCCCCGGTGGGTGGGGTCCCACAGAATTGTCCCTGGTCTCTTTAGGAGACGTGGAAATGGTCCCTCCAACCCCTCTGCCTAGTAACACTAAGAAATATAGGCAGTGGGTGACCATTAATGGCCATAGGGTGGAAGCTCTCAGAGACACCGGAGCAAGTGTGACAGCTGTCAAGTGTCACTTGGTGTCCAGAGAGCAGGTGGTCCCTCATGCATTCTACCCCGTTGTAGCTGCTGACAACTCACAGAGTACGTGTGAGGTAGCTCAAGTTCCTTTTGAGTGGGGGGGGTCTCAGGTACTCTTCAGGTTGCTGTGAGGCCCGCCATGCCTGTTGATTGTCTCCTGGGCAATGATTTGGAGGACTCCCCTTGGGCTAAGGTGGAGCGAAAAGCGCATCTGGAAATGTTGGGTCTGCCGGAGTGGGTGTGTGCGACCACCCGGTCCATGTCAGCTAGTAAGGGTGTTGATGGGGTCCTGGAGCCTGAAAGTATGGCCCAGGACCCAGCCGTGAAGAGAAGAGGCAGGGGGCGCGGGAAACCGTCCCCCATCGTTCCCACGGTCCAGGAGGGAGCAGACCCTGAGGGGGATGCCCTGGAACCTACAGGGGAACAAGTGGCTGAACTGGGAGACCTGCCCGAGCTGACCCATTGGCAGCAGGATGGTGGTCCCTCCAGGGAGGAATTTTGTGCTGAACAGAAAGTGTGCCCTTCTCTTTTGGGTATGAGGCAGCAGGCCTCAGCCCAAACGACAGGTGATCAGTCAGGATCACATTGGATTTACTGGGAGAACGACCTCCTGTATAGCGAGCCTAAGGCTGCTGAGCCTGGGTCAGCCCGTGTGCTGGTGGTACCCCAGCGCTTCAGAGCCTTCCTACTGGGGTTGGCTCATGACGTTCCGTTAGCTGGACATCTGGGGCAGGACAAGACCTATGACAGGCTTGTCACCCATTTTTATTGGCCCCAGATGAGAAGGGATTCAGACATCCATTGTAGGACCTGCCAAACTTGCCAGGCAAGTGGGAAAAGTGGGCGGAAGCAGAAGGCTCCCCTCCAACCTTTTCCCGTAGTCAGTACCCCCTTTGAGCGAGTGGGGATTGACATTGTGGGGCCACTGGACCCCAAGACAGCCATGGGCAACAGGTTTATCCTGGTCTTGGTGGACCATGCCACCCGGTACCCGGAAGCCATCCCTCTCCGCACAGTGACGTCCCCCGTGGTGGGACGGGCACTGATGGGTGTTTTCTCCCGCATGGGGTTCCCCAGAGAGGTGGTGTCAGACCAGGGCACCAACTTCATTTCTAATTATATGAAGTCTTTGTGGAAGGAGTGTGGGGTAACCTACAAGTTTACCACTCCTTACCACCCTCAAGGTAATGGGCTGGTTGAGAGATTCAAAAGGACCCTAAAAGGCATGATTATGGGTCTTGAAGAACCAATGAGGCGTAAATGGGACGTCCTCTTACCATGCCTGCTGTTTGCTTACCGTGAGGTGCCACAAAAGTCTCTTGGGTTCAGTCCCTTTGAGCTTTTGTATGGACACCCGGTAAGAGGACCTTTGAGTCTGGTCAAAGAAGGCTGGGAGCAATCTCCCAGGAAACCTCCCCAGGATGTATACAGTTACATGCTGGCCTTTAGGAACCAGACTCGGCGCTTCAGAGATCTTGCTCAGGCAAATCTGGAGGCCAGCCAGGAAGAGATGAAGTGGTGGTACGACCAGAATGCCACTCTGGTTGAGCTTCAACCTGGTCAGAAAGTTTGGGTCATGGCCCCGGTAGAACCTTGTACGCGCAAGGACAGGTGGACTGGACCATTTGAGGTTGTGGAGAAAAAGAGCGATGTCACCTACTTGGTGGACTTGAAGTCTCCCAGGAACCCCTTGAGGGTCCTGCATGTCAACCGGTTAAAGCCCCACTTAGAAAGGTCCGAAGTGGGCATGCTCTTAGCCACAGATGCTGGAATGGAGGAGGAGAGTGAGTGTCTTCCTGACCTCTTGTGTGCAAAAGAGCAAGATGGGTCAGTGGATGGTGTTGTCCTCTCTGACACACTGACCCTTGAGCAGCAACAAGATTGTCGCCATCTGCTGGGACAATTCCCTGATCTGTTCTCCTTAATCCCTGGTGTCACTCAGTGGTGTGTCCACGATGTGGACACCGGGGACAGCACTCCTGTGAGGCACAAGGCCTACAGGGTGATTGACAAGGTCAGAGCATACATCAAGGAGGAGGTCTCCACGATGTTTGCCTTAGGGGTGGTTGAGTCCTCTAGCAGTCCTTGGGCCAGCTCAGTGGTCTTGGTCCCAAAGGCTGCAGCGCCTGGTGCTTCACCAGAACTTCGGTTCTGTGTGGATTACCGAGGACTCAATTCGGTCACCAAGACTGACGCGCACCCCATCCCCAGAGCTGATGAGCTCATAGATCGGTTAGGGGCTGCCCGTTACCTTAGTACGTTTGATCTAACGTCTGGGTACTGGCAGATCGCCTTGACCAATGGGGCAAAAGAGAGGTCTGCATTCTCCACCCCAGATGGGCACTACCAGTTCCGGGTTATGCCCTTTGGGATGAAGAATGCCCCTGCCACATTCCAGAGGTTGGTCAACCAGGTATTGGCTGGACTGGAGGATTTCAGCGCCGCCTACCTGGACGACATAGCCGAGTTCAGCGCCAGCTGGGAGGAACACTTGTGCCACCTCCAGGAAGTGTTGTTGGCCCTGCGCAGAGCAGGCCTCACAATCAAGGCCAGTAAGTGCCAGATTGGGCAGGGTTCAGTGGTGTACTTGGGGCACCAAGTAGGGAGCGGCAAAGTGGCCCCCCTGCAACCCAAGATAGATACCATCCTGGCTTGGGAGCCGCCCAAAACCCAGACTCAGGTGAGAGCCTTCTTGGGTCTCACAGGTTACTACAGGAGGTTTGTCAAGGGGTATGGCAACATTGTGCACCCCTTGACCTCGCTGACTTCCAGGAAGCAGCTGAGACTTGTGATCTGGACTGACGCCTGTCAGAAAGCCTTTGACACCCTGAAAACTGCAATGTGTACAGCACCGGTCCTCCAGGCACCCGACTATTCCAAAGAGTTCATTGTCCAGACAGACGCTTCAGAGCATGGTGTGGGGGCTGTTCTAGCACAGATGAATGAGGAGAGCCGAGACTTACCTGTAGCCTTCATCAGCCGGAGGTTACTTCCCAGGGAACAAAGGTGGAGTGCGATAGAGCGTGAGGCATTTGCTGTGGTCTGGGCGCTGAAGAAGCTAAGACCCTACCTGTTTGGGACTCACTTCCGGGTTCAGACAGACCACAGGCCCCTCAGATGGTTAATGCAGATGAGGGGTGAAAACCCAAAGCTGTTGAGGTGGTCCATTTCCCTACAGGGGATGGACTTTACGGTGGAACACCGCCCTGGTACAGATCACGCCAATGCTGATGGTCTGTCCAGATTTTTCCGCCTTAGTGATGAGGACTCCCTGGGTGAAGGGTAGTTCTCCCCACATTTCAGCTGGAGGGGACACGTGTTAGACCTGGCATCATTGGCATGAGTCTCTCCTCCATTTTTTTCCGTTTGCCTCCTCTGTTTATGATGTTTTTGCTGGAATATTGCTTTGGGTACTGTGCCACTGCTGATCAGTGCCACAGTGCAAGTGCTCCCTATGTTAAATTGATACATTGATTGGTGTTACCATGATTGGCTTGGTTGACTTACTGTTCAGACCCTAGTCTAGTGCACTGCGTGTGCCAAGGGCATGTAAGTTAACTGCTGCTGTTGGGCTTGCAGCACTGGTTGTGCCACCCACAGAAGCAGCGTGTAAAATGTGTCTCAGGCCTGCCATCGCAGAGCCTGTGTGCAGTCCCTGACTGCCATGTCGACTTGGCAAGGAAACCTACTTGCCAGTCTCTAAAACCTTCACTTTGCCACATTTCAGACACCTCTATGGTAGGCCCTAGGGCTGGGTGCATTGTTGGTAAAAGGTAGGTCATGCCCTGATGTGTGTGGCATGACCTAATAGTGAATTACAGCCATTTTCGTTTTTCACTATTGAAGGGCTACCTGCCTCCAATAGGCCAGAATGGGCAGACTGATTATTAACTCCATTATAATCTATCTGACTCAGGGAGCATGGTAGCAGGTCGAGTTTAGTATCCCTGAACTCAGAATTTAATAACACACCCTTTAGGATGGATGGTTTTTAAATTCTGTGTTTGAAAATAGCCCTTTTAGAAAGTGGCTATTTTCTTGTCCAACTATCCACCGGTCTCTGCTGGTTTGGTGTGTGTGTGTCAGGGGCTGGGTGGCTCCAGAGGTCTGAATGAGTCAGTGTGGGGTGAATGAGGCATCTACACTTAGAGTGGGGGAAGAGTAGTCCCTGATAGCCTGCCCTGCCTGACACAATGCTGGCTCCACCTCCTGCCGGGCGACTGATAGTGTCGCGATCCTCTGTGGATTCTGTGGGGGCGAATGAAGTACAAGAGTTCCACCTCCCGACGTCCCCGGCTCTGAATGTGTGAACACAGAGTACCAGGGCAATCAGGTGAGGGATGGGGAATTAGGAAGGGAACAGCGGGGAAGGGGATACCTGTAACAGAAGGAAATCATAATACATAGTACAACCACACTGGGCAACCTACTCTCATTAGGTCTCACTATGTCTCCCCAATGTGTCACCTCATACACAACAAAACACCAATAACCTTGCCGAAATCGCCACAAGTTACAACAAGAGGCTTCCTCCTTTCATCTAACACACCCCAGGTTGGTTATGGCTCTCTGGGTTCTGTTCCCCCTTTTAAGGCTCCTTTGAGGTGGTAGCACCCGATATAGTTCTGCAGTGCTTCAATACTAAACGACTCAGTGACTATAGTCTTTCACTGACACCCTTGTTTAGCCCTTTAGGTGAGGTAGAGTTAAAGTCACGCACACCCCCTATTACACCAGGCTGGTGGCTTCGTCGGAGACAAGAAATGTCCCGCACAATGCAGCCCCCCCTTAGAACGACTCTACCTTGCTATTGGCAGGCTGCGGCTCCGGCGGGGAATGGCACCGCTCCGGCTTCCACGGCCAGGGAGGAAGCGTCCGCTCCTAGTGTCTCTTTGGTCCGAGGCTTAGATATCAGTCCCGAACTCCTGGAACGCGGCGGCGCTTACGTCAGCGTCCCGCGAGTGGTCCTTCACCTTTGGCAAATCCTGGATTCGAAGTAACGCGGTGACGCTTGGCTTCAGCGTCCCGCAAGTAAAGAGTGCTCCTTTACCTTTTGGCAAATCCTAGGTTCGAAGTAATGCGGCAACGCTTGGCATCAGCGTTCCGCGAGTGAAGAGTGCTCCTTCACCCTTGGTAAATCCTGGGTTCGGAATAACGCGGCAACGCTTACTCTAGCGCCCCGCGCTGGCGTGCTTCAGCGGTTCTTCGTTTCGTTCGGAACCCACCGAACGGAATTCAAGTGAACAGGATTACGCGCTCCGATTGGTCCTCCTCTCCCGTACTAAATAGCGGAGGCCACGCCCTCTACCGCCAAGCTTTCTGGAAGTTGTGGTCTGGTTACAGTTTCGGTAGGCGCACTGGATCAGCGCCTGACAGTATGCTCCCCTCCCGCGCGCCTCCTAGAATCAGGCTTGTCCGGGAAACGGGCGTGAAACAACCGCACCGCGGTCGGGGCGTGCACCTCCGAAGACGGAACCCAGGAGTCCTCATCAGCGGTGTACCCCTTCCAGGCTATGAGGTCCCACAGACGACCCCTCCGGAACCTGGAATCCAACACCTTACGTACTTCATATTCCAAATGACCATCTCTGAACACCGGCGGGGCGGCCACCCTCCGAGCCCCCAGCGCCGGCTTTAGCAGACTGCAGTGGAACACCGGGTGGATGCGCAAAGAGGCAGGTAACGCCAATCTGTACGCCACGGCACCCACGCGACGCACCACCAGATACGGACCTATGAAACGAGGATGGAAGATGCTGCGCAGCTTGAACCGGAGGTGTTTCGTGGATAACCATACTCTGTCGCCCGGTTGATACCGGGGTCCATCCTGCCGATGTCGGTCCGCCCACGCCTTGTACAACCGCTTGGCCCGATCCAGGTTGAGTTTCAAGCGGCCGTGCAGCCTACTCAACTCCTGTAGATGAGCAGAAATGGCAGGTTGATCGCGCACCTCCGCGGGGAAGGATAAAGGGAGCACCTTGGCATGATATCCGTAGTTAGCCCGAAAGGGGGACTCCTTGGTGGAGCTGTGCCACGCGTTGTTGTAGGAGAGTTCGGCTAACCAGAGAAGCGACACCCACGACGTACTCGCCTCTGTAGCATAGCACCGGAGATACGTCTTCAGCGTCTGATTCAGACGTTCGGTCTGGCCATCCGTCTGGGGATGGAACCCTGTGGACGTGGCCGCTTCCACTTGTAGTGCCTTACACCATGTTCTCCAGAACCTGGCAACAAACTGCGGGCCTCTGTCCGAGATTATGACTCCTGGAAATCCATGCAATCGCACCACGTGAGACAACAACAACTGGGCTGTTTGGCTGGCTGAGGGTAGATTCCTGCACAGGACGAAATGTCCCATTTTGGTGAGACTGTCCACCACCACCATAATCGCATCACATCCCTGATCCAGCGGTAGGCCCACCACAAAGTCCATGCTTATGGTTTGCCAGGGCCCCGCAGGAGTCGGCAAAGGGACCAGCTTGCCCTTAGCCTTCGAGTGATCTCCTTTCGCTCGAGCGCATACCGCGCACTGCTGTATCCAAAGACGGATGTCCTGGTTCATGTGTTCCCACCAAAAGTGTCGTTGCATCAGGTGCTGCGTTTTCGTACAACCGGGGTGTCCTGCTATCTGGGACTCATGGCACCATGCGAAGGCCTGCCTTTGTAGCTCCATTGAAGGCACGAACAGTCGATTCTGATAAAAGGGCAAACCCCCTTTTATGCGCCTGTCCGCCTCCTGTTCCTCCCATCGGAGCCAGTCCATTAACGTGCGGTGTTTTCTGACGGAGTCCAGAAACGAGTCTGCCCGTACCGCGCATATCACCTTCTCTGGGGGTATGATGGCCTCGATGACTTCAGAGCGGTGTTCTTGCCCCCCGTCTTGTCGTGAAAGTGAATCCGCTTTCCTGTTCTCTGACCCAGGGCGATACGTGATGATGAACTCGAAGCCAGCAAAAAACAGCATCCATTGCATTTGCCTTTGCGTGAGATGCCGGGCCGTTTTTAGGTACTGTAAATTCCGGTGGTCGGTGAAAACAGTTACCGGATGTTTGGCCCCCCACAGATAGTGCCTCCATTCCTGAAACGCCTTCCTGATGGCCAAGAGCTCCTTTTCGGCGATCGTGTAGTTTGTTTCTGCTGGAGTCAGTTTCCGGGACAGAAAGGCCACTGGATGCAACTGTCCTGTTAGAGCTTCCCTCTGTGACAGCACGGCCCCCACCGCTATGTCGGAAGCGTCTGCTTCTACTATGAATGGGACATCTGAGCGAGGATGTTGCAGGATTGGGGCAGTAGTGAAGGCCTTTTTTAAGTCACAGAACGCCTGCATGGCCTCCTGAGACCAAGAGAACGGATGACCTTTGCGTAGCAAACGAGTGATAGGCGAGACGAGCTGCGAGAAGTGAGAGATGAACCTTCTATAATAATTAGAAAATCCCAGAAAACACTGCACATCTCTCACGTTCTTCGGTATAGGCCACTCCTGCACTGCAACCACCTTTCTCTCAGCCATACTCAACCCTAACGGACTCAAGACCACCCCCAGGAATTCTACCTCTTCTACGTTGAATTCGCATTTGCTCAACTTGCAAAACAAATTGTTCTCTTGTAGTATGTGTAGGATTTGTGACACGTGCGTGATGTGCTCTTTGGGGTCTGAGGAATATATTAGTATATCGTCGATATATACTACTGCAGTTTTATCAATATAGTCCTTGAGAACGTCATCTAGGAAGTATTGGAACGCGGCCGGGGCGTTGCACAGCCCAAACGGCATCACCCTGTACTCAAATAGCCCGTACCGCGTCTTAAATGCCGTCTTCCACTCATCGCCCTCTCTTATCCGGACCAGGTGATAGGCCCCTCGCAAATCCAAGCGAGAGTAAATGGACGCCTCCTTCACCTGGTCTAGTAAGACTGGGATGAGAGGAAGAGGGTAGCGGTTGCGCACTGTGTTTTTATTCAGTACTCTATAGTCGATGCACGTTCGTAATTCACCATTGGCTTTCTTGATGAAGAACAGGGGTGAAGCCACTGGAGAACGTGAAGGTCTAATAAACCCTAACTCAACGTAGTGGTCTAAGTATTGTCGTAAATGTTCTGTCTCCGGCTCTGACAAGGCGTATACTCGACAAGACGGCATGACTGCCCCTGGGATTAAGTCAATTTGGCAGTCGTAAACGCGGTGTGGTGGAAAGGTTTCCGCCTTACTCTCGCTGAACACCTCCCTGTACTTGCCATAGGCTGCCGGGAGAACCGTCTCTTTCTCAGCTGCGGTACCGAGGTGAAAACCGTGAGTGAGGGCTAGAAGATGGGTTCGATGCGCCGTGGCGCACTCCTCTCTACAGTACTCGGTGTCGAACTCCACCGATTTCTGCTTCCAATCGATCGTGGGGTTATGGGTTGTCAGCCACGGAATTCCCAATATCACTTCGTATTGCGGAGCCTCGATGATGTTGAAGGCCACCCTTTCCACATGATCCCCCAGGAGTCTTGCTTTGGTCAGGGTTAGAGATTCAGTGACTTCTGTGATGGGCCCTGATTTAAGAGGCTTCCCATCCACCGCCCAAACTATCTCGGGACTGGTTCTCGGAATGCGTTTTAGTCCTAGCCGCTGTACTAACCCACTATCCACGAAGTTCCCGGTGGCCCCGGAATCAATCATCACCCCTATCTCGTGCTCGCTAGTGCCCGCGGTCAATCGCATGGTTAACACTACGTGTGATTCGGATGCAACCGACTCTATCACGGCCAAAGAAGGCAACCGCATAACCCGAGGTTCGGTTGTCGTCTCCAGTACTTCTGAGGTTTGCCTACCTGAGGGCAACGCCGGCAATGAAGCCACTGCCACTTTCTTAGCCCCGGCATACCCGCTCTTCTTGGGTTTAACCGGACACTCTCGAACATAATGGCCTTTCTTCCCGCAATACATGCAGAGACCGGCAAGTCGGCGACTTTCTCTCTCGGCTTTAGATAACGGGGCCCTGATCGCACCCACCTCCATGGGTTCTGCCTGAGACTCCGGAGATACCCCTGTGGTCCTGGGTCCTCTCTCCGTTTTCTCTACGTGGCCGTACACTCTCTCTCCCTTCCGCTCAGCCAATCGGTGGTCTAACCGTAACGTGAGGTTCATCAGGTCTGTATAAGTAGTAGGCTGCGGATCGATCTGCGCCAGTACGTCCTTCATATCATCATGTAAGCCCTGATAATACAGGGACATACGCTTTTCCTCTGGCCACGCCGTCTCGGCTATGAGCCGGTTGAACTGGGTCAGATATGTCACTAACTCATGTTTGCCCTGTCTGAGTCCCAATAACTCTCTGTCCGCCGAAAACGTGGTGGCCCTTCTATCGAACACTCGCTCGAATTCGTCTCTAAAGGCGCTCCAATCGGATAACAGGGGATCATCGTATTTGACCAAGGGAACTGCCCAATTGGCAGCGTCCCCCGTCATATAAGATATCGCAAACGCTACCCGCGAATGATTGGTGGGGAAAGAAGCGGGTTTGCATGAAAAATGTAAAGCTATTTGTGTCAGAAATGTTTGGATCTTGTGGGGGTCACCCGAGAACCTCTCCGGGCTCGCCAGGGGGATGGGTGGTGATACGTTCACATGTATAGGCGATATTGACTGCGAGGCATCAAACGGGTTGCGCCCCTGTCGTTCTACTCTATCCTTCAGGTCGGCTGTTTCTATCTTTGAGGCAGCCAATTCCTGTTGGACCAACAGGAGGGCTTGCAATACATCGTCTAGGGAGCCATACTTGTGCTTGACTCGAACCCACAGGAATAATTCTTGGGCGCGTAATTCTGTCGCGATCCTCTGTGGATTCTGTGGGGGCGAATGAAGTACAAGAGTTCCACCTCCCGACGTCCCTGGCTCTGAATGTGTGAACACAGAGTACCAGGGCAATCAGGTGAGGGATGGGGAATTAGGAAGGGAACAGCGGGGAAGGGGATACCTGTAACAGAAGGAAATCATAATACATAGTACAACCACACTGGGCAACCTACTCTCATTAGGTCTCACTATGTCTCCCCAATGTGTCACCTCATACACAACAAAACACCAATAACCTTGCCGAAATCGCCACAAGTTACAACAAGAGGCTTCCTCCTTTCATCTAACACACCCCAGGTTGGTTATGGCTCTCTGGGTTCTGTTCCCCCTGACTTAAGGCTCCTTTGAGGTGGTAGCACCCGATATAGTTCTGCAGTGCTTCAATACTAAACGACTCAGTGACTATAGTCTTTCACTGACACCCTTGTTTAGCCCTTTAGGTGAGGTAGAGTTAAAGTCACGCACACCCCCTATTACACCAGGCTGGTGGCTTCGTCGGAGTCAAGAAATGTCCCGCACAATGCAGCCCCTCCTTAGAATGACTCTACCTTGCTATTGGCAGGCTGCGGCTCCGGCGGGGAATGGCACCGCTCCGGCTTCCACGGCCAGGGAGGAAGCGTCCGCTCCTAGTGTCTCTTTGGTCCGAGGCTTAGATATCAGTCCCGAACTCCTGGAACGCGGCGGCGCTTACGTCAGCGTCCCGCGAGTGGTCCTTCACCTTTGGCAAATCCTGGATTCGAAGTAACGCGGTGACGCTTGGCTTCAGCGTCCCGCAAGTAAAGAGTGCTCCTTTACCTTTTGGCAAATCCTAGGTTCGAAGTAACGCGGCAACGCTTGGCATCAGCGTTCCGGAAGTGAAGAGTGCTCCTTCACCCTTGGTAAATCATGGGTTCGGAATAACGCGGCAACGATTACTCTAGCGTCCCGCGCTGGCGTGCTTCAGCGGTTCTTCGTTTCATTCGGAACCCACCGAACGGAATTCAAGTGAACAGGATTACGCGCTCCGATTGGTCCTCCTCTCCCGTACTAAATAGCGGAGGCCACGCCCTCTACCGCCAAGCTTTCTGGAAGTTGTGGTCTGGTTACAGTTTCGGTAGGCGCACTGGATCAGCGCCTGACAGATAGCCCTGCTCCTGCCAGTGACAATACTGGCTCCGCCTCCTGCTGGGCGGCTGAGGACCCTGCCCTGCTCAGTGAATAGGCCAGGTGCCTCTGCCTGGCAACACCCACAACAAACCTGAGATGGGGGGAATTTCCCTGCTTGGACAAAGGGAACAAAGCAGAAAAGGGGTATAAATGAAGGACCCCTGAACCAAAGAACTCAGATCACTTCTGACAAGGAAACCTCTACCAAGGACAAGAAGCCTGCTGATCTAAGGACTTGCCTCCCCCTTCTGCCAGTGTGCTGTTTGCTGGGGGGAACCTGAAGCTGCTTCTTCATTTTTGCCAAGGAACAAGGAGAGAGGAACTTGGTGTGTACTCTCAAAAGCTTGCTAGAAAATCTCCAAGGGCTGGAAGAGTGCCAGCCTCCTGTTGAAGTCACAGGGCCAAAGGACTTCACCCTCTACTGAATTGCTGGTTGCTGGGAAGTGTTATTTCCAGTGCACAGGGGAAAATCTGCAGTTTCGACGCCGCCGACGCCGCCGCATCCAGCTCGACATCGTGAGTAACGGCTCTAGTGTTCCGAGTCTTCGACGCCGGCCGCCGGGCCCGATCGACGCCAGTAGCGACGCCAGGAGTAGTGAGTATCGGCTCCAGCTCCAAGTGACCCCGTCCTGACGCCGGTATCGACGCCGCTGAGTAGTGAGTATCGGCTCCAGCTCGAAGCGACCCCGTCTCGACGCCGCTGCTGATCGCATCGACTCGACGCCCTTCTCGACGCCGTGAGCGCTGCTC
Organism: Triturus cristatus; assembly: GCF_964204655.1. Lineage (NCBI taxonomy): Eukaryota > Metazoa > Chordata > Amphibia > Caudata > Salamandridae > Triturus > Triturus cristatus. The sequence goes on along the minus strand of NC_140585.1, from coordinate 1,136,771,936 downwards.
CGGCCCGACACCTCTCGACGCCGCTGCGGATCGACCCGAATCCGAGGCACGACCGACGCCGACCTCGACGCCGACATCTCGACGCCGTGGATCATCGTTTTCTTCATTTCCAAAGGTACTGTGTTTGGGGGTTCTGTTGCGACTCCAGGCTCGACGTAGCGCTCCTCGCGGTCGACGCCGAACCTTGGGAATATCGTAAACTCGACGTCGTGTGACTCCTGTGGGGGTCACATTGTTGCCAAGAACTGTGTTTTAAGAAGGAACATTATCTGAACTACTATTTTTCCTTCCAAAGAGTATTTATTAAGATTGTGGTATATTTTTGTCGTTATTTGGTCTTGTGCTAAGCCTTATATAAAAATACTATTTTTATAATAACTCCTGGGTCTCAGGTACTCTTCAGGTTGCTGTGAGGCCCGCCATGCCTGTTGATTGTCTCCTGGGCAATGATTTGGAGGACTTCCCTTGGGCTAAGGTGGAGCGAAAAGCGCATCTGGAAATGTTGGGTCTGCCGGAGTGGGTGTGTGCGACCACCCGGTCCATGTCAGCTAGTAAGGGTGTTGATGGGGTCCTGGAGCCTGAAAGTATGGCCCAGGACCCAGCCGTGAAGAGAAGAGGCAGGGGGCGCGGGAAACCGTCCCCCATCGTTCCCACGGTCCAGGAGGGAGCAGACCCTGAGGGGGATGCCCTGGAACCTACAGGGGAACAAGTGGCTGAACTGGGAGACCTGCCCGAGCTGACCCATTGGCAGCAGGATGGTGGTCCCTCCAGGGAGGAATTTTGTGCTGAACAGAAAGTGTGCCCTTCTCTTGTGGGTATGAGGCAGCAGGCCTCAGCCCAAACGACAGGTGATCAGTCAGGATCACATTGGATTTACTGGGAGAACGACCTCCTGTATAGCGAGCCTAAGGCTGCTGAGCCTGGGTCTGCCCGTGTGCTGGTGGTACCCCAGCGCTTCAGAGCCTTCCTACTGGGGTTGGCTCATGACGTTCCGTTAGCTGGACATCTGGGGCAGGACAAGACCTATGACAGGCTTGTCACCCATTTTTATTGGCCCCAGATGAGAAGGGATTCAGACATCCATTGTAGGACCTGCCAAACTTGCCAGGCAAGTGGGAAAAGTGGGCGGAAGCAGAAGGCTCCCCTCCAACCTTTTCCCGTAGTCAGTACCCCCTTTGAGCGAGTGGGGATTGACATTGTGGGGCCACTGGACCCCAAGACAGCCATGGGCAACAGGTTTATCCTGGTCTTGGTGGACCATGCCACCCGGTACCCGGAAGCCATCCCTCTCCGCACAGTGACGTCCCCCGTGGTTGGACGGGCACTGATGGGTGTTTTCTCCCGCATGGGGTTCCCCAGAGAGGTGGTGTCAGACCAGGGCACCAACTTAATTTCTAATTATATGAAGTCTTTGTGGAAGGAGTGTGGGGTAACCTACAAGTTTACCACTCCTTACCACCCTCAAGGTAATGGGCTGGTTGAGAGATTCAACCGGACCCTAAAAGGCATGATTATGGGTCTTGAAGAACCAATGAGGCGTAAATGGGACGTCCTCTTACCATGCCTGCTGTTTGCTTACCGTGAGGTGCCACAAAAGTCTCTTGGGTTCAGTCCCTTTGAGCTTTTGTATGGACACCCGGTAAGAGGACCTTTGAGTCTGGTCAAAGAAGGCTGGGAGCAATCTCCCAGGAAACCTCCCCAGGATGGATACAGTTACATGCTGGCCTTTAGGAACCAGACTCGGCGCTTCAGAGATCTTACTCAGGCAAATCTGGAGGCCAGCCAGGAAGAGATGAAGCGGTGGTACGACCAGAATGCCACTCTGGTTGAGCTTCAACCTGGTCAGAAAGTTTGGGTCATGGCCCCTGTAGAACCTTGTACGCGCAAGGACAGGTGGACTGGACCATTTGAGGTTGTGGAGAAAAAGAGCGATGTCACCTACTTGGTAGACTTGAAGTCTCCCAGGAACCCCTTGAGGGTCCTGCATGTCAACCGGTTAAAGCCCCACTTAGAAAGGTCCGAAGTGGGCATGCTCCTAGCCACAGATGCTGGAATGGAGGAGGAGAGTGAGTGTCTTCCTGACCTCTTGTGTGCAAAAGAGCAAGATGGGTCAGTGGATGGTGTTGTCCTCTCTGACACACTGACCCTTGAGCAGCAGCAAGATTGTCGCCATCTGCTGGGACAATTCCCTGATCTGTTCTCCTTAATCCCTGGTGTCACTCAGTGGTGTGTCCACGATGTGGACACCGGGGACAGCACTCCTGTGAGGCACAAGGCCTACAGGGTGATTGACAAGGTCAGAGCATACATCAAGGAGGAGGTCTCCACGATGTTTGCCTTAGGGGTGGTTGAGTCCTCTAGCAGTCCTTGGGCCAGCTCAGTGGTCTTGGTCCCAAAGGCTGTAGCGCCTGGTGCTTCACCAGAACTTTGGTTCTGTGTGGATTACCGAGGACTCAATTCGGTCACCAAGACTGACGCGCACCCCATCCCCAGAGCTGATGAGCTCATAGATCGGTTAGGGGCTGCCCGTTACCTTAGTACGTTTGATCTAACGTCTGGGTACTGGCAGATCGCCTTGACCGATGGGGCAAAAGAGAGGTCTGCATTCTCCACCCCAGATGGGCACTACCAGTTCCGGGTTATGCCCTTTGGGATGAAGAATGCCCCTGCCACATTCCAGAGGTTGGTCAACCAGGTATTGGCTGGACTGGAGGATTTCAGCGCCGCCTACCTGGACGACATAGCCGAGTTCAGCGCCAGCTGGGAGGAACACTTGCGCCACCTCCAGGAAGTGTTGTTGGCCCTGCGCAGAGCAGGCCTCACAATCAAGGCCAGTAAGTGCCAGATTGGGCAGGGTTCAGTGGTGTACTTGGGGCACCAAGTAGGGAGCGGCAAAGTGGCCCCCCTGCAACCCAAGATAGATACCATCCTGGCTTGGGAGCCGCCCAAAACCCAGACTCAGGTGAGAGCCTTCTTGGGTCTCACAGGTTACTACAGGATGTTTGTCAAGGGGTATGGCAACATTGTGCACCCCTTGACCTCGCTGACTTCCAGGAAGCAGCTGAGACTTGTGATCTGGACTGACGCCTGTCAGAAAGCCTTTGACACCCTGAAAACTGCAATGTGTACAGCACCGGTCCTCCAGGCACCCGACTATTCCAAAGAGTTCATTGTCCAGACAGACGCTTCAGAGCATGGTGTGGGGGCTGTTCTAGCACAGATGAATGAGGAGAGCCGAGACTTACCTGTAGCCTTCATCAGCCGGAGGTTACTTCCCAAGGAACAAAGGTGGAGTGCGATAGAGCGTGAGGCATTTGCTGTGGTCTGGGCGCTGAAGAAGCTAAGACCCTACCTGTTTGGGACTCACTTCCGGGTTTAGACAGACCACAGGCCCCTCAGATGGTTAATGCAGATGAGGGGTGAAAACCCAAAGCTGTTGATGTGGTCCATTTCCCTACAGGGGATGGACTTTACGGTGGAACACCGCCCTGGTACAGATCACGCCAATGCTGATGGTCTGTCCAGATTTTTCCGCCTTAGTGATGAGGACTCCCTGGGTGAAGGGTAGTTCTCCCCACATTTCAGCTGGAGGGGACATGTGTTAGACCTGGCATCATTGGCATGAGTCTCTCCTCCATTTTTTCCGTTTGCCTCCTCTGTTTACGATGTTTTTGCTGGAATATTGCTTTGGGCACTGTGCCACTGCTGATCAGTGCCACAGTGCAAGTGCTCCCTATGTTAAATTGATACATTGATTGGTGTTACCATGATTGGCTTGGTTGACTTACTGTTCAGACCCTAGTCTAGTGCACTGCGTATGCCAAGGGCATGTAAGTTAACTTCTGCTGTTGGGCTTGCAGCACTGGTTGTGCCACCCACAGAAGCAGCGTGTAAAATGTGTCTCAGGCCTGCCATCGCAGAGCCTGTGTGCAGTCCCTGACTGCCATGTCGACTTGGCAAGGAAACCTACTTGCCAGTCTCTAAAACCTTCACTTTGCCACATTTCAGACACCTCTATGGTAGGCCCTAGGGCTGGGTGCATTGTTGGTAAAAGGTAGGTCATGCCCTGATGTGTGTGGCATGACCTAATAGTGAATTACAGCCATTTTCGTTTTTCACTATTGAAGGGCTACCTGCCTCCAATAGGCCAGAATGGGCAGACTGATTATTAACTCCATTATAATCTATCTGACTCAGGGAGCATGGTAGCAGGTCGAGTTTAGTATCCCTGAACTCAGAATTTAATAACACACCCTTTAGGATGGATGGTTTTTAAATTCTGTGTTTGAAAATAGCCCTTTTAGAAAGTGGCTATTTTCTTGTCCAACTATCCACCGGTCTCTGCTGGTTTGGTGTGTGTGTGTGTCAGGGGCTGGGTGGCTCCAGAGGTCTGAATGAGTCAGTGTGGGGTGAATGAGGCATCTACACTTAGAGTGGGGGAAGAGTAGTCCCTGATAGCCTGCCCTGCCTGACACAATGCTGGCTCCACCTCCTGCCGGGCGACTGATAGCCCTGCTCCTGCCAGTGACAATACTGGCTCCGCCTCCTGCTGGGCGGCTGAGGACCCTGCCCTGCTCAGTGAATAGGCCAGGTGCCTCTGCCTGGCAACACCCACAACAAACCTGAGATGGGGAGAATTTCCCTGCTTGGACAAAGGGAACAAAGCAGAAAAGGGGTATAAAAGAAGGACCCCTGAACCAAAGAAATCAGATCACTTCTGACAAGGAAACCTCTACCAAGGACAAGAAGCCTGCTGATCTAAGGACTTGCCTCCCCCTTCTGCCAGTGTGCTGTTTGCTGGGGGGAACCTGAAGCTGCTTCTTTATTTTTGCCAAGGAACAAGGAGAGAGGAACTTGGTGTGTACTCTCAAAAGCTTGCTAGAAAATCTCCAAGGGCTGGAAGAGTGCCAGCCTCCTGTTGAAGTCACAGGGCCAAAGGACTTCACCCTTTACTGAATTGCTGGTTACTGGGAAGTGTTATTTCCAGTGCACAGGGGAAAATCTGCAGTCTCGACGCCGCCGACACCGCCGAATCCAGCTCGACATCGTGAGTAACGGCTCCAGTGTTCCGAGTCTTCGACGCCAGCCGCCGGGCCCGATCGACGTCAGTAGCGACGCCAGGAGTAGTGAGTATCGGCTCCAGCTCCAAGTGACCCCGTCCTGATGCCGGTATCGACGCCGCTGAGTAGTGAGTATCGGCTCCAGCTCGAAGCGACCCCGTCTCGACGCCGCTGCTGATCGCATCGACTCGACGCCCTTCTCGACGCCGTGAGCGCTGCTCCGGCCCGACACCTCTCGACGCCGCTGCGGATCGACCCGAATCCGAGGCACGACCGACGCCGACATCTCGACGCCGTGGATCATCGTTTTCTTCATTTCCAAAGGTACTGTGTTTGGGGGTTCTGTTGCGACTCCAGGCTCGACGTAGCGCTCCTCGCCGTCGACGCCGAACCTTGGGAATATCGTAAACTCGACGTCGTGTGACTCCTGTGGGGGTCACATTGTTGCCAAGAACTGTGTTTTAAGAAGGAACTTTACCTGAACTACTATTTTTCCTTCCAAAGAGTATTTATTAAGATTGTGGTATATTTTTGTCGTTATTTGGTCTTGTGCTAAGCCTTATATAAAAATACTATTTTTATAATAACTCCGGTGTTGTGTCCATTTGTAGTGTATTCACTTTATTACTGTATGTGGTCATAAATGCTTAACACACTGCCTCTGAGATAAGCCTGTCTGCTCTGCCAAGCTACCAAGGTGGTAGCAGGGGTTATCTGAGTGTGTAATCCCCTTGCCCTGACTAGAGTTGGTGGGTCCCTATTTGTCAGAAGTGTATACCTCTGCCAACTAGAGACCGCCGGTTCTAACAATGGCTTTGTTGTATATAATATTAAAAATGTTTTAGCTCTGAAATGATGAGACTGTGTAAGAACTATAACCTTATTTTCTTTACTCAGCTTCTTGTTATGAACTGGCACATAGCAGCATGGACGTTTTTGTACGTTTGTTTTCTACATTTCTTCCATCTAACCCTAACAGAATGCCCTGCCCTAGACAGAGGCAGCAGGAGGCCACCACATGCTGTAACAGCCCCAACTGGCCCACTGTCATTCTATATGTGGCAATCAGAATGACAATGGGCAGGGTGGGGCTGCTCTTGTGCGCTGAGGATGAGTGCGAGGCAGCCCATCAGGGAGCCGAGGCCTTTCGCCAAGGAACAGCTCTGCTCCCTGCAAGGACCAAAATTACAGACAAAAGGCGTCCGTAAAAGGGATTCTCATGGACAGCGGAGGTGAGGTCCAAATTACAGATGGTCTGTGAAATTTACGGACGGTTGGTCACCCTATTTTGGGTCTGTCAATTGCATGCCATAGGTTAGATTACTTGTGACTGTCTTTTACTTGCTTCTTTTCAGTGGCTCTCCTTTTTCTTCTGTTTGCCCCTGCTCTGGAGTAAAACTTTCCCATTGCTTTGACTAGAGGATTTGTAGCATTCCATTGCTCGCATTTGGGGATGTATTTTTTTGTTTTGCTTTCAGACTGTTTTTGTTTTCTTGCTCTATCCCAGGTGTGCTTCTTCTCCGATAAATTCCGTCCTTGCTCTATGTTCCTCAGTCTTCCCAGCACCCCAGCTGCTCTATTGCTTTCCCAAGTTTGATGTTTTATTGTCAGTTACTCTGCCTGCCGCATTGCTTTAAAATAAAAACAAGGGTGGTTTTTATTATGTTTGATTTGCCTGGCATGCTGTACTGCTTCGTTTTTACAAAAAGCTTTTGTGCATGTTGAAATGTTTTTTTTTTTATTATTTGCTATTCCAGGTGGCGTCTGTCATTTGGAAACAGCTTAAAAAAATAAACAAAATAGCGCTCAGCATCGTACGCTATACACGTGCAAACGTCATCCTGCTGGGCCGCCAATGGGGTTTCATGCATACACTTGCATTTGGGTGGACATGTTATTTATATAGTGCTTGCTACCCTGACGAGGTGTCGAAATAACGCACTTCTCTTTTTTACTTTTTGTTTGCTGATGCTGCACAAGATCAGCAAAAAGCATTTCTTTTTTTCACTGCTGTATATTATTGGCAAAAAGAGTGGCAAAGCCGGTAGTTTGAAAAGGTGCGAACAATTGCCTTTGCCAATACTTAATGAAAATGGGAGCCATGGTCTCTGTTTATCATGCAGGCAACATAACTCCAGTGCTCAAAACAATATTAAATAAATGTACCAGGGTAAGGGCCCAAGAGCCACATCAAAAGTGAAGAAATCATATCATGGCCAGGGGCTTTACATTTTCGACTGAGCTTGGTTGCTTTCACCTCAACAAATGTTATTGATAGGAACAAACTTGTAGCATAACTTGGTCTTAGAACAAAGGCATCATCAGACTGAACATTTTCACCTCACAGCATAGGAAAATTGTCTAACGAAGCATCTTCGTAAATATGGCTGTTAACAGCTTACCAAAAGACATTGGTTCCATGCTCAGACTACATCTATAATAAAACAACAACATATGCTTTAAGCTCCACTTTCAGTTTTCACAAACAGCACACATACATGAAGCTATTTTCATATTATTTCAAAAGCATGTCATTTCATGTATGGAGGCATAGAGTGACTTGGTATGAACAACACTGCAAAAAAGTATGCATTTAAATGCTGACAACTGTGGAAATATGGATTTTTCTGGTCAGTTATGTCCCCTATCTTGGACCCCAACGGTTCCATGTGCATGTCACAAGTACATGTATGTTCCCTCCAGTTCCAGTTATGAAGACGCAAATACATGTGCGTCCACCGTCAACATGTCCTTTGACAGATCCGCCATGTATAGGCCGGATATCCCATTCCTAAATATGAAAGGCCATCGGCTTTATATGGTTCACTTATGCCACTTTTCAGTCCAGGCAAGTAGGCCCTGATTCTGTCATCAAAACTCCTCTTGCCTTCTGCCTCTGAAAGCTCCAGCCCGAGCCTGCATCTGTGACCATGAACTTTGTCTCATTCTCTGCGCGGCTCACGAAGCCTGACATCAGCTTACTCTCTGCCAAGAACTGTATTTCACCTTCGAATTATCTGCCTCCCCCTCAGCCGATGCATTCCTGCCTAGTAGTTTAAGTAAACATTCTTCCAGTTACCAAGCAAAAAGGCCCATCTTCTCTGTCCTCATGCAAGTAATTCATAGCCCTGTTACCATGGAATATTCCTACCCCCTCGCATTCAGTGTAGACACTTAGACGCTTGTACACGCACGCACAGTCAGTATAGAATAGATTCTGTCCGAGAGTCCCTCTTTTATGGATAACATAGTTCTTTAAACATAGGATGTTAGATATGATTTGGGATTAGGTTGACTTGACCCCCCAGACTTCTCGTCTCCACATATAGAGCTAAATGTCAAGTCCCCGTCACCCCCTAGTTACACGTCAATTACACGTCATACTGCTGCGCGCGCATCAATGCCAAGTATTATCTTATAGATCCACCTATGTATTACATCATAACCAATCATGTTCCTTTTTACTCATTATTACACCCATTTTCGGTTACGCAGACCAAACGTCAATGTCCTTATCAATTGTTACGCCTACTGTATTCACTTCATTATAATGTATGTACTATAAAAGTTACTTCTTGTCAATAAAGTATGTACTTCACTTCCTGAACCCCCGTGGTGATGGAACTTGAAGCATCCGATTATAATCGATTATTGGAATAAAGCCCATTCCGAAACTCTAATATCACGGATTCTGCCTCTCATTTTACTGAGCTATTTTATAATGTTTCTGTATCAAATTCAGTCCCGGTAAAGGAATTTTTATTTACCACATGATGGCGCCCGAATAGGGACACTTTCTCATCTCACGCGCCGGCGGTGCGTTGCAGGCCCGGTCTCCTGCCACAGCTGGACGGACAATAACGCGTACCAGCAGGATTTCCTGTATCTCCCTCCGGTCAAGCGGGGGCGACTGAGACTGCGATCAACACCCAGACGAGGCGGTGAGAAGTGCGAAGTATCCCGACCAGAGCCTAGCTGAGAGAGCAAGATCCGAGGTATACAGAGACCCACCAGTCCGAAGTCAAGCCCAGTGTCCGACGAGTCGAGTCGAGTCGAGTCCAGTCCGGTTCAAGTTCAAGTTACTGAGGCCTTCCGTTTCCGAAGCTACCCGGTGAGTACCATTGCTGGGGAGGCATTTCTGACGTGCACATAGGTTGTGCCGGTCAAGACGGGTTTGGGTACACAAATCCGGTCTGCACTGTTTTAGCAGTGTATCTGTACTGTTTAGCAGTATATCAAGTATTCCGAAGTATTCCGAAGTATCTAGTTATTGTCTAGTTATTGTCGAGAATTAAGCTTGGTGATTAGTTATGCAGACGATCATCATTGTTGTTTCAGTTAAAGGTTTAATGTTAAATGTTTAAAGTGTTTAAGTATGTTCTGTATATCGTGGTATGAATGACTGTTCATTATCGTGTTTATTGTATTAAGTCTGTTCAAATTCAAGTATCAGGTCAAAATCAAGTATAAGGTCAGTTCTCAATATGCCGCTCTTTTCGAAATTAAGACAGATCACTACCAGAAAAGGGGTTCTCGAAGAAGCCGTCCCTATTCCTCCTAGGGACACTCCAGGGCACTTTATGTATCACAAACATGGCTTAGACGCTATATTATTTCTTGATTTATGGGTAGACTATACCAAGGGATTACCAGAAAGTCAGAGGTGGCCCACAGCGGGGACCTGGGATGCAGAGTGCATCATGAAAGTCGAGGAAGAGTTATGAAAAAGAAAAGTCAGACAGTCACAGAAAGACGCCGTTGAATTATGGCGTAAAGAATCACATAGACGAACAGAAAAAGCACGTAGACAGGAAGAGAAGAGTAAAGAGAATTCCAATAAAGTTCGAGAGAATCTATTAATTGAGGAAGGTATCCGAGTGAAATCAGAACAAGTAGACAGACAAAGAAATGCCCTTATGAATGGTATGTATCCCCTTCTGGCCGAAGGATTACCTAAGGCTACTCCAGAGATACCGAAAGACTTGCCACCCCCATTATTCCCAATCAAGGTACATCCTAAGGGGCATCCTAGAACCGCAGAAGATGTTTTTCTTTCCTCATATTTAGATGACGCAGCTCCCGAGTATGCTAATTCCGCCCCACGTAGACCGCATACCAGGGAGGTCCAACGCCAAGATCCAGCACCCGTATCCCTGCAGCAACAAATCGAGTCACAAGTTCCGGCAAGCACATCTGTTTCTGCATCTGTTCCTACAAGTACTTCTATAGCTGAGTCCACACCTATAGTTGCTGTGTCACGTTCGACGAATCCTTTCACACCCGACGCCCCAGACGGGGCCACGGGAGGTGCTACCAATATTTTTTCTACGCCACCTAGAATAAATAAACTTATTTTCCAAGAGTCAGCGCATTCACGTACACCCAAATTCGTAAGTGATCGTACGCTTAAGGAACTTCTTATAGATTGTAGATATGACCCGGTGCTCGGTAAAGAGGACGAAATGATCCTGGCATCATTACGTATCAGACGAGCCGCAGGGTATTTAGCGAAGCTACCAGGAATGACTGCGCATCTAGATAAAATATATCATTTTGTTCAAACAGGGCGAGATCCAGAATGTATTAACAGAGCTATGGAATACCAGAAAGTAGAGATACAGGGGGAACTGTTGCGTTTCCTCATAAACTGTGTGATCAGAAATCAAGACCGACCGGGGGTAGATCCGGAAGCAATGAAAATTCTTACAAAATGGAGCCAGAATATATCAGAAGGGAGACACGATAAGCAAAATTGTATAATAGCCATGTGCCGAAAGATCCGTAAAGAAATAGAACGCCTACACGAAGAGAGATTAGAGACAGACGAGTTCGAGCAAAGCGAGGAAGAAGGGTCAGGACTGCCCGCCGGACAGTCAGACACCATAGCCTATGTAGGTAGAGGAAGATCTTGTAATAGGAATCAGACTAGATGTCATACTGACCCAATACGTCCAATATGTCCAGATAATGACAGGAATTTCCAAATACCTATAATTAACATAAGGTCTAACGAGCATTCGTTCCAAACCGCCGACAAACTACTCCGAGAACGAAGGGGTTATCATTTTCTCGATTCTATGGATGAACAAGATTTAGCGAGGGCAGCTGTTCATTGGGTGGACAGTCCCGGAAAATATAGTGATGAGACAGTAGTACGCACATTTTTGAATCTCACCCCAGATGAGCAGAGGTTAGCTGGGATTTATATGATTCAACAACTCATTATACTATATCAGAGTCAGCATTCGGACCCTGGTCCCTTACCTGACATATTGACTGAATTGCTTATGAATAAATGGAGAGGTCCAGGTACCAAATTAATTAAAGAAATTCTAGTATCTAGAAAGCAGTATATTCTTTTTGTATGCTCAGAGCATGTCTCATTGCCTGTCAAGGAAAGAACGACGTATCACCTGGATAGACAGAATCCCTTACGAGAAGTACACCCAATAAAAGGCGAGGACAATCAGTTTAAACGTGTATTTGTATATACGCCTATATCGAAAATAGAATTGTTAGAAATGAAGAAAGTAGTACCCAGTCATGACAAGGACCCAGCGGGTTTTCACCGAGAAATTAAAGACATGTTACTCATGGGAGAGTATACCTACCCCGACATTATGACAATATTAAAGGTGTTGATGCCTGCTGGCATTTATGAGAAACTCAAGGAAAAAGAGTGGGAGGTAGGTGATCAAAAGATAGAATGGTCAGCATTAGAAGCAGAAGAAAGGGCCCGAGGTCCAGGTTCGGGGCTTGGGGACAAAACTAAAGCACTACCAGGTCTACTAGTACAGGTACTGCCACGTTTATTAACTACGAAAAAGGAAGATTGGGGTACAATTTCAGCCTGTAAACAGAAGCAAGATGAAGACACTAGCGATTACTATGCCCGATTCGAGAAATGTTTTGGTATAAATAGTGGCATAAAAGCAAGTAGCGAATCATACCCGCATCTGTTTGTAACAAAATTAGTGGAAAATGCCCTGCCCCCAGTAAAGAATAGAGTATTAAAATTCGAGAGTACCTGGCAAGGTAACACTCCAACACAAATGTTACAAATGTTACAGTACCACCACAATAGAATTAAAGAGGAACAAGAACATGAACACAGACGCATGAAAGACACGAAAATGAAAAGGCTAGTTTCCCAGACAGTTCCAGCTGAAGGACATAAAAAGGGTATGACACATTCCGATTCAGCAGGACCTGTAAAAGGGACATGCAATTATTGTAAAAAGCCAGGTCATTACGTACACGATTGTCCAGTGCTAAAACATAATATCGCCATAGGTAAAACACAAGAAAGATCACGGCCACTAAGACAAGATCAGAATGAACAAGGAGCTACGCAGCATGCCCAGGCCATGCCAGCCGCACAACAGCCAATACAGTTTGTGCCAGCTGCACCACCGTTGCCTGTTGCTGCCACACAGACAACAACACGACAAATGTATCAGACTGCACAGTATGAATATCCGGAGTATCAACGTTACGCATGAACTAGCCTAGAGAGGGAAGTTGACTTACCCCTTATCGAGATTCCTGTAGATCGAGAAGGACCTTATGTACATAGTGAATTATTAGGTCAAGATAGAAAATTTTTACTCGATACAGGGGCAAGTCGAACAACTATAAAACGAAGTGAAGTCCCAGGGGCACCCCTCTCAGGCTCACAGAATATTTCCCTTGGTTTTTCAGGAAAACCTATTGTTAATGAAGTGTCACAGCCTCTTCCACTTACGATAGGACCTCTGACCCGAACTACAGATTTATTGCTTACTAAATCATGTCCAGAAAACTTGTTAGGAATAAAAACGTTGAAAGCCCTAGGAGCCATAATATGTTGTTCTCCGGAAGGAGTAAGGTTGTTTTTACGTGATTTTAAAGGTCACTATGTATCTAGAGACATGGATCCCCGACTGCAGACTTTACCTACACATCTATGGGCACAAGGCCCTACTGATGTTGGTTGCATGAATATTACACCATATCGAGTCACACTAAAGGCAGGAGTGGTGCTACCACGAATGCGACAATACAAGTTACCACCAGATGCTGTAACGGCTTTACTACAAATCATTGACGAGCTTATTGCCCAAGGAGTAGTTGTAGAAACAGACTCCAATGTATGTAATTCACCGATAATTCCGATTCTTAAACGAACAGATCCTACAGCTCCGCCAGTATATCGATTGGTTATTGATCTGCGCGAGTTAAACAAATGTATTGTGCCACAATTTCCTGTGGTCCCAGATATCTCGTCATTATTGACAGCTATTGATTCCGAAGCAACATTGTTTACTGTAATTGATCTCAAAAATGCCTTTTTCAGCGTCCCAATAGATCCGGAAAGCCAATATTTGTTCGGATTTAGTTTAAATGGGCGTAGCTTTAAATTCACCCGCGCACCTCAAGGATTTACAGAAAGCCCCAGCATCTATAGCCAAGCACTGAAACGAGAACTTGACAGTATCCACATGCCGGTTAACACTGCCCTGCTTCAATATGTCGATGATCTGCTGATCACCGCTAGAAGCGAACCCGAATGTGAGAAAGCATCACTGACAGTTTTACAATTTCTAGCCGAAAAGGGGCACAAGGTGTCCCCTTCTAAGCTGCAATTCTGTGTCCAGCGAGTTATTTATCTTGGTCACTCGCTGTCCAAGGAGGGAAGGCAGCTTACACCCGACCGCATTCAGTTAATTGCTAACATGTCAATACCCAAGACACAGAAGGAGGTGCGGGCTTTCATAGGCCTCACTTCATATTGTAGACAGTGGATCCCTCAGTATGCATTTCTAGCAAAACCACTCATTCAATTGACAACACAGGAGGCAGCCACACCGACTGTTCTCCCTTGGACTCAGGAACACACACAAGCTTTTGAAAGCTTAAAGAAAGCTTTATGTCAAGCACCCGTTTTAGCAACGCCATGTTACAGAAAACAGTTTACACTCTTTGTTACAGAACGCGAAGGTACGGCCTTGTCAGTACTCACACAGGAACAAGCAGGAGCACACAAACCATGTGCTTATTTTTCTAGTACATTAGATCCCGTAGCTCAGGCTTTGCCTGCATGCCTAAAATCAGTAGCAGCAACAGCTTTAGCAATCAGACAAAGCGATGCCATAGTGTTAGGACATCCATTGACAGTTCAAGTACCACATGCAGTAGAGGTTCTTGTAAATAGAACGCAAACACAACACTTGACTGTAGCGCGACTTACAGGATACGAGCTTACATTGTTTCAGCCACATATAGAAATCAGACGCTGTAACACATTGAATCCTGCCACACTTTTACCAGTAGTCGGAACAGACCCACTAGCCCATGACTGTATTGAAGTTATTACAATAACAACAAAACCCAGACAAGACTTAACCGATGTCCCATTGTCAGATCCAGACCTGACCTTGTATGTAGATGGTTCATGCATGAGAACAAGTACAGGAGAGTTAGTAGCCGCCTACGCAGTCACAACAGATACTGAGGTCATTGAAACTAATCGTATAACTACTTTGTCAGCTCAAGCCGCAGAACTTATCGCTCTGACACAAGCCTGTATTCAAGCCATGAATAAAAAAGTCAACATATACACTGACTCACGTTATGCATTCGGAGTTGTACATGACTTCGGCGTGCTGTGGCGAGAGAGAGGTTATTTAACTTCCCACGGTGCCCACATTCAGCACGGACCCCTCATTCATGCATTATTAGATGCAATACATCTACCCACTGAAATATCAATTATGAAATGTAAGGCTCATACGAAGGTTACTGATATCATTTCCCAAGGCAATGATCTAGCCGACAGAACAGCTAAACTGATTGCTCAAACTCAAACCCCCGATATGACAAAGACAATAGTCCCGACACCGACACATTGTATGACAGTTAAAGATCCTACTCTTGACGTAATTGACATACAGACACATGCTACACCAGACGAAATAAAGAAATGGACTGAATTAGGAGGGATCCAAACGGACCAAGGATGGATGATGAAGGAAAGGTCTGTATGGTTCCTTCCTGATTCAATGGTCCAAGTCATAATTAACACTATACATAGTCCAGCACATTTAGGAGAAAAAGCTATGCTAGACAGCATTCAACACATTTGGTTCAATAAACATTTACGAGCAGCAGCAAAACAAAAGGTCCGTACCTGTATGATCTGTTGTCAGTTCAACCCAGGAAAAAGCGTTCCCGTAGAACAGGGTGGATTTCATACCCCTAATCATCCTTTTGAAGTACTCCAGATGGATTATATCCAGATGGAACGATGCAGAGGATTCAAATATGTTCTCGTAGTTGTCTGCGCTCTGTCCCGTTGGACGGAGGCATACCCGGTTTCAGATTACACTGCCCCGACTACTGCCAAACAGTTGGTTCGAGAATTCTTCCCACGATACGGTTTACCACGTGCTGTTTACTCAGATAACGGCCAGCCGTTCTCATCCGAATTAATGAAACACGTTTCACTTCTGTTAGGATATCAGTGGAAATTCCACTGTGTCCGACATCCCGAGGCAGCAGGTCTCGTAGAAAGACATAACCAGATACTGAAAATTAGAATGTCCAAAATATGCAGAGAGAAAGGTGTCGACTGGGTAGTAGCGTTACCAGTTGCACTCTTTTACATGAGAATGGTAGCACACTCTCGAACAGGGCTATCCCCGTATGAGGTGATCTTCGGTAGACCACCGAATATGTGGGGGACGCCTATACCACGCAAAATAACTGATATTGACTGTAATATGCTGACAGATTACTTGGCTTCCTTGATGTCTGCACTACAATCTTCTCGTTCACAGGTAGCTGCAGCCTTTCCCGACAACACTGAGGTGAAACCCCATGACGTTGTTCCGGGTAATCTTGTCTTTGTGAGGAATTTCGACCGAAAGACTCAGCTGGAGCCCAGGTGGAAAGCACCCAAGTTGGTCCTGTTGACCACAAGAACAGCCGTGAAGATCGAGGGCCGCAAGGGCTGGATTCATTCAAGCCACATCAAGAAATTTCATGGACTATCTTCGGATATAGACATTGTGCCCTGCACTCCCTCACAGACTGATACAAAACTCCCTTTTGTTGAACCTAACAAATCTGAAAATTACAAACTAAAGCTTAGGCCCAACCAGTCGAGCAATTTGATTGTTTAAGTCCTCTCCAAGGTGAAGCGGTTGAATTGTCTCTGACATGTATCCCTTGGACCTGAGTAGAGAAAATACCCGAAAAATGTTGAAACGACAGGCGTATTGTAAATCACTGCGTAGCCACTGCATAGTGACATTATTAATTTTGTTTTTATTGAGTCTTTTAATAATTATTACAAGTATGTTGTTGCACATATATTACCCTATTTCTAGACATGTTTATAATGTTGCTGCTGAACATTCTTTTAGTGACTTACCTCCGCATGAATTGTCTTATAGACTTGCGCTGCGCAATAACACTTTCATTAGTATGTTACATCATTCCCATCAGACTAGTAATGCCACCAATTGTTGGGTGTGTGGCCGACTCCCTCCCTATCAGAATTATGAAGGAGTCCTGCCTTTCTTTCCACATC
The DNA here is from genome assembly GCF_964204655.1 of Triturus cristatus. Taxonomy (NCBI): domain Eukaryota; kingdom Metazoa; phylum Chordata; class Amphibia; order Caudata; family Salamandridae; genus Triturus; species Triturus cristatus. The sequence continues at coordinate 1,136,755,304 of NC_140585.1, read as the reverse complement.
CATTTACACATAATGGCTCCTGTGGAGCATGGTTTAGCTTAATTAATTCCATAGACTCAGACACAGCAGTTTACCAAGATCATTGGGTATGGGGAAATCTGAACCTAGCTTTACTCAAGGTCTGTTACCCTGACAAGGAGGGTCGCCCCAAAAGAACAGGAACTGATCTAGAAAATGAAGTATATGGATTAGGTAATTTTACACCTAATCTCATGATTCTAAATGTCGTATCTGAAATTGAACTAGTCTTACCCACCATGTCAGTATTCCCAGCGAGGGGTGAATTATGTGTAAGAAAGGTTGGTTCCATACATATGGGCCATAGTAAATGCACTACTATGGTAGAATTCAGTGATCAAGGAAAATCTTCATTTAGAGCTTCTCGCCACTCCTACTTTATATGTGGTCAGACTGCATATATGCGTCTACCTCTAGATTGGGATGGTACCTGCTACATTGCATTCCTTTTGCCACCTGTTTTCCTAGCTCCTCCTGATTATTACAGAAATATTCATTTAGTACACAACAGAGAACGGAGAGATCTCCCCATTGTCGATTACACTGAGACGGCATGGGACAAGTATGTAGATTTTAATAAAGGCATCTTTCCCTATATAGGTACTGTTACTAATAGTAAGCTGATACGTAGATTAACTAGAACCCTTGAAGCAGTAGTGAATGAGACTATTTCCGCCTTAGGCAATTTAACGGAAGAGCAGTCTGCTATGCGGATTGTTGTGCTTCAAAATCGTCTTGTCCTTGACGTCATCCTGGCTGATAGGGGCGGAGCTTGTAGGGTCATCGGATCAAGCTGCTGCGTATTCATACCAGAAAATTCGCCATCTGTATATAAAGCCATCACTCGCCTTCATAAGATTGTAAGCCAGATACACCAGAACCCAGGCACTTGGACTTGGTCCAGTTGGTTTTGGAATGCGGTATCAGCCTGGGGATGGAGAGTTTTATCCTTCCTAGGTATTGGCCTTCTCATACTATTCAGTTGCTGTCTATGTCTACAATGTGGACCAGCAATTTGTGGTCTGTGTGCCACATCGTGCATTCCACATCAAGATTTTCATTCAAGATCCCGGAAGAAGAAAGAAGAACAAATGATGCTATATGAACAGATCAATGGATTGATGAAGATTGATATCTCTTGAAGGGCAAGTAGGGGACAAGGAGGGAATGTGGAAATATGGATTTTTCTGGTCAGTTATGTCCCCTATCTTGGACCCCAACGGTTCCATGTGCATGTCACAAGTACATGTATGTTCCCTCCAGTTCCAGTTATGAAGACGCAAATACATGTGCGTCCACCGTCAACATGTCCTTTGACAGATCCGCCATGTATAGGCCGGATATCCCATTCCTAAATATGAAAGGCCATCGGCTTTATATGGTTCACTTATGCCACTTTTCAGTCCAGGCAAGTAGGCCCTGATTCTGTCATCAAAACTCCTCTTGCCTTCTGCCTCTGAAAGCTCCAGCCCGAGCCTGCATCTGTGACCATGAACTTTGTCTCATTCTCTGCGCGGCTCACGAAGCCTGACATCAGCTTACTCTCTGCCAAGAACTGTATTTCACCTTCGAATTATCTGCCTCCCCCTCAGCCGATGCATTCCTGCCTAGTAGTTTAAGTAAACATTCTTCCAGTTACCAAGCAAAAAGGCCCATCTTCTCTGTCCTCATGCAAGTAATTCATAGCCCTGTTACCATGGAATATTCCTACCCCCTCGCATTCAGTGTAGACACTTAGACGCTTGTACACGCACGCACAGTCAGTATAGAATAGATTCTGTCCGAGAGTCCCTCTTTTATGGATAACATAGTTCTTTAAACATAGGATGTTAGATATGATTTGGGATTAGGTTGACTTGACCCCCCAGACTTCTCGTCTCCACATATAGAGCTAAATGTCAAGTCCCCGTCACCCCCTAGTTACACGTCAATTACACGTCATACTGCTGCGCGCGCATCAATGCCAAGTATTATCTTATAGATCCACCTATGTATTACATCATAACCAATCATGTTCCTTTTTACTCATTATTACACCCATTTTCGGTTACGCAGACCAAACGTCAATGTCCTTATCAATTGTTACGCCTACTGTATTCACTTCATTATAATGTATGTACTATAAAAGTTACTTCTTGTCAATAAAGTATGTACTTCACTTCCTGAACCCCCGTGGTGATGGAACTTGAAGCATCCGATTATAATCGATTATTGGAATAAAGCCCATTCCGAAACTCTAATATCACGGATTCTGCCTCTCATTTTACTGAGCTATTTTATAATGTTTCTGTATCAAATTCAGTCCCGGTAAAGGAATTTTTATTTACCACACAACTTACATTCAGAGAGAAGTTTTAAACACTGTAATAACAAAATAACAACAAACGGCAGCTATTTTTTAAGAGGCTTGCACTGCAGCCACTCTGTGTTAGGACTGGGGCGGGATGCGCCGGAGTGCTCCTTTGTGGATCAGGCCAAAGACTGGGAAGGACAGAGCTCCGAGGACCTCTCAGCAGACCAGTACAATTAGGGTATCCAGAACAAACACACCTCAAACGACCACGAAACGGGGAATGTCTTGCAGATGGTTGATGAATCTACTCGAGGTCAGATTTTGGCAGCATCGAAAAAATCAAGACTTATGGTGTTAATACCTATTCAGGTATATCTCCTACGCGTCGATGTGTTCAAGGTCATAATAGATCACTGGCTACTGAAAAGTCTGTCACTGTCCTTCAAACAGAAATGGCTAAGCTGAAATCCACAGTACGTTCCCTTTTAGAACTGACACATCATCTGCATAATAGTCTGGTTTGATGCCGAAGGGAGATCCTGTAAGAATAATCTAAGGTTGATTTGATTCCCAGAATGGGTAAACGATAATGCCTCAAAATGTAGTAGTGGATCAAGAACTCCATACACCTTGAAGGGTTATTTGATTTCTTTGCTATAGAGCAGGCCCATAGAGCCATAGTATCCATGCCTTCTCGATGTGCCCCTTCTCCCAACTCATTATAGCAAGGATCTTAAATTATAAAGAGAGAGATTTTGTTTTGCAATGTGCTTGTTAAATGGAAAACCAAAAATCTGATGAGCATGTGCTTTGCATCTTCCCTCTCTACCCATTTTGTTTGCAAAAGGTCAGCAAATCTGTTGATGCTGTGAAGCAGAAGCTCAGGATGATGGGGGTGCAATATATGTTGATGTCATCTGCCAAACTCTGGGTCATACACGATAGATGATCACAGTTTTTCACAGATGCGGCTGTTATGTGGGAGTGGCTTCAACTGGTAAAAAAGAACACTTGGGAAGGTTGTCTCTAATATTAATGCGGGGACCCAACAATGTAGAAGATGGACTAATAGACCACTATATAAAATGCAAGCACAGCATGGACTGAGCTCCCAACAGACAAGGACAAGGATCACGGTACAGAACAATAGCACTTTGTATCTGAGACAGTTAACCTTGAAGATGAGAGTACCACACAAGATAGACATGAACGTGATATGCCCTCTGATTCACCAGTGGATCAGAATGATAAACCGGTGCTGTGGGGGAACAGCTCAGTGGACGGTTGAAGATGATATAAAGATGGTATTGATTATGGTTAGCGATTTCTAGAAACTAGACTAGGACTGCTGTTCATCAGGATAAAATATATTAGTAGGAAAATATTACAATGTTTTATCACCTACCCTTTTTCTCTAACCAGCTGGGCTTGTATTCACATGAATAAGAAACAAGTTCACTGAAACTCACAGAAACCTGGCTCAATCCTTTGTCCGCCCCAGTCATCGCCATCGCAATCCCCAATGTTTACAAGATGAAACACAGAGACCAAACCAAAAAATATGGAGGAGGCATTGCCATCATCCACAAAGAAACAATCTGCTGCACCACCCCCCATGACATCACACCGATCATGGGACACCTCAACTTCCAACTCCACACTGATGACAGAATGACCATCAGAGGCACCCTTGTTTACAGACACCCAGGACCACGCAGAATTTTCTGCGACGCAATCACTGACTTCATTGCCCCACTAGCCATCAATTCCAAGGACAACATCTTCCTCTGAGACCTCAACTTCCACCTAGACAACCCCACAGACATCAACTCCGCCAACCTCCTGGAACGCATGGGCAACATCAGCCAGACCCAGCTGATAACCGACCCCAAACACAGAGCAGAACAGACACTGAGCCCACTATTTACAGCCAGAGGCAGAGTCAAATACAGCAATGCCACAGAACTCACCTGGACTGACCACTCCATCATCCAGTACACCATTGCAGGATCACAATTCATCCCCACTCCCACCCCCCCCCAAAGCCTCCTTCTGCAGCTGGAACATAGTGACACCAACCCAATGGATGGAAGGCTCTCAACACCACCCAGCCTGGCCCCATAACCAGTCTGGAAAAAGCAGTCCAGAACTTCACCACCTGTATCACCAAAGCCACCAACTGACTTGCCCCATCAAACAAGCCAAGACCCATAGAGCCACCAAACAAGCCAGCTGGTATACACCAGAATGCAGGACAATGAAACACAGCTGCAAACAGCTGGAGAGAAGATGACTCACCAGCGGAGACACCCAAGACACGCCACTTTCAAGTCAGCCCTCAAGAAATATCACCAGCGACTGAAAGACACAAAAAAGACCCCCTGGCCAACCGCAGCGAAGCAAGTGCCAACCACACCAATGAACTCTTCCGCATCATCAAAGAGTTCTTCCCTATGGCCACTGAGAACCTGATACCTCTCTCACAGGAGCTTTGCGATGCACTGGCAGACCACTTGCTCAACAAGATATCTGCCATCTACAAGCTACTTTGAGCCCCAACCCTCTGATCTCCACAACCTCCTCGCTCCAACAAAAGACTCTCCCGATCAGCCACTTACCACTTGGGAACAGCTCAGCACACAGAACACCGCAGCCTCCATGAACTCCATCCACTCGGGAGCACCTGCGGCCCCCCGCCCCCACGACCTCTTCAACCTCGGATGCAAGGATATCAGCCAACACACCATCATCCTCAAAGCATCAATAGCCACCTTTACAGACACATAGAAACACACGGTCCTCCTCAAGAAACCATACACTCACCCACATGAACTCCAGAACAACTGCCCTATCTCGCTGCTCCTTTTCCCTGCCAAAGTCCTAGAGAAGGTTATCAACCAGCAGCTCACCAAATACCTGGAGAGAAACAACCTGCTTGACGCCTCCCAATCCGGTTTCTGCACCAACCAAAGCACCATTATCACCCTGATCGTTGCTACTGACGACATCCACGCCCTCCTCGACCAATGAGAATCAGCAGCTCCTCAACCTCTCCGCAGCTTTCGACACTGTATCCCACCACACACTCATCAAGAAACTGCACCACCTCAGGATCCAGGAAGATGTCCATTGGGGGCTGGCACAGCTAAGCGCGGTGGGGTAGGATAGGGCGAGACAGGGGAGAAGCCGACAGACGTCAGAATAGGTATTATTTATTGATTTAATTATACCTATTCCTCCGTATGTCGACTTCAAACCCTCCCACCCCATACCACCCTGCCCCCTTCCCCCCAGCTCACCACGTTTTCCTGAGCCGGCCACTGCTGAAGATGTCCTCAGATGGATCGCATTGTTCCTCATGGGACGAACCCAGAGAATCCACCTGCCTCCGTTCACCTCAGAACCCAAGATCACCATCTACGGCATCCCTCAAGGTTTATCCTTCAGCCCCACCCTCTTCAACACCTACATGACACCTCCAGCTGACATCGTCAGAACCCATGACATGAACATCATATCCTACACCGATGACACCCAGCTCATCATCTCGCTCGCTGCAGACCTCACCACCCTGAAAACCAACTTCCACAACTGCATGAATAAATTCTCCAACTGGATTTAGACCAACTGTCTGAAGCTCAACACTGACAAGACCGAAGTGCTGATCTTCAGCAACAACTCCTCACCTTAGAATGGCACTTGGTGGCCTGCCGAACTCAGACCCACACCTATACCAACAGACCACGCCCACAACCTCAGCATCATCCTGGATAGGAAACTCCCAATGAAGCGACAGATCAATGCAGTCTCCTCTGCCTGCTTCCACACCCTCTGCATGCTCCAAACAATCTTCAAATGGCTCCCCATCGGCATGAGGAAAACGTCACTCAAGCTCTAGTCACCAGCCAGCTGGACTACTGAAACGCTGTGTATGCAGGAACCACCATTGAACTCATGAAGAGACTACAGACAATACAGAACTCAGTGGCCAGATATCCACAACCTGTCTAAATGGACCCACATCGCCCCACTCCTTAGGAACCTCCACTGGCTCCCCGTCCAGAAAAGATGCCAATTCAAGATTATGACACATGCCTACAAAGCCCTCCACGACCTTCGGCCAGCATACATCAACCACTGCCTGAACTTCCACCAACCATCCAGAGACCTTCGCTCTGCGACCCTCATCCTCGCACAGAAACCGTACATCTGCTGAAGCCACAGAGAAGGCCATTCCTTCTCCTACCTCACCACCAATTCCTGGAACGGCCTTCCCCTTCATCTCCGAACATCACCCTTTGCGGGAAGAATGCAGGAAGAGACTCAATACCTAGCTTTTCGACTGAGCCCTGCTACTTAACACCTGTATACCCTCACGGGTGATTAGCAGTTCAATACAAATATTGATTGAGTGACTGATTGTTATTCTTTACATGTTTGTATAATAACCATTCTGCCCACAGTGGCGAGCATAAATCACTTCAGGTAGAATAGGACTTTCAGGAGCAACTCCCCATGTGTCACATACGAGAAACCTCCAATTTCCTAAACTTTAGTTGTAGGGCGTATACTGCTGGGAATCAGTTGATTCAACAGTCTTGGTTATTATAATTGTTGACTAGGCTGAGTTGATGGAAGCTGATAGTTATCCTTTTAACTATTGTGCACAGTTCTGTGTTGACCGAGGTGGGGAAACACCAACCATTTTTTTTGTGTGTTTACTCGAGGGATGGCGGGGATTCAGAAGATGCTAGATAGAGGAAAAACCAAGCGATGTCTGATTAAAAAATGTGCATGGAGCCAAATGACATGACTGCTATATTGTTGTCTATGGACGATGTAAAAGATGACTTGCGTCATCGGCTGGCCCCCGCCCCCTTCCCCTTAATTATTTTTAGATTGAATGACTGTCACTGTTCGAAGTTTTAAACTTGAATTGTGGAATGTGAAGGGTGTGAATTATCATACAGGGTTTTTTCATACTTCCGAAGGCATTCCTAAAAGTGACACATGTGGTTAATACAGAGGCGGACAAGACCCATAGAAGGTGAAGGTGACAGATGCACTCCTTTACTTATGTCTCCTTTGCTAGAGGGGTATAAATTTGGTTTGGCTGGCCCTGAGGGTCCCATTTCTGCATGGCTATGCGAAGGCTGATGTACTGAGCAGATTTATATTTGTATATGGCCTGTTTGATGGGCTTGATAGAGCTTTGCTTTATTGATTTTTAGATGACCCAAATGTTGTTGAGAGCATCTTTTTTGAAGCATTATGAAATCAATCACACCATATGAGACTGCACTGAATATATGGCCTGGGGACTTCATATGTATCGTAGATGGGGATATGGATAGGCACAATCCCTAATTGCAAGCGAAACCATCTATAAAAAAGAGTTTACAGGAGGTGATGGACAGATTAAACTACATGAGAGTTGCACCCCACTGCGCTGGATTACTTTTGCCATTTACTGTCTGACAGGACTTAAAGTAGATTGGATAATTTTATGTTAACCCGAGATATAGCGATGAAAATATATGCAGCGCATAATATCAATACAGATTCCATCCCGAAAACTCCCCATTGGTAATTGATTATTGCAGTGCCCTGGCCAGACCCCTTAATCCCCCGTGGAGGTTACAGCCTGTGGTTCTGCAGAACCCAGTATCTGACATTAAATGAGGGAAGTGATGGATGGATATTTTGAGACAAACTGGGGGTTCAACGACCACTAGGTCTAATGAATGGGAGTCTTTTAAGGGAGTGGTGAGAGGCCAATGCATTAGCAAAGTGTTTGAGGAATACAACAACAACTTAAAACAGAATTGGCACAACATGAAGAGTTGGTTTCCAGATTGCAAAGTAAAAAATGTTTGGATACTGTGTCCAGGGCTACATTTTACTCTACAACACTACTTACAACAGACATACAAAAGCCCACAGCGATTGCATGATAACACCCCAGTGGATTATCTGCAATGATGTATGTCTGAGACTCACAGAAATACACTTGGAGGAGCAGGAGGCAGAGCTCACAAAAGAGGAGCTCCTGGTGGCATTAAAGTATATGCCCTATAATAGAACACCAGGTTCAGATAGTCTGGCTCCAGAATTCTATGAGTCGTCTGCTTCCTGGCAAATTTCTGGAAGTATACGCAGAGGCTATAAATTTGAGAAACCTCCCTAATACAATGAGAGAGGCAATTATAGTAATGGTGCCCAAGCTAGATAAGGAGACCACTAAAGTGGGATCCAACAGCCCCCTTTCCATGATAAACCCTGATTTCAACCTCCTGGCAAAGATTCTAGTTAACAGGCTCTGCCCTGTTATAGGATCCTTAGTACATGATGACCAATGCACTTTTATCCCAGGACGAAGTACATTAGTAAATATTTGTAGGCTTACTCATGTGCTACACTCTATGCAACATAAGGACATGAAAGGCATCCTAGTGGCACAAGATATTTAAAATGCATTCGATACTGCAGGATGGGATCATAAACTCCTTTTTATGAAACCCATGGCGAGGAGGCGCTTGAGTAATGTAATTTCAACTAGATGGGACACTGAGTGTGGATCTCGTCAGGGATGCCCATTGTCACCCCTGCTGTTTGCTCTTGCATTACAGGCTTTAGAGCGCAGACTGCAGGAGGTGATGCATGAGTGGAGGATCAGGATAGGAGAGATAACGCATGTTGTTTCAAAGTATGCGGATTATACATTGGTTTACTTAAAGGATCCGCATGCATCAACTGAATACGTTTAAGGATGCGTCTGGTTTGCATATTAATTGGATGAAGTCAGTGGACATCCTTCTGGGTAGATTGATTGGTACTGCACTTGACATACTCCCGAATTTTGGCATACAGTGGGATATGGAACAGTTCAGATATTTGGGTGTGCAAGTGGCCCATGCCACGGAGATGCAGTATACCAACAACATAGGTAGAATTTTTCAGGGAATGCAAAGGTCAATTGCCTTCTGGAACACTCCCCCTCCCCCCCCCCCCCAACTGTTATCAGTCGTGTCACACTTGTGAAAATAGTGCTCCTACCCTGCTGTTTATTTAATTTACATAATACATTAAGCAAGATTCCCCGCTCCACATTCAAAGAAATTGATTCCTTCCTTATTTCCCTGGTTTGGGCGGGTAAAAGATTTAGGTAGTGGGCGATCTAGGTCGTACCTGATCTGTGGCTGTATTACACCACGAACTGGAAGAAGGGGTTATTGAATGTATTCTGCAAGGGTGAGTTACTCTCTGTCTTGTTAATGAAGGGTAGTAGGGGACCACAGCAGTGTCCATCTGTGGTGCAACATACTGCTTCCGTGTGAGATGCCTCAGTACATAGGGTGCTTAGATATTTCCAGTTCCCTTGATCTTTGGCGATTTGGTGGCTACAGCTGTTTAGGAAGATTGTTATGGACATGTGAGTGATACATGGGACATATTAGACTTACACTCAGTTGAGGGGGTGTTTCATGTTTAGAAATCTCTACACTGGGGATCCTTTCCCGATGTTTGAAGAGCCACGATTCCAAACTGGGGTGGGACCAGGGCTGTTCCTTCAGAATGCATGGATTTCTAAAACAGTAAGAGAGATCTGGTTGGGATTGCCAGTGGCTCCTGTTACCTGTGGTACTAGCTGAACTTTTACAGATGGGACACTCTGATCATGCGGTGTCCTGACTTTATAAGGCACAGAAGGCCAATAAACAAGAGAAGGTGTTGCAGGTTTGAGAAATATGAGATAACAAACTGAAAAAACTATTGACCGATGGGGAGAGGAGTCAAAACTGAGGGCATGTCCAGCTTATCTCTCGTAAAGCTGGGTTAAAATGGACCCAATTTAATTTCTTGCATCTTATTTATTGACCCTTTTGAAGTTATCTAGAATTTACCCAGATAGATAATTAGAGTGTCCCAGATGTAGAAAGGGTAGAGCTGATGTTTTTAGACATGACATGGGGCTGTGAACAATTGCAAGTGTACTGGCAAATTGTGTTTAGTAAATTATCTGATACTGTTAACCTGCCTAATGAAATGTCCATCAGTCACTGTCTACGTAATAGTATACCTAAGCCTACGAGATCAAGAAACACATATACATTTGTACTGCTGGGACTAGTGTTAGCAAAACGTATTGTTATTCAGTAGCTTAAGCCACGCAGACCGGCGATGACCTCTTGGGAGAAGGATCTTCTAAAGTGGGCAACTGCGGATAAAATTAGGATGAAAATAGTCCAGACAGATGATAAATTACCTGATGATTTGGAAACATGGTCTGGGATGCTTCACACATCAATACTGGGGACTGAAGACAGTGGTGTGGCAACTGAGTGATATGAATTGTAAGATATGGTTTATACTTAGTAAAACAGAGGCAATACCCAGATGGGACATTTGTGAATTGTCGATATGTTAATCCTAGTTTAGTGTAACCCTGAATTTATTTAGCTGGCTCTTACCCAGTGAATTACGGGGCACTTAACACCGTCTTTCTAGTCAGGAGATGTACAAGAATTAGAACTAGATTTTCCTACCATATAAGTAATGCACTCCAGTCTATTCCCAATAGGTATTTTCAATGTGTTAGAGGTGGCCATTGACTTTTCGCAATAATTGCTTTTTAAAAGTGGTAAGTCCATGTCAATATTAAAAGGCAGTTTCTATGTTAGCAAATTAAGATCACTCACTTCCTTGAACAAACTATCACATTTGTTTTGGACTCTCAGTGTTCAAATCCAGTGATACAATAGGAGCTAGTGTGTGGGGCTCCTGAAAGGGCGTCATATTGTTACAACCAGTCTATAATGGTCTCCTCAGTAAGGACCACTGAACATCACAAGGAACACTTCTTGTTTCAAATATATACAATACTCTCCAGAGATACCACAATATTATTTCTGTGATCACTTTGAAAATCACAGGTCACAGAAGGTAACATTTTCCATGACTTAAAGTACAAGGGACTGTGGTAAATAATTTAATTACCGGGACTTAATTTGATACAGAACATAATAAAAATAGCTCAGTAAATAAGAGGCAGAATCCGTGGTATTAGAGGTTAAGAACGGGCTTTATTCCAATGGACGATTTCGAAATCGTGGACTCCAAGTTCCATCACCACGGAGGCTCAGGAAGTGAAGTACATACGTTATTGACAATCAATTACTTTTATACAATAAGCATTACAGTGAAGCAAATACAAGAGGCGTAACAATTGTTAGTGGAGATAATATATTCATACGTGGCAAAGATAGGCGTAACTGGGTGTGTTTAAAGAACGTCATCAGATGTGATGTCATAAGAGGGTGGTTACATGAAAGAATTTCGCAATGTCAGCAGAAATACTTGGCAGAAATGCGCGTGCAGCAGCATGACGTGTGATTGACGTGCAACTAGGGGGTGAAGGGGACTTGACATTTAGCTCTACATGTGGCGACAGAAGTCTGGAGGGTCAAGTCAACCTAATCCCAAATCATATCTAACATCCTATGTTTAAAGAACTATGTTATCCAAAAGAGAGGCCTTCTTGGAGTAGAATCTTATTCTATACTGACTATACTGACTGTTAGTGCGTGTACAAGCGTCTAAGTGTCTACACTAGATGCGAGGGCAGGAATCTTCCATGGTAACAGGGCTATGAATTACTTGCATGAAGACAGAGAAGCCGGGCCTTTGCTCGGTAGCTGGCAGAATGTTTACTTAAACTACTAGACAGGAATGCATTGGGCAGGAATCGGAGCAGATAATTTCGAAGGTGAAATACAGTTCTTGGCAGGCAGCAAGCTGATGTCAGGCTTCGTGAGCCGCGCAGGGAATGAGACAAAGTTCGTGGTCACAGATGCAGGCTCGGACTGGAGCTTCAGAGACAGAAAGCAAGAAAAGCTTGATGACAGAATCAGGGCCTACTTGCCTGGACTGTAAAATGGCATAAGTGAATCATATAAAGGCGGTGGCCTTTCGTACTTAGGAATGGAATATCCGGCCCATTCATGGCGGATCTGAAAGAGGACATGTTAACGGTGGACGCACATGTGTTTGCGTCTTCATAACTGGAACTGGAGGGAACATACATGTACTTGTAACATGCACATAGAACCGTTGGGGTCCAAGATAGGGGACATAACTGACCAGAAAAATCCATATTTCCACATTCCCTCCTTGTCCCCTACTTGCCCGTCAAGAGATATCAATCTTCATTAATCCATTGATCTGTTCATATAGCATCATTTGTTCTTCTTTCTTCTTCCGGGATCTTGAATGAAAATCTTGATGTGGAATGCACGATGTGGCACACAGACCACAAATCGCTGGTCCACAGTGCAGGCATAAGCAGCAACTGAATAGTATGAGAAGGCCAATACCTAGGAAGGATAGAACTCTCCATCCCCAGGCTGATAACACGCTCCAAAACCACCCGGACCAAGTCCAAGTGCCTGGATTCTGGTGTATCTGGCTCACAATCTTATGAAGGCGTGTTATAGCTTTATATACAGATGGCGAATTTTCTGGTATGAATACGCAGCAGCTTGATCCGATGACCCTACAAGCTCCGCCCCTATCGGCCAGGATGACGTCAAGGACAAGACGATTTTGAAGCACAACAATCCGCATAGCAGACTGCTCTTCTGTTAAATTGCCTAAGGCGGAAATAGTTTCGTTCACTACTGCTTCAAGGGTTCTAGTCAATCTACGTATCAGCTTACTATTAGTAACGGTACCTATATAGGGAAAGAGACCTTTATTGAAATCTGTGTATTTTTCCCATGCTGTTTCAGTGTAGTCGACTATTGGGAGATCTCTCCTTTCTCTATTGTGTACTAAATGAGAATTTCTGTGATAATCAGGAGGAGCTAGAAAAATAGGTGGCAAAAGGAATCCAATGTAGCAGGTACCATCCCAATCTAGAGGCAAACGTACATATGCCGTCTGACCACATATAAAATAGGAATGGCGGGAAGCTCTAAATGTAGACTTGCCTTGATCACTAAATTCTATTACAGTGGTGCATCTACTATGGCCCATATGTATGGAACCATTCTTTCTCACACATAATTCACCTTTTACTGGAAATACTGACATGGCGGGCAAACTTGGATTAGCTTCGGATTCGACATTCAAGATCAGGAGATTAAGCGTAAAATTACCTAATCCATATACTTCATTTTCTAGATCAGTTCCTGTTCTTTTGGGAAGTCCCTCCTTGTTGGGGTGGCAGACCTTAAGTAAAACTAAGTTCAGATTTCCCCATACCCAGTTGTCTTGATAAACTGCAGAATTTGAATCTAAGGAATTAATTAAACTAAACCATGCTCCACAGGAGCCGTTGTGTGTGAACGGGTATGGAAAAAGAGGTAGAATTCCTTTATAGTTCTGATAGGGAGGGAGTCGGCCACATATCCAACAATTTGTAGCATTGCTAACCTGATGGGAATGATGTAACATACTAATAAAAGTGTTATTGCGCAGCGCAAATCTGTAAGACAACTCAAACGGAGGTAATTCACTAAAAGAATGTTCAGCAGTAACATTGTAAACATGTCTAGAAATAGGATAATATATGTGCAACAATATACTTGCGGTAATTATTAAAAGACTTAAGAAAAACAAAATCAATAACGTCACTATGCAATGACTCCGCAGTGATTTACAGTACGCCTGTCGTTTCAACATTTTTCGGGTGTTATCTCTATTCAGGTCCAAGGGATACATGTCAGAGACAATTCAACCGCTTCACCTCGGAGAGGACTTAAACAATCAAATTGCTTGACTGATTGGACCTGAGCTTTAGTTTATAATGTTCGGCATTACTCTTTTCAACAAAAGGAAGTTTTGAGTCAATGGGTGAAGACACACGAGGTGTGGTATTCACATCTGCTGGTAGTCCATGAAATTTCTTGATATGACTTGAATGTACCCAGCCTTTTCTGCCTTCGATCTTCACGGCTGTCCTCGTCGTTAATAACACGAGCTGAGGCGACCTCCACCTAGGATCCAGCTGAGTCTTTCGATCAAAGTTCCTCACTAAAACGAGATCCCCCGGAATTACGTCATGGGGTTTCACTTCAGTGTTGTCAGGAAAAGCTGCAGCTACCTGTGAACGACAAGATTGTAGTGCAGACATCAAGGAAGCCAAATAATCTGTCAGCATATTACAGTCAATATCAGTTATTTTACGTGGTATAGGCGTCCCCCACATATTTGGTGGTCTGCCAAAGATCACCTCATACGGGGATAGCCCTGTTCGAGAGTGTGCTACCATTCTCATGTAAAAGAGTGCAACTGGTAATGCTACTACCCAGTCGACACCTTTCTCCCTGCATATTTTGGACAGTCTGATTTTCAGGGTCTGATTATGTCTTTCCACGAGACCTGCTGCCTCGGGGTGTCGGACACAGTGGAATTTCCACTGATAGCCTAACAAAAGTGAAACGTGTTTCATTAGTTCGGATGAGAACGGCTGGCCGTTATCTGAGTAGACAGCACGTGGTAAACCGTATCGTGGGAAGAATTCTCGAACTAACTGTTTGGCAGTAGTCGGGGCAGTGTAATCTGAAACCGGGTACGCCTCTGTCCAACGGGAAAGAGCACAGACAACTACGAGAACATATTTGAATCCTCGACATCGTTCCATCTGGATATAATCCATCTGGAGGATTTCAAAAGGGTGATCAGGAGGCTGAAATCCACCCTGCTCTACGGGAATGCTTTTTCCTGGGTTGAACTGACAACAGATCATACAGGTACGGACTTTTTGTTTCGCTGCTGCTCGTAAATGTTTGTTGAACCAAATATGTTGAATGCTGTCTAGCATAGCTTTCTCTCCTAGATGCGCTGGACTATGGACAGTGTTAATAATGACTTGGACCATTGAATCAGGAAGGAACCACACAGATTTTTCCTTCATCATCCATCCTTGATCTGTCTGGATCCCTCCTAACTCAGTCCATTTCCTTATTTCGTCTGGAGTAGCATGTGTCTGTATATCAATTACGTCAAGAGTAGGATCTTTAACCGTCATACAATGTGTTGGCGTCGGGACTATTGTCTTTGTCATGTCGGATGTTTGAGTTTGAGCAGTCTGTTTAGCTGTTCTGTCAGCTAAATCATTGCCTTGAGAAATGATATCAGTAACTTTCGTATGTGCTTTGCATTTCATAATCGATATTGCAATGGGTAAATGTATTGCATCTAATAAGGCATGAATGAGGGGTCCGTGCTGAATGTGGGCACCGTGAGAAGTTAAATAACCTCTCTCTCGCCACAGCACGCCGAAGTCATGTACAACTCCGAATGCATAACGTGAATCAGTGTATATGTTGACTTTTTTATTTGTGGCTTGAATACAGGCTTGTGTCAGAGCGACGAGCTCTGCTGCTTGAGCGGACAAGGTATTTATACACTTGGTTTCAATAATTTCAGTGTCTGTGGTGACTGCTTAAGCGGCCACTAACTCTCCTGTACCTGTTCTCATACATGAACCATCTACATACAACGTTAGGTCTGGATCTGACAATGGGACATCTGTCAAGTCTTGTCTGGGTTTCGTCGTTATTGTAATAACATCAATACAATCATGAGCTAGTGGGTCTGTTCCATTTACAGGTAAAAGTGTGGCAGGATTCAATGTGTTACAACGTCTGATTTCTATATGTGGCTGAAACAATGTTAGTTCATACCCTGTAAGTCGTGCTATAGTCAAGTGTTGTGTTTGCGTTCGATTCACAAGAACCTCTACTGCGTGTGGTACTTGAACTGTCAATGGATGTCCTAACACTATGGCATCGCTTTGTCTGATTGCTAAAGCTGTCGCTGCCACTGATTTCAGGCACGCAGGCAGAGCCTGAGCTACGGGATCTAATGTACTAGAAAAATAAGCACACGGTTTGTGTGATCCTGCTTGTTCCTGTGTGAGTACTGACAAAGCAGTACCTTCTCGTTCTGTGACAAAGAGTGTAAAATGTTTTCTGTAACATGGTGTTGCTAAAACAGGTGCTTGGCATAGAGCTTTCTTTAAGCTTTCAAAAGCTTGTGTATGTTCCTGAGTCCAAGGGAGAACAGTCGATGTGGCTGCCTCCTGTGTTGTCAACTGAATGAGTGGTTTTGCTAGAAATGCATACTGAGGGATCCACTGTCTACAATATGAAGTGAGGCCTATGAAAGCCCGCACCTCCTTTTGTGTCTTGGGTATTGGCATGTTAGCTATTAACTGAATGCGGTCGGGTGTAAGCTGCCTTCCCTCCTTGGACAGCGAGTGACCAAGGTAAATAACTCGCTGGACACAGAATTGCAGCTTAGAAGGGGACACCTTGTGCCCCTTTTTGGCTAGAAATTGTAAAACTATCAGCGATGCTTTTTCACATTCAGGTTCGCTTCGGGCGGTGATCAGCAGATCATCGACATATTGAAGCAAGGCAGTGTTAACTGGCATGTGGATACTGTCGAGTTCTCGTTTCAGTGCTTGGCTATAGATGCTGGGGCTTTCTGTAAATCCTTGAGGTGCGCGTGTAAATTTAAAGCTACGTCCATTTAAACTAAATCCGAACAAATATTGGCTTTCCGGATCTATAGGGACGCTGAAAAAAGCATTCTTGAGATCAATTACAGTAAAGAATGTTGCTTCGGAATCAATAGCTGTCAGTAATGATGAGATGTCTGGAACTACGGGGTATTGTGGTACAATACATTTATTTAATTCGCGCAGATCAATAACCAATCGATATACTGGCGGGGCCTTCGGATCTGTTCGTTTAAGAATCGGAATTATCGGTGAATTACATATATTGGAGTCGGTCTCCACAACCACTCCTTGGCCAATAAGCTCGTCAATGATTTGCAGTAAAGCCATTACAGCATCTGGGGGTAACTTGTATTGTCGCATTCGTGGTAGTACCACTCCTGCCTTTAGTGTGACTCGATATGGTGTAATGTTCATGCAACCAACATCTGTAGGGCCTTGTGCCCATAAATGTGTGGGTAAAGTCTGCAGTCGGGAATCCATGTCTCGAGACACATAATGACCTTTAAAATCACGTAAAAACAATCTTACTCCTTCCGGAGAACAACATATTATAGCTCCTAGAGCTTTCAGTGTTTTTATTCCTAACAAGTTTTCTGGACATGATTTAGTAAGCAATAAATCTGTAGTTCTGGTCAAGGGTCCTATCGTAAGTGGAAGAGGCTGTGACACTTCATTAACAATAGGTTTTCCTGAAAAACCAAGGGATATATTCTGTGAGCCTGAGAGGGGTGCCCCTGGAACTTCACTACGTTTTATGGTTGTTCGACTTGCCCCTGTATCGAGTAAAAATTTTCTATCTTGGCCTAATAATTCACTATGTACATAAGGTCCTTCTTGGTCTACAGGGACCTCGATAAGGGGTAAGTCAACTTCCCTCTCTAGGCTAGTTCATGCATATCGTTGATAATCAGGATAGTCATACTGTGCGGTCTGGTACAGCTGTCGTGTCGTGGTTTGTGTGGCAGCAACAGGCAGCGCTGGTGCAGCTGGCACAAACTGTATAGACTGTTGTGGAGCTGGCATGGACTGTGCATGCTGCGGTGCTCCTTGTTCATTCTGATCCTGTCTAAGTGGCCGTGGTCTTTCTTTTGTAATACCTGTGGCGATATTACGCTTCAGGACTGGGCAATCGTGTATGTAATGTCCTGGTTGTTTACAATAGTTGCATGTCCCTTTTATAGGTCCTGCTGAATCACCGGAATGTGTCGTACCCTTTTTATGTCCTTCAGCTGGAACTGTCTGAGAGACTAGCATTTTCATTTTCGTGTCTTTCATGCGTCTTTGTTCATGTTCTTGTTCCTCTCTAATTCTATTGTAATGGTACTGTAACATTTGTAACATTTGTGATGGGGTATTACCTTGCCATGTACTCTCGAATTTTAATACTCTATTCTTCACTTGGGGCAAAGAATTTTCAACTAATTTTGTCACAAACAGATGTGGGTATGACTCGCTACTTGCTTTTATACCACTATTTATACCAAAACATTTTTCGAATCGGGCATAGAAATCACTAGTGTCTTCATCTTGCTTTTGTTTACAGGCTGAAATTGCACCCCAGTCTTCCTTTTTCGTACTTAATAAACGTGGCAGTACCTGTACTAATAAACCTGGTAATGCTTTAGTTTTGTCCCCAAGCCCCGAACCTGGACCTCGGGCTCTTTCTTCATTTTCTAATGCTGTCCAATCTATCTTTTGGTCTCCTACCTCCCACTCTTTTTCCTTGAGTTTTTCATAAATGCCAGCAGGCATTAATACCTTCAATATTGTCATAATGTCGGGATAGGTATACTCTCCCATGAGTAACATGTCTTTAATTTCTCGGTGGAAACCCGCTGGGTCTTTGTCATGACTGGGTACCACTTTCTTCATTTCTAACAATTCTATTTTCGATATGGGCGTATATACATATACACGTTTAAACTGATTGTCCTCGCCCTTTATTGGGTGTACTTCTCGTAAAGGATTCTGTCTGTCCATATAATACATCGGTCTTTCCTTGATGGGCAATGAAACATGTTCTGGACATACAAAAAGAATGTACTGCCTTCTGGATTCTAGTATTTCCTTAATTAACCTAGTACCTGAACCTTTCCATCCATTCGTGAGTAATTCAGTCAATATATCAGGTAAGGGACCAGGATCTGAATGTTGGCTTTTATATAGTATGAGAAGTTGTTGAATCATATAAATCCCAGCTAAACGCTGTTCATCTGGGGTGAGGTTCAAAAATGTGTGTGCTATTGTATCATCACCATATTTTCCGGGACTGTCAACCCAATGAACGGCTGACCTAGCTAATTCTTGTTCATCCATAGAATCGAGTAAATGATAACCCCTTCGTTCTCGCAGTAATTTGTCAGCGGCTTGGAACGAATGCTCGGGGGACCTTATATTTATTATAGGTGTTTGGAAATTCCTGTTATTATCTGGACATATCGGACGTATCGGATCAGTAAAACATCTGGTACTATTACAAGATCTTCCTCTACCTACATAGGCTATGGTGTCTGACTGTCCTGTGGGCAGTCCTGATCCTTCCTCCTCCTCGTTTTGTTCAAACTGGTCTACCGCTAATCTCTCTTCGTGTAGGCGTTCTATTTCTTTACGGATCTTTCGGCACATGGCTTTTATACAATTTTGCTTATCATGTCTCCCTTCTGATATATTCTGACTCCATCTGGTAAGAATTTGCATTGCTTCCGGGTCTACCCCCGGTCGGTCTTGATTTCTGATCACACAATTTATGAGGAAACGTAACAGTTCTCCCTGTATTTCCACTTTCTGGTATTCCATAGCTCTGTTAATACATTCAGAATCTCGCCCTGTCTGGACAAAATGATATATATTATCTAGATGCATCGTCATGCCTGGTAACTTCCCTAAATACACCGCGGCTCGTCTGATACGTAATGATGCCAAGATCATTTCGTCCTCTTTGCCGGGCACAGGGTCATATCTACAATCTATAAGAAGTTCCTTAAGCGTGCGGGAATTTATGAGTTTGGGGGTACGTGGATGTGCTGACTCTTGAAAGGTAAGTTTATTTATTCTGGGTGGCGTAGAAAAAATATTGGTAGCACCTCCGGTAGCCCCGTCTGGAGTATCGGGCGTGAAAGGATTCGTAGAACGTGATACAGCAACTATAGGTGTGGACACAGCTATAGAAGTAGCTGTAGGAACTGATGTGGAAACAGATGTGCTTGCCGGAACTTGTGTCAGAACTTGTTGCTGTAAAGATACGGGTACTGGATCTTGGCGTTGAATATCCCTGGCAGGCGGTCTATGCGGGGCGGGATTAGCATACTCGGGAGCTGCGTCATCTAAATATGAGGAAAGAAAAACATCTTCTGCGGTTCTAGGATGCCCCTTAGGATGTACTTTTATTGGAAATAATGGGGGTGGCAAGTCTTTTGGTATCCCCGGAGTAGCCTTAGGTAATCCTTCGGCCAGAAGGGGATACATACCCTTCATGAGGGCATGTCTTTGTCTGTCTACTTGTTCTGATTTTACTCGTGTACCTTCTTCAATTAATAGATTTTCTTGAACTTTATTTGAATTCTCTTTACTCTTCTCTTCCTGTCTACGTGCTTTTTCTGTGCGTCTATACGATTCTTTACGCCATAATTCAATGGCGTCCTTCTGTGATTGTCTAGCTTTCTTTTTCCATAATTCTTCCTCTACTTTCACGATGCACTCTGCGTCCCAGGTCCCAGCTGCGGGCCACCTCTGACTTTCTGGTAATTCCTTAGTGTAGTCTACCCATAGATCAAGAAATAATATAGCGTCTAGGCCGTGTTTATGATACATGAAGTACCCTGGAGTGTCCCTAGGAGGAATAGGAACAGCTTCTTCGAGTACCCCTTTTCTAGTTGTGATCTGTCTTAGTTTTGAAAAGAGCGGCATATTGAAAACTGATCTGATACTTGGTTTTGAACAAACTTAATACAATAAAACACAATAATGAACAGTCATTCATACCACATGCAGGACATATCAATACATTTAACATTTAACATTTACATGAGCAACGATGATGATGACGATGATCTAAGAAAACTTAATCACTAAACATAATACTCGGCATTTAACTGAATTATTCTGAATTTATATACTTGATATACTAGATATACTGCTAAACAGTACAGATACACTGCTGGAACAGTGCAGACCGGATTTGTGTACCCAAACCCGTCTGGACCGGCACAACTTATGTGCACGCCAGAACGCCTCCCCAGTAATGGTACTCACCGGGTAGCTCGGAACGGAAGGCCTCGGAACGGATCTGAACTGAACTTGAACCGGACTGGACTCGACTCGACAACTTCGGACACTTCGGGACATCGGAAACCTGGTGGGCCTCTGTATACCTCGGATCTTGCTCTCTCAGCTAGGCTCTGGTCGGGATACTTCGCACTTCTCACCGCCTCGTCTGGGTGTTGATCGCAGCCTCAGTCGCCCCCGCTTGACCGGAGGGAGATACAGGAAATCCTGCTGGTACGCGTTGTTGTCCGTCCAGCTGTGGCAGGAGACCGGGCCTGCAACGCACCACCGGCGCGTGAGATGAGAAAGTGTCCCTATTCGGGCGCCATTTATGTGGTAAATAATTTAATTACCGGGACTTAATTTGATACAGAACATAATAAAAATAGCTCAGTAAATAAGAGGCAGAATCCGTGGTATTAGAGGTTAAGAACGGGCTTTATTCCAATGGACGATTTCGAAATCGTGGACTCCAAGTTCCATCACCACGGAGGCTCAGGAAGTGAAGTACATACGTTATTGACAATCAATTACTTTTATACAATAAGCATTACAGTGAAGCAAATACAAGAGGCGTAACAATTGATAGTGGAGATAATATATTCATACGTGGCAAAGATAGGCGTAACTGGGTGTGTTTAAAGAACGTCATCAGATGTGATGTCATAAGAGGGTGGTTACATGAAAGAATTTCGCAATGTCAGCAGAAATACTTGGCAGAAATGCGCGTGCAGCAGCATGACGTGTGATTGACGTGCAACTAGGGGGTGAAGGGGACTTGACATTTAGCTCTACATGTGGCGACAGAAGTCTGGAGGGTCAAGTCAACCTAATCCCAAATCATATCTAACATCCTATGTTTAAAGAACTATGTTATCCAAAAGAGAGGCCTTCTTGGAGTAGAATCTTATTCTATACTGACTATACTGACTGTTAGTGCGTGTACAAGCGTCTAAGTGTCTACACTAGATGCGAGGGCAGGAATCTTCCATGGTAACAGGGCTATGAATTACTTGCATGAAGACAGAGAAGCCGGGCCTTTGCTCGGTAGCTGGCAGAATGTTTACTTAAACTACTAGACAGGAATGCATTGGGCAGGAATCGGAGCAGATAATTTCGAAGGTGAAATACAGTTCTTGGCAGGCAGCAAGCTGATGTCAGGCTTCGTGAGCCGCGCAGGGAATGAGACAAAGTTCGTGGTCACAGATGCAGGCTCGGACTGGAGCTTCAGAGACAGAAAGCAAGAAAAGCTTGATGACAGAATCAGGGCCTACTTGCCTGGACTGTAAAATGGCATAAGTGAATCATATAAAGGCGGTGGCCTTTCGTACTTAGGAATGGAATATCCGGCCCATTCATGGCGGATCTGAAAGAGGACATGTTAACGGTGGACGCACATGTGTTTGCGTCTTCATAACTGGAACTGGAGGGAACATACATGTACTTGTAACATGCACATAGAACCGTTGGGGTCCAAGATAGGGGACATAACTGACCAGAAAAATCCATATTTCCACAATCAATCAATCAGGGTTGGTAAATCACAACTACTCACATGTAAGGGTCTCAAGGCACTGGGGATCATTTCTGTTGAGTGCTGGGGTCATCCGAAGAGCCAGGTTTTGAGGTCCTTCCTGAACTGGGGAAATGCTGCAGCTTGCTGGAGGTGGAGGAGGAGGTCGTTCCAGGCTTTGGCTGCGAGGTAGGAGTAGGACTTTCTGGTCTAGTACATACGTGGGACGGGGGCCAGAGAGAACTTGGCTGAACTGAGGTGTCTTTTGGTTGCGTGGAAGGAGAGGCGGTTGTTCAGGTAAGTGGTTCTGGTGTTGTGAAGGGCCTTATATGTGTGGGTGAGGAGTTTGAAGGTTATTCTTCTTCTTTTGACTAGGAGCCAGTTGAGGTTGTGGAGGTGTTGGGTGATGTGACTGCGACGGGGGATGGCGAGGATCAGTCTGGCTGTGGCGTTCAGGACAGTCTGGAGTTTGTGAAGCAGTTTCTTGTTGATTCCGGTGTAGAGAGCGTTGCCGTAGTCCAGTCTGCTGCTGATGAGAGCATGAGTGACAGTTTTTCTGGATTTGGGTGGGATCCATCTGAACGTCTTTCAAAGCATGCGAAGGGTGTTGAAACAGGTCGAGGATAGGGCGTTAATCTGGCGGTTCATCATGAGCGATGAGTCTAGTATGATGTTGAGGTTTCATGCGTGGGCCATTGGGGGGGATTTCCGAGGGCGGGGGCACCAGGAGTCATCCCAAGCTAAGGGGGTGGAGCGAAGGATGATTTATCAGAGTTAAGTTTCAGGCAGCTGTTCTTCATCCAGGTGGCGACTTCTGTCATACCTTCTTGGAAGTTGTGTTTGGTGATGTTGGGTTTATTGGTGAGGGAGAGGATCAATTGGGTGCCTTAGGCGTAGGAGACGATGTTAAGCCTGTGATTCCTGACGATGGTTGTGAGGGGGGCCATGTAGATGATGAAGAGGGTTGGGCTTAGGGAGGAATCTGCAGGGGTTTCTTGTTGTTTCCTTTCTTGTAAGATATCTGGATAATGCAGGGTGTACTTCATAGGCATTCCAGCGGCCCCTGTCTCTTACTAAATGTAATGCATGAAGAGTGATCTGAAATGTATTACATTATCGTCTGTGTGCTTGTATATGGGGTATTTGGATTTCCCTCAGGCTCACATTTTGTTGAACATTGTGTGAGTTTCAAGGATCCTATTTACTGAAAAGCAGACTTGCTGTGAACGCAGGGATGGCAAAGACCATGGATTCCTTGAATTTCCAGTTTTTTGTTAGTAGGAGAATCCATTGTCAACGGTCAAAACTGTTGGCTGATATTGTTTGCATGGTACTTTTATGGAGAAAGTAGGAGTAGAGAAAAAAAAGCTGTTAATGCTTACCAACTACGGTTTCCGTTTCTACCCTAGCATTAATTAGTCCCATGAATGAACAAACATTTATGCTTTACAGTTACAGCGACCTTTGCAGTTAATCCAGGAGTCTGGAAACAATGGATTCACTCCATATTGGGTAACAATAATCAATGTTGCTTGAGCATTATACCTGATACCATTCCAGTCCAGTAGAAAAGAATAAATAGAATTTAGTTTATTTTTATGAAGAAACTAGTGTGTCTGGGCATCTGGGATTAATTATCTTTTCAAGGGACTGGAACCTCTCAAGGGCAATGCACTAGGGAAGGTAGATCTACCTACAAGGAGAGATAAGACATGCATTTGTATTTGTTATTGTGGCCAAGTAGTACCCTTGTTAGGTTTGCCTGACCCCCCAGCAATTTTAGCAAGGTCTGACTTGTTTTTTTTAAAAAGAAATGAATTAAGTAATACTTGCTTTAAGTTTAAAAAAATATATATTTGGAACATAAATTACTACTTGTTGAAATAAAAAAAGACTTTGGGGATTGTCATAATTTTAATGTATTATAATCAGCCAACTACCAATATTATACACTGACCCAATTTTGGCTTTTGATACTTTATGAGGTCTGGAGACATCATTTATGTTTTGAGTTACTAAAATACTCAATTATCTGATCCTGTTCCTCTGACTGTCTTATGAACTGTACAACAGTTCCATAACTAAAACTATGATTTTATTTGATACAACTTATATCCAATAATGCTCAACAAAGCTATTCCAAGAAAATAAAATCATATTATTGATTGTTTTTTTCCGAGTGAGCAGTTATCATCATAATATCTGGATATAGAACATCTTCGAGTATTAGACCGAAAGCGTCAAACAAAACCAAAGGTTTAAACTGAATTTTGCAGAAGAGTCTTATGACAGTTTCTACAGATTTTGAAAACAGAGGCAACTCTGAGATAGTCTGCAAGGCAGATAGAAGACAATTCCAAGCCGACACAACAACCTCTGAAAATGAATAGTTGGAGGATTTAGCTCTAGGACACCTGTGGAACCTGCTGTCTAAGCTGTGATTGAGATAGCTTGTTCTTATGTCAACTGTGTGCTTGTAAACACTCCTGCCTAGATTGTGAATAGAAAATGCACATAATCTGTAAACAGAGGCAACATATGGGCAGTGGCTGAAAAAAGGAACACACTTACTATTAAATGGGAAAGGTTCAAGGAAGAGTAAGGATGGGTTTAGGGAGGGGCATGTGCCCACTCACAAAAGAGTAAGTCGATTGCTATTCATAAACTGCACTCATAAAGTTACTATAGTCAAAAAGGTACCCAAAACAGTAGTAGGTTACTCCAGCTCAGAGCTAGAGTACTCGGACTTCATGTTATGCGGCGTCCATACACTTGGAAGCATCTGTCAGAATACAGATATTGAGCAAGCTACAGAAACCCAATAACAGTCGCACAACTCGTGTGGACGCCTCTAAGAAATAGAACCCATTGTGGGTCGGAAATATCACCACAATTTGAGAAAAATAAGGAAGGACCATAGCCTTGATAAAGTTGCGGGACGATTTTCCTTAATAAGCGACGAAACACGTGTCGGCTGTTGTGAAAGGCTCTCTTTGAAGACTCAAGAATTAAAAAGAAAAGAACAACTACTTACTTTTGTATTCGAATTTGTGCCAATAGTCAGCACGTTTAAATTATTCCTGTGATAACATTTTTTGTGTGCTGGGGTGTTCTCACTAACGTTTTGGTGGTGGCTTTTGCTACCATCTTTTTGGGGCGTTTAGTGGTTCTCCTCTCCCTGCAGCACCAAAGCTAAGATAGAAATCTTCCTTAGTAATCTCTGTGTTACTCTTCTTTGTAACGCCATTTGTCTAACACAATACCACTGCCCGACAATTCAGAGCTAGAGTATGCCCAGCACCATATATGGCCAACCACTGGTACTATTGTTTGTGCAGCATACTTCAACCCGCAACGTGCCACGGAGGTCATTGTGGATGCCAGGCCAGTAAGGCTCAGAGCAGTGCTGGCCCAAGAAAATGGCCACGGAAAGTGGGTGCCATTGCGTACGCCAGTCGGGTACTGGCAGCAAATGAGACTCAATAAGCCCAAATTGAGAGGTCCTCGCCATCTGGTGGGGCTGCAAGTATTTCTACTTACAGCTTGTGGTCAGTCACTACTTGGAAAGCTCAGCCACAAAGGTATACCTTTGTGGCTGAGAGTTCCAGGTGGTGACTGGCCACAGCTATTAGTGACCCTGTTTGCTGGCACATCTAAAAATAAATAATCTAGGTATGAACACTGGGCATTACAGTTGCACTTGTACAACTTCACTGTGGCATACCGCCCAAGGGAAGTAAACCCAGCAGTCTACTTTTCCAGCTATCATGAACCGGTCACAAGAGGGCTAGAGGCAGAGGCAGCAGAGTGGTTTGTGAACATGACTCTACAGATAGCCTGTCCCAAGGCCCTAATCCTGGACGGCATTTGGTCAGCTATACCCAAAGACATCTGCCTGCAGAAGGCTGTTCAAGTGCTCCAGAACGACCAGTGGAGGAGATTCCTTGAAGGCGCTCCACACTGGAGCCCCATTTGCACAAAGGGGTGATTTCCAGGGATGGATGCAAAGGTCAAAGAGAAGGCAAAAGCCTGCTAACCTTGTCAAGTCACCAGTGTCCCACCCACCCACTCAAACAGAAGAACCCACCACTAAACCAAGGAACATGCTGAGAATGTACTTTGGCAGTTTCCCAGATGGGCGACAAATGGTGGTTGTGATTGACAGCTACTCGAAATACCCTGTGGTTGAAGTGACGACCTCCACAACATTCTCTAGTATCCGATCCATCCTAGAGAAGATCTTCGCCACCTTTGAACTTCCCCAAACCATCAAGACTGACAACAAGCCCCCATTTCAGAGCCAGGAGTTTCAGGAATACATCCAGTCCATAGGGGTAGTACACAGAAGGATAACACCCCAGTCGCCAGAAGCAAAAGGGGAGGCTGAAAGTTTTATTAGAACCTGTAATGAGACGCTCAGGATTGGGGTGTCTGAGGACGCCGACCTTGAATGCTGTCTACGCCAGTTCCTGAGAAGCTACTGCAACACCTCTCACAGCACTCCATCTTGCTCTCCGACTGCCACTTCTGTTCTGGAAACCCTTATGAGACAGCATCCCGGAAGGGCCTGTGTGGAGTCACGAGGACCTGGACGCCGTGGCCGTTCAAGCCAAGAGGAGGATGGCCAATGACCAAGTGAATTGAGTACGGAGAACAATGAGTCACAACCTGCAAGTTGGAGAGCATGTGGTAATTTGAGACCATCGCCTGGGATGGACGTTCAGGTCGACATTTGAGAGGGGCGGGTGATTTGGTGAAAAACACACTATGGTAACTGCATCCCAGAATGCTTCTTGGTTTAAGTATGTGCCAGCAGAAAATGCCCTAACGGTGCAAACCGAGGAATGGATGTAGGGGCCCACTTCGTCCCCCAACACTGGCACTAGTCCCTCATCATCACAGAAAGGGAGTGAGGTGCACACCTCAAGTTTCCTTGGATGCCTCGCCATCCAGGGCCATCCACCCCAATCTGGAAAGCCGTGAAATTGTTGCGGAAAGACGGTCAGCGAGACACAGATACCATTTTAGGCCGAACCCTAGTTCTAGTATTAACTTCTGTGACTTTGTTCAATAATTTGTTTCTGTGAGACCTGCCCTACATGGAGTGGTTTGTCAGTGGTCGTCATACCTGCCCACTAATGTGTAGAGGACCACCCAGCCTCTCCCCAAGGAGCCTGATGTCATGCACCTCTCAGCCAGACGCTGTGGGGAGTATAAATAAATGAGAGTGGAGTTGCGCGGGTTTCCCTCTGAGAGTGTAATAGCTGTCAGTGTGAGTCCTTTGGAGCAGACCAGATTTGCACTCCAGGCCCATGCAAGCTTCCTAGGATGCTCTACTTCACCTCTAACCTTCTATGATGCCGCTGTAATCTGTGAACGGACCCCTGGTCACAACAAAATGGTAATCCAAGTTGGGTACAATTCAGAGATCTAAAGTTGACAATGCCAGATGTCAGGAGGCTGTAAATTCTGTGTTTCACATTGCTTCAAAACGGGGAAAGAGAAGGCCTTGGAGCAAAAAGATTTGCTGTGATGTGCAGGTCAGGCCCAGTCAAATCAACCATCCATCCTTCTGAGGTTGGTTAATTAGGTACAGAGTCGGCTTTTGGCATGGGCAAGCTGGCCTAGAGCTATGGCACCAAATTTTACAGGCACGTGCTGACTTGTCTGCATAAAGGTTGTGCATGCGATTGTTTCCCTCTGACTGGGCTCCGGTGCTTTTCTCTAAATTGTTTTTTAAAATGTTTCTTTTAATATGCTGCAGGCATCGTGTTTAGTACCTATTTATTCCTAATATTCCTCCCCATTTCCCTGTCATTCTCTGCCACCCCACACGTTCACACCCCCTTACCACACCACCTTGTCACAGTGTGAAGGAGGTAAGATGTGGTTACTTAATTGAGTGGGAGGGAGAAGCACAAATGTTTCTGTTCAGAGGCAGTCACTGTATGAGGTAGCAACTGGCTTGTGAGCAGGAACGGGACCCTGTTGCTTACTGCTTTAGTGACTACTAGCACAGCAACCTGTGCGGCAAATTTTTCCCGCCCAAGGCGCCATCTGAGCAGAGGCCGGCTTTGATTAAGTAGCTTTAAATTGGGGATTAGTAATATCCATTATTTACAGAGTTTACAAGTGTTAGATGACTAGTTATTTAAACTGCTTTAAAAAGCAAGTTAACGTTGCATTTCCAGTACGTGTGGGTCTATATTAGGGTGACCAACTGGCATTGGTGCAAATTCAGGACGGTGAGTGTAAAAATTCAGGACAAAGGGTCAAAATTCAGGACACAAATTCAGGACAGGAGGTCAAAATTCAGGACAAAACTTCAGGACAATAGGTACGTTTTACAGACACATCAGAGGAGGTCACGCAATAGTATATAAGTAAGCCCAGACGTATCCAAACATATTCAACCATTTGCAAACCTATCCATCATGTATCCTTCCATCTATCATTTCACTCATCCATCCCTTCATCCATCCTTTCACTCATCCATCATCCATCCATCCACCCTTTCACCCTATCCATCTGTACACTCATCCATCCACTCTTCTACCCATCCATTCACTCATCCATTCAGCCATTTACCCTTTCACCCATCAAGCCATCCTTTCACTTACTCATTCATCCACCCAGTCACTCATCCTTCCACCCAGCCACCCTTTCAGTCATCCATCCATCCTCCCTTTCTCTCTCCATCGACCCTTTCACTTAGCCATCCTTCCTTCCATCCATCTACTTATGCACTCATGAATCCATCCATTGACCCTATCTCTCATCCATCCTTTCTCTCATACATCTATGCTTTCACTCCTTCACTCATTTATTCATCCTTTTGTCCATCTACCCTCCCTTTCTCTCTCATCCATCCTTACATCCACCCTTTCACCCAATCTCCCTTGCACTTATCAATTCATCAATCCATCATTTCACTCATCCATCCACCCACTCACTCATCATCCACATTTTCACTCATCCATTCTTTCACTCATCCATCCACCCTTTTACCCATCCAGCTACCCTTCCACCCATACATCCAGCTATTTACCTTTTCTCTCATCCATCCTTCCACTCACTCATCAATCCATCCTCTCTCATTATCCATCTATTCAATCTTTCATTCATCCATTCTCCCTTTCACAAGTTCATCCAGCCATCAACCCATCCCTTCACTTACTCACTCGCCCACCTTTTCATATTAATTTTGAGCTGAGCCTTTTTGAGAAGAGGCCCATCAAGAACATCACCCTCGGCTGCAGGAGCCATTCCAGGACTGGGAGAGGATCCACCACTGGGGGGGGATGGGGGGGGGGGGGGGTCAGGAGCCATCAGGGGGGGGGGGGGGGGCAGGAGCCATCACAGGCAGGGGACAGGAGCCACCACATGGGGGGGGGGGGGCAGGAGCCTTCACAGGAGGGGGAACAGGATCCACCAGGGTGGGCATGCAGTATTCTAGTATCATCTTGGTCTCTTCCAGGGTGGGGTAGGGCTCCTCGCCCCCTCCTGGACAAGACAAGGAGAAGACAGGCTCTCTTTCCAAAATGTTAGTTTTGCCATCCCCCACTGTGATGTACAGTACTTAAAGGAGATACTCCAAGAGAACTGATTTAACTGATTGTCCTCCATACTTTGTTAATCAGTGTGGGTGCATTTGTGCCATTTCTTTATTTTACTACATTATAGAGTGCATGTTTGAAGAACCGACGTTTGCTTACAATTTAGTGACAGTAATTAAGCTCTGTGCTGCCTCGATGTAATAAGGGCCGGTTCTATGATGTGTGGGGCCCTGGTCAGAAAGGGAATGTGTGAGGCCCCTCTAAATTGCAGAGACATGACGCATTCAGGGCTGTTTGCATCTGAATAGATGCCCCTGCTCCTGAAGCTGCAGCCCCTCCCTCTCAGTCACCTTCAAGCACCTCTTAACAGCTCATCAAGGGCTGAAGTTGTGAGGGTTGCCATCCCACTGTGCCTCTCCAATGCTGCCGCGTATCTGAGCTTTAGTACTGCATCGGAGTCTGGAGTCTGTTACACCCGACCTCAACAGCATCAGAGTCAAGCAGGGAGGTGGGTAGAAGCTGTGCCGGCTTTAAGGTGGTGCGACCGGTGCCCGGTTAAAATTACGGACAAATGGCGTCCGTTAAAGAATCCTTCACGGACAACGAACAGACGGCCGAAATTACGGACTGTCCGTGAAATTTACGGACGGTTGGTCACCCTAGTCTATATAGTTCTTAATTTATAATAGAGACATTGTAGCAACTCTACAAATGCCAGATAAAAGACTTTAGTTACTCAGGCCTCACTTGGGTAAGCTGGAGCGAGACCACCGAAGTGTCATTGCCATAGTCTGATCCGGCCATGCTTAAGCAGAAGCATTTTTATCAGAAGCTGAACAGCGTACATATGTTCCGGTAAAGTATCTGTAAAGGGCACGCGTGGTGTGTTTCTGTGTCGGCGCATGTGCCGGTGATAAGTATTCTCTCATTCTGGGCATGCGCAGTAGGTTGTTAAACCTGATATCGAATCCTTCATTCACACTTCCGGGACTACGTCTCTCCAACTTCTGGTTGCAGGGGAACAGCTCCTTACCTGCAGTTTGTAGCTCCGTCACAGATCCCTGCCAGCTCACACACCCGTCGTCCCTTAGTGTAGGCTTAGCCAGGGGAGGGATGTACCAGCAGGAGTCGGACAAGGTGAGTGCAGAACCGAGAACTTTGTGGAAGAGTATCGCCTTCACAGGGTACGTTTTCATCGAATATTATTCTTGTTTCTGCCGTATTTGCAGTTTTGTGTGCGGGAAAAGTTTGGACTAGTCGATGTGGACTACAGGCATGTTAAAACTACCCACCTACAATACACTGTAGGTACTGATTTATCACAGTGCGGGTTATTCATAGTATGAGGTTTCAACTTTATATGGTGATGAAGTATGGCACACCACAGTACAGAAGGCTGTACAGAACACATATTATGGCTCCAGGGAATGATTATTAAAACAGTGCCTCAGTGATCCCTTCACACAGCTATCAGCTGGCTCCATATCGTGATAGCGAGCTTCAGACCTGGGATCTGAGCAAGCGGTGCTGCGAATGTTCGGACAATACATTTTCCCATAGCCCATTATTTACGTTAGCCTACCAACCCCAGCATTCTTGGTGTAGCTGACTGAAGATGATTCTCACAACGTGGGGCCTGGTTGACACCGTAATAGAGTTCAATAATGAGACAGGTCCTTTCGCCTGGAACAACATCCTCAGAGGGTATTGTAACTTTAAGGAAAGTTTCCTTTTATGAGTGCGCGAATGTGCTGTACAGAATCGATGCTCGATACATACATGTGTCTTTACAGAACTAGGCCGGTTCTCTTTCCTCTTCCGAAAGCAATGAGCAAAGTCTGTGGTACAAAGAGAAAAAATTATAAGATTTGTGCCTTTTTAGTTTAATAACTACCGAGTATTGGTCTTAAACTCCGATTTTTAGCTTCCATTGCCTGGCTATGGAAGCAGTCCAAATCAGAATGGCACAGACCAGGCCCCATATTTTCCTACTCCCACCTCGCTCTAGTATCTGTGCTACTTCAACTTATTTGCTTAGCCGTGTTCGGCATGATCCCTTCTGCTGCATACATAGCTAATCATGTACTGTTGAAATGTGTAGCCCATTTTTTTGTTTGATCTATCTATTGATTTTTGCATTAACAAATAAACGCACATAGTTACAGCATATGTACCAGAAAAGAGTGCACGCTTGGATGATATATAAGCACAACAGCATACAAACATGTATAACAGGGTACATATCATGTCCCACCCACGTTATGCAACAGACAAACATATTCTATCAGGCTGTGTATATTACTGATAACATTTTTTTATGTTTGAAAGCTTTATTGAAGAGTTTGTTAACACATAAAGATATTAGCATACATAGAAATGATACATAAATCCAGTGTGAAACCATTAATACTACTAATATCAATGCTAAAAAGCCAAAAAGCATTTTATGAGGATTTTAAAGCTAAAAGGGGAGAAGAGAAGGGAAGAGATAGGAAGGGAAAGGAGGGATAAAGGAAAAGTATTCCAAACCATAAACTATCAAATAATTACGGCATACAATCAAGTTATATAAATGAGCGATACAAAATGATCAGCATAAGCAAGAAATAAAACTGGATAAACCTATAAGAGGTAACAAGAAGGAGAGAGTTCAAGTCGTTCAGGGGGGTTTAAAATTCTCTGAATTGATATGCATAGACTTCTTCAAAGCCAATCGATCAAGATATGTGGTGAGGGGTAACCAAAAAAGATCAACATTACGTATAGGTTTGCAATTGGAGACAAAAGAAACGTCCAATCTGTGAAAATGACATAAAGAGTTCCACCAGCCTTGTAAGGAAATATTTGTTAGAGATTTCCAGTTGGAAGAGATGTGTTGGAAGGCAAGAGCAAGCGTCAGGTCGAAAAGGCCATGTGAGTGTACTGATAAGTTTAAAGATTCAGAAAGACTACCCAAGGAGAGAAAAGTGATTAAGAAAGGAGTAGAAAGAGTGAAGATGCGAGAAAGGCATGACCAAACTTTCCCCCAAAAAGTAGAAACGCCAGGGCACAAAAAGAACAGATGTAAAAGGTCAGCATTAGGAGTACCACACGTCCAGCATTTAGAATCAGAGGAGGGTGAGAAACGAGACAAAGAAAGAGGAGAGAGATAGAGTCTATGATACAGATAAAATAAGGATTGAGTAAGAGAAGCAGAACGAGAAATTTTTAAAGATCTGGACCAAAGCTTATCCCAAAGAGCAACAGACCAAGTACAACCAAAATCTGCTTCCCAAGAAAGCTCCACTTTAGTTTTGGCTCGGGTTGGGTTAGGAGATACGAAAAATTTATAGATAAGAGATGCTTTAGGGAGGGTAGTAAGAATATTAAGAAGAGTAGATGGAGGTATTAATGGGGACGAAAAAGGGAGAGAATAGTAGCGGTCAAGGATTATTGCCATGAGGGTTGTAAATTTCTGCAAAAAGGACCGAGGGCAATGAAATAAAAGTTGAAATTGGGGAAAGGAACAAGGTAAAGCACCATCAAAGAGTTGATTAACCCACATTACGCCTCTCACTCTCCGAGATTTCCAAACGATGGGTCTATTATTTAAAAGGATAAGTGAATTATACCAAATAGGGGTATTTAAAAAGGATGTACGTGTAATGATAGAAGGAAGTACCAAAGATCTTAAAAGAGAAGAAGTGTGTTTGAATAGGGGCAACAGAGAATAGGAATTCCTGGCAGAAAAACGCACCACTTCGGCGAAGGAAAAAGGTAATAGTAATGAATGCTCAATGAGGAGCCAAAGAGGAGTGAAAGGGGAAAAAGTTGATGAGATCCATTTCAAGGCTTGTCGTAAAGAAAAGGACCTATGATCAAGACGGAAGTCCGGAAAGTTAACTCCACCATTAGATTTGGGTTTACGAAGAGTTGCAAGAGAAATTCTGGATTTTTTATTCTTCCAGAGAAATTGCGAAAGGAGAGAATCAATTCGTTTAAAGTAAAATGCAGGAATATGAACCGGTAACATGGAGAAGGTATAAATTAGAATAGGGGCTATCATCATTTTAATTGAACTCCAACCGACCCCACCAGGAGAGAAAAAGAGGATTCCAGGCTGAGAATAATTGGTCAATTCTAGAGACAACTGCAGACATATTTAATTTAACTGAAGAGGAAATAGAGTTAGAGAACCAAATACCAAGATATTTAATCTTTGAACTATTCCAAGCAAAACCGGTAGAGGAAAAAAAATGAGGAAGACAGGATGTGGTAAGAGGGAGAATTTCAATCTTATCTGAGTTAATCTTATATCCTGATACCAAAGAAAAGGAGTTTAATTCGAATAATAAGGGGGGTACAGATGATTCTGGATCAGAAATAAACAATAAAATATCGTCTGCATAAGCAGAAAGTTTCAATTGATTATTACCGTATGGAAAACCAGAAATAGAAATATTATTACGAATGGAAGATAAAAAAGGTTCAAGAGTCAAGACAAAAAGAAGTGGGGAGAGAGGACAACCTTGGCGAACACCTCTCCGGAGAGTAAAAGGTGAAGAAAGATGACCGTTCACAAGTACCGAGGCCTTGGGAGCAGAATATAACAGAGAGATAAGGGATATAAATTTGGGGCCAAAGCCATGCCAATGTAATGAAGCAAACAAACAAGACCAATCGACCCTGTCTAAGGCCTTTTCCGCATCAACAGAGATTGCGGCAAGAGGGGTTGAAAGTGAGGAAGCTTTATTTAGGACATTAAGAAATAGGCGAAAATTATCCGATGTGAGTCTACCTTTAACAAAGCCACATTGTTCTTTGCCAATGAGATGAGGCATAAGGGGATCTAAGCGCATCGCAAGTAATTTGGCAAAAATTTTATACACATTAACTAAAGAGATCGGACGGTAGTTTTTACATAGCTGATGGTCACGACCTTCTTTTGGGATAAGACATATGGTAGCATCCTGAAAAGTACCTTCTGCCTTACCAGATGAATAAAATGATTGAAAAAGGGTCAAATGTTTGGGCAGTAAAAGGTCTGAAAAATGCAAATAAAATTCCACAGGAAAGCCATCAGGGCCTGGCTTTTTACCTTTAGTAAGAGAGGTCAAGGCTATAGAAAGTTCATGCAATGAGAGGTCAAGTTCAAGATCCGGAAAGTTAAGATGAGAGTTGGACGGTTTAGGAAGTGTATCAAAATAATTCTGAATAAGAGAAGGAGTAGGAGGGCATTCTGGGGTGTAGAGTTGCTGATAAAATAATTGAAATTGGTCAAGTATTTCCTTATCTTTATGGAGAAGAACATTGTCAGAAGAGTAGACAGAGTAAATGAGAGTATGCTCCTTACGGGATTTAAGATAATTAGCTAAGAGTTTTCCTGACTTATTGTGGCCTCCATAATAACGGGCACTACGAAGAAGAAGAATCGAAGCTGCATTATCTGTAGTTAATTTATTGAACTCCAGTTTTGCTCGCAAGAGATCTGGTGACATAAATTTATCTGAAGAGGTATAAAACTAGTGCTCCAAGAATTTAATATGCGCCAGGGAAGTTTTCCGTTTTTGAAGATATTGTTTCTTTTTCCGAGAGACAAAATCAATAATGAATCCGCTTGCAGTGGCCTTAAAAGAGTCCCAGAGAACATGAGGAGAGATACTAGGGTCACAGTTAAAGAGAGAGAATTCCTCAACAAAAGAACGAAAAGAGGAGAAATTGGTATCGGTAAGAAGTGCGCTATTAAAGCGCCAACGGAAGGGCTTGGGACGTGGTGGGAGCAGATCATGATCTGTTACAATAGGGGCATGGTCCGAAATGACAATGGGTTCAATAGAAGAAGAGAATAAGTTCCGAGATAAAGGTTTAGAAAGAAAGATATAGTCGAGACGAGAAAAAGATGAGTGAGGAGGAGAGAAAAAAGAGTAGTCCAAAGTGTCAGGGTGTGAAAGACGCCAAGAATCAATGAGATGTGATTGCGAAATGGTGTTAAGAAATTGTTTGTGAGACTTGTGTGGTGTGAAGCAAACTGTGGATTTACGATCAAGGAATGGGTCAACAATCTGGTTACAATCTCCAGCTAAAATAAATGATTCATCCTTATATTGGATACATTTCCTTGTAATTAATGCCAAAAAGAGCAATCCGGTTGCACAGGACCATAAACATTGAAGACAGTTAAAGGAATAGAGTTAAGTAATAATTTGGCTAATATCCATCGTCCATCAGTGTCCTTTTCCTGAGACAGAACCGTACACTTTAGTCGTTTGTGACATAGGATAGCAACTCCATTCTTTTTGTTGTTGGAAGGCGAGAATAAGACTGTACCCACCCAACTCCTTTTTAACTTAAGAGATTCAATATCATTAAGGTGGGTTTCTTGCAAAAGAACTATATCCGGGTTATAAGAAGCTAAATGGGAAAGAACTCTCTGCCGCTTAATAGGATTAATGAAACCTTTTACATTCCAAGTAACAACTTTGAATTTACAAATAATATAAAATCAAGTAGGATAGAAAATAGTAACAAAGATGCATGTACAAAAAAGCCAAAAAAGAGAGAAATAGGGAGAATATCGAGAAAATAGAATAGAGTAGAGAGATAGGGGAGAAATGGAAATGAAGGAAAAGTGAACTTGATCAACAAATAAAGGGGAAAGAAAAGGAAAAAGGAAAAAAGGAGGAAATTACAAGAAGAGACAGTACATATCCCAGAAGGATGACTGAGGCAAACATACCTGAGGGGAATACGAAATAGGACAACGGGGAGATGGCGACACTCAACGAGACAGGTCTCCCAAAACGGGAGTCCAGACCGGGCCGCACCTGGACGAAGGATATGAACGAAGAATCAAATGGGGAAGAAATCAATCCATCTAGATAAATAAATAACATTTGAGATCATAGAAATATACAAAGAGGAACAAAGGATGAGATG
Source organism: Triturus cristatus (assembly GCF_964204655.1). Lineage (NCBI taxonomy): Eukaryota > Metazoa > Chordata > Amphibia > Caudata > Salamandridae > Triturus > Triturus cristatus. Next base: position 1,136,718,216 of record NC_140585.1, on the reverse strand, counting down.
TTAAAGAACGACAAACAATTAGAAGAAATGAGGGTAATGGAGAATAGAGATGTCTAAAAAGATCAAGGAAGAACAGAAAGTATACATTATTATTAAACAAAGGGAAGAAATGAATTCTAATTAGATGAAAAATTGTGAAAGAAGCGAATTTACAGTCTAATAATTAAAGTCTAACATATGGAAACAAAGACAAAAACATAATTAGAAAACCTGTAAGAGAAGAGAAAGACACAGTCAGGAAACATGCAAAGGAAGAAAAAGTTAAACAATCAGCCACAGGAAGAGGAGGAAGTTTCCATAGCAGAATTAGAACGAATATGAATGAAGTTTTTAAGTTCAGCAGGATCTTGAAAGGTCCATGTCTGATTTTGGTGAGTGACCTTGAAAGTACATGGATGAAATAGACCATATCTAGCACCAAGAGATCTTAGAGGAGCACGTAGAGACAAAAATTCCTTCCGTTGAGAAGCAGTAGCATTCGAAACATCCTGAGAAAGGAACACTCTCTGACCCAACCAGGAGACCTGACGTTTAGATCTAGCAGCTGAAAGAACAGAAAGAAGATCCGTGAATTTCAAAAAAAGAATAATGACTCCCCTTGGTTTGGTTGATGTGGATGAACGAGCACCAAGTCTATGAGCTCTCTGAATATTAAGAGAGGTGGTGGACGGCATATCCAAAAGCTTCGGAAGAAAAGAGGAGAAAAAGAGCACAGGATCATCTCCTTCCAAAGACTCCGGCAAACCATAAATACGAAGGTTATTCCTCCTATTTCTGTTTTCCAATTCCTCAGTATGTTGCTGGAGCTCCAAAACAGACTTTTCCAAAGAGGAAACCCGTTGAGATGTAGATTGAAGATCCGAAATCTGCCGCTCCACAGATGTCACTCTATTATCCATGGACGACCATTTCTCTTCAAGAAACTGCATTTTATTGTTGGTTTCTTCTACAAATGGGCGTAAAGCACAAATTTCCTCTAAAAGCATCTCCATAGAGATAGGAGATGGCGATTTATCTGGGGAGGAAGAGTCCTGTTTCAGACGCTTAGTAGATGTTGATGGAGGTGAGGATTTATTCGAAAGTGGCTGCGTTGAGGAGGAGCGAGGAAGAGACACCCCCGCCATTTGGGCTGCCTTGGGAGGAGAGTCCGTTGTTGAGGGAAGTGAAGATGTTGTCACAGGAGTGCTCCCCGAGGGAATAAAGACAAATTTGGGATTGCGTAATTTGCCCATAGAAAACGAGTTCTTTGCAACCGTGGAGTAGGTGAGGAGAGTGTGGAATAAAGGAACCTAGGTTGTGAAGGAGTCCACTCACATGTAATGTAATAACAATGTCCATCCACGAAATGGCAGAACAAGTGAAGGCCTTTACTAAAAACAAGTCTGCAAAGTTGGCGCCAAATACATTAATGAATATCCAAACCAAAGGTGTGGCGAAATGCAGAAAATGTAGACTCACATTATGTAAGCAACAGTGAAAAAAATTACCTAATTTCTATATTATAGAAAAACAAAAATGTCAAAGCATCAATGTAAGCAGTCCAGTATCCCATGTGATGAAAAATCGGTCTCCAGGGCTTAAAAATCCCCAAAGAGGCCAGTTTAGAGAAAAGGAAAATAAATAAAGTAAGCCATTAGCAAGCGCGAGCGTCGCGCGTTAAACAAAATGGCGGCCGCTCTGAGGGGAGAACGAGCGCGGTAGAAATGGAGTAATTTTGGCTGCAAAAATGAAAAAAAAACGCTCACCAAAAGTGCGCTGCGTTCCGCTGGTATAATCCGACCACAGGTGGACTCAAAACGTACGAAAATCGGGACCGGCATGACGGGAATAGATCTGGTGCGCCGGAGGTCCCGAATAAGGCGGCCATCTTCGTCGGCGCCGTGACCACGCCCCCTATTGATAACATTTAAATGTCATTAGATCAGAACATTCTTAAACCTTCAACCCAACTGACCTCAGGCAGCCAATCGCCCTTCCTAAAGCATATGACTATGTCAGATCAAGCAGTTCTTGATATTACATTCTAGAATTTTTACTGTGTTACATCACTGTTTACCTCTTAATAAAACAAGAGTTCAGGTTTGCCCCCCCCCCCCTGCTAAGTGCCAGCTTCCCATTCTATGAATAGTCTACTGATGAGTCGGGGTGTATAGCCATTTGGAGGGCCACAAGGATCATATTCCAAACGTCTGATATGTGAAATTTTCGTAATCCCATGGGATCTTCTGTTTTGGCCCTTTTGAGGACTGAGCAAGACCAAGCCTGTATGGGTGGTGGGGGCCGGATTCGCGCCGAGTCTAGCGAATCTATATATGGATCATTTTGAAGACAGAAGTATCTACTCTGACCTGAACCCTTTCATTGATAAAATAATAGCGTGGAAGAGATACATTGACGATATCCTTATGTTATGGACAGGTTCAGAGGACCAATTAATGGCATTCGTCGCGTGGTTGAATTCCCGCAACTTGAACATCCAATTTACTATGGCACATAATGATAAATCCATTCCCTTTCTGGATCTTACATTAGAAGCGGAAGAGGGAAGTATTCTGATGTCTCTATACAAAAAATCCACCGACCGAAACCCCTTGCTCCAATACAATTCCCATCACCCGAGAAACCTTAGGGACAACCTGCCGTATGGACAATTTTTAAGATTGCGGCGCAACTGTTCGAGAAGAAAAGACTACTTCAAGGAAACAGATATACTCATTGGCAAACTAAGGGAGAGAGGATACCCAAAGGGACTTCTCAATAGATCTCGCAAAAGGGCTTGGTACAGGCCAAGAGAAACCCTATTGGAAGTACAACCCAAAGACCAAGGAATGGAAAAACTTATATGTGTTACAACATTCAATACTAGAAGTAACGAAATAAAAAAAGTTATTAAGAAGTATTGGAATTTGGTTGGATCTGACATTGGTTACACTGAAGCCCCTTTGTTCGCTTTCAAGCGTGCAAAAAATATCAAGGACTTTGTAGTATCTTCATACTTAGAACCTTCACCCACACCAAACATAAGATCTCTGCTCAACCTACCACAGATCCTAGGACATCATAAATGTGGTCATTGTAAGGTTTGCGAATATACCATGATTGTAACCAGCTTCAATCACTGTGGAAAGACCTATTCTCTTAATCACTTTACCAACTGTAACAGTCAAAATGTGATTTACGCCATCAGATGTCCTTGCCAAATGATATATGTAGGTCAAACTACCCAAAAAGTCAAGAATAGGATCCAGCAACATCAGAGCAGAATTAAATGCAAATCACTAGGAGCACCACTAGTTGAACACTATACAAACGCACGACACACACCCCAACAACTGGAGTGGTGGGTTTTGGAAAAAATCACATTGCACAGGAGGGGTGGTAATATTGGCACTTCCCTTAACTACAAGGAGTGTCGTTGGATTCATCTCCTTGATGCAACCAATTCGGGCCTGAACGAACATGAAGAGACTTATTTACAAATGAGCAAACTGTAATACTACTGCAGGTCATTTATTCTAACCCCTGCATCCATTGTGTTTGCCATTTGGTTTAGTAAGATGTAGTACATGGATCCCTTCCCCCATGCAATTCCAGTATATATATGCGCTTGACATATTCAATCAGTACAATATGGTGACATTGTTTTACACGTCTTGTGTCATGAGCATCGTCATGTTATTGAAATAGTGAACACCATGATACTATTATGTATACCGTGTAATCCAATTATGTTAAAAATCTTTTCGCGCATTATCGTACTTATTGTCATGTACATTGTGATGAAATTCCACGTTGAAGATTTATGGTACTTTACTCGTAATGTATAAATGTTACACTTAAAAAGTTTTGATTTGAGAATGTTTTATAACCTGTATATTTGAAACATTTGTATCCCCAGACGCATGCACGATTATGTTATCAGTGGGATGGCCCTTATTCACTTTGTGATAGACTGTCCGGTATTACTGGGTCCCGCATAAGTTACAAGCTCATCCCTCTACTTCTCCACTCATTACGAGTTCATTCCCGATCATTCCACCCCGGGTTTTTCTGATCATCCCACGAGCGAGGTTCCCGCACGTACACGGCCTCATTGACTACGTCATATAGTCTGCCTCACCCTGCGCTCGCTGTCAGTAGCAGCTGAGACTTTGACGGATAAAGACGTCCAGTTCACGGACACCATGTAAGTTGTTGCACTAACGTCATGGATTTTTCACTTAGTTTCACTTCGATTTCGTGAAACGGTCGTGCCGTAATTGACATGCTAGGTGTTTTTTCACCGCCATTGGCACTTCTAGCTTAGTTTCCTTTTGATTTGTTTTCTTTGTAAAAAGATTTTGCTACAATTGTCTAACCGCCACGCGGTCCTTTTTTCACCCGTCGCATTAGGTTTGTAACAGTTCCCTAGATGTACTAGAAACAGTGCACTTTAGGCTTGGTCTTGCTGTTTTTCATGTATAATTCTATACATATGTCCTTCGATATCCCGTGAGCGACAATTACTCACTTATTGATTAATCTTATTTTAACTTCCTCTGGCAACCTTAATCATGGTGCCTTTTTGTTCGCAGTACGTGGCGATTGTTGTGACAGCACCACTTTCCTTTTCCAAATGAAATTACCGTCCTTCAGGTACGTGCTTTCCTTTAAAATCAGTTATACCCTAATTACGCTGATACGTAGTCCGTTATAACAATGCTACAGCCCCTCTTCTTTAATTGTTGCAGAATTCACTATCAAAGTAGATGCCGACTGTCTGCGTACGAGAGATGAGGAATCTATTTCCAATAAATTAAATCGTTGTCCCAGGTGAGCTATCTTGCCGCACAAGGGAATTTAACCATTTCCTTGGCATGTGACACACACATTGCCCTGACACCAAATTCTTTGCGCTTATAGGTTCCCAACCTATCCTCTGTCCTGATGAAGACCCCCTTTTGATGCATACTAATTGGCACCATCATATAGGGTCGAAACGTCGACGTTACTTGTCCTATGCTTCCGTGCAAATCCACATACAGAATAAGGAAATTACAGCCTATAGTGGTTTATGTACTTCAAGTTGGATCTGACTGTTTAATATTATTTCTATGTATTGTCTATTGTATATAATTGTGACATGTGATTTTTGTTTAAGTACACATTGTTTCACTAACTGTTGAATTTTGTATGTGTTTTCTGGTTGGGTCACCCTGTAAACACTTCGGTGTTTCTATATGATAATTAATACAATTCCATCCAGTAAAACTAATCCATTTCTGTTTCTCTGGTTTTGTGTGTGTTCCTTGCTGTTCTCCAGTGTATTCAGTACATGTCCAAATAAGTTTGCTTGTTTCCCGACAGAACCAATGTTTTTTGCTTTCACCATAATGCCCAGGTTCTGAGGGCTACTGGGTTACCCCATTATCTTTAATGTGTATGGGTGGTGGGTCATTGAATTTCCAGCGCCTCGTTATTAAATGTTTGGCCACCGCTAGCCGCAGATCTATAGAGCGACTTGTGGCACTGTGTATTTTAACCCTCTTGAAAGTCCCAATGTGCACACCGCCCATGTGTTAGATAGTTGTCTTTCAGTGCAACTAGATAGGTGTTGTATTACCCGCTCCCAGTATTGTTGTAATCTAGGGCATGTTGAACTGTGTAGCCTCACTACTCACAATCTTCAGACACATATGGGTGTCCCGAGTCTATATTTTATTTATTTAAAATGAATTTCTTTATTTCTGCGTTTTATTTGAGTGCTAAAATTAATTACTCGCAAAGGGAATGAAAAAGTTGAAACAAGGTAACTCGGTTAGCAGAGCCAGGGGCTAATTAGCCAGCAGCGATTGTAGCTTGGAAACGCTGCTAGAATAGATCAGAACTCCTGTGTAAAGAACGAGAGTGGGAGAGCTTGATGGCGATTGGCGAGAAAGGAGTGTAGCCAGATGCATGATGTATGCACGAATTGGGTCTCAAAACCTCTGACAGTACCAGGACAGTGAAACTGTCACTATAGGCCACGAGTGACCGCTCATCCTAATAAAACTCTGTTCCACCTGAGACGGACAAAAGCAATCCTGAAAGTATTTTAATCAATGGGTGCTTAGCAGCAAAGCATGGACTGCTTTTAACATTACAGTAATTGTGACTTTAATTCCTAGCTCCTGTTCATGTGGAATCCTCATGCACCACTAACTCAGGCTCAGCATATGCTCTTGCTTCTACTACTGAATTTAACTCATTTATGTATCATTTAGTAACACTAGATGATCAAGACCTAAGTTAAACATAATGGAGAAAAACAAAGGAAAAGCACCACAAACTTGGCTAACAAGTAGTCCTAATGTTTTCTTCTAGATTCAGTCCAGAGAAACAGTTCTGATTTATATGTGGAAATGCAAATTGCTGTTTCAAGTAGTGCTAGAATTCAGCCTCCCTTGTTTGTGGCACATTTCCTAGTAAAAAAAAATGTCAGACAGAAAAACCTGCTTCTTAGTCTTTCTTTGCATTCCTTCATAAGGTGGAAATGGTGAAGACTGCATGCGTTTCTTCGGAAAATAAGAGAGCTACAAGGCAGCAGTGTGTGTCAAGAACGCTTTCTTATCTCTGTTTCCTTCTTTCCCCTGGGGTTGGGATGGGACAGCATACACTGTATTATCTCACACAGCCGATGGTGGATCCGGGCGCCCCGTATTTAAAGTAGAAGAGGTTTCTTATTAATTTATGTACTGTTTATCAACACAACATACACCCTACCCTAAGGCATAGCAATAAAATGTTAGCCACCAGTATAATTCACCCAAACATTCCAGATAAACAGTATCCAATCCCTATTGACTTTGAGGATGCTTGAAATGACTCTTCTTATGAGAGAACACTTGATAATTAGCCATAAGCACAATTTTAACACTCGATGCACGTGTGCGCCATCAAACAAAGCATAACAATCAAAACCCTCAACCGATGCTTGGAACCTAATATGGCCAGACCTTAGCAATTTCAAAGAGAAATTTTATGGCAAGATGGGAGACTGTCATTATCTTTGATATGCAAATGACAATTACATTCTGTATGAGCAGGCGTTAGGAGAATGAGAATGAATTCTTTTAATAATAAAATCTAAAGAACATTATAATTACGAGGGGGTTCCCAATTTTTGCAATCAAGGCAGCTTGTATCACATTTGATGTTTTTAGAAGTTGCGTTGATTTTAAAACATATTGGTTCTTTGGATTCTTGGTAAGTGTATAAATTGTGTCTTTTAAACCAAAACTGTAGTGCAGAATAAACAGCAAAACACACAAGATGATGGACGGAATGTTGCACATTGGCAAACCATTCACCCCCTGTCACAGATCTGGGTTTAATCCATCGTTATTTTGCTTACCACGCCACCCCATTTCAGATATGGCCATATGCAAATCAGTCTTGACCCTGTGCCTCATGGGAACAGTCCAGCCCGAAATGCCAAGCCATGTCTTCCCAGGACCGGAATCAAGCATCCTAGGACCGGTTTCAGGGTTTCACCCCTCTTCAGCCAGGATAGCTTGACTCCAGTGGCGTAGTGAGCACGGGACCCACGTCTGGGCATACCCTTCCCACATAGGGCAAATAGCAAAAACACACAAGATGATGGACGGAATGTTGCACATTGGCAAACCATTCACCCCCAGTCACAGATCTGGGTTTAATCCATCGTTATTTTGCTTACCACGCCACCCCAGTTCAGACATGGCCATATGCAAATCAGTCTTGGAGTCAAGCTATCCTGGCTGAAGAGGAGGTGAAACCCCGAAACCGGTCCTAGGATGCTTGATTCCGGTCCAGGGAAGACATGGCTTGGCAGTTCGGGCTGGACTGTTCCCATGAGGCACAGGGTCAAGACTGATTTGCATATGGCCATGTCTGAACTGGGGTGGCGTGGTGAGCAAAATAACGATGGATTAAACCCAGATCTGTGATTGGGGGTGAATGTTTTGCCAATGTGCAACATTCCGTCTATCATCTTGTGTGTTTTGCGTGCAGAATAAACATACAGGCACTAATACAGCTACATGAGCAATGCATGGGATGTGGAAGTTAAGGAAGCTTGGTTGGTAAGCAGGCGCCAGCAGATAATTTTGTGCCTAATAAACACGTGCCGAACAAATCTTCACATGCAGAGTGTGAAGCCTTAAAGACTGGTTGCAGATTCAGCTCGTAGTTTTGGGGTTGAGAACGCCATTGACTGGGGACTGAGGGTTTGCCAGTCCCCCCTGTAGGCTGAGGCGACATCACCCAGAAGAATCAAGAGCACTCGCCCTGGAGCACCAGCTTTTGCTTGATCCAGAACAGTGGACCCTGTTAGGAGATCGCCTGCAGAGAGCTAGGTCCAATAGGACTCCTTCTGCGAGGATCCTGGGAAGTGTGAGATTCTGATTCGTCTGAGACATCGCACTGATTGGGTTGGCTACCTGTGTGTGTCCTGGTGTCCCCAGCATAGCAAGTGAGGGCAGCAGAGAAGATTGGACTGCCGCACCGATTGGGCTGTCCACCCGTGTATGTATTTGCGACCCCCTTACTCCCCCTCCCCCCCATATACCAGGAGCTGCAGTGACGATTAAGGGCCGTCACCCTGGTGCAACACTGTGGTGAAGATAGGGCTGTCGCCCTATGCACAGAAAGTGCACCCCTCCTCCCCAATACATGGCAAATAGGTGCTGCAGAGGGCCTTTTCCTGTGAGCAATGTACAACTGTGAACTCAAAGCTGCTACTTTGTCATTGGAAGTTGAGTAGCACCCGAGGTCTGCCATCAGAGACTTGTGATACTTAGCTCGACAACAGATGAGTATGTGGAGGTTGATTCACTGTGTCCGCTGCAACAAGACTACTGCTCGTCGTCGGCACCAACTGTAGTCAACCTCATCCCAAAACCACTGAGAGCTGACTGAAGCTCCAAAGGCCCTGGGACACTTATACTTTGAGTAACCATAGTGGGACTTCTATGACTCGTATTCCCAACTGGGGCATAACCTGGATGTTGCTTCACGTAAATGGGTAATAACCACAGTCCCTAGCTAGAATAATGGAGAGGCTGGTGTCAGAACGGACAGTGCTAGAATACCAAATGAAGAGTGTGTTAATATTTATTGTGTACCATATTTTGCTTTGTGTGTGTGTGTGTATAAATACTGCTTTATAAAAAAGTGATTATTTGGCCGGGCATTCATTTGTTGACGTTGCTAAGCATACACCGAGTTGTGAGCCTGTATTCTCATTGCATCTACCTCCTCCCTGAGAAGATTTGACTACTCAACTCGCGCTTCCACTAAGTTAAGTGCTGAAGGGATACTTGGCCCAGCCCCTGCTTCCTCCATGACCCTTTTGGGGGTTTTGACCGCATCAATGAAGGAGGCAGTTAAAACTGTTTTAGTGAAGAAGAAGAAGATGGTGGTTGTTTGGACGTTTAGAGATGGAGTTTTGGTCCGAGGAGAGAAAAAAGAAATGCAAAAGGGAAATTAAACATTTAAGAAGAGATAGAGAGGCTGGGTCTCGGGAGAGAGCATGGTGACAGAGGTCTATGTACCAGAAATTAGAACAGTGTCCAAAGCTGCACGGAAAGAAACGTTGCCTTGAAAGGCACAAAGGGATTCTGGTTTTACCAGATGAAGAGGAGGTATTTGGTCTGCAAGAATACCAAAAGGATGAAACTACTGCCTATGATCAATATATTTATGATAGTGATGAGGAGATGAAAGATAATGAGTGGTGGTTGGAAAGATGTTAAATCCATTAGAGTAGTGATGAAAAACTCACTCTGAAAAGTTATGTTGGTCCCTGAGCAGCACACTATGCACATAGCACAGATCGATGTCCTATAGAGCATGTTGGCGGGTATGTTAAAGAATGTATAAAAAAAATTCCTTGAGCGAGGGAAAGGAGATTAACGACAGATGTATGTTCGAGACCAGTAATAGAAGATATGTTTTGTGTAACACCCAGTTTTTTGTTTATACTCGGAAGAGTGCCAAGGAAAGAGTAGAGAGATCCTTGAGAGACATGTGAGGACACAATTGTGGATCTCCTGGGTCCTTTTAAAAGCATTCTGGATGTAGCAGTGAAGGCGCATCCTAAAAATGTGGCCGCAATTGTATCTTTATTGAAAGGTTGAAGTCAAGGGGCTATTTGAGCAATGCAACGTTGATATCAGAAAGACATAAGGCAGTTGTGATTCCCATCAGCCCAATGTTAGAGCTATGGCAAACTAAGAAGTTAGCATAGATTCGAAGGACCTTCTGTTTGGAGAAGAAATGGTAAAATCAAGTAAATACATGTCAACTTTTACAGCCTTGAAAAGGCACAGTTTGCTATGAGAACCCTCTCAAATGAAGGAGGCAGATTAAAAGAGTGGTATCAAGCTTGGAGCTGTATAATGTGACACCCATGGGTGTTAAGAACAGTTTTAGAATTCATAATAGAGTGGGTAGAGGTGTCAACGCCAAGAGAGAATTGTCAAAGGAACAGAAGAGCCTTTATAGGTTAGGAGGGGTATCAGATGTTAGGAAAAGGCAGTTATTGATGAAATGCAGGTATTTGTGAGTGCTATATTTTTAGTAGAAAAGAAGGACAAGATTGTAGAGAAGTAATAAACGTGAGGGAATTACACAATATATAGTGTACAGGCATTTCAAGATATTTGGATCCATCTGTTATGAGATATTTTGCTGGAGGAATATTGATTGAATTTGAATGTGAACAATACTTATTTTCTAGTACTAGAGGAGAGTCAAGGTTATAACCTGGTCATATAATCACATCCACTTTGCCTGTTCCTGAGCATACCATTTGGTCTTTCATTGTCCCCAATGGTGGTTCATAAATATGTTGAGACCAGCTATAGCTCATTTGAAAGAGAGAGAGGTGTGAGGTTGATGGTTTACTTGAAACATATTTTGAAAATTTCACCAAAATTCAAGGAAGTAGAAGTGTGTTTAATCATGATAATAGAACTTTTGGAGAGTTTAGGTTTTATTGTAAATTGGGAGATAGTCAATTTTGGAGCCCAAAAATATTGTAGAGTTTCAAATGGACACAGTAAAGGGGGTTTCGAAATTACTGGTGCAAAAGGTGTGGAGAATAAAGTCACAGATTTGAGGTGTGCTGAAGAAGGATCAGGTAGAGATTAGGAACTTGACTCTACCCATAAGCATACTATCCTTATAGATTCATACAGATTGTATCTGTCCATCATATTACAGAGCTTTAAAGAGTTTGAAAGCGAAAGGGATATGTGGAGACTTCAGAATGAATTACATTTGTAAAGCACATTGCTACCCAGAAAGAACATCCTGATGTTGAAGTAAAATCAACACACTAGAGAAGGCCTGTTATCTTTGCTGGAACAGTCAGGTTTTTAATGATTAAGAAACGTGTAATGTCAGAAATGGCGTGCATAGAGTGTGAAAGGGAGTTCCTTGTTTTAACTACTGGGTAGGAAAAAGAGTAGCTACCTAATCGGCTCTTAGGGAGACGCTGGTTCTGTATGAGGGTAACATTAGGTGATTAAAGAGATCGATAGGAATAATAAGGCTGAAGTCTGTGCCTGTTACTGATACAGAGGGATCCGATTGGTAGTAAGCTCAGTGAGCTATGCAGAACTCCTTGAAAATGGAGCATTTCCCTATTGGATGCCAATGTAATTCTTTCAGGATATTGCCAGGTGAGATGGAAGCTTCTGGCGGAGTCTGCCGTGGTGTTTTGTACATATTGCAAGCAATGTTCCCTCTAATTTGTTTCCTCTATGTGCAGCAGAGTAAGGTCTCTGTGCGCTGCAGCCAAGGCTATGTGCGCCAAGAACCCGACCGCGCATGTAGACCCGGGCTTTAAGTTGAATGAAAAAACTAGGGGGGTTTATCAAAGGGGCGTGACCGATGCAATTAAGGGCATGGCTTAAAAGCAATTAAGCGGAAAATCTGTGCTTAGAATAGTGCGCCACCCGACTGATATTTTGCTTCTTCTGTCATTGCATCCAGATCAGTGGTCGAAGTGGGAGGAAAAAAAGTAGGGGAACTGTGGGCGGAGAATCAGAAGGTGGGAATAACCTGATGATTGGATCAGTGGGCGGAGTTAGAGGTGTGGCCAGGATTGCAAAACATCCCAATCTTTAGTATTTGTTTGGCATTTCACTGACGGCATTTCCAGCAAAAGTTTTCTTTTTTGCATCCATTTCACAGACAAACAAATGAACGATTGGAAGAAAGAGAGGATGTGAACCATTTCTTGAGTCATGGTTTTCGGTAAGTGAGGAGGAGTTAGACAGACAGAGAGGGAATAGGAGTAAGAAAGAGGGTGGGTGACGGGGCAGCTGCCAGCGGCAGACCAGAAGCGGACACCTTCCTTGTCTCGTCTGGGCAGGAAGCAAGAGACAGAGACCTTTTCCTTCCCTGCTCCCCGCCCGTCCCCGAACAGCCACTAATGCCGAGCCTTCTCTGAGGCCGTGGATATTTCTTACCTCCCGGGACGTACGTTCAAAATAAAAAATTGGGGAACGGAAGATATAGAATTAAAGAAGTAGAGGCACGCCGTGCCCTGCCGAACCCGCCCACTTCGACCACTGATTTGGTCCCCTGTGAAATGGATGCAGAAAAGAAAACCACTTTGCCGTTTTGACATTTTTCTATTCCAAAGTGCAACCTCGGAAATAAAAGGTTCAAAATATGGAAAATCAATAACTAAACAAAGCAAGACGGAGTGTTCTGAAAGTGGGCAGATCGGTTTTATTCAAACCCCAAAAACATTAGCGTCACTTTACTGAATTTGCCAGTCAAGTGCTGTTTTCCCCCGGTGGGGAAGTGCGCCAAACCTGGAGGTACTGCAATACCTGGTTGATGTGTGGATTGGAAAACAAAATGTGTACGGCGGCTTTGTGTTCACAAATGTGGTCTTTTTGAACCATACAGCTTACGTTTTGTGAGCATATAAGCAGTGGACATTGAAATGGGTCCTTTCTGGGCCCTCTAGTTTTCAGGCAGAAGCACTCACTGATTTCTGAATAGTGAGTGTAAAAGCGTTAAGTTCACCATGTTGTTCCTGCTTACATTTCGCATGCTTTATTTAATCTTTCATTCCCTATGAGTGTTTGCTTTTTCCAGGATGTTGTTACTTTTTCCTTTAGGGAGTAAATTGCTCTTGCCTAGTGCGTAATTTGAATTGAGTCGCATCCAGTTGTTTATAGCAGGTCAAATTGGATTGTATTTGAAGGCAGTGTGAATTTCTCTCAGTGGGGCATTATGGTGTTCAGAGAGGGAGCGGATGTAGTACTGGGGGCAGAGCTGCCACATTTAGAACTGGGGAACCAGGTTCAGCCTTCATGAGCAGTCCCCCAGACCACTCTCCTGAGGGAGCACATTTCCATGCTAGGCCTTAGAAGGCCCTGCAAATCCGGAAAAGCCCTGGTGTCTTAACACCAGCAGGTGGATCCTAGCAGTGGCAAGTGTGGGTTCACCTTGAAGGTTTACCCACCACAATCCATACTGAAGTTCACCTCCAGTCTTGCAGGCAGGCCTAGGACCCTAGAGCAACAGTGACTCTGTCACTGAGGTCACAGGATCCCCGGAGAAAAGCTGGCTCTAGGGCAGTGCGACCGGTGTGACCGCAACGGGTGCTGACTTTGATTGGGGGCGTTGTATATTGTGGTTTTAAAAGCGCTTACTGCCTCCTTCCTGGCCTACAGCAATTTTCGGCAATAATAAAAAATATCATGATAACGCCGGTGAATAAAAGTCTTCCTAGAGCGAGTTCGGAGTTTTGTCTAGTGGAAGTTTTGACTCATGGAAAGATAGCGCAGAGGTTTTAAAAAAATTGTTTTTATGAATTTCTTTCAATTTCAGATTCAAAAAGAACACCTACAGACGGTTATGCTGTAGCAATTGATGACACATTAACAGTTCGTACACTCGGGGTGGCAGGAGATATTGACAATGATTTAAATGACAATCGTAGACACACAAACACTTAATAGTAATCAATCAGGTATACAATGTGGCAGTGGAGGATTACAGTACATTAATGACATGAGCAATCAGACCTCAGTGACAGTCAACAGGTATGCAGTTAGCGGGCCCCAAATATCACGAGGTTTGGAAGTGCTAGGCAATTCCTCAGCATAGATAGCGCAGAGGGTTAATGTGCCTGCTGCTAAGAACATGTACCATGCCCATCACAAAGTGCACATATTGTAAATAGGTCAGTGGGTTACTGCTTTTGACAGTAAGATTCTTTTGCTACTTGAAGTTTATAAGTTAAAATCCTAACAAAGAACAGTGAGCTATTAATTTTCATCTTAGAGCTGCATACAGACTGCAAGATATAAACTACAGCTTTATGGTTTTATTCCCTAAGCATTTCATTATCCTAATGTTGCAAAAAGTGTTCATTTGGATAGAAATCAATAACGATTATTAAAGTGAACCCCCAATCATGGTATTAAGTTTTAAATTCTGAGTTTGTGTTTCTCCAGATCAATCACTATTAAACTATACTGCCTACTAATATGGTTGTCATGTGACTCCTACATCTTGTAGTCCTTTGTCTTATGTAACATTTCCTATACAGTGATTTACACACGTCAAATCGATTGTCTCTGTGTATATTGCTGATGACAGAAACTCCATGGCTCGGAAACAAATGGCTTGTGCTTCCATTTTTAAGCATATTTGGGACATTCTATGATTAGAAACAATCACTCTTTGTGAATTTATTTTAATGTCAATAACTCATATTAATCGTTAAATAATCATGTGTATCCATTGGTTGAATTACATAACATAATAATCTGTAACTGGTCAGTGAAATGCCAAACAAATACAAAAGATTGGGATGTTTTGCCAATCCTGGCCACACCTCTAACTCCGCCCACTGACCCCATCCTCTGGTTATTCCCGCCCACAGTTCCCCTACTTTTTTTCCTCCACTTCGACCACTGGAACAAATGAACGACAGGAAGAAAGAGGGTGAGAACCATTTCTTGAGTCACGGTTTTTGGTAAGTGAGGAGGAGCTAGACAGACAGAGAGGGAATAAGAGTAAGAAAGAGGTGGCGCAGCTGCCAGCGTCAGTGCAGAAGCGGACACCTTCCTTGTCTCGTCTGGGCAGGAAGCAAGAGACCTTCACAATGGCCTACAATCAGCCCGCAGTCGTGTTTCATTAAGACAAGACATGCATCAAGTCCAAAAGACCGACGTGTAAAGCACACGTCGTGCTTTTGAACTTGTTGCATTTCTTCTCTTAATAGATGCGCGGCTGGGGGCTGATTGTGGGCCATTGTGAAAATATTTGTTAATTGCAGCGCATGACGGTGTTGCAATTAACAAATATTTTTACAAAGGCCCACAAAGAGCCCTCCGCAGCGCTCCATTAATACAGAAATGTGGCAAGTGCAGGAGCCCCTGCGGGCATAGGCTTCCCGCAATCAGCAAATTACCGTTTTTCGCGCCGCTCGCGATTTAAAAGCGTGCGGCGCAAATGGTCAGCCAGGATGTGCGCGCTTCACACCGGACACTGCGCGCTTGGTGGCACAGAGGTGCGCGCGCGCGCAGCTTTCAAGGGGAACACTGATTGCAAGTGACGATTCAGATATTTTGGAAAGCCCAAGTGAAGGGAGTTCCTGCAGTTTAGTCTAGAAGTAATATGGGCTTTTGTAGTCGTTTTTCAGTCCGATATAGGAAGAAGGGTAGGGATTTTCCCAAGCATTCTTAACATTATAAATGATAATGTTGAAACATGGCTGACCTGTGGGACAAAAATAATCTTGGGCTAAAACCAAGGAGAAAAAACAAGAATTACACTGAAGGTGAGAGAATAGCTTCAATGGTGATTCGACAAGCTTGAGGAATTGAGCGGCAGAGTGACATCTGAAGTGAAAACAGAATTTATAGTACAATTAGATTGAAGTTTGTTTTGAACGGGGCCCATTGGGGCAGGAAGAGGCAAAGTATATATGTATGTATGTGTGTATATATATATTACCTACTGGCGGTCGCCAGTAGGTAGTTATAGTTAGGACCACGTTTCCATAGGAAATCCGCAACATTCTATTTTGAATAACTTTGGCGCCGGTCGACGAATCCTCGCGAATTTTTCAAAATAGGTGGGGCGCTACGCTCCGCTCCTACCCTAAAA
The DNA here is from genome assembly GCF_964204655.1 of Triturus cristatus. NCBI lineage: Eukaryota > Metazoa > Chordata > Amphibia > Caudata > Salamandridae > Triturus > Triturus cristatus. Next base: position 1,136,702,073 of record NC_140585.1, on the reverse strand, counting down.
GTCTCGGGGGGGATTCGTCAAGCGGGGGCTGAGATAAAAGGGGGGTCCCAAAACGCGTTTTTCCCATGCATTTTTCCATAGGACCTTTAGACAGGGCTACAGCCCGAACGGCTGAACAGAATTACTAGAAATTTGGCAGAGAGGTAGTCCTCAGGTCAAGGAAGTGCCTTTTGTAGGTTTGGTGTAAATCTGTTCAGTAGATTCTGAGAAAATAGCCTTTAAATCAATATATATATCTGAGCCAGCTTACGGTGCGCTTACGGTACGCTTACCGTACAGTGGCGTGCGCGAGCGCGATTCTGATTGGCTCTTAGATCTAAGTAAACATTCGAATCGGCCGAAACCAGAAAGCGGCAGCCGCCATTTTCTCTCTCGCACTGAGAGGGATTTTTAAAATATAAAGCCCAAAAACATGTAAAGGGGCTGTTTAGACAGCTCCCACACACATAGCCATGTTGAGGGAGTCCCCAAAGATCCCCCAAGGCCAAAAACGGAATTTTAATTTTTTCAGGAAATTTCGCCGATTACGCTTACCGTACGCGTACGGTAAAAAATTAAAAAAAAAAAACAATTATCCACACTCTCTCCACCCCGTGTGCAATTGGTGCCCGAAGGGCACCAATTGTGCATGGCTTAGTAAACCTGAGATAAACTAAAATATTTAAAAAAAAAATAATAAAAAAAAAAATTATCCATACACTCTCTCCACCCCGTGTGCAAATGGTGCCCGAAGGGCACCATTTGTGCATGGCTTATAAAATATACGAAAAATTTAAATATTACCTTTCAAAACGAAGTGCATCATATGTCCTCCATGTGCGCACGGTGCGCGAAGCGCATCTTGCGTACATGGCCCATCTAGCGTAACGTGGGCACGCGGTGCGCGCACGGTGCGCGAAGTGCACCGTGCGCGCACGGAACGAACTGCGTTAAGTGGGCGCGCACGCCACGAATGGCGTAAAGTAACTTAGCATTTAAAAAAACGTACAAATTCACTGAAAAAACCATAGGTTTCACACACGTTATAGTTAGGAATTAGCATTTAAAAAACCTTGCAAATTCACTGAAAAAACCATAGGTTTCACACATATTATAGTTAGCGGAAATTTTACTGATAAAAAACCAATGAAATTCCCCCGTTATAGTTAGTGCAGGCAACTATAACTCACGCGACCGCAATCTTCTGCTGATGACATATGTGTCTTTATGAAAAAAAAATATTTGTAATATATGTATAGCTAAAAATGTATGGAAGAAGACATGGGCAAATAAGTGTCTAAATACAGTATTAGCATCAGCAGAAGATTGCGGTCGCGTGAGTTATAGTTGCCTGCACTAACTATAACGGGGGAATTTCATTGGTTTTTTATCAGTAAAATTTCCGCTAACTATAACATGTGTGAAACCTATGGTTTTTTCAGTGAATATATATATATATATATATATATATATATATATATATATATATATATATATATATATATATATATATATATATATATATATCCCACACTCGAAAAAATCTGTGTCAACGGAAAATAGAAACCACGCAGATGCAAAGTAAGGCACAATTGTTGTTAATTTATTTCAAAGCCGAGTCTTCACAAATCTGACGCGTTTCGGGCATCCGCCCTTGCTCACAGACAATCAGTTAAATAAAATGAGCCCATTTTATACATTGAGGCTTTCAATTGGCTGCATTTTTTTTCACCATTTTTTTACACCATGTGACATTTAGAAAGTGAAGACACATTACTCAAAGTTAGATAGTCTGTTTTCCAAACAATTTCATATTAGACCACGTTGTATATACTTTATAAATAAATAACAGGTTAAAATCCAAAGCCATCAAGCGCAAGTCAAATATTCAATTTGTATAAATTCTAACAAAACAATTGCGCAAAACATATGTAAATATGCATAATTATTTGGCATAAAATACATATAATCCATAGTCAGTGTTTCAATAGTATCCAATCTTGATTGACTGTGCAAATAACGCAAATATTATAGATTAAAATTCATTATATCACTGATTTATAAAAACTAATACAAAAAACTTTACTTTACAATGTGCAAATTACGCAAAGATGTAAACACAAAAAATTGTGCAAATAATGCAATTTTGTCAATAATTCAATTTTTTTAGATATAGATACCAAACCATGGAGGTCAAAATGAGATGCGCCTAAAAGCATATAATGCTATTAGCATGTTTAAGTAATAATATTGTTTTGTTGAAACGCCTGAATGTTTAAATTCTAAAATGTTATAAAACATTGTGAGTGAACTCACTGTTATTAATTTTATGGTCTGAACAGATATATCACAGAGTCTATGTCAAATAAGTGAAGTGAAAAAAACACATTTATATATCCCTGAATCATGTAATTAAACACACAGGGAAAAATAAAATGTGAATATAGAGAAAAAATGGGAACAAAAGTGGAAATTCATAATATATTTACGTGGAAGCAGGCAGGGCAATACACTCTAAAGAAATCTAACCATACATAATACATAATATGATGTTAAAGAAACACATGTAAATCCTCCGTTGTATTAAGCCCATTCGGGAGTCTGCTGTCTAGTTTTAAAATAAATTCCGATTCTAATCTCCTAAGCATTTTATCACGGTCACCACCTCTCTTGATTTTTGGAACCGAGGCAATTACAAAATAATTGAGGCATTGTAGATTGTTGTTGTGACAAACCTTAAAATGCCTCGCCACCGGATACGATACATCATTATTTACAATGGCACGTAAATGCTGAAGAATTCTAACGTGTACTGGTTGCCGGGTGCTCCCGACATATCTGAGATCACAAGTACAAGTTAGTACATAGATAGCGAATTCAGTTTTACAAGTAAAAGATCCACGTATGTCAAATGGATCTGGGCTAAATGGTGTGCAGTATTGGCTGGTGTTTTTACCAAATTTGCACGCTCTACATGTGGAGCAGCGCTTGAACCCGGGCCGGGATTTCAACCACTCTTCTTGTTTTCTAAGCTCAGGAAAATCATGGCAAGCATGGGTCCTTGAAGAGGGTCCCCTCCGGTATGTAATTATTGGCCCATCCGATAATCTTGGTTTTAAGACCAAATCAGTTTTTAATATCGGCCATCGTTCTTGAATAATGGACCTGATTTGTCTCGCCTGTTTACTGTAGGCTATAATAAGCCTGGGGGTCTGGCTGTTATTTGCAGAATCACTATCAACAGAAATATTAGATGTTGATAAAAATAGTGATTCACGAGTTCTGGCTTCTGTTTTAAGAACTGCATCCCTCAAGATTGATTCCCTGTAGCCCCTTTGTCTAAACCTTTCCAGAGCTTCGGTTGTACAGATTTTAAGATCGGCTTCACTGCAAATCCGTTTGAGCATCAATAATTCTCCAAACGGAATATTATCGATAACATGTCTAGGATGCGCACTGCTGGCATGAAGAGTATTATTTCCAGCAGTGCTTTTTCGATAAAGTTTAGTGGCCAAATGATTCTGATGTACAAACACTTTAACATCTAAAAATTCAGCTTCACACTCACTGATGGAAGAGGTGAATCTAAGATTTTGCTGATTAATGTTAAGGGAAGTAACAAAATTAGTCGCACTGGCAATATCACCACGCCATAAGATAAAAACATCATCAATAAATCGCATCCAAAGTACCACATGCTCATTGTATACATCATGATGTGTTAGTCTGAGGACATGCTCCTCCCACCAGCCTACATGTAAACATGCATAGCTGGGAGAGAAGCATGCCCCCATCGCCATACCACGCTTCTGAATGTAAATGTCATTGACAAATAGGAAAAAGTTGTTATTGAGACACCAACTGGTAAGTTCCATCAATAATTTGTTATGGTTGTAACAATTGATAGGCCTCTTGCCTAGGAAAAATTCCAAAGCTTTAAGCCCAGATGCATGGTCAATACTTGTATAAAGCGACTCGATATCTAAGGTGATAAATAGCATATCATCGCTCCAACCAGCATTTTGGATTTTACCAATGACGTCCCCAGTGTCTCTGATGTAAGTGGGAAGGCCTTTCACCAAATCCTGCAGGAAGTAATCGATATATTCAGTCACATGTTCCGCTACTCCTGCAATGGCAGAAATAATAGGCCTCCCAGGTACTGGAACAACTTGTTTGTGGACCTTGGGTAAAAGATATAATTTTGGTAATAAAGGATGCTCAACATGTAGAAACTCAAATTCCTGTTTGGAAATCATGCCTTCTCTTTTCCATTTCAACAGAAGTTTTTTTAGTACTTCTCTAGCTTCATTAAAATCCTTAATGGTGCTCTTGGAATAGCATGATGGATTATTAAATTGGTTCATTGCTTCCCTGATGTAGGCTTCCTGTGGCCAGATAACCACGTTACCTCCTTTGTCCGCAGTGGCCACAATAATCCTGTGATCATCACTCAATTTTTTGGTTAACAATGCATAGTCCTTTTCATGTTGGCTTTTGTATCTTTTTTTATGCTTAATCCTATGGTATAGCTTTTTGAGATCATCTACAATTACATCTTGAAAAACATCAATAGAATCCCTAGGCATTGTGGGGATAAATTTTGATTTAGGTTTGAATGGGCTCAGGTTGGCTCCCAATTGTTCAACCGAGGCCATTCTAAGCTCCTCCTGAGTGGAAGCCATATCAAGATTAATCGTATCATTAGTAGCCAGTTGATGTATTGTCAAAAAGGTTTTAGTGTCTCTCGCGTGTAAATTTAAGGGGTTCATTGCAACAGCAGTGTCAATGGTTGAATCCTTTTCATTCTCATTATGGCCCTCCTTGACACAAAAGAACTTTTTTAATTTCAGTTTTCTGATGTAAAGATAAATATCAACTCTCGTTTTTGTATAGTTGAAGTCTGAAACCGGACAGTATGTTAATCCAAGACTTAAAAGTTGTTTCTCGGCTTCAGTGAGGGTGACTGTGGATACATTTATGATTTCATTGTTTGTTAATACTTTCTTCGCCAATATTGCTTTTTTTGTTTTTTGGGCGATTTTATGCTTTTTCCGACGTTCACTCCTCCTTTTGTTAAATCTTGTTCTTTTTGCTGTTGAGCCTTTTGTGGTGGTTTGGTTCGTGGTCGAAGTGTTTGGAGCCTGTCCGACACTAAAAAATCCACCTCTTCTCCTAAATCTAGAACAATGGCATTGGGGTCCCATGTGCTGCAGCCTTCCTCGTCCGACGAAGGCCCACTTGTTAATGATTCAACATCACTTGATTCCTGGTTTGTATTGGTTACTTCGTTAGGTGTTGCAGAACTCAACGTTGTTGCACGATCTATGGGCCTTATAGATTTTGTCTGTTGTGACTGTTGTGCAAATTTGGATCTTTTCACATTATCGAATTTTTTAGCAAAGGTATAAATACGGCCCTGGGCATAGTCCTCCTTGTCACGGGCGAATTTATACACCTTTCGCGCCTTGATCTTGTCTTCCTGTTTAACGAGCCTTTCATTGATTGATTTGCGCGTTTCAGTAATTAAGGCATTAGGCTCAAATTTTGCCAACAGGTCATTGATTTCTTGAATCTCTCCCATCCGTGCTTCCCTGTCGATAATAGCGTATTTAACCAATATTTGCAGTAATTTAGCCGAAGATTCCAAATTAGCATGGCCCCATTCCTTAAGCATATTTGGATTTGGTTTCTCATAACTCGGCGCCAACAGTATTCGAAGCCCCCGAGGCACACGGTTTTCTTCCAAATACATTGTTAAAGACTTATGTTCCCACCACTTCGACATTTCCTGATACATGCATTTTTCCAATCTTTTTAACACCGCTTTAATTTGATTTTCATCAGAAATGTCACTTCCACTTTGTTCAGCAATGTTCTTGTTGCTGGAATTAGTCGTAATTTTAGGCAGACTAGAGTGCAGCCGCCGCCGCTTCTCTCCCACGAAGAATTTCCTCTGACATAGTGAAACACTCGAATTGCTTAAAAATTATCAAACGCTGTTTAACCTGAGCAGAAACTCGCCTCCAGGCTTCTAACGTCTTGTGCCAAACAACCTCCCCACCGTGACAATAATTATGGTTCACTCACCGCAGAGGTTGCTTTGTTGCAGTAAGTTGTTTGATGCTGAAAACAAACGCTGCTCGTAAATCACCTCTGCCTGGATTTTCCGAACCAAATATATATATATCTTGGAAATGAGAGCAGGATTACTGATATTAAGGAGATTCAGTCTCAAATCCCACGTTCCAGCCACCGGATTTCCATGGGCATTTGTTTGGCACTGGGAGTGTGAAAGGGAGATGAGGGAGGTGCCATTCCTCTCTCTGGTAACCCGCATTCCAAACATTTATCATGACAATGTGAGCCTATGCACTTTGCAAAATTAACAGAACATTATGCGTCTTTAATTTGGACACTCTTCTGCTTATGATTTTGCACGTGACATTGAAAATAAAATGCTATTAAAAGCTAAAAGGAATTATGTCCGTGCCGTGATGGGAAAGAACTGTGTTGGTGCATTCTGGGGCCCGTAGTTATCACGGGCCATGTGACCCCTGGGCATATATCATACTCACCAGTGATCAAAGCGATATCCCGCCGAAACGCGTAAGGACACTGAGTTGATTATGCTGCACAGACTAATAAAGTCTCTTTGGAAGAAAGTCGGTGTTGTGGCTCTGCACCTTCTGTTGCAGTTGCGAATTTCTCCAGGATCTCCATTCCTGACAGCAGAGCCCGCCCTGCAGGGTCAGGGGCCCCTGGTAAAATGGAGCCTTTGCTTGATATATATTACACAGTTTGGAAATGAGAGCAGGATAACTGACATTAAGGCGATTCAGTCTCAAATTATGATGTGCTTCATGATTTTGAGGATGGAGCATGTGTCCACAGTTCATTATTTAAATTATTTAGGAGGAATAAGAGCAAGGCACTTGCCTATATTGTCAAAGGAGTTAAGGCATTTTAGTATGGAGCACATGATAGAGTTAAGAGTGGAATATTTGCCATAGCAGGAGAATCAGATGGTAGACTGGAATTTAATGTATCCCAGAGATTATAGTGATATAAGGTTAAATCTGGCTTCTTTCAGAGGAAGATGGTTCACCTAAATTTGTTTACGCCAAAGTTAACAGCTAAACTTCAAAAGTATGTCAGTTGGATTCTAGATCCAGCAGCACTAGTAATAGCTGCATTTCAGCATTGTAGGAAGAGAATAAAAGGTCATGCTTTTGCACTATTCATGATAAGGCAGCAGGTTCTGTCAGTGGTGAGGAGATTGGAGGTGCTACATTGCGCTAGTGACTGTTTTGGGTGGCAATGACTTGAATTCGAGAGTGTTAGAACTAACAGTAGAGGAACCCTACCTGATTTCTGCAATGAGGGGACTTTCAATAGGATCAAGGCAAAGGAACATAATGGTACTAAGCATGACCTTGAATCTTTTTGTTTTTAAGATATCGCATGATCTAGAATGTTTCGGAATCAGTTGGTGAAGACTTCAGGATTACTCCGAGATTCATGAGCACCAGGCACAAGGAAGAGATCTAGAGTAGTGTGGAACATGTGGGTGCACTGGTGTATGGGAGAGGGTGTGCATCCCATGTATACTACTACAGTGACTTTGTCAAGTATTTTAATTGAGTTGTTGCAGGATAAGTTGTTATAGATCGGAAGCTTTTGCTCCATATTCTGGAAAGGAAGAAGAACTATTGGTCATGAGGTGTTAGTGTGCAGAGCATGAAGGGGATAAGTATTTGGAGACCACTGAAAGTGAGATTTAGCTACCCCTGGATGTGGAAAATAAAATGTTGTTGGTCAGGTCATTGCCAGGTAATAAGAGTACATCAAGCACATAAGTTGGAATTTTGCAACCCTGTTATGTCTTATTTCATTCAGTCTAGAATAAGCACTTTGAATGAGTCTCGATTTATCCCTGTAATGAAGATCAATCAAAATGGTGTGTGTGGGTGGGAAAAACTTGGGAAAACGAGAAACTTTGTTTAGAAATTGTTATGATAATGATGATGGAGAAAGTGGAGAATTGATGCATGTGGCCAGTTTGTTTAAATATTCTATTTTTTCAGAATAACTGCTCTGCTTAAGAGGAGATGGTGATATACAGGCACATGTAAAAAAGCGAGTGAACTCAATGAGGTGTTGCAAAGCTTTCAGAGAGAAAGAATGCTTTAAGTGAGCGATGTTAATGACGGTCAACATTCTGATTCTAGAAATTATGTTGTAATAGTTATCAAGTTTGGTGTACTTTAAAATTACTGTGAGGTGTCATTAAAGGATCGTTGAATAATCCAGCCTCTGTGTCTTTAATAAAATCAAGATTCTCATATCATACTTTGGTGAATTGACATTCTAAGAATACATACTAAAGACCACCCTCCAGTCAGTCAACCCCCACCGGCTGGCTATCCTTAGATCATTACCTTCCTTTGCCGTCTTTATTTCTGCTTCCACTACCATATGTACAAGGATCTCTCCAGTCTTGTGCTTGTGATGCTCCTTGAATTAACTTGCACCTGTACAAAGCTATCACTGAGAGATAATTCAGCAAGAAACGTGTGTGTTTTGCACATTGCCTCTTGGCCAAGGTTGTACGTGGCAATGGTGGCTACAGAGGGTCCATATTCTGGTGGGAGTAGGTTGGTGTTCCAGTGTATAGCCTTGATGTTTTGTTTCTGCGTAATATACCAAAGAAGTTTGAAGGTGAGAACAGGTGAAAGAGGACATCCTGTTTTGCTTGTAAAAATGTGAATATGTTCTTTTAGGCACCGGTTACATTTCAGGATGTCGCTGCCTATTTCTCTGAAGAGGAGTGGAAGCTTTTACTCGAGTGGCAGAAGGAGCTTTACAGGAACGTGATGAAGGACATTCAACAAGTCTTGATGTCTCTTGGTAAAGATGCGTCTTCTCTTTTAATCTATAGATAAAACATTCTTAAAATTGTCCATGCAGTTCTGTTCCAAGCTTGTTTTAGACTAGTAATTTGCTCTATCATCAGTAATTCTAAAATCCCATTATGTGTATTCCACAACTCCCGTTTCTTTCTTCCAGCCATCTGTCGGGAAGGGTGTGCAAATATCGAACTGTTGCTGAATAAAAACCCTTAACTGAAAATTACTTTCTTCATCAAGCCCATGGTTCTAGCACTCCCATTAGTTACAGTAAACTGCGGTGTGCACAGGCTGGACACTCCCAGGATGGTGGAGTTCTGGGGATTAGATTATCTCTCTCAGTTGTTGGCTACATAAAAATTAAATATCAGGAGCAAAAGTTGAATAATGCCTTTTAGACGCACCCACTTCATAATTGCTCCTCTGAAGCTTCATGTTTGAATAGTGATGTAGTCTGTCACTTGGAGTAATCATTACTTCAGACAGGGTGGCTGTGACTGGATATGTAATAGGCTATGTGATGACTGAAAAGGGGCTCACGGTTTTTTCCACACAGTGTGATGCGCTGGCCTTCAATGTGGTGCATTTGTCTTCCTTATTGGTGCTTTAATCTGACCATTTCAAAGTGCCACCAACAAATCAGGAATTCAGCATAAGTACAAATCACAAAGCAGCAGGTTGTTAAATGATTGCTTTCAAAAATACAAAGTAACACGAAGACAGTGTTTATTTCACTGTCTTCGTGTTACTTTGTATTTGCATTCTTTGAGTTTAGAGCTAAATCTGGAGGTACTGCCTTAGTGTGTCAATAATGCTGAGCATAACCTTCAGATGTAGTATTGAGAGGAGATTACGTGGCCTGCTCCCCGTAGTAGGACTGACATCATAGACTTATAGGTCGGGTGAGGCCATATTCCTGTTCTCACCCTTTGTCAGAGCTGTTGAGTGAGGATCTGCTCTTAGTGGGTTGGGCTAGTTTAGGTGTAGGTTGAGACAGAGTCCATAACGACTGTGCTGTAGTACTGTAACTTGGTGGTCAGAATGAGTTCTTAGGCAGATGGGTTGTGGCAGACGAGTTAGGAGAGAAACAGAGAGGCCACAGGTTTAACCCTCTGCCCATTGCTAACAAGGGTGTTTGGTCAATGCTCAAGTGTTTCTGATAATCGTCCAATAAATTGTTTTTGATGGAGTTTTTCTGGGTAAGCTGGACGCGCCCCAAGCTCTCACAGATTAATTTAGTTTGTTTGCCTCTGACAACAGGTCCCCTTATTGCTGCCTCTGTCTTTTCATTGAGGGCTGAAGATAAGAAAGACCGAAGTCCTGGGAACCATGAGATTGCTGGGAGAAGACATAGGACTGTGTCACCAAGTAAGTGATGTCTGGAGAAGTACTGCTGTGATGATAAGACTGTAGTAGGTTTTTGGGTTTGCTCTTGGTTTCCAGACATCCACACATTGAGTGTCACTGCCAGTGCCAAGATACAATTTGGTCTATGGTGTTTGCTGTTTTATATGTACTGTGAATGTACTTAACTGCCCATGGACATTCACCCAGAACAGCTCACCAGTGTGTTTCAATAACATTTAGAACATTAATGTACAAGGACCATTTTAGATCATTGTATCACCAATCTATTAAATCCCAATAGTGTAGCAGTCCAGCTCTAACAGATATTTTCGATATCACCCAGGCAGTTAAAGAGCAAGTGCAGCCAGGTGAAACACTACTATGTTCAGGTAACGTGATAAATTGAGACCTAAAACGTTTGTTGTTTCTCTACTTGTGTCCTGTGCTTCTTACTATCGGTGTCACTGAAACTGATTTATTTCTTCATGTTATCATAACAGACTTTGAAGTGAGGGAAAATGCAAGGAAAGTAAGTTTCCAAATTGTTACCGCATTCAACTTCCTATTTCCTAAACAAATGAACATGACACAGGGTATGTATTTAATAACCTATTGGCGGTCGCCAGTAGGTAGCTATATTTAGGATCATGTTTCCATAGGAAAAGTGTGTTTTTGACTTGCCTACATCTTTGGTGCCTTTTGATGAATCTTCGCACAATTTTCCTCAAAGTGCGCAGGTGATTCTAGTTGCCCATGGAATGTTTCGGGGTGATTTAGCAAGCAGGGGCAGAGAAAGGTTGGGGGGGGGGGGGGGTTAAAAAGATGCCTTTCCCATGTTAATTTCCATTGAAGCTATAGACATGATTACAGCCCAAACCGCTGGATGGAATTACACCGAATTTGGCAGAAAGTTAGATATGGTTATGCAGATCAGGCTTTCAGTTATTTGGTGTAAATCCATTCCCTAGTTTGTGAGAAATCTGCAATTGGGACTAATTAGCAAATAATAACGAAGTTGTGCATAGATCTGAAGAGCTCTGATTGGCTGCTAACATTTCAACCAGGAAGTGTTGGCAGCCATCTTGGGACTCTGCTTGAGCCGAGTCCCGAAACAAAATGGGGAAAAGAGGGCAGGGTAGGAATACCCTGACCCCAAGTCTAGGTCTTGGGGTCCCAGAGAGACTCTGGCAGGACAAAAAAGCATTTTCTGAAAATAAATTTACGACCCCAAAAAAAGTGCAGGCTCTCGCACTTGTTTTGAAAAGAGCGCCCAAGTGGGCAGGTCCTGGGTTATTTTTGAAGAAAAAAAAGAGAGGCGCAAATTGGCCCCCCCCACCTGAGGCTTTTTGAGCCCTGGGGATCACTACCTCCTAGGCTTTTTATTCATATAGGAGTGGGGCTGTACTGACCCCCTTCCCCCCCCCCGCCCCCCCCCCACCACCACCACCATGGGCTCAAATGAGCCCCGGGGCCTTAATTGGAGAAAAAAAAGTGGTTGCTTTCTTTTATTATAGGATGAAGGGGGGGGGGGAGCGGACCACCACCTCCCTGGGGCGGCTGGTGCACAAGAAAGGAGGGGTGCCATGGGGTCTCCCTCCTGGAGCCTTACATGGCCCTGGGGACAGCCACCCCCCCAGGACCAGGCTCCTGCAGTGTCCCTGGATGTCCATCCCCCGGACGTAGCTGTTTGCTTTTGTTTGGCAGGAGCTAATAGCTCCAGCCAAGCAAAAACAAACACTCCGGTTCTAGAGGGCGGGAGCTGTCAAAGTGCTCCTGCCCACTGGAAGCGGAGGTTTAATCTCTTTCCCTGCCAAAGATGAAACGAGTGCTCCTGCACAGAGGGAGCTGCCTTTCCAGTAGCTCCCTCCATGCAGCAGCACTGCCGGCTCCCACAGGAGGCGGGGAGCTAGCTGGGACTGCAAGGGTCTTGAGGCTCCCCTCTGCGGTCCCCATCGTGCACACTGGGTGCCCTGGCTATAACCAGGGCACCCAGAGACACATGACTGGCTCTGGGGGGATGGGGTTCCAGGGGTCGATATTGGCTGGGGGGGGCTGCGTGGCCCCACTTCCCTATTGAATTATGGCCAGAGATGGGGTCCCTAGGGAGGCTGCACAACCCCCTCCCCATTCAAAGGTGTCCAGGTCGCTGGGAGACAGGGTCCCCAGGCGGAATTTGGCCCAGGAAGGGGGTCTATGTGGCCCCCTCCCCATTCAAATGTAGCCTGGCCATTCACACTCACAGACCCACTTACCGGCTTGCAGACCTCCCTCACACACTCATACACCCATTCACAAACCCACTCAGAGCCTTGTGCACCCACTCACAGACCCACTCTGGGACTCATGCACTCACTCACAGACCCACTGGGAAACTCATGCACTTACAGAGCCACTCCGAGACTTATTCATCCACTCGTAGTGACACATACTCACTCATGAAGGCACTTGTAAACCCACTCAGACACTCTCACACCTACTCACAGACCCACTCAGACACTCACTCAGACACTCACACACCCACTGACACTCATGAACTCATTCACACACTCCCTCTCAAAGGTTACAGTTCGGAATTAGAATTAAAAAGCCTTAGAAATTCACTGAAGAAACCAAAGGTTACAGGGACGTTATAGACCGAGAATAGAATTTAAAAAAAGTAGACATTCACAGAAAAAAACAAAGGTTACAGGGACGGTATAGTTGGGCTCAGATTACACTCGTACAAAACCATTGAAATTCAGCAATTATAGTTACCTGAGCTAACAATAACTTACGCCCCCCGCAATGCACTGCTGATGACCTCACATATTACATCACTCATGACATGGTCAGTGACATCACTGATGACATCATCCAGAAACAATCACATACCCACTCATACCCCTATGCAACCTCCCATACACCCACTTACACAGAATTACTCAGACAACCACTAACTAATCCATAGATTCACTCACACACCCACTGACTCCTTCATACAGCCACTCACAAACCACTCACTCAAACATACAGTACTCATACAACCAGTAACACACCCACTCACACAGCCACACACTCACCCATACAGCTACTTACACACCTACTTATTCACCTATTAGATCACTCATGACATGGTCAGTGACATCACTGAAGACATCACTGATGACATCTAAAATGACCTCACTGTTGACATCATCCAGTGACTGAGTGTTTTACTTAATGTTTTTGTGTTTTAAACGTATATACTAAGGTACTAAGTTAGATTGGTATATGTTGTATACGTACTACTGTTAAGTGATTGCTTTTTTTAACATAGTTTATGTGTCACTGTCTGACTGTGTGTCTGAGTGACAGTACATGTGTGTGAGTAGATGTACATGGCTGTATGGGTGTATAAGTGGGTATCTGAGTAGCTGTGTAGATGGCTTAGTGGCTGTGTGAGTGGCTTTATTGGTGAGTGGGTGTGTCCGTGGCTGTATGGGTAGGTGAGTGACTGCTATAACTGTCGATTTCACTGGATTTGTATGAGTGAAATCGAAGCCTAACTATAACGTCCCTGTAACCTTTGTGGTTTTCCGTATGTGTTATGTGTGTGTATATATATATATATATATATATATTATCTACTGGCGGTCGCCAGTAGATAGTTATAGTTAGGACCGTGTTTCCATAGGAAATCCGCAACATTCTATTTTGAATAACTTTGGCGCCGATTGACGAATCCTGGTGAAATTTTCAAAATAGGTGGGGCGCTCCGCTCCGCTCCTACCCTGAAAGTCTCGGGGGGATTCGTCAAGCGGGGGCTGAGAAAAAGGGGGGGTCCCAAAACGTGTTTTCCCCATGCATTTTTCCATTGGACCTTTAGTCCAAGCTACAGCTCGAACGGCTGAACAGAATTACTTGAAATTTGGCAGAGAGGTAGTCCTCAGGTCAGGGATGTGCCTTTTGTAGGTCTGGTGTAAATGTATTCAGTATTTGCAGAGAAAATAGCATTTAAATCCATATATATATCTATAAGCGCGCTCCGAGCGCGTACGGTAAGCTTACCGTACGCGTACGGTGCCGTGCGCGACCTTAATTCTGATTGGTGGTTACATGACTGTAAACGTTCGAATCGGTCGAAATCAGGAAGTGTCGGCCGCCATTTTGTGTGTCTCACACTGATAAACAAAGGTGGAGAACATGAAAAGGGGGCAACGAAGAGAGTTGCAGACCCCCTAGCGTTTGTCAGGGGGTCCAACAAGATCACAAAAGTATGAAAAAGACATTTAATTTTTTTTTATAAAAATCGCAGGGTGCGCGTACGGTAAGCTTACCGTACGGCAAAAAAAACGAAAAAAAAATAGAAGAAAAAATGAAATTTAAGTGTTTAGATATTAGGGGGCTCTAAAAAGAGCCGTTGTGTTTATGAAGTGTTTTTTTGTGGTACTTACAAGTAAGTACCGATGCAGAGTCTAAAGTTCAAGAGGAAGACTCTGTTGCCTTCATCAGTGAAGTGTACACCGTGAGGGGGTGAAAAAAAAGGTGGAGAACGTGAAAAGGGGGCAGAGTGGACAGTTCCTGACCCCCTAGCCTTGGTCAGGGGGTCACAGAAGGACCCCCAAGGGAGAAAAAAACAATATTTTTTTTTTTGTAAAAATTGCGAGGTGCGCGCACGGCGAAAAACCTGAATCCACTGCTGATGATGTCACATATTACATCATTCATGACATGGTCAGTGACATCACTGATGACATCTCAAATGACATCACTGATGACATCATCCAGTGAATGTGGTTTGGTTCGTTATTTAAATATGTTTTATATATATATATATAGCAATTTGCATTGAAGAATGAGTGGATATATAAATATCTGGATGGAGGATTTAGTAGCAGTGTGATTGACTGTTTACTTGACTAATTTATAGTGTCTCACTAAATATATTGGATAGTGACTAAACTGTGTGAATATCTGTATCACTTTGTCAGTTGTTGTGTAAACTGCTGCACCAGTTGGTTACTAGCTACGTGAAAGTCTATATTATTTATTGATTAGTTAACTGAGTATTTGTATGGGAGAGTGAATGTGTGTGTGGTTCGGTGGGGGTGTGTGACTGCCCAAAGATGTGTGAATAGTTGATTCAGTAGGTATATGAAGTTAAAACTACACGTTATAACAGTTGTTTGGGTGAGCGAATATCTTTAAGGGTGTGGTGATGAGCCAATATAGGTCTCAATGGTACATGTCCAACAAACTAGAAAAATAAAAGCCAGTGTATGTGTCAGTTGTTGTATATAAATAAGTATACATAAGACTCAGTGATTGTACGAGTGACTGTATGGATAACTGCATACTTGTAATAGTGTTTTTATAATACACTAAGTATGAGTTATCTATACGAATAGATGAAGTGGTGTTTTTATAAGTGTATAGGTAAGTAAAAGTAAGTATGATCCATTGTTTACTTAAGTGAGTAGGATGACTTCATAAGTGATTAGGATGTGTGCTGATAGTGTTCTATTGATCGTTGACAGCATGTATGAGTGAATCTATAGGTAAGTGATTAGAAGTGTGTATAGATCTAGGAATCACTGAGTGGGTGTTTAGAAACTTGTATTGGTGTGTCAATAGTTTTAAATCTGGCACTCTGTATTTTACTGTGAGTGATGAAAGGTTATACTAGTGTATGATGAGGTGTATCTGATTGTCACGTGGATGATGTCATCAGTGATGTCACTGACCATGTCATGAGTGATGTAATGTGACATCATCAGCAGTGGATTGCAGGCGCGCGAGATGTAGTTAGTACAACTAACTATATCGGAGGAATTTCAGTGGTTTTGTTCGAGTGAAATGTCCAGCTAACTATAACACCCCTAAAACCTATTGTTTTTTCAGTGAATTTCTAAGGTTTTTTAAATGCTAATTCCTAACTATATCAGGCCTGAAACCTAGGTTTTTTTCAGTGAATTTCTAAGGTTTTTTAAATGCTAATTCCTAGCTATATCCGGCCTGAAATCTATGGTCTTTTCAGTTAATTTCAAAGGTTTTGTAAATGACAATTTTTAATGTATTAATTGTTATACTGATTTTTTTAATACTGATTGACTACATTTTTAAAACTATTTTTAGATATTTTTTTAAATTACATTATACATTACAATACAAAATATACTTTCTCAGAATGAATTACTTTAGTTTAAATACTTTGCAAATAGGCAATAGACTTTTAAGAACAGTAGTTACAGTTGTTGCAATGGGCAACACAATTTCAAACACAATGCAACATTGAGCTCAATGTGAATTTCTAGTCAAATGCAATTAGTTACTTTATGGATTACTTAGATTCAGTCCTTGGACATCTCCTGTAAACAGTTGAGTAAAAGCGTTTTGGTTACAGTAGTGATTTTTAAGGAATAATATTGTATTTTAAAAGTTGACACTTAGAACATTTTTCACATAGAATCACCAATGTTATCCTATGGCAGAAAATTCACTTAGCAGGTAAGTTGTGTTATCGTTACTTTTTCTTACTCAGTGGTGGATCCTGGATCCAGCACTGGTGAATCTCCTGTAAACAGTTGAAAGAATGTGTTTTTCATACAGACGATTTTTTTAGGAATATTTTTAGTTTGTGAAAATAGACACCTAAAAACTTTTCTGCTGAAAACCGCAAATGGATTCCTATTGAAGGAAATACAAGTTACTGGTAAGTACGCTTAGAATTACTTTTCAGGGTAAGTGCTGGGCTAAAAGATGCAGCCCTGGGTTCTTTCCTGATAACAGGTGAGTAAATCGGAATTTGTAGTTCGGATGATTTTAGAGGAATATTTGTACAATGGTGAAGGAAGGGGGCGGGGCCTGAGGTGACCTGTGCAAACACGCCCTGTGGTGCATTTCAAGTTGGGGAATTAATTCCTCTTCAATCCTGCGTTCCCCTGTGGGCCAACTAACCCACCAGGTACCTCCAGTATGCGCCATGGAGCTGCGTTGAAGAGACGTGTTCAGAGGCCACGCCCCTTTTTACAACACTCTGCAGCACAGCTCCGTGGCCCTTACTGGAGGTACCTGGTGGGCTAGTTGGCCCCTAGGGGACCTCTGGATGGAAGAGGAATTAATTCCCCAACTTCAAATGCGCCACAGGGCGTTTTTGTACACATATCCCCTCAGGCCCCGCCCCCTACCTTCACCACTGTGCAAACGCGCCCTGTGGCACGTTTTAAGTTGGAGGATTAAGTCTCCTTGAATCCTGAGGTCCCCTGGTAGCTAACTAGCCCACCAGGTACCTCCAGTAAGCGCCACGGAGTTGCATTGCAGAGAGGTGTAAAAAGGGGCGTGGCCTCATTACACCTCTCTACAACGGAGCCCCCTGGCGCATACTGGAGGTTCCTGGTGGGCTAGTTGGCCCCCAGGGGCCCCCAGTATTCAAGGGGAATTAGTTCCCCCTCTGCAAACGCGCCAGGGGGCGCGTTTGCAGAGTGGTGCAAGGAGGGGGCGGGGCCTCCGGCCCAATACCGTCTTCAAGGTTTTTTTTTGTTTTTCAAAGGGGGGCTGTGTAGCCCCCCTTCTTTTTCTAATTTATTGGCCCTGGGGACTCCCGCCCTGTCATTGCAAACTACAGTTTCCCGGGGATGGGCACCCCGGGACACTGCAGGAGCCGGCCCTGGGGGGGGCGGTCCCCAGGGCCTATACAAGGCTTCAGGGGGGGCCCGCGCGGCCCCCCCTCCCACATTTTGAAGTTGCCCCGGAGGGTGGCGGTCCCCGGGGCTGGGGGTCCTGAGAGCTCCCCACACCAAAAATTTTAAGCTCCGGCGGTGGCTGTCCCCGGGGCTGGGGGGGCCTGAGAGCCCCCCACCCATTTTAAAGAAGCCCCAGGGGTGCCAGTCCCCGGTGCACCGGGTGAGCCGTGAGCCCCCCACCTATATTATTTTAGAGCCCCGGGGGGTGGCGGTCCCCGGGGCAGTGTGGTGGGGATTGGGACCCCCCACACTTAATTTTTCATTATGTCCCAGGGATTTGGCCCCCCCAGGGGCAAATTAGCATATTTAGGGCTGGAGCCCGCGCTGACTTTTTTTTTTCTATCAGCAGGATGCGCGCATCCAGCGCGCATCCTCCCATTTAAAAAAAAAGATATATATAATTGGTTTTTTTTGGGGCCTTGGGGGTCCTTGTGGGACCCCCTGAGCAGGCCTAGGGGGTCCGGGTGTTTCTACCCTGCCCCCTTTTTGCATTTTGCGACGTTTTTTGGGGGGTTTCTTGTGCCTCGGTTCTACCGAGGCACAAGATGGCTGCCAACACTTCCTGATTCAGAGTGTTGGCAGCCAATTAAAATTCAGGTCGTGATCGGGAGGGTGCGTGGATCCTCCGAGGCCATAGATATATGTATTTTTAACTTTCATTTTCTCAGGAACTACTGAACGGATTTACACCATTTAAGCAAAAGGCACAAGTCTGAACTGAGGACTACCTCTTTGCCAAATTTGGTGTAATTCCGTTCAGCAGTTCGGGCTGTAGCTGCGGCTAACGGTCCTATGGGAAAATGCATGGGGAAAACGCGTTTTGGAACCCCCCCCTTTTTTGGCCCCCGCTTGACGAATCACCGTTGAAACTTTCAGGATAGGAGCGGACCGGAGCTGGCCAAAAGTTTTGAAAATTTCGCGAAGATTCGTCAATCGGTGCCAAAGTTATTCCAAATAGAATGTTGCGGATTTCCTATGGAAAGTAGGTCCTAACTATATCTACCTACTGGCGACCGCCTGTAGGTAATATATATATACACACACACACACACACTATTTTTCTGAAAAGGTTAAGGTGACGTTATAGTTGGGGATGGTAATAATATATTGGTTTACATAAAAAAAATAACCTCAGAAATGTACTGAAAAAAGTTAAAATGACGTTATAGTTAGGTGAAAATGTTAGTTAAAATGTATCATTTCAAACAAACAAAAAACCTGAAATTCGCAAGTTATATTTTACTGAGCTAACCAGAAGTTGTGCTTCCACATGCCCAAAGTTATCATCAGTGATGTCATTTGACATATTAGCAGTGATGACATTGAACATGCCATGAGTGATGCTATCCGTGTCATAAGCTGAGCAGCTTATTACCATACCTAAACGCAATTGGGTGACCAGCCCCTATAACGCACAACTGAAGCCCATGCACGGCATGGAGTTTGGCACAGGACCTAGCCTTGGCCAGGCCCTCCAATCACTCCCCCGTCCCCCATGGGTGCCCAACACCGAAGGCCTTTTGGGGTTGGGCACACTGCCTGGTCTGTTGTCAGGCCTGCTCCCAACCCCCTGCACCCCCAGGCGGCCAACACCCCCACGGACACCCACCCCACTTTATATTTGTAATTCCTTTTCCCAATCCCTCTGGAGTATCATGGGTTTGCGATAAACCCTCAAAACATTTTTATTTTTTATTTTGGGACCATGGACGGTCCCTCTGAGACCGTTCCCACCCCCACAAGGGCCAGGAGATCTGGGTTACCCCTACTCTGACCCCTTATATGGTATTTTAAAACATTTTCAAGAGATGGGACCAAGCCCTGTAATGGCCACCGCAACATTTCTGTTCATGTTACAGCCAGCCAATTAGAGAGCTCGATTAAAAAAAAAAGAAAAAAAACCTTCATCCAATCAGAAGGCTTGAATATTTGAATTTTAGCCCAACTGTAAATATATCTATACATTTTGACTTTTGATTTCCCAAAACTGCTGAACAGACTTGCACCAAATTGCTAAAAGCAGGCTTTCTGGGTAAAGATCTAGCTTTCTGCCAGATTCGGTCTTATTCTTCTCCGGCATTTTGGCTATAACGCTCTCTAAAATTCCGTTTGGAAATGGCATAGGGAAGCATAGGTTATTGCACAAACATGCTTGGCAGAATTAATCTTTAAGTCACTCCAGAATTTAGATAATCATTTTTTTTAAAAAAGCTTAGGAAGAGCTTCGGCTGTCTATATTGGCCTATATGAGTTATGGCTGAGAATTCACCACCTGTGTTTTTCTCATGGCTTTTTAAGACCACTTTACCCTCCTCCCCCCTTCCAAAAGACGAGGTTGGTGGATGGGGTAATAAATATACGTGACCTTACAAGCTCGAGCACTGTTCTATGTTCTCAACCTGCAGGTGCTGCAAATTGTTGGCAGATCAGTTAGTAGGAATATGATTACCTCTACCAGGACCTACATACTGCCCAGCCCCTCTCAATGTATGTCACTAGCACTATTTTAGGATGCCTCTCGTGCAAATGTGTAGTTTAGCATCCTTCAATTCGTTTTTAATAATTATAAGCCCTTGTTAGTATTTAATAGATTTTTTTACATTGGTAATTTACTTAGTGTGAGTATTTATAGAGTCCTCAGTTACATGTAAGCCATCGCAAAGTGCATTATTGTCATCTATAAACCTGCCCTTACAGTTAAGAGGCTGTCTGGAAAAGCTGTTCTGTGGGTTCCTGCTTTTTGACTTTTAAGTCAAAGTGTCCGATTTTTAATATTTTACGTTGTTACATTTTAAATATTATATTTTATATTACCTCTGAACTAACAATTAATTGCAGGCTTCTGTCTGTTTTGCTGAATTTATTCTTGTACTATGTATATAATTCCGGGGACATATAATAACATGTCTACTGCACTTATTGATTTTTAATCATTAATTATGTATGTATTGTGCTGGTTTTATCTTGTACTTTTATGGATATTTTTGTATCCGAATAATTGATTGATTGATTGACATTTAAGTCTTTTTCCACTGACTCGGTGGGTTCACTTTAGTTTTGGTTCTCTGTCTCCATCTTATAATAAAGGGTTTCAACTTGTGTTTAGGGCTTCCTTTTATCGATGCCAATATCTCTTTGGGGATTGAAGAAGAGCCAAGAGGAACTTTTATTGAGCATCTTGATGTGGAAAGTACACAAAGCATCACCAGTGTCAGCCCAGGTGTGTAAAGAAAGTGCCTCGATTAAGTTGGAGTTACTCTGCCATTGTTATTAAAGATGGATTGATCACTGAATAATCTATTTATCTAAACTGTGATTTCTTGTCAATTGGTATGGATAGCTCCATCCCAATCTTGTTTTCAACTTTGACAACATCTCTGTTGAATGTGTGTCTGTATAATATACTAATATACTGTACTTGCATATTTTAATAACAGATCAGGTGATTGCCACATCAGTAGTTTCATTTCAAATAAAAGAAGAGGGAGAGCACTGTTCCGTTGACAATCGCAGCTTTCGAAAAAAAGAGTGCACTGGCAGCCCTGCAGGTGAGTACTTGGTCTTGATGCTTAGAACTGCAGAAATAGGATAGCAATATGAGCTCCTGCTGACAACATTTAGAAAAACACAGTCTGTGGTCGTTCTATTATTTATGGTCAGTCGCTCTTTGGTTTCAGCTACGGGTCTCATGCTCACTGCTATAGGAATAAAGCTATATCTCACTAATAAGGCCTAAATAGTCTAAAATGGGACGGGGCTTGTGTTCAAACCTGGAAGCAACCTTGCTTTGCAATTCAGGCTTGTCTTTTCCTATTGGCAGTTTGGGCTGGATTGTTCCCATGAGGCACAGGGTCAAGACTGATGTGCATATAGCTGTATCTGAACTGGGGTGGCGAAGTGAGCTTAAGAATGATAATGGATTCAACCCAGATCTGTGAGTTCGGGTGAGTGTCTGAAAAGTTTCAGTGCTCTGTCTATCATCTCCTTGTGTTTGCTTTGTTCGCCCTAAGTTGGCAGGGTATGCCCAGACATGGGTCCCTTGCTCACTTTGCCACTGGATTCAAGCTAGCCTGGCTGATGAGGGGTGTTAACCCAAAACCAGTCCTAGGATGCTTGTTTCTGGTCCAGTGAAGACATGGCTTGGCAGTTCGGGCTAGACTGATCCCATGAGGCACAGGGTCAAGACTGGTTTGCATATAGCTGTGTCTGAACTGGGGTGGCGAAGTGAGCTAAAGAATGATGATGGATTCAACCCAGATCTGTGAATGGCGGTGAGTGTCTGAAAAGTTTCAGTGCTCCGACCATCATCTCCTTGTGTTTCCTATTGGGACAAGACCAAGACTGTTCTCTGTCTCCGAGTGGCACAGTGAACAGACAAATGAAGGCCCTAAATTTGCCCTAGTAGTTACCAGTGGCTAAATTTAATTCTAGCATTTCACCCATCACCTTTTTGTTTTCCTTAGAATATACTCTTTCATGTGAAGTATAGGGCATTCCGGACTTTAAGTATTTAAATATTTGTTTGATTTGTTAAGTGCAGCCATGCATCATTACAGCCACTCCAGAGAACTAGTACATCCTGGATGTTGACACACTTACATATCGCAGGTTGGAGAGAAAAGGGAAGTGCAGGAATGCTCAGATGTACCGTTTGGAAATCTAGAGGACTGGAAGTTTAGTGTTTTTTCCCTTTACATTAGCCCAGTTGCAGACCATGTATTAGAAACCTTGCCTCCCTTTCATCCTTCAGGGCATTTTGGCAAACCGATACAAATCAGACCATTGCAGGGTGTTTTGGGCTAATCTGATTGACTTGAGGTCCTTCGGCCAGGTTTGACAAATCTTTGCAAGCTAAGGGTCACAAGGCATCTTCTGATGGTTGACTGGGTTTATGTGGCCAGGGGTGTGTAACCTACCTGATGCAGAAATATGGGTATTGGTGGAAGGTCCCCAGAAGAGTTGTAGAAGCTCCTTCCATTTACCACTAAATGTAGATGTAGGTCCAGCAGTCACCTCACCTGATGCAGTAGATGTGTTAATAGCATTTTGTATAAATCCAGCATATTCATTCCTAGTTTCTTCTTAACAATGTATGCCCTGCAATATCAGTCTGTCGATTGTGGGCTAAATGTGTAGTTTCGTCTCAACGTAACAAGTAGCTGTAAGTGTTCCACAGTTCACGCTGAACACGTTCCCTGAGCTGGGGTTTGACCTCCAAATATTGAATGTTTCAAAGTGCAGTTTAAAGAATTGCATTTATTTGTTGAACCACATCATTCATGCAGAAAAACTGTGAAAATGAATAACTTAATTTATAGGACTATAAAATGGTTTAATGTGACAAAAAAATTCATGAGCTTGAGTACTGAGCCACGGGGGCAGTTAAACATGCTTCCAGTGTAAGAAAGGCTGCTATCCTGTGTCTTTCTGAATCTGTACTGTGAAATCCCTCTCCAGTCCAGGGTTTGGGCCAGGTTGTTTTTGGCAAGGGGTGTGTGTGTGTGTGTGTGTGTGTGTGTGTGTGTGTGTGTGTGTGTGTGTGTGTGTGTGTGTGTGTGTGTGTGTGTGTGTGTGTGTGTGTGTGTGTGTGTGTGTGTGTGTGTGTGTGTGTGTGTGTGTGTGTGTGTGTGTGTGTGTGTGTGTGTGTGTGTGTGTGTGTGTGTGTGTGTGTGTGTGTGTGTGTGTGTGTGTGTGTGTGTGTGTGTGTGTGTGTGTGTGTGTGTGTGTGTGGGTTTGTGTGTGTGTGGGTTTGTGTGTGTGTGTGTGTGTGGGTTTGTGTGTGTGTGGGTTTGTGTGTGGGTTTGTGTGCGGGGGTTTGTGTTACTATCCTTGTGGGGACTTGGGTGTGATAACACACTCACACTGTGGGGACTTGAGTGCACTGTGGGGACCTGAACCCAGGTCCCCACAAGGCAATGTCTTCTAAACAATAAAAAATAGCTTCAGGAACATCTGTGTCAATTTTTACAACTTTTTAAAAAATTGCCTTGTGGGGACCTGTGTTTCATCAAGTGTGTTTATATTTGTGCTCAGCTCTGCCCCTGTAGACAGGAGGTGGTACTGCAGTCTTAAACACACTTTGCATTTAAACACACTTTGCTCACCAGAACCTCATGCTAATAGCAGAAAGGACAGATATTTCAAAGGGAATGCTGCATATTCCTGTATTTATTCAAATATTTCATGAAAATTAGCATTTTTTCTATTTATTAAAATTGAATTATCATTTACATAAAGCTATTTACTTTAGACTTTTTGTGTCGGAAAATTGTTTGTGGTTTTAAAAATATTGCTAAAAGCAATTTGGGTCAGTTTCTAAACCCAGAATACTTCACTATTGCCTTATGATCCTTATCTGCAATTAAGGAATGATGGTGCACTGCACTGAGATAGGATGTAAACTGATCTGATCGTTTTTGGTAAATACCCTTGCGGCATCAATGTCTATTATTGCATTTCAATGCCTGTATAAGGAATTCAGAGTTTTATTTTGCTTTGCCTTTGTTCACATACTATTATGCACAATGGAATAAGTTCTGTTAGGTGATGGCTAGATGAGTGAGTGAGTAGCGCTGCATTGTGTGAAGGGCTACGTTCTTGGCAGACAGTGAACGGAAGCAATGGTATGCCCGCAGCATGGGGATTTTTAACAGAAGAGGGATGTTCTAATTAAATTAGTGAACTTCTTAAAGGATAGATTCAAATATCACAATAATATTTATTCTGAATGATTTAATTAAAGAGCAGAATAATAGGCAAAGACTAGAGTGTGCACCAGAAATTTGTGACATGGGACAGTGTGGGATGCACGATTTGCCATTGTGCCAAGTTGTTTGATACCTTTTCAGTAGGTCAGCACACCCGAACATATTTTTTCTGACTATAGATTTAAACAGAATGTTTGAATTCCTGCCTTTACATGTATATGTTAGAATTGTGAAAATGATGGGTTTCTTTTGTAGGAACTGGTTTGATTACATGCACTTAAACAAAATAGGATGAAAAGATGTTGATTGGCTGAGTACACCACATTTATGTACAGCCAGACTACAAAAATGCACTGCATTGTCTTGATGACATATTCATACACGGAAGCCAAGCCATAGAGAAAATGAGATTCTTACGATGCACTTTCAAATTTCACCTTGTATTAAAATAAGCAATTATTTAACTACGTTACTGTTTGCATAGCGACTGAGACTGGCGCACAATCAGGCTGCCTACAGCCATACACACACCTTTCCACCATAGTGCACAGGTGTCTGTGTCATGTCTAGCATTCATTTTTTACTGGAAGGCTACCCTTCCAGTACGAAATGCTTTGCATAGACAAACTTTACAACTTTTCCCACTTTAGATGTGTGCTGCACTATAAAGGTTTTGAAAAATAAAAACTTTCCTCTTTTTCACCCCTTCCTCGAAGATGCATTATTTTATTTTGGGCAAACCCCTCCCTAATATTGATAGTAGATAGGGTTTTACATAAAAAAAACATGGGTGATTGCAAGCGAATGTCCATGTACTACCCATGGCATTCTCCCTTTATGCAAAGTGATGCAAAACACTGCATTGCATTACTTACAGGCAAATTTCCAGCGCAAATTGCAATTTGATCAGGATAGTAAATTCAAAATAAATATTTAGGGGCAGATTTATGTTTCCTGGCGCATCCCTGCAAATTAGCAGGTATGCGCCAGGAAAGATGCGTCACGAAAGTTTACCCTTGCGCCACAATAGATGCGCCGCATTTACAATGCAGCGCATCGTGGCGCAAGGATAAACAGATGCGTGACGCATCTAATGGCGGAAGGGCGGCGCATTGCTGGAGTTGCGTCGCAAGCGCGATGCAGCTCCAGCAAGGCTCGGGGGTGCCCTATCATTACAATGCTGCATCAATCCTTACACCTGCTTCAAGCAGGCGCAGGGTTTTGACGCAGCATTGGCTCAAAAGTGACTGAGTGAAATCTTGTAGATTTCACTCAGCCACTTTTAGGAGGCGTTCCTGCGACGGAACGCCCCCCCTTCCTGCACAGGTACGCCGACTTCAGGCGCAGGGATTTACAACGTGACGCATCTCCCAGATGCGTCCCGTTATAAATACCCCGCAGCATGGCTCAGGATTTGCGCCGCCGCTGCGTCACAAAAGTGACGCAACGCCGGCGTAAATGAGGCGCAAGGGGCTCATAAATCTGCCTCTTTGTACTGGATTGCATCACTTTTGTGAAGCAAACCCAGTGCAAAATGTTGGGACATCTGCCTGTGTCTTTAAAAAGCAGCAAAGTCGATTTATGTTTTAAAAATTCTACCCAGACTTAATAAATGAAATTAGAAGAACTAATAAGGGCAACATTTCCCTCCAGATGATATCTTTTTTCATGTTGCAAATTAGTCACAAACAGTAACTACTTAACCATGTCGGAATAAATGTAAATAGCTCTGCTTTAGAAATCGAGTTTACACAAGATTTGTAAACATTTTAAGTCACTTTTGTTGTTGGCTTCTTCCTACTACACATTTATTGATTACCTTTCCAAATGCATTTATGTTTCATAACAACCATAACCTAAAATATCAAAATAAAAACAAATTGCAAACAAATGCGGTCTTGGTGGTGCACTCAATCTGTCATTTAAAAGATGGTTAAAACTGATCCCTGATTTCCCTAAGTAGAAGAATGCTGTTTCTTACTAATTGGAAAAAAAATATTTCTTGTCAGGCAGTAAAGTAGACAGACAGTACAGCACTGATGTTTGCATTGAGATAAAGCACTGCAAACTCAAGTGATTTTGGAAAGTAGTAGACTACTTCGAGAATATTGGTCCTTTCCTTTAGTCAGTTTCACAAATAATAATCATTAGAATGGTATGGGAGCTCAGTGTTTGAACATGCGCTCGAGAGATTCTAATGTAATGTGTGCATTTAAAAGTTTACATGTGTGGCAGGGCGGACTCAACCTTTTCTCCTTGATACCATTGACTTAGGCCGTGCAGTCATGTTTCATAACAGTGCTGAGAGCTGGATGCACTTTGGGTAAATATCTATTTAAAAAGAGGTATTAGTATTATGTGATAAAGTTAAATTTCAAAATGCATTGCTCCTTGTAAACCGAGGCAGAGACTGACCAAATTTTGAAAACCAAAAACTGGGGCACACCATAAACATAAAAGGAGAGCTAAAATTTAGCAGTGACCCTGGGCACAGAATGGATTTCTGGGTAACACTCCCCAATTTAGAAAACTGATGACATAGAGGCACTAAGCATAAATGAAATGTAACTTTTACACACCATATCATATTTAATGACATCATTTCTTATAAAGGCTAATAATTAATCTTGCTGAGGTGCACGTTAATACATGTCTTCCTGTGTGTTTAGTTGACCATCTTTGAAAATCAGGACATGTGCTGAATTCATAGATATTTGCCGGGACAGATGCTGAAAAATGAGAACCGTCTTGGCAAATGTGGGATTTCTGGGCACCATACCTTACCTGCACTGATGTTTCATACAAAATGAGTTTTGTTCCCTTTTGCATACACATTCTTATCTATAATAGATGCCAAACCCTTCACTTTCAACATTAGAAAACACATTTGACATGCATGTCCAAATGTAATATATAACTGTTTTATTATGGTTCATAGCCTCAATGGACTGTACGTTAAATGTTGCCGTTTATCATAGATGCTGGTGTTTGCCATTTTTGACATTGGTTTCTTACATAAGAGACAGCTCCACAGGCTGCCTCCATTGCTAATCTATTACGAATGTAGAAACGGGAATTAATGACTCAGTCCACAAACGTGTGGCCACTTCAGCTGGGCTCCAGGCACACAATCTTTTGTAGGAAGTTGTTGATGTTTGGAAAAGTAGAGTTGCAAAATAATGTTGAGACAGTCTGTACTAGAGAGTAGGCCTGAACAAAATATTTGTTATGTCGGAGTAATCTTTATTTCATTTTGCTTTATGCTTTTTACCGGAATGCCTGAAATTAGGCCATTATGAGACTTTGTGTTATTTTCCATTTATTAGGGGAGAAAAATCCTATTGTGGGAGTACTGGAATAACAGGAACAAATAGAAAGAGAGCAGCTGCTGCTCGAGTCATCTGCAATGTGCATGTCAAAGTAGACATGAGGATGCATTTCACACTAAAAGAAAGCACTAAATACTGGTTTTGCAGCTCATGTAATTGTGCATAATTTCGCAAAATTTTCCAGAAAGTCCTCATATTTATGCAAATGGATATTATGTGAATTTCACACACCTCTACCACAAGGACAAGGCATTCAGCAGGTAAAATATAACTTCCTTACAATACAAGCCAGGCTGCAGCCCGATAGTTAGCTCCAGCTTCAGCCCTTATGCCCTGGTGAGACTATATCCCTGGGCCCAGCTCAAAACTGCAGTCCTATGCCTACCTGAGACTGCAGGTCTGTTTACAGCACAGACCGCACCAACGGAGCCGGAGGAGGAATCGCCATCGCCCACAAGAACAACATCATGGTCTCAACAAACACCAATGACACTCTCAGCACCGCCGAACACATGCACTTCCAGATCCACACGGACCCCAAGACCATCCTAAGAGGCACCCTCGTCTATAGACCGCCAGGACCCCGGCCACAATTCTGCGACTCCATCGCCGACCTCATCAGCACGCACGCGCTGACCTCCACCGACTACATCCTCCTCGGACACCTGAACTATCATCTGGAGAACATCAACGACAACAACTCCTCCACCCTGATCGACAACCTCGCCAACCTCAGACTAAAACAGCTCGTCACGACGCCGACCCACATCGCCCGTCACACGCTTGATGCCATCTTCTCCTCTAGCCCCCACGTCGCCTTCAGCCACGCCTCCGAACTCACCCGAACAGACCAACACTGCATCCACTTCTCCTTCCGAAAACCCCTCACACACCACCGCACCCCACAGATCCCCCGCCGCTGCTGGGGCAAAGTCACTGAAGAACAATTACAGACAAACCTCGCACTCAAACCTCCCACCAACCCCGACAATGGTGCACTCACCCTCAGACGCTGGATGGACGACTGCGCCAACACCTTAGCCCCGCTGAAAGAGCCCACCAACAGAGACACCAGCAAGAGAGCCAGCTGGTTCACCCTGGAACTCCTAGCTTCAAAGCACACCTGCAGGAAATTGGAGAACAAATGGCACAGCGACAAGAAGCCGGACAGCCGTGCTGCTCACAAAGACGCCATCTGCAACTACCACCACCACATCAGGACCGCTGAAAGGACCTCATTCAAGACCACCTTGACAACAACGCACACAACAGCCAGCAAGGAGCTCTTCAACATCGTGAAGGAACTCTAGAACCCCTAGCTCCAATGCCAACGACATCCCGCCATTGCAAGCCCTGTGCGACTCCCTCGCTACCTTCTTTCACCGAAAGATCACCGACATCCATGACAGTTTCAACCCCCAGACGACCCCCACAGACCTCGACAAGCCGGACCCACCGCACACCACCGACCACGTCTCCCTGACAACCTGGGACAACGTGAGCATCGAGGACACAATCAAGACCATGGGCACAATCCACTCCGGATCCCCGTCGGACCCTCTCCCACACTGCATCTTCAACAAAGCCAGCAGTTCCATTGCACCCCACCTGCGCAACATCATCAACCTCTCCTTCGAGACCGCTACCTTCCCTGAGAGCTGGAAGCACGCAGAGATCAACGCCCTTCTGAAGAAACCCAAGGCGGATCCAAGCGACCTCAAGAACTTCCGGCCCATCTCCCTGCTTCCGTTCCCAGCAAAAGTAATCGAGAAGATAGTTAACATCCAGCTCTCCCGTCACCTCGAAGACAACAGCATCCTGGACCCCTCCCAACCAGGATTCCGCAGCATCCGCAGCAACCACAGCACCGAGACCGCCCTCATCGCTGCCACAGACGACATCAGGATCCTGCTAGACAACGGTGAGACGGCGGCCCTCATCCTCCTGGATCCCTCCGCCGCCTTCGACACCGTCTGCCACCGCACACTATGCACGCGCCTCCACCACGCAGGGATCCGAAACAAGGCCCTGGACTGGACCACCTCCTTCCTATCCGGCAGAACTCAGAGAGTCCGCCTCCCCCATTCCGATCCGAAGCCTCCGAGATCATCTGCAGCGTCCCACAAGGATCCTCCCTCAGCCCAACGCTGTTTAACGTCTACATGGCACCACTAGCACGCATCGCCCGACAACACGACCTCAACATAATCTCCTACGCCGACGACACGCAGCTGATCCTCTCCCTCACCAAGGACCCCCACACCGCCAAATCCAATCTCCACCAGGGAATGAAGGCCATTGCCGACTGGATGAAGGAAAGCCGACTTCAGCTGAACTCAGACAAGACGGAGATCCTCATCCTCGGGCTCAACCCCTCAGCATGGGACGACTCCTGGTGGCCCGCATCACTGGGGACTCCCCCGGCTCCTACCAACCACGCACGCAACCTGGGAGTCATCCTCGACTCGAAACTCACCATGAACAAACAAGTCAAAGCAGTCTCCTCCATCTTCCTCAACACCCTCTGTATGCTCCGCAAGATCTACAGATGGATCCCGACAAACACGAAGAAAACAGCCACCCAGGCCCTAGGCAGCAGCAGACTTGACTACGGAAACGCCCTCTACGCCAGAGCCTCGTCCAAGCTCATCAACAGACTGCAAAGAATCCAAAACGCCTCTGCACACCTAATCTTCGACGTCTCACGCCGCGACCACATCACCCCCACCTGAGGAACCTGCACTGGCTCCTCGTCGACAGAAGAATCTCCTTCAAGCTCCTGGTCCACGCACACAAGGCACTCCACAAAACCGGCCCAGCCTATCTCAACAGCCGACTCTCCTTCTACGTACCCAACAGGAAACTCCGCTCCGCTAACCACGCCCTGGCCACGGTCCCGCGCATCCGTAGAACCACATCTGGAGGCAGGTCCTTCTCCCACCGCGCCGCCAAGACCTCGAACACCCTCCCCCTCAACCTACGACATGCTGAAGACCTGCTGACCTTCAGGAGACGACTCAAGACCTGGCTTTTTGACCAGTAGCAGCAGCACCCCCCCCCCCGCCCTCAGCGCCTTGAAATCCTTGCGGGTAAGTAGTGCGCTTTACAAATTCACAGATTGATTGATTGATTGATTGATTGATTGATTGAGGTGGAGCCAAGAGCTGGATAGGTTTGTTAACACTACGCTGCAGTCGTCCAGGCTACTACACTACCTTTTATCCTATGTGAATGTGTTAGCACATTAAAACTAAAACAAAAGTAGTAGTTTTGGATTGCAGCTGAAAATACTGGCCAGACCTATTGGCTTTGCCAATGCTTGTTGCATTCCAGGGCTTATTGTTATGCATTGTGTTTGGAAAAGGTAAACTACAATTTACAGAACATGAAGGATAATACTAGGGGGCAGATTTGGGGGCAGATTTACAAGCCCCTTGCGTCACTTTTGCACCGTTGTTGCGCCACTTTTGTGACGCAGCGGCAGCGTAAAAGTTGCGGACCATTTACAACGTGACGCATCTAGGGAGATGCGTCATGTTGTGAAGCCCTGCGCCACATTGAACCTGCTTCAGGTTTAATGTATGCAGGGTGGGCGTTCCGTCGCAGGAAACCCCATAAAAGTGAAGCAGTGAAATCTACAAGATTTCACTGAGTCACTTTTACGTCCATGCTGCGTCAAAACCCTGCGCCTGCTTGAAGCAGGCGTAAGGAGTGACGCAGCATGTTAGGCATAGGGCACCCCTGAGCATTGCTGGAGTTGCATCGTGCTTGCGACACGACTCCAGCAATGCGTGACTTTTCCATCAAAAGATGCGTCAGAATTTCTGACGCATCTGTCAATCCTTGCGCCATGGTGTGCCGTATTATAAATACGGCACATCCACGGTGAGGCAAGGATTTGGCATGTTGGCACAGGGAAAGTGACGCATCTCTACAGATGCGTCATTTTCTTGTAAATCTGCTCCCAGGAATTTATAGGTTACTCTATGAAAGCCCAGCATGTACCACTTAGCTTCCCGTTTCAAAGGGAGACTTGCTACGGCCATGTCCTGAGAAATCACACAGACAGCACAGAATAAAAGCCAATCATTATCAGAGAGAAAATTCAAACAATGGAAAAATTACAAGCACATCCAGAGCTTTCAAAGTGTGTTGTCACCCCTCACAGTAATGTATGTGTAGAGATTTTCTTTAAAAAAAAAAAATCATCTACGGATTTGAGATGAGACATTTTCTATAGTATGCTCGGAATGTACAATTTTAATAAAAATGGGCTGCAGTCGATGTTTAAAATAATTTCTAAGACTGTGGTGAAAATACCCTTTTCAAAGACCCGAGACTGGGGGCCCCCTTTGTCCATCTCTGCATACAGGCGAGCATTGCACTTCCAAAGAGAAGAGCTCCGTCAGTACTTCATTCTCTGAAGCAGCCCCTTCCCCCTCCTGTTGATGTGCGAGTGCCGGGCTTCTATTGTTATGCCTATAGCTGAGGAAGAGGTGCGAATGGAATGCGCGCCGTCCCAGGCAGCTCTGAATGTCAGAAGGCCTAGACCTTGACACTCCCAGCTCCTGCCGAGTCCTGTTCACCGAGGGGCACCGGTGTATGTGCTTTTCCATTGAGCAGCAGCACTCAACTATCTGGAGTCACTCCGACATTAGCACAGCCCACATTAAAGCAAACGTTTCTGCGATTATTTTTTTTTCTCGAAAATGCAACCATTTATCATCCTTAAATTTATGTGAAAGTGCAAATGTCGAACATAAGAAATGTATGTTTTTATACGATGTGATGACTTTATTTCCAGTCCACAGTCCCGTCTTTAAGCATACATTCATACACCGACGATGCCAATCTTTGAGCTCTTTCGAAGCGCAAGTATTTCAATATTTAGATCAGTTTCTATGAAGTTGTCAATGCTAAGTCCAATTGCTCTCCTAGAGGGCACATTTTATCAAAACAAACTATTGAGGTTGGAATGTAGGGTTGTTTTAAACTACAATAAAATCAAACATTAGAAGATTAACACAATGAAGCACCATTCTCACTCATTGCAGGAATAAAAAGTGTCTGCCCTTACTGTTGTAATTATTTTTATCAAGCGTGTAGATTCCTTTTAAACACACCGCTGTACCACTCTTCAAGTGTGCACAGAGAGTACAGATGCCAAATAATAAATAAGATTAATTTATTGCAAAATAAAATGCTATGCAATTTACTCACTTTTTAGCTGTAGTTCAAATGCGCATATGCCTAACTTTCAAATTCGACCTTTGCAGCTCTCTGTTTTTCTTTGACTTGTTAGTAACTTTCAGATAAGGCAGAAAATGGAAAATGACGTGTCTGTGTGTCCCTCACAGCAGGAAGTAGTCATCATAACAAAGCCAATGTCGGAGTGCTTAACCTGTCGGGAGCTGCTTTAGACTACCTTCCCCCCTGCAGTAGCCCACACAAACATAGGCTTAAATGATCCTATTAGCATATCTATACCTAGCAGGCAGACACCACCAGCCTCCAAGGCAATGCACCTGTTTATCAGCTTTTGTTAGAAAAGTAAGGTTTAAAGCACTGAAAGGGCCTCAGAGTTCACGATTTTGATCTGTCCTGAAGAGTAAACTGTGAGCTGCATGGAGACGTCTGGCAGATGTTTATTCAGCGAAGTAAGCCATGTCAGGATGTCCGGTAACTGCACTTTAACTTATGTTCCTGTATCTGTTTAGAGAGGACACTGAGATTTATCAACGCTTTCAATAGATTTTTGTGTGCTCCCATATCAATAATGCTATATTCACACAAGTATTGTTAGGAGGGTGTCTGATTTTGTGGAGCACCTATTTCAGGACTTCTACTTTATGTTTATAAAATATGTTCGCTCATAACACATGCCTATTTTGCATAATGGGGATGTGTGACAGTTGGTAAAACCACTGCTACTTCTGCATTAGTAGACATTTATGCCCAATGTATTTCGAGGGAAAGTTTAAGATGGGCCAGCATTTAAAGTCAGAATGAAGGGAATGCTTTGAAGACATGAAATCAGAAGGAAAAAGTGCACCAGCAACTGTCAGCAGAAAGTTAAAATAATTCCACATAAGCAGGTGTGAAAAAGCAGTTGCAGAGACGCAAAAGGTTTTAGCAGTTTACAGTTATCTGTAATATATGCGTTTGGCAGTAACAGCAAAACAAATTGTTGTTACAGAATTAGCAATCCTAGGCGAGCGGTGAGTGAAGTGGGCAACTTCAATTCTTATTCTTAGGTCCTTATTAGAGGTAACTCGTAATCTCTGAGGAGATAAGTTGGTTTTGACATCACACATGGGTAACCCTCGGAATAATAGCCACACTATTCTCCGAAATGGAGGTTTCATGAATGCAGGTTGTATTGGAAAGGCTGAGGAAATTCCTTAGAGGTGCTGGTGACTGGAGGCAGGAAAGTCCGGCAAATAACATGCGATCCACCCCACCACGAAAAGCTCTGAGGAATCGGTCCCGTCGTACTGGTGCAGAGGCAGTACATTCTGAGAGTACCCCACAGGCCAGAGGAAGTTATATGGAGGCTGTGATTATCAGAAATTACTTCAAAGTGCAAACAGAACAAAGCGAGTCAACATCACAGAGTGGGTGTGCATCAAAGTAACATCCCTACCCCTGACTTTCTTTGAAGGAGGCGAGAGCAACTCCTTGTGTGCATATCTAAGTAGAGGTACAAGATTGTTCGCTGTTGGTGGGATGATAGTGTGAGGATATGCACTTATGCACTTTACTCCCTGTACAGAATGAAGCAGTGGTATTTCTCCAAACGCACATCTGCAGATTCCAACCATTAACATAACGTGCATTTGTAAAGAGCATTTCACCCTGAAGGACTTCTTGGTGCGGAAAAAACAGATGTTTATTGTTACCCAACTCAATGGTAGTATTCTATCAAGCTTGGAAAAATAAAACGCTGAGTGAACTCACTGGGGTTTGAACAGGTGAACATGAAGTCAAACATAGATTCCTGTATTGGATGCATTTGTCCACAGAGTCACCAGACCAGCTAATTAGCAATTTCTACTTAGGTGTGTTATAATACAATGACTCAATCACTTTCATTTTACAGTGTCTCTGAACTATTCTGAACGCTCATTAACTCTGCTGGAAGTGTTCAATGTTCGATCTATAAGTGCTTTACCCCCCTTTATGGCATGAAAGGCAGGCCAGTGTAGACGTTTGATGCAATGAAGTTCTTCCATGCTCTATATCTGCACATTCTGGGATGCATGCACCCTGCTAGGCTTTGAGGGACGTATGTATATGCCTTCAAACCACTTGGGCATAGGTGTGTCAGTGTGTTGAATTTCCTTCTGTCTAAACAGATTCTGCAGCGCCAACTCCTGTTCTCTTCGGCAGTTGCTGAGGACAGAAGCATCAGACAGAAAGTTGGGCAACAAAAAGGGCCTCCTCCAAAAATGTCAGATGCGACACTTGACACACCATGCAAAAACTATCTTTGATCAAGGCAGCAATACGTTCAGAAAAGGACAGCATTGAGGACACCACAGCAGAAGTAAGGTCATTCAGAATGGACATAATGATGTTTCAAGCCAGAATGGATGCCTCAGTAAAGAGACTGATCGCAGTTGAGAGTCAGCTGGATCAAATAAACAAGAGACCTGACTGGGGAATAAATCTCTGAGTTATGTGCAAGAAAAATTGTTGACTTGGAGGACAGAAGCCGGTGCGATTACATTCACTTTCTGGGTATTTCAGAAGAGGAGGAATAATCCATCATATGGTGCCTCTCGCCAATTTGCAATGTAAATAAATCAACAAAAGGGGCGAGAGGGGAGATTTGTAGATTTCCAACATATTTCCTCCCAATTTGGGTACTGAAAACCAGATGATATGACGATTCATAGGAAAATAGGGAAGATGTTATTCTTCCAGGTCCAAGAGATCCTATATTCAGGACACATTAACCCTCACCCACTTATGTGGCATGCTTTAGAGTATGGTCTCCATCCGAATGCAAGAGTCTCATCTTTAGGTTTAAGATGGTGGGTAATAGTTTTTCAAGAAAGTTTGACATAAAGTGCTACTATGGCTCCCCTTTGATGAAGCTACATATATGACCACATAGGGACTTATAGGAGCCAAATGATGGTTTGAAAATAATCTATTATTTCAAAATGCTTTATTTTACATGTACCATTCACAGAAGTAGCTTACTTTAGTGTGGGATGCCTGATTTAGAACTGGTGTCAGTATTTATGGCCTGATGAATGCCACTGACTTTTTGGGGCATTTGAAAATGACAGAAATGTGTTGACTGCATGGTAGGATAGTAGGGACAAGAGAGACCCTTTATATCTAACCTTTTTCATTTTGATCTTACCATAAGGATCATTAATAAATACATTATTGGACATCTCCAAGTAATTTTAACTGCCTCCCACGAGCCCCATAGTTACTCTGGCAGTACTTCCCAAAATAAAAGATCTCTAACAAGAGTTCATGGACATCGGAGCTTACTGGCATTTGATCATATGATCTACTTAACGAGGAGCACAGCCCGATTATAAAGCATACCACTTAAGTGTGTGAAGGCTGTTGCAAACTGAACATAGGATCTTTTGTACTTGGAAGAATAACCTATTCCCTATGGTATTATACCATTACAATGTATCTGCTACAACAAGGGACCACAATAATGGAGTTGGCTGCCCCCACCCACCCGCCACCATTACAGCCTTTCTGTATTGGCCCCCAATCTGCCCCCCCGGGGGGTCAAAAAGACCACTAGACACAGGGAATTTTTAAAAAAAAAAATAGGGGTGGGGGCTGCCCAAAACGGGCAGGCCCATGCCCCCACCCCACCCCCAATTATCAGTCTTTTTGCCCCCCCGGGGGGCAGATGGTGCATTGG
This sequence comes from Triturus cristatus, assembly GCF_964204655.1. NCBI lineage: Eukaryota > Metazoa > Chordata > Amphibia > Caudata > Salamandridae > Triturus > Triturus cristatus. Next base: position 1,136,665,197 of record NC_140585.1, on the reverse strand, counting down.
CCCCTAATCTGCCCCTTCGGGGGGGGGAGAAAGCCCACTAAACACCAGGGATTTTTTTTGCGCAATTGTTTTTAGGGTGTGGGCTGCCCGAAACGGGCACGCCAATGCCCCCACCCTCCTCCCCACAAAAATGACAGTCTTTCTGCCCCCCAGGAGGCAGATGGGACCTGTAGCCCCCAATCTGGCCCCCCCTGGGGGCGCAGAATGTCCACTAGAAACCATGGATTTTTTTTGTTTTATTAGTGTAGGGGTAGGGGCTCCCCAAAATGGGCATGACAATACCCCACCCCACCCCAGAGAAATCCCAGTCTTTCTACCCCCCCCGGGGGTCATACCAATGCCCCCACCACCACAAAAAATAGCCACAGTCTTTCTGCCCCTTTGGGGGCATATCAGGATGAAACCCCGATTCCCCCCCAGGGTGGCAGAAAGCCCACTGGGCTCAGAACTTTTTTTAGCAATGTGCATACCTGTGGATTTTGGGCCCTAGCGCAGTTGGCACGTAGGCAAACCTAGCAAACCTGTACATTTTTTAAAACTAGACACCGAGGGGAATCCAGGATGGGGTGACTTCATTGGCTCTCACCAGGTTCTGTTACCCAGAATCCATTGCAAACCTAAAAATGTGTCCAAAATAACACATTTTCCTCACATTTCTGTGGTGGAAAGTTCTGGAATCTGCGTGGGTCCACAAAAATCCACCCGCCCTGCGTTCCCCAAAGTCTTCAGAGAAAAATGGTACCTCACTTGCGTGGGTTGGCCTAGTGCCCGCGTCAGGCAAGGGCCCAAAACCTATTGAGGAGACATCAAAATTACCTATCACAAAACAACCTGGTTTTGCAAAGGGGGTCCCATGAGTTTTTGGCCCCGGGCTTGGCGGCCTCACTCGTGTGGGAGGCCCAAGTACCCACGACAGGCAAGGGCCCACAACGTAGTGAGGCGACATGAAAATTGCCTACCTCATAACGACCTGGTTTTGCAAGGTGGGTCACCTGGGTTTTTGGCCCGGTGCTTGGCGGCCACCTAGGGGAACCTACCAAACCGACATTTCTGAAAACTAGACACCCGGGGAATTCCAGGGAGGTATGGCTTGCATAGATCCCCCAACGTTTCCTTACCCAGAATGCCCTGCAAACCTCAAATTTAGCTGACAAAATCACCTTTTTCACACATTTTTGTGGGGGAAAGTTATGGCATCACCGGTCTGACACAAATTTCCTACCACCCAGCGTTCCCCCGGGTCTCCCGATAAACACGGTGCCTCACTCGTGTGGGAGGCCCAAGTACCCGTGACAGGCAAGGGCCCAAAACGTAATGAGGCGACATGAAAATTGCCTACCTCAAAACGACCTGGTTTTGCAAGGTGGGTTACCTAGGTTTTTGGCCCGGTGCCCGGCAGCCACCTAGGGGAACCTACCAAACCCACACATTTTTGAAAACTAGACACCTGGGGGATTCCAGGGAGGTATGGCTTGCGTGGACCCCCCAACGTTTCCTTACCCAGAATGCCCTGCAAACCTCAAATTTAGCTGAAAAAAATCACCTTTTTCACACATTTTTGTGGGGGAAAGTTGTGGCATCACCAGGCTGACACAAATTTCCTACCACCCAGCGTTCCCCCGGGTCTCTCGATAAAAACGGTTCCTCACTCGTGTGGGAGGCCCAAGTACCCGCGACACGCAAAGGGCCCAAAACGTAGTGAGGCGACATGAAAATTGCCTATCTCAAAACAACCTGGTTTTGCAAGGGGGGGTCACTTGGGTTTTTGGCCTGGTGCTCGCCGGCCACCTAGGGAAACCTACCAAACCCTCACATTTCTGAAAACTAGACACCCGGGGGATTCCAGGGAGGTATGGCTTGCGTGGACCCCCCAACGTTTCCTTACCAGAATGCCCTGCAAACCTCAAATTTAGCTGAAAAAATCAATCACCTTTTTCACACATTTTTGTGGGGGAAAGTTGTGGCATCACCGGGCTGACACAAATTTCCTACCACCCAGTGTTCCCCCGGGTCTCCCGATAAAAACGGTGCCTCACTCGTGTGGGAGGCCCAAGTACCCGCGACAGGCAAGGGCCCACAACGTAGTGAGGCGACATGAAATTTGCCTATCTCAAAATGACCTGGTTTTGCAAGGGGGGTCACTTGGGATGCAATAGGTCTCGCATTTATAAGAGTTTGAGCTATTGGCATTGTAAAATTACAATGCCTTTTATTTATGTTTTGGTTTTAAAACAAATAAAAGGCATTGTCATTTACATTTACAAGGGCTGTGACCCCATGAAAATAAGTAGACACTGCGTGGGGCTCGTACCCAAAGGACTGCTGTGTGCCAGGAGGAACCGCCGTTTGGGACTACCTGTTTGTGGGACTAACCTGCTGCCTGCTGGGTGGCTGCCACTCTGCTAAGGGACCTTGTGTGCTGGCCTGCCTGTGCCCTGTTCTCTGCCCCAGTGTCTCCAGGGACGAGGTAGTGCTGGCCCCCCTGTTTGCAAATAGTATGTGGTAAGCGCTTTCAATTCTGTTGCCCAAGGAGTGGGCTCACTTTGTGCTAACCCCATACAGGAGCACTTTTTACCCTGCAGCATGGGCAGCGCAGCCCTCTCATCTAGGGCCTGAAAAATGAGAAGGAAGAGCTGAACGAAACGCTCTCCTACTCCCGGCCGTATTGCTTGCCTTTGTTTTTGTGGGTGTGCATCCGGGGCTCTACTACATGGCTGCGAGGCCATGCCCAAGCAGCAAGGAATATGGGCCCAGGAGTTTCCTTGGACGTCAGAAGAATATGGGGCCCAGCCACACCAGGAAGTGACCGGAGCCTCGCGGTCTCCAGTCAGCTGCTTCCTCATGGGGCTGACGCGAGCCCCTAGGTGGATACCATGCCTGGGTGCGGGCAATGCTAAGGAAGGCAAAAGCTTCCCAGCTGCACCAGGCCACCTGCAGCGAAACATGAAGAGCTTTGCACCCATGCCACACTACGGACCTGCACCAGGGGCATTGGGCTCCCCTTGCCATCCACCCCCGTTGTTGTGAATCGTGCGGGCAGGTGGACCCATCATGCTAGATAGCACGAGCACCCCAGGATTGGTGTGCTCGCACCAACATACAGACCTCCTGCCGGGCTAATCTCCATGGGTGATATCCTTTGGTATTTTTTTGCCTGGTACATCACACCTGCACTTCCCGTCATTCCCCTGCTTCCATGGAAACCAGTAGAGTGTTTCCTTGCAGAGAGTGCAGGCCAGTAGCCCTATCATGCTGGTGAGCACAAGCACCCATAGACGGTGTGCTCTCCCTGTTGTGCAGGCGGGAGATCTTTTATCGTTTTCTTGCCCCATAGGGCGTCTCAGTAATTCCTGCCTTTTTCTTGGTTTCTACGGGAACCAGTGGAACATTTTCGTGTAGAAGGAGCAAGGGGGGGTGTGCAGGGAAAGTGGTTGGGTGTTAACAAAGCTGGAAGCCCCTATCCTAAAAGATTGCCCTGTCAGACTGGTGACACTGGCTCAAGCGGTATCATGTTCAACTAATTGGTATTGTCTTGATTGCACTAACTAATATTAGGCCTATTGTTTTCAGTGTGGTGTTCACTTATAAGTATTTACTTAAGTTCACTAACATCAATAATTATGACAATTACCCAATTGGCAAAAGTGGTGTATGACTTTATGTGATGTCATGACAAAGTGATTTATGTGATTGCAGTTTAATGTTTTTTTTTATAAATAATACAAAGGATATTTTTATATAACCTTGTGTGGAGTCGCGTTTTGTGGTGTGCTCAGTGTGTCACTGTTGTGTGAGTGCGTTGTGCAAATGCTTTAGACATTGCCTCTGGGATAAGCCTGACTGCTCTGCCAGGGGTTATCTTCGGTGTGTAACTCCCTTACCCTGACTAGAGTGATGGGTTCTGCTTGGCTTAGGTGCATATCCTAACCAACCAGAAACCCCATGTCTAACAAACTGGTATACTAAAAATAAAATGATAATAACGTCCATTATCCTTATGGTGGGTGTGGGTATTTGGGTGGTAAGGGATTTTTTGGGCTTTAGGGTAAGTATGGATGTTTGGGTAGCAAGGGAAATTTTAGGGTTTAGGTTGGGTATGGGTTTTTAGGTGCAAGGGAATTTTTAGGGGTTTAGTGGGGGTATAGGTTTTTGTGTGGCAAGGGAATTTTCAGCATTTAGGATGGGTGTGGGTTTTTAAGTGGCAAAGGAATTTTGAATGTATAGAGTGGGTGTGGGTTTTTGGGGGCAAGGTAAATTCATGGTTTTGGGTGGGTATGGGTTTTTGGATGATAAGGTAATTTTTAGGGATTAAACTGGATGTGTGTTCTTGGGGGTTAAGGTACTTTTCGGGTTTAGGTTGGGTATGGTTTTTCGGGTGGCCAGTGAATTTTTCTGGGGTTAGGGTGGGTATGAGTTTTTGGGTGGTGAGTGATTTTTTAAGGGTAGTGTAGGTATGGGTTTTTGGGTGGTAAGGGAATTTGTGGGGTTAGGGTCACAAGGAATTTTTAGGGTTTAGGAATTTTTAGGGTATGGGTATCTTTTTTTTGGGTGGTAAGGGAATATTTAGGGCTTATGGTGGGTATGGGTCTTTGGGTGGCAAGGGATTTGTTAGGGTTTACAATCCAAGGAAAATTGTTTTTTTAGGGTGGGTATGGGTTTTTGATTGGCAGGAGATTTTTTAGGGTTTAGGGTGGGTATGTTTTTTAGGAGGCAAGGTAAATGTTAAGGTTTAGAGTCGGTGTGGATTTTTGGGGGCGAGGGATATGTTAGGGTTTTGGGTGGGTATGGGTTTTTGAGTGATAAGACAATTTTTAGGGTTAAGGGTGGGTATGGATTTTTGGGTGGTAAGGGATTTTTTAGTGTTTAGGCTGGGTATGGATTTTTGGGTGGTAATGAATCGTTCAGGGGTAGTGTTTGTATTGGTTTTTGGCTGGCAAGGGATATGTTAGGGTTGTGGGTGGGTATGGGTTTTTGGGTGATAAGGCAATTTTTAGGGTTTAGGGTGGGTATGGATATTTGGGTGGTAAGGGATTTTTTAGGGTTTAGGCTGGGTATGGGTTTTTGGGTGGAAATGAATCATTTAGGTGTAGTGTTTGTATGGTTTTTTGGGTGGCAAGGGATTTTTCAGGATGGGTATGGGTTTTTGGGAGGCAAGTGAATTTTTAGAGTTTAGGGTGGGTGTAGGTTATTGAGTGGGAAGGGATTTTTCAGCATTTGGAATGGGTGTGGGTTTTTAAGTGGAAAATGAATTTTTAAGGTTGAGTGCGTGTGGATTTTTGGGGGGCAAGGGAAATTCATGGCTTTGGGTGGGAATGGGTTTTTAGATGATAAGTGAATTTTTAGGGATTAGAGTGGATGTGTGTTTTTGTGTGTAAGGTACTTTTTCAGGCTTAGGTTGGGCATGGGTTTTTGAGAGCCGAGGGAGTTTTTAAGGTTAGGGTAGGTATGGGTTTTTGGGTGGTAAGGGATTTTTGGGGGTGAGGGTCGCAAGAAATGTATAGGGTTTAGCGTGAGTATCGTTTGTTTGGGTGGTAAGGGAATTTGTTAGGGCTTATTGTGGCAAGGGATTTGTTAAGGTTTAGTGTGGCAAGGGAATTTTTATTTCTAGGGTGGGTATGGGTTTCTGATTGGTAAGGGATTTTTTAGGGTGGGTATGGTGTTTTGGGTGGCAAGGGAATTTTTAAGGTTTAGGGTGGATGTGAATTTTTGGGGGCAAGGGAAATGTTATGGTTTCGGGTGGGTATGGATTTTTGGGTGGTAAGGATTTTTTTAGGGTGGTAATGAATCGTTTAGGTGTAGTGTCGGTATGGGTTTTTGGGTGGCAAGGGATTTTTCAGGGTGGGTATGGGCTTTTGGGAGGCAAGTGAATTTTTAGGGTTATGGGTGGGTGTAGGTTTTGGAGTGGTAAGAGATTTTTTAGGGTTTAGGATGGGTATATTTGTATGGGTATTTGGGTCACAAGGTATTTTTTATGGTGGGTATGGGTTTTTGGGTGGCAAGTGACTTTTGGGGGTTTAGTTGGGTGTAGGTATTTGAGGGGACCTAGGGATGTCTATGATCTCACACATTCTCTTTGGCACCCGTGGCAATATTATAGTCACACACCATCTCTGTAGGGACCTCGACATCCGTATAATCACATACTATCTCTGTGGGGACCTGTGCATGTCTATAATCACACACTATCTCTGTGGGGACCTCGACATCTCTAGAATCACACACTATCTCGGGGGGGGCTGGGCATGTCTATAATCACACACTATCTCTGTGGGGACCTTGACATCTCTATAATCACACACTATCTCTGTGGGGACCTGGGCATGTCTATATTCACACACTATCTCTGTGGGGACCTGGGCATGTCTATAATCACATTTATTCTCTTTGGCGACAATGGTAATACTGTAGTCACACACCATCTCTGTGGGGACTTGAGCATTCCTGTAACTACGCGCAAGCACTGTTTTGGCTTGAGCATCATCAGCTTCGCATTCTCTGTATGGGGCTTTGTGAATACTGAAAAGTAGTAAAGTTAGACTTTTGGTCTAAGCTTACATTTGTGAAACTGAAAAGTAGAAAAGTTAGATTTTTTGTTTAAGTTTAGCTTTGTGAACCGGGCCCTATTTTAATGAGGACTTAAACATAAGCATCTCCATGCACTATCTCTTTGGAGACTTAAACATCGCTATAATAACACACTATCTTTGTGGGGACTTGAACATTACTATAAAAACATACCATCTCTGTAGGGACTCGAGCATTCCTGTAACTAAACGCAAGCTCCGTTTCAACTTGAACACCAGGGGGTGCCATGAGGCACAGGGTCAAGACTGATTTGCATATAGCTGGGTCTGAACTGGGGTGGCGAAGTGAGCTAAAGAACGATGATGGATTCAATCCAGATCTGTGACTGGGGGTGAGTGATTGAAAAGCTTCAACACTCCGTCCATCATCTACTTGTGTTTGCTTTGTTCACCCTAAGTTGGCAGAGTATTCCCAGACGTGGGTCCCTTGCTCACTTTGCCACTGGATTCAAGCAAGCCTGGCTGATGAGGGGGTGTTAACCCAAAACCGGTCCCAGGATGCTCGTTTCCAATCAAGGGAAGACCTGGCTTGGCAGTTCGGGCTGGACTGTTCCCATGAGGCACAGGGTCAAGACTGATTTGCATATAGCTGGGTCTGAACTGGGGTGGCGAAGTGAGCTACAGAACAATGATGGATTTAACCCAAATCTGTGACTGGGGGTGAGTGACTGAAAAGTTTCAGCACTCCGTCCATCATCTCCTTGTGTTTGCTTTGACTTGAACATAATCAGCTTCACATTCTTTGTATGAGGCATTGTGAATTTTGAAAAGTAGTAAAGTTAGACTTTTGGTCTAAATTTACCTTTGTGAATGCTGAAAAGTAGTAAAGTTAGATTTTTTGTCTAAGTTTACCTTTGTGAATTGGGCCCTATTTTAATGAGGACTTAAACACAATCACCTTCATGCACTATCTCTGTGGGGACTTAAACATTGCTATAATAGCACACTATCTTTGTGGGGGACTTAAACTACACTGTAATAACACACTATCTTTTTGGGGACTTGAACATCACTATAATACCACACCATCTCTGTGGGGACTTGAACGTCTCTATGATAACACACTATCTTTGCGGGGACTTGAACATCACTATAATAACACACCATCTCTGTGGGGACTTGAACGTCTCTATGATAACACACTATCTTTGTGGGGACTTAAACATCGCTTTATTAACATACCATCTCTGTGGAGACTTGAGCAGTCCTATAACTACACACAACCTCTGTGTGGACTTGAACATCATTAGCTTCACACTATATAATGGGATTTAATATTTGAATGTACACACAATTTCTATGGAGACTTAAACACAACGATCTTCACCCACTATCTCTGTGGGGACTTGAACATCTATTTTGGCAAAAATGTGAGCAGCTCATCAAGCTCTGGGTTCCACTTGACCATATTTCTTAGTTCCATATGTTAATTTCTTTATGTGTTAGTTCCATTATCTCCTAAGATGTTAAGCACTGAAAAATATGTTAAATACAGCTTTAAGGGTCTTTCTTTGAGCATGATATGAGATTTTTTGGCACATAAACATAATCTGTCCATAATGTATACCCTACTATATATGCAGCAATTCATATATGAATAGATTATAATGTTGTTTGTGTATATTGTTGATAAAATACACTTTTAGCCATGTGCCTTCGACTGTATTCATTCACAAATAGTGTTACGGACTAGGTCCCCACAAGGATGGTAGCACGTGTTCAAGTCCCCACAAGTATGGTGCTGTGCGCACGATTAAATAACAATATATTTGCAAATTTGAAGCAGGATCCTGTTTCATGAATTTTTTCTTAAAACTTTTCTGTTATTAGTGTATTTTAAAAACACTGGGAAAGGTTAGTCCCCACAAGGCAGGTATTCACACATAGTCCCCACAAGGATGGTAACACATGTATGCGTGTGTGTGTGTGTGTGTGTGTTTTTGTGTGTGTGTGTGTGTGTGTGTGTGTTTTTGTGTGTGTGTGTGTTTTTGTGTGTGTTTTTGTGTGTGTGTGTGTTTTTGTGTGTGTGTGTGTTTTTGTGTGTGTTTTTGTGTGTTTTTGTGTGTGTTTTTGTGTGTGTGTGTGTTTTTGTGTTTGTGTTTGTGTTTGTTTCTATTTCTATCCTTGTGGGGACTTGGGTGTGATAACACACTCACGCTGTGGGGACTTGATCGCGCTGTGGGGACCTGAACCCAGGTCCCCACAAGGCAATGTCTTCTAAATGATAAAAAAAAACGGTGTCAGGAACATCTGTGCCAATTTTTACAACTTTTTAAAAAATTGCCTTGTGGGGACCTGTGTTTCATCAAGTGTGTTTATATTTCTGCTCAGCTCTGCCTCTGTAGGCAGGAGGCGGTACTGCAGTCTTAAACACACTTTGCATTTAAACACACTTTGCTGACTAGAAACACACACTAGCAGCAGAAAGGACAGACATTTCAAAGGAAAAGCTGCATAACCTTGTGTTTATCCAAATATTTCACATGCAAATTAACCTTTTCTCTATTTATTAAAATTAAACTTTATTTACATGAAGTATTAAATTTAGATTTTTGTGTCTTAATTTTGTTAGTGGTCTTATAAATATTTCTAAAAGCAATTTGGATCAGTTTCCAATCCCACAATACTTTACTATAGTCGTTAGATTCTTAACTGTAATTAAAGAATGATGGTGCACTGCGATACAATATAAACTGGTTTTATCATTTTTGTCAAATAACTTAAAGGCATCAATGCTTATTGTTACATTTTAATGCTTGTACAAGGTATTCAGAGTCTTCATGTTGCTTTGCCTTTGTTTACACATTAATATGCTATGCATTATTGAATATGTTCTTTTAGATGATAGCTTGATGAGAAACAGCCTTTACAACATTGCCTGTACCACGAAGCCAAAACCATACATACCTTTACCATGCATGTACATTTTTGTTGCTTAACCATGCCTCCCTTTAGCACGCATTTTATTTATATATATATATATATATATATATATATATATATATATATATATATATATATATATATATATATATATATAGGTAATGAGTGGGCAGTGGTAAAGGGTGGTAATGGTGTTTTCAGGATATAGGGGTGAGAAGTGGTAGAGGGCAGGAACGGTCATTTTATAGCTTATGGGGTGGGTAGTGCTAAAGGGTGGTAAAGGTAATTTCAGGGTTTAGGGGTAGGTACTGGTAAGGGTAGACTTTAGGGATTATATACATATATATAAAATTCACTGAAAAAACCATAGGTTTCACACATGTTATAGTTAGCGGAAATTTTACTGATAAAAAACCAATGAAATTCCCCTGTTATAGTTAGTGCAGGCAACTATAACTCACGCGACCGCAATCCTCTGCTGATGCTAATACTGTTTTTAGACACTTATTTGCCCATGTCTTCTTCCATACATTTTTAGCTATACATATATTACAAATATTTTTTTTTCATAAAGACACATATGTCATCAGCAGAAGATTGCGGTCGCGTGAGTTATAGTTGCCTGCACTAACTATAACAGGGAATATAACTTTTCAGTGAATTTGTACGTTTTTTTAAATGCTAAGTTACTTTACGCCATTCGTGGCGTGCGCGCCCACTTAACGCAGTTCGTTCCGTGCGCGCACGGTGCGCTTCGCGCACCGTGCGCGCACAGTGAGCACGCGGTGCGCTTCGCGCACCGCGCGCCCACTTTACGCAGTTAGTGCCGTGCACGCACGGTGGGCACGCGGTGCGCTACGCGCACCGCGTGCCCACATTACGCTAGATGGGCCATGTACGCACGATGCGCTTCGCGCACCGTGCGCACATGGAGGACATATGATGCACTTTGTTTTGCAAGGTAAAATTTTACTTTTTCATATGTCTTATAAGCCGTGCACAAATGGTGCCCTTCGGGCACCATTTGCACACAGGGTGGGCAGAGTGTGGATAATTGTATTTTTTTTTTAAATTTTTACCGTACGCGTAATCGGCGAAATTAGCGAAAAAATAAAAATTCAGTTTTTGGCCTTGGGGGATCTTTGGGGACTCCCTCAACATGGCTAGGTGTTTTGGAGCTGCCCAAACAGCCCCTTTACATGTTTTTGTGCTTTGTGTTTTAATCCACACTCTCAGTGCGAGAGAGAAAATGGCGGCCGCCGCTTCCTGGTTTCGGCCGATTCGAATGTTTACTAAGATCTAAGAGCCAATCAGAATCGCGCTCGCGCACGCCACCGTACGCGTACGGTCAGCGTACCGTAAGCGCACCGTAAGCTGGCTCAGATATATATATTGATTTAAAGGCTATTTTCTCAGAATCTACTGAACAGATTTACACCAAACCTACAAAAGGCACTTCCTTGACCTGGGGACTACCTCTCTGCCAAATTTCATTAAATTCTGTTCAGCCGTTCGGGCTGTAGCCCTGTCTAAAGGTCCTATGGAAAAATGCATGGGAAAAACGCGTTTTGGGACCCCCCTTTTATCTCAGCCCCCGCTTGACGAATCCCCCTGAGACTTTCAGGGTAGGAGCGGAGCGTAGCGCCCCACCTATTTTGAAAAATTCGCGAGGATTCGTCGACCGGCGCCAAAGTTATTCAAAATAGAATGTTGCGGATTTCCTATGGAAACGTGGTCCTAACTATAACTACCTACTGGCGACCGCCAGTAGGTAATATTCTCATATCTGTGTGGATATATATATATATATATATTTCACTTAAAAAAACATAGGTTTCACACATGTTATAGTTAGGTGGATATTTCACTCGTAAAAAACCAATGAAATTGCCCCGTTATAGTTAGTTCAGATAACTATAACTCGCGCGCCCGCAATCCACTGCTCATGACGTCACATATTACATCACTCATGACATGGTCAGTGGCATCACTCATGACATCACTGATGACATCATCCTTGTGATCGAGTGGCGGTCGTGCGAGTTATAGTTATCTGAACTAACTATAACGGGGGAATTTCATTGGTTTTTTACGACTGAAATATCCACCTAACTATAACCTGTGGTTTTTTAAGTGAATTTGCAAGGTTTTTTAAATGCTAATTCCTAACTATAATGTGTGTGAAACCTATGGTTTTTTCAGTGAATTTGTACGGTTTTTTAAATGCTAATTTATTTATGTATTATTTTTTTATATATATATTTATTTTACAATAAACTACGTATTAAAATTTTAAATTTTTTTTTTATTTCCACCGTGCACCCCCGCGATTTAAAAAAAAAAAAAAAAAATTCTGCCTTCGGGGTCCTTCAGGGACCCCCTGACAAAGGCTAGGGGGTCAGGAACTCTCTACCCTGCCCCCTTTTCACGTTCGCCACCTTCCTTTTTTCACTCTCGCACTGAAAACAAACAAAATGGCGGCCGACACTTCCTGATTTCGACCGATTCGAATGTTGACTAACATGTAACCACCAATCAGAATTACGCTCGCGCACGTTAGGGTGCGCGCACGGTGCGCGCCACCTGCGCGCGTATAGATATTGATATGCTTTTAAATGCTATTTTCTCAGGAAATACTGAACAGATTTACACCAGACCTGCAAAATGCACTTCCTTGACCTTATGGCTACCTCTCTGCCAAATTTCAAGTAATTCTGTTCAGCCGTTCGGGCTGTAGCTGCATCTAAAGGTCCTATGGAAAAATGCATGGGGAAAATGCGTTTTGGGACCCCCCTTTTTTCTCGGCTCCCGCTTGACGAATCACCCCGAGACTTTCAGGGTAGGAGCTGAACGGAGCGCCCCATTAGTTTTGAAAATTTCGCGAGGATTCGTCAACCGGCGCCAAAGTTATTCAAAATAGAATTTTGAGATTTCCTATGGAAACACGGTCCTAACTATAACTATCTACTGGCGACCGCTAGTAGATAATATATATATATATATATGTACATACATATATGTGCATGTGTTTAAGGCTGCAGTACCACCTGGTGTGTGCAGGGCGGAGTTTAGCAAAAAATAAAAACACACATAATGAAACACAGGTCCTTACAAGACAATTTTTAATAAAGTTGTATAAATTGGCACACATGCTTCTGGAGTCATTTATGTATTGTGTAGAAGACATTACCTTCTTGAAGATTCGTCAAACTGTGCCAAAGTTATTAGAAAAACAAAATATGCTTCATCTATGGGAAAAGTTGGTCCTCACAGGGTTGGTGTTTGAACAGCTTGTAGTCCCCAAGGGATTATTTGTGGTCTGATAGAGATTATGGCTGGGATATAGAGTGATCATATTGAAGTCCTCCCAGGGAAGATGGGGGACCAAATTCAAAACCCAGGTTAGTGTGAGATCATATTGAGGTGCACAACAATCATGTGAGGTAATCACTGGGATATTGTGTGATCACACTGAAGCCTTTATAGGGATAGTCCACTTTTGTAACAAAGTCCTCCTAGTGATAGTGTGCGATCACAGTGACAGCCTCACAGACATAGTGCATGTACATACCGAAACCTTAACATGGATGTTGGGGGTTCATACCAACATCTTCTCAGGGTTGGGGCATGATCATATTGATGTCTCCGATGTATGGCATGTAATCATATGGAAATGTTCACATGGATGCAGGGATGGTGTGTGATCATACTGAAGGACTCACAGGATGTGCTGTAATGGCCAGAGCTGCCGATTTTGAATCTGGGGAACCAGGTTCGAGTCTCAGCATCAGCTCAACATCCTGTGATTCTGGGGAAATAACTTAATCTTCCTGTGCCTACCAAAACATGAATGTGTCCTTGTGTAATGTAACTGCTGCTCATGTAAAGCACTCCAATACCTTCGGGGCGAGTTTGCACAATATAATGCTACAAAAAAAAAACTGAACTGCTAACATGGTTCTTTGTTGTCATCTTGAATTCCCGTGGAGATAGTGTGTGATTGTATTAAGGTCCAAAAAGGAACAATGTGTGAATGTATTGACGTTGTCACTGGGTTGTTGTGTGATTATATTGAAGTCTGCACACGCATGGTTATTGTATTGAAGCCTGAACAGTGGTGGTGTGTCATAGAAAAAAAGCCAGAATGAAGGTGTGTAATCATATTTATGATCTCGGGAGCATGTTCTCTGATTATACTTAGACTTTCTCAGGCATCTCTATTGTTATCTTCAAGTACCCACAGAGCTGCTGTGTGATAATATTGACGTCCTCAAATGAATGGTATGTGATTATATAGAAATCCCCACAGGAATGCTGTGTGATCAAACTTAAGCTTTCCATGGATGCTTTGTCATCATACTGTTCCCACAGAGATGCCATTTGATTATATCGAAGTCCCCACAGGGATGGTGTGTGATCATGTCAAAGTCCCCACAGGGATGGTGTGTGATCATGTCAAAGTCCCCACAGGGATGGTGTGTGATCATGTCAAAGTCCCCACAGGGAAGGTGTGTGATCATATCGAAGTCCCCACAGGGATGGTGTGTGATCATATCAAAGTCCCCACATGGATGGTGTGTGATCATATTGAAGTCCCCACATGGATGGTGTGTGATCATATTAAAGTCCCCACATGGATGGTGTGTGATTATATTAACGTCCCCACATGGATGGTGTGTGATCATTTGAAGTCCCCACATGGATGGTGTGTGATCATATAGAAGTCCCCACAGGGATGGTGTGTGATCAAACTGAAACCTTTTCAGGGATTACATGGTTATATTGAAGCCTCCCAGAGTTGGTGTGTGATCATATTGAAGTCTTCAGAGGGTTTTGTGTTACAGTAATAATGTCCTCACAGGGATGGTGTGTCTTCATACTGAAGTGCCTGGAGTATTCTATGTTATCGTTTTTGAATTCCCACAGGAAGAGGTGTGGCGCCGCGGCCAGGGCGACTGACTCTGGAATCTGGGGATCACAGTTCAATCCCCAGATTAGCCCATCACCATGTGTTTGGGCAATAGCTTGCTTAATCTTCCTGACGGCCCCCAGCGCCTAGAGACCCTTACGGGTGATTGTTCGCACATTACAAATGTGGATATTATTATAGTGTGTGATCATATTAAGGCCTAAACAGGGACAATGTGTGAATATATTGATGTTGTCACTAGGATGTTGTTTCATCATAGTAAAATCATCACAAGCATGGTGTGTTATTGTATTGAAGTCTAGATAGTCTTGGTGTGTGATCATTTTGAAGTCCTCTCAGAGATAGTGAATGATCATATAGAAGTCCCCACAGAGATGGAGTGCGATCATATTGAAGCCCCCACAGGAAGAGTGTGTGATCATATTAAGGTCCAAGCAGGGACAAGGTGATCATATATTGATGTTGTCACTTGGATATTGTGTAATCATATTGACGTTTTCGCAGGCATGGTGTGTTAGTGTATTGAGGTCTGCACAGTGGTGGTGTTTCACAGTGATTGCCCCGTAGGGATGATGTGTAATCATATGGAAGCTATCACAGACATGGTGTCCAATTATACTGAGTTCTTCGCAGGGTTCTGTTTTACCATCTGGAAGTCCCAACACAGATTGTGTGTGATCATTTTGAAGTCCTCACAGGGATAGTGTATAATCATATACAGGTCCCCACAGAGATGGTGTGTGACAATTTAGATGCCCCGCCACAGGGATAGTGTCTGATCATATTATGGTCCAAGCAGGGGTAAGGTGGGAATAGATTGATGTTGCCACTTGTATGTGTGATCATATTGAAGTCCTCACAGGCATGGTGTTTTATTGTATTGAAGTCTGCTCAGTGGTGATGTATCATAGTAAATACCCCATAGTGATGATTTGCAATCATATTGACTCTCTCAGGGGCATGTTGTCTGATTATATTAAGGTCTTCTCAGGGTTTTGTGTGATCATCTTGAAGTCACCACAAAGATGGCATATGATCATATTGAAGTCCCCACAGAGATGGTGTGTGATCATATAGAAGTCCTCACAGGGATGGTGTGTGATCATATTGAAGTTCCCACAGAAATGGTGTGTGATCATATTGAAGTCCCCACAGGTATGGTGTGTGATCATATTGAAGTCCCCACAGAGATGGTGTGTGATCATAGTGAAGTCCCCACAGAGATGGTGTGTGATCACACTAAAACTTGTATGGGGTGACATGGTCATTTTGATGTACCCACAAGGATGCTGTGCAATCATATTGAAGTTAGGTCTGGAAGTAATTTTAATTATGCTGGAGTAATCTGAGTAATTTTGGTAAATCCGCATTATACTTTGACATGGAATTAGCAATAGTAATGCATTTACATCTGCAAGGATGATGAAGAGTAATGTGGGGGGAAAATAACAAGTGTGAGTGGTTGCTTGAACTGCTGGTTATATTGTGTTGCATATAGCATTATTTTCTTACCACATAAATTATTCCTGTGTCCATTTTGGATGCAAGTGTTCATTTTGTGCTTACAAACTCATGCTAGATACCATCAGTAAGTTGATGGAAAATCCCACCCCAAATCCACATTTAGCGAGCAGCTGTTCTATTATGCTGATCATGTTCTGTTGCAATTAGTGCTATTTCGTAGTGCAATAGCCTCCTCGCATCCATTTTGGAAGTGAATGGGCATTTTATTTCTAAGAAAATAGCACCAATTGGAAAAGTACTCTTCTCGCGTAATTCTGCATAATAGTGCTGAATTGTAGAAACCTGCACAGGGATGACATGGTTGTATTGATGCCCCCACAAGGATGGTGTGTGATCATATTGAAGTCCTGAGAGGGTTTTGTGGTACAGTAATGATGTCTTCACATGGGTTGCACATGTTTATATTGAAGTGCCTACATGATTATATGTTATCATTTTAAATTCCTCACAGTGATAGTGTACTATCATATTTAGGCCCAAACAGGGACGAGATATAAATGTATTAACATTGTCACTTGCATATTGTGTAATCCTATTGAAGTCTTCACAAGTATGGCTATTATTGTGTTCAAATCTGCACAGTGATAGTGTGTCAAAGTAAAAACCACCTAAATAATGATGTGTAATCATACTGAAGTTAGCACAGACATGCTGTCCGATGATACAGAGATCCAGTCAGGGTTATTTGTTATCATATTGAAGTCCCCACAGAGACTGTGTGTAATCATATAAGAGTCCCCTTAGGGATGGTGTGTGATCATATTAACCCCTTCAGTGCCCGCCCCTTTCCCCGCCCAGTGCCGGCCGTTGCATTAGCGGGCGGGGTCTATGACGAGCTGGACTCGTCATGGGCACAGCGCCACCGCGGCCCATGACGAGTCCAGCTCGTCATGGGCACTGAAGGGGTTAATGTCCAAGCAAGGACAATATGTGAATCTATTGATGTTGTCACTTGAATGTTGTGTCATCGTTTAGAAGTTATGCCTGGAAATCTTTTTAATTACACCACAGTAATCTGAGTAATTTTGGTAAATCCTCATTACTCTTGATGTGGAATTACAGATCATAATGTCATTATACTTGCTTGCGCAATTAAGAGTAATTTGGGGGGAAAATCCTACCACAAGAGCACATTTAGCAAGCGTGAGCGGGTGCTCACGATGCTAGATATGTTATGTAGCATTTCGAGCTATTTTCCTTTTAAAAATAAATATATATATATATTGCATTTTACATGACGTTGGTGTGATTAACATAGTTAATGAATCTGCCTTACATTATTTTAACTCTGTGTCAGGAGAAGGAAGTCAGAAATCATGCAATCGATTGTGGTCCCATATCCCCTGGATATATGTACATTGGGGTCCCCCTCACTCAAAGGCACCTCCCGACTCCTGGGTAAGACCAGGTGCTAGGTCTAACAGGCATATAGTATTTGTCAATAATGGGCCAGTGGCACAAGTTTTGATTCCTTGGTTATCCTGTCTACTAACAGTACAGCAAAAGGTACAGTGTATTCACATCTTAACATAAACAGTTTCAATCAACAATAAAGAGACGAGGTAATACAAGGAAAAGAATAAAGCAAAGAAAATATACCCGTCCTCCCAACCCCCTTGTGTGAGTGTCTGTATGGTTGTGACTCAGTTCACTACTCTATCTCCAATAGCTATTTTGCTCCTCATTGAAGATCACACTATAGATGGAGAGTGTACTGCTTGTTATCACCGGAGGATAGTCCCTGGGTGGTGCCCACGCCTAGATATCTGATTGTCCTGCTAAGGGTTATGATCAGGGGCACTATAGTGCTAAGAAACTAGTGCTAAATACCAGGAGTAAGTTGGAGGCAAATCCAGCCCCAAGTGCACATTTAGCGAGCAGCTGTTCACGCTCACTATTCATGTTCTGTTGTATTTAGAGCTATTTCTTAGTGCTAAATGCAATCCTTACATACTTTTTGGATGTGATGGGGCATTTTTGCGCTAAGAAAAAACTGACAAATGCAGAATTACTCTTCTCACGTATTTCCACATAATTTCACAGAACTTCTTTGTAATTCTGCTTGATTACACTACACAGAATTACGCAAGATATGTGTGTGATCATATTAAGGCACAAACCGAGACGAGGTGTGAATATATTGATGTTGTCACTTGGATGTTGTGTGATCATATTGAAGTCCTCGCAGGCATGGTTTGTTATTGTATTGAAGTCTGTACAGTGGTGGTGAGGGAATACCGCATAGTGATGATGTTTAATCATATTGAAGCTTTCATTGGCATAGTGTCTGATTATAATAAGATCCTTTCTGGGTTCTGTGTTATCGTCTTAAAGTCCCCACAGAGACAGTGTGTGATCATATTTAAGTCCTCACAGTGATAGTGTATGATCATATTGAATCCTTGATGTGAATGTTGTGGGTTCATGCTAAAATCGCCACAGGTTTGAGTTTTGATCGTATTGAAGTCCTCAAATGTATGGTGTGTGGTCATATTGAATTCCTTAGAGGATTTTGTGTTATCATAATGATATTCTCTCAAAGATGGTGTGCTACCATAAAGAAGCACTCGCATGCATGGAGTATGGTCATATTGAAGAACCCTCTGTTATCATCTTGAATTTCCCACAGGGATACCGTGTGATCAAATTAAGGCCCAAACAGAGATGAGGTGTGAATATAATGCCGTTGTCTGTGGGATATTGCAGGATCATATTGTAGTCCTCATAGGCATGTGTGTTATTGTTTTGAAGTCCGTATGGGGGTATGTCGTAGTAAAAACCCCATAATGATTAATTGTAATCATATTGAAGCTATCACAGACATAGTTTCTGGTTATTCTGAGACAATCTCAGGGTTCTGTGCTATCATCTTGAAGTCCCCACAGAGATGGTGTGTGATCATATACAAGTCTTCACAGGGGCGGTGTGAGATGATATTGAAGTACTCACTCACAGTTATAGTGTATGTTAATATAGAGGTCCGCACAGGGATGGTGGGTGATTATATAGAAACCCCCACAGGGATAGTGTGTAATCATATTAAGGTCCAAGCAAGGACAAAGTGTGAATATATTAATTTTGTCACATGGATGTTGTGTAATGATATTGAAGTTACCCCTGGAAATAATTTTAAATACGTTGGTGTAGTCCGATTAATTTTGCCAAATCTGCATTACTCTTTGGCGCGGTAATTTCGAGAAACCTTTCATAATTAAAAGTAATTTGTTATTTGTTTTGTTGAAACGAACCATTATTGATGAGGGTTATTTCAGCAAAACAAAAAATCAATGGCCCTGACTTGTTGGAAGTTCTCTTTTGTTTCATGTTCAGTATAGGTTGACTGGCCACGTAGTGAATGGGCCATTGGTCAAAGGTTTCCAGTTTACAAATATTTACCATATAGTCTTCTAAATTGCACCTGTTGAGAGCTTGTTCAAATAGTCGGAAACCTGCATTCACCTGTTATGTTCTTTAGGCAGACTGTGATTCAGCAATACGTACTAAGTGACAGTACTGTTTCATGATTTATGATCCACAAAAACTTATACCATGGAATAAATGTTGAAAGACATAGTAAAAAAAAGTCAAGGAAAAATAATCACACTGGATGTCAACACACATACATATATTTGAATGAGATGCAATGCTACTTACTGGGTTTAATTCCTAAAATCCTCAGTGCAGGCTGAAGGCTAAATATTTAAGTCCCAAAGCAATAAATCCAGAAGGAGGTAAAACTCCAATCCCAGGAGCTGGGGCCTACATAATGCTAGTTGCATTTTGTTTACTTGTGGTGGAATATTTACAATAAAGTGGTGAAGTGTGTTCCAAGAAGGCTAACAGCACACTTCGTCACTCTAGAAACGCAGGGCTGCACCATATTTACAAGAATATGGTGCAGCCCTGCGTTTCCCCCTGCACTAACATTAGCTGCCTAGTGCCAACGCACGCACCCTTGCACCATAGTGCAAGGGTGCCTGTGTTGAGGGGAAGATTTTTATGAGCAGGAAGGTCTCCCTTCATTCCAAGAATTATGCCAGCATAATTTTAATTCTATGCATGTCTAGCACTAAGTTGCATATGTGCACTATGTGTGCATGCACACAGGTCAGCTAGAGTGGTCGTAGTGTTAGCCAAGCATAGAAACTGGTAGGAACTGATGCAGAGCTATTAATGTGACAACATATACTGACTCCGGATCAACTGGCAGGTGTCATAAGTAGAAGGGATCGGCAGGGGCTGAGGCTTTGTATACCAATGTAACTTTTGCTTGATAAAAACAGTAAGCACAACCAGTTATGTTGTTACTTAAATACTCTGCAGTTTTTCATCCCTGGCCTCAATGAAACATAAGTGGAACTGTTAACTCCATCACAGTGAATAAACAAAAAACCCTAAATACTGAGAGCTCTCTCACACCTATCACAGACTGGCTTTCACACTGTACCAGAATCACTTGCACCAATGAATGAATGGATAGATAAGTAGAGGCATAAGTAAAATGGTGAATGATTGAGTGCATGGATGATGAGCGTTTGAGTGCATGAAGGAATGAATGGAAACATCCAAGTCTGAACCATTGGTTTGTATACCGCTGTTTGGTCTTTGTACGCTTGATTATCAATTCCATGCACAACCCTTGTTTTATGGAAATTATAATGTCCTTGGTTCCACCTTCTTTAGGAGTGAGCAAAGCTTTTTTAACCTGCAAAGACTTGCAAAGTTTCTGACTGCTGCTGTCCAAGACGTTTGCAATTTGACCTACAGACTAATATTCACTTTGCGACCCATAGACATAAATACCTGACCATTTTTGAAGGTGTTTGTTTTGTGGATTACACCCATGCTGCTTCTAGGTGCCCTGCCGGGTGCATATTGATTACTTTTGGTACATTCAACCCTTCGGTTCCTGTGGATAATGCCTAGGCCACCTTTCGGAGACCCCCATATAGGACTGTTGTTAGATGTTACATCGCCAGCCTTCTCATTGGATCATGCTACTCTTGCTCCCTACAAAGACACTGACTACCAGAGTAACTTGTAATCCAACAGCAACTGAAGCTAAACATGTCCCACTCATATACTAGCCACATCTATCTCATTGCCTTACCAGCCTCTGCTAACCCAGTTACTACTTGACCTCTTTGATAATTATAAAAGATATCTTCAATCTCCTTACCTCTACTCTACCTTTCCACCATTCTGCTGTGCATTTACCTCCCCCATGTCCCTAATCTCTCACTAAAATCTCAGGTTTTCCTTTCTCTTCTGTCTTAAATACTTCTTGATCTGAACTACCACAAGAATCAATTAAACATTTTTGACTTTAATCTCGAAATGAGAGCTATCCTTTTTTACCAAAACCTGGTTAAACAATTGTTTACTAGTACTGCATGAAATATTCACACTTAAATTTCAAATACTGACACTAAACCACAAGAGGAGGAACAGCTGTTGGTTTCAAATAATCATTGCAAACTAGTCTTGAAGATATCATCATGTCACATTGTGAATGACTCCATTCTGCTTCACACCCTCATGCACTTTCTTGCTTGCATTTCTAAATACCAAAAGATCACTGCCAAACAACCCTCCTTGGTAACCTGGATATCTGGTTTGACCAACTTTTCTCCCATACCATAAATTAGCATGGCAAGCCGGGAGGCTCTTAACATTATTAAGTTCATCAATGGACCCGTACACACATCTGACCACATTCTGGATGCAATATTCTTCCCATCTGGCCTCATCACAATGCTAGGACACCTAACGATCATCTGGAGCAACCACTATCGCATCTCTCAAGGTTCCCACAATATCAAGCAATACACAATAACGACCTCAGCCATCTACAGATAGTGAACCGGTTTAATATCTCTGCACCTGACTCCTCTCTCGGCAGTCTCACCTTCCAACTAAATAACATAAATTAATCAGCTTCACAAATTGCTCTCAAAAGCTTTTGACAAATGTATTCCTCTTTTAATATCCACATAGAAACCATATTCATGAGAACCACTAGCACAACAAAAAGATAAAGATGAAAACAGAAATCACTTAATCTCAAGGAAAATGGATGAAATCCATCATCTCTGTGATAAAGCCTTTCTTAGGTGTTTTAACAGGCTCTACATATCCTATATTAGGAAAGCGAAAACAACAAGCCTGGGAAAAACGCTGAGCATTGCCGTGAGGAGAACGTCCTTCCAGAACTCTGGTCCCCAGCAGCCAGTGGGGCTGCGACGCTTCTCCCTGCACCCGGAGGCACGATAAAGTTGCCGGCGGGCTCCCGCAGCATTGGAAGCCTGGGAAAAACACCGAGCATTCCCGTGAGGGGAACGGGCGTCCAGAACCCAAGTCACCAGCAGTCAGTGGGGCTGCGACGCTTCTCTCTGCACCCGGAGGTGCGATAAAGTTGCCGCCGGGCTCCCGCAGCACGGGATGCATGTGGGCGGCCTGGGCAAAGCCCGGCCCAAGGGCCAGCCCATCCTTGCCCGTCATGGTCCGGAGGAGAAAGGGCTGGGCCACCCCCCTGTCACTACAGGCTGGAAGCCCCAGGCCACATCTCGCAAAGGTACTGTTGCCAGTCCATCCTTGCTATTCTACTGATTATTGGACCCTTAGTCAGACTTGTAGCCTGTTGGGGCTAATACTGTGTTATAGTACTATTGTTGAGGCTTGATTGTTTAATTGGTGTCATGGGGAAAAGGAAAGGGACTGAGATTGGGGTGGGTGGTGCTACTAGGAAACGATCTAAAAACGGTCACAGTCACTTGTACAGGGAACTTGGTGTGAAGGGAGAGAAGGGGGGCCAGGAGAGGAAATCCTCGGCCGCATTGAAAACATTGCTGCTGACTGTGAAGAGTTGCTAACTTCACCTGCACAAATTCCTGTTACCCCCACTATTGATACCAACAACACCAAGTCCCCCTGTCCCCAAAACTCCACCAGACCTACCGCTATAGGGTATGGGAACATCCCCAACCTATTTAAGAAAGCAGCAAGAAAAAGTAAAATGTCCGTAGCTGCAGATGTGCGCAATAGTCACACCTCAAGCTTCCCGTATGCCCAAAGGGAAGCGAGTCTCTCCGATAGCGCTACACTAGATGAGCTCCCTTTGAGTAATCGTTATGCCCTCCTTGCTGACAAGCCACCCATCACCAATGTGCATACAGACACGGATCACATCCACTCAATTAATAATGACTTAAGTAAAAACTCATTGCAGGGAGCAAGGGAAGTTGATAACGGCTCCATACCCTCTAACCTTGATCTTCAGAGGGAGATTATAACCGTAAGAAGTAGCGTTGAGGCATTAACCTCCTTGGTATCCAAACTTTCAGCAGATAGATGGAAGCAATAGACTACACTTACTGCCGCCATCACTACAATTATCTGCATAATCCAATCAAGCTGGCTCAAAGACGGAGCTTCCAATGCCCCGTGTGAAGCAACCTGATTGTAATGCTTTATCTTTGCGTTCTGACTACCAACCCACTCACAGCACCAGAGAAACCAAAAGTACATTTCTAGAGTAACGTAGGTCAAATGTTGATCATGGTAGGACAAGTACGGGCCTGCCACAGACCCAAGGTGGGCATGGGCTAATGATCAGGCCAGCCTTGCTGAGCATGGCCACATGTTGCAATAGGGTGTCCCTACCTCGCCAGCCTTCTCTATTATCTCATTGCAGGCAAAACAATCCGTTGTCTCTACCAATTTACATGACCAATGTTCCTAAAGTAGACCTAAATTGTATTAAGTACGAGAATGTTGAATCTTTAAAAAACAAAGCCAGCCATTGGTTGAGGCATATCGGGGAGTGCAGATCAGTAATTAGAGATGACATTGTATCTGCCAAAAGGTGCTTCTCAAATCATAGTACAGTTGATACAATAGAGCTAATCTTAGCTTCTGAGCACCTGGTACATGATCTAATTGCCCTAGAGGCTAGATCTTTCCCAATTCCATCAACAAAAATAAGGTTGAGATTAAGCATCCCCTCAATACCAGACCAAGCCGAAAATGCACGCCAGATTCTTGGGGATTCTCCTATCTCATCCCTATTGCAGAATGACTGACTAATCTCAGTCCCCACCAAGGATCCTTTGAGTAATACTACTATAGGTCCTATGAACACCACTCACCCAGTATACTCTTATCTTGATGAATCTCCCAGTGAGCCAGTGAGTACGTTACCTTTCTTACAGATGGCCCCAGATTCCTATTAGTGTCGAGTGATTGTACCCGGGCCAGCGGCCCGGATACAAAAGTTGATTGCCAAGCATCGCCTAAATCGAATGTCCCAATTCCTTTTCAGGCTCCCATTCCTAAAGGTAATGAGGAAACGCTGAGAATTATTTCATGGAATGTGGAGGGTATAAGGGGGAAGCTTGATTGCCCGCATTGGCTTTATCTCTGCAACTGAGATATGTACTCTCCAAGAAACCTGCATTTTGACCCCTACATTCATTTCAAGGTTTAAATCTTTTCATAGACCAGCAATACAATCCAAAGATGGCCGGTCTTCAAGAGGGCTACTTACATTTGTAAACATTACACTAAATTGTGAAGCAAAAGAGTTGGTTATCAATAGCCCGGATATTCTTGGGATTAGGTTAACCAATGGCAAGTGTAAGACGGCCGATACATGTAACGTATATGCTAGGAGCACTAGAGGTGGTAGTTCTCCAACCCTCCAGGTCCTGGGTAATTTATTGGAAGCCAGGCATGAAAGTCATCCACTAATAGTCGGTGGTGACTTCAACGTAACATTTGAGCCACTAGACTGGGCTGAGGCCAATGATGTGAACGAGGAGGACATAGTCTTGAGGGTACCTCCCCTGGAGCTTACTCCGATTAAGAAATGCTCGCAAGCTGCTCTCCAGTTGAATGCGATATCTCTAGAATATAGGTTAAGGGCCACTAACGGTAGAACCATCTCAGACAAAGGAGGAGGAATGACCTTCACTGGGCCAAATGGGTCAAGTAGGATTGACTACCTACTGGTGGATTTGACACTTTGGCCCTTGGTACAGGACATGGCCATAGTCCCATCCTGTGATAGTGATCACAACCCCCTTATTCTGTCTTTTGATAACCTCTGGGGAGACACCGGAAGTGAGCCCCCAATATCATTAAGCACAAAGGCTCTAATCCCCACAAATAATAAGCGCCAACTTAAATGCCCTGTGGTTTTGGCAGACAAATCTAAGACCCAATCGATTAAGGATGCCTTAACTGAGCATTTAGCGACTCTCATATCAGCGACCACGGATTCGCCTATACAGAGCAGTTGTAGTATCCTCCATAGGGAATTTTTTGATCGCCTGCCCTGCTTTTTTCATGCCCCTATTAACAGGACCTGGATATCACAGGGAAGGCTTCTGGGAAAACATGCATGGTTTAATAAAGAGTGTAGGGCCCTGAGAGGGAGACTGACTGTTGCTATTAGGAATAGAGATCCAGCTAGTATTTGTAAAGCCAGGAAGGAATATAAACAGGTGCAGGGCAAAGCCAAAAAATAATGAGATGAAAGGAGATGGGAAGACCCAGGGGAGGCCATTGGGCATCCTGACAGTCGGATGTTTTGGTCCCTTGTGTCTAAAAGCAACTTCGAACGTACACCTCCCTTGGCAAACAACGTTCCGGCCGTAGAATGGCATAAACATTTGAGTGAGTTATACTCCAGTGGTAACACTATTGACAGTTTCCAGATGCTCCACAATATAGGTGTTCCAACATGTACCCTTACATTTACTAGGGAGGAGATAATGCACTCCTTAGATGCTATTATCCCTGCAAAAGCCCTCAGACTCAATGGCATCCCTGGCGAACTTTTTTCGTGTTGATAGGGGCAACTGGGCAACCTGTTTCATGAAACTGGCCGTTGATATTGCTGGCGGGGGGAGTATTCCGGACACATGGAAGGGGCGGAAGTAGTACCCATTTTTAAGAAAGGGGACAGGTAGCCCGCCAACTACCGTCCAATTAGTATGATAGATTGTGCCCAGAAGGTCTTCTGCCGCTCGCTCCTAGCTAAAATCGAGACTTGGATGGATGAGAACGACATTCTCTCTCCACTCCAGGTGGGCTTTCGCGGAAAACCTACATCATCGATCAGGAGTTTGGTCTTGTTTTGCTGTATTGAAGGTAGTTGTGCTGGGTAAAGGCAGCTTATCTCTTGCCTTTATAGATGTAAAACAGCTTTCTACCTAGTCCCCAGGGATCGACTTTGGCAAGTCCTTCGGGACATGGGAATGCCTTTGGAAATTCTAGAACCACTGATCAATCTACATGAGGAAAATTTTGCCTGTGTGAGGTGGGGGAATCAGGGGCTAACCACTGAGCCATTTAAGATCCGGCAGGGGGTACGCCAAGGGTGCGTCTTGGCCCCCACTCTTTTCTCCCTATATGTAAATCAGGTGGCCGACCTCTTGTGTTCCATTCCGGCCGACGCCCCCTCCCTGGCAAATCATAAAATAGCCACATTATTGTTTGCGGACGATACCCTTTTGGTGTTCAAAACACCCATGGGCCTACAAAAACTTCTAAATCATTTTAAGGCCTTTTGTGATTTGAGGGGTCTGGTCATCAATGCTACTAAAACTAAGTTGATGATGCTAAATCCCCATAAATCCTTTAAAGGTAACTTGGTCTTAGACAATGTTCCACTTGAGAGGATTGGTTCTTTTGAGTACCTGGGAATCAAGTTGTCCAAGGGAATGGCTTGGAAGAAACTCTTAGAGAAGGCGTCCCTGAAATTTTCCCAGTTAACTGGGGCTTTGCGACGGGAGCACTGTCTTTCTCATACCAAATCTGTAGCCCCTCCCCTTAAATTGTACAGTTGTGAGGTAGTGAGTAGTGTGCCTTATGGGGCAGAACTGTGGGGTGCAATAAATGTAAACACTCTTTCAATAGTGGAAAACAAGTTCCTCAGGCGCTTGGTATCACTTCCCCAAAGCACTCCTCTTCTCCCCTTGAAACTTGACCTGGGTGTCAAGTCTATTAATGACTAGGCGAGTCTACGCCCACTGCTCTTTCGGCATAGATTGGTCACTACCCCTGAGCTGGCCCTCTATCCTTTTACCGAAGTTTCTGCTCTGGACAAAAACCATAAAATTGGGTGGATTACACACATAGACACCATCCGGGCAGGCATAGGCATGCCTAAGGAGCTTAATGGTCTCCCACCCACATACTCTAGGGACCAATTAAAATCTCAGGGCCTTATTTATGAGGCCTTGCGACAGTTTTGCGCTTCCGTTGCGTCACTTTTTATGACGCATCGGCAGCGTAAAACATGCCTCCCGGTGCACCCTATTTACAAAGTGCCGCATCTAAGCAGATGCATCACTTTGTAATTCCCTGCGCTACATTATACCTGCATCAGGTATAATGTATGCAGGGGGGCATCCCACGTAAGTAAGCCTCGTAGAAGTGACGCAGTGAAATCTACGAGAGTTCACTGCGTCACTTCTAGGGTGCAAATGCGTTTAAAAATAACGCCTGTTTCACAGCAGGCGTAAGACTGATGCAGGTCCTTTCACCTGGGGCTTGCCCCATGTGAAAGGACACATTGATGGAGTTGCGTCACTTTTGTGACACACTCCAGCAATGCTTCACTTTTACGCCTGCAGAAACGTCAGAAATACTGACGTATCTGTAACTCCTTGCGACAAGATGCGTCATACAGGAAATATGACACATCCATCATGTCGCAGGGAGGGCCCACTGAGAAGTGACGCATCGCTGCTTTCACGCAGCGATGCGTCACTTCTAATAAATGAGGCCCTTAGTATTAGGCATGGGTAGAACAGAAGAATTTCCTTAAAATTCGTCATGACTGTTTAACTGATGTTTTTACTGATATGAAATCCATCAGCCGGCTAGAATGCTATCTTGATTTTATTAAGGTGCCGGCAGACAGGAAATTGTATACTCAGTTCAGACATGGCAGTCTACCCATTAATGTCTTCACTAATTCCTGGCTGACAAATAAAGTACAGCCTAAGAGCTGTCCCTCCTGTTCATGCCATTACGAAACAATAGGCCACGTCTTTTTTGATTGTGCTGCCTATGCCAGACCTAGAAGGAATTGGCTAGCTCCGGTATGTAGACAACTTGGGACACACAGCCACAAAGATGCCCTACGTATTTTAAAGTCAGGTGCAAGACCACTCTATGCCTGTGCAACTGCCAAATGTTTGGGCCAGCTTTGGGCTATTAGAAGGAGGGCTTTAACTATTTCCCCGACTAACATGAATAAAGCAAACTGAAATCATATCAGATCAGTCCAGATGGGTGTGTTTCTTACACTCGTACATCGTCCTTGTAAATAATTGGTTTTTATGGCATTATTTTAAGCTTTTTATCCCTTTTATTGGTCACTCGGGCATGGGTTTTTAAAAATGGCTGATGCTGCTTAATTGGGCCGTATACACCAGCTATCGAGATATAAACAATATGTATTAATGCATTAGCACTTTAGCTTGCGTCCCGATAGGTAGAATCATTTAATAACGAGATCTGTCTAGTCTTGATCCTTTTCTGTGCTTGTCCATTTGTATTAAGAATTTGTTAATTCTTGTTTTTCTTTTTTCATTTTTAAGAGTTTATATATCGAGCATTTTATAGCACACTTTACCCTGAATATTATTAACCAAGATTCATGTGTTTATTTCTTTTATGGTACTGTAATACCGAAATAAAGACTTGATGATGATGATGAACATATTGTTTTAATCAGTTCTCCAATGCCAAACAACCTTCAAAGGAACATCCGAGGAGCCTAAAAGAATTCTGAGTGCAACACCACAAGGATTACCTAATTGGATGGTTTCTATGATTTCTTTGCAGCTAAACTTGGTGCCAGAGGACAGATACAGGAGCATCACATCTGGATAAGAACACTAGCCACCCAGTCCACGAGGACCTATAATCTGAATACATCAAATGATAGACACTGGTCTTTCGCCTCCTTAAAACAACTCCCAGCCTCTAAATCCTATGATCAAATGGTGGATCTGCAGGCTCACTGTCAAAAAAGCTTTGAACGACAACTTAACTTCAACCGTTACCGCAATCCAAGCGATAACTATTGTCAACAACTTCCTATCTTATCCCAACTTCCTCTCAGCCTTTAAGGTATCATACATAGAAAACCTCATAAGAATAATGTTCTAGATGCATAAAACCTGAAATGTAATGCTTTGTTCTTAGGTAAACTGATGAAAAGAGCAGTGCTCACTCAGATCTGAAATGTATTGCAGGAAAAAAGTACATTTTAGATCAATAATTTAGATTTCACACTTGGAGAGGCACAAACTCTACTCTGATGTCCATTTGAGAGAATGTGAAAACCTCTATGGACAGCAACAGAGTTGCTGTATTTCTACTGCTGGTTCTGACTGCTTCTTTTGACACAGTTCTCCATTACTCCATCTTGGTGAAACTAGGGGAACTTAGCGTCAATGGAAGTATTCATGAGGGGATCTCCTTATACCTTTCCAATAGATCCAGAATAACCTTGGTGCCCAATTCACATAACTAAATTTCAACATTAATGATGCTGTTCTTCAAGAATCAATCATCTCATCACTGCTCTTCAAAGCCTACCTAAGCCCTGTACCTACATGAGTCCCTTAACCTAACATTCTACAACTGTGCTAACCACATGCAGGTAATCTTAAAGTTGGGAAGCCAGAGGGATCTGGACACCAAGTCTAAACCACTGCCTCCAAATCACTGACCAAGGGATGCTGAGAATTCACCTTAAACTTACCTTGTCCAAAACAGATATCATAACATGCAGTGATTGGAAGAACTACTGGCCTACAAGTATCTGAAGTCAGGAACAGGGTGCCGCAACTCTGATGTTGACAGAAGTGAGAAACCTTGGAGTTACTATGGATTTCAGCCTTTTGCCTGGTCCCTTAAATGAAACAAATCACAAGAAATGCTTTAAACTCTACTGTGAAGTTTCCTGCAGTCCATGTTTTCCTCACAAGCTCCTGGCTACTATCTCACTTTTTCTTTCTTCTCTTGACAATGCAATGGACTGTAGTTCAGGGCCTTGTCCTTTCTGCTCCTAAGACTCCAACAAATCCATCTTCATGACCACTTCACCTATTCTCCGTGCTAACTTCCAATTACCAGATGCTCTGGTTTTAAGACTTAACTGCATCACCTGTAGGGCCATTTATAGAAACAGACCATCAAAAATTAGAACTACCAGGGGAATCAAGAATCCAACACCCCAATAATTCCTCATTTTGCCTGCTTTCAGAAGGTAAGGCCCCCGGTTGAAAAATCCAGCTCTGTGGAGTTACTGCAGAACCTATATTTCCAATAGGGATCAGCAGCTTCAATTACAGGTCCCATTAGAATTAGCGAGGTTACTCTTAATGAGGTTCTCAGTGTACTTTCTATTGGTTTTGCTTCACTGCATGCCAAGGCACAGTAAAAATAGTCATGATAAAAACACAACTGTGGTTCTCATGCATGGCACAGCACACACACTTGCATGATGTAGCATGCTATCCCTCTTAAAGTGCACTTTGGTACTGCATCAGTGGATTGAAGCACTATTTAAATGTAACTATAACCTATCACCAAAAACATCCAGTCACACACATTCAACAGAGTAGCTCAGGAAATTCCCATGAAGCCCAAAAATACTTCATATAATCAGTTATGTCAAAGCCTCTTTTGATACCACTCCTGCTTTTCAAGTCCCCCGAGCATGCCCTCCATTGATTCTGGTTTTCTTTGAAAACTGTCTTACGGTGGGAAAGGACAAGATGAGCATGAAGTGAGACTTAAAGTGTGTCTCCTCTACATGGGCTTCTCAGCACCAGCCCCCACCCGGCTTAATCTCAACCCCCTTCTCCAACTGGTTTTAGATGGAAATAGGGGGTGACTGCAGTGGCCAGGTTTGCAGTGCAGAATTACCACGGAGTTGGAATTCCGGACTAAGAAACCTTGGAACGAGGTGTTGACTGACTGAGCAAGATTGCAACCAGCAACTGAGAGAAACTGGACACCTGCAATGAGGAGAAGCAGGGCCTCCAGCTTGATTGGGGGAGCCAACAGAGCAGTGGAGGTCCAGTGTGGAGAGCAGAGGCATAGCTAGTGTGTCATGGGCCCTAATGCAAGGAAGGAACTGGGCCCACTGACTTGTATGAA
Organism: Triturus cristatus; assembly: GCF_964204655.1. Lineage (NCBI taxonomy): Eukaryota > Metazoa > Chordata > Amphibia > Caudata > Salamandridae > Triturus > Triturus cristatus. Next base: position 1,136,634,090 of record NC_140585.1, on the reverse strand, counting down.
CTGTGAAATACAGTAGTAACAAGGGCTCAGTGGGCCCCTCAGGGATCTGGGCCCAGAGCAACCTCACCTGCAGCACCAATGAAAGCTACACCCCTGGTAAGGAGTCCCTGTGCCCAAATATGGTGGCAGTTCATGGTGAATAATGCTGAGGAGGCCTTTGTGGGAGTGGTAGAGCTGAACATTGGCAAGCAGCTCAAGCCCCATAAGAAAGGGTTTAGGCTGCTCCCCTATTTGGAATCCCGATGGAGGCAGCATGGATGCCTGCGGCCCGGCACAGAGGACCTGCTTAAATGCGCATTTAGGAGTAGTTATTGTTAGATGTTCATGTGGAGGGAGTATTTTCCACAAGTACACAATTTGAGATGGAAGAGAGGAATAGTGTAAGTTAGGAGAAAACTGAAACCAGGGGGGCTGATGGATCTAAATCTGAGTGTAATCTTGAATGTAAGAGGGTACTATACCCAGCATAAATGTTGTGATACTATCATCATAAGAAAACATGTAGGACATACATTTCCATCCCTAATTGTACAGGCCATTGTATCCCTAATGGCCTGTAAGTAAAATGTACTATGTCATTGATGTTCATTAGTTCCCTTGATGGACATTGGTTCCTCCCATAGGAGACAGTGCAGCAGGCCTATTGTGACTATTTCACAGAGAGGACTAAGCATAAATGGGAATAACATTCCTTTCTTACTGCAGCAGCCAGATTGAAGTCCAGTGATCAGCTCCAGCTTTAGCTCAGTTAACTTGCAGGTTTGTGCCCAGGCCAGACTTCAGGTCAAGACTAGTGCAGATTGGAAATGAATGCCCAACTGAAACAGCAAGCCTTTACCTGAGACTGCAGACTTGAGCCAGCCTAAGAATGTTTGCCTGTGTTCCCAAGTCAGATCTCATGCCTGTGCCCAGCTCCAACTACAGGTATGTGCCTAAATAAGACTGCAGTGCTGTGCTCCCTTGGCAGCAGCAAGTCTGCAGTTTAAGACATAGAGTTGTAGTCTCATTTGGGCACAGGACTGCTGTGAGATCTGGGCATAGGGGTGCAGCCGCAGGTGGGCATAGGCCTGCATTTGGAGATAGGCACCTGCAGTGAGATCTTTGTACAAGATTGCAGTCTCATCTAGGCACTTTTGCAGTTTCCGTTGGTGTAGTGCAAGGCTCAGACAGCCTCGGCAAAAAGAAAAACACAACACTGAACTGCTACTCGTACCCTGAATGGTATAAATTGAGAATTTAATTATGAGAGTCAGCAAGACTGGGTCATTCCAGGTAACAAGGTGTGCCTGTCACCAAACATAGCCTCTTACTGAAATCCTGAGCTTATAGACATGTTAATTACAAGAGATCAAGGGCCAGATGTACCACCATTCATTTTTGGGAGTCGCAAATTGCGTCAATTTGCAACTCGCAAAAATGAATGTACAACAGTGTCTCAGTCACTGTTTGCGATTCACAATGGGGTCGCAAATTGCATGCCTCATTAATATTCATGAGTCTGTCTCAATTTGCGACCCCACTGGGAATGGCTTACACTCATTGGGATAGTGGCCTGCTGGGGTCAGCAGACTACTAAGTCTGTGACTGCTTTTTTAATAAAGCAGGTTTTTTTTTTTCAAATGCAGCCCATTTTCCTTAAAGGAAAATGGGATGCATTTAAAAAAAGAAAAATTAAACTATTCAGTTTTATTTTTTAAGGCAGGCAGTGGTTCCTGGGACCACCGCCTGCTCTTAAAAATATGTACGCACCCATTCACAAAGGGGAAGGTGTCCCCTGGCGACCTCTTTCCCTTTGCGAGTTGCTTAGAGGGTGGTAAACTGTGAGTGTGGGTGATGGACTCGCTATTAGGAAGGTACGCCCTTGGCACGCCCCTTCCTAATAGCAAGTCACTAACCATATTTTGTGAATCGCCAATAGGTTAGCGTGTCGCAAAATATGGTTTGTACATGGGGCTGACCTATTTTGCAGTCGCAAACTGGCGAAATTCCCATTTGCGACCACAAAAAATGGTCGTACACCTGCCCCTAAGTCACCCAAATTGCAGGCGCTCAACTTGTTTTTTGTAATTTTTTGCATTAAGATGCTTACAGCCATACATTAGCAAATGGAAAAGCTACAGCAGAATATAAAGAATGGAGTCCGGAATGTTAGAGATTCCAGTTTTTCAGGGTTAAAGGTCCTAGTTAGCATGTAGGCTTGCTAGAAATCAGCGCACAGAAACCATGTTTGCTTCAAGTAATGGAACATATTTTTAGTCAAACATTTTACAGACAAACTTCAAATTACTGAAAAATCACAGGCACATCACAAGCCTTGTGTGTTTTTCAGAAATATCCAGTGGCTAATGCAGGTGCAGAGATGGTATTATTTAACTTAAAAAAGGAATAGTCACACCTTGTGAAGTCATCAGATGCTCATTTTCAAGTCCTCCACAAGTCATCGAGCTCAAGTTTCTAAACTCTGCTGATGACTTCAAGAGCTTGATGATGTCTGATGATGTGAAAATGACTTCTAGAGTAGTTGGATGATCATCCAATGACTCTGGGATTGCTTCTAAAGTAATCCTGTTTGACCTGGGTGCGGTGCTTTTGTCAGGGTGAATGTTTATTGAAACGTTACTGCAGTCCACTTGCAGACACCTGGGCGTGGGGCTGGAAGCGACTCGGCTGGAGCTGGGAGTGTCAAGGTCGAGGCCCGTTTTCATGCAGAGTGAGTTGCCAGGGCAATCGCCCATTCACACCTGCTCCTCGGCCTCACGCAAGACAAAAGAAGCCCTCGCCTGGCATATCTGCAGGAGGGGGATGGGCGCCTCTGAGGATGGGGCACCTTCGAAATCTTCTCAGGTTTGCAGCCAAAGGGATAGAGGGCTTTGATTTTCAGACCCGTGATTAGGAGCATTTCTAACAAGCTCACCCTAAAAATAGACATTAATCCGTTTTTAGGGAAATAATACCGAGCACATCGATAGAAAAAATGCAAAATGTCGCATTTGAAATATGTGAAAGTTTTTTTAAGTTAAATAATACCATCTCTGCACCTGCATTAGCCACTGGATATTTCTGAAAAACACACAAGGCTTGTGATGTGCCTGTGATTTTTCAGTAATTTGAAGTTTGTCTGTAAAATGTTTGACTAAAAATATGTTCCATTACTTGAAGCAAACATGGTTTCTGTGCGCTGATTTCTAGCAAGCCTACATGCTAACTAGGACCTTTAACCCTGAAAAACTGGAATCTCTAACATTCCGGACTCCATTCTTTATATTCTGCTGTTGCATACAGGGACTGTCCTGCATTGAAGAATAAACGTTATCAGAGCTGTATCCCTTCACCATCCATTCTTTTATGCAAGAAAGCGCAACTTGCAGAGGTGTCCTAAGAAAGGAATTATATTGCATTTCAAAGTCAAAGTCAAAACTTATTTCTAGAAGCAGTGAAAATATCAGTAACATTGTCTTAAATGCTTGTTCGTACACTAATGCTGACTGCATGCCAATGTTGTGTGTTTTTGGAGCTTGACCTTTCCAATTAAATGTTGGCATCTTTCACGAAAGAACTCTTCACAACAGCACTACACGAGCAGCATTTCTTTTGGGAAAATACTTTCAGTGGGCTGGTTTTTACATTTCTAATGGTGTTCTGTCACAGATTTAATCACCTATATTCAGGGCCATCAGAATTATATGATTTTTGGCACGCGGCGTTTTCCGCTATTATTTACGGATTTTCAAAATTTGTGACATCACAATTCATCTGCTGCATAAGAGGCAGATTTTAACAAAAACATTTGTTTCTAGCTCAAGTGGCTTAAAAATTACGAAAACTCAGAGATGCATGTTGCCACGCAGTGGAGGGCCCTTCACAAAGATCGAATGGTCACTTTTGTTTTGCTTATTGCCATATTTGCATTAAACTGATACTGATGAGATTAAACCTTTGTCAGTAATAAAGTGCAAACATGAGAACATAATGAAGTTATACTGTCCCAAAATGTGCTGCATTATGCAGTAGAATTTGACTTTTCTTGCCACATAATTTAGTCAACCCTGCTGGATAATTTGGTCCCCCCGCCTCATAATTGCAGTGGCCCTGCCTATGACGTGCTGGAAGGGATCTATGCACGTCTCCATAGGCAACTTAAACCATGAGCTACTCCATTCCATTAGATTTTTGGTCGCTGTGCACCTGGATGTTTGTAAACAATAGCCCCAGTTACATGTACTGAAAGGTTTCCAATATGATTTTGAATCAAGATTTAGAATTCTAAAAGGCATGACAAGAATACAAATAAGATGCATCAAACAATGCACATCTTTTAAATTGTGTTATATCTCTGAAACTGTATTTCAATTACTTATATGTGGTATTCAGCATAGAAATAGTCCAATTGTATTTAACAAGGTTCCGGATACAATGTAAAATGGTGCCCCAGTCATCAGACTAACGTTATCAGATATCCAGATTTTATGTGATGTCTATGTTACAGTATGGACAACCCTTAAATTCACTTCAAAGATTACTGTAGACTTGACCATAGCCATGCCAGCATGAGCCAGGGCTGTCCACTTGCCACTTTCATTTAAATATATACATAAGTGACCTTGCTAAGCCGGGTGGTTGTTCAAGAGGCCCTCCAAAGTTGAGGAGCAAGCATATCTCATTCCTGCATTAAGCTGACCATTTGGTACTTCTTGAAAGTACAACAGTGGGTCTGCAAAGCTAGGAGATGGCAATTAAGGTATGACCTCGATGCACGGAGGCAGGATCCTCCTCCGTAGTCCCTGTTAGATACAAGGGAAGTGTTGTTCACAAACTCCAGCGAGACCCTGAGGACTCTTCATCTTTTTGTTACTGCTCCGGGGGGAGCTTACAAACCGACTCTAGTGCCTGTGACAGTGGGCTGTGGCGGGGTCCCACTAATGGATATTGGGCATGTTACAGGCGTCCATACTCAGCTCACTGTCCTGGGTCATAAGCCTGTTTGCTGAGTGACAGTGACACCACCAGGCTTCATCTGTGTGGACCTCCTGAGGTATTTCCTTCATTAACTGCAGGTTCACCCTCCCCTCTGTGCAGGGACTTCGCATCGTTCAGCCTTCAGGCACTACCAGCTAATACGAAACAATGCCTGGACATGCAGACTCCCTTATGCCTGAATTCCACTTGTTTGACATCCTCACGATAATATGCAGAGGGGTAAGCCCTCCAGAGACAGATCTGTCATGTCCCTATGGTCCATGCCTTCCTCAGCGAACATGTCTACTAAGTGGGAAACATCAACACAACCCCCGGGAACTCTACGACCCATTCAATCACCCAGGACTATATGGGCACATTCTTAAATTACATTAGGCATTAAATTGGCTCCCTTAAAGTGGATTTCAAAAGCTACATGCTGGACTTCCGCAGAGACATCACAGAGGTGAGCACATGGGTGGACTACCTCGAGCGCACCATGGATAAATGCTCTGGTGCAGCGTAATTGCTTTGGAAGACCAACAGATCGAACTCCAGGCTAAGCAGGAAGATTTGGAGAACTGCAGCTGCAGGAATAACATATGCATCCGGGAAGTCCCTCGGGATGCGGAAGGGGAGGACATCATGGCCTTCACAAGAGACTTACTCCAGACCATTCGCGGAAGTTTGGAAGACCCCTGATCCTAGATGAAGCCCATCGTACTGCGGCTATTGCAGGTCACCCGGACACAACCCCAACATTCTAACCCGAGTCAAATGTTTTCAGGAAAAAGAGACTATCCTTAAAGTAGCTCAGGGTAAGGGTGACCTGGTCTTTTGCAGTCACACCCTACAAATCTTTCGGGACCTCTCTTCAGTGATGCTTAAGAAGTGGAGGGACTTCAACCCTGTCAAAGAGAAACTGCAGTAACAAGGCCTCAAATAGCAATGGACTCACCCCTTTTGTTTCCTCTTCCACGTAAAAGGCAAACAACAGCTGATGCACACCCCCTACCGAAGCCAAATGCATGCTGGTCTTGCCCGAGGGGTCCTCGGACCGGGAATCCTCACTTGCTGCTCTGGAGGATAAGGATGGATGGAGCCTGACTTGGAGCACAGGTGGCATGTGCGTTCTTCACCATCTTGGTACTTGCAGAACATGAAGCCGGAGTCCACCCAGACCTTTGAGAGTGATTCTTGACTGCCTTTGGGGCTGTTTGCACAGAACTTCCATCTTTTGCTGGAACCCACAGCATTTCTCAATCTGAAAAGTGCTGTGTTAGTGCTTTCTTTATGTTCACAATAATCAGTAGACATAGACAATATTAAGGGTGGGCGGCGTGCCCCGCTTCGCCCACGGAGTGCCCGTAGCGCTGCCTGCTTCGCCGTTTACGAAGTAGGCGTAGCAGGCAGCGCTACGCCCATGCCGCTGCGAAGCTGCCCGCCACCCGCCACCCGCCGGCCCTCATTTAAAAATACTTGGAAGAATATCAAAAGTAAATTAAAGACCTTACTTGAAGTGCGGCGTCCCGGGGCTCCCTCTGCTTGCTTGCCGGTAAATTCTTCACAGAAATGCGCATGCGCGGACGCCCACGCATGCGCATTTCTCGTGGGAAGTGCGCATGCGCGGGCGTCCGCGCATGCGCATTTCTGTGAAGAATTTACCGGCAAGCAAGAAGAGGGAGCCCCGGGACGCCGCACTTCAGGTAAGGTCTTTTATTTACTTTTGATATTCTTCCAAGTATTTTTAAATGAGGGCGGGTGGGCGGCGGGTGGCGCGTAGTGGGGCTACGCGGAGCGCGCGAGTGTGCGTAGATTTTGCAACACTACGCGCTGCTCCACGTAGCCCCACTACGCCCAGGGCTGGACAATATACTCAGCAGTTTCCATGAACCGTGATCAATTTTACGTGTGCATTGTTATATATATATCCAGACGAAAGCTGCACCAAAATTGAGGCACCACATGTGCGTCTTCAACCTTTTAATTTCGGCAATTTGCAGGGAAATCAGGCTCACCATCACAGCATAAATCACCAAACATCTTTCGGGCTACCTTAGCCCTTGCTCACTAGTATTCTTCAGGAGGCACAGCACAAAGGTTTCCCGCCGCATTTGCAGCATTTAAAGTATAGTCCCGCCCAGTGGGCGTGCCTCGCAACGGCATGCTGGTCTCAGTAGTTTTAGGCTGATTGACATCACTCATGGATATCGCTGTGTCTCCCAAATGTCTCTTAAACCCCAAGTGGGTAACTGTAAATGTCAAGTCTGGGTCCCTGCTCGTAGTCTCGCCAAAAATGGTCACGCCATTCCGCTGTGCGCCGATAAAATCACAGCGCACCGGAGCTGCTCGTCCGCAGCGGGGTGTCTCGCGACCTGGGCAAGGCCGCTAATATATCCAGACGAAAGCTGCACCAAAATCGAGGCACCACACATGTGCGTCTTCAACCTTTTAATTTCGGCAAGTTGCAGGGAAATCAGGCTCACCATCACAGCATAAATCACCAAACATGTTTCGGGCTACCTTAGCCCTTGCTCACTGGTATTCTTCAGGAGGCACAGCACAAAGGTTTCCCGCCGCATTTGCAGCATTTAAAGTATAGTCCCGCCCAGTGGGCGTGCCTCGCAACGGCATGCTGGTCTCAGTAGTTTTAGGCTGATTGACATCACTCATGGATATCGCTGTGTCTCCCAAATGTCTCTTAAACCCCAAGTGGGTAACTGTAAATGTCAAGTCTGGGTCCCTGCTCTTAGTCTCGCCAAAAATGGTCACGCCATTCCGCTGTGCGCCGATAAAATCACAACGCACCGGAGCTGCTCGTCCGCAGCGGGGTGTCTCGCGACCTGGGAAAGGCCACTAATATATCCAGACGAAAGCTGCACCAAAATTGAGGCACCACACATGTGCGTCTTCAACCTTTTTATTTCGGCAAGTTGCAGGGAAATCAGGCTCACCATCACAGCATAAATCACCAAACATGTTTCGGGCTACCTTAGCCCTTGCTCACTGGTATTCTTCGGGAGGCACAGAACAAAGGTTTCCCGCCGCATTTGCAGCATTTAAAGTATAGTCCCGCCCAGTGGGCGTGCCTCGCAACGGCATGCTGGTCTCAGTAGTTTTAGGCTGATTGACATCACTCATGGATATCGCTGTGTCTCCCAAATGTCTCTTAAACCCCAAGTGGGTAACTGTAAATGTCAAGTCTGGGTCCCTGCTCGTAGTCTCGCCAAAAATGGTCACGCCATTCCGCTGTGCGCCGATAAAATCACAGCGCACCGGAGCTGCTCGTCTGCAGCGGGGTGTCTCGCGACCTGGGCAAGGCCGCTAATATCCAGACGAAAGCTGCACCAAAATTGAGGCACCACACATGTGCGTCTTCAACCTTTTAATTTCGGCAAGTTGCAGGGAAATCAGGCTCACCATCACAGCATAAATCACCAAACATGTTTCGGGCTACCTTAGCCCTTGCTCACTGGTATTCTTCGGGAGGCACAGCACAAAGGTTTCCCGCCGCTGGAAGAATACCAGTGAGCAAGGGCTAAGGTAGCCCGAAACATGTTTGGTGATTTATGCTGTGATGGTGAGCCTGATTTCCCTGCAACTTGGCGAAATTAAAAGGTTGAAGACGCACATGTGTGGTGCCTCAATTTTGGTGCAGCTTTCGTCTGGATATATATATATATATATAGAGCTTTGGAAAAGAACCTTTGGTCGAAATGTGTCAGTAAAATAAAGAATTAATTTGGACTAACCTGGAGTGCGGTCTATCCTTGCGGCGCAGCGGCATTAGCAGGGGATCGCTGTATATATTTTTTAATAATATATGTATATATGTGTATATATATATATATATATATATACACATATATGCAACCAGTCCTGCCAAAAGCAATAATGACAGGCGTAGACTCCGTGAATATAAAGAAAGCAAGGAACGGGTTTATTTCACAACGAGGGCCACGACACGTTTCGACGGCAAGTCGCCTTCATCACAACGGCGGGCTTCACATTCGGCAGCCATTATATGCCGAGTTACTTAGAAGGTTGCCATAACAACAGTGAAAGCATAAACATAGAAGTATAAACTTAGGATAACCTTGCATTGCTCAAATACAATACATTGTAAATAGGCAAAAGAAATGCAAAGTTCTATGTACAACATTCATAAAAAATAATATATGTATATTCAAGAGGAAAGATACATTTCTTAATCCTAAATAACTCAAAAAAATATGTTTATCCAGATATCTGCATAGAAAAAAGACTACTTTTCGTTTTTCATATTGTCAATGCATACATCTACATTGCTACTTTACGTATTGCTCTCTGTATACGTACCAGTGAATACTGTTTGTATATCTAAAATATAACATTACATGATTCATCCACTCAAAAAGGAAATACTGTGATAATAAACAAACATAGTCCAGAAACAAGGATATGTCACATTGAAGGATGACTGTTAAATAACGTATGGCTATAGTTACAACTAAATAAATGCATGTATGAGAACCAAGTTGGAAATCAAATTGGAAATCGATACGCAGTCATCCCATACCAGGTAATATATATATATATAATTTAAAAAACAGCAAAAAATAAATAATTTAATCAGAATTTAAATACAAGTAGGAAAAAGCGTTACACTTAAAAAGGGTTACACGTTTACTCTTCCCACTTCAATGTAAAAAAAAAACTAGGAAAGTGTTGGACTTAGGGGCTGTTAAACATACTATTCCTATGCCAATCTACATAGCAGTAGGGAAGGTGTTGGGCTTTGGAGGGGTTAGATTTACTATTCCCACCCCATTCCGAGCAACACTAGGAAAGGTGTTGGATTTTGGCAGGGTTAGATTTATTATTCCCACTCCAACACAAAAAAATGAGAGGAAATGTTGAATTTTTGAGAGTTCAGATTTACTATTCCCACTTGAACATAAAAAATATTAAGGGAAGTGTTGAATTTCAGCGAGGGTATTCCCACTCCAATGTAAGCAATAGTAGGAAAAGTTGCTGACAATGCAGTAGGACTTTAGAGGGGTTAGATTTACTATTTCAACTGCAGTGTTAGCAACAGTAAGAAAAGTGTTGGACTTCAAAAGGTTACATATACCAATCTAATATACAAACCTAACACAGAATAACTTAAAAAAAAATTAAAATACCTAAAATTATTTAAAACATGTTTAAACTTAAAAATATATAATATATACATTTAAAAAAGTACATTTTAATTTGAAAATAAAAATTAAATACATAAATATAAATTAAAGTTACCTACCTCCGTACTACAAAAAAAGAAGCATAAACCCCCAAAATTGAAATGACTTTATAACTAGAACAAGCGAACTAATTAAATGAAACAAATAAATTTGAAAACAATGATAAATATAAAATATAGTTTATAGATCTTATTGAAAACACTAATGAATTAATTACTAAATAAAATATAATCAAAAACCATCTATATTCCGTCAAACTTTGACCATAAAAGCGCAGAATAAAAACATTTACATCTTTAATACCATAAATAACACATAGAAACAACGTAGAAACATAGTTTATCATTGAAGTGCATAGGTTCTTCTCAATTTGATAGCAGCAATGATATAACTAAGAGCAGCAGTGCAAACATCAAATGATGGTAGACTTCGCAAATAAAGCAACCTCTCTTCATAAGAGTTAAAGTGTGTTGGACTTGGCCCTTCTGGCAGGTTCACCCCTAAACTTTTTGCGATTATCTTAGCTTTGTTCCCTATGTTGTGTGAGTAGTTTTAGGCCTCTAGGCGCTTTTACACTGTGTCCCAGTGGAAAGTGCGTGCGCGCTGTTACATTTAGTGAGACTGACCTGCCCTCCCATTGGAATGCATGGGGAATGTATGTGTCCATGGTAGTTCCTGATGCGTGGGGAGTGAAGGGTCGAGTTTGGTATGTGCGAACTCGTGGAAGTGAATGCTGCGCGAGGATGTGTGCGGCGTTACTGTGTCTAGTATAGAAGTGCCACTTCTAGACGCTGGCATAAATGTGAAGTGACTGTCTGACGTGTGATTGGCTGGTGTGCCTGGCTCCAGGAGTCAGGATGGGTCTGCCCCAGTGGTGAGTGGAGAGATCTGCATGTTGATGAGTGGGAGGAGTACACCTGCGACCTGAATAGGGCTGGGCTTTCCCCACACAATGCTGGCTCCGCCCCCTGTGGTGCGACTGATGTCCATGGCCTGTTCTGTGAATAGGGAGAGGGGCTGAGCAAAACAAAGTGCTCAAGAACCAGTTGCATCTGGTTTGCCCCTTCCCTGCACCTTGAAACAAAGGTAACCTGTGTATAAAAAGGGGCTGTGACCCCCTGTAAAATGTTCTTCTTCTGATCCTAACTTGGGGGGCCTGCTGCTGCTGGGCGCCAGGAGAGACCGCCACTGGGGACTGCCTCCCTGCCTGGAGGGCCCTGTGAGCTGGCCCCTGGGCCCAGCCCTTGACCCCTGCTTTCCTAGAGACTTTCCCTGGACTTTGCCTTGCTGGGGAGAGCTTTCCACTTTTGATCCTGGACTGTAGACATATGCTTCTGTTCACTAGAAGTTGCTTTGCTTAGCGCTGGGCTTCGTGAGCAGTCGGGAGCTCCCCGAGGTGTGGAGGATTCCCCCGTGCTCCGAGGAAAGGCGGGAGCCCACCCCGCATACTAGTGCCTGTCGCGGGTGCCCACCCCGCTTATGACGTGATTTGGGCGGGTGCCCACCCCGCATTGTGGTGCTCGTTGGCGGGTGCCCACTCCGCTATTGTGTTTATCTCAAAACGGGAGCCTACCCCGTATCGACCCCGATCGGCACGCAGAATCACCGCCGCGGCCGGGTGAAACAGGAAGCCAGGCAGCCTCGGTGGAGACGTGGGCGTGGCTAAACACAGGAAGCTGACGGGAGCCTACCCCGCGCTCCTGTAACGAAGAGACGGAAGCAGGAAGCAGTCCGGCAGCCTCGCAGGCTCGAGAACGAAGTCCTGGTCCTGAGACGAGGGACCGGGTGAACCTCGGCGGAAGGTGAGAGCCTGGACCCCGAAGGAGATTGGAGCCTTGCGGGCTCCATGCCAGCATCCTGCTGTGTTCTTACGAGAGGCGGCGGAATCCTGCAGAAGGGAGTCCCGCAGGCCGCCACAACGTGTCCGGAAGTGCTGCCCGGTAAGGGGAGGGCTCGGGGTGGTTCCTGATCCCATTCATTCTCGAGTGGCCCCACTTTGCAGCGGGCCGCTCCAACGAGGCTCGCCTCTCCTTGACGAAGGGGGCAGCTGCATCAAGGGGGCATTTGTGTTTAGGAGTCCCCCGAGTGGGGCTCCCCCCATGTTGATTTCTGCTTGGGGGTCTGCTTTATTAAAAGCACATCCTGTGCTCCAGTGGGGGCATGTGTTATTAAAAGCACATCCTGTGCTCCATCGTTGGGGGCATTATTCTTTCAGAGCCCAGAGAGGCTCCAACGTTTGAGGGGCATAGTTTATTCCCAGAGCCTAAGTGGCTCCAGTGCTACGCCATTCTTGTTTCAGAGCCTGTGTGCTCCAACGGGGTCATATTGGTTGAAAGGGCCATTGAGAGCCCAGGCCCCCATTTTAGACATTCCAGCCTGCACAGCTGCCCAGCAAGTAGTGGGCAGCTGCATCGTTTAGGCCCTCGAAGTCCTTGCACATTCTTCCTTGGCTGCCTGCACAGTCCAGCCCTGACTATTTGGATACAGGGCGTTTTGAGCCCCTGAGAGGCCAAGTTGGCCTGGGGGCAGTTTTCTGTGTTGTGCCCTCACCTAGGGTACATGATTATTCCTACATGTGTACTTTTGCGCCATGTGTATTGCCTTTATGCTTATTTTTTTTCTAAACTTTGTCCATGCGTAGGAGACTGTTTTCCTAGTATAGGTTATGCTAGTGTGTTCATGGTTCCCTGCGTGATATATGCCTAAGGTGTTTAGGATTGCGTAGGGTATACTGACCTGTTACCAGTGGTTCCTGGTTGTGTGCTACATTTATTATTTGTTCTACATTTCTACATTTACAATCTGGTGATTTGTGATGATTCTGACAGTGGTCCATGTGGCCCTGTCTTGTGTAAATAGTCCCCTGTAAATTCCGCCCAGTGCCAGTTGGCACAGTGTAAATTGTGTGAATATTATCTAATGTGTTTATTATAATACAAAGGCTATTTTTATATATAACCTTGTGTTGAGTTTCTTTTGTGGTGTGCCTTGGGTGTTGTTGCTGGGTGCGCGCGCAAACGCTTTACACATTGCCTCCGGGATAAGCCTGACTGCTCGTGCCAAGCTACCAAGGGGGTGAGCAAGGGGGTTATCTTTGGCGTGTAACTCCCCAGCCCTGACTTAGAGTGGTGGTTTCTGCCTGGCTTTGGCGCAAGCCCTAGCCAACCAGAAATCCCATTTCTAACAAAGTGCCTCTTCAGAAGAACGGGAATTAAGAAGCGCAGTCTAGAAGAGTCATATAAGGTACAGAAAAACATCAAATGTACGGTGGATTGGGCAGTAACAGAGTCACAAGAGCAACATGGGAGAGAGTCAAACCAGGAATCCTCTAATGGGAAAGCCACTAGGAAGTGAAATGTATTTATCCACAACCTAGTGAGATAAAATCTATGCTCTGAATTTGTTATTCATTTTAGGTAAGGCTCCATATCAGAGGATGTAGAAATCTGCATGTATCTTGTAACTGAGGGCATATCAAGGGACTTTTCTAGTCAAATTCCCTTTTTAAAACGACTCACAGCTCCTTCTGACTTTCATTTTAAGGTTGGGACTAATACTTTACGGTGAATCAAAAAGATGACTGTACCCCATGCTGTAAAAGGTGTTTCATACATAACACTGCCATGGGATAGCAGTCTTGTTATCTAGTTTTAAACAATCTATCAACACCTTCCTTGAAAAGTTGGCCTTTGGGGAGCTCCATAGCTTTAACCACAATAGGAGTGGTGCCATGGAAATCTGATCCCCCATTAACCCTATTCCCAATTCCAGGTGTGCAATGAGACGCAAAGAATTTCTGGGAATGGCCAGAAACATGCACAAGAACCTATTCTCGACTACTTGAAGTTTCATGCAGGGAGCAATATCTTAATGGAGACTTGAACATTGCTATAACTACACACTATCTTTGTAGGGACTTGAACATCACTATAACCACATACTATCCTTATAGGGACTTGAACATCGACTTGAAAATCACTATAATCACACACTATCTTTCCAGGGACATGAACATACTTACCTTCACAAACCATTCCTATAATCATCCATTATCTCTATGGGGATGTAGAGAGCATTACCTTCACACACCATCTTTTAAGAACTTGAATATCACCATAATCACACTGTATATCTGTTGAGAACACAACAACAATCACTCTCTAGGTGGAGGCTTCAGTATGCCTACAATCACACACTGTCTTTGTTTGGACTTGAGCATCATTATTTTTAAGCAATGCCTGGGGACTCTAACATTAACTTAACACATTATCACTCTGGGTGTGTGAACATGATTACATGCACACACTATTTTGTGGGACTTGAGCACACCTATAATCACACACTATGTATGTGGAGGTTTGAACATGCCAATGTAAAGACTAAGAGCCTGATTTACAAACTGCACTTTGTAGTATGTTTTGTAGTACTATAATAGTACTACGAAACATACTACAATGTGCTATTCACAAACTGGACTTTTGTAGTAATTTACACTTTTGTAATAATTCACTACTTCCAATATTTTCTATAGGAGGGTGTTGCAGTACAAGTGATTGATCATGTGTAGTGCTCAACTTTTATAAAAGTGTAGGTTTTTTCAGAGGTGTAATATACTACAAATTTGAAGTTTCCAAATACTGAAAACGTACTCAAAGTGTAAAATTACTCAAAAGTCTAAATTACGTTTGTGACTCAGGCCCATTATCCCTGGAAATGAACATCATTAGCTCCACAAGCAATCTGCATGGGGACTTGAAAATCCCAATAATGGTCCTCTTTCTATGTGGGGTCTTCACTATCATTCTAATCAGTCATTATCTTTGTAGGAACTTGAATATCACCAACATTGCACATTGTGTTTGTAGGTCTTAAACAGTGCTATAATCCTACACTATTACTGTGGGGACTTCAATATCACTGTGATCACACACATTCTTTATGGGGACTGAACATTACTATACTTTCATACTATCTCTGTGGGGATTGAAAATCCCTATGATCACACACCAACTTTGTGGGGACTTGAGCATCACTATGATCACACACCAACTTTGTGGGGACTTGAACATCACTATGATCACACACTATCCTTGTGGGGACTTGAACTTCACTATAATCACTCAATATCTTTGAGGGGACTTGAACATAATTATGTTCACATACCATCTCTGTGGGGACTTGAACATTACTACAATCACACACTATCTGTTTGGACTTGAACATCTTTATCTTCACACTGTGTATGTGGAGACTTGCACATTATCTTTACATTCTAGTTCAGTGGGGAATTTAACTCAATTGTCATCACACTCTATCTTCACACTCTGTGTCTATGGCGACTTAAAAATCCCAATATTCACTCATTAAAAATCATTATATTCACACTATGTGTGGAGCCTTAAACAATACCTTTATACATTATCTCAACAGGTCTTGAAAACATGTATCTTCACATACTATCCTATCTCTGTGGTAACTTGAACATGCCCATGACCACACACTATCTCTTTGGGGACATTAACATTGATATAATCATGCATATCTT
The DNA here is from genome assembly GCF_964204655.1 of Triturus cristatus. Taxonomy (NCBI): domain Eukaryota; kingdom Metazoa; phylum Chordata; class Amphibia; order Caudata; family Salamandridae; genus Triturus; species Triturus cristatus. The sequence goes on along the minus strand of NC_140585.1, from coordinate 1,136,618,367 downwards.
TGTGGGGACTTTGAGATAATTACATTCCAATGTCAGGTCTGTAAGTAATTGAACATTTCTATAACCACACACTATCTGTGTTGATCTGACTATCATTATCTTCACACTCTACCTCTGTTAGTACTTCCATCACAGTTGTAGACATCATCTCTGTAAATACTCTGGAGCCTCTGTGATCACATACCATCTCTGTGAACGTCATTACACACCATTCCTATACAGCCATCGCATACCAACTCTGTTGGTATCTTCACACACCATTTGTATGCAGACATTAACATTCCATTCCTAGAGAGATATGCTATAGTATTTACTTTGACAAAAATTTAATTAACTAATGAAACTCTTGATTCCACTCAGCCTTTGAGCACTAAGCAATGGATTCAACACAGTTTTAAGTGCCTTTCTGTGAGTATGGTATGTCATATTTTGACATATTTTAGAATATTCCACTGATTCTAAACCTGTGGTTCAGGGACTCTCTACAGGTCTGCAACACTTTCTCAGGAGGTCCGCAACTGTTTTAAAAATTAAATAATATTATCAAATTAGCAAAATACATACATAAAAAGCAACATTTTTAAAATTCTCTGTAAAATTGAAGGAACTAAAAAAAATTGGGGGCTATAGCGGAAGTTAGTATACCGATTTCAGTTTGTGGGAGCTGTGCAAATATAGTAAAAAGAATCTTGTATGGATGATTGATGTTCTCAAATGAAGCTTTGGTATACACCAACCAAAATAGGAAGCAGTTGAAGCACACAAACAAAATAATATGCTAGCATCCAATATATTGCTTTGTCTTTTAGAAAATTACTGAAATTTGAAACTCTCCAACCTTCAAATTAAAATTTCAGCTTTGATTTTTGCCTGCTTTTGTTTATGAATGTAATAAAATATTTAATATTTTTTTTAATTTTGAGTGATATAAACTTGTTTCTGTATTTTTGTTTTTTGTTTTGATTTTCAAGTCATAGAAATTGCTTAGATGGGGGTCCCTTGAATTCAGTAGTGATTCAATGGTAGTCCACAAAAGACAAAAGGTTAAGGACCACTGGCATAGTCCACCTTTTGTGTATCCTATAAATACATACATCAATTCAAATGTGAATGAATTATTATGTTATTTATATGTATTATTGATAAAAGAAACATTTAGGCATGCACCTTTGACTGTATTGAATCATAAATGATGATTATGAAGCAGGTCCCCACAAGGATGGTAGCACATGTTTAAGTCCCCACAAGGATAGTTCTGTGCGCGTGATTAAATAACAATATATTTGTAAATTTGAAGCAGGATCATGAATCATGAATTTTTTCTTAACATTTTTCTGCCATTGGTATAGTTCTAAAACATTGGGAAAGGTTAGTCCCCACAAGGCAGGTATTCACACATAGTCCCCACAAGGAAATCCCTCTCCAGTTCAGGGTTTGGGCCAGGTTGTTTTTGGCAAGGGGTGGGGGGGCCGGTGTGTGTGTGTGTGTGTGTGTGTGTGTGTGTGTGTGTGTGTGTGTGTGTGTGTGTGTGTGTGTGAATGGTTTTGTGAGTGGCTATATGGGTCAGTGTGTGTGTGTGTGTGGCTATATGGGTCAGTGTGTGTGTGTGTGTGAGTGGCTATATGGGTCAGTGTGTGTGTGTGTGAGTGGCTATATGGGTCAGTGTGTGTGAGTGGCTATATGGGTCAGTGTGTGTGTGTGTGTGAATGGCTATATGGGTCAGTGTGTGTGTGTGTGAATGGCTATATGGGTCAGTGTGTGTGTGTGTGAATGGCTATATGGGTCAGTGTGTGTGTGTGTGTGTGTGAATGGCTATATGGGTCAGTGTGTGTGTGTGAATGGCTATATGGGTCAGTGTGTGTGTGTGTGAATGGCTATATGGGTCAGTGTGTGTGTGTGAATGGCTATATGGGTCAGTGTGTGTGTGTGTGAATGGCTATATGGATCAGTGTGTGTGTGTGTGAATGGCTATATGGGTCAGTGTGTGTGTGTGTGTGAATGGCTATATGGGTCAGTGTGTGTGTGTGTGAATGGCTATATGGGTCAGTGTGTGTGTGTGTGAATGGCTATATGGGTCAGTGTGTGTGTGTGTGAATGGCTATATGGGTCAGTGTGTGTGTGTGTGAATGGCTATATGGGTCAGTGTGTGTGTGTGTGAACGGCTATATGGGTCAGTGTGTGTGTGTGTGTGAATGGCTATATGGGTCAGTGAGTGTGTGTGTGATTAATTATATGGGTCAGTGAGTGGTTGTGTGGATGATGTCATTGACCATGTCATGAGTGATGTAATATGTGAGGTCATAAGCAGTGCATTGTGGGGGCGTAAGTTTTAGGTAGCTCAGATAGCTACATGTGCTGAATTCTATGGGTTTGTACAATTTAAGCCTCAGCCTAACTAATGTCCCTGTAACCTTTGTTTTTCAGTGAGTTTCTGTTTTTTAAATTGTATTCCCTAACTAATCTTTGTTTTTTTTCAGTGAATTTCTAAAGCTATTTAGGTCTCGCCTACGCAGCGCATAGGAGGGCCTTTAGTCGTCGCTCTGCTCATTTTCAAGCACACACCTTGCGGGAGCGAGCAGGGGCGCGCCACAAGCACGAGTGCAGTGCTTGAAAATTAGCAGGCTGCGCGCGCACCACTCCCGGGCTCACCTCCTGCTCCCCCCCCCCCCCCCTCTCTCTCATGCTCATTCCCTGTTTTGTCATCTTGCAGATGACTCATCTTCACGATTTAACTTTATTACTGACAGCACTTTTTACTCCATTCCCTTTGGGGAAATTAAAAGTGAAAGCCCTTAATTTTTCAAACAGTCAGAATATTTGAAATGGTTTCATTTGTGTCTTTTTAAATAGCATCCGATATTTCACTCATATGGTGGAAGTTTTGTTGAAGCAAATGTCCTGTATCACCATGCTGTATGGATCCTAATGGCAAATGTGCCAGCTATTTGAACACCACCACCACCACCATTTCCACCACCACGTCCACCACCACGTCCATCACCACGTCCATCACCACCACTACCACGTCCACCATGTCCACTTCCACCACGTCCACCACCACCACCTCCACCGCCACGTCCACCACCGCCACGTCCACCACCACCACGTCCACCACCACCACCTCCACCACTACGTCCACCACCACCACATCCTCCACGTCCACCACCACCACCACCTCCACCACGTCCACCACCACCTCCGCCACGTCCACCACCACCACCATGTCCACTACCACCACCTCCACCACCACCACGTCCACAACCACCATGTCCACCACAACCACCATGTCCACCACAACCACCATGTCCACCACAACCACCATGTCCACCACAACCACCACGTTCTCCACTACTACCACGTTCTCCACTACCACCACGTTCACCACCACCACGTTCTCCACCACCACGTTCACCACCACATCCACGTCCACCACATCCACGTCCACCACCACCACATCCACGTCCACCACCACTACATCCACGTCCACCACTACCACATCCACGTCCTCCACCACCACGTCCAAAACCACCACCTCCACCACCACGTCTACCACCACCTCCATCACCACCATGTCCACCACTACCACCACGTCCACCACGTCCACTACCACCATGTCCACTGCCACCACGTCCTCCACTACCACCACGTTCTCCACCACGTTCTCCACCACCACCATGTCCTCCACCACCACGTCCTCCACCACTTCCTCCACCACCACCACATCCACCACCACACTGTCCATGACCACCACGTCCACCACCACCACATCCACCAACCCCACCATATCCACCACCATGTCCACCACGTCCACCACCATGTCCACCACGTCCACCACCACGTCCACCACCACGTCCACCACCACCACCACGTCCACCACCACCACCACGTCCACCACCACCACCACGTCCACCACCACATCCACGTCCACCACCACGTCCACCACCACGTCCACCACCACGTCCTCCACCAACACCACCACCACGTCCACCACCACGTCAACCACCACCACATCCACGTCCACCACCACCGTCCTCCACCACGTCCTCCACCACCACCACGTCCGCCACCACGCCCTCGTCCTCCACGTCCTCGTCCTCCACCACCACGTCCTCCACCACCACGTCCTCCACCATCACGTCCTCCACCACCACGTCCTCCACCACCACGTCCATCACCACCACGTCCACCACCACCATGTCCTCCACCACCACCACCACGTCCTCCACCACCACCACGTCCTCCACCACATCCACATCCATGTTCACCACATCCACGTTCACCACCTCCACATCCACGTCCACCACCACACTGTCCACGACCACGTCCACCACCACCACGTCCACCACCACCACCACCATGTCCACCACTGTTGCAGGGATTCTGCTTATGCACAGAACTATGCACAGGAAACCAGGACCTCAGTGAATTGTGGTGTACCAAAAACTCACCTCAGAACCCAGAACCCCTTATCCGACCAGCATCAGTGTCCCATTCGTTATCTGAGTTTTATCTCGGCGGTCCCAATGTATAGACAACCCAGAACAAGCGACTTAGGGTATTCTCAGGAATGGTGGGAATCAGAAATACCTGTTCGTAATTATTCTCATATCAGTCCACAACACAATAAACAGACACGGTAAAGTTTAAAGAGTTTATTTTATAAACCTCGTGTCCTAAGATGCAGTACTTTGGCTAACATAAGCAGACAAATGATTAAGATCAAAACCATCAGCATAGTTACAATACCATAGAAAATGAAAGGAGTAATCATACTAAAATGACAGTGGATATCAGCCATCTTCCTTTCGCTAGTAAACAAATATTATTATTATTCGACTAATAAAAGATCTCTAGGCTTGAATGGGGAACCCCATACCGTAAAGATCAGCTTAGTGGAATCACATCACAGGATCAGCTAGACTCTGCTCCTGGGAAAGCTCTTCTTCCGAATGTGTGAAAAACATGCAACACTGCAATATTAAAAGCACCCGACTTTCAGGTATTTGCAGCTGCGTGCGTGTTATGGCTAAATAGTTGATGAATACAGGCCCCAGCTAGGCCCGCAGAGTACAAGGGTTCGCTCTCCTGTAACAAAAGCTAGAAGGAAGTTGGCACGGAAACTGCAAAATACAAAGATAGAGTTTATTAACCCTTAAAGGTGGTCCTACAACCTATACAACACTCTTCAGTATTGCATAGAGTAGCACAAAGAACTTGCGTACACGGTCCCCTTTTATACGCAACAGAGGGGCTCATAAGTGGGTGGATACAACATGAAGCAAAATTCATTACCTTTTATGGTCATTTTCGATACAGAACCAATATGTGGGCGGAGTTAACACACTCCTTAAGCCCGCGAAAACATGGTCAAGCAAGGACTAACTGATAACAGATGTGGTCAAGTCTGGGCATGCGCCAGACGGACAAAGGAGCTATTTATAGACTGTTACTTGGCAGGTTATGAGAGCAACTGATACGAAGATAGGACTCTTCTCGTGCTGAGCACGTGGAGACACGACAATACAAAATGGAGTCCAAACATTAGTCAACATAAGGAGAGAAACTTGGTCCACCTAAGGGGAATTCATGTCTTCAGTGAATGCTTAATCACATCGCTGTTTCAATTTTCAACATAGTGGGCCGATCAACCTGAATCCAACAACATGCACCGTCTAGCGACCCAGACTGTTTCTTTACACGATGTTCAGACCAAGGTCGCTGCTCACTGTTCGGGATGTGAACAACAGACAGGTCTCATGTGAAGCAAAGTCGAGCAAGCATTTCTCAATTAATAACGTGACTACAGTGTCGTGTGCAAAATCAGCAAAAGTGGCAAGATGGATTTCTAACATCTAACGCGGTTGTGCTAACTTAGTATTGTACGTATATAGATAGCAATCTTCACTACACCCCCCCCCTTAATCGGACCACTAACCAGTAGGGGCGCACTTGCAAGAACGCAGAGTTCAAGTTTGATAGAACGGAACCAAGGGCATAAATTGTAAGTCCATATAAGGTAAGTGAAGAAGGTCGAAGAAAAAAACAAAGAAAAAATAAAAAGGACTGGAAAAAAAAAAATCCATTTAAAGGAAAAAAAACATCATTGAAGGACGTATGACGAAATGAAGGGGCAAAAAAGTCAATCCATCAATGTATAAGCACAATAAGTTGCAACAGCTTCCAAGAGGAAATCATTGGAACGTTCTGCAAAATTATCTGCCATCCAGTTCAGCAAGGGGAAGGAACACACATGTTCCTCAACAACCGGAGCCTCCAGCACCATTCGAGGACAACTGGTGTGTTCTTCAAGATAACGTCTCACTAAGAATTCAGCCGCAGCCTTTCCGATGTCCCAATTCCCAAGGACTCCATGTGCTGCTCCACAGGCCATAATCCTGACGCCAGAACAGTCCAACTCATGAGCCACTAAGGGGCTCATTAGCCGATCATAATCCGGGGCAGGAGACACCGAGTTCGACAGGCACAAATCCAGAGCCCATTGGAATGGACAATCTAGGCAATGAAAGACAGGCTGCACACAAGTAAAGTAGGGAAACCGGAAGGACAATCCATAGGCTATTCTTAAGGTCGCCAGTGGTAACGTGCCATAGTATTCAAGCATCCGGTTACGAAGATGGAGCAGCCGGGACCTGCTGTCGTGTGACGCAAGTTGTGCATCCATAGCGTAGTACGCAGATCAACAAAAGCACCCCAGCTACGAGGGCGAGAAGCAAAGGCAGACCTCCAAAGACGCTGGAAAAAAATAGAATGAAAAAATGCCGGGATCACACCAAAAATAGTTTGAAAGGAGGTCACGAGGCCGGAGCCCACAATTTTGAAAAAATGAGCCAGGCCACTTGTTGACGAGGCATTAAAGATAGTCTGAATCAGAGCCCCAAAATGAAGTGGGAGATCAGTATTCAAAAGCGCTTGCACCTCTGTGCGCGTATTTGCTACGTGAAGGACAAATGTTTCCTTGGATGAAGTCAACGCGACTTCTTTTTGAGACAATAGAGCCCTTATTCTGCTCATCTTATTGAACTCTGCTTTCAAGGTTGGAATGGAAGGCCAGATGGATACATCGAGCCGTCCATGCAGGGGTGGGAAAAGGACGTTATTACAGCAAACTACTCTCTGTGATACAGTCACTATGTAGGGAATTCCCACTAGCATCCCACAGCAAGCTTCATCATTTAATAGCAAATAACTACCGTTAGCAAGCAGCGTAAAAGACGGTGTTATAACTGGCACAGGGATCCCTTTCAGGACGCAAGCTAAATTAGGAGCGTGCACATTACATGCACCATGCAATTGAATGTGCATACACACTACAGAGTGATCTGGCGTGGAAGTGCACTCTTCACCTTTTTAAATAAACCTCTTTTCCGTCCCTCACACATCTATACGTGAATGGAAGTGACCAAACCTCGTGCAGTAAGGCAGTACCAAGTTTTTCATATCTGCCAAGGGCGTAATGTTTCATGCACAAACTGAACTTAAACAGGGGGAATGGTAACGTTATCAACCCGTGGATAAGCCACACAGCGGAATTTAATTCAGCAACAGAGAAAGGTAAAGGTTCTAACTTTTCAATGTGCAGCAAGGAATATGTTGCATCTTTCATGGACATGAATTGTTGTTTTGCTGTTAAATTAAAAGGGAGGAACAAAGACGAAGTATTCATGTAATCCCAAGGGACTTTCCCAGCCTTTAACGTTTGCAATGTCCATGCAAACTGCATAATGGAACGCAATTGATTCTGACCATGATACAATACAGACAAGTCATCCTGCACAATGTCTACCACAGATGAAACAATATTATCTAAGGTATAAATTCTGGAAGACAGGGTATTAATGCTATTATCTATTACAGCCAATACCTTTTCCATATTGGCTTGATCAATAGCTCGTAATCTGGATGCAGCCTCAATCTGTGATAGCTTCCAAACTTCGTTGTAAATAGCATATACCCATCTTTTGGACCTGCCAACCGCAGGACCCTTAACAAAATCATTCAAATCTATTTTGTCGTTCAATTGTGATAAATGAAGTTTAACAGATGCTAAGGTGGAATGTTGCATCCAAGATTGGCATAACTTCCCTACTGAGTAGGTAGTTACAGTGTGAGAAGATTCAAATTGGGGGTCTACACGAACTTGTGTATACCCCGGTGTTAAATCCAGAAACCGATGTTGACAGGAATCTGAGCTCGTTTGCCACACTAACCACCCTTCCGGATTCAATTCAGAAATATTGAAGGATGTGTTGGAAATGTATGACTGCAACGTAGCAAGGGACAGATCCATATGATTATCCCAATTCGGATAAGCACCCAGACCCGGAGTGGAGGGAGAATTTAATTTTTTAGAAGTAGCCAATCCAAAACAGGTAGTCTGAAAAATTGACGAAATTAAAAAATAACATGTGGTTCGGGATGAGGCAGGCACAATGCAAGGCTTCTGTTCCCTGTACCTGCCACGGTTTAGAACCCCAAACCGATTTAAGATCGATAGTAGCTTTCCACAGATCATATCCTCCAATTGCCAACTTGTCCATAAAGGCCTTGGAATACAACAATTTGGTGTGTGTCAGTCTAACTTTAGAAGCAGACTCAGCCGCAACCTTAAAATAAAAGGAGGCCGGATTTGACACACTGAAATCAGAAAAATATGTGAATTTGTCCACTAACGTGGTGGAGCTGCCCAGCCTAGGGGCGGGACAGTGTTCCCATTGTGTATAATTTACGAAATTTCTAAACGTATTTGCTTTGTGTAGGAAATGTGTGCCATAATGTTGATAGCAGAATTTCTCATCATAATTAGCAGTATCTAAATACAAATCTTCAGCATCAAATGCAGCATAATATTTCAAATCAGAAAACAGTGCTTCTATTGCTTGTACATCCCAATCATCCGAGCGGATGTTCTGCTTAACTACATCACCCATAGAAACACGAAATACATTCGGCACATTGATTACTTCAGTGGGGCCATGAATTTGAAATTTTACTGCATCCCAAGCGATCCCATCACTTACAGGCCAGGCAGTAATGTTCACAAAAGTCTGGTCCCTTTTCATGATATGTGATGAGGAGTGGGGGGCCAAAGTTCCATCAATTAGTCGAATTGTAGAGCGTTCTTTCAGGTAGATAAGACTAAAAAATACTACCACCATGCCAATGGACACAAACAAAAAAATACATATGAGCACCAGCCAAATGTAAGTCCAAGGGGGAATCAAAAAATGTCTTTTGAACCAGGCAACAAAAATTGAAACTTTGGACGGGGCAATGGAAGTCATTGAATTAGTGTCAAAGGAGTATCGCGACTGGGTAACTGTGGTGGATTGTAAAACAGGCAATGGGACATCCGCAGGATAAGCATACTCAATATCTTCAGGTAGGCCACCAGGTGTCGGTGGCAATAAAGGACCAGTAACTGTATGCATCTCGACGGCAACATCAGGCAAGGTGTTAGAAGCTGGCGCAACAACAGAATTTCTCAGCATCGAAGGGCAAGAAACTGCCGATGTCATACTAAGAAGAATCGGCCACTCGCTGTAGCTTGACATTGTCAATAGAGATGTACCTGTTATCCTTTCGACCTGGAAGTGGAGGTAAAATGACTGTACGTGTACCCTGTACTCCAAGCACCGGAACTGGTGCACGATAAGAGGGGCCGAACTCCTTCTTGTTCACCACCTTCTCACGGACCAGATCACCATCTCGAGGTAGCCAGCTGACTACCGGAATCTGAAGCGCAGCATCAGATGTGGAGGGTACGTGTTCCTTCGCTAGACTGTCTCTGGCTTCTTGAAGATTCTGCAATACAGCACAGTGATCATCTACGTCAAAGGGTGCGGCCGACGCCGCCATGTCTAGACCATCAAGGTCCGGGACAAACATTCGTATACCAACGAGCATCATGTATGGGGTCCGCCCAGCCAGAGACCTTCTAGGGAGATTATTAAGTGCACGTTGCACGTCCTATTAGTGGGCTAGCCAGTTCCGGCCAGTACCTAAAACCCTGGCTTTCAAAGATTGCTTTAAGTCACGGTTCATTCGCTCCACCACACTATTACCCTCAGGTCGGTATGGAGACACAAATTTGACTTGGACCCCCAAATTTCTCATGGCCTCTTTGTACGCCTTAGTGGCGAACGCAGGGCCCTGATCAGAATGAAAGGTACCACATGCAAAACTTCCAACAAAGACACGCAAATCCTTGATGACAGTACGGGCATCAGCACTCCTTTGTGGCCACACCCACAGAAAACGTGTGCACGAATCCACTGCAACCAAGATGTATTTGTACGCAGTATCAGAGGTAAATGGACCGCAATGATCTAAATCAACACAACCCAGTGTTTTATTAGATATGTACAACTGAGTTTGTGGTGGGCGCGCGGCAGTTGAAGGTTTTATCTGCTGGCAAATGTCACAATTAAGAACAAAAGCGCGAGCTTGTTTGTATAAACCGCACCACCAGTAACGTTGTTGTAACAGAGATATAGTAGCTGCAACGCCGGCATGCGCGGATGCCATGCCCTCGTGAGCTGCTAATATCAAAGATGGTCTGCAGTCCGCGTTGGGAATCAATCTGTCACCAACGTCGTTAATCCTCTCTAACGGGATGTTATCAGGACTTAAGCGATAATGGTAACGAGAAGGGAAAACTCTTGGATATTTTGTTCCATTGTCTGTAGCAGCAATAGCTGCCAAGATGTCATCATCGATCTTACTTTGTGATCTTGTATCTGCTGCTACTAAGTATGTCGCCACTGCTGTTTTTGCTGCCTCGTCAGCTAGGCTGTTGCCGACAGCATGGACACCAACCCGTTGGTGACCAAGAGTGTGAATAACATTCACGAGAGGCAGATGTTCTTTAAGTTCTGCCACTCGAACCCAAAGCGTTTTATGCTTAATCGTGCTACCTTTGGAATCATGGTAGTCATTCTGAGACCAAAAATGTAGATTGTCGATGTAAGATTGGACACAATAAAAGGAGTCACTCACTATAAGAGTAGTAACTTGGGGATCAGCAAACTCTAGTGCAAGCACCAGAGCACGAAGCTCCGCCAACTGTGCGGTACAATCACTCAATGACTGCGTATGCACGACATCGGATTGGAATTCACCATTCACGAAAGTACCGACCACAATTGCGCAGGCCGCTGAATAGGCATGCTTCGATCCAGTAGCCGGTTGCGCAGAACCGTCAGTGTAAATGACACAATGGTAATCCTCGAGCGGGCGCAGAGGAGCTGGATGAACGAATTCATACTGCAAAAACTCCTGAGTCTGAATAGCCGCGTCAAAGATATATGTGACGTCAGGCGATGTCAAGGACGTGGCCCATTGTATCCACCTTGGATGCAAAGCCTTCGAATTAGGTACACTTGCTTTCGTCACCGCTTCAAGGGCGGGATATGGTGTTACCACCAACATGCGTTTACCTTGCGATAGCGCTCGCTCTTTCAGAATCGCCATCTGTACTGCCGTCAGAACTTTCTCGACAGCGGAAAATCGCAGTTCAGCTGAAGTGTACAAGTGTGATTTGTCGGCAATGGGGACGGTGTCGCCCTCATTGAACGTTAAATATGTGAAACCCACTGCGCCTGGCACAATTCTTATTACCAGGTTAGTGTGGTTATCACGCGTCAGTAAGTATTTTGAAGCAAGAAGGTCAGCTTGCAATGATTGCAATATAGCTGAATGCTCTGGCAGCCAACATGATTTGGAAAAAGTAGGTTGTACCAAGGCATAAAGCGGCTTGATACGCTGGGCATAATCAGGAATGTACGTACGACCGAAATTCAGAAAGCCCAGCAGAGATTGTAATTTCTTCAGTGTTGTAGGAGCACGTAGGCATGCGCATTTCTCTAGGAAGTGCAGAGCCAATCCTTGACCTTCATTGTTGAGTTTGTATCCCACGAACAACACTGTATATTGCGCAATGTGAGACTTCGCAAAGTTGAATTTGTACCCGAAGTCTGCAAACAAAACAATGATGCGATCAACGCGACGCAGATGCGGTCCCAACTCGTCATCTGTGAGATAAATATCATCCACATAAGAGTACGCATCAGGGTCTATGCTCTCCAACAGAGAGACAACTCGAGCGGCGAAGACACCAGGTCTGTTTTTATAGCCCATCGGTAATCTTTTGAAATTTTTTTGTTTGCCACCCGAGGTAAATGCTGTCCACTCACACTAAGAGAGGACAGGTTATGGCTGTAAAAGCCATTGGAAATGTCAAGTGTGGTTTTAAACCGTTTTCTCACGAGACTATTGACGAGAGCTGAACTGTGGGTATTCTGTACCGCGCATGTCCGGCAATGAGCGTTTAAATGCCGGTAATCCAAAACTAGGCTGTACGACCCGTCTGGCTTCGTCACAGTGAATAAAGGATTATTCATTGGTGACACACACGTTTCAATTACACCTTGATATTCCAATTGTTCAAGGATCGCCGCCACGTGAGGTCTTGCTTCATGACGCATGGGATATTGGGGTTGTGGCTGGGGCGTGGACCGCAACGGAATTTCATGGCTGGGGGACAATTTATCCCAGCCTACCTGATTACGATACAGCGCAGGTGCAAGCACCAGAGCCCACTCCTCGGTGAACTTTTTAGCTTGGGCCTTTGGCACTGTGTGCGCAAAGGACGGGAGGATTACCTCCTCCCCTCTAGGAGCATCTAAAAAGAAAGCCGGGGGCCAATCAGCCTCTGCCAATAGAATATCATATGAAGAGGTCAGATTATCCCAAAAAATCCCTTTAATCGTGCGTTGTATGTCACCTTCAATTAAAAGGACTATATCATATAGTCTGTCAGGGGGAGCCACTCTAGTGTCAGCAGTTTCTACAGTTATGAATGTATCAGTTGCTGTCGCCACCAGATATGGACGCAGTGCTTGTCTCACTACTGTAACTTCCGCCGCGCTGTCGAGCAGCGTTAGTGCCCATGTCAGGTTCTGAAGCTGCGTCTGCACCATCTGTGGCATACCTCGCTGTTAGCGCAGCAACTTTCTTCTTCTGAAACGGGAGTCCTGCTTGCCTTTGCCGTCAGTCTGACGGGGTTGCTCACGACTTTGGGCTCCCCTTCCTTTCCCAAGGTCTCCGCCACCGGATTGTGAAGCCGATGTTTCCTGTGAAGAACGAGGAGAGCGTTGTTCAGAAACCTGAAATCTATCAGGTGACTTAATACGAGATCGATCGCGCAGATCATATGTGCGTTCGCTGGACGACTGCACGGGCGAGGCAGGACGAGACCCCTGTTTTTGTTGCTGCTTCCCCTGTTTCTTTGCTCGCCAACTTTGTTCAGGAAAATTTGGGCGTTCGTCTTTAGTAGACGAGCTCACCTTAGTTTGCTGTACTATATCAGGAACTACTATGGTTGGTTTAACACCCAAGGCACTATGGCCCACGGTCCTATAGGCTTGCGCAATTATTTTAGCGAACTCCTTGGGCCTGTCGAGTTCATCCACGCGGTCCAGCTTATTAGCTACTTGGAACTGCATGGCATCTCCTTTGAGGTTGCCGATTACCATGGAAGCCACCACATCGAACACTCCGACAAGCCTCATTCCTAATTCAACAGCAGCCTCCGCACCGTGATTCTCTTGAACACGTTTGATGACGAAGGGTAGTACAGACATAGACGGAGTGCCGAAGCACTTCGAGTAGGTCGCGGCAAAGACCTTGCCCCAGTTTGTGCAATCAGCCATATCTGGGACTAAGTCTTTCGGCAAACTAATGGTGAGAATCCTGTGTTTCTCCACAGGAGTGGTATGCAGAAAAACCGCCTCCAGTTGGTCAAATTTCTCAGCAAGCCAATAAGGAAAATCATCCTTACTTTGGGGGCGCTTGCCCATTACCGAATTAACCATAACAGGACTAATAACCACCGCGTGGTGGTCCGTTGGTTGTCCCGCAACAGCAGGTGCCCCCACCTGCACGTTGCGTGACACGTACTGCACTAAAGCCCTATGAACTGTAATCAGGGCTGTGTGTAGTACCCGCAACTCAGCCACCACCACCGTGAGATAGCGGGGATGAGGCGTAAAGCCGGCCAGCACCGGCCATGAGGCCCCTGCAATAGACAACGGGCCCATTCTAGCCGGTCAACCGCATGGGGAAGGGCGCCATTAAACCAAATGGTATGCTGCCAGGCAGAGATAGGAATTTCTTGTGTCCTATACGGGGTATTGACCGCAGGTAGCTGCGTGGGAGTAAAGGAATAAAACATATCATCATCATCCACCGCCAGAAAAGTCACCCAAGAGTAAAACAACTGGCACCCCATACGTCGTCAAATGACGGCGTAGAGGTGTACGACTATGCGCGGCTATCTCGACCGCCATTAGGACACACTAAAGAGTATCAACGATATCAACAGTAGCACTGGGGTTCAGTAAAAAATAACCGTTTTAATGATCAAGCTTGAAAGAACCTATTAGTCGAAACACAGGTAGGTTAAACCGTCACTCCCGTTAACCGGAAACCAGAGTGAGGGTGTTGTGGACTAATATAAGCACTACTAAGGCGTTTCAAATCAATAGACCAAACGTTAGGTGCGCCATCTTGCAGGGATTCTGCTTATGCACAGAACTATGTACAGGAAACCAGGACCTCAGTGAATTGTGGTGTACCAAAAACTCACCCCTTATCCGACTAGCATCAGTGTCCCTTTCGTTATCCGAGTTTTATCTCGGCGGTCCCAATGTATAGACAACCCAGAACAAGCGACTTAGGGTATTCTCAGGAATGGTGGGAATCAGAAATACCTGTTCGTAATTATTCTCATATCAGTCCACAACAGAATAAACAGAGACACAGTAAAGTTTAAAGAGTTTATTTTATAAACCTCGTGTCCTAAGATGGAGTACTTTGGCTAACATAAGCAGACAAATGATTAAGAACAAAACCATCAGCATAGTTACAATACCATAGAAAATGAAAGGAGTAATCATACTAAAATGACAGTGGATATCAGCCACCTTCCTTTCGCTAGTAAACTAATATTATTATTATTATTCAAATAATAAAAGGTCTCTAGGCTTGAATGGGGAACCCCATACCGTAAAGATCAGCTTAGTGGAATCACATCACAGGATCTGCTAAACTCTGCTCCTGGGAAAGCTCTTCTTCCGAATGTGTGAAAAACATGCAACACTGCAATATTAAAAGCACCCGACTTTCAGGTATTTGCAGCTGCGTGCGTGTTATGGCTAAAGAGTGGGCCGATCAACCTGAACCCAACCACATGCACCGTCTAGCGACCCAGACTGTTTCTTTACACGATGTTCAGACCAAGGTCGCTGCTCACTGTTCGGGATGTGAACAACAGACAGTTCTCATGTGAAGCAAAGTCGAGCAAGCATTTCTCAATTAATAACATGTGACTACAGTGTTGTGTGCAAAAGCAGCAAAAGTGACAAGATGGCTTTCTAACATCTAACGCGGTTGTGCTAACTTAGCATTGTACGTATATAGATAGCAATCTTCACTACACCACCACCATGTCCACCACTACCACGTCCACCACCACCACTACCATGTCCACCACGTCCACCACCATGTCCACCACGTCCACCACCATGTCCACCACGTCCACCACCACCACCACGTCCACCATCTCCACCACCACCACCAACCGTTACAGGTAAAGTGTCACTGGAGGGCAGGGGTAATAGGAGTGTCAACCCCGGCTGTCCATGGGACATATAAGGATGCATTGGGTGTGAGTAGACGGTAATAGGGGCTACAAGTATTACACCAGACCCAAAATACATTTTGAAGAGGCACAATGTCGCAGCATCTCTACCTCACAGTGGCATACCTGCACCACCACGGCCACCACCACCACCGCGTCCACCACCACCGCGCTCCACCACCACGTCCAAGTCCACCACCACCTCCAAGTCCACCACCACCTCCAAGTCCACCACCACCATGTCCTCCACCACGTCCCCCACCACCACGTCCCCCACCACCACGTCCCCCACCACCACGTCCCCCACCACCCCGTCCCCCACCACCACGTCCTCCACCACCGCGTCCACCACCACCGCGTCCTCCACCACCACCACCGCGTCCCCCACCACCACGTCCACCTCCACCACGTCCACCATCTCCACCACCAACCGTTACAGGTAAAGTGTCACTGGAGGGCAGGGGTAATTGGAGTGTCATGCCCCGGCTGTACATGGGACATTTAAGGATGCATTGGGTGCAAGTAGACGGGAATAGGGGCTATAAGTATTACACCAGACCCAAAATACATTTTGCCAAGAGCCACTCACTCAAAACAAGCATTGGCATAGCCAATAGGTCTCGCCTTTGGGACCTTTTATGTGTTTAGCCATGCAACACTTGATGTTGTTGCACCAAGGATATTGTGCTGGATAACTAAACACTTATAAGGTCCCAAAGGCAAGACCTATTCGCTATGCCAATGCTTGTTAAATGTTATTTCCTAACTGTAAACTTTGAGAGGGTGTGTGAGTTTCTGTATAGGTCACTGCTTGGGTGTGTAAGTGGCTGTATGGGTCTGTGAGTGCCTGTGTGAGTGCCTGTGTGGGTGTGTGAGGGCCTGTGTTTGTGACTTGGTGTGAGTGGCAGTATGGGTCTGTGACTGGGTGTGTCAGTGGTTATGTGAGTGAGTGGGTGTGTGAGTAGCTGTGTGAGTGGTTGTATGGGTCTGTACAGTGAGTGAATAAAGGGGGGAGGGCTTCCAATGGGCTCTCAGCAATCCCACTGTGTGGGACTTACTGGTGGTCACAGGAGGGGTTCTTGGCCCCCAAGGACTCTCAGCATCCAAGGAGACTTTATCCCCCAACTAGTAGTGCTCCAGGAGGTGTGGTTGAGAAAGAGGGTTGGTCCTCCGACCAGCTCTCAGCAGTCCCACTCTGTCAGACTAATTAACCCCTCATCAGCCAAGCTAGCTTGAATCCAGTGGCACAGCAAGCAAGGGACCCCCGTCTATGCATACCTATGCTGAGTAAATCAAACATTCACCCCCAGTCAAGAGATCTGGGTTAAATCCATTGCTCTTTTGCTCACCATGCCACCCCAGTTTAGACCCAGCCATATGCAAATCGGCCTTGAACCTGTTCCTCATGGGAACAGTACACCAAGAACTGCAAGCCGGATTCTCTCTGGACCATAAACAAGCATCCTGGGACCGGTTTTGGGTTTCACCCTCATCAGCTAGGCTAGCCTTTTCCGAGTGCAGGACAAAGAGGGCAGGCATCCATTGACCTCTCAGTAATCCCGCTGTGTGGGACTTACTGGTGGTCCTGGAGAGGCCCCAATGTTCTTTATTAGCTGGCCCCAGGGAGGTGGTGGGCCCTGGGGAGCAAGGGTCCGCGTTGCCCCACTCTTTTGTTTGTTGCTGTAAAACCTAGTGCAGGGGGTGGTCCCGGGGGCTCTAAATAGCCACAGGAAGGGGGGTAAACACGGCTCCCCTCCAATATGTAAATTAAGCCCCACAGAGGTGGTGGTCCCCGGGGGCTCATTTCGAAACAAGCACAGGAGCCTATGTGGATCAGATCATGTCACTTTCAGAGCCAACAAGCAGCACTACGCTGCCACGTAGCAGCGTGCGAGAGCGCCACTAACCAAAGTTTCTGGAACCAGACTGGCACCTGGGAAGTATTCAAAGGTGAGGAATCTACAGTTCGATTATACACCAGAAAGAGCCTTACTAAAAGTAAGTGATGTGTTGTCTTAAGGTATTTCTTAAATTGGGGCATGGTTATGGTGGTCCTGATAGATACAAGGATGTTACTGATCCTTGATTCTTAAATAGACCAGGCTTGCTGCTTTAGTTTTCTTTTTCCATTTGGTCTCCAGTTTGATGGCGTGTGGCTGTG
This sequence comes from Triturus cristatus, assembly GCF_964204655.1. Lineage (NCBI taxonomy): Eukaryota > Metazoa > Chordata > Amphibia > Caudata > Salamandridae > Triturus > Triturus cristatus. Next base: position 1,136,600,488 of record NC_140585.1, on the reverse strand, counting down.
GGTGTGCAGACAGCCACCAGAGATTTTAAGCCTGTCAGCTGAATAGTTGTAGGTGATGCTTGTATAGATATTGTAGGTGGATCAGAAGATGGCGCAGGTCGGCAAAGGGAGCCATTAGAGTTCCCTTCGGGTAGCCTAGATGTGGTCCTATTTCTTTAGGCCCCTGAAGCGTGCTGTGGCATGAAGGAAGTCTTTAAGGGGGAGACACTGTAGAGCCTGCAAGGCCTTGGAGAAGAGTATAGACACTCTTCAGATACAAGAGGGCTTGAAGGGCTGCTCTTTTGTCATTTTGTAGAAGGAACGTTATCAACTTTATCTGTTAGGGCTTTCCTTCTGGGATTGAAGCTCACCAGGATTTATCTGCCCTCATGAGACCTAATCTCATTTTTAAAACATCTAGCAGTAAGTGGTTTTCTACTGTCAAAGGCAAATTTTAAATCACATAATCTTGGCACTACTGACCACATACTGGGAGAAATGTGTCTTCTGTTGAACATGGCTTCTCAATCCTTTGTGTGGGGTGAAACCCTGGCAGGGTGATATCCTATAGCCCAGCTAGCTCCGTCTAGTCCTGGAGCAGGGCTTGGACCACTTGCTCACTTACCTTGACCAATATTGGGAGGTTGGAGAGTTGCCTCAAATTAGTCAGATTTTATGGAGGACAGATTCCCTTCCTGTAGGAGGGCTAACATTACTGTGTACTCTAAATGTAGGCTGCTAACCCCTTTTAAAGGGAAGAATTACACATTTAACAAGTCAGAGGGCATACTGGAAGTGTCATACTGGAAGTGTTTGGAAGCTTAATGACTTGTTTGAAGAGGTGATAGCCAGACTCCTTTGATCCAAGTAGGACATTTTCATTTCTCTAAACATAGCACTGTTATATTTTTACAGAAGACACCAGCAAAGCCATCAGCCAGCTCCACTCAAGAAACAACTTTGTATTCCAAGTAAACTGTCTGGATCAACATTTTCAAACAGCTTAAGCTGCTCATTTGTCCTGTAATCCCCCTCAGCTGTTTCACAACTGTGATATTTCTTCTTGGCTTTTCCAACTGCTTTCTGTAATTCCATTTGAGAGCTTTAATATGATCTCTTATCAATCCGCAAACCTGAATCCGCCTGTTTACGAAGATTCCAAATGCGATGAAACCCTGGGCTGTTTAAGAGGGTGGGAAGGCTTTCTCTTTGATCCTGATAGGTAATTTCCACAAATGTCCTTTCTGAAATGTCCTGGAGAGCTTATCATAGATACAACATTGCCAGTTCTGCAGGCTTAATCAGATATCACGTGGGTTCTCCAAGAAGTCTAGTTTCTCCCTAACCCAATTTTGTAATTTTTGGCGAGGACACTTGGCCGGCAGTCTGAGAGGCCATTATGTCAAAGCAGTGATCATGCTGTGCTTTTTGCATGCTTGTTTATCTAGTCTCTGCTGCAAGTGTGGATAGAGGTAGTCTCACTAAATGTCTCTGAGACAGAGGCTTATCTTACTCAGCTTTATCAACATGCCAGCAACAACCCTCGTAGTCTCAAATGATATTCATCACACACATTATGAAATGATCTAACAAAGACTTCTATTTAGTAAGTTTCCTTATTAAAAAATATTTCAAATTCTTTAATACATATTACATATAAAATATATATTACGATTTCTTCTATATACTTATTTATTCCTAATAGAATCCATTTACAAACATCTTTGCATATCATTGCTTTCTGTTTACCTTTCATAAAAAGTCCTATTGTGTGCATCACTTTCTTTAAACTTCCAGCCTAATTTGCCATTGATGCAGCATTTCTGCTGTCCTCATTTCTTTGGCTTGGCCTTCTTTAGGACATTATATATTTCTTCTTAAAATGTTTTAGATGTGCCAATTTGATGGTCGGGGTAGTCTGGTTAAGTGAACTAAATGACTTGCACATCAATTAATAGTCACCTAATATTTATTTTATTTATTTCCCAAATTCTTCAAGGAGTCATCGATTTTATTTACTCTACGTGTACACATATAACTACATTGTATACAACTGTATAGTTCTACAACTCTATAGTCTATCAAGAGCTAACTCTCTTGAACAATTACCTTATTGTCGCTGCATCAGGCCCCTCCTGAAGTGGAGATCCTTATTTTGGAATCTTAGTGGTGAGGGCATTATACCTGAAAGGGTTTACCTCGTGTTTGTCATTTTTTAATTGACAAGGGCCTACAGTTCTTTAAAGTTGTATTGAACCAAAGTGTCTCCATCAACTCAACTCATTAGATCGGATCAAAGTTGTCTGACTTGGTGCATAACATTTGAAAGGGGTGTTGCGTCTCTGACATTCTGTGGAGTCATCCTGTGATAATTCTAATGGGAGGTAAAAACCTATAACCTCTATGGAATACACATTGGATGAAGACTTTAGGTGCACCAGTGATCATAGCCTGAAAAAGGAACTAATTATGACAGCTAGGGGTGGTATGGAACCTGCAGAAGCATATGTGGAATCCATAAGTCAAACGTTGTAACCAATGAGATTAAGAGCTGAATTTCAGATTTTTTTGTGTGAACATTTGTATTTTTAAATGAAAAGTGAAAGTGTGATTATTTTATGCAAATATCTTTATCTCATCAGGTAAATGACTTGTTTCTATTTTGCTATCTTAAAATCTAAAATATTATCTCTGTCGAAGTGTTCTTTGATGTAAGCAGAAGGGTATTGACCAGACTTTAAATGTACTCTTACAGGTGACGACAAACCCAAACAAAGTACAACTCTGAATCTTGGAACACAAGCAGAAAAAACAAAATCTAGTGAAACTCTATTGAAAAAAGTAAATTTTAAAGTCGTGCAGAGTCTTGAGGAAGGAACAAATTCCAGAAACCAGCTGTGGCTTCAAAATATTCATGAATTTGAAGAGAAGGAAATTCCTCAGTTGGAAAGTATTTTCAGTAACTCAACAAAGGACAATTTACATCACAAGACCGTCACAGGAGAAAAATCAAGTACGTATAATGAATGTGAAAGTAATTTAAGGAATGCGGCGCTTAGTACATGTCTTCAACAGATGGATCAAAACCATGGACATTTCTTGGGCACTGAATATGATCAGCATTTTAATCAGGAAGGAGAATTCCTTAGGTTGAATAGACCACATACAGACCTGAGACCATATGCATGTACTGACTGTGATAAAAGTTTCAGCAGAAAGGGTGATCTTAATCGGCACCGGACAATACATACAGGTGAAAAACCATTTACATGCAGCGAGTGTCACAAATGCTTTAATAGGAAATACAATCTCAATGAACACCGAAGAATACACACCGAAGAGCGACGCAATCCATTGAGAACTAACCAGACATCACCGGCAGGATGCCCAGAAATGTGGAAACTTTGAATGGGGGTGGTGTTCCTTTGGTTAATTAGCATATTATCTAAGCATACCATGACTCGGGACAGAGGTTTGCCCGTCCCACATGCTGCAGAAATTGTACTTTACCAGGAGCCATTTAACTGGAAAGGAAAACTGAGCAAGCTCTTACAGAAAACTGAGGCTTGTGCTTGGACTTGATTACATTTGCAGGAGAACGGTCTGTCTGAAGAGGTATTGAATGAATATAACAATTAAATGTTTTATTGGCAGTAACACCATGAAAGGTAACTGACTTATGAAATTTCACTCACTCTTAGCCCTATGATATTCCTCCACCCTCAGGCTTGTGGCTTTTTCTGTTGTCTTGAAAAATAATTGAAGATGCTCAGATCCAGACTCTTAAAGCACTCATGTCTACTGCTACATTCAATTATGTCAGCTGGCACAGTGCTTAGAAGCAGTACCATTTACTGTGCCCAGTAACTTATTTACAAAATATAATATAAATGATATAATATAAATGACACAATACAGTACATGTGACTAAGTTAAATATAAAACTATTAAACACAAAAAGTAAAAAGAAATTACTAACACCGATGAAGGCAATCAGCAGCTTTCTGAGAAAATAAACAAATTCAAAATTAAAAAGTTTATATTCGTCTTAGTATAATTACTTTACCCATATAGAAGTATACCTAAAGTGCCTGCTCCAGGTCTCCATAGATATTCCAGCACTTTTAGCTGTATGCTTGGGTGTGCCAACACATAAATAAATAAATAAAGTAACCCTTTAAAATAACTACCTGCAGACTGCATTCAGGCAGAAGAAATAAAGTTTAACTATTAAAACAAATAGTATTGACCTCTGAAATGTATAAGAACACACCATTCTTAGTTGTTTAATTGATATCGGAGTTAGAATTTCAATATGGTTCAGCACTGTGGACTGTGAAACAGGTCATCTGACAATCATCTTTCACAGCAAGTAACAATAACGTCTGATATTTGCGCAACCCTTAACATTGAAACTCAACACATTTACGGTTGAAATTCTTCCTTTAGGAAGCAATTAACTTCTTTACATGGACGATCTGTTGGGTTGGCATATATTTGTCAGAAAAACAAAGCCCATTTAAATGTGTTTTGATGATCTGATGTTTGAATAGGAATGTTGTTTTTTAGCAAGTGATACATTTGTTTTTAAACCAAAATATGTCAAAACCTATGGAAGATTATCTTAAATTGTATTTGAACATTCCACATACTGTCAGTGAGGACTGATTGGAGGAATAATACAAAATAAAGCACATTTTATATGTAATGTTATATATTGTTCATCTTCAGATTTGAATTTGTGTATTTCATATTCCGAGTGCCTGAGTAAACTGTAAAATGAAAACTGTTATGTCACTTCCCATTTTTCAGGAGAAGTTGCCAAAACAGTCTTACATTGATGGTTTTTATCTTTTATTAGATATGTTAAAGAATTTCAATGGACACATATTTCTGGAAAAATGCAATTAACTTTTTAAAAGTTATGCAAAAACTGAAAAAGAACGGAAATTATGGCAACTGGAATTATGTGCAAGAGGTGTGGCGCAGCGGCCAGGGTGCCTGACTCCGGCTCACGGGGTTCCCGGTTCGATCCCCGGCGCCAGGTTAGCCCAGCACCATGTGACTCTGGGCAATAGCTCGCTTAATCTTCCCAACGGCCCCCAGCGCCGGGACACCTCTCCGGAGGTAGCTGTGCGCTTTACAAATGCTGGTATTTCATTTCGTTTCAACTTCTCAATTCTGGTTCTACGTTCTTCATGTTTCTCTAAAATACTCCTACATTGAATTCAACTTCTACTACTTGTCTTGGGTAACTGCTTCAAATAAATAAAATACAAAAAGCCAATAGAGGTTGACCATGTTAATTGTCAAATGGTATTGTTCAAAAGCTTTGTCCTGAATCACCAACTTCTGAATGATATCCATTCAAAAGAAAGTGTGTTCGAGGCATATGAGCTGGGATAAGATCGCCATTTGGTGCTGGGCTCGGATGATTGCAGGTTGTTGTTGTCTTCGGAAGAAGCCTTTTGGTCACGAGATAGGTGACTCCTCCTCTGGACAACAGTGCGCATGGGCATTCACTCCATCCTCAGATTGTTTTTTTCCGCCATTGGGTTTGGATGAACTTTTCCACTCCGGCTGAAAACTTCTGAAGATCCAGCTTTCGAAACCAAAAACCTTTACAACTCGACGTCTAAATCCAATCGGACCGGTTCCGGATATGGCTCATGGAAAGGACACCTTTAAAAAATGCCCCCAATGTGGAGCAAAGTTCCCCCACAGTGACCACCACGAGGTCTGCAACCTGTGCCTCTCGCCGGAACATAACGAATCTAACTGTCCAGCCTGCGCCGCATTCCGTTCCAAGAAAACCATCCGGGACCGAAGAGCTCGACGCCATATCATGGCCAGACCAGCTCCAGAACCAGAGGACATCTTTGCCCAGGATGTCCCGGAAGACGATTCCGAAGACCTCAAAATCGTATCCGAAGCGGACGATTCTGATGACCTCATCACTCCGGGGCAACGAGTGAGTACCAGTGCCCCTACCCCAACCCCCCCAAAAAAGGCATTGATCAAGACTCCGCCAGCTGGCCCCAGTCGCGACCGAAAATAGTCTTCAGAAGCCCCGCCCTCAGGCTCGGCTCCGAAGAAATATAAGCCTACACATGGCTCGGGCTCGAGAAAACCACATGTTATTGTGCCCACAATACCTTCGGCACCGAAGACTCAACACCTCTCGGCACCGAAGCAGGCTCCGAAACCATCGAGGCCGGAATCTCCACCGGCATCGAAACGTTCTTCGGCATTTATATCAATCCAAAAACCGGACATGTCACCGCTGTGCCATACAAGAAAAGGAAGCTGGACACAACACCTCCTCCAGCTCCCATAAAGAAGAAGGACTTCGCCACCTCACCCATTCGTCCTTCCTCTCCTATATCACCTCTCATCCCACCCCCCCTGCCCCCATCTCCTTCTCCTCTACCATCTCCTTCACATACACCACCTCCACAGGATGATGATGATGACTTAGGGGGAGGAGGTGATCCGGATGACCTTAATGATCCTAATGATCCTTTCACACTCCCGGATACGGCACCCTTAGACGACTGGGCTTACCCTTTACCTGATATTCCTGATCCCAATACATACCCCTCCAAACCCTCCCCTCCTGATGACCACCTAGGGTTTGGGCAGCTGATAAACAGGGCGGCGCTCTTCCATGGCGTCACCATGCACTCAGATACACCCGAAGAGGACTTTCTTCTAGACACATTCGAACAGTCGCAAAAATCAGTTCAGATCTTGCCCATGATTAAGGGAGTTATAAAACACGCCACAGAGGTTTTTAAAGACCCTGTTAGAGCTAGGGTTCTTAACTCCCGAATTGAAAAAAATATAGACCTGCCCCGCACGGCTCCCTCTAGACTCTTTAGTAGTTTCAAACGCAAGAAAGCGGGCTAACTCCCAAACAGGAGACACACCGCCCCCAGACAAAGAGTACAAGCTATTAGAGGCCTCGGGCAAAAGAGTTGCAGCACAAGCTGCTAACCATTGGCGTATTGCCAACACACAAGCCCTATTAGCCCGATATGATAGGGCTCATTATGATCAGTTAGAAGATCTTTTACAACACCTGCCGGATCAGTACAAATCCCAGGCCAATGACCTCATCCAAGAGGGAAAACTCATATCTAACGCATCAATCAAATGTGCACTAGACGCCGCGGACACTGCTTCTAGGGCGGTCAACACAAGCATACTACTTAGACGCCATGCATGGCTACGTATTTCAGGCTTTAAGCCGGAAGTACAAACAACAATACTTGGTCAACCATTCAACCAAGAGCAACTATTTGGACCCGCAGTAGATACTGCACTAGAGAATATGAAAAAAGATAACAAAACTGCTAAATCAATGGGAGCATTACAGTCTCTACAACCGCAAGGCTCCTTTCGACGCTCCTTCTATAGGGGAGCCTCCAAAAATGTTGGAACAGACACCTCTTCCACTTTCAAAACCTCCGCACAAACATCCCCTAACAGAGGATATTTTAGAGGAGGATATAGGGGAAACAACACCAAGGGCCGAGATCGGGGCAATACCAACACCCGCACCTCTCCAGCCACTAAACAGTGACTTGCCCCCACTCCCCCCAGACCATTCCACTCCGGTCGGGGGAAGACTCCAACAGTTCCTACCTGTCTGGAATTCCATTACAACAGACAAGTGGGTAAGACAAATTATCCAGTTTGGTTACTGCCTCGAACTCACAAACACCCCCCCACACATACCACCCAAACACCGTCCAATGTCACCACACCATCTTACACTCCTCAAACAGGAAATTCGGTCCTTGCTTCAAAAACACGCAATAGAACCAGTTCCACTCCAACATCAGGGTACAGGAGTATATTCTCTATACTTCCTAATTCCCAAATAGGACGAGACCTTAAGACCCATACTCTACCTCAGACTACTAAATCAGTACATACACTCAGATCACTTCCATATGATCACTCTCCAACAAGTCCTCCCACTCAGTTGAAGGGATTTGTAAAGCGCGCTACTACCAAGCGGTTTCATGGCGCTGGGACAAAGCTACTTCAGAGGGGCACAAGGTGGAGGCTAAGATGGGTATGCTAACAGAAATAAATAGGTTTTAAGAGCTTTGCGAAAAAGAGAATAAGTGGGGATAGATCTGATGGTGAGAGGAAGTGAGTTCCAGAACAGGGGGGCAAGGGTAGTGAATCTAGAGCCACCAAGTTTTTTTTTTCCGATAGCGAGGGGTGCTAAGAAGGAATTGGGTAGAAGAGCGGAGGGTTCTACTAGGAGCATAGGCAGTGATCTTTGATCTAATGAAAGCTGGGGCCGTACCAGCCCGTGACAAGAAAATCAGGCAGCCCATCTTAAATAGGGATCGCTCCAGGATGGGAAGCCAATGAAGGGTCTTTAATAGGGGGGGGTCGCATGACGAAATTTCGGAAGCCTATAGATAAGGCGAGCTGCCTGGTTCTGAATAAGCTGCAGGCGACGGCACTCATAAGCAGGGATTCCGACATACAGGCCGTTGCCATAGTCCAGGCGAGATAAGATCAAGGCCAAGATGATAAGTTTAAGGGCTTCCAGCGAAAAATAACGGGAGATTTTGCAAATTATTCTGAAGGATAGAAAGCAAGATGAGAACACCGAGCTAATCGGAGGACGCATCGAGAGATCTTGACTGATTTTAATTTCCAGGGTTTTCACCGACGCAGAGGGACAAGGGGGGGATCCAAAAGTGGGGGGCCAAAAAGCAGGAGTCCAGGGATTGGAGGAGCCACCAATGAGGACCAACTCTGTCTTCTCTGGGTTCAGTTTAAGTTGGTTGAGGTTCATCCAATCATGGATGAACGTCAGAGTGGAGTGAAACTTAGAATGGAAACTGAGGAGGGAGAGAGGTTAAAAATAAGTTGAAGGTCATCGGCGTAATTAAAAACCGTGACCTCCATTTCTTGTAGCGCTGCAATCAACGGATAAATATATAGATTAAAAAGAAGAGGGGAAAGGGACGAGCCCTGAGGCACCCCGCAGGAGACAGAACAGACGGGGGCGGAAAAACTTTCTAGTTTGACAGCTTGGGAACGATATGTCAGAAAGGAAGTGAGCCAGGCCAGAGCTGAGCCCCGAACGCCGGCGCCCCCGACACGGTCTAAGAGAATGGAGTGGTCGACCGTGTCGAAAGCAGCGGACAAGTCGAGGAGGACCAAGGCCTGAGGAGAATTGATGTCAGCACTCCTCCTAAGCTCGTCCATCACGGAGAGAACGACTGACTCCGTAGAGTGGGCAGGGCGAAAGCCAGCCTGATTAGCGGCAAGAAGATGATTTTCTTCAATATAGGAAGAGAGGCAGGAAGTAATATGACTCTCCAGAATTTTACTTAAGAAAGGGAGCAGAGAGATAGGTCTGAAATTCGAGAGCAGGGTGGGGTCGGCACCCGCCTTTTTTAGAATAGGAATAACTGTGGCGGCCTTAAACAAGTCAGGGACAATTCCCTGTGAGAGAGAAGAGTTGAGCAAGGTGAGGGGGGGATCAGGGCAGTTGGAAAAGATCTCCCGCAAAATATGGGCTGAGCAAAGGTCAGCGGGAGAACCTGACTTGACTTTCTGCAAGAGGGTGAGGAAGGCCTCCTTAGAGATGAGAGGGAAATGGTCAAAAGTAGAAAAAGTGGGCGGTGGGGGGGGGGGACAGGAGAAGGAGGGAGGAGGTAACGGGATATGACTCTTGATCGTGACAATCTTCTCGATGAAGTAGTCATTGAGGGTATTGCAAAGGGATAGAGAAGGGATAGGATTAGGGGCGACTCTATCCGAGGCTCCAAGTTCGTATACAATGGAGAAAATCTCTTTAGGTTTGTTAGCCGCTTGGTGGATCTTCTGGGAGAAATATTCCAGCTTAGCTGAGAGTATGGCTTTTTTATAGTCCCGCAAGAGGGCCACGTAGCTAGCCTTGAGAACTGGACAGTACCTGTGTCTCCAGCGTCGCTCTGCCTGCCTCAGCGCGAGTTTCTGAATTTTTAGAGCATCAGTGAACCATCTGTTTGCATCATGAGCGCGGCATGTTCTAATTCGTTTAGTGGGGGCAATTAGGTCACAGGTAGCGAGCAGCCAGTTATTGATGGAAATCACTTGGGAGTTGGGGGAAGAGTCGGCAAAAATAGGAGATGAGGACGCCAGGGAGCGGCAGAGAGCAGGCATGTCCACGCGGTTCCAATTGCGGGCAGTAATGTTTTTGGGAAAAGAAGGATTAGCGGCCACTCTCAAATCAAGAAGAAAGGAGATGATTGAGTGGTCTGACCAGGCGCAGGGGAGCACCAGGGGGATTGATATGGACTGATTAAGGGTCCATACTTGATCCAAAGTGTGACCGTGTATATGGGTAGGAAGGGAAATGTGAGAGGTAAACTTCATACAATAAAGAGTATTGTTGAAATATTTGGAGATGGGGTTTTCGCGAGGATCACCTGGCCAGAAGTTGAAGTCACCTAATAGCAATACCGCAGCGTTGTTTACAACGAGGGTAGCTAAAAGTTCTTGAAAGGCAGGGATAAAGTAGGGCATCGACTGAGGGGGTCGATAGCAGAGGACACAGGTGAGGGGGGTCGCAAGATTAGTAGAGCGAACAATCAGGCAGTCGACTGCTGTAATAGGGGAGAGAGGGAGGATTTGGAACTGAAGGTTGGGGCGGACAATCATCGCTACTCCACCCCCATTCTTTGCCTCCAGGCTATCTGCGCGCAGAGCATAATACGAGGTGGAAAGAGCTGCTAAAATATCAGGCAGAGAATCAGGGGTAAACCAGGTTTCGGTCAGAAATAGGACATCAGGCTTGGAAGTTTCCAAAAGGTCAAATAGCTCAACTTGGTGTTTGACCGCAGAGCGAGTGTTAAGAAGGTAAATAGTGGCCAGAGGGGGAGGACATGGGCGGGGTAGAGGGGGCGGATGCAAAAGTGACGGCAATAATGCTTGCGGGTGCGACCGAAGAAGATCAGTCGGTGAATTAGTGCAGTTAGGCTGAAAGATGCAGGTGATCCTCCACAGTTTTGCTGATGGACCAGTTGGCCCAGTAGATTAATAAATGAGCGGTGGAATATGAGACGCAAGTGGCATGAGGAGGGGCCCCGGGTCCTTCAACAAGACGACTTCCTTGCCACATTGGACCTCAAGGACGCATACTTTCACATCCCCATGCATCCTGCTCACAGGAAGTACCTAAGATTTGTGGTAGACGGACAGCACTATCAGTTTACAGTCCTCCCATTCGGAGTAACAACTGCACACAGGGTATTCACCAAATGCTTAGCCATAGTGGCAGCGCACCTCAGGAGACAACAAATCCATGTCTTCCCGTATCTCGACGATTGGCTCATAAAAGCCAATACTTTCGACAAATGCGTTCTCCACACTCACCGCACTATTCAAACCCTACACAACTTGGGATTTACCATCAACTATCCCAAATCTCAACTGCGACCCTCCCACATACATCAATATCTGGGAGCCACCATAAATACTTCCAAGGCCATAGCTTATCCCAGCACAGCCAGGATAGCCAACATACAAAACCTCATCTTAAAATTTCAAACTCAACACTCTCTTCCAGCAAGAGTGTTTATGCAACTGTTAGGCATGATGGCGTCATGCATCTCCATTGTGCCTCACACACGACTTCAAATGCGTCCCTTGCAAGAATGTCTAGCACAACAGTGGAACCAGGCTCACGCACAACTTACCGATCTGGGGTTGGTGGACAGTCGCTCACTTCGCTCACTGAAATGGTCGAACACCATCAACCTGTCCAAAGGGCGACCGTTCTTAGAGCCTCTTACACAAGTAGTGCTGACGACCGACGCATCTCTCACAGGGTGGGGAGCCCATCTCCTTCAACACACCACTCAGGGCAGATGGACCACTCAACAAAAAACTGCTCCATATCAATCACCTGGAAATTCTAGCGGTGTTCCTAGCACTGAAATCCTTTCAAGTACATCTAAGGAACAAAACTGTCCTCATCCGCACAGACAACATGACGACCATGTATTACATACAAAAACAGGGGGGGACATATTCTCTCCAACTGTCCCAACTCGCACAGAACATCTGGAGATGGGCAATTCCCCAAAACATCTACCTGCTAGCGGAACACCTTCCAGGGGTTCACAACCAGGTTGCCGATCTCCTAAGTCGACAGACACAACAAATCCACGAATGGGAATTACACCCCAAAGTCCTATTACCATTCTTCCAAAAATGGGGCCAACCAGACATAGACCTGTTCGCCACACACGAAAACGCAAAATGCCCAACCTTCGCCACCAGGTTTCCACACCCACAGTCGAAGGGTAATGCAATATGGATGAACTGGTCAGGCAGATTTGCGTACGCTTTTCCGCCTCTCCCACTCATTCCATTTGTGGTACGCAAGCTCAAACAACAGTCTCTAAAACTGATTCTAGTAGCTCCCACTTGGGCACGTCAATCCTGGTTCATGACTCTTCTGGAACAATCGCTAGTTCCACATCAAAAACTGCGCCTTTCCCCGGCCTTATTAACCCAGAACCATGGAGAAATCAGACACCCAGATCCACAGCAACTGAACTTGGCGATCTGGCTCCTGAAGTCTTAGAGTTCGGTTACCTCCACCTCCCACCAGACTGTATGAATATCATAAAAGAAGCTAGAAGACCTACTACTAGGGCATGTTATGCTGCAAAATGGAAAAGATTTGCCATTTACGGCACTAACAATAATATACGTCCACTGGATGCTTCCATCCAAAACATTATTTGCTATTTACTACACTTGCAAAGATGCAATTTAGCGTATTCCTCCATACGTCTACACCTAGCAGCGTTAGCAGCCTACTTACAAAATAGACAACACTTGTCACTATTTAGGGTACCAGCCATCAAAGCCTTCATGGAAGGTCTCAAAAGAATTATTCCTCCAAGATTACCACCTTCCCCAGTGTGGAATCTAAATATTGTTCTAACAAGGCTCATGGGCCCTCCATTTGAACCTATGCATAAATGCGAACTGCAATTCCTTACATGGAAAGTGGCTTTCCTTATCGCAATCACATCCCTGCGAAGGGTAAGTGAGATACAGGCCTTAACTATTGAAGAACCATTCCTACAACTACATCGCAACAAAGTGGTTCTTAGGACAAACCCAAAATTCCTACCAAAAGTCATTTCCCCTTTCCATCTTAACCAATCAGTCGAGCTGCCAGTCTTCTTCCCTAATCCAGACTCAGTAGCTGAGAGAGCCCTTCATAGCTTGGATGTTAAAAGAGCCTTGCTTTATTACATCGACAGAACCAAACCTTTTCGCAAAACCAAACAACTGTTTGTTGCTTTCTCTCCACCACATTAAGGCAACCCCATTTCAAAATCAGGTATAGCCAGATGGATAGTTAAATGTATCCAAATATGTTACCAAAAAGCTAAACGCACTTTTACAGTTCCCCCTAGAGCGCACTCCACGCGTAAAATAGGGGCTTCCATGGCATTCTTAGGGAACATTCCCTTAGAAGATATTTGCAAAGCAGCCACATGGTCCACCACACACACCTTCACTAAACATTACTGTGTTGATGTGCAATCCAAACAACAAGCTTCCGTAGGCCAAGCTGTCCTAAAAACTCTATTCCAAACTTCTGCAACAGATACAGATGACCACCGCTAGGGGAGACACTGCTATATAGTCTGTCCTAAGTGTGTGATCTGCAGCTCATATGCCTCGAATGGAATATGCTACTTACCAGTATGCATCTGTTCTTGGCATGTAGAGCTGCAGAGCCACACACGCCCACCCGCCTCCCCGGGACCTGTATCTGTTCCAGCATTGTCTTAATTAGACATTACACATGGACATCCTTTCTCTTTATTCTTATACACTCCATCATTTCCCATCATGGCGAAAAACAATCTGAGGATGGAGTGGATGCCCATGCGCACTGTTGTCCAGAGGAGGAGTCACCTATCTCGTGACCAAAAGGCTTCTTCCGAAGACAACAACAACCTGCAATCATCCGAGCCCAACACCAGATGGCGATCTTTTCCTAAGTGTGTGGCTCTGCAGCTCTACATGCCAAGAACAGATGCATACTGGTAAGTAGCATATTCCTTCGAGGCACAATTGGAAGGTGTTAAAAACCCAAACCCAAGCTGAAGTACCCCAGAATCAGTTTAAAGGCCCACAGGGCATTGGTAGTGGTACATTTTGAGAGAATGAGCGGTTTTGTCATACACAATTTCTTCAAACAATTTCTCCACTTGGTCACCTCCTTCAATTACCTGTGGTGCAAACAGTCCTATCCCAAAGAATAAACTTTCTTTTACAAGATGGAAAGTATTCAGCCCCCCTAAGATTTTATACTCTATGATATTTTAAACAAAAATGGAAAGGTAAAATTAGCTTTTGGTTGACCAGCCAGCAATGTATATGTACACATGATTCATAACACACCACTTCTCTTCCTATTGGAGAAGCCAAATTATTAGACTTGATTCAGCTTTTTATATTTGGGACGCAGTCCCCTTATTGCAGTAGTTCAAGAATCAGAACTGCTTTTGATATACAGTACAGTAACATGTAACCTGTAACATGCCTGCTGTGATGGAGTTGACCATTTGGCAGCTACTTGGGAAGAGTAGAGGCAAAAACAAGATACTACTGATTTCTTTTGAATTGGTGAAGATGATGAATGAGGGGATGCTCTCAAACACCAGAGACAATGATTCTTATAAATTGTGGGATGAAGATGAGGCACGCTTGAGTTGAAAAGTAGTTGGTGGATTTATAGCTAACATGACAGGGGTGGGATCTAATATTCACCCATTTCACAGATGGTTGAAGCTTCATAGGGCGAACGCCTTGCACTTTGCCCAATAGGTTGGTCTACAACCTCTCAAACAATCCTATTCCCACCATCTCTACTCATACCTAGCGTATTAGTTTTAGTTTGCCCTTTCTTATGGAAAATATTGTTAGAGGTATAACCAATTGTCTTAAACCAATTTTCAAAAAGTTGTAGGATAGATTGTCATAGTCTGAACAAATCTGAAATTCACAAGATTATATCTTGCAAAGGAGCACTATGACCGAGGGCACAAATACTGAGGCCTGTCTTCTTTGCAACCTTTCTGAAGGCCTATCACTCACTGGGTCAGAACAAATTGTACACGTATCTCTACTCTGCAGCCAGGAGGTTAACACATTCAATGTATCAAGGGCGCAGGTAAAGGCCAATAAAAGAGTACATTCTTCGACCCATCCTCCCTTTGCCTTACCATGTCAGATGCGCTGTTGCCAGTGTGTCGTACTTCCTGCCCACCCACAGCTCTTGATCGAGGACGTCACTAATTCAGCGTCTGCAGCATTTTTCTCTGCATGCCCTGATGGAAAGACACCACCACCCCAGCAGGATTAAAGTCAGTTTGAGACAACGCAAGAGGGCTTTGGGTAGTAGCTTAGGCAGTTAATAGTGGATATTATTGGCGAGTAACGAGCAAAGGCGAGATAAGTGGTAATAGACTGGTCTAAAGCTAACTTTAGACATATCAAGAGAAGCACATTCACGCCCTATATAAGGCTAAGTAATAATAGTTGAATCTGAACAGTTCTAGGTAACCGGTAGCAGTCCTCATAAAGAAATCTATTAAGGAGTTACGACCAGAGGCCATTACTAAAATGCCCACTAACAAAACCAAATACCAGAAGCCTGTTACCCAGAAACCACAGAGGAGAGGAGGTCTAAGAGGAGACCAACTGTCTCCTCCTCTTGACTCTTAAGAGTCAAAACGAAAGGCGTAAACGTTAGATGAAAACATTCTAAAACAAAGTCATAAAACGGGCTCTTCCAGTTGTAATAAAGTGACGGGTAGATCTGAAAGGAACATATCCATGACCTTTATCTCATTGCCTCACGTAAATTAAAATAAGATACTACTCCATCCATACCAGGTTCTGTCTTAGCACAGTCGCTGCTGGATGTAGTAGATTTGGCTGATAATGAGGTTCCCTTTCCCCTCTCAACACAGACATCCCTCATCGCCACAATTAATAATCCCTACAACAGATGGTCCATGGCTGAAGATGAGAAAGGTGGAGGTATAAATAAGAATAGTGTATATTCTGTTCATTGCCAGTTCATAAACAATGACGATTCTATACCCTTTATCCCACTAACGGACAAGGACGTTTCAGGAGCTGCAAACCTTCACTCTTCCGTGAATCTCGAGACATCAGCTTCGCCGTCTTCCTCTATGCTGAATATTGATGAAAAAACTCTACAAGGGATTTTTGAAGTGGTAGAGTTGAACAACAGTGCTTTTAAATTGCACAAAAAGAATACCTGGTAATTGCATCAGAAATAAAACGAATGACTGCATGCCTTCCCTAGTAAGACCAATGCAAAAACAATTGATGGACAGAATGCAGAACAATGTCATACATTCACCCCAGCACAGAGATCTGGACCTTAATCCATCCTTTTTTTCGCTCACCATGCCATTCCAGTTTGGACCCAGCCATATGCATATAATTCTTGACCCTGCGCCCAATGGGAACAGTTCTGCCCGAACTGCCAGGCCAGGTCCTCCCTGGACTGGAAACAAGCATCCTAGGACCGGTTTCGGGCTTTCAGCCCTCATCAGCCAGGATAGCTTGACTCCAGTGGCATGGAGAGCACGAGACCCACGTCTGGGCATACCCGTCCCAGTCGGGGTAACAAATGTAAAAACAACAATTGATGGACAGAATGCAGAACAATGTCATACATTCACCCCAGCACAGAGATCTGGACCTTAATCCATCGGTTTTTTTTGCTCACCATGCCATTCCAGTTTGGGCCCAGCCATATGCATATAATTCTTGACCCTGCGCCCAATGCGAACAGTTCTGCCCGAACTGCCAGGCCAGGTCCTCCCTGGACTGGAAACAAGCATCCTAGGACCTGTTTCGGGCTTTCAGCCCTCATCAGCCAGGATAGCTTGACTCCAGTGGCATGGAGAGCACGAGACCCACGTCTGGGCATACCCGTCCCAGTCTGGGTAACAAATGTAAAAACAACAATTGATGGACAGAATGCAGAACAATGTCATACATTCACACCAGTACAGAGATCTGGGCCTTGTGTGTGTCTTGTTCCCTAGTAAGACCAGCAGAAAGAAATGGATAAAGTGTATCCCAGGATGGAGAGGATGTAGCTTGAGAGGATCCCGTACTGCCTTTAGCACTTGAGAATGAGCCCTCATCAGTATATGTCTCAAAAAGACCTATGCTAATTAAAAGGTGGGGTTCCTGTTCATACTAGAAAAGTAATATCCCACGGATAAAGAGAGTTTGTAAAAGAGTGGCTCAGAGACATATAAAAGGTAAAATAGGCAGAGGAGATGCAAGAACAAAGGAACATCAGGAAAAGGGTAGCCTTTTTTTTTATATAACACATTTTATTAGTTTTAAATGTAAACATAACACATACCAGAGCATTCATGTACCAGTTTATCAGTATAATCACATTACTGGTTCCATAATCCGCTTCATCCCATGACACAGGGTGTATATAGAATGTCCCTCTTCTTGCGACTGGTTCACAGTTAGCATAGGCTCCCAGCATATTGAATCCAGGGAGCCCATATATTGTTGTGCTTCTCTGGTACACCTCAAGCCTTGTACACAAATCATTCCGTAACTGCACACTGGTCTATGCCCCTAATCCATTCATGCAAGGGTGGGGGTACCTCTCCCTCCAATGCCTGGCCAAGTCTCTCTTTGCCACCGGGTAGGGGATAGCAATAAATGAGTGTGAAGCACAGGACCTCCCATTGGTAATTTGAGTCTGCAGCTCAGTGAAAAAGGTGGATGGAATCAGGTAAGGCTAGTGCTGTAGGACGTAGAGGAAATGGGAAAGGGATACAATTTTTAATAGTGCCCCCTTGCCTGCCATGGATCTTAGTAGTTTGGCCGGTTCCTTCATGTCGCTCTATACAGTAGCGGACTGATATTGAGATCCCAATACCTTTGTTGGGTGAGGGCTATCGTCATGCCTAGATAGTGAATGCTGTCGTCTGCCACCATCAACCTGAAATCAACCAACTCTTAGCTGGACGCTCCCCCCCCCCCCCCTAACCCCCGAAGGGATACAATTGTCTTCTTCCCCCAGTTAACTTTAAGTCCCAACCCCATCTCCATAAATTGCCAGGATTTCCATGAGTCAAGGGATCGTGGGCCACAGTCTCTGAATAAAGAGAAGCATATCGTCCACATACAGTGAGCCTCGATTTATAGCTCCTCCCTCCCACTTGAATCCACCGAGTCTAGCATCCACCTAGATGAGTTCCGTGAAGGGTTCTGCGAGGGGTTCCAGCTCAAGTGCAAATAATAAGGGAGAAAGCAAGCAAGCCTGTCGTGTGCCCCTTTCTATGAGGAACCTAGGCAAGAAGGGTCTGTTTACACTGAGCTGGGACCAAAGGTCTGCATATAGGAGAGACACCCAGAACTGAAACCTAGGTCCAAACCGCATTTTGTGGATTAGTGCTAGGAGGTAGGGGCAGTGTATGGTATCGAACGCCTATTTCATATCTACACGAAGAAATGCAGCATTCCCTGATAGTTCATCCGTGCAGGCGTAAGCTAAATGCAGGCGGTGGAGGCAATGTCTGGTGCTTCTGTTGGGCATGAAGCCATTTTGGTCGGTGTGGACTACTGAGTGCACCCCCTTGCCATTGCAGGTGGCCAGTATCTTAGCGAGGATTTTCATTACTAAATTGATGAGAGCTGGGGCAAAAAGATTCGCAGTCCTCTGGGGGTTTACCCAGCTTAAGGATCACTACAGTTGTTGCCCCCCGCAGGTCTCTGGGTAGCCTGCCCCATTCAAACGCATCTTGATACAGCGCAAGGTGGTATTGGATCAATAGTGAGCAGTAATGTTTGTAATGCTCAAGGGGGAATCCATTTGGGCATGGAGTTTTCCCGGAGGGCATAGACAAGATCACTTGTTGGATTTCCTCCACAGTGATTGGAAGATCCAGATCCATGCTCTCCGCCACTGAGAGAAATCGCAGGGGCAGATCCTGGATGATGGGATGGAAGGGCACTCGAAATCACTCGCCAGGTGGTCTGCCCCTCTGTAAGCCCATCTGGGGTTTGCAGCTCAGCCACCAAGCCACTTGGATGGTCAGCGGTTTCTGTTCAATAAATTAGTTTACCCACTTTATTTCCCATCTCATATACCCTCTCCTGGGAGTAGAGCCAACCCATTTGTGCTGTGTCTAAAAGCTTGTGCTGTAATGTGAAGCGCGCTTGATCAAGACAGCGTTGCAAGTCTGATGTGAGGGAGGCCAGCATCACACGGCCTAGTTGTATGATCTCATTCTCAAGACAGAACAGTTCACTCTCCCTGCGTTTGGTTTTCCCGCATACGAATGCAAACGCATTCCATCTCAGGACTGTTTTGAACACCTCCCAGAGCATGATCAGTGAGGAGGCAGTTCCCTTATTAAGCACAACGTCCTGGTAATTGTAGTTCGGAGCTGTTCCCTAAAGTCCCCATCTAAGAACCACCAGGCATTTAGCCGCCCTAGTACCATTTACCCCATCAGCCTACAACCCACTGT
Source organism: Triturus cristatus (assembly GCF_964204655.1). NCBI lineage: Eukaryota > Metazoa > Chordata > Amphibia > Caudata > Salamandridae > Triturus > Triturus cristatus. Next base: position 1,136,580,905 of record NC_140585.1, on the reverse strand, counting down.
CAGCGACATTGGTGAGTGATCAAAAGGCCCCTTGGGAAAATACGTACCTGTGAAATGCATCCAACATCTGAGGAAGGGATCAGGAAGTAGTCTATTCAGGAAGAGGTGCCATGGAAGGGGAGTGATATGTAAACTGTCTTTTTGCTTGGTGGTGTAGTTGCCAGACATCCACTGCACATGGCCAAAGGCTCATGGACCGGGGAGCCCGTAAAACTGTTTTTGTCCTGTAGTGGCTCTATTGCCGCATTAAAGCCCCCGCCAGAGTAAAGCCAGGTGTAGCTGTAGCCAGCATTCGTTATAGAGCTTCCAGTGTCGAGTCAAGCATGTGTTGGGATCGAGTATGCTACCAAGTGACCAGGCCAACCACTCCATGGCCCCAAATATCATCACAAACTGTCCAAGGCGGGGTCTGTGTGGTCTTTGTGTACCACCAAGTGGAATGTCCTCCTGGGAAGTTTTGCCACTCCCCTAGAGCCCCTAGTGTATCCCGCCTGATATACTCCTGAGTGCTTGCTTTCCCAAGAAAGAACATTCTGTTCCCAGTGAATGTGTCTACTGTAACATAGGAACTGCTGGTCGATGTCATTTAGCATAAGCGAGGACAGACCCTCATCTAGTTTTATCGTTGAGCCCGCTCACATTCCAAGTGACTATAGTGTGCCCCACTGGGGGTCCCACCACCCGATCTGAGGCTATTGTAAGTAGTGTTGCAAGAGGTAAGTTTGAAGATGGACCTGTATTGGGCCCGGCAGATCGAACAAGGTACACAAAACCACAAGAAACAAACCAAACCAGAACCCCAACTTGGTACAGCAACTGGCAGGAACTGAACCGTGCCCCGTCCTCCCTACACTCCACCCCCCGCCCCCCCGCTCCTCAAAGATTATGTGTCACTCAGAAGAAAAATTGAACATTAATTCCCACCAACAATAAAAACCAGTCTGGTAGGCTTCCTACTGCCCCCTGTGGTAATGCCAGATCAATCCGCTGTGTCCGCAGGTTATAAAGGGTGCGACACACCCAGGTGACCCATGAAGATTATACTGCCTCCTCCTCCGCTGATGGGGAGCTTTCCATTGACGTCGGTTGTGGCTGCTTATGTCTATATGGCGTCGCCTCCAGAGGTGCAACTAGAGCCAAATTTCGGGGGGGGGGCTACTAAAAATTTCGGGGGGGCTCATTCTTCCAACAATTGGCGGAGTGGATATGCAGGGGCTCTCAAAACAACAAAGCCTCGTTAACAAGTAAATAGTCTTTTAAAAACCTGTGAAGTACTCTGGTGCGGCACCTGCCAGCCCACAGCAGCTTAAAAACTGTGTGTGCCCGGGAAGCTGTCTCAGCCCGGGCTGACACACACGATGGGGGGGGGGGGGGCTGAAGCCCATTGAGCCCTATTAGCCCTATTGGAGGAGGCGCCTGGCAGTCTCCTCCAATCTGCGCCTGTTCCTCCTGGTTCGCCTTGGAAGCTGCGTCCAGGAAGTGGTTAATGGGTTTCTACGTGGGTAGCTAAAGGCAAAGATCCACCCAGTACCAAATCTGAGCGTTCTTCCTCCAAATAATTTCCAAGATACAGAAGGTGTCACCACTGTGCCTTATTCATTAAATCCAATTTCTCTCTTTTGGCAGATCAGAACCCTCAAAAATGAAAACATAATAGTGCTGAGCAATGCTTCCAATAATCATTATTTGTATTCCAAACAGTAGCAAGAGGGTCAATCAGAGCACTTCTAAATGAAACAAAAATCCAAGAGCAATCCCGAGTGCTGGGATTAAGCAACCAGTAGAGCGCTACTCGCACTTTATTCTAAGCCCATTGTCCGGCGGCTGTTGATGCCGTAAAGTAAAGAACAGTGCGCTAGCGCTTTCTTAACAACAACAGAAATTTACGGCCTCACGATGACAGGGATTTCCCTATCTGGCAGCCAATTCTGTAACAGGAGTCTGGTTTGGAAGCTGCTGCCGCAAACAATGCACGAAGAAGTGAAGAACAGCATCTCCACGCCTCTCAATCCTAGACCAAAAATCCAACAATGTTGGCTGATGTGCGAGAGGTCGTCTATATACTCACCAGCCTCGCCCTAACCAACTGAGGGTGTTAAGAATAATAGGAGTTGTAGTCTGTTTGTGCTTTTTGCTGATATAACCAAATACAGGTTGGGCATACATGAACAGGGGTACAATTCAAACAGGAGTTACTACTGGTTAGCATACAAGATATGTTACTGTACCAATCCTTGGCCTAGAAGGCGCTATGAGATTTGTTTCTTGACAGGGAATACAACAAGTTACACAAAACCAAAAAATAAAATGTTAGCCGACGTGTTGTTTTGTTTTAAATTTAGTATAAATTAAAAGTGTTCATAGTGTAAGAAACTTGGCACTGTCAATCTCTGCTACTTTTACCTCAACTTTGTGAATGATTTGACTGGACTGGTACAAATGCTGGTTTCTCTAGCTAAGTATACTAAAAAGTGATGGATGGAAAGCTTGAATGAAACTCAGTCACTGGTAATTACTCGGGCCATATGTGCCGTGAGTGATGTGGGGGATAGAGGGCAGCCACTTTTAAAGTTAGACGGCATGGTGCTCTATACGAAAAGCCGCCGCCATTGTCCTGTGTGGGTGCGCTGCAAATACAAAATGCAGCTGCTATTGTCCCCATTAATCAACAAACAAAATAGTGCTCACCCACTTATAACGCAGACCGTGTAATAAGTCCAGTAAAAGGTCCAGTCGTTATGGGAGGTAATAAATGCAGATAAGGCGGTACCAAGGAGGGACTAACAAGCCTATTTACGAATCAGAAACCAGCATTTACGAAGGACAATGACACAAGCCAATGACAAATATGGGTGGAGAGTGGGAGGGGCTTCCAGTGCATACTCTAATACAGCATGCCCCTAGGCTCGACCTAAAAATCAAGAACTTTTGTATTCAGATGAGGTGAGCGATGTATATAGAAACATCTGAAACTTTATTCATTAACTGTTGCACACGCTACTAGTAAACTAGCAAAGTGGGTTGCTCGCCTGCTGTTGTCGATCAAACCCAATTTCCAATGTGAGGTCATGTGTGGCACAAGCATCTTCAGCCAACTTGGATTTTTAGTCAAGGGCATATTTTATCCTGTGAGTTATAGCTCTGTTTTTAGAATTTATAAGTTTGCATGTTTATTATGCAAAGTTTGCTAACTGGAAAAAAAGATTAGCGGATGACGCCTCATTCAGATTGGGTTACTTGACAGCTGTGAACGTGCAGGTCACAAGATAGATTCTTAGCAGGGGATGTATGATGATACAACGCGTACCATCACAACGCGGTATGTTACATCGCAGTCGTTACAACGCAAGTCATTACATCGACTTGCGTTGGAGGGCACTGGATTTAGGAATAGTGTGAATTACTATTCCAACTCCAGTCTACGTACAGTAGGGAAGGTGTTGGAATAGTAATTCACACTATTCCTTAGTCTAGAGCGCCCTCCAGTGCAAGTCGGTGTAACGACTTGCGTTGTCACGACCGCGTTGTAACCATACCGCGTTGTAATGGTTGCGTGGTAAAGGATGTTTCCCCTTAGCAGGTATGACTCAGCTTTTCATTCTCTTAATAATGATAAAATGAATCCCACTGGATTCAGTAATAATAGCTGCTAATATTCAAGGGAGAGAGGGGATTCTGTTGAATGCCTGGTGTAAGTTGCCACTATTGTTATTCAGAACAATGCATGTGAATAGAAACGTCTGACACATTTTAGGAAGCCTATGCTAACTACATATTTGGGGCATTTAGAAAGCTTCTCTGGGAATGCATTCCGCCCATTGCTTACCATTGGAAATTTGGTTTGTAACTCGCATTTGGTTGCTTTATATTTGCTATCTTAATTTGTTTTAGGCTGTCCAGCTTGAGTTCGTCCCTCCTTCCCTTACCCAAAACCCATTTACTGTATTCTTCCACCAGTACTAAATTTCTGTTAACAAGCCTTTAAATCTTGTTCTTATCTTGTCACATTTGCTCTGCATTCAAAGTCAGAGGTCAAACGCCAGGGAGCTTTGTGTTTACTTTTCTTTCTCTGACTTCAAAGTGAGAGGATGTATATGACAATCATGCTGGCTATTTGGGATGTGCTGTACAATGCTATTTATTTTCCTAGCACAAAACAAAATGTAAATATCTGGAAATGAACCGTCAGATATTTCAGATTAAGGAATACAGAAATGAAGCAATTTTTTGGGTAATTCTGAATTGTGGTGGAAACAAATATTTTAATACAATCAAAACAAATCTATACACATCATTAGTGCACTATATACTTTTAGCTGTGAAACTATAGCTCTGTGCAAATGTAATGGTAATTTTAATTGAAGATTTGTTGTCTGTAATGGCAATGAGCTACCATACAATACATACTCCCAATTCCATTTTACACCACTCCACTTATGCCACTGCTATCTACCCTGTACAACTCTATTCTACTGCACTATACACCACTCTATTCTACGTCGCTGCACTCTACGCCTCTGCACTCAATGCCAATGCACCCTACATTATTTACTTAAAAACAGTACACTCGCTACACCCTACGCCAATCAACTCTGCTCCACTGCACTCTATGCCACTATACTTACTCTGCATCACTCTACTCTACGCTAATCTACGGTACTCTGTGCACTTCACTCTATGCTTCTCTGCTCTAGCGTGTACCACTTTACTCTGCCAGTGCACTCTACTTCACTCTACTATGCACCACTGCACTCCTCACCACTGTATTCTGCACAACTCTTTCTATGCCACTGTACTCTACGTTACTGCACTCTGACAGTCTACTGTACAAGATGGCACTTTACACCACTGAACTCAACGCCACTCTACTCTATGCCATTCCGCGCTACTCTGCACCACTCAACTCTACGCCAAGGCACTTTACACCACTGCACTCTATGACAGTCTATTCTGCAAGACTGCACTTTCCACCTCTGAACTCAATGCCACTCTACTCTACACCACTACACTTCACGCCAATGCACTCTACACCACTACTCTCTATGCCACATTACTATGCATCAACTCTACCACTCTCTAATCTATTATGCACCCATGCACTCTATGCTACTGCACTCTATGCTATTCTGCTATATACATCTGCACTCTAGCCTGCACCACTCCACTTTACTGCACTGTGCGTCACTGCGCTCTATGCCACTCTACTCCACTCTGCACCACGCTACTCTATGCCATTTGACTCTATAGTACTGCAGTCTACTGTGCACCACTCTCCTCTACATCACTGCACTCTATGCCAATGAACTCTACACCTTTTTACTCAAGACTATTGCATTCTAAGCCAATCAACTCTGCACCACTGACCTTTATGCCACTTCACTCTACTCCACGACACTCTTCTCTACGACCCTACAGTTCACAACACTTCACTCTGACTCTCTAATTCACACTTTACCACTCTGCAACACTGCTCCACTCTGCGATTCTATTACAGGACCGGAGGCTTCCGATTATTGATTCTCTTTCTTTACTGTCAAACACAGCAGCCAATGAAAATACGTTTTCATAACAAACATAAACTACATTTCCCATGGTGCTCTTTCCACCAATCATGTCCCATCAGACCCTATAAGAGTCACCATCTCCTTCCCATGAGCTTTTTTCTTTGCTGCTCACGGCAGAGATAAGTGCACTTTTCATGATTTTACTTTATGATGGTATTAATTGCCTTTAATTTTGTCAGCTGTTTCCTATAGGCACGCGCGCTTGTCTGAACAAGCTGACCGTGTTATATGCATATCCAATATCGCATGGTTCTTAAACTGTTACCTTTATTGCCACTTTGTGAGTGTGAGGCATCCGCGTTTGCTGGCGCATTTGCTTGAGCCCGGTTCGGGCAGGTTATGCATTTTTTAGATTCTGCTTCCTGAAATTTGTACGGCACCGCAGTAAGCATTTTTTCTCGCCTGATCGGCGGTGCGCTCCCTTGCGCTCTTTGTCTGAGGTCTCTCCTCATCGGCCCAGACGTTCACTGCTGAGTCTTCTGATGGCTGATGTGCATAGCCCAATTGGGCTACTTTTGGGCCTCATTTGGGCTACGCACTTCACACGTGCCCCCTCACTCGTTCCAAGGCTCAGAAAGCCTGGAATTTTATACAATCAGCAAGTAAGAAAGACGCCTGACCGGCTGTAACAGCCGCCGGCCCAAGGAGTGTGCACACACTCTTCAATACTTAAATTTGGCTCATTACACCCTGAGACTGGGCTGGAACAATTGATGATTACAGCTTTGCTGAAGAGCTAGGTATGCTGTTTTGATTTTCATATTGTGTGCAAGGGGGTTGGCTCCCCCTGACTCCTCCAACAAACTACCTTGCATCAATTATATTATAATATTGAGTAAGATAAGTGATTGTAATGGAAGAGTGGGTTAGATATGAGGAGGAGGATGAACCCTACTATGATGGACAGCAGGAGACTGTTTTAGGGGACAATATTGTTGACGCCCTGGATGCATCAGTCCTGCAGTAGGTCAACAAGGCGATTGAAAGCACGGTCCCTAACACTGTGCAGCAAGCCTTGGCAGCAGCGCTGAAACCTATTACCAAGCAGTTGGAAAGCTTTGTGAAACGCCACAGGTTCCAAAACCCTCTTGAACCCCACAATGATGCCCCTGTAGGCAAAAGTATGCCGAAGTCGGGGTTATGGCCCCATGCAGCAGCATTAGCTAATTTGCCACAGGCGAAGGCAGAGGAACATGGTTTCTCCACGCCATCGGCCACTGAAGGTGGAAAAGCGAAACGCAAACAAAGTGTACAGTAGATACCAGCACTACTGACACAGACACCACAGACGAGGAGGCACCCCCTAAGAAGAAGTCTAGAAAGACAGTTCTTATAGTGCCCGATATGACACCTCAAAATCCCAACACCCCTTTCACCTTTAACCCGACAGACATCGTTCACCCCTCGTCATCCGATTGGGCTCCGGCTCCTGAAGTGGCAGATTATTTACACGACAACCTTGGGAAAGGCTTTAATAAGGAGGTGCGCAACAGGGTGCATTCCGAGTGTCCTCGTCTGGATATCCCGGACAAGATGGCAGAGACACCTGATATTGATGCTAGTCTCTGACCTTCCTCAAGACGTTTGCGAAGGACCCCAAAAAGGGTATTGACCGTGCCTACGGGCTGCTGGAAAAAAACTCTAGATGTGGCAGGACCCTTGGCCAAGATCCTAGAGATGGCCATTGTGGCAAAGGAATCAGCCAACCCGTGGATCCAGATATTCTGGCAGGCTGGACACAGAGAGAAATATGCCTCCTAGGGAACGCAAATTGCGCCATCTCCACAGAGAGACGCAAATTGCTGTTAATGAGGATGGACTCGAATCTGAAAGAATTGGCCTCGGCCAAACCAGGTCCCCTTGCAGAGGGCAACCTCTTTGGTGAAAGTTTTGTGAAGGAAGTTTCAAAGTATGTAGGTACTTTACTTCGCTAGACAAGGCTCATTTAGGAATCAAACAAGTGTTTCAGGCTGGCCTTTATCACAGGGTCCGGCGAGGCAGAGGACGCTCGCCAAGCCACCAGTACTACCAAGGTCCTCCCAGAGGAGACTATGGACGCGGTAGAGGCGACTGGGACTCTACCAGAGGCATAACCTTTTACCCTACATGACAAAGGTTCAACAAACCTCGATTCAACAGAGGTGGCCACAGAGCAGGATTTCAGTCTCTAAACCCTACAAGTCAGAGTAACAGAACTATCTTATTTACCCTTGGGGGAACATACCCAGTTCTTCATACACAATTGGAGATTGTTGTCACAGGGTTATACAGACTATTCAGGGTTTTCACCTAGAATTCTACCAAACCCCATTCCAGGACAGATAGTCGAGACAGCTCAGTTTTTCCCAGCAAGAGTGTGCTTTTATAGATGCAGAAATAGAAGAATTGCTGCAGAAGCGCACAATTGCTTATTGCGACAGAAGCATGGTGCAGAAGAAGGGTGATGGTCACAGAATGGTGTTAAATATGATGGAATTCAATCCCTTTATGGTTTACAAACATTTCAAAATGGAGGGTATCCATCTATTATCAGATCTATTAAAAAAGAGAGATTGGATGGTCCAGCTGGACCTAAAGGACGTTTAGCTGACGATTACTATATTTTCCCCTCATCAACACTTCCTACAGTTTCAATGGAGGAACCGGTGGTTCGAAAACTTGTCCCTTCCTTTCGGGCTATCCTAGGCTCCATGGTGTTTCACCAAGGTAATGAAGCCAGTGAAAAATCCACCTCAAGGAACAGGGAATTCACATGATAGTGTATCTAGACGATATACTTATCATGGCCCAGACTCAATCCCTAGCCAATCTTCATTTACAGATGAACATGTCCCCTCTGCAAAATTTGGGATTTGTAATCAACTAACCCAAATCGGCCTTATGTACCTCCCAGATGATGGACTTCCTAGATTTTGTCATAGACTCACAGACAGCTCAGCTGAGTCTTCAAAGTCAAAGCTATGAGATCTCAAGAAAGAGCTCCTATCAGTGTTATTCAAACATATGGTCTCTTTCGGGACATTTGCTAGCATAGTGGGGTTACTGACATCCTCAATACAGGCTATTTTTACGGGCCCTCTACACTACCGGGCCTTTCAGAGATAAAAAATTCAACACCTACGAAATGGTCTGTCTTATATGGATCTGGTTCCTCTGACACACGAAGTGAGGGAAGAGATGCAATGGTTGTTAGGCAACGTAGAGGCATGGAATGGCAGAGTCATCTTTGGCTCTCAACCAGAAGTAGTTATAGAATCAGATGCCAGCCGTTGGGGCTGGGGAGCACGCTGCGGAGATATCGCCACAGGAGGAAGATGGTCTCTTCAAGAACTATCCCTCCACATCAATTGCCTGGAGTTGTTAGCAGGGTAATTTGCGATACGAACGGTTTCCCCCAAACAGGTGGCTTATTGCATCCTTCTCAGGATGGACAATATCTCGGCAGTAAGATATATCAACAAGTTGGGTGGTACGAGGTCGTCCCTGCTAGTGGAAATAGCGAAAGATTTTTGGCATTATTGCCTGAATCAGCAGATATCAGTGATAGTGGAATACATTCCGGGACAGTCTAACATTGTTGAGCATTGGAATTCCAGGTATCTATAGGATTACAGGGACTGGCAACTCCAGCCTCAACTGTTCCAATGGCTATAGACAGTGTGGGGTCCTTCCAAGATAGATCTCTTTGCATCCAGACGGAACCGACAACTGCAGACGTTCTTATGCTGGAGGTCGGACCCATTATCAAGAGCGACAAACGCCTTCTCCCAGAATTGGTCAATGAATCTGAATTATGCTTTCCCCCGTTCATCCTAATCCCCAGAGTGACGACCCAGATAGCCCAACAGCAAGCTGAGGTGATTTTCGTGACCCCCTGTGGAAATCGCAGCCCTGGCTCCCAATATTATTGGAGATGAGTTGCGACTTCCCCAGGATGCTCCCTTGGTCCCAGACAATGCTCCAGGACCCTCACAGAGAACTGCACCCGATGGTGGCATCAGGGCAGTTGTCCCTGATGGCATGGAGGCTATCCGGCAACAATGGGAAATGCCAGGAATTTCGGACAAGGCTTCCAAATTCATTAGACAAGCCTGGGCCCCTTCCACGCGGAAGAGATATTCCTCAGCTTGGAAATGCTGGGTACGTTGGTGTGTGGAACGGCACGTGGATCCCGTGGGGGCAGAGTTATCCCATATTGTAAAATTCCTGTCCGATAAAGCCTCAGAAGGTTTAGAATATCGATCAGTAAATAATTTTAGATCAGCCATATCCGCAGGACTTACACAAGGGGACGGAAAACCAGTAGGTATGCATCCAGTGGTGTGTAAATTGCTTAAGGGAAATAGAGAGGCCAATCCTCAGAAACTGGAATATTCTTGTTTGTGGGATGTGTCACTGGTCATAAATCTTATTGACAAATGGCTGGGTAATTCTTTGGTATCCAGAAAGCAGCTTTCAACTAAATTAGCTATGCTTTTGTGTTTATCTGCCTGCAGACGTTCTTCTGATGTGAAAGCTCTAGACATTACAGGTAGAGTATTCATTACGGAAGGAGGTTCTTTTACCAATACTGGCAGGACAAAACCCTTGTAAAGTAGCATTGAGTATAATGCTTTCCCCAACAATGATAAGTTGTGCGTAGTGCAATGCCTTAAAGCGTATGAAGAATGTAAACAGTTCTTGCGACCAGCTGGTTTAACCCAATTATTGATCGCTGTGCAAAAACCGTTCAAGCCTGTATCTGCAGCTACAAAAACCAGATGGTTAAGGTCTGTTATGAAAGAAGCTGGTAATAATACCCAGGTATTTGGAGCACATTCTGTATGTGGTGCTGTGGCGTCCAAAACTTTTATGTTGGGTTCAACTATTCAAGACATTATGAAATCTGTGGATTGGTGATCTGAATCTATGTTTAAGCAATTTTATTATAAACCGGTGGGTGATATAACTACTGTGGTGTTTGATAAGCGTTAAATGTGCAATAATCCGAAGCCTTCGGTCCTGTAATAGAATCAAAAATTTGGTAGCATTCGCACCAAGCATTTTAAATTCTTGGTTACGTTTTTCCACATTGGAGGATACATTAATGGATTTTTCGAATTAATGTTTGCACTTGGACTGTGGACTCGAGCAAAGAAAAAGGCTCATGGGAAGAAGATGGTGACTCTTATAGGGTCTGATAGGACATGATTGGTGGAAAGAGCCCCAGGGGAAATGTAGTTTGTTTGTTATAAAAACGTTTTTTTATTGGCTGGTGTGTTTGACAGTAAAGAAAGAGAAGCAATAATCCTCGCCTCCGTGTCCTTAATAGAATGAAAAATTTGTGGCGCGAATGCTGGCAAATGTTTTATTCTCTATGCAACTGCCTCTACGCCACTCTGTGCCACTTTACTCTACTCTGTTCTACAACACTTTACCCCACTGCTCCATTTTGCGCCACTTCACTCCACTCTATGCCACGCCACTCTACGACACTCTACAACACTCTACTCCACTCTATGCCATTCCATTCTTCTGCACTACTCCAGTCTGTGCCAATCTACTGTATGACAATCATCTCCGCTCTGTCACTCTACTCTACAACACTCTACTCCACTCTACGCAATACCCTCTACACCACTCCACTCTGCCCTACACCATTCTAACACTCTACTCAACTCCACTTGACTCTACGCCCCTCCCTTCAATGACACTTACTCCCTCCACAACACTCCACACCATAACACTCTATGACAGACACTTCGCCCAACTCAACTTTACTCTACGTCACTCCACGCGCCTCTACACCACTCCACCACGCTCTCCTTTGGTCCACTATCTTTTAGCCATGCTGAACAGCAGCCACGCTGGTGTACAACGTGGCTAAAACATACTGCCAATAGCTCTTGCATAGACGAGACCTATTGGCTTTGCCAATTCTTGTTTTTATGGAGTTGTTTTTAAATGTTTCAAGTTTCGCTTACGTTTTGTTCTCCAGCAGTCAAAATAATACTTTGATATTGCTTATACAGCATTATACAGTTATGTGTCTCTTTGCTTGTTTGTTTGTGGATACACGTTTTATTGCTCCATTTGAAAAAGCACAGTTTAAAAGCCACCTTAAAGCAGTGTACGGTTATGGCTTGATACACTACCAGCATCTACCTTGTTCGCTCAGATCTCTCAGGCGAGACATTAAATAATTCATTCCACTCCAGTTTAAAGTGGAAAACGGTCATTTTCATAGGCTAGATCTGGACCATTGAACAAATGCAACCTTAGTCAAACACATTACTGACTACAAAATTGTCCTCATTAATACATGAAACCTTTCCTATCAAATCCTACCCACTCATAACCTAACCTACTCCCTAATAACCTAACCTAACGCCTAATAACCTAACATACCCCCTCTCCCTAACATACTACCACACTCTTCAACCCTGTCCTATTTGTCGATGCCTTGTCCTAAAGTTATGCTTTCAGCCCCTGTCGCTATCACCTATTTCCTCTGCTTGCTGTCTGATCAGAGCCCCAAACCCGCCTGAGTTTTATGTCACCACCATGTAACAAACTTCAGGGTATCTGTTCTAATGTTGATCACTTCCTACACTATCAACAAGTAGACCTGAAATACCAGCACCAGAAAACACCTTTACAAAACAAGCATGGACCTGCACTAAAAAAAGACAAACCCAGAGCAAAATGTATGTGAAACAAGCCTTGGCAAAGGCAATAGGTCTCGCCTTTGCAAGAGCTATTGGCTTTGGCAATGTGTTTTAGACATGGTGTACACCAGTGGGGCTGCCGTTTAGCATGGCTAAAAGTTTGTGGTCTAGATGAGAGTGGCGTAGAGTGAAGTGGTGAAGAGTAGGGTGGCGTGGAGTAGAGCGGAGGGGCGTAGAATGGAATAAGATCTAGTAGAGGGGCGCGGCGTAGAGTGTCATGGAGTAGTCATAGAGTAGAGTGCAGTAACATGGAGTATAGTATAGTAGAGTCATAGAGTGGAGTGGCATAGAGTGTAGTAGAGTCGTTGAGTGGAGTGGCATGGCCTAGTGTGAGGTGGCGTAGAGTGGAGTGGCATTTAGTTCCATAGAGTGGAGTAAAGTAGGATGTTATAGAGTGGAGGGGCTTAGAGTATATTTGAGTAAAGAAGAGTTTCATAGAGTAGAGGGAAGTAGAGTGGAGTAAATTGTCGTAGAGGGGGGTGGCATAGAGTGGCATGCCCTAGAGTCAATCAATCAGTATTTGTAAAGCGTGGCCAATCACCCGTGAGGGTATTCAGGAGATGAGCCAGGTCTTGAGTCCCTTCCTGAAATCTGTCAAAAATGGTGCGGAGGTGAAGGGAAAGTGTTCCAGGATGTGGCGGCGAGTTGGGAGAAAACAAAAGGCCTGTTTACAGACATTAAGGACTTGTGGAAGAATACAAGTAGCAATGGTAAACAAGGTTTGCTCCACAGGAGTGCCAAAGATATGATGGTCAATCTAAAAAAAATAAAGGAAGCAAATAGAAAGCCAGAAAATGTGAGTTACAAACTGCAAAGCCAAATGGTAACTAATGGGTAGAATGCATTCCCAGGGGAGTACCCAGAATGCCCACAAGAAGTCTTTTCGCAACTAGACAGCTCTACTGTCTGGTAGGCGTTGACCTAAAAACTCACACCAAACAAAAACCAAAGTATCAAAAGAAAGCAGAGAAAATACAAGATATACGTGTGTGTGTGTGTGTGTGTGTGTGTGTGTGTGTGTGTGTGTATATCTCTCTATGCTTATTTAATTTTTCTATAAAATGTATAAATTTGTGGTTTTGTTTTAATAGGAGAAAACCATGGTATGTTCTATATATTAACAATCGGTACATGGTAGAGTGGGGATATTTTGCATAATTTGCACAATTGCACTTGCACTTTAAATTGCCAATTTTTGCACTAAAATGAAGTAGGCACTTGCCGAATATGAATGACAAAAACAAATAATATTTGCACTTGCATTTTAAAATTTGAATTTTCATAGGAATATGTAGATACATCCAATCATGATTGACTATTAAAAATGTATGCAAGGAGGGTATTCCTGCTATATAGAAAAAGTCTTAGTCATTGGAGTGTTGTAAAATATTCCTCCTTTCTTTTCTTTCTCTTTTAAATTTATAGAGAAGTAATACTCTTAAATATAACCTTGAAGAGAATATCATGAGAAGAGAGGAATTTGTGTAATGTTCCAAAAACGTGTTAAAGAAACGAGGATTAACATGTTGAGAAATGGCGGCCAAAATGCAATAAGTGGAGCTTTTGGTATAATATGTTGAGTCCCTCTTTGATGTTGTTCACCAATTGTTGTGTATTTTACTGACAAAAAAATGGCGCTCAAACATCGTGAACAAGGCAGCGTGAGTCTGCTGAAACGCGTAGATGTGACACCTCGTTCGCTGAATAAAGACCGAGTGGCCAGATTTAACCTGGAGTGCTGGATGTTTATTTCGTAAAAGAAATGTACCTATAAATGGATATTTAAGAGACGCGGCGAAAAACGTCTTTGGACCAGCACCACCGGCGGTTAGGAAGCACGCCAGTACAAATCGCCATAACAAGAGAGGAAAGGAGACAGGCATGCCCCCCGTGTAAGCTGCAATTGGAAACTCCCGGGAGCCGTTTAGAGTGAAGGAGCCGCGAACTCGAAGCGGAAGCCGGAGATCGGAGGATCACGGAACCACGGTGAGTAATTGCGGCCGAACTCTTGAACAAGGGAGGGAGCAGAGGCAGCTACGGGAGTCGGACTGGGGGAAAGTAGATTGCATATAAAAACCCGAAGCTGTGAATTCAGAACCCGGGGGAGGAGAAGGGAGAACGCCCCAGCAGGAAAAATAAGCACCGGCAAGAAAAATGAGTGACGAGGAATGTGCAGTAAGAGAGCAGGAAGCTCTGAAAATCTTTGAGGAAACTGCTCAACCGACACAAAATGTGAGGGGAGCAATGGCACCTAAAGTAAGCAGTGATATAGCTACACAACTACAGGAATACGAGAAACTAAAGAAAAGGGAAATCTCACGGTGGTGGGAAGTGGCATCCCTACGACAATATTTACAGGTGGGACGAGTGCCCCGTGAACTGCGCATAATGATCACCCCTACATACGAAAATCCTCAGTCAGAAATGCTCAGTGAATGGGCGGATAATAGTACAGCCAGCTCGAGCAATATGATTCGTATTTTAGTCAAAAACGCGGAAAAAGAGCGTTTGGAGGTGGTTACAAAATTAAAGGAATTAAGTGACATCTTGGAGAAAAATGATGATAAGGCCAAAGTGAGTAAGTTTAAAAGCGAATTAAAAAGCAGGCTGGAGAAATACGAAAGGCGTATCAAAGATAGGAAGGCCACGAAATTCTTGAGAGATCGTATAGATTACGAATCAGGACGGATCTATACATTCGCCAGAAAATTCGATTTGGAAAGGCGACAAAAGATTCATAGTGGCCAAGTAGACCACCAAGATGTTATACAAAGCGAAGTCAGCTCGGACACTGGCTCCGAACAAGAACAAGAGGAGCAAAGTAGAAGAGGGTTGAGAGATGTGAGACTGGCTGTAACTGAGGAATTCCGTTTTATGCTTCTGGAACAACAGACAGACCATCGCATGGGAAGAGGACGCGGGAGAGGAAGTTAGGAAAACATATTTTTTGTAATGAAAACAAAGATTTTTACAGTAACAAAACAAACCAGAACACTTTACTTCGTGATGTGCAGATGCGAAATATGTTTGCTTTAACCGAATGTCCACATATTAATGTTTGTATGCTATATTAGTAAAACTGTGTTAGTTGGAAAGTTTGTGGATATTTCAATGGAAAATGTGCTGTCTGTAAATGACAGCATGCTACCACACCATGCTTTAGTAATAGGTTTATTAAAAATGAGAGTTTTTAAGCATGAACTGAGAAACGATCATTCCCCTGCACTGATGACAACGCTATTAGTGAACTAACTATGCTACCAAATCATGCTTTAGTAATAGGTTTATTAAAAGTGAGAAATTTTAAACATGAACTGAGAAACATTCCTGCACCGACCTGATGACATTGCTATTAGTGAACTAACAAGCAAGTTGGGGATTGTGTGTACCCTGCAAGTGGTCTACATTCTTATTATACATTGGGCAAATGTTTAGTCTGTTAAATCATATAAAAGAGTTCTGTCGTACAGCAGACATGCTGAACTTACATATTTAAAGGTGCTCTCATATGTGATAATGAAGAAAAAGGTGAGTCTGTAAAATTAAACATCTGGCTAGGATCACACAATTTGAGACCAGTTTACGGGTCAAAGGTATTATAGTTAGGTCAAGTAAGTTATTCAAGTCATTAGATCTGCAGGACTAGTAACATTTTCATGATTTTTGTAGGACTGTACTATCTTACAGGCTAGTAGCCGTTGCCTCCCCCGCCAGCATTTTATGGGTATAAATATCACACTCTGGCAACACAGACCTCCGATCACATCTGGGCTGGAGAGGACTGCCCTGTTTTTTCCTGCAAATGGCAAGAGAGGGTGCACCGCTGGACTGCACCTGCAGATCCTTGGGCTAGCAAAGAGAGGACTGTGCCTGTGCAACCTGCCTTATAGAAAAGTCACTCCTGAGCCCTAGATAGGAGTGAACTCCAGGAGTCATTTGGCTGATTTCCTGTTATAGCACCAGGGCCACAGAAGCTAAAGAAGCTTTTTTTGCTCCGTCAGTAGCCACAAGTGTTTGATCTGACCACCGACTTTCAGCCTGGACAACCAAATCCAGATGCTCAAACATTTAACCCCAGTCCACTGGACTCGAGAGAGTCGTCGGAGTGCAGTTTGGTTGCCCAAGATGGACACTAGCCTTTACCAAAGGGAACTATTGGTTTTGCTGTGTTCGGAGGCTAGTAGTCCAGGGGCAACTGAACTATAACTTGACCGAAGAGGTCTTTGAGGAACTCTGACCCCTATGGCCAAAGTCACCCCACCTGGACTGTGGACCAAGGAGTAGCCCCAAGCAACCGCCCAGCTTCCACAGCATCTTACAGAATTTTCAGTATACTGTATCCCTTGCATCAGGACCACTTCATTGAAGTCTATGGCGGTTCGCCCGTCGAACCAGGAACTGGACTCGAGACTGCTTGGTGACAAGGTAACTGTCCTGCAATTCATTACCGGCTGGAATTGGCCATCCAAAGTGGCCCGTAATGGCCAAACGCAACCTTATAAAAAGTTTACAGTTTCCAAATTTTCCAGTTACTAATGCTTGTTGGAATTTTGCATGCAAAGCAGTGAATTACAATTTACTTAAAAATCTATAATCTATACCTCCAAAACCATCCAGTCGTTTTTGTTCATTTTGGTGTCTAAAAATATATCAAAATAAAATCTATTTTTATAAATTGGTGTTGGATTTCTATTATGTTGAGTGACTTTCTTATTTTGTTGATTTAGTATTTCTAAATGCTTTTCACTTGTTCCTCGAAGCCGCAGCTACAGAGGGTTAAGCTAAGGGTTAACAAATGAGCCTGACTGGACACAAGTCGATATCATCTGTATTACATGGTGAGGTTGCACAACCACACAATTTACTCACAGAAAGTATCTGCTGTTTTTGTTTAAACGGCAGCTGCAGTCTAAGAGGCATGTTATGTTATGTTATGTTATGTTAAATTGATTTATTATGCGCACAGCTACTCCAGCGAAGGAGCGTCCCGGCGCACAGACAAGGAGGAACACAACACAACAGAAACGGGGACGCCTAAGATAGACAACTAAAACAGAAAGGTCTTGATGGCTCTTCGGAAAGAAAGCAGATCGTCTAACTGACGGATTTCAACTGGGAGGGTGTTCCAAATTAGTGCAGCTTTCACGCTGAAGGAACGACCCCCCATCCGACAGAGTCTAAATCTAGAGACCACAGCAAGGGCCTGGCCCTGAGATCGGAGGCTACGAGTGGGGACATAGAAAGAGACAAGATTGGACAGGATTTCAGGGCCTATACCTCTTAATATCTTAAAAGTCAAGCAAAGGACCTTGAAAAGAATACGCTTCCTTACAGGGAGCCAATGCAAAGAGCGAAGGACATTCGCCACCGGGCAAAATCTGGGAAGGCCAACAATGGCCCTAGCCGCAGCATTTTGAACCCGCTGTAGGCGCGTTAACTCAGCCTGATTGGCCCCAACCAGAAGAGAGCTAGCGTAGTCCAGGCGAGAGATGATAGTAGCCTGGACTACAAGCTGTCTGGTAGGGGCATCAAAGTATTTAAGGACTGGTCTAAGACCTCTTAATAGACCAAAACAACAGGCTGCCGTTTTTTTAGTATGTCCTATAAAGGTAAGGCCAGCGTCCAACCAGACCCCAAGGTTTTTCACCTCCGACACAGGGGTCGGAGTGGGGCCCAGCTCAGAAGGCCACCACTGATCGCCCCAAAGCTCCACTTTCTTCCCAACAACCATCACCTCTGTTTTTGAGGCATTAAGCTGGAGACAGTTTTCTGTCAGCCAGCAAGCCACCGCCTTCAGACCGGACTGAAACCTGGGGGCGTCTTGGTGGACATCTCCGCTAAGGGTAACTGCCAGCTGAGTGTCATCGGCATATGAGACCAAAGTAAGGCCCCACTGCCTCGCGACATCAGCCAGCGGTCTCACGTAAAGATTGAACAACATGGGACTTAGCGAAGACCCTTGCGGAACCCCCATGGCCAGAGGCTGGAAACTGGACGAAAAGGGAGGAATGGCCACACAGAAGGAACGATTGTCCAGGAAGGAGCGGAACCACTGCAGCGCCAGACCACTGACACCGATCTCCTCAAGCCGATGCAGGAGGATGCCATGAGATACAGTGTCGAAGGCGGCGCTGAGATCCAACAATATCAGCGCCGCCGTCTGACCCGCATCCAACCTAGCACTCAGATATTCCACCATTGCGAGGAGAGCGGTCTCCGTGCTGTGACCAGCACGGAAACCGCTCTGTGTGGGATCCAGGGCGTTGGTCCGGGCTAGATGTTCCGACAGGGCCAGATTGACATGGGCCTCTGTCAACTTTGCCGGCCAAGGTAGCAGCGAGATGGGGCGAAAACTTTCAGGCTTAGACGGGTCTAGAGAGGGTTTTTTGATGATCGGAGACACTACCGCCTGCTTCCATTTAGCTGGAACTACCCCCGACTCTAGAGAGAGGTTGACAAGGGAGCGCACCACAGGGCGCCCCAGAAAGGTCTGGTCTCGAAAGAGAGCAGGCTTTACCGGATCAGATGGGGATCCTGATTTAACTTGCAGAGCAAGTTTGTCAAACCCGTCCGAGGTGAGAGGGGGAAATGAGGGCAGGGCGATCTGACGTAGTGCCTCATTGGAACTTCCCAGCGGAACCCCAATGCTAGGGAAGGTCCGATAGATGGCTTGGACCTTTCCCGAGAAATAGGAAGCCAGGGATTCACAATGGGAAACAGAGCTCTCGGCTAAAGAGATAGTCCGTTTGGCCATAAGATCTTTAACCGCCTTGAAGATGGCCTTCGACGGGTTGGTGCTGTTCCGAAATTCTTCAGCATAGAAGGCCGCACGAGCACGACATATGGCCCGGTGGTAGAGCTTAACCGAAGCGGCTTTTAGATCAGCCCCATATGTCTTCCGCCAGGCCCTCTCCGCCCGTCTACAGGCTCCCTTCAAGGCACGTAAGGCCCCGTCATACCAGGGACTAGACTCGCGAGGGTTGTTCTTAATCGATACAATGGGTATCAAAGCATCCAGAGCCCTAGTAAGCCAGGAGCAGAAGAGATCGTACCCTTCATCCACATTGTTCAATGGGCCCAAGGGCTCCACCAACAAAAGATGGTGAAGGTCTTCCAACCTGAGTTTGTTCCAAGATCTCCTCAATACCCGTCTAGCTGAAGAAATGGGAAGAGTCACTGATACAGGACACTGAACAGACACCAGGAGATGGTCAGACCATTCTACTGGGGTAACTGCAGTGACTTTGGCCTCAATTAAGTTGGTAAAGAAAGGATCCAAGGTATGTCCCCCGATGTGCGTAGGCTGTGAAACCAGCTGGAGCAGTTGAAAAGCCTCTAGGTCCAAAGCGATAGTACGAGCTGTCAAACTGGACAGTGTGTCGAAATGCAGATTTAAATCGCACAGTATAGAAAAGTTGGCGCAGTCAGTGATCAAAGTACCGACCGTATCCGAGAAAGCATTTCTAAACAACACATCACTGCCTGGCGGACGATATACCACCATCCCAGACAGTGTAAACTCAGGATTGACAGAGACTTTGAAAGAGGCGCTTTCACAGCCAGCGATCTTAAGGCTGTTCCACACACAGGGAAAACAAGACCTAACTATCAGCGCTATTCCCCCCCCTCTAGATGCTCTGTTCAAGGTGTACGTCGAGTAGCCAGAGGGGCATGCCAGATTGAGAATGGCAGTGTCAGCTTCCTGAAGCCATGTTTCAGTTATAGCCAGGATGTCCGGGGCTTCATCCTCAATGTGGTCATACAGATTTTGCTGATGTTTTAAAATCAACCTCACATTCAGGTTCATTATCCGCAAAGAGGAAGAAGAGACCCTGCTATGATGGGAAGCAGAAACAGATTTCCGAGGTAGAGGCATAGGGGGGTCAAGTGTCAGGCCATTGCATGGACAACGGTACGGGCCACAGAGAGGATGAACAGGCGGGCGTGCACAGCAGCGACTCACCTGATTGATGGACATCAAGCTCTCCCTAGAATATGTCGGCATGGCAACAGACACGTTGTTGAACTCTCACGTACCCGAGCCAGAGCCCGCCACGTCCAGCACGGCCTTAGCGCGGACGGGCGCAGATGGGCAGGACTCTGGCACGACTCCGGCCACGCGAGGACACGCCCGCTGCGCGATCCCGCTGCGCTAGGGGAGGAGCATTAAATACGCGTTCCCCCGCTGGCGCATGCACAATGAGCGCTGTCAGCCCAATCCTCACCACCCCAACCCAAGCTGTCCGCCTCCCCGGAACCAGCCCGCCAAACGGCGGTGAGGGGCACGATTACAGTGCGAGTGAGGGGAGCAGTGAAGCGCAAGTCCGGTACCTAAAAGGAAAATAAACAGGTGAGATTTTAAAAATAGCTCAGCAGCGCCGTAACGCTCCTGCAGCAGAACGCTCCTTGTCAGGGGGAGGGAAAGGCGGGGACTTGCTTTAAATACGCGTTCCCCCGCTGGCGCAAGCGCAATGAGCGCTGTCAGCCCAATCCTCACCACCCCAACCCAAGATGTCCGCCTCCCCGGAACCAGCCCGCCAAACGGCGGTGAGGGGCACGATTACAGTGCGAGTGAGGGGAGCAGTGAAGCGCAAGTCCGGTACCTAAAAGGAAAATAAACAGGTGAGATTTTAAAAATAGCTCAGCAGCGCCATAACGCTCCTGCAGCAGAACGCTCCTTGCGCCCAACACTCTAGGCTGTGGGACCAGAGCATAACTATCATTTATAAGGAAAAAAATGGATAATCTTTGGAAATTGTAATGCAAAAAAAGTTGAAATGTTGGATGTGTGCTTCTCGTGCTAAAAGGCCCATTACCAATTATGTAAGAGACAGTACTCTCAAGTCTATTTTTGTTAACTTCATTGAATACTGTGTGAAACAGTTGTATCAAGATTATTTACAAGATGAAAATACTAAACTTGCCTTACTCCAACAAAATAAAATTGCATTCTGTAAAGTATGTTGACATCAACCCGAGGCCGGTGCACTGCAAAAACTCGAACCTAAGAGCTGGCCATGCTGGCAGACCACAACAGCACACAGCCAGAGAAACCCAACCTCTATGCCACTTCAGGCTCACTCATCTAGCTAAATATTGACTTGAAGACCCATGAATATGGGGGACACATTCCTATACTAGTACTCTCTTATCCCTCAACCTTCCTTCTCGATTCACAAGATCTGATAGAAATAACCTCTGCTAGAAATTCAATCCTCTGACTTCTACAGAATTAGAGCAGTTGTCATTTGTGCTTTTTCTGCAGTCATAGTAACACTGTTGTTTTTATTTAGAATGTATTAATCTGGTGAATTTAGATTCGGGTGTAAATATGGTTGTGCCTTTTTTCATATAGGAGTTTAGACACTGGATACGTTTAATTGCCTATTTGATCACAAAGACGATGTGGCAGCATTTCTTCATAAACTTGAAGTTATGTCTTCTAACTTTACTGTTTCTCTCTGCAAGACAACGTGCAGGTCTACAGTGAAGCAGTATTCATGGACCAGTCGGACACCAAGAGAAGATAAGCATTTGCAATGCAATAGGTCTCGCATTTACGCGAGTTTAAGCTATTGACATTGTAAATGACAATGCATTTTTTTTGTTTCAAAAAACAAAATATACATAAAAGGCATTGTCATTTACAATGCCAATAGCTCAAACTTGCGTAAATGCGATGCCTGTTGCATTGCAGATGCTTGTTTGCATGTGCTACACTGAATTGTTGCGGACCGCGCTTCAAATTAATTAAATAAAGCAGTGCGGCCCCTTAAGTGAAAGAGGACCGCGCTGGAGTAAGGAAAGACCATTAAAGAACATAGTGCTCACCCACTAAATAATGGAGACCGTGTAATGAGCCAAGTAAAAGGTCCAGTTGCTATGGGCGGTAACAAATACAGACAAGGCGGTACCAAGGCAGGATTAACAAGTCTATGTACGAATCAGAAGCCAGCATTTTCGAAGGACAATGGCACAAGCCAATGACAAATATGGCCGAGAGTGGGCGGGGCTTCCAGTGCATACCCTAATACATCATGCCTCGCAGTGCGAGCAGCGCATGAGTGCATGCACACTGCCGCTAGCCTCGACCTAAAAAGCATACTTTTTGGAAGAGTTTTCGCTTTTGCCATGTGCTATTTTGATGATTCTTCAGTTGGCTCTTTTTTTGTTGCTGATTGCATGAGGTGAGTGCAGACTATATTGGAATTCCCCTCTTTTGAATTGCTGCCTCTCTTTGTTTCTGCTGAAGCACTGCTGTGACAATTCTGTCCCTGAGACAGCAGATGGTCAGGCGCTCTCTGTACATCTCAGCCTGTGACCGAGACGAGGATGAACACTTGGGACTCTAAGGCAGTTTGATGCCTGGCTTTGAGATAGCTTTAGCTCTCGTTTTGCTTTTCCACAAAAATCATAAATAAAATACATACTTAGAGGGGCTTTTGGTCAGAGTCCTTCAGCATTGGTTTGTTAAATTGTCATTCACACTTTCTTCTGCCCACCACAATATGTAGTTGGCGGCAACAAGTCAGCCCACCTCAGCCATTGGATTCCTTCGCTTTGAGTAATTGAACAAAGCCTGTGCACACTGTTCACTTCCGCTACAAATATTTTGTTTCTCTTCAGTGACAAAGCTGGTTCTTGGTGTGTTTTATATTTTGTTGGCTGTATATGTTAATTTGAATATCGGCTGTTTCTTTTACCTGCACTTTGGGTTCCCAGGTCGATGGTCATTTATTTTCTGTCTCCTTTTTAAAGCTATAAAGCATTTAAGTAGGATTGTACCTGCCCGCAATTTGAGTTCTTGTTTATGTGATGATTTATTCTTGTCTCCTTCACAAATTACAATGAAAATAACATGCATGGCTCAACGTAAAGGATTGCTATTTTAAGAAAAATCTGTAATAAAACTGCAACATCAGTGAATGGTTATAAATGTATTTTTGATTTCAAGCATGTGACATCCACATATAGGTTTTCTTTTTTCTTTTTCTGTTACATGTATGCAAAAAAAACCTTTTTTTTAGAAATCCCCATCGAACCTCCTGTCACAACCTGGCTGTGAAGTGCTTGCTTTTAACCTGCTTCCAATGCACATAGAATGTTAAGGCAGCCATGCATTCTCACATTGTCTGGAGGAAATGCGGCTGTTCATTATTTTCTGGTTAAAGGCTGGGGACATTGTGACATAATAATTAATTTCAAGTGAGTAGTTTTCTTATTAGATGCACATTCTAATGTCAACATTTACCTGTAAAAATAGATAAAATACTGAAGTTTATACATTTATAATGTACACCCATATAATGTAACTTGAATTGCTTTGTAGTGTTGAAAGATTTTGTGTTGGTACTACCTACCTCAATGGAAATTATGTTATCAACCTCAGAAGGGTGAAACATTGGGTCAGCACGGATGCAGCTATGGGACCTCAAGGTTGCACACAGATAGTCTGTGGTGGGCTCTGAACCCATTAAGCTATCTTGTCAGCATACAATGCATTTCACCTATAGCTTTAGGGGCTTGGAGTACCTGCAGCGATAGTTACCACCCTACTTTAGCTGCTGCTGCCAGCGGGCACCGCTACCCCCTCCTAATCGACCAGCACCCACACGGCCCTCAAGCCTCTTCTTGGGCAGTGATGGTGGCCCTCCACCCCTCCTCTTACGCTAAGAGCCACAGGCAGCTTTCAGCCTGCAGGCCCGGCCCTGCCTCCCGAGTTAAAGATTTAATTCTCCAGAGTTTGATTGGCGCGCCATCTGCTCATCAAGATGTTTTGGGTTGTAAATATGTATTGTTCCTGCAAGCTGCCTCTTTGTGAGGCCTGGCTCTGCTACTCGCTTCCTGAGCCGGCTCCCAGAAGCCTGGGTGGCACGCGGTGCCCACCTGGTGCCCTGTGAGAAGGCAGCCTTGAAGTCATGCTCAGATCGACGGGAGCCCCCTTTTAGTTAATATATCACGTTGTGCATATATCTGCACAAAAGAAATGAGAAGATAGTTCTGTTGCGGCCTCGATAAGTAAATAAATAATTAAGTGCTGCAGCTATAGTTAAAGCGGACACACTATAATTGAAATATATACATTAGTATAACCAGAGAGCCTGCTGAGATGTCGTGGGTGGAATAGGGAAGATCCTTAAGGATAATAGTGCTTACCGACTTATGAAGGAGACCGTGTAACGCCACAAGTAAAAGATCCAGTCCTCATGGGCGGAACCAAATTGAGACAGGGCGGTAACAAGGAGGGACTAACAAGCCTCACAATGAATCGAAAGCCAGCATTTACCAAGGACAATGACACCAGCCAATGAAAAGTATGAGCGGAGAGTGGGCGACGCTTACAAAGCATACTCAACTACTGCATGCCTCGCAGAGCGAGCAGTGCATGCGCGCTGCCGTTAGGCTCGACCTAAAAAATTGCTATCCCAGCCACATGTATTCCAATGGATATCAAACAAGAGGAAATGGACGTTTTTCATGTAGAGGACTTACAGCTGTTAGGAAGAATGCAGAGTGTTAAAGGTTATACTGGTGAGTGAATAGGGCTTACTTGTTCTGATCCCCTACTCCTTTACTGCACTTAGTCTTAGAGTGCCTTGGCCTAAGCCACTACTTTGCAAAGGTCCCTGCTCTTGTTGTGAGTTTCTCTACCTAGGTCCTTGGTGTCGTCATCACATTTTGGCTTGAGTTTGCGTTTGATGAGATGCTTGTGAGATCTTTTGACAACTGTAGACAATGGGCCACAGGGCAGATCTGACTATACTGACAGGAACGTCATATAGAGGACAACCAATTGGTCAGACGCAGGTCAGATGGAATTTCTGATTTATATGTAAAATAACCAACAGAGAGGTAAGCTGACCAATAAAGTACACCATTTCAAGGTATAATGTACAACCAAAAGTTATTCTGCTTGCTCACTTTTCAATTCCATGTTTTGATTAGTCAGTTATCTAAATTTGATGTGCTCTTTTGGCATCATTATAGTATTGAATGTATTCTCTGTTTGGTTTACTTTGTTTTTTCTTATAACTCTTCATCGCAGTGGATAAAAGTTACATCTTAGAGTCCACTTTGAAAAGTGGTTATTTTATCTTTAGAAGGGATTCTTATGCCAAATTAAAACTGACTGCATTTGGTGTCTGCCCGTTTGATATGAGTGAACCGAGGGAGGCCATAGGTGGAGATGGCCCCCATCTAAATAAAGAAAGTGGCTTGTATTTGATTCTTTATATGGTAATTAAATTAATTGTGTTCACTGGAGCATTTATGTAGCAAATTCATTCCTTGTGCAGTTCTACCTTTACCAAGCACAGCAGATTTCCAAATGAACCCCCATAAGACTACGATGCCTCAGCACAGTGGCAGCCTCCATTACTCACCTGCCTTCCCTCAACTAACCCAATGGCAGGACTGGAGGAGACTGTTCTGCATAGGTATAGTCACATTCTCTTATGTATTTCTACAGTAGAGTTGCCTGTCAGTCTGCTGTATTTAAAGAAAAATGGTTCAAGTGTGGCCTACAAGGTCCAAAAGCAAAAGGGGTGACCCAGAGAGGGTCACTCTTTTTTTATAAATGAAATTAATTCATTTGAATTAATTTCATTTATAAAAAACAGTGCCCCTCTCTGGGTCACCCCTTTTGCTTTTGGACCTTGTAGGCCACACTTGAACCATTGTTCTTTAAATGTTCCTTACCACTCCAGGTTCATATATCGGGGTACCCTTGTCTCCCAAAACCTGTCAGTCTGCTGTGACATGTACCCCCACTTTCATACATGTGCTGCAAAAACAGAAAACAGGCAGGTGGGGCTGTAGTGGATGCTAGACTTTCCCGAGCCTTTTGCTGCAGGTGGCAGTAATCTTGAGAAGCTACTCCGATACTAACCCAACATCATTCCTTTTTTAGTCTGGCTTGACAGCACAGCTGTTTTACCTGTTGTTACCAATTAATTAAATCCTACATCGTGTGGGCTTTAGCTCCTGTCGAACTCCATTCCGGGGCCCACAGGGCACGTTGGGTGCTAGGGAGCCCAAAATGGGAGGGTTTTTTCCCTCTTTTCCTGGGGTCTGTCCTATTATAGCTCTGCAAATTGGGCCAAGTATGCCCTTTCAGCACCTGACTCTCAGGGTAGTAAAAGCAAACAGTTAAAGTCTTCTCAGGTAGTTTGTGTGGACGGTAGAGACTCAGATCTCAAACAGTAAACAAGCATTTGCAATGCCACAGGTCTCGCATTTGGGAGAGTTAGAGCTATGGGCATAGTAAATCATAATATATTTTATCTATGCGTTTGCCTTTGGGACCTTATAAGTGTTTAGCCATGCAGCACATTATCCACAACTTCTGCACACAGATCAGGAGGTGCACTGCAAACAGAGTATTACTTAACATAATGAAGTTTTTATGTCCTTGCAATCAGGCGCAGCCAGCACAGGTAAAAACGGTGGGGTGGTAAGAACGGTGGGGCGTGGGCGTGGATGGAGGGGGGAGTCGACAGACGACGGGATAGATAAAATTCAATTTAAAAAAATACTAAAACCACTTAACTCGTGCTCACAGCATCGCCAAATCGGAGATGCGACAAGCGCATGGTAAGTGGTTTTATTAATTTTTTTATTTAATTTTATCTATGCTGTCGTCTGTAGACTTCCTACCCCGCCCCCGCCCCACACATGCTTGCAAAGCTGGCAACTTCTTCCTGTCTGTTCTAATGCTTGTTTGTTATAGCTTTTTATTGGTTTGTTTATGGGGGGAGAGGGGATATAAACAATGGGGTGTGGAGGTTGGGAAATAGTACCTGATTTACAACATGAGCAGCAGACTGACACTAGGGGAGAATCAACAGATGCCGAATTCCGAGGGCGAACTACACTTATGGCAATCGGCCACATTAGAAACTGTGTGGATAGTCTGAAATCTGTATGAAATAACAAGTATAGAAGCGGTGAGGCAAGAGATAGAGAATGAAACACTGAGGTAAGAGGGTGTGCGAAGGGGGAAGAAATAAAAAGGTGAGAAAGACAGACTGAGTTAGTATGAGAGGAGAGCAATTGAATAGAAATAATGATATCCACAGGAAGGAAAAAGGGTGACAGAGAAAGAGAAACAAGAGAGAGAGAGCAAGGAATTGCGTGTGTATGTGCTTGAGAGAGAGCTAGAGGTGGTGCTGCGCTGGGGCTGATTGATGCTGAGGTGTTGCTGTGCTAGTGTTGTCGTGGTGCTCCGGTGCTGCTGAAGTGGTGCTGCGCTGATTTGTGCTGAAGTGGTGCTGCGCTGATGCTGAGGTGGTGCTGAGGTGATGTTGCACTGGTGCTGAGGTGGTGCTGCACTGATGCTGCGGTGGTGTCAGATGGTGCTAAACTGGTGCTGTACTGTTGCTGAGTAATGGTGAGGTGGTGCTGATTGTTGCTTAAGTGGTGCTGCACTGATGCTGAGGCGGTGTTGCTGTGGTGCTTAGGGGGTGCTAGAGTGGTGCTGAATGATGTTGAGGTGCTGCTCAGATGGAGCTGCACTGGTGCTGAGTGATGCTGAGGTGGTGCTCCCATCCCCTGAACATGCGTAAAGGTCATTGACAAAGTTACTTTGTAAAGAGCTCATAAACCTGTCACTTTTGACGAGGGTGTACCTCTGAGTCTGAGTGAGGTGCCTCAACTCAGAAGGCCACATCAGCACAGACTTTCTGGGACAAAAAAGAAATGATGCTGCACCCCTTATGCCTGCAACAAGCATTGCAGTGGGCGCCAGACATGGGCAATGATGTCAACGTGCACAGTACACTCAAAGCATCTGAATGC
Source organism: Triturus cristatus (assembly GCF_964204655.1). NCBI lineage: Eukaryota > Metazoa > Chordata > Amphibia > Caudata > Salamandridae > Triturus > Triturus cristatus. Next base: position 1,136,552,839 of record NC_140585.1, on the reverse strand, counting down.
ACAGCCTAGGGATAATAACTGTTTAACCGGGGGCCATGCTATCCTGCTCAACAAAGGCAGCACCAGGCATCCGTAATCCTGCTTGAGTTAAATTTAGACTCTGGACTCCTCCGTTTAAATAGGCTGGTAGTTGTGAAAGACTAATGTGACTGCTATTCAGTATGGCACAGTTATTGGTGTAAAGGGGTATAGAGTAAATTGGTGTAAAGGGGTATAGAGTGAAGTGTTCTAAAGTTACGCAGAGTGAAGTGTAATGGAGTGGTGTAGAGTGGCGTCGTGTAGCGTAGAGTACAGTTGCGTAGAGTGTAGTGGCGTTGCGATGTTTGGCAAAGCCAATAGGTTGTGACACATTAAAGAAAATCCCTGAACATTAGCTAATGTGGATAACTGTCTTCCATCTGTCTGGGGAAAAAAAGTCTTAACAAAACACTCTCATTGGTTTTTAGGTCTCGCCTGACCCAGCGCATGCGCTGGTCTGGCAAGACATTTTGTGAGGGCTCCAAAAAGTGCTACCAGGCCAGCCTAGAGCTACAGTTCATGTGCGCGGGCGCGTCGCGCTTTACCTCGATTACTTTCACTTTCGCGACCGCGAGGCCGCTTTGATGTTTGATCGCAATCGCAATCACTTTCGCGGCCCCACGGCCGCTTTGATGTTCTCTGTGAGGCTTCAATAGATTGCAGCAGTTAAAACAAGCATTGGCATAGCCAATAGGTCTCGCTTTTGGGACCTTATAAGTGTTTAGTTATGCAACTGTTGCATGGCTAAACACTTATAAGGTCCCAAAGGCGAGACCTATTGGCTATGCCAATGCTTGTTTTTTATGTAGCTGCTTAGAGATGACCCATTCTAACATGGAAGTTATTGAAGATGATTCAAGACAAGTTCCCCATCAGCTGCATGCCCGCTTCTGTCTACACCCAATAGAAGCCGAGATATTGTGGTCTGTCCAATAATTACAACGGAACCAGATACAGGAACCTCAATCAGTGAACCACAGACATGTCTGGTTACAAAAAAAGTAGAACGACTCTGCGTTAACCTCTCCCCAGCCACGCATGCGCTTAAGCTCAGTTTAATTAAGAATGTGTGTAAACAACATTCTATTTTGAGAATTATTAGTTTAACAGTGAGCATGAGGAGCAGAATGTCACCTTTGTTTGGTCTTGCATCATATAGTACAGCTTGGTAAGTATTTTCAATGCACATCTGATAATAGCTGATTTAAAACTGTATATATGTTCAAGAATGCGAAAATAAACACAAAACTGATTATTAACTAATAAGAAAGCAACAGCACGTATTATGAAACAGAAAAAATCAGTGTACGGATGTCACAACAGCAACCTCTTTTGCAGAGATCCTTTTTAAGGTGGTATAAAGCGCTATACAGCTAACCAGCTGCTGATAATGTACTGCCATGAAGAGGGGAAGGGCACATTTTCCCAGAGCGCCCTTTTATTATATATAGTGTAGTCCTCTTGTGTGTGTTCTGAAAGTGTGAGCTGCTCTTTTCACTGTGTCACAAATATGTTAAAAAATCTGCATACTTTTTACACCCCGGCATATCAGTTTTTCAAGAAAATATCTGGGATTGGGCCACTTCTGTCTACGGAAAAAGTCCTTCTTTCTGTTAGAAAGACACATCACTGATGTAAGAAAAAGTAAATATTTTATTCCCTAAAATAAAAGTTGAACTGTTTCGGAATAGGATCCAACTGCTTGAGCGGCATGACACAACGCTGAACTACAGGCAGAGAAACTTCACACCAGGGGGGATGCATCACTGTACCTGGGGCGGGCACCGCTCCCCCTTCTGTGCCATGGTTCTGAAGGTTTCTATGTCCCAGCCTCAGTCCTGTCCTGCGATTCAAGGTCCAGTACCTGCCAGGCTTTGCATAGCTCCTTTATGTGACCTTTCACTTCATACATGTCAAGCGGTGTGAAGCAGATTTATTTGTTGACATGGAAAGATACACCCTTTGTTTCTGAAGATCCCTGCCTCAGCGTATGCCCGGAGCTGCTCTCCAAAAGAAACTGGTTCGAAAAACATGTGCGGAGGGTGGGAGGGTAACAGGGGCTGCAACACAAAGAAATGGAGGGAGGGGTGATTCTAACAGAAGCAATGAGGTGAAGTTGAGAGCATGTGGCGTAATGGTCAGAGCTTCCGGCTTTGGCTCTGAGGAACAGGGTTTGAGTCTCGGCATTGACTCAACATTCTGTGATTTTGTGCAAATCACTCTATTTCCCAGTGCCTAAAAATATAACAAGAATTAAAGTTTAATAGTATGTTAATGGACAGTAGGAATAGAAAATACTGAATGACAACGAACAGGAAACATTTTTTTTGTTAAAAGACGTACACCAAAGACACAAGCAGGGCGCTCACGTCCACCAGGCATCCCAGTTGCTGTTGTTATCTCAGGAATGCTGGAGGCTGCGCACTGAGTGCAAGCACGAAAAAGCAAATTAGTCCCCAGAGAAACACATAAAGACCGAAAGTGTAAGGAGACAGTACTTGGCAAGTGTACCGTGGCAGGAAAACGGAAACCCAAAGGAGAAAAAGAGTAAGGATTGCCCAGTAGCAAGCAAGGATTTCTGAAGGACACTTGCCCAGACAAATAAAAAGCAATCCCAAGCAATGGGTGGAGATTAACTCCACAAACCATTTACAACAGGTCGCTAAGCAACAGTGCAAGCACTGTCTAGGCTCGACCTACAAAACAAGTACAATATATCATTGTCAAGCCTGTTTGTTTTTTTTTTTTTTAGTAAAAAGAGCTTTATTCACAGCAAATTGAGACACTACACACAAGGAGCCTTTTTTTAAAAAATTTGTTTATAAGCAGTTTTTGTGAAGAACGACTTAATAAATACAAGGCAAGCAAAACAATGTGATATGTGCTCTCGGTTACCTTAACATCCCTTCTCCATATCATTACATTGTGAGACTCTGCCTCATTCACCACATTTATTAGCATTTGATTATCCATAGTCCATGTACACATTCCCATTCTAACAATTACAGCAACCCAACATCTGGAGGGCCATTTTCTTTCAATCCACTACCCCCAGGCCGCTAAATCCTCATCCTCCCTGTTGTCTCTAAGGTTACATTTAATAAGCTGCTTATCCGCCATTGCCCACACTAACATATCTCGCCTCCAGGCTGAGGCTTCCTGCGTCCAGGGCCTCTGCTAGCTGATAGTTATTTGCCGTCTCACCAGGACCACCGCCACAACGTTGCTTCTTAAGGGTGTTACCGACAAAGAAATCAGTAGACTAGATTAAAGAGCGTGCTTGTGCTCATTATGGGTGCAGATAAGCAATTTCCCTGGCTTCTGTGACCAGTAGATCAGTCTGTATTTCCTACACTAAACAGTTCTCTTTAAATGGGGTTATTTTTATAGCACGGATCCCACATAAAGATGTAGTAATGTTAAGGCAGTAGTTTCAATTGCATTGCGGGGTGTTTCTAATGCTTTATCGCAAGTGTGCATACCACCGACGCATAGATGAGCTCCAGGGTGCAGCAACTGAGCCAAGTAGCCCAGTTCCTTCTGTTCAAGCAGGAGCAGTGTCTGTGGGTAAGTTGGCTCCATTCAAGCAGATCCTGGCACTCCTGGAGGTTGGCTTCTGTCATCTGGTCTGTGGTGTGGGTCCACAGTTTCAGGGAGCAGAAGGTAGAGTCTGCACAGGTACAAATCTGTTTCCCCCTCTGCTAGCGGTCGCTGGAGCAGGAACGCTGTAGGGAGCATTGGGGGTGTCCATGAGCGGGTTCAGCTCATGTTACTCAAGTGTAAAAAACACTCAGGGAGGACAATAGACCTTAGGGTAGGCTTGATATAGCTCAGATTTCATCTGGGGTCAGGCATTGCTTTATTTTTGTGCTTCAGACAGACTGCATTTAAAATGACGCAGATTTTGGTGCAAGTGGAATACACATGGCACATGAGATTATGAAATGAGGCCTAGTCAAATGCTTTTTAAAAGGTGCACTTTGGTGCCTTCAAAATGAAAGACATGAAATGAGGCCTGGTCAATGCTTTCAGTCTGAAATGCTTGTGCTGAATTAACATGTGTTTTTGCAGTGTAGAGAAAACTTGTGATTTTAGTGGCCTCTTTAGCTGTGAAAATAATCATGAATGTGTTCTCTCTTCCCAGCTCATTTTCCTTGTAATCTACACTCTCTATACTTTGGCTTTGTTGCATATTTAGACAAATATATTCAGTTCATAACACATCTTAAAATGTGTGTTAATTAAGCATGCACCATCACTACACGTGGGGCTAAACGCATTCTGCATGAAAAGCTATCTATAACATTAGAGCATGTTGCTATAAGTATGTATTAACTGCTTGTGCTTTGAAAATGTGCACTGGTGCATGTTTTATGCTATGTTGTACATTGCACATTTTTTTCATGTTGTGCACAAATAATAGAAAAGCTGCTTTACACTAATAGCTTTTACTAGGAAAAATGATACAAGGTATTAGTATGGGGGATGATAAACAGAATGGGTTCTATTTTGTAAATTAATACTATTTTTTGGGCCTAAGATAAAATGGCTGCTTGTGAATCCAGCAAGGCTGTGAATATTATTGAATGAAAGAGCATGCGCAGAAAACAGCTACATACTGCCAAGTGCCTCGAGTGAAGACCTAGTTCAAGGCCACTGTGAACTGTAAATTCTTGCTATTCTGCCAATGTACCAGTGTTTGTGTAATGTGCTTATCCTGCGTGCGATGTCACAGGATGCAGGAAGCTGGACTGAAACATTTTTTCCTATTAATAGTTGCTGAAATATATGATTATATTTATCATTAACGCTTCTTTTGTTAAAACCGGATTTGCAATGAGAACAGGATGGTGAGACCCTCATGTCATCTATGGTAACCAATCAGTGCAAGCTTTACTGAAAACTGGCAACATTATTAGTATAGTCAGCTAAGAATTAGAGTATAAATAATGACCTCTTAGGGGGCCTTCTCTTTAAGCCTTGGGCCTTAGTCTGAGAGGGAGGAGAGGAGAAGAGGCAGATGAGATCAGACATCACATGGGTTAGGTATGAGAAACGTCGCGAGTGCAGCCTGGGAGGAGACTGCTGCAGCCTGGGAGGAGATTGCGTCTGAGGAGAGGTGGGGGTTCTTGCTCATATTTTTTTCAGAGAAGTCCTTGCACGTCATATTTTTGGCAAGGCAGATCACATTCCTCTGTGGACTTGTGAAGGGCGGGCTGTCTTGCTCCTAAGCACAGACAGGCAGATTGATCAGACCAGGGCAGAGAGAGCAACAGATAGAATTAATTAGTTTTGAAAAAGATTTATTTGTCTTATGCATTTATTTCTCTTTATGGGAGATTTTTTGCCAACTATGAATTATTGATTAGCCTTGCAAGACTCACTCTTTTCTTAGAAACTCTTTAAGAGTTTTGACTGACATTTTGCGCCACATTTTCTTTTCTACATGTGATGCTTATATGCAGACTGTAATATGTTCTGTATTAATGCTATTTTCCTAATTTCCAAATTCTGTAACCTGATTGATATTTGACTAATGAATAAAGGGTCAGAAAAACTTCACTTTTAACTAAGAAAATAAAACCCTTTAAAAATACTCACAACTCTCTTTATTGGCTAAAATATTAAATGCATTTTTGATTTTTCATGTTTATGTAAAGTCTCCTGAAGGTAATATACAGTGGCAAGGGTCCAGTACCTTTAGAGCAGTGAATTAGAGGTAATGAGGTTTTGCGTTCAGAAATTACAGTGAAATTACCGCCGCATCAGGCTCAGGTCAAATCTAGTTAGAGCAAACTGTCTACTGGGCCACTCCTTTAACAGACTCGGCTGGTGGGCTTCTCTTTCCTCAGACAATCGACTTGTGCAGGGTCAGACTTGCTTCTCCCTTCTCAGCAGGCCAGACAGGCTCCCAGGTCATAGGGAGACCAAAAGTTTTTCCAGCAAGATGTGCACATTTCAGGTGATGTCCTGTCATCTTAGAGAATGGTCTCTCCGACAGACACCAACCCTGGCTCTCAGCAGGTATTCCAGTGCACTACGTTCCTTGGTCTTGAAGAACTTGGAAATGGAAACAAATGGGTTAATTTGGGTCCCGCTTTTCTACACACTTCCCACAGACACGTTCTGTTTGCGATACGTACAGCTACTTAAGTATAACTTGGACCCCACATTCACCAACAGACTCATTTCCAACTGACTATTCCTGGTAAACTGATAGAATGAGCTGTATTCTGCCTAATCTCAAAACATCTGAAAGCAAACTTCTTGTAAGATCACCAAATACTTTATCCGGGAAGAGGCACTGAATCTGGCCCGATCTCTCTTTCAAACAACCTTAAATCTACCGTGGATAAAGAGGAAGTGGCAGCACACATTCTCTTGGATTTATCAGCAGCATTCAAAACCGTACATCGTGAAATCTTCCTGAGTGGACTATATGGTATATGTTTCAAAAGAGAACCTTGATTGGAGCGAGTTCAGCTTTAAAGACCGGTCAAGCGTAATCTCTGTGCCCTGTTTTGTTCTCCAAACCGTAAAGTGTTGGGAGAGGAGTGTCTCAAGTACCAATTATCTAGCTTCTTTTATTCAATGACTATAATCAAACAACTTCTAAAAGTCATCAATCATTTCAACCTTACAAGCTACAACTATTCAGACCCTCATCTCTTAAAATTAGATGGTTGCCTGAATTGATGATAGTCACCTCCAATCAACGCTTCAAAAATAGTAATCCTGATACAAGGAATAAAAAACCTATAACCTACAAACAAAATGGTCTAAAGAACTGGGTTCAAACTCCTCTAATGTACAAAACCTATTTATTATATTTGATTCCGTCCTGTCCATAATCCCACAAGTCAACCAATTGACCAAATCCACATTCCACACCTTGAGGAAACCCTTATGCGCCTTCCTCATCTTGGATTCCCACACAATTTACAGACAACCACCTCACTCAAATAATCAGGTCTGTACGATAACATTGACTATACCATGAAGTATCAATATGTACTATGAGGGGACTCCAAAGAATTCAAAATGGACAATTAATGCACCTTAAGATTTGGGACCACATGTCACTGGATCTGATGGCTATGAACTGCTTACTTGTTGCCGGAAGATCTACTTTCAGAGTACTGTGCATAATGCACAAGGCAATAAACTAAAAAAGACAAATATTTTTTCAGAGGAAACTCCATACGCCCAGAAAAGGATGCTACATTCCAGAATGACCCTACAATTACCTGTCCTGCCATAAAAGAAAAAACTGTCAGTGGTACATTGTGCTGCGTCAAAATTGCCAAACTCTGGAATTCAGTTCCAGCAAAGACACAGGGTACCGTAAATCACCCGGAGTTTCGAAGGAGTGCAACATACTCTGGACCATGTTCTAAAATGTACTGTGCTTGAGAGCACCATATCTAACACATCATCAACTAAGTTTGAATATTAGCTTATATCTGGAAACAAGGATTATGTCTTGCTTCTATGAGGCCCATCCACTGAAATCCAAAAAGCATCAATTAAATTCCGCCAACCTTCAGTACTCCTATAATCTGAAGAATACTACCTAGTAACTACAAATTTAAAAAAACGCAATAAAAACGTCCAATTGTACTTGTACTCCTTGGCATGACAAAGCATGTGAGCCATTACTTAATGTGCATGGCTTGCATAGCAGGCTTATTTCAATGCCCAGGTAACTGAATCCATGTCACTCCATATCTCCTCCAGCCCTGTAATTCTTGACCTTCCAAATAAAATCGCACTGAGCTCCTCCCATCAGACTAACTGACCCAGCTGTTTAAAGCACGACCCAAAATATAACTATATTCGTTCACAACACTACAGCCATCAGGTTTTCAGAGTACTAGGACGGCCAAGCACTACAATAATACACTTTCCTTCCATTCCGTTTAACCACAGACAGACATAGGAATGCAAATCGATGCATAACCAAAGCATCTGCAACAACAATAATTAACAACTAACTGTCCCCTAGACTGGACATTTTATGCAACTAATCGGTGTACCAACTGTAATAATGTTGTATAATATATGACTAACTGCAAAAATCACAACTAATCCTATAGCATTTTTCTGAGCTCCAAGGATTAACAAGTTACCTGCCAGCAAAAAAACTTCAATGCCAGATCAGTGTTAGTAAGTACTTTATAACTCTCAATACACTAAAATATACACCATTGTGTCCCTTTTGTCATCAGAAGCATGCACTATAGTGTCTCTTATTGCTTTCCCATGAGTGGTGGAAGGTGGCATTTCCATCACATATCTGTGGAATTAGGGGTGTTTGTTGTGTTTGTTTTTTTATTTAGTCCTTATAATTTATTTGAGAATTCATGCTGGGAGTCTTGTTAACTCTGTTGTGCCTGAGGCATTAGTATACCCTTCTCAGTAAATACTATTTAAGTATTGAGAACATTGCATTTCGAATGATTTTATTAGTGTTGTGTGCAAGCAAATGTACGTTTCGCTTTGTGCTGTTTCCATCCACTGTGTTGAGTTTGTAATCCCTTCAGTTGCGGTTTCTATTTGCCAAACAAAAAAGGGTGTGGACAATTGAATTCAGATGGAAGCAATACCCTCTCTAAGCATGTATGTTTTTGTTGCTCCTCTTTTCTATATATTATATTTACTGCATTGTAGGGGAGAATTGAGAGGAAACCCTCCAATCTGGGATTTATTTTTAACAATGAAGACCAGAATGAGAAAGCTACAGCTTTTTTGAAAAAAAGGAGAACTGAAGCCCTACCCAGCCCAAAGCAATGGATGTGGTTCTTGAAGATGAAGTCAATGTTCTTTGGAGCTAGAAAACTGGAGAGGTTTCTGGACGTTCCTCGTATCCAACGGTTTCGCTGCTCATATGGTGCTTTCTCCATCTTCATCAGACATGTTGGTTCCAGCCCATGTCCAAGCAGGCATTATTGATGCTGCATGTGAGAGTGCGTGGCCCCACACAAGTTTCCAGAGACGTTGTGATGCAGTACGTTGGGAGCCATACTGACTTGGGTTCGCAGCACACTTTGTCTTTCTTTCTTCACTTTAAGGTGGACATTTTGGGTTCAGTGTCATCCAATGTATAAGAGTTTGCTGACATCATCATGATATAATGCATGGATATCATTTCCCTCTTGCAATATAAATTTCTTCAGGAAAGTGTTCTATAGTAAATTATACTGGGAGTATCTTACCTTTGTGTGCACTGGTATATCATAGTCATGATGGTTCTTGGTTTTTCTGATTAACTTTTGTTTACTGATGCTTTGTTGTTGTGCCCGATTGGAACTCTTTACACCAGATTACATTTCTATTGCGACTGTGGCGGCTGCTTTCTTTAGTCAATTATTTCTCAACCCAGATAACGTTCTACCTCCCAATTTATGTTCTTCTGTGTGCACACCATGTTAAGCGTAATTCCCCTTCCTCCTTCAATGCAAGTTTCAGGTGACCCTCCCCCACCCGCACGGTTCGAAACATGTGGTACGATGTATTTGAGCCTAAATTGTGGTAGTGGAGGGGGCTAAATATTCACCTCAAAGTAAAATATCATTGCTTCAACTCTGTTTGCGGGTTATTGGTAATAAGAATTTCAGACGTTATCAGTGTCAGTGAACTTTGGTAATGTGACTGTATGTGCACATGCTATTAAGCAGATTGAGTTAAGATATGAGATAAACGTAAACACAGTTGGGGAAAGGTTTAGGTTTTATTCCAGAAAACAAAGTGATGGGCAAAGAATCAAAGTCTATGCGGGTGCTCTTACATCCTTCGCTGTCGCATCGTACTTCAAAATGGCCAAATTCTTGTAAAAACAAATGGTGAAAAGGTGCAAGAGCACTTATGAGTTGGTACAAAATTGGCACTAAATGATGCAGTTGGTGTAGACAAAGATGTACAACAGTTGGAATGATTCATAGAGGAGATTAGAGCAGATAGCATCCTTCGTGTCAATATCAGTGGAAATTTGAGGTTGAGAGAAACAAACGGAGTATGGACAACAAAGAGAACAAATAGTTGGACAAAAAAAAGTTGGTTCTCCAGTGTCACCATTGTGGAACCTCTGCACGTTGGAAATTTCAAAGGTTGCCCGGTGATTGAGAACAATTGTGAGAAAAATTGTATGAAATGTAGGTAGATGGCTATTTTAGACTTGTTTGCAAAAATGTTAAGAGATTCGATTTGAGGGCAGAAGAGAGTGATGTGGTATCCCAAATGTTGAATCCAGATGATGTTCTAAGTGCTCCGACAACCATAACGAGGGTAAGGGTCTGCATTTCCATGTGTGGGCTTTAGGATGAATTTTCAATCAAAAAGTGCATCTCTGACTGAAAAGAAAGTAGAAAAATAGGGCTGGCTGAGGTGACGCATCTTTCCTACTACATGGCTACAAACATTTCATTAGTATCACATAGTTATTAGTTTGTTACAGCTTATGGCATTATGTAGTATTATTTCACAGTATTTGTTTCATGTTTGTTATCTACAGGTAATCCGTTGATCACATGAGTGTATTCACTAAGAAACTCACATCTTGCAGGTGCCTGACTACCATGAACCACCAACATGTGAGTAGGAACCACTGCCCATTAGTAAGGTTACCACACATAAAGCCACATTTTCTAAACTCTGAAATCTGAAGTCGCACCCATCATGGATGGAATATTCAGGTACAGGGAATCTATCAATCATATTGTACCAAACTTTGCCTTGGTAAAAAATGTGAAAAGGCGAAATCTTCACCTGCCTTTGCAAAGTTTCCTAACTTCACAGACCAAGTTTGAATGTCACTCGACCCGAAAATCAACACATTTGTGTCTTTGTTACAGAAATGTTCTATCCTATCACTGGGTGGCGGAGTCTTCCAAGAGAATCACTTTTTGCTCTGCTTTTGAGAATGTAGTGTGCAAGTACTGATAATAATTTCTTGCCACTATTTTTAACAATGCAACACTTACACAGGTGTTTCTGTTTTTAGGCAGGTTACGATACCCTCAAATACTATATCCTCTCCTTGTCCAGGGATGAAATCTGGGTCCTTCCTTATCTAGGGGTTCATCTCACTGCCCAGAGTTTTAGACTCCTTTGCTCATTAGGCGACAGTTTCCCCCAAGAGTTATGTTCCGAGTTGTAGTAAAGGGACTCTGGTGTGTCGATGTATATATTACACAGAGGAAAGAGTCTTGTTATTTCTGAGATAAGTCCTTTGATATTCGTACAGTTAGACTCCTCCTGAATTGTCACATTCTCTTCTCTGTAGCAAGCAGGGAAATATATTCTGCATTCAATGGCGTTTAACTGGCTGGCTCACCTAGCTGGCTCATCAGGTGGTTTAGCCAGTTCCCGTTTCACTTTTTCCAGCTCTTTGTTGGTTGTTCTCAGATGAATTGTTGTGTCTGTCACTTTCCTGATTATATTCAGATATTTTTTGATTTTAATGAAGTTGAGTCTCTTTACAAGTCATTCCTCTTTTTTTAGAGAATCAGCTTTTGGGTACTGACCTTTTATTTTTTTTGCTATGTCATATTCGGTCTGCTCCTTGAATTCCATAAATTACCCATAAAGGTTTGGCGTCTTTTATGCATTAGTCAAGTCACTGGTTTTTCTCTGCTTCTATCCGGAAAAGTCTTGTACTCATGCACTTTATCTCTGTTTCAAAAACAGCTGTGCAGTCGCATCCATTGGAAACATCTGTCCAGCCTCTGCTTAAGATGGCTTCCAGTACAGGGACAGCCTCGCATCGGGACCCTCATATGCCTAATGAAAGGACAGAAAGGGCCCCCAAATGTACTTCTGAAGAGGTGGGCATAGTTGTGGCGAGGGTCCTTTCAAAGTATTCTCAACTTTATGGGGATTCAAATGAGCAGCTGTGCATGAAACAAAAGAAAAACGTTGTGGGAGGCCATTGCCCAACAGTGCCGCAGCACCGGGATCCATAAATGGAAGTGGTATGCGGTTCGCAAGCGCTTGGAAGGTCTCCGACGCTGAACCTGACTAAAGGCACTACATAAACTGGGGAAGTCCACCCATCAGAAAAAGAAGTTGCATTCCTTGCTGCCCCCTCTCTTCAGCGACACCTATTGGCAGTAACTCACCCAGACCTTCACACCCAACTACAGGAGATGGAATGGCAGAAAAGCGTGGCATATGTACACACCAGTTAATGGGATACACGTCTCTGATCAGTGATAAGTAGAGTACCTCAACCCCCTTTGGAATCTTTGTGACCCTACTAGCGAGCCAGCCTGATTGTTCCGATCACCACATTAAGCTCTCACTCAATAGTATTCTATCCTTCAAATCATTCCCCAAATGCTGTTTCCCTCCATTGACGTCAACGGGATTCACCCTTGTAGTTTCCATGAATACATCCATTGTGGAGGCTTCGGTGTACAAGAGTTATACCATTTGTGATCAAGACCCCATTTCCCTAATTCTTCCTTGACACACGAGTAGCACATCTAGTCCTTTGCACTTTGCATTCTGTTACTTGGCATCTTATATTCATACAGGCGAAATAAAATGGACATACTGGAATGCAAATTTAAAATCAGGAGTGGTTGAGATTCTCACACATGAAATGGGGCTGACTGTAAACGTTGCAGCATGCATTGCCCTAAAGTCCAAGGCATTTGCAGCTCACATATGGCCAGGAGCCAAAGTTGCTCTGACAAAGGAATGTGGTGCTCCATCAGAACTTGCGTATGTCAACTTTGCATTGTTCATTGGTGTGCCCACAAGTTTGGGTGAAATGGATGGTTGTCCAAGACAAAACTATTCAGGCAAGTTGGGTCTGTGCCTCAAATAGTAAACATATAATATATATCTTATGCTGCCGTCTCCGGACCCAATCACAATGATCTGCCCATTGGTATACGGAATTCCATACCTAGGTATATGTGCCCATGGATTCCATGTCTAGTGTACCAGGAAGCTCAGTAACTGGGAACAAAGCGTTCCACCACGCAAGGCTATATTTGTGACGATCTTAACTACTTTGCCAGGGAGCACAAAGATGTAATGTGGCTATTTGCATATACATGCAGTACCATAATATTTCATTGCTTGTATGGGACCACCCATGAATGGTAACATATTGACACATGAATACTGCACTTTGGAGATGTATCCAAGCTTGTGCCAGATGCCCTAATTTCAATTTCAATTATGTTACTTTCACGTCTTGTAGAAGCAGTGGGAGAGGGAATAGGTAGAAGTGATGTACCAAAGTGTACCATATCTTATGTGAGCGCATACCCAATGTATGTGTTTTCCCTTCAGATAGGAGCTGTGCATACATGCCAGAGGAGCTATTGAGTACAAGGCTCATGTCGGAAGTGGGGGAAGTGTTTTGTTATGCTATTTAGCATTTTTATAGTGCACAATGGGTCTTTATTAGGGCATTGCAGTGCTTTTTGGTTTTCTGGAGATGGCTTTCTAGGAGGCTTTGAGGTTTCTGACATCGACCGGAATCTGATTCAGTTTGTGGAGATGTGCAGACAGTGGCGTGAATGTTGACTGAACCTACATAAAAGAACTGAGAGTTTGATTGCATTCTAGACAGCTTGATTGGTAGGCATGCCTGTTGCCCATGATAGGTGTGGACGTGGTAGGCAGCTGGTGAATGAAGTGCTGTTGGAATGCTTAATAAGCAGCTAGTTCCTTACTCTGGTTGTGTTTGTTGTATGTTCGGAGTTCTGTTTCAGCGTGTTCTGTTGAAGGAGAGTGTATTTTTGGTGGGCATTGCATATATTGACTGAGTGTAGATCTTGACATGGCTTGAAGGGTGGGGACTCTACATTCTTTCACAGCAGATATATTTCCCTCACTTCCGCCTATCACAAACATCTTCTTACCCATTCTTTCTAGTTTCCTTTCTCTTTCTTTCGTGCCTGATTATTTTTCTCCTTCCTGCCCCTTAGTCTTCCTTTAATTTGCATATTTCTTGGCCATTGGTGGTCGGATCTGTGATGCAGGTTATGATTCAGTGAATCAGATAATCGAATAATTAGTTGAGTTTATCTTCTGACTTTGTACTATGACGTCCATGATGTAAATAGTTAATGACTGTAACTGTTACGGCCCAAAACAGTTGGTTTCTGAGAAATTATGAGCAATGTAGTCGGGTGGCCATGGAACAGCCCAGGGCCTGCTCCCCTTCCTGATCTCATACATAGTAAGATTGAATGGTTATGAAGACTGCTGCTGTTTACTTGTATATCATTGTACGATGTTATTGTACTGCTGATGCACCAAACTGGGGAGAGCAGCAAGAGTAAGTTCATGGTGCCACTTGCCAATTTTGGGCCCTGGTGTCCTGCATAAAACTCATTATCTTTCTTTTGCTAACTCTATATGGCTGCCACTGAAACATCTGCTATGAGACTCACACAGCTTATCTTGGTACTGGTTTACCATTCAAGTTTAAGATGCACTGTTAAATGTGTATAAAGATAATTACAATTATTCTAAAGAGGAAAAGAGATGACATGGAAAGTTTCTGTCACCCCCAGCTGCCAACTGCAGGGCACAGGATGCAGCCATACAACTGTCCAGGCAGAGGAGACATGCCACCTTAAGACTCTAGCAGAAATCAGAAGAGGAGGAAGATGGAAACCATCAACCCTTGCCAGCAATGAGACGTACAACGTCTACAGTGGAGGATGGGATGGCAAGTGGCACAGTGGGAGAAGTGATTAAGGACCAGAGAATTCATTTAGGGAAAAAAAGCAAATACTTCCAAGCCACTAGTATCAGCTGCAAAGGTCGCTACATCTCCTATCGTGCCCATCACCACCATTCCTATGCCACCTCTACCAGCCTGCCCCACTACCCACAGGGCCCATCCTGTATCGTCCTTTCCCACTGGCACCTCTGCACTCGCTCCCCCCCCGATGGATCACAGTAGATCTGGATGAGGCTGGATGCAGTCTGTGCTGGTCAGCAAGCTCTGGTCGCAGTGGTTAAGGATCTCTATGTCTAAATTACTCATTCTTTTGAACCGCTCTAGTCACAGCTTGCAAATCAACACAGGGAGGTACCATACCTCCTCTCTGCCTGGACGGCTACAACAGCCCACCCTGAACGACCTCACACCTCCAACACTGTGGATATAATTGGGAAAAGCCATATCCCCACCACCCGTGCAGGAAGTGCCAAGTCCTAACTCCAGTGTCCTGCTTGTGCTGGAGGAAGCAGATGCAAGAAATGATGAAGGTTGGAGAGGATCACTTTCTGCTTTGATGATGGCATCAGTATTTCAAAGGGACTGGGAGAGTAGCATGGAGATAGTTTTTGGAGTTGGATTTGAGGTTTGTGCAGGTCCCATGGCCAGTCGTCCCCCTGTTATTCCTCATTTTTAAATGAAACATAAGTTGTTGCGCCTATTTAAACTCAGAAGTACAGGTTGGGTCCAAACCTGTATTTAAACATCAGCCACAAAGATTTAGTTTTATATACACACTGAAGTATTCTAAGTGATAGTCACAAAATTACAGCTATAATAATCTTTGAACAAAAGCACAATAATCCACGTAGCGATTTTTGTTTTACATGTTTAAACAGGATGGTAGCTGTTGAAACAATTCAGCATACTCATTTTGCCTTTTCGAGGCCTGATGACTTCGTGCTTTTTCAAGACTTAGGGTCTGATTTAGATCCCAGCCGCTGAAATATAAATCGCATTATATCCTATGGGATTTATATTTCGGCAGACAGGATAATCATCACCATTGTGACGAAGTAACCCGTCCACCAAGATCTATTTCAGGCCCTTAGTTGAATAAGGATTGTTCCGTCTGGTTCAGAAATAATATATAAAGCCATTCCGTTGGGGCCAACAATCTATATGTGGTCGCTGTGGCATTTAATCGCAGGTCAGTAGACCACGATTGAGCAAAACGGGTATTTTCTGAAACGCTTCAAGAGAAATTCTAAGGTGGTCACATATGCGTGCACTGTGCAAAAAAAATGTGAGCATTGTTTCCTCGTTTCTTTAAGAATTGGTTCTCCCAAAAGCTATCCTATTTGGTTTTGATGTATAATTTTGAAACAAAGACAAGTTTTTTATATTCAATTTAAAAAAAATGTTGACACCAATTACAACCTATGCATTTTTGCCTTGAAAAAAACTTGTTGCATAAATTCATTGTACCTAAATCGAAGGAAATTGCATACTGCTATTATGTTTAACGAATAAGCCTTGAGAAAGCCCTGGTCCAATAGACCCAGAAGGGCAAAAACTATGTCATCTAAAAAAACTTTGAAATAAGACAAAAACAAGAATACAACTAATAAAATACTTTTTGAAAAACGAATGTACAAAACTTGCCTTTCTTTTAAAATTATACATCAAAACCAAATAGGATAATTTTTGGGAGAACCAATTCTTAAAGAAATGAGGAGACAACACTCACATTTTCTTTGCACAGTTCTCTAAAAGAGGCTGGAAGGGTCTAGTGCCTCGAGCTAATCTCCCCCCTTATTATAGACAAATACTGGCATTACCACCCAGGACCAGGATCCCTGGACTTCTTCTCACACCTAAGGACATATGCATGCACTTGATTGCTGCTGTACCAACGGCCATCTTGGAATTTGTTTTGTCATAGAAGATTCTTTCCAACATGGCCACTTTTGTGTGTGTGTTGATACATTGGTGGCTACTTTGGATTATTTTCACGGCTGTCCAAGAGAGAGTCCGGTTCGTTTGCCATTGCCTGTTTATGGTCTGATCTTGCACTTTAAATACAGTTTCACTGTCCAGGATAAAGCCATTATTCCCTTGTCAAGAGGTGTCCAAATCAAGGTGACTTCTCATCTTCACAGACCACCCTTTAGCATATCTCAATCTTTATTGTATTTTATTATCTATTTCATAACCATCCCACCCATAAAGTTTTATGTCATACTAAACATTTTTGTGACCCATCTTCAATTTTACTTGTTTATTCATTATACCTGCAGGTGACTGCTCAATGATTGACTGGGTCTTGATTGACATGGTGCGCCATAAACATCATGCATGTTTTCAGTATCACATGACAGCACTGTAGTCCTGCATATGCCAGGGCTGGACACAACATACACCTGAACACTTCTGTAGATTGTCATATAGAAAGGATTGCAGCGCTGTAGTTTCAAAAGGTACTTATTTTGTCACTAAACTGAACATGCATAAAAGGCGCTAAATGAACAAGTAGTTCCCTACATGTGAGCAGTGGAATGATACAAGTCACCAAACACAAGGAGATGATGGACAGAGCGCTGAAACTTTTCAGACACTCAGCCCCAGTCACAGATCTGGGTTGAATCCATCATCATTCTTTATCTCACTTCGCCACCCCAGTTCAGACCTGGCTATATGCAAATCAGTCTTGACCCTGTGCCTGATGGGAACAGTTCAGTCTGAACTGCTAAGTCATGTCTTGCCTGGACCAGAAACAAGCATTCGGGAACCGGTTTCGGGGTAACACCCCTCATCAGCCAGGCTAGCTTGAATCCAGTGGCATAGTGAGCAAGGGACCCACGACTGGACATACCCTGCCAACTTAATGCGAGCAAAGCAAACACAAGGAGATGCTAGACGGAGCGCTGAAACTTTTCAGACACTCACCTCTAGTCAGAGATCTGGGTTGAATCCATCATCATTGTTTAGCTCACTTCACCTTCCCAGTTCAGACCTGGCTATATGCAAATCAGTATTGACCCTGTGCTTCATGAGAACAGTCCAGCCCAAACTGCTAAGCCATGCCTTCCCTGGTCCGGAAACAAGCATCCTGGGACCGGTTTCGGGGTAACCCCACTTATCAGTCAGGCTAGCTTAAATCCAGTGGCAAAGTGAGCAAGGGACCCACGTCTGATTATACCCTGCCAACTTAGAGCGAACAAAGCAAACACAAGGAGATGATGGACGGAGCGCTGAAACTTTTCAGACAACGACCCCCAATCACAGATCTGGGTTGCATCCATCATCATTCTTTAGCTCACTTCACCACCCCAGTTCAGACCTGGCTATATGCAGATCAGTCTTGAACCAGTGCCTCACGGGAACCGTCCAGCCCGAACTGCTAAGCCATGTGTTCCCTGCACCGGAAACAAGCATCCTGGGACCGGTGTGTCAAAAGGATTGTACAGAAGGTATGATCCAAGGCAGGAACAAACACAAGGAAAAAGGCAAGCCATCAAATAAGAAGCAAGCAAAGGAGAGTGTCAATAAAGCCACCGGCCATCAGCTCTACCGGTGAATGTACTACCCCAATTAAGATTTAGCATGGTGTGAGACAAGGGTGTGTATAGCAAAGGAGCATCCCATAGGAATGGGTATTAGATATCAAGCTATAGTATATATCAGAAGCATTATCCAAAGACAAGCAGAGGAGCAGGCTACCGGAATGCACATTGTGCAAAGCCTTCATTAATTAATGTATTCATTTATTTTTGAGTTTTATATATAGGCTCCTAGGAGTTCTGCTCTGGCTACCTTCCTTTTTATTTATATATCAATGATCTTGATTAATTTTTATCATTAGGGCAGCCAGATACGCCCAGGTTAGGAACACGAAGCCTCCATGCACTTTTATATGCTCAGGATTGTGTTTTATTATCATCAAGAGCTGATGTATAAAATCATGACGCAATGGATTACCTCGAGGGAAACAGCACTCGAGAGAAAGAGAGAGAGAGAGTGAGTGAGTGAGTGAGTGAGTGAGTGAGTGAGTGTGTGTGTGTGTGTGTGTGTGTGTGTGTGTGTGTGTATTTACATATTGGCCCAGGTCCAGAACCTCCGCCCTGGTCTCCCATATCCCTTTCCTCACTGTCTACTCGTCACCCCTTTTCATCGTCCTTATCTAATTAAACTTTTCAATATTATTTTGCACCCTCTCTTGGGTGGCCTCCTCAACCACACACAATGATTAGCTGAATGGTCCTCATTTCTATAAGTTTGCTTGTCCACTGCTATTTGGTGGACCCCTCAAAGCGTATACCATGGCGAGTTGTATAATGCCCATTTCTACCGGCTGCTCCTCTACCACTACTAGGTCAACTCCTCAAGCACACAATAATCTTTTTGGCTAGTAGTTGCTCCTTAGGCATATCCTTATGGGTTGCTTCTCTGCTACATTTGTTGGGCTCCTCAACCACACAACTTGGCTAACGTTATAATACCCATTCATATGGACTGTTCTGTTGTTCCTGGTGGAAATTCTTAGAGCATATATGAAGGCTCGTTGTACAATCTGCATTCCAGTACTCTGTCCTTTACTAGTCTTTGGATAATGCTTCTGGTATACACTATGGCTTGATATCTAACACCCATTCCTGCGGTTTGCTCCTTTGCTATTCCACCGGGAACCCTTTAGGGCCTATGCTATTGCCAATGTATGATGCCCAGTCCTATGGTTACTCCCTGCTGCCCCTTGCAGCTGGGAGTAACCCATATATACCATAGCTGGTTGCACAATGCCCATTTCAATTGGTTGCACTTCTTCTGCTCCTCTGTGGGCTCCAATGCATATTCTTTAGTCTCCGAAACAGGCATATCCAAATGATAGAACCTTTCACCTCCAGGTATTTCCTACGCACCATACTCAGTATAGATTAAATTGCATGATATAGACCCCTCCAAAGATGGTAGATCTCTGCATGTGCAACCACATCTATTCTCACATTTAAAAAATATATTTTTAGTGATTTTTCATTCAAATTAAATTGTAAGAAGTCCCTGGAATACAACACAGTACAGTATCTTACACAACAAGATGTCTCAATACATACACAAAGTGTGAAGGAGCCAGTAAGCACACATGCATCAAGCAACAGGTGCAACACACATCTACACTGCTGACTGAGATGTGCTGTCATCTTTCTGGGCTACTTTCAAGAGAATGGCACTCCCACCCTGACACTCCTTCCACCTGTTCCATTCTGTAATTTAAGCTCCAGCCAATTGCGTTTTCAGCCTCTGCCCAACCATTCAATTCTTGTTGCCACTTATCAATAGTGGGAATATGAGATGACTTTCGGTGAGTTGCAATGGCTCTCCTAGACATTACCAATGCTAAATTGATATAATGACAGGTGTCCTTATCTACCTTGGGTCTGAGCACGAGGTCCAACAGGCAAGTCCTTGGCTTGTACAAAATACATCTGCCCATCGATTCCACAATCAATTTGACTACCTTACCAAAACTGGGCTGTAAATAACAGAAGGTCCGCGTCATGTGGAAAATGTTGCTCCTTCCCTCGCACACCTGGGACACATGGCCGCCACCATTGGGAACATGTTATGTAGCCTGGCCTGGGTGAGATTTGTGCAGAGTACGTAATTGAGTTTGAGAAGTTTAAACCAGGTTTTTCCAGAAACCTATATAGATTTGTGACCATGTTACATCCCCATCCCATGTTAACAAAATCTGTAGCGTTCTCAAACCAAATCTGAGTTGTAAAGGTGTACTACCTGTGTGGCCTCCTGCCCCTATCCACTATTCATTATCCATGGCCTCACACACCTTATTAGTTTCAGGGACCATATGGGGCTCTCCATTGCATACACTCTGCTTTGTGTAGTTCTTTGCAAATACCTACACCAACAGTATCTAGAAATGTCTTGGAGGAAAGCCGACATGTGAGGATGCCATTGTTCTCCAAGCAAGAACTTATCAATACCTGCATTGCCCAACATTGCCTGCGCCAGGTGAGTCTCCAGAGAAGGTGGAGGATAAATAATAATAATAATAATCCACTTATATAGTGCTTGGTTACAGAAACTGGTGTGTCCCAGCGCTGGAAAAACCACTCTCCGAAGAGGCTGGAAAGAGCGAAAAATACAACATACTTAACAGGCTAAAGAATATACAGGTCTCACAATTGGAAAAGCCAAGTTTTTAGTTTTTTTTCTCCAGAAAATGTTTTTCGAGGGCTCAACCCAAAAAGAGAGATCTAACCACAGGGCCATCCACAAAAACTGTGCTTTTAAATAGTGTATTTCAGAGTTGGGGTATAGCTTGAAAAAAGCTACTCTGCTCAAATCAAATTACTTAGAACCTTATACAGCTCCTTAAAGAAGCCCCACGTAAGAATTGCTGTGGTAGAGAAGAGATACAAGATTTGGAAAAGGGATAATCTTAACAAGAGCAAGAGCCACCCGTCCTATTGGAGAGAGAGACCGTTCCCCCCCAAAAACCAAGGATCCCCTCACCGATGTTAGGGCTCTGGTTAAGTTCTCTGCTACTGCATATTCTTGTCATCTTAAAATATTCACTCCTAAATCCTCAAATGTGTGAAGTGCTAAGTTCAGCCCATGTGTGTATTGAATGGGAATGTTCTGACTGCCGCTGTGTATCAAGGGGAAGATACAGGATTTGGATTCTTTTAGTTTAAGCCTAGAGACTGAGCCAAACTCTACAATCAGGGTAGCTGCTTAAAATGTTACAAGCCTTTAGCAAAACCTCCGCATACAGCAATACATCGTATATACCGCCCTGCAGTTCCATCTTGTTGGTCCCGCTCCACCCTGCACATGTTTCTGACAAAGGACTCCATAGCTAGTGTAAATAAAATCAGAGAAAGATGGCATCCCTGCCACTGCCCCTATGGATGACACCACCCTCCCAGTCTCCACCCCTGGTGTGAGATCTGCATACGATAAACAGATCCATAACAACATTTATTTGCCGGACCCCATTCCTACAGTACATAAAAAAGGAAATAGCAGTTGAACTGATCCAACCCCCTTTTTCATGTCATTGGAAACCAGAGCCACATAACCGCCGTCTTTGGGGATTTCATACATGAAATGAAACTGCCATGACTTGAAAGAAGGCAGGAGATGTGCTTCTGACTTGCACACATCCCTTCTAGTCTGTGTTTACCAAATATGGAATAACTGTACAAATCCTGTTTGAGGGCACCGTTTCCAGAATCTTGAAATCTAAATTACTGCTCGAGAAAGGGTGATAAGATGCTCAATCTATGTCTGAACTAAGTTCCGACAAGATGGTAATGACTGGATTGTCAATTGTGAGTGGCAAGTTGCTTCTCCCCAAAGATGCTTGAAACATGTCCAGAAGTTGATGTGCTTAAAAGCAGTAAAAAGTCTTACGGAATTGGAGGGGGGAGGCCATTGATGCCTGGGAACTTACCCATTACCATCTGTTCTATGGCTAAATTGATTCCAGCCATTGAGAATAAAGCCTTTATGGCATCTACGTGGTCAGGCGTAAAATGGGGTAATCCAGACAATTGTATGTATGCTTTCTTCACAGATGGGTCAGAGTCTGAGTCATATATAAAGCTGTTTTTAATACGAGGTAAATACTTCATTTATACCCAGTTACGAATGGAGGAGATGGCCATCCAAGTGACGGATGGCTGCAATCTTTTTATGCAAGCTTTCCGTCCGAATCAACATGGCCAGTACGTGGCCTGGTCTGTCCAATTCCAAATGTCAGGGAGCCGCATATTACCTGCAGTCGTGTAAACCCAGCCTGATGCAGTTTGGCATGCAACTGCCTCTTGCTCATGAGATCTCCATTATCGGCCTCTGGCCCTCGGCCCGATTCTCTAGATTGGACATCCTACCCTCGAGCTTCTCAAGCTGCATAAGCAACACAGTACCACGAATGTGTTAATCTAAATACCTTTGAATTTCTCCCATTTCTTTATTACATCTCCAGTGGAGCAGACATTAAAAAACACATCAGCTATCATACTCCTACACACTGCGTCTTCGACAGGAGCGGGTTGCAAACACCAAGTCTAAATTCTATGTCAGGACCGGAGGCTTCTGATTATGCTGTCTCAATTTCTTTACTGAACTCACAGCAGCCAATTAAAAGTAAACTACGCAACTAAAAAACATCGAGCCCATGAGGCTTTGAACCACGCCTCCTCATAACAGCCAATGGCAACATGTCAAAGTATACAAAATAGAGAGACACCATCTTGGTATCCTCTTTCTTTGCTGCTCCCGCAGTCAAGATAAGTGTCTCTCTAATTTGTCTACTTTGACTTTGCTTTATAGCCATTTCATTTATTCATGCCTTTATTTGCAATCTATGCCTACTTATGGTAATGTTTTATTGTGATATTGAGTATTTACTTTCTGAGCCTTGCAGCGCGCTTACTGCTTGTGAACCGGAGCGGTGAAACGCTCCTTTGCCAAGGCGCGCTTGCCGTGCGATCATTGCCGGTGAGTCGGAGCTCTGATATGCTCCGTTTACTGCACGAGTTGCAGCGCGGTCACTTACATTGCTTATCAGAGCAAGGAAACGCTCAGTTTTTTATCACGCTCCGCTTCTTTAGTCCCCGATTTTCAAGCGCGTGTTGCGCTTTAGGTTGTTCCCCGCTCGCTTTATCTTGCTGCCGCCAGTGCTGCTGGTTTCTACGCTTGCTGACAGTGCGCGGAGGGGATTTGCCCACCCCCCGCTGGGAGCGAGACATACGCCGGAGCCCGGCCGGGCTGCCAGCGTGTGTCTCGGGAGCTCGCACGCACCTGTGCGCGCACGCAGCTCCCTCACCTCATTGCCGGACCGACGCCCTGCTCCAGGCTGAACAGGGGAGCTACGCAGCAGGCTTGGGAGCCATATCGGGCCATTTTCTCAAAGTTAAGGCAGCGCTTAGGTTCTTCACAGTCGGATTATTAACTCTTTGGCTTCCAGGGCATCTGGAAATAATTTTTGGGCACTTCCTCCATTAGTCCTGAGCTTTACTTATTCTTGGTGGCTGTATATATATTTTTCTTGGCTCCTTTGCCCCGGCATTGCTCCCTACTGACGCCCCTCTCTACTTGTGTGGACTGAGAATTTTACTTCCCTCTGGGGACTGTGACTGAATATTATCAATATTCACCTTGAGGATGACAGAATGTGAATTCTACCAAGAGGAGGTAGCTGCGTGTGAGGACCAGGGTGATGGTGATTATTATTTTGACGAGTCAATGGAGGACATTATTGATAAAAAGCTAGATGCAAAACTTGATAAGGCGCTCTCCTCCGCCTTGCTTCCTATAGCACAGAAGTTAGAACTTCTTGTTCCCTCAGGACCTTCCTCTGTCCCAGCGCCACTTCCCAACCCAGAACCCCCTGGTCTCCCCTGGCCACATGTGCACACGTATTCGAAGCTCTACAAGTCTAAGGAGCAGGCCCAAGAGGGCGCCCCGGCCCTCCCCTTCTTCTCCTATCCATATTCCTGATACCACTACAGACGCAGACACAGACTCCTCTCATGAATCTAGACCTCGCAAATGCGCTAAAATGCGCAAACACGCATCTTCCCCTGTGCAACCCTCTCCCTTTAGGTTTGACCCCTCGGACATTGTCCAACCACGTTCAGCTGATTGTTTCCCTCCTCCTGCAGTGGCAGACTACATGCAAGCAAACTTACGTAAGTGTTTTGATAAGGACGTGAGGGCTCGCTTGAAATCTGAATGCGCCTGTCCAGATTTGGCTCATAAGGTGGCGCTTACTCCAGACATAGACTCTTCTATGACTACTTTCTTTAAGAAGTACAAAAAGGATCCTAAAAAAGGGATCGACCGCGACCTTTGGGCGTGCCAGGACAAGGTGCTAGACCTTTCAGGTCCTCTGGCCAAGATTCTTGAGTTAGCCCTCCAGGCACAGGAGATGGGTGCAGCTATCCACCCCGAAGTCCTGGCTGGATGGGCGCAAATGGCGCTCTGTATGCTGGGTAACGCTAACTGCGCCTTGGCTTCCGAACGGCGCAAGTCTGTCCTGCTGAATATTGACCCTCTGTTGGGGGAGTTGGCCTCGTCCAAACCGGGCCCGCTAGCGGAAGGGCAACTTTTTGGCGAGAAGTTTGTGAAGGACATTGCCAAATTCGTGAGCACCTTTGCCTCTCTGGATAAGTCACAATCCTCACTGAAGAGAGTGTTTCAACAGGTCTCTGGTTGGGCCGGGCGTGGCAGAGGACGCTCGACCGGCCGCTACACCAATCCCAGTCCTTAGAGAGGTTTCGCACCCAGACGCAGGGGTTACACCCAAGAGCCAGAATAGGCCGGCTTCTATCCTTCCAGGTCTCGAGGCTACAGGGGCCGTTTCAACAGAGGTGTCAACCGAGGCTACAAAATGTTTGACTCCCAGTCTTCTGGTAAGTCCTGTGTGTCCGATGATTCCCCTGGGGTGCAGGTTGTTACATTTTGTTGTCAATTGGACACAACTCACCACAGATGTGTGGATCCTTCAGACTGTGCAGGGCTATCAGATAGAACTTCTAGATTCTCCGGGTCAGGAGGCCCCTCCCCGGCCTCTCCTTTTTTCCCTTCAAGAACAGATTTTTATAGACTCAGAACTGCAAGAGCTTTTGGCCAAGCAGGCTATTGCCGTAGGATCCTTCATTCCTGGAGGATTTTGCAGCAACGTCTTCCTGGTACAAATGAAAGGAGGAGGTCAGAGATTAGTCTTAAATCTCAGAGAGTTCAATCCCTTTGTAGTCTACAGGCATTTCAAAATGGAGGGCATCCATCTTCTGAGAGACCTCCTGCTGGAGAAGGACTGGATGGTCAGGTTAGACCTGAAGGATGCCAACCTCACGGTTCCAATTTTTCCTTCTCACCAAAAATTCCTTCAATTCCAGTGGAAAGGACAATGGTACCGTTACCGCACACTTCCCTTTGGCCTGTCGTCAGCCCCGTGGGTTTTCACCAAGCTCTTGAAACCAGTGGTTTCCCGCCTTCGGGAAATGGGAGTGCGCATGATTGTCTACCTCGACGACATGCTGCTTCTGGCTCAGGATCGGAACCTCCTCCTCACTCATTTGGAGTGGACGATGTCCCTTTTACAGGATCTGGGCTTTGTCATAAACATCAAAAAGTCAATGATAATTCCGAGCCAACAGATAGAATTCCTGGATTTCCAGATAGATTCTGTATCAGCGCAGCTTCTGCTCCCGTTGACCAAGATCAGGTCTATCAGAAGGGAAATCAAAGCCACTCTGTCCAAACAAATGATTTCACTGAGGGTTCTGGCGAGAATAGTGGGCCTTCGAGCTTCCTCCATTCAGGCCATCTTGTCCCCGGTCCTTTGCACTATCGGGCCCTTCAACGCCTCAAGATTTATTACATTCGGAAGCGGTTTCATTACCTCCATCTCATTCCTTTGTCTCCAGACGCTCGAGAAGAGCTTCTTTGGTGGCTGGAACACATGAAGGCCTGGAATGGAAAAGCAATTTTTGGCGCTTCCCCAGACGTCAAAGTTGAGTCCGACGCCAGCCGATGGGGCTGGGGCGCTCGATGTGGGACGTTGGTCTGCAGACGAGATAAAGTTGCACATCAACTGCCTCGAGCTAATAGCAGGCTCATTTGCGATACGGTCCATATCTCCTCTGAAGAGCAATTGTTGCATCCTCGTCAGGATGGACAATATTTCTGCGGTGAGATATATCAATCGCCTAGGGGGAACAAAGTCGCGTATGTTGGTCAACATTGTGAAGGAATTCTGGCACTTTTGCCTAGATCACAAGATCACCGTCATAGCGGAGTACTTACCGGGCAAGCTCAACCAGGTGGCGGATTGGAACTCCAGGTTCCTCAGGGACTACAGCGACTAGAGACTTCTCCCCACGCTGTTTGCAGGGATCATGGGTATGCGAGGCCCCTGCAGGATAGATCTCTTTGCCTCTCGCCTCAATGCTCAGCTTCCGTTGTTCTTCAGCTGGAGGCCGGACCCGATGGCGATGGGAACGGACGAGTTCCTTCACCAGTGGAGCCCACAGAGGAATTATGCGTTTCCTACTTTTGCCTTGATCCAGAGAGTGGCGGCCTTTGTCCGGCGTCAGAAGGCATCAATAGTGTTGGTGACACTGTTATGGAAGACTCAGTCGTGGTTTCCCACACTATTGGAGTTGTCAGTGGATCTTCCATTCCAGCTTCCGATATTCCCGACGCTTCTCTAGGACCCAGTGGGAAACTGCCACCCACTGGTCCTGCAGAAGCAACTATATCTCATGGTGTGGACGCTCTCAGGAGAAATGAGAGCATTGAAGGCCTTTCACAGGCAGCTGCCGGATTTATACAACAAGCTTGGGCTCCGTCCACCCGAAACGATATTCAGCTTCCTGGAAGCGATGGGTGGGTTGGTGCCTTCAATGGCAGGTGGATCCCGTGGGATCGTATGTAACAGAGATTTTGAACTTTCTTTCTGAATGTGCGGAATCGGGCCTTGTCTACAGGTCGGTTAATAACTTCAGGTCCGCAACCTTGGCAGACCATGATCATATTGATGGTAAACCAGTGGGGATGCATCCCCTGGTATGCAAGTTACTTAAGGGTGTCAGGGTGGCTAACCCCCCTCGTCCCAGATATTCCACCTTATGGGATGTTTCTAATGTTCTCTCATTACTTGAGTCTTGGCCAGATAATACAGACCTTTCCTTAAAACAGCTATCAACCAAGCTCTCCATGTTGCTATGTTTAATCTCCTGTCGCAGAGTATCTGATGTACGAGCGTTGGATCTTGCAGGCAGAATGTTTTCTCCACAGGGTGTATCTTTTATCATCGCAAGACGGACAAAAACAATGTCACGTTCGGTAGAATATCCTGCTTTCCCTCATAATAATAAATTATGTGTTTTGCAATGTTTGAAGTGTTATGAGGAACGCACTCTTGCACATAGGTCTGATCCGTTAGGTCAGTTACTATTAGCAATTCAAAAGCCTTTCAGACTGGTTTCAGCTGCCACCTTGGCTAGGTGGGTTAGATGGGTGATGTCAGAAGCTGGCATTGATATCTCAATATATGGTGCTCATTCAGCTAGAGGAGCTATGGCCTCTAAGGCTTACATGTTGGGATCTCGTTTAGAGGATATCCTGAAAGCAGCTGACTGGTCTACTGATTCTATGTTTAAGGTGTTTTATTACAAGCCTATTTCTCATGTTTCTTCTGTTGTTATTGATGAGCTTTGAACCAGCATAATCAGAAGCCTCCGGTCCTCACATAGAATACATTTTTTTCCAGCTATCGCAACAAGAAGTTTAGATTCTATTAAGGACACGGAGGCGAGGATTATCCCACCCGTTGGGACAGTTTATATTAACTGTTAAGTTGTATGATTGTTATATTCATAACAGTATTAAATGCCCACCCTAAGAGAATCAAGTTTGTGGGTTCCCTATTTTCTCAACCTTGTTTCTATTTTCAGAAAACGACTCTAACAAGAACTAAAGTGATGTTGCGGCTGGAATTGGATCGCCTCCTTGTGAGAAGATGTTGATCACAGGATTTGTGGAATATATATTCTCCGTTGAGAATTCAAAGAAACTGTTTATCTCTCCGTTGAGTGTTGAGACTGTATTTTTTGTTCGAACTTATGGACTGGTTTTTTCGCAAAGAAAGAGGATACCAACCTGGTGTCTCTTTATTTTGTATACTTTGACATGTTGCCATTGGCTGTTATGAGGAGGCGTGGTTCAAAGCCTCATGGGATATGTTTTTTAGTTGTGTTGATTACTTTTAATTGGCTGCTGTGAGTTCAGTAAAGAAATTGAGACAGCATAATCCTCGCCTCCGTGTCCTTAATAGATTCTAAAATTCTTGTCGCGATAGCTGGAAAATTTTGTATTGGAGAGGGTGTATCTCCCGATTCCAGCGATAATTGCAGAGGATTATGAGCGGAGAGAGACCTAGCCAGATACTCAATCCAAAGTACTATTCCCTGAAGGTGTGCAGTGGAGAAAGTCTAGCCATAGCTTGACATCCGGTCCAACAGCCTTTCTGAATATTTACAGGTCGATGCTCCAAGCAGCAGGGGTGTGACCTGTCCATGTTTATAATCATAACACAGTTGAAATCTCCTACTATAAGCAGTTTGTATTGTATCTTGGCCAATATTGCGGTAAGGTGGTCAACAAATATTGCCTGACCCATAATATGCTGGTATATCCCAAGCAAAAGGGCCACCTTCCCATCCAATTTCCTTCCCACCATACTTGTTTCTCTCCTCCGGATCAACTATTCTGTGCCTTAGCTGTGAAAAGCATTCTAGGAAGCAGGGGCGTAACACCGGCCCCCGTGGTGCAGGGGCCCCCCTCAGCAGAGCACTCTGTCCAGAGAACTCCTGATTAAGCCCGGAGGGGGCCCCTGCACGTACCTTGCAGGGAGGCCCCCTCAAGTTTCGTTACGCCAGTGCTAGGATGCACCCACAGTAGGACACCTCTAGCTTATGCAAAAAGATGAGCCAACACTGTTGCCCTTTTATTCTGGGTCAGCCTGTCACCCTTCAGCTCAGTGAGGTGTGTCTTCTTCAGGACAATAACATACACACCACTCCTTCGCAATCAAGAATCTATGGACTTGTTCTCTTTTTTGGCATTCGTAAAACTTCTAACATTCCAAGTGCCTACCCGTGTTTCCTCATTGCAAATCTTGATATAAGCTGAATAACATAGGTGTTGTTCCCTACGTGTAAGGCCCAGTGCCCCTAATACATACTCTCGCGACATGGGGGTAACTGCAGCAATGATTGTGTATTATACACCGATCTTTGTGTGCCCATTCCAGCTAAACTATCAGTAATTTTCCTAACTCTTAACTCCCCCTTTTGGGCTGGGTCATAAACTACACTCTGCCCAAACAACATTGAACCATTAAACAAACGTAGGGGGTAGCACAAGAATGTCCAACTTGCTACTAGAGAGCTCAATCAGACCAGATATCGTAGATGGCTTAATCACTGTCATCCCCGCTTATCTCCCCTGAATCAATTGCAGCATCTGCTGTAGTCGAAGGAAGAGTTACCGCTGTCACTAGGGCGAGCTGTCTGGCCTCTTGAACCAGCTGCGCAGTTGGAACCAACTTACTTGTCCTCTCTTTCCGCTCTTTTCATCTTTCAGGTTTTTCCAATTTAGTTGGAGGCCCGTCTTGATTTGTGAAACTGTTTCCTTCAGCCCAGTACAAGGCTCCGGCAGGGTCTGAGAAAAGGACTTCTGGCCACTATTCATTTTGAGTCTAGTAGGGAAGAGCAATGCATATTTCAGTCCCCTCTCCTGCAATTTCTTCTTCACTCCAATGTAAGAGGCTCTTTGTCTCAGGATTGGTAAAGTGTAGTGGGAAAAAGATGACCTTTTGGTCATTGTAGAAAAGTAGGATCTGCTTCTGTGATTACCCCCACTTTTTGCCTGGTGCTAAGCTCTATTTTACTAGTTTGATTGGGATCCTGCTAATCAGGACCCAGTCTATCTGGTTTCTCCTTAAAATGTTGTGTTCAGTACTTAGGTGCATCCCAGTTTGGATACTGGGGTACCCGTATAAGTCCCTAGTATAGGTACCCCAGAGGTCTCCCATGGGCTGAAGCATGTATTATGCCACCCATGAGACCATTCAAAATGGAACTAAAGGCCTGCCATTGCAGCCTGTGTAAGCTGGTGTTAGCACCACTTACTAAAGATATAGGTTTCTTAAATCTAGGGTCACTGCACTTAAAACCAATAAGTCACCCCTATAGCAGGCCTTTGCCATCCTGAAGGCAGGGTGCTGGGTTCTAAGTGAGAGAGTGCCCCTGCATGAGCAGGACACCCCTGCAGCCTACAGAGTCCACTATCCCGGGTTGTCAGTGAAGCAGCCATATACTATATAGAGGGGCAACGCATTATTACGCGATGACCATCTCGAAACTGGCTACAACTAATCCTATCATGTTTGGTATCAAACATGTTGGAATCATACCTCCCATACTGTAAACAGAGTGGGAGGTATGATTCCAAGCACTATAAGATCCCTCTGTTAGGCTCTCAGTGTTCCCGGTACCAGCCTTCTTGACCCAGACAGCACAAAATGGTTGCTGCCGACCACAGACACGATTCAGCCCTCCTGCTCCGGAGTCAAGCTCGAGCAGGGGAAGGCAGAACAATAGGCATCCTGTCGCAGGGAGGTGTGACCACCTACCAGACAGGATTTAGTGCATTGGGATGGTATGGGTGCGCTTGCCAGCGCCACTCAGTCTGCATGAGGGGTACATTTGGTGTCCCTGTGCATAGTTCAGTTCAAACCAGTCTTGGGAGCCGTTGGAACCCGCTCAAAACTGGAAATAGGACATGGGATTAACCTCCCCCTGTCAGACCCTCCCCTGAATCTTCTCAACCCTTTCCCTAGGGTACTTAAAGGCTTACCTGGGTATAGATCCCTAGATTTGTCATGGGATAAGATTCAGATCAGACACCACTACTCTCCTACCATGTGGGCACTCTGGACTTCGTTTGGGCTGGATTTCATCTCCCTTCCAGTCTGATGCATCGTCTGTGCCTCTGCATCAAACAGTAACCCTCCAAGGCCTGTGAAGCATAAAAGACACTTGAAGAAATCTCCCTTGGAGTGAAGGAGTCAATCCCCTGTATTCGCAGGCACTGCAACTAAGTTGACCAGTCTGTTGATCCTGAGCACCTCCGGACTCCAAAGGCTCTGCAAAACAGGTGGTGGTTTTCTCAGCTCCCGAGGCCTGCCCTAACCTCTTACCAAATTTGAGGCCAGTATCCCTCATAGAGGTTGCAATAACCAAACTCCTGTGCACTACGTCAACTTACAGTTGCAAAGGCTTGTTGACTTCTTTCCAAGAATATTTTCAGGCTCAAAATATCCCCAACCTCGAGCACCCCCGGTGACCAGATTCTTCAGCCACACCACATCGTGTGCATTCTGGCCTGCATATTTTGGTGAGCTCTGCTTGAGGTCCTATCGCGACTCCAGTGCCTCCAGCCTGTGGGTCTACTTGAGGGTCACCGTTGTTTCTTTTGGCCTCCGCTGATTGCTCAGGGCCTGCCCTGACTCCCCTGCTTTTGGTGAGTTCCCTGGACTTAGCTGGTCCCGACGCTGCTCCTTCTTAGATTCCTGCATTGGTTGCATTTGCCAAGGCTTGTTGGTGCTCCCGCCAGACACTGATCCCTCAGCCTTTGCCATCCTTCATGGGACAGCTCGTGCATGGCTCCTGGTCCTCCTCAGCATCACCTGGTCCTCATAGCTGCAGAGTCACGGTCATTGTCATCCATCCTGCAACACCCGACATCAGAGGGCATTCGTCTTCCAAGACTCCTGTTCACTCCTGAGAGACATAGACTCTGTCCCCTCTGCTTGCAGGTACCTCTCATCGGTACCTCTCATCTAGAATCCACCTTTTGATTCCACTGGAAACTTCCTCCTTCTGCAACAGCGACAATTTCCTTAAGTCCTCCGTTGGGTTCAATGGCAGTTTCCAACATCATTTCACACGTATGCACCCGGCTTCCATGGTGTAGGGAACGTGGGTACTAGGGTATCCACGGGTGGGGTGGCTCTCCAACCTTCTGCCTTCCACTGGGTTTTTTCAGGGTCCACTTGGAAGGGTCTTTAATCTTTAAAAATCCAACCGCAACTTACACGTAGAGTTGTACGGAGCATGCAGTTGTGTTCCCACACTGCACACGCTCTCCATGGGGTCCCTATCTGCTCACCTTGGGTGGTTCCTTGGGGTCCCAGCACTTCTATGTCCTCTCGACCTTGTCTTGACCCGAGTCATGATTCTTATACCACTTTCTTAGTATATCGTTTCGTTCCCCCCTAGGGCCACTGTGTATTTCATGCTATTTACTGTGTTTCTTTGCTAAAGTATTATGTGCATCGTGCATATCTCCGGGTAGGAGATATTTCTGTGTGTTAGAGGGTATTATATAGTAAATACATATTTTTATAAATACTTTGTGTGGTTCTTTTTCACTTAATCTATACTATAAGATTGCATTCTGGTAAAACAAGCTGCTTTACAGTCCTTCTGGACGAAGCCTGAAGGCTGCTGTCCACAGCTACCACTTAGAGAGCATTCTAAGGGTGTCTAAGAGCTCTTAAATGACCATAAGGGTTGCCTGGACTGGTGCAAGGTACCCACTTACACTAGAGGACATCATATACCAGGCCAGCTTCTCACAGTCATCCACTGCAAAGTGGTCCGCTTTTTTCTCCAACTGCAGGATGTCACAGATCTTGTAAATGTAGTTGCTTCGCTACAAAGAACCTCAGGGCTATCCAGTGGGTCTATGACATGTGCAGACTCTGTGTGCACTCTCCAGAGAAGAAAAGGAACTCTGTGGTGCCACATCTTTGAACACCCATTCTTTAAGAAGCATCTGTTCTCCCTGTGGTATCTGCTTCTTTATGCTTTCCAAGTGCCTTGGATGGGAGTGCATTAATCCCAGGGTAACCTGGTTATAAGGTGTGGGCCTTTCCTTGACATGACACTGTCCAGGTTTCACTTATGCACCCACCAAGCATAGGCATGCTTCTCTGGCAGTTCTTGCCGCTCTCCTCAGTTGCACTGATGAGGTCCTCGACCCACCCACCCTTCTTGAGCTATATTCCAACCTCCGAGTGCTTGGGCATTTTTTATGCCTTGGCGATAAATAGATAGCTGCTGTTTGTAACACTCCTTATCCTCAGGCAGATTAAACTTGTGCAGAGCTCTCTTGAGCTTTTCGCAATGTTGCTGCATTCATTTAAGTTCCTCATTGAACCAAGGAGCTGATGGCCGTTGCTGACCACCCAAACCTGATCTAATGGGTGCCGCCTGGTCAACCATATTACCTAACCAGATAATAAATACCAGTGCATCCGTGTTGATATTACCAGAGAGCAATGGAGCAGTGTTATTAAGGATAGTGATGGTTTTCTCATTGTTAACCTTGGTCCAGTTACGATTAGGAAGGGCAGTGTTAGGCCTGCTGTATATCGGACCATGCTCCAGTGACCAGCAGTAATACACTGTAGAATGATCCGACCAGGTGTTGATCAGAACCTTGATACAGGCATTGGAAAAGATTGGATCAGCAGGTGACCCGCAGAGAGGGTAGGTTTTTTCATGAATGGAGTTATTGGCCTGATGGTGATCCCCTAAGTCCTCTACAAGTCCATGAAGCAGTGTCACCAATTGATTAGGGCAATTTGGGCTTTTAGAACAGTGGTGAGGCATAGCCTGTCCTAAGAGAACATCAACAATTTGTGATAGGATAAAAGTGTTACTCTGCAAAAAAAGGAGGAGCATTTTGAGTCAGAATAAAGTTTGACCTGTAGAGAGGGATTAACAAATGGCAGCATTTGACAAAGCTTGAGCTGACTTTGACGGTAGCATTAGGATCCCAAATCACTGTAGACCACTGGTTCTTAACCTTTTGACTTGTGTGGACCTGCACTTCATCATTACTGGAAACCGAGGATCCCCACTGAATTATTATTGAAATCCAGGGATCACTTCACTGAGTCATTATTGGAATCTGGGGATCTCCCACAGAGCCATTATTGGAATCCTGGGGTCCCTCGTCTAAGCAATTTCAATGATTTGAACTGCAAAACAATATGCAAAGAAACACAGAAAAAAGCATTTATCAAAAACGCACAAATGATGACATATATTAATTAATGCACAGACAAATATATAAAAGAATGAAAAATTTAAATTTATTGGGAAGGTTGGAGTTTATCTTAATTCAGCAGAGGCCACACACCGTCTATACTATACTCTGTTTGATGCACTTGCACTGGTCACATGGACCAATCTGAGGATACCAACTTCATTTTTAGCCTCCAATTTAAAAAACATTTACAGAATATTTCAAACTTTTCAATTTTCCATTATGATACTTCATTTACAACTAATTAATCTGTTAATATTACTTAATTTTCTGAGCAGCTGCGGACACCCAGGGGTCCCCAGACCACAGGTTAAGAATCACTGCTGCAGACCCTCAGACAAATTTGTAATGCACAGCTAGTGCCGAGGCCCAAATCTTCCAAGGACCGAGCGATATACATGTCCTAGAAGCATAGGCAGACCAATGCTGGTGAGTGGGCTTTGGTATAATTGCATAAAGGCATTGACATGCACGACTAATGACGTGCAATCGACAACTATTTCAAAGAATTACTAATTAACTACTTGCATTTGGAAATGGAGGTTGATGTTGGAGGTCAAATGCTGACAGCAGATCTATTAGTTGCAAGAGGATATATTCTGGACTAGGGTGGCTGGCCATCTCAAATTTATTTTTCTAGCGACTATAATGTTTTAGTCTCTAGAGATGGGGTCTTGGATATAGGTTTCCAGTCTCCTTTTCTTTGGGATGACTCAGTTAGCTAAAAGTGCAGTAGAAATCAGGAGGGAAACATTTTCAACCACAGGTTTATTAAGGGCTCAGCATTTACTTCGAACAGCCAGAGAATTGTTAAGAAACATATATTTGCAGTTACTAAAGCCCCTGTACCTAGTAATAGTAAAGGAAAACACACATACAAAAAGCGAAGAGTTAAACGTGTGCTAAGAATCAATACACTGTAACTAGGCTTGCAAAAAAAAGTAATCATTGCTGCAACGTAACAAGACATTTCCAGAATACTTTGTTTTTAAAATGGTAACGTGCAACAAAATGTGTGTTCCTTTCCACTTTTGTGAAGGATAATTCAAAACAGATTTATTTTTCTCTGCAGCATAGCATGATAGAATCCAAAAAGAAAGGTAAATGCTGTTGAAGGTACTGAAACCTCTCTGAAGGGCAACATCCTTTATAGCACCCCCGAACTTGATATATCAGATTATTCAATCTAAACTCTTTTATTTTTTCAGATCAATAAAACTAATATGCTTTTTATACACAGCTTAAAATGATTAAAAGTACATAATCACAAAATCAATGCTTTGGGTTACTTGGTTATTACTGTTAGTTTGTGCATCAATCAACTACTTGTACATACCGTTAAATTAAGTCATAACATTTTATTTGCGTTAGCTGAATAGTATTTATTCAAGTATTCTTTTTTTAATTCAATGCTTTGCTGGGGCACTTTTTCTTTTTAGGAATGCCTGCTTCTTGTGAACATAGATCAAACAGATCAGAGAAAGGTCTGTCAACCCCCCAGGGATCCAGGATTTGGCGGCGTTCACGCAGCGGTCAGAAGCAGAAAAATGCTGGCAGTGCCACATCGGCACCGCCAAGCATATTCTGAGTAGCCTCACCACCACCTTTTCATGGCAGTGAGCCCACCATGAAAAGGGTGTTGGTGAGGCAACAGGGGGCACATGTAGTGCCCCCTGCATCTGCACCTCCATTTCCTGCATGGTGTGGCATGAATGCCACACCGTGCAGGAAGGCGCCGTTGGCGCTCTGACAGAGCCGGTCTGCATGTTAGGCTCTTCTATGAGCCTAACAGACCGCCCCTGTCAGACCACCGCGCGGCCACCCACCTGACCAGAACTGAAATCATAATCTGGCATGGGGCCACACCACAGGTTTGGCAGTCCTACAGCTGATGAAATGTTGCACCGTCTGCGGTAGGACTGCCAAACTCGTAATCGGCCCATAAACCTTCACCTATTAAGGTTCACTGTAGATAATACTTTCCATATGGTATGTGGCCTAATTAACTTGTATTCTTATAAGAGATGCGTGACTCACATCCAGCACTTGAACCTGCACATTTTCACGAAGCCTGCAGCAGAGCACACCATTGTGTGGGTGGCTTCCTAATATTTATGTGGAATGTTTTGCGACCGCAATTGCGGTCACAAAACATTCATCCATACCAATGCGATTCGGTATTAGGAAGGGACGTCCTGAACACGCCCCTTCCTAATACCGAATCGCAAACCCCTTTTGCGATTCGGTAAGAGGTTACCAAATCGCAAATTTGGGTTTGCTGCATCTGAAAAGCAATTTTTGCGTTCGCAAACGGGCCCTTTTGCAAACTCAAAAATGGTTGATACATCTGCCCCAATAAGCCAATTTTCCAATTAAACTTACATTCATTTCTACCCGAAAGACATATTTTTGTCTAACAGGTTTCAATTGAGATTTCATTTATCTGGGTACACAACTCTTAAGAGGACACCTATCTTTGAAATCCCATTTGTCTCCGATTGCAGTACGGCTTTTTGTAGTCAGCACTAATCAGCTCTCTACTAGGTGCATCCTGGATCATGGAATTCACCACCATTAAAGCTTAGGCGAGCCAGGCAAATTCAGTAGTTAAATGTAAGCCCAATGGGGACAACCCTGCTTTAAGCTTATGTCAGTACTCATTTCATAGTATTTACTTTACCCCTTAGTGACACTCATGTTGGTGTATTTGCTTAACACCTTGAAAGTAACATGGAGATCTGATTTCATTTTCAGTTGGTCTGGCTTAGACTGTGAATTACTTTGATCCACACATTCAAATGCTACTCTGCATGGGATATAGGTTGAACATTTAACATTTGGTCTAGTTGCTGTCAGAAATGATTTCTCAATTTCTTCATTACATATTTTACCTTTTACCAGAAGCTTAATGACCTAATAAATCGTCAAAGAAAATAACTGTGTCCACTCATCACCAGCAAAAGAATGCCATTAGATGAAAGATTATTTAACGGATAACCTAGACAAGTATAAGTCACTTTCCTTTTCTAAACCATTTTGGTCAATTAATCTCCTTGGTAGGCAACTTCAGCATCCATTTACACTTTTTGGGGTGTTGTTTTGGGATTTTGCAGTGATCTAGCATAGCCGCCTGTCATTTATCTATTATTCTTACCTCCATATTCGCTGAGCACTGTCTGGAGCCAGATCATGTGGGTCCCGGCAATGTCCAGCGACTGCTGTCTTAGTATTCATTTCACAATGATATGTTTATCTCTACATATGCCAGTCACATTTTGATGAAATATAAAATGTGCTTTCTCTTTCAAACAGGTGTAGCTTTCAATTATTTGTCAAGAAAGTTTGTTTAAATTCCAGAAAGTGTTGTCCTTCAAGTTCCTTAGTTAGTTGCAGGTGTGGTCTCATTTACTTGAGAGCTTGGTCTTTATACAGCAGTAAATACTCTTTTGTGTGATTTGCTTCTTTTAAGAGAAATATTGTCACGTGTTTATGGGTAAATGATTGGCAACAGTATCACCTGTAACTTTGAAAATGTATCTTTTGCTTTTTACTCCTGAAAAAGCATCTTTGAAATGTTGTTGACAGTGTGTGGGCTGTGTTCATTTTGTGCATACTTTCTTTTCTTTTATAGCCCCTGGAAGGGAATCTTTTAATTAATGGAAAATGATACTCTTTTATATAGAGTTCATACCACTTCTACCATTCCCAAGCATTGTAAATAGCTGTTACTATTATCCAATTCACTGGTACTCAATTTAATGACCTCCAAAGAATGGGAGGATAAGTGTGCCTTGCCTGGATTTTAACTTGTGGATACCACCTCCATCCAACTGTACCCGTTAATTTAACTCTTCTTTGAACTCTGATTTACTGTTGCTCAAATACCACCACCAGATTCTGCTTGTCTGACCTGTCTGGTTGCTGTCATCTTCCTTCCACTGCAGAACCACTGTACTTTCAGCAATCTGAGTATTCGCAACACTTTAACGTTTACATTTTTGTTTCATGTTGTTGCTTGTGCTGCAATTTACACTTTGTTGTATTCTTCATGGTGTAATATGAAATATTCATTGGGGACAGATACTTCTAACAACCTAGCTACAACTGTGTGTCTCTTCCCCGGTCTCTCCCCTGAGTGCATTCTCTGTTGCATAATATGATGTGTGTTTTCAGCAAAGATCTTTTCACATTCAGTACATTTACACAAGTGTTCCCCTTTATATGTTCTGTGAAATCGAATATGATCATTGAGTTCTCTCAAGTTTTTTTTACATTCATTGCATTGATTCTGTCTTTCTGAATTCAGTGATGCCTTGTGTTCATGAAAACCACTTAGGATGCTGTACTCTTCCTTGTGTATAGTAGACTGAGACTCTTCCTCTTTTGAATAGTGCACTTTCTGATGACTAATAAGTTGTGTCTCCAGAACAAAAGAAATTCCACATTTAGGACAAAGAAAAGTGCTCTCTCCTGAATGTATTTTTTGGTGTTTTTTAAGATGTCCCTTCTGAATGAAGCTTTTGTGGCATTCAATACATTGATATGGTCTCTCCCCAGAGTGAGTTCTCAAGTGTACAACAAGACCACCCCTTGTAGTGAAGCCTTTCTCGCACTTAGTGCACTGAAATGGCCTCTCACCTGAATGCCTTCTTAAGTGGATAATGAGACTTTTCTTCTCATTGAAGCCTTTCTCGCATTCAGTGCACTCAAAAGGTCTTTCACCTGAATGTGTTCTCAGGTGAATGACAAGATTTTTCTTTCTACTGAAACATTTATTGCACTCGGTACACTGATGTTGGTGCACACATGAATGTATTTGGAGGTGCCTCATGAAGTACCCTTTGACAGAGAACTGTTTCTTGCACGTAGGACATGTATAGTCTGACCTCTTTTGAAGTGTGTTCTGTTTATATTTAACAAGCTTTACATTCTGTTCGGAATCTGCATTGTTGCTGTATGACATCTTTGCTATTCCTTGATGTAAGCTGGAAAGCACCAGTTTTCTAAATCCTTTCTTAAATCGAGTACTCTTCTGTCCACCAGTGTCTCGTTTACATTTTGAACGCATCTTCTTTGTGGAATTTGTTCCCCTTTCAGGGTTCTGCAGAGTGTTCACTTTTCTTTTTCTTGTTTAAGCTTTGAACAATTGTCTTTTCTCAGCAAATTCTTCAAAACACCCTTCTCTATTGCTCACTGCTCCATTTTCTGCTGGTTCAAAACAAGAGTTATATCATTAACGTGTAACACATACAACACCTCATTGAAGACAGTGTAATTGCAGTAGACATACAGATTAGAGCCAACAGATAGAGTCCTGTAAAGTATACTGATGGCATAACCATTTTGCCTGAATACCTACTGTTGCTAGTACAAGGAAATGGATATATTGTGAGAGTGCTCTCCAGATACGGGTCACAAAGTTGCATCTTTAATCTGGAGAAAAGTTTAAAACGTTTTGCTTTGGTTGGAAGACCTGATCCTCATATTTACATTGTGGGAGTTGGGGAGATAGAGGACAAGATGCTGCCAATTTCTCTTTATCTCTCTCCACTTTTCTCTTCCCCCGCCCCTTCTCTTTCCCTCACTCCTTCTCCCTGTATGCTTTGAAATAAATACTGATGCCTGATCAGGCTTCTTTGACCATTGGTATTAAAGGTGTGTTTTTCACTTTATTGGTCAGTAAGTGGCTTGTGCATTTATAAAACATTGCCTAAATAAGTGTATTATTAGCTCTTTTGCATACTTCTGTATTTGTAAATGAATGTGATGTAGAAAGAAAATGAGCAATACACAGCCCTAACATTGAGACAACAATGTTGCCCTTCCACAAAGCCAGTCTCTTAGTAAAGCCTCTACTTGCTCGACCAGAGCCAAATGGCAGTCCTCATCCTCCTGGACCTCTCAGCCGCCTTCAACACCTCCGTGATCTCAACTGGCTCCAAGTCGAAAGAAAATTAACCTTCAGACTCCTCACTCACACATACAAGGCCTTCACGACACCGGACCAACATACCTGAACAACCGCCTCTCCTTCCACGCACCCAAAAGACACCTCCAATCAGCTGACCTCTCTCTGGCCACCGTTCCGCGCATCTACAAGACCAGAACGGGAGGAAAGTCCTTCTCCTACCTCGCAGCCAAGGCCTGGAATGACCTCCCCTATCCACCTCCTGCAAGCTCCCACACTGCTCCAGTTGAGAAACGACCTCAAGACCTGGCACTTCGGATGACCCTAGCACTCAACAGAGCCGCCCCTCCTCCCCCCAGTACCTTGAGACCCTTGTGGGCGAGTAGTTGCACTTTACCAGCCCCTGATTGACTGATTGATTGCTGGCCAGTGCATTCACAAAGTCAAGCATCTGCATCATTAGTTTAGTGTAAAGTGCATGCAACATTAGAAATTAGCCTCTGCTCATATTAGCAGGTTTATAATATGGGTCAATGTCTCATTTATGGCCCTCTGAGATGACTCGTGCTTCTGAATTGAGGAGCCATCTATCTTCATTGGGTCACACACAAGCACTAAGTAGCAGATACTGTGATGATCTACTCAGTCAGTGATCACTGAAAATGTTTATGTCAATTATCTCATGGTAAGTATAAGGGTTTTGATAACTATTCCTGAGGATATGCAGTTTTCAGACACCATCTATGAGCACTCCTTCGATTTGTATCTGAAATAAGAGGCTTTATAGATAGCTTAGCACAGACTGCTAGCCAGTAATATGAGAGGACTTTACAAGTCTGTCAAATCTATGTGTGGGGATATGCTGATAGTCACGCTCAACCTCTGTGCTTAATACACCACAACTTTGTTACAATCCAGTGGTTTTAGTCTTCTTCAAAACAATCGACTATGCTGAAGGCAACAGTAAGCGAGAGACACAAAGCCAGATCCCAAAAAAAGAGACCATATAACCTGTGACCTCTAGTCGCTGAATTGGTAAAATGTATGAGGCTAGGATCCATCTCAAAATTGCATGTATGACCCATACAGTTCTGCACCACAGTACCCCCTTTTACCTGGCCCAGACACTGACCCTATAGGGCGGAAACAGAGCTTCCACAAGCACAAGCTTCCTACTACTTAAGCCACAAAAATGTAACAAAAAATAAAATCTTGTCCCTAAAATCTGGAACTCCCTCCCTCCAGAGGTCAGTTGCAACCCATCCACATCCATCTTAAGGAAAGAAGTAAAAAATCTATTATCTCACAAATTTCTCTCACATGGAGGACATACCTCCCTCTCCTCATGAGTGACTCTTTCCTGCTTGTTTGTCATTGCTTCTTGCCATGCCTTTGCCCATACCCCCGCGATACACATTTTTCCTGTATTTTCAAGCCATCTACACACCCTTATAACACCTATCGGTCTTTGCTCATGCCGGTACTTACGATTGTCTATAGGCTCCTATATCTTCTCACCATTTTGTCTGCAAAACTTATAGTACCCTTCTGTATACTGCCTACCGTTTTGAATCATACCTTCCTTTTGGTATGCTTGTAAAGCGCTCTGTCACCCGAAAGGGTCTTGTTTGCGCTATATAAAACTAAATAAATAAAGCTATTGTGCAATTTTTCAGCTTGCCAGTACACATAGCTAGGGCAACTAGAAAAATGCAACTATGCAGCAGAGGCGGTTACATGCAAGTGTGAATTAGCTGCACACACCACATAATCCACGACCTGGAGCTTAAGTGGCATATCTTAACCATAAAATGTTTTAGCTCATGAATCCTGCTCGACCGAGGCAGGCTTGCATCACTCCCAAGTCAGTAATCTGAGTACCAGTAAAAAAGTATAGTAATAGCAGGTGTTACGTACATTACTTTTATTATGATCATTGTTGGACTTGGCCCTTTTGGCAACTTCACCCCTGAACTTTTTGCCTTGAGCTCTGACATGGTGGTAGTGATTTTAGGTCTCTGGGCACTTTAGCACTGTGGCCCAGTGTAAAATGCTTGCGCTCTCGGAGTGCGTGTGGTGAGATTGGCCTGCCCTCCCATAAGAATGCATGGGGATATGTGTGTCCATGGTAATTCCTGATATGAGAGGAGTGCAGGGGCGAGTTTAGTATGTGTGAACTCGTGAGAATAAATACTGCGCAATGGTGTGCGCAGATTTATGGTGACTGGTGGAGAAATGCCACTTTTAGAAGTTTGCATTTCTGTGTACTGTATGTCTGCCTGCCTGATGTGAATTGCATGTCTGGCTTGTGATTGACAGGTGCTGGATGATGTGGGTGGCTCCAGGAGCCAGGATAAGTCTGCCCAGTGGTGAATAGAGAGAGATCTGCATGCAGATGGGAGGGAGTAGTTGCACCTGGGACCTGAATAGGACTGTGCCTTCCCTCCAC
Organism: Triturus cristatus; assembly: GCF_964204655.1. NCBI lineage: Eukaryota > Metazoa > Chordata > Amphibia > Caudata > Salamandridae > Triturus > Triturus cristatus. Next base: position 1,136,510,062 of record NC_140585.1, on the reverse strand, counting down.
AATGCTGGTGCCCCCCCCCTGTGGTGCGTCTGATACCTGAGCCCCCACCTGACAAAGGAGAGAGGAGCTGAGGCAAAACAAAGTGCTCCAAAGTTCCCCTAAACCAGTTCTGACTGGTATCCCCAAGCCCTGTGCTGTGACACAATGGGATTTTGTAGTATAAATATAGGGGCTGTGACCCCATGAAGATGTTCAGTTCTTGTTTGCTTTTCCTGCCAGGGCGTGCTGCTGCTGGGGCCCAGGGGAGGGGGGGGGGGCTACCATGAGGGCTTGCCTCCCTGGGCCCTGCATTGCCCCTTTTCACTTGTTAGGACTTCTTGAAACCCGTTTGCCTTTTTCTTCCCAGCTTCCAGGACCCCGGACCTTTGCAGCATATTTTTCACCCTGTGAGCGTTTTTTTTTTTATCCTAAAGGGGAGCGCTGGGCTTTGATTCCCCAGGACAGAGGAGCGCAGGAGCTTTGCAGCGCTGGGCTGCACACCGCTGCTGAGAGGGAATCCCCCATTGTGCACCGCCGAGCGGGTGCCCACCCCGCTTGTACTTTTATTTTATTGACAGGAGCCCACCCCTCTTATTTCCTTATTTACGGGCGGGTGCCCACCCCCGCTTTCTTTATGAGCTTAGCGGGTGCCCACCCCGCTCATTTTCTGATTTCAACTGCGGGTGCCCACCCCGCATCTGTGCCAAAGAATGGATCACCGCTGCGGCCCGAGTAACCGCAAAAGCGAAGTCAGGCAACAATGTGCCTGCCGGCGGGCGGGACTTCTGGTTTTGCGGAGGAAGTCCAGCGCACGCCCCTGCAGTCTGAGGAGACGTCTGGAGCCCCATAGGCTCCATGCTGAAGTCCCGGTTCCAGGAGAGGGACCGGGTGAAGAGCGGAGTGCCGGCCCTGGGGCCCGCGATGAGGCCCAGAGGAGGTCGGCGCCGGGAGAGAAGAAGAGCCGGAGAGCGGGTAAGTGACCGCTCTTCGTGTAGACGCCTCAGTGTGAGTAGTCTGAGCAGCCCCATCTGGCAGCGGGCCGCTCCAACGCTTGTGGGTCCTAGTTTGTTTTAGGAGCCAGTGCGCTCCAACGAGGGCCCAATAGTTTAGGGGCCCCTGAGGGCCACAGTGGTTGGGGGCATTATCTATTTACAGAGCCCCGTGTGGCTCCAACGTTTTGTATAATTATTTTCAGAGCCCCGTGTGGCGCCAACGGTTGGCCTATTTGTTTTCAGATCCCCGTGTGGCTCCAACGAAGGGGGCACATTTGTTTTAAGGGCCATTGAGAGCCCATGCTGCATTTTAATATTTCCAGCTGCCCAGCAAGTAGTGGGCAGCTGCACCGTATAGATTATTCTTTATTTGGGGACATACCTTTTGAGTGAGGAGTGAGATGCACTCCTTTGCCCCTGACATCCACAGCTGCGCACCACTTAGTGCCAGCTGCAACGTTTAGGCCTGCGCAGATTGCGCACCCTTGACTTTTGCTGCTTTGGCAGCACGCCCTGACTCTTGGGACATAGGGCATTTGAGCCCCTTTTTAGGTCTCGCTGAGCCAAAGGCTCAAAGAGACATTTTGTATGTGGGAATTTCAAAGTGCTGCTGGCTGGCCTAATGCTTGCGTTCACGCGATCGTGCACGCGCGCAGCCGCCCGCCAGCAGCACTTTGAAAACTCGTGCGTCATCGCGATCACTTTCGCTTTCAGAGCGATCACGATGACGCACGCGCACACACAACTCCTGCTTCTCTCCCTCCCCCACCACATATTGCGTCTCCAGATGCTCGTTTGTATTTGGCTTTCACTTTCGTACTCGTGCTTTTTCGAGCAGTGGCGCACGCAGGGTCCATCAGTTCAATCCCCCCACCCTTCCAAGTTCTGAACTCCTACCAGATCATTCTCTAAAAGCGCATTGAAGCCACCACATGACAGTGTAAGCACTCGGCAAAATTAATTCAATTGTGCCGAGATGAGGTTGCGCCTCACCTACTCTCGCCGGGAGCGTATTTTTTCCATATTCAGACACATGAGGCTGTTCTGCGGACGTGACGTGCATGTATGTGTGTCTGGTCTCAGCATAGCGCTACTTCAGCCCAAAGGCTGCAGGGCGCTGAAAAGAGTGATCGAGTGGTCGGCCTGATACATCGTCGTGACGCACTGTTCTTTAAAGCTGTGCGGCTACAGCTCTAGTGTAAATTGCCGGGGGCAGGGGCAGGCCTGATAGATGCGGGGATGTCGTTACAGGTCCCAGGTGAGCACATCTTGTGAGCAGCAACAGCTTTCAGCTTCATTTCGATGCGTTCCACACATTTATGGCAACACATGAGTTATGGCTCTCGAGACCGCGCAAGGCAGAGGTCAGCCTGCAATGTAGATGATGGATGCTCGAACACAGCATCTACTTTTGATTATCTGGGAGTGAGATTAACAGCTGATACCAACCGTGCAAGGCACAGCCTCTGCAAACCCCATCCAAACACAGCACTTCCGGCTCTTCAACAGACGATGCATAGGCTGCCTTTTAAAACCGCGAGCCCATTTCAAGGCAAACCACGAGCAAGGGCAATATCCACACTACTGGACCCATCAGCATTGCAAGATCGGAATCTGGTTTTCATCGGGGAGACTACCAGTTGAAAGCAGATGGACTTTCCAGGTTAAATATAGGCTACAATTAGAAATTAGACATGCGTTGCAGCATTTTTTATATTATTTCTTTTTTAATACAGTTGTTCAATTATACATAATATCATCCTAGTTATATTTAAAGTAACAAAATTTCTTATAACACTTAAATAACTTTTTAAATGTACTGTACAGCAGACGCACTACGCTACACGTAGCTTAAACACACTGGCAAAGGCAATAGCTCTCGCTAAACACTTATAAGGTCCCAAAGGCGAGACCTATTGGCTATGCCAATGCTTGTTGAGATGGCCAGTTGGCCAGGGGGACTGTTAGGTAGTAGGGCGCCAGGCCCTAATGTGATTTATGCCTCTGTTATGGTCTTTCTTAGGGGACTATGTGCTAAATGTGATTTATGGGGTGCTAGGAAATGTGATTCATGTAGTATGGTTTATGCACCCTGTTTTATACCTCTAAATATGGTTCTTGTGATTATGAGGTTGGTTCGCATATTATGGTTTATGCTAGTGAGATTATGTTTCACTGTGTGATTTATGCCCCTAATGTGAGTTATGCTTAGGAGGTTATTGTCTAATGCATTTAGACTGATGAGAGAATTGCATAAATGTGTTTATACTGGTGAGGTTGGCGCAGAATGCCATTTGCGCCTGATGTGATACTGTGCATAATGTAGTTTATGTTACAGGCTGATGCTAAGTACAGTGATTACCACTGGTTACTTGTTGTGTTCTATGTTTATGATAAGTTCTATATCTACTAAGTTCACTTTGTGATGGTTCTGACAGTGGTCCAGTTGGCCCTGTCAGGTGTAAATAATTCCTTGTAAATATAATCTAGTGCCAGGTGGTACCATGTATAATATGTGTTTACTACTCTAATGTGTTATGATAATACAAAGGCTATTTTTATATATAACCTTGTGTGGAGTTCCTTTTGTGATGTGTCTGGGATGTTGTTGCTGTGTCTGTGCGCAAATGCTTTACACATGGCTTCCGGGATAAGCCTGACTGCTCTTGCCAAGCAACCAAGGGGGTGACCAGGGGTTATCTTTGGCGTGTAACTCCCTTGCCCTGACTAGAGAGGAGGTCTCTGCCTGGCTTTGGCACAAACCTTAGCCAACCAGAGACAGCCAATTGCATGCAAATTTTAAATGCAGGTCACCAGCAGTAATGCTGTGAAACACAGATCACCTTCTCACTCACCAGATGTATCAATGGTGCACCGCTTTGTCCGTTATCCATATTGTTCTTACAGGAGCCCAAATGCAATCAAGAATATTAGCTTGATGACAGGGTAGTGACCTAAAGAGAGACTGAGAGATTCAAAGGTAAGTTGTAAGCATGACTTCTGACTGAGATAAATACATGAATCTTTCCAGAATGCTTCAACAATGTATAACAATGAAGGATTCTCCAATGCATCATATCATAAAAGGAAGCTCTAATTCTTCAATTGCCTCATCAAATAACAGTGTATGTTCACTGTGCATAACTGTACAGTTGTATGCTTGTAAGGCATCATTTTAGGTGGTAGACACCACTGAATGTACATGATGTGAGATTTTCAGAGCACCTATGCAGTGAAGCATCTTTCAGACATCATTACCATTTTATCGGAGTACTGGTGCTGTGTCACTAGAGCACTGGTAGCCGTTCACTTGCTCGAGCTAGCTATAGGGTTCACGATCTCACGCTCTCAGCAATGAAACAGTCAATTAACCAGCAGAAGACAAACATAGGGGGTCATTACGATGGAGGGCAGACTGCCACTGACAGGGTGTCAGTGGCGGTTCCCCTGACATCCTGGGCATCGGTCTGACCGCCAGATTACAATACCGGCAGTCGGAGGTAGGACCGCCGCCTCTGACAGGATTCAAGATCCCATCAGGGCAGCGGTTGGACCCCTAACCCTACAATGGAGGCTGTAGGGATTAGGATATCCCTTTCCAACTGCATTTTAAGGCTGTTCAGTGGCCCTGCGGGCATATGCAGTGTCCCCCCCCCACACATCCACGCACCGTGTGCCAGGCACCAAATCTGCCTTTTTCTACTGCAGCTTGTACTGCAGCCCTTTTCAAGGGTCGCGGTAGAAAAAGGCAATTTATGACCGCCTGCATGGCGGTTTTCTCCTAATAGAGCAGGTGGGACCGCCAAATCATTTTTGGACGGTCACCTGCCTGATACGATGACCGTCCGCGGTCCAACCGACTGCCATTGTAATGAGAGCTGTAGTACTGTAAATACACCCCAAAAACAAAGTTGTGCTGTTTCAAAGGGTAGGATCTGTTCTGCTGTTGTCTATTCAAAATGTGGGTTAAGTCCGGTGCTAGGCCAGCCTCGCCAATGGGTCAGTGAAAGGGTGGGTGCCAGTGAGGAGAAAACAGAGAAAAATAAAGCTGAAAAAATGCTCAGCATGTGCTTGTTCTTCAAGGGAAAGAGACTTGGCTAATAAAAATTGACTGCAGATGTAAAATAGTCACCGATGCTTTCCAAGGAAGGTGGAAGGTGTCTAACTGATTGCCCACAATCATATAATGTAATAAATTATACGTAATGTAAGCAGCACACTCAAGGAGAATGCAAGTTTGAACACATTTACTTAAACAAGCAGACATAATATGATCTCCTAAAATATGCTCTGCAGATGTGAAGAAATCAGCAAGGTAATAAAAATAAGTTAATACAAACTCTTACATGTCACCCACAAAAACCACTCCAGCGAAAGTGGTCAGCTCAACGCTTGGGTGCATGCTCGTAATGAATGTCCATGAGATGTGAAAAACACAGCCTTGAAAATCCATACTTCGGGCATTTACTCCTTCGAGAGTCTGCCAAACCCTGGCTGTACCAACCATTGTGAAGCAGACTTTCTCTTTGCTTGGCGAATGCCTGAGTGGTTGGGGCTGTCCACTACCTAGACTGCATACAGTATACCTCATTTCCCATTTCTCTAGCCTGGTCTAAATGAGGGCTTCATAAGACATAAAATACAAGTAGCTGCCTTCACAAAATTCCAATGCACTATCTCAGCCTTGTACTGCCTTCTCAACTTGAAGTGTCTTCTTAATACTAATGAATTGGGTCCTAAACTTGCAATTCGTCGAGATAATTTTTGGAAACTAACTAACCTATACTGCTTCTAATTGTTATTCTTACACAGAAGGACATATCTAATTAGCCAGCATAAAATGAAGAGACTAAAATACTCATGCAGGCTAATCCAAGGTGCCACTGACAATATCTCAGGCACTATCGGAAGGTTTCCGAGCAAAATAAGTCTATGACTGAAGAAGGGTGATCCAAAGCATCTTAAAGTGTGTATAGAATACAGTATGTTCACCATGAATGGCGCAGGTGACTTATACACCAAGCTAAAAGAAGTAACTTATAATAAAAAAGTACTAAAGTCACAATAGTTTCCAGACTAACCTAAAGCTAGCCTAGCCAACATAACCATTGTCCAATAAATCTTAAAACGACTTTTTGTCACAAATACTTGAAACAGAATCAGCTGTACAAAGTCAAGGCCCTCGACAGATGTCATCCTAAATCGCTATATATTACTCCCATTTCTGTATCCTCATCTGCTACTTTTTAAAAGCATTTTGGTACAAGAAGCAGAAGGAAGTAAAGTGTCTTGGAAATTAATTATATAAAATAACTAATATGCTTTGTTAAAAGCCTCTACTACAGTTGGGGGTACATCTTCCCCATAATGTAAGAACAACATCTGGATGCTGGTTCTTCTTTAAAGTTCCAGATCTGGCTAAGTTCCTACCTTGAATTGCTCTCAGGGATGTACAAAGAGAGTTGACTGCATCTGAATCCTTCGTTTATGTGACCTCTGGTAAAAACATTTTAGATTATTGTGACGAAAAGGAGGGTTTGGCTGTGGCTTGTCCAACAAGGAGCCAGACTTGCCTGAAATGCCCTCACCCAAGACTCTGGTTCAGCAAAGTTCAGGGTTTTCTACTGCTCCTATCACTCAGGTTTAGGGTGGCCCTATTGCCCACATTAGTGAGGTACAGCAACTTGGACCTTCCACCTGGCTTCCTGTCCAACCTGTTGGCAATTCTTTGAGGCACTGCATTTGTGGCACCGCATAAGCCTTCCTGCAATATGCTGAAATTTGAAATCACCTACCCAACCATTGGTAAGAAATTTTGCATGACCTCTGACACTGGCCATTCTAGGATAATTTTCCTGTCTCGCTTGAGGAGGCACTGTCGAAAAGGCATGTTCCAGACCTGCAAATATTGCAACATCAACTTTAAGTTAATCCTTTGCTAGAATCCTAGATCTGGAGAAGGCAGTAGCATCAAAAGGTTTTTACCTTCATGTTTCCCCCTGAGGGTTTGGGTAGAATGGGCCTTGTATCTTCTTGGAAGCCCAGGGAAAGAGCACCAGCGTGTACTTACTGGGCTGAAAATAGCATACAGACAGTCTGAAGTGATATACAAAAAACAAGTTATCATTATTATGCTATGAAAAGACAGCCCTTCTTCCCCCTTGTGCTGTCTCTTCGAGACATGCTGTATTCAGGTATGGATTTTAAGCTCCGCCCATTTTCCACACATCTTTTCGATTGGCTCCTATTACTGTCATTTGTAAATGGGGCTTAATGTTTGATTTGTGACAGGCCTAGTAGTCCTTCCTTAGTACCTCCCTCTCTTCTGTTGTTACCTCCCATGAGGACAGCCCTCTTACGTGTGGAGGGAGGCAACTTCCGGTCGATTGAAGGTTGGCGGTCTAGTCTGCCAATCTCCTCCATAAAAACGGATGCAGAACGGAGTGCACAGCGGACGCGCATGAGTTGGTAGCTTCAATCGGCGATATCTGCTGCTAGATGCCTCTAGTTTCTGTTTTCATTGTTTGAATGTTTGATAACACAATTCTTTGCACTGAACGCTTAGATTTTAAATCGCGCCTCGGATTTTAAATTACTTATAACATTTGTGCTTAAAACAGTTGAGAGGGTACAGTTGACCTTGTAAATACCTTATTTTACTTCTGTGGCCATTGCATTGCATTGGGTTGCTCTCCCTGGTCCACTGCGGGTCTCTGTCCCGTTTGTGTGGAGGGAGGCAACTTCCGGTCGATTGAAGGTTGGCGGTCTAGTACGCCAATCTCCTCCATAAAAACAGTTGCAGAACGGAACGGACGCGCGCAGCGGGCGCGCCAGTTGCGTGCCGAAATGCGCCCGTCCGCGCATGACCGTCGCCAGGACCCCTGCTCCGTTTAATTCAGAAGAAGGTACTGTGAGACGGATATATTCAAGTAAAGAGCTATTGCACCTCAGGGAAAACTCTCAGTGTTGGTGCCACTCTCACCTAGCGACGAGGGGGAGGCACCTCGATTGTATGGAAGGCCCTTTCTCATGTATACACTGCAGGTATAAGAGTATAGGACCCGATCAAGAGACATATAATCTAGTTAACCCAACATTGATGGATCGATCCGGGAAAAATATAAGTAACCTCTCTGCAGAGAAAACTATTAAACAGAACCGAGGGCCACAACCTGTGGGTTTCACGCAGAGCTGGAAGGGTTTCCTCAGCAACATCAGATCGCTTCCCAAACATGCAATTGAAATATGGGATTTTCTTAACTCAGAGAAACCAGATCTAGGCTTCCTAATGGAGACCTGGCTAAAACCGAACTTCACCCCGGCCATTACTATAGCAATTCCGGAGGGTTACAGGATTCAGAGATTAGATAGGCAGACAAAAGCGGGCGGTGGGATAGCTATACTCCATAATGATAAGGTGAAGGTCATTGTATTGGAGCAACGCAGTAACGAGAAAATTGAAATTCTGATGTTTCGAATGGACCTTCTTCCACAGTATAGTTGGAAAGGCGCATTCGTTTATTGACCCCCAGGTCCTATTGCCGAATTCTCACTCCAGTTAATGGAACTGATTCGACCCCATGTGATCTCCTCTAATTTTATGATGATGGGAGATTTTAACGTACACATCGAGCGCCTAGACTATGCGGAGCCGGCGTCTTTCTTCGCTGACTTAGCTACACTGGACCTAATCAAAACTAATGACGGTCCAACCCATATAGCGGGACATACTTTAGATATCATTTTTTCTAACTCACCCAACCTCTTCTGTAAAGCCCCTCGACCACTTAATTGGTGGGTTCACTCTCTTATTGAATTTCATATACAGGGTCCCAGAGGACAGGAGTCACATACTCCAGACCATCCATTTCTTCATAGGCAATGGCACTAAGTCACCCCGGATTACTTCTTAGCGGCTTTCTCCTCTCCATGGGATGGGATACCATACCCAGAAATGTGGGGGAAGGTGTAGCTTATTTCAATGAAGCGGCTAAGCCCGCCATTGACTAGATCGCCCCATTGAGAACTCGAGTGAGTAAATCCAGGCGAGCACAGACTGCCTGGTTGACTCCCGAGCTCCATGATGGAAAAAGGCATTGTAAAAACTTGGAGAGGCGATGGCGACGGACTCATCTCACCAATGACAAAGAGAAATATAGGACAGTCCTCTCCCAGTATCACAAAAACATTAAGCTGGCCCGGAAATCCTATATTACTCAACAGCCAAGTCAGGCTGAGAATACGCCTAAAGTACTATTTCAGATTCTGAAAACTTCTACAAACCCTAAAGCCTCTGATCTTGAAGAAGCCTCATCCCAATTTCTCTGTGATAAAATAGCTGACTATTTTGTACAGAAAATAGACACCATCTATAATAAGATCACTTCTGCTGGCAGTTCAAAGCTTGTCGCCACTACCATAGAACCACCACTTTGTTCGAAGGTAAATCCTTTGGTGAGTTTCCCCTCTCTAACTTTGGAAGAGGTAGAAACCTTAATGTGCAATGTGAAATCGGGTTCGCTACTTGATATTATACCTGACAGAATTTCCTCTTCTCTGGTCAAATAGCTTTCAGCCTCAATCTGCTCTCTACTTAACCTATCACTGAAGGAAGACAACTGCCTCTGGCATGGAAGGCGGCACAGATAATTCCGATTCGGAAAAACACCAAAGCCTCCATGGAAGACCTCTCCAATTTACGCCCAATCTCTCTCTTACCATGCATGAGCAAACTGCTGGAAAAACACATTAACAACCATTTGTCAGACCATATCGAATCAGCAGGCTACCTTGACCCTTCACAATCATACTTTTAACCGAAAAATAGCACCGAAACAGCCTTGGTGGCTGTCACAGATAACATCAGGTTAACACTTGACAGTGGCCAATCCACTCTCCTGGTGCTATTAGACCTTTCCGCCACATTCAATACGGTCGACCATCAGATCTTGCTCAGGAGATTAGAGGAATCTGGTATTGGTGGCGTGTCACTGCAATGGATGACAAGCTTCCTTACAAATCGCTCTCAGACCATGAACCTAGGGCCGTTCCGTTCTAAGCCCAAAGAACTGACCAAGGGGGTGTCCCAGGGGTCTTGTTTAAGCCCCACCTTATTCAACATCTATATCGCCCCCTTGGCCACACTTCTAAGGAACTATGGGTTCATCCCGATATCATATACAGATGACACCCAACTTACTTTCTCCTTTAAGAAACCTCTCCATACGGCTCAAGCCACCTTCTCCTCCGGCATGCTGGCAATCTCTCAATGGATGCGTAACAACTTTTTACAACTAAACACCGGAAAGACTGAAATCATGCAGTTCAGAGAGTCTCCACTGTTGTGGACCCCAGAATGGTGGCCAAGAGAGCTGGGGACTGTTCCAGTACCAAAGACATTGGTAAAAAACTAAGGGGTTCGTATCGAACAGACCCTAACTATGAAGGAACATGTGACCCACACGGCTAGATCTTGCTTTCACGTGTTGAGCTTGTTAAGGAGAGTCTTTCCTTTCCTTCCTGATTCTACAAGGAAGTCTCTTATTCAGGCCCTTGTGTTGAGCAGGTTGGATTATTGCAACGCTTTGCTGATTGCAGCCAATGAGTCTTCCCTGGATCGCCTACAGGTAGTACAGAATACTGCGGCCCGCTTAACACTGAATGCCCCTTATCAAACTGCCTCACTTCCCCTTCTCCAAAAGCTCCACTGGCTGCCTGTACGCAAACAAATTCAATTTAAAGTTTGCTGTATTACTCACAAAGCAGTGTGGGGCAAAGGACCTATCTACCTGGTAGAGAAACTTAACCGTTACATTCCTCAGTGAGATCTCCGCTCTGGTTCAAAATCTCTCCTTAAAATACCGAAGATTAAGAAGTTAAGGACAGTGGGAAAAGCATTTTCATATCTGGCACCTCTTTATTGGAATCAACTCCCCATTGCATTGAGACAGTGCCCTGACCATCTGCAGTTTAGGAAAGTGCAAAAAAATGTTCTGTTCTAGCTTTTGCTCCTATGTGTCAGCATTCTCACTATCGGTCCGCAAGCGCTGAGATACCCCTACGGGGATGATTCAAGCGCTATATAAATTCAAATTCATATGTGTGTCCTTACTCTCTAAGTAACATTAACAAATTGTGACCACTATTTAGTTAATTAATGTCTTGCTGAAGCAGGCACGACATGCTGCTCGGGTTTTGAAAACCGCCCTGGTTTGTAGTTGCTGCACAAGGCACAACGTGTTATCCCCTTCTGCAATCTGTGACGCTGCACAGGAGGTAATTTGTTTAAAGTATGCTTCACTGTTAAATTTACAAAGTTATGCTTTTGATAAACCATTCATTTTATTAGAACGCGCGGCACGCCGAGCTTCAGATTCACACATTTAAAGCTAAAGAGTGGAGTGCAGTGATAGCTTCAAAAGTAAATAAATAGAAAAAAAAGGCGTAAGGCCGCTGCATTTGTTTTCAATGTATTTTATAGCAATCGCGGCACGCCATGCAAGTTAAAGCAAGGTGTGCTGCGATTGCTACAAAAGTATATAAATAAAAAAAAAAAACAGACGGCCGCCACATTTCTTTTCTATTTATTTACTTTTGTTACAATCGTGCACGCCATGTTTTAGCTTTAAACATCTTAAGCTAAAGCGCAGCTTCAAAAGTAAATAAATAGAGAAAATAAATATACAGTGATCCTTAAGAGTCGGTTCATAGCGACAGCCATGCCTAGAAGTGGCTTCCCATTCCCTCTCCTCGGCCCACACGGCTCACACTGCGGGGCTATTTCCTCCTTGCAAGTAGCTGCAGTGTTCTATGCCAGAAGCCTCTGGGAGATGTTCTCTGTACCAGAAAAGAGAGGCGAATAAACTGAAATATTACACATTTTTATCTTTTTAAACGCACAGAGTGCTGCTTGTAAACGCGGGGCAGGCGTGGCTTTATTTCCAGAGCTGCCATCGGCTCAACATCTTGTGAATCTGGGAATATCACATACCTAAACAAGCATTTGCAATGCAATAGGTCTCGCATTATGCGGTGGCCACCCCCATTTTTTCCATTTATTTTCTTTTGTAGCAATTGCGGCATGCCGCACTTTTGCTTTAAACATTTGAAGTTAAAGCGCGATGTGCTGCGATTGCTACAAAAGTAAATGAATTAAAAAAATGTGGTGGCCGAGCGCTTTTTTTCAATTTAATTACTTTTGTTACAATAGTGGCACACCACGCTTTAGTTTTACATAAAATAAAATTAAAACCCAAGCATGGAAACAATACACACTCTGTTTAAACCATGGGCTAAACATGCTGTATACCAAAACACGCCGCAATAATAATATGCTGGGAGCGTACGTGAAAACAACACAACTAAAACCGAAAATATGAACTTTTAAAACATGGTGTGTATTGTTTTCATGGATGTATTTTCATTTACGGAATGCACTTTCTGAAGGGTCGTTTTCATTGAACGTCGCATAGTTTCATGTTGCCTACGTATTATTTAGAAAAACTGTCACATTATGTTGATTTGATTAGGAGGGTGGTTACTGCTGGTTCCGATTCGTTCTTTTTTATTTTTAGTTACCCCTGACGAAGGGCAATTTGTCCACAATGCATTGGGACGATTTTATTCACTTTGAGTCATAAGGAACAGGGACACCTAGTAACAGCCTATAGTACTGCACCCTTTCCTTGCTTCGTGCGTTTGCTTTTCTTACTTATGCTACTGGGATATTTTTAGAGAAAAAAAATAAAATAGATTAGTATTTGCAACGCCAATAGCTCCAAATTTCACTAATGCGAGACCTATTGCATTACAAATGCTTGTTTAACATTGGATCCTGCTCTTTAACAGACATTGCACACTCCAATATCTATTCAGACACTTTGCTGTATGTTTTTTTTTTTTAAATCACAGAACATCTTTTTAGGTCTCACTTGCACACTGCTTTTGCTGTCTATTTTCGAAGACCAATTATCTACACTGCAATACAAAGTGGAATCGTGTCAACCCCTTGCTCATAACTGAGAGGCTATCTTGTCTATTTCAGTTCAGTGCACTTGAACTGATGATCTTCCTACCTTTTCTCGTTTTTGACCCATACCAGGAGCATAGCTTCTTTACCAAGGTTACAACTGGATGCAGACGTGCCAACCGTTAAAAAAATGCCACTGTGAGGGTGAGTTGCCATGCAGGAGCCAGCCCTACTGAAAGGCTGAGGTCAGTCACTGCCTAAGAAGCTTCATAAAGGTAGAGCAAGGGAGAGGGGGTTGGGTTTGTGCGGGCACTGTCTTAGCACCTACATACTTCCCTAAAATACAAACAAAAGATTCTGAAGCAGCCTTGCATATCGAAGGGACATGGGTTGCACCATTAGAAGCCATAAAGGATCGTGTCTCTGCAGCACCTTCACAAACGAGCTGGGACCTTGCACTCTGTGGATGGGTTTCCAGCTCAGCTTGTATTCACTGTATGATATCAGCTCTTCGTTTGTGTGAAGAGATCAGATACTGTGTGACAAGCAATGTGTGAGTTGGCAAATCTGTGAATGATGTACATCCTCCCAGTCTGAAATAAGAGGAACTATTTTTGTATTTGTTTTATTACTTCATGGGAGGGCGTGACTTTCCTCACTTCCTTCCTATCCCCTCTCTTCCTCAAAATTACAACACCCCTCCCCCAAGCACTTCTTCTAGGAGGGCTCAGCAGCTCCTAGCTTCCCCTCTCATCCAATGCTCTCCCAGACACTGCACACTAATAGTCAGCCGGCTCGTCTGCCTTTTTGCGCTGCATCCCCAAACATATTTTATTTCATCATTTACTTTTCCAAAATTATGTCTGCCATCTTGGAATGGTTAAATAAAAAAATAGTATAGTACATTTTCAACAAGGCCAAGGTGCAAATGCATAGTCACGCACGGTGGATATCTTGGAAAACTGTTTGCAATACTTTCAACAACAAAAAATCCAATATGGCGCCTGAGTGTGCTCATGCATGGCAGCAATCTTGGAATTTTTTTATTAAGTGTAGTGAAAATCATTTCAAGCTGGCCATCAGCTCTTATCATGGAATGGTATTTTATACTTTGGAAAGAAAAATTCAAGAAATTGACCCACACATGTGGAATGGTTTTGGCTATAAACTATTCCAAAGCAAGCAAGCATTGGCAAAGCAAATAGCTCTGTGCTCGCATTCGAAAGACAAAACCTATTGGCTTTGCCAATGCTCATTTCCACTTCTATGTTTGATTTTTTTTTAATCCATGTTGTAATTTTTACATAAATGTCTTTTAGATTTAAAGCTTTTTATTCCTCATACAAAAATGGGAACTCTAGCAGTACCTAAATATTGCCTCTCCCAAGCATCAACTGTTGGTATCCCAGCGAGCTTACAGATCACAGGAAAAATGCTTATTTTATAATCTGTTCACTAGGTTCAACATGTCAGTTGTAAAACATCAGAGCTGCTCCTGAAAGGGTACAAATGAGGGGGCAGGAAAGAAAAGACAACAGAAGAACAGTAAACAATCAACACAACAGAAGATCCAGACTTCTCTTCATTTCACCTCACCACACACCTCAAAAGGACCCTATAAACCCGATCACAGATCCCACATCAGCCTCAATCCCGATGGCAACCCTCATGAATCATGTAACCTAGACTCCACATAGTTGGTTTTAGACAGCATCCAAATTCAAAGCGCTCCAAAAAGTCCTTTAGCGGAGCCCACCTGTGTGAACATGTATCTCCACCCACCACGCTCTAACCACAGTCGAACTGGGAAGATTACTGAGGCTAGGAGCCCACATGTCTCCATTCTCTCCTTGACTTCCATCAGAGCTTTTGCTTGTGCCAATGTCCTAGCAATCAGATCAGGGTAGAAAAAGAGCTAATTTCTGCTTGCCACTACCACCATTCTCTGTATCGCAGCTTGCAGAATTTAACCCCGCCCCTCCTCAGGTCATCCCATATCTTTATTTTCACGTTCATTTTTATCATAGCCTCTGTGGCAAACTGTCAATTGTCAAAGTCAAAAAACGTTATTCTTCGATTTATTAAAATGATTACAAATTCTCATAATGTATGATCTCCTATGATATTATTAAAATGGTGACTAAAACATTGTACATAATTTACCCTTTCTTTAGTATTAATGGGCTTTATAGTAACATATGGACTAAATCAAAAATATAAATAAATATTAATCAAATAATCCTACATCTATAAACAATTAGCCCATTAAAACCAGCTTGGCAACAATGTTGTTAGGCACATGAATTTTGCAAATCGAGAATTTAGCTGACTATTTTCACTATTCAGGCACTGAATTAATGCTTGTCGACATTTAGACCTTTAAAGCTAAAAAGCATGGCCGTAGCAATGATTCCCGAGCATATAATAGGTTCGGACAGGTACAGAGAATGCGCAATATGGATTAGTTTTGGTGCCAACAAAGTCTACAGGTCTTATTCGGCCACGTCTGTTCCCATTTTGGTGTTAAATCTTTAATCTGGAAAGCACCCATTCTATAATTTAAAAATTTCAGCTTGAGATGTTTATAAATGCAAACTACCAAATATCCCTGTTGCATATCCCGACTAGAAGTATTTATCCCCATCAACGTATGGTTTATTTTTGTTGCAAATTCTGCTTTATTCTGTATATAGGAGATAAATGTAACTGCCTTATTCGCTACTTGCTTGAACTCGGATGGAGTTGCTGCGGAAGTCCATAATTTTTGTCTTTCAAAGGCTTTACTCAAATGGTTATGCTAATGTTATTTGATTTAGCTCTGGTAATTGCTTGCCAGACTACAATACCTAATGAATCCTTTGGGACGCCCTTCAGTTTCCTACTGAGTTTAAGAAACACACATAGATTTGTTATGAATCATGAATTGCGTTGCATAATTTGCAAATGTTTCCTTCCATTTTGGCAGTCAATAGTTCCAAATGCAGCTGGGGAATCCATTGTAAATTTTGACGTTGAGATTCTTTGGCAATGGAGCTGAAGCTTCTATATTGTTCCAGTCTTGCAAGGTTTTGTCACAAAATGGGACATTTGGGTGCCGAGTCCGATCCGGCAAAAATATTCCCCGTACGAATCGTATCTGGATTTTTTTCCGTACGAATCGTACAAGTCCCGTACAAACTGGCAAGTACGATTCGTACGTGAAAAAGACCATACGCATCGCATAGGGAAAATTCCCCGACACGTCCTCGGGTCGGGAAAAGTGTCCGACACGTCCCCGGACAGCTTTACGTACGAATCGGACAACTGAAGTCCGAGCGAGCAAGTACGATCCGTCTGTCCGAAAATACAACCGTATGGTAAAAACACCGTACGGAGTAACGGTACGAGTCGAACGTACGAGTCGTACCCCCACCCGTGTATGTACACCTGTGTATGTACGAGTCGAACGTACGAGTCGTACCCCCACCCGTGTATGTACACCTGTGTATGTACGAGTCGAACGTACGAGTCGTACCCCCACCCGTGTATGTACGGTGCGTACCCCCACCCGTGTATGTACGAGTCGAACGTACGAGTCGTACCCCCACCCGTGTATGTACGGTGCGTACCCCCACCCGTGTATGTACACCCGTGTATGTACGAGTTGAACGTACGAGTCGTACCCCCACCCGTGTATGTACACCTGTGTATGTACGAGTCGAACGTACGAGTCGTACCCCCACCCGTGTATGTACACCTGTGTATGTACGAGTCGAACGTACGAGTCGTACCCCCACCCGTGTATGTACGGTGCGTACCCCCAGCGCGTACATACACGGGTGGGGGTACGACTCGTACGTACGACTCGTACATACACAGGTGTACATACACGGGTGGGGGTACGACTCGTACGTTCGACTCGTACATACACGGGTGTACATACACGGGTGGGGGTACGCACCGTACATAGGGGGGGCTGTTTGGCGCATACCGGGCCCCCTTTTCCTCACGCTGCGCGGCATACTTAGCTTTTCCGGCACTTTTTGGGTGCCATAAAAATATTGCCTTCCGGAGTGCTGTCGGTACGAATCGTACTGAATGTCGCGTATGCACTGTCCCGGATCACGTTCGTATGTATTTTTCTGTCGGTCGGTGTTTTGTACGATTCGTACGGAAATAGTGTTTCCATACGAATCGTACTTGCATTGTTGTAATGTTTGTGAACCGGGTACGAGTCGGACGGAGAAAATGCTCCGTCCGACGGTTCGTACCCGGTTTCTCCAGGATCCGAATCGGCACCTTGGTCTGTAATAACACCTTGCCATTTAAGACGTTTCAAGTTGTAGGTTTAACATTGAGTTGCTACAATTGCTGCCCTTGGAAAACACTGTCTTTTTAAGCTCAAAAGCAATTATTTGGGGAAAGGGATCACTCTCCAATCTCAAAATAAAACTGATTAATGTTAAAAAATTACTTCAGACACGCAAATGTGGAATCTAAAACCGATTGAGTGAACCGTGAAACAAGAGTTGGTGCTGGTGGCTGGTCTTTACATAAACACCAATTCAGTGCCCTTAATCCAGCTGATGCAGGCACATAACTAATTGGTCTCCCTTTTGTTTCATTTCAGGGTTCCCTTTATTTGAATAGGAATTGTCCACAAATAAATATGTAGATCAGTGTAATTACTTCCCTCACTATCATTTAGCAACTTTAATGTTAAGAGCCACAGGACATTGAATGTGGGATGCTTCAAGAGCTTCTACAATTTGTTCAACGATGATTTTTTTTTCTCATTTCTGTGAGTATTAATATACACATTTAGCAATATAAGGAGCTGATTTCCTTCCCAATCATGTATCATTAGGGTCAGACTGATTTGCATATGGCCATGTCTGAACTGGGGTGGCAGAGTGGGCTAAAGAATGGTGATGGATTAAACCCAGATCTGTTGACTGGGGGTGAGTTCTTGCAATGTTCAACACTCCGTCCATCATTTCCTTTGGTTTTTTGCATTATGCGCATAAGTCATTGTTCTCATATTTCCAACTAGGATATTCTCAAATCCAAATTCCCTGCAACATTTACAGAGGGCACTCCCTTTGCACAACTTTTTTATATTGTTTCAAATGCTGTGATGGATATTCAATATATCCAAATAATTAAAAAGATGTATTGCACTATGTTTCTTGAAACACAAGGATGTCAAATGATTTGCAAAAGGTTACTTCCTCATCTTCCGCAATACGTGAGAGGCCCGCCAAGTTCCAAGAACACACGGTCAAGTTCATGATATTTTGAATATTATTTCAATTTTTCTTAATTTGTGTCACTACTGTGGGTATCCAGGACCAGTCATCTCTGTAAGATGTCTCACCTCTAAGTACATGGTTGCCCTCATCCTGCACCTAAGTAGATTTTCAACTTAGATTTTTTCAGCACATTATGATCCTCTGGCACCAAAGTACCTTTTAGAACCTTACTTGAATTATGGGAACTGATAAGTTGACCTTGTCAGTGTTTTGTTGTAGAGATGATCTTGTTTGAATTTTTGGGGGATTCATTAAAATTTTAGGATAGGAAGTTTTGGATTATCCATCTACTGCAATTCACCAACTTTAAAAACCTTTTTCAAATTGTATACCTCATCAGCAATTTCTACAGAGGATCACATAACTATGGTCCCTTCACTTTGATGTGGAAACACTTGGGGATGAAATGCTCTGATTTTAGATTTGACAGCTCCTTTATTGATCCAAGTAACTTCAAGATGTTACCCCTATTTATTTTATCAAATTTCCCTTTAGATTTGTATTCTGGAAGAAACAACAGTTCATTTATTACACTTTTGTTTTCATCCCTTGAGGGGGAAGATAATTCAAAGACCGTATCACGGTCATGCTGCTGAATTTGCACTTTGGCCATCGAGAATTAGCTTCTGCATTTAAGAAACTTACTTCATGAGGTATGTTAAATTTAGCAAACTTAACTGGAAGAGGAAGACTGGTGAGAGGCGGTCTCCTCTCCGAGGGAAGTAGCGGTCCAGGCCAGGTTGCATTTAGTGCAGCTAAAAATTCTACACAGAATTTATATCACTGGGCCGTGTTTAGAATGGATAGTGGAGAGTGCAGACATAGCTGTGGGGAGGTGGGTACATTTATCCACATTATATGGGAATGTGAGCACATACAAACATACTGGCGTGCCTTACACCACACTCTCCGTGAGGTACTCGCGGTTGATTTGCAGCCCGAGGCGGGAGCCAACGGACCTTACCTCCTATACCAAACAATGGGCAACCCTGACAGTGATGGTAGCTAAAAAGAACATAGCACAAAATTGGGGGGGCTCACCAACTGCCAACACTAGGAAAATGTAAGGAAGATTTGGACTGGTGCATGTTCCGTGAAAAATCAGTCTATGTGGCCAGAGGGTGTCCCAGGAAATGGGGCAGGGTATGGGGGCCCTGGAACACATACAGAGGGAATATCTGCACCCCACCAGCACCCCTGAATGAAGACGAGACTCTTGTAACCCCTTAATGGTCATGTATGGTTTGTTGTAATTTGATTCTCTGTAACCCAGGTCCGAAGATGTATTGACTCCTGCTCATGTGGCAAAGATGTGTGTAATGTCGATTCGGTTAATAATAAACAAATTTTAGCAAGCTTATTTTTCTGCATTCAAACAGGTACATAGTTGTAGTGGATTGTCATTTATTTCATTTGTATAATTTCCTATTTATTTATTTATTTATTTATTTATTTAATGGTTTTATAAAGCGCGTAGTAACTCAAAGAGCATCCCAGCGCTGACCTGTTTATCCAAGGGTTTCAGCCGTCTGATGAAATTATGTCTGCGGGAAAAGGAGGGTCTTTAGAGTTTTTCTGAACTGGAGGTAGTTCGGTTCTGTCCTGAGTCTTCGTGGTAGATGGTTCCAATGTTTGGCCGTGTGAACCGAGAAGCGACGGCCACCGGTCTTGGCTTTTCTGACTTTCCTTCAATCCTTCCTTGAATTAGCTGTAGTGAGGTATTATTAATCTGCAGTGCACCTGTTAGTTCAAAACGTCTTCTATCCTGTCTAATGTTCAATTTAATTTAATATTTTGAAGTGTTAATGCTTCCTTATTTGTTATGTCTGGAATATATGTCTGGAGGAATTTGATTTTAGGGTTCTACTTTTGTAGGAGTATGACCTTTTATTTTCGGCGAGGCTAAAACCTCTATTAATTCCTGTGCAGTTTGTTCCCGGATGCACTGTTGATTTTTTCCCCACATGTTTGAAATATAGCGAATAGATTATTTTTTTGTGGATTCTTGATTTGTTGTATGTTTCTTCTCCTTTTTGCTATGTGCCTTTTGCAGGCGCTCTCTTTTTGTTAATTCTTTAATGGGCGCAAGAGGGACCAGACACTGACTTCTCTAGAACTCTTCGTGATCCTGATCTAGAGGGTTTTCTGCTGGAATTTTTAAAAGCGGAGTTACTGAGAAGATTATCCTTTGGTGAATGTATCAACGCTGTATGAACAATTTGATGCAGTTGAGTTGTTGCACGAGAGTGAAGCTTGTTTCGAGAAATCGTCTGTGGGTTTGAGAGGCACACTGTTTAAAGATAGTCAACTCCTTTACCTCTCTGTGCTATGGATGGTGATGCCGAGGATTCAAGGGAGTGCCCTTCGCTCTCCGTTTGCTGAGCAGCTCGTTCCTGTCCCAGTACTCGCCTCCAGGGCTCCTCGTGGTTTTCTCCATTTTTACAACAGCTGTTTCAGTTTGGCTCATCTTTTCGCCATTACTTTGTGCAGAGCTGGAGTGGCCTGCAACAAAGTATGCCCCCTCCTTGTTCAGAACCTCTTCAATCAACATGCATCAGCAGTTGTGAGCCCTGCCCACGCACGTGAATGAAAAGCAGGGTGCCCTGCAAGGGCTCACCACAAAAGAAACAATCATGTTCAATCACCAATGGGCATTACTCACTTAGGATGGGTGTCGTAAAAATTTTAAAGAAGCATTTCTTTAACACACAGAAGTGTTTTACCTTAGTACATTGGATTAAATCACTCAATTGAAATGTACTATTAAGAGTGAGAGTTTATAAACATGAATCGAGAAACATTCCTGCCCCCGTCCTCATGGTAATGGTATTAGTTATATAAAAGCAGGCAGGGACACTGGAATTATGTGGCCATCAAAAACAAGTCAGGTGGCAGCGTTTACTAATTTATGCAGAAATAAAAAGCAAATTCTGTGGCAATGCAACAATATTTTGTGATAGTATCCCCTCATTATTTTGTCATTTTTTACATGTTTTTACTATCTGAGCAAAGGTTTCATCCCATTGGTACCAGTCTGACTTCCAAATACAACAATAAGCAAAAAAACAATAAACAGTCAATCTCTGCGAAGGGCTTTCCACTGTGCAGCAATACCCATTGCTGCTGTTTGAGTAACGTTTGACCTAGAACAATATTTATTTTATTCAAAGCTGAAGATTATGCAGAAGATGGGTTAGGTGGCAAATGCAACAAATCCATAATTATGGGTAAAATGCAGCATCGGTAAAACTGAATAATTCCATTGGCCCCGACTAAGAGGCGTGTCAGTGTTCATGGGTATCCAATATATGGGCTAGATTCTTAGTCAATATGGAGCAAAATTATAGCCTATTACATCAAACACAAGAGGTGTCGGTACAGTGTACACCCTGAATGCAGGTATTTGAAAGTGCTCCGATGTATGATAATGAGTCAAATATATACTATAGAATTGCCTAGAACCGCACAATTTAATCAAGCAGGAAAGCCGGTATTGATACCAGAGTTTCCAGTTTTGCACTGTGCAGTCAGCCACTACATCGGTATCTCTTTAGGACATTAAAGCTTTAGGTTTTGTCTTTAATTCTTGGAGGATGGGACTAAAGTCTGGGTGATATGTAGGGTCCACATTGTATTTTTGTTAGTTTTACATAGCACAAATCTTGCCATGGATATAAGAGTGCTTCACAACAGAAACAGACTAGTTTCGTTGTTTTTCCAGCACAGAGATTTGCCTGGATTCACCGGGTGCTGATCCGAGGCCAGGGTTCAAGTCTGATTCCCCATGGTGCATGGTGGGCAGCTGTAACCACCAGAGGCGTAGCTAGAGCTTGTGGCGCCCGGGGCTATCCTTCAGATTGCCGCCCCCTGGGGCGTGAGGGGGAAAAAGGACGGCGAGCACCTGAAAGAGGTCCGAGAGACACGTAGTATCGCCGCTAATAGTTACCTCGATCATGCAAGTTACATGCACATACATGACACGGCCCAGGGCTAGACAGCCCCCGTCCCCATAACAGTGCCGCCTAGGGCAGACCGCCCCCACCTTGCTACGCCGCTGAAGGAAAAGCAGAAGGAAACCCAAAACTTACATCAGTTCTACCTACCCTGTTTGTGACATCTCACTCATAACATCACAGCTTGTGCAGGACCCTTGTCCCCTGTCCCCTATCTACCCAGTCCATGACCTCAGCAATGTCTGCAGACAGGTCCACCACACTGGGTTTGGCCATGATTCCCCTGGCAGCACCTTCAGGATACTACAGGGGAGTCCAATGCACCTGATCACTAGACTAACTTGAGTTCTCCAGTTGGGGCAGTACCAGCCCTGCAGTGGAAGCCTTCTCACTCCACCCAAGCCCCCCATGAGAGCTCAGTAGAAGCCATCCCACGTGCCCCTCCCAGGAGAGAGTAGTGCAGAGAGCAGTGGAGCCATCCACTGCCCCAGCCGCAGAAGAACTACATACCCTGACCCCCCCCCCCCATTCCAGGAGAGAGCAGTACCCCCCCATCCAAGAAGAGAGCAGTGTAATCATTCTACTCCTCCCTCCCGCCAAACAGAGAGCATTCAACACCAACTCAGTGTCGCCTATGGTCACTACAGTATAGTAGTGTGAGTTTTTAAAGACTGTCAGTGCTCCGAAAGCATTTCAATAAGCTGGAGTGTCAGGCCATAGAATGCAGTAGAATGTGAAAAATGCAGTTTTTACCTACCCAGGCCAGAAGGGGGATCTGACCCGGGGCCCATCGTAGAGACAGCCTTGACTCTGCACCTGTCACTAGAGACAGCCCCATGCCCGCAAACAATATGTAAAAATCTATAGAAATATTTTCATGTTTTTGTGGGGGGGAAAGGGTATACTAGGAGGGGACAACCCACAGAATCTGCAGAAGGAACCGTGGCAATGTATACTAATAACAGTTTAGTTTCCCAATGTAATATTAAAATGAATTGCACCCAAGGTGCCTCGTTTCAATATTCCTGAAAGTTTAGAAAGCAAAGTAATTGAATGCGAGTCCTGATATCACGGTATGTGCCTGTCCTCACAAACATCTCTCGGTAGCACGTGAGTAATGCCAAGGTCTCTGCACCTTCATTTCGCCCGCGCTCTTTTTGTGTATGTTACTAAGAACACACAGGTGTTGCTTGCCACATTCACTCTTCAGCTGTAAATGTCCACTTCAGCACAGACTTACTTTGCTGAGCTGACGCTGTAATAAAAAACAAGCACTGGCAAAGCCAAAAGGTCTTGCTTATGAGAGCTATTGCTTTGGCAATGCTGTGTAGCCATGCTGTACAGCAGTGCAGATACTTTGCAGTGTGGCTAAAACTAATTTTAAATGGCACTAATACACAGCCAGGGCTAATTCACTTTTACCCGATACTGCCCCTTAAACTATCCCAACCATCAAATATCCCAATCTTCCCTCACACTGTCCCCTTCTACCTTCAATCTAGCACTTCTATGCTCAAATGATCCCTCCCCTTTCAACCTAACCTCCTTCACACAAACTGCACCAAAACAACCTCTCCAACACCAAAACTACCCCATCTTCTCGCTACCCCATACTTTTAGACTACCCCTCCACTCAAACTACTTCCTATTGTCAAAGAACTCTGCCTAAAGTCAGAGTATCTCCACTTACTACCTTCTAGAACAAAGTCACCCCTTCAAACAAACTAACCCTACCTTCATGCGAACTCCACCTTCAAATAACCCCTCCAATGCTGAAACTATCTCCAGTTGTAAACTATTCCCTTCCAACTTCCTCCCCAGCACCGAAGCTACCCTATATTTTGTCACATCCCTCCTGACCTCTAAATACTTCCAACTTTCAAACTGTCCCCACCTCCTACCTACTATTCCTATACTCAGTCTCCCAGTATCAACTTACCCTACGCACTCGGCATGACCCATTTTACCTGAGCAAATTTTCGATGTCACAATGTCAGCCTCAATACACCATGCCCCTTCCCTTTCACTATACCAAGGATTTCTAGAACTGGTCTCATTTACTGATATTGAAATTCATCCTCTCTCATCTTACATTTTATTATTCCATAAATTATAATATATATGTAACAACATAATGTGGAGTAATCTAATTCTAGTCACGTAGCACAAAACCGCTTAGAATTCTTGCAAAGTGGGTGTATTGGGGGTAGGAACCACACCAACAGGCCTAGAACTCCAAGCAAAGCCATGTCAACTAAACTAAAGCCATACAAACTAGCGTAGCCCAGTACAAACAACAGACAATGGGAAATTCCAAAACATTTCAAAGCATATTAGGTGTGATATTTGCTAAAATTACACACAGTGCCCAATTTACCCTTAGGAGGCTGTCTGCATGAAAAAATTGCATTCGAGGGTTTACTCAAAACACAAAACTCATACAAAGTATTGTTTCTCTGTCTTTGCATAAATGAAAAATCATATTTATTGTCACAAATAACAGAGTTATTTGCATGTGTGTGGTTAATGCCATCATTGTGGCAAAATGCGCAGTAAATACAATGCAATGCTAATGTTGGTTGTGCAAGGGAGACTATTGCACATAGTTGCATAGTGTGAATCTTGGTAAATCTGCTCACAAGTGTACTGAATTAAGAACGTGCTAGATCAGTAAATGCATACAAACAGAATTACCTCTTCAACACCCAAACTACTCCATACTCCTACTACCTCTGCCTTATATTAACCCATTCTATATTTAAACTATCCAACCTTTAAATTACTCCTTCTACCCTCACATTATATCACCAAAACTCACACACTACACTCCGGTTTTAAAAACTGCCTCTTCAGACCCACTCTGCTCTCCTACCTTTAAAGTACACTTTATAATCTCAAACAACATTTTACCTGTAAAATGCCATTCCCACCTTCAAAACACTGCTCCTTCTCAAACTACTGAGCCTCCTGCTCTACTAACGCATCTCATTCTTCTACGGATGATGAAAATGCCACAATATTTGAATGTTATGCAAAGTAAAAATATGGAAACTGCCCTGTGCAACACGCAACAGAAAATACACAAAGAGCTTTAAAAGTCTACAGAATTTCTGCAAGGTCATCGATTTTATACGCTTTGCTCCTTGTGGCCAGCAGGCACTGGAAGAACAGAAGCTCGAGGAAAGGGGAGGTGAGTGAGGAGAGGGGTGTCACTGAACCCCTGGCTAACATGAAGTATCTGTGTCATGCAAAGCACACACATAGGGTAGGGCATCCACTGTACAGAGCAGGTTTTTTTCCCGTTACAATTTGTTACACCACAACGCAAACAGAAAGGGTTAATGAATTACTGAAACCCCTTCTCACCACCCCGCCTGCGGCACAGTAGGACACTTCAAGGAAACGGGTCCTATCCGGGGGTGTCCGGCACCATAGCTGATTCACCCACTGTCATCGGGGAGTGGTGGTAGGGGTGCAGGAATCCATCCCAACCCCTGCACGCCCTCTACCTGGCTGCACCGGAAGTAGTGGGCTGCTCAGACGTCACGAGGTGCACACGCTGGAGCTTGTTCCACCGCGCGACCAAATAGCCCAATCTGGCAACGTTGTGCGTGCGCTGCAGGCAGCAATGTTTGCTTTTTGCAAGCAGGTCACGTGAGCAGCGCTTGCACTTCAAACGGCGGCCGCGCGGCACTGGCCCGTTGCGGCGGCCTTTATAATTTATTTGGGTACACTGACAGTAGTGTCAGTGAGTGTCCCCTAATAAATTATAAAGGCCGCCGCAACGGGCCAGTGCTGCGCGGCCGCCGCTCTCAAAATAGTGCCGCCTGGGGAGGACCGCACCCCCCTAGCTACGCCAATGGTAACCACTAGGACAGAACGCCTCCTGTGAAAGCTCTGCTCATTTTGGGCTTGATGCTCCAGGAGGACCTTGAGCTGACCAGAGAGCAGAGAAGGAAAAGGGAAGAGTTGGGGTCAAGAAGGCAGAGCCAGCAAAAAAAGTTGAGGCAACAGAAGTTGAGAGGCTGGGTCAGAAGATGAGAGGACAGCAGTTGAGCATTGAGGGGAAAGATGAAGACACCTCACCATGGGACTCCAGCTGGTGGCCGGCCGAACTGACTCATACCAAGAACTCACGCCAGGAACCTCGGAATAACCATCAACAGAAAACTGGACATGACTGCTCTAGAAAAACTGTCACTCATGCCCTAGTCACCAAGAAGTTGGTCAATGGGAACACTCCCTATGGACGGATCACCAAGCAACTCACTAGAAGACTACAAACCACCCAGAACTCAGCAGCCAGACTCATCATCAACCTCCCACACAGAACCCACATCACACAACACCACAGGAACCTCCACTGGCTCCCGATACACAAATGCGCTCAATTCAAACTCCTCACACCCACACATTCATGGCACTACACAACTGAGTCCCCACCAACCTGAACAGTTGCATCTCTTTTAAACAACCACCCAGATGCACGACACCTACTTGCACACATCCCACGCATACACAGGAAAAAGATCAGGAGGACAGGCGTTCCCTTACATCGCTCCTAAAGCGTGGAAAGGCCTCTCACTCCACATCAGATCCTCCTCCTCTCTTCTTGTATTCTACTAGAAGCTGAAGATCTGGCTTTTCAATTAACCAACTTTACATTGGAAGGGCTAGGCACACACACCAGCCTAGTGACAGGACACTCTTGCAGGTGATAGTGTGCTTTACAAATACACGCGACATAACAACATGGATGTGGGAGTGGCAGAATCAGAAAGAGAAGGTAAGATGCTTGGGGAGAGATGAGAAGTGAAGAGATAATGCAGTGGTGAAGTGGATATAACAAGGGGCTGAACCAGCAAGCGTAGGTAATAGGTTGGGCAAGAGATGACGTAAAATGTAGAGTATGGAAGGAGGAGGTTGATGTACTTGGGCAGAATCAGCAAAAAACATAAGAGGCTGGAGAGGCGGTAAAAACGTAGTTGAACCAGTGTGTGCTGCTATGTCCTCTGAGCCTTCTGCTGAAGTTTGCAATTGTCTATTTCTTTATTTTCCATGTACAAAATGTTTTTTAAAAAGTCTTGGTTTTGAGATGCATGAGTCATTCTTCGCAAAGTGCTATTATCCTGAACCATCCTCAATGTGTCTGCTGTGTACTCAGTTACTCCACTTGACCTTTCTGTTAAATCTCACTCCCACTGGAACCATTTCTTGCACATATCCTGACCGGATGTTTAGAGATCAAAGTTCCTGCCCTGGACTGCCTTGCAGTATCTTGCTTGCCTCGTCATAAGTTCCTAACAATGTAAAAACAAAAAACTGTGGTTGTTTCTCTGCTCAAAAAAACCTTCAGAAGGCACAAAACCTCTGCACATCTTCTGACATCTCTTTTCAACTTTTTCCTCAAATGTCCCAAATTTTCTGTAAATGGAAGAATGTAGAAATGTATTGTGAGATCTTTTATTTGGATCAGAGCAACAGGTGATTAATTGGCAGCAACTGTGGAGGATAATGTTGTTTATGACTACTCTTTCAGAGCTGATTGTTATATTTGATTTGGATAAGAGTTATTCCTTTTAGAAACTTGTCTCTCCAAAGGCGGTAATAACAAGCAGTCAAAGCTTACTCCAGGAGGTGATAAGGGTACTGGAATTATATCATATTAATCATACCCAATTTGAACCTTATCCAACCAGCATAGCTTGTAAAGGGGACTGATTTGGAGCATATGTATGGAATGAAACACCAAAAAATGTGCTCTGTTACTAATAGTCCCGCAATACCCAACAGAGAGATCTCTGTGTGTGCAAAGTGTCCTGCAAAGTGATAGTGGACAGTAGTCCACCCTACAAGACTGAAGTGCTGCGAGGCCCACAGAAAGGGGTAGATTCAGGTAGGAAAGGTGGAGAATCCCCAGTTAACTGATGGGTCTATGGCCAGGCCACTTGGTGATGAATTTCTTTCTTAATGTGGGTAAACTGGGCTCCTTGCTAGAGAAGACTTGGCTACTGGTGCACAACTGAAAAGGCTGCTTCAGCCTTATGGTCGGTGTGTAAATGTACAGTCACTCTAACTGTGCTTGCAAAGCCAAGCCAGCCGTCTCATTGTCATGTGCAGAATGACAATGGGTCAACCCGGGCAAGCAAAGTATGATGTGCGCCTCCTCCTACAATAAGTTATTCCTAAACCTCAGGTAGTCATAGCGAAGCTTAGGGAAATGGCTGCTTTTTAGGAGCAGTTAGAATTGACCTCCAGTGGGAGGCGAGGGGAGGAAGGGGGAGTGTACAGGAGATGTGACCTGCGGGGGAAGAGGGCAGGTGAAAAGCGAGTTGGCATTCCATTAAGTACATCAATGCCCATGGAGTGATCTGCCAAACACTGAGATGGCCAGTAGGTCCAAGGAGGCCGATCTTGCATTGGAGGTTGGAAGACCAAAAGTGTTTGGTTAGATACCTGGTTAGGGACTGGAGCGACTTGTGGATGATGTAAATGGGCTTGCATTCAATTATCTCTTTGAATAAGATCCAAAACAATTTCCTGACGACATGCACAATTTAGTTATTACTTCTTAAGCTAAATATGAGTTGAGCTGCATGATTCTGGTTCCTCTGGAATTTGACAAGTGTCGTCTCAGATATTAGGGACATGTGACTTAAAAATGTTTAAGCTGTAAGTCTCTGGTATTACTTTACCGTTTTTATTTTTTGCAAGTCAAGCAACACCTTCCCCAACGTACCTGTTCCACGTTGCTACATTTCATTTCCATATAGCTGTAAACTGTAAAGAGTGTACTATGGTATGCCCTTTTTGTTTTGTGGCTTCAATGTATCTCTTTAGTGACTGCCTCCCAGTGTAGCTTTAGCAGTATTTTTCTCCCTGGCCACAAACTGTTTTCCCTTTTACCCATCTTTTCTGTATAGTTTTAAGTTGGTTCAACTCTTTGCATCCCTTAAAATGGAGTTTGAGAGTTAATTGCTGGGTTTATGCGACCAGTGTGTAGGTGTGGTCTGGCTTATGTTGCTTCTGCGTGCCACTATATTAGCCACTTCACCTGTGTATGACATTGCTGCACCTCTTGCAGGTCACTCAGTCGATCTAGCCTTTATCTGTTCGTGTTGACCCCCTATGCCTGCTGAAAAACAAGTGCCTTATCTTGAACTTTACTAATATAAAGGGAGGGCTGAGAAAGTCACTTGAAGTTCCACTTTATAGCTCTGGGACAATATGACTTGATAATTACCTCCTCGTCCCTCTCTCTTATCTCCATTACATAATGAGGCCCCTGTGCCTTGTAGGCACACTCCCTACTAATATAAAAAGACCCCGCTCCCTCCATAACTCCTGTTCTTTTCTGTCTGTAGACACTGAAGGGTGGGGCGGAGCTCTTGCTCCTGCGAGGTTTTTGCTTTAGTGGGTTGATGTTTGATCTTGCTGGCTTATCTTGTTTTGCAGCATTTCAACATGTCCAGGAGTTCATAATTTATGGTTTTCTGCTCTGCTGCATTCCTTCCTCTGGGGAGGATGTTCTAGTGGCTAAGGTGGCAGGAGCAGCACGGCATCCTTGCAGACCAGAGGACTCGGAATAGAGCTTTTATCATGGCATTCGGAGGATGCCTCTGGGGGAAGTCTGCACAAGTCGGAGCAGTGCTCTGCTTGAGGTGTGGGTGTGGTGTGCCTGGGGTGACTTGAGGAAGTTGGTCCTGGTAAGAATCTGGCAATTGTTCATGAGTTGAGTTTTCTGGGAGGATGTCTGCACACTGTGCAGCTGAGTTTTCCTTTTCTATGGAGAAGATTCCCCTAACCGGAGGTCTGCTGTACCCTCCTCCGGTCCGGGTGTGCGCAGCCTGTTGGCCATGGACTGGGTTCTCCCAGACAGAGGTCTGCTTTGCTTTCCTCTGCCTGGGGTGGGACTGGCAGTGTTGCCAGGGTGGCCTGTTTATCGGCCTGCTACTCTTGGAAGCTCTCCAGCTGAATAGTGGCACCTCTCTGTTCCTGCTTGCGGTGCAGCAGGATTAGTTGGTGATATTTCAGCCTGCTGGGTGCCTGGGGGGGAACGCGATGGTGGGATACTATTGTAAAGAAGTGAATCGACACCAGTATAACTCCTTCAGTCCTTTTTTTACACCACAACAACTTCCAGTCGGCTGAGTGGCACACGGTGACACTTGGAATTCTTCAGGTGACATCATTAGGGGAAGGAAGCAACCACAGGGTAAGGGAGGGGGATAGGGGGAAAACAGGATGAGGAAACCACTTAAGATACAACAGATACCTTGGGAGCCCTGGCTTCGTGGGTCTCCTTGGCCTGCGGAACTCCTTGAGCTTGTTGGGCGCTTCAGAGCGGAGCTCTGACTGTCGCTCTGCCAGGCGGGTGCAGAGGCAGCATGGTGCTGCATGCTTTTGGCCTTTCCATTCTGGATGCTTATGGGAGTACTGTGCCTCTCGGTGAATGCGGTGCGTGACAGCCTGTTGGGATGCGGTGCTCCTTACTACTGGCACAACAGTCACTATATAAACTGTATAGCTGTGCTGTACGTTTCTGATTGGTTGTTCCTGGCATGTGGCTTGTCCATTTTCTCATTGGCTGTTGTTTTCCCTCTTAGTTTTCGGTGTGGTTTTCATTAACCTATTCTGTACTGAGCCAGTATTTAATGGCTGACAGTAGAGTGGGTTTCTGATTGGGGGCAGTGTTCGCCCCTCAGAAGGTCTCTGGTGCCTTTGTCCGGCCGGGGGTGTGTTCCTAGTTTGCCATGCCACTGGCTGTTCTCCATTCTACTGCAGAGGGGTTTCTCTCTCTGCGTGGTGTCTACTTTGTTCTTGGATGTTCTGTCTGCTGGACTCCTGGTTCAGGGTTTCTCAGCAGGGTTGGTTGCTTGAAGCTATGTGAGGGTGGAGTTGCTCTGGTCTAGTGGTTTAGGTCTTAGCCTCTTGCTCTGACGGTTATGGGTTGGACATCTGTTCTAACATACCCCTAAGACAATGCTCTGATTACCTCAAATTCAGAAAGATTCTGAAAACTACCCTCTTCCTGGAATAACTCTTTACCACTTATCTTTCACAGCTCCGCAAGAGCCGAGAGACCCCCCTGGGGGTGATTCATGCGCTATATAAACTATGTAACATAACATAACATCTGGTGTTTCAATAGTGGTGTGTGCTCAGTTACAGGGATAGGACATGCTTTTTCCACTGTTCTGATCGCCTGGCCAGTGGTTTGCTGTGCCTTTCTTTTGCAGGGAGTATGTTTCAGTTACCATGGCTCCCTACTGTTCCCTGAAGCTATGGCTCAGGGTCATGGTCTTAGGGCTCTGGTGTTGGGGTCTCCACTGTTACAGGGGTTCGTTCCTGTCTGTCCCCTCATGGGACGTGTGGGGGCTCCTGTTCTCTCTTAGTCCAGTGATGTGGCCTGTTGGTCTGGATTGCCGACTTAGGGGGAAGGAAGTTCGAGTCCCAGCGTCTGCATCTGGTGTTTCTGGGCAAATCATTATTTTCCTTTACTTCTGGACCATAGGTCTGACTTCATGTTGCTAGAATGGTCTGGTGCTCATGGTCAGCACTCCAGTGATCAGTCCTATACAGGCATGGCGGTTGAGGTCTTTGCCTCTCAAGGTGGAGATGCATGTTCATGCCTTGCTCTCTGCAGCCCTATGCCTGGTGCGTTACTCAGAGCTTCGTAGGGTGTTTCAGTTTGAGTCCAGGCTTAGTTTGATGCTGTGGTCGCTAGTGCCTTGTCCTTCATGTCTACGCTTTACGGACTTCGATCCGGTTGGTGGTTGATCCGGATTCTGCATCGTTAGCTGTGTCCAGTGGGCAGTTCTTTCCAGGATTGTTCTAGCGGGCCTGGTTCCTCATGTTGGCGTCATTCTGGGCTTGGTGCCACCTCTACTGGAGGGGGCTGCTGCGGTCCCCTTTCCGCACTTTGCTAGGCCTGCGGGCTGGTTTTGCAATTACACCCAGTGTTTCGGGTAGTGATCGTTGAGTCCTGGGTATGGCCTAAACGTTGCCTGCTAACCCATTTTCTTCATCAGTCCTATACGTGGGTCAGGGGTGATGCGTGGCTGCCCCGTTCCATCGCTATTCATTCTGTCTTGGCCCCTCTTTTTGACAGGTCCTCTTTATGCTGGGTGGCTGGTTGTCCTTTGTTCACGAGGTGGTTGGGGGCCTGTAGACATCTTTCACAGCCTCTGGTTGGTGCTCGGGCGGCATTATGTGGGGCAGTGCCGGCTCTATCCTTGATGCTTGTTTTTTGGCGGCTCAGGCAGAAGTCTTGCCAGGGGGTCGAGGGTGTTGGATGTCCTGGTCCCGGTGGGGCTACTGGCTAATTTCCTGGCTGATATGTCAGCAGCTATACTTTACCAGTATCTGTTCTTTGTGGCTGGATGATTCCTCTGGTGGCAGACTTGGAAGGTGCTCTTTCAGGATGGGAAAGTCTTGTGGTCCTACGAGTCCTCTTCCAGCACACTTTCTATGCCTTAGAATCGCCTGAATTCTGGGGGGGACCTGGGTTTCCCTCATGAATGCTTCTGTTCCTGCGCTTTCCATGTGTTGCGGTTTTTGGCCCAGGTTGGGTTGGCTACGAGATGTCACCGCCTGGGCTGGGCACTCGGGTTGGCACTCCTATTGATGTCTTGTAGCTATGAGTCCTGTGGTTGGCTAGTTGTTGGTTCCTGCTACAGTATCTGTCTGAGGTTTCGGCCTGTGTTGGTTCTGTCGCTCCTCTACGACTTGCAGGTGTCCATTCCATTCTAGAGGCTGTCCTTGCGACTGTTCATTCCCTGGTGGTCTACTGGGTTCTCCTGGCTGCACCGGGCTGTTGTTTGGGGTGGCTTTCTGTGCAGAGTCTCCTCCTCTGTGCTGGCGTCCGGAAGGTTTTTGCCATGCCTTCTTATGCTTAGCATTGGGGGTTGTTTTAGGCTTGGGGTGATTGGCCGCATGTGGTTCCGTGTTCGGGTTCTCTGACCTGGGTTCTGATGTACCTCCAGTATGGACTTTTAAGGCTTTCTGGTCCCTTTGTGGGGGGTCTGATGGTCGGTCTGGGTCTGGTCTCCTGGATCTTTGAGGTGTTGTCCACTCTACATCCTTTCCATCAGGTGGTGTGTCCCTCGTGGGATTTGCAGCTGGTTTTGCAGGCTCTCCAGTGTCCCCCAGGTTGCCCTCTCATCTGTGGGGTTGCTCCTTCTGTCTTTGCTGGTGTTTTTTCCTGATGGTGGTAACGCCTACTCACCAGCTGGGGGTGCTTGACTAGTTGTCTTGTCTATCTCCTTTCTTTTGTGTGTTTGGAGTCTGGTGTTTGGATCCGCAATTCTGTCCGCTGTGTTGGTACTGGGCTATCTTTACTTTTTGTTTGATCTTAATGTGCATTTTTGTTTGAGTTTTTCGCAGCAGAAAAATGTACAGTTATCCCGGTCTTTTTGGCTTTGTATGTCTCATTATGTAATGGAGTAAGCGAGAGGGACAAGGAGGTAATGCTTCTATTACTTACCTGTAATTGCATTACTCTGTGTCCTACTCTCGCTTATCTCTATCACGGCCCTCCCTCCCGGTTGTCAGGGCAACTGTGTCTACGGTGGCTTCAAACGTGTAGGACTTGTGGAGGGGGCTGGCCCTTTCATATTGGAAGGGTGTGTGTCTACGAGGCGCAGGGGCCTCATTATGTAATGGAGCTAAACGAGAGCAGGATACGGAGTAATGCCATTACCGGTATGTAATAGAAGCATCATGCTCTAATCTTTAAACAATTAGTGAACACTTTTTATCATATCAGTTTTGGAGAGACCTAGGCATAGCTTTTCAGACAGTTTGATTAATTTAATGAATTTCCACATAATAGAGCTTCAATATATATTGTTATTTTATTAGGATTATTTATATTTTTTTGCCATTTTAGTGGTATCTGCACTAGGGGTCTGATTCACAATGGTAAACTTACACTTTGTCTGCTATTCACAAAGGGATTTACAAATAGTATCTTTACAAGTGTTGAGTCTCCACACATGAAAAGGCCTATCTTTTTTAATGGCAGACTCCTCACTCCTAAAGATACTACTTCTAAATCCCTTTGTGAAAAGCAAACTATCGCAAACTAACACAAAAATATTAGTTTACCTTTGAGAAACAGACCCTCTGTAAGTAGTTTCTTCCACAGCTGCTTCAAAAATGCCAGAAAATGTTTGTTCAATTGATGTCCCTCCTGTAATGTCATTTACCCATGAGGCATAGGGTCAAGCCTGATTTGCATATGGCTGGGTCTGAACTGGGGTGGCAAAGAGAGCTAAAGAACAATGATGGATTCAACCCAGATCTGTGACTGGGGGTAAGTGTCTCAAAAGTTTCAGTGCTCCGTCCATCATCTCCTTGTGTTTGCTTTGATAGCCCTAAGTTGGCAGGGTGTACCCAGACGTGGGTCCCTTGCTCACTATGCCACTGGATTCAAGCTAGCCTGGTTGATAAAGGGTTGTTACCCCAAAACCGGTCCAATGATGCTTATTTCTGGTCCAGTAAAGACCTGTCTTGGCAGTTTGGGCTGGACTGTTCCCATGAGGCCCAGAGTCAAGACTGATTTGCACATGGCTGGGTCTGAACGGGGTGGCAAAGTGAGCTAAAGAACGATGATGGATTCAACCCTGATCTTTGACTAGGAGTGAGTGGCTGAAAAGTTTTAGCGCTCTGTCCATCATCTCATTGTGTTATCTGTTTCTCATTTCAAGTGATGTCACGTGTTCAAGGGGCCTTGCATGTTCCTGATCTGGCCGGGGCCCGCAAACACTAGAACCGGCCCTGAAGTGACCTGCCTATTTTCTGTGGGTAAACGGTGGAAGCTTGCAAGTTACTTTAAAATGCTGAATGTTATATATGATATGTTTAAAATATCTAAATATTATTTCATTAAGTACCTGTTGGACCACATCAGCAATGCTTTTAATCTAGCTCCTGTGAAGTAGGTGGTTACTGGACAAGATCCAGGGTGTGTACTTTCGTTTAACATTGGCATATATGCAAATGCTCCCACTTGAGGCAGGGAACTCGAAGTTTTGTGAGACAGAAAATGCTCTGTTTTTGCACCCTCGAACTTAGAACATCCTAAGCTTTCATAAAACTAAATAAGAATACAAAATTCGCTAGTTTTTTTTTTTTTTACCAATCTGCCTTTTTAATTGCTGCCAATTGTTGCCATGCAGGCACTGGTGCCCCAGTGCCTGAGATGAACTTTAATTCCAATTCAACAACCTATTTATTTCCTTTGCACACTTCGCTCTACAAGGTTAGTGATAGCAAGCAGTCAAGGCTAACTAACTCCATGAGATGGTAGAGGGACTGCAACTTAAATACAGTGTGACAGGTAATCGCGAATAATAAACTCAATTTCCCTTTAACCCTATAATTTCAGATAGATAAAGGGCCTGATTTAAAAATGGAAGTTGTGCAATCAAACACCAATAATGCGCTCAGCCCCTTATAATCGCCCTCCTCTCACACACTCCCCCTAAATCAATGTTCTTTGATAGCTTACCAAAGTGTCTCGTATAGTGACAAATCGAAAGCTGACCAGCTTAGGTCCCGTCGATCGCTTACCTTAGACTGATCTTTTCACTCTCCCTTCAGGGCTCCAGCCTCCTTTCCTCCGGAGAACTGCAGGCGCTAAAGGAGTGTCATTGGCGTACACACGGCCCAGGGCTGTGACTCGGACCTGCTGCGTCTCCGCAAGAAGGGGACGGACGGTAGGAAGGGAAAGCAAGTAAGCGGAGAACGGAAGGAAGGTGCGAGAAGAGGTAATTCTCGAGAACGTCTGCTCTACAGATGCCGTTTCGGAACGGTTGGAGCACCCGGGCTAGAAATTAAAATGCGCCATTAAAGGGAATCGGTCTGGCAAAAAAGAAACCAAAAAAATAGGGCGGATTGTTTCTCTGTCGCGGACCCTGCTTGTTTAATCGAATAAAGTATTTGTCCCTTTCCGAGGCTGACAGGAGGAGCAGTAGCGCGACCAATGACGGAGTTATTACCCAGGCCTCCTCCCACGGGCCAGTGACTGTGGAAAGTCAAGAGAACAGGGTATTTTCCCCCATTGCGTAGTGTCCCTTCTAGTATATAATGCAAGTGCTACCTCAGGAAAGGAGGTCCGCGCCAGTGGTTATTCCCCCTTACCGCCCCTTATGTGTACGCCACTGCGCAGACTCGAATACGGATTGGCGGGGGCGTGTTATTCCCCAGTCCTTTAAGCTTCCACGGCAGTGCACGGGGAAGCTGCGCGCCTTTGTTTAGTTATTCCCTATCCTCACACTTCTATTTTTCATTTAGACCCAGGAGGTCCCAAGCCAAAACTTGTTATTCCTCATTCTGATTTATCTCCGCCCGTGAACGGCGGATGTGAACTGTTAATAGCCCTTCACGGCTCTTCTGTTTTGGGATGCTTTTTAATTAATCCAATTTCTCTATTTTGCAAAGAGCAGTTGGTTGAGCGCTCACTATTCGGACGGTCATTATTTTGACTCATGATTCGCACAGACACATTGTTGTCCTCTAGTTAGTTCTAAACACAAATAATCAAAGTGCTTGACTTAAAGCACCCTATATTTGATAAACACAATATGGAGTTGATTGCTGATCCATTTCTACACAAGTTCCCTTATACACTGGTTCCATTCAACACAAGTCTCTTTAGGGAAATACATAGCTGTCAATGTTTCAAATTCTTATGTGTGACATTTTCATAATTTCACTGCAATTATGAGTGACATTCCCAACGGGCCAGGTACATTGGTGAAAGTCTGAGAGTGTGCAAAGCATGCACTCCTCTATTAATACGCATGTCTGGATATGCACGAGCACATCGACTTCGACAGCCTCCCACAAGTTAACTCCTGCGGCAGGACGTGATGTCCGGTCCCCGCTGCGCCTCATAATAGCATTAAATACATTGTAGCATTAAGCAGCAAAGCGAGCAGCACACAAAGCCTGTGGGAGCAGCGCACGCTTGGCACGCGCTGCCACGCCACAGTTTTACTTAGGTAGTGTGGAATGGGGGCTGGCCTAGGGCACTAAAGGCGCTGGGAACATAAGGGACACAGTAGTCAGGGTTGCTAGTGTGGGCCAAAGACCACGAGCGGTCTTGCGCCCGTTTATTTATACCTTCGGGCGTGCCCGCCCTCCGGGTGCGTGGATGCGTGTGTTGCGTAGCGGAACGGGCCGGATGGCTCCGTTACCACATCCCTCCAATCTTTCAGATATAGAGATCACTCGCTACGGAACAG
Organism: Triturus cristatus; assembly: GCF_964204655.1. NCBI lineage: Eukaryota > Metazoa > Chordata > Amphibia > Caudata > Salamandridae > Triturus > Triturus cristatus. Next base: position 1,136,472,628 of record NC_140585.1, on the reverse strand, counting down.
TTCGGCTCTCTTGCGCACACCACGCAAAGTCCCTCAGTCTCTGATTAGGGGCCGGATTCGGCCGGAGGCCATACTGCTGGCTCCGGGGGACGTCTCCTCGTCCGGTCCCGCAGGTCCCTCTTCCATTGGGTACCCCCGCACCTTCGGAGGACCCGTTCTCCCGTTCTTCCACGCCGGACGGTGGGGGCGCGCTCCGCTGTGGGCTCGCTTGCCCTCCGGATGAGCTACCCCCTTCTCCGGCATCCAGTTCCTCCTCCTGCGGGTCAGTCTCTCGTGGGGCCGTGGTGACTTGCTTGAACCAGGATGTGTTTCGGGTCACTACTCGTGTTCCTCTCTGGACCGACACCATGGTGCCCTGCACCTTGACTACCTCCCACACTTCCGGTTCAAACGGGGTGCGATACTTCCAGTTTGGATAACGGTCCTTCATGATGACCTTGTCCCCCACCCGGAGACTCCTCGCCTGGGCCCTCCGAGCCCGACTGGCGTTCTCATTGGAGGTCCGCCTCCTGTCCTGAGCCGCACCTTGGTCCAGCGGCCGAGGCTGCCATGCCTGACTCGCCGGGATGTTGTCTCTGGGGGCCTTCCTGAATAGGAGGTGCGCAGGCGCGCACCGAGTGGTACAGTGAGGTGTCCGGCGGTACGCACTGAGGAACTGTGATAGGCATTGATCCGCATCTTCCCCTTGGTCCACTCCTATCTTCAGCGCCCGGTTCATCGTGCGCATGAACCGTTCTACCTCTCCGTTGGCCTGGGGCCATTGCGGGGTGATCTTCCGGTGCCGGACTCCTCGGGCTGCAAGGTATTCTTGGAACTCTCTGCCCTGAAAAGGCGGCCCATTGTCCGACCGGACTTCCTCGGGCAGGCCCATCATGGCGAATATGCGGTCCAGCGCCACTCTCACCTGGCTGAACGCTGTGGAGGACACCACCTCCACCACCGGGAATTTGGAGTGCGAGTCCATTACCACCAAGGTGTGTCGCCCATCTGGGAAAGATCCGAAGTCCACACACAGCTTGGACCAGGGTTCTAGACACGGGCCTTCCGTGATCACCGGATGTGGTGCCGGCTCGCCCCCCGTGATGTTACACGAGTGACAGTTGCGGACGACTTCCTCTACCATGGCATCCATCCGAGGAAACCACACTTTGCTCCGTAGCCTGGCCTTGGTCTTGGAGACGCCTTGATGCCCTTGGTGAGCCAAGCGAACCACCTCTCCTTGGAGACTCCTCGGAATGACGAGCGAGGCCCCTCTCATGACCACTCCCTGTGGCCCCTCGCTGAGCTCACTCTGCGCCTTCCACACCTGTTGCCGAAAAACTCTCTCGTCTTCAGTGAGGGCTTGCACCCCGTCCAGGAAGTTCCGCCAATTACGGTTCACCAGCGTTTGCTTCACCTTGATGAGGCATTCGTCCAACTCCGTGGCTTTGCCAATGTCCTCCAGCGTGAGTGCCACTGGGCACGCCGCTTGTGACACCATCTGGACGAACTCCTCCGTGCAGCTCACATCCGACGGATCTGGACCCGATTGGGCTGGGCTCGGGTGTCTTGACAGAAAGTCAGCAGGGTTATTGGCCCCGGGTCGGAAGACTACCTCGAACCGGTAGGCTTGCAGCTGGACTGCCCATCTCTCGATCCGTGGTGGGCCCAGTCGTGCGGTGCCAGCGAAGAGCGGGACAAGGGGCTTGTGGTCGGTGACCACCCGGAAGTCGTGACCATACAGGTAGAGGTGAAAATGCTGGCAGGCCCACTTGATGGCCAGCGCCTCTCGCTCGATTTGCGCATACCGCATTTCGGTGACCGTCAGGGCCCTGCTGGCATATGCGGCGGGGACCCACTCCCGCGCTTCCGTCTCCTGCATCAGGACTGCACCCAGCCCGACGGGGCTCGCATCCACTACCTCCTCTGTTTGCCTATGTGGTCTGAAATACGACATGACCTTGTCGTCGATGAGCGCGTCCTTGACCGCCTGGAATGCTAGATCTTCCTTCGCTGCCCAGGTCCAGGGCTGGCCGCTCTTCGTGAGGAGTCGGAGTGGCTCCGACAAGGACGCGAGATTAGGGATAAACCGTCCGCAGTAGGTTGCCATCCCTAGAAAACTCCTGACCTCTGTGGCAGATGTGGGCCTCGGGGCTGCTCGGATCGCTTCCGCCTTCTTCGGATCGACTCTCAACCCTTCCCTGGAGAAGACGTAGCCAAAGAACTCGACCGACTCCTGGTAGAAGGAGCACTTGGCCTCGTGCAGGGTCAGGCCACTGTCCGCCAGCCGCTGCAGTGTGTCTCGAAGATGCCGGTGATGCTCTTCCAAGGTCTTCGAGAATACCAGTATATCGTCGCTCAAGTTGATGACTCCCTGGAGTCCAGAGAGAGTTTCCCGTATGGCATTCTGGAACACCTCCGCAGCTGACGAGATCCCGAAACTCAGCCGCTTGTACCTCCGTAGGCCAACGTGGGTGGAGAAAGTGGTGATGTTGCGGCTGTCCGGGTGGAGCTCTAGCTGATGGTATCCTGCGTTGAGATCCAGTTTTGTGAACCACTGGGCGCCGTTGAGGTCGGCCACAATATCGTCCATGGTGGGTGTGAGGTGTCTTTCGCGCTTCACTGCCTTGTTCGGGAGGCGCATGTCGACGCACAAGCGGATGGCGCCTGGCTGCTTGGGTTTGGGCGCCACGACGAGGGGGGACACCCACGGGGTGGAGCCCGACACCTTTTCGATCACCCCCAGGTCCTCCAACTTCTTCAACTCCTCCTCCACTCGTGGTCTCAGGAGGAATGGTATCCTCCGATGCCGGAGCGCCATGGGCCGGACCGTGGGGTCCACGGGCAGTTTGAACTGTTTCCCGCGCAGGCATCCAAGACCTCGGAACAGCATGGGGAAGTCCTTCAACATCTCCCTGGCGTGCAGGTCGTGCACCTGGTTCGCGAAGAACACCAGCGCCAGATCTTCGGTGGTGTGACAGCTCAGCAGGGTGCCCCGCTTTCCTTCCGCCACGTGGAACGTCGTGGCCAGTTTCCTGCCGTCACTAACGACTTCAACTTCGATCACCCCTCGCAGGGACAGTGGCTTGTCGCTGTCATATGTGAAGATTTGGGCCTTGGAGGGTCGCAGGGGTGGTCGTGGCGACAGTCTCTCGTACTGGCAGCTATCCATTACGTTCACTGACGCCCCAGTGTCGATGAGAGCGCTCACTGGAGACCCGGCCACCGTGATGTCACACATGGGCGGCGGCCTGCGCCTCGTACCTTCTCTGCCAACAAACGAGACGAAGAACACTTCGTCATCCTCCGCCTCGCCCTCGAACTCCAGCTTGGTGTTGTCTCCTTGGGCGGTGGATTCCTCCAACGTCAGTTGGCGCACACTCGCCGCTGCACCTCGCGTGCCCCCAGCACTGCTTCGCCCTCTTCGGCCTCTACAGACCTTCGCGAAATGGTTCACCCGTCCACACTTCAGACACGTCTGTCCTCTCGCAATGCACCTTCCGCCTGGTGGGTGGTCTAGGCCGCAGTTACCGCAGGCGTCCCTCTGGGGAGCCCTCGTGGCTCCGCGCTGCGGGGTCGGTTGCCTCTGCAGTACATCCACTCTCTCCTCCTTGACTGCAGGTGCTTTCGGAGCCGCAGCCGGCCGGTTGAGGGCTGCTTCCATCGCGTCCGCGCGTGCATTGGATAGCTCGTGGGACCGGCCCAGAACCAAGATCTCGTCAAGGGAGATGCCCGGCTGCCGTAGGATGAGGCGCCGCAGTGGGACCGACCGGCAACCCTGGATGAGCTGCGCCCGAATCTCTGCTCTCTGGTCCGGTAGCGTGCACGATAGCGAGAGTTTGCGAAGGCGGGCATAGAAGACATCGATTGTTTCCGTTTCTTCCTGTCGCGCCTGGTGGAGCTTGAACCACTCGAAGTCGGGGTTAGTCTGGGGGTCAAAGTGACGATTTAGGGCCCTTATAGCACCCGCATAGTCGTTGGCGTTCCCTCTGTCCGGTAGGGTCTCGAAGAGGTCGTACAGCTCCTCGCCACTGTAGCACACGAGGAGAGATCTCTTAACTGTTTCATCCGTTTCTCGCACCCCAACAAAGTAGTGCTCCAACCGTCCGATCCATGAGCGCCATCGCACTGCCGCCGTAGAGGGGTCCAAAAGCTCGCTAAACGGAGGTAGCGGGGCTACTGCGCCATGTCCAGGTGCGGCGGGCGCTGGCTGCGCGGCCCGCTGCGGTGGCGGTTGCTGGGTGCCTCCTCCACTGGTGCCGGGGGTGGTCATGCCTGCTGCACCTCTCCGTCAAACACACTCCTCTCTGGCCGTGGCTGCAGGTCCGCTCTCCGGGCGAGACCACTGTCTCTTTCCTCCCCCGTCTAGGATGAATGTAGCTGCCTGGCTGGCGCTGCGCGCAGGCGAGACCACTGGCTGCTCCCTTCAATACAGCCTGTTCCAGTGGGCTGAGCTTCCCAGGCAGGCACTGCTGAGGATGCCCCTGCAGCTCCCTTCCCTCGCGTACCTTTCTCTGGGGCAGGTGGGGGCCTTGCACAGCAGACGACCAAAGGGCACTCCCCACCCCAGCCAGACACAGCACGGGCTCGCGAGGGTCGATTTCCCCCTCCGGGGCGAGCTTACCGGCAGTGGGCGGGCAGATGATCCTCCCCCAGGGCTCCAGAGCGTCGCTAGCGGCCCTGCCTGTCAGCGCGAGGGCGCGCATGTCGAAACGCGGACTGTCCCCCCTCCGCGGACTGCCAGGAATCGCCGACAGCGGGATCGCCGCACAGCAGGTACTCGGGAGGGGCGATGCGCGGGTGGGCTCCGCTCTCGTCGCCAATGTGGAATGGGGGCAGGCCTAGGGCACTAAAGGCGCTGGGAACATAAGGGACACAGTAGTCAGGGTTGCTAGTGTGGGCCAAAGACCACGAGCGGTCTTGCGCCCGTTTATTTATACCTTCGGGCGTGCCCGCCCTCCGGGTGCGTGGATGCGTGTGTTGCGTAGCGGAACGGGCCGGATGGCTCCGTTACCACAGGTAGCTCTATAAACGGCTTATCTTGACAGCTGAGGCACTATGCATATTGCGTGACAATGCATTTCAGTGCGGTGATGTGGAGCACCACACTGAAATGCGTTAGTCTAACGCCTACTGCGTGGTACTTGACAGGACTGGAAATATTCTAATATGCTGCCTCTTCAGCCAGGGGCGTAGCTTGGTCAGTAAGATGTAGGAATGGGGGCTTCCGATTTTCTGACAATCAGACTGGCATATAAGGTTTCAATACATTGTAGGACAGACAGGGCGCATGAGAGAAGCCTAAGGGGCACTGGAGAGGAATGAGGATTGGTAGGAGTACTAAGAGAAAACACAATGTTTTCTCAAATAACCAATATTTGGAGGACTGGCAAAACAAAGAGGGAGAGAATGTGTGTGCATTTTTGTCTTTCTGTATGTAAACATACCTTGTGAAATCCGACTAACATCTCACAATACCTGACTGAAAGCATCTGTACCCAACTATTTATCTGAAAATACATTTATTATGGGGTGTTACACCCCAAACAACCCCGCTGGAGCTACGCCTATGTCCTCAGCACATTAATTGCTGGGTCAGCACACATGTCCTCATTACGAGTGACCTTGGAAATGGACTGGGGTGTCCCCATTCTGTGGAGTTGCTTATTGGGTGTGTTGGAAACGCATTCCGCGCTTGTAACTGCCATGATCTTAGATTGCTTATGTGTGACATTACCATGGCTTAAGTGTGCTTATGTGTGACTTTCCATCCCTTATGTCTGACACTGTGAGATAAACTTAATTATCATCAAAATTAAACAGACAAATCCATGCATTAATATGTATATCATAAAATACCCCATTTTGCGCAACATGAAGCACTAGAAGTATGTGCCACCTACTTTTTGCTCAAATCCACTTACTTGAGCTGAGCCCGTGCTGCTCACTGGCATTAGACTGTCAATGAATTTCAAGTTACCTGTGTCTGCAGGGAGCAGGAATGACCCATCATCTCACACTGTCCTGAGGTTTAACCATGACAACTGTCTAACTTTTCCTGACCCTTTATCTTCTGGCTGGGGAAATGCTGGAATGATTAACAGATTGTGTTAGTGTGATTAATGATTTGTGTTAGTGTGACTTGTGATGCGCATAATGCCAACATTTTAGAATAGATCTGCGGACCCCCCTGCCCGTCAGCGCCTTGGGACCCTCACTGGTGAGTGGCGCGCTTACAATACCCTGATTGATTGAGAACAGGAAAGTTGGAGATTTTGGAGAAAAAAATAAGGGAATTAATTTTTCTCATTGATTTGTATTGAAGTAGAGGCAATTTCAGGCTTGAGATAGCTAAAATAAAGCAATTTTTGGCTTAAAAATCGGATGTCTCATGCTTGAATCAGGTCTATTGGCATGTATGGATGTGTGGCACTTGGCAGGGCTGTGCGCTGGATATCTACACGTTTTCCACTGTCTCCGAATATGCGATGACCAGATCCTCTAACTCCAGACCCAATAATTATGAGTTCTGGGCAAAGAGATAGAGTGCCTGTACTCGCTAGCAGGGACTGCAGACTGCTGCTTTGCCCGGCCCAACTCTGCTCACACTCTGAAGCATTGAATTAGGGGTCAGACAATTGTCCTTGAAACTAAACCAGTTCTGCTCTCCTGTTGCTCCCACACATTGAAGCAGGTAGTAAATGTGTGCGGATTTGGACCTATTATTGCCCTAGAGAAGGGAAATAAACTTGCAGATCTGGACCCGGTATTCTCAGATCTGCATGTCATTCCCATTCCAGTGGAAACAAATCATAACCCACAAATATAGGTGAAGGGATACCAGCCTGAATCAGAGATTCTATGTCAGGACTGGAAGCAAGGATTGTGCATCATCTTTCTTCACCTTATTTACTCAGCAGCAGTTCCCAAGTTCACTTCTTTAATAAATTATTAATTACATCATACATACCAACAAACCCGACTCAGGTGGGTGACTCCTGATTTGTAAAGCCAAAAGTTACTTTAATTTAGCTTTCTCCGGCCTGAAATTGTCCCCACTTCAACACAAGTCAATGGGGAAAATAAACTCCCCCCAATTATTTTTTGAAAATCTTACTTCTTCTGCTCTCTAAATGTTCACATGTGTGTTAGATATCCCAAGAATAGGAAAAAAATAACAAAAATGGAGCCCACCAGTCATCAAAGTCCATTGTGCATAACCACCCGTGCAGTCTCCTCCGCCTTCTTCTCCCAAATTTAAGTGGTCTAATTTCTTTCTTATGTATTGAATTTCTATTGATTTGACTATTTTTTCCTATGTTTTGGATCTGTTAGCTATTGATTTGGCTATTCAATAAATTATGTCTTATTGGTTGCTTGTTTATTGTGGTAAAGCGCTCCTCGGGTAATTAACAGACTTCTGTCCCTCTTGGCAAGCTTCCCGGGTGGTGGTAACATGCAGTAGGCACCCAGTCATTGGGAAGCTTAAGCGGGAGGTACTCAAAGCTCGAGGGCCCCAGTTAATGCATAGCTTGGTAGATACTGCATGGGCCCTATGCGAGCCTGGTGCTCTAAGTCAGTGTTTATACTAACTGCAAGAATTTTAGTACAGTGAAATAAAAATCAGCTGCCTTCCCCAAAAATAATTTTCATCTTCATTACATTGCATGTGTGGTCAGAGCATGGTCGCTTGTAACCAATACTTTAAAGGCACTCAAGAGAATGGAACTTATCCCTACAGAGTGATATGTGGTAGATGAGACCATTCATGAGGCAAAATCAATTTAGCTAATTTGAAAAGGTCTAAGGTGAAAGTGAGTTGCCTAATGTGTCAAACTCTAACTCTGAATGTTATGGGTTCAAGTTCCGGTACCTCCAATAAAAAGTATGGTCAACTGTTAAGAATGTACTACACTCAAGGGTAACTGTACCTAAAGGAGATTCCGGCCAATTGGGCTACAGATAGGGGGAGCGAAAAAAAGGGGGGGGGGGGGAAGGGTGCATAGAAATTTAGTTTGTCTCAGGATGGAAGTGTAGGTTAGGTGAATTTCCTTATTTGGAAAAGTTTCCCTCACACACCTTTGAAGGTGTCATACCTCGGTAGTGCCCAAAAAAGGCTTTTTATTCCTGGGGCCACTGGAATAAAAGCCTTTTTGGGTATTACTGAGGTATTTTTAACTCACTATTTTACTGGCTCCACTACAGCGTTTTTTACAAAAAGATCTTCACTAAAGAGCCCTCTTGCGGGGCCCGTGGGGGCTTGCAGCGCCGACCCCACGTGGAGCAAAAACGCCCAATAATGAAGCATTACACCTTCAAAGGTGTGTGAGGGCAACCAAATAAGAAAATTCCCCTAAACTACACTTCCACCTTGAAATAAACAAAATTCTATCCCCTCATCTCCCCCACCTCTTTTTTTTGCTTCCCCGATCTTCACCCTATCCGCAGACCCATTGGGCCGGAATCTCCTTTAGGAACAGTTACCCTCGAGTGTAGTACATATGTGTTCTAAGGAGCACGTTAAAAATCTCAAGACTCAATGAAATAGGGGAAAGGTAAATTTAAACAAGGGAGACTCAGAGATGCTTCGATGAGCAGCTAATGCTGTTAGCAGCCTGTTTTCCATGATTCCTAAAAAGGGAAGAATAATTCAGTACTAAGTGACCCTTGTACCACAGAGATCCAAGGATACCTCTAATCTAGCAAAGCTCCCCAAAAATGTGAAGCGGGGCACTTGGAGGCAGTTGACAATCTTTGAGCGCCCCTACAAAGTGCACACATACTCAAATGTATACTCTCTCCTCAGAGTGCAAACGACACCAGAGATGACAACTACATTGTCCCAGATTCTATCCCCAGGGAGGGGACCTTCATGGGGGAGGGGAATATTGGGATTCCTGTGATGAAGAGCCTGGGTACGCTACACCCCAGCACCCAACACCTCCTCCGTAAGGAGGGGCTGACAGCAGACTTCAGATCAGATTTGCCATCCCAAATCCTAGGAGGTTACCCTCATCCAGAGTTCGGCACAAGATGTCCAACTTCTGGCAAAGTCATAAAAGCCTCTAGAAGGCGATTGATCATTCCTTGGAAAGTTTACCATGAAACCTTTGGAAGTGTTGGGCCCGCTATCAAACCCGCAACATGGTGATGGAGGCTACAGCCCCAGATTCGGCTGTGTGACCTGTCCTAGCTTTAGATTGGACCTAAAGACCAATTTGCCCCAGAGGTTATAGTTCTTCAATTAGACCCTTGCAAAGTACTACCACATTTCAGACAGGCATGTGCGGTCACTGTGTTTAATCATCAATATCTGCGCAAAATTTCCAAACAGAAAATCACACCTTTAAATCTAAAGACTAGCACATGTAAAATGCATGCATGTATGTCTTTATTGAACTTCACATACTAACACTAATAGAATATCAATCATTGAATATCTAAACATAATGCACTGACCTTTGATGTTAAACGGAAATAAAAGGATGTAACCCTACAGTCTCTGAATTGCACAATGTTCAACCTGGAATCCTGGGCTCAAATCCCAACTTCCCCAATTGGCTAATTACGGTTTTCAGCAAAATTATATCACAGATGCAAAGGAACAGCGTGACCAACCAAAACGCGAGAGGCTGGTGTTCATGTAAGTTGCATTTTTGTGCTTTGTTTAGCTCAAAATACGCCCTCACATCAAAAATTGACGCAAGAATGACTTTCATGCTAAAATATAGCACTAAATGGAGGATTTATATTTTGCGTAATTATATGATTTTCGCACACACAATGTAATAACAATATCGGCTATATAATTAAAGAACATGACAACAGGGTTGGCCCACATTTGCATATTGCCTTTCCACAAAGCACTGCTTCAGCGAAATTTTATAAAAAGGGAGGGCTGAGGAGGGGTTAAAAAAATGCACGGATTAGTTTATACTGGTGAAACACACCTAAAACAAGTGAGGCCACTTCTGCTCAGGCCCCCTGCCCCTGCTCAATATGCATACATGAATGGGCCGGCCCTGCGAGAGAAAGGGACCTCTGACCTTGATAAAAGGACACCCATCTACCTCCAGAAAGGCCACTCAGGCACCTACTGGCGTCATTCGAAAAGCACAGACACTGCCCACATCAGCCCCCAGGCTGTTTAAATAAGCGGCCCACAGCTGGAATTCGGATACCGGCCCCTCGGGCATTGCCCGAATGCCAGCGTTTCCAAACCGACACTGCATGACAAACTGGCATTTTGGGTAACTCATGGCAACGTCGTCAGGACACGGGGAAATCATGTTTAAAAAAAATTACCTTCAATAAATGGAATATTCTGTGATATCGTACATAATTCATTGAGACGCTGAAAAATGTAAAACAAGCATTGGCATAGCCAATAGGTCTCGCCTTTAGGACCTTATAAGTGTTTAGCCATGCAACAGTTGCATAGCTAAATACTTATAAGGTCCCAAAAGCGAGACCTATTGGCTATGCCAAGCGGCCTTGCGGCCGCGAAGGTGATCGCGATCAAACATCAAAGCGGCCGTGCGGCCGTGAAAGTGAAAGTAATCGCGGTAAAACGGCGCGCGCGCCCGCGCACATGCACTGTAGCTCTAGGCTGGCTGGTAGCACTTTTTGGAGCCCTCTCAATAAGTCTCGCCAGAGCAGCACATGCGCGGGGTCAGGCGAGACCTAAAAAATAATCATTTTCATGCGCTGGTCTGGCGAGACTTATTGAGAGGGCTCCAAAAAGTGCTACCAGGCCAGCCTAGAGCTACAGTGCATGTGCGCGGACGCGCGCGCCGCGCTTTACTGCGATTACTTTCACTTTCGCGGCCGCAGGGCCGCTTTGATGTTTGATCGTGATCGTGATCACTTTTACCAATAGGTCTCGCTTTTGGGACCTTATAAGTATTTAGTTATGCAACTGTTGCATGGCTAAACACTCCAAAGGCGAGACCTATTGGCTATGCCAATGCTTGTTAACTTTATCACGTGTTTTCATGCCATTTGTTATGTGAGTTGCCTGTTTTGATAGTCTCGTCGACTTGTGCACTCGTGCTCTCTTAGAGCCAAGGCTCTCCCGGAGGCTGTCCGTATCCCCCTCCCAGAAGTGCAGTGTCTCCTATATACACGCATATACTTAGATGCACAAACACATACATGTATACAGATACACACGCACATGTGCGTGCACACCTCTCAGTCACTCCTCGCCCTTTCTTCCTGTGAAGATAAGAGAGATGACGGAGCACAGACAGAAGAAACAGCGAACGTTGCTCCTGGCCTCTCACGAGCATCTTTTCCCCGCCTTCTCGAGTCTGTGCAAGGGAGCAGTGTCTCAAGCTCCGCGCTCCTGCAGTGAGTGACATGTGGAGCTAAGAGGGAGGAAAGTGCTTGCTTGCCTGGCTCTCAATAACTGCACCTCCCTGCACGCCGGTGATGCTGTAGTTTAAAACTGCGCCCCGCCTCTGAAGCCGTCTCCTTGGACATGTCTCGTCAACAGCCCGAGGAGGTGAGCATGGCAGGAAATGTGCACGGAGAGAAAAACGTAAAATTAGCGTAAGGGACATTCCTGCTGGTTGTTGTACCCTGTGACAACAACTAAGATTTATCCAAGCCACTAAGGCCTTTATGGGACAGTCTCCCCTCATAAATTGTATGTGTCAGTGAGGCAGGCCCTCAGCTCACCAAATTAAAGGCTTTCACAGACTCGCACACATCATTGGACCATACGGAGCATGCCTCGGGTCGGACGGCGCAACTTCCGCGCAAGTATACCACTAAGGTAGTAAAGGCCGTTTTAATGAGACAGGTGTGCACCACAGCCAAAAAGACTCCTGCTCAATGTCTTACAGCGTATCAGAAACCTCACTACACGCCGAACGAACCCACAGCTCTTAAAATCCACCCCTTCCATTAAAGCAAACAATTCAGCATCCTATTTCCCTCAGCTTCCCAAACTGAAGGTGACCAGTGATGGGTATAAGAGGTGGAAAAAGCTTTCACCCTCTTTACCTTTCCTTATAATACCATACGTTTCACCCTAAAATCTAACTCACCCAGGCCCTTCTTGGACTGTTTTTTGGGAAGCACACAATTCCGAATATCCCAGAAGGTCACATCCCCCGGACCCATATTGCGCGAATATATGCCAGGGCACACCGTAGTTCACGGGGGGGGGGGGGGATTTATTACATTTCTGACACGAACAAAGATGTAGGCCAACACTAACCAGACATAGGCCGCTACTGCACTAGTGCTTCCTGTGACTGGAACAAAGATGTGTCTAGACATATGAAGAGCAGAGAACCTATAGGGAGGAGATTCCCTATAATCTGAACAAACTCCTACCCACAGAAGCATACGCCACTGTGGGGTAGATACCATCTGACCAAAGCAAAGAGGTACCCCGAACCTAACACAGCATACGTCACTATGGGACAGAGGCTGTCTATTACCAGAACAATACTAGCTTCAGACCCAGGCATGGCATCGGTTCTGTGGGATAGGTGTTGATGATGATAGGAACAATGATTTTGGGAGGCGCTATCACATGACTCAATGGTGTAGGCGCTGTCTGACCTGAATAATGGGTTACCAAGACTCGCGCTCCCTGGAGGTCCCAGCGGAATAGGAGCCATCTCTGACTTGAATAGATAACTTGCCCCCAGCTGGACAAGTACTCCCTGACCCAAACATACATTTATCAAGTTGCAAGCGAAAGCCCAATGGAATGGGAGACCTGCAACTCAAACAAGGTATTTGTCTTGCAGTGGTTTCCAAATATGCCAGCGTTCTGTTTTTTGTGCCTTCCTCAAATTCTCCCCTGCATACTTGTTTCACATTTTCCTAGTGAAGTACACTTTGTGATTTTTTTTTTTAAACATGTTTTTATTGCAGCATTATAAACAAAACATCCATTAGGGCAACCGGTACCCGCTTATATTCTCAAATCACACCCATCGTTATAGCAATGCACACAGCCATTCAGCCCACATCCCGGGGGCCGGGCGGCGTGTTAAGACAGTGATTCATATTATTATGACGATCTCCTCATAGCGAAGCCCGGTCCATGTCCTATTATAGTCTCTGCATTTATTCCCATCAGAATCTCTTCCCAAAACCAAATACCGCCAGCCAGAAGCAACCCCTCGAAGTGGTTGACACTAGTATTGTCCGTGTCCACAGCCTCCGTCCCCATCGGCACCCACCCCTGTTAGCAGTGCCTAAGGCCTATCACTCAACACCTTCTAGGTGCCCAAGGAGAGCTGCCCATGCGCCCCGTTCCCCGGCGGTCAGCAATCAGGGATCCTTCCTGCCGGCACTCGTCTTAACACTACAACAATACCCCAGTAACTCCCCCCCTCCCACCCCACCCCCCAGCTGCTGCTGATGTGGGCCCTACCAGTGGTCCCTAACACTAAGGCGTGCCAGTCATCGGGGGTGGCATGTAGTCTCCCCAGCCTCAAGGAACCCCGCTCTCTGAGCGTTCGTGCTCCGTACGCTCCAGCCGGTGGTCTTCCAGAGCTTGGACTATCATCTCCCAGGCCCTTACCCACTCCAGCCCCTTCTCGTTATCCGCCTTGGTGGCCTGCCGCCTTCTAAGCACACTCTCGCATCTAGACCATTTCAGCAGCTCAGATATCCATCTCCCGACTGATGGGCCCTCCCGGGATTTCCAGTGCCATGTAATTTCTCTCTGGGCCAACATGAGACCTAAGTCAATGAATTTGCTCGTCACCTTCGTCTTTGCCGTGTGAGGGAACCAAAGCAGTAGACATGCCGCCATGTCAAACTCAACCTCCCGGTCAGTTACTGCATTCAAAAGCTCTCCCACCTCAGCCCAGTATGTCCCAAGCTTCGGGCACCCCCACAGTAGGTGGTCCAGCTCGGCCCCCAGCGATAAGCATCTCGGGCAAGCCGCATCCTGCACCTTAAAGTATCGTCTAATCTTTCCCGGGGTCAAATATGCCCTATGGAGGACGAAGAAATGCACCTGCTGAAAACGAGCATTCCCACTACCCTTCCAAGTCCTCCGCATGATGTGGCTCCAGACCGTGTCCGGAATGGGTTTGCCTATGCTTTCCTCCCACCGCTCCTTCAATGCCGTGAGCGGCTCCAGCCCCTCCTGCAACAGTCTAGAGTGGAGGCAGGTCACCGCCTTAATCGTTCCCGCCGCCATCACCACGTACTGGCATGTCAGGGTTGCGGTAGGTTCCACCAACCCTTCCCTCCAATGTTTTTGTATCGCCGCACTCACCGCCGCATGCAGGAGGTAACTCCCATCCGGGAGGCCAAACTGCCCCTGCAAAACCTCGAAGGGGGCCAGCGCCCCGTCGACGTAGAGGTCCCCCACCATCTGCAGCCCCAGCTCTTTCCACTCCGCCAACGGGGACCAGTCGCCTCCATGCGGCAACGCCGTCAGCATCCCCAAAGGGATCTCCGGTGCATAAGGTCGCGCCGCTTTCACTCTCTTCATGCTCCTTTGCCAGCATAACCGAAGAGTTCTCTCCTCAATGGATAAGCCTCTCAGGTCTAGTTTCTGTTGCATGACTATGTAAGAGAGAATGTGCCTCTGGATGCCGGTCCCCCGTTCCTGTTCCGGGCCTCTAAACACTTTAGCAACGTTCTGTGTCAGCACTTGTAGCTGTGCCGCCAGGTAGTATAATTCAAAATCAGGGACCGCCATTCCTCCTTCGATTTTAGGCCGCATCAGAGTAGTCAAGGCCACCCTCCGCCGTCCGGTCCCCCACAGGAAGCCAATAACCTGCGTCTTCAGTTCTTTGAAAGTCCGCTGTGGGATCCAGACTGGCAGGGTGCGGAAGTAATAGAGCAGCCGGGGTAGAGCCACCATCTTTAACAGCGCAACCCGGCCCAGCACCGAGAGCGGGAGGGAGGCCAAGAAGGTCATGCACCCCTTCAGGGCCCTTATACAACGCCCTATATTACCTTCCAACAGGTTCACGATGTCGTGGTATATTCGGACCCCCAGATAGGTGAAGCACGTAGCCTCCCAGACCACATCCACAGTGGGAGGGGAATATGGCACATCCGCCCGCAGCGGGAAAATACAAGTTTTGGTCCAATTGACCTTGAGGCCCGAGAGCCTGCCAAAGCTTGACAGCATCCCCATAGCCCCTTCCAGAGCGTCGCCGGTGTCCTCCAGGTACAGCAGCAGGTCATCAGCGTACAGCGAGATATGATGCGTCTCCTCCCCACAACTAACCCCGCCGTACACCGCCCCTGTCCGCGCTTGTGCCGCAAGAGGTTCCATCGCCAAGGCGAACAACAGGGGAGACAGCGAGCAACCTTGTCTCGTCCCCCTGCGCACCGGATAATCTGAGGATATGACCGCTCCCAGCCGTACCCTGGCCGTAGCAGAGGAGTAGAGGACCCTCGTCCAACGTCCAAATCCCTCCCCCAGGCCGAACTTCTCGAGCACCTCATCGAGGTACCCCCATTCGAGGCTGACGAAAGCCTTCTCGATATCCACGGAGAGCACTGCTGGTTTCTGATCAGGGTCCCAAACACTGTCTATGATACGGACCAGGCGGCGAATATTTATGGCCGTGCTCCTGGTGGGGATAAAACCGGCTTGGTCCTCATGAACCAGCTTGGTCATATGTGGCAGTAATCTAGTGGCTAGTATGCGACTCAGTATTTTATAATCGACCGTCAGCATAGACAAAGGTCTATGCGACGTCACATCGGAGGCGTCCCTGCCGGGCTTCAGCAGCGGCACCACCAATGCCTCCCTCATCGATTGGGGAAGACGCCCCAGCGTCATGGCTTCAGCGTAGACCAGCAAGAGCCTGGGTGCCAAGACATCCACAAACTGCGCATAGAATTCGATCGGCAGGCCATCCACCCCTGGCGTTTTGTTTCTGGCCATCTGCTTGATGGCCACCGGGATCTCCAGTAGCGTGATGGGCCCGCCCAGTTCCGTCGCAGTTTCGACATCCACCCTCGGGAGATAAATAGTCGCCAGATAGTCAGCTATTGTGGAGACCTCCACCCCCAGTTGGCTCTCATAGAGGGCCGTGTAGTACGACCTGAAGAGCGTCAGTACTGCCTTTTGCGAGTAGACCACCTCCCCTGTCTCCGTCCGAATACTCATGACCGGGCAACCTCGGGGTTCTGGGTTAGCTAGTCTAGCCAATAGCGTTCCTACCTTGTCCCTTTCCGCATGCACTCTGATGACATACAACTTGTAATCAAAACACCGCAGCCACTCTGTTTCAGTCGCAACCAGCTCCTTCGCCTCAAGCAGCCTGTCCTGTAAGTCTGGTCGCTCGGGCCTACGCTTTTCTAGATCCCGCAACACACCCTCCGCCTTCCCCAGATCAGCCAGGACTGTGGACCGTACATACGCAAATTTGCCCATACAAATGCCTCTGGTCACCACCTTCATTGCATCCCATTCTATCGACCTCGTGGCAGTTGAGCCCTCATTCTCCCGAAAGTAGTGCTCGATGCCCTTTAGGACCGCATCACTAAACACCAGGTCTTCCAATGCAGCAGGTCGCAGCCGCCATGTTGGAACTGCTGACCTCGGCCGCTGCCACTGCACCGTCAACAGCAACGGGTTATGGTCCGAGATAGTTCTAGTGAGATACTCCGTGTGGGCCATCACGGGAGCCAGGGAACCGCTGCACAGAATGGAGTCTATCCTAACATGCAGCGCGTGCAACGCGGAGAAAAAGGAGTAGTCCCGAACTCCCGGATGTTGCTCCCTCCACACATCTATCAGGCCCCACCTCTCCTGCCAGTCCGCCCTGTGCGCCGCTAACCGGCGCACCGGGGAGTCGGCCAATGGCGGATGCGACCTATCCAGTGCCACATCAGTGATCGAGTTGAAGTCCCCTCCTATCAATATAGGGCCCGCTAGGAAGTGCGCCAGTGAGCCCGTCAGGCTAGCAAAAAAGCGGGCCTGGTCCGTATTGGGAGCATATATACTGCATAAGACTACGTCCTGACCATAGAGCCTCCCCTCCACCGCCACAAATCTACCCTCCGGGTCCACCAACTGATTCGTGGCCTGGAACGGGACCCCCGCTCTCACCCACACCAACACTCCCCTGGCAAACGCTGAGTACGTAGTGCCAAACACCTGGCCACGCCATCTCCTCTGCAGCGCAGTGTATTCCTGCTTAGTTAAGTGAGTTTCTTGCAGGAGTGCAATTTGTATGCCGCGCCTCACCAGATGGGCGTGTACCTTATATCGTCTAGACATAGTGCGGAGTCCACGGACATTCCACGTGAGGCATTTCAAATTAGGTAACGTCCCCATTGCAGCCAGTACCCCACCAGTGCACCAGTGTCCCAGGCCCACCCACAGCAGCGCAGCAGAACCCCCTAACCAAAACACCCCCACAAACTCCCCCCCTCCCACTCCCCAGAACAGGACCCAATAATGCAATATCAGCCCCCATCCAAACCTGCAACCCTCCAAACATTCCCTACTCTGTGGTCGTCGCCACAGAAAGCCTTAAGGGCAAGGCGAGGGTGATTCAGAGCCGACCCAGGGCAAACCAAGCCCCCGCCCGAGCCCACAATCCCCTGTGTGTCTCAGCACAATACCTGCGAGTCCGCTGAGCACCAGGACCCCCAGCTAGACCAGGAGTCGTGAATATGGCCTCGCTCCCAGTGTCACTCGTTAAATAGGCCATCAGCCGTCTGTGGGGTGACCGCCGGCCTCCCGGAACTGTCAGCCTCCGAGACCTCTCCGCCGGACTGTCCGGCCTCCTCACCAGAGTCCGAGCCCACCGATATCCTCTCCTGTTGTGAGCCCGTGATGATCGCCGTTGCAGCCAGCGCTCCGCGTCTGTCGTCCGCCATCTGTTCGTCCCGCTCTGCTCTCTGGAGTTTATTGCGTTTGCGGATGCGTTGGGATTTCCGCACCTGGACCGGCTTCTGTCGCTCCCTCTCACCCCCCCCCCCCCGGGCCGTTCCAGCGCGATACGACTCCAGCCACGACCATACCTCATCAGGGGCCTGAAAGAAGTGAGTCGTTCCGCCCAAGATCACTCGTAGCTTCGCCGGAAACAGCAAGGAATATTGTAAGCCCTCTCTCCTCAGTTCTTTTTTCACAGCCTAAAAAGAAGCCCTGTTCTTCTGGACCTCCTGCGAGTAGTCGGGGAACACCGTGACTGAGCTATTTGCCACCTGAAAGGGGCCCTCCGAGCGCGCCCTCTGTATCAATAGATCTCTGTCCCTGTAATGCAATAGTCTGACCACCATTGGTCTGGGAGGGTGGCCCTGCGCGGGCGGTCAGGCCAGGACCCTATGCGCTCGCTCCAGGGAAAAGAAGGGGGAGAGACCCTCCGGGGCCACAGTCGTTTTAAACCAGTTCTCCATATAGGCCACAGCGTCATCCCCTTCAACTTTTTCCGGCAGGCCCACTACCCTCACGTTGTTCCTCCTATTGCGACCTTCGGCGTCCTCCGCCCGTTTCTCCAGCGTCGCTAGGCAGCCAAGGATATCAGCGAGTTTGCGTTCCGCGGTCACCGCTGCCGGTTTGAGCTCCTGGAGCAGTAACGCATTGTCCTTCACTCTGTTCGATAGTTTGGCATGATCTGCACTCAAGAGGCCCAGTCCAGTGGCAACCTGCGCTATGTCCTGATGCAAGGCCTCCTTGGTCGCGGTGATCGCCTCCAGGATCCCATCCAGCCGTTTATTCAGGCGACGTTCCTGCGCCGAGCCCTCCGAGTCATCGTGGGCCCCGCCAGCCGCGGCCGACCTCGCCGCCTGGCCGTGCCCGGGAGTTAAATGCAGTGCAATGCCCTTAGAGGCCATCCCGCCCCGTGCTAACTCCAGTTCAGGGCACCTCTGGAGGACAAGCCGGTTCCAATGTCCATCCACTTCGGGAGAGAGGATCCAGAGCCCGTTTCCCGCTCACTGAGGTCGGTGTCCTCCTCGGGGGCCGGCCGCCACCCCCCAGAGCTCGGCGGCTTGGCAGTCCGTATACTCTCTTCTCGTGGCGAGCAGGCTGTCCCCCAGCCAATGCCACCCGTTTCAGGCGCCGGTAGCCCCTTGCCTCCGTCTGCGTGCCCACGAACGCCGCCCAGGCCAAGGGCCTCTCGCCACACCGCGCAGCGTCAGCAGCAGTCCGGGCTCACCTCATCCTTGAGCCAACGCCGAGGAAGACCCAGCTCGACTCACCCAGCGGGGCCAGCCGTGCACCCCGGGGGGCGCTACTCCACAGCAGTCCGGCACGCCTGACCCCAGCGCTCCTCAATCCGAGTACTTCTGGCCCTCCAGGTAGCCACCAATGACCGCCCACGACCACTGGGTGCGCCTCACCCGGCCCCGCCGCCAGCTCTCATATCGCGTCTGGGCCTTCGCAGCCCAGCAGCCACTCCGGTCAGCCACGACCCTACGCAGGCAGCCGCGCCTCAGCGGGGTCGGCGGTGGGGGCAGCGAATCAGCCCCGAAGCTGGGCGCGGGATCCGCCACTCTCCTCACCCGCGCCGTCTCCGCTGCGCACCTCCGTGTGCGGCGCCCCGGCCTGACGCCGCCCGTGTCCTGGCAGCCGCCGGCGCTCCGTGTCTCAATCCAGGAGCCGGACCCACCTCTCGAGGCCGCTGCGTTCAGCAATGGGGGAGGGGCGGCACAATCCCCCGCCGCTGCCGCGGCGGAAAGCCTCTCTCACCAACGCCGGGTCCCTGGGATCGCGGACGGTGGGGGACCGGCTCCACCCAGTCCCGCAGAAAGAGAGCCTCCCCTTCAGTCGCGAGCCTCCGTCCGGCACTCGTTAGGCTCGGTCGCTCGGGACCGCCGCTATCTTGCCCTCAGATCACCGCACGGCCCTGCTCCGCGATCAGGCTCCAGCACCTCGCCTGGGCTCCTGCTGTCCCGTTTTCGCCGTCCGCTTCAGTCCCGGTGCTCCGCGCATCCGGCTCGCGCCGCCAGCGGCGCTTTTCGGCAGGTAGACTGGATAATTATCGGGGATCTGGCACGGAGCTGCAGGCTCACACCGCCATCCCGATCGGCGTCCAAACCACGCCCCCCGTGAAGTACACTTTGTGATGTTAGTGTTTCATTGCCCGCAGAATGACTCCTTGCTTTGCAATATCACCACCAAATACCCTATTTTCATGAGTGACGGAACTTAGGACGTTGACGCAACTTATGAATACGATAATTATGGGCTTATCATAGCCCTCAACACAGCTACGTCCATACCTCAGTGTTGCAATTTAACTTCAGCATTTTTTGACGTACTCCGAGCTAGAATTTTTGTGGATCTTATTACTTACCTTTGAGAAATCATCCAAACAAATTGATTTCCGTCCTCAGGGCTCTGAGGCATGTCTGAATATTTTGGTGCTAGATGCAATTGGAGCGCATTTACTCCTTGAGAATTTTGAGCCTTGAAAAAGTCTTCAAACGACAAAACACGTGTCAGCTGTTTCAACTTTGGATTCCAAATATTTTGAATGTTTAGACAATAAAAGCCTTTGGAACTACAGACCTACACATATTTGGACTTTGATTTGAGTACTACCAAGTTTCTGTTTTCTGAAGACAAAGTTTTGGGCTTGTCGGATTGACAGACCAAGATACTTTAATCGTGTGGTGCTCTGGAAATCTATTACTCACAAAACCTTGCAGACCTGTTTCTTTCCTGACAAAGTCATGGGATTCCTAAATGCAGGAGGAGCTTCAGAACGAACACCCCTCTGTCCATTGCCGGGTCTGCCTGGGAGTGGTGCTCAAGGGCCGAAGGACAGGTACCCGCTAGTCTTACACATGAAGTCATATTGCTAACTTATTCTTGGGCATGTGAATGTCCTATACTAAAGACATATTTTTAGAATAGCTTACCAATGCAGTGGCATAGCATGGGTTGCCAGTGCCCGGGGCAAGGCAAGTATCGTTCCACTTTGCTTAAAAATGTGCACCCCTAAGAATGCCTCCAATAATTCTGTGCTTGGGGCAACCGCCCCGGTGGCCACGCCCACACTACTCCACTAAACTCATGCGTCTTTATGCACATTGCACACAGGATGTATTCCTCTGTAGTTCAACTGTTGAATTATTTAAGGACACATGCTTGTCTTGAATATTTTTCAAGGGCAACCTCTTATCAGTTGACAAGGACCACTCCTCTCTGAGAAATACCCCAATTAAGCACACAGTTCACTATGGTTCTCTGAAGCCCTAAATGGCTGGGCATCGTGTTATGCAAAACTTTTAATTCCAATGAAATGCAATTATAATCCTTTTACTATATATAGAGATGCAATTACCCATACTGATAAAATGGAACACAGTGTCTGTACAGGGCAACTAGTTTATCTACTGAGCGGACAGAAGGTTGCCTGTGTAATCATCAGGGTGCAAGTAAGCCAGCAGCAACACCCACTAGAGTTTTCCCAAAGGCATTATTTGAATCTCCACATAATCTATTTATAAACCCCTTTCCACACCTTTGTTTGAGGCTATACATCTTGTGTAGCACACACTATCAGTGAGATGTGAGCTTTCAGTCAGTCTCTGACGATCATAAAAAGTAATAGAGGGCATTAATTTTTAGGCTGGATAGGGGGCGTGGCCAGGAGCCGATGTGAGTCAATGCGTACTGTGGAGCTCCGACCGCCGTATCCCTGTACACAAACATCCTAAGCCCCGGGCACAGATATTTGCTCAAATCTGTGAACCGGAGAGTTCCTGGAGCACGAAGAACGGAGAGGCGGACTCTTGCTGCCCTGGAAAAGTGATTTAAATGGAATTTTGCTGCTGTGCGGTAGAGGCGTGGTGAAGGCAAGATGGCGTCCGTGGAGCAGCACGGCAGACAAAGCCGCAGCAGGACACTGCAAGTTAACAGAGACTTGGTCCCGGGGAGTGCCTGGGACACCTGCGGAGTCCGGATTGGCCCTGATGCGAGAGGGCCCCGGGGTCGACCCTCTAGCCGGGACCAAGGCCACAGCTGAGTGCCGAAAGACGACCGGAGACCGGCTCAAAAGAGATCGGCGGAGCGAGCGCGCCCCTGAACCGGAGAAGAGAGAGCAGTCTGATCTTATCAGCGGGAGACGATTCCCCAACACAATTATCGAGGCACAGGAGCAGTCGGCCCAAGACCTGGATATGGTCGATGAGCTAGGGGTACACTCAGCGACTCTGCGACATGGAGACCAGCCAACACAATGGAGTGTGCCGGTTGCTGTCCCGGCTCTGATCTTAGAGTGCTGTTCGCGGAGTGGGGAGGTTGCCGAGGCCTACCCAGGAAAATAATAGCTGCTCCGCGGGTGCAGCTGCTGACGACTGGTGAGTCATTCATAACCCAGGGCGGCAGCGGTGAACAGGTCCCCGGAGACATGGTAATGGCGTACACCCTGTCAAAGGAAGAGAAGAGGGCATAATTATTGCTGCATTGGTACAGAGCCCTGGGGTTGGTGACTGGGTGGAACCCCCAGGACCAGTGCACAACAAGCGGGAACTGCACAGAAATAGCAATAAGTACTGAATATATAACAGATCGCGTCCCACAAGCTACAAGGGGGTGGACGCGATGAAATAAACCCTCTGAACAGTCGTAGGGGACGCGCTGGTGCTGACTGACCTCAGGTTGAGGTCACTGTACTATAGTGAGCAGCGATACCCCACACAGTTATTGCTGCAGGCAAAACACGAAAAGCGCACGAAGCACTGCGGGACTGCTTCCTGTTCGAGGAGAGTTACCTGGTCCCGGGAAAGCGAGACATCGGGCAAGAAGATGGGTAAAGTCCAGAGAAAAAAGGGATATACTGGCCTCACCACGGGGGGCACTGGAAACCAGACAGATGAGGACGAAGAATTAATGGAGGCAGGAAAAGACTCAGCTCTCCTGAAACCTACGTTGGATGATATTATGCAGGCTATCACAGCCTCCAGAGACGTGCTGGAGGGGAAAATCGATGCAATAGACACAGACCTAATCCTGTTAAAAGACGACCATCAAAAACTTAAAGAGAGGGTCGTAGCCACGAGAAGGTGTTAGACGACCTCCCAGGCGCAGTAACCACGCTACAGAAATCACGGAGTTGAAGGTTAAGGTCAAGATACTGGAAGTGCGGGCTGAAGATAGTGAGGGGAGGTCCCGCAGAAATAATATACGAGTAATTGGAGTACCAGAGAGGGCGGAGGGAGTTAATATGGTGAGCTTTCTGGAGGACTGGCTGCGCTCCGAAGTAGCCACAGAAGGATTGTCACCCTTCTATGCACTGGAAAGAGCACATAGGGTTCCGGCTAGATCGCCCAGACCTGGAGCACCTCTCCGTCCGATAGTGGCGTGCCTCTTGCACTTTAAAGACAAATACCATATCCTACAACAAGCCCGCCAAAAACAAGGACTCCAGATTGATAATAGTGAAGTAATTATTTTTCCGGACTTTGCTAGAGAATTACAACGTAACAGAGCATAGTTTTTGCCCGTTATAAAGAAGCATCGGCAAATGCAACTTCCATATGCAATGCTATTCCCAGCAAGGCTGCGATTGGCCGATCCAGTGGGGGCATGATTTTTTGCCACACCACAAGAGGCCTGGGAGTGGTTGGACACAA
Source organism: Triturus cristatus (assembly GCF_964204655.1). Lineage (NCBI taxonomy): Eukaryota > Metazoa > Chordata > Amphibia > Caudata > Salamandridae > Triturus > Triturus cristatus. The sequence continues at coordinate 1,136,449,111 of NC_140585.1, read as the reverse complement.
AACGATCCCGTGAACATCGCAACTCCTCACCGGACTTATCCCAACAGAGCACCAGCAACAACAAAACTGTCCCCAGTGCCCCATCCCCCAGGGAACTTAGTTTGGAACAACGTAAAGTACTACAGTCCATATAGTCAAAATGTACCCAACCCCACGTCGAGTAAAAGTGTAGTGGACATGGAAAGATTGGAGGGTTCGTTGGTCCTCAGTGAAAACGATAACTCAGAGACGGAACTACCGGTAATCACGCCCCAGACGGCAGATGACATTGTCTGAAGAGTGCACCTTGGAAAATGCACCAGAAGATCGACATAACACACTGCGGCCTTGATTTGGAACAGTAAAGTCTGGGGACTGCTGAAAGCACCATAGTAATGATTGTCCTTAGGAGATTGATCCGGGGCTGTTTATCTAACTCAGGCATTGGGGGTGCGCCTTGGTAGGGCTCCAGGTCCTGAAGAGTACGCTACATACCCCGCAACCACTAGAAGACTCTGAGAGTTCAGATTAAGTTTGGATGTGAACTAGTTCTAAGGTACCTGTCCTGGGGAGGGGGAGTTGGGGGATTAGTTTGGTTAAAGGGTTTTTATTTGGGGACAGGCGTGCCACGATGGTGGAATTTAAAGGGAGTGAGGCCCAATCAATGCAATGGCTCCCCCCTGGATTTAAAATGTATGTCTTGGAATGTACGGGGGATGCATTCAATGCTGCAGCACCATAATATTCATGCGGGTCTGGTCCGGAGGGGGTTTCAAATCGGGCTGCTCCAAGAGACCCACATAATGGCGAAGGAAGGGGCTGCGCTACAGCGTCGATGGAGAGGTCAAGTGTTTTACGCCAATTATTCAGCCTTCACTAGAGGGGTACTGATCTGGGTGAGGGCAGGTGTGCCCTTTCAGTGTACGAACCAGATTGTAGATTCGGAAGGGAGGTTTGTTGTAGTAACTGGGCGGTTAGATGGCAGGGACATAGTTCTGGGGAGCCTATACGGTCCTAATACTGAACAGCCTGCATTTTGTCGCAGCTTTCTGGGAAGTTGGCTTCAGTACTAACGGGGTCAGTGATATTCAGAGGCGATTTTAATTGTATAACAAATATAGGTCTAGATCGCTCACAGTCTCCACTTCCTGATGCACCTATACATAAAATAGCGGAAGGGAGGCGGCACTGGCAACAGAGATGGGGTTTAGTGAATTCATGGAGAGTCCAACTCCCAGGGGATAGAGATTAATTCCTTTTTCTCCGCGCACATGACTTGCACGTCCGTCTGGATGCTATACTGTGCTCCCCTGATGTACACAAGGGGGTGCAAACCAGTGAATATCTCACTAGAACGATCTCGGACCATAATCCAGTTCTGCTAGGGATGTTGTGGTGTCGATCGAGGCCCAAAATACCCACTTGGCACTTGCGACCTGATGCACTAGACAATCAGGTTTTCCACAAGGCAGTGGGCATTGCTATCGACCAATACTTCCAGGATAATGTTAACACAGCAACAAATTCACTAGAAGAATGGGATGTATTTAAAGTGGTTATTTGGGGGTGTTGTATTTCAGAGATGGTGGGAGTGCACAAGGTGATCTTGCAGGACATACAAGGGGCAGACCAGCGCCTGCGTGAGTTAGAACGGGCGAGACCCGAGAGAGCAGACAAACGGGAAATTGTTGGAAGCCAGAGAGGCAGTGGCGATACAGGTCGAACGCCTCTGATGTTTTGACTACAAAAATATATAACTCGAGCCCACTCTGAGAGAGACAAATCTGGAGCCCTGCTGGCTTGGCTGGCTAATCCGGCCAGAAGAGGGACGGTGATTCTGGAGCTCAGAGGGCATGATGAAGAGGTTTGCTATGACCAGCAAGGTATCAATAATTTGTTTTTTGATTATTACATAGACCTGTACAAGAGCACATTAGACCCAGAAGGAGGAGCTCTAGATACGTTTATAAGAGATGCGGTACTGCCAGCTTTGAGTGAGGAGATAGCAGACATCCTGGGCCGAGATGTAGCAATAGGCGAGGTGAGAGAGGCTATCAAAAGTATGGCCAGAAACAAACGACCGGGAATGGATAGGTTACCGGCAGAAGTTTATCTAACATACATTGAACTATTATCTCCCAGGCTAGTGAAGCTATATAATGAAGTGAAACAAGTGGGGCACCTGCCTGAGCTGGCACGGGCAGGCAGTTATCATCCCACTGCTTAAACCAGGGAAATCAAACTGGGACAAGACGGCTTACCGGCCACTTTCCGTGCTTAACCTGAGCCGTATTCTAGCCACCCGCCTCCTTCCTTAGATGACAACGCTAATACATAAACACAAAGCGGGGTTTATCCCCACCAGAAACATGGCTCAAAATGTCTGGCGGCTCCTGCGGGCTCTGGAGACGGATTCCTACCAGAAAGAAGAAGCAACTATTTTTGCAGTGGACATTGAAAAAGCATTTGATAGTCTTATTTGTTCCATGTGATGTGGAAATTTGGGTTAGGGGAGGATTTTGTGAGATGGACAGTTCTTCTATATAAAGATTCCACTGCCAGAGTCAAAACGGGAGGGCTAATATCTGATGGTGTAAAGTCGGACGAGGGACGAGACAGGGGTGCCCGCTTTCCCCCCTCTTGTTTGCTTTGGCCAGGGAGCCACTTGCAGCTCGAGCCAGAACGGGTCAACACTATCAGGGCCGCAAGGTCATTACATTGCATTTTATGCCAATGACTTATTGATGTTTCTGGCAAACTCGAGGGACACGCTTTGTGGAGCTAAGGGTTTGCTGCAGGACCTCGGAAGGTCGGCGGGGCTCAAGGTAAATTGGGCAAAGTCTTGCCTCTTCCCTACGAAGGTGAATAGAGTAGGCCCACAAGAGACCGAAGGAGTGAGATGGGAGTACCGGTGCTTCACATACCTAGATACGCAAATTTACCACACTCAGCAAGACCTATTAAAGGGTAACATAGGGTGAGCTATAAGGGGAGCTAGAAGTAACTTCGACTTCTGGGGGACTCTCCCACTGTCGGTGGCTGGCCGAGTAGCCCTTCTTAAAATGGTTACACTCCAGAGGTTTTTATATTATTTTGGGACATTGCCAATCTGGATACCAGCGAAATTCTTTACCCAGCTTAGAACAATGATCTCTGGTTTTCTGTGGGGTACTGACTGACGGAGAGTAGCTCTCGGAGTCCTTATGAGGCCCAGATCGGAAGGAAGGCTGGCTGTGCCCGATTGTGAGGCCTATTACCTGGTGGCTCAGTTACAATGGCTCACGAGGTGGGTGGCGGGCCGGCTTAGGGGGACAGAAGAGCTCGGAGATGATTCCCTGACCCTGACACTGCTATCCCAAATTGTACTGAGGCTCCCCATACGAGCTCGTACTACCCCTTTGGAGCTAAGAACAGCACGTCAGTGCTGGAATAGGAGCCTGAGAAGAGCACAGATTAAACCCCCCTACACCCCTGAAATCCCATTACTTATCTGTGAGGCCTTACCTCATGGAGGAAACTGGCGAGGGCTGGCTTGGAGAGAGCTAGGGTTAACCTCCATAGGTGATTTGCATGAGGCAGGCACCATGATCCCATTCATTGATCTTCAGGAGAGACACAACTTGCCAGGCGGAGAGTTCTTATTGTACTCCGCACTCACTGCAGCCATACGAAAACACTGGGGGGAGGACTTACTGAGCCACAGACTTCAATGGGATGCCAATATGTGGTGACAGCAGCGGGCACCTTTAAAGCGGTCATGTGCCTGTATAGGTGCATGACACAGGAAACACTAGTACCACAACTGCGTTACGGCAAAAATGGGAGGCGGACCTAGAAGAGGATATTCCAGAAAAGGCTTGGAGAGAACTAGTGGAAAGGGCATGGAAGAGCAGCAGGAATGCTAGATTCCAACTAGTACACTACAATGTCTTACATAGAGCATATCTCTCCCTGGCTAAGATTGACAAGTATTTTGGGATCAAAATAGCAGCCTGCCCGCGCTGTAATAGAGAGGGAGTCGTTTTTTGCCATATGTTCTGGGAATGCCCGCAGCTGGGAGATTTTTGGGAAGAGGTAACAGCACTAATGGCCAGCATAACTGATAGAGACGTAGAGGCATCTCTGGGAGTCTGTCTCTTTCATTGGTTCCCCCACACAGCCAAGAACAAAGTAATAAGCACATTTTTAGATTTGGGTTTCCTATTAGCTAAAAGAGACATCACTGTGCATTGGAAAGCAAAAAGAGGCCAGAGTGTAACCAGATGAAAGAAGGAATTTGTTAAATGGGCAGAATGTGAGGGGACAATCAGAATGCAAATAGCGAAAAGAACGAGGAGTGAGAGGGCATTGGAGCTAGCGAGGGCGTGGGAGGCGCTTGTCGTACTGCTGCGGAGACCTGATGACATGAGGGATGCTGATCAAATAGAGCAGGCCCCTGAAGAAGTAGATTAGACTATACACTCTAGAGAAAGATACAGAGCTGTGCATTCAGACTAGTGCAGTAACGCACATTCTCATCTACTGTGGAGCTGAGATCGGAGCGCTGGTTTCCAGACTTATGGAAAGCAGGGGGCGCAACCCGGATACAGCAGGATAGCAATCTAAATGCAAATGGCACGCCTGGAGGGAGGGCAGGGAGGGGTGCAGTTGGGGGAGGGTAGCATAGTTCACTGCTTCCAGGAATTAACTATAGTGAATTACATGAATCCAGAATTGTATTGCATTGTTAATTGCATGAAATGGAGGGTAGGGTGGTATCCATTGTTAAGTCATTTCTCCTGAATGCAACATGTAAAGGAAATTATTGATTGAAACCCCTGACCAATTGGTATTGTATCGAACTGATTATAAATGGAAACTCATGTAAATCTCAATAACGTCTGTTAAAAAAAATAATAATCAGAGGCTGGATGGGATATAGATGACATATTTCTATTTTTTCAGTTTTACCAAAATTAGTTTTTTGATAACTGGTGTAATATTTTCTGTTTGACACAGGTTGTCTTCTGCGATCCTTCTCCCTATTTCTCTGCGGAGGAGTGGAAACTTTTACATGAATGGCAGAAGGAGCTTTACATGAATGTGATGAAAGAAATTCACCAGGCTTTGCTCTCACTGGGTAAAGATGCACTGTCTTTTCACCTTATGTTTTGCGATCTAGAAGATGTCCTCTATTTGGTTTATCTTACAGAAATGTAATATCACAGTAGGCTTATTTTAATACATATAAACTCTTAAAGTGATTGTGAATCAGGACACCCACCAAATGGGTCAGCAGCCATCTTTAATATAAAAAGAAGGTGCAGAACACAAAGGATTGCATCTTCCTCTGCTCATAACAGTGGAAGAGATTAGACGGTATTGAACTGCACAGAAGGCAAGATGGAGAAAGAACAGTAGAGGCTGTGTGTTAGTGGCACAAGGGACCACATATGCAGCTTACACAAAAATATTCATGAAAGTCATATTGTTTTTGATTAATGAACTACTCAGGAGTAAATGGATTAAGGAATTTCCACCTCCTCCGATGATTTGTGAATTTAGTAGAAATTCCTCTTTAGGAGGATTCTTCACCAGTGGAGAATCTGTGAATAGAATTACACCAGCCATACAATACCTATAAGGATAATTTTGGCTGCAGAGTCTCCAGCAGCAGAGAATCCTCCAGAGGGGTACATCCCACTTCCTCCACAAATCTCCATATTTACTTTCATCGTTAAAAGTCAGGCTTTAAACCATAGGTTGAGGCAAAGGCGAGGCAAACTACAGTTTCAATATACTGAGCCAAAGACTTGGGATGGTTTCTTGAAGCACTGAAATGTATTAGAGGAGAAATCTACCTCTGAAATGGATAGTTAAAGGTTGCATCATGCTGCCATGTCCTTTCTGCTCTTGATTAATTGAGGTGTGGTCTGTCCCCAGGTGTCCACTGTGTGTTGTCAAACAAAATCACTGCCCAGTATATCTGACCTAGGCGATCAAAGCAAGAACATGGCCTTGGTTAAAAGTCTATTTTAAAGGAATTTGCTCAAGAGTTTCTAAATGAAGATGCCGGCAATCTGTAAGCATAAAAGAGATGTGACTGCTCAAATAGTGAATCCCATACATTGATGAGGAATATTTTAACTCCAAATTGGATCATGGAAATTTACTTATGAGAAGTCTTCCCCAGCAGCTGCCCATTATATTCTGAATATCAAGAAAACAGTGTCTATCAGGAGGAATTAGGATGTTGCATAGGTTGCTAGCTAAGAAATAAATCTTGTTCAAAATCCTCTGCCTAATCTGCAACTGCAATAATAGTTAGGCTGTAGCACATGTTAAAATGCAATCCACTTATACTTCTGAGATCAACCAATCTTGAAATCCTAGCTATCCAAGGGGTTGTATGATGTAATCACTACCTGCTAAAGCACGAATTCCTAAACCACACATGATAAACCACAAATATGTCTCAACAATGAAGTTTTAAAGAATGACTTATTTAACAAGGCATTGTATTTCATTAACATTATAAATGAATGATCAACAACAAATCCAATTCCGCCTGCCTAAACCACGAAATTACGCACATTGGCACATATTGACACAAAAAATAAATGGCTCAAGTTTCAGTTGCTCGACCACATATATAAAATTTGTACAAGGCATTTTTGTTTTTTTTAAACTACAAATCCCAGCTAGCAATGGATAAAAATGGGACTGGATTAGCTTCAGTGCATTTCTAAAAGGCAGCGAGAAAGATGATGGATTCATAATGGGCATCAATTGCAATTTCTACCTATGGAGAACAACATTCATTCAGCGTCCATTTTTGGGGCTTAACATAGCCGTTTTGAATTGTACAAGCCTCTCCTGAGAGCATAAAATACTTTAATAATTGAGAGAGTAAACACCTGAAAACAATGTTTCAGTGAACAACCCCCTCCAAACCCCTTCTACGCTTTGAAAAAAGTGTAGAGGAAAAGGGAAGGCTAAGCCTGGGCCTTCCTTTGAGGGCCACCTCTGACACATCTGAACTCATGACTGTTTAAGACCTTACTGCGTTACAGAAGTGAGGAACGGCAGCAGGGAGACAATTCACTTCGGGCCAAGCTGTGATTTCACAGGAGCAAGCCTCTGCCCAACGATAGCGTGTTAAATTCATAAGTAATGCTAGGGTATAAAAACATTTAACATAAGGTAAATATAACAATAATAAAATAAAAAATAATGTAAGACTACTTACTGGGTTATATAATAACATTTAAAATAAGGTAAATATAACAACAATAAACTAAAAAAAACAATTTAAGACTACTGACCTAAGATTCGTGGTTCAAGCATGTCGTTGTTCAGACTTCATAGTTGTAACTAAAGTCGTGGTTCATTCAGTGTGTGGTTCAGTCCAGATCGTTGTTCAGACTTCGTAGTTGAGGTCGTTCGTTGTTCAAGATTCGTGGTAGAGGTCGTTTCCCAACCAAGGACTTGCCTTCCCTGGAAAGGGAACTTGTGATTTGCTCTGATATGCCCAAACGATGTATTTTAATTTTCTTTGTTACCCCTTCAGAGGTGATGGCAACTTTTTTTCAAGTGTTTTATCCCAGCATACAACTTCAAACTAGATGTTCATGCACTTGCCCTTTGAAAGCTAGACTATGGTAACTCCATTCTAGTAGTCATACCCAAACCTGACCTAACACCCATCAAAAAAGGTTTGCACTCTTATGCTTGATTAATTACTAGATCTAGAAAATTTGACCACATCTCTCCCATTCTTCAAACTTGGTTTGGATCACCTAAATAGAAACCGTGGATCAGTGGCAGACAAGATAACTTGAGAGGTACAGACACTCTACTTCTGGAAAGCCAGACCAAAACAAAGGGTTAATTCGTGTTCCCAGAATTTGGAACTCACTTCCTCCAAGCAGAGTGACCTCCTGCTTTAAAACATTAAAAAAAGTACTGAAAAATCTTACTTTTCAGTGCCAATTTCAAGTATAATTACATGAATGGAACTTCTCATGACTTCTTTTCTTATCTTCGGATGGTGCCAAACACCCATTCCCCTATTGAACCTTTTTTAGTGTAAATCCTAAAATCAGAAGATTAAAATGCTGTATCTGTAAATTTATAGCCACAGACTTTCACCACCCGAAGACTACAATGTACATATTGCTAACTGCTTTCCTCTTTTTTTTTACCACTGCCAATTTACTTCCCTTAACCTCTTATTATCCTATTACCTTTATTATTCTTTGTCTTTTGTTCGAAACTATACCCATGTAAAGAGCTCTGACACCCTTGGGTCTTGTTCATGTTAAATAAAAACATAAACAAACTGTAAGGAGAATATACTTGAAGCCTCAGTGACGTGCAAAACAAAAGGTGAGTGAAAATATGTCCCACTGAAGTACTGGAAGCCGTAGCTCCAAAATTGGAGCTGCGGTGTCCCTGCTGTGTATTAATGAGCATTAACGGGCCTAGCGTGGTGCTGCGCCGTGCCCGACTAGACATAAGCGTCGTGGAGTGTAACCGCGAAGCTGAAACAAAGGGCAGCAGTGCAACACCGCAACACACCGGAGAAGAAGAAGGCGCCGCGGGAGGGGGGGTGGGGGGGGGGGGCATCGCAGGTTGCACCGTGGCCTGCGATGATGAAGCGGCCAGCACCACAAGCTGAGCCATGGCCCGCGGCGCAACACAACCACTGAAGTTAAAGTTAAATCTAAATAACAAATACTTTTACGATTAAATTACTACTATAAATAGTACACTAGAACATTAATTAATTTGCAGCAAAAACACCAAGACTTGAAGAATGCGGCACTCTGCCAGATTCTACACACAAAAACAGAAGAATCCAACTACAAAAAAGAAAGCCAACTCTAAAATGCTAGTAGAATACCTACATTAATTATAAATAAAAAAGGCAACCTCAAAATTTCAAACTCTGCCAGCCATCGTAATGAGGGCCTATGTTTCGGACATATAGGGGCCGATTATGATGATGGTGGGACTGCCACCGACAGCCCATCAGTGGCTGTCCCACCGCCATCGGGACATGTTATCCACTCGCCATATTACCATGGCGGGCGGATAGTTGGCAGTCAGAAAGACCAACCACCACCCATCTGAGGGGCTACTTGCGCCCGCCGGTGCATCAGAGGGGAATCATATCCCTACCATGGTGGCGGTGGAGAAGTGTGGCTCACTGGTTAGAGTAGGCAGACCTGGAAGCAGAGGTCAGCCCGGGACCAGGGTTCAATTCCCGGCTCTGCTGGGTCTTGAGTCCATAAATTATCCATGGACTCGATAATTCTCGCTCCAGTGCATACTCAATTCATGGGTTCACACTCTGCGACTCTGGGCAATAGCTTGCTTAATCTCCACAATGGCCCCTCGCGGCGGGATGCCTGGCTTTCACCTTGTGGATGCCCTGCTGGGTTATCTCACAGGGGAATACCAGGACGGGTTCCCTAAGCAAGCGCTTAGAGACCGGTTGGTGATTTGCGCTATATAAATATCTGTACATTTACATTTACAGGCACTGCCGTAGGGATGAAGATGTCCCTTTCCGCCTACCTTTTCATGGCGGGTAACCCGTCATGAAAAGGCAGGAAGAAATGTACTTTGGGGGCCCGTAGCGGGCCCCTCTTTCCTCTTGGCCCTTAGCTGTGGGTTTTAGGGGGGGCACCTATGGTACCCCCTACATATCCCTGCACCACGTGGCAGGCACCGCATGGTGCCTGCCACGTAGAGCAGGGATATGTCAGGTGTCCCTTTTTTGAATTGTGGCGTGTTTTGCAGCCAGTAGCAACCGTCTCAATGTAGAACATAGGCATTGCAGCCGCCGTGGTGGCGGTCACATCGTAATGCCTCAGTCGGGACCGCAGATAGCCTGTCGGGCAGTCCCGTTTCCGATAGAGTGGTGGGCAGGGGAAAGTCCGCCCGCCATTCTAATCAGCCCAATAATTCTAATTCATCTTCTTTTTCAAACAGGAAAAAATCAAGCACTGGTCCCATAACTTGCAATAATAAACAAAGACTTCAACAAACTTTTCTTCAGAATAAAGCAACATCAAATCTGTAAGTGGAAAATGTAAATAAATGTAATGTAGGTTTAAATTTTAGTGATAATTAAAAATGCATTTACTACAAACATTTAAGTAATATATATAACATTTGCACCGATAATGTTGGAAAGAGCCACTTACATCACATCTCAAGCAGAAAAAACAATTATTTTCTCACATGGGATATACTTAGATTCAAGAGAGCAAACGTACAGAAAATAAACAGTGGAAATGCAGAAAGTATTCAAATCCATGGTATGGGAGGGCCATTACTAGAAATAATGTAGTGCCTAACATTAGAGAACATAATCATGCACCAAATGTAACAGAAATGGAAGTTAGAAATGTTTTACAAGATCTTGCGAAAGCAAGCACTAGTTCCCCAGAACCTACAGGAACTATTTAAAAAAAAAAAAATCATACCTGTAGTTCCTGTCTATCTATACAACAGGGCCACTTCGGGTACCCCAAACTTAAAGACTGATAGTATGAACTGGAAAATCTACAACTGCAACCCCTGCTGTTCCTAAAAAAAATCCAAGACATAAATTTCCTTACTAACTTAACTATAGCGCACACTGTGGAACCCTTCCTTACGCATGATAGCATTAACAATAACAGAAGGATGATCATTTATGAAACAGAATACACCTTGCTAAGATTGACACAAACTAGGATGTGGAGGCTCAAATCATGCCCTCCACATTCACACAAATTTACACCATACACAATGATTACCACACAGTAACATCATTTTATTGTACGCACTTCTGCCTAATAAAGTGATACAAACTATGAACTACTAACACAAATAAAATCCATACTTAACAGTTACACTCCCCCTAAAAATTTGCATTGACTTTGAAAAAACAGTGATTAGTTCCATGTTAAAAACATAGCCCCAAACAGCTGAACAGGGCTGTTGCTATCACTTCAAACACAGTATTTGGAGACACCACCAAAAATATATGCGTAGAGTGTGTAACAAATGCCAAATACATAAATAAAATAAAAATAAAATAATTGCCCTTTCATAGGTCTCAGTTACAGAAATATCAAATCACTACAGCCTCCTCATAGAATCTCCCTACTACCAAACACACAAACACAAACTTACTCCCCTAATGGACTATTTTAAAGATACTTGAGTTGGCAGACTGCACCATTCTGGTCACAGACACAAAACCAAGTATCAAATATCATAGTGGAAGATATATGACATCACCATTACTCAAGGAGCCAAAACAAACAATAAAGTGAAAGAGTCGCGCAATGCCTTCCAGAGCTTCCTAGGCTGAATCCATCCTACCCTCTATCAGTATTCCTAAAAATATTTTAAAAAGAACAAAGCTACCAGCAACTCAGAATAGAACAATCTATTACCCAACTAAAACCTAAAGTATCCAAATAAACCAAAGAAATGTGTCAAATAATACAGTGCAGAGTACAAATATTTACTAATAATCAAGACCTACGGTGCTTAGAATACATAGGAAGAACATAACTCTAAAAACAAATCCAAATATTCCAACTAAACCTAAAATAAAACTATAGCTAACAAAAATGTATCATACTAATTTATTTATAAATATTTTTTCAATATTTTATTTAGTCAAAAATACATATTTTAATAAAACAGAATAGTTATACTGAAAAGTAGAAATAAAATAAATATTACTAAATACATTGATATTTATGAAATGGAAAACATAAAACCTCCTAAAAATGTAACACATGTGACCAAATAGAAATACATAAATACAATACAAAGCACTTTAAAAACCATTGCAAACACAGAAACGACCACAATATTAAATAAAAACTTACAGTTGTGTCACTGATGTCCATGATCCGGAATGAATAAGATAAGAAATACACCCACTAATTATACATTCATTAACTAATTTTTTTTTATATAAAACATTATCACTATACACAAGCGAAATTACAACACACTAATTTTAAAATTATTTTTCATATTCTTCTAAATATTGCAATAACCATAAAATTAGGAACATAGGACACAATAATGAATGAGCAAAAACTGTTTTAAATGAAAAATATTTAGTTAAAAAAACTTTTTTAAAAATGTATACATTTAAATTTAAAACTAATTATATGAGAATTATTTAAAAAAATTGTTTTAAAATGAAATATTATTCAAAAAGATCTATATTTTTCTCTAATAAATTTAACAATCCCCTCTTCTTCCCTATAAACCCTACATCCCACCACTAAAATAAAATAAAAAAATATCCCTAATGCAGTATCATAATACATGAGAAAATTAAAATTAATATAAATACATATATTTATTAAAAACAAATAATGACACATAAAATTCAAATTCAATAGAAAATTTGTAAACATAAAAAAATCAAGAATAGTGCCCACCCGATTCCCCTATAAATCCAACGACTCATGCCTAAAATAGTTAAACATTTTTCTAAAAAGTGTTATACACAACTATATTATATACAACAACATTTTTTACAATTATATTAATAACAACATTAAAAATGATATTCTTACCGACTATATTTTGGTTGTCACAATATAAAGGTAACAATATTCTTGTAAGTATTACCGGCAAGTGCAGCCCCTTCCATTCCCCTTCCATTCCTAGAACAGCAGCACACAATGGAGTTTGTGACTCTTTTCCCATGGTAGCATTCTTGTGTTATAGTGTCTAAGTGGCCCTATGTAAGTATGGTCACATACATTACCTCATGTTGATATTTGTGGTCTTTCTGGTTCTTGGCATTTGTGCAGCAATATGTGTAGGCTCACATGTATGAAACAATTGGCGTAGCAACCCCTGTAATTAAAATAAATCCCACAATTCGTGATCACAAAATGGTGTTTGACCATGAAGTAAACCTGGAGGTGGGTGAGCAACTGAAAGTTATGCCAGCCTCAAACCTGAAACCTGGCTCTGGCTCTGCTCGAGGTCCTGTTGGAACCTCCATCACATAACAAGCCGAGCTTTCATGTGGGTTTTGCCTGCCACACTCCACACTCCACCTACCCAGCTTGTGGTGTTACCACCAGATCTGCCCACTTTGGAACCAGGGAACCAGGTTCCAGTGTCGACGTCAGCTCAGGATCCTTTGATTCTGGGCAAATTTCCTAATCTCTCTGTGTCAATAAAAATGAATGTGTACTCGTAAAACGAACTGGTGCTCATTCAAAGCGATCCAATACCGTCGGGTCAAGTTCCTGCAGTAAAAAAAACAGCAGAAAAAGGCACAAAGAGGTAAAAGAAAGCGTAAGCATATAAAAAGGAAAGGCAGAAAGATACACCCATGTAGTGGCTGATTTGTACAATGTAAAACCAGGATACTTGGTGGCTTCTCTGCTAGAATGGTGCGATCTGCGGCAAGTATTTTATTTCACCAAAACTCCTTTTTCTTCATCATCGCGTCTGAAAGCACTTTCAAATATGTGAATTCAGAATACCAGTTGTACTAAAACCTATTGTGTTTGGTTTAATGTTGCCCTGTAGTAATCTGGTCCACATACAGGGTTTATATGACAACATGCCTCTTAGTTCACTAATGGTTGTGTTAAAAAACTATCCCTTTCTAAAAGTACTTCTCTGTCCGGTGCTGTAATGCCACATTTTAATGTCAAAGATTCCACATGTTAAAGAAATGCACTTTTTTAATTTTAAAAAGACTTTATTATAGTTTACGTGATGTTTGTTGTATGATTTACATAGAAACATTTTCAGTGCTCAGCTCATGCACGGGCTCTACGAGCCAAACCCGACCCTGGGCTTGGCTCTGGCTCGGCTCTCCCAGTTAATCTGTTGGTTCACCCACCTTTAAGTAAACCCATTTTGCAACTCATTTTGAAACACTAAGTTGGCGTGGGAGGTGGGGAATGAGTGGCCCCCTCCTAAATTTGATTCACAATGTATAAAAGGTCGGTGTTTGCAGTTGTGGCTGTAGGTCATTGAAAATTTAAACACACCTAAAGGCGGTGGAAGCTGATTTCCAAAGGGGTCCTGTGCCTGCTCTCCCTCTGTCTTCCAAACTTAAAACATTTTTTTAAACATCACCTGTCCTTTAAAGAAGTTGAGCTGGTTTAAAATGATTGTTTCCCATTCGAAAATTCAAATACAGGGTTGGTGATCTGTTGTCCCCTGCAAGCAACCATCCCTGTGTTTGTAACCAATTGAAGGGTTTCGTATGTGCCTAAATTTGAATAGAGATGTTGTTCTACAACCCCTTTTGCTATGCAACCTATGGGTATATCGGTTGCATTGCAAAGTTCCAGATAGATCATGAGAAGTTGGTGCTCACTTTGTACTCACTACTGACAACTTGCAGGGCACGAGTCAAGGGTACACGGGGGTAGACAGCTTCTACCCACTATTTTCACAGAGTGGACGCCATCTCCCCAGAATTTGGTCCCACAGAAATATGCTGAACCTGTCCCAGAGTAATTTTCCAACCCCGGGACACCTTCAGCAGCGCCTCAACGTTGTCTGCTTTCATTCCGGGCAGCCACGTGCAGGCAGCAAGGGGACTTATCAGGTTCCAGCTAGGTCCATAACAAAGGCCGAAGTTAAGGGGCCATCAGGCCTCCTTTGTTTGGAGTATCCTGGCTGAGAGCTATCTTGAGCCTCACTCATAAATGTAAACACAATGGAGTGGATGCAAAGGCACACCGCTTGTTATTACTTCATAAAGAACTTAAGAAAGTCATTCTTTTGTCTTTATTCAGTCCCTGTATATAGGAGATATGCATTTACTATAAGCAGATCAAATGTACTAGTTTGTCACAGTATTTATACAAATAACAATTTAAATACCACTATTGTGTTGTATTTATTTCATAGTAGCTACTCATCCGGATGCAGGGTGTCAGAGCACTTCACATCACACGTACACATTATACATTGAAAATGAACCATTCAAGTGTGTAAATCATGTACAGGATGTGTTACACAAAATGGTGAGGGTTACAAGGTATAGTAGTCACAAGTCCTTAAGCTCATGCTGCTGTATTAGAAGGATTACTATTAATGAGCTGCAAGTAACAAAAGGATCTCAATGTTAAAAGCAGTACCCCACTTATTTAGCTACTTAAAATAAAAATCTGGCATCTGCATGTTACATGTTGTGCTTTGCAGGCGACATATTAACCCTCTATGCTACTTTGATTCAAAACTGGAATTAGATAAATTAGAGATCACTGCAGCAAATGCATTAAACTCAGGAGTTATCTTTCCATTATTATTCCCTTAGATTATCTGAGCACACAGATCTCTACAGCAGGTGCTCACCCCATAAGTTATTTTAAAAAGCAGGCTTTGCAAACAATTGAGCAGAAAAACTTTAATACCACATTTCTTCTTGTTGCCAATTTCATTGTTGCAGAGTTTAAAAAAAAAAAATGTGTAAGTTAAGGTCCAGATTTTGCGTCGGGGTTGCATTACTTTTTTGACACAACCCAGACACAAAATTTAATTTGTTAAATCTCATACTGTGCTTAAATGTATTTATGGTAGACCTGCTAAACATATGTGTGCGGTCTTAAGATCTGATGTCACTTGTTGTGAAGTCACTTCTATTGAGGTTATGAGTTATGATGCCACTTACGGTGATGTAACATCCTGTGAAGCCACTTGCGATGTCACACGCCGTGATGTCATGTGACATGGTGTCACTTGCATACTGCCGAACTGGGTTAGTTCCCCTGCTTCATTTCTTTTAGGACTTGTGCCCTGGTGACATGCCTGTTTGTATATCTGGCCCATAATTAATCTACTACACATCATGCCTCCTGTTCTGTTAAATCTCACAATAATACATGTTGATATACATACCTTGCATATGCATTGAACATTTTTGTTTACTTTTCGCAACAGGGCCTCTAATTGTGACCACTGTCACTTCAATGAGAGCCAAGGAAAAGAGGGAGATGTTTCAGACGGAAAACCAGGCCTCGGCGAGAAGCAACAGTAGCAGAAGTGATCTTTCATTAAGTGAGTGAACATTGCGTTAACTCTGACCATGAGCCTACGTGCATGTCACTTACTGCCCGGCATGGGCACACTGGCACATACGTGCTTGTAAATTGACCATAATATATCAGTGAGCACAAACACGGAGGTGTACACAGAGTGACAGAGGCTCATCAGTGAATGGTGGGACAGAGTTGCACACACAATGACTGTTAGAAATGGGGGTCTCTAGTTGGCAATGGTTTGCACCTTCTCCAAGTAGGGACCCTTCCTCCTAGTCAGGAGTTGCACTCCTAAAATAACTCCTGCTCACCCCCTTGGTAGCTTGGCACGAGCAGTCAGGCTTATCTTAGAGGTAGTGTGTAAAGCATTTGCACATAACCAACAGTAATACAGTGTAAGCACTACAAAAGGACACCACACCAGTTTAGAAAAATATCCAATATTTTTATATACTTAAGACAAGACTAAAAACGATAACATCCACAATACAGTATTTAGAAATCTTCAGTTATCAAAATAACCTTGAAATAAAGTTCCTTGAAGTCGATAGCTCCGTCCGGGGCTATCACAGCGTCGTGAACAAACAAATTCAAACAGTTCTGGCTGACCGTCGCGGGCCAGCTACAGTGTCAGAAAGACCCGCAAAACAGTACCTTTAGAAATGCAGGGAGTCAACGACCTCTCGTTGAGCTTCCAAAAGCATGGCGTCCGCAGGCATCGGGTCCAGGGGTTGGGGCAGGAGTCGTCGGGCCCTCGAAGTCACACGCGTTGTAGATCGAACTCGCGTTTGAAGTCAGGAGCGCTGGTGTCAACGGGTGTCGGGTGCTGCGGTGCAAAGTGCACCTGTGTGGTGTGCGATGCCCTCAGGTCACGGTGCGAGCAGCGGTTCGATGATGGCACCAGGTGGTGTCGTTGGTAAGACCCGGGTCAAGGTGCGAAGTGATGCAGTTCTCGTTGCGGTGCTGGCAGGTCACGGTGCAAGCAGCAGTGTCGTCCTTACTGAAGCGCTGTCGTTGGCTGACACACTGGAGTCGATGGCGCCAGCATCGGTAGACCAAGGCTGCAGTGCAGGATGAGGGCGGTGCGTCGTGTAGCTTTACGAGCAGTGCCCTTGAACCACTATGTGGGCAGCGGCGTCGATGTCGTCGAGAAGTGTCGTCGTCGGGGATACCAAGGCAGCATCATGAAGCGAGGCGGTGCCCACAGGTTTGCAGTGTGAGCAGCGGCTCGGTGGCAGCGTTAGATGGCGGCGTCGGTGTGACCAGGGTCGCAGTGCGGCATTGCGGCGGTGCCCTCTGTGGTGCCTTCATGACACGGAGTCGGCAACAGCATTGTAGATGGCGTCGGGTTGCTTTTTCTTCTGTTGCAGCACAAAACACATTGTCTCCAGTGCTGAGGACAGAAGAACTTGAGGTCTTTGCTGTTAATGAGACTTCTTGAACAGGGGGCAAGGTCTACCTCAAGCGCTTGGAGATATTCAAAGAAAGTAGTTCTAGAAAGTTCAGTCCAGTCCTTTCACTGCCCAAGACAGAAGCAGCCACTGCAGGCCATCACAGCAAAGCACTCAGCAAAGTGGTAGTTCCTCCTCACAGCTTCTCCAGCTCTTCTTCTTGGCAGACTTCTTGGTCCAAAAGAGTTCTAAAGTTCAGGGGTCTGGGCCCCACTATTTATAGCCCCAAATCCTTTGTCCTCTCAGGCAGAGAGTGTCTGTGCCCAGCCAGAACCAGTTCTGCCCTCTCTGGTGTGGCTTCCTGGCAGGAGGTAGAGACGGCATTATCAGAGGTGGACCAGGCCCATTCAGGTAAAAGGAAATCTCATCCCCCTACTGTAAATGCAGCCCAGGTCTATTCAGCCCTTTCCTGACCCACCTAGACTATCTGGAGCCACGGCACCTCCCCAGCCCCTGTCATCCAAAACCCAGATAGTCAATCCACAACCCCAGCAGAGGCCTACTGGATGGCTGAGCAAGAAAATACCTACTTTCTAAATGTGGTATTTTCAAACACAGAATGTAAAAATCACCTTCACTAAAAGATGCATCTTTAGATTCTGAGTTCAGGCATACTAAGCTTTTTTTCTACTTAGTTCCTATGGCCAGTTATGTTTATAAGATGTTATAAACAAACTCCCCATTCTGTCCTATGGGAACAGGTAGCCTTGCAATAGTGAAACACGAAATTGCCAGTAATTCACTATCAGGACATGCCACACACACCAGGGCATGCCCTACCTTTTACATCCACGGCACCCTACCCACAGGGGTACCTTGGGCCTACCTTAGGGGGTAACTGACATGTAAGAAAAGTGAAGGTTAGGGCCGGTCAAGTGAGTACACTTGCCAAGTCGACATGGCAGTCCCAGACTGCACACAGGCTCTGCAATGGCAGGCAAGGGTTACATTTTCAGGCTGTTTGGGTGGCACAATCCAGTGCTGCAGCCCACTAACAGCATTTGATTTACAGGCCCTGGCACACTTAGTGCACTTTACTAGGGACTGAGAGTAAATCAAATATGCCAATCATGGAAGCACCAATCCATAACACAGTTTACAACAGGAGCACTTGCACTTTAACCCTGATCAGCAGTGAGAAAGTCTGCAGAGGCACTAAACCAGCAAAAACACAGTCAAACAATCATTTACAATGCAATGGTCTCGGCAATATTATAGGTAGAGCTATTGGTATTGCTCATTATTTTTTTATTTTTTTTGTATCCCTAAATAAATGGCATTGTCATTTCTATTGGCATTAGCTTTTTTTTGCATATGTGATACCTATTGCATTAGCAGAGAGAGAGTGAGGTAGTGAGATAGAGAGAGAGAGTGAGGTATTTAAATAGAGAGTGAGGTAGTGAGAGAGAGTGAGGTAGATAGAGAGTGAGGTAGTGAGATAGAGAGTGAGGTAGATAGAGAGTGAGGTAGTGAGGTAGTGAGAGAGAGGTAGTGAGAGTGAGGTAGTGAGGGAGAGGGATGTTGTGAGGTAGTGATATATAAGCATAGAGTGATGTTGTGATGTAGTGAGCTAGAGAGAGGTAGTGAAAGAGAGAGTGAAAGTGAGTTAGTGAGATAGAAAGAGTGAGGTAGTGAGATAGAGAGTGATTGAGGTAGTGAGTGAGAGAGAGTGAAGTTGTGAGGTTGTGAGCTAGAGTGAGGTAGTGATGTTTTGAGAGAGAGAAGTTGTGAGGTAGTGAGATAGAGTGGAGTAGTGAGGTAGAGAGAGTTATGTAGTGAGAAAGAGTGAGGTAGTGAAACAGTGATGTAGTGAGGGAGAGGGATGTTGTGAGGTAGTGAGATGTAAGCAGAGTGGTGTTGTGATGTAGTGAGATAGAGAGAGGTAGTGAAAGAGACAGTGAAAGTGAGTTAGTGAGATGTTGCAGAGTTCTGATCCCGTGATGAGGAGCACACACGCTGCTGAACTTGGCTCCGGTGGGAGTATAACTTTTGCTTGTTTTCGTGTGCAGTGTTTGTGCAAGGTAAGTTTGCACATTCACGCTGGAGCAGTTTAAGGCAGCAGGCATGAACCTTGGATACTTTATGTTTCTGACACTTTAAGCTTCACATTTCGAGCCAGGTGGAGAGGATTGTTCAAATTTAGAAGGACACCTAAAAATTCTAAAATGTACAGACCTGCAAGAGAGGAGAAAAGTCGAGCAATGGCCTACGATTGGATTTTCGCTAAAAACTGAAGTATCATAAACGAAAATAATAAAAAGTAAAAGTAAAAGAAATGTGGTCAGCAGAGAGGAGCTGGAATGGCATACGTCAGTATGATAGCTGAGCTCTTGAATACCATTGATTTAGGTTTTAGAGCAATATGAATCGAAAATACAAGCCTGATAAATGACACAACGATTCTGAAAGTTTAAATGTCCGCACTCCAATTAAACTGAAGGGCAATCTTGAAAAAGAAGATATCGGTGTAAGTTATTTTAAAAACTACATTGATTTACTCGCTCGAAACTGACACGCTGCCAACATAACGTGGATGGCACACTGGGTTAAGTTCGCTGCTAAAACACGAGTTTCTTTGGGTCACAAGTTCCAGCCACATCAAGGACCACCCATCCGTCTTAGTTTGGTAAATGGGAGAACAAATGCATTGGGTAATAGCACTCCATTATTTACAGCGCTCAAACGGTAATAAAGTAGTATGGAGCGCTATATGAAAAACAAGTTAACATTAGATATAGCTTAAGATAGGTTGCCATAAAAAAGGGAGTACCTTGTTTATATAAATAATGTTTTTTTTGTTTGGTTTGTTTATCAGACACTGCGTGTGGACTAAGGGGACGCAGTTACGTAGATATTTTATAATGCACACTAATAAGCGGTTTTATCTTGTATGTGTCATGTTTGGCATTAAATTAATGTAAATTATTTCAGAGCATTTCGCGTGAGTTTACAAAATAATCACAGTACAACGTAAATAATCACTGCAGTGGGAGTTTTAAGGCATATACCACATACAAGCAATAACAGAAACTTTAAAATACTCCTCCCTGGCACCGCTGTCTGTACTTGAATAATACTTAAAAACATATTGGTGTAACCCGCAGGGGGGTTTAATTGCAGGCGAGTGTTTAACCCTTAAACTACAGCTCTAACAAATGCCGAAAATGTACGAAAATCAGAAAGGAAGCTTACAAAAAACTAGGAAAATAATGTATTTAAATGTTGTTTAAGAGATGTTGCGCCTTGGAGTGCATGTGCGCTATCGAACAATCCCGGAGTATGTGAAACAAATGTACACGGTACCGAGGAAACGTTTAGCTTCTGATTTTGGTTTTGAAGCACCCAAGTTTCTGGGTGTCTAATTACCAACCCCAGCTCCCCACTTTCTGACTCTGGGCAACACACAGGTCTGCGCACGTGCTCTGTTCTGGACTTCGAACCTCTGGGACTTACAGGTTAGACACTCCCCCCCCCCCCCCCCCACGTTCTCTTCACAGCTCGACGGGTTAATGTACCAACCTCGTGGGCGCCCTCGCCGAGGGTGTGGGCTTTAACCTGTATGTGACACACAGCTCCGACAGCAGATGTATTGTCACACTGAGCTATGTTAATGTGATTGGCCCAATACAGATGCATAGTATACTCACATTGCGACCGCGGGTTGTGCATTATCCAGTTAATCTATTTCACCAAAAATACAACCTTTAACCTGTAGGTCTCACAAAGATCCCGATAGACATATCAACGCACCAGAGTGATCCCTGGAGATATATCAAGCCTAAGTTATCCAAATCGGATCTGACCCTGCGAGCTCCCGTTAGACCGAGAGCCCTGCAGGCTGTGCATTAACCCGCCCACACTTCTAAATTGCCGAGAAGGGGGTCGTTTACCGTGGAGGTTACACTGGCAGTAGCCGGTGCATTAACCCACCGAGTATCAACCAAGAGCTGTTGTGCCTGGCAAGGAGTGAAGGCGTTAATGGATTTCCTGGCAGGGCACCGGTGAAACCGAGAGTGGCCGAGACCGGGTCTGTCAGGAGACAGCGCCGCTCCGAGACAGCTTCCCGCTCAGATGGCCGTGAATGTTTAATGCCCGGCCGTGGAGGGGGCAGGTTTACTGCAAGTTCACCTTTTAACCCTGTGGATTCCTATCCCGGTGCCGCCGGGGTCAGGTCTGCCGAACAGGAGACTTCTGAGACTCTCCTGCCCTCACGGTCCCTGACGCCCGGCCCGCGTCACGAAGCCGCTCACTCTAGGCGCTGTCTACGAAGGTTCCGACTAGAAGCAGCACTTCGAACCGCGGTTGTATCCACCCGTGAGAACCGTGACACCTGTGCCGTCAGAGGCTTGTTCACATAAACGAAAAGACACTTTTTAATTCAGTAACGTGAAAGTAGAAAATGAAGTTACATTGCTTCACATTTACAGGTAGCCCGCAACCCCTCACATGCTAAATTTCAATTAAATACACAGGCAAATTAAGAGCAGGTCAGAGATGCGGGAGCGCGCATTCATCACAGTGTCTTGCAACGTTTGTCAACAAGGCAGAGCAAAAGGCAAGCACACCACCGCCTTTCTCCGAGGCAGAGCAGAAATGCCTCGGAGAAACGCAGCGTCCTTTTCGGATTCGGGGGCGTGTTTTGCTGTTATCTCCTCCAGCCATTGACTGGAGGAGATAATTAGACTTTCTGCAAAAAACACGCCCCCCGATCCGAAAAGGACGGGGCATGATCGGAGTGACGGGACCTCTTCTCCAATGGCTGGCCAGCATTGAAGAGGCCAGCCAATGCAGAACAGGGGAGAAGAGGGGCGGGTTCAAGCCCCTCTTCTCCAAGTCATTAAATCTCGGATCGAGACTGCGCAAGCGCAGCCTTCGAGCCGAGACCTTAAAACCGGGAGGTCAGAAATCAAAAACTCAGGCGAGACATGTCAAAAGATGGCAAGTCTAACAATGACATAAATAAGCACAGGACTGAGCCTGCATGCAAGTTATCAGTGCCAGAAATGCGCACATTCACACATAAAAAAGTGTCATAAATAAGCACAGATGAATTGGTGTACATACAGTCTCTGTCTCTGTCTCTCTCTCTCCCTTCACCTCCATGTCTTGATCTCGTTCTTTCCCTCAGTCTCCTTCTTGCTCAGTGACATAAATGAGCAGCAACCAAAAACTGCACACACAATGACCCAAACAAGCATAGACTGAACATGAATAAGCACAGACCCACAGGTGCACACAGAGTGACAGAGGAACATGAATAAAAGCTGCCTCTGAGGTCCACACAGTCCTACTGACGCACAGGTGAACACATGCTGACCTAGGAATATAAACAATCACAGACACATAGGCGCACACCTAAATCAGCACAGAAACACAGTGACTCTGGGATGTTGGGGAACACAAAGATTTATATCACTAATGCACATGCGTGAACAGGCAAGAACATACTCACTGACCTAGAGGCGTAAGGAAGCATTGACAAGTTTATGCACAGACACCCACCCACCCAATCGATTGCTGACCCACAGAAACACAGACGCATTTACACTGACCGAGAGACAGTCAGACTCAGACACTTAGCAGGAATGCACATATATGCCACCAGAATTATACTCTGGAACATGTGGTCCTCTTTATTTTCTTCTCAACCTCTTTCCAAAAACGCTTGTCTGCCGTTTGTACTAGCGCAGACCATGTCACAGAGCAATGTGGCTTTGATGGGGTGTTGGTGAATACATATTTAAAGCACTCCCCCGTGTATCTCATATAAAGTGCACATATTTACTTATAATTCGTTTTTTTTAAATTACAAAATATGTTTATGTCTTCTGATAGTATTTACCTTTCTACACTTAACTCCATCACACTTTTTCCAAATCCTCCTCCCCCACCAGTTCCACATGACAAGCAAAACTCCAAGTCGTCGAGGTGAATATTTATATTTGTTATTACTGTCTCTGTTTAACAGATGATACAATAACTGATTCCGATGCTTTGATTAGCATAAAAAGAGAAGAAATTCTAAACCTGAACAGTCCAGGGAGCGCAGAAGGGGAAGGAGCCAATTCTTGCCTTAGCACAGGTGAGGAAGGAGTTTTGGATTTTCAATGTGACACAGTAGGGTGACAAATGAAAGAACCATCTGTCACCATTAGTACTCCTGAGGGGAGTGAGCCACAGAATTCTACAGAAATGGAAACATGGTTCCAGTCAACAGATTCTGGAATGGTTGCTTTCTTTGTACCTTTATAAATAAGGGCCTGGAGTGTTTGAATATGTGCTGACTTTATATGGAAAAAATGTTTTCCCATCGGGTAAAGGCCACAGTTGTTTACAACTTGAACTATCACACTGGTTTTAAAATTCTATTGTAATCACTTGTTTTGCAGCACCTCCAAATCTCAATACCGAGGTTTGTTTGAAAAAAGAAGAGGAGCCAGTTTCAATATTCGTTGATCCTCTTGGTGAGGAAGTCGAACAAACTGGCAAAGGCCTGGGCATGGGTAAGGTACAGACGTTTCTGCCTTTTTGTGCTGCTGGCTGTGGACAATGGCTGATCCCTGTCAGAACCCATTCAGGGGCCCCGGGGCAAGCAGGGGTTAGTGGGACACAGCCCTGGGGGTTGGCCATGACCTACTTTGGCACCTCATACTGGGCACCAAATACACCCTTTCCACACTTCACTCTCAGGGTAGTGAGGGCGAGTAGTCACTAGCTTCTTCGGAATTGTGTAGGATTAGAGACTTAAAACCCAAACAGTCAAACAGACACAATAAGTAATGTCCAGCCCAGATTTTTTCTTCGTAAAAAGAGAAGTTAGTTTGTTAGTTTATTGTTTATTGTTATAAGTTACTAAAAACCATTACAATATTTTTACAATTACTACAGAAAAAAACGTTTTTTTTGCAGTAAAATACATCGCGTTTCTAATTGATCCCTGCACATTATTTTTCAATTAATACTGAATAATGGAACCTGTTTAAAATAAAATACTTTGCTTTTAAAATTAATCAGTTTCTAAAAATGTGCAAGTTGACATTACAGGAATACAAAATATTAAATTTTTTGCATTTCAACACATTGTTGTTGCATTTCCTTCAATTGTGACCAATCACATTCAGCTAAACTGTTGTAAGGTAAGTGCCATATGTATCAGTGTAAACATTAAATGCTTTCAACTATTTGTTTAGACAGAATTTCTCGCACTAGAGCTACACCCTTGGAATTCTGTTTGATTAAGTTATCTTGTGATTGTAAGAACTTCAAAAGTTTACAATTTTGCCCGGGGGACCGTAGATTCCAGGCTCCTCATGATTGCTGTTCTGCAGGTACGAATCCTCCTCTCATTAAATAAGCGTTTTAGGAATATGAGGCGTGCTTTAGTTAGTATGGGACATATGCAGACAAATGCAAAGAATCCTCTTTAGGGGCGCCACATAACCTACACGTTTTTGGGCCTTTGTATCTCCATGAGGGTTTGTCTGCTATGGATGGCAGTTCTCCTAAGCATATAGCCAATAACCTATTCTTGAGATGCGCCTGATAAGTTAAAAGAAGGTATGCTGCCGGTTTCAAAGTGACGTATGTTTGAATTGTCATCCAGGTGTGTGATAGCCGAAAAAATATGTTTTTATCCTCGACTAGCGAATGAATTTTTCCTGCTTTGTTGAGCGCATGACAGAAAATGGAATGCGTCAAATTTAGATCCCATAAGTCAACTGTATTAGTTATTTCTATTGAAGATAAGTATTTGTTGTAGCTCGAGTTTGGATCGTTAATCAGTGACTGCCATAAAACATTGACTAGAGGGCTAGACTGTTTGTTTCGTATTTTGTGCCAGGATTTGAATGAGTGGTATCTTCTTGCTGTGTTTTGCTGGATTCATCCAAATTCCAAGCAGATTTGAGCAGGTGAAGCATTAATAGACCAAAAACACGTTTAAACGTTTTGATTTGTAATCTATCCAGCACATTACCATGCATCACCATACTTGCGTAAGTTAACGCGGGAAGCAATTTTGCTTTAATAACAGTCAGCAATTGAAAAGAGTGTCCGTCCAGTTTTTTTACCAGTGCACAGAAGGCATGCATTAAGGTGGTATTTTCTCTAACCATATACTGCTGGTGTGTCTGAAAGTTAAAGTTCTTGTCAAAATAGAAGCTAGATATTTGTAAGTACTGACTTCTTCTATGGTTGGGTTACCCAGTTTGATTTTCAGCGGAGCATTGGGATTATTTCCTATTGACATGGTATTTGTCTTTGTGATATTAATTTCCAATTTATTGAGTTTTGTGAAAGCCGCAGTTTCCTTAATTAATCTTTGTAATCCCACCACTGTGTGACTCAGCAACACAATATCATCAGCGTATGACAGATAAGATATCGTTAGTGGACCTAGCCTCGGAGCATGTGAGTTTACTAGATTCAGATGGGTGGA
The DNA here is from genome assembly GCF_964204655.1 of Triturus cristatus. Classification (NCBI taxonomy): domain Eukaryota; kingdom Metazoa; phylum Chordata; class Amphibia; order Caudata; family Salamandridae; genus Triturus; species Triturus cristatus. Next base: position 1,136,423,216 of record NC_140585.1, on the reverse strand, counting down.
TAAATCGTCTGTAAAGAGATTAAACAGGCATGGTGCGAGCACACACCCTTGCTTAAGACCCTTTGCAGTTGCTATTTTTCTGGATATTCTTGTACCATCTGCCACCTTGATTTGAATCCATGTATCAGTATATAACATTTCGATCACTCTCAAGGTTTTTTTCTTGGATGCCCCATTGTCTTCATTTTGCCCCTAAGGGAGTCGGTCCACCCGATCAAAACTGCTTTAAGATCGATAAAGCAGAGTTGTAGATTTTTCTTTAGACGTTTGCATTTCTACGCAATTGTTGCAACTGTTAACATGTTAATTTTTTTTTTTTTTTTTGAGAACTTTTATTAACCATAGTTGCATCGATTGGCAATGTACAATTCTGCGACAGAGCACCAGGTCAGCAATGTTCGGGTACATACAGTCAAATGTTTAAACACAGCCGTTCAGCCGACAACCCGGAGGTCCGGCGGCGGAGCTCAGTTGTACCTAGATAGAGGTTTCAGGTGTGTACATTGCGTGTAAGCGAATCGGTGGTGTTTTTCTGATATGTGTCGCGTTGTTTCTCAGCTAAAGCGCATTGTCCGCGTGTGAGGGGGGCGCTTCGTATCCGCCCGCTGCGCATCATTGTCAGCTAGCTCCTGGGCTCGCAGAAGGATGTGTGCTGGGTGCTGGGTTGTCCGTCAAGCGCCCTGATGTGTGGACATCGGAATCCCGGTGGCCCGCGTGTAGCGTGGGGTGAAGCGCGTCAAGGAGGTTGCAGCGTAGTTCGCAAGGGTGCGCGTGGCGGTCGTTGCTATAATGGAACACATGTTTTGCTAGGGAGCGTAGTCAGTCGCCGAGTTGTGCCCCGGGTGTGCAACGTAAACTTTAGGGATCAAGGTCAGGGTCGAGAACTCGGGTAGTGGCCAGAAGTAGAAGGGTGAGGGGGGGGGGGGGAAAAAAGGAGATCCGCATGCAGCAATGTGTGAGGAGAGAGGGGCTGTCCAGCAGGGCGTAGCCGGTCGCCCGGGGAGCGCGTCGAGTGGCCGATCGTGAGGGAGGGGAGAGGGGGGGGGGGAGGAGAAGAGGGGGGGGGGGGGTCGTCATTGTGCGTGCCCTCCCAGGTAGCAGCGGCAGTAAGTCCCGCGCGTGCGCCAGAGCACAGCGCAAGAAGTATCTGTCAGTAGTAGCCTGTCGCGCGGTATGTGAGATGTGTCAGGGGAATATGCAGGTCGAGGGGGCCAGGAGCTAACCGCACCGGGGTCTCAGACATGTTGCCAGCGATCTAGTAGTGTATCAGTGTCCGCCTAGTGTTTAGGTTATCCCACGGGTTCGGCAGGCCGTCTGAAAGGTGGCGAGGAGGTCATCCCAAAGGTGAGCGATGGGGTACTGCCTGAGTCCCGCAGTTTCCTCACGGAGGAGCACTGCGCTTTCCGCCTGCGCCCAGTTGACGAAGGATGCCCTCCAGTGCCTGATGTGCGGAGGGGCCGTCGCCTTCCAGTGCTTGGTGAGCAAGCGTTTGGCTGTAACAAGTCCCATGTCCCAAAAGCGCGCCTGTACTCTGTTCGCTTTTGTGCGCTTGTACAGGCCCAAGAGACACGCTTCCCACGTGCGTGGCAGTCGTCCATCCGCGCCGCGCTCGATCAGTGACAGCACGTCGCTCCAATACGTCTGCACGTCAGCGCAGTGCCAGAGCATGTGCAAAAGGTCCGCTCCTGGTGACAAGCACCGCGGGCAGGCGGCATCCGTGACTGTTAACATGTTAATTGTGGTTCCGAACCGTTTTTGAAAACCTGTCTGTTATTCTGGAATCAGTTTCTTGGTTTATGACCATTCAATTAAATCTTACAGTATTATTGTAGGATAGCATTTAGCTTCTCAGTTGATAAGCGCTATCAATCTGTAATTTGCAGGCTTTGTTCTGTCAATCCCCTTAAAGATTGGGTTTATTATTGATCCCCTCCAACTGTCTGGGACCATGCCCGTATTTTCCACCTCTTTAAACAGAGCTGTTATTGGATTAGCCCAGTATTTTGGATCCCATTTGTATATTGCTTTCAGAATACCGTTTGGGTCTGGGGCACTGTCACTTCTGCCAGCTTTAATCACTTTTTCCACTCTTGATTGAGTACAAGCTGCATGGTCTGAGAAAGTTAAGTACTCAAGATGAGACAATGTTTCGATATTATGTGTTATATGTGTCTCGAATGATTTTGCTGGTTTTGTCGGTTTGTAGCTGCTCTTCATTAGAAAAGTACTTTAAGCACACACCAAAACATATTATTACACATAAGAAATGTTAATCCGTCCTAAGACGGATGCGCCCAGATTCTAAACACAACAAATTGTTCTTGCATACATCTAGGACAGGTGCAAGCTCACAATATTATGGTACAAGCAGCTTCCCTGACCCATATGCCAGTTCATATATGTCTCACTTCAAAGGTTCTTTAGGATGATTCAGTCAAATAACCCACTAGAGCTTTAGCAGAGGGAGACACAGTCAATGCAGTGTTCATGTTCATACCGCTCAAGTTACCTGGTGGATCAGTGTGGGTAGTGGGTGGTAACTGGAACACGGTGGAGAAACCCTACTCACAATGCTGCAGGCTAGGAGCACTGTATACCCCTGCTCTTATTGGCTCCAGACAAGAGCAGTTCAGGTTGGGTGGCATCTCCTCTCTGGTGTGGTCTTATTTCTTTGTTAGCTAGGCTCAATCTTGCAGCAAAGTTGTACCAGTTATAAAGCATCTGGCAAATGTCAAGCATGTTGTGGTTGCTGACGTGCTGGAGTCATAGAATGATTTCCTCACTTGGCTTGTTATGAAAGCTTGTAGGAGACTGGGAGACCCTATGCAGACTTGGGTCGGCACCCTTTATACTATACAGTTGAGTCTACTTGTTCTGGGCTGCCCAACACTCTGGGCACAGTGGCTGGGTTTCTCCTTCTTTGGTAGACTCTCCCTGCAAGGTTGGGCACTTATCCCCCTGTCTTAGCTTGTCATGGCAGACCCACAGCTCTCCAGCAATAGGCGCAGACTTCAGGTAATGTCCCTCCACCTCTGGGAGATACCAGACCTGGATCTCAGGAGTATTTCTAGTACTCTGTGGAGCACTCCCTCCTTTGATCAGTAAAGAACTAGGGACATTATCCATGTTGGATAGTTTGGGATAGTTTTTTTTACAGTTTCAAATAAGGGAATGTTGATTCCTCAGTCAATGTTCACGAACCAGTTTGTAGTGGTTTCTTTTCATTGTTCGTTTTAGGGCAACCCCAGTTATTTTCAAAGGTGATGGCTTTCCCAGCTGGTTGTGATAATGCTAGCTGCAACTGAAGCACCCAAAACATGAGCGCAGTGAAATATGAATATTCTGCACCTGGCTGTCATCAGCCTTCTGGAATAACTATCAGGAGAGAGAGAAAGGGGCAGGCAGGCCCTGCCTGAAATATTTCTTCTCCCTAGTCTTCTGACTCACCTCTCCTTCCCCACTATCAATTAAATGGCAGTGCTCAGGAAGACATCATTATCAGACTGTTGCTAACAGGTCACAATTGAATAACTAAGACAGCATTTTCTCTATCCACCCACACTTCATTGTGTGAGGCTACATCCTCTATTTCAGAAATGTAAGCAATATACTTAACAGTCTGGGGAGGCTGCACCTCAACCTCCATCTTATGCATTGTTTTACCAAGGGTAACCAATATGGATCATACTGATCTCTGCCTGATCTCTGCAGCCTCATGCTGCCAAACAATACAGAGTCCTGCTGCCAGTCACCAATCATACAGTGAACATGGGGATGTCATTGTAGGGTCATGGCATCACATTCAAGAGTAACTTTATATGCGTGGGGCATTTAGGCACCACACGTATCCCTAAACAGAAAAAGATTGATCAGTCCTGCCAATCATAAACAAGAGTACACTCCCACCCCCACTTAATGTATTTCACCCGTGACATGGACAGTAGTCCCATGTGGACTATAACAAATGGTTGCTGAACCCATCCAGACCACAGAGCTAAGCTCTGGTCTCAGAACCATAATGAAAAGTCTATCCCTCATAGCGCACTCATGATTGTTGTATGTGCTGAATCACTCCTGGCAGAAGTGAAAGACTCCAATACCTTTGAGGGGACATTGCTGTCCCAGCAATCCTATCGCTCACTATAGCATCTATGGGATACAGTTGATCCAGGGTTAATAAAGTGCCAGAGCCTGGAAGTGTGTGAACTCATCTCTAAGAAATAATCATATTTGATTTTTATGTCTTGACTACACAGCGCATGCACTGTGCTGCGAGTCACATTGCTTACAATTCAATGGGCATACAATCCGCCTACAGGATACCATTAGTTTTTATCACTCTCATTTGCAATCTTTCCATTGCCTAGCTCGAATAAGCTTCCCTTCCTTTTTCATGTTAGCTGTTTCCTGGAGCATGGGCCAAGTACATGTGTTCTTCCTTGTCTTTGTTCTTCGCAGTCTTTTTGCAACACACAATTGTGCTTATCTACTTTTAACACAGGCATATGGCTTTCTCCCTCACTGCCTTCTCTATTGATGCTTTATTTACTTACACCCATAAGTGTACTACTCTATGCCACGCCACTCTACTCTATGTCACTCCACCCTATGCCACTCAACCCTACGCTACTCCACCCTATGCCACTCTAATCTATGCCACCTCATTCTACTGTATGCCACTCCACTCTATTGTATGCCACTCAACTCTACTCTACGCCACTCCCCTCTATGTCAGAACATAACATAACATAACACGTGTATTTGTAAAGCGCACGTTCACCACTACGGGTATCTTGGCGCTGAATAACAGATGTTTATTGTTACCCAACTCAATGGTACTCATTTTATCGACCTCAGATGGATGAAGGGCTGAGTGGACCCGCCGGGATTTGAACCTGTGACCATGAGGTCGAACACAGGCCCCTGCAGCAGACGCATTAGTCCACTGAGCCACCAGACCCAGCATGCTACTCTATGCCACTCCACTCTAAACCATTCTCCTCTATGCCACACCACTCTATGCACTCTACTCCCTACAATGCCACAGTACTGTACGTCACTGTATTCCATGCCATTCCACACAATGCCACTTTACTCTATTCCACTCTACTTTATGCCACTCCACACAATGCCACTGTATTCCACTACACGTCACTCTTCTCCATTCCACTCACCCACACACTACTCCACGCCACTCTAACAAGCAAACAAACAAATCCTTAATTGTAAAGTGCGAACATATCACCCCTTAAGGTTTCAAGGCGCTGGGATCTTCGGGGAGATTAAGTGAGCTATTGCCCACAGTCACATTATGCTGAGCACAGCTGCTGCCGGCACCAGGGATCGAACCGTGATCCCTGTGCTCCGGAGGCAGCTGCTCTGGCTGCCGCGCCACTCGTCTACTCTACCCACTTCTCTCAGTTCCACTCTACGGCACTCCACTGTACGCCACTCAACTGTACACCACTCTACTCTACATCACTCCATTTATGCCACTCAACAGCTCTATGGCACTCAGCGCCACTCTACACCACTATACGCCACTTTACACCACTCTACTCTATGTCACCTCACTCTACAGCACTCAAGTTATGCCACTCCACTCCACTCTACGCTACTCCATTCTACGCCACTCTACTCCACGCCACTCTAGTCTATGCCACTTTACTGTACGCAACTGCACTCTACGCCACACCACTCAATGCCACTCTACCCTACTCAACTTCACATCACTCTACTCCATGCTCCTCCATTCTATGCCACTGCACTCCATGCCACTCCACTCTACACCACTTTTCTCTGCGCCACTCTCCGCTATGCCAGGCTACTCTGCTCCACACCACTAACTTTTAGCCAGGCTGAACAGCAGCCACTCTGCTGTACAACACAGTTAAAAGACATTGGCAAAGCAAATAGCTCTCACATCGGCGAAACCTTTTGGCTTTGCCAGTTATTGTTATTAAAGTGCTGGACCTGGTCAGGGAGTGACCCTTTAATGGCAAGTTACAGTTACTCTAGCAATAATGTTATTACTCAGATTCAGAAAGGTTGTGTTTACTTTGCAGGTCTGATCATTAGAATTCTACTGCCAAATGTTCTTGTTATCAATAAGGAATTAGATTGTTTCGTGAAGCAGTTCCACTCACTGACTTTTTGTCCTGTTTTCAGTATTTTCTGCATAAAGAAATTACAGGTCTGCTAGTGCTTGATAAAGTCTTCTGAGATGTGCGTTAGACATACCTCTGATATTTATTTAGTGCTTTATTGTCAACTTCAATCCATCTGTGTTGTATGAGGAGGTCAATCAGAGGACTCTGCTGTCTAGCAGAACTTGCTGTGCTGGTCCCCTATAAAAAAGCAAACTTGATGCTTCAGTTGACATCTAAACGTGTTCAGACCACGCAGTGCTTGCAAGTTCCTAACAATATTCTTTTCAGACTGGCCCGATCATGCCTCAGTCTTTGCTAACTCCTTGTTTCCTTTTTAGGTCTCACCTAAGATATCGCCTGTGCTGTCTGTTGGGAGACATATTGTTAGCTTACAGTAGGCTTTAAATCTGTCCTTTGCCTGCCATTGGTTGGCTCTATTGTCACTCTCATATGCTTGCTTTTTATTTGTCAGCTTTCATGGGCTTTCCTTACTCTTCTAGTGTTTGTTCCTTCCTTGTAGTATGGACCCATTACTTGTGTGTCCTTCCTTTGCTCCTTTTTCAGGCGCTACTTTTTTCTTTTTTGTTAAGCGCTTCATGAGAGTTCATGTGTTTTCGAGCTGTCTCCTTTGTGTCCTTTGTGTTCCTCTATCTTTAGGATATGGTTCTCCCTTCGCCCTCCCTCCCTTAGTTGCCGTGCTTGCTTCCTTCCCAACTGTCCACATTCCGTTACCATTCTTGCGACCCCATCGCCGATCACCCACCTTCAGTTGTCTGTTTGTTTCCATGTCCCCACCTGCCTACCCTCCGTTGTCTGAGTACATCTCTATCTTCGCCAGCCCCACCAGCTTCCGTTGCCCGTGTGCTTCCCAATCCCCACCTGTGCTCTCTCCATTGTTCATGTGCTTTTTTAAAGTACGGTATTCCATTGCATTCTTGGTTCCCCAACATGGCTAAAAATCATTGCCAAAGATAATAGGTCTCATAGGTGCGACCTATTAGCTTTGCCAATGCTTGCTTTGATCCATTTATAATCTTAAAACATATATAAGTAATGAGAGGGGCTGCAAATGGTTAGAATTCACATATAATAATAATAATAATAATAATAATAATAATAATAAAAATACTCATAATAGTAACGCAGATGTTTTAGAATTCATTAATATTCCTTAAGAGAGAGAACAAAAAATAAAAAATGATCCATGAACCTTCAGCAGACTAACATTTATTTAATTTGACAGTTGTAATATTATGGAGGGTAACTAATTAGCGTGCCTCTTTTCTCCACAGAGACTTTCACGACCTCGGAAATCAACAGCCAGTTGAATACCGAGGTTAAAGCGCCTGCAGGGAGGACGTGCTCCAGGTCACCCTCCCTTCTGAGCAGCCAGCTTCTAGCTTCAACGCAGTCCCTGTGTGTCGAGCACCCAGCATTCTGTCACCTTAACACAACCGAGACCTTTATGCCTCCCTATAAAGATGCGGTGGGCACGCGCACTGAGCTCCGTACATTCTCTACTGCGATGGCCCCCAGATTGGGGATGGGCAACCAGTATCGGCCAGGCCGTGGCAGAGGAAGGAAGGCACCCCCCTTCACGGCGGGGGAGATGCGAGCCTTAGTGCTGGGCATTGCCCCGCACTATAGGCAGCTCTACCACACTGGGGCTGCTTCAAACTCAGTCAAACGTGAACTCTGGCAAGAGATCCGACAGCGGGTGGCATCGGAGGGCATTGTAATGCGAACCGTAGGGCAGCTAAAGGTCAAATACCGACAGATGAGGAGGCCTGTCATGCAGAAGCTGTCACAGTACTGGAATACTGTGCCCACTCCCGCAGCTGGTTCGCCCGACTCACTGGGACTCTCAGACATGGAAAACCTCATCGCTTGTAGTGTTGTCCCAGAAACAATCGATGGGGCATCAGACAGTGGTGATCGTGGTAAGTGACAGGACAAGCTAAATATATGTCACTGTTTGTTCAGTATTTACACATAATGCTGTGGGTAAGAAGCAGATGCTTGTCTGTGAAGGAGTGAGTGCAAATAGACAGACATCTAGGGTGTGTGTGGGGCAACTGCCTCAATATCTTTGGATGGATTTGCATGACTTACGAGTCAGCGGAGAGACGGATCCACCACCTAATGCAAATAGATATGGAAAACCAGCACTCATAGTGTTTGCTTTGCCTCAGATCACCCAGGAACAAATATTCCAGTCCTGGGCTTTCATTTAACAGCAGCTTTCTAACTAAAGCTACATCAGCACCTGGTCAACTTGCCCTTTAATGGCGAACATCTGTTCGGCCCGCAAGTTGACCAGCTGCTAAAAAAAAACCAAGCATTGGCATAGCCAATAGGTCTCGCTTTTGGGACCTTATAAGTGTTTAGTCATGCAATAGTTGCATAACTAAATACTTATAAGGTCCCAAAAGCGAGACCCATTGGCTATGCCAAGCGGCCGTGCGGCCGCAAAAGTGATTGACATCAAAGCGAAAGTGAAAGTAATCGTGGTAAAGAGTGGCGCGCGCCCGCGCACATGCACTGTAGCTCTAGGCTGGCCTGGTAGCACTTTTTGGAGCCCTCTCAAAAAGTCTCGCCAGACCAGCGCATGCGCCGGGTCAGGCGAGACCTAATAATGAAGGATACTGAAACGGCTAAAGTCATGGGTGCCTTACAGACCCCATCTGTCTGTAGCTTCTTCTGCCACACACAATATTATAGTGGGGGTAAAACCACCACTCCAAGGCATCCACTTCCTTCCCCAAGCAAGAGCAGCAGCAAGCACCCTCTCGGAAATACTACAGGGGAGGATATGCAAAAAACAACGTAAGAGGCAGGGGAAAATGACCACACCCCAGAGGGGCTGCACCTGCAAAGCAGTGGTTCCCTTACCCTCCCCCTGACAATTTAACTCCTGTTGGGGGAAGTCTACAAAGGTTTCTGTCCTGCTGGACAGAGATCACCTCAGACCAGTGAGTCCTTGGCATCACAGCAGTGGGGTACAGTCTAGTACTCATTTAAACACTACCAAACATCCCCCTACTCAGACACAATCCCTCCACGGAACATCAGTGTCTGATTCAAGAGGAGATGCATGCACTACTCAGCAAAGGGGCCATGGAGCCAATGTTGCCACAACACCGCGGCAAGGAGGTATACTCTCTATATTTCCTCATTCCCAAAAAGGAAGGGTCACTAAGGCCCATTCTCTACCTCAGGCGCCTCATCAGGTACATCCTGTCAGAACACTTTCACATGGTAACATTCCAAGGTGTCATCCCTCAACTACTGCAAAAAATCTTCATGACTGCCCTTGACCTGAAGGATGCCTGCGTCCACATCATCATTCACCCAGCACATCGCCGGTTCCTCTACTTTGTGATAAGTTGTTTGTTAAAACCCTCACCTTACTATCCTCTGTCTCACCCTCCACCTTGCCTTCTGAAGAAAGGTGTAATACTGAAGCCTCTTACTTTGCTGAAAAAGTTAAGATAATCTATGCTTTCTTTCCAGTAGAAGCTTGAAGTCAATTGCAGCTGGAGATGTGGTTTGATGCCACAGCTGATAATATTAAGCTTTGACAATTCCACCCAATTTATCTTAGGGAATTGACTTCCCTCTGTTTTACCGTCAAATCTGGTTCACCAGCAGATATAATTTCTTTCTCCTTCCTGGAACAGGGCTGCGAGATTATTCATTCGGCATATTATTTAATCTCTCCCTGTCTTCTGGTTGTGTTCCCCAGCAGTGGAAACACGCTATGGTAGCCCCCCCTTTAAAAAAAAACCTTTGTTGGACCCCTCTAAACTGGAAAATTATTAGCCTATATCACTGTTGCCTTTTTTATCTAAGCTAGCAGAAAAACACATGAACAGACAACACTCCAGCTTTCTGGAAGACAATGAGCTCCTGCGTAGGATGCAATCTGGGTTTTGCCCAGATTGCATCACGGAGTCAGCTCTGCTGCTTGCCTCCAAATCCGTTAGGCGGATTATGGAGGAGGGCGGCATTGCAGCCATTCTGGTGCTTGACCTCAGTGCAGAGGCGGCTCCTCCATTAGTGCGGATGAGCGTCTCCCCACTGCTTTCTCGCAGTGCGAGAAGCGGAAACATAAAATGGTATTTCAAATACCATTTTATGTTTCTGCTTCTCGCGCTGCGAGAAAGCAGGGTATGCCTGGTTATGGGCAGGTGGGTGGAAGGGTACACCTGGTTGGGGGCGGGTGGGTGGGCAGGTTGTGGAGGAGTGGCTTGCCTACTGTTGTGGGCCCTGACTGTTTAGTCAGCCCTCTGGGGCCGACCAAACCAGTCATGCGCACTCCACATTTTCTCTATGTAGGCTGCTTGCAGCCTACATAGAGAAAATGGTCTCCCTACAGGCGCCCGGCTAGGCGCCGTCGGCACCAATCACAACACTGCCATTGCAGCGTTGTGATTGGCTTATGAGAAGGGAGGGAGGATGCATGCTTTCTTCCTGCCTATTCCAGCAGCAGGACGCTGCCAGGAGTGGAGGCGGCACGGGATCCGGTAAGGTAAGTTTTTTTAACCCCCTTTGCGAACCCCCTGAACGAACCCACCGCGCGATCCCCCTATCCCCAAGTCATGCGTGCCGCGACTGTCTCTGTGCCTCATTTGACACTGTATCCCATATTATCCTGGTCAAGTGGCTCTGGAACAGTGGCATCGGGGGTAAAGCAACACGAATGCCATGTTTTACTTATGGAAATAGGGAGGCACACATTGTCTGCAGTTGTCCGTACTAGCCCGGGACATTTGGCATGGGTAACACATCACAGAGTCCATCTTCTGATATAGTACATACCTGGGTTGGACAGCGATTTTGCAGATCTGCTCAGCAGGATGCAGCAATAAGCCCTTGAGAGAGAACTCCAGCCTGAAGTCGTACTCGCATACTTCCAAATTGGGGGATTTCCCCAAATAGAACTGTTTGCCACCGCACAAAGCTCAAAATTCCCAAGCTTCGCTTCTAGGTTCACACACCCACAGTCCATGGCCAATGCACAGTGGTTGAACTGGTCAAGGATATTTGTCTATGCTTTTCTGCCTCTCCCACTATTTCTTTTTGTGGTTCGCAGGCTTCAGCAAACATCCCTCTCTCTCATCGTAGTAGCCTCAACCTGGGCCACGTAGCCATGGTTCACCACTCTCCTCGACCTGTCTCTAGTGCCTCACAAGAAGCTGCCCAACTGTCCGGAACTTCTCTCATAAAATCAGGGCATGCTTAGACATCCGAACCCCAAACAGCTGAATCTTGCAACTTGGCTCCTGAAGTATTAGAGTTTGGGTACCTCAATATGCCTTCAGAATGTATGGTCATCCTTAAAAGAGGCATGCAGGCCCACAATCAAAGCCTGTTATGCCGCTAAATGGAAACGGTTTGTACACTATTGTCTTGCTAAACATATTGACCCTTTCCAAGCAGGAGTCCAGGACATTGTCTGTTATCAGCTCCACTTGCAAAAAGTCAGGCAATGCATACATTTCCATCAGACTTCATCTGGCAGCTGTTGCAGCTTATCTTCTGAACAGGGATAATACTTCCTTTTTTGGGTTCCCATTATCACAGCTTTTATAGACGTACTCAAAATGATTATCCCACCAAGAGTCCCACCTGCCCCGGTGTGGACCTTCATATCATCCTAACATGGCTTATGGGCCCACCTTTTGAGCCACTCTATTTGTGCACCTTACAGTTCCTTTCCTAGAAGGTAGCTTTCTTGGCAGCTATCACTTTCCACAGGTGTGGCAGTGAGCATCAGGCTCTTATCCTAGAGGAACCTTTTTTCCACGTTCACCACAATAGGTTAGTCCTTAGGGCCAGACCCAAGTTCCTTCCTACTGTGGTCTCTAGTTTCCACATTAACCAAACTATAGAGTTGCCTGTCTTCTTCTCACATCCAGTGTCTGTAGCAGAACGATCTCTTCACACCTTGGATGTCAAAAGAGCACTTATGTATTACATTGACAGGACTAAGCTCTTCCAAAAGACACAACAGCTCTTTATTTCTTTTTTCCAAACCACATAAAGAGCGTGCTCTGACGAAAGCAGGAATAGCACGCTGCTTGGTCAAATGTTTACAAACCTGTTATGCCATTTAAAAAAGACCTTTGCCTATCCATTCCAGACCCCACTCAAGCTGTAAAAAAGAGCTACTATGGCTGTCTTGATAATATTCCTATAGCTGACATCTGTAAAGCAGCTGCTTGTGGTCTAATACCCACACTTTTACTAAATATTACTGTGTGGATGTTTTAGCCCGCTAACAAGCTAGAGTTTGCCAGGCAGTCTATTAGTCTTCTGCAACCTCCTTGGGCTAGGAACTGCATAAGAGAGGACTGATTTACAGTTTGTGCACTGTATGTATATCTACAGCTACACATGCCGTGAATGGAAAATATTACTTACCCTGTAAGCATCTATTTGTGTTATGTAGTGCTGTAGATTCGCATGTGCTCGCCCTCCTCCCCAGAAGCCCTTAGATGTTACAGACACTTTTTATCTTCTTACATTTACTTTTCTTAGGTATAGTCATCTTTTCTGTATTTCTACACTTCATCTACATCATTACTCTTTGGCCATAAAAAACTGTTGACAATGGAGCTGATGCCCATGTGCATTTCCAGAAATGGGTGGAGTCACTATATCTGGTGACTCGAAAGACTTAATCAAAGAACAACTTGCATACGCCCAACCCCAGCACTAGATGGCAGGAGTATGCACAGCATCTGAATCTAAAGCACTACATGCCACAAACAGATGCTTATAGGGTAACATTTTCCTTTTGACTGGTAATTTAAAAACTAAATTTGCGCAACACCTCACATTTATAACACAAACCAATATTTAGACTTCCATTACATTGACAAGCCCTTCCTCCAGACTCAGTGTAATATTGACCATTCTGGGGGCCCACCTAGTTCAGATTTAGAATAAAAGGAGTAAGGGCTGAGTTTGGTAATGTAGTAATAACCAGGTTCTCAAATCAGAGTAAAGATAAAAAGAGGGGAGTAAAGTTTATGAAAGGGGAATAGGAAGAATAGCGAGAGAAAGCTAACAGTCTAAAAAGCAGATCATGCATTTCCAGTCACTTTCTAAAGCTTTAAAAAGAGTTCCAAAATGCAATGGAGTGTGAAAGAAGGCTCGAAAAAACGGATTTCCCTCGCTGCACTAACAATGAGTAAAGAATAATAAACAAGAGAGCCCTGTATCTTATGGAGAAAAAGGGAAATATAAACCTGATTCTCTCTTTTCGAGCCACAAGCCCATGCTATCTATCCCTTATGCAACCAACTATTCCACAGTCACAATTAGCCACATGGGTTACGGTCCCCAGCACCCCGCTATATACAGCGATGCTTCCAGTACTGCATGGGCTATGTTCTTTAGAACTCATGTAAGTTGACTCTCCACTACAGCCTTCAATTTCTAGTAAGAATTTTGGGCAAAGCTGTTGTGCCCAGAACAGTCTTGAATCTCATAAATCTGCCATCACTGCAGATATAACTTCCTGGGGCAGAGATAAAAGCCAGGTATGGTGGCTCAGTGGACTGTTGCATCCACTACAGGGAGCTGTGTTCGACCTCCTGGTCACAGGGTCAAATCCCAGCAGGTCCACTCATCCTTTCTGAGGTCGATAAAATGAGTACCGTTGAGTTGAGTAACACTAAACACCTGTTATTCAGCTCCAAGATGCCCCGTCGGGGGTGAACGTGCACTTTACAAAGGACGAGTGTTATGTTTATGTTATATTACTGTTCCATTTACTGCACCTGAGGGTGTGAGCATCAAAATCCCAGTGTCAAATTGTCTTCTGGAGAGTCACTTTCTTGTGAGAATGAAAGTAGGATTTTATTGGTCTGATGCCTTGTCAATATTTGTGCGGTATGTGCGGTATACTAGCATTGATGTCTTGAAATATCACACAGGATAGCAGTTTTATTTATTATAGGCCATGAAAAAGGGCTCAACAGTGCTAAGGGAAGCAAGAGTAAGGTGGGAGACGATTAAACCTGTCTTATCTGCTGGGGAGTGGGCTGTCAGAATGACCTTGGTGTCTCTTGAATGTCATTGATGCTTATATTTGCATGCTAAAAATGATATTTTTCATAGTTTGCAACAAGATGAAGGCGTCACAATACGCAAAATTTGTATTGCAAAGTACTGTACGATGCTCGTCATATGCTTCGCACTGAATAAAATATTCTAAATTATTTGGACATGGACCAGCATGCAGATTACTGTATCCAGTAACTGGGCAATGTGTAATCTGCAGGGATGTCTGGGTGTTCCATGTAACCTACAATGGTTCATTCTATGCTTCATCTTTTTCAGTGTTGCGGCTCGAGGACACCCAGGACCAGGAGATCCTGACTGACACTGAGGACAGTGATGCTGTGGAAGGAGATGGTGAGTGGCATAAATGCCCAGTAATATCAAGGGCAGTCATGGACAACTTAGAGGCATAATTGCAAATGTACATGGTACTGTTATCAAACCTAGTCAGACAGGCATGCATGTAGTTTGACAATATACCAACAGCACAACATTCACAGAAAAGAGTTGCACCCCCCATATGTACAGCGGTGAGATAATGCAGTCATAATTTCACACAGGTTCCTCCCTGTTGTTCTGGTCTTCCACAGGATCTGACTTTGAGGAAGGAACAGAAGAGGACACACAGTCACATGGGACGGGAGATATAACTCGACTTATACCATCAGTTACAAGCTCTGCTCAAGGCAGGCTCCTGACATCAACTGGTAAAGAAGGATCTGTGAGTGGCCCTGATTGCCCAAGCTCTGCCAATACCCAGGGATCAACAAATGCTGGCCGAAGTTGTACCTTATGGCCTGGAAGTCAAATAAGTCCTCAGACTGTGCATCGCTCTTCTGCGCTGGTCCACTTCAGGGTGATGGAAGGTCAAGAAGATGGAGATGCCACTGACAGAGTAGAGGGCATCTCTTGACTTGCTGGCCATGAGCAATCCGGAATGTTCTTCAGACAGCTCAGCTGGGTATGGAATGCATCTCGAGCCGCCAGTTGCCCTTTACAGACAAAGTCACATTGCTGCACACCTTGTAGAGTTACAAAGCGAGTGAAGATGTGTTGAGTTTTGTTTTTTCTAATCATTTGAATCTTGGGAATTTTCTAATGTTGATTGGGGTGAATTGAAGTGAAAGACACCCTCGTTTCAAAGTCCACCAGTTACCGAAAAGACAAACAGAAACCTTTCGATCTTTAATTAACCTGAATAGAAAAATGCTGCTACTAGCACTCACTTTATGTCAAGCAGATCTATAACAACCACCTCCCTCAATGCTAGGCTTCGCTATGATCTCAGTGAAAGAACACTGTTTGTGACTATAGGGCCCATGTTAATACAGAGCCTAGCTTATAATGTCACTTTTGAAATTATTTTCCTACTAAAGTGATTAACCACATGTCCTACCAACCTTCTAACCCTCCTGGCTGTCTCTCTGCTGTTATTTTACTGTACAAGTCCACACCTACGGTACAAAAGGGGGTGGCGATGGATGGAGCATCAGAACCAATCAAACACTCACACCCAGTCAACAGATCTGGGTTTGATCAAGTCCACACCTACATCTTAAAAGACCATTTCTATATGTTTAAAAAATAATGCAAACCCCGCTCTTAGCCTTTTCTCTACTTTGGTTGGTTGAATCCTTATTTAATTTCTTTTAGTATGCGCCTGCAGAACACAAGATTACATGCATGACAGTGCACCAGACATTTATATAAACAGAGATAGACAGTATCATCAAACAACAATTTTGTTCAACTGTCTAACCCTCACCACCCAACCCCACCCCGAAGTTTCCATGAACGTATTGGGTCCATCCCACAAGTGGTCTTCTCTCAGTCTCAGAGATGATACCAATGAACACATGCTTGTCCGATTCTTTGCCAAAGGGCCATGGCACCCATCATACCCAACCCAGTTCTGCATTAAGGCACCACACTGCATATTTAGTCTGGCACATCCTGGGTCCGACCAGAGGGCTCCAACATTGCCTGGGTTATGGCTGGTTGAATCCATGTAACTTAACTCTTCAACAATGTGAGTATGTCAGTGGCCTCTATTTGGACTTTTCTTCAGTTCACTATTTTCCTTTTTTGTTCAGCTTTCTGTATTCAATTTAATAGGAAAGTTTTCACAAATTAAAAGTATGCAAGGAACACAACATTTGTGATCATCAGAATGCAAGCTTAGATATGTTTCAACAGCCAATGCCTGAAAAAAATACAAGGAAAGAGATGATGCATATTTCAACTATAGCCAGTGTTGCAAGGAGCTGAAGAAGAGTCCCTGGGGACTTGTGCCTTCTACAGAGTATTTCTCATACGCTGGTGGAATCACGCACAGTGCCCAAGTCATCTGCCTGTGAGTATTACACAATTGGTTCGCATTTTGTGCATCTTACATAAGCCCCCGGTGATGATCTATTGCCAGGATGTTGTGGCATCTCAAAGCATGAGAGAAGTAAGGCCTCACTTTTCTGAGTTAATGTATTTAATTCTTCTAGATTCTTGTTCCAACCTCAAATGCTGCTCATTCATGAAATTTAGTGAGTTAGCCAATTTGACCCTCCTTTGTGTTTGAGCCATAGCCAAGGACTAAGACTAAATGTGTGTTCTCTATAAACTCAACATTTCCTGAATACAGGCCCAAACATTCCTCCAGTATTGTTTCAGATGTTGCTCTTTTGTAGTCTGTTGTGCCCTAAATGAAACACAGTGTTCCAAATTTGGTCTGACTGGGACCTTGTACAGCAGAAATGTGACCGCTTTCAATTCTTTGCAGTAGCAGTAAGCTTAAAAGAAACCTGGGAAGATACATCACCAAGATTGGAAACATAGAACGTTTTAGCAGCAACTGATAGATATCCAAAAGGCTCAAACATATGATCAGACTGATTTCCCAGATCATGAATCCTGATGGTCATTATCCTGTCTCCTCAACTTCCAAAAGCTGTAAAACAGCATCTCATTTGATAACTCTAAACTGCATTCATTCACCGACAAATAAAACTCACCGTTACAGACATTGGCAACTTCCATCTTACCATCTATTCGGTTCACCCATTACCTTCCTCAAACACAACAACAAAATAGATTTTTTCAATATCTTTTATTGACATGTTTCAACCATCAAACATATCTTTGATTACATATGTGGTATGCCCAATAAGAATGTCATTCATTCATAAACAACAAAGAACCTTAATTTCCTAAGTAATCATTTGCATTTGGTCACATGTTACAAAATGCTTAGCTTCCATGTTACTGATACCATACTCTGGCCGTCTCCACTGGGGAGCAGTCATTTTGAACATTGATCGCACTTACTGTAAACCAGTTGTTTTGTGGCCAACTCTAAACATACTGTTTACTCTCCTTGTTTTTGCTTTCTTTGTTGGCCAGTCCCCAAACATTTCCAGCAGTGTCAGTCGATATAGTCATTGTTCTTTATTACAAGGTTTAAGTTGCATATTCCCCATTTCTATCACGTGCATATAAAGGGAGATGATCCACTCTCTGGAACTTTAGTCATACTTCTTTCAATGGCTGTGATGGGTTAGTGGTGCCCCGCCTCTTGCTCAGTTTTCTGATTTTATTGATATCCACCTCTATGTAACTCAGTGTCGCCTCTGTGTGTCCCACACACTGTCTTCTTACTGATCTACGACATCAAGAATGCACTATCAAATGTTCAGGACAATTCTCTAGTGGAAACAAATGAAAGTGACCCTTTCTCATTGTTGCAATTAACCTCAGTGTCTCATTAAATGCTGTCTTGTGGGTCATGCTTTTTATTTACAGACTTTCCAAAGTGTTTGAAATCTCAGTGTCAGCCCTCCCGTAGTTCTCATCCTTCCTTGAAAATTGCTCCCAAAAACTAAAACTGCACAGATTCCTCTCTAGCTTAATCAATACCACTTGATAAATCCCCTTATTATAGTCTGCACTTACCTCTCCACGTTAAAGTGCGAATACAGCCCATAATGCAGGTCATCAGGCCCCACAAAAGTGGAATCTTTTCCTTTGCTGATGATAAACATCAGAAGCTACAGATTTGTAGCAAACCAGATTAATATCTAACTACAAGCTAATGCCTATCCAATATTAAAACTGTTAATGAAGGAGCTTTCTGAAGCTCAAGCGTCCAAGACAGTGATACTGTGCTTCATTCATAAATATCATAACAACTCCATAGAACCTGTGGAAATCCTCTAATTTGCAAGCAATCATTCTCTAAAAGACGACTGCTTCATAATCCTAGCCGTACATACAAGAACCATGGTGTCCTCGTTCCACATTAACCTATGTCTATGCTTATTAATAATGATTTTACAAAAAGATGTAGACATCAATGTGCAGGATGATTAATGCCTACAATATGCTTTTTACATCTCTCGCATAGTTCACCTACAGGCACTCCAAAAATAGACCTCCATATTGACTCTAGGCCTTATACCAAGGGCCAAACCCAGTTTAAGAATGTACCTTTGCTTTTGGGTCAACAACAAGTTACCTTCAGAATGCCACATCTCTTTAATAGGTCTATGCAGTGCACAAGCCAAAGATACTTAATGGCTAGGGTCAATTCTTACCCCTAAGCAAAATTCCCCTCTTTGCAATCCAAATCCTGTTGCATTTCTACCATACAACTCATCTAAAAAATGCAGCCACTTTTCTGATCACTATCCAAGGCTGTAATACATTGTACCTCTTCTTGCTGCAAGCAATCTAGTTTCAGAGCATCTTGAAAAATCTATGATACATCTGTCTTAGTCCTTCTATCACACTACTATAGCACAGCAGCTATTGGTCTTTCGTTTCACAATGCGAGCTATATAAAGAAGAAGATGTGATGATGAACAAACTATAGTATTGCAATGCTGTCTTACTGGACATCTTGACTATTAATAACCCTAGACAATATCTTTGGCTAGCAATATCAACTATTAACCACGTCTTTTATATTTACTGTGTGTCATTGCCACCTAAATGCATCACTGCCTGTTTAGATTCCTCAAACTCGGTTTGATGGTCTGGTGAGGGTGAATTCACAGGCTGTTACTAAAAACTACTTTGTTCTATAGTTTATACTGAAATGAGACTCTTGGAAGAGTATGTACAAATAATTTACGGTATCTTTTAATGATGGATATTGAAATTAGCGAATTTTCATACTTCATTCGTTTTACTTTAGATAACTTAATACATTAATTGACTAAGGCAGTAATACCCATTGTAGACGTTTCGTATGATTTGATGGCCATTAAATTGTCAACAAAGGCTTGGGCATGAGATCAATTCACTAAATTCAACTAACAAGGGATACACACTCTGGACATTGACTAATCTATACAAAGGTTGCCTAATGTATCAACTTTCTTTCTCTATTAACAAGGATTAATGTGAACCTCCCCTTTATCTCCCCCTTGGACATCTTGAACAATTTCCCCCTGAAAAAGTATTGAACAGCTAGCATTACATCTGCTACCTAATAAATAAAAGTGGTGGACCTTAGTGTTTCATTATTTGTTTTAGTCCTTAGATTGATACTACACGTTTTCCCAATCATGTAAGAGATTAATTACCATTCCCTATAATAATCATAACTCTACCTCTAGTACACTTCATAAACAGATGACTGATAGGTGATGTTACCCAACTAAGTTTGTACTTATTTGATCAATCTCAGAAGCAAGAAAACTTGGGTTAATGCTGCCTGGAATAAAGACTGTGCATGCCTGCATTTGGGTGACATTGCCTAGTGAGCTATACTACTAGTATGAGTATGTGTATGAGGTACCATCTCTGAACTGGCATCCTTAACACCATTATCTTTCACACGTACATTTGAAAATGTTTTTATATGTTTATATGGAACATGACCAGAGACAATCTTAAAGCAGTTTGTGTTTGGAAGCTGTTGGTTCTGAAATTCCTCATTTAAGCATTGCTCAGTGTCTATGCCATCTGGTCCATCCAGAGGTTTGTTTGCTAACAGTCACATGAAGGGGTGTTTAAACAGCCCAGCCCTCCAGAACTTGACAGATAGCGATACCAGCAACTTTATAAGTTTTGCAATGCTGTTAATCTATGCCAGGATTTTACACATGAGTTACAACAATTGCACCTCAAGAATGTGGTGCTTAAATGCTTTGGTCATATGGTATACAGACACCCTGGTAGTCCCTGCAAGTGCCATGTTTTTCTAGGGATCGTAAAAAGCTTACGATTGTTTTTAATTTTCATATGGTGCATTTTGCTTTTTGCCCAGCACAGTTTATTCAAGATCATGTAAAAGTGGGAAATCAGACTGGAAATTTTACTGGATCTGCTTTGGCAAATCCTCTGCTAACAAATGCTGACACTTGTTTACTGTCTTATGGCACTTTTATGTTGGCTGTTAAAAAAATGTGTTAGCTTGCTGAGTTGTAATATTCTACTGAAGAAGCATTGTGTGATATTTAACAAATGGAAGTCTTGATTTCGGCAGTGGACAGCTGAAACTATCTGGTGAAAAGAACTCACGTGACTCTTTTTCAGCATGATTTAGAAGAAATTGAGGATTAACTTGTGTATTCCCAGTGCCCTGCCATTTTTGCTGACATTTTTGATTTGGTGCTATTATTTGAACATAAATTGCAGGAGATGTAATAAGGTTAGAAAGTTCAAAGGGAATTATTCTAATTTTCTTGGTGTTTTGTTGTCAGGCCACATAAAGGTATTGGGGCTTCTACAACGCTATTTTTATCAGTGTTTTGGTACAAATCACTGATACCTAAATTACCAAGATTCTGGCATGCATAGGGGTAAGTCATAGAGGAGAAAAAGTTTCTCATTGCTTGGAAGTGCACCTGAGACTTGCTTGTCCTAATCATAAAAATGGCCACTAGATGCCCAAATGATTCAATTTAAGACAAACAAAAACAATCTAAAGACAGGTCTCCCCACAGTGAAAACCAAAAACTACAGCAGAGTTTAGGGATTTCCTTACACAGTCCAAGATTTCAAAGTTCCAAAAGGACCTGAAGAAATTCTCCCATGAGGCGGTTTATCCGTACTTAACGGAGGGTTACATGGCAAAACCTGCTACAACTTCAGACTCTTCCTCTGGAAGCAGTTTCTCCTTGGACTCGGAAAAGGAGTTCCAAATAGGGGCACAACAAAGAAGAGGGAGGATATGGTAGTGATGAGGTTTCTTCCTGCTTCAAGCACCATTTGGTAATCCCCCACATGGTGACAACATGTGGGGCTCGCCCCCTAACTTCGGTCCAACTTTGGTCCACTGTCATTTATGCATCCACAGAACATGTTATGTTATGTTAAATATATTTCTAAAGCACGCGTACACCCAGAGGTTTCATGGCGCTGTTGCAATGTCGTACTGGATCAGGAGGATTACTGGTAGGCTTGAGTGAATAAGAGGGTTTTGAGGAGGGATCTGAAGTGAGGCAAAGATTTTCCGAGTCTGAGTTCTGGAGGAAGGGCATTCCAAGTTTGAGGTGCTAGGAAGGAGAAACTAAGCCCACCGTGTCTTTTCCGGTTGAAGCGAAAAGGGGTGAGGAAATTGGCATGCGACGAGCGGAGAGGACGCGTGGGGGAGTAACGGGTGATTAGGGAGGAAATAAAGGCGGGCCCGCTACCCGTTAGGGCTTTGAATGTAATACAGCCCAATTTAAACAAGCAGCGTTTGGCAACAGGGAGCCAATGAAGAAGTTTCAGCGAGGGGCGGATATGTTGGGTACGAGATTGGTGGGTGATAAGGCGGGCGGCCTGATTCTGGACCAACTGAAGGCGATGGAGTTGATAGATAGGAATGCCAACATAGAGGGAGTTGGCATAGTCAATCCGGGAAATGACTAGAGCCATGAGAATCACAGTGAGGGCCTCGGTGGTAAAGAATCTTGCAATCTTCCGGATTCTGCGTAGGTGGAAAAAGCATGTGGAAGTAACTGCACCGATCTGGGGCTTCATGGACAGGTCACTGCTAATTATTACTCCAAGGCTTTTTACTGATTTGGAGGGTGTAGGGGGAATTCCTAACGAGGGGGGCCAAAAATTGTCATTCCAGGGGTTTGAAGGGCCAGTCAGCACCAGCTCGGTCTTATCAGGGTTGAGTTTTAGTTGGCTGGTATTCATCCAGTCCCTGATAAAGCATAGAGTAGCCTGAAAGCTGGATACAGACGCAGTAGTGGAATTAATGTTAAACACTAGTTGAAGATCGTCCTCGTAATTAAAGCAGACTACTTCAAAGTTGCGGAGTGAGTAAATTAAGGGAGCCATATATAAATTAAATAGTAAAGGGGATAGAGAAGAGCCCTGTGGTACACCGCAGGTGAGAGTGGTTTTTTTGGCTGAAAAGTTTGCAAGGCGAACGGCCTGCAAGCGGTCCCCCAGAAATGAGGAGATCCATTTTAGGGCCGTGCCCTGGATGCCAGCATCTCCGACACGGTCGATCAAAAGCTTGTGATCGACCGTGTCAAAGGCGGCCGAGAGGTCTAGGAGAACGAGGGCCTGAGAAAGGTTATTATCTGCTCCCCTGCGGAGTTCATTCATCACGGCGAGAATGACCAGCTCAGTAGAGTGCGCTGGCCTAAAACCGGCCTGGCGGGGGTCAAGAAAAGACGAACGTTCGATGAAAGAACTGAGGCATTGTGTAACATGGGCTTCCAAGATTTTGCTCAAGTAGGGAAGGAGGGAGATGGGACGGTAATTGGTGAGATTGGTGGGATCGGCATGGGGCTTCTTCAGGATGGGAATCACCTCAGCAATTTTAAAAGAAGTGGGCACGACTCCAGTTTGTAGTGAGTTATTGAGAAACGCAAGCGGGGGATCGCAGCAAGAGAGAAAGGCTTCTCGGAGGAATAGGGGGGGGGCAGGGATCTGAGGGAGAGCCCGAGCTGACCTTTTTTAGGAGTATAAAAAATTCTTCTTTGGAGATCAGGGGGATTTGATCGAGGAGCTGAGTGTTTTTGGTTCTATCCCAATCAGTCTTTTTTTAGGGAGAGGACGAGGGAGAGGCAGAGGCGAAAGAAATGAAGTCTCGTGGCAAGGTGGGGAATCACAACAGGGAACCTCACCCGGGAAGGAACAAACTCCGAGCACGAGCAGGTCCTAACCAAGCATGAGGACTCACTATCAATTATAGTGAATGTATGCTCTCAGACACAGAAAAGAAAGTTCTCAACAAAGGGTTAGGATTCATATCCACCTTTAGTCAATATCTCCAAACTGAAGTTGGAACTCGCTGAATTCCTTTGGAAAGTGTTACTTAAAGTGTTCTTTAAAGAACATCCCTGTGAAGAATATACTGAGACCAATACTAGACTGTGCCCAAAATCTACCTTCACCCGCCTACATTTGACATGTTACCAGAAGTGTTGGCATTCAAAAAGACTGTGAACAGGGGCATTGATTCACTAATCAATGACCATCATGAGATTTTTTGTAGCACCTCAAAGAAGGAAATGACAGCCTTAAAAAACCGGGCCTGTGAGGAGTGAATAGGGATAAAACCAGTTGATAAAGTCAAGGTGATTGTGACCCTCCCAAAGACCATATACAAGGTAGAATGCCTTAGACTCCTCAATGACACTCGCAACTACAAGCTGCTCTCAAGGGACCCAACTTCTGAAGTACAAGAGATAGCTTTCCTGTTATGCAAGGGCAAGGGAACTGACAATGGATGGATAACTAAGCACGAGTATGATTTCCTGACTCAAAAAGAAATGAAAGTACCTTACTTTAACGTACTTCCAAAGGTACACAAAAACAAATACTCTCCGTCCCCAGAGACCCATCATATCGGGGATAGGGTGTCTATACTCGAACCTCTTTCAAAATGTTGTGATGTGTTTTTGAGACCCTTTGTAAGAGAGATGCCCACCTTCCCCAAAGACACCAAGGACGTTCTTAACCTAATTTAGAACATACTCTCTGATCAGGAAAGAGAGTTCCTCTTCAGCCTAGACCCTGAGTCACTGTATACTAATACATGTATGGGGAGGCGGCCCTTGAATTTCTAGACAAAATTGTAAGCGAGGCAGCAAGGGAGTCTATGACAGCACGGAAATTCATACTTGATCTGATACACCTAGCTTTGACTCGTAACTACTTCTTGTACGAAGGACAACTTTTCTTGCAAGTACATGGGACATCAATGGGTAGCATCTTTACGCCAGCCTGGTATGTGTGTATGTAAACTCCCTCCAACACATTTAGGAAAAACATCAATTTGTGGAAGCTATATAAGATGATGTGCTCATAATCTGGAAAGAAAGTATGGAAGATGCCTTGTCTTTCTAACAATGGCTGAATACACTAAACCCTTTCCTTCGATTTACGATCACCATTGGTGGACCAAGGCTGGCCTTTCTAGACCTACTAATATCTATCAACAAGGGTTCCCTGCAGACAGGTGTCTATTACAAGGAGACAGATAGGAACAACCTGCTCCGCTTCAAGAGCTATCTTCCTCGATTTTTACGAGAGAACCTTTTGGTGGCTCAGTTTATACATCCGAGATGCAACTGTTCCAACACAAAGGACAACAAGGCCTGTGCGGAAAGATTTGCTAAAATATGACCATACAGGAAATATCCCGGCAACCTCATCAAAAGAGCTAATAAGAGGGCGCTAAACAATAACAGGGACCAATTGTTATCCACTTTTGAAAGACCCACCCACGATAGACTGATCTGTGTGTCAACCTTCAATCCTCTGTCAAATAGATTGCAGAAAATCATCAATAAGAATTGGGGGATTTTGGTGTCAGGGGGGTGGGACATTGGTCTCAACAATCCAATTTACGCCTTCAAAGGAGCCAACAGCCTAAAAGACATATTGGCACACACTTGCCCAAGGAAACCCTTTATGGATGATAGACAACCAACACTGTGTGGCATACCACCATCATGTGGGCCTTCTCCTTGCAGCATTTGCAGTGTATGCCCTTTCACAAAAAGGATGAAAAGGGTAGATCTGGGGCTCAGAATCCCATTGAGGTTGAAAGGTCTATCGAACTGAAATTCCAAAAATGTAGTTTACATCATAAAGTGCCCTTGTAATCTCCTGTATGTAGGGATGACGTCAAGAAGCATAAAAACAAGAATAACAGAACACTGCAGCATCATACACTGTAAACAATAGCTTTGTGTCTTCTCAGCTAATTGTGTAAGATAACTTGGCTCACTGAAGTCTGCACAGAGCCAAATTATTCAAACCGTGACACTGATCCCTATTTCGAGCCTCTATCAGACATACATGAGACTGCATTCAGATAGGGAAAGACATGCAGTAGCACTTCGAAGGATGGTTCTAAGCCAAAGGCTAAAACCTCAAGTCCAAAAACTCCTCCATACCATGACGTAATTAAAAAGTCTGCTTGAGTTATAGGCCAAAGATGGTGCCTATAACCACGTTTTGTTTCAAGCAAAGTGCTCTCTGACAAAGATGGTGAGTGAGTCTACCCATCTACACAACCTCGGAAAGCCCTAAAGTATGGCCTCCACATTTCTGGTCCTGACTAAAGCCATAGACATGCAAGGGCTGTTCCATGGCTGAAACATGTCGACCCGACCAGTGACTCATCCACTTTGCACCAACTTTGTTTTTAGTCTTATCCCTAGCCTATTCTTTTCCCTTAATAAAGATTCACCTACAGGATAGGAGGTAAAATGTAATCCACTTATCACGGTCACCATCCTGGTGGAGGTTATGATGTCACTTGGAGAACGGCACACCCAAGTGACAGACCCTATGATGACACTATCCACCAATCCACACCAAGCAGAGATTATATACACTGCAGACTGTGAATGTGTGGTTGAGGGTCTCTGAGACAATATTCCTGAGACTCTGGAATTGAGACCTTTGTGGTTCACTCTCCTCCTCTTTTTGATTGATGATCTGCATGGGACTATCCTTCCCATGGCCCGCACTGGCCCCAAAACCACGGCCGCACTTGCGTGGTTACGACGCTCTGCACAGCCACAGCGGGAATGGTTCTGGAAGGGTTACTGGTCCAGTTTCCAAGTTTTACATGGCCATAACAGTGCCTTTTGGCTTACAACTATAATAATAATAATAATAATAATAATCCATATTTGTAAAGCTTGAACATATCATCCCTTCAGGTTTTACGACGCTGGGGGCCGTCTGCGAGATTAAGTGAGCTATTGCCCAGAGTCACATGATGCTGAGCTGCCGCTGGTGTCAGGGATCGAACCGTGAGCCCAGCGCTCCAGAGTCAGCCTCTCTGGCTGCTGCGCCACACCTCTCACAACTATGGCCCAGCAGCACTACATTTCCTATTTTTAGCGATTAGATCTGCACCAAAAACGATGGCGTGTACCACCATGGTAGGATATCTCCCCAGCAACGCCACCTTTATCCGACCCTGGTTTCTAGTGGCTGACACCATATTAGTTGAATCAGGTAAAAACAAAATTATTATTAGCCATATTCGGCATAGCAGTATCTACCCCTTCTCCGTCACGCACATCAACTACAATCCGCATACTGCAATGGGGAAGCCAGGTGAGGCGAATTTAGCAATCTCTCCATCTACCTTAAGTAGAGGCCGTAGCCATCATTGCAGTTATACCTGTGACTTGGTGAGGGCGGATGATAGGTGCTCCTTCAGGGTGTACCTCTTGATGACATGAGTACTTGGGAAATTACTCCAGAACAAGGGGTTACTCTTACTGGGCATTACTGCTCTTCTTTTACCACATATGTTAACTTTAACCTTTTGTTACCTCCCCATAGTGGACATCTACTTTGGGCATTATGAGGTGTATTTTGTATAGGGGTAATACCCTGCTACAGCTTGGCAGATTGTGACAACCTTTTTTCCTCTTTTTGAAACCCAGTGCACCAGGGTCGCTTTATATGTGACTTATGAAATTGCAGGCTGAGATGTACAGGCAAGAGAGTATTGTTGATAAGTACTGATGATTGTTGCATATTAAATTAGTGTGTGACTACAGAAGACATTGTCCCTCTCCTGATTGGATAGCGGGTATCCCCTTAGTGAGGGTAAGATTTGGAACCAATCAAGCTGTTGTGCTTATTTGTTTGTCTCTTGTACACGTGTGTTCTGTGTTTTGCAGTGTCTTTTCATTTGTGGCTCACATATGCTGTCCTTGACCTCTGCATATAACATATGCCTCTATTTGATGATACCTGGCTGATAAAAAAATCCCGATTTTTGTTTGTATATTCTTGTAGGTTTACTAGTACTAAGACCAGGTAGGATTCACTCTGATCTTTCTAGTGCATGGTTTTAACGTTTTACTATTGACTATTTGTTAGTCTAGGTCTTTAGATATCCTTAGCCCTGACGAATAGGGCAGAAACATGTTAGCGATAAGACGATGGTCTGAGCGATTGCTCTCTCATTCCAACGTATAGTTGGTTTTAGATGCACAAGATGCCACCACTAATAAAGGTGAAAACCCAGTTACCTCTAGGTACTTCTAACTTTATCTGGATCCCCCTGTTTTGTCCAGGAAATGATCTTATTTAAGTATTCCCTCCATTGGGTTTAATAGGAGGTCGAGTCCGCCCTGGTGGTATTTTCCTACCAGGCTGCGGAGAGGTTGCCCATGATGAAGCTGGGCACATTATGTGAGTGATCCTTCTTCTTCCAATAAGATTGGTCTTTCTTCTCCTCTTGGGTTTACCCCAATCCACAACCAAATTTTGGTAATTTAGGTATTAGTGATTTGTATCATAAAACTGATAACAAAATAGTGTTGTAGAAGCCACCCTACCTTTTTGTGTTTGGGCTCTTTACTTTGGGAGGATGTGTGGTAGCGATCGATACACTCCCCTTCTCCATTTGTGCTTTGAGTTGTTGTCAGGCCAACCAGTGGTTTCAGTGAACCCGATGTTTCAAGAAGAACCTAGGCAAATAAGAGTTGTAAGAGGTCGTTTGACTGAAAGTGACCTAGAACACAAGACTGGTCTGTGTTTATATTGAGGTGAGCCTGGATATTTGATTCAAGCCTGTGCTAACGGACTCACAAAAATGTTGTCAAGACAGAGGGCCACATGTACGACCACTTGTAGCAGTCGGAAACAGAGAATCGGGCTGTTTGCAACCGCTAAAACGGCTTTTGCATATACTAACCCTATTTTGCAAGTCAGTAACCTATTACCGATTCGCCAAATGGGGGCATTTCAAGAGCGTCCTCTTCTAATAGCAAGTCGTAGTGGCATGTATGAATGTTTTGCGACCAAAATGCTGTCGCAAAACATTCATATTATAATGACTCAGTGAAGGAGGTGGTAACCCATTCTCAAACGGGAAGGGGTCCCCTTTGTGAATATGGGCAACAACATTTTTTTAGAGCAGGCGGTGGTCCCACAGACTACTGCCTACTCTTTTAAATGAAAAGGAAACATTTCATTTTTTTATTTTTAAATGCATACCATTTTTCTTTAATGCAAATCGGCTGCGTTTCAGAATAAAAATTAGCTTTATTTGAAAAGCAATCACAAACATAGTGGTCTGCTGACCCTAGCAGACCACCATCCCTGTGATTAAAGGCCATTCCCAATGGGTCCAAATTGCATCCTACCTCATGAATAATAATGAGGTAGGTAATTTGTGACCCCATTGGGAATCTCTAAATGTGTCTGAGACACATTAGTACATTTCATTTCGCGAGTCACTAATTGCGAATCACTAAAAATCACAATTTCCGAGTGGCAAAATGAAATGGTCGTTCATCTGGCCCAGCATCTTTCTGAAAAAAAAGTATGATGACCTTTGTGTTCCTTAATTGGATCATCTATGAATAATACTTATAATCATTTATTATTTTACCAGTTTCTCTCAAAATATGTGGTAAATTAATTCAATATTACCTCATCTCAGAATTTCTATACTTAATAATCATAATTTCAGTCAAAGCAAAGAGAGGAGTCCGTGGTGTTCGAGTAAAAAAAGGGTCCAGTAACTCGAGTTAAGGGGAGAGCTCCAGCACCAAGCGGGTACAGGAGTGGTCTGCAGTTTTATTCACGCATCAGACTATTTATACAGTTTTCAGTCAATAGGAAAAAGAAGAAAGGAGAAGTGACAAGAAAAAGGGAAGCGACAAGCAGTAATTTCCAACAGATGTGTCAAGGTAGGGGCGTGTCTTGTGTCTCGTGAGAGGGCATGTGATGTGTGGAAATGTGTTCTCTTTCAGTTGAAGGCCCTTACTCATTCGGGGGTTTATCTCTGGCTTAGAGTCAAGAACAGGAACCATCTTGTGTAAAACAGGAACTATCTTGCTGGTTCTGGGAATTGGCAGAACCACAGAAATGTGTGTTCACAGTGTACAGCCTTGTGCTTCCTCTATTAGTTGGTGTGGTTTCAGGGCCTAACCTCGTGCTTCCTCTTTCAGTTGGGGGTGGTCACAGGGCAGCTGGTGTGACAGGCTGAGTCACCAACAATGGACAGGATGTGGCTGAGTCTCTGGCACAACTGGGGGAAGGCACACAGGCAGGCTTCTTGGAATTGGCCCGACCACAAGGAGCAGGGGGTTGTGCAAGATTCAATGGGGATGTGAAGGACAGTTTTCAGACAAGTTGCTGAGAGCATGTCACACACAAAATGGGTGATTGTCTGAGGCAAATGGCTACCAGGCAGAAACAGGGAAATGATGGGGCACAATTGTCAATTTTATTTCCACAAATAGATGAAGGAAAATCTATGAATACTTCATCATTGATGGATAGCTATGGCTGTGGTATGTTTATAGATCAGGATTGGGCCAAAATCAATAATCTTCCTAAAAAAAGTCGAGAAGACTTTTGAAATAATTTGAACTGCAGAGAGCACTCCATTAACTTCTGGTACCATTTGAGTGGCTTCTTTTGTTATGCAGTTAGGTTTTGGAGATCCTATGGAAGTATTATCTTTTGGTATCATTGTCTCTACTGGTATACTGTAATTGTTGGAATTGCTTGGTTTAAGAGGCATTACCCTTATGTAAATTGGTCTACTTGTGCAATTTCTTTGTTATCAACGTTTTGTTATGATCATTGTGTTGCTTCTGGAAGTTATTGTTGTCCAAGTGAAGAGATAAATAATTCTATATCAGCTTTAATAGTAGCTTATTCTTCAGATTTTGCCAATGCAAAGATTTGCTGTCTTCCTCCTCATATCGAATATGATTGCACAACCCCAGCTAAATTTGGTACTGTTTTCCCTTTGAATGAATTTATCCATTTTTGGAATGAGAAGTATTTATTAGTATTTTGAAGGAGATTTTGCTGTTTTGATTCATGTCCCATGCTCATCTGTGTGTGCTGGGTGTGTACGAGGATGTGCTTGTCTGAACTTCCGAGATGCATGAGTATTCAGGTGTAGGGAAAATCAGTTGTACATTCAACGTGTGGGCACCGCATAGTGTGTGGCTTCGCAGCTGTGGCATTATGTGAAATGCACAAGCACAGTCAAAACAAACTACATTTCCAAGACAGCACAGGACGTTCACAAGAGTTGCAATGTTGTGAGCCATCTGAGATCAGAGTATAAATTCCTGGCGTTTCAAGAACTTGTTCATTGCAGATAAGTATATTGGATGACACTTTAAATCAAGGATTTGGACTTTGATTTGTACATTGGTGCTGGAGTCATCATTCCTAGGATTATTTCCTAGGATTCATCCTTCCTTGTATTATCATTTATCCTTCTATGGATTATAAACTCTATTGTACTTGCACAGAAAGAAACTAGAGAAGCCTTGTGTGGACTGGTTGCTGTTATTTGAATCATGTATGGTATTAAGTTATTGTCATTAGTGGGAAGTGAAGGCATATTGTCAGAAATGAAAACTCAATACTAGCGTATATTCAATATGTTACAGGTGGTGAATAATGTATATTCAGAATCATTCAGATCACAGACCTAAGGTGCAATTCACTGATGGTACTATCTGTATAGAAACATGTATTACCATTCAGGGGATTTTAGGCATATATTACAATGGTTTGTGTTATCTTTCAGATCTAGGAAGTCAGATTTTTCACTCATCATGGAGAATGGGTTACACGATATTGTCACAGGGCATATCATAGGAGAACATGGCGGCGGCTAGAGGCGGGTCGCAGGAGCTCCAAACAAGTGTGCTTACGGAGGTGTTTAAACAGGAGGAAAATCGCCGATAAACGCAAATGATGCAGGATTGAAACTTAGCAAGTTACGGAAAGAGGGAAAAGAGGTCCAAAGGAGCTATTTTTCAAAGGCTATACCAGGCGATCACAGGGAGTTTTCCATGCCTGCGCTCCGAGAAGGGAGAGGAGCAGGCGGGCAGGTCAAGTAGCTCCGAACCTCCGAGCCCCGAGCTCGAAACGCTGGAATACTTCAGCGAAGAGAGTTTGAGGAGGGTATGGCGGCCTGGAGGTAGCTACCGGTGGGGATCCTTTTCTTTTGGAGGTTCTCAGTAAGGACACTGAGTCAAAAGGGGTTATTATAATTGGAGGTATTTCTAATTTACCTTGTGAGGTCTTTACAAAGGAGCAGTGAAGTAAGTTGAAAAAAAAAAAAGAAAATAGCGCTGTGACCCGGATAAAGTGCTGGTCTTGGTGAGGCGGGGAAGGAGGAAGTCGAGCAGCGCTGGTCGAGAGCCGTGCTGGAAGTAAAAAGAGGGAGAAAGTCAGCAGCAAGGATTTCCTTCGGAGGAGGTGGGGGAGGTAGCCCTAGTCGGACTAACTCGGACTGAAACAGGGGTACCTGAAGGCACAGAGGTAAACACAGAAAGATCAAAGGGGCCACAACAGGGAGATAAAGTGAAGGGGGAGGTGAGAAAGCCGAAAGAGGGACTAGAAGCCCTTAAGGGTTTGAACAGTAGAAAGGCAGCAAGTAATAAGAACGAGCAGAAGCTGCCTGGGGTGGGGAGATATACATTATGGAGTGCAAAATGAGGTAAAGTCCTGTTCGATCAGTGTATAGTGGGAACTCCCTACTTGAGGGAAGCAATAGTATCGCCATTGGCACCCCTCAGTCCCCCCGCCAACAAAATACGTTACCCAATAATAACACATACTCAGACTGTTTGATTGGGTACAAAATGCTGCAGGTTTATTACATACACGTTATGTAATAGGTGGGTTATCTTACGGGCGATCCAAGGGCAGGCAACCAACTGGGCCGCCTGCCCGCCTGATAAGCCGGGCAGCACTGGGGCGAACCCTGCCTTGCTGCCGTCCAAGTGATTCTCTTCCAGGATCACGTGACCGTTGGTACCTTCTACTCACGCCCCGTCCTGGAGCGGAGCGTAGCATAGCAAACCCCCCGGTTGTTCAGGCCCACAACCGCCCGAAGGACTAGCAGGGTGCCGACACGGCTTCCGGGACCCTCCCCTGAGTTTCCTCGGATTTGGCTCTGGCACCCCCTATGGTGCCGCGCAGAGGTACCCTTGGTACCGGCCTGCTTCCAGATCGCCCTGTAACTCCGCCTGCAACGAAAAAAGGAAATATTCGAATCTTCTCACCCCCACCTGTCAACCACGCCAGGTAAGCGGTAGGGAGGGATGAGGCGTGCGAGGCGACAAGAGGACGCCAGCATGGTGGGGGAGGGCTATATAGCCTCCCCCATGCCCAGAGGAGCCCCAGAAGTGACGCCCCTCGCGTCACTTCCGGGCAGGAAAGAGGAGGGGGACACCGGCCGGAGTCCCTGCCCCCCGGGAAGGGGGGGGGGCGAGGAGGGATGACCAGTGCCCAGGCGACACTAGGGCGCCGACCGCTCTAGTGGCCCCCTGCGGGGGCCGCGGTCAGCGGCATAGTATCGCCATTGGCACCCCTCAGTTCCCCCTCCAACAAAATACGTTACCCAATAATAACACACACTCAGACTGTTTGATTGGGTACAAAATGCTGCAGGTTTATTACATACACGTTATGTAATAGGTGGGTTATCTTACGGGCGATCCAAGGGCAGGCAACCAACTGGGCCGCCTGCCCGCCTGATGAGCCGGGCAGCACTGGGGCGAACCCCGCCTTGCTGCCGTCCAAGTGATTCTCTTCCAGGATCACGTGACCGTTGGTACCTTCTACTCACGCCCCTTCCTGGGGCGGAGCGTAGCATAGCAAACCCCCCGGTTGTTCAGGCCCACAACCGCCCGGAGGACTAGCGGGGCGCCGACACGGCTTCCGGGACCCTCCCCTGAGGCTCCTCGGATTTGGCTCTGGCACCCCCTATGGTGCCGCGCAGAGGTACCCTTGGTACTGGCCTGCTTCCAGATCGCCCTGTAACTCCGCCACAGCTCTGGAGGCGGCCACCGTCGCCGCCAGAGCCCCCCACCAAAGCAGCTATAGTCTTACCTGCCCCTCTCCTGTCTGGAGCTTCATTCAATCTAGATAAAAAAGAACCATCCTTCTGGTTATAGATGGCCCCATCTATATCCCAAATCCCTTGACGCTAGCCTGGGTCAGGTAGTGTCTGATGAAACAAAAGACCAGTTAGGCCTGGGAAGTTGTGCCAAGAACTATCCACCCCTATGAGGGAAAGTTCCCCTGCTTGAGTTGCCTCAGCCCCGAGCCAAGTCTGGGCGGGGGCGATGCCGACTCCCAGGCTCATAAAGCACCATCTATTTGCCGCTCTCACCTAGCTGCCGTCCTACTAGCGCCGCGTGTGTCTGAACACACCAGCGTGCCCATCTAAGGGACAGCACCCACTCGCTAGGTGACTACTCCCCGACCCGCCTGCCTACTCTGGCTATTAAGGCAAGGAGGATTATACTTAACTTTGAACGGTCCCTGCTCGTTTTCTCCCAGCTCCTTCATGATCTTTCCTTAGTGCACCTCTTTATCTGCCATCCCAGTCTCTTTTAATATTAAAGTCTTTGGCAGCGCTTTAAAAAAAAGTCCTAAGAGATGGGGTGACTTTAACCTTCCGGTCCTTACTCATACACTTCTTCGCCAGCCCCTCTTGGTCGTCTGCTTTTTGATCTTTCGCCAATGGTTTCTTAATTATTGTGGCTCTGGGTGCTGGATACTGAGTCAAAAGGGGTTATTCAAAAGCGCGTGCGCTTATTATAATTGGAGGTATTTCTAATTTACCTTGTGAGGTCTTTACAAAGGAGCAGTGGAGTAAGTTGAAAAAAAAAAAGAAAATAGCGCTGTGACCCGGATAAAGTGCTGGTCTTGGTGAGGTGGGGGAGGAGGAAGTCGAGCAGCGCTGGTCAAGAGCCGTGCTGGAAGTAAAAAGAGGGAGAAAGTCAGCAGCAAGGATTTCCTTCCGAGGAGGTGGGGGAGGTAGCCCTAGTCGGACTAACTCGGACTGAAACAGGGGTACCTGAAGGCACAGAGGTAAACACAGAAAGATCAAAGGGGCCACAACAGGGAGTTAAAGTGAAGGGGGAGGTGAGAAAGCCGGGAGAGGGACTAGAAGCCCTTAAGGGTTTGAACAGTAGAAAGGCAGCAAGTAATAAGAACGAGCAGAAGCTGCCTGGGGTGGGGAGATATACATTATGGAGTGCAAAAAGAGGTAAAGTCCTGTTCGATCAGTGTATAGTGGGAACTCCCTACTTGAGGGAAGCAAAAGAAGGAGATAAGGTGGAAAGGACCCCAGCACCCAGAGCCACAATAATTAAGAAACCATTGGCGAAAGATCAAAAAGCAGACGACCAAGAGGGGCTGGCGAAGAAGTGTATGAGTAAGGACCGGAATGTTAAAGTCACCCCATCTCTTAGGACCTTTTTTTAAAGCGCTGCCAAAGACTTTAATATTAAAAGAGACTGGGATGGCAGATAAGGAGGTGCACTAAGGAAAGATCACGAAGGAGCTGGGAGAAAACGAGCAGGCGAAGCAGCAGATTACTGGGGGAATATTTTCAGCCCTAATAGGTTCTCACCACTTCAGGTAGAAGATACAGAGGGATTAGAACATATGGAAAATCAGATGGATTTAATAGATGGAGGCACTATCCCTTTAGAACCAGAAGTGGTGGCGGCAAATAAGAGCAAGGTAGTGGAAGGGTCTGACCCGGAGTACAGCAGCAGCACGGAGGGGAAGAAGGACATGATGCAGGGGGAGCTGGCAGAAGGAAATACAGGGGGTGCAGTGTTAGGAGATTTAATAGCTGCACTCATGTTAGAGAGATCTGGAGTAGATTCAAAGTATCAGAGGAAAATCAAAAGGAGATAAAGCTATCTTGCGAGGATCTAGAGAAAAAGTTTGATGATTTAGTTGTGAGAACAACAGCTTTAGAGGCGACGGTTGAAGAGCTTAAGGGAGAATTGAAAGCAAACAAGGGAGAGATAAAAGTTTTAAGGATGAACGAACAGGGACATCAGGATTGGGAGGAAAGGATAGAAAACAACCAGAGGAAAAACAATTTACGGATCCTCAATGTGCTGGAAGGGGTGGAGCGGGATGATTTGAAAAGTGTTGTAGTTAGGCTGATCAAAACAGGGTTACAGCTGGAGGAGTCTGAGCAGGAAATTGAAAAGGGCATTCAGAGAATTCATAGGGACCCCTTTAGGCTTAACCCCAACAGAAGCAAACCGAGGAGAATCTGGGTGAACTTTCTCACTTACTCCCTGAAAGAGAGGGCTTTATCTAGAGCTCTAAAACAACAAACAGTGAAGATGGAGGGACTCTCCTGTGAAATTAGGTCCGATGTTTCATACATCACTTCCAATAGGCAATGGGAGCTGGGGAAGAGGATGGATCAATTGAAGGAACTAGGGGCCTCGGTGCAAATTAGATTTCCGGCTGTTTTAAAAGTCATGATAAACAACAAAATGTATAATTTCAGAGGAGTGAGTGAAGTAGATGACTTTATAGCATCTTGTAAATAAAAAACAATAAATAAATGAATAAAATAAATGAACAAATAATATAAAATAAAGATAACAAAAATGGTTGTTTTCAAGAGTTAGGCTCCTATTGTAGAATTAAAATTGCAGTTAAAGCACACTTGGTGGTTAACCCATAAGGTAAAACCATTATTGAGGGGGGTAGGTTCTCCGGGGGGGGGGGGGGGGGGGCAGTGAGTTGGGGTCAAGGGGTGGAGGGGTAGGTGGGTGAAAAGAAACAAAATTTCCTCAGAAGCATCGGATTTACTCTTAGGAAAAGGCGATAAGATAGGGATATGGGATTGGGATGGAAGTTAGAATTGAAGATTCTGTTTTGGAATGTCAACGGGTTAAGGGTTAGGTCCAGGAGAGAGCGAATTATACAATATATTAAGGATTGCGCCGCTCAGGTCAGTATACTACAGGAGGCGCCTCTGACAGAGAGAGTGTAAAGAGGTTCTTGAGGTTAGAAGGTGGGTACAACAGTTGGTGTGTATTAAATAAACTTTTGTCACCAAAGGAGTGGCAATAGTAGTAAGAAAAGATCCAAAAATTGCAATTATAGAAAGTATTTCAGACAGCAGAGGAAGTGGGATTATAGCAAAATTTAAAGTTGGGGACCAGGTTTATACCTTAGTGGAATATTATGAGCCTAATCAAGATGATATAGTTCCTCTACAAGACTTGTTGGTGGAGTTGGCTTGTTTTCCCGAATAATTTGGGCAGGGGACTTTAACGTAGCAATGGATAAAACCCTGGATAGGTCGATTAGTAGTAGGGCAATTGTAAATTACAAAATGAGAACACAAGTGAAATTAATGATGGATCAACTGAGGTTGTGCGACATATGGAGATGGAGAATGGGAGACAAGAGAGGTTATACATTTTCTAACAGAAAGTATCATCATCACTCCAGAATATTCTATTTTTTGTTGGATTCTGGCTTAAGGGAACAAGTAAAAAATATCCAGCATATAGGGATACATTTGTCAGACCATTCAGCGGTAGTCTTAGAAATTTCCCTCACGGAGGACAATGCCCCTACTAAGTGGACTTTGGACCGTACCTTATTGTTAGACCAGGAAATAGTGAGACGATTGTTAGACTTGGGGGTCTCTAGTTGGCACTGGTATGCACTTGTGACAAATAGGGACCCTCTCCTCTAGTCAGGGTAAGGGGGTACACACCTAAAATAACCCCTGCTCACCCCCTTGGTAGCTTGGCACAAGCAGACAGGCTTATCTCAGAGGCAGTGTGTAAAGCATTTGTGAACACATACAGTAGCCAAGTGACAACTCTACAAATGGACACCACACAGGCTTTATATCAAAATAAGTATTCTTTATATAGATTTACCACAAGACCATTAAACGACAAAAACACACAATACTGTTACTTTAGATGGTAGGATTTTGCTTAGTTCTCTTAAGTTCTTAAATGCGACACTTTAAGTCAATGTACCTTTTAGATGCGACACGCAGGGCAACGAAAGTGTTGCAACGATGTTGATGCAATGACGTTTTTGGTGCAAAGAAATAAAGACGTGAAGATCTTCCAGATACAGCACGCTTCTCCGAGGTTGCGAGAAGACTCGACTCAATGCTTCAGCTGCAGTGTCGTCACCCTTTACGCGATGCGACGACAGCGGCCTTGGCAGCGACACTCTTCTCCGACGTTGCGAGACGCTTCCGCTCGATGCGATGTTGCAGCGGCGACACCCCTTTACACGATGCGACGACAGCAGCTCCGACGGCGGCACGCTTCTCCGTGGATGCGAAACGCTTTTCTTGATGCGGTGCAATGCGACAACTACGATGGCTGCGATGGCGACACGCTTCTTCCTCGATGCGAGACTCTTCTCTTGATGCGGTGCAATGCGTCAGCTACGATGGCTGCGATGGCGACACGCTTCTTCGGCGTTGCGAGACACTTCCTGGATGATGCGAGACGCTTCCGCTCGATGCGATGCTGCAGCGGCGACACACTTTACGAGATGCGACGACAACAGCTCCGACGGCGGCACGCTTCTCCTTCTTGAGTCGTGCTTTCAGCTCCTTGCGACACGCAGTCCCTCAGAAGGCCCAACAACAGCAGCAGGCACTTCCAAAGAACTCTGGGGAGCTGGGGGTTGAAGCCTGGTGTTCCTGAGACTTCAGCAGGAGCCAAGCTCTTTTCCAAGCCCTTGGAGATCCTTCACAAGTTGAGCAAAAGTACACACAAAGTTCCTTTCTCCTCTCTTTGGCAGTAAGGCAACCACTGCAGGCCAATCTCCCAGGTTCAGGGATAGTTTCCTCCTCAGCTTCTTCTGGTTCCTCCCTCAGCAGAGGTTCATCTTGTTTTCCCAAAGTGATCTAAATTCTTGGGATCAGGGTCCCAATACTTATACCCAGCAATCCTTTGTCCTCTGAAGGCAGAGGGGCCTTTGCCCAGTCCAAACCAGTTCCTGAGCACTCTGTTTACCAGACTTCCCCTTTCCTTTCACAGTGCAGGGCAGAAACATTAGACGCCCCACAGGAGGTGGAGCCAGCATTGTGGAAGGCAAGTACAGCTCTGGAGCACTTTGTTGACAGGATTCCTTCTCTTCATTCACTGTGCAGGGCAGAGACATCAGCCGCTCCCCAGGAGGTGGAGCCAGCATTGTGGAAGGCAGGCACAGCCCTTATCAGGTCCCAGGTGCAACTCTTCCCACCCATCTGGATGCAGATCTCTCTATTCACCACTGGGACACCTCACCCTGTCTCCTGGAATTCCCCAGCCCTGTCACTCAAACTCCAGACAAAGGAATACACACAGCCTAGCAGAGGCAGGTTTGAATGGTTAGACAAGAAAATGCCTACTTTCTAAAAGTGGCATTTCCAAACACAGAATGTTAAAACCAACTTCACTAAAAGATGTATTTTATCATCCTGAGTTCAGGCATACTAAATTCGAATTTCTACCGTGTTCTCTGAGTCAGTTAAGATTATAAGATGTAATAACCAAACTGCCCATTCTGGCCTATGGAGAACAGGTAGCCATGCAATAGTGAAAAACGAAAATGGCTGTAATTCACTATTAGAACATGCCACACACACCAGGGCATGTCCTACCTTATCCTTACAATGCACCCTGCCCTTGGGCCTACAATAGGGGTGTCTGATATGAAGAAAAGGGAAGGTTTTAGGGACTGGCAAGTGGGTGCACTTGCCCAGTCAGCATGACAGTACCAGACTGCACGCAGGCTCTGCAATGGCAGACCTTAGACACATGTTTACTGGCTGCTTCTGTGGGTGGCACAACCAGTGCTGCAAGCCCACCAGCAGTATTTGGATTACAAGCCCTGGGCACTCCTGGTGCACTGCACTAGGGTCTGACAGGTAAACCAAACCAACCAATTATGGAATCACAAATCATACATTAATTTACAAAAGGGAGCACTTGCACTGTGGCACTGGACAGCAGTGGCACAGTGCCCTGAGCAACTAACACCAGCAAAAACATATGAGGCACAGCGAAAAATGGAAGGGAGACTCACGCCAATGTGCCAGGTCTAACAACGATTGAAAGAGGAGACGTCGTTTTGTTCAAGGTGAATTGGGGTTCGGACCCCGCGGGTGTGGTATGCGACTCCTATAAAGCCTATTTAAGGGGGATTCTGAGTAGTGCGGCAGCTAAGAGAAAGGTCTTTCGCTTAGAAATTAGAGAGGTGGAGGAGAGGCTAAGAGCAGCGGAAGAAGCCCTGGTTGGCAGTAATCAGACAAGAATCTAGTCAACTCAAATTGTTGGACTTGAAACTGAAACTAGCATCTATCCTCGAAAATAGGTTAAGGGAGAGATGGGAAACAAGTAAACGTAGGTATTTTGAGTATGGGGAAAACTGTGGGAAGCTATAAGCCTGGCAAACCAAGAAGGATCAGGTAAAGAACTCAATACAGGAAATAAGGTGTCAGAGTACTGGGAGGATTCTAACAAATAGAAAAGAGGTGGAGGGGGCCTTTTATAGTTACTTTGGGAAATTATATGAAGATAGTCTAGTGACATCAGAAGAAGAGAGGAAAAGGTGTTTGAGTCGAGGCTTGGTGGATGTTTTGAAGGAGGAAAAAATCT
Source organism: Triturus cristatus (assembly GCF_964204655.1). Taxonomy (NCBI): domain Eukaryota; kingdom Metazoa; phylum Chordata; class Amphibia; order Caudata; family Salamandridae; genus Triturus; species Triturus cristatus. Next base: position 1,136,383,126 of record NC_140585.1, on the reverse strand, counting down.
TGATTGTGAACTCGAAAATCCAGGAAGAGGAAGTGCAACGGGTCATGAGAAAGGGTAAATAGGGGAAAGCACCTGGCCCAGATAGTATACCACTGGAACTATATAGCGCGATAGCAGACATATTGTCCCCGTTCCTAACTAAGTTGTTCTATGAGATCTTTATGGAAGGGGCACCCCAACCAGAATCATGGGCAGACGCTACAATTTCCTTAATCCTGAAACCTGGCAAGAGTAAGAACAGCTGTGATTCATATAGGCCAGTGTCACTTTTAAATAGTGATTATAAACTGTTTGCAAAACTTTTAGCAGATAGACTAAAAGGAGTTATGGAGGATTTGTTGCATGAAGACCAGAAGGATTTTATGCAGGGCAGGTCATTACACGAGCTTACTTATTCCCTCATAGGGGCGATAGATTTAGCTATAGTAAATAAAGTTCCTTTAGCAGTGATCGCAATAGACGCTACTAAGGCGTTTGATCAGGTAAATTGGGAATTTGTATATCTGTTCTGAAAGCTGCTAAGTTGGGGGACAGATTTTGTAGAGCATTAGCAGGATTTTATAAGGCCCCAAAGGCAAGGATACTAGTGAATGGGACATTAACTCCAGCTTTTAACATCATGTGAGGGACAAGACAGGGATGCCCTTTGTCCCCACTATTGTTTAACTTGTATATTGAGCCTTTTGCAAGAAAGCTGAGGGCAGATCAGAGGATTGTTCCCTTTCAGTGTAATGGTTGGGAAATAAAACTGGCACTGTATGCCGATGACCTGATAATATATACGGCAGACTTGCAAAACACGGTGGTGCTGGTGGTAAGAATCGCAGAGGATTTTGGGATAGTTTCTGGGTATGTGATAAACAGGGGAAAGACAGAGATTATGATCTGGAATTTAGACAGTGGCGATGAGAGACCCACAACTGAGATGAGATATTTGGGAATAAGAGTAACTCAGGATATTAATACAATGGCTGAAACAAATTTGAATAGAATCACAAAAGAAGTATGTGACCTGATGGCTGTTTAGGCACATTTACCCCTTACAATATTTGGGAGAGTGAACTTAATAAAAATGATTATTCTCCCGAAGCTCACTTTTCTATTCAATGCTTTACCTCTGCCATTTAAGGAAGTATGGCTAATGAAATTACAGGGAAAGATTGGGTCATTTATATGGGCAGCATAAGGCTCACGTATCTCGTGGAAGAAACTGCGGAGGCGGAGAGAAAAGGGGGGATTGGCTCTCCCTGATCTTCAATTATATGCATGGGCCTTTCAACTTAAAAATGGCAGGATGCTTTTGGATATACCTTGGGGATCAGAAATTGGAAGGCTATTCCAAGGATTGCTTAAAGGAAAGGAGGGAGGTGAGGTCGACTTTATGATGAAGTTTTCAGACCCAAAATACTTCTAAAAAGGTTAAATTCTTCAGGGCTTGGCGGAGACATGGTATAAGATAAGAAAGAAACTAAAGATGCCTTATTACAGCAATAAGGCCTCTATTTGGGATTCACCAGGGTCGCCTGACTGGACGAGGGATAAACTGGCGGGAGCTTTAAGAAAAGCGGGTATAGAAAAATGGGAAGATATTTTAGAGGGAGAGCAACTGATTTCCTGGGAAAGTTTTCAACGTCTAACAAGCTATAAAGTTTCACGAATTAAATACATACAAATTCAGAGTTCGTTCCAGTTGTTGGATAATAGGGGAGGAAGTTCGAGTGACTTTGAAGAAGTTCTGATTCCGGATTGGCCAAAAAATAAGGAGACATCACAATGGTATTGGCGAATGATGGAGAAAGCTGAGGGGGAGTTTACGATGCCTCAAGAACTGTGGGGGAGATGCTTGCCGGAACCAACGCTGGAGAAATTATGGCAAGTATCCTTTTTTATGCTGTATCAAGTGATCAAACCTGCCTATTTAAGGAGGAACCATCTTTTCTCTATCTACAGGGTTTATTGGACTCCACTTAAGCTGTCAAAATTCGGAGATAGAGGGGAAGTGGCATGTCCAAGATGTGGACAGAAGATGGCAGACGATCTGCACATGTTTTTGAGATGTCCAAATAGTCAGGTATTCTGGGGCGAGGTGAATAAGGCATTAACAGATATTTTGAAGATAAAACTCCAGGTAAGCCCTATATTTGTGTTTTTTTGGTGTGGCCCAGGAAGTGGACGAACAGGATAAAGATAAGCGTAAGTTAATATTTTATGCAATGTTACTGGCACGCTGAGAAATATGCAAAAATTGGCCTAACTCGAATCCTCTTGTATATATAGAATGGAGAGTATCTTTAGAATATTTTTTTAGGATGGATGCAGTCTCTCTAGAAAAAAAAAGGTAACGCCTTTTGGCTCACAATGGTGGAATGGCCTGGAAAGAATAGATAGTGATTAGGAAGGGGATAGGAAGGGGTATTCCAATGATTAAGCCCTAACTAAACCTCAGCAATGCACATATCACTCCCATTCCTATATCGTCCTCCCATTTTTGGTTACTGTTTTCCTCTGGATAGTATTCCTGTGTTTTCCTAGGCTCTTTCTCAACAGCATGACCATGTAAGTCTTGTTTTGTCACGATTTCAGCCACATCATTTGCCCTGTAAGCCTAAAAAAGTTGAGTTTGACGAAAAATGATGTGAAAATCTGACATTTACATTGAATGTCCTAATGGTCTTTTATGAATTGGAAGGTTTCCACGATTTTGGAATAGCCTTTAGCTGCTAATGTCAAAGATGTTCATAGTTTCCTTGGTTTTGCAGACTTTTATGAATTTGCTATAGATTATGTTACAGTAACTAGTGATTTCACTCTTTATTTTTTGGAAGAAGGTTTTTGTTCAGATGATCACGTTGGGAAGGCTTTTAATATGCTTAAACATATGTTTACCCAATGCTAATTTTACATCATCCTGATAATTAGAATTTCTGGTGGAAACAGATGTCTCTGAAAAAGCAGTTGTGGCAGTGTTGTCAGAAAAGCAAGAGGATGATGGATAAGGATATCCTGTCTTTTATTTGTCAAAATGTAAGTCTGATCAGAAGTACTTGGTGCAGGAAGAACCTTTGGCAATGAGAATGTTGTGCACTTACTGGAGTAATCTTTTGATGGGCTGTAGAGAAACATTTGAATAGATCAGCAGATTCTACAGCCCCGGCCTTCAACATCAGGTGAATCATCGTCTCCAGCATAGAGAACACTCTCGAATGCAAGCTCAGAGTCTAAGACTTTAATAGCCGAAATCTGGCTGGGTACCAGCAAGACAACACCCATCCTCAGCCCAAAGAAAGCCAACTTCTTTGCACTTCACCTTATCCACCTTTGCCTTTTTCTATACCACCTCCATGCCCTCCCGGTCCACTACCACAAGTAGACCCTCCCCCCACAGTCACCTCATAGTTTCCCATCATCAGACATTAGGGGGTTGGTCCAGGGTCTCCCTATGGGTACGATACACCTTATAACACACAATCACATGAGGACCCGTTGGATGATTATGACATGGAGCCCCTGGGTGACACTGACCCAGACGTCTATCTGACTAAGCCCTCCCCACTACTGCTTACCATGAGGTACTGCAGAGGGCAGCTGCTTTCACGATGTGTAAATGCATAAAAAGGGGGAGGAGGATGACTTCCTCATGGAAACACTATCTACCACCCAGAGATCCATGAATTATTTGCCAATGTTAAGGGAATGCTTAAACCAGCCCTTGATATCTTCAAAGAGATGGTCAAGACAAGACTCATCACACCTCGGGGGCAAAATGTTGAAAGCTTTACCCTTTGACCTGCCTTACATTAGTGAGCAACTGCCACCTGACTCCAAAGTGGTCCATTCAGCCAGGAAAAGGGCAAATTCCCAGGGCACAGGAGAGTATGAAAATAGACGCAGCAGGGAAATGCATAGCAGCCCAGTCTGCTTCACACTGGCGTATCGCCAAATCAATGGGGTTACTCTCGCCTTACAACTGTTCCCACTGGAATGAGATGCAGAAGTTGTTGCAACACCTCCCAGAACAGTATAAAAAGAGGGGCCAGGAGTTAGTATCAGAGGAGAAAATGATATATAACATTGGTAGGGCCCTAGATGTAGCAGACACTGCTGCTCTTGGTATAGATAAATAAGTATCCTTCTACACAGAGATGCCTGACTTCAGCTTTCTGGTTTCAAGCCAGAGATATAGCAGCACCTGGTCAACTTGTCCTTCGATGGCGAGCATCTGTTCAGCTCACAAGTTAACCAGATGCTGGAAAAAATGAAGAAGGATATGGAAACGGCTAAAGCCATGGGTGCCTTAGCCGTGGCTACTTTTGCTGCACACAATATTGTAGAGGTGCTAAAATCACCACAACTCAGCATCCACGTCCTTCCCCAGGCAGCAGCAGCATCAACAAAAACCCTCTAGGGGTTACTACTAGGGAGAATATAAAAATAACAATGGAAGAGGCAGGTGAAAAGGAGCAGCCTTCAAAAGGGCCACACCTACCAAGTAGTGACTCCTTTACCCTCCCCCAACCATTTAACACCCGTTGGGGAAGACTGCAAGGGTTTGTTTCCCAATGGACATAGATCACCTCAGACCAGTGGGTGCTTGGCATCATAGCAGACGAGTACTGCCTCGAACTCTTTCAAACACCACCATACATCCCCCTTGCAGACACAAACTCTCCCCAGAACATCAACATTTACTTCAAGAGCAGAGGCATGCACGACTCAGCAAAGGGGCCATAAAACACATGCCGCCACAACACCCCAGCAATGGGGTACACTCCCTATACTTCCTTATTGCCAGGAAGGACGGGTCACTGAGGCTCATTCTCAATCTCTGGCCCCACATCAAGTATATCATGTCAGAAAACTTCCATATGATGATACCCCAGGATGTTGTTCCTCTACTACAGCAAGGTGATTTCTTGACTGCCCTTGCCCTGACGGATGCCTACTTCCACATCCCCATTCACCCAGCTCATCACCGGTTCCTCAGGTTTGTGGTAAGTGGTCAGCATTAACGGTTCAAAGTGCTGCCCTTCTGAGTCAGCAGAACTCCCAGGGTGTTTACAAAAATGTCTTGCCGTGGTGGCCACTCACTTCAGAAGGAAGAGCGTCCACGTCTTTCCTTACCTAGAGGATTGGCTGATATAGGGCGCAACATAACAGCAGAGCCTGGTGCACACACAAGCCACCATACATCTTTTGCACAGTCTAGGTTTCCCATCAATGCCCCAAAATCTCATCTCCAGCCCCTTCAAGTGCAGCCCTTTATAGGGGCCGTACACATTTCCTGCACAGGGAAAGCATACCCCAGCTCTACAAGAGTGCAAGTGTTCCAAGCGCTGCTTCCTCTTTTTCAGTCAGATTGTCCGGTAACAAGTAGAAAGGTCATGTGCCTCGTGGGCATCATAGCCTCCTGCATTGATATAGTCCCCACATGCCAAGTTACACATGCTCCAGTTGCACAAGTGTCTAGCAGCACAATGGTCACAAGCGGAGGGTCATTGGGAGGATCTGGTGTTGATCTGGGTTCGATTGATTGAAAGAGTCGTTTAATTTGCAGAAATAAACTATATTTCAGTCTGCAAGGTATTTGTGTTTCACCTAATAAGTTACAACTGGAAATTATGAAGATGTGCCATTTTTAAGTGATCTATGGTCATAGACAAACATAAGTCTACCTTGGATTTGGTTTTACAGTTATTTTGGTGGTCAGCAGCCCATTCTGATGTTTAAGAATATGTACGAACTTGTCCAACTCATGCTCAAAATAAATCCTTACATTCTAAGCATTTTGGATATTCGCAACCATTACCAGTGGTTCCTGAACCATGGCATACAATTTGAGCAAGTAAAGCTAATAGTTTTTGTAAGTAGCATGTGTCAAAATGTTAAGTTTATTGCGTTACTGTGCATCCACGTCATCTGGCTTTATTACAAGGTCTTTGAGATCGTGGTCACCCACAGGGGAGTTGGGCAAGCTGTTTGTGGTGCAGGGCAGAAATGGTGGTGACAGGACTGCAGAGTACTGTGTAACAGTATATAAGCCAGCTCCTCCAAGAGAAGGGTGGGTGCATCGCAAAACATTTGTCCCCTTATTGTTCATCCCGATTTATACCCCTAGCTTTCCTTTTTAGTCGTTTTTGCCCCTTGGAGTTTTCTCTGCTATTCAGTGGTGGCTGGTCCATTAGGGGCGTTGGGGCAGCGCCCCACAAAAGAATCGGGCAACAGGTGAACAGGAATGTAAACAGACGAATTGACAGCTTACAATTCGTCTCTCTACATTTCCGGGCCCGCCTGTGCGCTTCATGGTGAAAGTGCGCTGTGCGCATGTCACGCACAGCGCACGCAGGCAGAGACGAGCAGGAGTTCAAAAGATGGTCTGCGCATGTGAGAGAGGAGCAAAGCCCCTCACTCACATTCACAAACCATTAGGTTTGCTGCGCATGCCCTGTGTAGAGCAGGAGTTTGAAGATAGGCTCCTGCTCGGGCGGTGATGCGTTTTGCGCAAAGTCGCCCCATGCCCTATCAAATATGAGGAGAGTAAACAAGGTTCAGCCGCCCGGCCCCCCAGTCTACTAATTGGCAAAAGAAAAGAGCGGGGAGAAGTTACTTCCACCACGTTGCAGAGCAGACGTGATGCGACGCGGGACCGGAGAAGTTGCCTGGTAAGTTCTTTTATTGCTTAAATTAACCCCCCCTACCCTCTTCAGTCATGCCGGCTGCGCCTGGTGTGCATACAGTGCTATGGCCTTTTTTCGTAAAATTGTGGTTTGTGTATGGACTGAGTGCTGTGATTGTGTATGTGGGTAGTGCTGTGCTTGTATGTTTACCGCGCCATGGTTGTGAGTAATGATGTGTTTACACTTACGTGTTTGAAGTGTCTTTGTTCTCTTTATGGAGTACCACGGCTGTGTGTGTGCAGTGTGCCACGGTGCTTCAATATATGCAGTATTCTCTGTGGCGATTGTCTGTGCGGAAACAGTTTCCTACTCAAGGAAAATTTTAACTATCTCCACCAAAACCCTACTGAGCGCGAAAATGAGGTGAACTCGCTGCTGTTTGAAAGATAAAATGCATAAATATTGAGGTTTCAGTGGGCCTGCCTCTGGGCCCCGGTGCCCGCGCCTGCTGCACCAAAGGAAGTTGCTGCCCTGGGCACGGGCGGGTGGTATCTTGCAGCAAAGGCATTTTGGATGCATAGGTTGAGGGCTATTTCCCGCTGCCACATACTGCGGGCTTACGTGCTACACGTCATGGGCTCTTCCATTACATAGGCAAGCCCCCGCTCACGAGTGTGAGAATTGTAGCTTCCATCCAAAGGCAAGGGAAAAGAATGCATGCGGAGTCTGTGCACATTTGTGATTGTGCAGTGCGGGGCATGCCTGCCCGTGTGTCTGCACTGCAGTGCTGTGTTTCATTGTGTGCAGCGCCGTACTTGTGTGTTAGTGAAAGTGCAATGTTGTGACTGTGCGTGTGACGTGCTGTGATTATGGGCGTGTCTAGTCGTATGTACTGTTCCCCTGCCTAAAGTGGGTGTTTAACATTCAGACACCGTTACAAACCCGGTCCTCCTCCTGCTCGATACAGATGCGACATGTCAGCCTGCAGGAGCAGCGTGCTGTCCATTACCCAGGGAGAGGAGAGGGTGACATCTAGCGGCACACAGCATTTACGCTTTCGCATTTTGCACACATACTGGCACATGCATCAACAATGCCATTTGCGATTCCTTATTAGCGAAAAATAAGGATTCGCTAATAAGGAATAGCAAAAGGCTATGCATGTAGAAATCGCTTACAAAATAGCGATTCCTAAACATTCCTTAATTGCTACTTGCAAATTGCGAGTTGCAATTAAGGAATTACCTCCCCATTCATTCCTATGGGCCTAGAGGCCCATAGGACTGAATGGGAAGACTTTCTTAATTTGCCATTCTCAATTAGTGAATCGCAAATTGCTCATGCAATTTCAAGGGTGCCAGGGTGTCAAAAGGACACCCTGTTGCACCCCTGAAATCTGCATATGAGTACATCTTGCACACACACATGCCCCAAGGGCATGTGTGTGTGTATAATGGAACTTTGAAAAAAGCACTTAAGTGCATTTTTCAATGTTTTTGCAAATTACCATGAAGTTCAACTTCATGGTAATTTGCTCCCCCTATTAGCGAAATCGCTAATATTTTTACTTTCATGCATTGCATTTAAGGAATCTCAATTTGAGATTCCTTAAATGCAATCACAATTTAAGGAATCGCAATTTAGAGATTCCTTATTTTGCTATTTTTGCATTTGGGATGATGCATCCCAAATGCAAAAATACCGGGAGCAAAGGGTCAGATTCTGAGAATCTGCCCGTTTGCGACCGGTTTTTGTTTTGATGCATGTGGGCCAATGTTTATTAGAACTGTATTCATTTGGGCCTGGTAGAATAGGTTGCAGGGATGCAAGTGTAGTCTTTCAACAACATTTGTACTGGCTGAGGAGTACATAATTCTTATTTTTCATCATCTTGCTCCAAATTTCACCGGTGCAGTCTTTGAAATACAGAAATGTCAGTGGAAGATCTGCATTGCGTACCGCGTTATCCGTGAAGTTTGTGGGTGGAGGGCTTCTGTTTCGTACTGTTGTCTGAGGCGTGTCTTCTTTACCAGTTGTCAACCATAATAACAAGTGGGCCAGATAATTGGAGCCCCTTCGCAAACACCTGTTTGCACACGGATTCCAATTACCAGTGGCGCAAAGTAATTGGAATCAGCATATATCAGCAAATAACCCGTAAACGTGTGTCAGAATTGAGGGTATTTGCAAATTCTCAGTAACCTGTTTTTCATAATGTAATGGCTACCATCAACCGAATATAGGTGCCTCAAAACTTTAAATATGTTATTGGATTTTCTTTCTGTTCCCTAATCTTCTACAAATAGATGGTCATGGAAATTCTTTATTTTCAAAGTAAGGTTTCAAAGACCTCATGTCATGTCATGTGGATAAAGTAGGTTGTGTATTGTGTAACCATCGAAGTACTTGGTTGTGTGTGTGTCCGTCATAAAAGGCACACCGTTGAGCAGCAGAAATGTAAACTGGAGGTTTTCTTTATGACCGAGGATGTGGTAAATAAATGAGGGACTGTGTATTACAAGAGGCTGATTCTTGATGCGTGCTCGATAATTAGTAAGTCATTTACCCAGGCCTTTAAGTCACAATGTATTTCTCCTCTGTAGTGTATTTTTGATAGGAATTATAAAAATATTTATAGAATGAAAGCATGTTACAGCATTTGGGGCCTCATGTAGGTAAATAAATTTTACCGGTTCTTAAATACCGAGCCGTACCGAATCGGTAAATTAGAATCGGTAAGTTACATGTAGGTAAAAATTCGGTAACAGTTACCGATTCGGTAACAGTCGGTAAATACGAATCGGAATTCACCGATTCGGTAAATACCGAGGTGATAATTACCGAATCGGAAAATACCGAGGTGGTATCTACCGAATCGGAAAATACCGAGGTGGTATCTACCGAATCGGAAAATACCGAATCGGTACGTACGGATTCGGTAAATAACATCACATGACTTGACGAAACAGCTAATCCTGTGTAACGACAGCCCACCCAACCAGGAACTGCCCACACCCAGGCAGGTGTACACAATTAGCCGAAGTGGCCACACCCAGGCAGGTGTACATAATTAGCCGACCCTGGAGAGGCTCGGAGTGCAGAGGAGAGGCAGGGAGCAGTTGCATGTGCGAGCGGGAAACGAACAGCATGTCCAGCCAGAGCACACAGAAAGACGGAGGGGAAAGGAGGAGGAAGCTCAAATTCAGCCCCAAGGAACTCCAGGTGCTGGTGGAGGAGGTGGTGAAGCAGCACCAGAAGCTGTTTGGGAGGCAATCCCTGCAAGTGCCTGAGGCCGAAAAGCGCAACATATGGCTGGCCATCCAGGCGCAGGTCAATGCTGTGGGAGTGACCCACAGGGAAATTGAGGTCCTCAAAAAGCGCTGGTATGACCTGAGGATTGTGACCAAGAGGAAGATGGGCGACATCCAGAAGGAGGCCAGCCAGACCGGAGGTGGAACCAACAGGGCACCTGCCCTCACCGAACTGGAGGAGCTGGTGGCGGCCACACTCGAGCAAGAGAGCGTCGTGGGTCTTGGGGACGCCGACAGCTCTGCCAGAGCCGCAACACACCAAGGTAAGACGAAAGCACAGCAATGTAGCCGCCCCTACCCCTATCCCACATCCCCCATTGTGACACGAGAATCACACTGCAGTCCACACGTGTCAGTGCAGACAGGCAATGCATTCCGGGAGATGTAGTCAGGGCAACACTAACCATGACGTAAATGTCACAGGGCAACAAGGCATGTCACGCACTCGAGGCACAAGGAGACAGAGGACAGATTGGAATGTGAAATGATTTATTGTGACGCTTGCAATGCAGCCCTTCGGGGACACTGAGCCAATGTTGTTTTTCTGTCCACAGATGTGACATCATGCAGTACAGGGCATGCTGCAGGGGAGACGGCACACCGGCCACAAAAATCACCTCTAGCCAGCACGAGTGCAGACCAGGGAGCAGGCCCACTTGCAGCCGCACCACCTACGCAGCCAGCCTCGCCGCACACAGAGCCAGCATCACCTCACCGAGAGCCAGCATCACCACCACCAGAGCCAGCATCGCCACTCATGTTCGATTCACCGGCCACATCTCCGCTTGCAGGTGTGAGAATGAGGAGGCGTCCAGCAGCCAGGCTACGAGCCTTAGACACCTCGTCAGACGACAGCATGGGCCCAGAAGACCGCACCGGGCCCCAGGAAGGGAGCCATCCCACTGTGCCCCAAACATCACAGGCAGCACAGACGGGAGCAAGAGGGCGCCGCAGGTCGCGTGTCCAGAGTCCACCAGCACCCACTGACGGCCATGGTGTCTTCTTGGGGCTCGAGGGCCAAATGTTGAAGCAACAGCGCCTGCAATCAAAGGCAGTAATGTCAGTCCAGAGGCACATGCGGGTGATGAGGACAAGCTTAGTCAACATGGACACAAACATTGGCGGCATGGCTGCGGGCATTCGGGACATGTCCCAGTCAATCCAGCAGTTGTGCAGCAAATTAGATGCTGACATCGAAGCACGGCGCCGGGAACGCCAGAGAAGGGACACTACCAGCAGGGCACTCAACCGTCTGGCAACTGCGACTTCCCTACTTTGCCGGCGCTCTGTGACGATGCAGGAGGGCCTAACACAGTGCTGCAGCGACCTGTCACGGGGGATGGTGCAGGTGACAAGTGCACTAGGGGTGCTATTGACAAGTCAGGCGTCGACAACTGCTGCAGGGGATGCTGCGGAGAGCATCGACACCAGCAGCAGCATCACACCCCCCGTCCCCGAAGCACGCAGGAGCAGCAGGCGGCTTGGGGTTGGCTCTAGTGAGGATGCACAGGCCGTGCAATCCACCACTGCAGCGCGTATGCGCAAACATTGATGTGGCCCTGCTTATCCACTTGCCATTGGGTGACGTAACCCTGGACATACTCATTGTATAGATGGCATATTGCCAGATTGGCCTGTTCATGTGTTCATGGCGTGGTGCCACATTAAACTACGTCATGACTTCTCACGACTCGCTGTGTCCCCTCACTTACTCAGAAATAGTTGCATGTGATCTCTGCCCGTCTCTCTCTCCCATCGATTGCAGTTGGCACTCTAGCTGCGCTGCCCTCTGGCTGGCCTGACTCATCCTCGTTGTCCTCAAAATATGTTAGTTCCACATCTGTACCTTTTTTCGTGGCAAGGTTGTGCAGCATTGCACAAGTGGCAATTATCTTGCAGCAGGTGATGGGTTTGTACTGGCGTGCGCCTCCGCTCTTGTGGAGGCAGCGGAACCTGCTCTTCAGCAGTCCAAACGTGCGCTCCACCACATTGCGTGTAGATTTGTGGGCCACGTTGTATCGTCTCTCACTCTGGGTTGCTGGGTGTAGGTAGGGAGTGAGGATGAATGAACGGCATGCATATGCACTGTCGCCTGGATGAGTAAAAGGGAACCATCAGTTACATGCCTCTATACACTCTGATTTGCAGGTTTCAAGGGGCGTCACTGTTACTTACCCAGCAGGTATCCCTCTCCGAATTCTCCGGCTCTCAGTCGTGTGTAGATCCCACTATTCTGGAAGATGTAAGAGTCGTGGGTGCTCCCAGGAAACTTTGCAACAATATCTGTGATGATGTTCCCTGCATCACAGATCACCTGCACATTGATGGAGTGGGTGGACTTCCTGTTCCTGTAGATGTGCTCTGTGTCAGCTGGAGGACAGATTGGGATGTGTGTACCATCAATACAGCCGATGACATGGGGGAACTGTGCCATGTGATAAAAGTCTGTTTTTGTTTTCTGCAGTGCAGCCTGTGTGTTTGGGAAGCTGATGTAGTGGTGCATTCTCTGCATCATGGCATCCAGGAACTTCCTGAAGAAACGTGACAGGCAACTCTGGGATACCCCACCCACCGCAGCTATCACCACCTGATAACTGCCGGATGCCAACAGATGTAGGCTGCAGAGCACCTGCACATGTGGGGGTATGGCGTGCGCCCTTCTTATTGGCTGGTCCAGGAGTGGGTGAAGGTCCCTGATTAAGTCCATGATGGTTTCGGGGTGTAGCCTGTACCTCTCATGTATCTCTGCATCAGTCAGCTGGAATAGTGTGATGCGCGTCTGTAGATTTGTTCCTCCCGTCGCCACACCCTCAGTCCTGCTGCCTGTAGACGTAGGCGCCTTGCAATGACGTACATGGCGGCCATGTTGTCCACGCTGTTGCATTTTGGGATTGCTTATGTGCATTGTTGATGGTTACCACCTGCTTTCCATCCGTGTTAATTACCGACTCTTATTTACCGATTTTCCTGGATTTCTTAATTACCGACTGCTCCTACATGTCATTTTCAATTTTTACCACTTCATATTTACCACTTCATATTTACCGATTCGTTAATAATGTATTCGGTAAATATGAATCGGTATTTTAGAATTCGGTAACTATGAATCGGTATTTACCGCCTCATATTTACCGAAAAGTGGTTTTTGGACTCCTACATCTCACTTGTCTGAATACCGGTCGGTAACGGCATATTTACCGGAAATCGGCCGTTACCGACCGGTATTTGGCTACCTACATGAGGCCCTTGATGATTTAAATGTTCATTAGTCATTCGCAGTAATGTTCTGTGCATTCAAACCACGTACAAAACTTTCCTTGCCCTTAAAGTATTCTGCAACCCTGTCATATGCTATGCATTCAAGATACTTACAGCGCTTTGATTCTGCACCCCTGTCATAACATTTGTATCCAAGTCATTTACAGCGCTTTCTAGTAAAGTATTGTGCATTTCTGTCATATGCGATGCATCCAAGTCATTTATACTCTGAAGCTACAGACCCTGCCACGCATGATGCACCTCTGAGAAGCATACACACTGAGTGCCAGCACTGGGCCTAGCTTAAAAAACATAAAGATAGAAAAGTTTCTGACGCTAGGCCCTGCTGGTACACAGCATGTATATTGCTCAGAGGTGCGTGGCACTGGCAGGGTCTAGCTTCAGAAACATTTCTATCTACATGTTGTTATATGATGTCCCTTTATTAATGTAATAACTGCACTTTCACAATTGCTTTATTAACCTTCTTGCTTCTCAAATTTCCTTGAAAATGCACCATTTACCCACTCTTTTTTCAAAATTTTCCCGAACCCCCCTTAAGATGTTCAGGCTCGCTCGCTCCGCTCGCTCCCCATGATACACTCTGACAGAAAGTTTACGGCTTACCATTTTCAAAAGTCACCAGCCGCCACTCCTGCTACTGTGTTCCAGACTGTTTGTGTTTAACTTATCTCCTCGTTATTTATCTTCATCTTCAATCAATGAAGAAATTCTTCGCAGAATGGCCGAAATTTCATCTAAGTCTAACAGAGTTGGTCTGCTCAGGCCACTGTGGTGGGAGGAGGCTAACTCAGCTCCGCCAGTTTCTTTTTGACTCCACAAAATGAGGGGGTGGTCCTGCTGAGGACAGCCTTCCCCCTAGATGATGGTGCTACTATTGGTTGCCCTAGCCTTCTCTCCTCACAGCTAATTGATACTACAGGATGGAGCAGTAAGCCGGCACTCTGTCTATACATCTGCAGATACCAAAAAGGAAGATGCCTTTTAAATCTAGGGCTAGCTCTCCTGAATCCACTGACCCTTCACCATTCATGATCATGACCTCTGCTTTAGCCAAAGACCGACAATTGGATTGGTAGGGTGAGCACAAAAACAATGGATTTAGGCCCAGATCTCTGTACTGGGGTGAATGTATGACATTGTTCTGCATTCTCTTCATCAATTGTTGTTTTTGCATTTGTCACCCCGAGTGGGACGGGTATACCCAGATGTGGGTCCCATGCTTTCCATGACATTGGAATCAAGCTATCCTAGCTGAAGAGGGGTGAAACCCTGAAACCGGTCCTAGGATGCTTGTTTCCAGGCCAGGGAGGACCTGGCTTGGCAGTTCGGGCTGGACTGTTGCCATGAGGCACAGGGTCAAGACTGATTTGCATATGGCTGGGTTCAAACTGGAATGGCATGGTGAGCAAAGAAACGATGGATTTAGGCCCAGATCTCTGTACTGGGGTGAATGTATGATATTGTTTTGCATTCTGTCCATCAACTGTTGTTTTTGCATTTGTCACCCCGAGTGGGACGAGTATGCCCAGACGTGAGTCCTGTGCTCTCCATGCCACTGGAATCAAGCTATCCTGGCTGAAGAGGGGTGAAACCTGAAACCGGTCCTAGGATGCTTTTTTCCAGTCCAGGGAGGACCTGGCTTGGCAGTTCGGGCTGGACTGTTGCCATGAGGCACAGGGTCAAGACTGATTTGCATATGGCTGGGTTCAAACTGGAATGGCATGGTGAGCAAAAAAAACATGGATTTAGGCCCAGATCTCTGTACTGGCGTGAATGTATGACATTGTTCTGCATTCTGTCCATCAACTGTTGTTTTTGCATTTGTCAACCCGAGTGGGACGGGTATGCCCAGATGTGGGTCCTGTGCTCTTCATGCCACTGGAATCAAGCTATCCTGGGTGAAGAGGGGTGAAACCCCGAAACTGGTCCTAGGATGCTTTTTTCCAGTCCAGGGAGGACCTGGCTTGGCAGTTCGGGCTGGACTTTTCCCATGAGGCACAGGGTCAAGACTGATTTGCATATGGCTGTGTTCAAACTGGAATGGCATGGTGAGCAAAAAAACGATGGATTTAGGCCCAGATCTCTGTACTGGGGTGAATGTATGACATTGTTCTGCATTCTGTCCATCAACTGTTGTTTTTGCATTTGTCACCGCGAGTGGGACGGGTATGCCCAGACGCGGGTCCCGTGCTCTCCATGCCGCTGAAATTAAGCTATCCTGGCTGAAGAGGGGTGAAACCCTGAAACCGGTTGTAGGATGCTTGTTTCCGATCCAGGGAGGACTTGGCTTGGTAGTTCGGGCTGGATTGTTCCCACGAGTCAGAGGGTCAAGACTGATTTGCATATGGCTGGGTTCAAACTGGAATGGCATGGTGAGCAAAAAAACTATAGATTTAGGCCCAGATCTCTGTACTGGGGTGAATGTATGATATTGTTCTGCATTCTGTCCATTAACTGTTGTTTTTGCATTTATCCCGAGTGGGACGGGTATGCCCAGACGTGAGTCCCGTGCTCTCCATGCCACTGGAATCAAGCTATTCTGGCTGAAGAGGGGTGAAACCCCGAAACCGGTCCTAGGATGCTTGTTTCCAGTCCAGGGAGGACCTGGCTTGGCAGTTCGGGCTGGACTGTTCCCATGAGGCACAGGGTCAAGACTGATTTGCATATGGCTGGGTTCAAACTGGAATGGCATGGTGAGCAAAAAAACTATAGATTTAGGCCCAGATCTCTGTACTGGGGTGAATGTATGACATTGTTCTGCATTCTGTCCATCAATTGTTGTTTTTGCATTTGTCACCCCGAGTGGGACAGGTATGCTCAGACATAAGTCCCGTGCTCTCCATGCCACTGGACTCAAGCTATCCTGGCTGAAGAGGGGTGAAGCCCCGAAACCGGTCCTAGAATGCTTGTTTCCAGTCCAGGGAGGACCTGGCTTGGCAGTTCGGACTGGATTGTTCCCATGAGGCACAGGGTCAAGACTGATTTGCATATGGCTGGGTTCAAACTGGAATAGGATGGTGAGCAAAAAAACGATGGATTTAGGCCCAGATCTCTGTACTGTGGTGAATGTATGACATTGTTCTGCATTCTGTCCATCAACTGTTGTTTTTGCTCTGCTCTAGCCTGCATCACTATCAAGTGTGTACCAATTAATCAAGTGACAAAAACGACTGCCTGAACACCTACCCTATCTTGCAGATATCATAAAACCATATGTGGACATTTTGGTGGCTGCCTCGCTCCACACTGTTGATTGTCTTGCAAAGGATAGAAATGCTCAGTTCATGGAAAACAAAATAATGGTGCTAAAGCGTGCCATTCCAGCGTAACTCGTCTACCTTGCACCAATCCAACTCTCATTAAACATAAAGTCAAAACTCTTGCTCTTCAGGACTGTAGACGCAAATTGAATGGAATAGATAAGGATGAGGAGGGCAATGAAGACAAAGAGCATGTTGCTATTCTATCGACGAGTTTGCTCCATGCCCAGTGCTGCCACCCAAAATATGGGTCCTTGATCTATGGCCCTGCCACCACCACTCTAATGAATGCTTCCATCAATGCGATTGTAAGATTTAGATTCACTAATTGCATGCATTTGCCTCAGCTGCACCCAACCAATTCCTCAACTCTACCACTAATGGCATCTTCATGATGCAAATCTCACATGAGAGCCACACATTGGACCTGATTCACAAAGGTAAACTTACACTTTTGTGTAAGTTTATGATTGTTTGCTATTCACAGCGGTATTTTATTAGTAGTATCTTCACGTCTGCACAGTCTCTGCACTCAAAAAAATAGGACAGACCTTCCTTTTTATGTACAGACTCCACAGTTTTAAAATACTACTAGTATTTGTGGACATGCACTTCCTAAACACTCTCATCTGCGTGGAATAGCTTATTACACATATCATGCGTTGACTGCCTAGCATAATTTAATGGGTTACAGTGGATAAAAGTAAATTTAAGCTTTGGCTACGATTATATTAGCCGCTCCCAAAACCAGAGTCACACTTTTTCATGATCTTTTTGACACAGATGGTCTTTGGTTAGGATTTTAAGTGCAGCTGACGTTTTTCTGAAGTGTATGATAGATAGCATTGTTGTCTGGCTTAATTGTTGATTTAAATGTCAAGATATTTGAAGCTATTTTAGTCCTTGCAACCACCAAAGACAAGTGCATGCTAGAGTGAGTCTGCAACCTAACTCTCCATCTCAAGAAGGGCATTGGCTTTTTCATATGCATGTTCTCAGCTGATGGTCTTGCCTTTAATGCTGAAAACATGAGGCCGCAGAGTCCCACCAAGTTCTGTCTCCAGGATCCGTAGTTTCTTGGGCATAGTCACACACTACAGTAGATTAATCTGAAATATCATTTATATCATTGAGCTGCAGCTTTCTTCTGCCATGGAGTTAAAGGTCATGCATCGCCATACTTTTCAGTCAACAACAGGTATAATTTCTCTGAATACTCATGTGATATGAACAATCAAAAGAGAAGACGTTAGTAGTGTTTACCAATTCCACAGGCCTCACAATGGTACCCGTACAAAAATTTAAAGTGGTTAATTGCCTAAAAACGGGCGATGTCCTTATTCTCTACAGTAGAATAGTAAGATTCTGAGCCAATAAGAGTTTTTGAGGCAAAAGCAACTATTCTTTCCTTGCCCTCAACAACTTGTGATAATGTGGCACCTATTCCTTTGTTGCTTCCATCAGCAGTCAAAATGTTTTTCAGGTTTACGTTGAAATTAGCAACGTTTGGAACATTGGCAATGGCATTCTTTATCTTGCTGAATGTATTCATGTGTTCATCATGCCATTCAAATGGTGTACCTTTTTAGAGTAAGGCCTTAATGTGTTGGAGCAAATCAGCAAAATTATTTTTGAATTTGGACATATATTCTGCTAAACCAAGGAAGGACTTAAACTCATTTTTATAAGTCGGGGTGGGAGCTTTGTGGACTGATTTTACCAACTCTATTATGGGTCTAATACCTTCATTAGAAATTGTGGGGCTCATTTACAATCCCAGTGCACCACCAGAACGTCACTTTGCAGTGTCCTCCTCTTAAATTAATCAATCATTCAGAGGTTTGTAGAGTGCGGCTACTCACTTGTGAGAGTCTCAAGGCCCTGAGGGGTGTGGGGGGGCTGCTGATCCATCTGGGTTTGGAGGTTCAGTCGAAGAGCCAGGTCTTGAGGTCCTTCCTGAACTGCATCAACAATGCAGATTGCTGATGTGGAGTGGCAGGGTGTTCCAGGTCTTGGTGGCGAGGTAGAAGAAGGATCTTCTGCCGGTTCTGTTCTTGTGGATCCATGGGACGGAGGCCAGGGTGAGTTGGGCAGAACGGAGTTGTCTGGTGGGTGTGTGGAAGGTGATGCGGTGACTCAGATATTCTGGTCGTGGAAAGCCTTGTAGGCATGTGTGAGTAGCTTGAAGGGGATCATCTTGTTGATAGGGAGCCAGTGGAGTTGTCGGAGGTGTTGTGTCATGTGGTTGTGACGGGGGATGTCAAGGGCCAGTTTGGCTGCGGCGTTTTGGACATTCTGTTTTTTCTTGTGCTGTTTCTGGGTGATGCCGGCATAGAGTGTGTTGCCGTAGTTCAGTCTACTGGTGATTAGTGCATGGGTGACCATCTCTCTGGATTCTATGGGGAGCCATCTGAAAGTCGTTTGAAGTAGGCGGAGCATATGCAAACTGGATGAGGATACTGTGTCGATTTGGTGGTTCATTGAGAGTGAGGAGTCCAGTATGATGACAGGGTTGCACGCGTGGTCAAAAGGGGTGGGAGGGGTTCCTAGTATGGCGGGCCACCAGGAGTTGTCCCAAGCTAAAGGGGGGTACCAGGATGAGTACTTCGGTTTTGACCGAGTTGAGCTTGAGGCAGCTGTCTTGCATCCAGGTAGCGACTGCCTTCATTCCGTTGTGAAAGGTGGTTCTGGCGGTAGTGGGGTCGTTGGTGAGGGAGATGATCAGCTGGGTGTCGTCGGCGTAGGAGCCGATGTTGAGTCTGTGGCTTCTGATGATGGCTGCGAGGGGGGCCATGTAGATGTTAGATAGGGTGGGGCTCAGGGAGGAGCCCTGGGGCACTCCACAGCTGATCTCTGTAGGAACAGGAGTAGTCTGACTTGCTGTGTGCAGCCGATCAGGAAGCAGTGGATCCAGACCAGTGCCTTGTCGCGGATGTCGTGGAGTCTCGTGATTAAGGTGCGGTGAGCGACGGTGTTGAATGTGGCTGAGAGGTCTAGTAGGATGAGGGCTGCGGTTTCTCCCAGGTCAAGGAGGCGGCGGAGGCCGGCGGCGGCAGTGAGCAGTGCAGTCTCAGTGCTGTGGTTGCTTTGGAAGTCCGATTGGAAGGTGTCCAGGAAGTGGTTCTCTGCGATGAACCCGGAGAGTTGGGCATTGTTGGCCTTCTTGATGACCTTGGCTGGGATGGGAGGAGGGAGATGGGTCTGAAGTTCTTGAAGTTTGTTAGGTCGGCGGACGGTGTCTTTAGCAGGAGGTTGATCTTGGTATGTTTCAAGTCATCTGGGTAGGTGGTGGTTTTGATGGAGCTGTTGATAGTGCGGCAAAGCTGGGGGCAATGGAGGCAGCTGCTCTGTGAAAGATGTGGTATGGGCAGGTATCCGATGGGGCTCCTGAGTGGATGCTCTTCATGATCTCGAGTGTGTCGTCTGTGGTGTGCGGAGACCAGTTAAGCACGATCTGTTGGGGTGCCGTGTGGTTACATGCAGTGGTGGTGGGCATGGTGGCGGTGTCTTGGGTGTTGAAGCTGTTGTAGATCTGCCTGATCGTCTGATGGAAGAAGGTGCTGAGTTTGTTATAGAGGTCTTGGGAGGGTGGGACGTCTGTGGTCTCGCTGTTGGGCCTGGTGAACTCCTTGATGATGGCTAAGAGTTCTTTGCTGTTGTGTGTGTTGGTGTTTATTCTGTCTTGGAAGGCTGTTTTCTTTGTGGTTTTGAGGAGAAGACCCAAAGGTCTTATGTCAATAGTACCCTCTGGTGATTAACCCTTGTTTCATGAAGCACCGCAAATTCTTCCTTTTGAGGATCTAGAAGTTTCCTTAAAATTTCTGACTTTCAAGGTTTTCTTCATAGTGGCCATTACCACATCATGCAGGTTAACGGAGTTGGGATTGTTGTCTGTTATACCTTCCTGTGTATGATTTTTACCTAACCATTAGGTTCTTTATTTGGTTCCAGGTTTTCATCCCAAAGTGGTTTCATTGTTCCATACAGTCCAGTAGATTATTTTTACTTCTTTTTGTTCTTGCTCCCTTCTCAGCTGAGAAAAAAGCTTGGCATCTTCTTGATGTCATCTGGGCAGTTATATAAGACCTATCTATCTTCTTAAGCTAATTGCAGAGTTTGACTGTCTCTTCGTCAACTTTGGTACTTTTAAATAAGGTTGTAAGACCTGTACTAATTCTCAAAGTTGATTAATTAAAGCTGTTACCTCTCTGGATTATGAATCTCAACAAACATCTTTACCAGAATCAGTTCAGTTTATGGAATGGCAGCCTCTTAAGCAGAAGCAGGAGGTGCCCCTATTTACGACATTTGTCATGCTGTGACTTGGGCAGTCTCTTCAACTTTTGTTGACACTACTGTTCCTTTAATGTAGCAGAAATCTTTGAACTGTAACATTGATGATCTGAAGGCTAGTCTATAAATTTTGTTTCTCGTAATGCCATGTTGTCTGTTCACCAACATCTACTTGTGCAAGCAGTACTTTCCAGTTGGGGTTTTATTCCGGTTGTTATGGTTTTGGCCTTGGTATATTCGCATTCAGGTAAGGGCTGATATGAGGTAGGATTGTAGAGGTAATGTCTCATTACTTAGTGATAACCATCATTACTCCGATTATCCTTTTTCCTCACAGTAGGTGCATGCCACCCTCTGTCCCTTTATCTTCACCATTGCTAGAACACGTGGTTGTTGGGGAGGTTGGTGAATACCATTAAACATGCAAGTTTATGAGTGCTTCCAGTCCTTAAATTACCACCTCCCTCCTGCCTCTATTTACTGTGAGTAGAAGTGCTCACACAAAAATGTTCATGCTCTGTAAATCCTGTAATGAGGGCAATATCAAACTATTGAATGTGTATGTCAAACGTACACAACTAATTAGCTTTGAGAACTGGGCCCATAACATTTTGACTCTGACCTTGCAAAGTTCATCCAGCAGTAAAATATGAATATCCAGTCATTAAGTATGCATATGCCTTCAATTATAGAAGCCACGTGAATTGAGGACCAGTGAGCTGACGTGATTTGCCCAGGAATTGTGCAGTGTGTTCAAGTGAAGAAGGTCAGACTATGAGCAGTTTTTTTGATTCTCAAGTTGGCAATCTAGGCACTTCGGTGTGAGTATAATCTGAGTTTGTTTACAGTCACATTTGTGAAATCAACAGAATGCTCAAAAGTAAAGCAGCTAAATAATTCACAAGGTACCCCTTAGAAACTAAAGTTAGAAGGAGAGCATCGAGACAACTAGAAAGTGATATTTCCTAAAGTCTGCTATAATAAGAATTCTGGGATAAAAAAAAGTGCTAGCATATTTTAGGTGGCCTAAACAGATCAAATTAAAAAAATATCCAAACCATATGCAGAGCCTGTGAATAATCAAGATTTGACACGAATACAGCAGTCGTATGTTCAGGGTATAGTATAATCAGAAATGTGGTACATTTGAAGGCTTGCTAGAATCCAATCCCAGACTTAATTTGATCCCGGGCACAATCAAAGAAGCTACTGTTGCAACTCTAATTTAACGAAGCACTGCCTTTATTTGTCACAGCACTAAATGGGACAAGTGGCTTTTTCCCAACAAAAGGAGGTTACTCAACCATCAGTAGCAATTTTATAAAAATTTCTCACCCATGCAGGCCTGATAGCAGTAATTCACAAGGAAGGAACACCGAGGTATAAGTGTGGCTCCTACTGACCCATTTTTTGCTGAATGTCACTTGTCACTATCCTGACTTGCAGGTTGACTAGCGTGCTAAATCAATAGACAAAGAGTATGCAGTTCCTAAAATACTTCAAATGGGAATTCCTGTAGGAGTCACCCAATTAATGAAAAGGTCAGGGGAATCTGAGAATTCAGAAGCGAGAGCCCTCACCCACCCAATTGGGTGGCATGCTCCATCGTCAGGCAGCTCCTCGTTGGGCCGGTGCTGCAATGCCAAACAGGCCCCACGAGAGGGCTCTTTGCCGGAGACCTTTTAGATGTTGTTGGCCGCGATGAGCCTGAAATGAGGGTGCTAACAGTGTAGATTGGAAAAAGAAGTATGAGGATTTAAAAACGACTAAGAGGCACCTAATAACTGTTTATTAAATGGGTTATACTGTCCTGGGTAAAAGCAAAGTGGAGTTCGTAAGGAAATAATGATCCTTCGTATCTCAAAGGCTATTTGGTAAGAAAAGTGTCATCGTGTTTGTTGCCAATATAGTAGTGATGAATGATCTAGGCAATTTGTCGAAAACTCCCATTTGAAGTATTTTAGGAACTCCATACTCTGTCTATTTATTTATACTCAGGAGCATGTATGCTTGACCTTTATGAGCTCCTATTCCCTCATTTATGTTGAATAGGGTTATAGCCATGCTGATCCACGATGACCAAATGGGGTTTACAACATGCCGCTCAATGCAACAGAACATAAGATGCCTTCATAACTGTCTAGATATGGTGAAACATGTCCCCTGTCCTGTGGCAGTCATCTCCAAAGAGGCGGAGAAGTCCTTTGATTTGATTAGTTGGACCTACCTCTTTGCGGTGCTCAGGCAATTTGGCTTTGACCCCCGCTTCTGTAGCTGGGTGGCCTTATTATTCGCAGAGCCCACAACAGCAGTAAGGGTGAACTCTTCATTGTTCCCATTGGAGCGAGGTACCAGGCAGGTCTGTCTGCTTTCCCCTCTATTGTTCGCTTTGTGCATTGAACCTTTGACCTGCTGGATCCAGGCATTGGCGGTGGGAAGCAGCCTGGAGCTGTGGCAGACTGAGAGTATCTCTATGTATCCAGACTGAAGAAACTTTCTGGGAGAAAAACCTGGCCCTACAGTTGGCACACCTCCAGGAAGATGTGGCTAGATGGAGGAAGGAGGGCCACCATTCTCAAGATGATTACCTTCCCCAAACTGCTATATGTCCTACAGAACACGCCATTCCCCATACCCGAAAGGATACTTGGCCGTTTAGACAGGGAGGCTTGATGATGTCTGGTGGATGGAGGGTGCCACCAGATTGCTTTGCAACTCTGTTTATCAGCATACAATGGGGGAACTTGGGTCCCGCACTTTTGGCATGCTATTGGGCTTAACAGCTGCAGGTGAAAAACAACTGGGCGTGTGCCCCTGAGGAGGTCCTGGGGGCACACCTGGACAGGTGCTCCCTGATGGAACTCTCTTGAAGGCACTATGTATATGACGGGAAGGGTCATTTGGGCTTCCTGATGCCCGTGTAGGTGCCGTTGATAGCCTAAGATAAGGCCAAGTACCAGGTAGGATGGAAAGGGAAGCTTGCTAGGATCACTCCACTTTGAATGTGAGCAAGTTACAGGGTTTGGTCAGTAGGAAACTAGTGCACCATATTGGTACCCCTTTGGATTCCCCTTTCTGCTGTGTATCTTGAAGGTAAGTCTGTGTCAGTGCAGGCTCTTCATCAGGATTTGCACGATGATCTTTCGGACCTCCTCCTGGCGACACCAACTCTGATTGTTATGACAACACGTTTTATTGGTGTGGCTGGGCGAGGGAAAAGGTGTTGGGGATAGGAAAAGCAGGGAGGGAAATCTGAAAGAAGAGGAATAAGGGGTTAGTGGTAATTTAGCACCAGAAGTCTTCCTTTTTTCAGAACCTCAAATATATATATATATATATGCATATATCCTCATATGTGTAAGTAAAGGTCTTTACCCTGCTTAAGGAGTTGCTTAAGGAGTTGTCCAGTCTTCACTCCAAATTGGAGAGGTCATAGATATCCGGACAAGTGTTACAGCTGTAAAGCAGACAGGAAGGACTAAATACTCTCTATCTCTTACATACACTCCCATACAATCAACCTCTTTCCCAGAGATTTGAAACTAGCTTACATACCACAAATATGTCCAAGAACTCTTCCGCCTTTTATGATATACGGGATATGATCAGGTTTTTCCAGGGTTTCTTCACCCTTACTGAGAACACTGGTTAATTGGTTCCTTATTGTTTTTTGACAGCTCAGTTCTTTGGCAGGTCAAAGTCCTTGACACAACTTTCAAATATGAGTAGAAAGGTAAATAAAGTCAACTATACAGTCACCCTTTGAGCAATCTCACAAGAAATGAATGCACAATGAGAAACTATACAAATGGCTCCAAGGCCATTACCAGTAAGACCCGACCGGTTTTAATGCGTTGTGGTGATTTTCCAACTGAAGCACTGAAAGCTTCAGAGCAGGACTCAGCTGAGTTACGCTCCAATCTGTCAGTGCTTCAAGATTGTTCCAGGGTGAAAGGCGAAGACTTCCGTGAGGTTCTTCTCCTAGGGTTCGTCCAGGAATCGCGATTGCATCTCCTTGGGCGGGGCTGGTTTTATACAGGTGCCCCTCCCAAGATGGCTACAGCGCTGGGATATCTGGGAAATGTAGTGTGGTCCGAGCTCCGTACTGCTCCAGGCTGTGGTACTAAGAAACTACGGGGCATATCAACAACAACCGGCGATAATTATCGCTGAGCGCACTTAGCGCTCGGATAATTATCGCCGGCTGGCGCCGATTTTTATCGCTGAGATAGCGTGCTATTAGCAACGTTTATCTCATCGGCGATAAAAATCCTAGCGCTAACTGGCTAACGTGAGATTATCGCTGGAAACCCAGCGATAATCTCATGTTAGCTAGTTGATAGGGACTCACAAACTTAGCCATGATATCCACCTTCCATAGGATATCATGGCTAAGTCAGTCCTGAAGCAGGTGTTAGGAAAGTAGCGATAACAGGTGTTATCGCTACTTTTCCAGACGCTATGCTTCATAGCGTGGGGCTTGATGATAGGAGAAATGTCGCTTAGCGACATTTCTCCTATCATGTCAGGTCAGGAACACCCACTTTGCATCTCATTAGAGATGCAAAGCTGGGCGTTAGAAATCCCCACGTTAAAGCAAGGTTTCACGCGTTAGCGTGACCTTGCTAATATAGCAATAAAATTATCGCCGCTTTTCGGCCGAAAACGGCCGCTAAAGCGGCGATAATTTTTTATCGCCTCGTTGTAAATATGCCCCTACAAGTTTAAAGCTACGCCTCTGAGTCCCACTCCAGTATAAGAAGGGCAAGACGCAATGAAAGGTGAAGTTAAGGGGAACAATACTCATATTCACTTGACTAAGAAGATGTGTTTGCAACAGTTCCTCCATCCAGCTGAACCACCTGGAACATGGGATTTGCCACTATTGCTGGAGGACCTTGACAAGGACGATACACAACAGAGGGAAATTCCCAGCCAACAGGTTATGGGCCTAGAGTACGTACCACCAGAATGCTGACAGTCTGTGTACCCCCCTCTCATAACTTATCTTAAAATTCTTATTACCTAGCTCTTTAAGTCTGAATGGTTATCATAAAATAGCTTGTATCCATTCAGTGTTAAAAGAGGGTATCAAGAACTGAAACTCCCTCCGGCGCTTTCATATCTTGAATGTCATGACTGAAAGACATAAAAACTAAACTCACCCAACGGTTTAAAGTTTTTCTGTTTCATCACCTGGGTAAGAATTCTCTCACCCTAAAATCTCTGAAGTTCACTAACATTGTGTTGGGTTGAGCAGCTTTAGGATACTCTAAGAAGGGAGCCAGTGTGCTCTCATAATTGTCAAATGTCTCCCTTAAATCACAGCAAAATATGAGTTTGAATTAAGTCCTCTATAGGCTTTATTGGGCAAGTTACTGACTCTTTTCTCTCAGGTAATTTCACAAACTTCAAATTTGACCTCCTGAACCGATTCTCCTGATCCTCAAGTTGAGTCTTGATATTGGTTAATTCTTTCATAAGTGAATTGTTAGCTGACGTTAGCCCTACCTGCATAACTTCCAGAATGGAAACTTGAGCCCTTACTCCTTCAAGTTGGTCAGCATGGGAGTCTAACAATTTGTTTTGAAGGAGGAAGCAAAGGAACTCTGGGTTGATTTAATCTCTTGTGTCTCCCACAGAATAGTGGTGAGAAGTGTCTCAGTTTTATGATTAGAACAGTGACCTTCAGGCTGAAGAAGCATCTGAGTAACTATTGGTAGTTGCTCATTGAACACATTTGTGTGATTTTCCTATTGAGAGTCACTCCTCTCTCTGCTTGGGGGATTCCCTTTCTGAGTTGGGTGACTTTGTTGTGATATTTGAGGGTCTCGAGTCTGACTTTTAGCCTGTGTTTGACTGTCCACTGTCTTACTTGAGGGTGTTTTGCTCACATTTTTCTCCTTTGGTCGGCTAACAGATCTGATCGCTTCTATGGGGTTGGGGGAGGTAAGGTCTGATGGGGTGACAAGTTTTCCCTTTGGACATGTGTACGAGCTTTAAATTCATACCTTTGGATGGCATTCGGTGACCGCCAGTGAAGAGAGAACAAACCCCATACCCACATTGGCAACAAGAGATGCTTTTATTGTTCTGTGTAAATATAAGAAACTAATACCAGCATGTGACTTAGCACTATATATAGGCTTATGTCATCACATTCTGGTCACGTTGAGCAGTGAATCGAGTTGTGTTGCACAACCTAGTTGTTCTGGAGAGGTATTGATGCGGGGAACATTATGCATCCAGTCTGGCCCCTGGGGGATATTGAGAAGACTGCTGGAGGATATTGTGGTGTTGTGGCATTCTACCTTGGAATGCGTCCTGCATTATTATGAGGTATGTTGGAATGTAGGTTCTGGGGTTCTGGGGGCAGAGTTGGTGGTTGAAGCCACGATGTGAAGTGACTGTTGCTTGATGCCCTGATGTGAGCAGAGTTGAGAATAAACGGAGATACACAACTATGAGGTGTTATCTTTTACAAGTTCGTGGCGGGCTCAACTCTGCTTGGAACCGGCGTGTCATTAATTTAAAATAGTGAGTGGATTTTAAACATCGAAGGAAGTCAAGGGGGCAGGATCTGCAAAATCTGCAAAATAATAGAAGTTACCTGAAGACATTCAGGTGTTGAAGAAAGGGA
This sequence comes from Triturus cristatus, assembly GCF_964204655.1. Taxonomy (NCBI): domain Eukaryota; kingdom Metazoa; phylum Chordata; class Amphibia; order Caudata; family Salamandridae; genus Triturus; species Triturus cristatus. The sequence goes on along the minus strand of NC_140585.1, from coordinate 1,136,355,726 downwards.
GACTGAAGAATGGACAGTGGTCAGAGGTACGCCATGAATTGATGGTGCGTCTTGAGACTTTAGAGCAGAGCAGGGGTCTCGTGCACAGCACTGCTGTCTCGCGGTAAGAAGAGGAGTTGTGTGAGCAAGTCTCATGAGGATAAGCAGGGCACACGTCAAGCATAACGTATCGCCATTTTGAATTAGGAAGTGGCGTACTGACGTTTTTGGTGAGTTGCTGGAGATTTCACGTTTCCACTTAGCGCAAGAAAGAAGAGTGTATGCAGCATACCTGCTTTGACAGTGATACGCACAACTGTGAGTATTGGAGTGCATTCACCTTCGGTGATGAAGGATTGCGCAGCGGTGATGCGCACACCTTTCATGACAGTAGAAATACATATTAAGTATGGACAGCATGTATGCGTGTATGCGTACAACATTGCAATTGGTGGAAGAGTAGTGCAACGGTGATGCGCACACCCTGTATGACAATTCTGAAAGAAATAGGAAATTGTCTGCATTTATTTATTTAGGATGGTCATTTGGTTGTAGCTGTAGTAGTTTATTTGGGTTTAAAATATAAAAATATATAAATAAGAAATAGCAAGAGTTTTAAGGTAAGGAGTCTTATTGAATTTCAGTCATGTGTGTGGCCCAAACTTTTACTTTGACTCCCCCAATTCCATTTTTGCCAGGTCCAGGGGAGCCACGCATGAAATGGCAAGAATGGAAAGATTGTTTTATGAACTATGTGGCTACTAATAATAATGAAAGTCTAACGGCTGTGGATTAATTAGACACTATGCACACTCATGTGGGTAAAGGGATAGGAGAGACAGTGTACAGTGTGTGTCGGAGTGTCAGGTAGGAACTACGTCGGATGAGGAACGGTCTGGAGAGCATGAGTTTGTTTTAATGGTGAAGGATGTGATTTTAGATATTGAAAATCAAGGGAGAAATAAACCCAGCTGTGAAGTTATGGTTGCTGGTGTTCCGGTGGTGTTAGTGGCAGAGTCAGGATCACAGTTTACAATCATCAATTTGGATATGTGGAGGGAAAAATGCAAAGGGGTGATAGGTGAGGAACTGAGGATGTGTGATATAAAGCCGGAAAGATTCACTGGTGAAGCAATAACCATGGTAGGATGCAGAGATGTGTCCTTCATGTTTAAAGGTCAGAGAGCTAAAGGCAGAATGTTTGTAGCCAAACTTGGACCATGTGTATTAGGTTGGAGAGTTTAAAGAAGTTTGAATATCTTTCTCAATCCTAACAGTAAGGAACAAGTGTTGGATGGAGGTGACAGTGTGGGAACAAAACTATGAGAAGAATACAAGGAGTTGCTTTCAGGTAAAATTGGATTGTTGAAAGGATTTACACATAAGATCAAGTGCTGTTCTGGTAAATTTTAAAGTTTGGAATGTTCATTATGTTGTATGAAATGAGATGGAGAAAGAATTGTTAAGGTTGAAGGAGGTGGAAGTGATAGAACAGATAGAGTCATCAGATTGGATGTCTCCATTAGTGGTGACCAGGAAGTCCAATGGCAAAATTAGGTTATGTGTGGACTTAAGAGGTGTGAATTGGCAAATTTGAGTGGACAAATTTCCTTTACCAAAAATAAAGGCAAAAACGAAGGATATGAAGTGATTTTCCACTGTGGTCGTATCATCGGCGTATCACCAAGTCCAGCTACATGATCAAAGCAGGAAAATAACTGCGTTCGTTACACCATTTGGGTGTTTCCAATATGTGAGGATGCCGTTTGGACTGGCGTCAGCAGCCTCGGTAATCCAGAGGTTGATGGATGAAGTGCTAAAAGAAATCAAAGGTGTACTGTATTTCTAGGATGATGTTTTGATCATGGGTGAGAACAGAAGGGAGCTACAAAGGAGTATGCAGTTCCTGAAAGGGGACAAGGGAAAGGGCAGGGCTTTCTGTGTTATGCCCTCACACACCCCAAAGGATGTCATGCTTCATCATTGAGCTCTGCTCCTCGTCGGGCTGGCGCTGCAATGCCCGACGGGCTCCTGTTAAATGGGGCTCTTTGGCGGAGATCTTTTGAAGAAGCCGTGGGGTGTGTGCGGGTAAGAGGGCAAGGATAGTGTAGTGCACGGGTAGTGGGTTTTAAAATAAGTCTGGAGCAGTCCTGTTCAGAAATAATTTTAATGGTTCAGGTAGTTCCAGCTTAGTTAAAAATTGTATGGACGCCCTACGTGGATGCAATGTTCCTAGAGGGCTATCGCTATGTGATGGGTCGACATGTTTCGTGCCTTTGTTGCTCCTAACGAGTTGTGTGTCACTTCATCAGGACCTAAGTGAGTGAACAGTGCACTACTAGAGGTCTGGTTCCCTAGGTGTGGTGTGGTAGCCAGACACAATAGAGTGAAACCGTAGTAGACTTATACTGGGCAGTTGTAGACCTGTAGGGGGAGGGAAGGGGAGAAACACACGACAACAATGGAGGTTAAAATTGAGGCCTGAATGGACAGGTAGTCTCTCTTTTGGGTGTAGGACCTAACATCTGGCTAGGTTGTGGATGGTCCTTGGCATTTACTTGAAGCATTAAGGGAGGCTCCAGGACCTGGAAATAGAGAGGAGCTACGCTTGTTCCTGAGACTCGCGGAGTTCTGTTCAAAATTTGTGAAGAACTTTGCAGAAACATCATATGATTTAAGACAGTTCTTGTAAGTGAGAAGCAAGTTTGGATGGGGACAAGTGTGTGGAAGCTTTCAGGACGATAAAAGGTGATATATGAAATGCAGTGCCAATTCAAGGATTTGATCCAGTTTTGCATAGCATACTTACAGTGGATGCAAGTGGTAAAGGTCTAGGTGCGGTGCTTACCCAGATAGAGGATGGTGCAAGGGAAGTGATGATCAGCTTTGCATCAAGGAGTCTCACACCTGCTGAAGCAGCGTATTCTGTAATTGAGAGGGAGGCTCTTGCATGTATGTGGGGTATGGAGTACTTTCGAGCATTTGTTTTGGGTACTGAATTTGAAGTAAGAACCAATCACAATCCGTTAGTGAATTTGCTTACTACTGGAGGGTTGGTGAAGGCTTCTGCAAGAATTGTTAGGCTTTCAATGTGGTTACAAGATTATAACTACAGAATCAAGTACGTGCCAGGTGTGCAAAACAAAGTTGCGGACTGTTTGAGCCGTATGCTTTTGCCTCTTAAAGAAGTGCCTAGAAGTGAGTGGGATGAGTACCAGGTTGCTTTGGTGGATGAAGACGGTCTGAATTCTATTGAGGAAGAGGAGTGGACAGCGGAATATAAAAAGGATGAATTGCTTAAAAAGGTGAAAGCTTGTATTTTGAAGGGTTGGGTGCGAAGAAGCCTGGCCAAGCAGATGTGAGAAGAGTCTGGGAAGTACGTAATGAGTTGAGAGTGGAGTCTGGTTTTGTGATGCGAGGTGGAAAAATTGTACCACCCCAAGGTTTCAAGGAGAAAGATTTTGATCTATGTCACGAAGGACATTTCGGTATTGTGAAAACTAAAAGAAGAGTTAAATCCTAGTATTGGTCGCCAGACGTTGATCTAGAAGTCAAAAGAAGTGTGAGGGATTGTGAGAAATGTGTCAATTCTGACAAAAGTCTACATACTTAGAGGACTCCTTTGATGCCTATCAAATGTCCAAAGATGGTTTGGGTTATGTTGGCAGTGCATTTTGTGGGTCCGGTGCAGTCTATGTGTCAGGATCCCACCACCTTCCGTACTCCTGCAGTAGTGGGGGAACTATTCAGGGTAAACCCCAGGGTGGTAGGTGCTTTTCACTCACTTACATACTACATAGGAAGACTGCCTGTCGGGGTGGGGGCTCCTAGCTGGTTCTCAACACATGCCTCTCACCCTCTGCTCGTCCCCTCTTTTACTCCCCGTGTTCCCTGAGGAAGAAAAGCTGACTTATATTTCTTTAATTCTCTGCTCCGGTATGTGGTGGTGTTTTCCTTATCTTTGTTTCCAGACCACGCCAGAGCTCGACTTAGCAACCTCCATAACTCAACAGCCTCCATCACTCAACTAGCCTCCGTGACTCAGCAACCCCCATGACTCAGCAGCCTCCATGACTCAGCAACCTCCATGACGCAGCAACCTTGTGACTCAACAAGCCTCCATGACTCAGCAGCCTCCGTGACTCGGCAACCTCCATGACTCAGCAACCTCCATGACTCATCAGCCTGGCAAAAGGTATTTTTAACTCTCACCCAGGCTCATCTTCAGTGCTTCGCATTGAGTTTCCTGTTGAAGATCCTGCGGCATAACGGCTCTTCTCTGCAGGTGCTTGTTGGATGAGTCCTGTTCCATCCTTGCTGATGCTATTCCCAGATAAGTCTAAATACTTTTTAGGCTACATTTAACTCTTGTGCTCAGTGGAATTCCACTGTTTTGACTCACCGGCTCATTTTCGGTTATCGGGGAGATCTTGGCTAACTGCGCACGAAACTCTTCGCAGTCAGAGACTTCCTGACTTCGTTTCCTATATCACAGAACCCTCTTATTCCCACTCAGCTTACTTTACGCTACTTGCCTGGATTTTGGTAATTTCCTCCTCATATCATTTATGTAAATTGTGCATAGTTCTTGCTGATAGAAGTGTATATTATTATTGCAGTGTTAATTGTAATCCTGTTACGTCTCTGTTTTTTCTCACTGAAAGAAGGTCTTGGTAACGTCCTCAAGCCTTGGACATACTTCAGCTGAAGGATACAGATTATGTCTTATCTCATTGAAATAAGAATGTATGGTGTGCTTATGTGTAATCTTTGTTGGCACAATATTGTGTGAGTGTGTATTTATCTTTGGCGCAATATTGTGTGAGTGTGTATTTATCTTTGGGCCATATGGTATGAGTGCAGTTCTGATTTATTCTAATCATTCTAAAAGACCTCTTTTATCGTGACCCAATGCAGAAGTTTATGCATGATATATGTCATTGATTACTTGTGTTCTTATTGATGTCTTTTACTACTGCTGCAGGAGCTGGTCTCCATACTCATTCCTAGCTTTAGGACAGATGTCCCAGATTGTTCTGTGACCCAGTTTGCTTCTCCACTGGCACAAACGCACACCAGTTGTTTCTTTCTTTATTTTAGCTTTTTGTTTTAACTATTTATTTTAGTTTATTATTTGTTCCCAAACTCCCTTCCCTTGAGATTATCAGATGAGCACTGGTGTCTCTGGTTCAGTGTTCGTCGGATGATTTCTGGGGATTGTTGGGGTCCAGCTGCCTCTGTGTGTCTAGCAGATTGGTTCCTGATACTATGTCAGGGGAGTACAAATACATTATTGTGTTGGTGGACTATTTCAGTATGTGGGTGAAGTTGGAGGTAGTGCAGAGGGCTGATGCAGATGCAGTTGCTACATATTTGGAAGCAGCATTTCTGAGGGAAAGGTTGCCATAAAGTCTTCTGAGTAATAATGGAGTAATAATGGAGCACATTTTACAGCTTCAAAGGTGGAGTGCAGCATGTTTAAGCCTCTGTCTATCATGCAGCTGGAAATGGTGCAGTGGAGCAAAGGTGGAGCAAAGGTCCATTCAGATAGCGAGTGAGAATAAGAGCAGATGGAAAGTGGCATTGAAAAAAATGTTGTGGGGTTACAGATTAACCCCTTGCGTGCGGGTTTATTTCTCCCGCTGTGCGGGAGAAATAAATGGCGTTCGCAATCACGACGACTCCCGGCCGTCGTGTGCACACGCCCACCGTAATGCATGACGGCCGGGAGCCGTCGTGCGCACACAAAGGGTTAACACCATCTTTTACTGGGTATAGTCCTTTTGTAGTGATGCGAGACAGGGAGCCATTAACAAAATACAGCATTGGTTAGATGGATTGTACAAGCCATGTGGAGTGGTCTCCTGAGGTGGTCAAATGGAACATTGTTAAAGCACAAAGTGTGTATAAAAGAAGTTATGATTTGAACAATGCAACCATGGAGGTGATATTAAAGGTGGGAGATTGGAGGAAGGTTAAAAAATGGGTGAAGTAGCAAAACTGCAGAGTGCATATTCTGAAACATTGAGAGTGGTGGAGTGTTTCAAAAACTCTGCAAAACTAAGTGACGGTCGGGTGTAGCACATAAAGCGTTTGGCTGAATGTCAAGGTGTTGAAAAAGGAAAAGGAGGAGATAAGGGGTAATTGTTTGAGTTGAGTGATTGGTTGTGGGAGGATGTGGAGGATGAGGAGCATGAACTGACGTTGTGGATGCAACGGCGGAAGGTTACTGAGTGTGTGGATGTGGATACAAGGAGATTGGGTAGATTGGGAACAGCTATTCACACTCCTAACAGGCTGAAAGATTTTGTATTATGTTAGCCTATGTTTTGTTGAAACTGAGCATATATTGTGTTCATACTTTCCTGGAAGCAACAGTGACCAAATTGCCATTTTTACAGACTTTTCCTCCTACTCAGAAGCTTCTATTTTGACCGATTTCAGGCAGGATAATGACTCTAAACACACTTATTTTAGTTCAAAAAAGTGATAATTCACATCCAACAGTCATTTACAGTCAAAAGATTAAGCATTAAAAAATCACCATTACTGACAATCTGGAGAAAGTTCGCAAGCTCCGAGATAATCGTTTTTCATCAGAAACTAGATGTTTTTCACTGTATAAAAAATGATTCAAAATGTCAATTGGATCGTGCCTCATGTTGAATAAGCACTTTTCAAGGCCTCAAAGTGACCAAAATTGCCATTTTTATAGACTTTTCCTCCAATTGAGAAGCTTGTATTTTACTCGATTTTGGGCACGAAAATGACTCTAAACTTATTTCAGTTCCAAAAGTAATAATTCACATCCAACAGTCATTTACAGACAAAAAAGAAAAATGTTCGACAGGTCCAGGGTCAATGGTTTTCATTAGAAAATTGATTTTTTTGACTTGCTAAAAATGATTCAAAATGTCAATTGGATCGTGCCTCATGTTGAATAACCACTTGTTAAGGCCTCACAGTGACCAAAATTGCAATTTTTATAGACTTTACCTGCAATTAAGAAGCTTGTATTTTGCACAATTCGGAAATCAAAATGACTATAAACACACTTATTTTAGTTCCAAAAGTGACAATTCACATTCAACAGTCATTTACAGTCAAACGATTAAGGTGCCGATTCCGATCCTGGAAAAAAAATTCCCGTACGACTCGTATCCGGTCTTTTTACCGTACGAATCGTACAAGTGCCGTACAAACTGCCAAGTACGATTCGCATGGGAAAAAGTCCATACGAATCGCATTGGGAATAATTCCCCACACGTCCTCGGGTCGGAAAATGTGTCCGACACGTCCCCGGATGATTTACCGTACAAATGTGAAAAGTGAAGTCCGACCGCGCAAGTACGATCCATCCCGTGCGTCCGATGTTACAACCGTATGGAAAAAACACCGTCCGCACTGACCTCCCATAGCAACCATGGAGACATGTGCCCGCATACGTGCCGAACACCCCCCCAGCCCCCGTATGTACGCGCGGAACCATCCCCCCAGCCCTCGTATGTACGCACCGAACCCCCACCCGTGCATGTACACCCCCGTACGTACGGACCCTACACCCACCCGTGTATATACACCCGTGTACGTACGACCCGTACCCCCACCCGTTTATGTATGGTGCTTACCCCCACCCCAACAGTGCATGTATGGACCGTACCCCCAACCGCGTATGTATGGAGCGTACCCCCACCCCAACAGTGGATGTATGGACCGTACCCCCACCCGCGTATGTATGGAGCGTACCCCCACCCCAACCCCAACAGTGTATGTACGGACCGTACCCTCACCCGCGTATGTATGGAGCGTACCCCCACCCCAACAGTGGATGTATGGACCGTACCCCCACCCGTGTATGTACACCAGTGCATTTACGGACCGTACCCCCACCCGCGTATGTATGGAGCGTACCCCCACCCCAACAGTGGATGTACGGACCGTACCCCCACCCGTGTATGTACACCAGTGTATGTACGGACCGTACCCCCACCCGCGTATGTATGGAGCGTACCCCCACCCCAACAGTGTATGTACGGACCATACCCTCACCCACGTATGTATGGAGCATACCCCCACCCCAACAGTGGATGTACGGACCGTACCCCCACCCGTGTATGTACACCAGTGTATGTACGGACCGTACCCCCACCCGCGTATGTATGGAGCATACCCCCACCCCAACAGTGGATGTATGGACCCTACCCCCACCCGTGTATGTACACCAGTGTATGTACGGACCGTACCCCCACCCGCATATGTATGGAGCGTACCCCCACCCCAACAGTGGATGTTCAGACCGTACCCCCACCCATGTATGTACGGAGCGAACACACACCCCACCAGTCTAAGTACGGAGCGCACCCCAGGCCCCAACACCAGCACCCTCACCCAACATCGCGCATATACGAGTCGTACCAAGCAGAGACAAGGACAGCACTGTACAACAAAATGGCCGATGTACGCACCGTACAGACGCTAAAAACACACGTACACAACCAGGACAAAGCAAAACAACACAAGAAGACTCCATTCGAATCGCACAAAGCCACAAAACATGTCCAACAAGCACAAATACAACCTATTCACTGACCTGCAACTGCCAAACTCCCAAACAGAGGCCCAAAACACAACCACTCCTTATAACACACCCACCCAAAGTTCAAACACAGCCACACCCACCAATGGACCAATAAAAAGGCCCAACACACACAAACCATGATCCTTTGCAACAGACCCACTGCTGCCAGACCACACAGAGAAACAACTGCACCATACTACAACCTCCACTACACCTTACACATGCACACCTTCACACAACCACCTTCACAAACACCCCCTCATCACATTCACACACACACCTGCACAACCACACCCACACACCCACAACCATCCACACCCACACCCCCCACAACCATCCACACCCACACCCCTCACCATGCCCACTAACAAGAATCCAAAGTTCACTAGCCGAGAGTTGGAGGTCCTTGTCGACTAAATCATCAGAGTCGAGCCACACCTCTTTGGAACATTGGTCAGACAGACCAGCATTTCAGAAAAATCAGCCATGTGGCAGACGATTGTCGATGCTGTGAATGCTGTTGGGTCCACCAGAAGGACCAGGCATGAATGCCAATCCAGGTGGTACGATCTGCGGAGGACGGCCCGCCGCAAAATGACTGACGACCACAACCAGGCCAACACCACTGGAGGAGGGCCGCCCCGCAGACCCGTACAATACCATCCCTGGGAGGAGAAGGTGATGGCCACGCTGCCGCTGGTGGGAGTGGAGGGAGTAGAAGGACTCCGAGAGCCTGGTGAGTACACAAACAACTCACCTCACATGGGGGGAACGTCATCCACCACCAAACTCACAATCATGCACGCAACCACCCCAAAGCTATCGCATGACTCAACCACACTCCATAAACACGCACATGCCACTAGCGCCACCATGCCCCATGCACCCAGCTAGACAATGCCAAGTCACAGGCCACACAAAACACCAACACAAGACACGGTAACCCGGATGGCGGGAGTGTGGGCCTCAAAAATCACATAGTGCAACTCAGAAGCAGACAACAATGCCCTCTGCCCATATGGCCTAGGTCACAGCCAGACAAACAGTGTGTCCCCACACAGGAAAGACTTGCCTGCAAATGGCGGACGCCTTGCATGAAGACATGGGGGTGAAGGCACTTCTTGCACATGACAGCAGCTAATGAACAGCCAACACTGTGAAAGAGTGGCAGCACACACCACCGCAGCAGCAGCGCAGACACAGACACTACACCCAATGGGTGCCTGGAGATCAGAAACAAACTCACATGAACAAGCCAAGGGCCATTCAAAGATCTGCAAACAGTGTGTGCCTAGGAAGCTGGGCTGAGGTGACAGAGGGTGACACACAGAGGGAGGGAGAGGGGGAGAGAGAGGGAGGGAGACACAGGGAGACGGACAGAGGGAGGAGGCTGACACAGGGAGGGAGGGAGAGGGGGACAGAGAGGGAGTGAGAAAGGGAGACACAGGGAGACCAATTCAGCCTTGGGTGGTGTGGGAATGTCTGCTCGTCAGCAGGTGGACTGCGTGCATGTAGACAAGGGTGGCCAGTGCCTGAATCCCCCTCTCTTCTCCATGGCGAAACACTGGGCCATGTGTCAACCTGTGCACAAGCACAACGCCAGCTACCTGCATTATATAAGTGTGTGGAACAACTCCATTTGCCCACATACAGTGCAACACGGAAGGCGCCAATGCATGGCTTGCCATACCTGCTCACTCCACTGCTGACTGCAGTCACAATTGACGCAGCAAGTAAGACTGTGTCACACATAGGTAAAGTCTCCAAAGCTGTGGCCAAGGGACATACCCATGCACAAGTGCACTGTGAGTGGAATGCAAGACATATCCAAATACCCAGAGGAAAAGTGCCAACTTTGAAACGAATGAAACATGGATGTTGCATGAAACAAAAATAACATTATCTCTCTCACACACAGGTCAACGTCGTGGATCACCCCCCAACACTGGGGGGGAAGACTCACAGGACCTGTCTCTGCGGGATGACGACCCCACCGGCAGCTACGACTCTCACCACTCTGTGGACGACCCCGACCAACCTGGCCCCTCTGGTGTCCAACCACCTGCAGCACCTGCGTCAGGTACAACTGGGCCAACCACCACCCCCACTCCTGCCACATCCCAGGAGACACCCAGGATCCCTGCCCCACCACCACAACGCAGCCAGGCTGACCAGGAGGGACACGTTGTACCGGGCACCCAGGAGGAGGCAGGCGACAACGCAAATGCCACCCCTCAGGGGTCCCGGAGACCCGATGTGCCCACAAGGGCAGGCCAGGCGCAAGTGGGCAGGGGTGGTGGGAGTGGAGGACGGCGGAGGCGCGAGCCTGACCAGTTGGCTGCGGAACCGGTATATTCCCATGTAAGAAACATCCTGGACACATACCGGCAGGACACCACGGGCATGAGCCAGGTTGTGTCCACCTTCAACGAGATGAAGGGGACCCTCGAGGAGATCAAGACCCAGCAGGCCCAGCAACATGCGGAGCAACATGCCTGTCAACAGCGACACCAAGGACGGATGGAGGACAGACAGGCTGAACTTGTGACGGTGCTCACGGGAATTAACCGTTCACTCCGTCGGATAGCCGACAACATGGGCAACCCTCCCTGTGCCACCAGGCGAAGAACATCACCACCCACAGGGAGGGATCAGGAGGAGGAGGATACATCCGACGGAGCATCCCAAGTATCGTCACGGCCTGCTTCTGAGGGTTCCCGCAGGAGGGCGGGTCGTCCACGGAAAAGACCGTGAGGGTCGGCGCAACAGCACCATCTCCCAGGACACCTGGCCTGGCACCTGGCCCACTGGCCCAACAGCAGCACATCAGCAAATGACATTCTCTGCCACATGGACTTGCTGGTCACTGTCTGACCAATGTTGACAAAGACTGTGGCATGGACTCTGATGATTTCCAATGGCAAGGATACCAACTCCCCCAGTGAACTTTGGATTCCACACACCCGGAAAGCCCCTCTTGTCATACCCCCCCCAACACGTACCCCAACACAAATAAAAACTTACACGATCAAGAGATGATGCCTACATTTTACATTATTACATTCATGTGTCTTGTAAAGTCTAACCATGCCTGAGTTCTCATATGACTTCAACCATCCATACCCTGGGGCCTGAGTCTGGCACAGGACACACATGGGTCACAATGTATTAGGCAAGACAGACATGGAGCACCATACACACCCGTGATGGGCCCAACCAGCTGAGGGGGTGGCCGCACAACCGTGCCGACAGACATATTGAGTACAGCAACAGTCATGCGCAGAGGTCAGGGATCATGTGGAGTGTCCTGGGGGGCACCCATGTATGTGTAGACAGGTGGCAGAACCATGTCCTGCAAGCTTGAGTCAGGTGGATGCAGAGAATGGTGGCCTGGCCAACGTTGGATGCATGGGGATGGCACATGTCACAATACCCACACAGTCATGGACATCATGCACAATACAGAGTCTAATCCCAGACAAACAGCTTGCATCTTGCTACTCTACATATAGACACATAGCCACAATCACTGAGAACCATGCCAGACATGCCGTATGCACCGTGGCAACACACCAGCATTGACTGAGAAGAGGCACCTTGGAGGCATAGGGACACCTTTATTAGTCATGTATTCTGGAATGCAGAGGCAACTCGGAGTACACATACACAGGTCATGTGGAGTAACATGTGGGTCCAACACTGGCACCCCCCTTCTGCACCACAAATGCTTGATATCCATGGAACTGGCACATAAGTGTCGGGTAACAGCTAAACACCCCCTGCTGCTCACGGAGAGGCTGCCATACACCATTGATCCTCTGATGTGGAAGTCCCACACCATGTCAAGCCAATGCAAACCGTATGTGTCCGAGGGCAGTGTTACACACATTGATGCCTTCACCACAATCCACTATCCCATTACAGATGACTGTCAACAAGTCTGACCATCTATTCAGGTGAATCCAGCTACATGGCATGTGTCCCATGGTGATGCGACATGTCTGCAGAGGAACCCAACATTGACAGGGGCAGTGTGCACACATCGCAAACAACTGCCACACCCAATACACCCCTGATGCATCCCTTACCCTAAGGAGACTTCCAAACTTGTCCCTGCGTGTAACGCTGAGTCAGCACACGATGACGTGTCCATGAGGAATAGCAGTGCCACAACAATGCAAACAGCAGACGGCATGCGCACGTACCTGGGGATGAGAGACACACAAGAAGTCAGCCACAAAAAGCTCATCCACTTGCATGTGCATGTACTCGACACATATAAGGATGACAACATGCTAGGTCACAATTATGACTGCGGAAATACACTCATCACTGGCACCATCACTCGAGTGACACATCCACACACACCTCTGACTCACGTGGCATACATGCAGATGGACACACACATTGCAACACATGCCACACAAGGACCAATGCGTGCACACTCAGACACTGGTACTCACCACTAAGCAAAGAAGTCGCGTATGAGTCGACTCCGGATGTCCTCTTGCGGCTCCACATCCTCCACATCACTAGCCCCATTGCCAAGCCCTTCGTCCTCCACGGGTGGATGGTCCTGATCATCTTGATCCAGGATGAGTGGCACAGCTTTCTCAACTGCCATGTTGTGCAGCATGCAGTAGACCATGAAGATTTTGCAGACCTTCACCGGGGCATATGGGAGGGCGCCGCCGGTCTTGTGTAGGCACCTGAATCGGCTCTTCAGGAGGCCAAATGTCCTCTCTATCACTCGCCTTGTCCGGCCATGGGCGGTGTTGTAGCGGAGCTGGGCCGGCGGGCTGGGGTTGCGGAGAGGTGTGATCAGCCATGGCATGTTGGGATAGTCAGCGTCCCCTACATGAAAACCACATGGTCAAAAGTAGGACAGGAGAAGCAGTCGGGCAGGAAGTCTACGCTAAATACAGGACAGACAGAGTGTACCCACCAACAACACATGCTCGTTCGTTGCGCAGCTGCGTCATCATTTCAGGCACCCTGCTACGCCTCATGATGTAGGCATTGTGTGCTGATCCTGGAAAACGAGCACAGACATGTGAAATCACCATGTTGGACAGACACACCACAAGGGCATTGATGGAGTGGTAGTGCTTGCGATTCCTGTACGCTACCTCCTGTGCCTGTGGTGGTACCAAAGCCACATGTGTCCCATCTATGGACCCAATGACACGGGGCATCCCTCCCAGGGCATAGAATCCACGCTTGACACCTGTCAACTGTTCAGGAGTTGGGAAATGGATAAACTCATCCAGGTGAAGCAACATGGCCTCTAAAAAATCATGCAGCACACGGCTGAACATGGTCTGGGACATGCCACCAACATGAGCTATGGTATATTGAAAGGTACCCGTGGCAAAAAAATGTAGGGCTGCCATTACCTTCAGCTTGGGTGTCAGTGCCGTAGGATACCTGTGCAGCGGTAGCAGGTGTGGTGCCAGCCTTGCCGTCAACTCCTCAATCAACGGTTGGGGGAAGCGGTAGCAGCGTATACAGTCATTCTCCCGCATGTCAGCCAAGTCCGGAATTGGTCGGGGAAGAGGCGGCGCTCTGCAGTAATTTGGAAGTGACAAGGAAGAGTGAGTGCACCACAACAACAATTTATATGTACTGAGCACATGTTAATCTGTCAATACACATATGCTACATACGGAGTCAGGTATGTGCTACATGCCCTGGACACGTATGGCTGCCAGGTGACACTCCTACCAAGACCCGGCTACACACGGGGATTGTGAACCTCCACATCCCATGGCATGGGACTAGCTGTGTCCCAGTGTAAGTGAACAGCCAGACGCAATACAGGAGTGACATACATCAACATATCAGCAGATGTAGGATGTTGATTGCAGAGACAGGTAGCGGAACACTAGAGCCACAGGTCACATGACATAACACTAGGACAGTCCACACACCTTGCCATGAAGGTGTACATGTCATGACTGATCACACATACATTGAGAGTATGCAGACAGGTCCTTGTTACGCTACTCCGTGTCCCATGCATACATACACACCTTACATCCGATACCACATGTGGCCTGGTGTGCGTAACAGTGTGCCATGGCCATCTACACACAGACACATGTTGGTTGCAGCAACTGCAGATGCATCTGAGGGAACACCAACACACCACACATACATGACATAGTCACATCGTGCAACGTGGGTAGTCACATGTCAGGTGTGGTAACCCCTGTAGCGGGCATCAGGGGACACTTGCGTGTGTTGTTGACTGTGCCATGCCAGTGACGCTTATCTCAAGTGTTCTGTACGACATGCACACATGTCAAAGGAGTGAAGGGCATGTCTGGCACATAGTGCACCATCACACATAACATCTTGTGACGGGGCGGAGAATGTAGCCGACGAAGTGACGATCCCCTGGAGACTCTGTTCATTCGGAGACCTTATGCCCCCTTCTCGCCCCTTACAGACACCCAGCGTACCCGGTGCAGCAGAGGACTGGTATCAATACCCTTCCGTAACTGGGACACAAGAAAAGGAACACGGTACCTTTAACACAGCCTATTTGGACGACGAGACCCCGCCCCCTGCTGACGACGTCACGAAGGGAAGGACTACTAATCCAGAGGAATCCCGGAAGAGGACGGACGGCGTTTCCCAGGAGGCAGAAGACGAGTTGGAGCGGAGACAGGAGGAGAAGCGTGAGTGGGAGTGGAGAAGAAGAGAGAGCGTAGCTGTAGACGAGGAGCAGAGAGGAGAGGAGATCAGCAAGCCAGGAGGCCAACGACACCGCGAGCCGCCACGTTCCCACGGGAGGAGCGTGGCTGGAACAGGTACGGGGCCGGGTAGCGGGCTGGGTGGGGAGGAGGACGCCGCCTACGCTCTGAACACCTGAGTTAGTGTAAATAGAGAGTGTGCCGATCATCCCCCTTCTTCACAGAGCACTACCCCTTAGTACACGTGTTGGAACTCAAAAACACTCGCGCACTTGGTTTCCCTCACCCCCGGTCCCTTTTGCCTACTATAACGGACGATTGTCCTAACCCTTGGTTTTCCCCTTCCTTTCTGGGTAACCCGCTGAGGACGTCCGATACCTCCAGACCTGGAACCCCTGAGGGACGAACTTCTCGGCAAGCAGAGGGTGGTGACGAAATCAGCCCCGCAGTCTCAGCCTGGAGTCCTACCAAAGAAGCAAGATAGCCTCCCCATCTTCAACAAACTCTCGTTGGGCGGCCCGCCAAAAGAAAGTATTGCACAAAATAAAACCCGATTTACCGCATCCTGGTCTGGTAGTCGACTCTGTCTCTGATACCCCGCCACACATCTGTACACATCTCATCATACATCTGTTGCCTTCACAACTCAGGAGTAATGTGCCACATCACAGCCTTTCACACCTGTGCCCCACACATGTAGTACTGCACAGACAATGCCTTGATGTCCATCCATCGACAAGTATGTCAGCTCTATTCCCTTTTGTGTGCTGCCTGTCACCACTGTTATGTGTGAAAGGCACCGTACATTCGCTCTGAGGGCGTGTGTACGTTCCCTATCACTATGGGAGTGCTGCCGTAGGCCTACCCATAGTGATAGTGAGCGTACAGGCGTGTGTACGGTCCGTATCACTATGGGTACGCATACGCGAGCACACCCATAGTGATAGTGAGCCTACACATATGTGTACGGTCTGTATCACAATGGGTACGCATACGCGAGCACACCCATAGTGATAGTGAGCGTACAGGCGTGTGTACGGTCCGTATCACTATGGGTACGCATACGCGAGCACACCCATAGTGATAGTGAGCGTACACGCGTGTGTACGGTCCGTATCACTATGGGTACGCATACGCGAGTACACCCATAGTGATAGTGAGCGTAAAGGCGTGTGTCCGGTCCGTATCACTATGGGTACGCATACGCGAGCACACCCATAGTGATAGTGAGCGTACACGCATGTGTACGGTCCGTATCACTATGGGTACGCATACGCGAGTACACCCATAGTGATAGTGAGCGTAAAGGCGTGTGTATGGTCCGTATCACTATGGGTACGCATACGCGAGCACACCCATAGTGATAGTGAGCGTACACGCGTGTGTACGGTCCGTATCACTATGGGTACGCATACGCGAGCACACCCATAGTGATAGTGAGCGTACAGGCGTGTGTACGGTCCGTATCACAATGGGTTTGCTCGCGTATGCGTACCCATAGTGATACGGACCGTACACACGCGTGTACGCTCACTATCACTATGGGTGTGCTCGCGTATGCGTACCCATAGTGATACGGACCGTACACACGCCTGTACGCTCACTATGGGTGTGCTCGCGTATGCGCACCCATAGTGATACGGACCGTACACACGCCTGTACGGCCCGTTGCTATGCATCTGGGGTGCCCTAGGGCCCCGGAACGCACCGTACCTGTGTGTGAATCTCCAAATTACATAGGGGACACTTGAGGGACAAGTATGAAGCCAGAGATGCATGCTGGTTGCCATGGAGACCGAGTTTAAACTTTGAATTTGTTGAATGAGGTGGCCTGCAAAAGTCGGTTTGAAATAATCTACTTTGTTGCAAAGTTGTTGTTGAAATGACATCATGCTGAATGCTAAAAAAATCTAACCCCCTCACAGTGGTAGGTTTAAATGGATTGGAGGAAACATAGGATGCAAATGTGAGTGACCAATCACTCTGTACTCCTGTGCATGAAACAGGCCAGCAAGGCAGATATAAGGCAGCCAGGTCCCATGAGAGAGCACTTGCCTGCACATCTTTTGATTCCACACCACTGCTGCTGCTCGTGATTCCCTGGCACCATGTCAAGGTCTGTGGAGAGGGCCCAGCCTTTCACCCTGGAGGAGAATGTGGCATTGCTGGATGTGATCCTCCCACAGTACCCCATGCTGTATGGCCGACCAGGGTTTCAGGTGAGTGCTGAGTCCACTAGCACAGACTGTGGCCCTTTTTTGGGACTGTGACTCCTGGCATTGTGTCCAGGTGTGACACACATGCATTGTACTGTAGGGTGGGTCCCAGGGGGGGAATGCCTAATGTCTCCCAGCCAGAGCATGCTGTGGTGCATGTCTGCCATCCTCACTTGCATTGTGTTTACTGTGACAATCACTGCATGGTGCATGCCACATTCTGCCTGTCTAATCCTCCTGGGAATGTTGCTTCTACAGTCCTGATGTGATTCTGTGGTCACCCCAGTGTGACAGGTGACTGTACCCACAGATGTGTGTTTGTTCTGTGTACCTGTGCTGAGAGTGTCCACATGATGTGTTCGTCCCCTGGACATCGGTGTGTGTGTAAGTCCCCTGTCATGTGGGTGGGTGCATATGTGGAGTGTAGCACCCCAGCTGCATGAGGGATGGATATACCCTGCCCATCTGATGTGAGCAGGGAGCAGTGCTGTGTGTCTGACGTGCAGAGCCAGCCCCACACCTGTGAGCCCCCCCAGTCTAGTGGCACATGTGCAGAGTGAGGTTTGTAACTGCAGTTGGCAATGGCAGGTGAATGTCCTGTGCCTGTGTGTGTCTGTGTACTCTGTTGAGGTAGCGTCAGTGGCCTGTGGCATGTGACTGCTTTGAGGTGCTGCACATAATCCTGGTGTACCTTCTGATGCACATTGTGAGTCTGGATCATTTATAGTGTCGTACCCCTCATGCCAGCTGTGTACTTTCAATGGCACGTGGTGCATTAGCCCTTACACAGAGAAAAATGTCCCTATGACAAAGGTGCAATGCTTTGGCTGCATACTATGCCTTGTTGAAACCAGCAAAATTGTTCTAATGTGTGTCTCTGTGACATGAGGCAGGTGTATTGATGTAGTCTCACTTTTTCAACCCCACAGGTAGGCGCCAAGGAGCAGATTTGGAGGGACGCCGTCAGTGCCGTGAGGAGGACGGAGGGTCGCAAGCGGCGCCTGGCCCAGGTGAGAAAACGCTGGCAGGATATCCGGTGCTGGACGCGGAGGATCGCACGGGTCCTGCTGGGGGACTCACCTGTGGGCCCTAAGAACCATGGGCGTCGCCGACTGACCCACATCCACAAGCGTGTGCTGGCGGTGGTCTTTCCTGACATGGACAAGCGCTTACGGGAGAAGCAGCAGCAGAAAGGGGGTAGGTACATGTGTGTTTGTTGTGTGTCACCAGCATTTGTAAGTGCGCAGTTGCATGGATACACTGCCTGTGTTTAAATGTGCGGTGCAGGTCCTGTCACCCACAGTATAGCGGTGCTGTCCTTCCTCCCTTCCCCTCCTTGCCATGTGTTCCCTGGTCTGTGTGTAGTCACTCTTTCACAAGGTCATCTGGGCTGGCAGTTTATCCACGTGACCAATGCTTGCAGCATCATGTGTGGGGGTGGTGTGTAACAGGTTTTGGGACCTTGCCTGTGCCCTGTCCAGTTCAGTACTTGTGGGGTCCATGTCAATTGGCACTGATGCTGAGTCCAGACATAGGAGTATGTCTCTGAAGTGTAATGCCTTACAGCAAGCATGTCCTATGTTGTGGCCTGTGACATGATGTGCATGAGTGTGCGATACGCAGAGTGCAGGGATGGTGGCCTGTGTTGCAGTCATTACCATTCAGGACCATGGAATATTGTGGCCACTACTGTCCCCTGGGGCATATTTTGCTAGGTATCAGGGGTGTCATCACAATATGTGGACACTCTCAGTGTCTACAGCATAGGATGTGCTCTGTGCCATTGTCCCCTGGCACCATGTATATTTACGTAACGTGTTCTACAAGTGTCCACTGTACAGCCTGACCTAATTTTCCGCGTTCATACTCACGGTGGCCAGTGCCTGTGTGTCTTCTTACAATTATCTGATGATGGACATTTGTAAATGAGATCGTTGTACAGGCGCACATGGGGTATTTTGGGTCCAATATGGGTTTCTTGCAGCCCATGTGTATTTCTCCCAGACTAAGAGATGCAAGTGCTTCCTGTGTCTCATCAAATTGTCTCATGTAGGGGGTGGTTGGTGCGGGCAAGGCCTACATGTCGACACCTGAAATCTCATTGCTCGGTCTGGCCAGTGTGTGATGTTTGTCTGGACATACACTCAAGGTGCAGTGACCCATTCATGTTGGGCATGTCTTTAAGTATTACCTTTGCAGCATGTGCCTCAAGTTCATGGAGATGGTCCCTGCTCATCCCTAGTTACGGCAACGCTGTGTGGTGCAGATGCAGTGCTGGATTGTCCCCAGAGCCTGGCTCCCCTGTCCAAATCCATATCATGTCATTTGCAAATGTGTCATGCTCTCCATAGTTTCTCAGTGGCATGGTGGGTGAACCAACTGTGTGTTGCAGGGCCTATATATGTACCTTGTATTGTAGATGTTACTCATCTTTCTTTTCAGGCTATGCACTGTAACCTATGTAGATTTGACTCATGTGACATATGTATACAGGTGTCTGATTAATTCCTGTTTATTCACCTTGCCCACAGCATCGTCGGGGGACACGGATGGAGACACCGGCACGGACCGTGCGGAGGGACCGAGCACCAGTGCCAGCAGTGACATCTTAGCTGGCACATCGAGTGGAACTGAGGCCGAGGGGAGTGAGGCGGAGGACCTGTCCACTGCCACCACAGAATATGAAGCTGAAGGGTCCGAGGCTGAGCTCTCCGAGGGGGCGGAGGGTGCTCCAACAGCTGACAGCAGCACAACATCTCTCCCCGCCCCCTCCATTGCCATCAGCGGCCTCCCACTTGCTCGTGTCCCTTCCCGGCATGCTAGGTCACCACGTGTCTCCTTCCACCAGGCACCGCACCCCCTGCCCCTGTCTCCACTGCTGCCGCCAATGCCGAGTCTGTGGACATCCTGCGGCAGTTGCAGGTTGGTCAGACTGCGATGCTTAATGTCCTCCATGGCCACAGCAGAGTGCTCAACAACATGGAGGCATACATTGAGGGCATTTCAGCATCGCAGGCTGACCAACGCAACTTGCTGAGGTCCATCGACTCGACACTGACTGCAGCAGTGGGTCTCCTGCAGCGCTTCGTCCCACCCCCTACCCCTGCCCCTTCCACACTTCCCACTCCCATGCCTGTCCCACGTACACCCAGACATCAGCATGCACACACCACACCAGACACAGGCACCACACCAGCAGGGAAGGACAAGCGCACACCTCCTGTCACGCACACACAGGGTGAAGTAGGCACACCCACTGGGTCGGGGGGCAAACGTAAGACACGCAGCCAGAGTGGGAGTCCGCATTCTGCAAAATCCACTCCCTCCAAATCCACTCCCCTCAGCTCTCCTGGCCAAGAGTCGGACACAGGGTCAGTCCTGCCCAGTATGTCCATCAGCCCCAGTGTGGCACCACCCCGCAAGCGGTGGAGGCAGGACACCGCCAGGGGAGTTGAGCCCCCCCCTGTCCACACCCTCCACCAGTAGCGCTGCGACCCATCCCTCCGACCCCCCCCCTCCTTGGGGCCTATGGTTCCTTCGGGTGCAGGGGAGATGCTGGGCGACCTGGCAGTAGTGTGCAGCGCCGTGCTCCAATCCACCTTTGGCGCTGCCCCACCCCCTGTGTTGGAGTCGTCCGTCCCTGCACCCACAACACCTCCCCTTGCCCCTCCTGTCCCTGCGGTGCCTGGTCCTTCCCCCCAACATGATGCCCCCCCCCCCCTGTGGAAGACAAAGGAGTCTGACTGTGCAGGCAAGCTAGGGGACACACGTCCCACTGTGTCCCCCATCCGGATTGGAGTCATGGACTGCCCTATGGGCCTTGTATATATTGACATTTATGATGATTATTACTTACATCCTGCTGAATAAAGCTATTTGTTTTTTCCATGGAACACTACTGTTTATCTGGTATTGCTGTTGGTGGACCTGCTCCCTGATTTTGGGTGGTGATAATGTGTTGGGTGTGTGGGAAATGTAGTCTTGTGCAGGTCAAAGGGTGGACCCTGGTATATGTGTGCCATCACAAGCTGTTGGCTAAATTAATTTGTTCATGTAAGCAGTTACTTCATGGTGACATCGTCCCAAGGTGTGTTCCTTCCTCTGTGTAACCTGACATCTTCCCTGCAGGGTGTTTCCAATATGTGGTGCTGAGCTGTGTCTACATCAGCTGGGTGTGTGACGGACTCCTTCAACTTTGCACATGCATGCTGAGCGATGTCTCCACCTGCATCATTCGTGGCATCCTTGGTGGTCACTGTACTTGTGTATGTAGACTGTTGACATGACTTCATGTGGACATGTTCTCTTTTAGGCGCTATGCATGTGTGTACTCCCAGCCTCGCACACATGTGGTACATGTACTGCAGGGTCTTTGTGCACCTGACTGACATTTGTGGGCATTGTATCTGTGGGTACTCCACCCTTTGCGTTCCATGGGCACTGCTGGGAGGACTCTGCACACACCCCTCCTGTGTCTGGGCACTGCTGGGAGGACTCTGCTCCCACCCCTCCTGCGTCTGGGCACTGCTGGGAGTGATAGGCACCCACCCCTCCTGCGTCTGGGCACTGCTGGGAGGACTCTGCACACACCCCTCCTGTGTCTGGGCACTGCTGGGAGGACTCTGCACCCGCCCCTTCTGTGTCTGGGCACTGCTGGGAGTGATAGGCACCCACCCCTCCTGCGTCTGGGCACTGCTGGTAGGACATTACACCCACCCCTCCTGTGTCTGGGCACTGCTGGGAGGACTCTGCACACACCCCTCCTGTGTCTGGGCACTGCTGGGAGGACTCTGCACCCACCCCTTCTGTGTCTGGGCACTGCTGGGAGGACTCTGCACACACCCCTCCTGTGTCTGGGCACTGCTGGGAGGACTCTGCACACACCCCTCCTGTGTCTGGGCACTGCTGGTAGGACACTACACCCACCCCTCCTGTGTCTGGGCACTGCTGGGAGGACTCTGCACACACCCCTCCTGTGTCTGGGAACTGCTGGGAGGACTCTGCACACACCCCTCCTGTGTCTGGGCACTGCTGGGAGGACTCTGCACACACCCCTCCTGTGTCTGGGCACTGCTGGGAGGACTCTGCACCCACCCCTCCTGCGTCTGGGCACTGCTGGGAGGACTCTGCACACACCCCTCCTGTGTCTGGGCACTGCTGGGAGGACTCTGCACCCACCCCTCCTGCGTCTGGGCACTGCTGGGAGTGATAGGCACCCACCCCTCCTGCGTCTGGGCACTGCTGGGAGGACTCTGCACACACCCCTCCTGTGTCTGGGCACTGCTGGGAGTGATAGGCACCCACCCCCCCTGCGTCTGGGCACTGCTGGGAGGACATTGCACACACCCCTCCTGTGTCTGGGCACTGCTGGGAGGACTCTGCACCCACCCCTCCTGCGTCTGGGCACTGCTGGGAGAACTCTGCACACACCCCTCCTGTGTCTGGGCACTGCTGGGAGGACTCTGCACCCACCCTCTTCTGTGTCTGGGCACTGCTGGGAGGACTCTGCACCCACCCCTTCTGTGTCTGGGCACTGCTGGGAGGACTCTGCACACACCCCTCCTGCGTCTGGCCATGTACGCTCTGTACATACACGGGTGGGGGTACGGTCCGTACGTACACTGTTGGGGTGGGGGTATGCTCCATACATACGCGGGGGGGTACGGTCTGTACGTACACTGTTGGGGTGGGGGTATGCTCCATACATACACGGGTGGGGGTACGGTCCGTACGTACACTGTTGGGGTGGGGGTACGCTCCATACATACGCAGGGGGGTACGGTCCGTACATACACTGTTGGGGTGGGGGTATGCTCCATACATACGTGGGTGGGGGTATGGTCCGTACTTACACTGTTGGGGTGGGGGTACGCTCCATACATACGCGGGGGTACGGTCCGTACATACACTGTTGGGGTGGGGGTACGCTCCATACATACGCAGGGGGGTACGGTCCGTACTTACACTGTTGGCGTGGGGGTACGCTCCATACATACGCGGGATGGTACGGTCCATACGTACCCGTGCCCACGCTGTGGAATGCTTGTGCGGCCCGTACCCAGGCCTTTGGCACATGGGTACGGGCCGTACCGCCATTGTTGGGGTGACGTGGGTGTGGGCGTGGTACGACTTGTACCCACGCTCTTAAGGCGTGGGTATGGTACGTACCTGTATTGTTGTGTTGCCGGTTCGCGTCGTCGCCCACTTCCGTTGTGGCGGACACTGGCATTGCTGGACACGTCCCCACCCCCTCGAAGTGACCAGGTCCTGGAGGTCAGGTATGTCCAGGGCATGTGTGCTGTGTGACTTGGGTGGGGGTTTTGTATCCTGCCCCTGCCCCCCCCCCCTTTGCCCCTGGGTGTTGTTCTGACCTTCTGCGGCGTCTGCGTCGGTACCTGTAGAGGAGGTCGACTGCTATGAGGGCCGGGATGACACGTAGGTTTGGGTCCATGTCTGTCCGTCGCGTACAGGTGCTCCTTGTGCTCGTCGTCCTGATTTCCCGGCAGTTTTTGGCTCCCGGAAAATATTCTCCGTGCGGGGTGACGTCGGTGCGAATCGTACTTCCTGGTTCGTGGAACGCAGGCTGCATGCGTCCCGACGTCACGTCGGCGCTTTTCCGGATGTCATTTGTATGTTTATTTTCCTCGGTTGGTGTTTTGTACTTGCATGTTTGTATAGTTTTACAACCGGGTACGAGTCGGACGGAGAAAACCCTCCGTCCGACGGTTCGTACCCGGTTTTTCCAGGATCGGAATTGGCACCTAGGCATTCAAAAATCACCATTACTGATCATCTGGAGAAAGTTCTTAAGTCTGAGGTCATCGTTTTTCATCAGAAAATCATTTTTTTTGACTGAACAAAAAATTATACAAAATATCAGTTGGATCATGCCTTATGTTGCATAACTACTTTTTAAGGCCTCACAGTGACTTTTCCTCCAAGGAGAAGCTTGTATTTTGCCGATTTTCCCATTTTTACAGACTCTTCCTCCTACTTAGCAGCTTCTATTTTCACTGATTGCAGGCATGAAAATTACTCTAAACACACTTATTTCAGTTTCAAAAGTGATAATTCACATCCAACACAAGAGATCAAACATTTTTTTAAAAAAATCACGCTCACTAACCATCTGGAGGAAGTTCATAAGGTTCGGGGTCATTGTTTTTATAAAAAAATAGAGTTTTTAGTCTGTATAAAAAATGATTCAAAGTGTCAATTTGATCGTGCCTCATATGGAGCAACCACTTTTTAAATATTCACAGTGACCAAAATTGCAATTTTTACAGAATTTTCCTCCTATTCAGAAGCTTCTATTTTGAACAATTTCGGGCAGGAACATGACTCTAAACAAACTCATTTTAGCTTCAAAAGTGACAATCACATCCATCAGTCATTTACAGTAAAAAATTCAGAAATCACCATTACTGACCCATCTGGAGAAAGTTCGTGAGGTCCGGGGTCATCGTTTTTTTTTTAAAGAAATTTTTTTTTTTTTGACTCTACAAAAAATGATTTCAAATGTCAATTGGATTGTGCCTAATGTTGAATAACAACTTTTTAAAGGCTCACAGTGACCAAAAGTGCCATTTTTACCGACTTTTACTCCTATACAGAAGCTTCTATTTTGACCGATTTTGGGCAGGAAATTGAAAATAAAAACACTTGCTTTAGTTCTAAAAGTGACAATTCACATCCAACAGTCATTTACAGTCAAAAGATTAAAGATTAAAAAACTCAGCATTACTTCCCATTTTTTCAGACTTTTCCTACTACTCAGAAGCTTCTATTTTGACTGATTTCGGGCAGGAAAATGACTCTAAATACACTTGTTTTTGTTCCAAAAATGACAATTCACATCCAACAGTCCTTAACAATCAAAAGATTAAACATTCAAAAATCACCATTACTGACTATCTGGACAAAGTTAGTGAGGTCCGGGGTCTTCGTTTTTCAACAGAAAATGGATGTTTTTGACTGTACAAAAGATGATTCAAAATGTCAATTGCATCGTGCCTCACCTGGAATAACCACTCTTTAAGGCCTCACAGTGACCAAAATTGCAATTTTTATAGCCTTTTCTCAAATGAGAGGCTTGTATTTTGCTCAAATGCGGGCATGAAAATGACTCTAAACACACGTATTTCAGTTCCAAAAGTGATAATTAACATCCAACAGTCATTTAAAGTAAAAAGATTAAGCATTAAAAAAATCACCATTACTGACCATCCGGCGAAAGTTTGTAAGGTCCGGGATCATCGTTAGTCATCAGAAAATTGATTGTTTCTACTGTACAAAAAAATGATTCAAAATGTCAATGGGATCGTACCTCACGTTGAAAAACCAATTTTTAAAGCCTCACAGTGACCAAAATTGGCATTTTTACAGACTTTTCCACCTACTCAGAAGCTTGTATTTTGACCGATTTTGGGCAGGAAAATGACTCTAAACACACTTATTTTAGTTCCAAAAGTGATAATTTACATGCAATAGTTATTTACAGTCAAAAGATTAAACATTAAAAAATCAACATTCCTGACCATCTGAAGAAAGTTCGACAGCTCCGGGGAAATCGTTTTTCATCAGAAAATAGATTTTTTGGACTCTACTAAAAATGATTCAAAATGTCCATTGGATCGTGCCTCATGTTGAATAACCACCCTTTAAAGCCTCAGAGTGACCAAAATTGCCATTTTACAGACTTTTCCTCCTACTCAGAAGCTTCTATTTTCACCAATTTCGGCCAGGAAAATGACTCTATACACACTTATTTTAGTCCCAAAAGTGAAAATTCACATGAAATAGTTATTTACAGTCAAAAGATAAAACATTACAAAATCAACATTCCTAAACAGCTGGAGAAAGTTCGACAGTCATCGTTATTCATCAGAAAATTGATTTTTTGGACTCGACAAAAAATGATTCAAAATGTTAATTGGATTGTGCCTCATGTTGAATAACCACTTTTGAAAGCCTCACAGTGATCAAATTTGGCAGTTTTACAGACTTTTCCTCCTACTCAGAAGCTTCTATTTTTACTGATTTCGGGCAGGAAAATGACTCTAAATACACTTATTTTAGTTCGAAAAGTGATAATTTACATGCAATAGTTGTTTACAGTCAAAAGATTAAACATTAAAAAATCAACATTCTTGACCATCTTGGGAAAGTTCGACAGCTCCGGGGAAATCGTTTTTCATCACAGTGACCAAAATTCCCATTTTTACAGACTTTTCCTCCTACTCAGAAGCTTCTATTTTCATTGATTTCGGACAGGAAAATGACTCTAAACACACTTATTTTAGTTCCAAAAGTGATAATTTACAATCAATAGTTATATAGTCAAAAGATTAAACATTAAAAAAATCACCATTACTGACCATCCGGCGAAACTTTGTAAGGTCCGGGATCATCGTTAGTCATCAGAAAATTGATTGTTTCTACTGTACAAAAAAATGATTCAAAATGTCAATGGGATCGTACCTCACGTTGAAAAACCAATTTTTAAAGCCTCACAGTGACCAAAATTGGCATTTTTACAGACTTTTCCACCTACTCAGAAGCTTGTATTTTGACCGATTTTGGGCAGGAAAATGACTCTAAACACACTTATTTTAGTTCCAAAAGTGATCATTTACATGCAATAGTTATTTACAGTCAAAAGATTAAACATTAAAAAATCAACATTCCTGACCATCTGAAGAAAGTTCGACAGCTCCTGGGAAATCGTTTTTCATCAGAAAATAGATTTTTTGGACTCTACTAAAAATGATTCAAAATGTCCATTGGATCGTGCCTCATGTTGAATAACCACCCTTTAAAGCCTCAGAGTGACCAAAATTGCCATTTTACAGACTTTTCCTCCTACTCAGAAGCTTCTATTTTCACCAATTTCGGCCAGGAAAATGACTCTATACACACTTATTTTAGTCCCAAAAGTGAAAATTCACATGAAATAGTTATTTACAGTCAAAAGATAAAACATTACAAAATCAACATTCCTCAACATCTGGAGAAAGTTCGACAGTCATCGTTATTCATCAGAAAATTGATTTTTTGGACTCGACAAAAAATGATTCAAAATGTTAATTGGATTGTGCCTCATGTTGAATAACCACTTTTGAAAGCCTCACAGTGATCAAATTTGGCAGTTTTACAGACTTTTCATCCTACTCAGAAGCTTCTATTTTTACTGATTTCGGGCAGGAAAATGACTCTAAATACACTTATTTTAGTTCGAAAAGTGATAATTTACATGCAATAGTTGTTTACAGTCAAAATATTAAACATTAAAAAATCAACATTCTTGACCATCTTGGGAAAGTTCGACAGCTCCGGGGAAATCGTTTTTCATCACAGTAACCAAAATTCCCATTTTTACAGACTTTTCCTCCTACTCAGAAGCTTCTATTTTCATTGATTTCGGACGGGAAAATGACTCTAAACACACTTATTTTAGTTCCAAAAGTGATAATTTACAATCAATAGTTATATAGTCAAAAGATTAAACATTAAAAAAATCAACATTCCTGACCATCTAGAGGAAGTTTCACAGCTCCGGGGTCATCGTTTTTAATCAGAAATTCTTATGGGGGACAAAACAAAAAATGATTAAAAATGTCAATTGGATCGTGCCTCATGTTGAATAACCACTTTTTAAAGCCTCACAGTGACCAAAATTTCTATTTTTACAGACTTTTCCTCCTACTTAGAAGCTTCTATTTTCACTGATTTCAGGCAGGAAAATTACTCTAAACACACTTGTTTTAGTTCCAAAAGTGATAATTTATATGCAATAGTTATTTACAGTCAAAAGATTAAACATTGAAAAATCAACATTCCTGACCATCTTGAGAAAGTTCAACAGGTAATCGTTTTTCATCAGAAAATTGATTTTTTGGACAAACAAAAAATTATTCAAAATGTCAATTGGATCGTGCCTCATGTTGAATAACCACTTTTTTAAAGCGTCATAGAGACCAAAATTGCCATTTTTGCAGACTTTTCCTCCGACTCAGAAGCTTCTATTTTCACTGATTTCGGGCAGGAAAATGACTCTAAACACACTTATTTTAGTTCCAAAAGTGATAATTTACATGCAATATTTATTTACAGTCAAAAGAATAAATATTAAAAAATCAACATTCCTCAACAACTGGAGAAAGTTCGACAGCTCCGGGGTCATTGTTTTTCATTAGAAAATTGATTTTACAGACAAAACAAAAAATGATTCAAAATGTCAATTGGATCGTGCTTCATTTTGAATAACCACTTTTTAAAGCCTCACAGTGAGCAAAATTACCATTTTTACAGACTTTTCCTCCTACTCAGAAGCTTGTATTTTCACCGATTTCGGGCAGAAAAATGACTCTAAACACACTTATTTTAGTTCCAAAAGTGAAAATTAACATGAAATAGTTAATTTACAGTCAAAAGATAAAACTTTAAAAAATCAACATTCCTCAACATCTGGAGAAAGTTCGACAGGTCCGGAGTCATCGCTTTTCATCAGAAAAATGATTTTTTGGACTCTACAAAAAATGATTCCAAATGTTATGTTATGTTACATACATTTGTAATGCGCACTGCTGCCCCAGCAAAGGGGCGTCCAGGCGCACGGCAGGTAAAAATGCAACACCACAGAAAACACAACAGAACAGAGGAAAGAAAATTTTATTAAAACAGAAAAGTTTTTAGGGCTTTACGGAAAACTAAAAGATCATCTAGTAGGCGCAACTCTGGGGGAAGGGAGTTCCAGAGCTCAGCTGCTCTGACCCGGAAAGAGCGGCCGCCAACCCGACACAGCCTGTATCTGGGGATCACAGTAAGTGCCTGACCCAAGGATCTCAGGGGCCGAGTGGGCACATACCAGGACAGAAGATCCGCAAGAATAGAAGGGCCTACCCCCCTCAAAATCTTGAACGCCATACACAGCACTTTAAACTGGATTCTGGCCCGAATAGGCAGCCAGTGCAGTGATCTCAATGTGCTGGAGGCAGAACAAGAACGGGGTAGGCCAACAATAGCTCTCGCCGCAGAGTTCTGGACACGTTGGAGGCGGGTGACCTCGGCCACATTGGACCCTACCAGAAGAGAGCTGGCATAGTCCAGGCGCGATAACACTGTCGCCTGGACGATAAGCTGCCTGGTGCGATGGTCAAAGAACTTCAAAACGGGGCGAAGCGACCGTAAGATACCAAAGCAACAGGCCGCAATTTTCTTCGTATGGCCAACATAGCTGAGGGAGGGATCCATCCATACTCCTAAGTTCTTTAATTCCGTGACCGGAAGGGGGGCCGGCCCCAGCTCCAAAGGCCACCACCTGTCCCCCCATAGCTCCGATCTCTTACCCACGATCATGATCTCTGTTTTCTTGGCGTTGAGCTGGAGACAGTTGTTCCTCATCCAGCTCGCCACCGCCCTAAGTCCACTCTGAAACCTGGGGGCATCCCGGTCGGCATCCCCGCTGATCGTAACCGCTAGCTGGGTGTCGTCAGCATATGAGACCATGGTCATGCCCCAATGCTTGACGACCTCAGCCAGCGGTCTCACGTATAGATTAAACAACGTGGGACTCAGCGAGGATCCTTGCGGCACCCCCTGTTTCAAAGGATGGAATTGGGACTGGAACGGTGGGACGGCAACGCTAAAGAACCGATCGTCAAGAAAAGACCGGAACCACTGGAGGGCAGGTCCACCCAGCCCGATCTCCTCCAGGCGATGCAACAGGATAGGATGCGAAACAGTATCAAACGCGGCGCTCAAGTCCAATAAGACGAGCGCTGCTGTCTGTCCCGCATCCATCACCGTGCGAAGATGTTCAGCCATGGAGAGGAGGGCGGTCTCCGTGCTGTGACCAGCACGGAACCCATTCTGGGTGGGATCCAAGATGTTAGCATGGAAAAGGTGGGCAGAAAGAACTTTGTTGACATGGGCCTCCAACACTTTAGTCGGCCACGGAAGTAAGGAGATGGGCCTATAGTTTTCAGGTTTATCTGGATCCAGGGACGGCTTCTTCAAGATGGGAGAAACCACTGCCCGCTTCCAGCTAGCGGGTACCGTGCTCGATTCTAACGAGATGTTAATAAGGGAATGAACCACGGCCCGCCCCACAAACGACTGCTCTCTAAAAAGCGTCGCTGTAAGGGGATCAGCGGGGGACCCTGATTTAACCTGCAGGGCCAGGAGGTCAAACTCCTCTGAAGTCAGCGAGGGCAAAACGTGCAAGGTGGTACCGCCATAGATGTTGGTCGGAGGCTCTGCCGGAGGCCCTGTACAGGGGAACGTCCTGTAAATGTTTTCGACCTTTTCCAGGAAAAATCGAGCAAGAGCCTCACAGTGAAAGGTGGAACCAGTAGTCGTGGTGCAGACACGCTTTGCCAAAAGGTCCTTCATCACTTTAAAGATGGTTTTAGAGGGGTTGGAGCTGTTGCCAAATTCAGTGGCGTAGTAAGCTGCCCGAGCTTGGCAAACAGCCCGATGGTAAGCTTTGACGGAGGCGAGATACAAAGCTTTCTTCCCGCTATCGTACGCCTTCCGCCAAGCCCTCTCTGCTCGCCTACAGCCACCCTTGAGTATACGTAAGGCACCATCGTACCACGGACTGGAGTCCCTGGAGCTGACTTTACAGGCGGCAATAGGAATAAGGGCGTCAAGCGCCTTGGAGATCCAGGAGCAGAACTTCTCGTAACCTGAATCAACCAGCATTACAGGTTCTAAAGGCTCCTCAGCGAGGACACGATGTAAGTCCTCCAGCCGTAATTTACTCCATTTCCGCTTTGTAACCAGCTTTGCCGGGGGAACAATAACCATTCCCGGCAGAGGGGTGCAGATGGTAACCAAAGAGTGGTCCGTCCAGCCAAGAGGTGTAACGGCGGAGACCACAGCGTCTGTCAGATTGGTGAAGAACGGATCTAAGGTGTGGCCGCCTGAATGGGTAGACTGACGAACCAATTGCACCAATTGAAAAGCCTCCAGGTCAGCAAGAATACCGCTAACCGAGGGGGAGGTAAGGTTCTCAAAATGTAAGTTGAGGTCTCCCAAAATCGAGAAGTTAGAGCAGCCTACCACCAAGGAACTAACCACATCGGGGAAGGCCGCTCTAAACGCCACATCACTCCCAGGGGGGCGGTAAACCACCATCCCTGAGAATGTAAAATGTGGGGTGACCGAGATCTTGAACACCGCACTTTCACATCCCGGAATGGTCAGACCCGACCAGCTGCCAGTGAGACCAGGTCGCAAGGCCAGCGCAATACCCCCACCCCTCGTAGATCGGTTAAGGGTGAAAACCGAAAAATCAGAGGGAAATGCCAAGTTGATAATGGCCGCATCGTCATCCTTCAGCCATGTCTCGGTGATGGCTACGATGTCCGGAGCCTCTTCCTGTATCAGGTCAAACACGGCCTGATAATGCAGCACCAGAGACCTGGCATTCAGGCTGAAGATGCGAAGGGAATGCTTAGCACGGATCTTACTGGGGACAACCGTAGAATATTCGTGTGCGCTCAGGGTAGGGGAATCTAAAGACCACCTACCACACGCACAATGACAGGGGCCCGCTAGAGGGTGTATAGGGGGAAGGGTACAACTTACAATTGAGCGACCAATACCCCGCAAGGTGTCGCCAGAATACGTCAGCATAGTAGCGAGAGCCGGACCCGAGACCAACTCACAGGGCTCTGCTGCGTCCTGCGCGTCCCTAGCGCGGACGGGCGCAGACGGGCAGGACTCAGGCACGACTCCCGCTAAGCGACGGCGTCCCACTGCGCGTACCCGCTGCGCGGGAGAGGACGACTTTAAATAGGCGTTCCTTTGAGCCGAGCGAGCGTCAGTACGCTCCAAGATGGCGCCCGCAAACAAAACATGAAGCCCAAAGCAAGATGGCGCCTAAAGCAGCAACCCCGGACCACCCACGGACCCCGGACCCGCCAAATGACGGTGTTTCCAACAAATTATATGCGGTAAGAGGGAGGGGGGAATGGAGCCCAAGTCCAACTAGGACGGAATGAAAATAAAAAGCCTAAAAACAGCAAAACTACTGTTAAAATACAGAGCGAGCAAAAGCGCTCGAACAGCGTGTTAAAAGTAGAGGCAGTACCTGACCGGAGTCCAGATACCGAGTCCGCCTTAAATAGGCGTTCCTTTGAGCCGAGCGAGCGTCAGTACGCTCCAAGATGGCGCCCGCAAACAAAACATGAAGCCCAAAGCAAGATGGCGCCTAAAGCAGCAACCCCGGACCACCCACGGACCCCGGACCCGCCAAATGACGGTGTTTCCAACAAATTATATGCGGTAAGAGGGAGGGGGGAATGGAGCCCAAGTCCAACTAGGACGGAATGAAAATAAAAAGCCTAAAAACAGCAAAACTACCGTTAAAATACAGAGCGAGCAAAAGCGCTCGAACAGCGTGTTAAAAGTAGAGGCAGTACCTGACTGTCAATTTGATCGTTCCTCATGTTGAATAACCACTTTTTAAAGCCTCACAGTGACCAAAATTCCCATTTTTACAGACTTTACCTCCTACTCAGAAGCTTTTATTTTCACTGATTTTGGGCAGGAAAAAGACTCTAAACACACTTATTTTAGTTCCAAAAGTGATAATTTACGTGCAATAGTTATTTACAGTCTAAAGATTAAACATTAAAAAATCAACATTCCTGACCATCTTGAGAAAGTTCGACAGGTAATCGTTTTTCATCAGAAAATTGATTTTTCGGACAAAACAAAAAATTATTCAAAATGTCAATTTGATCGTACCTCATGTTGAATAATCTCTTTTTAAATCCTCACAGAAACCAAAATTGCCATTTTTCCAGACTTTTCCTCCTGCTAGAAGTTTCTATTTTCACTGATTTCTGGCAGAAAAATGACTCTGAAAGCACTTATTTTAGTTCCAAAAGTGAGAATTCACATGCAGTGGTTATTTACAGTCAAAAGATTGAACACTGAAAAAATCAACATTCCTGACCATCTCGACAAAGTTCGACAGCTCCGGGGTCATCATTTTTAATCAGAATTATGTTTTTGGGACAAAACAATAAATGATTAAAAATGTCAATAGGATCGTGCCTCATGTTGAATAACCACTTTTTAAAGTCTCACAGAGACCAAAATTGTCATTTTTGCAGACTTTTCCTCCTACTTAGAAGCTTCTATTTTCACTGATTTCGGGCAGGAAAATTACTCTAAACACACTTATATTAGTTCCAAAAGTGATAATTTACATGCAATAGTTATTTACAGTCAAAAGATTAAACATTGAAAAATCAACATTCCTGACCATCTTGAGAAAGTTCAACAGGTAATCGTTTTTCATCAGAAAATTGATTTTTTGGAAAAAACAAAAAATTATTCAAAATGTCAATTGGATCGTGACTCATGTTGAATAACCACTTTTTTAAAGCGTCACAGAGACCAAAATTGCCATTTTTGCAGACTTTTCCTCCGACTCAGAAGCTTCTATTTTCACTGATTTCGGGCAGGAAAATTACTCTAAACACACTTATTTTAGTTCCAAAAGTGATAATTTACAATCAATATTTATTTACAGTCAAAAGATTAAACATTAAAAAATCAACATTCCTCAACATCTGGAGAAAGTTCGACAGGTCCGGAGTCATCGCTTTTCATCAGAAAATTAATTTTTTGGACTCTTCAAAAAATGATACAAAATGTCAATTGGATCGTGCCTCATGTTGAATAACCACTTTTTAAAGCCTCAGAGTGACCAAAATTGCCATTTTTGCAGACTTTTCCTCCTACTCATAGCTTCTATTATCACCGATTTCAGGCAGGAAAATGACTCTAAACACATTGATTTTAGTTCCAAAAGCGAAAATTCACATGAATTAGTTATTTACAGTCAAAAGATAAAATATTAAAACATCAACATTCCGAGGAGAAGCCAAGCGCCGGAGCAAGATCTCCGGGCTCCGCCGTCACCACCCCCGGGACCTCTCATCCTGCCTGTGATCCTGCCCTGAATGACCCGCGTTAGGGGACTACAAGAAAAGCGGTGCAGAGTCCTGAAAGTCCGGAGTCTGTAGCCTGCTTGGAAGTGGAGTTCTCAGTGCCGCTTGTCGGGGGCTGCGTGCGGAATCCACGCCGGGAGCTGGAGTGTTGGAGAGGCGGCGGAGGTGCGAGATGGAGGTGGTGACGCGGACCGGAAGTCACCGGTCGGAGCGACGCCATTCCTCAACACACGATCGGCGTTGAGTGGAACACTTGTGGGTTTCTCCCCCCCTCCTGCAGCATACAAAGGCCAAGACCTTCTTCCCGGACTTCACTCAGCTGGTGCAGAAACAACGTAAGACTTTCCTCGCAGTCAAGAAAGAGCTCAGGGACAAAGGGATTAAATACGCCATGATGTTCCTGGCGCGTCTGCGAGTGGAGAACTAGGGGAGGGCGTGGTTTTTTGATACCCCCGAAATGGCTGCGGACTGGGTAGACAGTCGACACGCTCACGGAGCTGGAGGGCGCAACAGAAGCGAGGAAGAAGAACTGCAGGAACAGGCTTGAAGTCGGCGAGCGGACTTGTGGACAATGAAATCGCGGTCAGGTATGGGGGTCATGGACCCTAGAAGGGGACATAATCAGTTGACATATGGCATCGCAGTAACGGACTGCTGAGAGACATTCAGGGGACAGTTACTTTAGAGATGGAGGTCCTGGGGACGGAGGGTGGGCTGCCTCCTCGTTACTACATTTAGTTATCGTTAGGGATAGGGTATAGGGCGACAGACACTCTGCCAGTTTGTTATTGGTGGACCCAATCAGCAGGGATGCAGGGTGGTGGGGAGTTGGGGGAGATGTGGGATTTGTATTACAGTTGAGTTGTTATTGCATTGTGTTTTTCGACGACGTCAAATTGGTCAGCAGAGCGAGAGCGACTTCCACAATGACATGACGATGAGCAATGAGCGGGCTTCAGGGGTCAAAGTCCTCACTTGGAACGTAAACGGGCTGGGAGATAAACTAAAGCGGGGGATGGTCAGCCAATTAGTTAGGAGACACGCCCCGGATGTAGTCCTCTTACAGTAAACACATCTAGTCAGAAATAAATGCATGGCCCTACATAGGGGAGGGTACAGAATGGTGGCACACTCAGGATTCGCATCTGGGTCCCGAGGGGTGGGCATACTAGTTAAGAACTCATTCCCTTTCACAATACAGGCCTCGTGGACTGATGTCCGTGGCAGATACGTTGGGGTTTCGGGCCAATGGGAGGGGAAGACAGCTACATTCATCTCCATATATGTTCCGCCCGGTCTACAAACAGACACCTTCAAGGACCTGGGCTCAATATTTTTAACATTTCCGCTGGGTATCCTGGTAATAGGGGGAGATTTCAACGCGGTGGTAGCCGGAGAGATAGATAGATACCCACCGCGAGAACTTCGACCCGCCCAGAGGTGGCTGTCAAATTTTCTAGAAACAATGGGGATGGTGGATGGGTGGCAGACCCTCAACCCCGACAGGGCACAAAACACACTTGTATCGTGTGCACATCACAGTCTGTCACGCATTGACTACATCCTCGTCCCAGCATCACAGGCCCATACTATCCAAGAGATTCGTCACCTGGGACGGGGTATCTCCAATCACTCCCCTGTGTGGCTCCGAATGGAATTGGATCGCACCACTGTAGGCAGGATAGCCCCAATAAACCCATGGTACCTGAAGGATCCGAACATCCGTAAGAACACTATCAAGGCTACTGATAACTACTTTCAGGAAAATGGGGGCACGGTCGACTCTGTGTGAGGCGTACAAAACAGTCATTAGGGGAGAGGTTGTCTCTTTGATAGCGGGAAAAAAGAGGGACAGACAGGCGGATTTGGTGAGAGCGGAGGAGGACGTGTTGAAGTCAGAGGAGATAGCCCAAGGGGTGACCCCTGAAGGCCTTCACCTGTTGAAGTCGAGGCAGGAAGAGTTCAATAGCATTGCCAAGGATAGAGCAAAGGCGCAGAGTAGAGGGGTCCAGAGCAGAGTGTACGAAATGGGGGACAAGGCGGGAAAGTTGATAGCGTGGCTAGACAGAAGAGAGTGGGCATCGTGTCTGGTACCCGAGATACAGGGGGACGACTTGACTCCTATTACCAAGCCGCAGGCCATCGCAGACGCATTTGCAAACTATTACCACTCGGTATATAGTACCTCCGTGAGATACTCGGAAGAAGAAAACAGCGCGATGATAAAGGACATAAGACTTCCCACACTCTAGGATGAAAATAGGGCCTGCATGGAGTCCCCACTGGCAGACGAGGAGGTGGCGCAGGCGATCAGAGAAGTGAGGTCCGGGAAAGCCACGGGGCCCAACGGTATTCCCGTAGAATTGTACAAGCTGAAAACTAATAAACTCGCCCCCCACATCCGTGCTATGCTGGAGAAGAGTAGAGAGAAAGGAATGCTTCCATACGACCAACGGGTGGCCAACATAGTCGTCATACATAAAGAGGGCAAACCCAGAACGAATTGCGCATCGTACAGACCAATATCGCTACTAAATGCGGACCCAAAATCCTGGCAAAACTGTTAGCCATGCGACTGATTAAGGTAATCAGTACACTTGTCCACCCGGATCAATCGGGCTTTATGCCACATCGCAACACAGCCCTCAACCTGCGCCGCCTCCATGGAGTACTGAGTAGAACATCTACTATACTGGAACCCGCTGCTCTGGTTTCATTAGATGCTACCATGGCATTTGACATGGTTGAGTGGCCCTATTTGTTTGCGGTGCTGGGCAAATTTGGGTTTGGTCCAGAATTCCTGAGCTGGATCCGTCTCCTATACTCCGACCCGATGGCCCGAGTAATAGTAAATAACCGAGAGTCCAAGGACTTCCAGCTGAGCAGGGGCACTCGCCAAGGATGCCCCCTGTCGCCGCTTCTCTTTGCGCTGGCTCTCAAACCGCTGGCAGCCTGGATTAGACAAGACCGATCTATCCGAGGAATGAGGTGGACTAATGACTGGGAGGACAAGATCTCCCTGTATGCAGACGACATCCTACTCTACGTCGCTGCTCCCGGGGCGTCACTGACCTACCTCTTGGATGTACTAACTATTTTTGGTAGATATTCGGGTTTTACAGTTAACTGGTCCAAGGCAGTACTTTATGTGCTGGCGGGCGACCTGCCTGTGATACCACCGAGTTGCCCAATAAAGATTGCTCCTGAAGGCTTCCGATACCTCGGGATCTATGTGACCCTGGATTCGAGACTACGCTTCGCTCGTAATCTGGACCCACCCTTGAAACGACTTAAAAATGATGTTGCACGCTGGAGGTCCCTTCCTCTCTCCATGCTGGGAAGGGCAATGATGGCCCTCCCTCGTTTCTTGTATGCTCTCCAAAACACGATGGATTTGGTCCCAATGTCCTACTTTAAGGAAATTGAGAGTCTCCAGAGGAAACTCCTCTGGCATGGCAGACCCCGGATCGCATTCTCAAAGCTGACCCTGAATTGGTACGATGGGGGTATCAGTCTCCCCGACCTTAAAAAATACTATTGGGCATCTCAGCTAGCGGCGATCAATCACGGGATACATTGCAGCCCAGATGATCCCGGGTACACTATGGATAGGTGGCTGCTCCCGGGGGGAGACTATACCAGGGCTTTGTATGCCAAACCCGGCAGGTTCCCGTTGACTGGCCATACCACGCATGCAGTCCGGATATGGCATGCTGTCAATAAGCACCTGAGATGGGATGGTAAACTTATGCTGGCCACACCGCTATGGAACTCGGAGAAACTAGGGAGCCTCTGGAAATCCAAGGGATTTGATAAGTGGGATCTTATCGGGATCACACAAATCAAGGACATTTGGGGGAAGGGCACGGTTTTGCCGTTTGCATCCCTTAAAAAACAATATAGCATGATGGACACTGAATATTACCGTTATCTCCAGATCCGCCATGCGTTACTGGCACAGATCCCTAGGGACGCGACGCTTCCAGAGGCTTCCCCACTGGAGGCAAGAGTGCTAGACGGACACATCCCAGAGAAGACCATTTCCCTTATTTATCGGAAGTTAATTAACAATATGGAT
The DNA here is from genome assembly GCF_964204655.1 of Triturus cristatus. Classification (NCBI taxonomy): domain Eukaryota; kingdom Metazoa; phylum Chordata; class Amphibia; order Caudata; family Salamandridae; genus Triturus; species Triturus cristatus. Next base: position 1,136,317,207 of record NC_140585.1, on the reverse strand, counting down.
GATCCACTGCAGATTCTTAAGGGAAAGTGGAACAGTGAAGGCCTCGAATTGGATGACGAAGACTGGCAAGAGGCAGTCTCCTCCCCGAGGGTAGTAGCAACCCAGGCTAGGCTTAGATTAGTGCAGCTTAAAATATTGCATAGGACATATGTAACGGGACCCGGACTAATTCGCATGGGACGGGCAGAAAGCGGAGAGTGTAGACGGGGGTGTGGAGCATTAGGGACCTTTATCCACATACTGTGGAGCTGTCAGCGGATAGAAGCATATTGGAGAGACATCCATCGCACCATGCGAACAGTACTAGGGGTCGATATGCAGCCAGAGGCGCGGAGGTGCATACTAAATGTCTGAGAGCCTACAGACCTCAACACATACACTAAGCAGTGGGCTACACTGGCGTTCATGATTGCAAAAAGGAACATTGCACAGTTGTGGGGCGCTGTTCGGCCACCCCTATTGGGGAGGTGGAAAAATCGGTGTTTGCAGCTAGGGGTTGCCCCGGGAAGTGGAGCAAGGTATGGGGAGACTGGAACCAGCATAGAGGTGATATCTGTCCCCCACCTTGTCAGCGAACCGATGACGAGGCTCTTGAAACCCCCTAACCGCAAGGAAATGATACTTGTAACATATTTTGAAATGTGTAAATTGATACTGAAAGAAACTAAAGTCACCTGCTAATATGTAATTGATGTGTCTCAGTCAAAATGGTTTAATAAAAAGAATTAAAAAAATAAATCAACATTCCTCAACATCTGAAGAAAGTTCGACAGGTCCGGAGTCATCGTTTTTCATCAGAAAATTGTTTTTTCGGACAAAACAAAAAATGATTCAAAATGTCAACTGGATCGTGCCTCATGTTGAATAAACCCTTTTTAAAGCCTCACAGTGACCAAAATTCCCATTTTTACAGACTTTAACATACCACTCAGTAGCTTCTATTTTCACTGATTTTGGGCAGGAAAAAGACTCTAAACACACTTATTTTAGTTCCAAAAGTGATAATTTACATGCAGTAGTTATTTACAGTCAAAAGATTAAACATTAAAAAATTCAACATTCCTGAACATCTGGAGAAAGTTCGACAGCTCCGGGGTCATCGTTTTTCATCAGAAAATTGATTTTTTGGACTCTTCAAAAAATGATTCAAAATGTCAATTGGATCGTGCCTCATGTTGAATAACCACTTTTTAAAGTCTCACATTGACCAAAATTCCCATTTTTACAGACTTTTGCTCATACTCAGAAGCTTCTATTTTCGCTGATTTCGGGCAGGAATATGACTCTAAACACACTTATTTTAGTTCCAAAAGTGAAAATTCACATGAATTAGTTATTTGCAGTCAAAAGATTAAACATTAAAAAATCAACATTACTGACAATCTCGAGAAAGTTCGACAAGTCCGGAGTCATCGTTATTCATCAGAAAATAGATTTTTTGGACTCTACAAAAAATTATTCAAAATGTCAGTTCGGGGGAGGAGCCAAGATGGCGACCGAGACGGCAGCGTAGGCTCCCGGCTCCGTGAACCTCCGCACCCCGCACAGATATCCTGCACGAGATCCTTAGCCTGCACTATCTACCCGTGTTGGTGAACGCGAGCGGCAACCGGCCGTGTGACCCCGAAGTTTCTGACAGCGGTACCGCCGGAGAAATGTCCGTCTGAAGTTTGCGGCCTGTGCAGCCCCGGAGCCAGGATCTCGAGTGAACGCCGTGGCCGGGCGGCAGTGCAACAACAACGGCCTTTGGTGACTGGGTGGGGTCGGACTGCCGGAGTGGTGCGAATGTCGGACTGCGCTTTGCCGTGGTCGTTCCTACCACTAAGCGTAGCTGAACGAGTGCGTGCCTGAGGTGGCAACTACAGGACTCTCCGGTGATTGCTTCTGCCTTCGCCGGTGAGCTGCCCGGACGCCGCCCGTAACTTGTCCCGATTCTTGCGGGCTGCTCCCGGATTTTCGCGGGCGCTGGTCCGTGGTGGGGACGACTGTGGCCCGTGACCACACACCGGACACATTGCTTGCCTGCCCGCGGAACCCAGTTACCAGTGCCATGGAACCCGAGGCGCTTGTGTCTGAGCCCCGGTCCCGATCTGGGATGGACCTACCCAGCGGCCATTTTGGTATGCCAGAGTCCACCATCCTGTACACTGGGTTGCAGCAGGATTGGGAGGGTGTGACTCTGGGGAGCATAGCGGAGCGAGCGCCGGGAGCTGTACTGGGGTACGGTGACTTTCTCGAGGCTCTCGGTGCCCTTCACTCCGCCCTGATTCACGGAGCCTGGGTGTTGGGGAGCAAGCTCGATGGAGTGACATCAGCGTCGGAACAGTTGCCGCCTGCCTATCCCCAGGTACACTGGGACTTCTCACGCCGCGCACGGGGGGACAGTGTCGTGGCCGCCCCTGTGAATAGTGCACACCTGGCCTCTCCGGACAGTATATTAACGTGCGATCAGCTGGCTGTGGATTTGGTCTGTTCCGGAGGTTTCGGACCTGAGCGGGGGGGGGGGTGGCCTTGTCCCGTGCGCGGTCTCCGACGACCCAGGCAACGTCCAAGCAACGGTCGCCCGCCCTGGCTGATTCCGCCTTCCTGGGCCTGGTGTGCAGTGTAAATCCTGGCTCGGCATCGGGAAAGACGATCCCCCCTAGAGCTGACTGTGTCGATCTTCAGAGCCCTTTACCCTGCCTGTGTGTGTCGCTTCCTGAGTTTTATTGGACACTTCTCTTCCTGGTAACATTGGACATGGCACTGGGACGAGGGGAATGCATGGGTGGGTTTGCAAAGAGTGGCCAAGGATGATGCTGACCCTTCCGAGGTGGTCACCTACTAGGCGGGCGGGCTCGGGAGTTGTGTGCTCTCATGGCATAATTGTTAGTGTACCAAGTGCGTAATGCTCCTTACTCCTCTTTGACAGGGTCGATTTTGTGTTCTTTATTGTATGCTTTATGGGAAATCGTGTGGTGCGGGAGGGAGAAGCCGGGGGCGTGTTTTGCAGGCCCTCCTCCAGTTTATTAATACTCTCTCTACCCCCCCGTCTGGTGGGGGCTCCTTTCCCACTTCTTTTCTCTGTTCTTCTATATTTCGGGTCTGGTTCCGGGGCGACAGGCACACTGCTGGGGGGGGGGGGCCGTACTCATCTGCAGAGGTGCAGGGTGGGGGGTTGGGGGGGGGGATCCTTTAGTCTTTCACCTCCTTTTTCTATGGCCTCCTTTTCTTCTCTTACTCTTCTTTGTCTTTTTCTGGGATCAGTATGGTAGTACTCCTTTGTTGTTAATCACTGCTGTTTCCGGAGTGCCATAATTTCCGTGGAGTTTCCGGGGTCTTGGGGCAGGGGGTTGCAGGCGCAAATGGCCGTGTCATTCCTCCACATCCTGAACTTACTGTTTCAGCGCCATTGCTTAGATAGACTGCTGTGTATTGTTTACGTTCATCGTTCTGCCTGCCATTTTTCGCTGCTGGGAAACTGTTTGGCACCTGATCCTTCCATCCTTTTCTATTATAAAATGTAAACCTTTATTATCCTGGTCTCCTATCTGGGCTGTTCAGCGACTGGGAGTATGCTAGTGTCGAGATTTTGCTCCCCGAGGTACTGACTGTGATAGACCTGCTTTCTGTTATTCTGATTGTTTAGCGGCCGGCCCCGGGGGTTGTAGGCCCATATGTGTAATTGCTTGAAATGTCAATAAAGGTTTTCAAAACAAAAAAAAAAAAAAAAAATGTCAGTTCGATCGTGCCTCATGTTGAATAACCACTTTTTTAAGCCTCACAGAGTCCACAATTGCCATTTTTACAGACTTTTCTTTCTACTCAGAAGCTTCTATTTTCACTGATTTCGGGCAGGAAAATGACTCTAAACACACTTACTTTAGTTCCAAAAGTGATAATTCAGATGCAATAGATATTTACAGTCAAAAGATTAAACATTAAAAAATCAACATTCCTGACAATCTCGAGAAAGTTCGACAGGTCCGGAGCCATCGTTTTTCATCAGAAAATTGATTTTTTGGACTCTACAAAAAATAATTCAAAATGTGAATTGGATCGTGCCTCATGTTGAATAACCCCTTTTTAAAGCCTCACAATGACCAAAATTGCCATTTTTACAGATTTTTCCTCCTACCCAGAAGCTTCTATTTTCACTTATTTCAGGCAGGAAAACGACTCTAAACACACTTATTTTAGTTCCAAAAGTGATAATTCACATGCAATAGTTTTTTACAATCAAAAGATTAAACATTAAAAAATCAACATTCCTGACCATCTTGAGAAAGTTCGACTGCTCCGGGGTCATCGTTTTCCATCTGAAAATTGATTTTAAGGACTCTACAAATAAGTATTCAAAATGTCAATTGGATCGTGCCTCATGTTGAATATCCAGTTTTTAAAGCCTTAAAGTGACCAAAATTGCCATTTTTACAGACTTTTCCTCCTAATCAGAATTTTCTATTTTCACTGATTTTGGGCAGGAAAATTACTCTAAACACACTTATTTTAGTTCCAAAAGTGATAATTTACATGCAGTAGTTATTTACAGTCAAAAGATTAAACATTAAAAAATTCAACATTCCTGAACATCTGGAGAAAGTTCGACAGCTCCGGGGTCATCGTTTTTCATCAGAAAATTGATTTTTTGGACTCTACAAAATATGATTCAAAATGTCAATTGGATCGTGACTCATGTTGAATAACCATTTTTTAAAGCCTCACAGTGACCAAAATTGCCATTTTTACATGCTTTTCCTCCTACTCAGAAGCTTCTATTATCACCGATTTCGGGCAGGAAAATGACTCTAAATACTCTTATTTTAGTTCCAAAAGTGAAAATTCACATGAAATAGTTATTTACAGTCAAAAGATAATACATTAAAAAATCAACATTCCTCAACATCTTCAGAAATTTCCACAGGTCATCGTTTTTCATCAGAAAATTCATTTTTTGGACTCTACAAAAAATGATTCAAAATGTCAATTGGATCTTGCCTAATGTTGAATAACCACTTTTTAAAGCCTCACAGTGACTAAATTTCCCATTTTTACAGACTTTTCCTCCTACTCAGAGACTTCTATTTTCACTGATTTTGGGCAGGAAAATGACTCTAAATACACTTATTGTATTTCCAAAAATGATAATTCACATGCAATAGTTATTTACAGTCAAAAGATGAAACATTAAAAAATCAACATTCCTGACCATCTTGAGAAAGTTCTACAGCTCCAAAGTCAACGTTTTTCATCAGAAAATTGATTTTTTCGGACAAAACAAAAAATTATTCAAAATGTCAATTGCATCGTGCCTCATGTTGATGATGGCGGCCATGCAATATTTCTTGGGCAAACGTCCATTGAATTATACAGAACACAGTGTATTGGTAATGGACTTTGCCAAATTCTGTCTGTTTAACAACATTTTTCTCTTTCAGACACAGATGTATAGACAGACCTCAGGTACGGCCATGGGCACCTGCTTCACCCACAGCTACTCAAACTGGTTCGTGGGCTGGTGGGAGGAGCAGGTGGCCTGTGGCGCGGCTAACAAATATTGGACCAATCGGGTTGCCAGATGGTACCGTTTCATTGATGACTTGTTCATCATTTGGAATGGGTCATTGGAGACAGCTAGAGATTACATTGGGGTCCTTAATATGAATGAGGTTAATCTTGAGTTCACTGGAGATGTGAGGGCTGTATCAGTGAACTATTTAGATCTGAACATCTATGTGGAGGAAGGACAGCTTAAGACGAGGCTTTACCGGAAGGCAACTGCAGGGAATTCTGTCCTGCATGCCTCTAGCAGCCACCCACTAATCTGGTGAGGAATATCCCCTATGGGGAACTACTCAGGGTGAAGAGAAAAAGTTCGGAAGACAGTGAGTTTCAGTTGGCTGCAAGGGACAGTATCAAACGTTTCAAAATACGGGGCTATAGCCAGCAAGTCCTAGATGAGGCCTATGGGAGAGTAAATGCTACAAAAAGGTAAGATCTATTGATGAATAAGGACACACAGAATACAGAGTGCAGAACCAGTGAGGGAAAATTTCGTCTTATCACTACTTTCTGAAGGAATGCGAGGGATCTGAAAAGAATTATGAAGAAAAATTGGCACATATTGCAGACAGATAATGTGATAGGAGAGGACCATCCATTGAATCCCCTCATCACATTTAGGAAGGCCAGGTCGTTGAAAAATGACCTAGTATGTAGTCATTTAACCGATGCCCCGAGATCTGCTTTTGGTTCCATGCAAGGGTTTTCCCCATGTGGGAAGTGTAAAGCCTGCAGGGGAAGTAAGAGGGTCCTCACATATGATATTCCAACTGTAGGTATCCGTAAAAACATTAGGAAGTTTTTGACTTGTACCACACCCTATACAGTGTATTGTCTCATGTGCCCATGCGGCCTACGTTATGTAGGCAGCACAATTCATCCCACTAAAATCAGGGTATTGGAACATATGCGGGCAATAGTGAAGGGGGATGAAGCATACCCTGTTGCGCGTCATTTTGACAAGGAACATCACCGCAACAGGGATTTGTTGAGTTATTTCTATCTTGATCACGTGCCTAGCAGTCCAAGAGGTGGAGATAGGATTTTGAGGCTACGAAGGATGGAGTTGCGGTATATAATTGACCTTCAGACGAAGGCACCGTTAGGCCTCAATAGCAGTGAAGAGCTTGCTATGCATTTGGGGGAGTGAGGCATCTGATGAACTAGTCTGGTCAATTAGTCTGTTGTAAATATCATGAATGTGTGTATATATATATACTGAGATGATGCCATTATGTGTATAGGATCTACAAGAATAATATGTATATACGAATATTGATGCATTTCTCCCTGCTTTATGGTCGCTATATATGCCTAATGGAATCCTCGTTTTGCTGGTTTGTTCCTCTTTCTCTCTTTATCTACCTTCATTCTCATCCCTTTCCTGATTTTTGATTTTGATTCGTTTTTTTAATTTTTCTTACGTAGGTAAAGCAGTATAAGCCCATTTGTATATAATTGTAAATAATGTGTATTATGTAGATAGGCTGCCCTAAGTTATGTAGAAGTGGATATAATTTTGGTGATGTAAACTTTGAGGATCAGTGACATCTTTTCTTCCAGTATGGTGCCCATTCAGGGCGTGATGAATTTAACAGTACATTAATTTCGGGAGTAGCTCCAAATTGTGAACAGTGCCCATCTATGGGCGAGATGGATGACTTGTTCTGAATTTAATGGGTGAGGTTATATATTTATTTTTTTGTTGGCATTGAGTCTGACAACTACTGTTTCAGAGATGTCTATTTATGTATTTAGACATTCCAAGATGGCGTGAATAGTTTGTACCTCTTTCTGCTTATGCAGGAAGGAAGATGTTTAAAATCATGACATTACGGCGCTTTGGTAAACATAGAAAAAGGGGTTGTTACCGAAACCCGTCTGTTTATATGTGTGAGTTTGCTGTTGAATAAATTAACGGAAACGGCCCCCGTGAGTGCTATCTTTCTTGATGAAAGTCGGAGTGAGGAGGAAACTTGAAGCCGCAATATATATATATATATATATATATATTCACTGAAAAAACCATAGGTTTCACACACGTTATAGTTATGAATTAGCATTTAAAAAACCTTGCAAATTCACTTAAAAAACCATAGGTTTCACACATGTTAAAGTTAGGTGGATATTTCACTCGTAAAAAAAACAATGAAATTCCCCCGTTATAGTTAGTTCAGATAACTATAACTCGCGCGCCCGCAATCCACTGCTCATGACGTCACATATTACATCACTCATGACATGGTCAGTGGCATCACTCATGACATCACTGATGACATCATCCTTGTGATAGAGTGGAGGTCGCGCGAGTTATAGTTATCTGAACTAACTATAACGGGGGAATTTCATTGTTTTTTTACGAGTGAAATATCCACCTAACTTTAACATGTGTGAAACCTATGGTTTTTAAGTGAATTTGCAAGGTTTTTTAAATGCTAATTCCTAACTATAACATGTGTGAAACCTATGGTTTTTTCAGTGAATTTGTACGGTTTCTTAAATGCTAATTTATTTATGTATTATTCTTTTTTTTATATATTTATTTTACAATAAACTACGTTTATCGCACCCGCGAGTTTTTTTTTAAATAAATATTTTTTTTGTGTTTTTCACCGTGCGCGCACAGTGCGCGCACCCCCGCGATTTAAAAAAAAAATTTTTTTTTTTTGCCTTCGGGGTCCTTCAGGGACCCCCTGACAAAGGCTAGGGGGTCAGGAACTCTCTACCCTGCCCCCTTTTCACGTTCGCCACCTTCCTTTTTCACTCTCGCACTGAAAACAAACAAAATGGCGGCCGACACTTCCTGATTTCGACCGATTAGAACGTTGACTAACATGTAACCACCAATCAGAATTACGCTCGCGCACGTTAGGGTGCTCGCACGGTGCGCGCAAGGTGCGCGCACCCTGCGCGCGTATAGATATATATATGCTTTTAAATGCTATTTTCTCAGGAAATACTGAACAGATTTACACCAGACCTGCAAAAGGCACTTCCTTGACCTTATGGCTACCTCTCTGCCAAATTTCACGTAATTCTGTTCAGCCGTTCGGGCTGTAGCTGCGACTAAAGATCCTATGGAAAAATGCATGGGGAAAACGCGTTTTGGGACCCCCCTTTTTCTCGGCCCCCGCTTGACGAATCACCCCGAGACTTTCAGGATAGGAGCTGAGAGGAGCGCCCCATTAGTTTTGAAAATTTTGTGAGGATTCGTCAACTGGCGCCAAAGTTATTCAAAATAGAATTTTCAGATTTCCTATGGAAACTCGGTCCTAACTATAACTATCTACTGGCGACCGCCAGTAGATAATATATATATATATATATATTCACAAAAAAAACCATAGGTTTCACACACGTTATAGTTAGGAATTAGCATTAAAAAAACCTTGCAAATTCACTGAAAAAACCATAGGTTTCACACACGTTATACTTAGCTGGACATTTCACTCGTAAAAAACCATTGAAATTCCCCCGTTATAGTTAGTTCAGCTAACTATAACTCGCGCGACCGCAATCCACTGCTGATGACTTCACATATTACATCACTCATGACATCATCCAGTGAATATGTGTCTTTCTGGAATTACTGAATAGGTTGTTCTAACTGGTATTGGTATCTCTATAGTTTTCAAAACTTTAGTGAGTAACTCTATGGATGAGTGGCGTTGTGTAACAGGATGTATAGGTGTATGAGTACATATGATGAGTGAGTACATGTATGAGTGACTGTATAGGACTGTTGGTGAATGAGTGGATGTGTATGTGGATCTTAGAATTACTGAATAGGTTGTTGTAACTGATATTGGTATGTCCATTGTTTTGAAAATGTTAGTTTCTATTTTTCAATGTGTGTATCAAAGTTTATATTAGGATAAGAGGAGGTCTGCCACTCTTACACAAGGATGATGTCATCAGTGATGTCATCAGTGATGTCATTTGAGATGTCATCAGTGATGTCATGAGTGATGTCACTGACCATGTCATGAGTGATGTAATATGTTACGTCATCAGCAGTGGATTGCGGTCGCGCAATGGTTTTTTACGAGTGAAATGTCTAGCTAACTATAACGTGTGTGAAACCTATGTTTTTTTCAGTGAATTTGCAAGGTTTTTTTAATGCTAATTCCTAACTATAACGTGTGTGAAACCTATGTTTTTTTTAGTGAATTTGCAAGGTTTTTTAAATGCTAATTTCTAACTATAACGTGTGTGAAACCTATGATTTTTTTAGTGAATTTGTAAGGTTTTTTAAATGCTAATTTATGTATGTATTATTATATTTTTTATATATTTATTTTACAATAAACTACCTATGTATATAGTTATAGATTGACTGTATCCTGTAATATGGAATGGCTCAGCTCTTTTTTTTTTAATTTGGATAAAGTTGAACAGCATAGTTAATATCTTCTATAAACTTATAAAAAAATGTTTTAAGGGTTTTTCACGGTGCGCGCACCGGCAATTTTTTTTAATTAAACAAAATGTTTTTTTTTATTTACGAGGTCCTTTAGGGACCCCTTGAGAAGGTCTAGGGGGTCAGGGAGTGCCTTCCCTGCCTCCTTTTCATGTTTTAGAAATAGGGTTAAAAGTAATTCATTTCTGATGCGTGCGTGCACTATGTGCGCATGCGTACGAGCACCGTGCGCGCACGGCAAGTCATGTGATTACGAAACAACACTTTTCATTGGTTCATAGTAGTTTCTGTTCCAGAATCTTCAAGCACCACACCCACTCCCCTCACTATTTCTTCTTATTTCCTGGGACAAGGAGCTGAACAGCTATTCTACTTGAAAATGGCAGAACAGCAGTCTACTTCAGGGAGTGAGGAGGATACCTTTGTGGTACCACCAAGGCACACCAAACAAAAAGACTCTTTCATCTGGAAATTCTTCACCTTTCCAGAGGGCCAAAAGAAGGTGAATTCCCCGAAGGTGACATGCACTATTTGTGGAACTGTGTTATCCAGAGGAGACCCCAACAAGAAATACTCTTTTAGTATTTATTCTATGTTGAGACACTTCAAGACAGTGCATCCTGTACCTTATGCTCGAGAGTCAACTAGAGCCCTGAGAGACAACCCTCCACCTGCTCAGCCGAGCACATCATCTGCGGCCGCAGATTCTCCGTGTACCAGGTCACTGGACATCCGCCCACTTTTACAGAAGGTGCACATACATTGTAATGTGTGCAATGCTGTTCTTTGCTACGGTGAGAGCAGTATTAACTTGATCGAAAACAAAATACAGCAGCACACATGCTCCAGCCCATAATTTTTTTCATTTATTGTTTTTGTTCCTGTTGAACAGTTTTTCATTACCATTTTTTTTTTTGGTGCTCTAAAAAAATAAAAAAAAATACAAAATTGTTAAAAAACTATAAAAAAAAATACAAAACAATAAAGACAAAAAACCCAGTTCTTTTCAGAACTCACTTCACTTCTCCAAGAAGAGCTATATTCCTAATATACTGTGTTGTATTTTTTTTAATGCATTTTTTGCCGCCGTGCGCGCACTGCGCATTTTTTTTGGGACCTTAAGGGTCTTTCATGGTCCCCCTGAGAAGGCCTAGGGGGTCAGGGACTCTCTACCCTGCCCCCTTTTCACGTTCTCCACTTGTGTTTTTAGCTCTCTTCTGCCTCTAAAATTCAAAATGGCGGCTGGGGGTCTGGCACCGTGCGCGCACGCCGCGATTTTTTGAAAAAAAATAAAATGTTTTTTTTCACCCTTCGGGGTCCTTCAGGGACCCCCTGACAAAGGCTAGGGGGTCAGGAACTCTCTACCCTGCTCCCTTTTCACGTTCTCCACCTTTCTTTTTCACTGTCACACACAAAATGGCGTCCAACACTTCCTGATTTTGACCGATTGGAATGTTGACTGACATCTAACCACCAATCAGAATTACACTCGCGGACATTTGGTGCGCGCACGGTGCGCGCACGGTGTGCGCATATAGATATTTATGTACTTTTAACTGCAATTTTCTCAGGAACTACTGAACAGATTGACACCATATATGCAAAAGGCACATGCCTGACCTGAGGACTACCTCTTTGCCAAATTTCAAGTAATTCTGTTCAGCCGTTCGGGCTGTACCTTCGACTAAAGGTCCTATGGGAAAATGCATGGGGAAAACGCGTTTTGGGACCCCCCTTTTTTCTCAGCCCCTGCTTGACGAATCACCCTGAGACTTTCAGGGTAGGAGCTGAGCAGAGCGCCCCATTAGTTTTGAAAATTTCACGAAGATAAGTCAACCGGCGCCAAAGTTATTCAAAATAGAATTTTCAGATTTCCTATTGGATCTCGGTCCTAACTATAACTATCTACTGGCGACCGCCAGTAGATAATATATATATATATATTACCTACTGGCGGTCGCCAGTAGGTAGTTATAGTTAGGACCTATTTTACATAGGAAATCCGCAACATTCTATTTGGAAAAACTTTGGCGCCTGCTGACGAATCTTCGTGAAATTTTCCAAACCTTTGTCCAGCTCCAGTCTGCTCCTATCCTGAAAGTCTCGGGATGATTCGTGTAGCGGGGGCTGAGAAAAAAGGGTGGTCCCAAAACGTGTTTTCCCCATGCAATTTCCCATAGGACCTTTAGCCGCAACTACAGCCCGAACTGCTGAACGGAATTACACCAAATTTGGCAGAAAGCTAGACCTTGGTTCAGAGTCATGCCTTTTGCTTAAATGATGTAAATCCGTTCAGTAGTTCCTGAGAAAATCAAAATCACATATATATCTGGGCAGAGCCTAACCACACATCTCATCGTGAGATCTGATTGGCTGTCAGCACTTCATCCAAGAAGTGTTGGCAGCCATCTTGGGACCAATATACATAATAGCACCTCATTAAAAAGCATTGCAGTTAATAGAAGGTTTTAAGACTTTAGTCACATTATAAATCATTTGTTGATGGTACCATACTCATTTTAGGAATTGTGGTACTTTCTAAGGTGATTTTACCATGTGAAAAAGCCTTCTGCTGGGATATCATGAATCATGTTTGAGAGAAAACTATTTTCTCATGCTTTTCCCACAGAGGTTTGGAAGGTGATCTATAAGCTAAACTGAGAGCATATTTTCTGTAAATTCACATTATCTTTCTCAGTCATGTGAGAATGAAGTCTGACATTCTCAGTAAAACATGTACATCCAACAGAGACTATGGCACACCTGAAGCCATCTTGATTGGAATAAAGTGATAACACTTAAAACATTTAATTTGCAAAGGAGCAAAATGAGGGGGTTCATTTTGCCATAGAAATTATGATTAGTGTTGCAGAAAGAAAAATTAGGGCACATTTTGACTTCTCAAATCCTCTTCTATTTCATTAACCCTTTCTGTGCCCATGACGAGCTGGACTCGTCATGGAGCACAGTCGCGCTGTGCCCATGACGAGTCCAGCTCGTCATGGCACCCACCCACTGGGGAAGCGCTGGCGCTCCCCCCGTGAGTGGTCGAACTTTTTTTTTTTTTCTGGGAAGGCAGGGGAAGAACTTCCCCTGCCTCCCCCCGCCCCCCTCCCCCGCGTCATCAATGACGTCAGCACACGAGGCGCGCTGACGTCATTGGAGGTTTCCCCTTTTCTCTCCGAGGCGCAGGAAGCCATTTGCCTCCTGCGCGTCGGAGAGTAAAGGTGAGTTTTGGGGCTGGGGAGGGGGATTATTGCGATCGGTGGGTTAGGTAGGGTGGGGGCACAATGTTGGGGGGGTAGAAATGTTTTATTTTAGGCTCCGCTTTGTTCGTGTGCATGGATCCTTCAATTGCAGTTACTTAGAAGGTGAAATGGATCCAAAATATAAACGCACGCTCTCGAGAGATGCCCTTTTCCTCTCGTTTTCTCTGTGAGGGGTGCTTCTAGCATGGGATGGGGGCCGAAATAAAGTAAGCCATAGGGTTTGCAAAGTGGCCAGATTGATTTTATTTGCATCCAAATACACCAGCATCACATAGTTTGCCAGTGAAGTGCTACTTTCGTTTTCTCGTCTTCCTTTGAACAGCATTGTTGTTCCCGGGGGGCAAAATAAAGTTAGACAGAGGGGTTGCAAAGTGGCCAGATTGATTTCATTTACATCCAAATACACCAGCATCACAGAGTTTGCCAGTGAAGCGCTACTTTCGTTTTCTCTTCTTTCTTTGAACAGCATTGTTGTTCCCAGGGGGGTTGAAATAAAGTAAGACAGAGGGGTTGCAAAGTGGCCAGATTGGTGTTTTTTACATCCAAATACACCAGCATCACAGAGTTTGCCAGTGAAGTGCTACTTTTGTTTTCTCGTCTTCCTTTGAACAGCATTGTTGTTCCCCGGGGGGGCAAAATAAAGTTAGACAGAGGGGTTGCAAAGTGGCCAGATTGATTTCATGTACATCCAAATACACCAGCATCACAGAGTTTGCCAGTGAAGCGCTACTTTCGTTTTCTCTTCTTTCTTTGAACAGCATTGTTGTTCCCAGGGGGGTTGAAATAAAGTAAGACAGAGGGGTTGCAAAGTGGCCAGATTGGGGTTTTTTACATCCAAATACACCAGCATCACAGAGTTTGCCAGTGAAGTGCTACTTTCGTTTTCTCGTCTTCCTTTGAACAGCATTGTTGTTCCCGGGGGGCAAAATAAAGTTAGACAGAGGGGTTGCAAAGTGGCCAGATTGATTTCATTTACATCCAAATACACCAGCATCACAGAGTTTGCCAGTGAAGCGCTACTTTCGTTTTCTCTTCTTTCTTTGGACAGCATTGTTGTTCCCAGGGGGGTTGAAATAAAGTAAGACAGAGGGGTTGCAAAGTGGCCAGATTGGGGTTTTTTACATCCAAATACACCAGCATCACAGAGTTTGCCAGTGAAGTGCTACTTTCGTTTTCTCGTCTTCCTTTGAACAGCATTGTTGTTCCCATGGGGGGCGAAATAAAGTAAGACAGAGGGGTTGCAAAGTGACCAGATTGATTTTATTTACATCCAAATACACCAGCATCACAGAGTTTGCCAGTGAAGCGCTACTTTCGTTTTCTCTTCTTTCTTTGAACAGCATTGTTGTTCCCAGGGGGGGCCAAATAAAGTAAGACAGAGGGGTTGCAAAGTGGCCAGATTGTTGTTTCCAGGGTGGGAGAGTGTACCATTCCTGGAGGTACTGCAATACCTGGTTGATGGGTGAATTGGAAAACACAATGTGCACCATGGCTCTGTGTTTATGGATGTGGTCTACCATACTGCTTATGTTTTGTAAGGATGTAAGCAATGGGCAGTGAAATGGTTCCGTCATGTCCATAACTTTTCAGGTGAAACCACTCGCTGATTTCTGAATAGTTAGTGAGAGATCGTTTAGGTAACCATGTTGTTTCTGCTTACATTTCACATGCTTTGCATTCCCTATGAGTGGTTGCTTTTTTTTTTTTTTTAGGCAGCGTATTACTCTTATCAAGTGCATAATTTGAATTGAGCCACATCCAAGTGTTTATAGCGGGCACAATTAGGTTATAGCTGAAGGCAGTGCGAGTTTCTCTCAGTGGGCAAGTATGGCATTCAGTGGAGATGTGGCACTATGGCCAGAGCTGTCGAATTTGGAACTGGGGAACCGGGTTCAGCATTCATGACCAGTCCACCACACCACTGTACTGAGGGAGCACATTCCCATGCTAGACCGTAGAAGGCCCCACTAGACCTTAGAAGGCTTGATGTCTTAGCACAAGCAGGTGTACTGTAGTGGTGTCAATTGTGGGTTATCCTTGAAGGCCTGACCACCACAATCCATACTGAAGTTCATCTCCAGTGTTGCTGACAGGCCTACGAAACAGCACACCCTAGAGCAACAGTGATCCAGTCGCTGTGACTGTCACTGAGGTCACATGAACCTTGAGCAGGTTAGGGCGATGCGAACGGTGTGACCTCACTGGGTACCTATTTCGGGTGGGTGTTTACATTGTGCTGAGGGGATTACCAGGTAATTAGTCACGCAGCTCTCTGATGGATGTCACATGAGGTAAAATAATGCAATAAATGGCAGACACTCTGAAAACAAGAGCAAACGTTATGTTACATGAGGCAATCGTGGTAATTGTGCATGTATCAAAAGCAAACAAAATACAAGAGGTAGCAAACAATACATTACAAGAGGAAAAGTGACATGTGTGCAACTTACAAAAGAGTACAAAGTACAAGTAGAGGTATAAAAGTGCAATAAATGGTAGACACGCAAAACACAGGAACACACTGGGAAGGCACTTCTACGGGCATGGAGAACAGAATTTCCTATAATGTAAAGACTTCCTTCAGACAATAGAGAGGGTGTGAATTAAGTTTGGAAGTGTCTTTGCAGGAGGAGAAATTTGAGGTCAGTTTTGAAGGACTGGGAAGAGGGAGGGGGTGGTCCGGAGCTGAGGCTCAGTTCCAGATTCTCGCCGCGTTGCTTGTAAAGGATTGGGCCATCGATCTTTCCTTCTTGAAAGTGGGAGGTTCTAGTAATACATTTTGCGCAGTACGTGATGGTCTAGAGCATTATATGCATATGTGACAATAAAGTTTTTTTCTCCTTTTTATTCTAGTCTAAAGCTTTTCGACAGTGGTTGTTCTGCAGTTCTGTGTAGTTGCATTGTTTTGGTAAGATTTTTTTTTGTTGTATTTACTCCAAATGAGTAATATTATAATGTCTGAATGATTTTTTTTGTAAGTGATGTCATAATGGCGGCATATTTAGTTAGTGGCTTGAGCATGAAATTCTTTGCGATGTGTTTTGCATAGTCTTATGTGTAATTGATTTTCTCTTTCTTTTTCAGTGGGATATTGTTGATCCATACTGTGTCTGTACAGAGTAGGTGGTGGTGAGTAGTTTAGCTGCCTCTGGCAAGTGAGTGGTATTGTTTTGGAGTATATATGAGTTTTTGATAAAGGTGCTTTTTGTTTATTACTTATTTTACAGAGTGTTTGTTGTTGTTGACTTGTTTGACAAGTTACCTTTATTAGTAAGCAATATGGCTAGCCGTAGAATGACTGCTCAACAGGTGGCTGGTATGCTTCTTGAATCTTCCTCTGAGCATGATTATGAGACTGACAGTGCGTCTGAGGGAGAGGAGGGAGGGGAAGATTCTGGCAGTGAGTTTTCTCTCAACATGGAATCATCGGATGATGAAGGTACTCTCAGTGCAGATGAAGGTACTCTTGGTGTGGATGAAGCAACTCTCAGTGCGTATGAAGTGCTTGTCTAGAGGAGGAAACTGCTGTGCCGAAGGTGCAAGAGGCATCTGGATTGCAGTCTCAGGCTGCTAGGCTTCCTACTGGTAGTGCTGGACTTTGGGTTGATCCAAACATGGTGCAGCCGGTGTTGTCTGCCTTTAGCGGTGATGCAGGGTGTACAGTGGATTGCGAACACTTTTTGCCTATACAGTTTTTTCAGTTGTTTATGGATTATGTATTTTTGGGTGAGATTGTTGAGCAGACGAATTTGTATGCTGAACAGTTTTTGAGGGACAACAGCGACAAACTTAGGCCCCAGTCTAGATCTACCCGGTGGACTCCCACATATCTGGAAGAGATTAAGAAGTTTTTGGGTTTGACTTTATTGATGGGTGTGGTAAGGAAGCCAACCTTGGCTTCATATTGGTCTACTAGCCCCTTGTTGCCAACTGCCATATTTCCTTCAGTTATGACTCGTAATCGGTATTTACTTTTGCTAAGTATGCTGCATTTTGTTGATAATTCTATGGCGTTGCCACGAGATCACCCTGACTGTGACCGTCTTTTTAAGATTCGGCCCGTTCTTGATCACTTTGTAGATCGATTTTCTGAGATCTATACTCCAGGGAAAGAAATATCTATTGATGAGTCTTTGGTCTTGTTCAAGGGCCGTTTGGTTTTTAGGCAGTACATCTCTAGCAAGAGGGCACGCTATGGAATTAAGCTGTATATGTTGTCTGAGAGTAGGACAGGATATGTTTTTAATTTTCGTGTGTACACTGGTAGAGATTCTACTATTGACCCCCCAGGTTGTCCGTCCACTTTTGGAGTTTCAGAGAAAATTGTGTGGGATCTTGCTAGAAGACTGTTTAACAGAGGCCACCATTTGTACCTTGATAACTTCTATACTGCTGTGCAATTATTTAAGGAATTGCATAAAGTGGACACTTTTGCATGTGGCACAATCCGCTCTAACCGTAAAGGTTATCCGAAAGAGCTTGTTTGCAAAAAACTTCAGAGGGGGCAGTGCAGTTCCTTGCGTAGTGATGAACTACTAGCTGTAAAATTTGTGGACAGGAGGGATGTGTACATGCTGACTACCATCCATGATGAGAGTACCTCACCTGTGGCTGTTTGGGGTCAGGTTGCTGAAGTGCGCAAACCTGTGTGCATTCTAGACTACAATAAGCACATGGGTGGTGTTGACAGAGTAGATCAGAGGTTGGAACCTTACTCTACTATTCGGAAAGGCTTATGTTTGGTATAAGAAGTTGGCCATCCATTTCTTCGAATTAGCAATGTTCAATGCTTTTATTGTGTTCAAGGAGTGTTCTCCTGCGTCAAAGTTGACATTTCTTCAGTTTCAGCATTCTGTGATAGCTAGCCTTGTTGTTGTGGAACAGGCAAGTGTTCCTAGATTTGGAGTGGTGGAGGATGTGGTTCGATTGAAAGATCGCCACTTTCCTGATGTCATCCCTCCCACACAGGCAAAAGATTTTCCCACTAGGAGATGCAGAGTCTGTTGGCGAAGAGGTACGCGGAAGGAGATTCGTATGTACTGCCCCGAATGTCCATCTAAACCTGGGCTGTGTGTCCCTGCTTGTTTTAGAGCGTACCACACGCAAAATAATTTTTGGGAGCATTCATGAGTGGTAAAGTGAACTGCCTGGCTTGCGTGGATCCCCCAACGTTTCCTTACCCAGAATCCCCTGCAAACCTCAATTTTAGCTGAAAAAATCACTTTTTTCACAAATTTTTGTGTGGGAAAGTTGTGGCATCACCGGGCTCACTCAAATTTCCCACCTCCCAGCGTTCCCCTGGGTCTCCCGGTAAAAACTGGTGCCTCACTTGTGTGGGAGGCCCAAGTACCCGCGACAGGCAAGGGCCCAAAACGTAGTGTGGTGACATCAAAATTGCCTCTCTCAAAACCACCTGGTTTAGCAAGGGGGGTCACCTGGGTTTTTGGCCCGGTGCTCGGCGGCCATCTAGGGAAACCTACCAAACCCATACATTTCTGAAAACTAGACACCCGGGGGCTTCCAGGGAGGTATGGCTTACGTGGATCCCCCAACGTTTCCTTACCCAGAATCCCCTGCAAACCTCAATTTTAGCTGAAAAAATCACTTTTTTCACACTTTTTTGTGTGGGAAAGTTGTGGCATCACCGGGCTCACTCAAATTTCCCACCTCCCAGCGTTCCCCTGGGTCTCCTGGTAAAAATGGTGCCTCACTTGTGTGGGAGGCCCAAGTACCCGCGACAGGCAAGGGCCCAAAACGTAGTGAGGCGACATCAACATTGCCTATCCCAAATGTCGCATCACTACGGGTGTCTAGTTTTCAGAAATGTATGGGTTTGGTAGGTTTCCCTAGATGGCCGCCGAGCACCGGGCCAAAAACCCAGGTGACCCCCCTTGCAAAACCAGGTGGTTTTGAGATAGGCAATTTTGATGTCACCACACTAAGTTTTGGGCCCTTGCCTGTCGCGGGTACTTGGGCCTCCCACACAAGTGAGGCACCATTTTTACCGGGAGACCCAGGGGAACGCTGGGAGGTGGGAAATTTGAGTGAGCCCGGTGATGCCCAACTTTCCCACACAAAAAAGTGTGAAAAAAGTGATTTTTTCAGCTAAAATTGAGGTTTGCAGGGGATTCTGGGTAAGGAAACGTTGGGGGATCCATGCAAGCCATACCTCCCTGGAAGCCCCGAGGTGTCTAGTTTTCAGAAATGTATGGGTTTGGTAGGTTTCCCTAGATGGCCGCCGAGCACCGGGCCAAAAACCCAGGTGACCCCCCTTGCAAAACCAGGGGTTTTTGAGATAGGCAATTTTGATGTCACCACACTACGTTTTGGGCCCTTGCCTGTCGCGGGTACTTGGGCCTCCCACACAAGTGAGGCACCATTTTTACCGGGAGACCCAGGGGAACGCTGGGAGGTGGGAAATTTGAGTGAGCCCGGTGATGCCACAACTTTCCCACACAAAAAAGTGTGAAAAAAGTGATTTTTTCAGCTAAAATTGAGGTTTGCAGGGGATTCTGGGTAAGGAAACGTTGGGGGATCCACGCAAGCCATACCTCCCTGGAAGCCCCCGGGTGTCTAGTTTTCAGAAATGTATGGGTTTGGTAGGTTTCCCTAGATGGCCGCCGAGCACCGGGCCAAAAACCCAGGTGACCCCCCTTGCAAAACCAGGTGGTTTTGAGATAGGCAATTTTGATGTCACCACACTACGTTTTGGGCCCTTGCCTGTCGCGGGTACTTGGGCCTCCCACATAAGTGAGGCACCATTTTTACTGGGAGACCCAGGGGAACGCTGGGAGGTGGGAAATTTGAGTGAGCCCGGTGATGCCACAACTTTCCCACACAAAAAAGTGTGAAAAAAGTGATTTTTTCAGCTAAAATTGAGGATTGCAGGGGATTCTGGGCAAGGAAACGTTGGGGGATCCACGCAAGCCATACCTCCCTGGAAGCCCCCAGATGTCTAGTTTTCAGAAATGAATGGGTTTGGTAGGTTTCCCTAGATGGCCGCCGAGCACCGGGCCAAAAACCCAAGTGACCCCCCTTGCAAAACCAGGTGGTTTTGAGATAGCCAATTTTGATGTCACCACACTACGTTTTGGGCCCTTGCCTGTCGCGGGTACTTGGGCCTACCACACAAGTGAGGCACCATTTTTACCGGGAGACCCAGGGGAACGCTGGAAGGTGGGAAATTTGAGTGAGCCCGGTGATGCCACAACTTTCCCACACAAAAAAGTGTGAAAAAAGTGATTTTTTCAGCTAAAATTGAGGTTTGCAGGGGATTCTGGGTAGGGAAACTTTGGGGGATCCACGCAAGCCATACCTCCCTGGAAGCCGCCGGGTGTCTAGTTTTCAGGAATGTATGGGTTTGGTAGGTTTCCCTAGATGGCCGCCGTGCACCGGGCTAAAAACCCAAGTGACCCCCCTTGCAAAACCAGGTGGTTTTGAGATAGGCAATTTTGATGTTACCTCACTACGTTTTGTGCCGTTTCCTCTCGCGGGCACTAGGCCAACACACACAAGTGAGGTACCGTTTTTCTCGTAAGACTTTGGGGAACGCGGGGTGGGTTGAAATTTGTGGATCCACGCAGATTCCGGAACTTTCCACGACAGAAATGTGGGGGAAATGTGTTTTTTTTGACAATTTTTTAGGTTTGCAAGGGATTCTGGGAAACAGACCCTGGTGGGAGGCAGTCAAGTCACCCCATCCTGGATTCCCCTAGGTGTTTAGTTTTCAAAAATGTATAGGTTTGCTAGGTTTCCCAAGGTGCCCGCAGAGCTAGGGTTCAAAAACTACAGCTAGTCAATATGCCAAAAAAGGGTCATTTTTCACTGCGAAATTGAGGTGTGACCACGTTGCGTTTTGCGCCGTTTCTTGTCGCGGGCACTAGGCCGACCCACACAAGTGAGGTACCGTTTTTCTCGTAAGACTTTGGGGAACGCGGGGTGGGTGGAAATTTGTGGATCCACGCAGATTCCGGAACTTTCCACGATAGAAATGTGGGGAAAATGTGGTTTTTTTGACAATTATTTAGGTTTGCAAGGGATTCTGGGTAACAGACCCTGGTGGGAGGCAGTCAAGTCACCCCATCCTGGATTCCCCTGGGTGTCTAGTTTTCAAAAATGTATAGGTTTGCTAGGTTTCCCAAGGTGCCCGCAGAGCTAGGGTTAAAAAACTACAGCTAGTCAATTTGCCAAAAAAGGGTCATTTTTCACTGCGAAATTGAGGTGTGACCATGTTGCGTTTTGCGCCGTTTCCTGTCGCGGGCACTAGGCCGACCCACACAAGTGAGGTACCATTTTTCTCGTAAGACTTTGGGGAATGCGGGGTGGGTGGAAATTTGTGGATCCACGCAGATTCCGGAACTTTCCACGACAGAAATGTGGGGAAAATTTGTTTTTTTTGACAATTTTTTAGGTTTGCAAGGGATTCTGGGTAATAGACCCTGGTGGGAGGTAGTCAAGTCACCCCATCCTGGATTCCCCTGGGTGTCTAGTTTTCAAAAATGTATAGGTTTGCTAGGTTTCCCAAGGTGCCCGCAGAGCTAGGGTTCAAAAACTACAGCTAGTCATTTTGCCAAAAAAGGGTCATTTTTCACTGCGAAATTGAGGTGTGACCACGTTGCGTTTTGCGCCGTTTCCTGTTGCGGGCATTAGGCCGACCCACACAAGTGAGGTACCGTTTTTCTCGTAAGACTTTGGGGGACGCGGGGTGGGTGGAAATTTGTGGATCCACGCAGATTCCGGAACTTTCCATGACAGAAATGTGGGGAAAATGTGTTTTTTTGGACAATTTTTTAGGTTTGCAAGGGATTCTGGGTAACAGACCCTGGTGGGTGGCAGTCAAGTCACCCCTTCCTGGATTCCCCTGGGTGTCTAGTTTTCAAAAATGTTTAGGTTTGCTAGGTTTCCCAAGGTGCCCGCAGAGCTAGGGTTCAAAAACTACAGCTTGTCATTTTGCCAAAAAAGGGTCATTTTTCACTGCGAAATTGAGGTGTGACCACGTTGCGTTTTGCGCCGTTTCCTGTCGCGGGCACTAGGCCGGCCCACATAAGTGAGGTACCGTTTTTCTCGTAAGACTTTGGGGAACGCGGGGTGGGTGGAAATTTGTGGATCCACACAGATTCCGGAACTTTCCACGACAGAAATGTGGGGAAAATGTGTTTTTTTTGTCAATTTTTTAGGTTTGCAAGGGATTCTGGGTAACAGACCCTGGTGGGAGGCAGTCAAGTCACCCCATCCTGCATTCCCCTGGGTGTCTAGTTTTCAAAAATGTATAGGTTTGCTAGGTTTCCCAAGGTGCCTGCAGAGCTAGGGTTCAAAAACTACAGCTAGTCATTTTGCCAAAAAAGGGTCATTTTTCACTGCGAAATTGAGGTGTGACCCCATTGCGTTTTGCGCCGTTTCCTGTTGCGGGCACTAGGCCGACCCACACAAGTGAGGTTCCGTTTTTCTTGTAAGACTTTGGGGAACGCGGGGTGGGTGGAAATTTGTGGATCCACGCAGATTCCGGAACTTTCCACGACAGAAATGTGGGGAAAATGTGTTTTTTTTGACAATTTTTTAGGTTTGCAAGGGATTCTGGGTAACAGACCCTGGTGGGAGGCAGTCAAGTCACCCCATCCTGGATTCCCCTGGTTGTCTAGTTTTCAAAAAGGTATAGGTTTGCTAGGTTTCCCAAGGTGCCCGCAGAGCTAGGGTTCAAAAACTAGAGCTAGGCACTTTGCAAAAAAAGGGTAAATTTTCACTGCGATATTGAGTTGTGAGCACGTTGCGTTTTGCGCCGTTTCCTGTCGTGGGCACTATGCCTACCCACACAAGTGAGGTACCATTTTTATCGGGAGACTTAGGGTAATTCAGTTTTGTAAAGGAACTGTTATTATCTATTGACTTTCTATGCATTTCTGCCTTCCAAATGAAAGATATTGTGTAAAAAAGAAGTCATTCTAAAAAATGACTGATAATTCTCATGCTAGTATGAGTATTCCCAATTTCAGAAATGTGCAAATATCTACTGTTTCTAAACTCTATATTTTGTTCCCATTTCAGAAATACATAGGTGTCTTTCATACCAATTTTTCCATGTACACTTTTTTACAGAATTATTACTATATACCCGGTACAAAATAAAAAACCATTGCAAGTTGCTGCTCAGTTTTTGGCTCTGGGTTCGTCGGGTTCTTGGTGAACCTACAAGTCCTATATATCCCCACAACCAGTAATGTCCAGCGGATGCAACGGTATATTGATTTCAAAGAGCTGTCATAATTAGAAGAAGTTACAGGTGAAAACGTTGACACAAAAGGCTGTTCTTTTCAACTAATTTTCAATTTATCCTATATTTAACTGTTTGTTTCTATAAAAAAACCTTGATGGATCTACACAAATGACCCCTTGCTGAATTCAGAATTTTGTCTTCTTCTCAAAAATGTATAGTTTTCCAGGATCCATTATTGCTTTTGTATCCATTTCTGCCATTAACTTACAAAAAATAGCAAAAATCCGCTATGTCCCAAAAAAATGCCAAAACTGTGTAAAAAATGTTGGGTTTCTGACAAAAGTCTGGTATCCCCGAAAAGCTGGGAAAATGATGATTTCAACCCCACAAACCCTTTTTTGGTAACATTTACAGGGAAAATCCCAGATGCTTTTATTTGCAGCCTATTTTTCCAATTTTTCCGAAAAAAACCAAAATGTTGCTGTATTTTGGCTCATTTCTGTGACCCCTCTAGGAGAATCCACAAACCCTGAGTACCTTTAGAATCCCCATGATGTTGGAAGAAAAGGACGCAAATTTGGTGTGGATACCTTATGTGGTCAAAAAGTTACAGGGGCCTAAGCGCGCACTACCCCAAATAGCCAAAAAAAGGCTTGGCACAGGAGGGGGAAAAGGCCTGGCAGCGAAGGGGTTAAAAAATTCTGACATGCAGACTGAAACATGCACTTTGAATACTAGCAGCAGACTTCCCTGGGGAGCAGTAGCTTTACTACAGTGATCTAATGAGCAACTAGAGTGCTACCATTCAGAATTGATGGCAAATGTGTGACACATCTGAATGACTTCTTGCGGGAACCAAAGTAAACAAGCATTGAAAATGCAATAGGTCTCGCCCTCGTTTAAGTTAAAGCAATTCTGTTCGTAATTAGGTGGCTTTTTAGCTTTGCTTGTATTAGTGTTTTGCAAACTTTCATGTACATAACATGCATTTGTATGCATATATGTATATGTATATGTATATGTATGCATGCATTTATATTTATATAGATATGCAGATTATTACCTACTGGCAGTCGCAAGTAGGTAGTTATAGTTACGACCTATTTTCCATAGGAAAACCGCAACATTCTATTTGGAATAACGTTGGCGTCGATTGATGAATCTTCGCGAAATTTTCCAAACTTTTGGCCATCTCCGGTCCGCTCCTATCCTGAAAATTTCACAGTGATTCGTCAAGCGGGGGCCGAGAAAAAAGGGGGGTCCCAAAACACGTTTTCCCCATGCATTTTCCCATAGGACCTGTTGATGCAGCTACAGCCCGAAGTGCTGAACGGAATTACACCAAATTTGGCAAAGAGGTAGTCCTCAGTTCAGACTCGTGCCTTTTGCTTAAATGGTGTAAATCCGTTCAGTAGTTCCTGAGAAAATCAAAAGTAAAATCACATAAATATCTGGGCGGAGCCTAACCACACATCTCATCGTGAGATCTGATTGGCTGTCAGCACTTCATCCAAGAAGTGTTGGCAGCCATCTTGGGACCAATATACATGATAGCACCTCATTAAAAAGCATTGCAGTGAATAGAAGGTTTTAAGACTTTAGTTACATTATAAATCATTTGTTGATGGTACCATATTCATTTTAGGAATTGTGGTGTGTTCTAAGGTGATTTTACCATGTGAAAAAGCCTTCTGCTGTGATATCATGAATCATGTTTGAGAGAAAACTATTTTCTCATGCTTTTCCCACAGAGGTTTGGAAGGTGATCTATAAGCTAAACTGAGAGCATATTTTCTGTAAATTCACATTATCTTTCTCAGTCATGTGAGAATGAAGTCTGACATTCTCAGTAAAACATGTACATCCATCAAGGGCAGAGACTGTCAGTTGATTCCTTTGTGTTCTACTGCAGCTTCCCAGAGTGTTCTAAAGAACAACTAGAGTGCTAACAGTCCTACTTATGACAACCGTACGGCACACCTGAAGCCATCTTGGTTGGAATAAAGTGGTAACTCTTAAAACATTTAATTTAAAAAGGAACAAAATGAGGGGGTTCATTTTGCCATAGAAAGTATGATTAGTGCTGCAGAAAGAAAAATTAGGGCACATTTTGAGTGACTTCTCAAATCCTCTTCTATTTCATTAAAAAATTCTGATATGCAGACTGGTACATGCACTTTTAATACCAACAGCAGACTTCCGTGGTGAGCAGTAGCTTTACTACAGTGATCTAATAAGCAACTAGAGTGCTAACATTCTGAATTTATGGCAAATGTGTGACACATCTGAATGCCTTCTTGATGGAATCAAAGTAAAAAACTGAAAGTATTTCCTACTGAGGAGACTGTAGTAAATGAGGAAATTAGGAAACATCATAACAAATAAGTCACCCAAAATGTCCACCAGAGACAAAAGAGCCCAAATGTAACCCAAATATCACCCAGAGGTAGCCCAAGTATAGCCCACTGACAGAATGTCCCAGAGTGTTCTAACGAACAACTAGAGCGCTAACAGTCTTACTTATGACAAAAGTATGGCACACCTGAAGCCATCTTGATTGGAATAAAGTGGTAACACTTAAAACATTTAATTTACAAAGAAACAAAATGAGGGGGTTCATTTTGCCATAGATATTATGATTAGTGCTGCAAAAAGAAAAATTAGGGCACATTTTGACTTCTCAAATCCTCTTCTATTTCATAAAAACATTCTGACATGCAGACTGAAACATGCACTTTGAATACCAGCAGCAGACTTCCCTGGTGAGCAGTAGCTTTACTACAGTGATCTAATGATCAACTAGAGTGCTAACATTCAGAATTTATGGCAAATGTGTGACATATCTGAATACCTTCTTGATGGAATCAAAGTAAAAAACTGAAAGGATTTCCTACTGAGGAGACTGCAGTAAATGAGGAAATTAGGAAACTTCATAACAATTAAATCTCCCAAGATGGCCACCAGAGACAAAAGAGCCCAAATGCAGCACAAATATCACCCAGATGTAGCCCACATGTAGCCCAATGACAGAAGTGTGCAAAACACTTATTTTTGTGTATTTGCAGTTTTATATAGTGCAGACTTGTCAGGTATTGGAGTGCTTTACATGAGCATTGGTTACATCACACAAGATCAAATTCATTTTGGTTGTAGACATGGGGAGATTAAGTGATTTGACCAGAATCACAGAATGTTGAGCTGAAGCAGAAACTCCAACCTGGTTCCCCAGCTCTGGAAGTAACACCACATCCTCTCTCCTAGGTGCAACATTTAATCAAGTGGTCAACTGGATAAAAAAACATAAAGATAACAAATAATTTAAAAGTTCTTTGTCGCTATTTGAAAACTCAGAAAATATGTCCTCATTTTTGTTTTTTAGAGCACTAACCATAATTTTGATGCAAATAAGACCCTCTCATATATGTAATTCATAAAGAAAATACTCTAGGTATTACAGTTTTGATTACATCAAGATGACGTCAGGCGTTCCACACTTTTGTAATAAATATAGAATGTTAGCAATCTAGTTGTTCATCGGGATACTGTTGAGAGGCAGAGGCCAGGGGCACGGACTCTGAAAATTGAAGGCAGGTAGGAGAGTGCAGAGGCAACAATTTGACCACACTGGGCAGGCAGGAAGGGCAGTGGCAGCACAACAGACTATGGAGGGCAGTGGAAAGGGGACAGGGGCAACAAACCAACAATACAGGACTGGCAAGAGAGGCTGCGGCAATATAATAGACCATTATGGGCAGAAGGAAGAGGCAGTGGTAGTACAACCATACATGCGAACAGACCCGTTTCAGCCAGGAAACGTCCAATGTTTTTAAGCTCAAATGGGCTTTATTTGATCTGTCTCCTGTCTACAATCTCCTCTTTTTCAATGTAACTCAAAGGGGAAAATCAATACCCCAGTTTTTTTTCAAAATCTCCATCTTACCAAGTTCAAAATGTTCGCAAGTATGGTACATTGGATCATGGTAGGCAGGAGGAATTGGGGTAGGGACATGGACTCGGATAACAGAGGACAGGAGGGACATAGAGAGGTGCCCCAAACTGACCCTACAGTGCAGGCATCAGGGTTTGCAGCAGCACAATACACCACACAGCGCATGCGGGACGGGCGTGCAGCGCAACAATCCATAGAAAGCAATAGGAAGGGGACAGGACCATGCACATGGACAACAGAGAACAGAGGGAAAAGAGGCAATGGTAGCTAGCTGTCCATAATGGACAGACAGGAGAGAAAGCTGCAGCATAACAGACCATAAAGGGCAGGAGGGACGGATCAGGGGCATTACAATGGAACAGACAAGCCAGGAGGGAGGGAATAGGGGTCTGCACATGGAAACAGAGGGCTGGGGGCAAGGGGGCAGGGCAGGAGCAGCAAGATGACCATGGAGGTCAGGCAGGATGGGCACTAGAAACAAGACACACCATGGAGAGCAACAATGAGACTATGATGGCATACACACAGACCATGGAGGGAAGGTGGGAGGGGGTCAGGGGCAGCTAGCTGACCACACAGGGAAGGTGGGAGGGGCCATGGCAGCACAGAAGACCATGCCTGGCAAGCGGGAGGGTTAGTGGCAGCACAATGGCTATGATGGGCAAGAAAGAGGGTGCAGTGGCATGCCCAAAGGACCATGGAGTATAGAAAGGAGGGTCAGGACCTGGGCACAGACAAGAGAGTTCAGGGGAAGGGGCCTCACAACAGACCGCACGGGCAGGCAGGAGGAGCAGTTGCAGCACAACAGACCAGGGAGGGCAGAAGGGTGTGGCAGTAAAATGGACCATGGAGGACAGGAGGAAGGGGATGTAGTGAATCAGCCACTTTTGTGGTCTGACACCCTATGATGACCCTCGACCACCACCATTCTGTATTGACTTAAGTGTGTTATGTTACCTTAGCCTTAATGTAGGATGGGTTTGCATATGCCTGCATTTCTTCTGTCTTTTAGTGGAATAGTCTTTCCAAGAATAGAAGGTATGGGATGTTGAGGTGCAGTCTTGTGGGTGGTGGTGCACACATGTGCTCAATGTTGTATACTGAGGGATTAAGTGTATAATGTTATTTGGGTTAGGTGAATTATGACTTTGACCTATTGGCTTTGACGTAGTCTAATGTCATTCTGCCTTCTGACTTTACCTTGCTTCAAACTTTTCTGTGTGCACAGTGGTGCTTGTAAGTTGTGTGGATGAGAATTATAGGTGCGGACTATTGCCTTTGACAGGGCCTCATGTCTGACTCTGCCTTGCTGCTGCGTGCACAGCCGTGCTTGCAAGTTGTTTGGGTTATTCACATTCAAGGTCTTGGTGTTTTCCTGAGCGATTGTTTTTGTTTAGTGTACTGTGGAAGGCCTTGTGAGAGCTTCGTCAAGACAGAGGCTGGTAGAAGTGCGAATGGAGGAAGAGACTTGAGAGCTCCTTACTGCCATGGAGATGCTTGCTTGGAACTTGGCCAGTTCTGGTAAAATTCCTCTGGCGGTGGGAGGAGGTCTTTCACGAATCTTCTAGTGTGTTTATAGCTGAGGGTTGCAGGCTGAGAAACTGGGAGTTTGGATTCCGAGCGAGGGCAGACGTGTCTATCTCGGATTGAACCCTGGCTTGCTGAGCTCTGATCCCCGGCTGTAATTCCCCCAGTCAGAAGTGGGCAGTGTATGCACCAGGTGATGTATTGAGTTGTGTGGTTCTTTGATCATTGGAGGTGTTTTCTTTGTGGTGTGGGAGGTGCACATCCAGAGTACTCCTCTGCTCTATATATATGTATATCTTTCTGATCTCTAGCAGGACGTCCAGTGTACCTTATCTTATATCAGTTATTGCTTGTTTATTAATCAGTATTATAGTTTGCTCAGTTATTGATTCATGCCTTTAGATTATAAGTCTGCTACATATATTTGAATCTATGCATTTGGTATCTGAGATAGCCTTTGCTTAGAGAGTATTATGTAATAAACCCCAAGCCTTATTCTAAAAGTGATAGAGTCTTTGCATTTTGTTATTTGCCTCCCAGGTGGGAGTGCAGGGATTGGGTGTGGCTTATTGGTGAGAAGCTACATTCAAAACATTTTGGCGTAGTCGGTTGCAGGATCTGTACATTGATTTAAAAGGGGAAGAAATATGTTTTTTAGAAATTGAAAGCAGACTCTTAGATATCAATTGATTTATTTGCATGGGGGTAGCCCATATGATGTGCTGGCTCGTGAAGTGAGCTAATTGTGCTGAGTTAGAATTGGTGTGTGTGTGTGTT
Source organism: Triturus cristatus (assembly GCF_964204655.1). Classification (NCBI taxonomy): domain Eukaryota; kingdom Metazoa; phylum Chordata; class Amphibia; order Caudata; family Salamandridae; genus Triturus; species Triturus cristatus. The sequence goes on along the minus strand of NC_140585.1, from coordinate 1,136,287,514 downwards.
TAAGTGTGTTTTGTAAAAAGTGCTTATAAATAGCTTGCTACGTGAGGCAGAAAGGGCTGGATCCCTTTCAAGTGTTTGTTAAGGAATGCATATCAAATGTTTTCAGTTGCAAAGTGAATGTAAAATGTCAGAGCATAACTCTGAAGTGTGGGACTCCTTCGAGTTTAAAGACTCCGGAGTTGTAATGAAGGGTGTTAATCAGCAGGAGATTAATGACATTTTAGACAGAGACAGCAGTGTTATTTTAAATGTGTTGGTTAATATGCATCAAACATGTGGGCATTTGCAAAAAGAACGTAGTGAGTTGAAAACAGAGCTAGTTGATGCCCAGTTTGAAAATATATCTTTGAAGACAGAATTAAACGTGTACCAGGCTGTGAAGCTGTTTACTTTGACCTGCCAGAATGATTCAGATGTGCCAGGAAGGAATGTGCAGGACAGTAAACAGACCAACGTTTTAGGCTTAACGATCACCGGTTGCGGACATAAATTAGACATGACAGTGAATGATACATTTTGCTTCGAAAGAGAAATACAACAATATGATTTTGAATGTGAACAGCAGATTGTGTACAATGATTACAGGAAAGTGCAGGGAAATGAAAGGTTACTTTTAGATTCAGATGCTGGACAAATGCAGAGGATTCTGTGCTTTCTGGCACCAAAAGATACTGGACAGAACAGCGTTAGAGGAAATGTGGTTTGCCTATGGGAGATTGCAATGGTTATTAAGTGGCATGTACAGACAGAAAAACAGTTTGCACAGGATTTAAAAGAAAGTCCTGAGGTGGAGTTTGAAACACAAGATTTCCCAGTGAAGGTGCCCTATGTTATAAAGGAAATTAATTTGAAACAGTACAGAATGCCAGATGGGCGTGAAGGGATCAGTGAGATCATTCAGGGCTTGACAGGTTGAGGTGGTGACAATACTTGGCGCATGACAGTTGATTATTATTAACTGAACAAATATATACCTTCTTTGACTGATGCTGTCCCAGATATTGTTACAGAAGTAGCATGGGACTTGATATGTGACTTTTTATATTGCCAATGCTTTTTTCTTTTTGATATGTCAAGAGCAGTTTAGTTTTTTGTTTTCATGTGGTGATAGACTAATGACATTAAGAATTTGCTTGAATTAGTTAGACAGAATGGGGGAGCATTTTCAGATTAAAGAATGTGAAGTCTTGCTGGAGGTAAGGAGAGGTTAAAGCTGTTTTTCCTCTCAGACATGTAACGAGTTGTTCTGGGAGTGGGTCATTTGAAAGCGTCTTTGAGACTGATGATTGGGAGGCTTGCAGTGAGATCATCCAGCAACGCTGAGAAGAGCTCAGGCTTTCTGTGATGACTTAGGAGGAATTCCTACGGGAGGGGTCATCCCAGCTCCTCTCCCCAGTAGAGAGAGTCGCATGAAAGTTGGCAGCAGGAGTTCAGAGCACGTTGACCTTGAAGAGATAAGGTGCGAGCTAGAGACAGCCGGAGAAGTCTCTGTTTGTTATGTTTGGCAAGGGGCCATTTAGTGTCCGCAGAGATTTGTGAAGGGGGGCAGCACCTGTGAGGGGTGCAGTGAGAGAAGTGAGAGAAGGAGACTGCCCCAGCCCTTCTTGCTGTGTATAGAAAAAGAGAGATTTTACCAAGAATTCAGAGGCTAAAGCGTTGGTAGTATTCTTAGACAATTCCCCAGAGCTGGAGGAGACCTATGTAGACAGAAATTAAAATATTGTATTTTTAGAACTGCAAGACGGAAGAAGTGTACTTTTGAAAAAATGTTTTTTTTTGCAAGAAGAGTGATGCTTGTTTCTTTTTCAGATTCGCCCAGTTCTCCGCGTGTGAGTGGGACTCCCTTCTCCCGTGTGAGTGGGGCCCTCCCTCTCCCCCCCTTCTCTCTCCCCTTCCCCCTTCCCCCCTCCCAAGCCTGGAATGATCGCCAGACCAGACGGTGGCAGCTGATGCCTGTGGCTAACCAGACTGGATGGGGTCCTCCCTTGTCAAGGAGATACAGATATATACCGGAGAACATGATGGACTGCTTCTTTTCAAGCAAAGAGGGATCAGCAGGGTGTGGAACTGTTTCCGTCACGTGAGGTCAACTTTACATGCATGAAGCCTGTGTGTCTTTCACACAGGGTACCTGCTTATGTGACAGTGAGGACAAAACAAAAGAGGGAACTACAGGATGTGCTTTGCCAGAACTGTTTTATCAACGCGAAGTTCAGATGCGATGGGAGACGGCTGTTTGTTTTTTCACACAGAAGGACTGTTTTTGTTTTTATGAATGGAGACCTATAGAGACGCTTTGCTACGATCGGCGTAGATATTTTCTGAGTTAGTGAACAGTAATAACCTGTAGCTGTTGCTACAATATATGAGTTTGGCAGTAGAGTTTCCAGTTTAACCATTAGAGGCATTAGGAGCATTCAAAAGCTTGATTCATTTATTTTGTGTATCCATTCAACATGTATCCAGATATCTATGAGCTATTTCTAGATGCACCTGAGTTATTGCTTCTACATGTATTTAGAGAATGCAGACTTTATGTGCTCTAAAGTGATTCTCATATACTTTTGATGAGTTTTTCAGTTTTGCAATGGAGCATTTCGATCATAGTTGCTTTTTAGTCATGATTTGTTTTGAATTATGTATTTTTGTGTAGCCACTTCAACACATGAGTTGCTGTTTCAACTTGTGCTTTTTAGTAGTTGTGCCTTTCAATTCAGAAATGTGGTCTTAAATGATTTTGCTTCCATTGAGATATGCAGTGCTTCAATGGTAGTTTTGTTTTTCAGTTATGATATACAGTTGCTATTTGCTTTGCAATTATTTCATTTTTGCAGTTAAGAGATGCAGTGCTTCATTAGATTTTGTTTTTGACATATGTGAATGGTGATGATCAAGGGTCATGGGGTGCAATGTAGTGAATCAGCCACTTTTGTGGTCTGACACCCTATGATGACCCTCGACCACCACCATTCTGTATTGACTTAAGTGTGTTATGTTACCTTAGCCTTAATGTAGGATGGGTTTGCATATGCCTGCATTTCTTCTGTCTTTTAGTGGAATAGTCTTTCCAAGAATAGAAGGTATGGGATGTTGAGGTGCAGTCTTGTGGGTGGTGGTGCACACATGTGCTCAATGTTGTATACTGAGGGATTAAGTGTATAATGTTATTTGGGTTAGGTGAATTATGACTTTGACCTATTGGCTTTGACGTAGTCTAATGTCATTCTGCCTTCTGACTTTACCTTGCTTCAAACTTTTCTGTGTGCACAGTGGTGCTTGTAAGTTGTGTGGATGAGAATTATAGGTGCGGACTATTGCCTTTGACAGGGCCTCATGTCTGACTCTGCCTTGTTGCTGCGTGCACAGCCGTGCTTGCAAGTTGTTTGGGTTATTCACATTCAAGGTCTTGGTGTTTTCCTGAGCGATTGTTTTTGTTTAGTGTACTGTGGAAGGCCTTGTGAGAGCTTCGTCAAGACAGAGGCTGGAAGAAGTGCGAATGGAGGAAGAGACTTGAGAGCTCCTTACTGCCATGGAGATGCTTGCTTGGAACTTGGCCAGTTCTGGTAAAATTCCTCTGGCGGTGGGAGGAGGTCTTTCACGAATCTTCTAGTGTGTTTATAGCTGAGGGTTGCAGGCTGAGAAACTGGGAGTTTGGATTCCGAGCGAGGGCAGACGTGTCTATCTCGGATTGAACCCTGGCTTGCTGAGCTCTGATCCCCGGCTGTAATTCCCCCAGTCAGAAGTGGGCAGTGTATGCACCAGGTGATGTATTGAGTTGTGTGGTTCTTTGATCATTGGAGGTGTTTTCTTTGTGGTGTGGGAGGTGCACATCCAGAGTACTCCTCTGCTCTATATATATGTATATCTTTCTGATCTCTTGCAGGACGTCCAGTGTACCTTATCTTATATCAGTTATTGCTTGTTTATTAATCAGTATTATAGTTTGCTCAGTTATTGATTCATGCCTTTAGATTATAAGTCTGCTACATATATTTGAATCTATGCATTTGGTATCTGAGATAGCCTTTGCTTAGAGAGTATTATGTAATAAACCCCAAGCCTTATTCTAAAAGTGATAGAGTCTTTGCATTTTGTTATTTGCCTCCCAGGTGGGAGTGCAGGGATTGGGTGTGGCTTATTGGTGAGAAGCTACATTCAAAACAGGGGATAGGGGCATGGCATGTGGACAGGCGGGGTGGAGGTGGCAGGGACAGGTTACAGTCATCTGACAATGCTAGGCAGGTGGGAGGGGATGGCAGCTTAACAGAACACTCAGAGTAGATAGGAGTGGCAGGTCCATGGAACATGGTGGGCAAAAAGGATGGAGCAGGGGCATGCACAAAGACATCGGAGGGCAGGGGGAAGGAGAATAGGGGCAGCAAGCTAAGCACAGAGGCTAAGCAGGAGGTCAATGATGGGCCATAGAATTGGGCAATGGAGGGCAGGAGGAGTGGACTGGTACATCATGCTAAATGGAGGGCAGTGGCAGCACATCAGACCATGCACGGCAGGAGGGAGGAGGCTAGTCCATGGATTCAGACAACAGAGGATAGGGAGGAGGTGGATGGGGCAGCAAGCTAACTGTTCAGAGAAGGTGGGTATTAGGAACTTTATTGTTTTTAAAATGTGTGTCTGTGCGAACTACTTAAAATATGAACAAGTATGCAGCATAATCTCACTTTTATTCAGGAAGAAGAAGACGTTTGTGACTGTGACTCCGGGCTCACTCGGCAGAAACACCCCCTGTCCCTCCACCCCCCCATCGCAAAATGTAATGCCCGTGAAAAGGGTAGGTGGACGCAGTGTTATATAGAACATAGTCCTGAGAGCACGATTGAAAATGAAAACTAGATATAGTATATGGTATAAACTATGCACCAAAAAGTGTGATATAAGATGAACCGGGGCGTGAAATATAATATGCAATACATTGTGCGCAATGACAGATTCATTGGAGAGCGCGAGATAGCACAGGCACTAGTGCGTGCTATGCGATATGCGCCTTGGAGTGTAATATGCACAGGGCAGTGTTGTGTAACCTAACTAGTCTCTAAAGTTGTAATATAAAATATGTGCTGGGGAGTGTAATGTTGCATATGCACTGTGACAAAGATATGGATCCCAGATTGTAATATGTCTGGCATAGCGCTGTGCGTTATAACATAGGCATCGAGGAAGGCACGTTAGATGGGGCAATATAACCCGTGCGAAGGCAAGTGTGGCATGACATATTCACGGGGTGGTGTTACAGTGCACATGGGCTAGAGAGTGTCATAGCATACGCACAAGCTGGTGGAATACAACACAGAGGTGTGAGGCACTCGGCGGGCACTGGTGGGTGTAACACAGCATTGGGCTCAGCCAGGAGCACGCTGTGACTCTCAAGTGAGGTTTGTCTCCTTTCCAGAGAGTAAAATAAAAAGTATTACACATCCGGCAGTGGATGTGTGTTTTATTAACCGTGAGGGGGGTTTCTTGCATAGTTTGGTCGAATTTTTGTCGAATCCCCTTTGAATGGCTTGGTGTGCGTGTATATTAAATGTGCCCGTCAATAGCTACCCATGTTTGTATAAATAAACGACAAGGGTGTCTACTTGGAGAGTACCCACTGGCGGGGGCGCCGGGATTAGGCACGGTAGGGCATCAGACACGTCAGAGCTTCACTAGCGGTGTAAATACATTCCATGTGGATTCATTCTATGCATAGTCGCCTTTTAATTAATATCACGCAAATCATCATGGTGATAGGTACATATGGTTTGTCCAGCATGTCCTAGGTGTCGCGATCCTCTGTGGATTCTGTGGGAGCGAATGAAGCACAAGAGTTCCACCTCCCGACGTCCCCGGCTCTGAATGTGAACACAGAGTACCAGGGCAATCAGGCGAGGGATGGGGAATTAGGAAGGGAACAGCGGGGAATGGGATATCTGTAACAGAAGGAAATCATAATACATAGTACAACCACACTGGGCAACCTACTCTCATTAGGTCTCACTATGTCTCCCCAATGTGTCACCTCATACACAACAAACACCAAGAACCTTGCCGAAATCGCCACAAGTTACAACAAGAGGCTTCCTCCTTTCATCTAACACACCCCAGGTTGGTTATGGCTCTCTGGGTTCTGTTCCCCCTGACTTAAGGCTCCTTTGAGGTGGTAGCACCCGATATAGTTCTGCAGTGCTTCAATACTAAACGACTCAGTGACTATAGTCTTTCCCTGACCCCCTTGTTTAGCCCTTTAGGTGAGGTAGAGTTAAAGTCACGCACACCCCCTATAACATCAGGTTGGTGGCTTCGTCGAAGTCAAGAAATGTCCCGCACAAGGCAGCCCCTCCTTAGAACGACTCTACCTTGCGATTGGCAGGCTGCGGCTCTGGCGGGGAATGGCACCGCTCCGGCTTCCACGGCCTGGGAAGAAGCGTCCGCTCCTAGTGCCTCTTTTGGTCCGAGGCTTAGTTGTCAGTCCCGAACTCCTGGAACGCGGCGGCGCTTACGTCAGCGTCCCGCGAGTGGTCCCTCACCTTTGGCAAATCCTGGATTCGAAGTAACGCGGCAACGCTTGGCATCAGCGTCCCGCGAGTGAAGAGTGCTCCTTCACCCTTGGTAAATTCTGGGTTCGGAATAACGCGGCAACGCTTACTCTAGCGTCCCGCGCTGGCGAGCTTCAGCGGTTCTTCGTTTCGTTCGGAACCCACCGAACGGAATTCAAGTGAACAGGATTACGCGCTCCGATTGGTCCTCCTCTCCCGTACTAAATAGCGGAGGCCACACCCTCTACCGCCAAGCTTTCTGGAAGTTGTGGTCTGGTTACAGTTTCGGTAGGCGCACTAGATCAGCGCCTGACACTAGGTGTTTCTATAAATATATATATTTTTTAAATAATAAAAAACAAAGGCCGGCCCCGGGGTTTGGGGTCCCTGGGGCCGATTAAGGCCTTGAGAGGGCTAAATGTATTTTTTTCAACAAAAAAAATTAGGGTGCAGGCCCTGGGGGATGGGGTCCCCAGGGCCAGTAAATTAGAAAAAGAAGGGGGGCCACACAGCCCTCCTTCTTAAAAAAATAAAATGAATAAAAGACCGGCATCGCGCCGGATGTCAGGCTTGCCGGGTCCGAATCCTCAGGGCTGTGCCGATGCTCTATGGGGGCCCACCTCTGAATCGACCCAAGTCTGGCTATGGATATACACAGACTTTTGGGGCAATTGAGCGGGGGAAGGAAAGGGTGGGGACTGCGGGGAGGGAGACCTGTGGGCGAGAGACAAGAAAGCACAATAAGTTCTTTGATTCCCCCTTTCTCCCTTACTCTGTGTTTCCCCCTTCTCAATCCACCCTTTCTTACCTGTAAAGAAATAAGAGCGATGTAACTGGTTAAGGAGGAGATGTGGAGGCTGCAGCTTTGCGTATCTGGCTCTCTGAGGTTTAGGCGTACGTCTTGTGGACTATAAAAGAGAAGCACACACGTACACCAGAAAGGAAAGCAACAAAAGAATAGAAATGCTACCACTGCAGCGCTAAAGTAAATGTAGACCTGAATAGTTCGGATATGGAGAATGGGCTGGTATTCGTTAGTGGACTTTCTCCCTTCCCTTTCCAAATGAGAATTCCTGGTATACAGATTTGAACAAAGTCATGAAACAAATAACGTAGTATACTCTGTTTAGGAATTTAGAGGAGAAGGGTCACACTCATTCATCCATTCAAGGTTCCTTTTTTCCAGGCACGATATACTGTTGTACAAACGGGATGCAAAACTGTCTTGGGACAAACAAACACGATGTGCGCAACTTGGGGATGCTCAGAGGGTCAACGTCACACTCAGCCATCCATCCTACGTTGCAAAGCATACCATTTGCGGGCGCGTATTCACCCCGCACGAAACCGGGACCGGTTTCACCAACGGGGTCAATCTGGCAGCCCAAGCGCCACTAAGTGCGCGGTCGCTCCCCTGCACGGTGAATCTCTCACCTCCAACAGGGGAGTCACAGAAGTCGTTCTATGAATGCCTTGGAGACACTCAAGGGATGCGGTCGGAGGGTGTGTCCTTTGACACTCTTACCGCCAAAGTAACTGCAAGGCAAAGCGTCCAGCTTTCCCGCGGGAGATGTAGAATAATCGGCACCGCGGTCCGGACTGCAGGGCTTTTATTTCCTGCTTCCGGTCCGCAGCCGTCGTCCGATGCGCAACGTGCTCGCGTTGCCTATCGGGACTTGTAGTCCGTGTGGTTCCGCGTCTCGCGTCTCTGCCGTCTGCAGCGAGCGCGATCGCGGGAAGGCAAATCATGACACCGGAGGCCATGCCCCCTCCTTGCAGCACTCTGCAAACGCGCCCCCTGGCCAGTTGTAAGTCGGGGAATTAATTCCCCTTCAATACTGAGGGTCCCTGAGGGCCAACTAGCCCAACAGGTATCTCCAGTATGCGCCAGGGAGCTGCGTTGCAGACAGGTGTTCTGAGACCACGCCCCTTTTTACACCTCTATGCAACGCAGCTCTGTGGCGCTTACTGGAGGTACCTAGTGGGCTAGTTTGACCTTAGGGACCCTTAGGATTCAAGGGGACTTAATCTCTCAATTTAGAACGGCCACAGGGCGCGTTTACACAGTGGTGAAGGGAGGGGACGGGGCCTGAGGTGACGTGTGCAAACACGTCCTGTGGCGCGTTTTAAGTTGGGGAAATAATTCCCTTTCAATCCTGAGGGACCCTGGGGGCCAACTAGCCCACCAGGTGCTTCCAGTAAGCGCCACTGCTCTGTGTTACAGAGAGGTGGTGCAGGCCGTGCCCCTTTTTACACCTCTCTGCAATGGCGCTTACTGGACGTACCTAGTGGGCTATTTTGCCCCTAGGGATCCTCAGGATTCAAGGGGACTTAATCTCCCAACTTAAAAAACGGCCACAGGGCGTGTTTACACAGTGGGGAAGGGAGGGGACGGGGCCTGAGGTGACGTGCGCAAACACGCCCTATAGCACGTTTTAAGTTGGGGAAATAATTCCCCTTCAATCCTGAGGGCCCCTAGGGTCCAACTAGCCCACCAGGTGCTTCCAGTAAGCGCCACTGAGCTGTGTTGCAGAGAGGTGGTCCAGGCCGTGCCACTTTTTACACCTCTCTGCAATGCAGCTCTGTGGCGCTTACTGGAGGTACCTAGTGGGCTAGTTGGACCCTAGGGAACTTCAGGATTCAAATAAACTTAATCTCCCAACTAAAAACAACCACAGGGCGTGTTTACACAGTGGTGAAGGGAGGGGACGGGGCCTGAGTTAACGTGTGCAAACAAGCCCTGTGGCGTGTTTTAAGTTGGGGAAATAATTCGCTTTCAATCTTGAGGGACCCTGGGGGACAACTAGTCCACCAGGTGCTTCCAGTAAGCGCCACTGCGCTGCGTTGCAGAGAGGTGGTCTAGGCCGTGCCCCTTTTTACATCTCTCTGCAACGCAGCTCTGTGGCGCTTACTGGAGGTACCTAGTGGTCTAGTTGGACCCTAGGGACCATCAGGATTCAAGGGGACTTAATCTCCCAACTTAAAACGGCCACAGGGCGTGTTTACACAGTGGGGAAGTGAGGGGACGGGGCCTGAGGTGACATGTGCAAACACGCCCTGTGGCGCGTTTTAAGAGGTAGTTTTAATCCCCTGCCCTATTATATACTAGGGGCTTACAGAGGAGGTCATGCTGATCACAGGGGGACCCCAACGCATAGTGTTCCCTAGTGTATGTAGGTGTTTTCACTGTATTCTGAGTGTCTTTTAACATAGCACTGGCTCTAGGACTGGTTAGTCAGACTCAGTTAATACCAGTATCCGTCTGAAAAAGTTGAGGGTAAAGGATGATTTTGCAACAAGGCTTCTTTCTGCTCTTCTGTTTGTTCTTTCTGCACGTTATCCTTCTTCTTGCACTTTTCTTCGTCTTTGAGGACTTCTGTTGCTTCTTTCTGCATTTCTTTTTTTTCTTTCTGTGCGTTTTTTCTTCTTTCTTCACATGTCCTATCTCTGTAGGCATAGTTAGAAATTAGCATTTAAAAAACCTTTGACTTTCACTGAAAAAACCATAGGTTTCAGGCACGTTATAGTTAGGAATTAGCATTTAAAAAACCTTAGAAATTCACTGAAAAAACCATAGGTTTCAGGGACGTTATAGTTAGCTGGACTTTTCACTCGTACAAAACCATTGAAATTCCCCCGTTATAGTTAGTTCAGCTAACTATAACTCGCGCGCCCACAATGCACTGCTGATGACGTCACATATTACATCACTCATGACATGGTCAGGGACATCACTCATGACATCACTGATGACATCTCAAATGACATCACTGATGACATCACTGATGACATCATCCAGTGAATGTGTGTTTTTCTGAAAATTACATATGTTTTATATATGTATATCTCAAGGTCGATGGAAGAATAAATGGGTATATAAGTGTCTAAATGGATGAATTGTTTTTGAAAAATTGATTGTATAACTGATTGATTAAGTGTATCTTAGTGAATACATGGCTTAGTGAGTAATGTTTAAATATATAAATATCTGTATCAGTCTCTCACTTTGTGTATAAGTGGCTGCATGGGTTGGTGAGTAGCTACATGAGTGTCTATATAGGTTATTAGTTGGATTTTTGAGTATCAATATGAGTGTCTGAGTGTCTGTATGGTTCAGTGGGCGGTATTACGTAGTGCATAGGTGCATGAATGAGTGACTCACTGTTTGTATGTGTGCAGGACTGTATGGGTGGATGAGTTTGTGCATGGGTGTGTTAGTGAGTGAATGCCTGTCTCAATAGTGTCTTTATGAGTAACTACATATGTTTTAAACTAGTATATGTGACTATTGGTGTATATAAGTGAGTATATGTGAGAGTGAGAGATTGAAAGAGTTCCTGTATGAATAAGTATGTGTTTCTATAAGTGATTGTTTAACAGACTAAGTATGTGTAAGTTTCTGTAGAAGTAAGTGTGGTGGTGTATGTATAACTGTATATGCAAGTAAATGGATGTTTGATTCTTTATTAGCATGAGTGACTATGTGTGTGAGTAACTCTATGGATGAGTAGTGTTGTGTAACAGGATGTATAGGTGTATGAGTACATATGATGAGTGAGTACATGTATGAGTGACTGTATAGGACTGTTGGTGAATGAGTGGATGTGTATGTGGATCTTAGAATTACTGAATAGGTTGTTGTAACTGATATTGGTATGTCCATTGTTTTGAAAATGTTAGTTTCTATTTTTGAATGTGTGTATCAAAGGTTATATTAGGGGGAGAGGAGGTCTGCCACTGTATCACAAGGATGATGTCATCAGTGATGTCATTTGAGATGTCATCAGTGATATCATGAGTGATGTCATCAGTGATGTCATGAGTGATGTCACTGACCATGTCATGAGTGATGTAATATGTGACGTCATCAGCAGTGCATTGCGGGCGCGCGACTTATAGTTAGCTGAACTAACTATAACGGGGGAATTTCAATGGTTTTGTACGAGTGAAAAGTCCAGCTAACTATAACACCCCTGAAACCTATGGTTTTTTCAGTGAATATATATATATGTTTATATATGTATGTATGTATATATATATACACATATATATAAATGCATATGCATATATATGCATATATATATGTGCATATGTGTGCGTGTAGAGAAAGGTAGAGAGGTAGAGGTCTAGAGGTCTAGAGGTGTAGAGGTAGAGAGGTAGAGAGTAGTAGAGAGAGAGGTAGAGAGTAGAGAGCGAGTAAAAGATAGTAGAGAGTGAGTAGTAGAGAGTAGTAGAGAGTAGTAGAGAGAGTAGTAGAGAGTGAGTAGTAGAGAGTAGTAGAGTCAGTTGTAGAGAGTGAGTAGTAGAGAGTGAGTATTAGAGAGTGAGTAGTAGAGAGTAGTAGAGAATGAGTAGTAGAGTGAGTAGTAGAGAGTAGTAGAGAGTGAGTAGTAGAGAGTGAGTAGTAGAGAGTGCGTAGCAGAGAGAGAGTAATAGAGAGTAGTAGAGAGTGAGTAGTAAAGTGAGTAGTAGAGAGTAGCAGAGAGAGAGTAGCAAAGAGTGAGTAGTAGAGAGTAGTAGAGAGTGAGTAGTAGAGAGTGAGTAGTAGAGTGAGTAGTAGAGTAGTAGAGAGTAGTAGAGAGAGAGTAGTACAGAGTGAGCAGTAGAGAGTAGTTGAGATTGAGTAGTAGAGAATGAGTAGTAGAGAGAGAGTAGTAGAGAGTAGTACAGTAGTAGAGAGTGAGTAGTAGAGAGTGACTAGTAGAGAGTAGTGGATTAGTAGAGAGTGAGTGGTAGAGAGTAGTAGAGAGTGAGTAGTAGAGTGAGTAGTAGAGAGTAGTAGAGAGTGAGTAGTGAAGTGAGTACTAAAGAGTAGAAGAGAGCGAGCAGTAGAGAGTAGTAGAGAGTGAGTAGTAGAGAGAGTAGTAGAGAGTTAGAAGTAGAGAGAGTGAGAGAGTAGTAGAGTGAGTAGTAGAGAGTAGTTGAGAGTGAGTAGTGGAGAGTGAGCAGTAGAGAGTAGTAGAGAGTGAGTAGTACAGAGTGAGTAGTACAGAGTGAGTAGTAGAGAGTAGTAGAGAGTGAGTAGTAGAGAGTAGTAGAGTGAGTAGTAGAGAGTGAGTAGTAGAGAGAATAGTAGAGAGTAAGTAGTAGAGTAGTAGAGAGTGAGTGGTAGAGAGTAGGAGGGAGTCGTAGAGTGAGTAGGAGAGAATAGTAGAGAGTGAGAAGTAGAGAGAGTAGTAGAGAGTAGTAGAGTAGTACAGAGTGAGTAGTACAGAGTGAGTAGTAGAGAGAGTAGTAGAGAGTAGTAGAGTAGTAGAGAGTGAGTAATAGAGAGTGAGTAGTACAGAGTAGTAGAGAGTGAGTAGTAGAGAGTGAGTAGTGGAGAGTGAGTAGTGGAGAGTGAGTAGTAGAGATCGAGTAGTAGAGAATGAGTAGTAGAGAGTGAGTAGTAGAGAGTGAATAGTAGAGAGTGTAGTAGAGAGTGAGTAGTAGAGAGTTGTAGAGTGAGTAGTAGAGAGTGAGTAGTAGGGAGAGAGTAGTAGAGTAGTAGAGAGTGAGTGGTAGAGAGTAGTAGAGAGTAGTAGAGTGAGTAGTAGAGAGTAGTAGAGAGTGAGTAGCAGAGAGTGAATAGTAGAGAGAAGTAGTAGAGAGTAGTAGAGAGAGACTAGTAGAGAGTGAGTAGTAGAGAGTGAGTAGTAGAGAGTAGTAGTGAGTGGGTACTAGAGAGTGAGTAGTAGCAAGTGAGTAGTAGAGAGAGAGTAGTAGCGAGTAGTAGAGAGTGAGTAGTAGAGTAGTAGAGAGTGAGTGGTAGAGAGTGAATAGTAGAGAGTAGTAGAGAGTGAGTAGTAGAGAGAGTAGTAGTAGAGAGTGAGTATTAGAGAGTAGTAGAGCATTAGTAGTAGGCCTGGGCTAAAATGTCGTTCCGTTCGCGGAAATTGCGATAATTTGACATTTTCGCGTTCCGCGGAGAGCGCAAAAATGTCAAAATTTCCGCTTTCCGCAGCTTGGCGATAATTTGTTTCTTGCTCGCGCTGTAAAATAATACATTCTCGCGCGCGCGCGATCGCCTTACCTGAATCCCTGCGTTCGCCGACAAGTTTTCTTGATCCGGTCGCGTTCTCCATGAGATGTATTGTTTTTAGCCATTTGCGCTGTCTCGCGACAGTTCGTGCCCGCATTGACGTCATGCGTCGAGCGATCACGTCTTTCTTCTCGCGATCATGCACCGCGAGACAACTCAAAACAAGATGACCGCGCCCGCGAGCAACCAGATGGGTAAGTTGGCGACCCGCAACCATGCAGAAAATCTCGCGAACATGCGGGAAAAAAACTTCCGCATCTTCACGATATTTCCGCTTGTTTGCGATAATTTTAAACATTTTCGCGATAATTTGCGAAAGTGGATTTCGCAAATTCCGCCCACCCCTAATTAGTAGTAGAGAGTGAGTAGTAGAGAGTGAGTAGTAGAGAGTGAGTAGTAGAGAGTAAGTAGCAGAGTAGTAGCGAGTGAGTAGTAGAGAGTGAGTAGTAGAGAGAAGTAGAGAGTGAGTAGTAGAGAGTGAGTAGTAGAGAGTAGTAGAGTAGTAGAGAGTAATAGAGCGTGAGTAGTAGAGAGTGAGTAGTAGAGAGAGAGAGCAGTAGAGAGTAGTAGAGAGTGAGTAGTAGAGTAGTAGAGTAGTAGAGATTAGTCAGTCAGTGTCAGTCAATGTCAGTCAGTGTCAACCAGTCAGTGTCAGTCAATCAGTGTCAGTCAGTCAGTTTCAGTCATTCAGTGTCAGTCAGTGTCAGTAAATCAGTGTCAGTCAGTGTCAATCAGTCAGTGTCAATCAGTCAGTGTCAGTCAGTCAGTGTCAGTCATTCAGTGTCAGCGAGAGCAGCTCTGCTGACCTGGTTCTCTGGCTCTAAAGCAGCTCTGCTGACCTGGTTCTATGGCTCTAAAGCAGTTCTGCTGACATGGTTCTCTGGCTCTAGAGCAGCTCTGCTGACCTGGTTCTCACCCTCTAGAGCAGCTCTGCTGACCTGGTTCTCTCTCTCTAAAGCAGCTCTACTGACCAGGTTTCTCTGGCTCTACAGCAGCTCTGCTGACCTGGTTCTCTGGCTCTAGAGCAGCTCTGCTCACCTGGTACTTAGGCTCTAGAGCAGCTCTGCTGACCTGGTTCTCTGGCTCTAAAGCAGCTCTGCTGACCTGGTTCTATGGCTCTAAAGCAGCTCTGCTGACTTGGTTCTCTGGCTTTAGAGCAGCTCTGCTGAGCTGGTTCTCTGGCTCTAAAGCAGCTCTGCTCACCTGGTTCTCTGGCTCTAAAGCAGCTCTGCTGGCCTGGTTCTCTGGCTCTAAAGCAGATCTGCTCACCTGGTTCTCTCCCTCTAAAGCAGCTCTGCTGACCTGGTTTCTCTGGCTCTACAGCAGCTCTGCTGACCTAGTATTCTGGCTCTAGAGCAGCTCTGCTGACCTAGTTCTTAGGCTCTAGAGCAGCTCTGCTGACCTGGTTCACTGGCTCTACAGCAGCTCTGCTGACCTGGTTTTCTGCACTCACGATGCACGCACCCGACTTCGCGAGAATATATTTTAAAATAATATAAGTTTATTATAAGTACAAATATATTATTTTTATGAATATCTTACATAATCTCTTGCCCTAATATGTATATTAAAAGACACATTCATATCATTTTGGAACATAATTTCTTTTTGCGGGACTCGCGCACCCAGCGCGCCCCAGCATTGTATATGATGTCACGCGGGACCCGCAACCACGCAAACATCTCGTACCGTAATGCGCATGTGACGCGAATGCACAGGAGCAGGAGTCGCGGACTGGTCGCATACCAAACGCGCACATCACGTGATATTAAATGTATATGATGTAACTGAAAAACACGCAGCCGTCGCACACCACACGCGGATCCTTCATGACTTTTCTAAAATGGCGGCTAGAATGCACACATCCACCGTGATGTGCACGCTTTGAGTGCGCTACTCCGAAAAAAATATATATTTTTAAAGAAAATAATATAAATATATTAAAATAAAAAATGAAAACAAGAAAATTAATAAATATTTCAGTTTTAATTTTTTAATTTTTTTTGCAATTTTCAGAAGAATATATAATGTTATTTAATGAATAAAATATTTATAAATAAACAGTTAAAAAACTGTAGAAAATCAGTACAAAAAATAGGTATAACTACTATCACACTTAAAAATTTGCATTTAAAAAACCTTTGAAATTCACTGAAAAAACCATAGGTTTCAGAGACATTATAGTTAGAAATTAGCATTTAAAAAACCTTAGAAATTCACAGAAAAAAACATAGGTTTCAGGGGTTTTATAGTTAGCTGGCCATTTCACTCGTACAAAACCATAGAAATTCCTCCGTTATAGTTAGTTCTGCTAACTATAACTCACGCGCCCGCAATGCACTGCTGATGATGTCACATATTGCATCATTCATGACATGGTCAGTGACATCACTGATGACATCACTGATGACATCTCAAATGACATCACTGATGACATCATCCATGTGACAATCTGATACACCTCATCATACACTAGTATAATATTTCATCACTCACTGTAAAATACAGAGTACCATATTTGAAACCATTGACACACCAATACCAGTTACTACATACCCACTCACTGATTCCTAAGTCTACACACACAACTACCCATTCAACAACAGAATCATTTATACATGCAGTCACTAATTAATAGAACACTATCAAATGCACTTATACACATATATATACATTGACACATCAGCAGTCATCTTAGTCAGTTATGCAGTCATCCTACTCACTCATGAAAAAATTAATCACACTTACATTTACTCACTTACACAATTATCCAACAACACCTCATTTATTCAAACACATAGTAACTCATAGTTAATATGTTAAAAAAGCACCATTACAATTATACACTCATTCATATAGTTACTCTCACAATCACTGACTCTTACACACACTTATTTATATACACCAACTCTCACATACAATGCCTTTTATTTTTTTACTTTGTTGAAGATGTACAACTAAAACATATATTCACTCACCAACACACAAATAAATACACTCAGTCACCCAAACTGTTTCCACATGCATTCTTAAACCTATACACCTAGTCAATCAACCTTCACACATCTATGCATAGAGTTACACACACCCCATCCAACCACACACAAACTCAGTGTCCCATACAAATACTCACCCAACTAATCAATAACTAATATACACACTCATGTAGTTAGTGACCAACTGATGCAGCATGTTATACAACAACAGAGACAGTGCTGCACACATTCACATAGTTTAGTTACTAATCCATGTATTAAGTGAGACACTTTTAATTACTCACTTGAAAAGACAGTCAGACAGCTACTAAATCATCCATCCAGACAGTTAGATATCCACTCAATCTTCAATACAGATTGGTATATATATGTAATACATATTTAAATTTCAAACTAAACCACATTCACTGGATGATGTCATCAGTGATGTCATCAGTGATGTCATTTGAGATGTCATCAGTGATGTCATCAGTGATGTCACTGACCATGTCATGAATGATGCAATATGTGACATCATCAGCAGTGCATTGCGGGCACGCGAGTTATAGTTAGCAGAACTAACTATAACGGAGGAATTTCTATGGTTTTGTACGAGTGAAATGGCCAGCTAACTATAAAACCCCTGAAACCTATGTTTTTTTCTGTGAATATATATATGTATATATTTTACCTACTGGCAGTCACCAGTAGGTAGTCATAGTTAGGACCTATTATCCATAGGAAATCCGCAACATTCTATTTGGAATAACTTTGGCTCCGGTTGACGAATCTTCGTGAAATGTTCAAAACTGGTGGGGCGCTCTGGTCCGCTCCTATCCTGAAAGTCTCGGGGTGATTCGTCAAGCGGGGACCGAGAAAAAAGGGGGGTCCAAAACGTGTTTTCCCCATGCAATTTTCCATTGGAACCGTTAATCGCAGCTACAGCCCGAATTGCTGAACGGAATTACACCAAATTTGGCAAAAAGGTAGCCCTTGGTTCAGAATCGTGCCTTTTGGTTAAATGGTGTAAATCCGTTCAGTAGTGCCTGAGAAGATCAAAAGTAAAATCATAGATATATCTATGGCCGCGCACCCTGCCGAGCACGAGCTGTAGAACCGAGGCACAAGAAAACAAAAGAAAAAACGCACAGAACGCAAAAAGGGGGCAGGGTAGAAACACCCTTACCCCCTAGGCCTGCTCAGGGGGTCCCACAAGGACCCCCAAGGCCAAATAATTGGCAAAATCCATGTTTGGTGGCAGATCTTGCCGATGGAAAAAAAAATCGAAGTGTGGTCTCCCGCGCTTCTTTGTTAATTAGCCCCCGGGGGGCCAAGTCCCGGGGACATGATCAAAAAAAGTGTGGGGGGGCCCAATCC
The DNA here is from genome assembly GCF_964204655.1 of Triturus cristatus. Taxonomy (NCBI): domain Eukaryota; kingdom Metazoa; phylum Chordata; class Amphibia; order Caudata; family Salamandridae; genus Triturus; species Triturus cristatus. The sequence goes on along the minus strand of NC_140585.1, from coordinate 1,136,269,608 downwards.
CACCCACACTGCCCTGGGGACCGCCACCACTGGGGCTTTATCATAATATAGGCATGGTGCTCATGGCCCCCCGCAGCCCCGGGGACCGCCACCCCCTGGGGCTTTAAAACATGAATGGCGGGGGGCTCACGGCTGCCTCAATGCCCCGGGGACCGCTACCTCCCCGGGGCACTAAAGATTCAATTTGGGGGGTTTGTGACGGACCCCCCAGCCCCAGGGACCACCACCCCCCAGGGCTTTGTAAAATATGGGAGGGGGGCAGCGCGGCCCCCCTCCTGGAGCCTTGTCGAGGCCCTGGGGACCACCACCCCCCAGGGCCAGCTCCTGCAGTGTCCCTGGGTGCCCACCCCCGGGACACTGTAGTTTGCTATGGCAGGGCAGGAACCTCACGGCTCCCACCCTGTCATTGCAAACTGCTCTCTCTTCCAAATAGCAAAGCAGATTGATTTTCCACAGGGGGAGCAGCATGTTAGCCCCGGGGGATGGGGTCCCCGGGGCTATTAGTGGCTTAGTGGCCCTCCTCAAATTGAAAAAAATATATATATGTTTTTTAAAAACAAAGGCCGGCCCCGGGGGAAGGGGTCCCCTGGGCCTTAAGTGGCCACAGGAGGGGGGCAAGGCAGCCCCCCTCCAAAATAATAATAATCAAAAAAGGGGCCATACGGGGGATGGGGTCCCCGAGGCCAATGATGCGGTCCCCTTCCCGATTTCTACTTTAAAAAAAAAATAATTGGGGGCAGGCCCTGGGGGATGGGGTCCCCAGGGCCAATAAATTAGAAAATGAAAGGGAGCTACACAGCCCCCCTTCTTAAAAAATAAAAAAAATTACAAAACTGGATAGCGCCAGAGGCCACGCCCCCTCCTTGCACCACTCTGCAAATGCGCCCCCTGGTGCCTTTGCAGATGCGGAACGAATTCCCCTTGAATACTGGGGGTCCCTGGGAGCCAACTAGCTCACCAGGAACCTCCAGTATGCGCCAGGGGGATGCGTTGCAGAGAGGTGTTCTGAGGCCACGCCCCTTTCTACACCTCTCTGCAACGCAGCTCCGTGGTGCTCACTGGAGGTACCTGGTGGGCTAGTTGTCACCCAGGGGACCTCAGGATTCAAGGGGACTTAATCACCCAGCTTAAAACGTGCCTCGGGTGTGTTTGCACAGTGGTGAAGGTAGGCGGCGGGGCCTGAGGTGATATGTGTGCAAACACGTCCTGTGGCGGGTTTTAAGGTGGGGAATTAATTCCTCTTCAATCCTGAGGTCCCACCAGGTACCTCCAGTACCAGTAAATATCTTTCCCCATCAGTGATTTGGCTTTCAAAGCCTTTGTCAAATGTTTTCTTTTAGGGAATAGGTGTGGAAATACAGGAGAATCTTTTGTGGCTTAGTTTTTTAGGATTCTTTCTAAAGGGGTCCCTATGCAACCTTTGTATATCTTTTTTTAGTTCTTCCTCAGTCACCTCAATCTGCACCGTTTTCTTTATTAATGTGGCAATGAAGGACTTTAGATCTTCTCCCTTCTTCCCTTCTGGAACATTCAAAATGTGAAGGTTGCTCGTCCTGGAGTAATTCTCTAACTGTTCCAGCTTGTCTTGGACCTCCTGCTCCTCTCTTTTGAGAGCCGGTATATTGGCTTTTGCAGTACTTAGTTCGCTTTTTTATTCCCCTCTCAAGAGTCTCAGTTCTTAAACTCAGGCGATCCATCTTCTTTTCCAGTGTTTCACAGTAGCTCCTAATCTCGCCTTGATTGGATTCAGATACATCGAATCCCCTTTTGTTATCCTCCGAAAGGGCGTGGAACAAAGCTTCCATAGATGCTGGCAGGATCGCTGTAGGGTTTCCAGAGGCTACTTCAGCTGTAGCCAGCTCGCTCCCCATGCTGTAAACGAGAGGTATTGAGATCCGGGGTGCAGCAGCGTCTCCATTTGACCCTTCACTTCTGTATGTTGCTGTCCCTGTCTACTTGTGAGGTTTAATATAGAAGAACCCTATAAGGCAGCCATTTGCTCTGTGTTGAGCTCTGTGGCAAGCTGAGTTACTGGATTCTTTTTAAGTGCTTCAGCCTGTCTTGTGATATCAACAACAAAAAGTTGCACCTTGAAATATGTTTTTCAGAGAGGGGGTGATTTTAGGCTTTGATCACTTAATTTATCCCTACCCTTTCCTGCTTTTATACTGTGACTTTTCATCTCACACCTCAAAAAAGTAGAGGGGTAACCCCCTCCTCTGGGTCCTGTGCTACTGCTTGCGTGGGAAGGGGGAGACCTTTTCCCCTCCCCCCACTGACTACCTTCTCCCTCGTGGGCACCTGTCTTCTCCCCGGGGCTATTGTATTCAGGGACCTCAAACAACCCCTCCAACTCCCTTTACCTTCCTTAATCCGTACCGGGTCCAAAGGGTTTTGCAGACCAAGCTCAAATCAACTCAAATAATTCTCTGCGCCTCTTGAGGCTCCTCTGTGTTGACAACCTTCCTTTCAGCCGATTCGACTTCCTCCTCCAAAGCGGCACAGGCTGGACGTGTGCTGCCGCTGCTCGTGTTGCACTGAAGGAGACTGCGAGCTGCTGCTCTGCGGGTCCTCCTTAGCTCCAGGGCGGTCGCCTTCCAGCCGGTGTTGACGGCAGTAGCGGCTGGATCCTGGACCTTTGTGGCTGCCGGCTCGGCACATACCCAAGGTGTATTTTTTTTATATTTTTCCAAATAAAGAGAGAAAGGGGGAGTAGATAGCTTCTATTTTTCCAGCATTCAGATCATTTTGCAAAGGTAGCGCTGTAAAGCGAAACGGGTGCCTCCGGTGTGCAAGCGGCCGATGTTAGGCAACAGCCATAATGTTCTCCGAGCCCTAAATGAGTGGTAGATTTGTTAGTCAGTTGTTTGGATTGAGAAGGAGAGTGGAGGGATAGAAGAGGGAAAAAGGTTTGCATTTATATAGCGCTTGTTACCCCTATGAGGCGTTGAAGCACTTTTTCGGTGCGTAGCACGCTACTCCAGAACCCATAAAGGGTTAGTGGTCAATTAGTATAGTGAAATAATAAATGAATTTGAGTAGTGGACATGTTAGTCTATTATTTGGATTGAAAAGGATATTGGAGGGCTAGAAGAGGGAAGGATTTCGAAATCTTTTTTTGGTGTTTTGGAGCTCATAGCAGTAGCAGGAGGCTTGGGATGAGTAAGAGGGAGGTGGAGGGGAAGAGTCAGAGGGAAGGGTTTAGAAAGGCTTGACATGCAAGATCGGAATAGAAAAAGAAGTATGAGATGATGCAAGGAGAGGTAGAGTAGGGAAAAGTCTAGAAAGGGTTATTTTGGGGATCATAGTAGTAGAATGGGGTTTGGGATGAATGAGCGAGTGGAGGTAAAGGATATATTGATAGAGGTATATGGTGAGAAATAGGGCAGTGTATTGGAAACATTGGTAGAAAGAGGTTTAAGATGCGTCAGAAAGTTGAGGTAGAGGATATATTGAGAGCGGTATAGGGTGAGAAATAGGGTTGTGCATTGGACATGCTGAATTAGAAGAAAAGTAACAACTATATAGATCCATAAGTACAGGAAAGGTATATAGATGCATAAAGGAAGGTAGTATATGTAGATTAAAGATGCATTAAATAAACTCTGGCTTTCAAGTGTTGATGTACTGTAAATTAATTTGATATATTTATTATTTTATTTTTCTCATTTATTAGTGAATCAATTGTAGGTAAATAGTTATGATAAAAGATTTACTTATTTATGCAGTCACTTATATACATGTTAGAAACAGAATAATGTAACTATCAGTAATATTTTGTTAAGCAGAACTAATGAATATCTATATTTTTCTAAAACATAATTATTCTACAGGTTTATGCAAAACAATACACAGATATGGCTATATATCTATAGCACAAATAAATGCTTATATAGAGAGGGATATGCTGTATGTTTCTGTTTGCGTATGGTGGTTATGTGGGGAAGAGACAATTCTTGATTAAGTTTCTGAAGATAAGGTGGTTACCCATGGATGTTATGTTGGGGGTGAAGAGTTCCATAGTTTGGCTGCTTGAACAGAGAAGGATGTGACACCCATGGTTTTTTCCTTGTACATTGGGATTTTGAGGCGAGGTGCCACTCTAGAGCGGAGGTTCCTATGTTGAATGTATTTGGTGAATATACCTCCCTATATGCAGGTATATCCCGATATGTAGTTGTGTCGCTCTCGCACCATGCAAGGGGTTCATGCGAGACACAACCACTAAGTGTGATTTATCAAGCCACACAAGGCCACTTTGCATGACCCTGACTTGCTTGATAAATCTAGAGTAACGCAATGCAGAGCAAATTGATGCATTGTGTTGTTCGGCCTCACAAAGGCGTTCTATGGGTATTGCATTTGTGTTCCCATGCAACACCCATGGATTTTAATGCATTCCCAGATTTACCATAAGTGGGGATGCGCCATATCTGCTACGCCTACCCTGGTGAGGCATAACGATGAGAAATATGTTTATTTCTCTGCGTTTTTTTTCCATATACTATTTGTGTTGCTTTCTGCAGCACACACAGAAGGAGGTAAAATTCCTCAGGAGATTGTTTTTGTGCAGGAAGGTGCACCTTCCTGAACAAAAACAATCCTGCTTACAACGCAGGCACCCTTGCAAGGTGGTGCAAGGGTGCCTGCTTTGGTATTAGGAAGCACATTATGCGCCAGATCTGGAAAAAGAACGGAATACACCATACTTTGCATGACCCTGACTTGCTTGATAAATCTAGAGTAACGCAATGTAGAGCAAATTGATGCATTGTGTTGTTCGGCCTCACAGAGGCGTTCTATGGGTATTGCATTTGTGTTCCCATGCAACACCCATGGATTTTAATGCATTCCCAGATTTACCATAAGTGGGGATGCGCCATATCTGCTACGCCTACCCTGGTGAGGCATAACGATGAGAAATATGTTTAATTCTCTGCGTTTTTTTTCCATTTACTATTTGTGTTGCATTCTGCAGCACACACAGAAGGAGGTAAAATTCCTCAGGAGATTGTTTTTGTGCAGGAAGGTGCACCTTCCTGAACAAAAACAATCCTGCTTACAACGCAGGCACCCTTGCAAGGTGGTGCAAGGGTGCCTGCTTTGGTATTAGGAAGCACATTATGCGCCAGAGCTGGAAAAAGAACGGAATACACCATAGATTGTTAAAAAGAGGGCATTCCTGCCCTTTCCCTGTCACGTAGTGCAGCACATCAAGGTGGCTTGCTTTGCTGTGCTGCATGACATTTTGAAAATAGGCCCTTCGGATATTAACGTTCTCAAGCACCTGAAAGTAACATTTAGTCATTACACCTTACTACTTTATGATAACAAAGATCCCCAAACATGCATACTAATATTTACCACCCCACACAATCTAGGAACCCTTAAAAACAGCAATATTTGGAAGATGGATAATACTGTTAAAAGTTCTCCACATCCATTCTCTCAAATGTACACCTTACATGATAAAAGCAATGATAAGAACATGTCACTAGTGTTTAATCTCCTGCCTGACAAGCATTCCTCTACTTATACTGAAATTTTAACAGTAATATAAGGGGGTAAAAAAGGTGTAAGGGAGAATTATAATTGATTTCTTACTATTGATTTGATATTTTTTTATTTAAAATCTATTTTGAAAAACATTCAGGGATGTTTTTTTCCACTATTCCCAGGCAATTTGGTGTAAAATACAAAAACATCCCTTGCAGAGATTACATAAACTGTAAACAGAAGTTTGAAATTAGGAAACTATCAGACTTAACGTTTGTTCCCCTGACCAAGTTGATGAACAATTTATAGTGATTTTTCAAAGTGAATACTTGGCTTACCATGAAGAGTAACTGACTACTCAAATAAAATGATTTTAATGTGCACGGGTTGCCCATCTCAGCAGTTTGAGTCTTAGAAGACCTCCACTTTTCAACATGAATTTGTGTTTGGATGGCAGTTTGGGGCAAATACTAACAATGCCATATTGAGAGAAAGTTTGTGAAATTATTTTGCTTCAACTTGAAAAAAGAAGCACATTCTAACATTTAATGGAATTTTTATTATAATAAATTACAATGTTTTCAAGAAATGAGAGAAGAACAATCTTTTTCAGGTAGTCTACACCCTAACATTGATTCCTACTCAATTGCCATAACAGTACCCTGAAAAGTAAAATAAACATTACCAAACCTATTTGTTGCATCCTAGTAAACTAATTTACACAGAACCATACAAAATTAGAAACTTCATTTCAAAATACATTTAATTATGTGGAGAAAAAAACCACTTACTTTAAAAAGACTTCAATCTTTGAAAAGAGGGGGGCGATGTTAACTCACACCACAACTGTGTAGAAATCCAAGTGCCTTGAAACCATACAGATCCACAGTCCAATACCCATACTACCCACATCTGAAAACATTGTTCAAAAATCAAAATACGCTTCAAGAAAACCAAACAAATCCCAGGACTTTATATAATCTGCCATTTCCTGGTCCTCTATAAAAAAATATAGGCATGCCACAATAGTGAGAAGGGCTGTTCTCCAAAAAACATTTTAACTGAATATGCTTTTTCATAGTATATGTATTGGATATATCTGATAGCCCATCATTTTTTTTTGTGAAAAAAGTTATTCTACCATAGAAGCTACTGTCTTATGACTAAGGTAGAGGAGTCCTCTATTTTCAATCCTGAGGTGCTATTTGCCATACCGAAAGAAAATAATGCACCTCAATCCCCAGGTAAAATCTGGGCCATGGTACTACTGCCAGAATCAGGCGGATTCAGCAGACGTTAATGCTGTCTGTAGGAAGAGAACAGAGCTTGGAGTTGGAGGGAGAACATTTTCACATCTGCACCCAAGCTCATGGAGGCACTGATCAGGGGCTCAATTGCAGTGGCCCGGAATCCTGTGGAGGCCGGAGAGTTTTGTTGAATGAGCACAGTGTGGTTGCCATGTAGCAGACAGAAGTGCTCGTGCCCCCAGAGATTGCGGCCACTCCTGGCATTTCACTCCTCTGCCTTCCAGTCTTGTTAGCCGGGTGCTGTCAGAGGAGTTTATACTGCAGGTTAGGGTGAGGGTAGCTGCATATGCTGGTGAAGGCAGCCCTGATGCAGCTGGCAGCTCCTCTGAAACTTAAGGCTCCTTAATGATCCCCCAGGATCCTCTGTTTACTTTGTTTCTTTCAAGCAATGAAGTGATGGAGCATTGAAGCAACTCATCCATGGTAACTGCCATTGTCTGTCATCGCACAGTAAATCACATATCACTATCTTCTTTATTAGAAAAAAAGGCCATTTTATTAAGACAGGTATGTAGCATAAACTTCATGAATAGAAAAAACACTGTAAATATCTCAACCTCACTAACAAAGAAAAGTCTAAACGCTCCCCTCACTCCTATATGCCCCAATTTGTGCAACATTGCTTCAAGTAGAAACCCCATGCTCTCTACCTTTCCACATTCTTCCTTCATTCACCACCTTTTCCTTGCATACGCCAATCTCATGATCTCCCCACATCAAGCATCCCCAAGCAATCTGCTCTAGTGTTGTTCAAAGCCACTTTGTTTACTCTTCACCTCCCCTGTGTTCTGTCCTCCCACCCAAGGGATGGAAAAGCCCGGTCTAGTCTGTCCGAACCCCAAAAAAACACCACCCAGGAAAACCGCACAAGTTTCATGCCCCTGCTAAAATGTTATTGAGTCTTCCTACTTTTAAATAACAAGTCCATCATTTCCAACAAATAGTATTCTTGCCCTATTTGTGGTAAATGTACCCCATCAGAACGAAAATATTTGCATCACTTTCAGGTAAATTCCCAGTAGCCAATATTATAATACCAATATTAGAACATTGTACTATTTAGATGTCTTCTCGCCTTGAACATTGCTGCATGACACTTCCCTTCTCTCCACCTCTTCTGAGGTAAGAATTCAGTCCAAATTAAGCACATGCTACCCCAGTTGTTTTTTATGATAGATAAGTCTACTTTCATTTGTTATCAATGCTAAACCAGATACATTTACTAAATGATTTTCACCTAGATGAATTATTAACATATCAGGACATCTGAAATAAGCAATAGACTCTCCCAGCGCATCCCACTTTTTCCCTTCCATATTACCTCATGTCTGGAACTCAGGAGTCCAAGAGAGCGGCCATGAATTCGCTTTTCTACCTACAATGCTGCCCATTTCATGAAGGAATGTCCTACTATCAAGGTACTCATTTTTACGGATAAAGGCCGATGAAGACTATCTAAATTAAAGAAAAATGAAATTAGCAACGTTTTCAAGGTGCTAAGTGATTATTTCCTCAAATATCGTTCGTAAAATTTTGATTTCTATCTTCCAATCCTTCTTATGACTGACCAAGACCAACCCAATCTTGCAGCCTCAGTTGGCACCCCAATCCAAAACCAATGTGTTCCACATCGAATAGCATCTTTACCTTATCAAATCAATGTTTTTCATAGTACAGCTAGTGAAATTTGAACTAGTCACTTTGTTTTACCATCTGCATTTTGGAAAATTTCACAGTTTTGATCATTTAATGTTTTTTGTTTATTTTTCCATTCTTTCACTGGGCAGCAACCCTTAACACCACTCTCATTCAAACAAACCCACTTACATCTTCCCAATTGATCTGTTTTAGAATGCGTATTCTCTATTGCTCCAAAAATATTTCTTTTCTTTGCATACCTACCTGCCCTCATAAACCTAGTAACTCTGATGCTCTAAAAGCCCTGAAAAATAACAGCAACCGGCCCAATTCACAAAAGTAATCTGATACAAAATCCTAACTTTACTACTTTCGGTATTCACAAAGGGCATTTTAGAGTAGTAAAGTTAGGATTTTGTCTCAGTTAAACTTAAGTTTTGGTCTTAAGTTTAATTTAAGTAAAACTTAAGTTTAACTGAGACAAAGTCCTAACTTTACTACTCCTAAATGCCCTTTCTGAATACCGAAAGTCATATAGTTGGGATTTTGTCTCAGTTAAACTTAAGTTTTGGTCTTAAGTTTAACTTAAGACCAAAACTTTAGTTTAACTGAGACAAAATCCTAACTTTACTACTCCTGAATGCCCTTTGTGAATACCGAAAGTCGTAAAGTTAGGATTTTGTCACAGATTACTTTTGTGAATCGGGCCCAACATGCATAGCCTAAATATTAATGTTTCAAACTCATCATAACAACAAAAAGGTAACTGCAACAGATCAAAAGTACTTGATTCCCTTAACAGTTTTTGATTCTGTTGTTCCTTACTCAAACCTTCTAAAACTTTTCTAACTAACACACCTTGAAGTGGATCAATCAATCAATCAATCAATGCATTTGTAAAGTGCGCTACTCTCCCGGAAGGGTCTCAAGGCGCTGGGGGGAAGGGGGTCCGCTACTGCTCGAAAAGCCAGGTCTTGAGTTGCTTTCTGAAGGAGAGGTGGTCCTGGGTCGTTCGAAGGTGGATGGGGAGGGAGTTCCATGTCTTGGCGGCCAGGTAGGAGAAGGATCTTCCTCCGGCGGTGGCTCTGTGAATGCGTGGTACGGCGGCGAGGGCGAGGCTGGACGAACGAAGCTGGCGGGTGGGTGTGTAGAAAGTCAGGCGGTTGTTGAGGTACTTGGGGTCCAGGTCGTGGAGGGCCTTGTGTGCGTGGGTGAGGAGTCTGAACGTGATCCTCTTGCTGACGGGGAGCCAGTGCATGTCTCCCAGGTGGCTGGAGATGTGGTTGTGTCGGGGGATGTCCAGGATGAGTCGTGCGGAGGCGTTCTGTATTCGCTGGAGTCTTTTCTGTAGTTTGGCTGTGGTTCCGGTGTAGAGGGTGTTTCCGTAGTCCAGGCGGCTGGTGACGAGTGCCTGGGTGACCGTTTTCCTGGTGTCGGTGGGGATCCAGCGGAAGATCTTACAGAGCATGCGCAGGGTGTTAAACATGATGAAGAGATGGCGTTGACTTGTCTGGTCATCGAGAGGGAGGAGTCCAGGATGAAGCCCAGGTTGCGTGCGTGGTCCGTTGGCTTGGGAGTGATGCTCAGGGCGGGGGGCCACCAGGAGTCGTCCCAGGCAGAGGGGGCTGATCCTAGGATGAGGACTTCCGTCTTGTCTGAGTTCAGTTTCAGGCGGCTGTTCTTCATCCACTCAGTGACGTCTTTCATCCCTTCATGTAGGCTGGCTCTGGCGGTGGCGGTGTCGTTGGTGAGGGAGAGGATCAGCTGGGTGTCGTCGGCGTAGGAGATGATGTTGAGGTTGTGTTGGCGTGCGATGGCAGCGAGAGGGCTCATGTAGACGTTGAAGAGGGTCGGGCTGAGTGATGATCCTTGTGGTACGCCGCAGATGACTTCAGTGGCCTTGGATCTGAACGGGGGAGGCGGACTCTCTGGGTTCTGCCGGCGAGGAACGAGATGATTCACTCCAGTGCCTTCTCTCGGATGCCGAAGTCGCTGAGGCGCTGTACTAGGGTGCGGTGGCAGACAGTGTCAAATGCCGCGGAGAGGTGCAGGAGGATGAGGGCCGCTGTTTCCCCGTTGTCGAGCAGGGATCTGATGTCATCGGTGGCTGCGATCAGGGCAGTCTCGGTGCTGTGGTTGGCCCGGAAACCGGACTGCGAGGGGTCGAGGGAGCCATTCGTCTCGAGAAAGGCGGCGAGCTGTCTGTTGACTGGCTTCTCAATGACTTTGGCAGGGAAAGGGAGGAGCGAGATGGGGCGGAAGTTCTTGAGGTCGGTGGGGTCCGCTGTTGGTTTCTTCAGTAGGGCGCTGAGCTCTGCGTGCTTCCAGCTCTCCGAGAAGGTGGCGGAGGTGAAGGAGACGTTGATGATGTCCCGAAGTTGGGGTGCGATGATGGAGTCGGCCTCGTTGAATACGTGGTGGGGGCAGGGGTCGGTTGGTGATCCGGAGTGGATGGTGTTCATTGTGCGGGTGGTGTCTTCGGTGCTGACCGGGGTCCAGTTGCAGATGGTGGTGGTGGGGGGTGTGGGTTCGGTGGTTGGTTGCGTGGTTGGTGCGCCGAAGCTGTTGTGAATATCGGCGATCTTGCGGTGGAAGAATGTGGCGAGTGAGTCACAGAGGTCTTGCGAGGGGGTGATGTCGTTGTTTCCAGAGCTGGGGTTGGAGAGCTCTTTGACGATGCTGAAGAGCTCCTTGCTGTTGTGGGTGTTGTTTTCCAGTCGTTCTTTGAATGTTGATCTTTTGGTGGTGCGGATCAGCTGGTGGTGTGTGCGGTTGGCGTTCTTGAAGGCCGTCATGTTTTCTGTGGTTTGGTCGTGGCGCCAGGCTTTTTCGAGGGTGCGGCAGATCTTCTTGGAATTTTTGAGTTTGTTGGTAAACCAAGAGGTTTTCTTGCTGCCGGGTCTGCAGGGGGGGGTCTTCAGTGGTGCGAGGTCATCGGCGCAGTCGGTGAGCCACTGTGTGAAGCTGCGGGCTGCTACGTCGGGGTCCGTTGCGCTGGCGGGAGGGTTCCGTCTGAGGGAGGTGGTGAGCTGGTCGGCGGTGATCCTGCTCCAGCTTCTGTGGGGAGCCTGTTGAGGGTGGTTGTGGGTCATGGTTCTCTCGAAGTTGAAGTGGACGCAGCTGTGGTCTGTCCAGTGCAGTCCGGTGGAGTGGCTGAAGGAGATGTGTTTGCTGGAGGAGAAGATGGGGTCAAGCGTGTGGCCAGCGTTGTGGGTGGGGGTGTTCACCAGTTGCTTGAGTCCGAGGTTGGTGAGGTTGTCTAGCAGGGTGGCAGCGTTGCTGTCGTTGTTGTCCTCTAGGTGGAAGTTGAGGTCCCCTAGAAGGATGTAGTCTGAGGAGGTAAGGGCGTGCGTGCGGGCTGACGAAGTCTGCGATGGTTTCGCTGAATGGTGTGCGTGGTCCCGGGGGTCTGTAGACGAGGGTGCCTCTGAGGGTGGTCTTGGGGTCGGTGTGTATCTGGAAGTGAAGGTGTTCGGCGGCGGTGAGGGTGTCGTCGGAGTTGGTCGTGATTCGGATGGTGTTTCTGTGGACGATGGTGATGCCTCCTCCTACTCGGTTGGCGCAGTCCTTCCGGGTGATCTTGTAGCCATCCGGGATGGCTATGGCGATGTCGGGAGCTGAGGAGGCGTTCATCCAGGTTTCTGTGAGGAAGGCGACGTCTGGTGATGTTGTGTCGAGGAGGTTCCAGAGTTCAACGGCGTGCCTGTGGACGGAGCAGGTGTTGAGCAAGATGCACTTGAGGTGATCGTTGCTGAGGTCTGGCTTGGTGGGTGCGGTATCGGAACGGGTGCAGATGAGGTTGTAGGCGTGGCAGGTGAATGCTCCGTGGGTGCGTTTCGGGTTGGCTTGGTAGCAGGCTGGCTGTTGGCCGGTGTTGAGTGCGTGGAGAGTGGCAGCGTCGTATCTCTGTCGGTTTGGCTGGTTCCGGCGAGATCCAGGGGTCCTGGCGCTGGGCGCGGGCCGGCCGCGGACGGGCGCAGACGGGCTTGCCTTAGGCACGCCTTCGGCACGCCACCGGCGCGCCCACTGCGCGCCCGCTGCGCGCCCGCTGCGCGGCCTCCATATGAGGGGGAGAGGGAGGGAGGAGCAGCTGGGAGGTGGGAGCGGGGCGGCCAATGGGATGCAAGGGGGCGTGGCAACCAGGACGCGTCAGCGGGAAACGGGTGGCGAGGAGGGAAGACGAGGCGAAAAACGAGGGTGCAAAGGTAAAAGGGAGCAAAAAACAGGGCACACAGTACTAAAAGGACACTGGAACTCGGGGTACAGAATCTAAAAAGGGCACTGGCACTCGGGTCACAGAAGGCAGAAGACAACGGCAGTCAGGGCACAGAATGTAAAAGGACACTGGCACCCGGCTCATGTCCCCACTATAGTTGTCCATAAAATGAAATACCAACTAATTTTCCTGAATTAATGTTGTGTGATAAACCTTTCTGTATCACATGCTGCACAAAACAAAGGATAATTTGCTCCCTTTTTGACAGTATATTTCCCTTGCAAGACTGATTGTTACCATAACTTAAGAATTCTCTCCATGCTTTCTGGTAACTACTTTTTATGGATGGGGCTAACGACTTTACTTCAAGCATAACTATCCTCAATCCTCCCAGTGCCTAAACGTTTTGCGTGATCTGTATTTTGCTGCTCTCTGCATCCAGTGCCCGGCTGTAAAAACTTCTGCCAATGAAAATGAGACAGAGCGCCTGCTATATTATTTGTTTGTGCCTGGAACGTGCCTAGCTTTTTTTTAATGTTTTTTTTTATTGACAATTTAATATGCATCAACAATTATACAATACAGCGATGATGATTCGTAGGTGAGCATCGACAACAGTCCAGATTCAATCAAGCATGGCACAACTTTGTGTACGAGAATACAAACTACCTCAACCCCTCCATGTTCCCCAGATGGAGTGTACTGCGTCAAAGACCCTACCTCGTCAATATGCCTAAATTAGTCACTATCATCCGATACCTGCTCTGGTGGGGGAGGTAAACATATATCACCCCGAAAATGATTCAATTTTCCCTATATTCGCTTCAATTTTTTGGGGCACCCTCGGTGGACATAAACAGATTTCTCTGTCACCATCGTGTGGTCCATGTCCCAACACCACTGCTGATGCGTCGGGGACTGTTCCGGGCACCAGCGCTGTGCCATATTGCGTTTGGCTAATGTCGTCCCTAGTGTTACCCAGTCTTGGTCTGCGTGGTTCAAATCCGTGGGCTCCCAGATGTTGAGTAAGCAGCGTTTTGGAGCAAGTGTGACCATGACTTTGGTGACTTGCGACATTGTATGTCGAACAGCGTCCCAGAAAGGAGTGATTAGTGGACAGTCCCAGATCGTGTGCCAGAAAGTACCCTCGGCGTCACATTGTCAGAGGCAGAATTAAGTATCCACCTTTCCTATCTTGTGTAGCAGGGTTCTCGTGTAATAAATACGGTGTAGGATTTTTAATTGAAGTAACCTGAGGGTGGAGGTTATTGCCGCTTCCCGAGGGGACATCAGAGCTGTTTGCCAGTCCTCCTCATCCAGGTCACCTACATCTGCCTCCCATTTCCCTTTCAGGACCGCCGTGGGGTCTTGTTCATTATTTATTATTTTACGATAGGTTAGGGAGATGGCTTTTGTCTGGAGGTGTTCTGTGAGTAATCTGTCCTCTAGTGGGGAGGATTCGGGTAATTGCGTGTCTGTCGGAATCGCTGCAAGTAAAGCATGTCTGATCTGGGCATACCTGTAAGTTTCAGTTGGCGCTAGTTTGTAGGTGGCTTGCAGTTGAGTGAATGGCACGATCCCTCCTTTCTTCCACAGGTCTCCAACTCTGGAGATACCTATTAGGTCCCATTGTTGGAATTCCTTGGTGTTTCTTAGTCTCCCCAGTTTTCGGGTGTCCCACAGTGGCGTTGCCTGTGTGAGAGTCCCTTCCCATCCCCCTCTGCGCCTCATTCCCAATTTGTAGTGTATGGGCCGTGGGGCCCATGTAATGCAGTTTCTTAGTGCTTTTATATAGAGCTCCGATTATCCCTTCGGTGTCAAGGAGATGGTGGTCCATACGGAATGCAGGCTCATCCTGCGGTGTGTGAAGCCACTGATTTACGACGGTGAGTTGCGTTGCCCAGTAATACATTCGTATGTGTGGGAGGGCAATTCCTCCATCGTACCACCCCTTAACCAGTTTTTCCATGGCAATACGCGCTGTCCCACCATCCCAGAGAAGTTTAGTTACTTCAGAATTTATCAGTGTAAAAAAGGAGGGGGGAATATGAAAGGTGGTATTTTGTAGGACATAAAAAAATATGGGCAGTGCCATCATCTTGCAGAGGGACGCTCTGCCCAGTAACGTAAGAGGTAGAGAGCGCCAGTGTTTTACATCCCAGCGGAGGCGGGCCAGGGGCTTCATGAGATTTTCGTCTGTGAAATGCGCGACTTGGGGGCTGATATATATGCCGAGGTACATGAAACCCCGTTCCGCTATCTGGATGTCACAGTTTCGCGGTAGTTTTGGGAGTGGGCCATGAAGGATAAAGAGCAATGATTTTGACCAATTAATAGTGTAGCCTGAAGCTTTGCCATAGGCCGCATAGGTGTCCAGGAGGCAATTTAGCGATCGAGCCGGGGACGCCATATATAATAAGATATCGTCTGCATATAGCGATATGCGATCTTCCCATCCCATAGCCCATTTAAGCCCCCTGATGACTGGATCCTGATGGATCCATGCCGCCAGTGGCTCCAGTATTATTGCGAACAAGAGAGCGGAGAGTGGGCAACCCTGTCTCGTGCCCTTCCCGAGAGGGAAGTCCTTCAAAGTTCGACCGTTCCCACGACATGCGCCATGGGTTTATTGTATAAAAGGTGTACCCAGGCACAAACTTTGGGCCCAAACCCCATATGTCGGAGCACTGCAAAGAGTAAGGGCCATTCCACCATGTCAAACGCCATGCGAGCGTCCAATGAGAGGATTACTGCATCTTCTGCAATAGTGGAGCTTCGAGCTATAACCCCCTGGAGCCTACGGAGATTCAGGGCCGTGTTACGATGGGGCATGAAGCCCGATTGATCCGGAGGGATCAGTGTAGTTAGGTATGGTTGAAGTCGCATTGCCAATGCCTTGGCCAGTATTTTTGCTTCGGCATTTATGAGAGAGATCGGTCTGTAGGACGCACACTCCTGTGGCGGCTTGCCCGCCTTGTGAATCGCGACTATGGTCGCTAGGCGCTGGTCCCTGGGGAGATCACCCACATCAAGACTGGTCCTATACATATTGAGAAGGTGAGGCGTGATTTTGTGTCGCCATTTTTGGGAAGAGTTCCACCGGTATGCCATTCGGCCCAAGTGCTTTCCCAGTGTGGAGTGCCCCAATAGCTGAGGCGAGTTCGACTGAGGTTAGTTCAGCGTCCAGCGCCCAGACTGCGTCTTGTGATAGTGAGGGCATTCGAATGTCTTTGAGGAAGGCGAGGTTATCGTCAAGTGTATTGATAGCTGTTGGCGTGTATATACCCATATAATATGAGGTGAGCGAATCCACTATTCGCTGTGGGATCGCGGTTACCTCTCCGCTTTCCATACCGAGTTGGGTTATCCACCTGGTGGGACGGTCTTTTTGTCAAGCCAGGCCAGAAGCTAGCCTGCCTTGTCACCCACTTCGTAAATATTGTGTTTCGTAGCTGTGAGTTTTACTTTTGCCCCCTCCCATGCAAATGTTTTGTATTCCTGCTGTGCCAGACTTAGTGCATGTGTTGTATCGTCGCTTATAGCGAGTGCATGGTTTGCCTCGGCTTCAGCCACTCCCTGTTCAAGGTCTTCCATATGCCGCCTCTGCGACTTATGTCCGGCTATCAGTGAAATCGCATGTCCGCACAGCACCGTTTTGTAGGCCTCCCAGAGCGTTACCGGGGAGGATACTGAGTGTTAATTTTCAGTGAAATAGTGCTTCGTGGCTGTACGAAGTCCCTTGTTTATTGTAGGGTTTCGGAGATATCCCGGATGTATTGGGTATACCCTCCGTCGTATGATATCATGGGAGGAGAACGTCATGTACAGGGGCGAATGGTCTGATATTCCCCGGGGTAAGTGTTGAACCTCTGTAACCTGATCTAACCCAGTCGCTAACATGAATATGTAGTCAATTCTAGAGAGGCTATTGTGGACTCCTGAGTGGTATGTGTATTGTCTATCTTCCATGTGTTTAGTTCTCCAAACGTCTATTAAGCCGATGGCTTCAACGAAGTCTGTCATTGTGAGGTTTGTACTACTGGGGTCCCTGGGAGGCTGTTTATCGAGAGATACATCAATCACAGCATTGAAATCCCCCCTATTATGATGTCACCTGCTGGTAGGGATAGCAAAAATTTGCCCAATGCTGGGAGAGCCGTTTGGGGCAGCGCCGGCAGGACATAGACCAAGACTAGGTTATAGGACCACCCTTCCCACTGACATGTCAGGGCTACGAAGCGCCCTTGATCATCTGTTTTGGAATCAATGAGTAATAGTGGGAAGCGTTTATTGATCAGAATCCCCACCCCACGGGAGCCGGAGGCAAATTCCGAGTGAATCGCCATCTTGTATCCCCATCTGCCTAAGGCTTTTGTATCAGAGCTATCGCTGGGCCTTTACGCTTTATATATTTAAGGACTAGCCCCCTCGTAATCTTACCCCCCAGTCCATTCACGTTCCATGAGAGCACTGTGAGAGGAGGGGCCGCTCCCTCTGGGTTTTGGAGTGGGTCATCCAGGGTGTCTGTCAGTGGGCTGGTGTGTGCCATTCGCGCATGCAGTTGTACAGGGTTGCGGAGCTGTGTGCAATGCCTACCATAGTCTGTTGATGTGAATGCCATTGAACAAACAAAACCAAAACAAACTTAGAACCAAGAACTGTCCTTCTTTTACCCTCCCTACTCCCTGCCCGGCGGATCCCAAACTACCCGCCTCCCTAACTGAGCAGAGTGCTTTAGCCCCATAATAAGTACTTGCGTGGGGGGTGAGAGTCTGTTCGAGAGCGTCGGGTCCTCCTCTATATGATAATACAGCAACAGCTTACATCTTCTCCTGAGGCACAGTTCTTGCCCACAGAAACGCAGTTGTCTCCATACTGAATCCACGTGCATGGGCCGCGGGCAAGCAGAAAAGTCAGTGTGCCCTTTAGAAAGGGCGGACAGTAGATGTGTTTATAACAACAGGTAGTCCTAGAGTGCAGTTTAAGGTTGCTCAGTCCCCCTTGTCGCTGGATTCTGTGGATCTGGATCCTTGTGACTCCTGGTTTTGGTTTTGTTGTAGGGTCTTGGGTTTCGTGGGTCTCGTCGTAGTACGCCATCCGTCCAGCCATTCGTGGGCTTCCTCTGGTGGTACAAAAAACCATGCTTTCCCTTCCGCCTCCACTCTCAGTTTCGCCAGGAAGAGCATGGAATATTTGAGTTCTCTGGCTCTCAACTCTTTTTTAACTTCTATAAAGCCTCGCCGTTGTTTAGTTACCGCAGCAGAGTAGTCCGGGTGCATCGTGATCACTTGATTTTCTAGACGAATCGTAGGGGCAATTCTAGCCGCTTGCAAAATGGCGTCCCAATCATGGAAGTTGAAGATGCATGGTAGAATCGGTCTGCGGAGAGCACCCGGCTTGAGCCTCCCACCAGGTACACGATGTGCCCTTTCCACTGAAAAGAAGCTTGACAATCCATGCGGTTGCAGCTGGATTTTGATGAGGTCCTCAACAAAAAGGTCCAGGGCCGGCCCACCCACATTTTCCGGTACGCCAATTATGCGTACATTGTTGCGCCGCTAGCGGCCTTCCTGGTCGTCCAGTTTAGCGAGGATGTGTTAATTGTCTATCTCCAGCTGGAACACCTGGCGTTGTAACAGTACCGTATCAGCGGACAGTACCTTCGTCGTGGACTCGACCTCGGTTAGTCTTCCTGACAGCTTGGAAAAGTCAGCTCGGATCAGAGATATGTCCGTGGAAATCATGCCTATAGAGGACTGGACTTGCTGCAGGGCGGCCATGATGTCCACAGCGTGACTGAGTCTGCGGCCTGCTGTGTGGGAGCCTCTGTTTGGGGAGTGGCCTGCTGCTTCTCCGTCTGGTCTTTGGTATAGGTAAATTTCTCCAGTTTTCCAGCAGGCATCCCTCGTCGGCCATGGTCTGCCTTCTTGGTCCATGGTTCAGTTGTGCCACCGGCTGCTGGGGGGAAGGGCAGTAGTCGCCGCTGCCTGCCGTGCTGCACTTCGCAACGTGCGGCCTTTCAGGTTTCATGTCCTCTGACCCCACTGGAACGTTGGGCTTTGGAAGTGGCGTACAATTTATCTTCGCACTAGGTGATGCCGTGGAGCACTCAGCCCGCTGGTAGGTTGCAATGTCTGGCGAGCAGCGCTGGCCCGTTGTCCTAGGCAGGGACACACACGAGCGAGGGCCAGGCGAGGGCCACTGTCAGTGGTCTAGCCAGAGCGTGCTGTGTAGAAAAACTGTCCCTGTAATGCCCGCCGTGTGCCTGAAGTCTTGTGGGCGACAAGGTCTCAGACCCCCAACGTGTAGCCGCCGATTCTCATGCTTACAAAGTCCTGCGGAGGGGCACATGCCCCAGTCACCCACACTCCATGTCCTCCACACTTCCCTCCTGGCACTGCTGCCAGTCCTTTGGTGTCGATCGGATAGGGCTGGGGGAGTCAGGTGTATTGTCCACAGACCTCAGGTGTCCCAGGGATGCATCGCTACGCGCTGGGTCTGCCGTGCTCTAATCTGCTCCCCGCATAGGCCTGCCGGTAAAATCTCCTACTCGAGTCGGCCCACGCCAAAGCAGGCCCACGGGCGTTGCAAGGCTCACCCTGCGATCCAGAGTGTTCTCTAGTGCGGTCCCGATGCAATCACGGGTCTGAGGGAGCTGGCGGCTCCGTGGTTGCAGCCATGGCTGCGGCCACCTGCAGCGCATCCATCCATCGGGCGCCGCCACACACGCGAATCTTGCAGGGGGCAGGCGCACTTGAGGTCCCGGCGTCAGCTCATTTGGAAGGCCCCCAGACCTCTCCGCTGGTATCTCTGGAGCCGTTCGTTACTGCGGGTCATGGAGCATCTCAATCTGTGTCGCCTACTTTCCGATTTAAGCGCTCCCCATTTGTGCCATCTGTATGCAGGATTATTGTGCGGATTTGTGTCAGAGGCTCCCCCGGTCCCGGAGCTCACTTAGGCTGTGGCCATCTTGCTTGGCTGCAAGCCACGCCCTGTGCCAAGCTTTAAACACAAGGTTAAGTTGTAAACATTTCAGCATAAATGCTGGTAATTGGCGCAATAGTTTCAAATCACTTGCTTTTTGCTTGTTAACTAGCTGTACTAAAGCTAAATTGTCCCCATTAAACATAACTGACATATTACAAAACTCTTCACCCCACACGTACAAAATCACAACCAAAGGAAATAACTCTAAAAAGGCTATACTATGACCTTGTGTCAAACAGTGCTGTGGCCAACTTTTGCACACCAATGACCTTCCCAGAATATATCAAACCCTTTGGAAGTCGAGGCATCAGAGTAGATCTGAATCTGCCACAACATGTCTTCATCCATGAAACATAATTCAAAACCTCAAGAAACCTTTGCCAAATAGCCAGGTCTTCTCTAATAGCTCAGGAAATTCTTATCCTGTGGTGAGGTAAAAAAGGTCCAAACATAGACATGCCTAAGCAGCTGCAAAAGGTTCTTCCAACTCTGATACTCTACATGCAAAACATGAGTAGCTTAATACTTTCTGCATCCTCCTGATGTCCGATGTTTTCTCATCAATTACAAAAAGCAAAACTTAGCTCATCTCCTGAACCTTTGCCACTGGACGCCTAGCTATAATTTCTGTATTATCTATTTCAATGCCTAGAAATGTGAGTCTTGTACTTGGTCCCTTTGTTATTTCTGAAGCCAATGGTAGACCAAGTTCTTTTCCCATGTATTCAAACTTCTGTAAAGCTTTCATGCACCTGCCTGCATTCTTTTCTTCAATTAACATAATGTCATCTAAATAATGATATACCAGTTTGTGACAACTTGTTTCCATGCAAAAACATTGCAAGAAAGTGATAAATGTCTTGAATAAAGCACATGAGACAAAACATCCCATTTTAAGGACTTTGTCTATATATAAAACACAGCCAAACTGCATGCCAAGCAGTTCAAAATCAGAAGGATGTATTGGAACTAGCTAAAATGCTGATTGTTCATCACTCTTAGCAAGTTCCGCTGCTCTTCCTGGTGTTTTTACCAGTTTCAAAGCATCATCCACTGATGCATAAGACACACTAGAATCTGCTTGAGTGATAAAATCATTTACAGAATGTCCCTCTGGCCACGATAAATGGTGTATCAATCTATATTCACCTGGTGCTTTCTTCATCACTATACCTAAAGTGGAAACTATTGCATTTTTGAATGGGCACTGTAAAAAAGGACCTGCAATCTTTCCTGCCTTTAACTCTGAGTTTAGTTTTGTTGTACAATATCTGGCAACTGCTTTGCCGATTTTAGATTATCTGTCCATCTTCTTTACCAAGGCCCTTGATAGCCAAATGTAAAGTCAATTTTGAAACCCCAAAATAATTTAGATGTGGCCTCACTATCTTTATAATCCATTAGCCAGGGTGTTAAAATACCACAAATCTAATAGGGGTATGAGCCTTTTTGTTTATATTGAAATTGCTTACCTCTACCCTTCTGTATTCTTCCTTGCTCTTCAAATTTCGATACTGCAAAACATTGCGTGACAAGATGCTTTCCCCCCCTGTGTGAGCATTGTAATGGCAAAACCGCCTGTTACAGAATCCTTTATTACATTTCAAAATACATATGATGATTGTTCCTTTCCATACCACCTCGCCCAAGCTTGGGCAGCACGATACTGAAAAGACCAATAAGTTACCGGTAAACCTCTTGCTGTATGGGTTGTGGCTGGAGGCGTGGTGGGTGATATCCATTGGAGCCATAATTCCAAGTCAATGTCCCCCCATGGTTTATTGTTGTTTAAACTGACCCTGCACTCTTCATCGTAGCTCAACCAGGCATATACTTAAAAAAGCATTTGCATTTTGGGTGTAATGTCTATATACTTAAAAATTGCTACTGCTCTATCCTGATATCCCTCACAATAATTTTTTGCATGAATTAAAAATGCAGATGTCCAGTTTTCTATTGTTTTGAGCACTTTTGGCCTCCTAGCTAACTCCCACTCCTCCTCTTTGGAGCCATTTTTGCTTGTATGTCCCTGTGTAACAACATGAACACATCTACAAATTCATGCTTCCATATTCTATTCTTTGATGATCCTTAATAACATTCTCTTCCCCTTGAGCATCTGTACCACAGTACTTAACCAAATTCCTCTCCCCTACTCTCCCCTACTCCAATTGATCTTTTATTATTTGTAAGAAACATTACCCTTATTCTCCCACACTGACCACCATGAAGCCCTAAAGTTTGGTAGTTGTGATGACAGCCTATGACTTTCGTCGGATTCGCTTGTCTGTATATTCCGTTTCCTGTCCTCTTGAGTAATTGCTCGGTCTGCTCCACACTTCTGCAATATAGTAAAAACTTGGTTTTACCCTGTTAAACCCTACCCTCGTCCTTGTCTCTCTACATTTTTATCTTTCATGCGGTTCTCAAACTCCCATCCTCTCAACTACCCCCCTCAAGCTCCTCACAGTCATTATCATAATCCAAATTTTCATCAAACTCATTCTGATAACCACCACTTACACCAAGTCTTTCGCCATCCCCAACTCCTCTATAATACAACCTCTATTCCAATGCTGACATTTGTTTGAGTTGCTCCCTCGATGAAGGAAAATCCGCTATTGATCTACCTATTTCTTCAGAGCAATGTCAGGAGCCGCTTCATGTTCTGCTGAGGCCTGCTCTGATCACCCATGATTCTTCCAATCATTTTCCTGTAGAAATATTCATAAGGCCGCACTGACCTGAATGCTCTGCAGAGCCAAAACGTCTAACTACCTTATCCTCCTGACTAACTGCTAGTTCCTTATTTTTATTCTCCACTCACACCCACTGACCTGTCAACCTTTATTTCTCTCCTCTAAGCCTTGAAAATATGCATGTTTATTGGTATTTAAATAAATAAAAACTCTTTGAGCAAATTCACTAACCATACCCATTTGCTCTGTTTCTTTTTCCACTTCCAAAATCCTGAGATGTTGACCCAAATCAAAAACCTTTTTTTTGTAAAACATTTTTGTTTAAAACTAGCTGTCATAGCAGTATTTTTATTTTCACAATTCTTGCAATTAGATACTGTGTGTTGAACTACATGTCCCATAACTTCTGGGTACAGCCTGTACACGATAATTTTTCCCACATAATGCTGGGAAGAAGCCTCTTATCATTCAAGAGCTCTCCTGCCAATTTTGCATTATTGACCGGCTCACTTCCTTTCAAATATGACCGCTCCTGCTCCCCGCTCCTCAAAACTGCTTCGACAGAGGTCGCGAACCGTGCATATTTACCCTCGGGCTCTCCTCTGTCAGATGCTCTATGAGTGGGCTTGTCTCTGCTTTCACCGCTTCTGCCCGATATGATTAACACGGCTGGCCAATGTTACATGTCACCCGCCTCCTCACTGTGCCATGAATTGAAATGCAACAATGCCACTCCCTTGACTTGTTTCGGGCATTCCCGTGTGGCCATTGTAACCGGCTTCTCCATTCCGCTCTTTCACTTTGACAACCCTCCAGGTTTCAAAAGGTCCTCCCTGCCTGCCTCACATAAAACCCTTATCACCCTTTTAATTTTTTCATTATCCTCCATCCTATGTATTTCTAAGTGATATACAAAACGAAAACTTCTCAGACCATACCTGCCTAAAACTACTCATGTCACTCAAAATTCCCAAACCGTTCTTGGCTCTCCATAAGCGAGTACCTTCCTGCCCAAAAACCTACCTATATAACCTAACTCTAAGCTTCACCCGAAATACCTACCCTACCTATCCTGTCCCATGGCCCATTCCATTCTGTGAAGTCACCTAAGGGGAGACTGTCTAAGGCCTTGCCCCCCTGGGTCCCTGCAGTCTGCTGCTTGCATTCTGGAAATAAGTCTGTTCCCTTTTTGCAGTCAAAAGTGATTAGGACTATTTTCACATGGCACAGACACAACTGGTGAGGCTAATGGAAGCCAACAAACCAATATGTGTGTTCAAGGGGGAGTAAAACCGTAACCAACCTGGAATAAACTGGAGTAAATAGTGAAAAATATGTGTTCTTAAGAAAAGTGGGAAAACTGAATTTGGGTTATTGAACATTAATTAACATCAGACACAAGGTATAAAGAAGCCATTGTCCTAGTATTTGATTATGTCTTCTGTAAAAGTTTCCTGGGATAAAGAGATTTTCACAGATGTTCTTTTAAGGTGAGATGTTTTTACTGGCTATTACTTGTGCATCTGTGCATCACACCAGATATATAAAACAGAACAATCTTACCTACTCAAATAATAACTCTGGTGTTACAGATCTCCCCTGAAAATTATTGAGAAAAGACCTCTGCAACAGATACTTGAGGATAACCCTGAGTACACAGAATTAATTTCTAATCTACTGAAATCCAGCCAAAGCCATATAAAGTCACACAAAGGGATGAAAAACAGGTTTTTAAAATTAAATAAGGCTTCTCAAAGAAAAACTGTAAGGAAGGACGCCTTTGAAATCAGAGTGATGATGAAATAATGAGTGATCTATGAGACCTGAAATAAGCACATACTGCTCTTCTATATAATGATACAAAGATTCAGAAAATAGAAGTGGGGTGGGCGTACACTGCCTCACACTCCAGCACTCAGTTTGCCCTGATGCATCATAATAAATGCAGTGCATGATAACACTTTCTTCGGTGTCAGGCTTTAGTTTTTCACCCTTGTTGCTGCAGCCAGTGCTGTGTATCTCTAGACACGTGTTTCAGGATAATTGTCCTTCTTCGGTAAAGAGCAACACATTTTTTTGGGGGATACACAGCACTCCCCTTCCAAAGATTCAGAAAATACTGAACATAATAGAAGAATGCTTCACAATCATATGACCCACAAAATCCTGTCAGCAGCCAAGCCACAAGTGCGTCCGTATTCAATAATAAACATTGAAAATCTAAATAAGTTAGCCATGTCTCACTTACCCTCATTGAATAACACAATAGTCCCCACAGCGCAAATAAAAGGTAAGATGCTGAAAAAGCACCATGCCTGGACTCTGACACAGAATCGATTTATGGTAAAGAAACTCCTTGGAAAGTGATAAGACTCAATAAATTAATTCAATAACTAACTAAACAGATCTGATAGTCTATTAGAAAATGGAAAGCTAGGGCATAGATAGAATCATCAACTGATAGAATGGAAATAAATTCAAGCCACCGGAAGTGGATGATAATAATATACCCCAAGCTTTTCATGTTGTAGACACAATGGCTACTATCAGCCATACCTGGAGTCCTAAAAATCCAATCTGCTATGCTCCCAGAACTCACGTCTGTTCTGAAAGGTGTGGCAAAAGATGTAAAAGCAACTTAAACTCAGTTGAATAATCAACAAAATGGGTTAGAGTCTCTACTGGACCATATGCAGGTATTACTAAGAATAGATGATCTTATTGACCTGCTACAACTACTGCTTTATAAAGTAAGTGCCCAATTATTACGGTGTCAAGTTGAGCCCAAAGAAGGAGATCTTTCAGAACAAATTCTTATGACTTGTACCGTAGAAAGAAACTTTCATAAAGATTCCTTAAAAATGGCTGCAAATATCCCTGTGAATACTCCTCTGCTATCAGCTCAATATCAAGACTGTTGCGTTATTGAAACATCCTCTACATTACTGCACAGTGATTATAATTCAATGAAAAATAGAAGCAACTTATTGGAAGCTGATGATTCCATACAACTGGACCCAGCAGAACTAAATATTAGAACTGACCCCATAAATGACAGGCATATGAGAAGTTGAAAGTATTTAATACAAACGTATACGGCGGACCTATAGAAGGACCAATAATGATTCTGGCTCATGATAAAAGTCTTGAACAACATATATTCTCACCAAAGGGTGCGGACCATAGACAATGGCTGAATAATGCAGGAACAATATAGCTTAAATTTTTGGTTGCGGATTGCTTAATAGTTAATGGAATACCATTGGGAGCTGAGGCATGAGAATCTTGACTGTTTTTTATTAAAAGTTTTGCACGGCTGGTACTCAAAAGGGATATGATCATCAAACCTTTGACCATATTGCTGAAGGCTATGTGCTACAAGCAACCAACATCTGTTCATATTGTTAGGCTTGATTGCTGATTGTAACTCTAACCATCAGTCTGTTAAACTTGTTATCCTTGTTTGGTGTATTCTGTTTTTGTACTCATGTTTTATAGTTTTTACTCTTTTACACTTGACATTTGACTTCAGTATGGCTGTGATATTTCTCCTGTACAGTCATTTTTCGAAAAGTATAACATAATAAACAGTGTCATATTTTGGCACCCTTTTCTATGCAACAATGAAGAATTTGAAGGTAAATAAGATGTTTAATAGCAATTCCCAGGTCAGAAGCCCATTGTTTAACTGCAACAAAGAGGATACTAGAGTTCTTAACATTTCCAGTATATAGTGTTGTTCCCAGATCTTTGTTAAACAGGTGTTAAATTCGTAGTTGCAAATAATTCCTCTATTTTCTCTCACTGACCCCGATTCTGTAAAGTTGCTGAAACTAAACAGCTTCAATGCCCAGTTTGAAGAGATGTGAGCCATGATCACTTTCTGGCCTGCTAATGATTTAAAAATCCAAGCATTTGTGGAAATCCGTCAAATGAACACAAGAATAATTAATAAGAGACCATACTCTGCCAAAGTAAATGTGGAACATGAGCTTTTGGCAGCTCAATGGAAGTTTACAAAATTATCAGTCTTAAAATTCCATAATGATTTATGAATTAATTCTAACACTTGCAGTTGGATTATGTTCATTAAATGCTTGATGACATATGTAAAATTGTGCATCTAGTGCTTGATAAGTGGCAATTTTGCTTTCACATAATACATTTTAATTGAAATTACCTGTTAGTAAAATGGTGCCTACTGTTATGGAGTCAATTATGGATTCTAGTCCGGAGACTAATTGGTTACCTTGAAACGTTTCCTTTGCCAGAAACAGGGTTAAATGCATCCTGATTCTTCCTGTCGATACAGGAACAATACTGATTTTCGGAATTAATGGCGAGATGCCTTTCCACAATGCTTTTACCTTGATCGTGCCTCTGGAAACAAAAGTATAATTGATAACTGACATGGAGACAAAGTCTATAGCATAAACGGATCTTGCCATCTCCAAAACGTATTGATCTGAGTTGCTGGAAGCCACACTGATGTAAAGCCTTATCTTCATCCTCCAACAGTTCTGGGTCTCCAGTCACACTCAGAAGGTTCTTATACTTTTGACCTACAGGCGGGGTTATTGAGGTTGACTTTTTTTCCAAAATTCCCTGGATGCATACGTTTTTGGCAAGAGGAATTGGATGATTGATAAAATCTTTATTAACTGGAAACAAAAATACCATTGTAGAGGAGGCTGAACACTTACCCTTGTGTGGCAAGACAAGCTTCTTAAAGGATTTGGTAATCATCTGTTCCTGTTGTTGTCCAAAAAGCTTAGAGATTGGAAGACAGGAAGTCCAGGGAAGACTGCCTTAGGGAAGATTCCTTTCATGAGAACTCATTCACATATTCCTTTCTGTTAGAACCGAATCAGAGCTCTCATCCTATCAGAGAAAATGTCTGATAAGAAGTTGGCCTTCTGCTTCATCTGTTCTAGCAAGGCTAAGCATTTCTCACCCTCCTGCAGGGCCTCTGCCAGGGATTCAAAACCTTTGACTAACAACCTTATAAGTTGAGTAACTCATTGAGTTCAATGTTCTGTTTTTTTCCTGCATTTGCTTTTTTAAAGCACTCCCAACACCCTCCTTGTTCTTCCGCCTGGACCTCTCCATCTCCGCTGCCATGGTTACAGCTTCCTCAATTATCCACTGTACTTCCAACTTATCCTTCCCCCCAGGAAGATCCCCCTAGGTATCCATCAGAGGAAGTGGAGGAGTCTAGATTTACTCCTAGCTGAAAAGGAATCAGAAACAATGTGTTTACACTTGGATGAGTGTTTGCTCTCTACCATGGTGGACAACTATCCTGCAAAAGTAAAGGCCATACAAATCTTAGGGCACAATCAATAGGAGGTTAGAGTTCTTTTTCTTTTCATACTACCCTTTTCTTTTTGCTTTTATCTTTTCTGTCCTTCATTTTTTTTTTATTTTTTTTTTTTTTTAGGTCTGAGTTGACCACACAGCTTTTGCCAGACCTTCAAGCTAAAAAAAAAGCTTTTAAGAGTACTATACAGAGGGGCTTTGGCTCCATCCATATGTTGATGGACAGGAGTACATGTTTTGATTAGGCAAAAATTATGAGCTGCTACAGAAAAAGAGCTGCAATCATTTGTTTATCATGTCAGAGCTGTTCATCAAGTCTAGCTATTTCGTTACAATAGAGCTTGACCCTTACGCCAAGCACATGCTACTGCAATGACATATGTCTTCTAGACAATTAGATAATTTTAGTGTTTGCTCTTCTCTGGCAGCAGCATGGGTGGGAGGAGGGTAGTCAGGAGGAATATGTTGCTGCTTTGCAGTTCCATTTTCATCATCATATTCAGAGACACCTGAGCCGGGCACTTCTTAAGAGAATGGTGTTTTTTCTATTGAATTCCCAGTTTTAAGATTGATGGCCTGAAAATACTTTTTTAAAACTCCTCAGATTCCAAAAGTTAATTTAACTGTTGACAGTTTTTTTTAAAATAAATTGATATATTTATTTTATTTCAAATCCTAAATCTCTTTTACAGTGCATTAATGCCGCTCGTATCAGAACCTTAAACCGGCTCACTATCATTTAATGCTACCTTCCCTGAACCCAAAAACCCACTTGCTACCCCTTAACACTCTGCTTCTGTGAAACATAAACAATACTTATACTGCTTAAAACCATCCTTCCCTGTATCCCTAACAGCTTCTTTCTACAACTTTACGCTACCCTTCCATGAACCCTAAAAACCCCTTACTATCCTTTTATCTACTTTTGCCTGAATCCTAAAAACCTGTTATGACCCAGTACTGCTACTCATTCCTGAAGCCTAAACAGCCCTTACTACTCCTTACAGGTACCCTTCCCTGAGCCCTCAGAATCCTGTCCTATCTCTTAATATTACCTTTCTCTGAACAGGAAAACATTACTATCCCTCCCTAAATGGCAAAAGCTCTTTACTACCCATTAATGCTATCCTTCCATGAAACATAAAAATTCTTACTGCTGCTTAACACTACTATTTTATGAACCACGCACTCTGTTACTACCCATTAATGCTACCTTTCTCTGACTAGCCCTTAATGCTACCCTTCTTTTACCCCGTAAATCACCTTACTACCCCTGAATGGTACCATTCCTTAAACCCTAGAAATTCTGTTCTACTACTTAATGCTTCTCTTACGGAACCCTAAAGAAAAGCCTTAGCACTCCTCAATGCTACCCTACTGTGAACCATCAAAATCTTTATTACCTCTTAATGCTACGTATCACTGAGCCCAATTAACACCTTATAGCTACCCTTCCCAAAACATGAAAACTATGCTACCCCTAAACCCTACCTATCCCTGAATCCTAAAAAAAACCTTGTACACTTGTGAACATTATCCTTTGCTGAAGTCTTAAAATCCTTCCTACCCCTTAATGCTACTCTTCCTTGATCCCTAAAATATCATTACTACCTCTTAATTCTACCTATCTCTGAACCATCACAACTTTTTACTACTCCTTAATACTACCCTACCCTGGCTAAACCTGATGATATTCATCCCTGAACCCTACAAACTCCTTAACCCTACCCTTCCATGAACCCTGCAACACCCTATCCCTTAATGCTACCCCCTCCCTAAACCCTAAAAGCTCAACACAACTCTTCCTTGAACACTACAAACCCATTACTATCCCTTAGCTGTCCCTTCCATGTACCCTAAAAAGCTCACACTACCCTTCAATGCTATTCTTCCCAACTCCGTATTACCCATGAATGCTCATTTAGAGACCCTGCCTGATGAAAGCAGAGATTGCCTGAGAGTGAAATACTGGCAAAGATTGGTAATCAAGTTACTGATTTCCTAGGTCGTTCCCCATTTCAAAGGCAACCCTTAGGGTTCCACTTGTGATCCATTTTATTTATATTTCCACCTTCCTCCCTGCAGTTATCAATCCCCGGGTATCAGTACCGTAAATTTAGAGATAAATGTGCAAACAGTATTTCAGTCTCTTTTTCCAAAATATTTGGTGTAAAATTAGCACTAACCTTTTGCTTATGCTCTGGTACTAATAGGCATAGAATGTAGTAATATTTGCTTAGTGCAAAAAAGGCATTAAATGTGCTGAAAAACACTTTCGACACATTCTACCATATTTTTTTTACATCTTTTCACATTCTAAATAACTCCCATTGTAGTATGAAAAACCCCAAATATTAGTCCATTAGTATTCTAATTTGCTTTATTGTTTGTTGCAGTAATGACATATCTAAGTAAACTAAACAACATTTTTTAGCACTGACTTGACAATGCAGCTGTCTGGATGACATATTTTAGAAATTCTTTAAAATATTCATCGAGTGGGCTTTGGCTTGGCTCCACCCAGAAGAGTAATACTGTGTCACCACATGGTACCAGCTGACAATGTATCATTCCACCTTCCAGGAAGTGCTAAACTCAACTATGATGTTTGTTACATTCAGTTCTGTTTTCTCCTGCAGGCATTCTTCAAAGAAAGCTATTTTTTTGCTACTTTTTTCCAGCACGGGAAAAGGGAAAATTACAGGATTTAATGTGACGAACAAAATTTGAGTATTCAATGCATGCAAACAGCATTTGTGAATTTTGCAATTCAATCCAGCAGTGACTGTGGACATTGGTGCACACACCACAGTAAACATATGTCAAGATTAGTAGTTTTTGAATATTCACATGCATCTGGTGCTCTAGGAGGAAGAGCCACCAAGTCTTCCCCAGCTGTAAAGATCCAAATATGAGAAATAGTCTTTCAGCACTCAATGAATCAAGGTTGACTTTGTGGTATCAATAGTTTTGTTCTTTATTTTCACATCTGTTTTCCAACTTCACCCTTGCCAGCCTGTGTTTTGTCTGTGCTGACAGTGTTGCAGAAGACTTCTTCAGGGCTGATCCAGGTCCCCGGTCCCAGCCCCGCAGACACAGGAAGACAATTTATGTTGGTGCTTGCAATTCACACTAGGCCCTTCTTCACAAAATAATGAAAAACTAAATGCACATTTTAAAAAAAAAAATTTAAATGATCAATTTCCGTAAACCAAGGCTGAGAGTGCAAGCCCAGAAGACAGATAGAACAGGCTGTCTTCTGGGTAGGGGACTCATGATATATGTCTACTGGAAGGTGTGGGCAGAATTTAAAGTTAATTAGAGTAGAAATTTACAGATAAGGCCTGTCTGGGAGGTGACCACACCTCAATTAGGTAGGGCTGGAATGAGACAGTGGACGAAGAGGTAATGAGAAAGTGGACGAATAAGTAATGCTCAAGTGGTAATGCCGAGATCAATAAGCCTGCGTTCTGCTCAGCACGTTCTACATGCTTTACTGCTTAATATAATTGAAGGCTTCAGCCATGCACGTGCTCTAGCGGCAGTGTTTGGATGTCCTTGTATGCATTATATATGGAGAGGTGAGGATCACCTACTTAGCTTTTTGTATTTCTTAGACTTCAATACTCTTTGAAACAGTCCAATGACTGACCTGCAGCTTGTGAATGGACAAAGTAGACTACCTTCCCATTATATGGAATGAGTTTTGACTGGTGTTGGATCTAAATCTTTAAATTAAAGGTTCGGCCCCCTAGCATCCAGATGTGGGGTGGGCTCATTCCAGATAATGTGTTGGCTAAGTTGTCTAAAGTTACACTTGCCCAAGGCAATGCATGTGGGATGCTATGTGGATGGGGGAGGGTATGTTTTACTTCTATTCAACAGGTTATTGGACAGGAAAGCATGCAATCTAGTAGCACGCTCTGCACGCTGTCCAGTGAGTTAATTTTTTTGTCACATCTAACATCTAATGTCTACTCCTGTTGGTATTTGGTGGATGCAAGGTATTGTTGGAATTTGCCCTTGCTGTCTTTTGCGGTTGAGGTTTACTTGTGCTTTAGTTTTGGCTCAAGCTTGCTTGAATATATGATCTTATTTGCAGAAATGTTAAGCAGAGAAGTCCTAAAGAAATTGATCTTTTACCTGTGCCAAATCTAAGGAACCAGCAACTAAGGTTTTTCGTGTTATACTATGTACCTGAAATTTGGAACAAATTTAAAACAGTGACAAAAGAATGTTGGCAAGAATTACTGTAAAGCAGCACCATTGTCATTTAATCACTTTTCTAGAGTATTCTGAATTTTAAATTAGTTTATTTAATTGTGAAAAGAGGTTGTACAGTAAAACATACAAAACGTCATTAATAAGAAAAAATTGCACTATTAAAACAAATACATTTTTTAAAGGAAACCACGCTTTTGAAGGATTTATCAAAACACCCCTTGGTGTACAATTTTTTAATGCTTTGAATAATTAAACATTTTGGTTTAAAAAAATGATAACATAAAAGGAAAGACTATGTCAAGGGTTTAAAAGGTGACAGATCAAAACTGACATCTGTGGTTGTTAATTCCTTCTTTTTGGTTTGAAGAAGAGCGCCTGTGTCCAAGTTCAGCCCCACTTTGTACTGAATCTTTTTGTGACAAATTTAAGTGGACCACATGCACAAAAACTGCATTCAAGAGGGTCAGCACAAGTCCCTGAGTGTAATTCTGCAGGTCCTATTTTACATCATCAGTTTCATTCAAAATGAAAAAAGAATAGCGAAAAGGTTTGAGTAGCATTTTGATGATCTTATGTTAAAGAATGGCCTCGTTAGTCAGTGTAAAAAATAAAGCCATTGGGCTAGATTCACAAAGGTAACAAGAGACAAAAGTCTAACTTTACTACTTTCGGTATTCACAAAGGGCATTTACTACCCGTAAATGCCCTTTGTCAATTCCAAAAGTCGTAAAGTTCACTTCTGGTATTCACAAAGGGCCCATTGTGTTTTTGGCAGCCCACATTTCGGCACCAATGTCATGAATAAGTTGTCATGTTGTGTTTCGCTGTAGGCCACCAGATGGAAAAAATGGGAAGGGGCTTTCAGAAGTGATGGAATAGACCCAGAGAGGACTAGTGCAAGGATTGATCAAGAATCATGGAACTGGGTGTTGAGACTGCCTCCTTCAGGCCATTCATGATATACCTAGGAAAGGAAAACAAGAGAGTCATGCAGTTAAAGGAATGGGTAGAGTAGAGTGTGCAAGTTTACACTCACTTCACTAAAACTTGATAATTTGAAGTCATTCCTTGCTCCTCCAACCCTTCTATGAATTATAGTGTAATAAGACACTTGCAGGCACTATAACTGTTGATACAAAATGGAAAGTTAAACATTTTTTGAGAGAGAAGCAGAATCCATCCAAAAATGGAAATTGTACAATATACTGTTAAAGCAAAATATTAAACACAGAGAAACTAACCTTAAGTAGTGTCAACAGGTTTTCTTATAAAGTCAGTGTTTACTTCCATTTCAAGCTCCTTTATAGTATTTCCAGAACATATTAAATGTCCGTGTTATCACATCCTGAGCATTTCTGTAAGGTGAATCGTGTGCCCGGTTTGGCATTGTCTAAAAGAAATTAGGTACACCAGTTAACAAGCATTTTCAATGCAATAGGTCTCGCATTTGTTTAAGATAGAGTGGTTGGCATTGTAAATGGCAACGTTTTTTACCTATGTGTTATGGAGTGTATGTATGTGGTGTGTTGTGGAATTATGTGAGTTGGATTGGATTAGTAATTTGTGGAATTGTGTAGCATGGAATTGCATGTTGTGGAGTGGATTTGAGCAGTGGAATTAAGTGGCATTGTGTGGTGTGGAATTATGTGGCATGGTGTTATGTGGAATTATGTTTTGCCTGGGTAGTGCACTCATGCCAAGCTGTTGGACTGTGGGGAAGAGCATTTTGTCTGCAACAAGAAAAAAAAACATACGTACGTAAATATAACCCAAACTGGGCTGAAATCATGAGTCCATCTTTATCATAAAAATATTTTGTTTCGCTGTTCACACAAAATGATGCTTATGTAAGGCATGTTTAAGAACATATCTGGAATGCGTTAAATAATTCAGCGGTATCTTTAATAAGACATGTGTGTGCTAAAAATAGAGTTTTTGAGAAATTCTTGGCCCTGTATATGTTTTACACAATGTTTTTTTGCTGTGGGGATAAAAGGACAACATTGAAAGACATTTCTCTGATTCTGCGCAAGAAAAAGTCAATAATTGGGGAAGGAGAATCTATTCAGTAGGACCTGCTGAATGTGTGTAGTATTAGGATATCAATATATTGTTAAGCGCAGGAGCGCTTTTTTAATGTCCACAACAGTATCAAAGCAGCGATAAATAGACGCCATGGGAAGTGTTGCATAATAAACTATTCACAGTACTTCCTGGTTGCTGGTATGGCCGTGGGTAAGTCTTGTTGCCGGTATGGCAGTGGGAGAGTCTTATTGCTGGTATGGCAGTGGGTGAGTCTTGTTGCTGGTATGGCAGTGGGTAAGTCTTGTTGCTGGTATGGCAGTGGGTAAGTCTTGTTGCTGGTATGGCAGTGGGTAAGTCTTGTTGCTGGTATGGCAGTGGGTGAGTCTTGTTGCTGGTATGGCAGTGGGTGAGTTTTGTTGCTGGTATGGCAGTGGGTAAGTCTTGTTGCTGGTATGGCAGTGGGTGAGTCTTGTTGCTGGTATGGCAGTGGGTAAGTCTTGTTGCTGGTATGGCAGTGGGTAAGTCTTGTCTCAAAGACCTGCAATATCAGGAGTTACTTTCACCCTTCTCAGTGACGCTGACAGTATGGATGGATGGATGGATGAAAGGCTGAGTATACATCTCTGCAATGCAGATATTTGCCGCTTCTTAACGAAGTAGCCCTCTTTTACTTCATAAACCTTGTAACAATGTTATAATGCTTCAGGTTTTTGATGATGCCATATCGACGTTTGTGTGTTTTTCAATACTTGACTACAGCAGGCTAGACTTGTTAGATGTGTCATGATATAGGTTAAAACCTGGCTATGTGCAATAAAATATTCTAGCCCACCTTACAATGTGTTCTACAATGTTTTATTGCACGTGACAAGGCTCGCACAGGAATGTTTAAATGTACTTTTACCAAAATAGGCTTTAAAGTATGTACAAACATAACACGCTAGGTACATGTGTTAAATGAACTAGTTGAGGGGGATACGTCTGACATGTGAGATGCCTAAGATGGGTTTACTTATACGGGCCTTAATGTGGCAGTGAGTCTTCCCCAAGTGTTGCTTTGAATCCGTACACTACTATTGAATGGGAGAAAAAGGCACAGTGCTTCCACCCATTCTTTCGTCCAGCTTGCTCTTTAATGAAAAAAAAACAAAGCAAGTGTTTGTGCTCAATAGAGTCACGAAAGGCACGTGTGCTGGGAAATTGATGGGGAGGCGAGGGATGTAGCCTAACGGGCAGATCTGCCTACATTAAACCGGGGAGCTAGGTTTGATTCTCGGCCTCCGCCGCTGTGATTCTGCACTCATCGCGAAATCTCTCGTTGCCTACAAAAATACAACCAGCATGGCACTAGTGAAAGGTTGCCACGCTGAAATAAAGACCTCATACTGCAGTTCTCCCCGGAGACCAGAGCCCGTCCACGGCCGGGGAAGCTGTGAGGAGAAGGGCAGGCACAGACAGCAGTGACCCCTGCTCTGAGGCAGGCTGCAGCACAACCCTCCTTCTCCGTACCTCTGGCTCTGCTGTAAGGAAGGCTGGAGCCTGCTAACTGATTGGAAGGGGGAGGGAGAGTTGAGAGTCGGGTGGTGGAGAGGTGAAAAGACACAAAAATAAAAGCAAAAAAAAAGCGTGCTGCTTGAGAAACAGGCCCGCTGATAGAGTATGTCCACAATTATTTAAAACAAGTGATGGGTTGCTTGGAAAGTGAAAGTGCGCATGGCACGCTGAATGTTGCAGGAAAGCATGTCATGCCTGCAGTAGGAGAAACGTAATAAAGAAAATAGTGCTTACAGACTAAAAAGGACATACCGTGTAACAACCAAAGTAAAAGGGTCTGTAGCTATGGAAGGTTACAAATGAAGACAAGGAAGTACTAAAGAGGGACTAACAAGCTGATTACTGAATCAGAAGCCAGCATTTACAAAGGACAAAGACACAAGCCAATGAAAAATATGGGCAGAGAGTGGGCGGAGCTTCAAATCCATACTCTAATACTGCATGCCTCACAGAGCAGCACATGCGCACGGACTCTAGGCTCGACGTAAAATTGTTGTCAGTATCAGTCTCAGGTTCTGCAGTCTGCCGCAAGTTCCTAGTTGTATTGCCAGATACAGAAAGATAACCTTTGGCCAAAAATGTGGCAACTTACTGCGTATCCTCACCACTTTAAACACTGGCTTCTGCATTGCATAAGCCACTATCAATATATTACATTGAGAACTTGTAACATTATGGCTTATTATCCACTGAAGAGCAACTAATCATTTCCTGCTTCAACTCATTTAATACAAATATTCTATCCCCAGCATTCCAGTAAAAAAGTGTAATTCTGCAAATCCAGCAATAAGAACATCCATCTGTCATCTTGGGCTGATCTTGTAATCCAGGATTCTGCAAATGGAAATGGGGTATGCTCAAACTGCTTCCACCGGAGCAGCCCTTATAATGGGCAGCAAAAGAAGACAGTGGATAAGTACTTCCACTAAAATACTGTGGCATTGACAAAACCATTCAGGCTGTCATACTTGTAACTGGAATATCATAAAACATCTCAGCTTCACCAGGGTCTGCCAGATCAAAATATCATTCAGCCCCAACTCACTGCCCATGTAGTTTTGTAATTCAAGCTTTTTTTTGGCATTGACATTTATCCAAGGTGATTTGAAATACATTTTCCTGAGTCCTCTCCCTGTAAAGAACCTTGATGATTTCACAATCTTTACGAGTAAGAATTGTGGGTCAACATTACAGGACTAGCGACCAACTAGCTTGCCATCCTATGTGTACGTATATGTTTAAAATCCAAATATGTGGTCATACACCAACAATGCAAATTGCCCTTTAAGTGGGTGCTATTAACAGGCCTATGGGATTTTGCCCTCAATCTTGCCAAATAGTAAAGGTGAAGAAACATAACCATTGTTTATTCACTAAATTTTGACCAACATATGAATGTGCAGTAATCAGTGTTGTTTAAAAGGCTGAAAAGAGTTGAAAGTAGTTTCCAACTAGCAGCATTGATGTTCCAACATGTTTCCATGCAACTCCTTCTCAAGTGTTAAGACTGACAACAGAATACATTTAACAGTTGTGTT
Organism: Triturus cristatus; assembly: GCF_964204655.1. Lineage (NCBI taxonomy): Eukaryota > Metazoa > Chordata > Amphibia > Caudata > Salamandridae > Triturus > Triturus cristatus. The sequence goes on along the minus strand of NC_140585.1, from coordinate 1,136,232,605 downwards.
GCAATGGGCACATGCAACACTCAACTACCGGGTTATATGTAGAAACATTGTTTACAGAAATTATGACTACAGAAACATTGTGCATATAGGTTTAATCTACTTACCACCTCATATATGTACCTTGAGGACTTGCCTCTTCAAGGTACATATGCAAGGAGTTAAGTAAAATTACTGTATGATAGTTGATAATTTGTCCACAATATTCTAGAGCTGATATTACAGTGGAATACCTTGGTAGAGTTATATAGGTGATTAACCAGTAATTGTATGTTTTTAAGCTCGACTACGTTTCATCGTGCTATTGTGAATTGCGTTGTATAAATCAATAGTATTTTTTCAGTTTTGATTTAGCAAGAAACTAGATTCTGAATGCATATTTCTGGATTTGACCTGGATGAGAATCATCTAGGTCTACAATAGGAGATATACAGCCTGGATGGGGAAGGGGATGGGCGGTGTGAGTCAGTTGGTGAAACAGGTTCCCTGACGTCTGGCACACTAGTGGATATTATTTGTTTGTTAGATGGTTAGCAGTCAAGCAGCAAGTTGTGTCACTCATGTAATGATTACATACTTTTTTCTTGCTTCTTTTCTCATATGACATTTCAAGGCTCCTCAGCTGTTGTTCTTAGCTGCTGCATAGATCATGCGTGTGTGACAGTGGTCAAGCCATGGGCAATCTGGGTGACTCAGTAGCTCAGCTGGTCTTCATCATTCAGTCTGGGGTCTCTGGTCTAGTTAGGCTCATCCTGGATGTGAGAAGTTGGCCTGATATATGCTGTCCACTAGTTATAGTGGGCACCCTGTATCAGTCCAAACAACCCCTTATTGGTCATAGGTTAAAGTCAACCTTTATTGAAAGCTATCCTAGTGGTAGGTATGGAGAGCAGCCTTCAGGCTAAGTCTTGCAGGAATGTAAAGAAGCTTGTTTTACCAGTCTATAATCTCTTGAGTGCATAAATGAAAGACATCCACACCAGGTATATATATAAAATATATGTATTTATTACTAAACACACCCTCCTAGTCTCTTTATGAGACTAGAGGTCAAAACACATAAGTTACACTTCAATAATCACAGTAAAATAGCACAAATACACGTCAGGCCCAAGGGCGAGCCAAACCATATACTAAGATAGTGGTATAAGAACCACGACTTAACTAGACACAAGGCCTAGAACCTGTAGAATCGCTGGGACCCCAAGGAACGACCCAAGGTAGTGACACAGGGGACCCACGGGGGCCGTGTGCAGTGTGTGAACACAGCCGCGAGCTCCCGCTTCTATGGGGAAAGTCGCGGTTTGATTTGTAAAGATTAGGGACACTTAGAAATGAGTCAGGACCAAACCCTTTTTGACTTAGGAAGTGCTAGTGCTAGCACCCATGGGAGCACTGGAGTACTCATGTTACCTCACCCAGGGAAGCCGGGTGCATAGGTGTCTTTTGGTGTTGGGACGCGTCGTCGATTTCAATAGGAGCTAGCGAAGAAGTGCTGCTGCCGTGAAGATGCAAAGTGTCCGAAGAGATCCAAGCCTGGATCGAAGATGAGAAGAACCTGAAAGCAGAGGGGACAGAGTCTGGGTCACCAGCCAGTGACCAGGAAGGCGATAGGCAGATGCCCATGGATGTCGGGTGATTTCAGGTGAAAGAGGTGAAGTTTGACTCTTCAGCCACGAGGATTAGGAGGTGTTGAGGACAACCAGGAGCTGGATTCGAGCTGTCCCACGAAGGATGTCGAGTGCTGCAGCATCGGTGCCTGGATTGGACACAACAAGCCTTGGCAACAGCAACCCACGCAGAAACAAGAAAGATGCTTTGGTGCAGACCAGCAAGGTCTGAGGGACTCACCACTCAGTAGGGAGTCGGGGCACATCTGGAGAAATCAGGAAAGCCCAAGGAAATTCGAAGTTACCCCCTCAGGGACCCACCAGTCAAAGGACCAGGGATCGCGAAGGGACCTCGAGACGAAACACAAAATGGCGGTCCATGGATTACTCAGGGTGACTAGGCTGACAATCTTCATTGGATTCAGTGCTCGAGGTGGGGGCTACAAGTCAGCCAAAGCACGACTTCAAGAGACGTCAAGAAGTCAATGCACTTGCAAAAGTGCACGGTGACCAGGAGTTCCGGTTCCATGCTACTCACGAGTGCTGTGGGTCTCAGCTTTGCTGGGGACTTGATGTCTGGAAATCCTCTTCCTGGGCTGCAAATACTTCAGAGTCCAGCAGGAGCTTCGGAAATGCAGACCGGTAAATTGCTTCGTTGGTGCCTGCCAAGCAGGGGAGTCACTCCTTGACCCCAAGGGAGATTTCTTCAGTCCTCTGGTCTTTAGCAGAGCGTCAAAGGACCAGGATTCAGCTTCAGAGTTTCATCCAGGGTAATCTAAAGTTCTGGTTAAAGAGTTTCCTTACTTATACCTAAGGAAGGCATTGGACTAGCTCTGGGGACCCACCTATGGGAGGGTTTGGAAAGAGGGGTGGCTACACCCATTTCCTTTGTCCAGTTTTGCGCCAGAGCAGGGGCTAGAAGCCCCCGAACCAGTTTGAGCTGGACTATGCACAGGGACACCAAATGTGCCCCCAGTGCAGGACTTCAAAGCACTCAGAGCGTGCTCTCACCTAGCCCCAATACACATAAGCCTATCTGGGCGGTGGTTACACCTCCCTGTGACAGGAAACCTATTGTCCAGGCCTCCCCTGCTGGAGTTTCGGTCAGCAGCAGGAGGCCAGACCTGTGTCTGTTGCTGCAGCATCCATTTTGTGATGCCAGGGCTCTGTTAAGTTTCCACTGGGTAACCCAGTACTGCCATGTCTCTCCCTCTAGAAGGGTGGATCATACTCCCACACCAGTTACTGGTGTGGGGGTATGATTCCAAGGTGTTTGACACCAAACATGACATGTTTCCGTGCTGCCAGTCCAAAGTTAGCATTTACCGTTTGGTTATAATGCACTTAAGAGTATATGGTCAGGCTGCACTACTGACAACCCCGGAGAAGAGATTCCGAAGGCTGCAGAGGGGCTCAGCTCATGCCTGGGCACCCTCTCGCATATAACCAAGCACCCTGCCTTCAGGATTAATAAGGCCTGCCTTAGGGGTGACTGGTAGGTTTGTATGTGCAGTATACGGTGAGATATAGTGAACCTATATCTCAGTAAGGGGAGCATGCACCACCTTACCCAGGCTGCAGTAGCAGACTTGTGGTGCCATTTTGGGTGGCTTTCCAGGGGTGGCATAATACATGCTTCAGCCCCTGGTAGCCCTCTGGGCTACCCATGCCCTGGGTATATAGTATACCATATACTAGGGACTTATAAGGGCACTCCAGATCCAATCTGTAATGTACCTAAAGTACATGCAATCAATTTAGAGAGGAAGCAGCTAGGCTGGGGCCCTGAATAGCAGGGTCCCAGCCAGACTAAAATCGAAAAACAGTGAAACACCAGCAAAAAGTGGGGGTATACATGTGAAGCAGATCCTGCTCTCCTACACTGGAAACCACATCCTACATCACTCAATCAGTTATCTCCTCCAAGAGTATTCATAAAATCAGAAACCTGGAGGTTTATTGTGGGGAGCTATTTTGGCCTCTGGATTACCATGTGGATATTTCCTGGTATTTCTTATGCCAGAGGGAGGCCTGTTCAAGGACCGTTTCCAGCCTAAGCCAAATAAATTTTGCTGACCCCAGCTCTGCTGGCAAAGTGGCTGATTTTTGTCTGAGATTGGCAATTGAATGCCCCCTGCTTGTTCCACCGTAGAATAGACTACTGCTCTGTAGCCCTCCATTACCAAAGTATCTTGCGTGGAAGGAGTGCATGCTGCATTACAGGTATCACATTATTCAACATTGGTTCTACTATGAGGATGTTAGAGAGAGGCGATTACTAAGGTCACGTTCAAGGGTCACTAGAGACATTGGCAAAACCTACCTGGTTTGTGATCTGACACCATCTAGAAATTTAATTTCAGACTTACACTCTGCAGAGAAAAAAGAAACTTCAGCTAGACAAACTTACAATGCAGGCAACACAATAAGAGGCAATTTGAAGTTAACTGTGTTGAAACAATTGTCCATTATTTTTCAGGAAGTGCTAAAGCCTCCATTTTAGGGTTCACCTTTTCTGGAGAACCCTAAGGCAGAATTATCCTTGCACTAAGAATCTGCTGCAGATAATTCTTCTGGCAAACCTTCACTGGAGGTGTATCCTGCAAGTCAGGGTATAACACGCAGTCCACAAACCCCACAATTCATTTGTGACCACTTAACTTTAAATCAGGTTGAAAGAGTTTTGTATATACATAAAAAACATGTGATTACGTTTTCTGGTTACCTGATGGAGAAGATCTGATGGTCTTTTAATGTTGAATGCGTAGAGTCAGGCAGGGTCCAAGACTAGAAGAGAGCTCAGTTGGTTAATACACTCGTTAAAGCGAACTGTTCTGCTCCTTAAAAGCCGCTCCTTAAAAGCCTTGTATTAAAGCCCAGGATTAGAACTTGTCTTCTAGTGAATTAAAGACGCCTCATTCGTCAGTCAAACAAACTTTATTTGATTTAAGATAAATCATAAAAGCGCATGATACAAGTATTTATCGGAACAACATATTTAAAATACATATAAAAATAGAAATAGCTAAATTCATCACAGTAGATAATAAAAAAAATAGCAGCACCTCCATTGGTTCAATGCAATTTTAAGCATCTGTAATAAATCAAATCAAAAAATAAACAGACCAATACAGAATACACCGGCCCTCCCTTATCCATATTTCTTTCTTATTGTAATTAACCCCGGGCACAGAACTCTGCTACGCCAGTGGAGTATGCATAGTTTTGCCAACTCCGCGGTCCAATGGGTACGCGGAGTTTAGCAAAAAACTCAGACTCCGCAGCGTAGCCGAGTTTACCCTGCCACCTACCCCGAGGAGACTTGCCGCCGCAGGCTTCCTGGCTTATTTGGTCACGTCGGTGCTTCCATGCCCTGCCCCGGCTATCCTCCTGCTCCTGGCTGTCTCCAGCCCGCTCTAGTCCAGGCTCGCATGACTCCCCAGAAGTTCTACGTCACTTTTGGGAGGACTGCGCATGCGCGCTCACGCACATGCTTGTGCAGTCCTCCCAAGAGTGATGTAGAGCATAGGAGTTTTGATTTGCCTGGGGAGTCAGATGAGTCTGGAGTGCAGAGAGGAGACAGCCAGGAGAACAGCCTGTGCAGGGCATGGAAGCACCGGCATTACCAGGTAAGTCTGCGGCGGCCTCAGGGTGGGTGGAAGCAGGGGGCGTAGTGGAATTCCACTGAGTTTTTAACGAACTCTGTGGAAATCCCCAAAGTAGTACTCTGCCAACTCCACCCACACTTAATTGCAATCGCTCCTCTGATAAAATTTAAAACTGCAAAACAAATGTTCATAGAGTCCAAAGAAAGGTGTAACCTAAACCCTTCTGTATAAGAACAGGGCCATAAAGCCTTCATTATTGGGAGCAAGTATTTCACTTTTGCAGACTTATAAAAGGGGCAAAAGAGAGTAAAGTGCAAAGTCCTCTGTTTTCTCAAGTTATCATATAAGCATTAGTTCTAAGATTATTAGACCAACTACATTCCTTTGGAAAAGCCATCAAAAAAGTGTACCAAGGACAGATAATATCTAGTCAGATAAAATCTATGATGAGGATTCATCAGATAGGCAAGGGAAAAATGCGGTTGATTAGTCACAACAGTTACATATAAATCACTCACTGATTTCTGCTGGTGCAATACCTGCAAGTGAATTGAATTGTCCCTAGTTACAAAAGCGGTTCTATTTCCAGTTTTGGCTTGATGAGGCATATTTGTGAGATTATTAAAAAATCTACTTAAACCCAAATCCTGGAACGTACACATAAGGTAATTAAACCAAGGGACAGTTTAAGCATTGGTCAAAGAATGACAATCCAGTATAATAGACCTTGTACATTCCAATTCGGGTGTATTCCAAATCTGAGCCCATAACAATAGGGAATCAAAACCAACTCGGTCCTCACGTAACTTCAGACCCAGTTCAAAGTGACAGAAAAGAGTTAACGCACTTTTGGATACCATCAGAAGTCTTCTGGTGAGGTTATTCTCTATTACCTTGAGCTTGGAACAATTACAGTAGCCCCAGACTCCTGCTCCATATAAGCGGCGATTGATAGACACTTCAGTCTATAAACAGTCAGTAACTCCTTCACTAGTTTCTGACCCAATTGGGCTGCATATCTAAAAAGTGCCTCCTCTACTCTTGAGGTTTGCAGAGCTCTTAGAGTAAGTAAAGAGTCCCAAGAAAGCTGATAGTTAACAACAATTCCCAAGGAGGAAAAGCTAGTAATTTTCTAAATCTCATTCCCCTGGACCACAAGTAATTTGGACTTTGTTTTTTGGGTCCACAAACCTACAAAAGCATCCAAAGATTTCTGCAAACTATTTGCTGTTCTTGTAATGAGGACAGCATCAGCCACGTTCATTAATACAAGAGCAATATTGAATTTGTATGGTGCTATTGAGCAGCTACAGTGATAGCTTCCAATATGGCAAACCAATTTCTAATTATCAATTTCAATTAGGCTTTTCAACAAAAACTCCATTGTTGAAAAGGTGTGACGTAAGTGCCACTTCTGTAACTGTTCATAACAAAATACTTTTCACCTTCAGTCCTAGCCATGTTAAATAGTCATCAAACTTTTATTTATGATACTCTCGGCATGTCTGCTTGAGTTTTGGTAGTCAATTTGAAGCATCTATTTGCCCAGTCATTGGGGAAGAACTCAGTCTGACTTCCTGTTTAGCTAGGCTTGGTGGTGGAGACATGTTCTTGACTGGTTTCCCTGTTTAGTTGCATGAAGGGATGAGTGGTGAGCTGGTGTGGAGATTGGTTCTTTGCTCATCCGGCAGAAAACCCAGCACATTGGTAGTTTGTTCTGTGTCACTGTGTTCTGTCGCACCTTCCAGAAGGCCCACACCAAATGTTCGTTGGAGTTTGATAAAAACTATTGTTGGCTGTTTCGGTGTTGTCACTGCAAGGTCATGTGATCACTTAAGAGCTGTGGAGCAGGTGGAAAGTGACGATAGATCCTGGAGTCCAAGACACCATTGCTGAAAATCAGTCATTGGTTGTTGGCTTTGGTGACTGTTGCAGTCAATATCTTTGCATTCTCCAATTTTCTGTAAATTTACAGACAAAAAGTTATTGAATACATTGCACTCATTACCAAGTTTGTTTCAACCACCAACGAGAGATAAAAGCCATCCCAGACATGAGTTGGTATGGCAACTCAAGTTTTCATAGTAAGCAATATGGCTTTCTTGGGAGGATGTCTACAACCTGACTGATGTAAACCAGTGATCAGTAATAAGAGTGGTTTGCTTTAACCGGACTCGTTTAAAAACCTGTACCAATTATTTACACTATCCACAACCTTATGAATACCCATGGGAGTTTTTAACTCATCTCCATGTTGTACTTGATAGCAATTTTGCACATTCTCTTTCAGACACCTACATATGCGAATACGGTAATGGGAGATGGGAAGCTGCACGGAGGCTGAAAGCTTACAGACAAAAAGAGGTTGGCATAGATAGGGCACAGCCTCAAGATTGTGATGACAAGCAGGTAGATGCAATTGGCAGGGACGCAGACAGTGGGCGGGAGACATAAAGAAGTGAGGCTGACGGAGACCTGGTGGGGTGAAGTTTCCAATCCTGATGTGGCTATGGCCATTCCGCCGGATTATGATGTCTTCAGGAAGGATAGAGCAAAGGGCAGGGGTGGCGGGGTTGCACTGATGGTTAAGAAGGGCACGCCCTGCACTATCCTGCCCACTGAGGACATCCGCGGCTCGGAATCGCTGGCTTTTTCAATTGTGCTAGCGCCGCATCAATCAGTAAAGGGACTGTTAGTCTACCGCCCCCTGGGTCCGCTTGGGACGTTTTTTGCTGATCTTGATTCAGTGCTGGTGGGCCTAGCACTGAGAGCAGAACACTGCTTAGTGGCGGGGGACTTTAATATCCGGATGGATGATCCGTCGGACCCCGCCGCTATTAAGCTTTTGGAGGCTATGACTCCGCTGGGTCTTACCCCGCATTTGCAGGGCCCGACCCATGACAAGGGGCACACTCTAGACCAGGTCTTCTCGACCTCGCCTCTAGTGGTGAAAGAGATTCTCCCGGTCTTGTGGTCGGATCACTGGCTGGCCAAATTTGTAATCAGCGGCAACGCCAGGGCGCCTTACCCTGTCGCACAGCAGCGGGGACGAGCCTTTAGAGCATTTAGCAGGGTGACCCCTGAGATGCTGGCTCAGGCTGCTGTGAAGCACCCTTGTTCTCTGTCTGGCGAGTTAGAGAGAGATTTGGAGTCCCTGCAAGAATGGCTGACGGAGAGGCTGAATGACCTGGCCCCAGTCCCGCCCCCCCGCTCGACATCTAAGCGGGTCTCGGCCCCTTGGTTCACCCCTGCTCTTAAGGCTACGCGGCAGCAGTGCAAGGTAGCCGAAAGGGCCTGGCGGGCACATTATGACAGCAAGGACAGGGCTGCCTACATGGCGGTGGTGAAAGCTTACCACCGAGACATCCGCCTCGAAAAGAAAGCCTATCTTGCGGGGAGAATCGAAGCAGCTTCGAACTCCAGTAAGGAGATCTTTACCATCGTTCGAGAATTCATCTCCCCTCGGACTACTGCTTCGGAAGAGGGGCCAGCAGAATCTTGGGCGGCGGATCTTGCATGTTTTTTTACCGGCAAGATCAAACTTATCCAGGACTCCTTTCTATCGAGTGAACTGGTTATATTGCCGCTACCCGAGGCGGGCTCGCCTCCTTCAGTTGCGCAGGGTGCCTTATTGGCTGAGTTTCCTTCTCTGCCAGCCTCAGCTTCTTTAGCGCTTATGGGCAACTTAAAATCTGGGTCTCCGCTTGACCCCTGCCCTGCTAAGCTCCTGGGTAAACTGGCGGAGGTGGTTAATCCGCTGGCGCACCCTCTTCTCAACCTGTCGTTGAGTCTGGGAAAGGTGCCGCCAGTATGGAAGCAGGCAATGGTCATCCCGTTGCTTAAAAAGCCGGGACTTGACCCGAAAGCCCCAGCCAATTATAGGCCAATCTCGTTGCTGCCGGCCCTTGTAAAAATTTTGGAGAAGCACGTTCAGTCGGTGCTCTCCAATTTTCTGGAGTCTCATGAGTTATTACATGACTCCCAGTCGGGCTTCCGTTCTCATCGCAGCACCGAGACCGCGCTCCTTGAGGTTTCTGAAACCATTAAAGGGGTGTTGGATTCCGGGGGCAAAGTCATGCTGGTGTTGTTGGACTTGTCGGCGGCTTTTGACACCGTCCCCCATGAGGGCCTGCTCGCAAGACTCTTTGAGATTGGTCTGCGGGGGACGGTGCTCAAATGGTTTTCTTCCTTTTTGGCCGGCCGCCGGCAAACGATCTGGACATCATCTGACACCGCCGTAATGCCGCCTCTGGGAGTCGGGGTCCCTCAGGGCTCTATATTGAGCCCGACCCTTTTTAACATCTTTATGACCCCTTTGGCGGCGGTGGCGGAGTCATTTGGTGCCCGGATCGTGTCGTATGCCGACGACACCCAGCTCCTCTTCTCTTGCGAGAGAGGGGCCGACTTTGACGGGGAGAGTATCCAGAATTGCCTTGGGGCTGTGTTCGCATGGTTTCAACGGAACAGCCTCAAGTGCAATTCCGACAAATCGGAGGTACTCTTCTTTGGGTGCGAGACGGAGCCTAGCTGGCAGGCCTGGTGGCCCATCGACATGTTCCCTCCGTCCGGCTCTTCTCCCATGGCTAAAAACTTGGGGGTTAAGATGGACAAGGGGCTGACGATGAAAGCCCAGATCTTGGGGGTAACCGGCACTTGCTTCGGCCTGTTAAAAATGCTGCGGAGGTTCCTGCCTCTCTTATCCGAGGAGCACAGGAGGCTGACGGTGCAGGCTCTGATAGGCTCCAGGTTGGATTATGCCAACATTCTTTACCTGGGCCTGCCAGAGTATCTGCTACAAAGGCTTCAAGTTGTACAGAACGCGGCGGCCAGGGCCATTTTTGGCCAAAGTAGACGGGCCAGCGCCTCTGGGTTGTTGGTGGCGTTGCACTGGCTACCCATCCGCAAACGGATCGCCTTTAAGGCTTTGACCCTGGCCTACAAGGCGCTCCATGCGGTGGGAGCTAAACATCTTCAAAAGAGACTGACCTTCTACCATCCGACTCGCTCGTTGCGGTCAGAATCTCTACTTTTGGCGGCTGTTCCGCGTGTGAAGAGGGCTCGCCTGGGGGGCCGCTCTTTCAGTCTGTTGGCCCCACAGATGTGGAACGCACTACCGCTGCCTTTGAGGGGGGCGTTTACTCTCCTTGATTTTAGAAGAGGTCTCAAAACCTGGCTGTTTTCTCAATAGGTCTCCCAATTGTTTGTTTTCTTTTTGTTTATCTTTTAACCTGTTTTTAGTTGTGTTGTGTTATTCTGAAATCTGTTTCCCTTACCTAAAAAGCGCCGGGACACTCTTTTTGAGTAGCCGTTGCGCTATACAAAAGTAAAAAAAAAAAAAAAAAAAAAAAAAAGGAGACGGGACACAAACATAAGGCATGTGGTTGATGTAAATCGGAGGCAGTAGTAGGAATACAGACGGGACCATGCTGCAGAGTGAGAAGGGCAATAGCGGAAGGGGAGATAGACTGGGGCATGCTACAGAGTGAGGCAGGAAACAGAGGGAGGGATAACAGACTGAAGATGAATACAGAAAGGGAAGGCCTAAGATTTTAATGAGATGTGGACTAAACAGTTGAGCAGGGTTAAACCTTTTTCAGATCTTTTATAGTATGAACACAGAGTCTGATATCTGGAAATGATAGTTTTATTCTATTGAAATGAATAATGAATATTGAACCACCATAGGAGTCCAGGTAGCAATATTACCATTTAGCTTGAATAAGGTCACAAAGAATTTTAGTGACACCTTTTGAGTCATTTATATTGTTTATGCCAGTGTGGTATCCTCCTGTGTAGGGGAAGATCATCACAATTAACATCACCCCCCCTCCTCTTGGGTTAAGGTGGTCTATGCCCCTGTGACATGCCTTAGAATGTCACAGTGCTGAAGGTTCTAGGTGAAGCTCCCTGCATGGAGTTTTTTTAGAGACTTTTCGGACGACAGCTGTGGCCCTCTTGCTGTATATAACAAATAAACATCATTTGTGTTGAACAACATCATTTCCTGTGGTTCTACTGAGAGCTGAGTCTAGATTTCACACTGTCGACGGAGGACGGGCACAGGAATTTACAAGAACAGCGGAACCTGACCTCAACACGCTGAGCAGTTCACATGCTGTTTCGTGAATACCTACGGTGCTGTGAGTAATCTTCTACAAGACTTTCTCCTTCTGAAGTGACAGAATTGGTCATTTTCAAGCTTGACAACATATCAAAATTGTCTAGAAGAGTACCGTTTTAAAGATCCTTGGGGCATATTATCAAGCCAGACGATCAAATTATCGCAGCTTTAGCGGCAGAAAACTGGCGATAATGGGCTTGATAATATGCTCCATGGAATTCCCAATTGAAGCCCATGTTAAATGTGAAAGACGTCTAACCTGAGCTTCAATTGGAATTCCATAGAGCATATTATCAAGCCCATTATCGCCGTTTTAGCGGCAGTTTTCTGCCGCTAAAGCGGCGATAATTTTATCGCCTGGCTTGATAATATGCCCCCTTGTTTGGCAACCTAGACATTGAGTAAGCTCTCCCTCTGGCTATTCGGTGAGAGCTTGTTCACATACTAACCCCGCTGAGCTATCGGATCTTGTGGTGACAGTTGAGTGATAACGCAGTTACTCCTCCAAGTTGCACTCCCTCCGTGCTCTACAGCTGTTGTGACAGACAAACACTCTTCCAGGTTGTGGGAAACATCTGAGAGAAGAGAGCTCTTGCCAGTCGCACTGACTGGCACAGGATTGCCACAAGTTATGAGTTGAAGAGTATCTCGTGGGGAAGTTAGGAAAAGCACGTCATTACGACAGCTGTGGTTGGGGCTGGTGTATAGAGCGCCCCCGCCAGTCGCGCTGACTGGCACAGCTATACAAAAATATTCTGTAACATAAAGTGACTAACTTCTCCTAACTCACACTTATGTGAGTAATCCGGCCAATAACATGGTTTGTCACTGCCCATCTCGCTCCATCCAAACAACAGATAGCGAGATGCTCTGAGGAAAGAATCAAGCCAGTCAGAGGCATAGTATTTTAGTGCAGTTCTGCAAGTGGTTTAAGATTGGGTGAGAAACTCAGGGGGAACATTTTAAATATCACTGGTGTTAGTGGTACATAAATTCTCTCATAGTCAAAATGCAGAATGTAATACCTTTATGGCTCCAGGGGAGCCAGTTTGAAATGGAACAAGGGGAAAAAAGTTATTCAAAACTACGTGTGGTATGTGGTCCTAATTTGGTCCTTGAAATTAAAGTGGCATTACTATTACACAACTTATTAGTAGGCCAAGAAATTCCAGAACCCCTTCCTGATCTGAGTGTAAATGCTGCCAGAGGTTTGAATGAATATGAAATTAGTTTTAAAAAAACTGGACATCCATTTCTTGCCAAAAATTTTAAAAAGAGAGGGCAAAAGGAAGGTGAAACAGTAATTTGTTTCTGAGTTGAGAAAATTAGCTGCAAGTTGTAAGTTTGGTGGAACTTGTGAAGAACGGATAAGCGATCAATTTCTTTTAACGGACAAGATTGAATGAATACGAGAAGAGTTATGGCTAAAAGACGATCCACCTTTGGGAGAAGTGCTAATTGTAGCAAAACAGGTGGAGCACATGATGCAGTGTGTGAGTGAAATTAAACAAGACTTAAGGGAAAGCAAAGGTGAGTGAAATTACTAATGAGAGTGAAAATGTGCTTGCAGTCAAAGGTGTTAAAAGAGAACAAAAAGAGAATAAGAGTAATTGGAGTTTTAAAGGAAATTGTTACAGGTGTGGAAAAGCAGGACATTTGGCAAATAGCATGAAATGCCCTGTGCTAAAAGCAACCTACCATAGGTGTGGAAGGAAGGGTCAATTTTAGAGCATGTTGCAGAGGTAATGCCAATTACAAAAGGAACAGCAGAGATGACACCACTCGTGTCTGCAATGAAATTGTCTTACGGATTGAGGGTGAGACTGTGAGCAACCCATAGGACTTCATAGCTGTAGAGGAGACAAGGGCTGAAGCAATGATTGATTCTTGCTAAAATAAGACAATAATATCTGCTGAGGATTTTGAGAAGGTGTCAAGGGGTAAATTGAAACTTCAGAGGCAACGGAGGACAACCCATACAGATGAAGAGTTTCATCTGGGGCACAGTAGGCTACAAAGATAGAATTGCAGTCACAAAGATTTATGTATCCATGAAGGGAGATAACATACTAGGGTGGTAAGCACAAAAGAATTTAGGAATCTATCTCAATTTCAACAAAACCCAGCAGATTTTGGTGCAATAGGTGAGCAAAGTACTAGTAGGGATCGAAGAGGAATTCAAAGATGTTTTCACAGAACAGTTGGGATGCCTCAAGCACTATGCCCGCAGAATAAGACTCAAAGAGAACTCCAAGCCAGTCTCAGCCAAGGAGAGGAATCTACCCATTTCAAGGCAGGAAGCGGTGAGGGAGAAATTAGAGAAGTTATGCAGTTTGGGAGTGATTGAGCCTGTAGAAGCGACTGAGAGGTTGGCACCCATTATAGCAGCCAAGAAGGGAGATGGGGCAGTGCACTTATGCACTGATCTAGGAGCGCTAAATAGAGAAGTAATAGTGGACAAAGGAGTAGATTAGCCTGGGCAAAGGTATTTTCAACACTAGATCTAACCTCCGCCTATTTTCAAGTCAGGCTACACCGTGAGTCACAAGAACTCACAGAATTCATCACGCCCATGTGGGCCTACAAGTTCAAATGCATGCCTTTTGGACTTGTATCCACCCCTGCGGTTTTCCAAAGGATCATGAGCAATCTCCTCAAAGGCATACCAGGAGTACTTTGCTACCAGGATGATGTTGTGATCTTTGATGAGAATGAAACACAACGTGAACTTAGGCTCAGACAAGTCCTTAAGAGGTTCCAGGAACAAGTTCTAATGGTAAAAAAAGAAAAGTGTAAGATTAGGTGTGCTGAAATAGAGTTCCTAGGGCATAAAATAACGATGGAGGGCATTCACCCCAAAACAGAGTTGCAAAACACCATTTTGAACCTTAACCCACCCAAAAGCAAAGAGGAAATGAAATCCTTTATGGGCATCGTAGAATTCTACACTAAGTTTGTTCAGGACTGCGCCTGACGCACTTACAAAATCCGCAACTTGGTAAGAAAAGGGGTCACATTCGACTGGAGTGATGTGTGCCAGAAGGAGTTTGAGGACACTAAAATGGCCATGGCTGAAGCACCCAACCTTAAAGCCTTTGTACTTGGCAGAAAGACGTTGATAACCACTGATGCCAGCTCAAGAGGATTAGGAGCGGTTCTGACGCAAGTGGGAGAAGAAGGAGAGAAAACCATAGCTTTCACATCTCGCTCTCTACTCCAGGCAGAGTTCAATTACTCAGTGATCGAGAAAGAGGCCCTAGCTGCACATTGGGCCGTCCACAAATTTAGGGACTTTGTGTGGGGAGTAAAGTTCAACCTGAGGACCGACCACAACCCTCTTGTCGAAGTCTTTACAAAGAAAGTGCTAGACTACATCTCGAGCAGAATCAGGCGGAGGGTGGTGAGCCTACAAGACATGCTTCTGCAGACAGTGTGCGAAAATACCAAGGGTGGCTGGGCGGACCAGGACAAGCATGAAGAGACACTTAGACCATTCTGAATGGTCAGAGTTTAACTATCTATTGTGGATAATTGTCTTTTCCAGGGTACCAAGTTGGTTCCTACTGAGACTGTGAAAGGAATTTTGGTTAACTTGGCCCATGAGGGGCATCTGGGTGTTACTAAGACCAAATAGAGGTTATGTCTAAACTATTGGTGGCCCAGTATGGATTTAGAAATTGAGAGGAAAAAAAGAGAGTGTGTACCATGCTCCTTCAGCGACAAAGTACTTAAACAACACACACCTCCTATGCACTGTAGGTCACCGCCTGAGGGCCCGTGGGACATATCTCTAGGCATAGTGGGTCCTTTGACAGGGGAGAATCTTACACATTACATACTGGTACTCATCACTCAAGGTGGCCCAAGTTGAAGTTTGTGTCAGAAATCACTACAAAAACTGTCATTGATTTTCTACTAGAAGTGTTCATTAGGGAGGGTGTACCAAGCAGCATACAGAGAATGGGGTACAACTCTGCAAGGAAATGAGGGAATTCCTAGAGTGTAATGGAATAAAACACAAGTTATGTGCCCTGTACCACACGGAGATTAATGGGATGGTCGAACGATTTAATAAGACCATCAAAGAAGGTATCCAAATAGCAAGGACCAATGGGTTGTGCTGGAAAGATGAGGTTTTGAAACGTCTAGAGGCTTACAGACTAACCCCTAATCAAACCACTAAAATGACACCTTTTGAGCTATTGAAAACTAGAAAGCCTAATTCAAGATTAGTACCAGGCTAGATGAAGTGGTACAAAGGTTGGACAAGTCTCTCAGAGAACGCACTGTGGCATGACAAGGAACTGAAGGCCATGGCTGATAGGAAAGCCAGGTTTGATAAATCACATACAGTCAAGAACATGGGATTCAAGGTGAGTGATCTGGTCAGAGTCAAAGCACCCACAGGTAGAGCAAACTTTTCTGAATTTACAGAGCCTACTAAAATTGTAAAGTTGTTCAGGAATGCTGTCAAAACTCAAGAGGGGAACATTTGAAACCTGGGAAGGGTGGTGAAGTACACTGCTCCTGCTTTGGTCATGAACAGCTCAGAAGAAAGTGAGTGTAGAATCCCAGGTACTGCCAGCTTGCCTGAGACTGCTTGTGCCGGACAGACCAACACTCACCCAACACTCACATGATTGATTTCCTTGATGGACGGGAACCTGCACCTCCCCACCCCCAGTGCCTTGAGACCCTTACGGGTGAGTAGTCGTGCTTAACAAGCACATGATTGATTGATTTCCTTGATGGATGGGAACCTGCACCCCCCACCCCCAGCGCCTTGAGACCATTACAGATGAGTCATGATTCTTCACCCTTGGGCGAGCTGCAGGAAGGTTTGTCGTCCAAAGTATTTAGAACACTATGTTAACAAATAAACTGTGTCTCTCTCTTTCTTCCTACCTCTCCCTTTTACCTTATTGCTACTTGTTAGTTGTAAAGGAGGGAGATGTGTGTTATCCTCCGTTGTAGGGGAAGACCATCACAATTAACCTCACCCCCCTCCTCTTGGGTTAAGTTGGTCTATGCCCCTGTGACATGCCTTAGAATGTCACAGTGCTGAAGGTTCTAGGTAAAGCTCCCTGCGTGAAGTTTTGTGAGAGACTTCTCGGACAACAGCTGTGATGGGGTCCTCTTGCTGTACTTAACAAATAAACATCATTTGTTTTGAACGACATCGTTTCCTGTGGTTCTACGGAGAGCTGAGTCTCGATTTCACAGCCTGGCCTGAAAAAAGGCCGACAAACTTTGCATAGAACAATTTGGAATGCAACTAAATACTCATATATCTCACCAAGTGAGTCCAACCATGAGTCGTGATCCTTGAGTAATATTCAGCAATGCGTTCATAAACCACCAATATATACAAGCTAATTACTGAGAAAGTTAACAAAAAACATGTCGCGTTTAGGGAAAAAAATACAGAACTACTATTTAAGTAGTCAAAAAGTTAACTGCTTCTGTGTTGTTGCCGTGGATCCTACTACTGCTACCAAGCTAACAGCAGTACAGAGAACAAAATGGTTTGTGGCATGAGGATGGCAATGCTGGGGAAAATGGGGACAAAGTATGGGCATAAGTGAGGAATAAGGAAATGGTATGCTCTGGAAGCCTGCTAAGGTGGAAACATATTGTAAAGAGCAGGAAGGAAGTCTTTTGTGAATGGATGTCATGATGCAAATGCTGACAGGCAGTAAACAGTTGTTGAAGTGAGACTCTTAGGATACCATCAAGACAAGTATTTGGATTGAAAGCGGGTATGGATAACTGTGGCAGGAGACATCACAGGAGGAATTAGGCACAAAGAACATTAATAGAAGCAAGTCTGCATGCTTGAGGCAAAGGCAATGAATCCCAAATTGAAATGGCAGAGTATTTTATAGGGTTGAGGGTGGTAGAGAACAAGTTGAGAAGGACCAGAAATGGGCATGGCACTAGAGGCACTCTGCTGGTTAAAACTATTTAAAGAGGAAATAAAATAAAATCGAATTTGCTTGATAGATTCAAGGTTATTGATGCAAGATTGGTCAAAGGCAATGAAATGTGCTAATTGTGCACTCAATATCTCACTTGAAATGTATTTAACTTAAGTTTTAATTACTTGCACTTATAACTAAGTGGACATTTATGTATTTCATGAGTAACATATTAAAAATTCAACACAGTTTTGGGAAGCATTTTAAAGATGGCTTAGGCGGACATCTTGAGTTGGATTGTCAACAGTGAAGGCTGGGCAAGGGTCATTCTATTCCTGGCATATACACAGTGAAAACACTGGAGTTCCTTTTGGAACTGTTGCAGAGTTGACTAAGGGTCTGAGATGTAAAGGTTGGTCATTCGAGATCTTTGGTGTGTGGACGGAGAACTATTGTTTTTGTCCTTCTTGGATTTCGAGATCTGTTGTATTGTGGCTTGTGTGGAGAGGGCTGTGGACACAGAGTTTATCTGCAAGGTAGTCTTCTATTCTCTGGCTGACACAGCAGGACCTCAGGTGGATTCAGGCTGGAAGGGGGGGTTAAACGAGTTGTCTTACTCTGTGTGTGACGCGTGGGTGATGTGATATAATTTCCATTTCATGGTAATCAGTCAAGCAGATGGGTGGAGAGTAGCTTTCAATGCAGCAAGGGTTGTCTCCAGGAGAGAAAAGCCTATTAATATGGTACATGGCAAAGGGTTGAGTTAACAATACTAAGAAGGATAAATTATTAATTTGGGAAAGGAAGGTCAGAATAAAACGACTTGTCTGACCGTTCTGCTTCAAAAGCAGCTACATGTCCCCCAGTGTACTCTCGGCCTCCACAGACACCCAGGGAGGCTTGGAGAAGAAGAAGTGCAGTGGCGAAATGTGGCTCCTCCACTTCAATTGTGTTTGTAGAGACCAGTATGGAGGTGAATAAGGTGTTGGCAGCAGCAACATCCCTCTCACTTTCTGCGATATCCCAGTGGGAGAAGGCAGCTGCAGGTACAGTGACATCACGTTAGGGAATATTGAGTATGATTATTAACTTGTGTGATATCACTGCAACCTATAACATACAAAACAGAGCTTTCTGGCAAACATTTGCATGATCTACATGGCTTCTGTATGCAATTGCTCTGACACCTTCTTTAATTTTTTTGTTCATGACTTGTAAAGCAATTGAGTCGGCCTCACAAAACGCCTTATTTAGAGATCAGCAGATGGGATACCCTTCAAAACATGATAGATAGCCCATCCGCCACATTGCAAGTGCCGTAGGCTATAATGCACTTGCATTTGCATGTTTTTGACACAATGTTCCATCCTCTGAACTCTAAATCAGGCTCAAAGTTCCTACCCCACAGCTAGATATTTGATTTTTTGGCTTCCCATTTTGCCAAAATTTTCAAAGACGCTATCATATTTAACCGCATCCTCCCTGAAAGTTACATTGGGCCACATCACTTAAAGTATCACTAGGTGTAGGTGAAATATTCTGTTCTGCTGGCTGAATTGGCAGGATTTTGGCAATTCCATGTTACTCTTGTTACACAGAATTCTGGACGAATTCCGCCAATCGCCATGTGGCATGATTTTTTTCTGGTGCGTAGCTTCAGAACAGTAAGTTGGCAGGTGCAATTTGGGATCCCCTGTTGCAATTTACAGTCCCTAGGAGGATATACGTCAACATATTTCTACCGCAAGTGGGTGCGACCATTCGCGGTCAGAAGGCTGCAGCTTAAGTAGGTAATCTACTTGAGTGGTAGCAAAATCAACTCGAGTAGCGGTGCCTCTGGCCCACCACTTAGTGCCGTTTGCAATGGTCCTTCATCGCGGAACGCATTCCTGGGGCTTTATCACAGTGTGAGCAGTGTGATGTGCCTATTTCCACCCGATAACGTAACTTTGTGGAATTTAATGGAGTTTTTATGGAACTTCAGGGAATTCAACAGAGTCAATTTCTGCAAGTCCCACCCACTCCCAGAGCTCACTATAAGAGCGGGGGAGTTCAGATCACAAAACCTTTGATTATTCCTATTTCATAGTCGGTGGTATGTTAAGGCAGTGTGTGCTTCAAACACCTTTTACTACTGTATTTTAATAACAGGACTCTGGAGGATGTACTATCACAAGAAGGTCTGTGCACATTTGCTGTTGTAGTGGGGATGTGTTCTGCATATTTTGCTGCTGTGCTTTAAGCTGCATTATTGCAATGTGATTTT
Organism: Triturus cristatus; assembly: GCF_964204655.1. Classification (NCBI taxonomy): domain Eukaryota; kingdom Metazoa; phylum Chordata; class Amphibia; order Caudata; family Salamandridae; genus Triturus; species Triturus cristatus. The sequence continues at coordinate 1,136,213,085 of NC_140585.1, read as the reverse complement.
TTTGTGAGGTAATGTTCTGCTTGGGTTTTCGGATCAGATAGAACCCGCTCATCAGAGCCTCTCTAACCCAGCCAGAACGTTACCCTCTCCCTAGGGCCTATTCACAACAAGTAACCACAGATATATACCACCTAAGGACAGGGAATTCCTACTATATATATATATATATCTAGACCTCTTATAATACAAGTGGCGGCCTCGCGATCCCAGACGGACCCAGGACTTCCTACCCAGACGGCAGCCTCAGCCTCGCGATCCCAGACGGACCCAGGACTTCCTACCCAGACGGCAGCCTCAGCCTCGCGGTCCCAGACGGACCCAGGACTTCCTACCCAGACGGCAGCCTCAGCCTCGCGATCCCAGACGGACCCAGGACTTCCTACCCAGACGGCAGCCTCAGCCTCGCGATCCCAGACGGACCCAGGACTTCCTACCCAGACGGCAGCCTCAGCCTCGCGATCCCAGACGGACCCAGGACTTCCTACCCAGACGGCAGCCTCAGCCTCGCGGTCCCAGACGGACCCAGGACTTCCTACCCAGACGGCAGCCTCAGCCTCGCGATCCCAGACGGACCCAGGACTTCCTACCCAGATGGCAGCCTCAGCCTCGCGGTCCCAGACGGACCCAGGACTTCCTACCCAGACGGCAGCCTCAGCCTCGCGATCCCAGACGGACCCAGGACTTCCTACCCAGACGGCAGCCTCAGCCTCGCGGTCCCAGACGGACCCAGGACTTCCTGCCCAGACGGCAGCCTCAGTACAAGTTCATCCTATGATTACCATAACATACAACTATTTATCAGATCACACAAGAACTGCCAGTTTGAGCACAACCTGTTCTCTGGTTCGAGGGGCTCCTCTCTCCCTTATTCAGTTACCACTTACCTGATCAGGGTTAACATCTGTTCATGTCAAGTCACAGCTGACTAGAAGAATAAGCTACCCTCTTATACAAGAACACGCAGCACATGTTGATTCACTACAAACTGGATACTTTATTACTCATTACACATACAATCACATAACATTACGATATTACACATAACCTGCAAGGAAAAGTGTAAGATTAAGTTGTACACTCTAATAAGAAAGGGTCGACATCACCTTAGTAGTATGTAGCCTGCACTCAGTGGTCATCTAGGCTCCCTTCTCGTCTGTGCCTCGGCTCGCCTGGAATCACCCTTCTCCGAGTCACTGGGACCTCTTCCTTATCGGCTACTCTCTCCTCTCTGGCTATTCTGTTAGGAAAGCATCTGTCTCTCGATTCTTCTCCGCCTTCAAGATGGCGTCTGTCTTCCCTGGAATAAGTAGTAGCTCTACTGCTAACGGCTAGATGCCGCCTACGGACTGAACATGTAACTGCCTCAGACTTTCACTAATATAGAGGTGCATTTCCTCATGGAAAATTCCGGCCCGTAACCTGCCGCCCACCAAATTCTTGTACCTCCCGTACCAAGGACACGTTCCCAGCCGGCCGGCCTGATGTAGTGTCTTCGGCATGAAGAAAAATACAATCCTTCGATAAGGGCCGGCCTGAACCGGTTCTCTCCAAGCGAATAACACCTCATAACTAAAACATAACTCTTGACCTAGAAGAATCCCGAGCTGCCGGAGCAGAAAGAAAGATGGAGTCTCTCCCGTTTGAGGCCTACCAGGCCTGCATTCAGCACAGCTCCATGAAATACCCTCACTACAGGACAGGTTATCCCTAATACTAACAAATCTATCCCCTAGGCTATATGTGCAAGCCCTGATCTATGGGGAAGAGCACAGAATCATGTCGAAGTGTCTAGTAGATAGGCTCCATTCACTACTCTAACCCTTAGACTTGGATGGTAAGAGACTGAAGTCACACTAGTCACCCTTTAACACAAAAAGGCCGGGAAAATCGAGCAGTACATTTCACCCTTGACTTCAGTCTATTATACATTCATTAAACAGAACTAACATCGGTGGAAGAATAATATGAAACAAAACTAACTGATCTATGTCTAGTACCAAGTGTGAATTGAAGTAGTGAAGGAATACACTGAATAAAGCAACAGATAGAAATCAAAACAGCGATAGTAATCAGAATACCTCCTAATATTTGACGTAACAAATGCAAATCAGGTAACCAATTAAAGAGCCAGTCAAACCAGCCCTGGTCAATGTGTTTTCTAACTTCTTCCGTCAAGTCATGTAACTTGTCAATATGAGCGCGAATGGATTGTGTATGATCAGACAAGTTAAAACAACAAAGACCCTCAAAATCAGAACAATCGTGTCCATGTTTAAGCAAAAGATAATCAATGGACGCTCGATTTTGCAAGATGGCTCTGCGTTCACCCTGGGCGTCTAATAACATGTCAGACAGGACTGTAGAAGTATGATTAATGGATTTTACCATCCAGCAGGCCATTTTCCCAATAGATTTGGCATTATAAACCGCCAAAGCAGGAACACCAATAATTGAAATAGCCAGGCTAAGGTATTCAGACTTGGAATATAAATGCAAGGACGAGTCACAATCCTCCTGTAACATCACTGCATCTCGAATCACACGAGAATTGGCATTCGGATGTGACGAGAACATCAGTAAACTGAGTCTCGTAATGGCACAAGGGCCTCCAGAAATATTTGCGGGGACATATGGCCAGGAAGTATTACCACATGAGAAAAGCCATCCGGCAGGTAGTAACATCGTGCGATAATGACTGGGGGTAACTACCAAACTCTTGCAAGTCATATTGTTCTGGACAGAAGCACATGTTTTCGGTGTCCTTTGAAAGCACAAAGTTCGCTCATGAAGGGTAAAGGAAGTAGCACCTTTCAATTTTAGACGCAGACATTCAGAAATTGCACTAGGATTACACGTAAGGAAAAAACACAAATCTCCTTGTGTGATATTATAGGTAACTATTTGGGACTGAATGGGGGGTATCTGGTCTGGTAGTTCAGTACATAAGGGGCAATACGCATGGGTGGCAAAATCGCCCAGAAGAACATTGGGGCGAGCCTTCGAAATATTGAAAATATGAGTCAAAGTTTCTAGCGAAGCAGGGACAGCAACCAGACAGGTTGCTAAGATGTCGTGTACAGATCTCATCGGTGTCAAACAGAAGTGAGGGGCATCAGTCACCCTTTTTGCCAGTAAGGTCCAAAAGTTCGATGACGAATCCCACGCAGCGAAGGAACGCGACACTCGGGTGCGTAACTCATCCCGGGTTGACGGGATCCCTCCTCTCTCGTCGAACCAACCCGAAAATAGTCCGACGCCGACACATCCTGCAGCAACAGTCCAAAGAATGATCTGAAAGAGAATCAAATACAGGCATTATTCATTCTCGTAAGTAACATTTGTCAGCCGGGACCGCTTCCCAGCTATCTTTCCCTGGTCTCATAACTAAAATGGTATTGTCGTGACCGGTGGCAATAACTTCTGCTTGTTCAGGGGGATTCTTAGGCGACTGCACCCAAACGGTGGCCCCAGGGTTATCTGTGGAGCCAAAACCTTTCTGGCCTCGTACAGTTAGCAAAGTTGGGGCAGTGCCTTTTGTGATCTCTCCACTGAAAACAGGCATTATGAGTAATTGAGCCACTCGGTCAGTTTGATGTATCAGTAAGTCAACCTCACTGCTATTCAGTAGGAGCACCTTAATCTCTCCCTGATAATCACTGTCAATGATTCCTCCAAGCACCTGAATGCCTTTTACAGCCAGCCCCGATCTAGGGGCGATTAATCCGAAATTCCCGGGTGGTATATGAACACCAACACCGGTCGCGATGATGACCCGATCTTTACCTTTTATAACGGTGTCATCCATGGCATGCAAGTCTAAACCTGCCGACCCTGGGGTCGCTCTACATGGAGCCAAAGCTCCGGGAGTAATTTCCCAGTACATCACAGTCTCTCTGATTTCATTTGGCTGAGCATTAACATTCGGAGGAAACAAACGCATAAGTGGAGATTCAGCATTTAGAAAAGGACGGTTATTCAAAATTAATAGCGCTTGGGGCAAAAAGTCTCGCCAATTCTTATACTTGTCATCTGTCAATTTGCGCAGTTGCTCCTTCAGCAGACCATTCAATCTCTCCACAAGACCCGAGGCCTGTGGATAATATGGGATATGAAATACCCAGTCAATATTGTTTTCCACACAGAATTCCTGTACCAATCTTCCACGAAAATGGGATGCATTATCAGATTGAATTTGGAATGGCACACCATAATACATCATAATCAATTCCAATGTTTTAATGGTATTCAATTGGGTAGCTTGCTTACAGGGAAGGGCTACCAACAGGCCACTGTATGTATCAACAATAGTGCAAACATATTGACAATTCCTACTCATGGGAAGTGGACCGATGTAATCAATCTGCCAAATTTGAGCGGGCAGTTTCCCGCGATGTAAATGGCCTTTAACAATTTGGGGCACTTTGCGCTGCCTGATATGCTGACAAATGGGACAATGTAGAATAACATGTTTGATTAAATCTAGGGGAATATAAATTCCTCGATCAGCAGCCCACCTGCTAGTGGCTTTCTCTCCAAAATGTCCTGCCTTCTGGTGGGCCCATTTCGCCAATCCCGCAATATCAGAATCTTGCCTGTCCACCACTGCCTCAGCAATTTTAGATTTCTCATCTGCAATGTTATGAAAAAATTTGTCAAGAGAATCTATCGGGGTGTGAGCATCCACATGGAAGATTGTAACAGTACTCTGTGGGAGCATCTCCCAAATCTCCTGCCATAATTCTTTTCCCCACAATTCTTTTGAATGCAATTTCCAATTATGGGAATGCCAAGTCGGTAACCAAACTGCCAGTCCATTGGCAGTAGACCAAGAATCGGTGAAAATATGACATGTGCCAGGTAACTCTTGTTTCAAAACTTGATAAACAGCATAAAGTTCAGCAAATTGACTGCTCTTCCCTTCACCAGTTGTGCTCAGCAGTTTTTGTGTAATCGGATTATAGGACACCGCCTTCCAGTGCCGTTTCGTCCCTATGAACCTTGCTGAACCATCCGTAAACCAGACATGGTTTCTGTCCTCTGCGGACAAATCATCAAAAGGTCTACCCCACTTGACAGGAGACTCCTGTACTAAAGGTACGGAACATTCACTCTCAGTCTCAGTCGATGGCGCTCGCGCCACCTGCTCATGTAAAGATGCAACTCCTTTTTGTCCCACACGCGCCCTGTCTTGTATATACCATTTCCATTTAATCACACTTGCCTCTTGAGCATGTCCAATTCGGTGAGTTTTCGGCAAACTCATAACCCACTGCATGATAGGAATTTCAGGTCGCAAAACTATATCATGTCCCAAAGTCAATTGCTCGGTATCCACCAGAGCCCAATAACATGCAAGTAACTGTTTTTCAAAAGGTGTATAACGCTCACCAGCATCAGGTAACTTTTTGGTCCAGAAACCTAACGGTACTCTACTCCTGCCTTGCTTCTGCCACAAACTCCAATTCGCATAAAGGCCCTGTACAGACACATTTAAATCCACATCACCATCACGTACGGGCCATAAATCCAAAGCATGCTGAATTGCCTCTTTTGCTAGGTTGAACGCATCTTGCTGCGGTTTATCCCATTCAAATGCATTCTTTTTACGAGTGACACGGTACAAGGGGGCTAATATTTGACTCAAATGAGGAATATGCTGACGCCAAAAACCAAACAAACCAATGAAGCTTTGGGCTTCTTTCCTATTCCTCGGAACTGCAAAATCAAGAATTTTCTGTTTAACCTGAGGGATCACTTCACGGTGTCCTTCATGCCAATTAATACCCAAAAATTTTACAGCCTGGGACGGGCCTTGTAATTTATCCGGGTTGATTTCCCAACCTTTCTCACGCAGGCACTCAATGACTCTGTCCAATTGGGTCTGAACTTCCTCTTGTGTTTCGCCTTGGATCAAAACATCATCAATATAATGACACATCTGAATTTGTGGATGAACCGGTACCTCAGCCAAATGCTCTGCCACCAGCCGGTGACATATCGTAGGACTATGCACATAGCCCTGAGGAAGACTTCTAAACGTCATCTGACGCCCATTCCACGTAAAACTGAACTGTTCCTGACACTCAGGGGCAATCGGAATCGAAAAGAAAGCATTAGCAATATCAATGGACGCATACCATGTACCTGGATGTTTTTGTATTCTTTCAATTAAAGTAATGACATCCGGTACTGCAACAGTCAAAGAGGGTGTGTGTTTGTTCAATTCTCGATAATCAACAGTCATGCGCCAAGAATTATCACTCTTACGTACAGGCCAAACAGGATTATTCCAAGCAGAAGTAACTGGGGTTATAACACCTGCATCCACCAACTCCTGAATAGTGGTACTAATCTCCTCATGACCACCTGGAATACGATACTGTTTCTGACAAACCACTTTTGTCGCCTGAGGAACTTTTATGGGGGGCATTCTTAAACGACCAACCCGTATAGGCCTAGACGATATATAATGCGTAGTTCCAAATTGGTAACATCCATCATCTAAATGCAAAGTCATTCCTTTCAAAATATCAATTCCAATTATGAATTCTAAGAGTGGCACCACTAGTACAGAGTATTCTTTTCTAGGGATTCTACCTATTCTCATTTCAAGTAAAGTTTGAACTGCAGGAGTTTCCTTTCCACCTAATCCAGTAATTGTAAAAGGCTGACCTGTAAACTTCTTTGATTTTCCATGAATAAGAGTGGCCTCCGCTCCTGTATCTACCAATGCTCGGGCCCTTTGGATATTACGATGTCTCCAATAAATATCAATATCTACATAGGGTCTATTATCTCTGTGAGCCCATCTGTGTACTGGAGCTTGACCTATTTCCTAGTCATGCTTACTGCATTCTGTGTACCAGGATAAATCAGGATAAAGACTTTCACGTTTCTTAGGTATCGGTACCTCCTGTTCATATCCTTTCCCAGTACGAAATGGATTCGTGTCTTCTGCATTGTACTGCGGGTTTCGATCGGCCAAACTATGACGATCCTCTCTCCTCCTCAACTCAGGGGATTGATCCCTATCATCTCTACGTCTGCTGTAAACATAATCATTTCTCCCCCTTTCTCTTACCTCCTCTCTCTCTCCGTCTTTCTCACGACGGGGGGACATATCACGTACATAACGTCGATCATCACGACGAACAGAGTGCCCACGGCGGTCGTCATCACCGCTACCGTCAGAACCACCACGATCACACTCAGTCGTCCGAACACGCCGGGCACCCTCCTTCCGATCCAAGCCACGTTTGCGAAACAACTCCCACAAACGAGCAGTAGTCTCACCGTCAATGTCCTCCCTCCGCACACCATCGGCCAGAAGACGAGAAAAGATATCACGTCTAGTAAGTTTATTGTCACCAGGAGTACGAGTGTCAGGCCGGGACTGACGTTCAGGTTTAAACCACTCACCCAACTCACCGAGTTGGCGTACCGATTCCAGTACCGTAGATAACACGTTACCAGTCTGATTAATCAATAAAGTCATCATGACCTGCTTATAGGCAACAGGGGAAGAACGAATGATACGATTCCGCACAGAAGATGTCAACAAACCATCAAGCAACCTGTCAGCAGTACCCAGAAAAATTGCCGTTTTCATCACCTCCTCCTTGAGACGTTGTGCAGCGTCGCGCAAAGTATACCACGGTTTGTCATTCACAGGCCAATCAGACTCAGTAGGATACTTTTGATTACAACCCTCAGTCGCCAATTGAAGTAAAGAAATTTGACCACCACCATTATAGTTACGAAAATGATCCTGTACAGTAGAATCCGAACTCAAGGAACAAAACTTCAAACAATCGCCATTATCTAACATAATGCCAGCAGCGCCCAGTTCATAAAGGCGCACCATCCATGTGAGCAAGGTCTCACCAGCTCGCTGCCGAAATCGCTGCAAAATATCACTAATTTCTTGTTGAGTAAAGTCCTCTAAAGAGTCTAAAGAAACACCCTGCGGAGCAGCGGGAGACTGCTGCAACTTCCGACGAAAAACTGGATGCGCCGAGACCGCGGGATGAGCATCACAAGGAGCTCGACCAGTACACGTAGAGGAACAATCAGTGGAAGGAGCATCGACCCCACTCGAAGAACGAGCGCAATCACGGGGTGCACCATCAGAGGTGCGAGAAACAGGCTTACAATCATGGCGGGAGCGAGAGGACTCGCGCTTGACAGACTCCTCACCCGAGGAAGGAGAATCACTCGAGTTCCAGATATTACCATCCCATTCATCAGGATTCCAATCCAGTCCGGCTTTCGCCACGACCAGACGCACCTTCCGCGTCGAAACCCGACCACGCCGATTCTTGTATTTATAACGAGCAATTCGCACAGCCGCTCTCTCGGCAATAGTTTGCTACGTCTCAAGTTTGTCAGCAAGCAACTTATTTTGACACCGTAACAAAGTATGAGCATTCTGAATCTCAACAAAGTTCGCTTCCAAATCCTTATGCAAGTTCTGCAACTTCAACAAACTCTCATGGAGAAGCCTGTACGCAGACAGAACAATCCAACCTCTGCGCCCTAAAATGGGAAGCTCATCACCCTTAGATACCGGCGCCTTCTGTAAGCAAGTAATCACATTAGCCGGCTCTGCCAGCTCCAAAAAAGAATTCCAATTCTCACTCAAACCAGTAGAATCAGCCCACTCACGGGCTAAGGCTTCATAAGGCGTTGAATCCCAGCCGGGAATATCAACGGGCAACTTAAAAGTAGATTTAGATTTTCTAGAAAACATCGTGAAAAAGAAAGAAGAAAAGAAAGAAAAAGAAAAGAAAGAAGAAGAAAAGCTAGACACACAAGTATACCACAAAGAATATACAAACAAAACCACGCACACGCCGAAAGCAAACACGATACAACACGACGCACACAGGTTTCGAAAACGGTTCGTGACGCCAAATGTTCTGCTTGGGTTTTCGGATCAGATAGAACCCGCTCATCAGAGCCTCTCTAACCCAGCCAGAACGTTACCCTCTCCCTAGGGCCTATTCACAACAAGTAACCACAGATATATACCACCTAAGGACAGGGAATTCCTACTATATATATATATATATCTAGACCTCTTATAATACAAGTGGCGGCCTCGCGATCCCAGACGGACCCAGGACTTCCTACCCATACGGCAGCCTCAGCCTCGCGATCCCAGACGGACCCAGGACTTCCTACCCAGACGGCAGCCTCAGCCTCGCGGTCCCAGACGGACCCAGGACTTCCTACCCAGACGGCAGCCTCAGCCTCGCGATCCCAGACGGACCCAGGACTTCCTACCCAGACGGCAGCCTCAGCCTCGCGATCCCAGACGGACCCAGGACTTCCTACCCAGACGGCAGCCTCAGCCTCGCGATCCCAGACGGACCCAGGACTTCCTACCCAGACGGCAGCCTCAGCCTCGCGGTCCCAGACGGACCCAGGACTTCCTACCCAGACGGCAGCCTCAGCCTCGCGATCCCAGACGGACCCAGGACTTCCTACCCAGACGGCAGCCTCAGCCTCGCGGTCCCAGACGGACCCAGGACTTCCTACCCAGACGGCAGCCTCAGCCTCGCGATCCCAGACGGACCCAGGACTTGATACCCAGACGGCAGCCTCAGCCTCGCGATCCCAGACGGACCCAGGACTTCCTACCCAGACGGCAGCCTCAGCCTCGCGGTCCCAGACGGACCCAGGACTTCCTGCCCAGACGGCAGCCTCAGTACAAGTTCATCCTATGATTACCATAACATACAACTATTTATCAGATCACACAAGAACTGCCAGTTTGAGCACAACCTGTTCTCTGGTTCGAGGGGCTCCTCTCTCCCTTATTCAGTTACCACTTACCTGATCAGGGTTAACATCTGTTCATGTCAAGTCACAGCTGACTAGAAGAATAAGCTACCCTCTTATACAAGAACACGCAGCACATGTTGATTCACTACAAACTGGATACTTTATTACTCATTACACATACAATCACATAACATTACGATATAACACATAACCTGCAAGGAAAAGTGTAAGATTAAGTTGTACACTCTAATAAGAAAGGGTCGACATCACCTTAGTAGTATGTAGCCTGCACTCAGTGGTCATCTAGGCTCCCTTCTCGTCTGTGCTTCGGCTCGCCTGGAATCACCCTTCTCCGAGTCACTGGGACCTCTTCCTTATCGGCTACTCTCTCCTCTCTGGCTATTCTGTTACGAAAGCATCTGTCTCTCGATTCTTCTCCGCCTTCAAGATGGCGTCTGTCTTCCCTGGAATAAGTAGTAGCTCTACTGCTAACGGCTAGATGCCGCCTACGGACTGAACATGTAACTGCCTCAGACTTTCACTAATATAGAGGTGCATTTCCTCATGGAAAATTCCGGCCCGTAACCTGCCGCCCACCAAATTCTTGTACCTCCCCGTACCAAGGACACGTTCCCAGCCGGCCGGCCTGATGTAGTGTCTTCGGCATGAAGAAAAATACAATCCTTCGATAAGGGCCGGCCTGAACCGGTTCTCTCCAAGCGAATAACACCTCATAACTAAAACATAACTCTTGACCTAGAAGAATCCCAAGCTGCCGGAGCAGAAAGAGAGATGGAGTCTCTCCCGTTTGAGGCCTACCAGGCCTGCATTCAGCACAGCTCCATGAAATACCCTCACTACAGGACAGGTTATCCCTAATACTAACGAATCTATCCCCTAGGCTATATGTGCAAGCCCTGATCTATGGGGAAGAGCACAGAATCATGTCGAAGTGTCTAGTAGATAGGCTCCATTCACTACTCTAACCCTTAGACTTGGATGGTAAGAGACTGAAGTCACACTAGTCACCCTTTAACACAAAAAGGCCGGGAAAATCGAGCAGTACAGGTACTCTGGTTGTGTTACGTTTTGTATTGACTGTTTCATTGTGATGTACCTTAACTGTGTTATCCTTTGTGTATGTTATTACATTATGCTCAGTTGCTTACTCTAGATCAGTCAACAAATTCTGCTATATTTCCAGCAAAAAGTAGCATACGGTTTGAACATCTGGGTGACAGGCAATATTTCATCACTGTCTAAAGTGGTAAACTAGCACTGCTAGGGCTATTCAGGTACTGAATACACCAGTCACACTAAAACTGTTGCAAACATTGTTCTAAGTAACTCCCCAACTGCTCACTTTATGTGATACAGTCCTATGGTCTTGGTCGTAGTTTTGCGTTAACTGGTGTCTTGAGAGTTGTAGAGCTGGAGAAGCACTATTTTACCACATTAGTCAGTGGTGTGAGATTGTCTGCCACTGGAACTTTTAAGAAAATGATACTTTTGGCTGGAAATGTAGCAGCATTTATTGATATCTCTAAAGCACTTACGGAGCACTACAGAACACAACTCTACAAAATAAAGCAACATAATGCAACAAAAAAGAAACCGGGCGCAACAGAAAATTAATGTTAAAACAGAACACAACAGTGCAGAACAACATAGCAACGCAATGCAATAATAGTAAATGAAGCTATTCCAAAATCCACCACCCCGCTAAGGCAAGTTGTTATAACGACTTGCGTACGAAACGAATGAGTACTAAAGACGAGTTTGTTCTAATGACGATGCTGTGAAGGCACAGCATGATTCCGGCTTGCAGAATACCGTCATACATTCGATTGAGTACCCACCCTATACTTCACATCCAGATCTGCTAAATCACTGTTAAAAGCACACAAAAAGTGTAATCTATGTACAACAAGCAGCGGAAGCAGCAGAATGAAGTAAGAAACTACTTTGAAGTGTAAGATGTTGGGTAGTGCTGAGGAGTTCATGAACTATTTCAGCTGAATTAGTGGCTCCTAGTGTCAGGCCTATCCAACAGCATCGGAGCAGGTCAGGTCACCAGTTCTACCTCCAAGGGCTGCAGCTAAGGGGGTAAATCCCTCAAACTGGCCTTTCAGTCTAAACAGTAGTCTAATGTTTTCAGAGAATACAAATATATCTACCTATACATTGCTCTTCCTGACACTTGAATATACCGGGATTGTTAATTATTCTCCCTTTTCATTTGTTTTACTACCCAAGTATGATTAAGTGGTTTCTAGGAAACATTGGGTACCATATTTAATTCTTAGCTTTAGCAAGAATTGCATGGGTTAGAGATATCTAAGTCTTGCAGTAGGAGTGATCTGGAAATGACTTAATGGTGGCGCTGCTGATGATGGTGCACCGTCTTCACGAATGTCGCGCCTCCACTCCTGAGCACATATTACTGAATACACATTCTGTGTCCAATTATAAAATGGCAATTTCAACTAAATAGTTATAGCTATAAGGTCTTACAAAAAAGAAAATAAACTAAAACAAGTGATGTGACATACCACACTCTTTGCAAAACCGAGATGGCCCCACATCACAACACCAGAGATGCCCAAAGCCAAACTTTCTCCAATAGTGTTTACGAGATCACCTTGGAAATACAATGGTTCAATGTAACAAGTGAAATACCATTGGTCAAAAACAAATGCTTGACATTAGTGACATGAGAGCATGAAAATGATTTCTATGGTATACATCAGAAGGCATTAGTAGCATTAAAGCATGAACAATTATTAAATGGTATAGAACAAAAACCATATTTACCAAGCATTAAGATCTGCTAGGGTAACTGATCTACAGACTGCATAATAATTACAGCTGCTACAATTAGGAATTTATTCTTTGTTTGGGCTAGGATAAGCACAATACAGAGCTAGTTTGTTGTAGTATGAGATCTATATTACATATCCAGTCTGCTCGTAATGATCTGTATGGAGCATATGGTATAGTCCAGATTCACCTCTAGTCTGTTCCAGTGTGATCCATACAGCCTGCATATTATAAGAGAGCTGAAACCTCCAGCATCTTATAGCATGATATGCCCAGCTAGCGCAGAGAATTCTGCCTAACCTCTAGCCTGTTGCATTAATTTATGTATGGCTTCTCTTAGTTTTTCCACTGCTGGTATAATATCAAATACAATGTGGTACTCCAGATGAAGGCAATTAACATGAATGGGATCGAAATATTGGCATGTTGAGCGCAACTGACCAATGTGATATGATGTACATAATCTTTGAATATGTTCTGTCCTTCAGCCACTATTTTGATTTCTGTGGAGCTCTTTATTCTTATAGATGTGCACAGTATGTAGATTACCTTGTGCACCTTTATACTGAAACCAATTGGATTACAATGTATCCTTATAAACAATAAATGCTTCATATATTCAGCTGTACAATACATATTTTCTTTTATAACATTCTATATTTCCAAAATGGAGATTTTTTTTCCAGAAGGTACTTAATGAATAGTACACTGTTTATGTAAAACTAAACTAGCTTGAATTTTGCAAGTAAACATCCAAGAGAATCTTTGATTTTTTCTTAGTGGATGGGTGAAGTAGCTACATGGAGGTGTTGGGAAAAGGAGATGCGTGGGCAGTGTTAGACAATTTGGGGATTGGGGAACACTGCACTCAAAGGTTGACATATATTCATGGGTAAACAAATCCACCCAGAGGAACCCTCTGCAGTGAAGACTAGAAACACAAACAACCCCTACCATACTGTCAGGGGTTAAGAGGAAATTGAATGACCTATTCTCTACCGCTACCTTCCACACAGAAAGCTCTCAAACAGGAGATGACACTGACCATTCTTACATGGGTTTCATCAAGGATTGTAACACCCATGCTCCCTCACTCCACTAAGCAGTGTTAACTAATCGGAAAACCCACAACCTGCAAATAAGACTACTTAGCTTGGTGTGGCTAGGAAATTTCACCGTGTTCTGGTTCTGTAGGTACACCAAGAAAATTAATAACTGGCTCATTATGTTTTTCCAATTACATATGAGACAAGATGAGTGGTTATTTTTCTCCATAACGGGTTTCCTTCTATTTAACTGTTTTAACTTTATAACATAAGAGGGTGTGTAGTTGGAACTGAATGCTTTTGAGTGAAGGGATTGTCTTCTGAATGGTTGATTATATTAAAAGACTGTTCTTTAGCACTGCATATGTAAGTTTCCAACAGAGACATGATTTGAGATTAGACTTTTTGTATATTAGGAGCTCTAACTGTTGGTAGTGAGACCAAGTAGAGTGGCATGAAAATGTTTTGTCTGAAAATCAAAAACATACTGAGACCTAATTTTCATCTAATTTTCATCTACATTGCAGTTTGGTCCTTGAGGTTCTTTGCAAGGGTGGAGGGGTTGGTAAGCCACGGCTTGTAGAGTGCTACTGATTGTTGTTTGAGGACGGTAAGATAAATGTTGGATCACCCATTTATGACCCATCATGTTCACAAAAGATCTGTCAATGATGAGCACACAATTTTTGTGGTGGAGATTCCTCTTGCTAGAAGAAAATTCCAATGTGTTCTTTGGCCAAAGGAGGTCAATCAGGAGGAAAATGCTATTGACCACTGAACCCATTTCTAGTAGCACTGGCAACCAAGGCACAAAAAACCTGTATCCTATATCAATACAGTAATTTATCCTATATACAATATCTGCATGTTGTTCATATCTGTATAATGACTATCGTGAAGATTTCAACTCTGTTTCCAGCTAAATACTGGGATAAAGCGCTGTGCTCTCCAGCCAGAGTCACCAGAGTCCATAATTTCTTTTCTTTTCTATTTCCAGGCAATGTCCGGTATAATCCTTCTGTTTCTGTTTATAATCATAATTATAACATTCTGGGAAGAGGAAAACCCCCATTGCTTGTCTGGCCTCAGACGTTTTGCCAATGAGAGTGTCTCTCTTATTATAAACTAGGATGCTGCCTCAAATATGGTTCTGGCGATGGAGTGCACTTCCTGTGGGAAGAGGGTGCGATTCTTTGACTGAACAAACTGCACAGAGTGCTTTTTGTACACAGTTTTCGATGCCCAGTTTCGGACCCAAGATGACCTCCATTCTTCCCAGTTGATCGCTGTTAGACCAGCTTGTTTTTTGACTGGTATGTAAAAGCTAATGTCTTCTGCAGCTTTCTTCAAATGATGAGTGAACTGAATGAACTGAGGTATCCCGCCTTTAACAGCCTCACCTGTGACCTCATCAATGTAGGGGTAGTAGCCAAGTCTGTCGCTGTAGAACAAAGAGATTGCCTGATTGGTGGCAGTCTTTTTTGGACTGCATACCAGCTGAAAAAGCCTGACATTCAGATGGGTCTTGCGACGGGTTTCACATTGTTCGGTTGGAGCGTTCCAAACCGTAATGAATGGTGACCTATCGATGAGAGGGGGTGCCATCAAAGTCGACGTTGGACAAAACGAGACCAGAACAGTAACAACCAGGGGCCGCTCCTCCGTTGGGGTGGAGGGGTGTTGCCCCACTGTTTCTCGCAGTGCAAGACGCAGAAACATAAAATGGTTAAACTACCATTTTATGTTTCTGCTTCTCGCACTGCGAGAAAGCAGAAGTGCCTGGTTGAGGGCGGGTGGGTGGGTGGGTCTTCTGGAAAGCAGGGGAGGAGTGACTAGCTCACTGGTGTGGGCCCTGACTGTTTGGTCGGCCCTCTGGGGCCTTCCAAAGCAGTCATGGGCACTCTCCCTTTTCTCTATGTAGGCTGCACCCATTAGGTGCCCGGCTGGGCACTGTCCTCATCAATCACAACGCTGCCATTGCAGCCTTGTGATTGGCAATATGAATAGATACAGTACCCCACAAATTATTGTATGGGATATTTTTAAAGCAGGTTTAGGGGTGAAGTGATAAGCTATGTAGGACATCAAAGGAAAGAACGACATAATAAGCTTAACGCATTAATGGTAAACCTTGCTCAATTAGAGATAATACACACTGAATCAATAGATAAGGGGGACAGGAGATATCAAGAGAAGCGAGGATTAAAATAGCCGCTGCAAAAGCAGAAATAAATAAGCTCTTTCAGGTACAAGTGGCTCAGACTTACCAGGCACACCAGAAGGAAATATATGAATATGGGGAAAAGGCAGGTAGATTGTTGGCCCATCGAACCAGGCAGAGAGTGGTTAGAAATAACATAATGAAAATACAGAGTAGTGAAGGCCAATATGAAACTAATACGGAAAAAATTATAGGGGTCTTTGAGCAATTTCATCAAAAACTATATCAAGCAGATCTGATTGATTTACCTCAACAAAACGGGACGCGGGATATAGGAATGAGTAAGATCGAGGAAAATACAAGATCAGAATTGGAAGCAGAATTTATACTGGAAGAAATAATAGCTGCAATAAACTCTTTATCCTCAGGAAAGGCCTCTGGCCCAGATAAAATCCCTATTGAAATCTACAAGCTGCTCCAGTCTAACATTCCTCCAATATTACATGATTTATTTTTGAATGTACAGTATCAGGGAATTCCATCTAACTCTTGGCAGGAAACAGATATAATAATTTTCCCCAAAAAAGGAAAGCCATCAGAGCTACCCGGTTCCTATCGCTCCATTGCATTAATAAATTCCGATACGAAGATATACTCTAAAGTCTTAGCAAACCTGCTGCAGAAGTTTATAATCAAATTAGTTTCGCCATGGCAGCATGGTTTTATTCCTGGCCGAGGAACCACTGATCACATTAGACGGGTGATATTGTTACTGGATATAGCAGAGGCTAATGGGGAAAATATGGCCGTAATTCTTTTAGATGCCGAGAAGGCTTTTGACCACATGGCCTGGCATTATCTATGGGACTCGCTATCAGAGCGAGGGCTGTGCCCGCAGAAATTACAGCCATTTGGGCAATGTATTATAGACCTACTGCTAAATTAAAAATCATGAGAAATACTTCAGGAACAATAAAGGTAGCCAGGGGTACAAGACAGGGGTGCCCATGCTCCCCAATTCTTTTTGCCATTTATCAAGAACCGTTCATTAAGCTACTACTCTTAAACCCTGAAATTAAACCAATAATAGTCAATGGTTATGAAACTAATGTACTGGCTTATGCGGACGATATCGCCATCACTGCGTCCGAGCCAGAGGTAGCAATTAAATAAATTGAAAGGATGGCGGGGGAATTCGGGAATAGATCAGGATATTTGCTGAACAAGGGCAAGACACAGATCATCTGCTCAAAGCAATATAATATTCAAGATCAACGGCAAGTTAAATCAGCAGTATATCTGGGGGTTAGGATAGAAGCCGATCTGGACAGGCTATGGGCAAACAATCTTGATCCAATGCTGGATGAAATAGGTATTGACTTAAGGCGGATAGATAAACTTCAATTAACGATAGTTGGTAGGGTGAATATACTGAAAATGAAAATCTTCCCGAAAATATTATACTTATGTCGCTCTATTCCTCTGGAACTGTCGGGTACCGCTATACAGAAAATGGAAGCAATGTTTGCAAATTTTGTGTGGCAGTATCAGAAAATTAGGAGATCCCTAAAATTCTTAACACTCTCACAAGATCGAGGTGGATGGGCCGCCCCTAATTTGTTATTTTATTACTGGGCAGTAATAAAATTGCAACAGATGGGACCTCTTCTAACTACGGGTAGGCTTAGGAGGGAAAATGAACATCCGTCTATATATCACCTAGCTGTAGGTCAAGAAGCTTCTGGTTTGTTTTTAAAAAAACTAGAACCCAGCTACAATATAAAGGCCAGATTTAAATGTATAAAAGCTGCTTGGAAGGTGTGGACGAAAGTCAGTAAAGTACTGAAAGTCCCAAGGTATAATAGGTATACCCCCATATGGGGGCTATCAATACTTCCAGCAGAAATTGATGATGGTATGGCGGAAGGGTGGGAACGGGCAGGTATTCAAATAATTTGCAATCTGTTTGATGAAAAACTAGAGATTATACCCTTCTCAAAATTGGTTCAGCAAAAGGGGCTAGATAAGCGGTCCCAGTTCAAATATATCCAAATTTGGAGCTGCTTGAAGACTCTGACCCAAGGGACTTTTAATCATGGCGCTATACCGATATTAGATATGACTTACCGAGGAAATGCGAAGATTGGGGACTACTATAATATCTTGATGGAAACCCTATCTGATGATTTGGAAAAAAATTGAGACTAAATGGGCAGAAAAGCTAGAGGATGAGGAAATTGACTTAGCTATGTCACTGGAATTGGCAAACAAAATATTTCTTTCAGCAAATCTTAAGAGTCAACACTCTAAAACCATATTAAATTTATATTATACGCTCGCGAAACTCTTTAATTCGGGCAAGCGGGAAAACGACAACTGCCCTAGATGTCAAGTCAGTCCAGCAGATATAATATATATGTTTTCCATATGTAGTAAACTGGCATCTTTAAAAACGGGTATGGAAGAATTTTTGATGCAAACAATTAATAAGAGCTCGCCACTAATGTTATTTGGCTATGACAACCGAGCTGGGAAAAATAGACTTTGTATTCATTACAGTGGCAGTAGCTAGATTATTGATAGGCACGGCTTGAAAAGACTCTGACTCTGCACCACCTGAGTACTTTGCATGGTTCTATCGACTTTTGAATATATATACTCAAGAAATAGTACTATATGAGAACAAGGGGCGAGGAGCAAAGGAACAAGGCTAAAAGATCTGTGGTCCTGTGATTTACTGGCTTAGGGAAAAACAAGGGAATTTAAAGAGGAGCTATAGAACGTTCTTGTAAAATGTTGTTAAATAGTGTACATATTTTAAATATAATTGTTGAGCGGGGAAAGGTGGATTACTGTATAATGATTTGTACTGTATTATTGTTGCTTCTGCTTGTATTTTTTCGTGATGTGGCCACCATTAGGATTAAGGATATGTATATAATCAAATATGAAATGACAATGAAATTATATCGAATATATCTATTTTTCAACTTGCATAATTTTTTTTTTTTTTTAAGTGATTGGCAGAGGGGAGGGAGGCTGCCTGTGGGTGGCTGCTTCCTGAGGAGACTTGCTGTAGCAGGAAAATACGGGACCCGGGGAAAGGTACATTTTATTTTAATTAAACCCCTGCTGCCTCCCCCTGCCCCCCACGCGCGACCCCGCAACGCATTCTCTCTTACCCGCCAATCATGCCAGCCGTGACTGGGTCGGAACTTCAAGGGTTTAACAAGGCATTGGGCGGGATTTCGGAATATTTGTGAGGCCTTTGGGCCGATAGCTGAATATTTTGTTTATAAGCAGAACACATGGATACGGTCTAATGGGTTGAAAGCGAAGAAACAACAAGAGGTTATTTCTGGTAGGAAGAAGGAGTGTAAGTATCTGTCTCCAGGACATGCCTCAGTCATTCGTATTTCTAAGGTCGATACAAGGAGTAACTTTGACTTGGGTAATCTCGAATCTTGGAAATGTGAGTGGTCACACAACAGAATGTAGTTTGAGCTCATAACTGAAAGTCTGGTATCGGCCAGTGTTTTAGACATTTTAGAAAGAGAGACTTCGAAGTTCTCTTTTATTAGATGCATAACACGGTGTGTCAGGTATTTCTGGTGTCATGTATTCACAAGGTTCCGATGTACGACCACCACAGACCCTTTAGAAATGGCTGCGCGCCTGGTTAGGTCTCGTCTGAGACAGCGCTTTAGCGCTGCTCTGGCGAAAATTATAGTAAGGGAGTTTTGGAAGTGCAAACAGTGGCTTTTCAGGCCTCCAAATACAGTGCATGTGCCTCGGGCGCGCGCACCATTTGGCAGCCTGAAAAGCACTGCCTGATCACTTGCTTTGATGTCCTCAGTGAGCCCCGCGGCCACTGAGGACATCAAAGTGCACACCATTTGCCACCCCCTTCCTGCTTGTTTCCTTTGATCCCTATCTTTCCCTTTCTCAATCTCACCCTCTCCCTATCTCACCCTCTCCCTGCCTTTTACAACTGCGGCCCGCACCACTGTGCCACTCCCTGCCTTGATAACTTTTTTTTTTTCATAGTCCTGTTTTCGGGTTACGTAAAATGCAGCCACATCATTTTAAAAACGCATCACGCCTACACATATACCCCCAACACGCCCCCCTCTCCACTCTGTTAAAGTCTCTCATCTCATTGACCAGCCCCTGCCAGTCGCTCTCTGTCCTATTAGAATTCATGGCTGAATAAAGCATCGGAGCTCTTGTGATACGGGGGGGCTCATTCTCAACAGCAGCCTCCCCAGGACAGTGGTAAACCAGGCAGCCATAAACGGCCTCCTCGGCTGCTTGCTCCTGGCTGCGTGCGCTCGCTGTTTATTCTACGTCAGCATTAACTAGCCTAGCATGGGTGGAGTTTGCAGAGTTTAGGAAAGAAACCTGTTCATCTACCTGCCGGCTGCCCATCACCCAAAGTCCTGAAGATTTATACATGTAATTGATTACAGAACTCAGCTTTATTTTTAGACACTTAGGAGTGGTGAATGTGCTTTTTTTTTTATATTTTCCCCGCGAGGTCACTGTTTCTTTTTCCAAATTCTTATTTTACTCTTTCCTCTTCGTTCCTTTACCCGATTTATCGGTTCCACTTTTCATTTAGTTATTTTCACAGTTTAACCTCCTGTGATTTTTTAAAAGTGTGTTTCCTTATTTCGCGTCACTCTGCTGGCCTCCACCCCCCCCCCCCCCCCCTCTCTATCCTGCAGCAGGCCGTAGCGTGCTTTTTTTTTATTTACAACTCCCAGGCTTGTTAAACAAACTATCTGATCTTTGCGTGTGTTGTCTTCTTGAAGAAAGTATATTCTTTAATCGCCGAAACGTAAACGTTACCCCCATGTTATCTCTTGTCGTTTAGGAAAATGCTTTTCATTTTTAAAATGAGTAAGGATCTTTTTCCCTGCTAAAGGAATTGAATCTCAGTTACATTCACCTAAAACATATTCCACTGCAAGATGGCCTTCCCACACGTTCTCAAAGACGCGAGGTTGCCGAACCCAGCCTCTCCCACAACACGGACAAGTCGGGAATGGAACTTGCCATTGGTATCTTTTCGTTATGAAAACAGTTACGAATGGCTAATGGTCGCTAAATTTCGTAATGCACGATGACGGATGAATGTAAACTCTGTGCCAGATCTCCACAGCCCGCCCCATTTCCCCATAACTCTTCCATCTTGCCTGGTGTGGTAATGCATGTAAATTAGAATGAAAAAGTCATAATGTTTCATATGTAGCAGACAGGGCACAAGTCCTTAAACAAACATTGGCATAGCCAATAGGTCTCGCCTTTGGGACCGTATAAGTGTTTAGCCATGCAACAGTAAATGTTATTGCACCAAGGCTATTGCGCTGCATAACTAAATACTTATAAGGTCCCAAAGGCGAGACCTATTGGCTTTGCCAATGCTTGTTTTTAGCTGCCATCCATTGGCTTGATTTCCGGTCTCAGTGTAGCACCAGTTTCAGCCTCAAGTCTTATCAGTCAGCCTTTGGGCTCTCAAAAGCCAGGGTGAGTCCCGCAGCCCAGTCGCTTCTCTCTAAATCCAACACCTGTCACTGAACAGACGAGGCACGTTCCAAGGTGTGTCCGGGCTCTTTTGTGATTGCGTGGAGGAAAGGGGGTCGTCCTTTGTCGAAGTTCTAGTGTGCCAAGAGTATCTCTATTCCTTGAAAGCAGCCACTACTTTTGCAGAATGGGGGGCTTGGGGGTGGCATTTGAAGAATGTTTACCCACGGGCAGCTTCGGGAATGGAATTGCCCAGAGCGAGCGTGCACAGGCGAGGCGTCTACTTTAGAACGCAACGGTTTCAAATGCTACGTTCTAATTAGTGCCAGTTGGGGGTCCTGGAGCAAGGTAGGCAGTAGCGCGGCTGTTTTTGTGCCCTTTATCGTGATTTAAATTGATGTATTTAGCGTTCCTAATGGTTTGTTTTGAGCTTGTGTTAGTTCATGTAAAGAAAATAGGGGTTTCATTTGCTAAGAAGAGCGTCTGTGCCGTCTAGTGGATATAAAGCGTTTGTGCAGAAGTTAGTGAAAGTATTTTAACATTAGGATAAAATGCTTTACAAATGACTGTAGATGAACCAATTATTGTGTTCTTGGTTTTGTTTATTATGAGCCTTTTTAGTGTGAGTAAAAAAAAAAAACGATATGTAGTGTGCTTATTTGGGTTTAAAAAAAGCTTGTGAATGAATTAACTGACGCAGTGATAATAAAAGTGGCCCTATAACATGTAGTTAAATATTTTTTAATTTATAGATGGGGTGTAGGGATGGGATTTACGGCTATTGGGCAGTGGTCATGTTGACATCAAGGAATATGCATTATTGCGGAGAGCCTTGTTTTTGGTGCCGTCTTTGGTGGTTTTTGTAGCGTTTTTGTTGTTTGTTTATTTTAAATTATGGCTTAGTCCTTGCGGACGTTAGGGAGTCTTTTGGGCTGCTTTGTTACGCAGGGCAGGATGTATTTATTGGTCACAGGGGTTCTGGGTCTGGCTTTGACAGGATGTGCTTTTAGTAACAAGATTTCCCGAGCTAATATTTTGCAGATGAAAGAATCTGAAAGGAGCTGGAAGGATTTTGAGCGTATTTCCAGGGCATCATGACGGCGTCAGCAAGAATAAGCTTTCAACACTGGACAAGCCCTGTCAGGCAGGTGAGCCGCTATTTGATATTCATTGTAAGACATTTTCTAGGAAACTTAAAGCAGAAGGAGTTGTCGGTAAGGCTGCAGAGGCTAAAGTTTGTTGCCGTTGTGAGTCGCCTTCAATGTTACAGAATGTAGTTTTGCCTAAGCTTGATATAGTTCAAGACAAATTGGTGGTGTCTGACACAAATTCGCAAGGGGAAAAGGATGGTAAGGACAAAGTCATAGGTCAAATCAAATCAAGCTTTATTCAGTACATACATAATGTCCATAAAAGCATACTACAATAAAAGAATACGTTTATATCAAAAATCATTTTGTAATTAAAAAAGAACATAGTTCTTATCCAATTATACATTGCATGAGAGAACTTCTATCAAATACAATCTAATTTGTTTCATAATTCATTTTTTCCAAGTATATAAGTTCATTCCTTTGTTTAGTGGCCGATGTGATATAACAAGTGACCGCATTACAAATTAAGACGTTCTCCAAATTTCGAATATAATTAAAAGTAGCTTTAAAGGAATACAAATGCAAAAACAACAATTGATGGACAGAATGCAGAACAATGTCATACATTCACCCCAGTACAGAGATCTGGGCCTAAATCCATCGTTTTTTTGCTCACCATGCCGTTCCAGTTTGAACCCAGCCATATGCAAATCAGTCTTGACCCTGTGCCCCATGGGAACAGTCCAGCCCGAACTGCCAAGCCAGGTCCTCCCTGGACTGGAAACAAGCATCCTAGGACCGGTTTCGGGCTTTCAGCCCTCGTCAGCCAGGATAGCTTGATTCCAGTGGCATGGAGAGCACGGGACTCACGTCTGAGCATACCCTTCCCACTCGGGGTGACAAATGCAAAAACAACAATTGATGGACAGAATGCAGAACAATGTCATACATTCACCGTCAGCATTCCGTCCATCATTTGTTTGTTGTAACGCTTTTCGCCCTAAGTGGGATGGGTATTCCCAGACGTGGGACCCGTGCTCACTACGCCACTGGAGTCAAGCTATCCTGGCTGATGACGGCTGATAGCCAGAAACCGGTCCTAGGATGCTTGATTCCGGTCCAGGGAAGACATGGCTTGGCAGTTCAGGCTGGACTGTTCCCATGAGGCACAGGGTCAAGACTGATTTGCATATGGCCATGTCTAAACTGGGGTGGTATAGTGGGCAAAAGAACGATGAATTTAACCCAGATCTCTTGACTGGGGGAGAATGTATGGATTGTCAGCATTCCGTCCATCATTTGTTTGTTGTTACGCTTTTCGCCCTAAGTGGGATGGGTATTCCCAGACGTGGGACCCGTGCTCACTACGCCACTGGAGTCAAGCTATCCTGGCTGATGACGGCTGATAGCCAGAAACCGGTCCTAGGATGCTTGATTCCGGTCCAGGGAAGACATGGCTTGGCAGTTCGGGCTGGACTGTTCCCATGAGGCACAGGGTCAAGACTGATTTGCATATGGCCATGTCTAAACTGGGGTGGTGTAGTGGGCAAAAGAACGATGGATTTAACCCAGATCTCTTGACTGGGGGAGAATGTATGGATTGTCAGCATTCCGTCCATCATTTGTTTGTTGTAACGCTTTTCGCCCTAAGTGGGATGGGTATTCCCAGACGTGGGACCCGTGCTCAGTACGCCACTGGAGTCAAGCTATCCTGGCTGATGACGGCTGATAGCCAGAAACCGGTCCTAGGATGCTTGATTCCGGTCCAGGGAAGACATGGCTTGGCAGTTCGGGCTGGACTGTTCCCATGAGGCACAGGGTCAAGACTGATTTGCATATGGCCATGTCTAAACTGGGGTGGTGTAGTGGGCAAAAGAACGATGGATTTAACCCAGATCTCTTGACTGGGGGAGAATGTATGCATTGTCAGCATTCCGTCCATCATTTGTTTGTTGTAACGCTTTTCGCCCTAAGTGGGATGGGTATTCCCAGACGTGGGACCCGTGCTCACTACGCCACTGGAGTCAAGCTATCCTGGCTGATGATGGCTGATAGCCAGAAACCGGTCCTAGGATGCTTGATTCCGGTCCAGGGAAGACATGGCTTGGCAGTTCGGGCTGGACTGTTCCCATGAGGCACAGGGTCAAGACTGATTTGCATATGGCCATGTCTAAACTGGGGTGGTGTAGTGGGCAAAAGACCGATGGATTTAACCCAGATCTCTTGACTGGGGGAGAATGTATGGATTGTCAGCATTCCGTCCATCATTTGTTTGTTGTAACGCTTTTCGCCCTAAGTGGGATGGGTATTCCCAGACGTGGGACCCGTGCTCACTACGCCACTGGAGTCAAGCTATCCTGGCTGATGATGGCTGATAGCCAGAAACCGGTCCTAGGATGCTTGATTCCGGTCCAGGGAAGACATGGCTTGGCAGTTCGGGCTGGACTGTTCCCATGAGGCACAGGGTCAAGACTGATTTGCATATGGCCATGTCTAAACTGGGGTGGTGTAGTGGGCAAAAGAACGATGGATTTAACCCAGATCTCTTGACTGGGGGAGAATGTATGGATTGTCAGCATTCCGTCCATCATTTGTTTGTTGTAACGCTTTTCGCCCTAAGTGGGATGGGTATTCCCAGACGTGGGACCCGTGCTCACTACGCCACTGGAGTCAAGCTATCCTGGCTGATGACGGCTGATAGCCAGAAACCGGTCCTAGGATGCTTGATTCCGGTCCAGGGAAGACATGGCTTGGCAGTTCGGGCTGGACTGTTCCCATGAGGCACAGGGTCAAGACTGATTTGCATATGGCCATGTCTAAACTGGGGTGGTGTAGTGGGCAAAAGAACGATGGATTTAACCCAGATCTCTTGACTGGGGGAGAATGTATGGATTGTCAGCATTCCGTCCATCATTTGTTTGTTGTAACGCTTAAAGGAATACAGGCACTTTTCTCTAAAAATAGGATGGAAAAAGGTTTTTCTAATTTCCTTATAAAAATTACAAAAAAGTAAAAAGTGAAGGGTACTCTGAGTAGACCTACCATCACACGGGCATTTAGGAAGATTGGTGCACCACTTACCCCTCTTAGGAAAAGCAAAAAGGTAGTGGAGCGTATTCATCCGTAATCTGGTTAGGTAGAATCTATGCTGGACATTAGTTATAAAAATAAGATGGGGCTGTATACCCATAGCAATTGGCCCTTCAAGATAAAATAATACAGTTGTCATAGTACCCGAGACCACATCTCTCGACAACGCCCTAATGTTGAGGAGACTCTTTTTTAGTTCCAACTTACTAAAATTTTGTATGTCTTCGGGTTGCTTCCAGTTCAGGGCCAGGTTGCATTCTTCTAAAAGACCACTGATATAGTTTAGCCACGATATTTTCTTGCAGTGGTCTTGGGACAGACAATCTAATATTATATCCCTCGTAAAGTGTGTTTCTTCCCTAGTCCAGATATGGTGCCACAAATTTAGAGTGGCCATACTAATCAAGTCATGTATATATGGTGAACCAGTTTCCCTATGTAAAATAATAGAAGACGTGGAGGTCAGTACGGCTAACAATCTTCTTATAAAGTTATTTTCCAGGGCTTGTAACGGTGATATATCTGCCAGGCCCCAGAGGGCTCCCACGTAACAACTCCCGGTAGGACACTTTGCCCCATATAACTTTAGAATCTCCCGTAGTGTTTTTTTACCAATTTTCTGGGAGAATCTAAAGATGGCCTCCACTGATTTCACAAATTTCAATTTACATAGATTTTATGTGTATTCCACGTGCCCTTACTGTTAAAAAGAATCCCCAAATATGAAAAAGAGAATGTTCTCTCTATTAGTATAAAGAATCAAAGAAGAGTGGACCACTTGTCCTGTGTAGCCAGGGTCTTTTTGCTCTTGGTTTCGTCATAAAAGAACCCTCATAACTATACACAAGTGCGAAGGTGGTATAAACTGGGTCACCGCTTGTGTGTATTAGTACAGCATCATCATCGGGTCTTTTTTAGTATGTATGCTGACCTCCGCCTGGAGGAAGACCAACTGGTTGTACAGTAGCGTCCAGACAAAAATATATGAGGGAGGGTGTGAAAAGTGTTCAGATCAAGTGAAGTTAAAATTCTCTAAATCGTTTTTTCTGCTGTAGCTTTATTCTGGGAATATTGAATAGAGAAAGATAAAAAAGTTCGAGTACGGATGAAGACCGAGTTACTGGTCAACCGTACTTATCAAATGATGAGGGTCGACATGTTTCAGCCTTCTGTCATAGTCTAAAGGCTTTCGTCAGGACCGATATGAAGGAGGGCGCGTTGTGGCTCCTTATTTAGTGAAAATTATCCACTAATCATGTTTATGTGGTCAGATCCGTGGTATCTGTACCTAATTGGAATAAAGAAAATAGTATTCGGGTATTCCTGGTGATACATATAGTAATGGATCTATGCCTCATGGGCTCATATGTGGGGCTACCGTTATATTCAGAAATTGTGAGGTTAATAGCTAGGTGGACTAATGAGTAATCAAATCTGGGCAAATGGCCCGAAACAGAGCGGCTATGTGAAGAGAGGGAACTCTTTATAACAATTGGATCGTATTTTCGTTTAAAAAGAAGTAAATATCAGTAAAAAGTCACAGGTTAAAGCGTTGCTGTGACCGCTATTCTGTGTAGTTAGTCGAGGGTGTAGTAAGTTGGTCGCATTTAGTTCAAACATAGTGGTATCAGCGTTGCGCGTTTATAGTGCACTAAGTGAGGCCGTGATAAGATATGATCGATTGTAGCCCTGTTCTGCTTGTATCTCTGCCAAGGTGCTGTGTAGATAGTAATTCAAATAGCCAGTGATTTATCAAGGAGTCGCCTTTCCTAAAAAGTTTACGTGTCTAAGCGAGGTCGGACATCACAAAATCACAAATAAAACAACTTTACCTCGAGAACAGGTATTTTGTTCTCTCGGAGGTGCCCAGAGGTACGTGAGGAACTGTCATTCTAAAGTAGTGGGAAGGAAGAGGTGAAAAGGATTAGAGGCATCTTACTTCCGTGTAGCGCATCGTTCCACTTGCGGCGGTCATCAGTGCTTACCGGTTCCGTCACGTTCGTGGACTTGTTCTGGCTCTGTCTGCGGTACCCCCGATGACGCGGAACCATTCGGTGTTCCTGTTTACATGGGGAGTCGTCGTAGAGGTAGAAAAAAGACTCATTGGATACTTACATTAGGTGGCGAAAGTTTGGCATAAAAAGGAGTTGGAGTTACATGCCATAACGTCATTTCGCAAATACATTGTAATATGTATATAGTGGAAAAAATTCCAAATTGCAGATTGTGGATTGTTGTAGATACTTTTAGTTTTGACATCACCAAGGTGATCGATCTCACGTGTCTGAAATGTTTATACAGTGTTTCAGGGCCTCAGTCTGTTCTCAGAGTTGTCAAATTTAAGGAGTTAAGCCAGTGTGTGCCAGGGGATATTATCATTCAAGCCTCGTTTATCTGTTGCCAAGCGATGAATCCAGCGTTGTTCTTTTTCGAAAAGGACACGTTCAGCGTTACTGTTTGCAGATCGTAGACTTTCCAAAACAACCCATTTCAGATCGCAGGTGTTGTGATTGCTCTCTGTATAGTGCCTGCTCATTTTGGTAGTCAGTCTTTTACAATTCACATTGCTTTTGTGTTCAGTGATCCTTTGTTTTATTTTGCGACAGGTCATACCAATGTACCTGAGGTCGCAGGGGCAAGTAATCATGTAAATTACATGCGTAGTATTACAATTAGTATTACAATTGTACAATTTGTATGTTGACGTAACGTCCAAGTTAAGTTGGGGAGAAGTTGGATGGTTTTTGTAATTTTTGTTAAGTTACACACTGAACATGTGCCGCAGGGATAGTGTCCTGTGATTGGTTCTAGGTTCCAAGCTGCTGTGATTGTCTCCCTCGTTCTATTTGGAGATGGTCTTGTGTGTACTAGAAAGTCTTTGATGTTTCTCGTTCTCTTGTTCGCAAACCTGGGTTTCGGCCATTGTAATGCGTCTGAGGTTAGTATCCTCCAGTTCCTGTTAACAATTTTTTTCACTGTGTTGGTTATCGTATTATAAGTAGTGACACAAGAATCCCCAAATATGAAAAAGAGAATGTTCTCTCAATTAGTATGCCATTAATATAATGTGATTTGGTCTTGATGTTCTTTTTCCCAGATGACATAACTAAAGTTTTGCTCAAATTAATTTTTAAGTGTTTTTCCGTCATAAAATTATTAAAATTATCCATCAGTGTTTGTAGGCCATTTGCTGTCCTTGAAATTAGGACAGCGTCATCGGCATACAATAATAATGGTGTGACCCGCTTACCTACCTTAGGAATATCTACCCTTAGGTTTTGTAAAAATGAGTCAACATCATTTATATCAAGTGAGAATAAAAGAGGCGCAAGAGTGCAGCCCTGTCTTATGCCACATGTAATACTAAAGTGCTTTGTGCATTCCCCATTTTTCCATAGCGTATCTTTGCAGTCAGACATGCATTAATTTGAGATAAAAAACGTATTATATCCTGTGGGGCACCCATCCCTTCCAATGTCTGCCATAGCTTTGAATGACTTACCAAGTCAAAAGCACTTGACAAATCTACAAAGCAAAGGTGAAGGGAGCCTTCCCTTGAAAGGGTATATTTTCTTATTATTATTTCAAGGTTCAGGCACTGTTCAATTTTTCCGATGCCCCGTCTAAAACCATACTGGGCTACAGATAAGATGTTTTTTTCTTCAGCCCATTGCTCCAACATGGCCAGCATCATTCTGCCCATTACCTTAGATGTAGAATCGAGCAGAGATATTGGGCGATAACAACTAGCGCTACTCCTGTTGAAAATGGGGACTATCAGGCTCTCAGCCCAGGTTGCAGGTATCACCCCATTAATTGTTGCATTAAAAAATTTGTGCAGGATGGGCACCCAAGAATACATATTAAATTTAAAAACATCAATGGGGACCCCATCCGGGCCTGTCGCTTTACCACTAGCACTGTTCATGAGGGCTGTTCTAATCTCCTCTTGGCTTATACTTTCTACTTTAATGTTATTTAAAATAATGGTGGTGTTATTTTCTCTATTTATAGTACACTGATGATTCTCATTAGAAATTGCTTCAAAATGGGTTAGCCACTCTTCTGGAGTCACCACTGTATCAACTTTGGCAGATTGGGCCTCCTTGAAAAGTGGTTGATCCAAGGTTTTCCAAAAGAGTGTCGAGTCTTTAGTCTCGGCGGCTTTAATTAAATTCTCCCAAGCATTATCCCTAATCTCCATTTTTCTTTGAATAAGAGCTTGTTTATATAGTTTCCCGCAGGGAACTAATAACCTCCCTATTACGGGGGGTAGTTTTTAAAGCTAACTTCAAGTCCCTATTTAATCTGGCACATTGCTTATCAAACCATCTTGGGGAGTAAGACATATTTGTCTTAGGCTTCCTTTTCAAATTACATGAAATTGCAGCAGATATATTTAAGAATGCCGTAACTATGTCCATGCTACTCGAAGATTTATCTAGGCAGGTTATAATGTGATAATTATTTTTTTGTACAATCCTGTTTGAAAAAGCATTTGGATCAACTCCTGTCCATTTAATGGAGAATCCATTTTCACCCTGTGTTTTTACGTCGGCAGCGTGAATACATGGTTCACATTTTTTAATAAGGGGAGATTTTAAAGTTAATAACATAGGGTGATGATCACTTAATAGGCTAGGGCATACACAACAATTAAATATGAGAGGCAAAGTCATAGGTCTTAAAAGGTTTCCCTATATGGGGCTGTCGATGCCCTTGGGTTTCACTTCTTAACAAGCATACCAAAGACAAAATTTAGGATGGAGAGTTTGTGGATGTTTTCAAGTTACTGCACAGGGAGAGTCAATCCAAGAAGGCTCTAGGGAGGGGGCTTGGGAGCTCGCTAGAAGAACCAGGGTTCCCACTAATATTGACTCTTGGACCCCGGCCTTTCTGATTTTTGCAAGTGTTACTGTATAAGATTTCCAGACTGTTCGGTCTCAATTTTCAAATACTTGGATACAATTAGAAAGGCTCAGTCCGAATTTGGAGGTTTTTGCCAGGCTACATTATGACAAAGCGTTCAGAGCCCATCTAGTCCTCATTCCAGAGAAGCCTTGAGGTGAGGTGGGCAACAAATTATGGGTGCGAAGGATGTATTCCCCAAAGACCTCCCCCTACGATGCATACTGTTAGTGGGCTTGCTATTGCTCCCCGGCCCTTTCTTAAAAGATCTACCCCAGGAGGGGTAGGCATTTGGGCAAAATCTCAAACTTTCATTACAGGAGCCTGCTGGAATTCTAACAGAGGTTTCTGCCAGAAGACTACATGCAAATATAGGCATGCATGTTCCAAATGTGGTGGCAAACACGCCATTTTTGCAATGTTTAGATAACAAGCATGCGGTTTCCCTACCAGTCAAGGTAGAGGGAGGGGCGCCCCATTCCAGCCTTACTTCAAAAGCAGTTCCACCAATTGATATCCCCAAGCTCTGTTTGTGGCTTCAGTTTTTATCTTCACAGGGCAAAAGCTTTGAAGTTGTAGTGGGGGTTTTAAGAAGGTTTTCAGCTCGATTATTAGGGTTCTAGTAACTGCAGGTTTGCCCAAAACTTGAAATCTGCAAAACAATTCCCACAGGTCATTACTCATAAATTACCCTCTGAAATTCCTGAGGGTAGGATGGCTGGCCCCTTCCGTTCTTGGCCTCTTCCCAATTTTATCATTTCTCCTTTGGGAGTGGTTCCAAAAAAGACTCGGGGAAAATGTTGCATGATTTAACATTTATCCAGGGTTTGTCGGTGAATGATTTTATCACCAAGGAAGACACTGGGGTGCAGTTTGCTTTAGTAGATGTAGATGTAGCTCTTGATCTGGTGAAAAAGGCCGGCTCAGGAGCGGAGTTAGCCAAATGTGATGTTAAACCCTCTTTTAGGTTACTTTCATTCAGCTGTTCAAAGACTTTAGCTCTTTTTTGCAATGGATTTTCTCATTCAGATCAGGTCATTCCCAAGTGTCCCATTATCTGGACGATTTTCTTTTTTATTGAATCAAAAGGATCACAACAGTGTGACAAGGCACTCCATTTCGTACAATCTTTAATGCAAGAGTTAGGCATGCCTCTGGCTAAAGAGAAGACAGGGGGATCTGCTACATGCCTCATATTTCTGGGTACTGAGATTGTTACAGTGAAAATGGAGACCAGGTTGCCAGTTGCTAAATGCAGGAAATTATGAATTTGTTGAGGATATCACCGACACTCACTGAAATGCAGCGGTTACTAGGGCACCTAACTTTGCTTACAGGGTAGTTCGGCGGGGAGATCCTTCTGTCAGAGGTTGGGCTTTGCTATGGCTGTTTTTTTCCTTACCTCATCACAGGGTTAGCATGTCTCTGTCCATGAGATTCGATTTCGAGGTTTGGATTATGTTCCTTAAAAGTTTTCAGCTGTGTTCCTATCAAGCCTTTGGACGAATGCTTTGTATGGTCAGTACAAATGATGCGTCAGGAGCTAAGGTTTTGGGCTGCTTTGGGATGGAAAATGGTACGCGGAACTATGGCCTCATAAGTGCATTAATGAGAATTGCAGTATTGCATTCTTTGAATTCTTTCCCCTGATCGTAGCTTTGATAGTTTTGAGCAAGTTTTTACCAAACAAATCAGTGCTTTTCATGTCGACAACAAAACTGTAGTGGATCTGGTGAATGGTCAAAAGGCAAAGAGAGAAGTCTGCTTAAATTGTTGCAGAGATTTATGCTGGGTTGCTACGGGTGAGTAGTAGCGCTTTAAAAAATGATTGATTGATTGATTGATTGCTTGATAATATAACGTTTAGAGTTAAGCATATACCTTGTCTGGACAATAATATAGCAGATGCGTTATCTCGTTCTCAGTGGCAGAGAGTCCGTAGTTTGGCACCCAAAGCAAACCAAGAAAAAACTCAGGTTCCTCAGGAGGTATGGTTTCTAGCGGGCTGAAGATAAAGATGTGGATGGAACACTCTATTGCTATCAGCACACGTTTCGCTTCCAGAAGGGCTTGGGCAGAGTTTCTCCAGGCAGGTGCGGCTTGTCCTAACAATGATCAAGTAGGCTCTTTCCTACGTATCAATGAAATACTGCGTTTTATTCTGAGCAACATTGAAAGGAATATATCCCCTAGCACCATTGCGGGGAAGCTTTCAGACATTTCTTTCTATGGTAAGTGCTTTGGGGTTATGACCCCTCTTTAGGTGAGTTGGGAAGGAGACTTTTTACTAGGTTGGTCTAAAATAGAGAGGTGTGGCACTGTGCTCTGCAAACCTATATCTTTTTCTTTACTTGGGGGCATTATGCCAATACTGCCTAAACTTTGTTATGCCACATTTGAAGCTTCATTATTTACACTTTGCATGTTATGATTATTCTTTGGAGCTTTTAGGATATCTGAGTTGTTAGGAAAATCATTTTGTCGAGGGCTAAAACATTCCAATGTGTCAACCACACCAAATTTGTTAAGTATTCTTTTGGAATCATCTAAAACAGAGCAAAGAAGAAAAGGGGCTACTGTGGTATTGCGGAAGCTTGGCGGTCCGCTATGCCCATGTTCAGCTTGGTTACAATTTAAAGAATTTGAAACTTATCCAAATAATAATTTCATTTTTAAGCTTCAGGATGGGTCTGCCTTAACCGGTTCACAGCTTTTAGCGGTCTTGAGAAAATATTTGCTTTTATGAGGTCATAATCCTTTAGAATTTGGTACCCATTCTTTTAGAATAGGAGCAGCTTCAGAAACTGTCAGAAGGATTTTTTTCTTTACAGCAGCAACGAAGGTTCGGCCGTTGCATATCAAATTGCTGTTTAAGATATGTTAGAGACTTTAATGAATTTTAGACATCGTTTTTTGGTCTTGCTAACATTTGTTTCTTTCCAGGTTATCAATCTTTTCACTGGCGTACATGGCAAGTGTCTGGATCGTGAGACACTCCTTCTAAAGTGGGCAGTCATGAAGGCTGAACAAAGTCATTATAGATCTAACCTAAGTTTTTAGCTTTGAGTTTATTAGGATTGATGGATGGGGAAAAAGTGCCATGCTTTGGGGTAAATTGATGCTTTTGTTACATGATTTATTTTCTTATAAAGCCCTGCCCAAATGTCCTACTTGTTCGTTTGTGGGAAAATGACTTGGTAGAACTTTCTGGCCTGTGTTATTTGTTTTCAGAATTTTTCAGACCTGATGGGGTTCACTTTTCGTTATACCAAAAGAATTGTATTTGGTGAATATTAAAGAAAGTTACTTGATATATTGGGCTGTATTAGCGACAGTCTCTTACTTGTGTCTTGACAACAAGATTTGAAGTTCTGGCGTTTTCATCTAAATCAGCTGTTGATACGGAACTGGTTTGGGATTTTGATTTCATCTTTACTGAAAGGGGGAACTTTTCACAATTCAAATCCTTTGGGGTGGGGGGGATAGGAAAAACACTTTTGCAGGGTTTTTTCCTGGTGGCAGATTTTGACGGTATTGAGGCAGACAGGAAGGGTTGGGGCAGGCAGAATAGCTTAGCACAGAGGGAAAACAGAGGACTGAGTAATGAGGCAGGAGGTAGGAAGGGGTACAAACTAAGGGGTTGGGGTCGACGTTCAAGATGGGGGAATATTCATGGGGGATCAATATGGGGAAAAATTCATGGGGGATAAATATGGGGAAAAAGTCATGGGGATCGATACGGGGGAAAATTAATGGCAGATCAATAAGGGGAAAATTCATGGGGATCAATATGGGGAAAAAGTCATGGGGGATCGATTTGGGGGAAAATTCATGGGGGATCAATATGGGGATATTTCATGGGGGATCAAGAAGGTGTGGCAGGGTTGGTGTTACATGAAAATTCATTGATTGCATTATTGTATTGAATTGTCGTTGCTGAAATAAAAGCGACCTTTTAACCCCATCGGTCTGTGATGTGATTCATTGCCCCATGGGGGGCTTGGGGATGGCATTTGAAGAATGTCCATCCCTGGGCAGCTTCAGGCATGGAATTGCCCAGAGCGAGCTCGTGCAGGCGAGGCGCCTGCTTTAGAACGTGGCGGTTTCAAAGCCCGTGTTCTAATTAGTGCCAGTTGGGGGTCCTGGAGCAAGATAGTTGGCAGCGTGGCTGTTTTTGTGCCCTTCCCGCCCTCCCTTTATTCATTTAGTTGCCCCTCATTTGGGTTAGCTTCCCGGGTTCTCATGTGGGTTCATTACCTATTGGCAGATTTGGACGGGATCGAGGCAGGCAGGAAGGGTTGGGGCAGGCAGAATAGCTTAGGACAGAGGGAAAACAGAGGACAGAGTAATGAGGCAGGAGGTAGGAAGGGGGACAAACTAAGGGGTTGGGGTCGACGTTCAAGGTGGGGGAAAATTCATGGGGGATCAATATGGTGGAAAAGTCATGGAGGATCGATACAGGGGAAAATTCAGGGGGATCGATATGGGGATATTTCATGGGGTATCAAGAAGGGGTGGTGGGGTGGGGGTGCATGAACATTCATTGATTGCATTATTGTATTGTATTGTCTTTGATGAAATAAAAGTGACCTTTTAACCCTATCGGTCTGTGATGTGATTCATTGCCCGAGGAGCTCACTCGCACCACCACCAGTCCTCGGCGACCTGTGACACCAAACTACTGCTCCCAGCCGCCCCCACACACTAGGGAAGAAGATTTCTAAGGATAAAAAGAGGTTCTTTTTTAGATTTTCGACCGGGTCATAATATTTGGAAGGAGAGCGTGTTGTGAGTTCCAAAGTAGACGAATGAACTTTTGTTTCAGCTTGAAATCCTCTTTGCGTCACTCCTAAAAGACGAGATGGCAGTCCTACCTGGATTTTTTTTTCCGATCATTTTTCGGCCTTTCTCCCTGGCCTCCGCCGCTTTACCAGCTGACATCATGGTTTCATTTTTTCATCAACTCTGTGTTCTACTGTGGAAGAACGGGCTGAGCGCCCGCAGGCACCCGGTGTGTGCTGGGAAACCCAAGAGATTTAAAAAAACTTGTATGACCAAGTGAATCTTTTAATGTCTTCCAATGACAACAGGTTTGAACATCACCCCTAAAAAGTACTATGTATGGTGTTGAGTGCAGTGCATTGCTTAATTGTGCAGGAAGGTCCTGGGGAGGGTCTTTTGGAGATTGTAATTTCTTTTTTATCATCAGACCAAGGGCAAGAGAGAGAAATTAAATATAATGAAATGAAAAAGAACTTATAAAGTGCACCAATAGTCTTGGGCTTCTTGGCGCTATTCAACTGCAAACCCATTGCAATGAGAGATCATTAACTCCTCAAGAGATGACATAGGCAGTGGTACTGGCCTGTAAGCTAGCATGCTGGAGCTGATAACAGTGGTACTGGTAATGCTGCTGAGAGAGATGATGACGAGGGGGTTACTGGCAGTGACGGTGTTGGCAGCAACAGTGGTAGAAGGGAAGCGTGCACTGCTGGCAGTCGTACTTCTGAGAGAGAGCATAAGGGCAGTGGTAAAGCCACTGACATTTTTGGCAGTAATAGTAAAAGCACAGGTGTGTGCATGCTGGTGCTAGTGGCAGTCGCACTGCTGTTAGTGATGGCAAGCGCAGCAGTACTGCCAGTGAGGCTTGCATGCTGGTGGCAATAGCATTGGTACTGATAAAACTTCTATGAGAGTTTTCTACCAATAGTAGTAGCAGCGATGCTTGCATGCTGGTGGCAGCACTGCTGAGAGAGATTGCAAGGGAAGTGGTACTTGCAGTGATGCTGTTGGCTGTGATAATAGTAGTAGCAATACTTGTATGCTGGTGGCAGTAGTACTGCTGTGAGAGATCATAAGGGCAACGGTAAGGCCAGTGACACTTTTGGCAGC